>NW_025814826.1:16592500-19045000 GCF_022079265.1 Lynx rufus
AAAACATAAGAGAAAAGTCTTTGCAACCTTGGGGTAGGCTGATTTCTTAGGAGGACATAGAAAGCACTAGCCATAAAAGAAAAAAAAAGGATATATTAAGTGACTTCTTAAAATTAAAAGTGTCTCTTAAGAAAAGTCACCTTTATGAAAATAAAAAAGCATGTTTCAGACAAAAAGAAAGTGTTAACAGATATCTGACAAGACTTCTATCCAGAAAAGCTGTGAAGCAGTCTTAAAACTCAGTAAGAACATAAACAAGTCAAAGTTTTAAATGTGCAAAGGATTTGGACACTCTACAAAAAAAGGACATATAAATGGCCCATGAGCACATAACATGATGGTGAATATAATTAGTCACTAGTAGTCATTGAGGAAATGTAAATCAAAACCTCAGCAATTTACCACTGGACACACTAAAGGCTAAATTTAAAAAGACCAACAATAACAAGTATTGGCAAGGATGGCGAGCAGCTAGAACTCCATGTATTACTGGTGGTGGTATAAAACAGTCCACACTTTGAAAAACAGATTAGCCGTTTCCTTATATAACCTAGTAATATGACTTAGCATATAACCTAGTAATATGACTCCTAGGTATCTAAAAGAAATAGAGACATTTGTTCACACAAAGATGCATACACAAATGTTCAATGGAATTTTATTTGTAATAGCCCAAATTCAGAAGAACTCAAAAGCCCATCAGCAATGAAATACTGCTCCGCAGTAAAAGGGAGCAAACTATTGATATGCAAGTAACCACATGCATGAGTCTCAAAAGCATTATGCTGAACAAAAGGAGTTAAATAGAATACATATTCTATGATCCCATTTATAGGAAATTCTAGATCAGGCAAACTAATCAGGAGTGACAGGAAGTAGAACAGTGGTTGTTTGCGGTGGGAGGAAGTGTGGTTGACTGCAGATTGGCATAAGATAAATCATGGGGGTAAAAAATGTTCCATGTGTCAATTGTGGGAGTGGTACCAGAGCTGTGTATACATGTGTAAAAACTCTTTTATCTCTATTCTTAATAACACTGCATTAAAGTTGTATTAAAAAGTAGCAAGGAACCATAAAAACTTATAACTGCATTTATAAAACATGACATTATATAAGAATGTAATGTTTAAACATATCTAAACTCTTCAGTGTATCAATTTCTTTACACACACACACACACACACACACACACACTCACACATACACATACACACTCTATTCACTCTATTTAATGATATTTAAGGTTTTTTTTCACACTTTCATACGATGTAGGATGGATTTACTTTGTTGCTTGTGCTAAAACTCTTTATCTTGAACAAATGCCCCTTCCCTGTAGGGAAAACAATGTAGTTATCAACTGTACAGACTAATCACTCTGAATTAAACATTTTCTTCTGGATAATACAATTTAAACCATCTTGAATATTACACAGATTATTGGTAAAAGTAATTAAAGGCTAGAAAAAAGGTAATTATAATTTCTGATGGATGAATTGATAGGGATAAAGTAAGAACTGACCTGAACCCTAATCTAAAACTAAAACTAAATTAAACAAAATCCTAAAACTTCAGTTGTGTTTTTAATTGATTTTCACACATCAGTGCACTTCCAAGTGCCCTATTTTCACTGAAGACTGTACGCAGAAGATTCCTCAAGGAAAGATATTAGGCTACTTGTGACAAGGCAGGAATCTTCTAGAAATGTCTTCCAAAATATATATGACATGGTTTATTTCTAAGACCTATGTATTCTTAAAGGAATTTATTTCCAAATGAAATTTCTAAAATTGTTGATGACATGGATTGGGGAGAAAACATATCCTTCTAGGATACTAAATAGTAATAAAGAATCAACTTCTGAATGGCACTTATTATCATTGGTATAGGCATCTGATGTGCATGGTGCCATGTTAATGAAATGGTTGTTGGAGGTGGGTACTTGCTTTGCTTGACTCCATGGTAACTGAAGTGCTGAACAAGGACATGATTCAGATATGCACACGTTTCAGTTAACACAGTACTGTGTCTTTGATATTTCCCTGTTAAAACACATGTCATTAATGGAATATAGGTTTTATTAATTAGAAATGGCTATGTGGGCTTTGATATTAACTTTTTTGTGTTTTTGAAAGTAATACATGTATCTATTTTAAAACACTATAAAATACCGAGGTCTTATAATAAAAAGTAGCATCTGGGCACCTGGGTGTCTCAGTTGGTTGCATCTGACTCTGGATTTTGGTTCAGGTCATGATCCCCGGATAGTGGGATCAAGCTCCCATGTCAGATCCAGCTTAGAGTGGAACCTGCTTAAGATTCTCTCTCTCTGTCCCTCTGCCCCTCACCCCTGCTTGCTCTCTCTCTCTCTCTCTCTCAAATAAAAAAAAATTTAAAGTAGCATCTTTTCCTCCACTTTGTCCTACTGTAACACAATAGAGGCAATCATTTCTACCCCTCTAGCCCTATCTTCTGGTATTTATTTCTATAATTCTAAATAATATAACATCATACATAGATAATGTAGCTATTTATAATAGTATAACTTTATTTATAAATAATATCATTTATAACTTTGTTGATTTAATAAATTTTGGTCTCATCCCTGCTGGAAGTTTCTGTCCTCTTTTTCATTTAGGATTAGCCACTTTGTCTGTACAACACTCATTCTAGGAGTTCCCTTCCATTTCTTCCCATGTGGGATCCTTTCTTTCCTGGACCTGATGTCTCCCTTGCCCCTGGTTTACTCTCTCATGTTTTAGCTCATGCTGTAGAAGCTTCTTGAGAGTCTGTGGAAATATTCTTTATAGATATCTATTGAAAAGGCTTAATTGTTCTCTGATCACATTTAGTAGTTTGGTTGAGTCCAGAATAACATAAAACACAAATTTCCTTTAGAGTTATGATGGCATCACTCCAGTCTCTTCTAATTTCCAGTGCTGTAATTAAGAAACGCAATGCAATTTTGTTTCTTTATTCTTCCTATGACCTACCCCTCTACTCCTCAAACTTGAAGCATTTTCTTTCATTTCAATTATACTGAAAGTTTTCGGTGCTATGCCTTAGCATGCATCTATGTGTGTGCATTTCATTTATTGTCTTGAACATTTGGCAAACTCAATGAAAAGGCATGTTCTAGAGTTCTGAAAACTTTTCTTGTGTCACTTCTTGATATTTTTACATTTGCTCTGTTCTCTCAGTAAGTCACGTGATACAAACCTAGAGTAATGTTTTAATTACTGCTGTCATTTAGACATCCTTCCCGAGAAACTTCTTTAACTATATCTAGCAACACTTCCATTGATTGTTCCTTATTTCAATTAGCATATTTGCAAGATTTCTTTCTTGCTTTCTGAGTGCTCTTTTTTTTTCATATTCTTACGGTTTTTCTGGATATCTCTTCACTTTTCTCTTTGAGAATTCTGACAAATATTTTGAGAAGTTTTCTTTTTCTTCTAGTATCACCCTTATTTCTTCTAAGTTCCTGATTCATTCATTTACTTGTTTAAAATAAGTGGCTCTCGAGGTGGGGAAAGCCTCGATATGTAGGTGTGCTGATTTCTATGGTGTAAATATTCCCAGTCTGGTTGACTTCAGGCTATCAACTGACTTCAAATGGCTGTAAAACTTCTGAAAATTTGGCAGTTGGTTCTCACAAACCAGGATGAGCTTTGCTAAATTGTCATTGGAAAATACAGTTTGTATTTTGTCTAGTTTTTGTAATTTATGTAATCAAGTTATATAGCACTTAAATAGAAGGCACTTTTTTTAGCAGATTACAGAATTGAATATATGCTTATTAGATCAGCATTATTAATTACATACTTTAGATTCCCTATCTTGCGTTTGTTATAATTTAATTAAACTGCCAATGACTGCAAAATGAGTATAAACATCTAGTATTACGATTATTTATCATTCCTTCTCTGTGTATTTCCAACAAATTTAGCTTCATTTATTTAATGTTAAATGATTTGACACAGTGTTATGAAAATTATATTTTATTGTGAATCATGTATTTTAAAGGTTTAAGTAATCATTCAGTCCTATGCAATGCCTTTAATTTATTAAACTATAACCAGCTATTGCTTTTGAGTTCCTCTTTTTAAATTAAATTAAATGTTTTTGTGTAATTACATGTATTTGACATAAAATTACAGTTTTATGCTTTCAAATTTACTTTCTTTGAGAACTATCTCATATATTTCATACTGTTCCATTTCTCCACCCAATTTGTAAACTCAATTTTTTAACCACGTGACTGAGATATGTTTGATACAACAAAACTGCACATGTTTAAATGCACAGTTTGATAAGTTTTCACATAGGTATATATCTATGGTATATAGATATATCAAACAATAACCAAAATCAGGGAATAAGCATATCCACTGTACCCTTTAAGATTCCTCATGTATGCCTCTTGTTGTCTCCCATTGTCAGGCAACCAATGATCTGCTTTCTGTTATGCTAATTAGTCTGTATTTTCCAGAATTTTGTAAAAATGAATTCATATAATATGTATTTCCTTTTGTCTGGCTTCTTCCATTTAGAATAATTATTTTGAGATTAATAGATTTCCAACATTCATAAACAATCCCATGTTTTTATTTGTATATCTGTTCTCAGGTTATTTGACATTTATGTTGTTTTAGGTTTTGGATAAAGCTTATAAGAACATTTATGTGCAAATCTTTGCATGTATATATGCTTTCATTTCTTTTGTGTAAATACCTAGGAATAAAATGGCTACATCGTATAGTAAGAGTATGTATGACTTTTAGAAATGGATACACTGTTTTCCAAAGTAGATGCATAATTTTATATTCTCATCAGCATTGTATAAGAGTTCCAGTCACTTCGCTTTGTCACTAACACTTGGTATGATTGGGCTTTTTAGTTTTAGTCATACTGATAGATATATAGTGGTATCTGATTATGTTGGATTTCCCTAATGACTAATTATGTTGAACATCTCTCCATGTATTCTTTGCCATGTATTTTATTTTGGTGATGTTTTTGCTTATTTTTAATTTTTTTCTTGAGTTTGGAGAGTTTTTTTTTAATAAATTCCTGATGTAATTCCTTATCAAATACGTCTACATATATTCTCCCAATCAGTGATTTGTATGTTCATGGTCTATATCTGTCCTTCAAAGAACATAAAATTTTAATTTTTAATCAGTTCAATTTATCGATTTCTTATATTAAGGATTGTAATTTTGGTGTCATAGCTAAGGAAATTTGGCCCAACACAAAATCACAAAAGTTTTCTCCTGTTTTCTTCCACAATTATAATATATTTAGATTTTCTATTTAGATCCATTTTGTATTAATTGGTTATTTTTAATTTTTTAAAAATGTTTATTCAGTTTTGAGAGACAGAGAGAGACAGAGCATGAGCAGTGTAGGGGCAGAGAGAGAGGGAGACACAGAATCCAAAGCAGAATCCAGGCTCTGAGCTGCCAGCACAGAGCCTGATCCTGACACTGCGCTCAAACCCACGAACCATGAGATCACGACCTAAGACAAAGTCAGTTGCTCAACCAACTGAGCCACCCAGGCACCCTTGTATTAATTGTTGTATATAGAGTGTGAAGTACAGATAAAAGTCAATATTTTTTTTGCATATGAACATCCAATCATTCCAGCAACATTTGTTGGAAAGATCTATCCTCCACTAAATTGGCTTTGCAGCTTTGTTAAAAGTTATTTGTACATGAATAGGTGGGTATATTTCTGGGCTCTCTATTTCGTTTCATTGATATATTTGTCTGTCTTTGTGCCAATACCATACTGTAGCTTTATAAGCTTGAAATCAGATAGTGTGAGCCCTCCAACTTCTTTTTGAAAGTTGTTTTGGCTATTTTAGGTGCTTTTCATTTCCATATGAATTTTAATGTAAGATTTTTCTTTCTACAAAGGAACCTGAAGGAATTTTGCCTGGGGTTGAATTGAGTTTAAAGATCCACTTGTGGAGAACTGACACCTTAACAATACTGAGTCTTATAATCAATGAACACATAGGTACATCTCTCGATTTAGGTCTTTAACTTCTCTCACAATGATTTTTCAGTGTATGAATCTTGCACAGCTTTTATGATTTATCCCCACTCATATTCTTCAAACTATTGTAAATAGTATTTTAAAAATCAAATTTGTACTTTTTTATTGCTAGTACATAACATGCAATTGATAGTTATATATTGATCTTATATCTTGCAAATTTACTGTACTCACTTATTTGATTTAGTAACTTTTTTGTAAATACTGTTGGATTTTTTACGTGGACAGTAATGTCTGTCAATAAAGGCTATTTTATTTCTGCTGCTGCAGTCGAGATGTGCTTATTGTCTTTTCTTGGCTATACTGGCTAGAATGGTTTGAATAGAAGTGGTGACAATACACATATTTATCTTGTTCTTTATCTCAAGGGGAAATCATTCAGTCATTGATCATTAAGTATTAGGTTAGTTGTAGGTTTTTAAGAAATTTTCCTCTATTCCTAGTTTTCTGAGGGTTTTCATTAGTAAGATGTTAGAGTCTTTAAAATTATTTTTCTACATATATTGGGAGGATTGTTTTCTTTATTTTTAATATGGTGGATTACATTGATTGACTTTCAAATGTAAATTCAAGCTTGCATTCCAAGAATAAATGCTAGTTTATCATGAGGTATTATCTTTTTGAGTTATTGTTGGATTTGATATACTAAAATTTTGTTCTATTTTTTTATACATGTGCATGGGGAAAATTGGTCTTTAGTTATCTTTTTTTTTTTTTTTTGTAGTGTCTTTTCTGGTTTTGGAATCAGGATAATGCTGGCTTCTTAGAGTGAGTAGGAAAGTATTTCGTGCTCTTCAATTTTCTAGCAGAGATTTGGTACAATTGATCTGATTTCTTATTTAAATGTGATGGGAGAATTTACTAGTAAAACTGTCTCAGCCTCCAGTTGTCTTTGTGCCAAGGTTTTAAACAATAAACCTGATTTCCTTAATAGATATAGGGCTATTCGGGTTATCTATTTCTTCTCGAGTGAGCTGTGGTGGGTTTTTTGTTTGTTTGTTTGTTTCCCAAGAGATTAAGCCATTTCATCTAAGTTATTGAATTTATAGGCAGTAGGTTGTTTATAACCTTTCCTTATCAGCATGCCTTCTGCAGAACCTCAATGATGCCACTTCTATCTTTTCCTGATATTGGTCATTTGTCCCTTTGTCTCTCTCTCTCTCTCTCTGCTTTCCTGCCTTAGTGTGGCTAAAGGTTTATCAATTTTATTGATCTTCTCAAAGAACCAACTTTTGGTTTCATTTATTTTCTCTAGTGCTTTTCTGCTTTTTCATTCATTAATTTCCACTCTTTAATCCATTATTTCCTTTTCACTTCTCATTTTATGTCTGTGTTCTTCCTTTTCTGGTTTCTCAAGGTCAATGCTGTGATCATAATTTGATTATTCTTCTTCAATAACATGGGCATTTATTGTTATACATTTCTTTCTAATTATTTCTTTAGTGAAATCCTATAAATTCTGATATAGTTTGTTTTCCTTTTTATTCAGTTCAAAAAATGTTTCAAATTACCATTTTTCTTTCTTGTTGTATCATATGTTGTTTAGAAGTATGCTATTTAATTTCCACATATTTATGAATTTCTCAAATTTCCTTCTGCCATTCATGTCTAGTATCACTTCACTATGGAGAACATACGTTGTGTGATTTCAACTTTTTTAATTTATGGAGACTTGTTTTATAGTCCAGGAATTGTTCTTCCTGATGCATACTCTATGCACTTGGAAAGAATGTATTTTCTGTTATTGTTTTGTGGATTGTTCTATAAATGTCAATTAGGTTACATTGGTTGATAGTGTCATTAAAATCTATATCCTTACAAATTTCTGTTCACTTGTTCTATAAATTGTTGAGAGGGGGATACTTAAACATTTGACAATAATTGTGGATTTGACTCTTTCTCCTCTCAATTTTGCCCATTTTGATTTCATGTATTTTAAAACTTTTCTTAGGAACGTAAGTATTTAGATTTTTATGTACTTTTGGTGATTTGACCTATTTAAAGCACCATCATGAGGCATTGTTTATCCCTAACAAATATTCCTTGCTCTGGTATCTACTTTTTAAAGATATTAATAGCCACCAGAGCTTTCTTTTGAATAGCACTAACGTTCTATAATTTTTTTCTATCTTTGTACTTTAAACCTATAAGTATCTTTATACTTAACACTTATTTCTTGTAGGCAGCAGCACATATTTGGGCCTAATAATCCATGCTGACAATCTCTGACTTTAATTATAGAGCTTAGACTATTTACATTTAAAGCGATTGCTCATATGGCTTGATCAAGTATACCAATTTCATATTTTTTTATATTTGTCTCTTCTTTATTTCCTTTTTACTTTTCTCGTTTTTTAAATTGTTTCTTTCTTATGATTCAATTTTGTTATCTTTGCTTGCCTATCACTATATGTCTGTTATTATTATTGTTATTATTATTAAACTTAGCTTTAAGATCACGGTATACACTTTTAACTGAGAGTCTACCCTCAAGTGATATTATACCACTTTATATATAAATATTATTTCTCTGTTTTTCCTCTACTGTTCTTTATCCCATTTTTTCATACATTTTACTTATTCACATAAGTCCCAGAATACACTATCACTATTATTTATAGCCAATTAATTTAATAGAATTTAAATTATCAGAAAAAGTTTTTATTATATTTATATATGCAGGGACCATTTACGATATTCTTTGTTCCTTTGTGTAGATACATATTTCCATCTGATGTCATTTTTCTTCTGCCTGAAGGACTTCCTTTAACATTTTTGGAGGGCAAATCTACTGGTGACAAATACTTTCAACATTTTTTATGTCTGACAATATCTTCTTCTTATCTTAATTTAAAAGTTATTTTCGGGGCGCCTGGGTGGCGCAGTCGGTTAAGCGTCCGACTTCAGCCAGGTCACGATCTCACGGTCCGTGAGTTCGAGCCCCGTGTCGGGCTCTGGGCTGATGGCTCAGAGCCTGGAGCCTGTTTCCGATTCTGTGTCTCCCTCTCTCTCTGCCCCTCCCCCCGTTCATGCTCTGTCTCTCTCTGTCCCAAAAATAAATAAACATTGAAAAAAAAATTAAAAAAAAAAAGTTATTTTCACTTAGTAAAGAGTTTTAGGTTGAAGCCCAAGCAACAAAAGTAAAACATAGATAAATTGGAATTCATAAAAATTAAAAACTTTTGTGCATCAAAGGACACTATCAAACAAGTAAAAAGACAACCCACAAATGAAATAATATATTTGTAAATCATATATCTGATAAATGTCTAGTATCAAAAATACACAAAGAGCTCTTACAACTCAACATTGAAAGGCAAACTGCCCAACTTAAAAATGGAGAAAAGATTTGAGTAGAAATTTCTCCCAGTAAGATACACATATGGCCAATAAGCATACAAAAAATGTCAAACACCATTAGTTATTAAGGAAATACAACTCAAGACTACAAAGATGTACCACTTCACATACATGAGGATGGCTATAATCAACAAAATAGAAAATAGCAAGAATTGGCAAACTGTGAAGAAATTAGAACCCTCATAAATTCCTGGTTAAGGTGTAACATGGTGTAGCTTCTCCAGAAAATAATTTGGCCATTCCCGAAAAGCTAAACATAGAGGTGCCCTATGATCCAGCAGTTCCACTCTTAGATGTGCAACTGAGAGAAGTGAAACTCATATCACACAAAACTCTGTACACAGGGACTCCTGGGTGGCTCAGTTAGTCAAGCGTCCAGCTTCGGCTCAGGTCATGATCTCACTCATGGTCTGTGGGTTCGAGCCCTGCGTCAGGCTCTGTACTGACAGCTCGAAGCCTGGAGCCTGCTTCAAAGTCTATGTCTCCCTCTCTCTCTGCCCCTCCCCTGCTCATGCTCGGTCTCTCTCTTGCTCTCTCAAAAATAAACAGATATTAAATTTGTTTTTTACAAATCTGAACACAAATGTTAACAGCATTATTAATAATCATCAAAAAGTGGAAACGATCCAAATTTCCACCAACTGATAAAAGCATAAACAAATGTGATATATCTGTACAATGGAATATTATTCAGCCACAAAAAGGAATGAAGTAGGAATATATGCTACAAGATTGATGAACCTGAAAAACATTGTGCTAAGTGTATAAAGCCAGATGCAAAAGACCACACATTATATAATTTTATTTACATAAAATGTTCAGAATAGGCAAATCTTCAGAGACAGACAGTAGGTTAGTGGGAAAAGGGGAGGGAGAATTCAAACATATAGGGATCCTCTGGGGTGATAGAAAAGTTTTGAAATTAGACAATGGTGAAGTGTGAATAACATTGTGAATATACTAAAAACTACTAAAAGAGTTAAAATTGTGAATTTTATGTTATGTGGATTTTACCTCAATAAAACCCATGTATATATGTGTATTATATACATATATATATATGTATAATTTCTAGGATGACAGTTTTACCATTTTAGTACCTTAAAGATTTTGCTCCACTGTCTTCTCATTTGCATTGATTCCAAAGAGAAATTTGCTATTATTCTTATTTTTGTTCCTCTGTAGCATTTATTTTGTCTTTGGCTACTTTTTAGATTTTCTGCTCATTATAGGTTTTGAGTAATTTGGTTTTCACGTGCCTTGATATAGTTTTACTTACACTTCCTGTACTTTAAGTTAATGAGTTCCTCGGATAGTTTTATATCCAAGTGGATTTATAGTTTTGATTAAGTTTGGAAGATTTTCAGTCATTTATTCTTCAAATATTTTTTTCTGTCCTCTCTTTTCTTCACTGAAGAAGAAGATGTAACTATACATCTATTAGTCAGTCTCCTTGAAGTTATCCTACAGCTTACTGGTGTTCTTTCTCTTATTAAAAAAATATTTTGAGGGGCACCAGGGTGGCTCAGGCAGTTGACTGTTCAACTCTTGATTTTGACTCAGGTTATGATCCCAAAGTCATGGGATTGAGCCCCACATTGGGCTCCTGTGAAGTCTGCTTGGAATTCTCTCTATGTCTCCCTCTGCCCCTCTCCCCCACTCACACACACACTCTCTCTCTCTAAGATAGGAAATATATCTATTTTTTTTTCTCTTTTCTCTTTCATTTGGAGGGTTTCTTACTACTATGTTTTCAAGTTCACTAATCATTCTTTCTGCAACAGCTACTATGCAGTTAATCCTCCTAGTGTCGATTGCATCTTAGACATAATTGCTTTCTTTAAAATATTTCTTATAGATCCATGTTTCTACATAACTTTTGAACATATGGAATGCAGTTATAATAACTCTTTCAACATACCTGTCTGGTAATTTGAATATCTGTGTCAGTTTGGGGGCAGTTTTAATTCACTGATCATTCTCCTTATTATTGCTTTTGTTTTCCTACTTTTTGCATGCCTGATAATCTTACATCGTGAATTTTACATCGTTGAGTGTTGGGACTTTTCCATATCTTATAAATTTTCTTGAGTCTTTTTCCTTAGGATACAGTTATGTTACTTGGAAACAGTTTTATTCTTTTGAGTTTTGCTTTTCTGATTCAGGAAGCACATCCAGAGCAGTATTCAGTCTAAGGTAATTATTCCCAAAGAGTTAGGCATCATCGTTCTAAGTACTCTACCAAATTCTCTGTGAATTAGGAGCTTCTCCAGCTTAACTTGTGTGAATGAACACCATTCACACCCCTCTGTGAGTTTTGAGTACTGTTCGGATGATTCTTACCCTGGCCTTCAGTAGTAGTTTCTTCTCACACACTATAGTTTGTTTTTATAAGTTTTAGACATTGTATAATTGATATTATATTACACATAGTTTTTTTTCTGACCTCCTTCACTCAATATTATGTTTGTGAGATTCACCCATGTTGTGAATTCACCCATGAATTGCATATGCAATTCATCTGTTTCATTACTTTGTCATATTCCATTTTATAAATATACTATAATTTATTTATCTATTCTACTGTGGAAAAAGGTATTTGGTTGTTTTCTATTACCAAATACACTGCCATGAATATTCTTGTGCATATCTTTTGGTAAAATTTTCACACATTTTTGTTGCATATATAATAAGGATTACACTTGTTGATACTAGGTTATGCATCTGTTAAACTTTAACAGATAATTTCAAAAGGTCTTCCAGAGTTATCATACCAGTTAATAGTCCCGCTACCAGTGTATAAGAGCAACAGTTGCCCTACTTATCCAAATAACTCTTTCTAGTGTCATCTTTCTCACTTGAGCTTTTTTGGTAAGTATATAGTGATATTTCGTTTCAGTATTCGTTTGTCGTTCCCTGATGATCACTGTGGCTGAAAACTTTTTGCGTATTAATTAGTTATTTGGATAGCCCTTTTGTGAAGTATGAGTTTAGTTTTATGCATATTATTCTCTTTTGTGATATTTTATTAATAACTTGAAGAGATACCTTGGATGAGAGCCTCTTAGTAGTTGTATGTGTGAAAATATTTTTTACTTTGTGATTTTTTTTCTCATTCTCTTTTGAAGAACAGTCTTCATTTTAATTTAATTTGATTTATCAAATTTTTTCCTTTATAAATAATGTTCTAAGGAATATTTTCCTACTCCAGATTATGACGAGATATACTATATTTAAGAAGCTTAATGTTTTTGACTTTCATGTATAGATCTACAGTCTAGTTGCAATTAAATTTTGTATATGGTGTGAGATAGGGATCAGAATTAATATTATTCCATAGGAAATCTAATCGGCCTAGAAGATTATTCCATTACATGACAGTACTATCTTAGTGCTACCTCCAATAGATTAGACTTATCCCCATGTATTTAAAATACTGATATTTTAAGTGATGTTGTCTCTTAATTTTTTACCTAATTTCTCATTGTATTTAGAAATGCAATTTATTTTTCAATCTGAATAATATCCAGAATCTTTGCAATTATAACAAATGTCAATTCTGGGGAGGTTTCAATTGGCTGATTATTTTTCTTATTATGTTGCTGTGTTTTCCTACTTTGTATGCCTAGTAATCTTTGCTTGAATGACAAACACTGTGAATTTTACATTGTTGCTGGTTTTTCACTTTTACATCATTGCTTATTTTGCTTCTTGTACCTGTATCTAAATTACCACTAAATTTCTCTGATTCTTTCTTTATACTGTCTACTAAATCCTGCTTTTCAATTCTGTTTCCAAATTAGCCTGCTTTTCAATCCTGTGAATTTCCAGTTCACTTATCACTACTTGTTTAGGTTTTTGCAATTTCGGTGTGTTTTTTGCCTCAGTCTCCTTGCCTTTCTAACCACTTTATATGTAGCTAGAACACATGCATGTGTATAATGTGTTTATATACAGCATTCCTAGGAGTAATCAATCATAGTCATAATTAGCAACTATGTACTTGGCACATATTATATGCCAGGTGCTAAAAATGTAGTATTTCTAATATTAACAAAATCTCCTGGAATGGAATAGTTGGGTAATTCTACTCTCATTTCATTGGTGAGAAGACAGAGTCTCAAAAACCTCTCATTTGTGTAAGCTCTCAGGCTTCATATGAGGAAGAATGAATCTAGTCCACATCTGCCTGGCTCCAAAGCTTATACTCTCTAAGGTGCCCTAGCTCACCTTGATAGAATGTGTTTTGTGTTATGAATCTTGTTATTTTTTAAGTCTTTTCAACTGGACTGTAAGCTTTTTGAGGTCTTTTAGTTCTTTTGTATCATTCAAGCACAAATTGCCTCAGCAGACAATAAATATTGATCGATTGATTGAATTTTTGTGACAGAACTTCTCAGAATAAGAATAGGCAGGTAGCAGAGGTGTAAGGCTGTAAGGCTCTTTTGCTCCAAAATTATACTCACTGGACAATGGTCCCCTGATGAGAGAAAATAGCTCCAGAGAAATGAGTTAGTAACAATGAGATCATTTTCTCCTTGAAAAATGTCCTCAGTTCAATAACGCCTGGACATTATATTTTACTGATATCTTCTGAAAACTCAGGAAATAGTAGACCATCTCTGAGGTTGTTTCAAAACTAATTCAGTGAGCTTTCAGTCTTCACTTTACTCAAGGCTGCAGTCACAAAATGGAAGCATCTATCAAATTATTAGACAATGCAGCCTGAAAGAACCTTCCCCTAACCCAATACATACCCCCCAAAAGAAAAAGAATAAAAGAACTTGATTAAAGGAAAAGATTTGTGACCTAGTTCATTGTTTCTATTCAATATATTTCCCATATATTCACTCCACAACTGTTCAAACTTTTCCTTTTCTTTCGTCAAGAAAATGTGATATCTTCGTTATAAAGTGTAAGATTTTTCATCCCTGGTATGACTAGGTTAAAGAGATTACACAAAAATACAATTGAAATGGACATAAATTCAGAGAAGGAATAGCTATCTTAAGGAAAACTATGTATTTTCTTCATTTTTGCAAGGGAAATTAGGATTTATAGATAATGGTTAAAAAGCTATAAGTGACTGTGTGAGAACACTTGTTTGTATGTTACAGATATGTAGCCACCTGAAATATATAAACAATGACTTTCAAATATAGTCAGATTTTTAGTGAAGACTTTTTACTGATAAGTAAATCTTGTTAAACTATTGCTTTTCTGAACATCCATCCTCTAAATAAAACAGGATTAGCTTTGATATTTAAACTTTAGCTAGCATGGCTAGTTGCATTTAATTGTGTACAATATATTCAAATAAGCAAACTCAAAATGGAACTGAATGATCTCTCAATCTTAACTATGTTTTTTATTGACTCACTTCCCTGTATGATCCTTAAATAGTTTATCATTTTTTTCTGTTGCGTTTTATGTATATTTTTAAACAATATTCATTTTGCCACACAATCTGTTAAATTAGATCATCATGTTACTGTACCTATCAATATTGTAAGTAAACACTATTATCTTTGTTAATATAAATTGATCAGCATTTCATTTATGCTATAAAATTCTATTACTGTCCATTAAATTCTCTGAAAAGGAAGACCTTAATCTATGAGACATCTTTCTTTTCCACATAGCTAGGAAATACCTCCAAATTCTCTTGGCATTTTAGTGTGTTTAGAACCTATGTGGGATTAAAGGAAAACACTAAATGGATAGGATTTGCCATATCAATTGACAAGCCTCAGAAAACACCCATAAAATTGTACATAATGAAATTTACAAATAAAGGACAGATATACAAAAAGAAATCAAGACTAATGTTAATTATTTTTAAACTACTGTAAAACTAGTTTATAAACCAACAAATTGCCTATTTTATGACTTTTTAGAGGTAAAATCTAAGGATCAATTTTTAAAAACTATGTAGGTATTTTGAGGCATTTGTATAACCTATAAATCAAATTCTTTAAAAGATCCTATTACCTGGACTGCCTCTGATCCCCTACAATACTGATCTCTCTCTCATTATTAAGTTCATTTTATTTTCTCAGACATAAAAGTCATTGGACAGCCTTTGTTATGTGGCTTTGTTCTTGTAAAGAACACGAAATTAAGAGACTCTCTGGATAAACCCAGGTGTGATAGGAAACTGATTTTTGTATCAGAGTGGCTTATTGGATCTGTTTCCCTGTTTGTTTTCTGGATTCAGTGGCTAATTTGGTTTCTAATCATGCTTTTGACCCCATTTCCAGACTGTTTGTGGTAACGGGTAAAAGAAAGGCCCTGCAGTAGGTAATTAAGTCTGCAAAAGCAGGGCTGCTTACTTTTCATTGCAGCAGATAATCAGAGTGCCGTTGCTCAAGTGTAAAATGCAGAAATTAATGATCCTATATAATACAGATTAGGGCTTTCATTTTAAAAACTATCAGTGCAGAAGAACAAAGGTAGGAAGAACAGCATGATATTTGGAATTCCAATATATAGTAAAGCTTGCAAATTTTAAAAGAGGCTTCTAAGCATGAGACTAATCAAAATTCGCCTTGTGTTCTAGGTGATTGATTAGTTCAGAACTCAAATATATTACTGCCCCATTGCATCTTTGAAAAGGCACAATTAGACACATTTGTCCATGTCTTTTCACTTGTAAACATGTCCTATTGTTCATTCAAATCAAATGGGGTAAATGACAGCATTTATTATTCTGAGTACCACATAGTAGGTACTCAATTAATATTAGTGTTGAAATTAAAAAAAAAAAATCTCCATAAGAAGGTAACAAAGCAATATCCAAGAGCCATGACAACAGTATATACAGATGTTTAAAAAAACCACATGATCTCATAAAACTTTCTATATACTATTATTTTAATTAGATGTTTTCTCTGTTAGACCTCAATACCCTTGCTGTAGAAGGCTGTCAATGTACAGTGTATCCTTCATAGAAAGAAAAGTGACTTCCAGTAAAACCCCAATGTTTGTTAATACAAAACTTAACTGTCAAAAAAATGCATACATGTCACAACATGATCCAATGATTCAGTCTTTAGTGTATAATCATACCGATATACTTCAACAAGGTGATCAATGAAATCAACAATCAAATCAATAGATTTTCAGTGTTCTTTTCTTTTTTTTTTTTTTTTTTCAACGTTTATTTATTTTTGGGACAGAGAGAGACAGAGCATGAACGGGGGAGGAGCAGAGAGAGAGGGAGACACAGAATCGGAAACAGGCTCCAGGCTCTGAGCCATCAGCCCAGAGCCTGACGCGGGGCTCGAACTCCCGGACCGCGAGATCGTGACCTGGCTGAAGTCGGACGCTTAACCGACTGCGCCACCCAGGCGCCCCATCAGTGTTCTTTTCTTAATAGTTAGATTATTTTGATTATACATTTCCCCATGTCTGTTCTCTGTTAGTCATGTTTTTCAATTTCTCCTATGAAGCGATTTCTCATTCATTATCAGTAATAAACTGGTTAATCTGGTAAATACTTCATTAAGATAATAAGAATGGCATTATGGTCTTCATATTACACATGGAGAAACTTAGGCACAGAGTAAAAATGACAGCCCAGCTGTCACTTTCAGGAATAGTCCACATCAATAAAAATGTATCATTTTGTCCTCTAATTTATACAAGTTCTCACCAGATCATGTTCACTGACTCTTGGATCAGAAAATACAGTCACAGAACTAACTATATGTGTTACTTTTAAAGGTAAAGTTAAGATAAAGGTTCCAAACTAAGTGATCCAAAATGAGACAGCATCACTCCCTTTGAGCAGTTGGTAAAACATTTGGTGTGTTGATCTGGCACAGTTCTAAGCTTGTATTAGAAAAATCCTGAACACACAAAGAACAGCATTTGTTGCATATTGGTAACCATTCTAATCTATTTATAAAATATGCTATGCAGCATTGTTTTCTAAACAGAGAAAAGTGGATCTTTGGCTTGTCTCTTCCATCAGACTTTAAATGACAAGAACATGGTCTGAAGTAAACCTGGAAGTTACAATAATGAACTCTACTGCCAAGCACTTGTGCTCTCAGTTCAATTTTCACATTGGCCAGGACCCGCTCAAGGGTTTAGTGATTATTCATTGTGACCAAAGAATACAGTAAATTTCAATAAAATCTTGCCTTCGTGTTCAGTAACTGCAATGCCATCGCCACCAACATCAGCACAAACCAATGTCTCATCACACGAATACTGTGAGATCGTGCAGCTGTTCACAGACCAATCGATCTATCCCTTCCCCTATAAATTATGCAGGTACGGGTTTCTTCTTATAGCTTTGCTGAAAGCAGATGTAAAATTACTGTTTGGTTATTTTTAACCAAAGTGATATCGGTAAAAGCGGAATGCTATAACCACTGGACAAGCTAAGTTCTGAGCATGTGCCTCTTGACTGGAACTGGGTAGTCCTGCCTCTGACCCATGGAGAGAAGGCGATAGAAGGGACCCAAGGACTGATGATCTGATGATAAAGTGATAATGACCTTCGGGTCCCAACTCTGACCACTCCCAACGATTTTGGAGGCTCACATTCATAGTTTTGACACTCCTGAAAAATTTTTAGTCAGAGAAGCCCCCAACCAATTATTTGCTGAGAAGTTCAAGCATGCAAAACCGTTGCTCTTCCCGGGTCTAGCAAACGATGATCAACTGTCAATGGTGGGCAGCAGAGTAGGTCTGTCTGGATTTGGCCATTTTTATCTGAAATATGAGCTTGCAGTAAGAGTGGACATAGGAGAGAACAGAGGATTGCAACCCCAAAGATAGTGGGTTGAGAAAGAAAAATAAATCCTTTCCCTCTTTTTCATGAATTAGGTTACTTTTGCCATGTGGTTTGAGATTCAGGTTCCTTTATCTAGATACAAAAAAAAAAGGTAATAAAAGCAAAAAGATGAACTATTGTGTTGAAGTGGTTGTTTTGCTGTCTTTTTAATGTCTACTGCCCGGGATGTATGTTGCTTTCATCTAAGCACCCCTACAGGTGGACTTCATTGTCTCTACCTTGTAGATGAGACTACAGAGTGAGAGAGGTAGGTGACTGGGAATGCCATTCAGCCAACAAATGGAAAAGATGAGATTCTAAAGTTCAGTTAGAAAATTAACAGGTACAAATAACACTGAACTTCCTAAAAAGAAGCAGCGTTGTAGAAAGGCAATGTCCAGTTTTATTGGCACTTTTAACTGCTCTTCACTCTCTAATATTAGGCTCTGAAAAGCGTGTTAAGCTACTCTTCTTGACGCTTGTAATTTCTCCTGGATATACCTCTGATTCTTAGTTTTGGCTCCTCTCTTTTTCATTTCTATTTACCTGCTTTTCTCCATCTGACCCCATGGGTTTGTGTCAAACTTGAATAGCTTATCTTGTTTTGTCTTTTTTCCTTTCTCTTTCTTTTAAGCCTCTACACAAGATGAGGCTTCTTGGCTTAATTGTTGGTTACTCCATGTTATTCAACTAAAAGTAGGAGACACCCTAGATTCGACCCAGAATTCAGGCCTTCATATCTGTAAGTGAGATCGAATAGAATTTGTCTTATTAAGTAATCAAACATATTATAAAGCTACCGTAATTGAAAAATTTGACCCTGAGGTAAGAATAGACATTTCAACGGATCAGAATAATTAGACCACATAGATGATACTATTTTTGTAAGAATTTAATATTTAATGAAATTAACATAATACATCAATATGAAGAATAATATTCTATAAAGTATTTAAAAGCTCCATACTTGGAAGATTGAGAAAGGGTGGTATTAAAGATTCTAACCTCATCCTAAAATAAACCCTATATATATTAAATAATTAAATAGGAAAAATCATATTATAGAAAAGATTGAAGGAAGCAGTGAGGTATTCTCAGCAGTGAAACTGCTGAGAAGTTTGTACCAAGCTAAAAATATACTGAAGAAATTACAAAGTAAGAAAATAAGAATAATAATGCCAAACATTCGCATATATTGGTGTTTATTTTGGTCCTAAGAAGTTCCCTGTGTTACCTCACTTAATATCCACGTGCCCTATGACAAAAGTAATATTATTACCCCCATTTTACAAGTGAGATAACAAATGCTAAGAATGGTTACGTGATGGGTGCAAGGTTACCTAGTTAATATCACAGCCCATGTTCACCCCTGCTGATTCTAACCCTTTGCACTTAAATACTACATTGTACAGAAATAGTTTAAATCCTAGTGACTTCTGATAAGTAACAAAGTTGAGGAAACACACTAAAAATATGTATTTATACAACAGAAAATATGGGGAAAAGTTAGTATCATTATTTCATGAGAAGCTTATATAAAAGATTTTTTCTAAGAATAAAATTCTTTTAATCTTTTAAATCAGTGGAAGTAAATATAATCATTACTTCTTGTGAGCGTTGTGAAATCAATATTTCTTATATTGCTATGGGAAACTACTTGGTTATGTTCAAAATTCATAACTGTGTTCACCATAGATTTGAACAGATATCTGTTAAAAAATGGCACTTAGCTCAGGCTCTTTCACTTCATAACTAAAAAATACCCAGGGCATACGCAAAAACCAAAACAAAAAACAAAATCAACAAACAAACTAAAAAAAAAAAAAAAAAGAAAAAGAAACCAAAAACTACTGACAGCCAACTGGTGGACACAACCAGAAAATTTTTTATGAATTTTATATCCACATCATTTTAGAATGAAACTTGATGACTCATTTGTAATACTCCCACCCCAAAAGAAATTAAGTTTAAAGGAAGATGATGAAATCTAGTATCTTTCCTTTCCTGAGATGCCTCCATCCAATCTCTACCCCAGACACTCAATTTTTATAGAAATAAAACATGGCTGACCATCTACTACTACTATTCGAGATCAGTAGGTTTTTGCCTTTGCCTTTTAGAAACTTTCTTTTCACATATATTTGGAGAGGATAATTCCTACCAAACGATAGGGTTGAGAGCAGGGGTCATAGCAAGGTTTCATGTTTAGAGGCCTAATCCCAAATGAGTAAATTACTAGAAGCTGAATGGCATAGGAGGAGTCCTGGTACTAGGGCATCCCTGGGACTGTAGTTTCTCGTAAACTCCATTACATCAGTGCAAGATATCCAGGCAATGGGAATAGGAGAAAATTATACCTCGGTGCTATAGAATCCACAGGATAAATGTGTGCTGATGCTGGAAATTGGTTTAGGAGCAGAGCATATCGACCAGCCCTCTGGCCAGCATTATGAAAAGGAGGTTTAATGAGCACCCAGATGAACAAAAAAATGGGACTGGGATAAACACTTTGTTGGGAAGAATCCTTTCCCACTTAAGAAAGAAAAAGCACCAAACAACAAACAAACAAACAAAATTAGCAGGTTTTTGAAAGATACACCAAAACGAGACAGCAGTCACATCATCTCAAAAGGGTCTCTGGACTAACAGGACTGGAGCAGGAAACTCAGGTGACAGGAGAAACCAATGTCAAACAACTAGGTACACCTCTCTTCTTGTCTTCTGAAATTTAGACTGGCTGTCGCAGGGCTTGCGCTTGAGATCCACATTGTAAAAGAAGTAGAAAACCCTGCCTAGGGAAAGGTAAGCTGGGTGTGGGTTTCGATCGCCTAAAACAAATGCCTGCTTTTGGCGTTGCTGAGGCGCAGTTGGCTCCTGCTTGCTGACCAGACATGAAATCTCCAGGTGGACTCGCCCCAGGCAAATACGCAGACCTCAGACTCAGCTCTGCTATTCTGAGAAAAGCCCAATTTACCTACATTCGTGCAGAGGAAATCCATGGCAGCTACCATACCATCCAACGTAACTATTCACATCCAAATCTGTGTGGATTATCAAGCCTGTTGTTGTTCGAGAGGAAGCCAGCATTGCAGGTTTTGATGTGAAATCTGCTAAGTTTTAAATGTTTGTAATTACATAATTTTTAAAAATCCGTACAACCCAATAACATCTGTACACCAGATCCAGCATTATAATCTAATTTTGCGACTTTTGAAGTAGAGCAAAAAGACAGGGAAGTGGAAAATATGATAGAAATTGAAAAACATGTATTTAAGAATATGCATCAATCTAGAATGCCAATATGTCACAAGAAAGAGGAGTTCCAGAAAGAAATTATAGTTTACAATTATGTAGATTGCTAAACGTTTACTACATAGCCGTTAGACATGAGCTCAGAGGAAAAAAAATGCAACTACTCTATGATGAAAACAATTCCTAGAATATCAGCTGTACAATAGAAGTGAAAAGCAGTCGATCCAAATAGAGGGAATCGTCAAAGGCTTTACAAGGATTTTCTTTCAAAAAGACAATGGATTGTATTCAAAATGGTGTATGAAAAAAAATGCCAGAGGATCTCCATAAGACGGTGAAGAAAGCATGTATTTCTTCTGCCAATTAAAAAAATAAAGGAAATTAGAAATTCTAGGGAAAAAGTTGTTCAGTAAAGTCATAGTCTAAATATGAAGTGAATGAACATGTGGCAGAACAATGAGCAATTGTTGGTCAGACATAAAAAGATTACACTTGAATCTGATGCTTGCAACACAATTCATTTTCAAGGAACAAAGATATAAAAGCATGGAATCACATTCCTTCTATACAAGCCCAGCAGGCGTCTTGTTCTGTGAAAAATAATATTTATATAATAATTTTGGTTTATGAAATAAGATAGAAAGCTTTTAAACATCATTTAACACCATGAATGAAAGAATCCATAAACAGCAAAAAATAATTATGTAACTAACAATTGTAGGGATAGTTTCAGTGCATTGAAAGTATAAATGCTTTAAAGTTGAAAAGGTAAGACATAGAGTTAGAACCATATGATTTAGAATTGTGGTGGTGGCCACCAGAGAAACTAAAAACACAGAAATGATTGAGATTGATGGTGTCAGAGGGGGACATTGGAGGTATAGGGATTGAAGCTTTTCTTTCCACTGACACCTTGTGGGTTGTAATTGTTTTCATGGTGCACATGTTTTACTTTTATGATAAAAGTGACTTTTATTAAAAGGCAAGTTAACCACTCAGCGAATTTTAAATGGAATATATAGCTTACAAATCTCAGGAAAGATAAAAGGAAACAAGGTATTTTGAGGAGTGACTTTCCCTACCATGTATTAATATCCCCCAAAATATGAAATAATGTCAGAAAATACAACACAAATTTCATTAAACAAATGACAGAAGAGCAATATATAATATAACCCAATTTTGTACAAAATATTTAGAACACATATAATTAATTATTACAAAAATAGTGTTAATTTTAAAACATCTATAATCTCTAATGCAATTTCTAAAAATTTTCCTTCAAACATTCCAAGCTATAGAAAAAGCTATGCTCATGAAAATATATATTGAATCCTTATTTGAAACAGCAAAGCATTGAAAGCATCCTAAATTTATTGTATACAGAAATAGATAAATTATGTTAAAATATCCTAAACCACTGAGAAAGGATAGAGCTAATGATGGGCCCAGTGGTGAAGGACAGAGATCTCCCTGGAAAGAGCAGATCCGATGGTGCCCTCTGCGTGAGGCTGATGCTTGAATAGTAACTCTGTTGGAGCACCTATTTGTTCTTTAGAGACAGCACTTCTAGTTGCTAGAAATACACAGTTCTCTGAGATGCACTATGCCCAGTGGTAGTTTGGTGAAAAGTTTACCAACTGGTTCTCCGGGAGGAAAAATTCTGATTTCCAGGATGCATATACTCCTGTCATGGTTGATTTTAAGATATCAACGTGATGTCACTAACTGCAGGGTACCACAGAATTTTACAGCATTTCCATCATAAACACAAGAGAATAGGTAATAGTCAAAATGTAATGAAATGAAAAGGAAGTAATGAGTTTTGAATATGCGTTAGCTTTCTTTTTAATGAAATTGATTTAATTTAAACCGATCAATACGATTTAAGTTTCTATCATTTTTAATAATAGCCCTATTTAACAACTAACTCACAAAATTCCTGAAAAATTAACAATCGTCTATTACGAGGCCATGTGAGCACGCTTCCACGGCCTCTTCACTTCTTAGTCCTAGCTTCTGCATCTGGGAAGTTCAAATGTATCTTGTGCTATGATCTATTTTTATTGGAAAGGGTTCTTTTTTTTTTTTTTCTTAGAGAAAGAGAGAGAATGCAAGGGGGGATGGGGGGAGACAGGCAGAGAGAGAGAGAGAGAGAGAGAGAGAGAGAGAGAGAGAATCTTAAGCAGGCTCCTTTCATGTCCAGAATTCTTTTCATCTTGCAAAACTGAAACTCCACATTCCTTTTTCTGCAGTGTTTGGCAACCGCTATTCTACTTTCTGCCTATATAAAATTTACTACTATGGGTGTTTTGTATAAATGGAATCATTGGCTTATGTCACTTAGCGTAATGTCCTCAGCGTTCATCCATGTTGTAGCATGGGGAGGGGTTCCTTTTAAGATAACCAATGATCCTGCCAGCCAGAGGATCCCTGTCGGACAACGTTCTAGTGAGAATTAAGTACCAGCCACTACTGAAAACACACATGCCAGACCCTCCAAGTTCCTCTTGCTTGGCTTAGGGTTTCCCTCAAAGAAATCCTACATTGTCTAATCTTCGTATAAAAAATACTTGCTCTTCTATCATAGAGTCTGGAAGTGGTTGATGAATGAACTTGGGAAAACCAGTTTGGAGCCATGTTTTCTGTAGGAGTCTGTGAGCCCTTGAACACCTACTCTTCTCGCCTCTGACCCTCAATCCAAACTGTAATCAGGAGGAGCCCAATTTTAACACTCTCCATACATTCTGATGACTTTTACACCTTTATCCCTAGCTCAGGTTTCTCTTGAGCTCCAAATGAATATTCAATACCTATCCCACACACTGTAATATCAGCCCCACTCCCTTCTTCCTCATATAATTCTCTAGCTTCTTCCATATGAGCACATCCAGCTGCCTCTGTAGTTTCACCGTCATTATCTGAAGCCCAGTATAACCATAGTTCACTACCAGTCTTCCTCTCGTTGGGCTTCTCTTCAACCACCTGCTGCATTTATACCAGAGCAATGTTACTCAAATTTAAAGGTGATTTGCACCTTTCGGCGACTTCATAAGACCTCTTCATCATGCCCCTGCCTGCATTACGCTCACCTCTTTTTCGCAAGCCCTCTCATATCGGAAACTTCTCTGGGAATGACTATAGTTGCCTTGCACATGCCACATGTTCAGTTTCCTGCTTCATGTTATCTCCTTGCATGAAAATTCAAATTCTCTTCTCCTCCCCAGCATTTCAGCCTAAAGAGCTTGTAACCATCCTTTAAAATTAACTTTTTAAAATAAAGCATTTTATGGCCATTTCTCCAAAAAGAGATTGACCATTTTCCTTTTTTTTTCAAATTACTTTCTGCATAATCTACCATCGTACCTATGAAATTCTATTGTACTTCCCTGATTATATGTCTATTTTCCTCCAAAAGAAAGCTGTAAGTTATTTGAGTTAAAGAACCAACTTTATTAATTTTTGCATTCTTAGACTATCTGGGAAGTATGTGTTATTCGATCTTTAAAAGGAATAAATGAATAAAACCATCAATCATTAATTTTATTTATTTAATTCTATTAATATAGATTTCTAAGATATGAGCCTTAAAACCTGTATGAGCCTGTGTATATGAAAACTTATTAATAAAGCAAGACACAAAACTGCATTTATATTATGCATGTAACTTGGTGACACATATGTACTTAGAATAAAAGCTGGAAGAAAATACACATTGCTAAAGTTTTTTCACTAGGATATTAAAATTTGAAGTGATTCTCATTCTCTTTCTTTCTTGTCCTCTCCTCTTCCTTCTTTTCCAAATGTTCTGTCAAGTGTTCAAATTTCTTTTATAACTATATGTATTTATATATATTTATTTTAGGAGACAGATGGTTACATGATTCTCAATGGTGTATCTGGTTTCATGTGTATAATTTCTTTCAAAATCACTTGAATATATAATCCTAAGAAATGCTTCCTCATGAAGACTGATTGAAAAATGGTCAAGGGTTTGGGCCAAACTATGCTAACTTAATTACACAAACCCCCAAAGTCAGGTTATTGGTAACTCATCTCTGTAGTCTCTAAGCTGTCTCCAAACAGCCCAAGAACTGCCCAAAACTAATCATGTTTTTTAAAGATTCCCCCACCAATAATTCCTATTCGTTTTTCCCTAAATTTTCCTCCAAAGCAGTCCTTTATTGTATAATAATGTACTCTCACAGCATCTATGTGACTTAACCTATAGGCAATAAATCAAGTACACATTTGAAAATCATGGTCAAAACGAGATGGAGAGTTTCATACTTCTATTGACTGAGTATCCCCTGTATTAGACAAAACCCCCAAATATCCATGGACAGAATTTCTTTCCTTTCTGTGAAGGCAGTGTCGACTGGGAAGCTTGAGAGTTCTAAATTGTGCCCTCTCACCCCCAGGTCACATCCAATTCAAAGACCAGAACATATACGAGGCGTCTCTACTCTTTGGTGCCTAGCACAAAGAAGTTGCATAGTTAATACATACTCAAGAGTGGTATAAGTAATCAATGCAGAGTCATATCATTGCTTGGTGAGATACAGCAGGAGAGACAGCCATAACATCAATAAAAGAACAGTGATTAGAAATATAAAATTATTGCTCCCTGTTTTAGTATTAACTTTTTATAGAAGGGAAATGGAAAGGCAGAAGAAGCTAGTTGGAGTCAAATTTATGCTGGGCACTATTTCATATTGGTCTTTATTCATATTAGATTAGTGATTTAAAAAGTAAACATCAGAACCCAAACATGTGAATTTGGATCCTGGCTTTGCCCATGCGTAATTGTGTGACTTTGGACAAGTTACGTGATGTCTCTAACCCTCAATTTTATTAGCTGTAATCTGGGGATGATATTCACAGACCTACTTGAGGACATAGTTGTGAGTATTGAGTTAACACATAAAAAGCCTTAGCACCTGGGTAGCTCAGTCGGTTAAGTGGCCGACTTCAGCCCAGGTCATGATCTCGCGGTCCGTGAGTTCGAGCCCCGCGTCAGGCTCTGTGCTGACAGCTCAGAGCCTGGAGCCTGTTTCAGATTCTGTCTCCCTCTCTCTCTGCCCCTCCCTTGTTCATGCTCTGTCTCTCTCTGTCTCAGAAATAAATAAGCATTAAAAAAAATTTTAAAAATCCTTAGCACAGAGACTGGCACATAATAAACACTTTCTAAGTGTGATTTACATTTTTTTATCATCATTAGTTAACTGGTATATCATCCCTTTGAGGGAGGTATTGCTATCACCATTACTCACCTGGGAAGATCTAAACCGAAATACAGAAAATTGTCATGTGTTACATAGTAAAACTCAACTCCAAACTCAAGGCACAGAGATTTTGCTCATATATCACAAACAATGCTTTCACAGAACAGGAAAAACGGTATATTATATTTAAACCTTGGCAACCTAAAACCTCAAGGAACTAAGCTTTTCAAAACAGCAGAATTTTCTGGATAGCTGATTCTTAATCCCTGTAAATACAACATTCTTTTGGTTCCAATTCTGTATGTTCATCAATCTAACATGCACTTAACATAATGTATTTTATTCTTTGTAATTCAGGCTCATTATTTCTATCAATTATTGTACGGAGATATAATAGCCCATGTTATCATGCCCTGAAGAGCTAGTGAGTTCTAGAGAGAAATTTGCTCCTTCACTTAATGGTCCTGGCTTGCATCGATTCAAGTTTTTGGATCTGTGGCTCTATTGTTTTGCGTCTCCTCCTCTGTCCTGGGCCACAGCCTTCACAGGCCACTGCTGGCAGTGTGCCTACCAACAGCAGCCCCTTTCTCCTGATAATGTTTATTCTACATGTTCTGTGGTGCTGATAGAAATAAGTATATATAAACAGAGTGATTATAATCATGCAATCAGAATAAACAGAATCTGAGTGAGACCTGAAGGACAATATAGGTAAAATCCATACACTTTATATGTGAGCATCATAGCATCTCTTTTGGCTCTGTACAGGCCATTTGCACACTCACTTGTGTTCCCTGTTTCAACAGGGTCTGTATTAATGTATTTAGCGAATTCATTCAACTTTACAACAATGTTGACTTGGAATATCTAAATGCCCGAAAGGAGATTATAGAAAAAATTATTTTGAGGGGCACCTAGGTGGATCAATTGGTTAAACGTCTGACTCTGGATTTCGGCTCAGGTCATGATCTCATGGTTTGTGGGATCGAGCCCCACATCAGGCTCTGTTCTGACAGCATAAGCCTGCTTGGGATTCTCTCTCTCCCTCCATCTCGGCCTCTCTCCTGCTCATGCATGTATGCACATGTTCTTCCCATCTCTCTCTCTCTCTCTCTCTCTCTCTCTCTCTCTCTCTCTCTCTCAAAATAAATAAATTGATTTAAAAAATTATTTTGAAGCAGGAAAACTGTTGTAAACCACAGCACTGGAGTCTGGGGTGTCTGTGCTTGGTGTTGTGCAAATTTATGTGCTGACAAGACATTGAATAAGAACTTTGTTATTTAGGAATATTTTCAGAAATTTTACCTGTGGTTTTTAAAAAATATTTTTAGGTTTATTTTTTATTTATTTTGAGAGAGAGAGAGAGAGAGAGAGTACATGGGAGGGGCAGACAGAGAAGGAGAGAGAGAGAATCCCAAGCAGGCCCTGCACTGCCAGTGCAGAGCCTGATGCAGGGCTCAAACCCACGAATCGTGAGATCATTACCCAAGCCAAAATCAAGAGTCAGACGTTTAACCAACCGAGCCACCCAGGTGCCCCTTATCTGTGGTTTTTTGCATCTACAACAGGTTTACTGGAAAGATGAAATAAGTATTTGAGACAATCACTTATCACAGAATAATCTCTTAAAGGATGTTCATTCCAATGCATAAAACATAACACATACGATAAAATGTTATTATTTTTCTTGCAATTCAATCTCATCCTTAGTTAGAAGAGAAATGGTGACCTAATTCCTCTAAACCATTTTTAAATATTTTAATGTCAATTTCAACTTATTTCCTCACTGGATGAGATTCTAAAATTTACCAGGTTGTAGAAAATTTGAAACAATGTTTCTTCTCTTTAACTTCATATTGTTTTCATCTCGTCTAAAATCCTTTTCAGACTTTTTTGTTTGTTAGTATTCTAGACAGGAAGAAGAAAACACAATGCGACACACTGAACATTATTAATTACAATAATCAACCTGTATTTGTTTGGTGGTGGACTCCCTGAATTTGCTTTCAGCCTTGATGAATTATTTTCTTTTACACAGACCTTTTTATCATGGCCTGATTCTGTCCCAAAACATTTACTGTCCTTAAATTTTTGATATTTTCACATAAAAACCTCTCTCTGTAATCATTGTTAAGCTTTTTTATCAACACACTTTTACTTCTATAACATCCTTAACTTCTTCATTCCAATATTTTATTAATCTTTTATGCAAAATACTTACTATAATATTGGCAATCTGTTTACTATTCTGCTTATATTACGTGTCCTTTTCAAATTCTTGCCTCCGCATATTAATTATTCCCCGCTATAATACCTTGTTTCCTTACTCTGCCAACCCAAATATCTTCTTTTCTCTGTATCTTCCAAGAAGCCTTCTTGGTTTAACCACACCTGATTTTTTATGTTTTTTTTTAATGTCGCTGTGGATTATTTATATTATTTGTCTTGTTGGATATGTTTTAATAAAGTTTTCTTTTGCCTTTTTCTTTTTTTTTTTAATTTTTTTTAACGTTTTTGTTTTTTTTTTTAATTTTTGAGACAGAGAGAGACAGAGCATGAACGGGGGAGGGGCAGAGAGAGAGGGAGACACAGAATCGGAAGCAGGCTCCAGGCTCTGAGCCATCAGCCCAGAGCCCAATGCGGGGCCCAAACTCACGGACTGCGAGATCGTGACCTGAGCTGAAGTCGGACGCTTAACCGACTGAGCCACCCAGGCGCCCCTCTTTTGCCTTTTTCAAGAGTACATGCCCCATCTTTCAAAACGGAATAAGAAATCTATCACCGATAGGCACCATCTTTTTTTTTTCACTCATATTTATCTCCTTTGGTTAAGACATATTCTCTAAATTTTACATTCTTGGTACATGTTATTGCTCAACTGATAGAAGAACTTGAGATAAAATGAAAATGCTGAAATTTTATTGTACGTTTTATAAGCTCTTCCATTTGATCAATTATTTCTGAGGTATTTGGCTAAAATTCATGAACGTTAGAGTTGTGACAGGTATTAGAGGTCATTAGGTTTGATCTTATTTTACGAATAAGGATTCTTGGGCCTAGAGACATTAGGAACAATATCCAAGGTGAGTGAGCTACGTATCACTCTCGGGACTGAATTCTGGTCACCTGATTCCCAGAACATGACTCTGGGCTCTATGACAGGTTGCCACTCTCCTTCAAGTCCTGTGGAGGTGCTAATTTAGCAATCCATGTATCATGCCTGAGATTTGGGTAGAATAAAGAGCCGTGGCCCCCGTTTCACAGATGTGCCAGAACAAAGAGATGTTAAGTGTCTGGCCAAGGTAGCAGAACAAATCTACAAAGGTGTCAAAATAGAACATGCTTCTATTGTGTTATACTTCTCAGTGTTATCTGGTAAACTACTCTGCCTTTGTGAGAACAAATTCTATCTTCCCCAGAGGCTAAATAACTCCCTAATGGTAAATTAGTCACTTAGGAGGCACATTAACTCTCCCAGGCCACTGGGGTGTCATTACTTTGAAATCGTTTGTTTCTAGACCATTGGCTGCAATGATAGTACGCTACTCTAAATGGTACCCTAGTGGCCCAAAAGACCTAATGCACCTTCCTTAGTGCTAAACTTGCTGCAAAGCTTAGGGATGGCTCCTGAAACCCCTTCACCTCATAGAACATCTAGACATGTATTAAGCTTTTCTGGCCAAGGTTGGCATCGTATCAAATTGTGTCTTTGAGTTTATTTTTACTTCAGGGGTCTTACTTCTGCTTCCAGTGATTCTCCCTCTGTCCCTTTCCTGTTCACCCAGTATCTAACTCATACACCTTCCTCCAGGTGCTCATTTTGCTGTGCTATCAAGACTTGTAATCACTTTTTACATGTCAAAATATACAAAATTCAGTCCCATTTCCAGAAAAGTCTACACTAGCCAGTTTATATTAATGGATAAAATAACATATTAAGATTTTAATAATGGTTTAATTATTAACCACTAAACCATTCAATAAAATTAAGCCATTTAATAATGCTGTTAATAGCTAATAGTGAATTTATGTATTGCCTCTAAGATATGCTTTAAAACCATGTATCTAAAAAAAAAAACATGTATTTTAATCCATTAGACCAAGGAATACATGAATATTATAAGAGAGTCAAAAGGTACAAAAAGTTGTAGAGTAAAACATAAATCTCCCTCCCTGATCTAATCCTGAGTCCAGGTTCCCTATAATCTGGGCCAATTCCTTTTACCAGTTATTCATGTTCAAAAATATGTGAACATATGTCTGCATATGTATGTGTATATATATGTATTTTTTTCACAAATGTTACCTTATTATAGACATTATTTTATACCTCGCTCTTTCACTTGAAAATATAAATTGGGGATAATTCTATTTTAATACATGCAGAATAGCAGCATTCTTATTTTTTTTTTAATATAGTTGACACACAATGTTACAATTGTGTGTATTGTATGCAATACAGTGATACAGGTATGCAACTCAGTGATTTGACAAGTTTATACATTATGCTATGCTCACGACAAGTGTAGCTACCATCTGTTCCATGACATTGCTATTGTATCACTGACTATATTCCTCATGCTCTGCCTTTTATTCCCGTGACCTACTGATTGAATAACTAGAGGCCCGTATCTCCCATTCTCCTTCACCCATTTTGCCCAACTTTCCACACTCAACTTTTGGCAACCATCATTTTGTTCTCTGCATTTATAGCTCTGATTCTGTTTTTTTTTATTTGTTTTTTTTTTTTAGATTCCATTTATGCGTGGAATCATATGATATTTGTCTTTCTCTGGCTGACTTATTTCACTTAGCATAATACACTATAGGTCCATCCATGTTGTTTCAAATGACACAATCTCATCATTTTTATGGCTATGTAATATTCCATTGTGTATACATACCAGTTTCCTTATCCATTCATCTATTGATGGACATTTAGGTTGCATCAGTGTCTTGACTGTTGTAAATAATGCTGCATTAAACATAGGGGTGCGTGCTTTTTGAATTAATGTTTTCATTTTCCCTGAGTAGATACCCAATAATGGAATTATTGGATCATATGGTATTTCTATTTTTAACTTTTTGAGGAACCTCCATACTGATTTTATTTTTAACGTTTTATTTATTTTTGAGAGAGAGACAGAGCATGAATCAGGGAGGGGCTCCAAAGCAGGCTGGAGGCTCTGAGCTGTCAGCACACAGCCCAATGCAGAACTCGAACTCATGAACTGTGAGATCATGACCCGAGCCGAAGTCGGATACTTAACTGACTGAGCCACCCAGGTGCCCCCCTCCATACTGTTTTCCACAGCGGCTGTGCTAGTTTGCATTCCCACCCACAGTACATGAGGGTTCCTTTTCTCCACATCCTTGACAAAACTTGTTGTTTCTTATCTTCTTGATTTTAGCCATTCCAACAGGTATGAGGTGATATCTTATTGTGGTTTTTAATTTCATTTCCCTGATGATCAGTGATGTTGTTATTTTTTGCAGATATGTAGTTTTCCATTGTATGGATGTACCATGATTTATCTAAACCTAGTTAGATAATTTCTCTAGTCCCCTACTGAGAGACATTTACAATTTTTTTCCTCCCCAACCTTCTGTTACAAACAAAATGCTACATACAGTATCAGCCTTTATACATATGTGTGAGTATACCTGTATAATAAATTCCTAGAAATGGAATTGCTGAACAAAGGATATGTGCATTTTTAATATTGATCCATATGATTAAATAATTATCCACAGAGTCTGTAACAATTGAATTTATCTCAACAATCTGTTGTGTTATCACATTTTGGTGTTGGTCAACTTAATAGGTGAAAAATGATTTCCCATTGAAGAGGTTAATACAACTGACTCATGGAGCCAAGATTCAAAATTCTGACCAACTCACACCAATGCCTTTTGCTCTTCTTAGCCTGGTTATGAAGACAAATTTGGGAAGAGTGTTTTCTGTATGACCACACAAGTGACAACACATGTGTAGACATCTATATTGTCTGGCCTGAGAAGTCAGGAGTAAGAGGGAGAGAGGTATAAAGTACTGACAAGCACAGGTATGAAAGAAAGCCAACAGCGATAGAGAACAGGAAGAGATGAGAAACAAAAATCTCAGCTGAAATAACACAGTGAGAGCTGGAGATACTGATGTGACTAAAAGAGCATGGTGAGGAGGTGTGGTGTCAGTCTCCCCAACACAGAGCTTCGATTTGGCTCAACAACCATTAACATCTCTCCTTCGTCAGTCCTCAGGATTCGTTATTCTCATTCTCACGGTCACATATTTACAGGTTTTGCTTTTGAAACATTCGTAACAGACTTTTTACCCTATACATTCAGCAGGAAATAGTAAGGATCATGTCTCTCTGAGGTTCTTTTCTTTCTTTCTTTCTTTCTTTCTTTCTTTCTTTCTTTCTTTCTTTTTCTTTCTTTCTCCTACTTCCTCTCTCTCTCCCTCTCTTTCTTTCTCTCTCTCTTTCTTTCTTTCTTTCTTTCTTTCTTTCTTTCTTTCTTTTTCTTTTTACATTATTGGGTTATTATATTTGAATCAACGGGACGAGTGATAACGTGAGTAGTGCCCCAAAGACTCTGCTTTCATTAAAAAAAAAAATTAAATAGGATAAGCCAATCTTTTCCAATAAGAAGAGAAAAAAAATACCCAACCCAACATAATAGTCTTTATAGCCTCATAAACCACAGTACCACCCAAGATGTTAACAAGCTGGCATGTTTTGAGCATCAAAGATAGAGAGGAAACTGTGTTTACATGTTTGGCACAAAAACTAATGAGGAAAGTCAATTGGCCCTTTGTCTTGAGGGTCTGAAGCGCTGAGCTCTAATGTTTGGTTTCTTCGTTGGCACTTGTTCAAGTAATCACTCGTGGCCTGACAAAGCCGTGCTTGTGTTTTATTAGTGGCCATGCTGAACTCTCCCGCTTGGGCTGTGTTGTCTCTCAATAGAGTGCTGCAACAGAGGGCACACTTATTTGAAAACACTAAATCAGAGCATGATGATCTTTGCCCAACCAGAGCAACCCAGAGAACAACAAAAAATGTTCAGAGTACCGTTCCTTTTGTTTGCAGTGGGAGGGAGGCAAGAGCAGGAGGAAGGTAGAGCCCGTGCCTGTGGCTGAGTAATTTGGAAATGGTAGCTGCAAAACCTCATTTATAAAAGAAATCTTTCCCCCTTCTAATCATGGAAGCTACATTAACATCTGAACCTGCTGTAATGCATCACACGGCGCAATCCACGAGGCCCGACTCCAGCCTGCAGTGGCGGGAGACGTCAAGGTGACCCCAGAGGTCTTTTCTTTCTGGAATTCTAAGGTGCCATGAAAGAATAATCATATTACTCTGTGAGGAAGCTGACTCTGTCTTTGAAAATATAGTCTGGTAGAGAGGAAAAGTTCCAAAGTAGGTCAAAGCACAGTGTTTTTGTAACTTTCTTATGAGGTTGCTTTTTTATCTTCCTTCCTGCCCTTCTCCCCTCCCTCCCTTCTCTTTATTATTGCTGTTGTTGTCATTGTTGTTGTTGTTATTATTATTTCCATTTAGAGATAAGAATGCTTTGGACTGTCCTGGAATTTTTATCTCCACAATTGAACAAGTATCCAAACATTTGGCTGCTATTTTCAAAGTTCTGAACCAGAAATGAGGACTCCAAAATCTGGTTGCAAACAACATTTTTTAAGTGACAGTTTTGGCAGTCTTACCTACAGATCCAGTAAAAATAAAACCCAGAACAGTTTGTTCTTAAACTATTTCTAGTACCAGTACTGTGAAGAAAGTACTGAGCTACACATAATTAAATTTATTTTTTTTTAAGTGACTGAAATTTTACATGTTCAAAATGAGAATTCGGGATAGGTTAGGAGATGTCCTCGCCTTTGCCAAATCCTTGAAGTTCTCTCTGGCTGTCTGCCTCCCATCAGATCTTTTTATGAAGGGTGAAAGTATACACTCAATGCATTCGCTGCCGCTGAATTAGTCTAAGTGATGCCTACACTGAGAAAATTAGAAGATGCTCAGTGAGAGTCACTGCTTGGGAAATCACATGCTGGAAAGTTAAGAGTTTAGATTATACAGAATTTATTTGACTAAAGTGTCACCTATCTTTCAATAAGTAGCATTTTCTTTGCTCATTGCTTCTTAAATGTTTTTTTTTTCTTTAACAAAGAGGATGCTGATCGCAGTAATGCTTAGTGTTACCGTTCTGTAGCACTTTTTATATAAGCTTCTCAAGCTTTCATTGTTCCTGCAGGAAGGAGGGCATTAATTTTACATGTGGGCAAAGTAGTTCCGAATTCCTATTCTTGTTGTTAATAATATTTACTCTTATGTAATGACTATGGTATGCCAGAAACACAAATGACCTGTTGGCGGTGGCAGAATAAGTAAACATGGGAAAGCCTTCTAGAAAACACAATTCTGTAAGGAAAAAAAAAAAATGTTGGTGGGCTGCTGGCCTTTGAAATCCACCTAAGGCGATGATAAGTGGAGTCTGATACCTGAAGCCCAAAGTCCTAGTCGGTGGAGGAGGCAACGTGTTTAAATAGGATTTGCTTTTATTAATAGGCAGTTCTATTCTCCGCCTTGAGATCAAGGGGGATCTAGTGGGAAGAGATCAGCCTCACCCGCGCCCCAACTCCTTCCTGCCTGTGCCTCTCTGCCAGCCACCCCATCTCTCCCTCCGATCTCCTGTGCCCTCCCACCCCGCACACGCACCCAATATTGTTTCTTCCCGCAGGCTCTGCTGCAGGAATGTCAGACATCGCGGCTCACGTTCAGAGCTCAGCTTGCTATGAACGTAGCCAGGGGATGGAGGGTAGGGGGAGGAAGGAGGGCTGTGCAGTCCTCAGCTGTTTCTCCACGGAGGAGCTGTCCACAGCCTGGGCTCAGGATGGATGTGCCAGTGCTGCACAGGGGCCGTTTCTGCAGGTCTGCGCCACGTCCCTAGGTAGGGCGGCCGGCTGCTCGGCACAGAAAGGGGGGGGAGGGGAGGGCGTCCTGACCCCTTCCCCTCAGCTCCTACCTTCTGGGGACGAGTCACTCAGAATCTATCAACATGGATGCTAAAAGCTAACAACTATTATGATCTCTTAAGGGAAGATTCTTTTCCCCCGTTGGAAAATGTATACATACTCTGCCTAAAAACCATTAGCAGTTTTAATGCACGTGAGACCTTTTATGAAAAAGCGTGGACTAAATACATTTAGTTCACCTACAGTGGCATATATACACATATAATAATGCAGTCTAAGTATATCATGATATGTATAGATATAGACATATATAGATAGATATAGATGATACAGATATAGATAGATATAGATAGATATAGATATAGATGATATAGATATAGATAGATATAGATGCCATTGTAACTCATTCTTTGTGTAAACAAGTTAGGCTTCAGAATTAGCTTAGTCACTGGACATATTCAATGCTTTTAACTCATGAGGCCGGGGCTCTGCTCACCAAATGCTGAAGAATCAAGGCCAACGAAATAGGATAATAACAAAAATGTATGAACCCATGTGAATTTCACAGGGCAAATCATATCTCATAGAATAAAGATAATGGTTCTGTGCCTTACCGTTCTTCTGTTGGCATGACCACTATGTTATCAGTCTAAGGATTCCCCAGGGATGATAAAACTTAAGGCTGATATATTAAAATAGTTAGATGAGGGCAATGGATTTAAACAGTGAGTCAGGCAATAATGTATTCACCTATTCAGAAAATTGGAGAGGTAGAGCAAAGGATAAGCAGTGGGGAAGGTGAAGGCAGAGGATCTTGGGTAATTTCCTTCTAGAGGTGAAAAAGTTTCAGAAAATTGTTCAGATTTCAAAATGAGAGTTGTTGGGAACCAAGCACCCGAATTTGAGTAGCACTGCAAAAAATTGACCCTAAGCGGTAATGAAAGAAAAGACACTTTATCATCCCCTGAATGTATTTTTAGAGACATAAAGAATTATCTTATTTAAATAACTGTGTGGTTTTTTTTTTTTGTATTGGGTGTTTATCATAGTTGTAAGAGAATGAAACCAGAAACCATGGATGTATGCAATCAACAAACAGTAGATTGTACACGTCAAAGAAATTCAGACTTAATACACCGGTTTCACGGTCTGTTTTCTTTAAGAACCATTGCTCTTTTGTCTTTCTAGCCCTTTAAAGACATCAAAGTAAATAAATAAACAACTCAAAATATTAAGTGCTAGTTACCCACAGACTGTGGATGTTGGTAGCATCAGTTTTTGCAAGTAAGATTTGTGCGTTAATTTGCAAAATAGGATTTTATAAGAATTCCATAATAGCTAATAAATGTTATTCAACACTTTCCAAATATTAACAAAATATCTATTGTTTAGTTTGGGCAAATTGCTCAGAAGTAGAATTACCATCACTTTAGCTAAGAGAGACTAGAATATCACAATTAAATTCATTGGCTACCTGGTGTGATTGGTACTGGCATTCTGTGAAAGCCTATGGGCTATTTCATCACTGAAAAACATTCAATTTAAAAATTTAACAGGACCAAGTTTTCAAATAACGTCAGCTATTTTAAAATAGTTGTAACATTAATACATTACCCATCCTATAAGAAGTTAGGAATTACACTATGTTCCTAATAACTAAATTTGACATGTTTATGAACTGTCAGTAGCCTCAATAGAAATTCAGAAACTATTACCAGAGATTTTCATTAAAATTTAAAGTCCATAAATAACAAATAATGGCATATTTTACTTTTTAAAATAGAAAAATGATAAAAATATTTATCATTTCCTTTTGATGAATTCTGCCTAAAGTCATCAATATTATTTTATTATGATAACAGTAAATTTCTGTCCACGGTCTCTCTGGTGTTACATTGCTTCCAACTACATTCTGAACTACATTTCTCAAGTTAAACTTATTTACATGTTGGGGGGGCAGACATGAGGCTACTTTATAATGAATTATACCTTACCACCTAAAGATTATTTTTTAATTAAAGGATATACTGTACTGGGTGTCATCATTTATGTATGTTATGTTTTTCATTCAGACAGAGACGTTTGATTGCTAGGCTGGACACAAAGCAGATCTGCTTGGCAAATGGTTTAGGACTTTCACTTCTTTGATATTATTTTAAAAATGGTCATTTCATCTATCAAAATAATATGAAAGCACAAATATTTCTGAAGCTATTCAAAGAAATGGCTCTTAGAAAATAAAATCATGATTTTAAAGTTGTTGAGTCCTTCCCTTAATTTAAGAACTAACGTTCTTAATACAGACCTTGATGACCTGATGCTGTTATCTCTACATGATACTATTTTTTGACCTTTGGAATTATTCATAAGCCTCAAACATAGTCCTATGTTTTAAGCAAGTCTTTGAAGTCTTTGACTAGATTCAATGTTTACAAGGATTCTCTCTGCATGAATTGGGTCATGTTGTTACCATGTCCTCAAACCAAAGAAAAATGTAATATGTATCAACACATATATGATTCATCCTAGTTCTTCAGAATGAAAAAAAAACAATTTGACTCAGCACTTTAGGAATTGTTGAAATACAGTCGTAATTTAATTTTTCTAGGTTGACTTTTTGCAAGCATCTAATGTCATGTTATTTTGCAAGCATCTAATGTCACGTTATTTGGAAAATATAAGGCCTTTCCTAAAAATCCAAGAAGTTGGTTGGTCATTTCAATCATGGAAATAGAAGATAGATTTTTCCTGTCTCTAATTTTCAACAATTCCAAGGGTTCTACTGAGAAGTGAGATAATGCAAATGGACCAAAGCTCCAAGCCAGGCATCCGCAGAGAAAATCTGAGTCCTGCAAGTTCGATTAAGCTAGCTAATTTTCAGTCCAACAAGCTAATTTCCAGACAGACTCTTCTGATGTTTTCCCTCTGTTTGTAATTTGCATCATTAAATAGTTCGGTGTTTCAAAGCAGCCACGGTACTAAGGTCACAGGGCTTTGTGTTAAATAGCAACCACCTCGATTTTTTTTTTTAAAGAAGGAACAGAGAGCAGCTGATCCTGCTGTAGTATGATTTTCTTTCTTTCTTAGTAGGAAGAGGCTGAAGTGTCTTGTGGATCACAGAAATTTTGCTTTGGTTTGGAGAACAGCTTTCCTCGGTGCCTTTGTGTTCCAGAAAGCAGCGCAGGATCACAGGTGGCCTTGATTATCAAGATTTTTTTTAATGGTGTCCCCCTCCCTTCCCTAGAACAGCAGGACATCTCCCTGACATGAATATCTCATTTTAAGTGGCACAAAACTCAAAAATCTTAAAGAGATATCCAAAACCTAAAATTAAAAAAAAAAATCTACCATGGAACTTCAAAGGGTAAAATTGATTAACAAACATCACTGGTACTACAAAAGGGTTATACAGGCAGCTAAGTAGAGCTATGACCTCTCCTGGTCAATTGTTCCTAGAAGGTTTCAAAGAAACTGCTCCGGAAATAACATGCCAAATACAGAGAAAGCGAGAAAACACCTCTTCGTTCTTACCTATACCTCTACAGAATAAAATAATTTCTCTTTGTCTCTCTGGTCACAGGAATATGTACTTTGGCTCATTCGCACCCTGGAGCACTGTTTCTACCCTACACGCTGACGTTAGAGCTAGTATTAAAAAATCTTCAATCATAGAACTCCAAGCCATTCATATTAATGTGCCTGAGTCAAATTACCCTTTCTATTCTGCAGGGGGAAGAAAGACCATAAAATGCTCTCTGAATCCATAAGGACAACTCCGTTGGCACAGATGGGAATTTTGCTCTGATTCCCAGAACATGAACTAATAACTGTAAAGGGTTTCTTTGGAAACACCATATTCTGTCACCGACCCATCTTTTACCATAGCACACACTCCTCAACCATTCTCTCGTGATGTTCCCAGGAAGTTAAAGACAGCTCAGAAGAAAAACTGTCGTCTTTAACAAAGAAATGCAATAGATGTTTGTCGTGGGAGAAGGCCTAATTCAATTTGCAGTGTCTCTGGGTTTCTATTTTGACTCAAGTTGTTTTCAGCACATTCTCTCCATGTTACCAAAAGTTAGAAAGTATATTTTAAGAAATGCCACCATTTTTTTTATATTTACTGAGAACAACATGCTCAGGGATTTATTTCCATGAAAATGTAGACTGCAGAATTTAGAAACATGCAATGTAGAAGAATCCAACATGTTTTAGGATACCACTAAGATGTAGGAAAGCTTTTGCCAGACAATAAGAGGTCTTAATGTTGGGAAGTATGTACATGACCTTGTCTATGTCTTTTCGTTGACATTAGTTTTGATTGTGATAGGAAAAACTTGGGAATTGTAACACATTCCACTCTTGAAAGGAATACTTTTTTTTTTTTTTTTTTAACAATAGTTCACTAATGCCAGTCTCTTTCAAGAAGTAATTCTGTTCCCTCCTCTCTGGTCCCTCAGCAATTGGTTTCTAGATTAAATATAATGCTTACTCCTTTTGCATCATACTATCTCTCCCTCACTAGAGTATGATCAGCTTGTGGGCAGGAACTGATTCCTATATAGCACTGACGCAGTGCCTGGCACATTTGCTGAACCAATTGTGCATGGAATTAAAATGTATTTTGTTTTTCTTAGAACTGTGTCATGGCATCTCGTTACATTTCCATTATTTCGAAAAGCTTTGATTTGAGGGGAGAAAAGCAGAAGCCTATTAAAGGCCCCTCCAACAAAGTCAAAATGCAATAAGTTCCATTAGCAGAGTGAGTTATTAAGGAAGCAACAGAGGGGCGCCTGGGTGGCTCAGTCGGTTAAGCCTCCAACTTCGGCTCAGGTCTTGATCTTGTGGTTTGTGAGATCCAGCCCCGTGTCGGGCTCTGTGCTGACAGCTCCGAGCCTGGAGCCTGCTTCCGATTCTGTGTCTTCCTCTCTCTCTGCCCCTCCCTCCCTCTCTCTCTCTCTCAAAAATAAATAAACATTTAAAGAAGCAACAGGAACCAAATACTCATCCGTAGGCCATGTATACAAATGCTCTGGTGCAAACAGCCCTATGCTATTTAAATGTATGGATTCCCACAGGAATTTCCTATGCATCCTACCCTGGGTATGTTCGGAAAATGGGAACAGATTCAGTTATCTATCTCACCTGCCTACTTAGATCCCACGGAAGAATATGAAAATACTTCAATAAAATGAGTGATGCAAGAAAGGGTCTTTGGAGTGCAGTCTGATGTGTGCAAACATGACATATCTCATTAGTATTATATTCCATCTTTTAAAAAGACACGCAAGATTTGAGATATGATAATTACTTTTTAACAACTTGGACCTGCTAAGTTTCTCAGGTAACCATAACTGTTACCGGCTCTCAGTACAGACCGCGATGCAGGCCCCACACTCACAAAACTAGAACCAGAACCTTATTCTTTCATACTTCTGCACGGACCTGGGGCTAAAGAGCGGTGCGTCTATGTCAGAAGTTCAGGTGACTAAAAGCAAAGCCAGCTGAACAGCTGCATTGACTAGATCATGGAATGACTTGGGTGGGTAACAGATGTGTTACCAAGGACTTTTGTTTATCCGTTGCACTTAGGGTAAAGAGAATCATCAGGCTTTTAATTTGGTTCAAGAAAACTCATCTTCAAAAAGCAATTTTTTTTGGCCCCCACTCTATCGGGCTGCACAGAATTTTCAAAGCAGCACAGTGTTGTAAAAAATGCCCTTTTAATCAGATTACCCTTGGCGAACGTCCCAAACTCAGGCTGAAGTGCAGGCCTTGTAGTTTCTCAACAGCTTACACTAAGCCTGCACCATGGAAATAATCTACTTTTAAAACCCAGGAAACAAATCGACTGCACTAAGGACATAAGTCGCTGTCATTAGGGAGTGATTAGGCTAAACATTTTTATACACTCTCCTAGCCCACTTTCAAATTATGTATCTCTGGTCGATAGCAGGGAAGGTACTTCAGGTGAGTGTTCAGAACAGCCACGCAGAAATCCAAATGAATAGAATGGTCAGAGAAAGAATTAAATGGCCTCTTGTTTCAACTTTAACCTGCTAATACCTAAATCAGGATTTTTCTGAACCCCAAATGGAGAGTTTGTCACGTACCACACACACACAAAATATTTTTCTTTTTACCATAGCATATCTTCAGGGCTCAACACATCACACATTCTTTATTTATTTTCGGCTAACACGTTTCCTGTGTTGCATGCTTTGTATAAAAAATTCTGTGGGAATTAAGAACAAGAAAGCGGTGTTTTTATAACTTAATATTACACTATTCATTTATCTTTAACAGTGAGGCTAGTTTTGGGGACTGGTGACTCATCATGATGTTATATTGTAGCATATAATAGGAGGTTACCGCATGGTCCTAAATACGCCACCCCTTCTTGTCCCAATAACCCCCACACATACTTTCCACCCCAGCACACATGTACCCCCACCATAAAGTACTCTGGGAATAGGGGACGTACGATCCCACATTATATTTGCTGTTATTTTACCTGTTAAAATGTTTATACTCTTTAATGAAACTCTTAGCATTGAGTTTCCTGGTTTTAAAGGCACTTCTGAGATTTTTCTTTCTTGTTCCTTCTGTGTTTAGTTTGCTTTTAAGAAATAAAAGCGAAAAATACCAACATGTTAAAAACATGTACACGACATTTATTTAATGTAGGAAGCTGAAGAGACATTTTCGGCCAGTGGATATGACAGGTTTATTTTTGCCCCAGGTGATTGAAAAGGGATTGGATTTAAGAATGGACTATTCTACCGGCCCGAAGCTCTTGTCCGAGCAATGTTTGAGGCCTACTTTGGACATTCTGCTGATAGTTTCATTTCTAATTTATGAACCATTTCATTAATCCTCAATCTGTCAGCTTTTTCTTGACAAAAGAGGCTGACAGACAAAAGATTAAAATTTGTTAAATACTCTACACTTCAAAAGTTTTGAAACATTCTGTTCATTTGAGTCCCTATTTCACCTAATTTTAAACAACTGCACTTTTCTGAATTTACTCAGAAAGCAAGTAGACAACACAGCATAACAATTTTTAAATACCAAGATATACAACGCCGAATCTAACCATGACATACAGAAAAAAATCAAAATACAGCCATCCTTGAGCAGAATTGCTAGCATGCACATTAAAAGCATCTCTACCCCAAGTATTTCAAGCATACATTTTTTTGTATGCTCTTCCTCATCCTCTCGCCACCCCCCCCCACTTTTCCAATCTCATAAATAATTCATGAACTGATAAATATGCAATTTCAAAAAGTGCAGACAAGGCAGCACTGCATTAAAAAAAAGGGGGCGGGGGACTTGTGCTTTTTACACACAGGTCCTGTGCTGCACTTTACGGATGACAAATTTGCTAGTATTCAAACCCTGTATTGTATATATGATGGGAGAGTGGCTGCATTTCTGGTCAGATGCCTTGCTAGACATGTTATGAACTGTCTGATGAAGACTGTAATACATAATATATAAACATTTAAAGAAATTAAGTTAGCAGTGATTTAGAGCTTGGCACTATATCATTGGAATTTGTAAGTAAATGGTTTAAATGTTCACTCTATCAAGCAAGAAGAACAGAGATGTGCACATCTTGCAGGTAGAAGAATTCTCTAGTGATAATACCATAAAGGTCTCAAGCAACTAAGGTTTCTTCTAAGCAAGAGTCACTTATGTGACATCATAAGAACATTCTTCAGAGGCCAATTTAACAAGATCAACAGTAAACCGTGCTGCCTGAGCTTTCAGACAGGTAAAACCACCCATCTGAGAGCCGGTATATAGAGCAGAGCTGAGAACCTCCATTTTGTGGGCTAATTGCTTGATTACCAGCCTGAAACAAAATGGAGGCGAGACCTTTTAAAGCAGCTCAGGGCTGACGTATCAGAGGGAAATGTCTTAAGGGGGTAAAAACATTCCTTAAAGAACATTAGGTATCTAATCAGATCAGTATTAAAGGTAATATAATAAATACAGATGGCGTTGCACTCACATACTAAGAATATAGATAACAGGTAGAATAAAGTGTTCATTGAAAGAGAGTTATTCTAGTTTAGCAACAGTTAAGTTAAAAAAAAAAAACGGATTTCAGTCTGAAATGTAACCTTTCAAATGAACACTTAAATTGGAAAACACCATGGGTAAGAAATAGACCACAGCATTTAATTTGGAGTGGCTAGTTGGAAGCCTATATTTACTGTACTATAATTTCAAATTTAATTAAGTCACACTGCTGACGCCAGTAGCATCAACACAGTAAAGATGATTAATTGCGTGCGTAAATGAAATATAAACAGCCCTAAAAGTAACATTAATGCAGAACCTTGCACACAGAAATGGTGTGATAGATTCAAGTGTAAGCGCCTACCTGCATCTTTGAGACACACGCCAGAAGTGGGATAAGGGCCTTGCATTTGAATGTAATCACTGTACCAAAAATATAACCTTTTACGGGTCATTATTTTTCTAAGACATGTGTCCAACCTCCCCTTTTCCTCTCCTCCTGTACCTCAACCCCCAACATGATTTGTTATCTTCTAGAAGACTTTTCACACAATTTGCATTGTCATCTTACGGCCTGGCTACCGGTACGCAAACATGAGCTGACACTGCAATGGGGGGACTGGGCTGTCACAACAAGGCAGCTGGACTCTTACATATTCCACTTTGCTTCCATTGTACTTCCATTCACAGCAGCAGTGGGACAAAGGGCCTGACAGAGCTAACCACGGATTGTCACCTTGATTTGTCCAGTCTAGCAGATAGGCAGAAATGAATTATATTCTCCTGCTTATGAACACAACACAGAAGCAAATAAGCTCGCAAACAGCATCTTCCAAACCATATTATCTAAGAAACATCAAGCTTCTTCATCGATACTACATGCTGCCTCACTCGGTAGGTGAGGAAAAGCAGAAAGAACCATCCGATTAGTGAAGACACGCAAAGGCTCCCCTCCAATAATATATTCTTGACATTAGAGCCTAAACTCTCTCTGATTGAGAGATATGTAATTTGTATTCTGCTTAGCTTTTATTTTTGATGAACGCTTTCACAGTGCTTCAAGATGCAAACTTAAATCATATTTTTGAGAAGAATGTGCTATGTGAAACCTAGTAAATAAAGCTGTTGTTCTTTGAAGAGAAACTAAGTTAAATTGAAATATTCTTCTTAAAAATGACAAAATGAATGAGTTCACTCAATGTCTGTTATACTTCTCCATAAACCCAAAGCCTGTATTATTTAAATCTCCCCAAATGTTAAAGCTCTAAGCCTGAAAGCACCCAAAATAGTTGGCTGCTAATGAGAAAATTCGCTGGAAGATTTTTTTTTTTAATGCCAGTTGTTTAATTTATTACTTTATTGACAAGGTGTTTGTATGCCTTAGAGATCCGCACAGTCTTAATAGCCACACATGGATAAACGAAGCAGACAGGGTTTTTGCTATTTCTTTACGGAAAGATGCCTTCAAAACCGGAGAAAAAGGGAACATTGTTTTCTTCTAGCTTTTTTGAGGGAAAGTACAAGAACATTTCTCCTTGCAGCAAAGAAAAAAATTGTTGCCATCTTAAAAAAAAAAAATACTGATGAAGATAAAGATCACCTCACACGCATGCCCTTACAAATTCTTTCCATTTTTGTAGACAATGCAGGTGCTTGCTGATCCCTCAAAAGACACTTTTTCAAAAACACTGGGACCTCACGTTTAGGAACACTTCGGACAACATAAGGTGACCTGCGGTTTGTTTTTATTATTATTTTTGAAATCTACCCACCTTGACGGGGATGTGCAGAGCGCTTGGCTCTGAAGAAAAGCCTTGAGAAGCATTCCTTTTTTTAAAACATAGGAGACAGGGCTAATCTGAAGACGGAGTGTTGAAGAAGCAAAATACTGCATTTTGTGTCTGAACATATAATGTTTAAAATACTCACACCAAAAATATGTTTCATTCAAAAGACCTATTAATTTTGAATTTTAAACTGCACTATTCCATTGTCTTCTGCTTATACATATGGATTCTGTTCACAAGGCAACACTTGGTACCTAGTGTTTTAAATGGTGACTAGCATAAACCAACAGGATACACGTAGTAGACAATATGTATGAAAAGAACATAAAACCCTACCCCATACAGAAATGCAAATGTTATTTGATCAAAGAGCTGCACGTTGATAGTGAAGGATTCGGTCAAAATAAAACCTTCACTCTAGGAAGATGCAGAAGAAAATCCGGCCTAATTCGCTTCAAAGGTATTTGGGAAAAATCTAAACGTACCAAAAAGTACTGTTTATATTGTCCAAGGAAAAACTGTACAAATGTGTTTTGCCTCAGAATTCTAGGCAGCTACCCATAAGTGCTCTGCAGCCGTTCACCTGCCTGCAGCAGAATCGGGGCTTGATGGTTACGGTGGGTGACAGAAAGGGGCCGTTGGAAGTGCTATTATGCAGTTTGCACAGGAAGATTTCAGCACATTTCAGCTGTGTCTAGTTATGCCGGGTAGTCGTGGGCTTTTTTCTTTTCTTTTACTAGTTGTGCATGGCTTCCAATACTAAAATCCGACCTGGACGGTGTGACCACCATTTACAGCACCCTGTGCTTTAAGATTTAGCATTATTTGACAGATTTTCAACTTGCTTTGGCATTTCAATCTGCTTTACAGTAGTAAATAAAATTCACACATTAGTGCCTTCGTGCACATGGTCCCCTTTTAAAAAGATGTAATTCCACTTTATCCCTTTATTTGAATCGTAAGTTCCAAGAACATAATACAGAGTCTTAGGTTTTCTCCTAATTCATAGCAGAAATCCATGCCCACGTTAGGGCTTTTGCGAAAAAATGTGATCTTAAACATCAAACTGGTTCCTCAAAGCTTGTCTTTTGTGTTTTTAAAATAAAACATGTACATTTTTTCTTTAAAATTGAGCATGTCATATTGCACGTGGCTCTAACATTTGGAGTTTATTTGCAATTATTTTCTAATAAATACAATTAGATCTCTCCCTAAAAGGTGGAAGAACATTCTATAGTCATTGGAGGGGGAAATAAGTGGCTAGGTTGAAAACGTAAAGATTTGAAAGAAACACATACGACCGGCTATTTTTTTTTAATCAGTAATAATGCTTAAGGGAAAAAACATGTTTCAAGGCATTTCGTGGAAAACGCAAATGAAATAGTTGGAAACATAAGATTTCGCCTCGGAATCTTAATCGTTCATTCCCTCCCCTCATTACATTGCCACCCCACGCCAGGATGTTCTTTTGAAACATAGGTTAAAAGGGGTGGGGGGCGATCAAATCACTGTTCGGTATTGCCCTAAACTTTCATTACATTTGAGAGCAAGGAAGCAACAGCACTCTACTCCCTGATAGATTGTTGAGGGGGCCGTCTGAGGTTCTATTTTCCACATAGGGTCAAGACTGCTGACATGGGATTAATCAGCTACTCCTCCTAAACCATGAATCAGAACAATTGCTGTCAGTTTCATATGGTACAACTGCCTGGAAACAGAAGAGGTGGAAAGTGAGAGAACAGATCAGGAACGTAGGAGAGGGGATGTTAGTGGATAGTTGTCACTCCAATTTGGCTACTTGTGATTCGGTATAGTAACCAAATTAAAATGATGAAATATGCGCTCAACCCAGTGATTTTGGAACATCATTCCCCACCTTCCCCACACCCCCCACTCCCCGCTTTGAGATCTTGCTCTTATATCAATTGTGACATTTTATAAAAACTTCACACTCGTTTACTTTCTTTTGGTAGACATCATTTATGTTCAAGTCCACATTTAAACATGTCTGTTGACCCAGGGTTAAATTCAACGAAGCCTGTGCAAAATGCGTGCAGCTCTTCTGCTACATATTGCAAAGCCAACATTGTATTTAACCTCTCCGTGAATGTTTGCATTACAGAATTGGAAAATACTAGGTGCAAATGTCTGCATAAAGGGGAACTGAAATCCTTCACTCTTAGGGAGGAGTGTGACAAGCTTCTTTTTATACTAGGATACACTTACATTAAAATGGCCTTGCTCCTAAATGAGATTGCGTCTATTACTAACAATGATATGAAAATGGACACTTATTGATCACATGTTTGGAAAAATAACCATCTCTTGCTTTATAGATGACATTCAGACAAAACCAAGAAGAATTTTTCCTGGGGATAAAGTATTACACTCAAAATCTTTCTCTATTTGTTAGCATTAGGATTGGATATTTGCAGGAAAGCAAGTGCAATATATGATCAGGCTACACAGGCAAAGGTGATTAATTATGGTGCCATAAAAATGAAATAATATTTTATTAGAAAATAGGAAAATGCAGGGAATTTTTCAAAATGAAAATTTATTTTCAATTATTAACTTTAATATTATTCAATAGCAATATTGGGTTCAATTGTAAGATACAGTGCTCTGGAAAATGGTCCTGCCATGATTAAAAAAGTAAATGCATGTTTCTATGTTGATAGATTTTTTAAAAGAATTTGTTATTCAAAATGTTAAAAACAAAAATTATATATAAATATAATAAGTACAGAGTCATGGATAAATATAATTATTTTCTATGTACCCTGAGGTTTGCTTTTACACAACTGATTAAAGGCAATAAACTTATTTTGGTGTTTCATGATGCTACCACAAAAGTGATCATAGCACATGACATAATAGAAAAATATTCACACTGATAGTAAATAGTGCAAAAATTATAAACCTATAAACTAAATCCATTCAACTTATACTCAAATTATATTTTGCTTTTTTTATTGAAGTATAGTTGACACACAATGCTCCATTAAATTATATTTCACTTTATCTTAACCACATAGTACAGACAGACGAGCAATTAGAGTCCTGTCATTATTAAAACACGCTGCAGAATCAGTGTGTTAAAGGAAATGGAATTACCCCAAAAGAAAGGTATGTAATATAAAAAATACATATTGTCATTCTAGTGAGGCAATAGTAAACACTCACTTTATACCACAAAAATTCTATAGACATTTGAAATGCAAAATTTAGTGTATCTGTACTAAACTCTTTGAGACAATTGAATCACTGAAGAAATAAATAGAAGCATCTGTAACTATTTGTCACAAGAATGTATTCTTCTCCAAAAGAATTTGCCCTACAACTTTATGACATCACTTGAAAGAAATATATGGCTAGCATCTTAATGTCTTTAAGTTTAGAAAAATATTTAAAGTGTTTTGTAAATACATTTAGTTTATTAAATAGTAGGTAACTTGAAAGTAAAGCTATCAATGCTTCAATAAAAAGATGTTTGTGTAATAGGAAAAAGTGCAAAATTCTGTGAACATAAATTGGCCATGCAAAAGCACCTACAAGAAGCAATGCTTTTGGAAATAGCTCACTTATTTTTACCTAAATGGGATAAAAGATTAATGCATGTTGTAATTGATGAAATATTTGATTATAAAAATAATTGGATATAGTGTAATTCAAAATGACTGTTCAACATTACTCTGACAATGATTTATAAGAGGTTTGATAAAATTACTGCCAAATTTTCAAACTGTACAAGGCAGCCTAAATAATCAGTAAAAGGCTATTTAGAATAACTTTAATCTTTTTCCCGGTTTTATTAATTTTTTATAAATAAAAACATTTCCAAAAAGGTCCATTCATGTATGGATTTAACATTTTCCAGGATACATTCTAATTCAGAACACTTAGTGCTATTCCTTTTATTTCAAAAGAAAACCCATAGTATCAATGTTATTGCCCTAAAGCTTGAATGAAAGCATTATAATGAATCACAAATGATATCATACTCTTTTTTTGAGCATGAGAATATTCTGCTTATCCAAAATCAAATAACATGTGCCATATTATATATATATACATATATATTTTAAATGATTTGATAAGCGTGGTTGGAGATGAAAACACACAACATGAATCTCAGAGTAAAATCGGGGTAACCGAGAATAAATAAAGAAGAACAGAATTAAGACTTAGTATTATACCTGAATACAACTTCTGCAAGACAAAGTCAAACTGCTACAGAAATGCAGAGGTGTTCACAAAGAGTGGGCAGAGGGAGGAGGCCAGGGAAGGGTGAAGAGGGGATCTTGATAACCTTTAGTAAGGCAACCAATTCATTGATGTGACTCCTCCCATTCTGCCCAGAATGATTTGCACTTAGAAAGGCTGGACACTTAGATCAAAGCCAGACTCAGCCTCTGGACTGTTGCTAACTTGTCTTCAATTACAGATGACCTTTAGGCAAAGGAGGGGAAAGAAATATTTCTTTACCATTAAATGGAACAAAATTAGTATTTTTAAATTGCTGAGTACACACTACACAAATGAACCCCAGAACATTTTCACTTACCTTTCTCTCTAGGTTTCATCTACTTTCTGCATACAATTTGGGGAGAGAGTATTAAATTATTATGTATGCCTTTAAACAATATAATCAATACTTAACGTTTAGAAATTCCCTTTTAGTCTATGTAAAAGAATCAAGAAGCACGTATGAGGAAGACTGATGTAACATTTTTTTTCCTGTAAAAAATTAAATTGGCATAAGGCCTTGATTTCTTTTAATGAAAGTAGTATCGAAAGAATTGCTAATCATATAAAAACCCAAAATACTATTATCTCTATTTGAAAAAAGTCCCTTAACAATTTGCTTACCAAATATACAGATGATACCTCAAAATTAGAAAAGTGTAGAATGTAATTCAAGGAAGAGAGAATTCTGCTGGTCAACTAGGAATTTTTTAAGTATATGCCTGGAAAAGACTTTAGTATTTTTAAAATTATCTTTAGCTATATATAAAAATTTTAAATTGTGACACAAATAGTTTGGTTAAATAACAAAACTATCGCAGGATAATAATGGCATTGTCAAACAAGAATTCTAAAATATCAACACACTCTCCTTTGGTAGTATTTGGTTGATACAATTTTCCATACAATTAGGAATTTGCTCTCAGAGGCTTTAAATCACACAGATGATCTAGCCTCTACTCAAATTGTTTGAATCTGTTAAGAAAACTTTTTTGTGGCTTTAAAAAAAGCTTTTATGACTCCCTTGACTTTACAAGAGAAGTAACACTTGAAAAGTTTCTCACTGAGTCCTTTTTGTTCAAAGATAAACACATTTGTAATTATTTTTTTCCTTTTTTAACCCATTGTGTAAAATCTGGAAAAATAGGACCAATGTGTGATAAGAAAATAAATTATCTACAATCCTAACAACCGTAGGCAACTACTGGATATATTTTAAAATATTTCCTTCCAGTCTTTTTTTTCCTCTTAGGATTTTACTTCTTATAAAAATTTATATTAAAAATTTCATATAATTGGCATTTGGCTCTTTTGTTCCAAAGCATGTTATTAGAACATTTCCACATCACTGTATGCCCTTTGTAAACAAAACTGTAAAGGTTATAGGATAGTCAATCATATGAAAATGTTAGCTAGACCACTTGTATGGAAGCAAGAAAGGAAATTTGTTATTTGAATGATATTATGGTGAATATTTTGGTGAAGATAATAATTACCCCTGGCTTTTTTTTTCTTTTCTTTGTATAGTTTAGAATTTTGTCAGTTATTTAAAACAAAAGATTAAAATAAAAAAAAACCACTGTATTATAGCGAAAATGTTTATCAGATGAAGAGCTCAGCTTTAACAACACGCCTTGCCAAAAAGCTTTGCAAATCGTTCCTCACTTGGGAGCATGTGAGAAAGGGCTGTAATAAGAATAGCTGAGATTTGCTGGAGCCAAAGCTTACAGAAGGAAGAATCTGCAGGTTTAAAAAGGTAATGCTATCATCTTAAATTTATTTGGAGCAAATCACAGATGTGTAATGTGACCATTTGCAAATACCATTCTAAAAGGACACATAGCTATGAATTCCATATTTGTTTCAGATAACCTTGTTGTTTTGTATGCTGAGATGATATTTGTGTGTGTGATGTATATACATTCACCTTAAAGTGTTGTAGTGAGAATCAAAGTCACAGGAACGGCTAAATGAAATAATGAGGAGAATGTGCAATGAGGTATGTGAACAAGGTGCCCATTTTAGTATACTTAAGAATATTTCAGGTAACATCAAGATCTCTTTTCCTTGCCAACTTTCTCACTAAAAAAATTCCCCCAAAGAAAGCAAAATGGTCACATTTATATCAATAGGTTTTTTTTTTTTTTTTTTAGTTATTTAGGAACATCTTGTCGAAAAACCAACACAATCTCTAGTCATTGTTACATAGGATTTCTGGCATATGGGCAAACATTTTTTTTCCCTTTCACTGATCATTCTAATTGACTGAAATGACTTGATGCTGAAGATATGGTGGAATATCTTGAAATAAGTGTAATGATCAATTTAACAAGTTGATTGATTTTTTTGTATTTAATTGAACAGTTATTTTGCTTAATTGATCATCTTATTTACTTTGGGGGATGCAGTGTGTGTGTGTGTGTGTGTGTGTGGAGAGAGAGAGAGAGAGAGAGAGAGAGAGAGAGAGAGAGAGAGAGAACGAAGGGCAGGAAAGCTTCATGCCTAAGGAGAAGTAGAAATGATCACAGATGCAGAAAGTATTTAAAATAACACACGCAGGCATCTCTGAAGCCTTGATTACAAGTGTCAAATGTTTCTCACATGTTTAAACTATAAAATGATCCTGACTCCATTACTTTAGAAAGCCAAAATATATAGTGTGTGCATGTTAAAGATCTAAATGAGGTATTAATTGTGTTCTTTCTCATTGGAGTTTATTTTGAAAGCAAAGTGTTCAGGATATATTTAGAAATATGGTTTGATATATCCATGCTTGCAAAGGGGAACAGGGTTAATTTAAATGTTTCTGTAAAAAATAAATATGTCCTATGCTGTGCCTTTTTAATTGTTGTGCTGGTTTATTTTAAATTTTTTTTTCAACGTTTATTTATTTTTGGGACAGAGAGAGAGAGACAGAGCATGAACGGGGGAGGGCCAGAGAGAGAGGGAGACACAGAATGGGAAACAGGCTCCAGGCTCTGAGCCATCAGCCCAGAGCCCGACGCGGGGCTCGAACTCACGGACCGCGAGATCGTGACCTGGCTGAAGTCGGACGCTTAACCGACTGCGCCACCCAGGCGCCCCTGTGCTGGTTTATTTTAATATGAAAAAAATAATCAAATCTCTGCTTGTTAAGAAGATTGTGTAATGTATTAATTTATCTAAAATTAGGATACACTTGATATTGTGTGAGTTCCAGACATGCAAAAGCAGAGAAAAAATTATGAACCCAAACACAAAGGAAGGGTCTAAGCTTGAGTATCCATTTTATTGCAACCCTCATTTTGTAAAGTTACACAGTGTTCATTCTTCAGTTAATGAAAAAAGTAATAGTTTCCATTTTTTCCCCAGCAAATAATCAAACTGAAGAATGTGCACTACTAAATTTGAAGGAAAGTGAAAACTAAAGATGTTTTTTCCTGTTTTCCTTGGGGGTGTAAAAGGAGATTGTTCTTTTCCAATTTGCTTTGTACCAGGAAGTTAAACTTTATTTTGTGGATAATTTAATTACCTTCTATCCCTCATAGATTTAGAACTTTTCAAGGAATGTTTCCACTTCCCACTTTTCCCTGTATCTCACATAGGATATGTGATAGAACTCTTTGAAATGCTAGTGTTTTCACATGAGGCTAATTCCTTGAGAATATAATCTTTGTCTTTCTAAGGGAACATATGTGTGAATTAAAAATTCATGTCTTAATCTAGTAGAACATATCCAATCCTTTAAAAATACTCACTAAATATCTTTTTTTCCATTTAGTTACTTCCTTCTAAGATGCTATAAGCAATTCCACTGGCAAATTCCATTTGTGCACCATATAATTGCCTCCTGACTTTGGGTACCAAAATGGTATAAAACATATCAGGTTTGAGTATAAAGTTTGAGATCAATCTAACCAACAGACCCAAACTTACATTTTCAAATCAGTCTTTTCATTCAAAGGCATCACCTCAAGAGTCTGTATTTACTCCATTTGTGTAGCCATTCTTCTCTTTAAAATTACTCTCTTGATGGACGTCCTATTTACAAATCTGCAATGAAGTCCAATTATTGTGTATTGAGAGGATTTGTATTATCATTCAGTGACAATAATGGTGAAAAGATACATGACCTGGCTTGTTTTAGGTAAAGAAGAAGAAGAAAAAGAAGAGAAAAATTACAAGAGACTGGGTGATATAACCATGTGGTTAAACTTCTTGTGTGGTTCATGAACGTATTCAGAAGATCATTCTAAAAAGGAGCTTCAAAATAAGTTTTTAACAAAGAGTAGTATTGGTGAACTGGATGTTTGGGCTCCAAGATAGCCAGCCCATTTGAAGGACATTACACATTTGGGTCTATCCACACTAATTGGCTACTTTCTAATATACTATATACTCATTACTTTATGGCAACACTTTTATGTTTTTTTTTCCTGCATTTGTATCTTGAAAGAGAAAAAAAATTATGAACTCAGTAGTGAGAAACTGGACCAAGACTAGAGTCTGAAGCTTGGGTCCCAGCCAGTTGATTATTTTCTCCCAGGTTTGCCATTTGTATACAGAGAGATTTTACACTTGGTTCCAACTCATTGGGTTTTGCCTACAGAGTCCTTGATTTGGACATTTCTTCTATTAGTCACACAAGAAGGTCAGTCTTTTTATCTTAGCATCATTATTTTAGACCCCCAAAATGGCATTATACGATCCTCAGTTTATACATTAGACTTGACTTGGAATGAATTCTCATTGTTTCTCGAACCAAAATAATTCTCCAAGGAAAAATGTTTTCAGATTTTGATGGCAGTCTGTGTAGTTTAAGGAACATGTCACAGATTGTGAAAAAAAATTCCCAAAATTACTTTTAGTACTATTTTGATCAATGCCCACTCATTGGCTTAAGAGCCCTACTATTTGAAGAGGATAGCACTGCGAGTCTCTAATTTTTGATGTGTGCATCTAAAACATTTCCACAAAATTAATTTTCACCATCTATTTATTGCAAAACATACAATTACAAAATTTTAAATGTAGTGACTGTAAATCACATTAGTGCTTCCTATATGAATAATCTCTTACTTAGGGGTTAAAATCAATTCAGAAAAAAAGCTGGATTAAAAGGTACACTAAACTAACTTTAATTGTAAAATAAAATCATTATAAGATCTAATATTTTATTTTCTCTCCCCCTCTTCCTATTCCAGGATGTGTTGTTGAGAGAAATTGTTATTTTTGACCAGGGAAGTTTGGAATATGAAAGAACTAATATATTTCAATGCATTGTGGAGAAGAAATTAAAAAAAAAAACCCTCCAAAAGAAACAAAAAAAAAACTTGGTAATATTAGATTTATCAATATACAATTATGAACATTTTATCTACTGACTAACTTAAATTTGGTAAATGTCCATAGATTATATAGGACATTGTCTGGCAAGGGAGCCATCAAATCGATTAATATATTCCCCTGGGCCAATTTCTTATGTGTAGGTTTGGATATTTTAAAAAGTAAATATGTGGAATATTTTAATTCTTTTTAATTCTCTATTGCTATATTTTACTTAAATGGAGGAGTCTACAGATTTCACTTGAGGATAATCTTTATAAATGTGCTGTGAAAATTCTTTATAATTTGTTAATACGCTATTTCATGTCCTAACCATTAATGCTTAAAAGCCAACTTTAAGAACAACTTCTCTATGACTCAAGAATTTTCTGAACATTTTAGGCAAATCTTCCCTGTTCCTTCAGATTTCCCATACATTTCCTATAATATCAAACATTATCAGGCAAAGTTATAAAAATATGATTGATTAGTAGTTAATTTTCAGAGTAAGAAGGGATTTAGCAATAATTTCATCTAATGCCATATTCTGTATATGAGGAACCAAGACGCTGAAGGAGAATGAGACTTTGCTCAAGGTCACTTAGTTTATTGGTGCAAATGTGCCACGTGCAATGTGAAGAATTTTTCTAATATGTCTTAGGACACACCCCCTACTCAATGGGTAGTAGAAAGAAAAATATAGTCTCTTTTTCTTGATCTATTTGTATTTAGCTGCTTCAATGCTATTTAGATTGAGATTTGGAACTCAGGCTGACTTTTTTTTCTAATAATTCAAAGATCCATTTTTCTAGAGGGAATAAAAAGGAAGTCAATACTAAAATAGATCAAGCTTCGAAACCACCAAACTGGAACTGATTCAAAACTTTTCCAAAGCAGTTAGCATCCCCTCACTATCAGCAGTGTCATGAAAGCCAGCAACAGGCTCGTCTTTGGAGCCCTCATCAGCACTAAAGTAATGGCAGTGAGGGACTTGGGTGGCTGTGATGGGGGTGGCCCACTGCCACAGGGACAAGGTAAGCAGTGAATCCTTTCAGGAAAGCACAGGGCTTTCAGTATGTTCATTGTGTTCTTCCTTATTTGGAATTCTGTTTATGCTGCTAACATTAGCACATATTTTCCTTAATGAATACTTTCCAGCTGAAAGACGGTGAGAGATAAATTATGTGAATCTTTTTAATATTAGTTCATTAAATTAAAGCAGCTCTGACTTGCAATAAAGCCGTTTCTTTTTGATGCTAAGCTCAGGTTTGCAGATACTGTCCGTGGCAATACATGTGTGCCCTGCAAAGATGATTTTTTAAACCAAGTAAGGTAGTGTTAGCACTCTTGTGTAACAATTTCGGGGTTTTTCTGTTGGTGGTATGAAAGTAAACATAAAAATGCAGCTATTTTAGGGGCGCTTGGGTGGCTCATTCAGTTAAGCATCAGACTTCTCTGCTCACGGTTCTTGGGTTCAAGCCTGGCGTCGGGCTCTCTGCTATTAGCACGGAGCCTGCTTGGGATCCTCTGTCTCCTTCTCTGCCTCTCCTGCACACACACCCTCTCTTTCTTTCTCTCTCAAAAATAAACATTAAATTTTTTTACTGTGGCTACTTCATAATGTGGATCCATGCATTTAGTTGAAACTATTTTCTTCCCTCAAACTTGGTGACCCTAATGCCAAAAATACATATATCTTGCTTTTCATCTCATTTTTCAAAATACAAGTGTTAAATTAGGCTGTTTTTCTCATTTTCTTACAAATGATTGGGGGGAGGGAGACTCTTTCAAAATTCCCTGTGCAAAACTAAAGGGAAAACATCACCACATTCTCGATGATTGTATTTACTAAATCACTCCCAAATTAGATGCTTCAGAAACAACATGCTACACAAATAGCAAATATTCAATTTATGCATTGCCTGGAGGCTTTGGACTGCATTACCCTCCATATCTATCACAGGAACAATAGAATACAATGATTCTGCAAGGTTAGAGAAATCAAACCCACTCAGCCACTCTTCACAAGGAATATTTGGATAACCAAGGCTTGGTGCAAATATTTGTTACTAGCCATTATGACAAGCTGGGGACACTCCTTGATCTTATTAGTATCTAGTCATTCACAGTTTGCTTCTTCTGTATCAAAACATGCACACAGATAATAGGAATAAATTGTTTATTTCCCATGTTACTAGGCAATTATAAATATTTCAGCAAAAGGGTTACACTGTGCCAAGGTTAGAATCTAATAGAATAATTCAAGATGCAAATGCCATTGTCTGGTGAGCTAATGCTGATGTTCCCAAATAGTCCTCATTTGATTGGCTTTTAGAGAAAAGACTTAAAACAGAATAAAGTATGCAATAGCTTTTAAAAAGCTGCTAGCCTATCACTTATCACTTCTGTAAGATCTCCTTTGTTTTTACTTCCCTGGACAGCATTCATAGTAAAACATGTTATATACTGCACATAGATATTAACAGATGGGAGCTGCTTTATTTCAACTCCAGAATATTTTAAACACAAGAATTGTTAAGAGTTACCAAACTACTTGTTTACCTTACCACTTTCATTATATAATGTTTTTGGAGAATTCTGCCTAATTTAACACTGCAGACTTTTCCACGGTTGCTTTTCATAATTTATTTAATGGTTTGCAATAGCCAGTGTGTAGAGGTTTGTCAACAGGTTATATAGTCTCTGAAAAATAAAAATACAGCTACAGAATTATGAAACTGGAATGGACTTGACTTCCTGAGGCCAGCCATCTCACTCAACAGGTGAAAGACCACTGTGCCAGTAAAATAACACAGTTTGGCCCGAACTGAAGTAACTCTTTTGCAGGAGGGCCAAGACCAGAACCAAGGTCACATAACACACTGATTGCTGTAGTGCTCTTTATACTATATTATACTTTCACCTTTCTGGGACTTTTTTTTTTCCTTTTTTTTTTTTTTTTTTGGCAGGAAGGGGAATGAGAACAGGCCATTTAAGAAGCATACCTACCCTCTTTGCATTCTGCTGAGTCCCTCATAATCCTATATCCCTATGGCAACATGTAACACTTCTATGTTCCACAATCATTGCTTTCATTCCCTACACTTTGCATGACATTTTCTTTGGTGTTCTTTCTATTTCACAGAAGATAAAAAGGATCATCAAAATGCTGTTGTTCTTTTTCTGGGATACACAAGAACAATTTAAGCTATTTCAACCCAAGAACATTTCTTCAACTTCGAAGACGTAGAGGAGATAGAAAGGATAGGACATCCTTGTCAGCAGCCACTGAGATTTTCCTGTGGGAAGAAAACCAGGAGTAGAGTTTTCCAGAAGGCCTAGCCTATTTTGTGATTAAACTTCACAAATGAACTTCACAAACTACCTATCTGTTAAAACCAGTCTTACGCCTCTTTTGATAGAAAGGGATCATAAGAGATGCAGGAAAAAACCAAATCCTCCTTTAGCAGCATTTGAAGGAAACAAAATAAAATAGAAAACCAGGCCGGCTGTTCTAAATCTTAAATATAAGAAGGATGGACAGAAACAAAGAGGACATTTGTATGAATTTAGTATTAAATGATGCATTAATTAATAACCAACGCTTACACATATTAGTGCAGTTGGAGTTTTTTGGTATATGTGGTGGTAGTGAATATCTCAAGTGTATATCATTGAATTTACAAAAGTTCAGAGATATTCCAAGAAAGCCGAAGCACTTTTTATTTCTTCCCAAAATATTACTCTGAAATAGGAAGGATGTAACTATTTCACTCATTGTGCAATCATCAAATTGAAAAAAAGTCTAGTTAGCTGATGAAGATCATTCAGCTCAATATGGATAGATCACAGCATACAACCTTCTGGAACTCATCCTTTAAAGGGATGGCATCCAAAAATTTTAAATATTAATTAAAATATTCCAGCCTTTGAGATTCATATTTTATGCATTTTTCCATGGTTTATTTGTTTGTTAGCATAATACTTTTTTCTGGGTATAGCAGGATACACACACACACACACATGCTACACATACACACATACGCTATTTTATATGTAAACGCAATTGTTAATTGATATAATAAGATGTAAGAGCTAAAAAAAGAGAGAGAGAGAGAGACAGGCGCCTGGGTGACTCAGTCAGTTGAGTGTCTGAGTCTTGATTTCAGCTCAAGTCATTATCTTACCTTTGTGAGTTTGAGCTCCGTGTCGGGCTCTATGCTGACAGTATGGAGCCTGCTTAGGATTCCCTCTCTCTCCCTCTCTCTCTCTCTGCCCCTCCCTCACTTGCTGGGGTGCGTGTGTGTGTGCGCACACACACGCACACACTCTCCCTCTCTCAAAATAAATAAACATAAAAAAAGAAAAAGATTCTTTGTCTAAAGAAAAAGCACAAATAGTAAAAAAAAAAAAAAAATAGGCTACTAGGAGGCACTCAGAAAATGAGCATGAGGCCACTATATTTAACATTTCCCTTTGGAGAGGCAAAAATATTTTAGGAGGGTTATTTCTTCATTTCCAATGGCATACAAGGGTTGGGATACCCAATCTTTAATGCGCAATAAAATGAAATGGCAATTTTCCAAGAGCTGTGAGACTGTTGCTAATTAGCACATTAATTTATATAAATAAAATTCTCTTTGCTGTTCCCCAGTGTTCTGCCTGAGAAATGCAACAAGATGAATGAACATGACAAATCAAAGTGAAATTTACAGGCTTAAAAAAAAAAAAAAGAAAGATACAGAGATAATTCCTTGACCTAATTCCAACTTTTCTGACCCTCCTTCATCAGTGCCATTTTTCCACAGAGCCCCTAAATGTGTACTCCCCCTGCTGCCAGATTTAAATTCTAAAGACAAGTTCACAGAGAGGGTACACCTATCTCCTTACTCTTGGAGTTGGACTCCTGTCCAAAGGGGCCAAGATCAGAACTCAAGAGAATGACTTTCATTTATTCTTATATTTACACTTAGATTTTTGTCGCACATATTTTCTTAGCAAAACTATAAACATTTTCCCTGTTTTTAACAGTTTTCCTAATGTAGAAAATATTGTGTTTAATCATTTTTAGTTTTAACTAATTTTATGGTTAACCCAATTTAAAAAAATGAATATTGTCTCAAAGCTAAGTCAATATTTCAAAAGAAATGGCTAGTTGAATAAAAATCGTAATTTCTAGGAAATGTTTTACTAAATTTATGTTTTATAGTAACTCTGTTATTCTGAAAATAAATTTAATGTAATAATACTTTCAAATATGCGCATATGTTTACACTCTTACTTTCACACAGATAGATACATGAATATGGCTATAACCTCTTTGGCAGATACTGCCTGCAAAGCCATAAGTAGTAACCCTGTTTATAATCCATTTCTAAGTAGTAAAATCAGTTTTTTTAATAAATTTTTTTAATGTTTATTTATTTTTGAGACAGAGGGAGACAGAGCGTGAGTGGGGGAGGGGCAGAGAGAGAGGGAGACACAGAATCTGAAACAGGCTCCAGGCTCTGAGCTGTTAGCACAGAGCCCGACGTGGGGCTCAAACCCACGAACTGTGAGATCATGACCTGAGCCGAAGTCGGACGCTTAACCGACTGAGCCAGCCAGGTGTCCCAGTAGTAAAATCAGTTTTATGAAAAATAGAATAGAACAGAAAAAAGAGGGGTGACTGGGTGGTTCAGTTGGTTGTGTCCAATTTAGATTCAGGTCATGATCTCACTGCTCACGGGTTCCAGCCCCACGTCGGGCTCTGTGCTGACAGCTTGGATTCAAAGCTCTGCTTCGGATTCTGTGTCTCCCTCTCTCTCTCTGCCCCTCCCTGGCTTGCGCTCTGTCTCTCTCTCAAAAATAAACATAAAAAAAAAAAAGAACAGAAAAAAGAGAATGCATTTCATACAGTAAAGATAAGTACTGTTTTGTGAGACATACTTATCAGTTATGTGTAGGTTTCTGAGTGTATATATTGTGATGTATTATGTATTTCTTCCAGGGAATCATGTTCATAACAGTTGGGAAGATCTTCCAATAAAACAGCATATAAAAAGGATAGAAAAAATAGAACCTAGACTATGAAATGCATCCCTTAATTTATATTTCAGTAAACTTTTATCATTAATACTGCAGTGAACAAGACAAGGCCTGTGGAATCATGGAACCTATATTATGGTGAAAAGTCAGAAGGTATACAAGTAAACAAAATGCATGCATGATGTAGTCTCTAGGGATAAGTGTCATGAAGAAAACAAAGGAAGATAAGAGGATTAGAGAATGAAACTAGGGAGTAGGATGGAGGCTACAGCAACAGGACCCTTCAAGTTCACTGGGGAGGTAACCTCTGATCAGGAACCTGAATGGTGTGAAGAAGAGTACAACAAATGCAAAGTCCCTGAGGTGAGAACTAGATTAGCATGTATTGAGGAACTGTACAAAAATCAGGACAACTAGACAGGAAAGATCAAGGCAGGGAGTGTTTGAAATGACAGAGAGAGAGAGAGAGAGAGAGAGAGAGAGAGAGGCAGTTGCCAATTATGTGGGACCCTGTCGACTTGGCAAAAACTATGAATTTCATCCTAAATATGATGGTAAAGCTGTTTGGAGAACTATGGAATGATTTCCATTTCTAACAGAGCTCTCCAGGTACTATGTAAAGAATAGACTGTGGTGAAATGTTAGAGTTAAAAAAAAGAAAAGAAAAGAAGGGAAAGGAGAGAAGTTGGGAGGGAGGGAGATAGAGACAGACAGGGGCGCTTGGGTGGCTCAGTCGGTTGAGCATCCGAGTTTGGCTCAGGTCATGATCTCATGTTCGTGAGTTCGAGCCCCATGTCGGGCTCTGTGCTGACAGCTCAGAGCCTGAAGCCTGCTTTGGATTCTGTGTCTCCCTCTCTCTCTGTGCCTCCCCTGCTCATGCTCTGTCTTTCTCTATCCATCAAAAATAAATAAAAACATTTAAAAAGAAAGAAAGAAAGAGAGGGAGACTAGTATGAAGCCAAGACAAGAAGAAATAGCTTGGTGTTGGAAGGATGAGAAATGGTTAGAGTTATGATACATTTGTCCCAACATGGCCTGCTAATGGAGGTTATGAGTTATGATTATGGAGGGAAAAGACATATCAAGGATGATTTTTTGATTTTTGGTCCTAACAATTCTATAAAGGGTGGGTAGCCTCTCTTACTGATGCGTGGAAGGCTTGAGGTGAGAGGGTCAAGGTGGGTGATTGGGTAATTAGGCACTTTCACTTTTTTTTCTGATTGATATATTACCATTATTATAGCATTCCAATAAACATTGACCAAGAAATTGCTAGGATCCAGGCTCTGTGCTAAGTGCTGGGAATATAAAGTCAAAACAAAACCAGTGTTTATGCAAAAAAAAAATAAAACAAAACTAGAAATTGTACTATGGTATAATTGGTACTATGATAAGTGTATGAATACTATATTTGAGCAGCAAAACGGAAGGAATCTATATTAGTTTGAGGAATTATCAAGTATTTCCAATAAAGATGAAGCTGGAGGGGCGCCTGGGTGGCGCAGTCGGTTGAGCGTCCGACTTCAGCCAGGTCACGATCTCGCGGTCCGTGAGTTCAAGCCCCGCGTCAGGCTCTGGGCTGATGGCTCGGAGCCTGGAGCCTGTTTCCGATTCTGTGTCTCCCTCTCTCTCTGCCCCTCCCCTGTTCATGCTCTGTCTCTCTCTGTCCCAAAAATGAATAAACGTTAAAAAAAAAAAAAAAGATGAAGCTGGAGCTTTCGAAAGATGAATGGAAATTAACAAGAATAACAACTGGCATGAGACATGGAAGGATACTTGAGGCATTTAGTAGAACATAGGCAAATGCATAGAGAAATTAAGCACATTTGTTTGGGAAACTAGAAGCTCACTGGATTAAAGGTCTATATTGGGTATTGGCCAATGACGTTGCCAACATGCGAGGCACGGACAAAATCATGAAGGGTCTGGCCTAGCAAGCTAGGAGTTTGATTTTTATTAAAATCTATAAAAAGACACTACAGGATTTGAACAGAGGGAATAATATGATTAGATAAATTAGATAGAGACCAGACCACAATTGAAAAATGCAATGAGGATGCTCTTGCAGTAATAAAAAATACTGAGTTCCAGAGTTGCTGACTCCTTACACTTTGGTCTCCTAGACTAGGTCCTAATTTTTACCATAATAAACTCCCTGATCTTCATTTTTACTTTGTCCTGTACACTTCCTACTGCTCCATTACAAGTAATGTGTGTGGTAGAGTCAAGAGCAGTGGCAGAGGAAAGAACAGTGGCATGGACATCACAACTGGTGCAGAATTAGCCACCAACAAGTTTCCAGAATAGAAGAGTTTTCATGACAGGGCTATTTGGCATTGTGAGAAATCTGAAACATTCAGAATGCCCCATAATATGTAATTGATTAAATACAAAGTTTTGAAAAATCATAAAATATAATACTGCTTTAAAAGTCATGCTCTTAGAATATTTAATAATACAGAAAATGTGTGTGATATAGTCTCGCATAAATAGAAAGCAGTTTATAAAAGTGCACATTTGCTTTAAGCTATGGATAAATAGATATATATTACAAAAAGTTGAAAAAATATACAACAAAATGATATTAATGCTTATATCTATGAAAAGTGACTATGGGTAATTTTAATTTTCCTCTGTGGTTTTTCTGTATTTTTTATATTTTCTATATCAAAAATAGGTTAATTTTAGTTTAGTTTAGCTTGCTTTTTTTTTTGACGGAGAGAGCAAGAGTGCAAGTGGGGAGAGACAGAGGAAGAAGGTGAGAGATAATCTTAAGCAGGCTCCACACCCAGTATGGAGCCCCATGTGGGATTTGCGCCCATGGCCCTGGGATTGTGACCAGAGTTGAAATCAAGAGTAGGATTCTTAACCAACTGAGCCATCCAGGCATCCCACAAAAATAGATTAATTTTATAATGAGGAAAAAAGTAATTTAAATGATCTATGGTTTTCTCATCCTGAAGAACAATTTCAAATATAGTATAGATCTGATTAGGCTAAATTCAGCAGCAAGTAACAGAAAACTCAATTAAAAGTGTCTTAAAGAGACTTCTGCTTTCAATTAGGTTAAAGACAGTTACAGGATAATGTCCTTCCATCCTAACAATGAGAATAACCCAAATAATCTATACAATCATAACTCTGTGTGTGTGTGTGTGTGTGTGTGTGTGTGTGTGTGTGTGTGTTAATCATGATGCAAAGAATGAGGATGCAAAGAAACCCAAGTAACTGAAATGTAGAGAGTGACAAGCTCTTCCCACAACCACTGTCATTCTTGGAGGAGCAGTGAAGGAAGAAGGACAAAGGTAAAGAGAAATCACTGTAATTTTTAGAAACTTTTAAGGTCAATATGGACAGGCATGACAGGTTAGAATTCAGTGGGTAACAGTCACATACAGAATCTGCACCCACCCACAAACTCTTTCCTGTAGGCCTTTCCTAAGTACACATATAAGACTGAGTAGAGCCAAAAGCCTGAAGGAGGTTAAGAGCAGGGTTAGCAATCCCATCCCCCACAGAGTATGAATCAGTGGCTGCCCAAGGCTGGGGGAGAGCAGAAGAGCTGAGAGGGACCACTTCCTGGTGACCAGGCAGGCAGAGCCAGCAAAGTTGGGAGCAGAGCTAAAGAACTGAGGAAAAATTCCTGAAAGGTAATTCAGGCCTTCCTAGAATCTACCCCTTTAGTCCTCCAAAACCTGGGTTCATGGCAGCAGGAGGGGGAGGTGTGGGGGGGGGCAGTGTCCTAAGGCACAAAAAGCTGGGATCAGCAATGGAGAGCTAGGAATACAAACAATAACCCAACCAAGTAGTAACCTGCTGTGAACATGAGATGTCACATGGCTTGAAAACTTGGGGTGGACTATAAAGCACAAGATGTGTCAAGAGTCTCCTGGTGCTTAGATCTCCAGTCCTGCTAAAAGAAATGTCTTGATCTCCATCTCAAATCATGTGAAGCCAATGTTGAATTGGATCCAACTATAGTAACAACAATCTCAGTTCATCTAGAGATTAGATTGACTCAACCCCTCACCCTAGTGGCCTGAAAGAAAAATGAATCTTCATGCTTCTGAGTCTTACTATTATTCACTTTAGTCTCTACCATTTTTTAGATGCAATTTCTTGCATGCAATAAAAAAGATGACACATAAAAAGAGGCAAGGAAATGTGACCCATCAATAGAAGCAGATACAGAAATGGAATAGATATTAGAATGATCAGATAAGGACTTTGAAATAATTATGATAAATATGTTAATGAAAGTGGAAAAGTGGACAATATAAGTAAATAGAGAATAAATTTCATCAGAGCTGTGGAAACCATTTTTTAAAAGAGCCAAATGGGCAAAGTAGAAATAAAAACCATGATATCAGATACCAGAAATCAGGGATCATTTGATGAGTTTATCAGAAGATGGGTCACAGAATAGAAAGAATAAGTGAACTTGAAGACACTTCCAACAGAAACAATCCAAACTAAAACAAAGAGGGAAAAAAATAGAACACAGCATCTAAGATCTGTGAAACAACAGCAAACAATGTAATGTATGAATAATTGGAGTTGCAGAAAGAAGAGAGAAATCAATCTGGAAAGAATATTTGAAGAGGTAATAGACAAGAATTTGCCAAAATTGTTGAAATACGTCACCCAAAAATCCCAACCAAATAGGATAAATACCAAGAAAACCACACCTAGGCATTTTAAAATGGAACTACTAAGAGCCAATAATTAGAAAAAAAATCAAGTAACATATGCAGAAAAGAAAATGTATCATCACATCATAAAATGTCTGGAAATGGAATAGATCCAGAATTGACTAGTTCAGCATCTAACACAGGACAACAACCCATACCCTTTCCATCTTTCCTTTTTGTAATATTTAGCAGAGTCTGTTCCCCTTGTGATCAAAGATGCTTACAGGAGTACCAGGAAACACATCACTGCACACATCCAAATGCCAAAAGTGAGGATCTCTTTCTTATATCCCCTATTAAGAGTAATAAAATCTTCCCAGAAACTTCCTGGAACATTAGTTCTTCCAGCTAGAATGGTATCACATGCTCACTCCTAAAGTAATCACCAGCACAGAAGAAATAATTGATTGGCTTAGACTAATTAGTATTGACTCCTGAAGTCTCTCCTAAACTATATAGTCCTTCACACCTTTGCCCAAACAAGACTTCTTTTAGCAAAGAAGTAAAGGCAAGGTATAATGGTTGGATAGAAAACCAGATGTGGCATTTGTTAAAATGAAATGTTACAAATGCAGTAGGAAACCAAGGATGACCATAATCATAAATCTTACAATCACATTACTAATGATTTCAGTACATCTTTGAATTTTTCCTGTCACAATTTAATTATTGTTATATTCTTATATTTCATTCTACAATGTCTACTGGGTGTGGAAAATACTGGAGAGGCATTGTTTCTTTTCTCTGAGTTTGCTTTAGGATGCAGAGGTAGACCTAAAACAAATGAATACCATTGGCAGTATGATAGCAGCGCATGGATCTGACTTCAGCTCCTTCACTTACTAACTAAATTACCTTGAACAAATTACCTAAATCCTCTAAGCCTTAGGATCTGCATCAGTGACAGGAGCTAATATGGATCATTCTCATATAATTGTGGTGAGTTTTAAATCGATAATCCATGAAGTGACTGGTGAAAGCGTTCCATAAACATTGCTATCATTATTATTTACCAATGTGTTTACAAAGTTCAAGAGGCATGCATAAAAACAATGGTTGAGAAAGTCAACACAGAAATGGTAAAGCTTGAATGTATCTGGATACATGAACTCTTCACCTATTTGTAGAAAAGACCAGGATAGCAACCAAAGGCATTTCTAGAAGAATAACCAGTTTGAAAAAAGAAGAAAAGAAAAGAAAAGAAAGAAAAGAAAATGAAGCATGAAAAATGAAGGGGTAGGGATCCAGGAAAAGCAAATAACCCTCAGTGTAAGCTCTGTGAACGGAGTCTGTGGCTAGCAGATGAAAATGTAAAAGAACACTTGGGTGAGGCATGGAGCCTTATGCATGACATGATGATGGTGTCAAACTATTCTCTAGGCAAAAGGGAATCATTAAAGAACTTTTGAAGGTAGTAATAATGGCTGCCGTTTCCAAATATTATGGCAACAGTGTATTGAGATGAACACTGAGAGAGAGACCAGTGAGATAACAGTGTCTGTGCCAGAGAAACTATGACATACAGAAGGCTTGCAGTAATCTACTTGAGTAATCAAGAGGTCTAAACCGAGCCCGTTAGGAAAAGCTGGGAGAGAAGCAGAGAGTATGAGACTTGTTATGGAAAAGCTGGATTCTCAGGAGACTGGTCAGTTTGAACACTAGAAAGCTTGAAGTTTATGATTAAAAATTGAAAGGCAATTGAATGACTTTCAATTACAGGTACTAACATAAAAATACTAGGAAATAAAGTGTTGAGAAGCAGACATTCTACAAAATGTTTGGATTGTTAGAAAGAACATTTGAAGAATTATTATTTGTAGCCAGTAGGTACTATTAAGCTACTTAAAACCAGCCTGAATGTTTAAGTAAGATAAATATTTCTCTTCAGAAGAACAGAACAATTTTGTTTATTAACTTAATTAGGAAGTCTCTTAAAAAAAAAAGAAAAAAAAAAGGATAAGTGTTACATTAAAGCTCAATCCATTCCTGGTTGAGCTATAACAAATTATAAATTAGCAGATTGTGAAGTAATGAGATTTAAAAATATCTAGTCTTAATCTCTATTGCTTAAATTTAAATTTCTCTCTTATTTGTTTCTCTTTGGAGATGAAATAAAACTGCTTTAACCTTACATTTAGGATGTGGTTCTAATGGAGAGTACACATGAGTGTCTTCTGGATTTACTACTTAAATTATAAATAAATTAACATTTCCTCTTGGACAAAATCTCTTTCCCCATTAATCCTAGTGTTTTGACAATACCCTGAATCCCTCTTTCAAGTCTTTTCCAATCATTTTAGAGCAGTCTGTCAGGGTTATTCATTAATCCTCACTCTATATAAAGCAAAGCAGTCATAGGCTTTATTCCCATTTCACAGATAATTTATTTATTTAGGCAAAATTCTCTAACACATAATGCCATTCAAAAGTAATTTTTATACAAAACTTATTACATGTATTCTTGGTTGTCAGTTATAAAATTGGAAAACTTTTCTGCTTGCTATGCTTTTCTGCAACTCAGTTAAAGACACTTGAGGCTATAACCTGAAATTTACTATATTGTTGGTGATGTAGTGACATTTATCAAGTATAGAGCAATCCCATATTACAATTTCTATGATATTCTAATAGTCCAGTCTGCTTTATAAAAGAATTATATTCCAGTGACCATTTAGGCTTTAACAATCTAAGGAGGGAGCGCCTGGGTGGCTCAGTCGGTTAAGCAACCAACTCTTGATTTTGGCTCGGGTCGTGACCTCACGTTTTGTAGTGTGGAGCCCCACCTTGGGCTCTGTGCTGTCAGCACAGAGGAATTCTTTCTACTTGGAATTCTTTCTCTCTCTTTCTACCACTTCCCCGCTCATGCACTCTCACTCTCTCTTTTTCTCTCAAATAAATAAACATTAAAAAAATATATCTTAAGGAGTATAAAGGAATGAGGGCCAGTTTTAAGAACATTTAAATCGGTAGCAGGGCTCTAGTCTCCGCTCTGCCACTGGCTGCACTTCTTTGGGCAGTTCACAGAGAGCTTTCTGCACCCACTCGCACATCTCTAAATTAGAGGTCATGGTCCCTAGATCTACTTCATTCAAAAGATGTTGTGTGAATGGATGCAATCATTTGTCTTCCGAAAATGAAGAAAAGAAAAACACTTCCTATTTCATACCGATGATGCATAGGACTTGCTCTGCTGTAGATCCTCTACTGGTTTTTAATAATAAGTAAAAAGTAATTTCTGAATGTCTACTTTTTATAATACGTACAACTCTAATTCATTGGATTAACTGGTTTCTGATCCTTGCAAAATGCTTGGGTGGCTATAGAAATTTCCTCCAGCTGCTACAATTTCCTCTTTGTGTTCATAAACAGTGAAACTAATGCTACCCATTAGAGGTGAAGTAATTCACTGTGTCTGCTAGATACTCTGATCTAAGGCACAAATAAATTCCAAGTTACTCCCCTCTGCCAATTGCAATCTTTTTTAATCCCTCCTCAACCAGAAAGGCCACTCTACTATACAAAAACAACTATATAAAACACCAAAATAAATGACTCGGAGGTGGGATTGCTTGCGTTAATTTGTAAACCCCATTAGAACATCCAAATCAAAATAAAAGCAAAGTATGTGTGAAATATATGTATTTACAGAGTTTACAAATAGTGAATTAACATTGGAACTTTGGTAGGAGCTCTTAGATATTTCGAGATGCTGATAGTTACATTCCGATCTGAGAATGGGCCTATACTGTCGCTACTTTAGAGCTTCCAGCTAGCCTGCAGCATGAACCCCGTATCTGTCTACTAGAACTTACACTAAAAGGTGAAAACTCTTGTTACTGCCTAGGCTATGAATCCATGGATATCTTTATTTGAAGGACATGAATAGCTTATTAACTTACAGTCTGCTTTTCTTTCATCTGTGAACACTGCATCTTCCTTCATTCAGGCTGGACCCCAGGAGCCTGGCACGTTTTTTATACAAGAGAGTAAATTCCCATTTGGCCAATGCAAAGTTGTCCTTGGAATCCACATCTCTGGCCACAGTTGTGTTTATCCTTAGTATCTAGTTTCAGTTATCCTTTTTTGTGCCATTTTGGACTCTGATCTGTTTGTTTCATTTACTAAGTTTCCCATTACGGAATGGCGAACAGGGCCACGAAAAGGTGGCATAATGTGGTGAGGCTCAGCACTTCCTGGCCCTATGGCACTTAATTACTACACTTTGCTTGCCAACTATTTCTTGGCATCTAATTTAATTTGGGGACTTGCCTAAGCATTTAATTGAACTTGAAGAACTCCTTTCAAATATTTATTCCCATTTTCTCTTTCTCCTCCTGCCATATCATCAATAATTCTGCACCACATTTTAGATCAGGTCCACTTTTATTTTTTTCCAAAATGCTTGCCATTCCCCCTTTTCTATTAAGTATATTGCTCATGCACCAAATCCTAATACGAGTTCGTTTTTAAAAACATAAAGTTTGCCCTCCTTTTCTTCTAAACCTTTTCCTGCCTATTACAGCAGAAGAATTCTATACTTTCCCTGTCCATAAAGCTTTTATTCTCCCATTTTATCCAAGCTGTATCTCACCCCTCTGATAGGTTTCTTGTATAAAAATAGGCAGCACGAAGGAAAGAACAATGGATTCCTTATTCTGGTCACAGCCACATAAGCTTCAATATTCTTGTCTCTGACCACGACTCTACCCACTCAGTTCTGTTACTCTCAGTTATGTTGAACATGTTCTTGAATTTTGTCAACACCTACAATGTCATGATGAGACTCTTCTTTTCCCAACATGTCAGTGTTCTCCTGGTTTTCTCTCCTTCTGAAACTAGCATCGGCCCCATAGGTCATGATTTTACTTAGCCTTTTGTAGGTGTCTTTGAGCCCATATCAGTGCTGGAACAATCCAATCATATCCCTTCCTCACACTCATACAAATACACACGGTGCTGTATGGGAAAGTACAAGTCAGTACCTCAATATACATGTGGTTTCCAACTGCCTTTGGAATTGCAACGCTATTCGTCTATATTTTTCTTCAGCCCCCCTCCTTTTTTACTTTTCTCATTGCTCCTACCTACCTTTTCCAGACATTATTCAAAGTCCTGAAATCACAGAACCAGTATTTCCAGTCACAATTTTAGCTGGGAATTTTCCCTATGAAATCCTTATGTTAATAATTGATAAATAATGATTTTATTCACAACACCTGCAGTATTTTGAAAAGTGTAGTGCCAGTGCAAACATTAGCAAAACAAATGAATACAATAGACAATCCAGAAATAAGTACAATTGTATATAAGAAAATATTCAAATTAGTGGGAAAATAGATTATTCAGTAATGATATTGGAACAACTGGTTAGCCATTTGGAAAAAAAAATAAAGTGGGATGTCTTCCTCATTTCTTCCACCTAACAATAATAATGAGAATATACATAGTAATAATTCATTTTGCATCAACGCAATCATGAATTTACCCATAGAAAGTGATGTCTAAAATATTTATAAACTGGCTTTAGGGAAAGCCTTCTAACGATGTCATAAAACCTGCAAAGAAAAATTAAAATGTGGACAAATTTGATTACATAAAAACTGTGTTTTGAAAAACAAGACAAACATAAGCAAATAAAATGGAAAACCGGGATGGCATGATTATGTCATTGCAGCATTATTTGTAATAATAAGAAATTAAGAACAGTCTATACATTCACCCATATGGGAACAATTAATTAAATCCCAGTGTATACCTATAATGAAATACTATACTAAAATTAAAACTGAAGTTGTATTACAGCCACAACATATTATTGTCAAGGAAACAAAAGGAAGGTACAGTATACAGTATTATAATATTAAATCAGGATGTATGTGTGTATGTACATGTATATGTGAAAATATATATGTGAATTTTTATAAGAAAAAGGTTGAAAGGGCCTGGATTATTGAGTTAATAGAATATCTCACTGTCCATTTATAACATATTTTATGTGAGGGGCAGTATTCCGGGCAATTAAAAATACTATTTTAACCCAATTTATAGGCTGGGAACAGTCTCCGAACGTGTGAGCAACTTGCCTTGAATGAGAAGGTAAGGCCGTGATGATACCAGACCCCAAGAACCTTACGCTTAGTCCGCTGTTTGACCTACCACATGATAGCAGATCCTAAAGAGAAGATAATCATCTCAATCCAACCAGTTACTCTCTATCTTTACTACAGCAAAGAAGGAAAATAATGTAGATTAATATACCAGTGTACACACTATAAAAGTTCTTTCTTTCTGACTATACAGAAACTGATCGTGAAGTACTAAAATAGGTACCAAATAAAGTACCTTCCACTGATTTATCTGCAGCCTTGCCAAGGAGTTAACACTGCTGGTGCGCTTCCTGACGCTGACATCTGTTGGTTTAATATAGGCATATAGGATGGATGAAGCATAGCCTAGGACATATGAAACAGGTAACATCTACCTCAGCTGTCTGAGAACAGCTACTGAAAAGATGTTTCCTCCTCAGCTCGTCATTCAGTTCCATGAATCTCATCTCAGCCTCCTGCCCCCGCCCCCAAAGATAAACTTGATTCACACAGGGTATCTAGGTAGAGTGGGAGTAATATGGGGAGTGGGGATGGTTGCTGCTCACATCCCAAGTGGAGGGAAAGAGAAGGATCACTCATGAGTCTTTATCCAGATGACCCTTATTTAGGAAAGAGGTAGTTTACTGAGAGCTTTAGTGAGAAGTTTACAAGTCAAAGCTTCATTAGAAGAAAAGGGGAATTCACACAAAATCTAGTACTGTTGAATTAAATCTAAGGATTACAGGTGTCACAATTACAAGATTCCAGATAAATCCAAAGTGGTGAAGGGGGGAATGAATGTATTATTTATTAAAAAATCTCTGTGTTGTATGCAACTAGGTCCTTTATATACCTTATATGACATTTTAATCCTCACAACAGAGTTTACCTGACCCAAAATCTGTGCAGTAAGAAGCCAGCTTTGAAATATCTGAGAACAAAATGTACGAAACACAGAACTACCTCCCTATATTTCATTAGTTATTTCTCAGGTGATTATATAGAAAATCTCTGGCAAAAATATGGTATCTAGGTCAACCTTCTCATCCCCATGATATTTCATTCTATTAAGTAATGACACTGACGCTCCTATTTCTGATAAAAGTCTTTATTTGTGTTTGCTACCCTTCTTCAACTAAAGTGGTGTACAACGTCAAACTAAAGTTGATAAATGGCACTTTTATATTGCAGTTCAGGTAAACAGTGCAAGTCAGAAGAAGGTAAATGCAGCTGTTCCACTGGGCGTGAATCTCCAAGCACATAAGTCGGCTGTGCTATTTTGCAGACTGTGTGAAGGCTTCACCGCAGCACAGCTAGCCGGGACTGCTGTGCAGAAAGTCTTTTTACAACACCTTTTATATTACCGGAGTAGGTCTATTAAAGTAACATGCTTACTTTTTAGCAGGTGACATTTGGAATAAAAGTACATGATAGGTGATAAAGCCAGGGGTCAAGGTTAAAGTCACCACTGCGGATGCTTAAACCAATTATTTTAATAAACTGATTATCAGTTGTTAAAAAATATGCAAGAATCTCCAGAGCCTGGTTTTTCTTCATATTTGACAATTGGCTTTAATGTATGTGTTAGAAAACTACTGTACTGGTTATAGATACTTAGATTAATAGATTTAAACCTTTCAGATTAAACATCAAGTGGGTACTGTCACAGTATTGCAAATATAAATATTCAACGTATGTTTTGATCATCTAGGCAGGAATTATCTTCAGAAGAAACAGAACACGAAGGATATTCATAAGGATAAATTCCTAAAATTGCAATATATATGTATATATGTATATGTGTTTGTGTGTACATATACATATATAAACATAGTATGTATATATATTCATTGCTGTTGTTAAGCTACCAGTTTAACGGTTCTCTAAATTTCTTATTTCTTTTTTCTTCTAGTTAGTGTGAGATCGTCCATAGCTCACACTATCTGTGTATAATGAAATATGAAGACATTTCTTACTACACTGTTAACTGGGGTCATTTTTTTTAAGAAATTGAGGGACAACACATGCTTGTCTAAGCATGTTATGCAAATTATTGGCATAAAAGGATTTTTAACATGTAGGTAGTGTAAAACATGTCATAGTGACAATTCTTACATTCGGTATTCATTTATCCCGACAATTACCATGGTTATAACGCCTTTCTACATGTAGCCATTTTATATGCATGTTGAAAAGCAAGGCATGCGCATGTACCTGCAAGATATTGGAATTATATCCTCAACACTTTATCTTCAAGTTGGGGCTTGGACTCTGTAATTTTCCTCTGTTTATAAAATCGCATACATGAGATACCCCAGCAAGGTGAGTTTGTCTATTCAGAATGTTTGAAGCAGAAATATGTTAACACAGAAGGAATTTTCCCTCTGCTGATTTTAGACTCAGTCACATGGTCAGAGGCTGGAATTTATACCAGACGGTCTCAGAAATCTTCTAGTAGCCATATTATTGCTTTCTTCAAAAGACAACTGCACATTGCCTATTTTCTAGCTACCTTTGCAACACTGTTCTGCTCCCAACACACAATCCCCATTTTTAAAATGTACATTACTAACAAGTTTTCTGTTATAAAGCAGAACAGTACGAACACCATCTATGCAATCTGCTATTCTGTGTTGTCAGATATGTCTTTTAAAGGAAAACTCTACAGCAATCAATCACGTGACACAGTAAGGTCTCTCTCTTTTTTCTAAGAAAAGAATACCATATTTCATCTATGAAGGAGGCAGCATAAAATGCTACCAGCATATCAGTATGATTTTTTAGTCATTTGCAAATGCACTATTTTCCACATTTGCTGAAATAAAGTCTCAGAATAAATGCTTGTCAGTTGGAACAATTGTGTGGGGATGGGACAGATGGGCAGCTGTTTCTGTTTTAATCCCAGATTTTGTTCTTTTACTTTAAATAATGTTGAAAATGTTTTTTTAATTGTGAAAAAATAAACATAGGCCGTTTTTAAAAAAGAAAATAAGGTGGTAGTTACTGAATTATAATGAAAGATAGTTCTTATAATGTGGATTAAAAATCTCTAGCTCTCTTAACTGAAAACAATGGATTTCACTGGCTGTACTCAGCTGATACTGATCATTATTTATACTATAATTGATATGACCAACTGTCTTTTTAGTTTTATAGGAATACACAAAAGTTCCGGTGGAGTCAAATTTGCATGATCAACTGGGCATCATAATTTCACTGTTAGTGCTTATGGATTTTTCACATTTTAATCACAAACATGAACTCTTTTCTTAGCTGTACACTGCATTATGAATTAATCTAAACTAAAACTATTTTAAAACCCTTTTGTTCCCATAAAAAAACACGTAAGAATGCCTCTATTTTTAAATCAGCATTTCTTTCTTCTATCATAATTACTTCCTCATAATATGAAAGAATAAAGATTTAACTAATGCCCTAACTAAATAGGCCAAAGATTATAAATAATGACTTTTCACTAGGTACAAATCTTCTGTAATTAGAAAGGGAGGCAAATAATCTGTAATGAATGAACTGTATTTAATATGTAAGTACTGAATATTGAACACAGATGCCCCGACATTGGGCTCAAGTGAAAAAACAAACAAACAAACAAACAAAAAACCCAAAAAGCAAAAACAAAACAAAACAAACAAACAAACAGCAAAAAACCCCACATTTATCTCCTTTTCTGGACAGAAACTCCATTTTCCAGGAAGGTAAAACACTCAACTCAGAAAAGTACCACCAAAAAAAAAAAAAAGGAATTTTTATTAGTTGAAAACCAAATTGCCTTTAATAGAAAGATTTTAAATAGCAAAATGGTTATTATCCCACTATGTTACTTGAGATTACTCCAGATATTATAGCTGACCAGAAACTATTTCTGTATCCTACTCAAAAATCCGAATTATTCTGACCTTCAATTAAGTAAAAATCATTTCATTGGTCAATTCCATACCATACAGCAATGCTGATGTGGGATAATTTTATGTAGGAAATATAGTTCTATTGAATGCTTTTAATGGATTGAATCTGTTAATACAACAGTGGTTGATTAAAGAACCTATTTTAATATCTTAACTTTAAACAGACGACAATGCTTTACACTCTAAATTGTTAGAACCCATTTTTAATTTCTTTAAAACTGATAAGCCTCCCTGCCCTTCCCTAATTTCAAATTTAATTAAATCCACGACACCACCACACTGAAGAGAAAGGCCAGTTTTATTTACATAACATAACAATAGTAATAACAATGAATGGACTGCACTAAACCAACATCAGTCTTCACCACAAAATATTATTCTTGACCCCCTCAAAGACCAGCCTTTTTTTCTACCCAGCCAGGAATAGCATTCAATTTTGTATTAAAATAACTACTGCGACAGAACTCACAAACGAACAAATATATTTTTGGAAGTAAATCAGCATATTCAACATCACAATCATCACTAGGATTTTTTTTTCATAAACTGAGTAATCTTCCATCTTAACCCACATCGGCAGTGCTTAAATTTTATGTTTTTTAGATACTATAAAAACTACCCACTTATTAAGCTCTCAGGATGGGCAATGAGGAAGTTAAGGTACAGATTACAAAAACCTGGGACATCAGCAGGTTAAGGGGGCAAGATCAGAGAAATAAAAGTGGTGGAACCAGGGCTTTCAAGCAGTTCCTTTCCTCCCAGGTTATATTCAGACCTGAGGCCTGCCTCAGGCAGAGTCAAAGGAGGAGTTTGCCTGGAGCAGACAGTCCAGAGGGAGAACCCCACTACTTTATTAACCAAGCAAGTACCGACTGTGGTTGCCTCAGACTAACATCTACTCACAGCCTGAGAGCTTTCGGACTCTTTGGATCATGTGTACACGGACCACAAAATCTCTCTACATGCTTGCAGAGTTATGCACACGTATTGGTTACTTGAGAGTCAGAGTTACTGACTTCATGAGAGGCCCCCACCAAAGTTGAAAGGCAATTCACAATGTCAGTTTAATATTAGACACTTAAAACTATGTTCTCCCTATACTGAATTTTCTAATCAATATCTAAGAGTACTTTTGGCCGTTAGTTCACTGTTTTCACTTTGACACAGCAATTCCCTTCCCATGATGCCCTTTACACACACACACACACACACACACACACACACACACACACCCTTCTCAGAGTAAAACCTGACCTCCTTTGTCTTGGATGGGATCCATCCTTCAAAGAGACCACATCCCTACTAGTGCTCACTCTATTTTAGTTTTTTTTTCTTTAACTCTTATTTCCCCTTGAAATATGTTTGAATTTCCAAAACCTTGAAAATTCTTCCTATTTGAAACTACTGATCCATTTTAATCACTGTCCTATTATTTGACATTATTTTACAGCTAAGATCTTTAAACAAGCAACCTACCTCCAGACCCCACTGCTCTTACAAGCATCCCTTACTTCCTTAATCTCCTGTCATCTGATTTATGGACCCATCAATATCCTGACACTGTTCAATTAAATCATTTTTCTAATGGAATTGAATTTCTTTATTCTGACCCTCTTCAAATTCTCCACTACACTTTATACAGTTTATCTCATTTTTAGTTTCCATGATATTGTCTGTGATTTTTTTTCTCTGTATGTCTCACAAACTGGGCTTTTTCTTCTTTCTATGCTCCAATTTAGTGATTCTCTTTGTTGTCTATCTGCTGACTTTCCTCTACGCTTACATATTTTTTCCATTCAAGTGTTTTAATTATCTCCTCTATACCAAAATTCTTGCCTCCTGGACATCTTATTTCCTCCTTTCTCTCCTGTTCCATTCTCCAAAATTTATTATAGGGCCCTTCATTATTTATTTAAAAAGAAAAAAAAAGAACTGTTCACACTTCTACCTATATGCCAGGCATTCCTAAAGGCACTGAAAATAGAGTAGTGAAAAAGATAAAAATAAAAATTACCTGCCCTCATGCAGTATGTCTGGTATTGAGGGAGAGAGATAATAAACAGGATAACAGTAAAACATTAAAATCATGGAAATGAGTGTTAACGGGAAAACATAAAGCAAAGAAGGGATATGTGAAATCTCAGGGGTAGGCTTAAAATTTTAAAGGCTGTCAACTATACACTACAGAGACCAATGCAGAAGCTAAGGCATCAATTTTAAAAATGCTGTAATGATTCAGGAGAGAGATGATGAAACCATGGACCAGACATAAGAAGAAGGAATCAAGATTAATACCAAAGTTTTTGATCCAATGCCTGGAAATATGTCACCACCACTAACCAATATAGGTAAGTGAGAAGAAACTGCATGCTAGTGGTAGGGTTTGAAGCATTTTCTGTGGGAGTTGTCTGATAGATAAATGTTATGTTGACTGGGCAGTTGGATTGATAGATTTGAAGTTAAGAGGAAGATCCCAGCTGCAGAATACAAATTTTGTTGTCATAAATATAAAAATGGTATTTAAATCCCATGAGAGGAAAATCATATGACTTTGGAAGTGAATAAAGGTAGGAAAAAAAAGGTCAAAGAATTAGAGTTTAGAATAGAATTGAGAAAAAGAAGGAGGAACCGGCAAAGTAACTGAGAAGTAGTCAGACATGTCAGAGAAGTGATGGACATTATGAGAAAAAAGTGATTCTAGGAGAAGGATATCAGTTGTGTCTAATGCTACAGATTGTACAAATATGAAAACTGGCAATTAAAATTACCAATATGAATGTCTTTGGTGACCTTGACAAAAGCAATTCCCATGGACTAGGAGAGAAAAACCTGATTAAAGTAAATACAAAAGAGAAAGGCAAGAAGGAAACTGGTAACAGCAGACAGAGAAACTCCTCGAGAAGTTTTGTTTATAAAGGTAAAACTTGGGAACATAGCTGTAGAACTAAGTGTAATCAAGTGATGATGTTATGATGAGTGAATTAGTAGTATGCCAATATGGCAATGAGACAGAAAAAACATGATGTTGTTGGAAGTATGGAGAAATCCAGAACAGGCAAAAGAGTATGGTCTTTATGCACAGATGGAGACAGAGCCTGGGTAGAAACATAAATGAACACGGTAAAAGGAGGTACTTTGGAATATAATAGTATAGGTACTCTTAGGTGGGTGATGCATTACTAGGAACTTACAGAAATTCTCTTTAAAATGCTCCAACAATAGCATTTGTTGGGGAATGCTAAGACATCAGCTGGAAATAAGAATGAAGGAGGAGGTATTGGCAGGTTGAAGAAATAGAAGAAATCATGAAAAATCCTCCAGGAGAGTGGAAGGGAGAGTGGATGAAGAAAATATAGTATGCTTACATTAAGAAACTCCCTTGAAGCTATTTATAACTAATTTAAACTGAGATCAGTTATCATAGCCGTGTATTCCATGTCATCGAACTGTATATGTACAAGTGCATCACAGAAAGTTTTACTTTACTAGAGTTATAGTTTCATCAGGATAACATGATGAAACAAGAGAGCCATGAGGGTTGATGATATATGCAAAGGAGAGATTACAATGATTGAATACAAAATCTAAGGTCGGTATGGAGGAAATGAAAGATTATTAGGAGATGAGGGAAAGTATAAAGCTGGCAGGGTTGATGCTAACAAGGTCTCAGTGGCACTGAGAAATGTTGTAGTTGGGATTTTAAGGGTAGTGACTCAAAGATAGGAGTTGAGAATCAGAGAGTTGGATATTTAAAATATAGTTGATGGAGAGTCATTGTGATTGGGAAAAAAGGGTCAAAGGAATAAACATGGAGGTAAGGTTCAGGTAGGGAAGGAAACACCATCATTTGGTGGGGGAAAAGTCAAGGAACTGAGGAGCCAAAGCATTAAAAAGTTTATCTGTGTGGACATTGAAATCATTAAGAACTATGAAAGAAGGCATATTAGAGAGCATGACAGTGACCCAGTGTGGTGTAGAGATGACTACTACAAACAGTGACATTGGCATAATCTAATGATAAAAATTGCAAAGTGGTGATCATTAGGGAAGAAGGAGGGAACATGACCTGTGAGCAGGACTGATTAATAAGGAAGACACCTATTCCATTCCAAATGTTTATTCCTTCAGTTGCTCAACCACATTTTTTAGGTATGTGGGGTGTGATAGGCACTATGCTAAATGTTTATATTCACTGTCTAATTTTGATTCATGAAATAACATTATGATGTAGGAACTCTTATTATGTGCATTTTTACAGGTGACCAAACTGAGGTTCAATAATTTACTCAAGGTTATTCAACTATTGTTTCTTCTCTCTCATATTGTGCTTCCTTCATTCCAAAGTAATACCAGCGCAAGTTTCTCAACACTGAGGGTTGACCACTTTGGCGATGGTGGCGAGAGATGCTCTGCAGACCCCCTCCATAGTGAAACAACCGATGGAAATTATACACATACACGAAAGAACTTTAAATATCTAGAAGCTGTCCCAGGGATTACAACAAATCCAAAAACATTTCTTTTTCAAGAAAAGGTACTGCAACAGTAGATTTGACCAAAAAAAGGGGGGGGGGGCGGTTTCCTGGGTGGCTCAGTTGGTTAAGCGTCCTGCTTTGGCTCAGGTCACAATCTCACAATTGGTGAGTTTGAGCCCCACGTCAGGCTCTGTACTGACAGCTCAGAGCCTGGAGCCTGCTTTGGATTTTTTGTCTCCCTCTCTCTCTGTTCCTCCCGGGCTCGCACTCTGTTTCTCTCGCTCTCAAAAACAAATAAAGATTTTTAAAATTAAAAAAAAAATAAAGACAAAAAAAATAACAAGAGTCTATGGCTATTGAGCCTTTACTGTCTCCCTCCTTCTTGCACTCCCAGCTCAGCATGACAGAAGGTCTACTTGGGCAGGGATGGCCAAGAAGATAGGACTCCCACTCCCCATGCTCCTAGTCAAGGGTTATGATAGCTCCTTGGAAGGGGCAGGCCACCAGCATTTCTCATTTCCCCTAGCTCCATTTTATAGAAACTAAATTCCAAATGACTGCATCTAAGAGTTCAAGGACTCCCTTTCTCCACCAAGCCCCCACTTGTAGGTCAGATGTTTTACCCCAGATATAGCAGACTGACAATAATATCCTTTTAACACCCCAGGTTGCTTATACGGGGGAGATTTCACATGGAGAAAGATGAGTGGGAAAGACGAGAGGCTACTTCTCCTCCTTAGTACCCCACCAATGAAGCAGGGATGTCAGTCTGAAGAAGTGGGCTACCGTCTCCACTTCCAGTTCTAGAGCAGTGGCTCAGAGACTTTTTCCAAGGGGAGAGGTAGGCCATGACAGAGACCTCCAAGGATCTCTCTTAAAGGAACTAAAGTTCAAGCCTAAGATTGCTCTCAAAACTAATGGAGATTTGGGTAGTAATCAGTAAGAAGAGGCTAAGAAATCCATGAGAGCAACAAGCAAGACCTAACAGCAGCTAGTCTATAAAAGAGAATCAGGGTGAGAGAAAAATAGGAAGAACTCTCCTGGGATTGGAATAAACCTTAAAGGTTGGTCTCAAAACTATTCCTGTAAAGGGATTCAAATTTAACTGGCCTGTGTGGGCACTTTGATTCCAGAGTGTCATAAAAAACAGTAGCACAATTAGTTGGCAATTAGAGTAACCTAGTATTGGACTGACCAGAGAAAAATAAGGAAAGTCTAAGACAGCCTGATAAAACCACTGTCATCTCAGGGTGACTGTGCATGCCCAACTTTGTACCCACTAAAGAGTGACACCAGAGACTTCATATTATGGGGAAACAGACTTTACTAAAATAGTTCAGGAACGTCCACAAACAAACAAGCAAGCAAACAGCAACAATAAAAAGCCCTTAAGAGGAGGGCAGATAGGATCTCGAGTTGCTACAGCATACTACTGAAAATTATGAGACAAGCAAAGAAATGGGGAAGTGTGACCTACACATGGAAACAAAAGCAGGCAATAGGAACTAATTGTGAGAGGGTCTGGTTGTCAGACTTAACAAAGACTTCAAAGCAGTCATCATAAATACGTTCAAAGAACTGAAGGAAATCACCCTTAAGTAAATGAAGGCATCATTACAAGGTCTCATCAAATAGAGAATATCAACAAAGTGAAAGAAACTTAAAAAGAACCAAATGGAAATTCTGGAGTTGACAAGATCACTGAAACAAAAAATTCTCTAAAAATTCTCAACAATAGATTTAAACAGACAAAAGAATCAATTAGCTTGAAAATGCTCCCTCGAAGGACATTATGTTAAGTGAAATAAGTCAAACAGAGAAAAACAAATATTGTGTGATCTAACTTATACGTGGAATCTGGGGGAAAAATAAAAATCTCATAGATACAGAGATTAATTGCTGGTTGCCGGAGGTGGGTGTTGGGAGTGGGAGAGATGGGTGAAGGTGATCAAAAGGTACAAAGTTCCACTTATAAAATAAATAAGCCCTGGGGAGATACTGTACAGCATGATAACTACAGCAAATACTGTACTGTGTGTTTGAAAGTTGCTAAAACAGATCTTAAAAGTTCTCATCAATAAGGAAAAAAAATTGTTAACTATGTATACTGATGGATGTTAACTAGACTTATTGTGGTAGTCATTTCACAATATATATGTATATAGAATCATTATGTTATTCATTTAAAAATAATATATGTCAATTATATCTCCTTTAAAAAAATAGCATGGCAAGGTTTGAGTGTTGGTAACTGGTAAGATAACTAATTTAAGGGATATTTCATTGCTGCTGTGTACAGGACTTGGCATCTGATAGGAATAGAAATATTAACTTATAGTTATCCAATTATAATATATAAAGACCTTTTCACAATGAAAATAACAATAAAATAAAGTTCTCAAATCAGTGAGCTAACTTTCTATCTTAAAATACTAGAAAAAGAAGGAAAAAAATTAAACCTAAAGCAAACAGAAGGGAAGAAATAATAAAAATTAGAGTGTTAATTAATGAAATGGAGAATAGAAGTATAATAGAGAAAATCAATGAAATTAAAAAGTGGTTCTTTGAAAAGATCCACAAAATTGACCACCTTTAGTTGGACTCAACAGAGGCATGAAAGAGGGGACATTACTACTAACCTTACAGAAAGAAAGGATTATAAAGTAATACTATGAATAATTATATGCCAATAAATTAGTTAACTTTGATGAAATAGAAAAATTCCTGAAAAATAAAAACAAAATATTGAAGTTTAAAGAAATAAGAAACCTGAATTAGCCTTCAACAGGTAAAGGGATTGAATAAAAATTGGGGATCTCCAAGACCACTTTAAGGATTAGTGATTCACTAAGAGGACTTACAGGACTCAGCATATGATTGTATCCGTGGCTATGAGGATACCACGGCTAGTGAGAGGATACCAAACATAATCAGCAAAGGGAAAAAGTACATGTGGCAAAGTCCAAGGAAAACAAGGCATAAGTTTCCAAGGGTCATCTCTCACGGAAGTCACAAAGTGCATGCTTAATTCTCCCAATAAAAAGTTGTGACAACGCACATGAAATGCTGATTAATGAAAGCTCACGAGAGACTCAACATCCTGGGACTGGCCATTTAGACAGCATCTGCCTAGTACATATCAAAATTCTAGACTCCCAGAAGAAATGCAGGTGTTCAGCATAAACCACATTGTGTGCACAAATAGGTAAAGCAGAGTGAGCCACTCTTTATCAATTCTGGGAATGGTGGGAACCCTCCCCAAATCCAAGTTCCCAGATACCAGCCAAAGGCTATAAATTAGCCTTTCTAAGGATCTAAATTCTGCTATCTTAACTTCTTTCTGAACAATTGGAAATTTTCTAATTTCTGCACAATTAAAAATTTTAAAACTTTCTACAAAGTGAAGTCAATATCCAGTCTCCTCCCACCAACGGGTGAATTCTACCAAGCACTAAAAATAAATAGATAGATAGATAGATAGATAAAACATTAATAACAAATTTTCACAAACTCTTCCAAAAAAGAGGAGACAACATGTCCCAGTACATTAGGTTAGGACCTAATAAGGTTACTTTGATATCAAACCTATAAAAACACATCACAAGAACAGAAATCATCAATTAACTCTCTAGTGAATAAACATGCAAAAATTCTCCAAAAAATCCTTTGAGTCGAGTCTTACTATTTGCAGAAGTTATGTTCTATAGAGTCACTGAGAACCCTGAATAAGTGCATAGTGAGCCATTGCTCATAAGAGAAATACAGGGTTAGGTTCTCAAGAGCCTCTGGTCACAACATTTTCATCAATTGATCAATAATAGCTTTGTTTTATGTGTGTTTGTGTTTAAAGGCACTTTATTTAATATATATTGCTGACTCATTAACGTTGAACTCGTGGCCAACAGCACTATAACTCATGCCTGAATAAACCTTATCTAACAAACATTTTCTATGTAAGCCACATCACAACCTTCCTGCACTTAGAAGCTTTAGATAGCATTTGAGAACTAATATTGGAAGCCATTTTAAACACCAAATCATCAACAAATGCATGGCACAAATGCATGGAAAATATGACACTAAATAGGCCACAAAAGGATACTTGTTTAAAATATGAAAGATGAAATAGAAAGCAGAATATTGTCTTTTTCAGGGTGCCTGGGTGACTCAGTCCGTTGAGCATCTGACTTTGGCTCAGGTCATGATCTCACAGTTGGTGGGTTTGAGCCCCACATTGGGATCTGTGCTGACAGCTCGGAGCCTGGAGCCTGTTTTGGATTCTGTGTGTCCCTCTCTTTCTACCCCTCCCCCACTTGCTTGTCCGCATTCTCTCTCTCTCTCTCTCTCTCTCTCTCAAAAATAAATTTAAAAAAAGAAAAGAATATTGTCTTTTTCAACTTCAACTTGAAATGTGCACATTGGTTAACAAAATTTTCAGTGCTCTGTGTATGTTCACAAATGACCACAAAAGTGCCACAAACATTGATTTGGGGGTTACAAGTAGATTTTAGTGAGTAAGTGAATTTGCAAATATGGAAACTGCAAATAATGAGGATTGATTGTACCAGCAAATAGATTCTAGCAACATATAAAAAGGATTATACAACATGAGTAAGTGGGATTTATCTCAGGAATGCAAGTTGGTTTAACATCTGAAAATCAATTAATATAATACATCATATTAATAGAAAATAGTACAAAAGCCAGATAATCATCTCAATAGTTTCAGAAAAATCATTTGACAAAACCCACATCCTTTCATGATAAAAACACTCAATGCACTGAAAATGGGAGGGAGTTTATTCAACCTTACAAAAGCACCTACAGAAAGCTACCATTATACTTAATAATAAAATACTGAAGAATTCTCCCTAAGGTTGGAAGCAAGAATATGTCCTGTCTCAGCCCATTTATTCAACATTGTACTGAAGTTTCTAGCCAGGTCAATTAGGCAAGAAAATGAAATAAAAGGCATCCAGATTAGAAAAGAAAACTAAGATTAACTCTTTAATCTTACAGGTGACATGATCTTATATATGGAAAATCATAAGGAAGCAGCTAAAAATATTATTAGAACTAATAAGTGAATTCTAGATACTTTCAGAATTCACATCATATACAAAATCACTTATGCTTCCATACACTAGAAATGAACAATCAAAAAATGAAATTAAGAAAAAACAATTCCATTTATCATGTCATCAAAATGAATGAAATATTTAGAAATAATTTTTTTTAATTTTTTACCATTTATTTATTTTCAAGAGACAGGGAAAGACAGAACATCAGCAGGGGAGGGTCAGAGAGAGAGGGAGACACAGAATCTGAAGCAGGCTCCAGGCTCTGAGCTGTCAGCATAGAGCCTGATGCAAGGGAAAAACCCACAAACCGTGAGATCATGACCTGAGCTGAAATCAGATGCTTAACCAACTGAGCCACCCAGGCACCCCAGGAATAAACTTTTAAAATAAAGACAGAACATATACTCTGAAAGTAAAAAACACTGTTGAAAGAAACTAAGATCTTTATTTAGATTTGAATTTATTTATTCAAAGACATTCTGAGTTCCTGGATCAGAAAACTTAATATTGGTAAAATGGCAATATTCCCCAAATTGTTCTACAGATTCAATGTACTCCACTGAAAACCTCAGCAGTATTCTTTTTTAGAAATTGACAAGCTGTTCTTAAAATTCATGTAAAAATTCATGGTACCCAAAATAGGCAAAAGTCGTGAAATGGAAGAACAAAGTTGGAAGATACACTTCACAATTTCAACAAAGCTATAGTTATCAAGAGGGTGAGGTACTGGAATAAGGGTGGACACAAAAACCAATGCAACAGAATTGAGAATCCAGAGATAAACTCTCACATGAACAGTTTAGTTAATTTTGGACGAAGGTACCAAGACAACCCAATCGTGAAAGAATAGTCTTGTTGGCAAATGGTGTTGGGATAACCGAGTATTCATGTGCAAAATAATAAAGCTGGAGCACTGCCTCACACCATACAAAGGTATCATAAACCTCAATGTAAGAGTTACAACTTAGAAGAAAATACAGGAGTAATCTTCAGGAACGTCGGCTAGCCAAAGTCTTCCTAAATACGACATGAAAGCAAAAGCGAGAAGAGAAAAATAGATAAACTAGACTTCATTCAATTAAATCGTTTTTGTATTTCAAAGAAGAGCACCAAGAAAAATAAAAGGCAGTTCACAGAACAAGAGAACATATTACCATAATACATTTGATAAGGGATTTGTATCCAGAGTATGCAAAGAAATGTACAACTCAGTAGTAGAAAAATAAATAACCCACAATTTTTAAATGGGCAAAAGATCTGAATAGCTGTTTCTCCAAAGAAGATATACAAATGACCAAATAAACACAATGATAGTCCTTCAACACCATTAGTCATTAGGAAAATACAGATCAAGGCCATAATGAGATACCAATTCACACACACTAAGATGGCTAAAATTAAAAAGACATATTTTGACAAATTTGGCAAGGGAATGAAACATTGGAACTCTCATACACTGCTGGTTGGAATGTATAATGTTGCATCCAACTCTGGGAATTAGGTTGGCAGTTCCTCAAAATGTTCCTCTAAACATAGTCACCATAAGACCTAGCATTTCAACTCTTAGGTATATACCAAGAGAAATGAAAACATATGTCCATGCAAAAACTTGTACACAAACACTCCTAAAAGCATTACTCATTTTAGCACAAAAATGGAAACAACCCAAAGGTCTATCAACTGATGAGTGGATAAATAAATATGGCATCTCTATATAATGGAATATTACTTGGTAATAAAAGACCAAAAAACTGATTCATGCTACAGGACAGATGAACATTAAAAACAAGCCTAATGAAGGACATCAGTCACTAAAGACCACATATTGTATGATTTCTGTAAAATGCCCAAATCTGTAGAGACAGGTCAGCAGTTGTGTTCAACTGAGGTATTAGAGAGAAACGAGAAGCTGCTGTTAATGAGAACAGGTGTTTATTTAGGGGTGATGAAATGTTTTACAGTTGGTTTTGGTGATGGTTGTAAAATTCTGTGAATATACTAAAAACCATCGAATGATGTACTTCAAATGCACTAGGTGTATGAGATATGAGTTCTGTCTCAAAAAAGCTGTTACCTATATATTAGAAAAAGCAGATAACTTTTTTTATATCCATCCATGCCAAAGTCTAACAATAGTGCTAGCCCCTAGTGCACGCTCTAATCACCCTTACATAGATTACTATGAATAATCTACTACAGAAACTGTTTCCAGTTTTGATGAGCCAGCTGTCGCAATATTAATTTTATTAAAATACTATTTTCACTAAATCACTCCCTTGCTCTATATCAATAAATCTCTAATCTCTGCAGTCTGCCATGTAAGACCCATAATCAACTGGCCAGTGTTACCCATTGTGTTAGGCAAAATAACAAGCCTCTCAAAGATAGATGTCCATAGCCTAAATCCCAAAACCTTTAAATATGTTACTTTACATGGCAAAAGAGACTGTGCGGACATGATTAAATTAAAGTTCTTGAGATGTAGAGATTATCCAGGATTATCCAGTTGGGCCCAATGTAATCACAAGCGTCCTTCTAAGTGAAAGAAGGAAGCAGGAGAGTCAGAGAAAAGGTGCCACAAAGGGAACAGAGGTCAAAGTGATGTGTGCCACAATCTAAGGAATGTGGGCAGCCTCTAGAAGCAAAAGTTGCAAGGAAACAGTTCTCCCCTAGAGCCTCCAGAAGGAATGCAACCCTGCTGACCCATGTTTTTTTACTATGACATTCAGAGCAGTAAGATAATAAATTCGTATTGTTTTAAGCCAATTGGTGGCAATTTGTTACAACTGTGATAGGAAATGAAATGAATACACCCATGCAGTCATATCACTATGATTTTTTTGCTCTTTTCACATCTCTGATTTGAATAATACTTCTCTACTTAGCTGGAAATCCCTTTCTTTCCCTCACTGCTGACACAGGAAGTCCTGCCTGAATACGAATACCCTCAAGAAGTTCCCCCCCCCACCCCCCACTAACTCCATCCTCAGGTCATTTTAATTCTGACTGGAGATTTCTTTAGAATGTACTTACGCCATCTACATATTACTAGCATCTGAATTACGTATGACAATCATTTGATTTTAAGTTAGACATGGAAGGCACGTGGCACATTATATGGAAACAAAGCAGTGAAGTGTTAGGGTGCTGACGGCTCAACTTTTTCCAAAAAAAGCCCTGATTTATAGTGTTTGCTGATTACTCCCAACAAGACTGATTTCTATCATCATATTATACACCTTAAAACTTACATAATGTTATATGTCAGTTATATCTTGATAGAGCTGGAAAAAAAGTAAAAGACTGATTTCAAGCCACCAATGGCTTGACCACTAGATCACAAAATCCCTGACTATTTAATAATGTCTTTAGTGAGCTAGTTCATGCCTCTGGTATAAGGCATCAGATATTTCTCTTAGTTCTTTCTTTCCAATCTATGGTTATAAATGTATTCTCAAGTACACAAATATGCTTATTTTTTTTTTTTGCTATATGTCTAATAGTATTTAACAAATATTTCTGAGTCTTTGAATTTAATTTACTTACTTACTAGGTGAGGACTCCCTTACCAGTGGGGAGGTCTTTTCCCTACCATTAACATGCATTGGTATTCAGGATAATACCTTACGCTACTGGAGAGGGGATTTCTCTCCTCATCCCAGTCCCTATCACATCTTTTACACAGTTGCAGAAATGTTTTTAGTCAATAAAGAAAACTTTTAACAGTCATTAAGTTTAAAAGTAAAAAAAAAAAATGAGGTTAAAAGTCTCGAGCTCCCAATTATCAGCTTCATGAATAGAACCTTGTCATTTATCATCAGTTGAGAGGAAATCAGGGGTTCTGTAGCTGTGCAGAGCCTTGGTACCACCCACTGCAGGCCATAGTTCTTTCCCAGTGTGTGTCTTCTTTATTATGTCCCCCACTGATGTGATTCTTGTTCATTCACCGGACAAATACTTATGGACTCTCAAGAATTCTCAAAATAGGAACCAGAGATAATTTTTAGGGACAACTGGGCACTTATTCTGCTTTTCCACTCCTGCTCCTCACCTCCACTGTATTAGTTTTCTAGTGTGTCACAATAACCACAAAATTATTAGCTTAAGACAACATCCATTTATCACTGTATAAATCTGTTGGCTGAGCTTTATGATATCACAAGGCTAGAATCAAGGTGTTGGATAAACTGAGTTCTCATGGAGGAGGCTTAAAGAAAAATCCAGTCCCAATATCATTTCTGTTATTAGTACAATATAGTTCTTGCAGTTATAGGACTGAGTTTCTGTCTTCTTGCTGGCTCCCAGCTGTCTGGGGCTGATCTAAGATGCTAGACATCATCAAAATTCCTTGTCACATGGTTTCTCCATCTTTAAGTAAGTAATGGTGTGTCAACTCCTTATACATCCAATCTCTGACTTCCTCTTCTACAACCAGATGAAGACAACTCTTGGCTTTTAAAGGACTTGTGATTAGCTAAGTCTCACACAGATAATCTCTTTAAGGTCAACTGTGGCATTTAAGACAAGCTCATCACAAAAATAAAATTCATCATATTCACAGTCCTAGGGATTATTCAGGACTCACACACATGAGAAAGGAAGACAGAAAGTTTTGAAAGCCATCCCCACCATGGTCTTTCTGATGCTGACTTTGGTTCAAGAACAGGAGAAATTGATGCGGTAAATATAAAGACAAACATGTAGATTATTAGCATAAATTCTTATGGAATGGAGCCTCCCAAATCCAAGATCCTACTCTGGGCCAGAAACTATGTGCTGCTTTTAGAATCTCAATAAGCCATGGGAAGCTACACTGGTAAGTGAGATATACACAACATAACCACACCAATTTTTATAAAATCTCATTTATATGGATAATTAAATCAGGATCTTAATTTGTTTCAGGACGGCAGGGGGTTTCTGGTCTGGAACACCAGAAGCATTACTTCCCTTGGTGTCAAAAGTGAGATGAGACACCCTGTAAAGACAGAAATAGATGTTTTCATGACGCTTGCAGTCTAGTAAGAAATATACATAAGAAAATAGATGATAAAGAGAAAGCATGCTGACTATATCCTAGACAAAGGGAGCAATTTATGCAAGTGTCCAAAGAAGAAAAAAAGGGTATAGTGCATTGGAGGAACTGCAAGTTATCTCAGTAAGATTGGAAGGTGAAGGAGGAATGGAAACAGCGGCTCAGAGGTGAAACTGGAGAAGCAGGTAAGTGAAAGTTCATGGAGAGCCAAATACACCACGTAAAGGTAATCGATCCTAAAATTAATTGGGAGTTCAGCAATCCCATGAATAGAAATTTATTCTAAGGAGATAATAAATCAATAAAGATTCATGGATCAGGATATTTACTACAGCATAATATAAAGGCCACCCATGCTCCTGTGCCCATGGAAATAAACTCAGTGTTCATTAAAAGGGGATTGATAAAAAATAATGGATGGAGTTGGCCGCCTTAAAAATGATGATACACACTCCACTCATTGACATGGAATAACACTGTATTAAGAATAAGAATATGAAGGAGTAAGAGAATAGCATAAGTACTCATTATGCCCCAGGCAGAGAGATCAGCTTTTATCAAGTATTATGTCCAATCCCCTCAACAATCCAATGAGGTAAAAACTGCAATTGTTCCTATTTTACAAAAGAGGTAACTGAAGTACAAGTGGTTAGATAACCTGCCTAAGTCCATACACTTATTTAGAAGCAGAACCAGGCGTAAAACACAGGCAGGGGCAGTATTTTTCTGTTTCTACCTTGAATTCTGAAAAATAATAAAATACAAGGGAAAAAGGTAGAGAAGGAGTGGGAGAGGATAAGGAAAAGGAGAGAGAGACACAGAGAGACAGAAATAGACAATGAATAATGATGACCAGAAAATCGTAAGGGGCGCCTGGGTGGCTCAGTCCGTGAAGTGTCAGATTCTTGATTTTAGCTCGGGTCATGATCTCATCATGGTTGGTGAGATCGAGCCCTGAGTCGGGCTCTGTGCCAGGAGCACAGAGCCCGCTTCAGATTTTCTCTTTTTGTTTCTGCCCCACTCATGCTCTTTCTCTCTCAAAATTAATAAACTTAAATAGGAAGAAAATCTTAAGAGCAGTTATCTCTGAGTTGTAAGATTTTAGGTAATTTTTTCCTTCCTTACAATTTTTTGAGTTTGTATTCTCACAGAGAGTGATTTGATTTTTTTTAATTAATAGACTCTTTAAAAAGCTCAATTTTCAGTTTACACATAAACTGAACAAAAAGTATGGAGTTCCAATATGCCTCTCTCCTCCCTCACACATTTTTCTCTATTATTAAAACCTTGCATTAGTATGGTACATTTCTTATAATTGATGAGCCAATATTGACACACTATTATTAACTAAATTCTAGAGTTTACATTAGTGTTCACTCTTTGTGTTGTACATTCTGTGGGTTTTGACAAATGAATAATGTCATGTATCATCATTACATTATCACACAGAATAATTTTTCTTCCCTAAAAATTCAAAATAAACTCTGAAAGGCAAATAATCATCACATATATAAAGGATTTACGGTGAGTGTATGAGACAAGTTTAGTCCAATTTCCCTGAGTCTAGTCCTCTCTCTCATACGGGGATATGCTCTCATGTTGCAGGGAAAGGTCCTATATAAGTTGTTTCTCTCTTTGCATTGTTCTTTAGACTCAAGCTCGGGTTTTACTTCTATGGTATCATTTGTCTTCCTCCTAAATTCCATGGTAGTGTCAGCCCATGGAAGCCTGGATGACTGAGTTCAAGAAGTTGTATTCTTTATGATGGCCAAATCAAGCACAGGAAGAGCAAAGCTCTGCAATGCCCCAAATCTTCTTGATATGGATGCCCACACAAATCAACAGACTTTATATAGGTCTTAAGAAAGAATTAAAACTCAACATCCGTCACCAGTTTTAGGTTTCTGTACTTTCTCTTTGGTTTATCTGTAAACCTATAACTGCTCTTTTACTGAAGGATAAATGTTACTGTGTAACATTTTGATTCATGGCTGAAAGAAGGGACCCATGTAAGAATCACTGAAGTGTTTCCTTGTTTGTCTGATTTATTAGGTAGTTTTAGAGAAGGAGAAATATAGTTTCCTCTATTTACACTTATATATCTTATGTTGTGGGTTCTTTGTATTTGGATACTATGTTTATAATGTTATTATTTATGACGTTGTCTTTGTGAAAATATTAGAATATTTATCAGAATTTTATCTTTACAAAAAATGTTCATGTTGCTCTTCACTGAATGCCAGTGAGATTTGAATTTTTGTCTACATCTCCTGAGAGCAATTTACCAGTTTTAGATTTTATGAATGAGAATTTGATGTGTAGTTACCTGTTTTTTAAAATCAGCTTTAGCTTAATCCCTTGGAATTGTTTTCTCTTTTTACACTGTGGGTGATTTAGGGCGTTCAAGTAAATGAACTGAAGTAGTTGTGGAATTGGGTCAAATAGAGACTAATACATGGTAGTGAACATTAAGGGGATGAACAAAGAATAAATCTATAGTAACAATAAATACATACCATAATTCAGGCATATTATCAAAGTAAAAACTATACGCATTTGAAGCAAATTTCTCACTTTAAGTAGTGAAGACTTGAGGGCTACAATGTGTTGAAGGTGTGTTTTGTAAAATTAGTACACCTTCAATGAATGCTGCAACTCAAATGGAAAAGGTCATCATAAGATGGGTTCTTAATTAATTAAACAAGAGACAAAAACATGCTATCACTTTTAAAAGTTATGATAATAATCTTACAATAATAACCTTATGATAATAACCTTATCCTAACAATTTGTTTTAACCCGATAGCTGTAAACTTCATTGATACATCATGTAGCAGCTGCAATATATTTGCTAGTGGAGAATGTGTCTAAAAGGAAAAGTGAGCAAATTCATTGAGGACTTTATAAACAGAAAAAGGAGAGAAAATTAGGAGCAAATAAAGGGTGCACCAAATTTACCTATAAATCGGATCTGGAAAAAAAAATTGTCTTGAATATGGCTTCTGAACTATCACTGGCCACTTTTTGCCCCTTTTCAGCTGCTTCCCAGTGATTCCCAGAGCAATAGTTAAGTTCATAATTATCTCCTGAACTAGAGGCATCTCTACCCAGTAACATATGGTACAACATTTCCACTCACAATCCCAGTGGGACTTCAGACTCAACAGGATCCAAACCAATCTTTTTATCTCTTCTCTGCCTTACTTTGATCCAGATTTCCTCCTGGTTCTGCATTCTCTTTCTTGGAATGTTATAGCAGCATTGACCCATTTGCACAAGCTGGAAACAGAGAGGTCATCTTGCATTCCTCCTTTTCCCTCTCCTCATCATGAAATTATGACAATGCTGCTTTTATTACATTACACTGGTCCGCCCTGCCTTTATATCCTATCAGCTGACACCTTCTAGCTCAACTACCTGCTCTCCTCTGCACAGATCCTCATTTCATTCTGTATATTCTCCTTTGTTCTATTTCCCCACAGACAATCTTTCATGTACCTTTTCAAAAACCCTTTACTGATTCCTTCCATAGATTGATAAAGACCACATCCCTTTGAACAGAAAGCTACTTGTCATTCCCTCCAACATCCTACCTGTCCAAGGCTCTCCTGAAACCCTACCCACCAGTGTATGTATGGAACTATTTGCCTTTCTTGGAGCACATTATGTTTGGTAATGCCTTTGCGATTTTGTGTAAGTGATTTGCCTTTTCCAGAAGATCCTTTCATTTCTTTCCTTCTGATGAACATTAAACAAGTCTTGGACACCATTCCAACTTGAGCTGATCTTTACATATGCACAAGTATAAAGCACTGACCATACTGGATTGTAACTGCTTGTTCACGATGTACTACATGGGGGCAGAGACCAGTCTTCCCCTCCCCTGTCCCCAGAAACCCTGATGCCACACAGTTTCCAGCATGAGTAAGGGTGTAGTAATTATTTTTTGAGAGAATAAAATGGTTGCCAAAGCCAGATTCTGAAGGGCTTTGAATATCACAAAAAGGAATTTTATTCTATAGACATAGCTTTGAAGCATAGGAGGGATATAATCAAATCCATGTGTTAGAGAGAAAACTTGGGTAAAGTAATTAATTGATGGACTAAAGATGGGATATATTTGTTGTAGGGTTGGCAGAAATGTCTGGAGGCACAATTATGGATTTACTGGGATATTGGGCTGAAGAGTGGGGATATGATTAATGCAATGTTGTATGCCAGGGCTGAATTACATTTTGAATATACAGTAAGAAAAAAAAATAAGAACTCTTAGTCTGCTTCATATCCTACCCAGTACTGCAATTCAGATATTAGGTAGGAAAGCGTGATTAACACATTTTATAGTAATTAAACACATAAAAGACTTAGGCATTTATTTAAAAAAATACTTCTAACTTCTTATAATACCCTACTATGGCTGGATCAATCACAAATTTATGAAACCAAGTTGTACTTGTTTATATTTAAACTCTTGGAGCAACACTTTCCACAGCTTGACACTGTATGTAGAAATTTTCTTAAATTCTTCTACCTAGAGCCTTATGATGATAACATGTTATTCTAGTAGTTGGTGAAACTGTCTATGAAAATAAATAATACATATTAAAAACATTTTTTATAAATTTGTGAAAGAAGACCACCAAACTTTCAATAATGAATTATATTAATGCCCAGAATTTCTGCCAGAAATTCTTTTAACTTCATCTCAATTTTCTTAGAAATGAATTGTTGGATATAATCTAAGAAGGTCTTCTGTAAAAATTTAATCTAAACAAATCTCAGATAATCCCATGATGTTTTCCAATATTTTATAACACAACCAAATTAAGAGACCATCCTGTGCTGTTTTATAGAATTCAAACTTCTGAAATATTAAGGCAGAGGTATGGCACATACTTCCATTAGAAAATGGATGGAAATAAGTAAAAGTTGGGCAGAGTCATAAAAATGTTGCTGCTTCATAATATCCAAGTTTTTTGTCAGAACATATTTAAAATCCATAAGATTTTTTTCTGTGAAGCAAGTATAATTAGATATATTTCACCTATTTCATACATTTAATGTAAAAGAATGAAAGGATTTCATATAATTCTAAACTTTAATATGAAATTATTATTATCACCACTATCCTCATTTAAGAGAAAAATAGATTGTGGTAAGAAAAGAAAGGTTAAGGTAACACATTAAAAGTAAAGTATGGCCAAAGAAGAAATAATTCTCCTAAATTATATAACCTATGAGTAAATATACTAGAAATAGGGTAACTGCATTTCAAGGGGTCAGCACTGAATCTATTTTATTCCATGAAGGGTTGTTTATGACAATCAATACTGTCACTCATTTTTGATAATCTTTTGTGTCCTCTGTGCCTCACATTAAATGCATCAACATGTTTGATTTTTAATTTAGCCCTGTTAAAGTAATTTAGTTCAACCTTCACTGAGGAAATGCTGTTATTTGCAATGACAGTGAATGCTATTTGGCCTCTTAGGGCAAATGGGACTGTCAGCCACATTGTCAAATTTTGAGTTGACACAGTCAAGGAGCTAGTGAAGAGGGAAAATGGTAGGTTCCAGCTTTTAACAACATTGGGTGGTGAGATGCCAGGGGTACACACTGGTTTTTAGTTAGTTGTTGTCGTTGTTGTTTTAAGTTCATCATCTATCTTTGATTCAGTGAAAGTTTCCACTCTTCTCTTTATCACTGAGGGTCAAAATGTCAGTCATTTTTTGTTCTTCTGTCTTCCATAGCACCCATCCCAAATCATGTCAACCCACATTTTATGTCTAATCCAAATGTCCTCGTCCTAATTCAAACTTTTGTCACTTAACAATTGTGTAGTTTCAATGGCATCATAACTGATCCCTCACCTTTACTTTCTATGTGAGCCAAGCCACCAAATAGATTACCACTATGTTAATTTCTTAAGAAGTCTCATTCCCAACCATGTCTCCCCCAGATTTTTAGTGTCTTATATGATCTACAAACTAATGTCAAAAATTCTTTGCCTAATACCTATGTTTTTTTCATAATTTGCTCAAGCTTTTTGTCTTCCTTAACCTGTGTTCCTTGAGACACATGGGACTTATTGGTTATATCTATCACTAACTTCCATTGGCTATTGATAATACAGGATACATAGAAAAAATAACTCCTCATGCTAGAAAAATCAATCTATATTTTCTAGTAACTAAAAGAACAAGTGTGTGTGTGTGTGTGTGTGTGTGTGTGTGCGCGCGCGCACTAGTCTATAAAAGTAATTTAAAAATTCAAACAATTCAGGAATCTCTAAATATTGCTAAACTTTATAAAAGTTGGACATTATTTATTTAGTTGTTTATTGTCTGTCTACTGCTTCTCATTCCACTAAAATATAAACTCCACAAGAACCAATGTCTTGGCTCTCTTGTTTACCACTGTATCCTTAATCTCTAGAATAGAGCTCAGAGTCTAGTAAACATTCAATAAATAGCTGTTGCATAAATGAATGTATCCCCAGTACTTGGCAGAATGCATGGTGTTTAGTAAGCAATCAAGAAATATTGATTAAATGTAAAAAACAATAAATGACAAACATTAAGAATTAGCATGGTAAGGTCAAAGGTAGGAATATGCATGAATATTTCCAATACACTTTTAAGGACCCCTTAGAACTACTACTATAAATTTTGGAGTTAGCATTTGACTCAAGGCACTGTTTCTTAGGGAACAAATACTCAGGCACCATTAGGGCATGCAAAGTCACAGGGCAATGTGGCTGCACATGACCCTCAGCAGATCAGCTCTCTCTGGCTAGGATTCAAAGTAACCGGTTGGGTTGAAAGAGAGAACAGGGAGGGAAGGTGAATGGAAGATTCAGAGAACAAACCAAAAGGTAGGACCTATTATGTAATTTCAGCTCAGTGAAAAATGAAAATCTCTTGTTCAAAAAAAAAATATATATATATGTATATGTATGTCATTAAAGGTAATAAAATATAAAACGTGTCCCTTTCTCTGTGGTTTCTTTCTTGACCTCTCACGTTGCTTTTATTTGCTATTTAATGTCACCCTCATTTGCCATAGAAATACTCACCCACAAAGTACAGACCCTTGCAGGAGCCCAGGGACCCCACCTGAACCTGATAGGCATGCAGGCCACCACTTCCAGGATGCCTACCTAAAGCCATCTGACAGACCTGCAGACCTGACTGCACAGGGAAGTCAACCTCCCCTTCTCACCACTGATACCCAACATAGACAGGACCTACCGGCATCCTTAGAGATTGGAACTCCTACATCTGTACACACTGTGCCCCTGGACCCTGGACCATGAGTGGCAGGATCAGCACCACTGAGTCACCTACTGGAGCAGGGATGCTGCTGCCATTGCCTGCCCTGAAACATCGGTGGGCACCCTTTATCTCAACCCACTCCAAGTCCTTGCCCAGGCCCCACGGAGCTCAAAGCAAGAAAGAGAAATGAGAGTCTCATATGAGTGGCTGCCCCAGGCAGAGGGCAACAGCAGTCATGGGAGAGGGGCAGGAGGAGGGCCCAGGGCCTGAGGAAGCAGAGGACAAGGAGTTGGGAGCTGGCCTGAGAACCCATCCTGAGGAGGAGCAGAGTGTGTGAGCCAGGCTCTGAGTTCTGGCCATATGCTCCAATGTCCCATATCACTTCACTTACAAGCTGTAAATTTACAGATAAAATTCTCAAGAATTTCAAGACTGGAGAGCAAAGCATTAAACCCCAACAATGGGACCTTCCTGCATGTGTGTGACCATTCCCATGAAGATGGCCTCCAAAGGGAAACCTCCAAAGGGAAACAAAGCCAGGGGCTAGGTCTTTTAGCTCCTGACAGGACAGCGAGGGGTAGAGCACAAAGGTTTATTCTTGTGGGTGATCCACATCACTACAACACATCCAACTGCACTATCTAATCTCCCTGCAGACTTAACATGTGCTGTGGTTTCTGTTTTCCATTGCAGATTAACTTGCTATAGTGCTATGAGACAATGATTTATAAAAAAAAAGGAAAAGAAGCTGGAAAGATAGCAAAGCGTTTGGTTCAGACACTTAAAAATAAAAATAAAAACTAATGAGGGGGCACCTGCGCAGCTCAGTTGGTTAAGTATCCAACTCCAGTTCAGGTCATGATATCATGGTTCATGAGTTCGAACCCCACCTGGGGCTCTGGACTGACAGTGTGCATCCTGCTTGGGATTCTCTCTCTCCCTCTCTCTGACACTCCCCCCGCTCCCCACTCATGTGTGCACATGGGCATTCTCTCTCTCTCTGTCTCAATATAAATAAATAAACTTAAAAAGGAAATAAATAAAAATGATGAAGGTAAGTAAAAAGGAGAACAAAGGCAATCTTCCCTGGGAAAGGTAATACTTATTTAAATCATGGTTTTCTGGCTTTGCAAAAGATGCCATATTATATCCATTTAACTATCAAACTAGGTTATGTGATATGAACGAAGCTACTTAAAAGATAGGAAATCTCTCAAATGAGAAGGCATCCTTAATATTTGTTAAGTGCAGTCTGTATACTAGGAACTTGAAAAACATTATATTTAGTTTACACACAACACAATATTTAAAGCAGACATTATCTTCATTTGTCAGTTAAAGATGTGGAATTCAACAGTTACTCTAGGTCAGTTATTATTCTGGTCAAGAACAAGTAACTAGTAAGTAGAATGGCAGGAGAGGAGACAGGACAAAAAAAAAATTCATTTTGTACTTAGATTTTCCTCAATAAGCACATAAGTTGCTAGTCCGAAAAAATGTAAAGAAAATTTAGAATGAATACTAATCATCTATTTGTACTGGGCAAGTTACATTTATGAAGACACAAAGCAGGTAATGCACAAATTCATTAGACCACTCTTATATTACTCATCATTCTTTTTTTCCCTCACAAATCACTAAAGAGAATGTTATGGAAAGAAAGTAAATCTCTTTTAGATCAATATATTGTACCTTATATAGTCATATATGCATAATATAAACACATTGCTCATAGCAGGAAGTAAGGGTAGAGCTGGTCATTATACTTTTCTTTGCAAATGTATTCCACACATATATTTTACCAAACATTCTAAATAGCTCATAATCGAGAATTCTGAAAGTGCTTTAATTTATAATTTTCCTATATTTGTACGTTCGCCAGGGAATTTGTCCCATTTTTAAATATTTAATTAGCATTCCTTGACTCCTGGCTTTTTCTACCTAAATTTATTTAAAGATCTTTAGAATCTGTGTGTGTGTAATACAGGAATATTACATTAATAATTCTAGTCAAATTGAGAATATATTAATTCTTTTTTTTTTCAAGAAATGGTCCATTTTCAAAAACTCTTCCTCAGTTACAGTTCTGAAGAGATGACATATTGGTTCAATTACAGCAAAATTTGTTAAAGATATATAAGTATATATATCAAGTATATAATATTTGAGCTGAAATCGCAAGTCATATAAGAGATTTTTATTAATTTGAAAATATTTAAAAATCTATAGTTTGCCTAAAATTCCAAACGGAATATTTTGAAGAAGAATGCATTTTTACAAATAAAATCTCAGTATATTTTCAAAAACTCTGAAAAAAAGTTTGTCTTGAAAAGATGTTAAGACTTCTGGGGCAAATGGTCAAAACATTACCTTATGTAAGATGTATTAATCACAGGGGAGCCTGGGTGGCTCAGCTGGTTAAGCATCCAAGAGGCTCTTGGTTTCAGCCCAGGTCATGATCTCATGGTTTGTGGGTTTGAGCCCTGCATCAGGATCTGTGTTGACAGCACGGAGCCTGCTGGGGATTCTCTCTTTCCCCCTCTCTCTACCCTTCTCCCGCTCACTCTCTCTTTCTCTGTCTCTCTCAAAATAAATAAATAAGCTTAAAAAAAAACTTAAGATATAACCCTAAAAAATCCTAATTCTAAAATGACAAGTCAAATCTCTATTATGCACTGATTGCCAAATTTGAGTTAATAGATTTCTATTATCAACACTAGGAAATTCAACACTCTTCATTTTAGTGAGAAAAAGCAAATCATCATCGATATGTTAGTATCTATCTATAACATCCTTAATTAACTTAATCTGAGGGGTGTTTGCCACCATTGTTACCTTTTTGCTAGAATAATCCAAGGTATGGTGCTATCTGGTTTCAATATCAATTCTAAAAGCACTAATTTGATTCATTTCTGAGACATAATAATAAAAAAGACATATAAGAAATTGGAGTTGTGTTCATGTAACAGCTCTTAATTACAGCCCCTGTAATTTGATATCTAAGGAATATTGAATGATAGTTCTAAACCAACTATCTGTTGTCTCTTACTCAAAGCATATCATCAGGGTTCCTGAATAAATAGCCATGATAGAAAGGGAATCCCTGTGGCAGAAATTAAGAAATAAAGTACAGGAAGGATTAACCTCCAGCCTCCCGTGCTTTTATCTCTAGCATGCCTCAAAACCAAAGAGAGAATGCCTAACCATTAAAAAAGATTAAAGGTGTTAATTAGACTAAGAGATAGAAACCTATCACCCTTATGTCAGGCAGACCAGACTAAATCTTCTAATGGATTAAAACACTCATACACCCACACACCCCCCCACACACACACAGAGGTTTTCTTTTTTTTTTTTGTCTTTACTGAAATTCTGCTGATGATGGTCTGATGTACATTTGTGAATAATTTTTGTCGAAGGTGATTAAAAATTGTCGACAATATTTTTATAGAAAAAAGTCATTTCAATTATTCTAATCAAACTTCTTTGTAACATTCAATAGTGAAATTTAACCATATGGGGCTGAGAAGAGTAAGCAAACTTCATAACAATGAAATTCAGAATTGCCAATTCTCACATTTCCTTCACTTGAGCCCATTATGAAGTTAGTATCAGATTATGTAGAGATTCTTTTATTTTTCTTTCAGGAGAAACACAGAATATGTTAGTCACGTACATAACTTATGTGACATCGAGATGGATTTGAAGTCTTTTTTTAATGTTTATTTATTTATTTTGAGAGAGAGAGAGAGCAGGGGAGGGGCAGAGAGAGAGAGAGGAAGAGAGAGTCTCCAGCAGGCTCTGTGCTGTTAGTACAGAGCCCAACACAGGGCTCAAAGTCACAAGCCTCAGATCATGATCTGAGCCAAAATCAAGAGTCAGATGCTTAACTGCTAACTGACTGAGCAACCCAGGCATCCTGGATTTGAAGTCTTTTAGTGTTAGTTGTCAGAAGAAGATAAAATTATTGTCCAAGATAATAATTACTTTTAAGTAAGTCATTTTGTCTTTTTATGTTTTACCATTTTAAAATTTATACATTTCCATTGTTAAAATATAAGGGAAAACCTCTATTTCACGCAGCATAAAATATGCCTATAACGTTAATTTACTTACACACATATATACATGCATACATATGTATGCATATACATAAATGTGTATATGTCTGTATGCATGTGCATATATGTATATACAACCCACGTGTATATGTCTATATGTATGTGTTTGTCTACACACATACATAAATATACACACATGTATTTTAGTTTCTATAGCAGAAGATGAAATATTCTCTATTTTCTCTCTCAAATGTTAAATATTTTCACTTCACTATACTTTAAAGGTAATGTAAAAGATAATGAGGCTAGAAATCAAAATAAGTTATATGAACGCACAACATTTTTTAGACGATTATTTAAAAAAGCATTACTTTAAAAGAACTCTTTGAGCACATCGTAAGGGCCAATAAAACCCAAAACAACAATTGTTGGTAAAGATACTATCTTTATATAAAATGAGCTCCACTAGCTCATCCCGGAGATGGTCTCCAATCCACCAATCCCCAAAAATCAGAGGGACTTCAGCTTTATTTTCAGCAGAGTGTGGACAGTGCAGTGACAATGCTGCCTAAACTGGCCACAGGTCTGGATGGCAATGTGTGATTCACAGGAGTCTCAGATTTTGAGTAGGCATCGGAGTGCAGGACCTTTGACTTGCTAGGCATATCTATACCACGGCTAGCTAGCTTGTTGATCCCCGGACTTCTGAGGCTGTGAGTGCAGTTTGGAAAGTGCGTTATAACCAGCTGGTAGAGAAGATCTTCACCTGCAAGTACGCCAGCGACACCAACCTCCTAACAGAAAGCCTGATTGCAGAGAGTTCCTGGAGACCGCTGAGACACAGCAAGGACTTACAATAAAATAGTCTCTGTGAGCTAATGGCAGCTGCCCAGGAAAGTGAACTTAGTGTCTTTTTCTAAACTTTGACTAAACATGAAAGTCGCTTGTACCGAATGGTCACCGACCAGGACTTTGCATAGGAGGAGCAAGTAGTGTGGGAAAGTTGCACAATGCGGGTGGTGACAGCTGCTTTTGTGACTCTGACTTGAACTTAAGTCATTCCCTGAGCAAGTTGGCCGGAAGCAAAAAGTGGGAGCAGCCACCTGGCTTGTTGGGCCTTAGCGACTTGGAGCTGGCCCAGCAACTTCAGCAAGAGGAGTACATACAGCAACAAGCAATCCAGCCTGTGCCAATGTGAGCCCCGTCACTGCAGGAGAGAGGAGCCCCATCTGTACGCACAGCTGGGGAGAGTTGGCAGCAGCTGAAGCAAGAGGCAGACCGCGTCCTCCTGTGCGCCTGCCCAGTGTGAAGCTGCCCTGCTCCTTCGTTCAGAGGCTATGGCTATTTTGCTTGCTCCCCCAGCTCAACCTGTGAGATATGCAAGGTAACTTATTTATGAACTGTTGGGAATCAGAGCATGCAGCAAATACCAAAGTCAGACTCAGTGACACTCACTGAATGCTTATTACATCGAGGTTTGAGTCACCTCATTCAGTCCCCGCAATATCCCAAGGCAAGAACTGCCATGCCTATCATCTTTTTATAGATGAGGATACTGAGGCACAGAGGAAAGCCGCAGTTCACTCAAGATTGCCCAGCTAGTCAATACGAGAACAGAAATTCTCCCAAGCTTGTCTGATTCTAGATCCCAACCTCCTAACTCCTATAGTGCAGCCTCATCCCCCATAACTTGGGAAGGAAATTGCTAGCTAAATAGAGACGAGTAAATGCCATTATAATGATGTATATTAGATGAGTTAGCAAATTTAGATACTAATTCAACCAAGTATATTGAAAATAGTTTTCGAAATGTTTTGGATCACTTCCCTTATTTCAACTCAAATGATCAAAGAATTTTCACCTAATTATCTTATCAGTACATTGCTGTCATGGCATGGTATGGCACTCTCAACAAGGTGACCAATGAATCAGAATCACTACATGCTTAAAAATAATTATCGTGAGTCTGACAAATTTCTTAACTTATCAACTTACACGTTTACAGCATCAGGTCAACATTGGATGCAAAATTCAGTCCATTGTTCCCCTCACAAAGATGAAAGACCTATGATCAGAATCCTTGTGCTGTGGAAATTTGATATGCAATATCTCTGCACACTAAGCTAATGGTGGGTTCTACAGAAATGCACTGGCACCCAGATTCTGCTGAACTTTCTCGGGGACAGCTCTCTACCATGGCAGCTACGATGGCTCTGACCGCTAGAATCCAATAGAACAGGGAGATTTCATCACGCTCGAACTTACTTTCTTACCCTGTGCCTTTTGACTGCTTCAAGGGCTAATGCTCAGCTAGTCAGGCCTTCAAGCCAGTGATCTGACATTTTGAAATAATAATTAAAAGGGAACAGGCACTTTCATTTTAATAAGCTTCCTTCCTTCCTTCAGGGAGAACCTCAGCTGATCCAAACCCAAGAGAAATATGCTTGGGTTTCTCTTCTTTTTATCTGTCTCTGACTCTTATACCCATACTTGACATTACACATGAAAATAAAAGCCAAAAAGTATTCACAGTGATTGCAAACATCCTGATTTTCCTGACGGAGGAAGGAAAATAAAATATACCAAGCCTAATAAATCTCTAACCTATGCTTAGTGGATTAATTCTAGTTTAACAATAATACATAGCTGGTAGAATTTTGTTTAACATATATGAAAAAGTACAGCTCATATGAGCAAAATAGGAGATTTTTTTAAGTGAGCATTGTCTAATGGTATCTGCCCTCCAACTAGCAGCCATCCACTTGAGAGAGTAGCTTCCATTCACTGCTTTCACTTCCTCATTTCCTATTTCTCAAACTGCAACATTTCAGCTCATACATTTACCTTTATTAAGTTTCTTCTCGGAAGCTCATGTTTGTCGGGACGTTCATGACATTTGTCAAGAAATCCAGTGACTCATTTTCATTTGTACTTTAATTGGGATTTGACACCTCTGTAGGATCTGACACTGCTGGTAATTCTTGCTTTCTTGATGAACTCTTTTCCCTGGCAGCCGGGCAACCAGGTAGATTTGTTTACATTTGCTTGCTGCCTCTTCCAAGCCTTCATTTTCTCCACCATCCCTTACAGACTTGGCATCTGAGGAATTCTGTCCTCAAATCTGATTGCATCTCATCTCTTCCCTTACATTCCCTGCCTTCTCTCAATCCCAATCGCTGTCTCTGTTTCTCCATCTCCATTCTCCCTAGTTGATCTCATCCTCTCTACACCATAATTTGCTTGTGTCTATATGAATAATATCCACACCTACATACATAGCCTAAGTCAAGTCCACATAGCTACCTACTAATTGGACATTCTGTGGATTTTCCATCTTCAACTACAATGCAACATACTTCAAACTGAACTCATCTTCTTTCCTTCTAAAACCTCCTCTGCCACTCACTGTAAATTTTTCTACCATTTACATAAAAACAGAAGTTAAAACTACCTAGTTACACAAAACAGAAGTGAGGGAGTCATTTTTTACTCTTTGCTCCCCCTCCCCCACAATTGTTCCCATGTTAATTTTGATGAATCTTTTAATACTCCATTCCTGTCCATTAGCTACCTTTACTGAGGTCACCAATATCTTTTACCTACAATTTTTCAGTGGCATCCAACTTTCCAACTATTTTCTACTACAGAGTGATGTTTCTAAATTTCAAAATAGTGTATGTCATTCTTCTGCTTAAAATTCCCTACTAGTTTCACATTGCTTTTGGAATCAAAATCCTTAGCTTTCTGTACTCTAAACTTGTTATATCTTCTTCTTAGGTCCCAAAGTCACTTTCCCATTCTACCTTCATTTTTCCAAATACCTCTGTGTTGCTCATCCTATGTTCTACTCATCTTTACGTCTAAATTTAGACATGCTCAGGATCAATAAATCTTCTATAACAACTAAGTGTGAGAACCTAGATTGCCCCATATTGCCCCATGATAACATTTATCACACCAAATCCTAGTTGCTTCTTCAGTAGACCACAGCTTTTTAAGATAAAAATTGTATGCTATACTTCAATACCTAGCACATAGTGGGCACTCAATCAATTTTTAATGGCTGGCTGTCCAATGATAACAGGGGTGGGGCAAGAGTTCATTTTATACACGGATGGCAGGTAAGACTGTTCATTCAGAAAAAAATGTCCTTTCTTCAGAGCTCTTTTCATTGAATATTTGAATTTAAATGTTGGAACAACCTGCCAAATGACAGAAACTTGGCAAAGATATAAGCTGGCTCAGTTGAGACATATTATTTAGTATGAGCACCAACATTTAGAAAATTGAAATCTCCTTCTGAAATCTTTTAATTAGGTAGTCTTTTGTTGTTGTTGTTTACATATGATATTGCACATCCTGTCACTAATAGAAATTAACTTGGACTCTATTTGGAATGCACACTGGTAATTATTCTCACTTCTCAAATAAATGCGGCATAGGATAGCAGTGAAGTTTCACTTTAAAACTGAAGTGGTGAAACTCCAAAAACCCTGAACATTCATTACAGGCTAGCTAATAAACTCAATCATTTCTAAAGATTACAACCAGGATTGTGTGCCTTGTCAGCTGTTTTTACTTCTTTCACCAACCAAACTTTTTTCAGTCATGATAAGCATGATAAGCTGTCAACTAACCTGAAATCTTATCTTATTCTAATGTAGGGCTTCTTACACATTCATGGATGAACTTCAAGCATTTTGTAAAGGCCATAAATTTGTTTCTAAGATTGTATGAGTATGTAAGCATTTATCTGGGGCAGGGTCCAAACCTTTCGTTGAGCTTCTCAAATCGATTCACAATGCTAAAGAAATTAACAATTGGTAACCAATTTATACGTAAAAGAAAAATTACAATCTATTTAAATATTTCCATATATAAAAAGATAATCTTTTAGGAGAGAGAAAGACATTTTTGGAATATCTGTAAAATAGTTAAAATTAGATAGTTATATTTTCATTTATCTCCCAGCCTAATTATAGTCTAGAAATAATAAAAAATAAGGTAGGTTATCTCTGGAATTTTAATTTTTATGTGCGAGTAAGGCCACAGAAGTGACTCTGCCATATAGACTCTTATTTTCCTACTAGAACAAAAGCACTTCTAGAATACTGCAAAAATGCTTCTACTGACCCCACAATGGTAATTTTCTAGTACCTTCTCCAGATAGTGCCTTAATCCATTCTTCATCTTTTCTGATGAGTGAGTTCCTCATATCTTCTTAATCGGTCTCTCCATTCCTCTCTGTCTGTGCAGATTTAATATTCCATTTGTTCTTTTGGCCTAAGGCTCATTGATTAAACTAGAGTCTATTTAGGGTCTAGAATCAAATGAGCATGAAAGTGATTAAGCATAATAAAAAATTCTCCTGAAATACCCAAATGCTTTACTTGAAAACAAAGAGAAGCATCTGCTATAAAAAATTATGCCTCAAATCTTAGAAAATTTCCTAAACTGAAGGGAAAATGACATAGATCAGCTAAAATGTCCAAAATACCAAAATATTCTCAAAAAAGAAATGACAATTTAAAATGATATTTTTAACAACTTATTAGAATATTTCTTTTTCATTCCAAATAAATGCCTAGAAATTACTTTGCAATAAAATTCCATTCTAGACATGATTGTGTTTGAGGCTTCTTACTAAGCAGCTAGCACATTATTTTGTTTGGCACTCAAACAACAGTGTGGCTATACCTTAGCCAATATCAGAAAGTAATGAGTCTTAAGATAAAGATGAAAGTAAGTGTATACACCCTTCAGTTGGAGACAATTTCATTTTTGCTAATCCTATTCTGGATGCCTATCACAGAGCTCCAGTGCCAAACCATGAAAGAATCATGGAATGCTTCCTTCAGACTACCTCACGCCTTTCACAAACTTTTACATAGACGACTTTGATCATGTCCCTGAACTCCAATGACATATTTTACACTGCCCTTCAGAATGCTATGGTATAACTGATTCTAAGAAGGGAGAAAACACTCTCTCTCTCTCTCTCTCTCTCTCTCTCTGTCTGTCTCTGTCTCTCTCTCTATCTCTCTCTGTCTCTCTCTCTCTCTCTCTCTCTCTCACACACACACACACACACACACACACACACACACACTACTGAGAATATGGAAAGTTTTGAGAAGAACTGGGGGATGGGATGACAGAAACAAAAACAAAACACACATACAAAACAGGGTACCATGATGGAGGATTGATCTTGAAGGTAAGTTTCTAAGTTAGATCTCAGAATGTCTTTGTTTATAGAAGACTCATTTTGTGCTATTTCCTTTTGCTTAACTTAGCAAAGAGATTCCTATCAGCAGTGGCTTTGGGATGATCCTCTATAACAGTGATTATCTTTTCTTCCACTGGAATCACTATGTTACTTTTGTGATGACCATGGGAAAAAGTACGTTACTTTTAACGCAGAAACAAGATTGACTGACTGAGTGCATAACAGAAACCAAGGTTTTGGGGGTGCTTAAACAAAGGTAGTGAGTAATACTGCTACTACTTAAATTCCTAGAACTTCATGGAAACTCAAAAAAAATGAGAGAGAGAGAGAGAGAGAGAAAGAAAAGAAAAGAAAAGTGGGGCATGAATACTTCTAAAGAAATGTTTTGAAGAAACTTAGAACTTTATTTACATTGTTCCAATAGATTACTTTAGCCTGCAATCTGGAAATAAATGAATTGTTTTGAATATGGGAGTTGTTCAGCCCAGAAACTAAAGAGTAAGGCTCTGAAATTAATGATTCTGCTTTAAGCATCAGGCAAGCTGCATGTGTGATGATAGAGGCGATGACTAGGAATTGATTATGCATCAGATTTCATAGGGACTCTTGTGCACTCAGATAATAACACTCACAGGTGTGTCATTTTTAAATATGTAGGGCAATGAGTGAGGAACACATACTCAGGCATTCCAACAGACCAATAGCCTGGTTGTCTGAGTGATCCAGAATCTGTTGACCTCCATACAGTGCCAGGTCCTTCAAATATTGATTCAGTTCAGTCTTTCCTTACTGAAATGAAATATATACTCTATGTTACACTGAGGTCTGGGCTGTGGATGCACTTCTGTAAATTGAAATAGTAAATTAAATACATTTTCTTTTAGTTACAATTGGATAGAAAGGTGGCTACTTTCCAGTGGAAGAAGTTATTAGCTCTCTGTATAGCTTCACATTTCTTTCTTAAGCTGAAAAAGGCTGTAGGACATTTGAAAAATACTGACTACATTCTGCCATTCTTACGACCATTCATCTAGAGTTTGCTAACTCTGACATATAAATTATGGCCTATCATTATAGTTCATGATATTTGAAACCAGTCGGCCCATCAAAAGAATGAAGAGAAAATGAGGAAGCAGAAAAGTCCATTTCACTAACCAATTTGCACCAACATCTAAATAGAGCCTAATGCAAAGAGAAGAAATAGCCAGACGCATTTTAGAGGGCTCTACGCAAGTGAAGGCTTTTTTTTTAACCCTATCTTTCTCTTCCATTTCTAGAAGGATTAATATTTTGTTTAGCCGTTAATAAAAGATAAAATATGTTTTCATACTCTAAAGTAACTTTCAAATATTTGATTTAAAACTACTACCAATAGTTGTCTTTTGCCCTTGCATTGAATTCACAGAATTGAGGCCAATGGCTCCCAAAATTAGTCTTTAGATCAGGGCCAATCATGATGTTTTTATTGGCCCATGACAAATTGAGAGAAATAAGAAGAATGCCCTGAGTTTTCCTTAAAGTTAAAGTTATTCATATTAACAGAATATCCTCTACTATGAGATTATGTCTGTTCTACTTTAGCGTGAATACATTGTTACATTTATAAAACGGTAATAGCAGAAGGAATTATGTATTTATTTTTATTTAACTACTAAAAATATTGAAAAATCAAAATTTCCTTCTTAGATACAACTAAGTGTGCTTCTCTCTAACTGTAGCTACTCATTTAATTCTTTCCTCTGGAGCCACAAAACATTATATAATCATGTCTCATAAGAAACTGACAAAATTAAAAGAAAGAAAACGCCCCCAGAAGGCTTCTCCAGGTTGAACTTTTCCAGTTTTCTCAAACCTTTCTCCAACTACATCGTACACAAGTGACCTTCCAAAATGCATGATTGAGAAATAGATGCATTCCTCCAAATGTGGTCTTCCCAGAACAGGTATACCATTACATTTCATTGTTATGTATTGATTAATGCAGACCATAGTTACCCTAATAGTTTAAAGGATGTCCATGCCTCTCTTAAGCTGCTACTAAAGTTGCATAACCTTCCCTTTGAGAAACCATCTTGGTGGTATTTCTTGAGCATATGGACAGCACTCAGTTCAATTCAATAAAAAATACTTAATCCCCAAACACTGCGCACAGGCATTAGTGATACTAAAAAGAGACACAAGGCACACAGTGAGATATGATTTTCATCTCCTTTGTTCTCAAATAACACAAGGAGTTTATCTTGGTAATAAACCATCTTAGAAGAAAAGGGAGACACAATGTAAAGAAATGAGCAAAGTCTATAATTGACTACCTAGCTGGATTTTGTTAAATGACATGTAACTGATGACTGTTTTAAACCATGGCAAAAAATATTCTTCATTCATTAATCTTTCTCACATTGACAGTCTCATACTATCTGCATATCTTTCTCACTCTGTCTAGAAAGTTTATAAGTTTGTAAAATGGAATTTAAAAAAATCACAAACTGTACCTGTCTCTCACATGTGTATGTATCTGGCATTTATGGAGCTATCTATCTATAGATATATTATTAATTTGTATAGTTGCCCACACTTGCCTTGGTGGCTTTTATTATAACCCACTAGAAAAAATTGGTCCACATATATGGGATTCTACAACAAAAAATTCATGAGGAGCTACAGAACACAGCTTGGGACTTTTGTCTTCAAAGCTGTCTTTGACCTTTATGAAATTCACTGAAGTTATTCTTACCCTGCTCATTTACCACAGCTCAATACAATTTCTTTCTTGGATCAACCATTTTGAACTACTTCTGGCTTTTTGCCTCCTGTCATAATATGAGTTTTCTTAACTTTTTCTCCTGAAATTTAAGAAAAGAGTAAACCAAAGATTTTCTTAGATGTAGTATATTTAAGTCCTGGCAGTGACTGCCACTTGAATTCATATGCAGCTTTTCTTCTAGGGAGCTCAAAGTCTTTATAAATCTCTCTTACGACCTCAGGATATCACTATCAGAAGGTGGAGCCTGACACCATTAGTCCTGTGAGCATCGTCATCCCAAACATTGAAAGCTTAAGTGATTTTCGTAAGTGCCAAGACCAGGCAAAAAAAATATATATATTAAAGCAAAAGCTATATTAATTATATTCACCTTCATAAGAGGAATAATCTTTTTTTTCTATAATTTGTAGAAGGACCCTGGAATTCTTCTATTTGTTCTTATGCATTAATTCATTGATTTACTTATTCATATTTTCTCTGCATTATCTGAAAATATGCCAGAGTAGTAACAATTCTTTATTTAAAGGTTTTGGTCTCAGAATAATAACAATAACAATAACAATAACAATAATAACAATAATAATAGGAAAATTGAACCACTAAAGTCATTAAAGATGTCTTGATTTTCTTAAGGAACAATCTTAATTTATTCTTACTCTATTTTAGACAAAGGCAAATTGAAAAGTCTCTGGCCTCTAAAATATCAACACAAAATTGTGAAAACCATTCAGGTCTTTCCTGGAGAGTAGATTCTAAAATAATAGAATACAAACCTCTACAACCCTATCACCCTCTTGTCAGAAAATAATCATGTCAGCTGTATTCAATTGCCAATGTCTTCTACTAAAGATAACGTCTACTACTTTTATTTCATTTTCTTTTATTGCCTAAATATTTTTTAACAAATGATTTTGCTTTCTTCTCAGATGTGTTGAAAAATACCCTTTAAGTAATGTATATCCTGACTATGATCCCATTTATAGCAAAACAATGAAAGCAGTTGGTGCTGTGATGGTGTTAATATATTCATGCAATACATTGTTAGACATATGGGCATCCAGGTTTTTTCTGCGCTTGTGGAGTTTAAAAGCAACCTTCTAGACATGCATTTTAGGTACATAAAATATAGTGTTCAAATAGGGACAATGTATGAGAACACCAGGACTTGTCAGCTATATGCTGTCAGCAAAGATGAGTTTTCAGTGTATGGTATTTTAGACTTCATTATATTTTCCCATGGTGCATTCCCAAAAAAGTAGCAGGTAAAAAATCAGGAGCATTCAAATGAAATGATACTCAAGGGGGTGAAGAATGTTTTTCCCCCCTCAAATTGTCTCTATTGACAGAGTTGACTTCACTTTGCCATTGAACTGTGACAAGGTGATTATTTTTAAAAACCAAAATATGGTGCATAATACATTTTAGCCTGAAGCTAAAAGTTAAGTGTGAATATTCATTCGTTTTTTGCTCTTCTGTGGGAAAAAATGTGGCTGGAGTAGCAAATAAAGTGTTAAACTCTATCAATTGCATAGAGTTAATGCATGATGTTTAAATGGAATCATTCGTAACACGGGGCAATTCTTTTTATCTTAACACAGATTTTGTTGAAATTAAGCTACAGCTTTTATTTGCAGTAACCTGAGTATAAACTTCTCAGGAAAAATAAATAAATAATGAATTTAAATATAGTGAAATATATTGTATCCATAAACACAAAATGGACAAAGCTACATGGGTCCCGTCAGCAGATACATGACTGTATAAACAAAAATTTGTGCAAGAGAACTTTTGACTAACTTAAACTAATTGTAAAGTCTGGCTCTATAAAATCCTCCCTGACATGGAATGTGTCCCTTTGTGTGGATTCTGCAAGTGGCCAGAATTACAGTCAGTAGAGTGACTTGGCCAAGGTCAGGCAATAAGTCAGTGAACCAGCTCACCCTCTTCTGCCAGACACTGTAATGTGTTACACATCAGGACAGGCTTCCAAAACCACATAGAGTTTTAAATACCTTTTACCACAAAAGCATTGATCTGCTCAAACCTCTAGTGAATTAAACCCACAGAGACCTAATGAACTTGTTTGTCTGGAATTTATGCTTCGCCTTGTATCTAACACTTTTTTTTTAAAGCCTTGTTTTTTTTAATAACTCTTCCAATCAAGTCTACAAGCAGGAGCACACAAGTATAAGATAATATAAATTCTGGTCATTTGTCCTCTTCCCTTTTATCTGCCTGGGACAAATTTAGCAAAATCCACCTCTCTTTAAATATTATCAAAGAAGAGTCCAGTGGACAGTAAGGGATTCTTCACCTCCATCCAGATAAAAAAAATCACATTATCAGATATCATTTGCAAAACTCTCCCTTTAAGCATCAAGATACATCTTTCCTCCTGGACCCACCAAATATCAGTTCTACTTGCCTCATTCTCAGTCACAGGACAATTGTTCTGCTTCTAGGGTTAATCTTTCACTTCTGCCTTTGGTCAGCATATAAATGTGCTTCCTGAAATCATTTTTCTTTTATAACGAGTACATGTTACAACAAAGTTCTTTTAATATGAACAGGATGGAGTGAACTGTTAAGCAATCCTATCCTGGGTTTTTCTTGTTAATATTACTTATTTTACAATATGTTTTAAATAGAATGTCAGAAAAAAACAAGAAAACACACAAAAATATACTTTGATTCTATATCAGAATTCAAATTTAATGATAATTTAAAGGACTTCTTCATGGAATCCTTTGTAAAATTTTACTTCTGAAGAGATTTGTTTATCTTTTCATAATAGCACCAAAAAAAAAAAAATTGGCTGGCTACACGTAATTTAATATACACCAGAGGAAAGGAAGAAAAAAATCAACACTTGGAATGCTAGCTATGCCTAACAAATATGTTTTAAGATTTTATTTATTTCATCCCCATTAAGTTCAATTTTATTTAAGTAATATCAGAATTAAATTACAGTTTCCACTTTCTTTCCTTTTTCAAACCATCTTTAAGACTAAAGTAAGATTGGAGAAAAATCTGAAATGACTTAAGGAATCATAGTGATTTCTTAGAACTTCTATGGCATATATTAACAAGCATTTAATATCCCAACTCTGTGCAGTTAATATCATAGTATGATTTGAGGTTAAGGCAAGAGTAGTTTACACCATAGTCTAAAGTGTGCCCAATGGATAGAAAAGCAGGGCCTGCCTACAAAGGAAAAGGTTGATGAATTTGACCTTGTAAAAATCAACACTCCGTGAGGGGGTGGAGGGAACTATAAGCAAAGTAAAAAAAAAAAAAAAAAAAGACAACTTTGGAAAATTTTGCAATTCACATCATAGAAAAAGAACCAATTTCCCTAATATATAATTTTCTCTTTACAAAATTATAAGAAATACTAACCACCCAATAGAAAAAAATGGGCAAATGGTTCAACAGAAAAAAGATGTTCAGTTTTACTCAGAATTAGAAAAATGCAAATTCAAACTATCCTAACATGACATTTTTGACCAATTTGACAAGCATTAAGAATTTGGTAACAACCGCACTGGTAAGAGTATAGGAAACACAGATTCTTTCTTACTTGGATGGTGTAAATTCAAATTGCTGAAACCCATACACAATGCGATTTTACACTAGCCATCAAAATTAAAACCTCATCATCTTTTGACCTGGCGATTCCACTATTAGGAATTTATCCTACAGATTAACTTGATCACATTCAAATAATATACAAGAATATTCACAACAGAATATTGTTCATCCACTGAGGGACTGATTAGAAAAATTATATTCAGAAGTTGGAACGTAATTCAACTATACAAAAGAATAAGGCAGTTCTTCGTATACTAGTAAGGAAAGAACTTGGAAATCTATTAGTGATGTAGAAATGGTGGGGTTCAGAGCAAATGGTCAGGAAAGAACTGAGACATCTTTGTTGTAAAATGGTGCTTTTATTAGGGCACAGGGACAGGACCCACGGGCAGAAAGAGCTGCTCTGGGATTATGAGAAGCAACTGATTATATACTTTCAAGTTGGGAGGGAGTTAGGTAAAGCAGAAGTCTGTAAGGAATTTTGGAAGCAAGCTTTCCAGGACCTTGAGGGGCTCACTATTGTTAGAAATTTATTACTGTCTAGTAAAACCTTAGTCACGAGACGCTTCTGATGTATATCAGTGGGCCATAGGCTTGGAGGATGACTGCTACCATCTATCTTGGGGATGTAGAGAAAAAGGAAGTTTCCAAAGGAATTTATTTATTTATTTACTCATTCATTCATTCATTCATTCATTCATTCATTCATGTTTATTTATTTTTGAGAAAGAGAGAGAGAGATCAGTTGAGTTCCTAGAGGAAGGTCACTCTGCCTATCTCAAGGACTTCTCAATGGTTAAGTTGTAAGGAAATTTAATTTTTTTTCTCTTGCCTTTGTTCCCCACATCACTATCAAGGGAAAAAGTAAGGTACAGAACTATGCTTATAACATGCCACTTTTTGTATTACAAAGAAAGGAGAATATGTATGTTCACATTTTTTTATAAATACTTGTATATGCCTAAGGTATCTCAGGAAGCATACAAAATAAAATGGTAACACAGGTACCATTTTGGAGGGAAACTGGATGACTCCGGGAAGGATAAGAAGGGGACTTTTCACTTTTTAGTTTTGAACCAAATTACTAGATTATTGTGCTATTGTGATTCATGGTAAAGAATATATAGTTGGTCTTTATCCCCATTTCTGTCACAGAGCTCCTAAAATCCCTGGAATTTCCTAAGAGATTAGAGCAGAAAAGGTATCTTTTGTTATGTTAATAAGGTCATTTTTGGAAAGCCCCTAGGTAACCTAATGATGGGAACTGGTTGCCAAAGAAGCCAAACTTGTGTCAGAGGGTTGGAACTTTCAGCACCATCCTCCAGAGAGGGAGTGAGGGGGAGGGGGGCTGGAGATGGAGCTCAATCACCAGCAGGCAATGATGTAATCAAGCATGCCTATGTCATGAAGCCTCCACAAAAACCCTAAAGCAAGACTTTTGGAGAGCTTCAAGGTTTGGGGAGGGTGGTGTCTTCAGAGAGCCTGGACACTCTGTACCCCACCCCCACACCTTGCCCTGTGCATTTCTTCCAAGTGGCTGCCCGTGATTATATTCTTTTTTTTTTTTTAACGTTTATTTATTTTGAGACAGAGAGAGACAGAGCATGAACGGGGGAGGGGCAGAGAGAGGGAGACACAGAATCGGAAACAGGCTCCAGGCTCCGAGCCATCAGCCCAGAGCCCGACGCGGGGCTCGAACTCACGGACCGCGAGATCGTGACCTGAGCTGAAGTCGGACGCTTAACCGACTGAGCCACCAAGGCGCCCCGATTATATTCTTTTATAATGAACTGGTAATCGGGTAAGTAAAATGTTTCTCAGAGTTTGTAAACTGCTATAGCGAATTAAATGACTCCAACAGGCAATTGGTCAGAAGCACTCAACTTGCAATTGTCATCTGAAGTGGGAGACAGTCTTGTGGGACTGAGGTGAGCCCTTACCCTGTGGGATCAGAGGCTTTCTACAGGTAAATAGGGTCAGAATCGAGTTGCCTTGTAGCCCTGCTGTGTCAAAGAATTACTTAGTGGTATTGGAAAACCCACACATTGGAACTGGTGTCAGAATTAGAGTTATCTACTGATAAAATTTTGAAAACATCATTCAGGGTCTCTAGAGAAGATAGATTAGCTCTGAGCCAAACAGACACCCTGTGATTTTGCTCTTAGGACTATAACTTATAAACAAACAAACAAAAAAAAATGAGTTTATTCTTCTTTGATCAACCTCTACCCTAAAGAATCATAGCATTTTATTTATTTTTTTTAAGTTTATTTATTTATTTTGGGAGAGAGAGAGAGAGAGCATGAGCTGGAGAGGAGAAGAGAGAGAAGGAGAGAGAGAGAGAGAGAGGGAGAGAGAGAGAGAACCCCAAGCAGGCTCTGCACTGTCAGTGAAGAGCCCAGTGAGGGGCTCAAACTCATTAATCATGACATCATGAACCGAGCTGAAACCAAGAGTTGGACGCTTAACTGACTGAGCGACCCAGCTGCCCCATAGAATCGTAGCCTTTTAGAACCAAATACCACGTTAAAGACACAGTGCCTGTCTGTTAGTAATATGCAGGAGCGTTGACCAATCCGTCCTTGAGACTTGCTCCTTATTCTTGGCTTTCATGACATCACACCATTGTAATTCTTCCTAATTCTCTCACCTCTCAATTTCAGCCACATTTAGGGGTTTTTCTTCTCTCTATATATCAGAGCACAGCAGGGCTCAGTTTTGAAATATTTTATATTCTCATTGAACATGCATTCTGTATTAGTTTGCTAGGGCTGCCAGAGTATCACAAACTGGGTGGTTTCTCTCATGATTCTGGAGGTCAGAAGTCAAATGTCCTCATGAGGGCCATGAAGGAGAATCTGTTCTCTTCTCACTTCTGGTGGCTTGCTGGCGATCTTTGTCATTCCTTGGCTTGAGAAGCATCACCCCGATCTCTGCCTTAATCTTCACATGACCATCTCTCTTAGCACGTGTCTGTGTTGAAATGTCCCATTTTTATAAGGGCATCAGTCATATTGGATTAGAATCCTAATAGCCGCATTTTAACTTGATGATCTCTATAAAGACTCTATCTCCAAATAAGTCCACATTGTAAGAAACTGAAAGTTAAGCTTCCACAATTCTTTTTAGAGGGAAATGGGAAGGGAGAGGATTGGAGGCTTGTGAATCTGGAGGCTTGACAATCCAACCCATAGCATATTTTCTAGATTATGTCATCACTCTTATGCCTTGAAATGCTATCCATATGCCAACAAATCCTCAATTTATATATCCAGCTGAGATATATGCTCAATGTTTAATCCAACTGCCAAACTGAGATCTCCTTTTACATGTCTCACAAGATCTCAAACTTATATCAAAAACAGTGTTGATCTATCACTGCCCAGTTCCAGTGTTCCACATCTCAGTTAATAGCAACTCCATCCATGCTCTTACTTAGACAGAATCCTGGGGGATCATCCTTGATGCTGTGACATTCAGTCACTTACTAAGTCCTCTGTCTATTCAGACTCCAGCATGAATCCCATATTTTCCCACTCCTTGGCATACTATTGCTATCACTATTGCTGTCCAAAAATTTGTTTCCATGAAATATCAAAAACTCACATGTGGTATATTAAAAATATTGGGAGAAGGTTATGTTTCTTTCAAGATTTTAGGAATGAAGGCTGTTAAGTGGTTGATTCTCTCCTTTTCTGAGCTTTCAACATTAGCCTTTAAACAAGGGCTATTTTAAAGCAGTCCCCCTCTTTCTTTTTTTGTGTTGTTTATAACTGAGTTATTTTCTTCTCCATCCAGTTTAAGAGCACAATGGTTTGTTACTATGGTATGGTGAGATTACTAAAAGTACTGCCACTCTTTTTAATTTGTTAAAGCATGAAGTGATTAAAAAACACAAGGAGTATGATGTGCAACCTCAGAGACATGAATTAGACATCCACTACATTCTAAAAAAGCATTTAGGTATACATATTAAGGAACGCATATGAGGATAATGGGTTTTCTAAGTTTTAAATCCACTAACGTACTGTAAAACTCAGGACCTGTGAATTCTAAAGTAAACAGGCCATAGCATTTCTCAAGAGACAAAGTTTGCACAATAGTTTTTAACTATAGCCTTAAATAGAACACAGAAGTGTCGTCAGCTGAGCTGTGGGTCACCCAGATAAGCTTCACATTACCGGGTGGCCACGAAGAGACGCCACATGAAGAGGCAGACAGGTAACTAGATGAAATTAACACGTGAAGATTACATGACTGACTCGGCATCAATCAAGCAAAGCACATTTATTATTTGAAAAAAGTTTACTGATTTCACTAATACATCCACATTTCCTTGTTAAGACATCCTTGTGTAAAAATGTCCTACAATTTCAAAATGGCCACTGGGGTGCAATTTGGGATAGAAAACAAAGCAAAGCTACCTAGTTTATATGGGGGAACAAACTAATTAGATTGGCATCATTAGCACAAACCTCTAACCAAATGTGCTAATTTAACTCCAAATTACACAGGAAAAAGAAGCCACATTGACCATTTTGTAAGACAAAATATAAATGAATATTCTGGAAATTCACAATAAAGAATTGTTTTACATACTTTTCAAAAATAGTATTTCAATTATTGATGTCTTTGCCAGAAACTATGTCATAATTACTATTATCATTAAAATTAATTCATTATATTTTAATATATTTGAGTGACTAAGCAATTCTTTCCTCTTATTGGTATCTCTCTTTACTTTAAATGTTATATTCTTAAAATCCAGAAATCAAATATCTTCAAAGCTTCAGTTAGCTAGAACTGAAACACTAAATTCACTTGTATTACATGAGTCTTTTATAATCTTACCAGGCAGAAGTAATCCCAGACACTTCATATTTCTAGTTAACTTTTCATGTCCATAGCATTTAATCTCGTCAATTAGATTGTAGTCTACTTGAGGACAAAGACTTACCTTCTCCTTTCATATTTTAGATTACAACTAACATAACACTTTGCCCATAGTAGATTTTTAATATGTGTATATCATCAGAAAGAGGCATATAAGAAAACAGCCTAACATTAAAGAACAACAACAACAATAAAAAAAACAAGAGAAATAGTTCTCAAAATTAAAAATCAAATCAATACCTTTTAAAAATTCTATTGCTCAGGGGCACCTGACTTTGGCTCAGGTCAAAATCTTGTAGTGCATGAGTTTGAGCCCCACATTGAGCTCGCTCTTATCAGGGCACAGCCCACTTGGGACCCTCTGTTCCTCTCTCTGCCCCTGCCCCACTTGTGCGCTCTCTCTCTCTCTCTCTTAAAAATAAATCAATATTAAAAAAACAAGTTCTATTGCTCAGGACATTCTCCAGAACCAATCAACACCTTTGGTGTAAGACCCAGGCGTCTATAGTGTTTGTTGTTGTTGTTGTTGTTGTTGTTTTGTTTTGTTTTTGTTTTTTTGAGACCGAGTAGGTGCAAGTGAGCAAGAGTCAGAGAGAGAAGTGGGGCTCGGACTCACCCAAAGGGGTGCTCACAGTTGAGTCTAATGTGCAGCCAGGTTTGAGAACCACTGCTTTAAGTCCACACCAGTGGTTCTAACTGTGTGGTCTCTAAACCAGTTTCAGCATCATTACCTGGGAATGTGTTAGGAATGAAAATTTGTGCTTTGCATTCCCCACCTACAGAATTAGAAACTCTCGTGTGGGATCCAGGAATGTTTTATCAAATCATCCAGGTAATTCTGATGCATGCTAGAGTGTGGGGACCACTGAGCTACTCTATCACAATACACTCATGGGCTTTGTGCTGGAATACTAAAAACAAAAAATTATGACATTTTATTTTAAAATGACAAAAAATTATATGATGAATAGGATGTTCTAGATTTTAAGTTTTGTTGACCTTAATGCTTATCTTAAATTTTTGGTACCTATTCCTGCTTACATGTTAGTGTCATTAACAGGCAACAAAACAGATGAAAAATATTTTTAAAAGTATGAGCCACAAACTCCAAATACCTGGCCCTATTAAAGTCAGAAGCTTGCTTTCTTAAATGGAAATGTTGCTTTTGATTTTATATTGTGCTTCAGTTTACAAAGTTAATCATATTAACATGTTAAAGAAAATTTAAATTTTAAGCAATAAATAATTAAATATGTATGCCAGGTCAAAATTTGAATGATAAAACTATATCAGAATTTAATGCTCATTCAAAATGAGTGATATATGTGAACACCAATTAATGAGTTTTTATTATGTGCCAGAAACTTTGTTTTACATGTAATATCTAACTTTATTCTCTTAATAGCTCTATGCAGAAAGCCTATAGAAAGCCTATGGGGACTGAGGTTCAGAGAATTAAAACCCACATTTAAGAAGACAGAATTGGGATTCCATCATAAATTGTTCTGGTTCCAAGCCTTGAAGTTGTCCCATCCCAAATGAGTTTGAGAACCGTGGCTTTCCTATGCTGACCATCCTTGTCTCAGCTGGTGACACTGAAGGAACAATTATGGGTTTAAACTTTGGCCAGTTCACAAGGGGAAGAGCATTCACACACACACACACACACACACACACACACACACACACACCCCTCAAGGCCAGCAGAGATAAACAAGCAGCTCCAGTAGGAAGACTGACAAGAGTTAGATATTAAAATTGCAGGGTCCATTGCTCTAACTTATGTGGAAATTCCCCCTTCATTTGGAAACTTTGGTAACTTAAGAATTTCATTTGATTTTATTAAGAGAACTTCCTGGATTCTTTGACTAAACATGCTTAAATCTCTTCTATAGCTAAAATAATGAGCACTGAAGTCTTCCTTTGCCACCAAATCCCCAAGTGGCTTCCATTTTACCCAGATACTCCCTTCAAACAAGCCTCCTTGAGAAGTACTATTATTTACTAGCCATCCTTTCCTCTACTGCCTTGTCACCCTATAACCCATAGCAATCTGATCTCTGCCCTCAGAGTTGAAATAATTCTCATCATCAGGCCATTCATTGCAGGATTTATTGAGTGCCAACTACAAAATGCAAGCACTGTTATAATTCCAGCAGTGAACAAAACAAAGTTCTTTCCTTAAGAGCTTCTGGTGGAAGTGACAAGAAATGGGAAAATAGTCAAATAAATATAGAGAATGTGAGGCCGTGGAACAAAATCAAGTGAGGGTATGGACTCAGGAAGTAGAGGAGGAGAAGAGGAGAAGGCTGTACTTTACATGCTATAGTCAGAGAAGGCCTCATAGAAAGTGAGCATCTCTACTGTGTGAATACAGGCAGGAGGTTTCGAGGAAAAAGAGCAAGTCTCTTAGGTGGGAGAGTGTTTGGTACATTTAAATAAGAGCAAGAAAGCCACTATGCTTCATGCAGGAAGGACAAGGAGCCAGTAGAGTAGCAAAGGCAAGATTATATGGGGCTAAATCCTTTAGTTCACCGAAGGAATTTAACTCTTATTATGTGAACTCAGAAACTATTAAAAGTTTTGGAGCAGAGGAGTAACACAGTCTGACCAAAGTTTTCTAAATCCAATGGCATGAGACAACAGAATTTTTTTTTTAATACCATTTATGGGGCACTTGGGTGGCTCAGTAGGTTAAGCGTCTGAATCTTGGTTTGGGCTCAGGTCATGATCTCGTGGTTGGTGAGTTCGAGTCCCATGTCAGGCTATGCACTGACAATGCAGAACCTGGTTGGGATTCTCTCTCTCTCCCTCTCTCTCTACCCCTCCCCGCTTCTCTCTCTCTCTCTCTCTCTCTCTCTCGCTTTCTAACTCTCTCTCAAATTAAATAAATAAATAATCTTAAAAAAATGTTAATGCCATTTACAATAGCATTAAAAGTATAAAATATTTAATGGCTAATTTGACCCCCCAAATGCACTGAAAACTACAAAACAGTGTCATGTAAAATTAAGAAAGCCTAAATAAAAGGAGAAATATACCTTTTTGTAGTTTGGAAGACTAACATTTTAAGGTGTCAATTTTCCCCAAATTGACATATAAATTCAGTGTAATCCCAATTAAAATGCCACAGGTTCTTTGTAGAACTGATTCTACAAAGCTGATTCTGTAAAAGCTGATTCTAAAAAATATATGGGAATACAAAAGTCCTTGGATAGCTAAAATAATTTTGAAAAAGAATGAATAATTTGTTAGACTTGCAATATTTAATATAAAACTAAAATTATCAAGACAATGTGAAATTGGCATAAAAATAGCATATATATCAATACAACAGAATGAAAAGACAAAACTAGACCCACACATATAAGTCCATTGATTTCAAGGCAATACGATGAGTAAAGAATTAATCTCTTCAAGAATGTTTCTGGAAGAACTGGAATGAAATATCCAATAAGATCAAACTTGTCTCACACCATACACAAAATTAAACTCAAAACAGATCATAGAATAAAACATAAAACTAAAGAGTTAAAATTTCTAAGAAGAAAACAGGAGATAATCTTTGCACCCTTGAGATAAGCAAGAACTTCTTTAACAGAACATAAAAAAACAAAAAACAAAAAACAAACAAACAAAAAAAAAAACCACACACAAACCACAAAAGAAACAAATGATAAACTGGAAACCTGTTCTTCAAAAGACACTATTGAGAAAATGTAAAAGTGAAACACAACTTGAAAGAATATATTGATAATACATATACCTAACAAAAACCTTGTGTCCAGAATACATGTAGAACACAACTCAATAATAAGAAGATAACAATTTAAGGGGAGCCTGGGTGGCTCAGTTGGTTAAGAATCTGTCTTCTCCTCAGGTCATGATCTCACAGTTCATGTATTCAAGCCCCACAGTTGAGTTCTGTGGTGACAGCTGGGAGCCTGGAGCCTGCTTCCCATTCTGTGTGTCCCTTTCTCTCTCTGTCCCTCCCCCACTTGAATGCTCTCTCTCTCTCTCAAAAATAAATAAACTTTTTTTAAAAAGAAAAAGAAAATAAAAAGATAATTTAATAAAAATGGGCAAAAATATAAAACAGATACTTCACAAAAGAGATAAAAACTATCAATATGCTTATGAGAAAGGGTTCAATGTCATTAAAAATCAATTAAAAAAACACAAAAAACATCTAAACCTGCAGTGACTTATCTTTACTTAACACTAGAATGCCTAAATGTTTTGAATTGATAGCACCAAGAGTTGGTGAGGAGCAGGACTTCCGTTGGGAAAATTTGCTCCTTAGATTTTACTAGCTTTTAGTCTCCTTAGAAAACAGTTTGAGGGGCGCCTGGGTGGCTCAGTCGGTTAAGCGCCGACTTCGGCTCAGGTCATGATCTCGCAGTCCATGAGTTCAAGCCCCGCATCAGGCTCTGTGCTGACAGCTCAGAGCCTGGAGCCTGTTTCAGATTCTGTGTCTCCCTCTCTGATCCTCCCCCATTCATGCTCTGTCTCTCTCTTTCTCAAAAACAAATAAACATTAAAAAAAATTAAAAAAAAAATTGTCCGTGGGGGAGCCTGGGTGGCTCGATCGGTTAAACCTCTTAAAATCGACTCTTGACTGTGGCTCAGGTCATGATCTCGCAGCTCGTGGGATCGAGCCCTGAGTTGGGCTCTGCACTGACAGCACGGAGCCTGGTTGGGATTCTCTCTCTCCTTCTCTCTGCCCCTCCCCCATGTGCTCTCTTTCTCTCTCAAAAATAACAAATAAAATAAACATTAAAAAATAAAAATAGGGGCACCGGGGTGGCTCAGTCGGTTAAGCGGCTGACTTCGGCTCAGGTCATGATCTCGAGGTCCATGAGATCGAGCCCCACTTCGGGCTCTGGGCTGACAGCTCAGAGCCTGGAGCCTGTTTCAGATTCTGTGTCTCCCTCTCTCTGACCCTCCCCCGTTCATGCTTTGTCTCTCTCTGTCTCAAAAATAAATAAACGTTAAAAAAATTTTTTTAAATAAAAAAAAGAAAACAGTTTGACAGTTTCTTATACAATTAAATATACACTTGCTACAGGACTCCACAAAATCACACGTCTTGTCTTTGTGTTTATTCAAGAGAGCAAAACCTAACCACCAAGAGACTAGAAAATGAATGTTCACAGAGCTTTATTAGCAATCATCACAAAATGGAAACTAAATGTCCAAATTGTGACACATTCATACAGTAAGATGCTAGTCAGCAGTATAAAGAAATAAGCTATTGATACATAAACAACATGGATGAATCTTAAAACAAAATGCTGGGTGAAAGAAGCTAAGCCTTAAAGCATAGATATTCCATTTATATGAAGTTCTAAAAAAGCAATACTAATAGATAGAGATAGAAATCGGATCAAAATTACCTGAGGGAGTGGGGTGCTGGAGGGACCACCCAGAAAGGGGCATCAGAGACATGAAAAGTTTTTGGATAATCATATGTACTGTATCTTGATTCGGGTGGTAGTTATATGGGTATATGCATGTATCAAAACTCTCCAAAGTATTAACTTTAAAATGGGTGTGTTCAGTTTATTTTATGTGAATTACAGTACAATAACATTGATTTAAAGAATCTCATAAGTGCTTTATTAATATTTTATTATATTAACCCTTGACAATGACTAGATAAAATGATATTATGGCTTCTTTAAGATTGCACAAAAACAAGTGCACACATAAAGGAAAATGTAAATTTATAGCCTTCTGCAATGAGACATAAATTAGTGTGCTTATTTAGAAAAGAATATTGATATTTTAAAGGCCTTACATAGAGTATAAAGATTTTTATTAAGTTTTAAAAAAATAACAATTATGAATGGGCCCTCCATGGAATTTTTTTTGCCAGTTTTATATTTCTTCATGTTAAATGAAGTGAAACCACTGAGACCCTGGGCAGCTAACCATCATCAGAAAAGGGTTGAAGTAGTAATTTCCTTTTTTAACTGGACTGTAAAAATATCACTCTGCCACCATAATTTCCAGCTTGTGATAAGGCAAGACTATATGACAGATGCATTTAAAGTGGGTAGAACAGGGGTGCTTGGGTGGCTCAGTCAGTTAAGCATCTGACTTTGGCTCAGGTCATAATTTCGCCATTTGTGAGTTTGAGCCCCGCGTCGGGCTCTGCGCTGACAGTGTGGAGGCTGCTTGGGATTCTCTCTCTCTCTCTCTCTCTCTCTCTCTCTTTCTCTCTCTCTCTCTTGCTCTTGCTCTCTGCTCCTCCCCTACTCACAAACAATGCCTCTCTCTCTCAAAATAAATAAAACTTAAAAATTTTTTAATTAATTGAAAAAAAGTGGGTAGGACAATTAAAAAATATATCCCATATCACACTGAATTTTTTAAAAATATGATCAAGTTGAAGCTTCCATACCATTGGATTAATATGTAGCTTATCTTTATGGCCTGATATACTCCAAGTATCTAAGTTAATTTAGAATATATATTGTTTGTTTCCTAAGCCTAGCACCATTCTACTGCTAGTTTATTGTATGATCTCTTATAAAGACCTTTAAAAAACATTTTTTTTAGTGTTTACTTATTTTTGAGAGAGAGAGAGAGACAGAGCATGAGCAGGGGAGGGGTAGAGAGAGAGAGACACAGAATCTGAAGCAGGCTCCAGGCTCTGAGCTGTCAGCACAGAGCCTGACACAGGAATCAAACCCACAAACCATGAGATCTTGACCTGAGCCAAAGACGGACACTTAACCAACTGAGCCACCCAGGCACCTCATGTATGACCTCTTATGAAAAGTAAAACTGGGTTGATGATATCAGCCTACATTCTTACAAGTATACACTCTTCAAAGCACTTTCAAATCCAATCTGAGATATATCAATCTCATATTGTGGCTATCAACAATCTTTATTATTTACCACAGGTTCATTTAAACTCAGCTTAAAGCCCGACACAACTGTTTATCTACAACAATAGAGTGCAATCTCTGTTTTAACCATTACTTTTAAGATCCATAAGAAATAAATGTTTTCATCATAGGAAATAAGCAATCAAAAGACCTCAGATACCAACTCTTCCTCATCCATTTTCACATGCCCTTTTTTCTTTCTCAGTAACCTCACAATCTGTTTTCCTCCACATCCTGTCCTCAGATCTCTTCACTTTTTCTGTGGTATTTCACCTACCCGTTGGGTTTTGACAACTCACAAGATGCCATTCTCTCTTAAAACTTTTCTTAAATCTTCCTCCCTCTCCATTTAAGTGGCCACCAATGCCTATAAATCCACTTTCAAATATTTCTCAATTAAAATTTGTCTTCACTCCAATTTCTACCTTTTCCAGCCCTTATTATCTCCTACCTCAAATATCACTTATATATCAAAATTGATGACTGACAACCATCTTTCAATTCAGTGCATCTCATACAAACATCAGAATATCAGCTGAAATACACTAATCTGATTGCATTGTCTCTGTTCCCAACTGTAATGCTTTCTCAATGCTTTTAATGTTGAGCCCACATTCCTTGCATAGTATTCAGTGCCTCTGACAACCAGATGTCAAAGTATCTTTTGAGACTTGACCTCCAATACTCCCTCTCCATCATTCCCTCCATGGATATAGACTCTCCACTTGCTATTAATTTATTTACTTATTCATTTGTTATGAATTGGTAATACCTGAATTCACAAGTATTCATTATAGTATTATTCTTGGAAAAGTATGCCTATATAAATATATATATAACACAAATCTATATAAACATGAATAGATATTAAGTATATTATTCTGCATTTATCAAGTATTATATAATATGTTTATTTAAAAGATATTTTCACATTCAACTAACAACATCTAGTTTTATATACAAAAAGATGAACCAAAAGCATATTGTCATCAGGAATTTCTGAGTGAAAGGATGAAAACAGCATAGTTGGCAATTACTACCAAGAGAAAGCTCATGTGTATTTACATATACGTATCAAATAAAGTAGACTTAAATGCAAAAGACATTTATTAGGGATTAAAAGAGTCACTACTAACTAGAATAATCCATCTGAAAAGCATAACAATTATGAATGTGTAGGGACATAAGTAGTAAGCACACATTTTGAAAGATTTACCCGATATAACATTATACAACCATTAAAATGAATTTTACAATGAGCATATAAAAAGTTACATTTTTAAGTTCATTTTTTTTATTTTGAGAGAGAGAGAGAGAACAAAAGAGAGAGAGAGTATGAGGGAGGGGCAGAGAGAGGGAGAGAGAGAGAATCCCAAGCAGGCTCCGCATAGTCAGTACAGGGCCCGATGGGGGGCTTGCACTCATGAACCATGAGATCATGACCTGAGCCGAAGTTGGATGCTTACCAAACTGAGTCATCTGGGTACCCTAAAAAGTCATAGTTTTAAATAATTCAGCCTAAGCATGAAATTTCATATTTTCTGTGTATTATACTTTTCTTGTCTAGATTTTAATCATTATATGTGATCAACTTTTTAAACTACCTTTTTTGGGCTCTTAAATTTTTTATTGGTATCTTTCAATTAAGCACTAATTATCAACATTCTTTATAAACTTACAATCAGCCATTTGAGGAAGATGAAGTATGAAATCATTACCTAAAAAAGCAAGCATGTCATATGATCACTTTTTGTATAGTAAAATTTAGCATAAATATACCTCCATACAAAGAGTTTATTGACAATACATTTGTGTATCTTGCACAAGCAGCACTTTTTAAATATGGCTGATCGTTAGCTCCAAAAGGACTGCCTACCACTTATATTCCAACCAGCTGCTATGAAAGAAAGAAGTATTAATGGACCTACCACACCTTCAGCCTCTTGTCTCCAGTCACTGTGCTTAGCTGCAGGACTCCCATTAACATTAATGGGAGTTCCATGCACACATCACCTGGAGAACAGACCCCTCGATGTTTGATCATTATCTTCCTAGACAGGTAGGAATGGCATCAATCAGGTATCCAGCTTAGTTTCACAGTATGTACTATTAAAGGCATCAAGGCAATAAAAACACAGCTTTCCAACACTTTCTTTATAAAACAGTAAAAACGTGCAGAACAACCAAAGGAGAAGATTTTAAAAGCATCCGAGGAGTACATAGCTTTCCTGTATATCTTTTTATAATTACAAATGACCCCAAACTGAAGCATACACATGATTTCTTTTCTAAGGCAGCTATAATGGGATAATAAAGACAGGTTTCATTATATAAAATGGATTTGATTTACTATAAAGCAGCCAAATAGTGAAGAGACAGTGGAGTTTATATAGAAACTGCTTGACCTCTGTTTTTTTTTTCCTTTTAACATTTCCCCACTATACCATTAAATCAAATACCTGTATGTGGTTAGAAAGAAAACAACATGAGTGATTAATACTAGTAAGTAGGCTCCATCATGTTGGAAGGAACATTAAGAAAAAAAAACATGTTTTCAGTTCAGATCTACACTACAGTTAGTAAATTAGGAGCAGCAGCATAGTGGAAAGGAAAAAAAAATGAAAAAGAAAGCCTGGTTAAGACTTGGGATAAGAAAGAACATGGTTTGGCTTTGAGAGTGTGATTTTTACCAGCTATGCAATCTTGGATAAACTTTTCAAAGTCATTTTTTCATTTGTAAAGTGAACCTCAAAATACCTATATTGTAAACTAATTAGAAGGCTTATATGACACAGCATAAGCATAAGCACAAGACAATGAGAAAATGCTGAAAAAAGAGTGACTATAACTCTATGTATATGTGGAATTATAAACTACAAATGGTAGTACAATATTCTAGAACAAGCATTAGAGGCAGACAGACACAGATTACAATCCCATGCCTGCCACAAACTAACTTTATGATCCTGGGAAAGTTCATTTGTTTTTTCTCTTAATTCTATTTTTTCTAAATATGTGGGCACATGTATGCTGATATGTACATGCATATATATATATATATATATATATATACACACACACACACACATATAATATCATACATATATATACATATTTATTCAGATATATAAATATGTTTAAGCTGTATACATTTTATCACCAACTGAGCTCTAATGTCTCAGTTTAACTTTCTGAGTTCTGCACTATTGCTCAGTTGCTAAATTTATAGCCATAATCTCAATACATAAGACATTAGGAAATCTGAGCCAGAGGCAGGAGGCTCCAAGGGCCTCATTCTTGTCTATTGCTGCCTGGCTCCCTCTGGCCTTTCATGTATGCTGTCTACCAGTTCATGGATACCAGTCATGCACAGAGTCTAGAAGTTCTATTCTCAAGGAAATCTCTCCATGGTGGGAAGCTTTCACCTTGTCTTAACTCCCCATTTTTCTCATGAAAGGTCAACTCCAGGTAGGACTCATTCAGAGCTTGCAGTTCTTTATATTTAGAAATATCTAACCCAGATGAATCTTTCCTACCATCTTAGCTGGGTTTTATAATAGGATTGTAACCAGGAGTGAGCTGTCTGGAAACTGAGCAAATTCCAATGATATCATGAAGGGAACAGGGTGAAAAGTAGAGGAATCAAAACATTGGAAGAATACCCATTTTTTCTGCACAGCAATTTGTCCTTGATGATGAAGTCCTGTGCCCCTGTCTAGCCAATCTTCAGGAAAGCCCCAAGTAGGAGGTATTAATATTTTATTTTTACAGATGAAGAAACTAAGATAGTAAAATTAAGTTGCTTGTCCAAGATTATACTACTATTCAGTGGAAAAATCATTATTCAATGTTTTGAACCTTATAGAGTTCTTTTTCTTTAATAAAAATGCAGATTTAAAGTGGGGTTAACAGTGGTATCTACTAATAGAGTTGTTCTTACAATTAAATGAAATTGTACATAACAAAAGGCTCAGAACGATGTCGAACACGTAATACTTAATACATATACAGTAAAACCTTAGATTGAGAGTAATTTGTTCTGTGAGTATTCTGCAAGATGAGCAAACATTTTTAATAAATTCTGATTTGATAAAGGAGTGATGCCTTGCCACATGAGTAGCACACAATGACAAACATCACATGATCACAACTGAGTCAATGGTTCTTGAAATTTGCTTTGATATACAAGTGCTTTGGATTACAAGCATATTTCAGGAACAAATTATGCTCACAAACCAAGGTTTTACTGCAATGCATATTCAGCAATTATTAATTATCATATAGCAAAATAATAAAAAAAATGTTTGTTAGTCCAAATCTGTACACATTTTTATTCAACAATTTAAAACAATTTTTTTTTCACGTTTATTTCTTTACTTTGTGAAAGAGAGAGAGAGAAAAAAAATGCAAACAGGAGAGGGGCAGAGAGAGAGAGGGAGAAAGAGAGAGAATCCCAAGCAGGCCCCACACTGTCAGCACAGCCTGACGCAGGGCTCAAACCCACGAACCTTGAGATCGTGACCTGAGCTGAAATCAAGAGCCAGACGCTTAACTGAGTCACCCAGGTGCCCCTCAACAATTTTTTTAAATACCTACCTAGTTTCCAGGGGAAGAAAAGAGTGCTTGGTATGGAAACAAACAAACAAATAATCAATAAGTAAACATGTAATCAGTAAGTAAAGCCTAGAAGGGATCAGGTGGTGGGGAGCAGAATAGAGAGGGTAGTCAAGGAAACCCCTTCTGAAGTGTTGACATTTGAGCCAAGACTAAAAAAGGAGCAGGGAAAGCCTCCAGGGGAGATATCAGTGTTCTCAGGAATGGGAACAAGCATATAGGCTCTGAGGAGGAAAAGTCTGATAACATTGTCCATTTCTAATTGTATGGATGTTTAAACCACTCTTGTGAAGATATACATTTTTAACTTGTGTATGACATCTAAACGAAAAAATAAAACTGAGAATCCACTTCTATGGGACTGTTAACAAGTCTCACATTCTCTCTCCCATGTACATTTTATGTCCTTGGAGCCAAGTTTGCATCTCCCTATTCATGGGAGTGTGAAGAAAGATGGGAATCTGGAGCAGCAAAGGAGGCTCTTCCCTTCACAGTTTACAACAAATATTACTAATGAAGGGTGCATTCTGTGTTTCCCCATAGACTAATGGGAAACAAATACAATCAAGTCTAAATATAAAAGCACATAATACATGGTATCACATGATATCTAAGTGATTGATTTAAATAGCATTTATTCATCTTCCTTATTCTTTTGGTAAAGTCATACAAGCAAAACAGGGAACTTTGAAAGAATGAATGAGATAGAGCTTTTCTCTCAAATAATTGCATAAGACTTAAATCCTCTCAGATAGGAATATTTGGCCATTTTCAGAGCATTTTACCAGGTGGTTAATAGCGTTTAAGGTTATTTTGATGACTCCCATTTATGCTACTTCTTTGTTTCCTTACTTCTAAAATCTTAGTTCCTTATTCAAGGCCCTATTACTTTTTTGAATGTTCTTTCATAAATGCAGTAAGGCTAAAGTCTCGAAGCCTGATAAGAAGGAACTTTAAGCATCTTCTCGGAGGGTCCCAGGAGTTGTCAGGCCCAAAAGAATATTTCTCAGCAAGAAACCTTAATAGAATTGTGTGTATCACATTTGCATGATGTTAGCTTTGAAACATAATGTTCATCTGGCTTTCTCAACAGCTTCTGATGGAGACATGATTATGCCCATTTTATGGATGATGAAATTTAGACTCAAAGAGATCATACAACTTGCCCAAGTTTACACCTGTTGATAACTGCAAAACTGGATCACAAACTTACGAAGTTAAATCCTGTGCTTTTTTTCACTCTATGACTACATCCAGCAATAATAATTTAAATTGGTATTAGTGCTTTGCTATTTTTCACAGTGCTTGTGTGAACGTAAATTTACTCTTTATAACTGTAAATAAAGCCTGACAGAGTTAGCTGATCTCACAGCTAAGACTGCTTAAGTGACTAGGTATTAAGTGGGTACCTACTTTGGGGCTTCTTATCTGACAAACACATGTTGATTCTGTGTGCATGATGTTCCTTTAGCGAACGCAGTCAGACTAGGTTTTCAGACCAGGACTGAGATGAAGCTTGTCTCCACCCTTCTCTTTTAATCTCCCCTCCCTTATTCAGGCACTTCTGTTGTATAACTTCAGGGCACTATGACACAAGTCAGAATTTCCCCCAAAGTGTCCTTGGACCAGAATTCCAGTGAGCTGTTTCCAGAATGGGGTCAAGTATCTCTCGATGGCCAATTAAGTTGGAAACACTCTACAGAGTATAGCCTCAGTTTTGCCATTCACAATCTACTTCAACACATAAGAGTTCTGAGAAGTATCGTATGTGAGAAACCTATTTAAATTTATCTAAATAGCACACTTCAACTTTAGCAAATTTCATAACAGTTTTAACATATTAAAACTGATGGCATATGGAACAATGTACTACGTTTTGGATAGAGAAGGTTGGACAATGACGGGAAAGATAACAAGACCACTGAAAATGGGATGGGAGTGAGCTACAGATAGTAAGGTGAGCTTTAGCAGAGCTTTGAGCTCCCAGTCCTTTTTTGTCACCTGAGCACACTTCTCCATGTAGGGAAAAGACATGAGGTGACCATTTCTGAAGACAATTTTTAGGCTTTTTGGGAGACAGTTTCACAATTTTTATATATATTGCAAGTGGCCACACTAGATATAGAGGAGAATGGCTAATTTAGAATTCCTATACGTTAAAGTGGAATTCAGGACGCCTGGGTGGCTCAGTCAGTTAAGCGTCCGACTCTTGCTTTTGGTTCAGGTCATAATCTCACCACTGCTGAGTTTGAGCCCCACATCAAGCCTTGCATCGGGCTCCATGCTGATAGTGCTGAGACTGCTTGGGATTCTCTCTCTCTTTCCTTCTCTCTCTCTGCCACTCCCACATGCTCATGTGCTCTTTATCTCTTAAAATCAGTAAATAAATAGCTTCAAACATTGTTTAAAAAATTAAAGTGGTACTGGCCATATCTGTATGGAAGCCTTTGAATTTCTTCCTTTTCTTCCCTTTCCTCTCATCCCTCTCTTCTTCTTTCTTTTTTTTTCCTATTTCCTTGCCTTTCCTTACATTTTCATAACATAGGTGTCAGTCAAAGGCAAGTCCCCCAAATTTAGTCATGTTTACATTCCCTAAAAATAAGATAGTAAACTACAAAATACAGCTAAACTCCATCCATACCTCAAGAATCATAATCCTGATAGTGAACCACAGGAGGCTTCAGTTATCATGGGGATTTACAGCAGAAGTAACTGATGGACAAAGAATGTATTTTATAAAATTGGCCAGTCTGGGATATGTGGGGAAGGCACTCACCCCCATTAACAATGCACCTCCCTTAGTAACTGCTACTGTCTCATATTTTATAGAAAGAAAACCAATACCTTCCTTACACAAAGCTTAAAGCAAAATCTCATTTAAGAACATAAACCAACAATTTAATGAATTGATCTCAATATTGTTTTAATTTTCAGTCTTCTAATTTTAACAAAGTTGCTAAAGGAACACACAAATAATTAAGTCAAAAAATAATGAACTATTGATTTTTTTTGTTGTGAACTTGTTCTGCTCCTTCACATAGACTTTGAGATCGCCTGGTATTATGTGAACAAATTATGGTACATGAAGGAGAAGGTGAAGTAGAGATGACAGCTATGATTTTTTTCATTAAAACCAACCTAAAACAATGTTTGCATTCAGAATTAACCAAGCCTTTTTAATATATCTTAATTTTGTGATGCTGAGCATCATTGGAAATCTATAGAGTGTATAAGCTAGAAAGCCCTCGCTGTCGTTCAGAATTTTAGCAATATTTCCTTGATGATTTTGAACAAACACACATAATTTAAAAAATTTAAAAGATGTACAGGAACTACAAAACTGCTGCTAAAGTTATAGCATTCTTTCCCCATTTTCATCTTCCTTTGTAGAGTTAGTGAGAACAAAAGGAGAAAGGAGAAAGATTTTTTTAATCTTCCAACCATATACTGATAATAACTTTTGAAGCAAGCTGCTTGAAGCAGTTTATTGCTTAATTTTGTACTATACGTCTGGCCTGGGATGTAACTGGGAAATCTCCCTAAAGACTGTCTTTCATCCAAAATGGAGACTATATGGTTAACCGACTTAGTATACCAAACCAAACAATATATGCACTTAAAAGGTCGAATCTGAAAAGGTATTGATTATATTTTATTTTTCTTTTTGCCATTTATTACTTTGTGTGTAGAGGAACGGCCCTTTGAACTGACACATTTACCTTCTTTCTTTTTTCTTCATCATACACATCTAAGCTTTCTTAAATATCAAAAACCCAGAACTGTATCTGAAATAAAAATTGTTTCCCTTTATGTAATTTTCAAGAGGCTTTTAGAGTATCCTTCCCCAATGATTACAGGGTATTTCCACATAGGCTGTCATTTTAAGGTGAAAAATTTGCAAGGACAGTCACACCATCTGTCATCAGCCGGGTTCCCTGACACCCAGAGCTGCTCTGAAATGGCCAGCAGCCTCCTGCATAACAAAGACCTTGCCCCTTGGCATTGTTTGTTCCTTGACCGGTGCTGAGAGTCCTTCAAAAGGGGCTTTACTGTGACCATTTCAGGGCTTCTTTTCAGGGGCAAGGTTTTCAAAAGAAAAAAATTATTATGCATATAGGAAATTTGAGATGCTCCGGTCTTATATCTAAGCCAATAGAATAAACCCTAGAAGTTTGTTCCAGCTTTGTTTCTGTGATCCCTGAAGGAAAACCTACTTGGCATTATTTTTTTCCCCTTTCTGCTTTTGAAAATTTCTTAAAGATACAATTTAGGTGTTAAGTAATCCATATATACAGCCAGAGTGTGTAGGTTAAACGTAACTAGACCATTCAAATACAGAAGCTGTGTCATAATAACTGAAAAATACACCCTCTGACCAACAAAACCCCAGCGCCTCTCACAGTGGAAGTCACAGACAAGCTATTCTTACTGCCATGTCAAGCACCACTTATGACTTATAAATACAATACAGTACAATCACGCTGTAGGTCACTTGTGCCCAAAGAAGGATTACAGCTGTAGCTCACAATATTTACGAAAGAAATGCACGAAAAAAAGGGAAAATGTCAACTATTGTAAAACATTTTTACTGAGAAATGTATACTCTCATATGCCTGACATATAAAGACATAAAGCTGAGTCTTCCCTTTTTGTTAATTTCCCACTCCTGTAAAATATGTGTTCCTCAATTTAGGGAAATCTAAGCCAGGGCTCTCTATTAAGAGACTGAGCTTTAAAACTTAGACAGATCATTGTTAAGAGAAGCTCCAGCCATTTCTAGGAATGAATGAATAAACACAAAAGGATATTCTCTCCGTCAACATAATTAATGGGAAGATTTTATGAACTTCATTTAGTCCCCAAGACATAGTTATATACAATACACGGAGTGTGTGTTTATGTGCACCATAGTATAAATATGTAAAAGTCAGATCATTAAATCTTTTATATGTCTGTATTCATAATACACAAAGCTGTTTTTAAATTATTTAAAGATCTATTCTCTCTTCCATATACATTAATACTAATAAGAGTTGCCGTCAACATCAAAGGGAAACTAGACCCCTAATTAGAGTCCCAATCTGCCCTGAGAGTCGCATTGGAGAGAGAACAAATATGGAGTAAGTTGAGCATTAGAGAAACTAATAATCAGTCCTCATTTTCAACTTCTGATTATTGCAAGAACCCAATGATTTCTTAATAAAATGCAATCACTTTCCATCACAATTTGAAAACATAAAATTTCATATGAACGAGTCCCAAAGAAAAAGATGATAGAACAGATAAAGTTGTCCTGTGGGACAGTTACAATAGCTCCAGAAATTTTAAATACATCTAAACTTTAGAATTTACGATATTACCTAATTTTCTTTTGCTTTAGCCTTTTTGATGATCGTTTTGACCGTATGCATGTGGTCTTTCAAATGGCAAATTCTCTATTAGAATTCTGATTACATATGAGGCTGGTAATGAAAACATTAGCCGTTTCTCCAAACAAACATTTGGTAAGAACTCTATGTATCAGAAATTTTGCTAGATGCTGAAAATATAAAACAACAACAAAAAAGTATCTGCCTTCTTGTCACTAAATAGTTAAATAATGAAACAACTAAACAGATAGAATTAAGTATATGATAAGAGCTATTTCTGAATATCAAGATAATATATGCAAATGTTTAAGGCTCTCAAATTAAAAAGAAAATGTACCCCGTGACTTTAATTTGCCTGCTACTTTAGTTTTCCTGTCCTGGGTAGGCTGTCAAAATTATCATTATGATAAATTTCATACATATACAAAAAAGACAGAAGAGTATAACGGATTCACATGTTTACACCACCACCTTAACCAATTATCAGCTCATGGACAATCTTGTTTATTCATATCCTCTTTCATGTTATCCCATATTCTTTTATATTATTAAACCATATTATTCCATTCATAAATATTTAGTGTGTATCTTTAAAGATAAGCACAAATTATTATCATGCTTAAAATTAGCAATACTGTATTAATATCAGATATTTCATCAGGATCCATATTAAATTGATTTTTAGATGTCATATTTAAAACTTATTTTAAAAAGGGCCAAATAGAACTCACCACACTGAATGTGGTAGGTAAGCACCTAGATTCTTTTAATCTATAGGTTCATTACTCCTCTATCTTCTTATCTTTACCTCTTTCAATGTGAAGTTGCAGAAACTGAGAATTTCATTCTATAGATTTTCCCCATAATCTGAATTTGGTAATTGAATCTCTGTGGTCACTCTTGGAAATTGCTAGGGTACCAATCACTATTCTGAAAATGGTTAGTAAGTATAAAAATCATCTATTTATCTTGCCTTTCTGGCATGAAACATCTGATCACAAAAAATTCTTCTGTATGGAAGAATTGCAGTTAATAAATACAAAAGAAATGTCAGGGGAAAAACCGCCATTTTTAACCACTGTTGGAATAATGTATCTAAATTGCAATCATCAATGCTGTTAAAATCATTACATGAGAAGTTAATAGGGAACTTTAAATGGATAGAAGAGGCTGGCAACACCTGAACCCACAATTAATATTAACATCACCAAACTAGGACAAGAAATTTCATGCCCTGTGATATGATGCAAAGAATTACACAGCACCATCCATGAAGTATTCTAGTCAATAAATAATTAAACAGATTGAATCAGGTCTCTAGATCCACTATCATTTTATAGGAAATAAGAGGGATAGTGGAGCATGTTAAATAACATCATATAAAGATGCCATGAGCATGTCTAGAATATGGGAGATGATACAGAAAATAAAATAATCCAGTTTAATCAACAAATAAATGCCTTAAAAGATTAAGGGGAAGGAGTAGCTGTTCTATATTAAAATATACATAAGAGATAAGTCTAGAAAAATGAATGTAAGAACCTTGTGGGATCGTAATTCAAAAGAATTGACTATGAAAATACATTTTGAGACAATGAACAATTCTGACTTGAATCATGGCATTCTTTGGTTTTAATTCTTAGTTGTTAGAGATACACATTGAAATATTTATGAGCAAAATGATAGATACATGAGATTTTCTTTAAAATACTCCAGTGGTAGAGGCAAAGTGAGGGGGTGGTGGTAATTATCCAAATTGGCTGATGAGGGTTTCATCAATAAGTTTGAACATTTTCATATTAAAACATTTTTTAAAAATAGCAATTCATTTTCCAGCTAGAAGTACCTTTGAATCTTATTTACCATGAAATTGAGAGTGAATTTGACGATATTTTAAGCATGATTCTTGCTTGGAGCAATGCCTTCACATTTTAGAGAAAGAGATGTACATATTCCGTTGAAAAGCCCTGCAACAGTGACCTAATCCTTGTGACACAACAACACTACCAATACCTGAGCTCTTGTTAGAAGTGCAGAATCTCAGGTTCCTCCTTGTTCTAACGAATCAGAATCCAAATTTTAGAAATCCTCAGGTAATTCCTATGCACATTAAACTCTGAGAAGCACTGTTCTTTACCCCATTCTTCTCATGGATCTTTCTCCATTAATTATGTATTAACTTATATTCAATCTTTCCTTTCACTGGCTCCTTCTTAACTTCATATAAACATATAAAACTTCACATATTTCTTATCTTGAAAAATAACGTAAATGAAAAAAACAAAAACAAAAACAAATAAACCTGCATCTAGTTCATTGCTGACTTAGAACCCTTGGCTTCCATGAAAAACATATAACCTTAAAATAAATCCCCCTCTTTTTACTTAAGCTTATTCTAATAAGTTTTCATTGCCTAAAACCAAAAGAACACTACCATATCAAAGGTCCGTCTTTGTTCCTATCTCACTCTCTTTCAGTGAAGTTTTGTCCATGTCCACACAGATCTTACTGTTATCTATAAGCTGAGAACTCCCAAATCTCTCTGTCCATCATAGTCTCTTCTCCCTGAAGTAGATCCTGGACTCTCAATCCACAGGCACATCCTACCCAATATGTTCACAACTGAATTCACAAAGCTTTTCTTCTTTAAGCGTGGTCATCTTTCGTTTGTGATAGCACCAACTACTCAGTTACCCTCGCCTGAAAACTAAAAGTTATTGTTGACTCCACATTCATAGTACTGCTGTAGTTCAAATATTAACAATCTCTTAATCAGATTAATCAACACATTCCTGGGGTGGTTAATTTTATGTGTCAACCTGAAGGGTGTTTTTAGATGAGATGAACATTCAAATAGGTGAACTTTGAGTAAAGCAGATTGCTCTCCATAGTGTGAATGGGCCCCACCTAATTAGTAGAAGTCCTGAGTAGGACAAAAGACTAGCAGGTTGCCTTTGGATTTCATCTGCATCATCAGTCCTGAGTCTTGAAAACTGTTGGTCCATACCATAGATTTGGACTTGCCAACTTCCATAATCACATGAACCAATTCCTTATAATCTCTCTCCCTCTCTTTCTCTCTCTCAAAACTATCCATATAGTTGGTTCTATTTCTCTGAAAAGCCCTGACTAGCATAGATTTTAGTACCAAAAAACAAAGTGCTGCAGTAACAAATATCTGAAAATGTAGAAGCAGCTTTGTAATTAGATATTGAGTAGAGGCTGGATGAGTTTGGGAAAACATGTAAAAAAAAATGTTTAGATTGCCTTGAAGAGACTATTGGTAGGCATATGGACATAAAGTTGATTCTGGTGAGATTTCAGACAGAAATGAGGAACAAGCAGTTGGAAATTGGAGGAAAGCTGATCTTGATTATAAAGATACTTAATATTATTAAGTCAAAAAGTTTTTGACTTAGGTATTATCCAGTGTTTTGTGGAAAGAGAAGTTAAAAGTGATGAACTTGGAGTGTGGAAGTTCCTCAAAATGTAAAAATAGAATTACCAGGGGTGCCTAGGTGGCTTAGTTGGTTAAGCATCTGACTCTTGATTTTTGGCCCAGGTAATAATCACACAATTTGTGAGACTGAGTCCCACATCAGGTTCTGTGCTGATGGTGTGGAGCCTGCCTGAGATTCTCTCTCTCTCTCTCTCTCTCTCTCTCTCTCTCTCTCTCTCTCTCTCTGTCTCTCTCTCTCTCTGTCTCTCTCTCTGCCCCTCCCCCATGCTTGCATGCACTCTCTCTATCTCAAAATAAATAAATAAAATTTAAAAAATAGAATTATTATATGATCCAGTAATTCCAATACTGGGTATTTACCCAAAGAAAACACTAATTCAAAAAGATATATGCACCCCCTATGTTTATTGGCAGCATTATTTACAATAGCCAAGATGTGGAAGTAATCCACGTATCCATCAATAGGTGAGCTGATAAAGAAGATGCAGCATACATACATTATATATAAATGTCTCCATTTTCAAGAAATGACTATCCTATTATAGATATATAATTATTATTAAATGTTATTCAGCCATTAAAAAGAATGAAATGTTGCCATTTGCAATGACATGAATGAACCAAAAGGGTATAATGCTAAGTCAACTAAGTCAGTCAGAGAAAGACAAATGCCGTATGATTTCACTTATATGTGGAATTTAAGAAACAAAACAAATGAGAAAACAATGAAAAAGAAGTGACAAAAAAAGACTCTTAAATACAAAAAAGAAACTGGTGGTTGCCAGAGGGAAGGTATGTTGAAGTGTGGGGGTTAGATAGATAAAGGGGATTAAGAGTACATTTATCTTGATGAGCACTGAGAAATGTATAGAATTGCTGAATCGTTACATTGTACATCTGAAACTATTACTATGTGTTATTTATACTAGAATTTAAAAAATAAAATAAATAAACAATTTTGTTAATATTCACCAAGTTAAAAAAAAGTGATGAATTTGGATGTTTAGTTGAGGAGATTTCTAGCAAAATGTTAAAAGGCATGGCTTTGTTTCTCCTTGCTGCAAATAGTAAAACACTAGAGGTGAGATTAGTTGAAGAAATTGTTAAGCAAAAAGGAACCAGAATTTGAAGATCTATAATAGTCTCAGTCTATCTATCTTGCAAAAAATGAGAAAGTGTGTTCCAAAGAGAATGCCAAGGGTATGGCTGTACAATCACCCCATAAAGAGATTACCCATGGACTTAAGCAAGCGTCTCAGCAGAAGCTAGGACGAGAGACAGAATTATACAAGAAAAGATATTTCTAGTCTGGACTAAAGGAGGCAGAGATGAAACAAAATAAAGGAAGGCTTTTAGACTTCGGAGGTTATTGAAGACGGGACATTAGAGTTATCCAGATGCAAACATTTCTTATCCTTCAAGAAAAGGAAAGAATGACCCTGAGGGTGCCCATGCCTACAGGCAAGGCTATCTTTCCCCACATTTCAAGGGGCCAGGATGCAGCTGCCCTAAGCCTCAGAAACAGGGCTGCCACTCACAGCCATTGAAGCAGGGCCACTTTCTGGGACTGTGGAGGCATCACTGCTTCCCTAGTATGTCAAGAGAACAGAACAGCAAGCAGAAAATTCTAAAAACTTAAAGTCTAATGGATTTTACCATACTAGGTTTTGGAGTTGCTTAGATCCCATGATCTCTTTCTAATTTCTCCATTTGCAAGAAATGACTATCCTATACCTTCCCCACCATTGTATTTTTGAAGCACATAAATTTGATTTCATAGGCTCACAGCTGAAGAGGAATTTTGCTTTAGGAGTAATCATACCTCCAGGCTCTTCCATACCTGATTCAGATGAGATTTAGGTAAGTGTTTGGACTTAGAGTTGATGCTGAAATGAGTTAAGACTTTGGATATGTTTGGGACAGGGTGAGTATATTTTGCATGGGAGAAAGACATTAATTTGGAGACCCACAGAGTGGAATGTTAAGGAATGAATTGTATCTGTCCACAACTCATATGTTGAAGGCCTAATCCCCAATGTGACCATATTTGGAGATAGGGTCTTTAAAGAGATAAGTAAGTTTACATGAGATCACCAGGGTGGGGCCCTAATCCAATAGGATTGATGTCATAATAAGAAGAGGAAGAGACAGGAATGTGCATGCACAGTGAAAAAGCCATGTGAGGGCACAGAGTGAAGACAGCCATCTGCAAACCACGGAGAAAGGCCTCAACAGAAACCAAACCTGCTGACATCTTGATCTTGGACTTCCCACTTTTAGAACTATGAAAAAGTCAATATATGTTGTTTAAGCTACCCAGTCTGTGCTCTTCTGTTATATCAGAGAAAGCAGACAAATAGGATTCCCAAAGAAACTCCCTGATTTTCATCCTACCCCGAAGAGCTTATCCATAGTGCTTACAGGCCTTATTTTCCTGAGAAATTCTCTCCTGAGCTCAAAACACTTCTCATATTGTTTACTGTATAACGTTCAGAGTATCTGGCATGACACACAAGACAGTAGGATCCCTGCTTGACTCTCCAATGTCATTTTTCTGCCAAACACAGGCAAACAGCCAATACTCTAGAAAGACAAACCCAACCACCTGCAGTTCTCCTAAATTGTCATGCTGATCCACAGAACATAAGGTTGCCCTTCACAGATGACCTCTTCCCCAGACCAACCAGCAAACTGCTACTCATCCTCAGTAATTCAGAGAAGAGTCTTCCCCTCAATGAGACATTTGGACTTCCTGGACTATCCTGACCATATCCTTGCTTGTACTATTGCTATATAAGTCTCACTTATACTCTAGAATAACACTTTAATTACTTGTTTATAACCATTTCTTTTGGTGTCTGCACACCTTTTGAAGACTACTTTATTTATCTGTATATCCTCTGTACTTGTCATATAGACTACTCAATTACTAACTGGGAGAAAAAAGAGTTAATTGATTAAATGGTTGATTAATGAAGCATATGAAGTATTCTTTACTGGATTGAGATCACCTCTAATCTAGAAGATCTACAGAAGATCAAATTGGAAAAATATCTAAAAATGGAAGAATATTAAGATTAACATGATTCAAGAAGCCAAGAGCAAGGAACAAGTTATTGGTTATTATAATTCTACATTGTCTTCCCAGACCCTCAATTTCTGTGTTACTTACAACAATCACAATCCATTCATACCAGTGTTCACTTTATTGTATGTTTAATTTATTTATCTATTATCTTAATCATTTTGCGGATTCCTGAAAAGAGTAATGTGTAATAGAAGCACTAAATTAGAAATCGGAGTACTTGAGTCCCTGGCCCTGTAACTTGGGACAAATCACAATCTCTTAAATGTCAGTTTTCTCACCTGCAAAACGGGATTTCTATTTACACACTGGTTTTGAAAATCAAATGGGTGATCTACAAATAGTTTTTAGCTGTCATTCAATAAATATGTTTTTCCTAATGAATTGGCAACGTTTTTGCACATCACCAACAGTGCTCTGCACTTGGCCCCAGCTAATGGTGGCCCTTCTAATGGATTAACATTGAACAGATCATTTAAGTTTTCTGAACCTTAATTTCTTTAAATCTAGAAGTAGGGTAATATCATAAAATTCTTCTAAAACAAAATACGAATCTAAAGTACTTTATATTACATAATTTAAGTTTTTTTATATTATCCTAATTATGTAACCCTTGGGTAAATCATATAACTACACTACTTTCCTCATATACAATAGAGATATAATAGGCTTGTTGGAGGATTAAGACAACATGTGTAAAGTGTTTAATATAGCACATAATTGGTTAGTGTTCACAAGTATAATAATTATTATATTAATGTTAGTAACACATAGCATTATTATATTATTATAATTACAGGAGTCCCTTGAGACCTGAATCTGTAAGTTTTACATGACTTACAACACTTTTGACATAGCTTAAATACTTTTATTGACTAACACCTAATATTTGTTTAATTTCAAAGTATGATAGATAACTGTATAAAATAGTAGAATTGGTCATTAATAGACAAAATAGATAAAACTCATAATAAATATTCACTTAGTAAAAACATCTGTAATATCTGGTGCTTGTGTGTGGTACCCTCTGCATAACACTGGTCTTTGGTCTTTGCTCCCTGATCAATTCATCAAGTTTGATTGACTCACTCCTCTGTGTTAGCTATTCTACATATTTTGGTGCCACTTACCAAACTGTAAAACATCGTTTTTCTACATAAACTCACATCAACAAAACTATTACTATTAAAGCTGTCATTGCAATACCTATTTCTATATATGAACCATATTTGTGAAGATTACATAAAAATATATATGTATATATATTTCTAAGTATGTATACTCTAAATATGTACTCCATATGTACTTCTAGTATACATTTCTTTATAAGTATGTAAACACTTATAAAACAAGATGGAAGGAAAAACAAGAGACAATAACATCTAAACTGATTTCCCAGCTTTAAGAAAAAAAAATACCCCCAAACAACCTGCAGCTATACGAGTGTAATGCTAAATATGAAAAAGATAAAAAAAAAATAAAACATCTATTTCATTTTATTGTTTTAAAATACTATTTACATAGCATAATGGAGGTGAAGATCACATGCTTTCTGAAAGACTCATTTTCAGAGAATAGTTTGCCCACTAGATATATCAGCTTTAATTTTTCATCTTGATTTCTCACCAATTTATAATTCTGAATATTTAGGACTCACAGATGGCCTCCATCTGAGGAAAAACAAAAACAAATATTCAAGAATCAAGATGCTCTTGAAACCCCACAAGAACTTGTCTCCAAGTGGAGGAAATTTATATGAAAACGCTTCCTTTAGCAGGAAGGTACCGGTACTAGACATCGGTAAGGGTATTTGAAGGTTTTCTTTTATTTAAGAGCTGATAGAAAGCATACCAGTCATCACTGTTCATGCAACATATTCTAATATAGTAAACATAAATTCTAGTGGAAATCAATGTTTCCAATTTAATAAAATAAATTAGTCTAATGTTAGTAGAGACAGTGAAATGGGTAGGGGATTGCCTTTGTCAGAAGGATGATGGCCTTTGCTTAAGTAAATAACTCACTATATGACAAATAGATAAATAAGAGATACTTATGTGTACTACTAAATATTTTCTGTAAGGTACAATTCCCTCAGTATGGCAGGGTTCTAGTAAATGGTGGTGCATTTAAGTGTTGTTTTGATAGATTATTTATTATGCGTAGAGACTATGTGACTGGGAGCACTTTAAAACCCACCAAAGCTCACTTCCAAATGAACTAATACTTTCCTTTTCCGTGGATGGCTTCGACGAGACTTCTAATACACACGTGGAGTCCAGGTTCTGTCTGATGCCTGCCTTTACAGCAAGGGAGGCTTGGGAACTGTCAAATTTCCTGATGACCAGAAAAATTTTCTTGTTCTTAAAAATGAAGTAGTTACAGCTACCACTTATATTCTTAGGTGTTCTGATGTGATCCAAAATTATTTGGTCACAAGTAATTTGCAAATTTAGAAGACAATGAAAATGTCAAGTGAGGTAATAGAGAACACAAATAACTCTGAATAACTCTGTACCTGGCACAATGGAAGTTCCACAGTAAATAGTATCCATGATTATTATTGATGGCTCAATTACTGGCTCAATATAATATTCTAAGAAGAATAAGCTCCTAAAATTATCAAATATAGCATACTCACTATGTTGCTTTTCAACAATTCTAAAATTAAAATAATTTGAAATGTTTTTCTAGCTTCTATGAGTTAAAAGGAAAAATCCACTCAAACATCCATTAACAGATTTTTAAAGAAACTTGGATAAATATTAAAACTATTTCCTAAAGTATCTTCCAAATTTTAAGATAAGCAAAATGGCTATATTCTGTTGTTTCTGTTTATTAATATGTTTACTAGTTATTTTATCAATATTATTAGTTACGGGTCAAATTATCAAACACTAGAGTTTTTCATTTTTTAAAATCTCATACAGGGGCGCCTGGGTGGCGCAGTCGGTTAAGCGTCCGACTTCAGCCAGGTCACGATCTCGCGGTCCGGGAGTTCGAGCCCCGCGTCGGGCTCTGGGCTGATGGCTCAGAGCCTGGAGCCTGTTTCCGATTCTGTGTCTCCCTCTCTCTCTGCCCCTCCCCCGTTCATGCTCTGTCTCTCTCTGTCCCAAAAATAAATAAAAACGTGGAAAAAAAAAATTAAAAAAAAAAAAATCTCATACACACATTTTATTGGACATTGGGGCCCATTTTATAAATAATGTGTACTGGATATTTATGCTCTTTTTATAGAACTAGTAGTTCATTTTATGATTACATTATTATAGATGTTTATAGTTGTTTTACAGTTGCTTTTATGACATATTATATATAAAATCTATGATTTGTTTGGTGCTGAGAGCTTGATTAGGGATTAAAGCTATGCTTACAACATTCTGATGAGGAAATAGTATCCAGTTTATCAAGAAGCATGGCTTCCTGGTATGTATTACTGAGTGAGTGAAAAGGGATCAGTGTCTTTATTGAGTTGCAAATGATCCCCAAAATCACATTGTACAGTACTTTCCCTAGTACAAAAAATATTTCATGTAAAGACATGGCAACTCATAATGAACAATGACTTTTTCATGAATCAAAACTGAACAAGATTGGGGTGCCTGGGTGGCTCAGTTGGTTGAGCATCCAAATTTAGCTCAGCTCATGATCTCACAGCTTGTGGGTTCAAGCCCTGCATCAGGCTCTGTGCTGATGGCTCAGAGCCTGGGGCCTGCTTCAGATTCTGTGTCTCCCTCTCTCTCTGCCCTTCCCTCACTTACACTCTCTCTCTGTCTCAAAAATAAATAAACATTGAAAAATTATAAAATAAACAAACAAATAAATAAATAAACATTAATAAAAAAAACTGAGCAAGATTATTTGGAGTTTCGTTCTCTTCATGTATTTTATATGGTTTCATGTTGGCATGAGTTTTCCTTCTCAATCTTCACCCCTCACCACAGCCACCTCCCCCATGAAAGCACACACAAACACATTCATACTTTTTGGGGCTGATGCAACACAAAGAGCCTTATGTAATAAAATTCTACACTGAGAAGGAGATAGAGAATCTTTACCCTAATCAGGTAGAGGAACTTTACTCTCAGAAGGATAACTGAAGTTTGCTAGGTTTGCTTTTTTTTCTTATTTTTTTAAATGTTTATTTATTTTGACAGGATGGGGAGGGACAAAGAGAGGGATAGAGGATCCCAAGCAGATTCTACTCTGTCAGCACAGAGCCTGACCAGGCGCTTGATCTCACAAACCCTGAGATCTTGACCTGAGCCAAAATCAAGAGTCAGTCACTTGACTGACTGAGCCACCCAGGTGTCCCCGGCTTGCTTATTTTTACCATCCCCTAACCTTGCTTATTTTACTCACCCCCTCCCAGGATTGAGAAGGCTCATCTTCCTGGACCCTCAACCTCAGGACTGCAAGCTTCTCTTCTGTTCTTATTCAGCAGTGCAACTAGCTAGAGCCTAGAATCACTCAGAGAGAAATGAAAGGGGCTAAGGTAGAAGAGAAGGCCTGAGGAAGACCCCCTGAAAGGAACATGTGATACACCCTTGGGATCTAGCAGAAAAGCTTTGTCCATGCATTGAACTTGGACACAGGTAGAATTAAAACTGAAGCCACCCCAGATCATGTCTACCCTGGGAATTCTCTCTAAACTGGACTACATTATTGAAGCTAAAATTAAAAAACCAAAACAACAAACAGACAAACAAAAAAAACCTGATGGCCAATGCTTCAGAATTTTCTGTGGCTATTAGTCAGACAAAGGTAGGCCACTCTTTCATTCTTCCCTTGCTCTGTTCTCTCCAAGTTGCCAATGGACCTCTAATTTTCTACATCACAGATGGCAGCAAGAAAACAAAAATCACAGGTTAGACCGATAAATCAAGGAACATGTTATTGACCATCCATCTCCTTTCTAAATAATAGTGGTACATTTAAATGTATTAACCATCTAAAAATTGGACCTTACCAGGCCCTAGGACACAATTTCTGCATTCAGTACTTACATTGTTTAGTAACATTCTTAAGAGTTTTGTCATAGATTTGTTTTCTCAAATTTTTAAACTTTCTATATATTTAGTAACTTTTTGAGGCTTAGTAAATCAAATATTTTGCATTCTTGCTGGCAATTTCTTAAATCAAGGAGCAGATTAAAGTGCTAATGTCCAGGAAGACATACAAGCAAATGCAAAATATTACTAGCACTGATTCAAGTTAAAGGATTTATCTGGCACCCTTTGAGCATATTATGATATATGGGAGAGAACTGTCATAGGCCAAGCTTGAGATAAGTGCAGGTCAAATTATAAAGCAGCTTTTTGAACAGAAATAACTCATTAGCCAAAGTTAGAGCTACTTAATACTACCTTTCCAAGCATCCCCTCAGACCCAGCTGTTGCCTTAATTACATAATCAGGTCAATTGTGATGCTCATTTGTAACTTTGCTATCAGGTATGGCCAGATGTTTCATTTAACCTCTAATATAAATAAAACATCTGATAAAGTTTTGCAATGCTTTTGTAAACAGCTGTTTGATCTGGAAACTTACTGCTGAAGCAGCTATACTGATCTGGTCATTCTCTTTACATAATGTCAGAGTAATTGTCTTGATCCTTGGGAAAATTGCTGCTGTAGGTGTTATAAAGTCTTTCATTACAGCATATTACATCTCTTTCAAATGGCTAATGTCTAGTCAACACATGTTTAGTCTACCCAACAAGAATTTATTAAGTACATTTAAAATGTACGAAGAAATTGCTGGTCTATTTCTTTGAGAACGTAAATGTAAGTTGGGTGCATTGTTAAAGCAATTTTATTATATGCTTAATGTTATAAAGCAATGTTTGAGCAGCTCTTATACTATGGGCTCTGGGTTAACAGCACATTTTTATTTTCCAGGTTTATTAAATACACCTAAGAATGATATTCCTCATGTCTTCATATTTTTTATTCCTTGGTTAACACAGGCATGTGTCTAAAATTAGTAATTGTGTCATGTGATTAAAATAATTATAGAATGGTAAAAAGTTGATCTTTGAATTGCTTAAACTAAATTAAAGTAATATTTTAGACATATATAAAATATTCAGCATTTCTAGAAGGACAAATATCTAATCTAAAATAAAGAATCTGGCATATTTTAAAATGTTAATAAATGAGCATTTATGGTCCATTCTAATGAATATTGACCAAGCTTCCTTATTTTAGATTTTTTTGTTTAATAACGGTAAGAATGGGGTGTTATACAAAATTAGCTGCATGCAAATAAGGAATAATTATTATAATATGAAATAATTCAGAGACTTTCACTCAATATTTGAAAGATCAACGTATTTTATTTAGATAGTATATTTATGTTTTAATAGCCTTTAGGGTTATTAGGAACTTAAACATTTGTCAGTTTAATGAATAACCCATATTTTTACTGATATACATTATTTTATGGGTTTTCCAAATACACATTCTGACCAATTTTTATATTTTTGGTTCTATAACTTATTTTTTAATTCGATTTTCTTAGCTTTTGCGCCCACATTTATTACCACCTACATGCAAAACTAAACAAAAGTACCCACTCGTGTAAAATGCTTTACAATATATAATGTTTACATATACATCACTTTCTGTTTTAAAAGCTGTCGAACCATTTTTCCCCCCAAAGAAAGTTCCTCCATGCACGCTGTAAGAAAGCAGAATCTTATCTTCTAGGGGGTGGCATGGCTCAGCTTCCTGACAAACTTTCATAGCTATCTCTGGATTTACAAGAGTTTCTATATTGCAGCTTAAAGCCAAGGGACTTCTGGATTGTAATATTGAGTCATATTGCTACCTAAGTCATTAGTTTACATTAAACTAAGCTAAGTGATTTAAGAGATTTAAAGGCAATGGAGAAAAGCATCACTGTCCTCTAGCAAAGATTTATAGTGAAGGCAACCTCTAAAATGCACATTTAGCCACGATGACACGGGACATGAATTGGATAAAGAGCAACATTCCTGAGCAGGGGAAGCCAAGAGGAATGCTTGGTGTATTAGACAAAAAGTTTGGTGGCAGGCATTAAACCTCTTATACATGTATGCATGCATGCATATGTGTGTGTGTGCTGTATTCTCCCAATGGGGAAAATCCATTTTCAGCTTAGATTCTATTTAGCAACTTACTTTTCCTACTGAAGGAAGTAGATTAAAAACATTCCTTTCATCACCATCACAGAGGCTGACCACAGCCCACAGGGGTGAACACAGATACAGAGATTAAAGCTGCAGGGCCACACAAATGTAAACAGAAGCCGTTGCGCAGTAATAGGCACACAGGAGCAAGCATTTTGAAGAGTGGAGTAAAGGTAAGCAAAGCCTCCACAACAATCCTATTGATGACATCCTGCACTTGAGCTTTGAAGAAGACCATAATTAGAAAAGAACAGCTCAGTGATGAAAGGAAGGAAGCAGGCCAAAACAGGATGGTTAGAAACAGTCACCCAGAACTCTTTTCACAGGATGTAAACAATTGAAGAAGAGAAGTGTGAAACAGGCAGGGATATTTCTCCTAGCTGTGCATGGCTGAGGAATATTTTGCACCAACTTCTAATGAGGGAATATTGGAAATGACCTCAGAACCCTCACTATCACGTATGGCTTGTTGTACGTTATATTTAAATCAACTGTACTTAGTCATCATTGCAGACTGTGGCTACGCTCTTTCAAAACTAATCATTCTGTTAATGTATTGAGATAAGAATTCCTCCAGGTAAGATTGTAAATAGACCACAGCAGTCAAGATTTTGATACCCATTGTGTGGAGATCAAGTAAGTAGCAGCCCTGACAGCCAAACCAATTGTGACAACACGCTACCCATTACACAAGCAGCTGTGTGACTTGTCTTCAGAGTAGTCACCTGGGGAGAACATGCATTGCTTTGAGGAACTAGGGCAGTGAGTGCCCAAGCCACTGCCTAAAGATCTCTTCTGGATTTGCTTTCATGGTCCCTGATGCGTGTTTTTCACTTCTCTAAATAGACAGTAATTTCTTTTGATGGTAAACTGAATTTGAGAAGATAATACCTAAATGGCATCCTGAACCAATGCAAATGAACAAACTGTGTGATCATACTTGGAAAGGTACTAATTTGAATAGATAAGCTCTACTATGTTTGCTAAAAATCAGTCATGTTACCTTGCAGACACACTTGTGACCATGTTATGTTGGATTACAAAGAATGTAGCCTAGAAAAAAAAGTTTAACATTATAAATACTCATTTCCATTTGATTAATGACTTTTTTAGAACACAGGGGGTAAAGATATATACCTAAAGAGTAAATCAAGGACTGTTCCCAAAACAAAGCTTGGTAACAGAAAAGTCACTTAAAATTCAGAATGAACACTTCACAATAAAAGCACTGGCAGGTGCCCTCAACCCTCTGTCCCATTATCATTCCAACTGTATATTAAGAATAAATGCATTTGCATCTTCCTAAAGGACTCTGGCTCTAAAATATTTTGGGGGGCTGCGCAGAGAGTAAGCCTGGACTCTGGAGTCAGAGGGTCTGAGTTCAAATCCCATCCCTGCCTCTTTCTAGCTCTGTGATTCGGAGCAAGTTATTTAACCCCTGTGCCTCAGTTCCCTCATCTTAAAATGGAGAGAATAATAGCATCTAACTCATTGTGTTGTTATAAGAATTAAAGGAATGAATATATATATATATATATATATATATATATATATATATATAGGCCCTTAGGAAATGGCCTTGTACTTAGTAAGTGACAGTGATAATGACACATATTACTATTATTACATAATAAAAATCAGCCTCATTTCTTTGTAGCAGTAGTTATTTGTTTTGTTTGATTAGAACCCAAAATATCCACTGGATGCAACAATTTCATTCATCAGTTTTAGGCTCCATATATCATAAATATCACGTAAATACATTTTACTTTCAGAAGGTGAAGACCTGTCAAGATTATGTTCTAGACTCAAATAGCAGTCGCCAAGAAGACATCTTAGAAATTGTTTGAGCCAAGGTGGCCATATTATCATAACTGTAACATTAATTAGTATAATTATTTTTAAATTATAGTATTGTTTTAAGGACATCCTGCATAGTAGAAATTCTCTATGTATTTTTATTGTTTGGGTTTTGTTGTTGTCATTGTTTCTGTTTTCTTTTGTTTTTGTTTTTGATTTTAAAAAAGCCCAATGTGAGGGGAGTGGCAGGGTGGGTGGCTCAGTTGGTTAAGTGTCCGACTTCGGCTCAGGTCATGATCTCACGGTTTGTGAGTTCAAGCCCCGCATCAGGCTCTGTGCTGACAGCTTGCTCAGAGCCTGGAGGCTGCTCTGGATTCTGTCTCCCTTTCTCTCTGCCCCTCCCCTGCTCACACTCCATCTCTGTCTCTCTCAAAAAAAAAAACAAACATTAAAAAAATTTTTTTTAAAGCCCAGTGCAGGGCTTGAACTCATGACCCTGAGATCAAGACCTGAGATCAAGACCTGAACTGAGATCAAGACCTGAGCTGAGATCAAGAGTCGGATGCTTAACCGACTGAGCCACCCAGGTGCCCCTTTTTACTGTTAATCTACAAATTTCCAAAAAATTTTTGGTAGGCAGAATAATGGCTCCCCAAAATGTCCTTGTCCTAATCCCCAGAACCTGTGAATATGTTATGTCACATGGCAAAGGAACTTTGAAGATGCAATTAAGCTAAGGATCTTGAGATGGAGAAATTATCCTGGATTTATCAGGATGAGCCCAATGTAATCACATGGATCCTTATGAGAAGGAGGTAGGTATGTCAAGCTCAGAGAAGATGTGATGACAAAGCAGAGGGTGGAGTGACGTGGCCATAAGCCAAGCCAAGAAATTCAAGCAGCTTCTATAAATTGGAAAGGGCAAGGAAATGAATTCTCCTCTCACACCTCTGGAAGGAATGCACCCCATTTCAGCCTTTGATACTGAAGTTAAGACCATTAAGTTTGAATCTCACTTCTGAGCATTTGTTTCTGCTAGTTTCTACGGACATAAGCGACTCTCCAAATTCCCAAAAATCAAAAAGCAGCTTGATACTTACGGTCTGTTATTTTTCCTGCATGTATCCACTTAGCACAGTGCTTTGCACATAACAGCCAGTGAATAAGCATTTGTTGAATGAATAAATATATTTTATACATGTGAAATGTCTACCATAAAAATGTGATGAACTCAATCCACCATTTTATCCTACTAGGTAGTCAATAAATACATGAATGTGTTGTTGACGTATTTATAAAAGCTACTACAACACAAGACAGAAGTAATAAAATCAGTCAGCATAAAATTGTGTTAAAATGATTAAAAATTATCTAATTCCATTTCTTTCTTCCACAGATGCTGTAACTGAGGTCAAGGCCTTCGAGAGGGAATATTTTCAGAACATCTGTGTATCTGAGAAGGTCATGAATTCCTAACTCCAGGTCTTTTTCACGCATCTCGTATACAAAAAAGAAGTCTTCAAGGATCTTATGTTTTGTTGACTAAGTAATACTTAAAGAATTAGAAAACACAAGGAGAACTTGGAAGTCATCAGACTCTCCGAAATAAACTGCCTACCTTAGGGTCACTGAGCAGAATTCTGGGTAGAAATCAGTATTTCATGTAAATGCATCCTCACCTCTCAAGAAGTAATAAAATTGGAATAGGTGGACCACACCTCCAATGTATTGGCTGATAATAGAATCAGTGATATAGCCCAGTATCATCTCAAACTAAAATTGGGAGCCTTTCACAAAAAGAATTATTTAAACCACTGTAAACAACTAGGAATCAGAGTAAGGATAGAAATCACATTTTGCTCTCCTTTCACAAAGCAGCTGAAGAATATTATGTTGCTATTTCAATAAGAATAACACTACACTGATAACAGACTCTATTCAAAATTTAATAAAGCATTAGTCCCTTAATCAAAACATGACTATGAGGCTTGGACGGTCGCTGGAAAGCAGAATAATGTGAACAAAAGAGAAATGGAACTGTGTCTGAATATCAACTCTACAAACAAATAACATCTCATTACACATGCAGCAATTAAAGGCAGGAACTTCAAAGCCATTCTCAATTTATCTTTGTCAAGCTCCTGACCAGGGAAAAGTTGGACTCATGAAATCAAAGCAGGTATGTGGTAAATATCGATCAATCAATCAATCAATCAATCAAATGTCATTAACACATATATAAGTATATATGCATTTTTTTTTGCTTCTGCTGAAGACACTATCTATATAAAATTTTCCCCAAAGCACATGGATTATAAATATGTATATATAAGACAGCCACCAAAATGCATAATTATAAATAAAGTACAAATAAAATAAATATAAAAGAAATTACAAATAAAGAAAATAAGCTGTGATTTTAAATTGTATATGCAATTAGTAGAAGACAAAAGTTTTCTCTCTAATTCAGCATATGTAGTAAAGAAATCTTTTCTGGAATTGGACTGCCTGGGTCTAATTCCTGACTTTGTTTCTTAAGGAGTTAGGGCAGGATAGTAAAAGAGTTTTCTCATGGGTAAAATTAAGATAATAATAATGTGTGCTTCACATAGTTGTAAAAATTTAATGAGCCAATGCTTAAAACTTATTCATTCATTATCACTCTTCAGAAAACAGAATTCATTGAAAAGTTTTAGAAGTAGTACCTGCCTGAGGAAGCTTGAATTACATAGATGAATATGTCACGATGTGCACAGCCTTGCTTCCCCTTCCTACCCAGTCCCTAAGCTAGCAGCCTGCCTCTTTCACTGCTATCTCACAGGAGGACAATTGCACTGTATTTCTAACTCTATAGTCATAGTGACTGTAGCTATTCTGTCTCCACTTCACCTGCCATGCATTCTATACTAGCTTCCCCTAACCCTTTGACCTAAAACCATCCCATTGCTACAATCTCATTATTCTTTTCTAGGCAAAGCCCTATAAAGTTCCTTTTTTCAAACTTTGCTAATTCCATGTCCTACTTCTTCTGGGTTTGTTGTCTGTAAGATGGTCCATCCACTCACCTGTTCAGGTAGTCTCTCATCTATACATTGAATCAATCAACAGAGCATAATACAATGAGCCAGTCTCCTCTCCTCGTGCTAAAGACCTACAGAGAACAACACAGCTAGATCCGTGTTGTCGTGGGTTACCTTCCAGTGACACAAAAATAGGATAGAGATAGCAAAGGTCTGCCTAGCTTGAGGGCTCAGGAAAGGCCTTGTAGAGGTGGTTTAGTAGTTTGCTAGGGCACCATACCAAAGTACCACAGATTGGTGGCAAAAATATCAGGAATGTATTTTCTCATAATTCTGGAGGCTAGAAGTCCAAGAGCAAGACGTTGGCAAAGTTGGTTTCTTTTGTGGTTTCTCTCCTTGGCTTGCATTTCCATTGTCTTCCCTCTGTATATGTCTGTGTCCTAATCTTCTCATCTTATAAAAACAACAGTCCTATTAGATTAGTGCCCACCCTCTCACCTCCTTTTAACTTAATTACCTCTTTAAGGACCTCATCTACAAATGCAGTCGATGTTAAGGATTCAATTGTGTCCCTTCAAAAATTCATATGTTGAAGCCCTAACCCACAATGTAACTATATTTGGAGATAGGGCTTTAAGGAGATAATTAAGGTCAAATGAAATCATAAGGGTGAAGCCCTAATCTAACAAAATTGGTGTCCTTAATAGAAAAGGGACACTAGGGAGGTGCACACAGAGGAAACATGTGAAAACACAGCAAGAAGATGGCCATGTGCAGGCCAAGGAGAGATGCCTTAGGATAAATCACACCTACCTACCGACACCTTGATCTTGGACTTCCAGCTCTCAGAACTGTAAGAAAATAAATCTACATTGTGTAAGACACTCAGCCTGTGGCATTTTGTTATGGCAGCCCTAGAAAACCAATAGGATCACATTCTAAGCTATAGGGAGTTAGGACTTCAACATATGAACTTGGGGGAAACAAAATTCAGAACATGACAGGTAGTTACATATGGGCTATCGAGGAGGCAAAGGCAGCCTGGCAAAGAATTCCAAAGCAAGTGCACCAAGCGGTATACAAAGGCTCTGCAGGCACAAGTGAGTTTCCTTCCACCTAGAAGTCCAGTGTGCCTAGAGAAAATTAGGTCAAGGGAGAGAGCTAGGTAACAAAGTCCAATTGGGAGGCAGGCCAAATCATGCAGGACCATGCAGGATATGGCAAGAAGTTTGCATCTCATTGAAGTGGGGCAACATCAGATGGCTTTCAACAGATGAGTGACATCATCTGATATTTACTTTTAAAAGATCACTTTCTTCTTGATGCATAGAATGGATTGTAGATAAGCTAAAATGGAAGTGCAAAGAACAGTTAGGAAATGATGGAAAGAATCTAGATGACAGATAATGGACTGGAAGGAAGGACAGAGATAAGAAGAAATGGATGGATTTAAGATATCTTTAGGAAGAAGAGCCCTGAGAACTTGCTGATGGATCTGATATTAGCAATGGAGGAAAGGGTATATTCACAGATTGTACATAGGTTTTTGTCCTGAGCATTTGGGTGGATAATAGGAGTATTTTACTGTGATGAAGAGGACAAAGGAGGAATAGATTTGATGGAAAGGGTGAAAGAATAGCATTTGTGTTAAAATTGTTAGGGAAAGTAGTGTAAATATTCCTCAGTGACTCAGCTTCCTAAATCCCATGGGGTTTTGTTGTTGCTTTGTTTTGTTTTTAGCAAATATCTAGTCCTTGAACAATGAGATGCATCACTGATGTTTGTCTTCGATAAACGTTATCTCAGTCCAAGTCTCATGTTAGCCGTTCTTCCCTATTTCTTTTGTTCCATGATATGCACAATCTTCTGGTGGTTTTCCAGAAGCATAATTCCCATATGTAACTTTGTTCCTGTGGAAAAGTCAGTTTTAGATCACACTGTTCAAAATAAATCTCCAGGAATAGAAACTAAGTTTGTTTAGATAACTGTATCACATATGATTCTAATTGTATAAGAAAAAATTAAATATACAATGATCTTCTTCTATAGAACTCAGTAGGTTTTAATAAAATCTGGTGCAAAATAGCCATCTAGGTTCCATCCAAGTTTTAAAAGTTTAGGCCATGAAAACATTATGTAAGGCTGTTCCATATTTAAGAACTAGATGGTAGTGCTCATAGACATTTTCCTTACTAGCATCTCATTTCCATTTTCTCTTGAATTCTGAATAAGTTTTAATTTGAAGGAAAGTGATTATAGGTCCATGGAAGGAATAGTAATTCTTTACGTTGCCAGGGACAGGGAGACTCTAAACCCAGGTGAATGGTGTGGTCAGATTCACATTTTCTATGGACTTTTCTGGGGGCTGTGGAGGAGTGAGAGGGAAATGGAAATACTGCCAGCTGGGAGATCAAGTGAAAGAGCTGTGCCAGCAGAGAGGGACAGGGAGACACAACCAAGAAGGGCCTGAACTAAGGCAGGCAGTATAGGTAAAGAGGAAAAACAACATTGAAACGCTATTTCTCATATAGAGTTAGAAGCACCAGATGACTAGTAGCTAGGCTTTTAGTTTGAGTGATGGAAAACTGGATAATGCCACCAACTGAAGTAGAAAGAAAAGAAAAAAGAGAATAAGAACACATGTGAGGGTGGATATGTGTGATGGTTAATTTTATGTTTCGACTGCGCTGGACACAGTGCCCAGATTAAACTTTATTTCTGTGTCTGTGAGGGTGTTACTGGGCAAGATTAGCATTTGAATCAGTGGACTCTGTGTAATAGCTTGCCCTCTCCAGTGTGGTGGGCACCAGCCAATCTACTGAGGGCCTTTCTAGAACAGATAGAACAAAAGGGGGAGGAAGGAGGAATTTAAGGAATTCACCCCTTTCTTCCTGCTCCACTGAAATAACTGGGACATCTCATCTCTTCTCCTGTCCTTGGATTAAGATTTATACCATCAGCTCCTCTGGTTTTCAGCCCTTCACATTCAGTCTGGATTACACCACTGGCTTTCTTGGGTCTTCAGCTTGCAGGTGGCAGATTGTGGGACTTCTCAGTCTCCATTTTATATGTAGACACGCAAGCTCCTATTGGTCCTGTTTCTCTAGAGAAAGCTGACTAATAGATGGGAGTGAAAGTAACTGGTTTTGAAATAAGATGAGTTTGAGGCATGTATAAATGTCCAAGAGGAGATGTTGTTAGAATCTGATGAAAGAAGTCAAGACTAGAAATACACATTTGGGATTCAGAGGCTGTAGTCCACATCCCTATAATGTTAGATTCTCCAGGGAAATAGAGTTAAAGGAGCACAGGGCCAAAGGCAGAGCCTGTGAGAACATTGGCAATTAAGTTGTAGGGAGGAGACAGCAAAATATCGGGTAGCTATTGTTTTGATATGTAATATAGAAATTCAAATTAATAAACTTCCATAATTAGAGATTTTATAAACCTGGGAGGGGAGAAGCTTTGTAGTATGAAACTTGAAGATTCTTAAAGATGATTTGATAGACATTTTTATTATTCTCAAGAAAACTTTATTTTATCTTAGTTCTTATATCAGCCCTAATATCTGTACTACTCTAATGTAGCTGAAGTAAAAGTAAAACAAAATATGCACACACACACACACACACACACACACACACACAGTGCTTAAGGCACTGCCGGTAAGTATCCAAAACTCTGCAGCAGAGGCTTACCCCTTAATTAATATCATTATAGTCATTTTAAAAATGTGGTTCAGGGCAAAATTCCTTAGGGTGAAGTATATAGACCACTAGCAATCACCTAGAGTACAAAAGAATCTACCAGTAGTTTGCAAGTTTATGGACAAGAAACAATGAAACAATTTTGGTAACATATATTTTAACAAATCTGAAATGTAAAACTATGATGTTCGCAAAAATTGCCAAAAGCATTTAATAATCATCTACTAAATATTGTGCTGGTATTTTTTATCTCGAAAAACATGTATATTCTCATCATTTGTATGACATATTTTTTTAACTTTTTATTTTCCTTGTTATCATGAAGTTTCTTTAAATTCTTGATACCCTAAACTAGATTAATGGTTCAAAACTGAATCATCAAAGCATTAAAATGTATTGATGAAATAGCAATACAAATATAGTTACTCAGATTAATGTTTATAATAGCAAACAGAATTCCAGGGAAAATATAAAATGTGAATCTGAAAACATGATTTTTTCATACATGCACCCAAAAAAATAATATTGCAGTGTGGAAAATAAAATAATAAATACCTGAGAATTGTTGTTTTCCTTTGGTAGCTAGACCATTGTCTGTTATAAAACTGACAATTAGTGACATGCTTACTTCATGCAATTATATATACATATATATATTTATAAATATAAAGCACTGTTACTCTTCTAGTAAATAAAATTTTTCACAAAGGAACATAAAATAATGTTCATTATTTGAAAATATTGTTTGAAAACACAAAGTATGACACTAATTTTGAAAAATTTATAAGACCAGTCATTAAGTTAGTAACAAATGATGTGCAGTCAATGTGATACACCACATTAATACAACAAAGGAAAAAATGCATTATCATCTCAAATGACACAAAAGAAGCATTTGACAAAATCCAATACTCTCCCATGATTAAAAAAAGAAACACCCAGAAAACTAGAAATGGAAAGGAACTTCTTCAACATGATAAAGAGTATCTATGAAAAATCCATAGTTAACATTATGCTTAGTGATGAAAGACTGAATTCTTTCCCTCATTGATCAAGAGTAAGACAGTATGTCCTTTCTTGCCACCTCCATTCAACAGTACACTGGAAGGACTAGCCAGGAAAAATAGGCAAGAAAAAGAAATAAAAGTCATCCAGGTGGGAAAGACAGAAGTACAACTATCTTTATTTGCTGATGACATGATCTTATTTAGAGAAAATCTTAAATAGTTCACAAAAATATGATTAGAGTGAACAAAAAAATTAATCAATCTGGCAGGATACAAAATCAATTATATTTCTATACAATAGTAATGAACAATCTAACAGTGAAATTAAGAAAATGATTCCATTTATGATGGTATCAAGGAGAATAAAATATTTAGGAATAAATTTAGCCAAGGATGTGTAACATTTATACACTGAAAGCTATAAAAGTTATTGAAAGAAATTAGAGAAGATCTAACTAAATTGAAAGATATCTCATCTTCACTGATTGAAAGTCTTAATGTTGTTTACATAGCAATATGACTCAAAATGATCTACAAATTCAATTCAATCCTTATCAATATTCCAATGGCTTTTTTTTTGCAGAAATAGAAAAATTTATTCACATTCATACAGAAGCTCAAGGAACTCCAAAGAACCAAAGCAATCATAAAAAAGAAGAGATTGGGCAACTCACACTTCCCAATTTCAAAAATTACTATAAAGCTATAATATCAATATAATCAGATACTGGCACAAACATAGGCATATAGATCAATAGAATAGAATCCAGAATCCAGAAATAAACCCATATACCTATTGTCAATTGGTTATCAAAAAAGGTGCTAAGACCATTCAATGCGGAAATAATAGTCTTTTCAACAAATGGTGCTGGGACAATGGGATAACCACATGCAAAAGATTGAAGCTGGACACACCATATACAAAAATTAACTTTCAATAGATCAAAAGCCTACATATGAGATCTAAAACTATAAAATTCTTAAAAGAAAACAGGTACAAATCTTTATTATGGATTCTGGCAATGGAGTTTTAGGATTGATATTAAAAGCACAAGAAATAAAAAGTTTGATAAGTTATATTCTATCAGAATCAAAAACTCAAAATTAAAAACATCAAAAGACACAATCAAGGAAGTTAAAAGGCATTCCACAGAATAGGGAAACATATTTCTAATTCACGTATGTGGTAAGGATCTAGTATTCAGAATATATAAATATCTCTACATACTCAACAAAAAGGCAAACAACTGTATTTTTTTTTAGTTTTATTTCATTTATTTATTTTGAGAGAGTACACGTAGGGGTAGGGGAAGGGAAGAGGGAGGGAGGGAGAGAGAGAGAGAGAGAGAGAGAGAGAGAGAGAGAATCCCAAGTAGGCTCCATGCTGTCAGCACAGAGCCCAACATGGGGCTTGATGCCATGAACCACGAGATTATTACCTGAGCCAAAATCAAGAGTTGGATGCTTAACCGAGTGAGCCACACAGGCACCTTGCAAACAACTCAATTTAAAAATGGGCAAAGGACTTGAATAAATATAATTCCAAAGATGGCGTAAAATGAGCAATAAGTAAATGAAAGGCTGTTCAACATCATTAGTCATTAGGGAAATACACATCAAAACCACAATGATATAACACTGCACATGCCTAGGATATCTATCATTAAACACAAAACAAACAAAATTAAAGAAAATAAGTATTGGTAAGGATGTGGAGAAACTAGAACCTGCATACATTATTGGTGGGAACATAAATGAGGCAGTTACTTTGGAAACCATTTGGAAACCAGTTACTTTGGTAACTCACAAAGTTAAATATGGAATTTCCATATGACCCTGCAACATACCCAAGAGAAATGAAAAAAAAAATGTCCACACTAAACGTGCACCCACTGTTATAATGTGTTATTCAAATAGCCAAAAAATGGACCAACCCAAATGTCTATTAACTGATGAATGGATTAAAAAACACTGTGTATATATAAAATGAAATATTATGCAGCCATAAAAATGATGTACTGATATACACTACAATACAGATGAACCTTGAAAATATTACATTAAGTGAAAGAAGCCAAACACAAAATCACATATCATATAATGTGATATGTGATATCACATGTCATATAATGCTATTTTTATGAAGTGTTCAGAATAAGAAAATAAGTAAAGACAGATTAGTGGTTGCCACAGGCTAGGGGAAGAGAGAATGGTGAGTGACAGCTTAGTGAGTACACTAAGCATTTCTTTCTGGGGTGATAAAAATTTTCTGGAATAAGATAGTTGTGATGGTTGCACAACACTGTTAATGCACTTAATTGTACATTTTTAAATGGTGAAAAAACGAACTTTATGTTATGTGAATTTTACCCCAATATAAAAAAGGAAGTGAAAACACAGTGAAGGTATTGCCAACATCTCTGTCAAATTAACACTGTCAATGTTAATGTACTGCAGGGGCACAAAAGGCAAAAGGATCTTTTTCTTGTGTGTAGCATATATGCTACTTTACAGTAGATAAAATCATATATGCACACTGTATCAATCAGGTTTCAGCATATGTATGAAATGTAAACGATGCAGAAGTGCTTGTTCATTTTTATTTTGTCATTGAAAATCCATGCTTCAGGAAAACAGAAGGAATTTTATGGTTAGCTAATGCCAACTTTGCGAGCGTTGATAAGAACACTGAATTTGAACTCTACTTCTTGTCCACTGTGTGATAAAATGCAAATAAATGGAACATTCTTCCTAATCAAGGTGTGGTCCATGGCAGAGCAACACCAAGCACCACTAGGAGACTCCTGGGCCACTCATTGGACCTGATGAATCATAATCTGCATTTTAACAAGACTTCCAGATGATTCACATGCATATAAGACTGAGAAACTCTGCTCTAAATCAATGTTCCTCCTTGTTAAACTGTAAATGCTAGATTTTATTTATTTTTATTATTTATTTATTTTTCACTCTTTTTAGAGAGAGAGAGAGAGAGAAAGAGAGAGCATGCATGAGCTGAGGAGGAGCAGAGGAGAGGGAGAGAGAGAATCCCAAGGAGGATCTGCACCCAGTGCAGCGCTCAATGTGGGGCTCTATGTCGTGATGGTGAGATCACGACCTGAGCTGACATCAAGAATTGGATGTTTAATGCACTGAGCCACCCAGGCACCCCCTAAATGCTGGGTTTTAAAACCCACACTTTTAAATTTTAAAGTTAGTGTCTTTGACTACATCAAGTACTCTTGTGAAAGGTTAAAATGCAACAACATACCCTCATACCTTTCTCCTCATCCACCAACTTTCCCAAATACAGTTTAGTAGAAGAAAATAATGGTTAAGAAGGATTCAGGAATTATCACTTACCCTAATCAATGTATTTGCTCATTTTACACACGCACTAGAGCTATAACTTCAAAAAAATGAAATTAGAGTTCAGGTTAAAGCTTTCATTTTAGAGTAAAGCTTATTTACTCTCCTGTGTGTTAGATGTGTCATCAATTTGCTACTAACTCCTCTATTCATATCTGCCCCATCTATCATCTCTTCTACAATCTTTTCATAGTTAAGAAATATTCATTAAAATTACATATATAAATCTCTTCTCTGTTTTTTGTGATGAATTTTGTCATCACAGACTATACAACTGAGTAACTTCCAAATTCTTTTTTCTTTCCTAGATGCTGTCTCAAATTGTACTATTCACCTTTTTTTCCTCCATATTTGGAGTTTTTAGATTTTTTTCTTCTTCTTTTCCCCCCTTTTCCATCAAATGCTATCATCACTAAACTTTTTGATATTTTTAAAAGCTGAAATTTGATTAAGATATACATCTTTTTTTTTTTCAGGCAATAGTAACCCTTTACTTTTGCACAATGCTTTACAGTTAGCAAAAGGTTATCACACATTGTACCAGTTAAGACTCAAAACAAACTTATGAAATAGATAGAAAAGACATTTTACTTCAGTAACAGCTCAGAAGTCAAGATACAGTTTATAGTATCAGAGAAAGGAGAAAATCCAGATCATCAGCCATATAAAGGGAAATACAACTGCCAGTCACCTGCTTTGTAAACTCTACAAATAGTGCCAATTAAGGAAAGGGCAATACCATTATTAATAATTTTATTTTTTTTAATTTAACCTCAGTGAAAAGTATTCAAATATAATATGTTGGAAACTCTGCATTGAGCAATTAAGATAAAACCTTTACTTGAAGGCTAGAAAATCAAAACGTCAAAGAGAACACAGATAGCAAACAATAAAAGGAACGCTAACACAAAAATATATCATCCAACGTAAGTGAAGATTTGTCCCAAGATGAAGGCACTGCAAATCAATAAAAATTCCATGAGATTCAACAAAGCAGTACATTTTCACAAAGGGATGACTTTATAAAATCCTTGCAAAATAATGCAAAGGGATCTAAAAGTCAGAAACTAGATAAAAGCACTAGAAAAAAAGAAAGAAGCTCAAATACTCTGAACTAATAGCTCAATTTATGCCCTTCAAAACAATCCCTAACAATTGGTAACTGTCAGTGCTATGGACTGATGGCATTCAATAGATACTTCTTGACTAAGTCATATTCTGATTATTTTTAATTAAAAAAATTTTTTTGATGTTTATTTTTGAGAGAGAGAGAAGGAGAGAGAGAGCATGAGCAGGGAAAGGGTAGAGGGAGAGGGAGACACAGAATCTGAAGCAGGCTCCAGGCTCTGAGCTGTCAGTACAGAGCCCAACACGGGGCTCAAACCCATGAATTGCGAGATCATGACCTGAGCTGAAGTTGGACGCTTAACCGACTGAGCCACCCAGGCGCCCCTGATTATTTTTTAAATTTTTATTTATTCTTTAGAGAGAAAGAGTGAGAGCACGAGCAGGAGAGGGGCAGAGAGAGAGGAAGACAGGATCTGAAGCAGGCTCCATACTCGATGCCAAGCTCGAACTCGTGAACCATGAAATCATGACCTGAGCTGAAGCAGGATGCTTAACTCTGCAACCAACCCAGACGCCCTAGTCATATTGTGATTATGATGAGAAATTATAATTAAGAAGAAAGAGAAACAGGGATGGAAGAATGGGGAGTAAATGAAAGGAAAAGGAAGGAGGGAAGGAAGGAAGGTAGGAAGGAAGGAAGGATGGGTGAAGCGAGGAAGGGAAGGAGAGAAGGATAGAGGGAGAAGGGGAGGAGAAGGGAGAGTTAGGGAAGGGGAAGGAACTAACCTATGGCGAAAAAGGAAACAGTTTAGTGATTAGGAAATCAAATGGCACCAAACCAATTATTCTTGAAAATGAGTAAGGCTAAAGTAGATCACAAAGATAAGGATTTATGTGAGGAAAAGGAGTGGAAACAGTAAAGGGCTTTCATAATGACATCAAAACCAGAAATCACTCTTGGCAAAAGAATGTCTAAGTAACTCCACTTTTAGTCTCATGGTGTCCTGTTAAGACCACTTAAAGAGTACATTGCAATAAATGCCCTCAGCAGTTTAAATGGCCCTTAGCCTTGTGGGAATCAATCACGGGTACTCCTTAGAACCCCATAATCAAAGTAATTCCAGGCCATGTGTCTTGACAGTGGCCATTATGATATACCACTGGCATGTTGAGATAGTTAAGATCTGTTCACAACACAAACAGGTGTCTAAGAGCTAGTACACTTATATTCAATCCAAGTGAACCTTGGTGACTTAGGAAAAGGATCCAATAACACTCAACCAAGACTCTAAAAGCAACTTCTACAAGCAATCTATCATTTATAGATGAATTTGTACTTGATAAATCAAAGCATTCTCATTTTAAGTAAAGCTAAATAAATAATATGTTATAACCAGGATTCCACATGTCAAAGAAAATGTGAATTGAAGGAATGAGTCAAAAATATAAAATTGTTTTTGTTTCTATTTTCCAGCTTTATTTGGTTATGAAACTGATTTAAGGCAATAATTATGCTGCTATTTCAGAAAAAAAATGTCTAGAACACTATTTTTTCAGGAAATTCATAAACTTTGTCAAGAGAAATTATTCTGTTTGTAAGTAAAACTTTGATCAAATTGTAACATTAAGTAAAATTTTAACTCTTTAAGAATCCGGATTAAAATAAACTCATATTAACACAAAGATATCAAAAAGCTAAATTTTACCCAAGTGATATTTGAATTATAATGCTATCCTCAGATTTTCAAGGTTTATCTGATGCCATTTCTATTTTTCTGAGAATGATTCACATTTCTACCTAAAAATCTTCTTCTACTCATACACATTTTATGAATTTATTATGTTGAACCATGCAAAACATTCAGTTACCCTTCAACAGTCAATACTTAATAATTGCAGATCCTAAGCACTCACTTTTGTTTTTGTTGTTATCATTCTTTTGTTGTTTTTTTTTTTATAAACAACTGTGGTACAGGCTCCATTTTTGTGCTTGATTGGAAACAAGGCATTAAAGTATAGTTTGCAACCCTCATGCACACCAGAATCATCTGGGAACTTTAAAATACACTATACTAAGTGTATACTATCCCATGCCAAAGATTCTGTAACTATAATTGGTTTCCAATAAAATCTGGGCATCAATACTTCTTGAATTTCTTCAAATGATTTTAGATTGCATCTAGATTGAGAAACACTGGCTAAATAAAATGAGGCTTGGGAGTCGCTTTTTTCCTCAATGATAATAATTACCATAAAAAGTATTCCAGTCTAGAAAAATTAGAACTCAGGTGACTAAATTGCATAAGCCTTAACAAACCCACAACTGAAAAGAAGCACGCCACTATAAAAAGAGAAATATTCATATATTATTACGGTTTTCAATATGGAAAGCAACTCTTGGTAGATTCAGAAGTAATTTGCATAGAAGTAATATGTAAAGACTGATCACAGCAAGCTCCAGAAAAAAAAAAAACAACTGTGAAAGTGACAAGTGAGTCTTTAGTGCCCTGCTCTGCCCTATCTTCACTCTACATTTACCTTCCCTCCGAATTTTCAATACTAGGCTTTTCAATTTTCAATACTAGAATTTTCAACACAAGGCTCCTCTAGAGAGCTAAGGTGCTAGGAAAGACTTACAGAAGAAAACAAAAATGACTCCTTTGGAGTCAAATATTTATTGTTTAATGCACACCTGATAACATTATGGCAATAACAGTGCAAACAAATAGGAGTATGATGAATAAAACACATTATGAGATTAAATATTTGTGCTTACTTTTAAATGCGGACATACGTCTCTCTATGGCACCACATCCAGAAGTTTCCTTGAAGAGTATCCTAGGTATGAAAGAAAAAAAAACTCTTTTCAATAAGGCAATAAAATGTGGTGTTTGAAATTTGGCTGTGCCACTTTATGACCCTGGGAAAGATACTTAACCTTTCTAAGCTTCAACTGTATGGTGGAAAAAATAAAATATAAATATTAGACAGGATAATACATACAATATAAATAGCATATGGAAAGCTTTGATAGATATTAGCTGTTATTATAAAAAAATCACTGTTTTTATTTTTACCATTTTCTTAAGAAACCATTTTTGCATCTAAAATTATGTTTAAAGTTATTTTATATGCATCTTTGATTTTCCAAAGCACTTTTTACTCATATATTTTCATATTATATTTGGTGAAGAGTCATTGAAGAACCAATAGCATTAAATCATAATGGACTTATTCTATCTACTACTTAGTGATCAAAATAAAACATGTGTGTAAAGTTTTAGTGTAATGTTTATTAAAGAATCTCCTCATCAGAAACGCTTGAAAACTCTTTAAAACATACATTCCTTTGCTCCCCACGGATCAACCCAATACTAATCTCAGATTCTCTCCACTTGCCTGTTTCTTGTTAATAATCCCATCTGCTAAGTTTCAAAGACACCTGTTGTTATCCAGCACTTCTTGGAGATACATCACTGGTGCCCTTTCCTCAGCCTTATTTTTAGTCAGTTGTAATATCCTATTGATTTGACTTCCAAAATCGTTCTTTTGTATTTCCTTCTCTTTTGCCTTCCAAGTACCATGACTCCAGACCAAGTTCTATTAACTCCTACATGAGCCTTCCCCCAGCCAAGCCATTTGATTCATAGCCACCAAATTAACCTTCATAATGAAAAATCTAGAGTATGTTACTGTCTTGATTAAATATATTAAATACTTTCCCATTCCTTACAAAAAAGCTAGCCTGACATTTTTAGCTAAATGAGCATTCAAGGATTTCATGAGAGGACTTCCATCTGTTTTCAGGGATTTATTTCACACTACTCCTTTTCACCTACCATCATTTTCAACCAAAATGGAACAGAAGTTCTCCTATAAACACAGCTCTCATTTTCTGGCCTCTTTCTGGTTCCTCAAGTTGATGCTCACCTGTCTGATTATACCCCCAGGCAAATGGGAGTTGGGAAATCGGATGTTTCAGGCATTTAGAAGCAGAGGTAGAAGCAGGGCAGAGTAGGGTAGGCAACATTTTGAGAAAAGAAGGTTACCAAAAGTTTGGAGGAGCTGTTATCAATTTAAATGGCTTAGGTAGAAACAGAAAATCCTTATAGAGACAAATGGGATAGCAATTAGGTGAGAAGAGAATGAAAAACTGAAGTGGAGGGTGGAGGGTAAAACCTGGGAGAATTCCCCAAATCACATCCTAGGACTTTCATAGGTTCCTTTGATCTCAAGTTGGGTGGGAAGAAAGATGTTAATACTGCCTTCTTTAGTCTGAACTTTTCCTTTTTTAATCATTCCGATTTCTTGCCACTGACATCATGCCTATTAGTCATAACTTTTAGCACATGTTACCACCAAAAAGCCTTCCCAAACTCTTCCACAGAGCTATCATTCCTTCCTCTGAATTGTCAGAGCATGCTATTCTCATTTTTGTGTCACATTTGATTCTTCCTATTTTATTGTAATGTTTGAGAAGAGGAATCATGTAATTTTCATCTCTGCCCCAGCAGGGTCTAGCTGTTAATTACCTAAGAACCTTTCTCTGTGTATGTGTGTATTGTATCTCTTCCTTCCTCTTCAGCATCCCCATTCACAAACAAAGAAAATTAGGTCGATGGATACTAGATGATTTATCCTGGGGAATAATCACCATGACATCTCACTCGCCTAATCATTCTATACTAAAGAACTCTTTTTCACTCAGTCTTTTATAAATCTGTAATATCTCTCAATAAATGACATAACTTTAGAGTAATTTTCCAAGTGATTAAGATAGTCAATCAGCCTATCTGTATATGTGGAATTTCTACCAACCTTAAGAATAATTAAAGAAATATTTCTTTTGAAATCAAATAGCTATAATAACATGAACTTTAAAAAATTTTTAAAACATACCTAATACATTTTCAGTCCCACATACTGTCAGCTGCATCTAGAACCCAATGCTTTGCCCTTTCTTACTAATTCTTGCCTTATGGTTTCTAAAACCCCATGACAGATCTAGTGGTCTCTCTCTCCCAAGAACAAAAGCAGACCCAATTCTTTTCTCTCTTGGTTTAGCCATCCACCAGCTACAGATTTCCTCTTCTCTCCCACTCATCTGTATGAACAGTCCTACCATCCAATAAAGCCATTTGTGCTGACAGGTGCTGCTTACCTAAGGAATGAATCATCAGTTGGTTTCTGAGGTTCTGAATCAGCAGAGCCTCAGCTCTAGCCAGTGTCATTAGCTGTAGATGAAGTTATGGTGCCAGAGGCAGTCTAAGTGGACCAAGAAGGCAGGCAGGACTGTTCTAGCCTTGCTACGATTAATAAAAGCATTGCTACTGAGGAAAGCTGTAGTTAAAAATGAAGAATAACAGTGCTAATATTTTGCAAGTTGTAATACTGTGATTTATAAAAAATATATATTGTCATCATTCAGATGACCAAAATATATTCCTCAAATATATTTTGTCTGCCCCCATGTTCCTGGCTCACAGCTCCTAAAACGTTTGGAATTTCCTGTGATAAGGGTGATGAAAGTCTTTTGTTATGCAAATGATGATGGGTTTTGGATCCCAACCAATGGCAGGGTTGCTTGCTGTGAGGACCAACCCATGATTAGAGGGTTGGAACTTTCAGTCCCACCCCTACCTCTCCTCTGGGGAGAAACAGAGATGCTGGAGGTTGAATCAGTCCATGGCCCACGACTCAGTCAATTGTGCATATGTAATAAAACCTCTATAAAAACCCAAAAGGGGAACTTGCAGCTTGGTGAATGTGAGGAGATGCAGGAGGGGCACTCCTGGAGAGAATGTAGAAGATCTGCGCCCTTTCCCCTACTTGCTTAGCGTATCATTTCATCTGGTTGTGGATGCGTATCCTTTATATCCTTTAATAAACTGGTAAATGGGTTTCTCTGAGTTCTGTGAGCTGCTCTAGCAAATTACTCAAACTGAAAGAGGAGCCCATTGGAACTTCCAATCTGCAGCCAGTTAGCCAAAAGCACAGATCACAGCCTGGGGCTTGCCAGTGACATCTGCAGTTAGGGGTGGAGGGCAGTCTTATAGGACTGAACCCTTAACCTGTAGAATTTGAAGCTATCTCCTGGAAGACAGTGTCAAAATTGAGTTCAATTCTCAGAACTGAAAACTGGTGCCCTATAATGGGTGTTTGGGGACTGAGAACCCCCCAGATTGGAATTGGGTCTAGGACCCTAGAAGAGAAGTGGATAATTTGATGTAGGTCAGCTTTCCTAAGGTATACATTAGGAATTCCTAATAATTTAGGAATTATTTGTCAAATAATTTTAGCAACCTGTGAAGTGCTACTACGTATGTGAGAAAATTCACAATGCACAATGTTTACATATTAAAAGCTCTCAGTAATTAACATTGTTTAATGCAGGGTACTTCCAATATAATCTACTATAGAACCCCCTTTCTGATAACACCTCTGATGTATATACTCCAAGGAACACACCTTGGTAAAGGCTAATCTAGTTTGTTCATACTTTTACATTATTGAATAAAAACAAATGCTGGAGGGGCACCTGGGTGGCTCAGTCGGTTAAGCATCCGACTTCAGCTCAGGTCATGATCTCATGGTTCGTGAGTTCGAGCCCCACGTTGGGCTCTGTGCTGATAGCTCAGAGCCTGGAGCCTGTTTTGGATTCTGTGTCTATAAATAAACATTAAAAAGTTTTAAAAAAAAATGTTGGAACTGATAGAATCAAGACCATGATTTGCATTACTTATAGTATTAAAAGGGAGAGAAAGAATTCTCTCTTTTTCTACCCAAACTATCCCAACACAAAGATAATTGATTTCATCTTTGCATTTTAAAAAGCCATATTTACTTTTGTGTGTCTATTTTCATATACAATTTAAAGTATACATTCTGCTCTGAGCCATGAAACATTTTGCAAAATCACATGTTTCATTACACCAAAGCCATAATGAATATTGGCAAAATAAATAAGATTTTCTTGTAGTACAAAAAATTACTGACATTTCAAAACTAAAGTCTTCCTTTTTTAATGTTTATTTATTTGAGAGAGACAGAGAGAGAGAGAGAGAGAGAGAGAAAGAAAGAATCCCAAGTAGGCTCACACTGTCAGAGCACAGCCTGATGCAGGGCTCAATCCCATGAACCATGAGATCATGGCCTGAGCCAATATCAAGAGTGGGTTGCTTAACTGACTGAACCATCCAGGTGCCCCTAAAATCTTCCTTTTTAATGCACATTTTTTGTTTGTTTTTCGCACCTGACTCTTACTTATACCATAAAATGAATTTTTCTGTAAATTGTATCCTAAGATTCATCCAAAACAAAACAAAATAAAACAAAGCCAAACTAATAGAATTAATGTTTCTGGAATTGGTAGCACTGTGACTAATAATACATATATTTTTATGCACACACATTAGATATAGATGGAGCCCTAATACAATAGTCATAGTTCTTTATTATAAAAGTGAATAAAAGTAAAAGTAAATAAATTTTGGTGACCCAAAGATAGAAATATAAGCAGCAAAGCTTGTCATAAATATTACATACTATCTGAGAATTCTGTTTGAAAGTAACCCCTTAAATCAAATGAAATGTCTCATTTTATACATGAATCTATTGTGTATAATCATCATGCCATACTGGACTGTTTCACTTGAAGCCATTAATACCTTTAAAATCAGTCAATGCTGCCAATTGACCATAAAATACTATTGTCCCAAACACAAAGAGATACTGAATCAAAGTTGAGTCTTATGTTTTACACATCTAACAATTAATTATAGGTGTGCAAACCATAGTTAATCCAGATAAAGCTATCAAATACTACATTTTTTCATTTAATCATTGCTTCAGTCCTATGAAATTGAAACATAATTCTCATTTGACAGTTGAGAAAACTAAAAGAGATAAGGTAACCATATAGCTAGTCAGAAGCAGATCCAATCAAGATATGGGATCCAACCAGGCTATATGAGTGCCTAACCTCTCTTCTTTAATTCAATTCAGTTTAAGAATAGATGAGGCCAAATAAGTCATTTGATGTAGAGTTGTTCTAAGTAAACTGCTTCTGGAGCCCAAGGGATACAGCAGGTGCTGTATAGTTAAAGAGTCATGCAACTCTGGGAAACTTCCTCTAAGCCTTCTCTTCATGCTTAAGTATTAAATGAGATACTACATATAAATTACTCAGTTTTTACAGCGCATCTAACTGATAAACAAATGTTTACTGCTGCTATTGTTGGACCTCCTCTTGGGTGAAAGGATTATTATTCTGGAATTCCAGAATAATTAAAATTTGCTTCATTTTAAAAAGCTCCAGTGTATCTTGCCCCGTTTGATTTCTACCTGTTCTGATGATGAACAACACAAAAATATCCATTTCCCCTAGACTTTTGTATTTATTTTGAGTGCTCTTAATACATGATTATATGCCATATATGTCATTTCACATGCTGCACAATCTGCTACTATCATCCATTTGCTCTATTTGTTACAGTCCGGCACATCCTTGTGGGTCTGATTTTTCTTGAGGCTTTCTTAACTTCCCCCAGTTATTATGAAGTATTTATCTCTTTCATTAAATTCTGAGCTTGCATCACCCTAAAGACAGAAACTACAAACTGTTGCTCCCTTACAGTACTTACTATATGTCAAAAAGCAGGTATGTTAAAAAAAAAGTTGAATTGCATATAAATTGCATATAATTTGTATATAAAAATAGTATTAAGATGTTGTACATATCTCATTTTCACAAATGAATAATCCTTTCCCTGTAAGCAAGAACCATATTCTGTAACTTCTTTGTGTCTGATAGTAGCTGGCATCATGAGAAGAAGTAAATTTCAACTGGATGATTTAATGATTTGTTTTTTATTATGTCCATGAGAACTTAATAGACACTTATGGCTGGCCAGTAATTATACATTCTTTCCCAAGTTTCTCCTGCTCCCCCAGATATTAATTTCATGCTTTCTCCTATCCAATTTTCAGCAGCTACTGCCTCCACTCTTCTCACACTCAGTATCTGTCCTTGATCCTTATTTCAACTGAGAAAACAGAGGCATTCCACATTTCCATTATATATCCTCCATCTACGTACAATTGCACCCTCAATTCTGCCTTCTTTCCTGTTGCTATGGATAAGCTATCTGCGCTGCCAAACAATCCACTTCACCATGAATTAGATCCTACTTCTTTTGCCTATCCAAGAACATTGTTCCAGAATTCTCCTCTCTCGTGTTAACATCTTTCCCTCTCTACTGAATTATTCCCATCAGCACATAAACATGCTGCACTTCTTCCCTTTTCAAAAATCCTACTTAGTCCCATTTCTCCAAACACCTAAGACCTACTTTTCTACCCCCCTAAATAGCAAAATTCTTTGAAAGATTTTTATAGATCAACCATCACAATCTCCTCTCTTTCCATTCTCACTTGAACCCACTCCATGAAGTTTTGTCTCCAACCCTCTTCTGTAGCTCCATAATGTGATACCATATTTGATCTCTCTTCCTTGAAGCACTTTATTCGCCTGGGTTCCTGGGTTCCAACCTCACTTCCTAACTCATTTTCAGTTCTTTTCCACCTCTTTTTCTGATTCCTTCATCTCCCAAACTCTGGACATTGGGGTGGATCAAGGCACCATTCTGGGTTGTTCTTTCTTCTCTATCCAGACTCACACCATAGCTTATCCCATCCAATGCCCTAATAACTAACAAATTTATATATCCAGTCCAAACTCCCCTGAATTCTAGACTCTTCTATCAAAACTGCTCATATATGTTCTCTTGATGGCTAAATGGCATCTCATACTAAACATGTTAGAGACAAACTCCCTCCACTCCCAAACCTGATTTTCCTAGTCTTTTCTATATCAGTTGATGGAAATCCAATATTATTAGTTGCCAAATCTGGACATCTTGGAGAGTTATCTTAGATGTGTTGTTTTCCCCTGTTCACTACATCCAATTCATTAGCAAGCAGCACATTCAAAACGTATCAATGTGCCAGCAGCACATTCAAAACGTATCAATTTCTTACCAGCTACACTGCTACCACTCTTTTCCATGCTACCATTATTTCACACTTGGATTATTCCAATGGCTACTGAATAGATCTTTTTGTTTCCATCACATCCCATAAAGTCTATCCTTGACACGCACCAGACCAATCTTGCTAGAACATAAGTTAAATTGTGTCACTCCTCTGTTCAAAGCCCTCCAATGACTTACCCCCTCGATGCCCATAAAAGCCACAGATCATTCAACAGGCCTATAAGGCCTACATGATCTTTGCCATACTCCCCCACTTCTGTCCTCTGATGTGATCATGTACCTCCCACCCTGATCCACTTCAATCCTGATCTTATGCTTCTCCTTCCCCAGAGCTTCACCTGTCATCTTCTCTATCTGAAGCACCTATATAACCCACTTGCCAGCTGGGCCAACAACTTCACATTTAAAAAATCTTTATTCAAACAACATGTTATAAGTGAGGCCTTCTTTGATGACCCTCTTTATTCTGCAGCCTATCCCAGGGCACCCCTCCTATATCCTACAGCTTACTTCCCCACAGTGCTTAACACCTGCTAACACATTGCATCATTGACTTAGCATGTTTATTGACACTCTCTCCCTCTACATTATAAGCTTCAAAAGGGCAGAGTTTGTGCCTGTTTTGTTAAGTTATGCCTGCCTCATACAAAGTAGATACCAAATAAATGTTTATTGAAGGTTTATTTACCTAAGTTTTAGTCAAATGAGTATTTCTACAAATTTGAAACATATTTGACAGTGAGCTTGATTTTGCAATAATGTTTAGAATGGAAAATAACAGGAAAATGGTGTAATAATCTCTTACTAATTAAATATGGAGAGCAAATAGGACTAGTTTGGGGATAAGTTCATCTTGGTTTTTTGACTCAGTTCTGCTAGTAAAAGTTCTGTGGCTTCTGAACTTCCATTTCCTTTTGAAATATAAAAATAATAAAACTGAATTTTTCAGGGTAGTTGTGAGAATAAAATCAGATGATGAATTCATTCATATTTTCATTCAAGTGCAACAGGCATTGTTCAAGGTATTGATGTGAAAGCATTTTGTAAATGTAGGAAGCCCAATGTAAATATAAAGAGATATTATTTTCAACGGAAAAAAAGTTTTCAGTTGAGTAATTTTGAATAGCAATGCATATTAAAAAATGATCACAAATGTATACATATAGTCACTCCAAACTGTAAAAGTTGGAATCAAAACCTTTTATTAGTGAAATCTTACTAACCTTTTGAAAATATTCTGGAAAACTAAAAACCTAAAACTACAAAAACAAGTGATTTGGAGATGTTTTACTCATCAAAATAAAGTTCCAATAAATTAGCAGCTTTCCTTTTTAATGAGCTAAGCTTCAAACTAAACTTAAAATCCAGCATGTGTAACTAATGCAAAACGCAACAAGAAAATAAACTCATGGAGCTCTTCACCTGAAAAATTTGAATTTTCCATAGATTTTTTTTAAAGCATCGTATTTATGCCCTAAATCATATAACTATGAGATGATTTCCCTGGATGTAAATCTGGCCTATTATTTTCAGACCCCAAACTCAATCAAGAAGACTTGTAAATGTCACAAAATGAGACCTCTTGAATCCCTTCCCCCACTCTTATATTATTTGGGTCAAATAGGATGGATGTCAGAAGGACACAACCTTTTGAGTTTGTCTAAACATCAACTCAAGTGAACACATTTTGCTTTACTAGTTTCCATTATTGTTATGACTAGAAATAACTAATGACATGTGAAACAATTAAGTGATTATATTAAAATTGATCTTGCCGATCCTTTTTAAATTATAATGGCATTTTAAACACTAGTGATATGTCTGTCTACAACACTCATTATTTTATTATTTACATAAAAAACAGAACATGTTAAGGTCTTTGACAAAAATATTAAGTTCCAAAATTGAATGCAAAAAAAACCCATGAAATTCACACTTGAATTAAAATAAAAATTTTCAGCAATTTTTATATTTATACAGCATGAAGACATTGGTTCCTTTTTTTTTTTTTTACAAATTATAATACTTGAGATCACTCACAAATCTTTAAAAAATCATTTATGAATGTTGCTACTCATTTTATTAAACAAAAAAAGGAAAAGTGAGTATCCTCAAAAATACTTTCAAAAATGGCAAATTTGGGGTAAGGGGCATTAAGGAATATACTTGTTGGGATAAGCCCTGCGTGTTATACATAGGGGATGAATCATTGGAATCTACTCCTGAAATCATTATTGCACTATATGCTAACTAACTTGGATGTAAGTTAAAAATAAATAAATTTGAAAAAAAGGGAAAAATGGCAAATTAGCTAACTAAATTTTCATTAAAGAAGCCACTTACAAACAAATGTAGAGAGATTTTAAGTACCTTATAATGTAGCTAGAAAAACGATGAAAAAATCTGTAAAGAAAGGATTGATTTTATTTTTTAGGCTCCTGTTTATACTCTAAATACTAAGAAGGTTTAAAATAGGGCAGCAATAGTTTGCCACCTTCCTTAGATTTAGGGTATTTGATAGTAACTACTATAGTGCTACATTACCCTGTAGGTACTCAGTAAAAGGTAATTCAATTGAGTTGAATTTTGTAGCTTCTTGGAAAATAGCTGTTTGGTTGTAGACTATGAAGTGCTATTTTCTGAACAGGACAGATTTCTGGCTCCTTCCTCCATTTCGGTAACTGTGCTTTGAAAAAGTAAATACATAAATACATACCAGTACTTCTGCCTAATATAGGCATTCTTCTTACCACCAGAAGGAATGACAAGCTACCCAGCCTGTACAATAAAGTTACTGGAATAAATTCAGAAGCCAGATTTACTGACACTCTTGAAAAGACAATAAAATTAGGCACTGATTTTTCTGGAAGTTCATTAACTCTAATGACTAGACCAAGAACAGAATTTGACTATCATTAGATTAGAGAACAAAAGTGTGTGTGTGTGTGTGTGTGTGTGTGTGTGTGTGTGTGTGAATAAATAAAGCAATCCAAAGACAACAGACCCATGTAAACCCATGTGATACTATTTTTTAAGATCTTCTTCTACAGGGTTTAAAATCAATTCTAGCAACAAAGAGTATCATAACTGACATTATGAGATCCAAAGTAATTGAAATAAGTGTACTTTTCCTTTAACTTTGAACTTTCTTTCACCATCCATTGGAGTCTGACCACATTCCTGGATATCCAGTAGGAAATGTTAATTCCTCTAGCATAGGCTAATAATTTTTCTATATACCAAGGGCTTAGTTCATGTTAAACAGAAGATGATAGGAAAATCTTAAAAAGGGATTAATCCCTCCCCCATCCCACTATCCATCTATACAAGTTCATGTCTCCCCAGACACTGTAGAAGCAACACAGTCAGTCTGTTCATAGATTTTTCTTGTTATGAATGAGAAAATCAGACATTGCTGTGTGAGAAAAATGAATGAATTCCTAGAGTTGCAGATTAAAGCAGGTATAAAAAGGCCTTTGCTCCCTTGTGGTAAGTGCCACCGTTGACAGGAAGCTTCTCATTCGGTGGCATTCGAAATGATTTGGTCTGTGGCAGAAAAAAACAGCTGCTACAACCCAATTGTATCCTTCAGTATCTGATGAGCACCCATATACAACTAATTTCCATTCACTTTACAACTTGCATAGTTCCAGAAGGTGAACATTAGCAAGAATGGGCTAGCAGACATTTCATAAATGTAAAGCTAGATGCTTCAATATATTGAAAGGTGCTTTGTCAGGTACCCACATATCGATGAACTCTATATGTATATAAATTCACATACATGTCTATCTACATGCATACATATACACATGTCAGATCTTATTCTAGAAATGGCTTAAGGTAGCTAAATGAGCAATGAATTCTTCTTCTTACTTTCGTAGTCTAATTCACCTTCAGACAAAGCCCAGACATATTTCTGCAGGAAAGTTCCTATGAATCCACAGAAGTAGAAAATATGATTATTCCTTTATCTGTTTTCTCTCTCAAGTAAGGAAAATAAGTGTTTCTGTCATCAAATCTTTACCTTAACAAGAAAGGTTTTTTGTTTTTGTTTTTATTATTAGCATAAATAAATACTAAGAAGGTTTAAAATAGGGCAGCAAAAGTTTGTCACCTTCCTTAGATTTAGGGTATTTGATAGTAACTACTATAGTGCTATATTACCCTGTAGGTACTCAGTAAAAGGTAATTCAATTGAGCTGAATTTTGCAGCTTCTTGGAAAATAGCTGTTTGGTTATAGACTATGAAGCCTAGACCAAGACCAAATCCTTTCCAGCAGCTGGCTCCTGGATTTCTTCACCAAACAATCCTAAATTCAAATTATTCCTTCCTAAGACCACAAACATTCTTTGCTTGGTCCAGATTCCTTCTCTTTTCTTTCATGTGCAGGGCAGTGAAACGTTATCCCTGCTGAACATCAAGCTAACCTGCTGATTGATACTACTGCCACTGACAAACATCTTGTAGAAGGAAGGTCCTGAGACACTGTGCCGGACACAGTTATCCCCACCAGTGCTGTGCTGTGCTTGCGCTCAGGATTCTGCGAACTGGATGATATCACATTGGCACCCTGAAGTCAACCACAGTGGGAGTATTTTTACCATGAAGATCAACAAACACACAACTCAGACTTTCATTTCTCTTTTCAGGTGGTTCACTAGAACATTGGTAACTGACAAATTTTACCCAAGTTATGACAGTACCATGTTATACTGCCATGTTCTTATATCAGATAACCTAGATCCCAAGACCCAAATTATTATGTGACATGAACCAAATTACTTAACTTTCCCAAACACTGGTCTCATCATAATGGGGCTAACATCGGCTCCTATGTCATAGGGGTCTTTTGAGGATTAAATGAGATGATTTTTATAAATATATGAAGGTACATAGTATTCAACAAATGCCAATTGATATTATTGTTGGTATTATTACTTTAATTTTTAACAAAATATACTTTTGCATTCCATCTACTGTTTGCAGTCAAATTCCTATAATTTTTATTCAGTAAGTATAAAAATAATACATCTTATGCAATCTAATGATAAGTAAATCTGACAGCATGGAATCAGTTAATGAACAACAGTAAAATGACACATTTTAAGAAGCAAAAGGCTATTCGTATGTGTATCTCACCTTGCTCTTCCATATCAGGAAAGAGTCTTGAATGCCGAATAGATATATATCAGTTCTCTAGTCCTTAACAGGAGTAAAAAAAAAATCTCACAGAATGCTGTCCTACATAGAAGAAAGTGTTTGCCATGCATTCATTCCTTTAAATGTTAAGCATTTATTACATTTGGCAACAGGCTCACAATCTCAGGGAAATAAAAGCATAACAGCTAAAATTAATTGAGCACTGACAGTGTCCCAGGTACAATTTTAAGTATTTTGCAATGTATGTGAGGTATGTGCAATTATCATTCTCATTTTGCAAATAAGAAAACCAAGGTACAGAGAAGTAAAGTAACTTACTAAAATCTATAGAACTAATAAACAGTGGAGTCGGCAGTTAAACCTAGATATTCTGCTTTGCTAGCAAGAATCATACCATCAGTTGTACACCCACCAAAAAGAATCCCAACCCATTTCTCAAACCATTAGCCTGTTTCTGTGTCCAGAATCTGGCACCAGCCTTATCCACATCCTTTGTGAGAAAGAAAATAAATACAGAGTAATTTCTTCCCAAATATACCAGGGAAGAAGGAATGCAATCTACACAATATGCAATATGCATGAGAGCACCTTTCCAACAATTTCTACTAAAATTCTGAAGAGCTATGTGTAGAAGAAAAGGTCATGATTATATGCTGATAAACTCATCCACATTCATCCTTTCAACAATTGTTTGTGATGTATGGGGGGCGCAACAAATTATGTGCCAGGCATAGAGTCATGTACTTGGTGACGGGATACCAGCGTTGGACCAGACGAATTCAATTCCTGCCCTCATAGAGCTTATGAGTTGAGCATTTAAGTAACTACACAAGTAAATAACCAAATATTATTTAGATGAGTCAGAGCCTTGTTACTTAAAGCATCGTCTCAGGATAATTAAAATCAACAAGCGTGCTTTGTGTATGAGTCACAAAAATTAATGAAAGATATTGATTTTGTAAAGAAGGCCATGCAATATAATGGGATTAGAAGCACAGAAAACCAATAAAGCTTGTGGTAATTGGACAGAGATAGATTTTAGCAAGAAGATGGAAACACCAAAGTTCAAGAAGACATTTAGAAGTTATTTGAGGAGCCATCTAGGAAGAGGTATCATTGACATTTGATTGCATCTGACCACAAATGGGCAATTTACTTCTGGGTTACCAATAAAAAATTCCTAGAAATCTAACAATCTAAATGTCTATTTAGCCAAAGTCCTGGAGATACTCAACATGTTCTCTTAAATCTATTCCCCGACTTCACTCTACAGTGAAGCAAGCACCTGTGTTAAGTCAAACTTGCCTGAACCAAGCAAAGGCAGGCTAAAACCAAATTCATTTGGGAGCATATAAGCCTTCTTGCAAGGTTTCCAAACTTTAAATAGGCATCATAAAACATAATGGAACAGGGATTATCCATCTCTTCCACTAACTATGTGGGAGGTACATTCAAATTTTGGACCCAGTTCCAGTACATTCCAGCTGTATCATTGACTACAGGCTGAAATTAAATAGATCCTAAAGTTCTTGGACTCTAGGATTTTTTAGCACATTGCCAAGTACAAAAAAAATGCTAAATAGATAAACGAACAAGCAAATGAATGAATGTATGTGTGACTCACATATTTCTGAGATGAGGCAAAGTTCTGAATGCCTTTTCCAAGATCCATTTCAAGGGTCAACTCTAAAATGGGCATACCTGTTGTTCTCTCTCCCTACGCTTTCTCGGCTACATCTATGCTTTCTTACTCTTTCCTTTCCCTGACCATAGGCTGAAATGTGTTTAGATTGTAAGGATTATCTTCATTTTGACCTAAACTACTAGAAACTCCTGAAACTAAATGAATTACCAGGAAGTTAGTTACCCAGTTTAAATTATTTGGTTTATCTTTAGCACTCCCAGACTTTTCCCATTCATTCTCTGTTAGAGAAGGGAAGGGATATGGGATTTTATCACTTAGAGATGTGTGTGTGTGTGTTTAGTTTCTATTTGTGTTCCCTAATTATAATTTTATTGCCCTGAGGGTGGGGATCTTGTCTTTTTATAGCTTTTTATAATGCTAACTGCAGTATCTAGGACATTGTATAGTATATAGTAAATATTCAATAAATATTTACAGAAAAAAAGTGTCAATTTCTACCAAACCCATTCATAATGTCAACAAAGTGCCCCTAGGTATCTCTGATTTAAAAAAAAAAAAGGAAGAGATAAAGAAAAATATGTCAACATTAAATGGACAATAAAACAAAACATAGCTCTGGCTAGTATATAACTCTTCAAAATAGCTGTTGGGATTCTATATGCTATCCTGGAATCCTGTAGTGTGGGGCTAAGATTAGAAGTTTCCAAAACAGTGCTATCCATAAAACATTCTGCAATGATGGAAATGTTCAATACCTCCACTGTTCAGGAGGGTAGACACTAAGGACATGTGGATATTGATCACTTGACATGTGACTAGTTCAATTAAGGAACTGAATTCATTTTATTTTCATTCATTCAAATTAGGATTAAAATTGCCACATGTGACCAGTGACTACTATTTTGTATGAAATAGCTATAGGGTAAAAATTGGTACTAGTTCCCATGCTGACATTCGGGGATACCTTGATGCCAAAGAACACCCTACAGTCATCCCCACCAAATACTTGGGAATAAGACTAATGGAAAACCATATGCTAGCATGTTAACACAATTATTTTTATTCTGTTGTGACTGGAAGAAAAATACTATCTTCTGAAAAATAATTCTTATTGAACTCAAGCCTTTAATTAACAATAACCTTCAAGCTAAATCATTCAAACCTCTTTAATTTCTTAAGGCCAGTAGAATCTTACCTGGTTGTCATGTCAGTAATGCAGCTCAGAACATGCTTTCCCAAAATACGATGCCCTGACATGCTTTGTATTTTAAGCTGAAGGAATTGAAAAATGGCAGGTGCAGGAATGGCTCTGATCTCTCTCTACTCCCCTGAATCAGGTGGAAAGACCTTCCTGTGAGAAGTGTCTTCCCTAAACTTGAAGAAAAGAAGCATCCTTATCTCTCTGAAGGCAGAATGATGCCTAGAGGAATCTATAACAGGGCTTGCCAATTTTCCCCCCACTTTACTACCCATAGCTCATACCGTTTTGTCCTATCACATTCTTTCATGGCTTTTCACTCTTATCAAGCTTCATACAAAAACAAGCTTAACCATTTGGGGGGAGAGGGGGGTCTTCATTTCCTTATGAAGTTTCCCATGTCATGTAAAACTTATATTAAGTAAATGTGTATGCTTTTCTCCTATTAATCTGTCTTGTCAGTTTAATTTTCAGCCCAGTCAGGGACCATAAAAAGGTCAAGGAAAACTTCTCCTGTACTACACCAGTCTTACGGGAGGCACGGAGAAGGAAGGGTGCTGTTGCCCATGACAATGATATGGCAGAGATAGCCAGAGTTGTGGATGACCAAGTGTTACTTACACCAGTATCCTGCCAATTCCATTGTATGAATGGACAGAGAATGTTGAGAGGAAGTGAGAAAATACAAGTGATAAATGGGAACAGGGCAGGGGAAGGTATACAAAACAAAGGTGCGGGTGGGCGTAACACAACCAACGTGTATGCAGTGTTGACAACTCTATCAGAAATAAAATGTTTCAACTTCTCATCAACTTAGAGAAGTTAGTTCACATTAAGCCCTAAGACTGCCACGCTTGTTCTTTTAACATCGTTATGCAGTGCTGGAGAGAGGTCAATATTAATAGTAGGGATAGAATATTAATAGAGGTCAATATTAATAGTAGGGATTATGATCTTCACTGAGGTAAAAAGAACCTTAGGGCTTCCAGCGAGCCTGACCAGAAAGAGAAGGCAGACCCCACAGCCCGTGTGCAGCATGCTAAGAGGTGTGGGTGTTTGTGTGTGAAGTAATCACTTTAATTTCAAACCGCAGTGCTCCCTATTTCCTGCTCTTTAGCAGGAGGTCTCCAGCCTGTTCAGAGGTAACAATACTCTAAACACAAAGAGGTATTTCCGAGTCTCTCCTAAAAGTGGCAGAGCCAGAGCCCTCCCGCAGGGCTGGGCTCCCCTCGCCTACCATTATTCATGGGCAGGCAGCTCGGAACCACTTCCGCCATCTGCCTCCAGCTGTGTTGGCATAACAGAAAGTCAAATGTGCTGCAACAAGCTCCCACCCGGAATTTGTTGTAAAAGCCACCATTTCTATTTCATTTGGCTAGTAAACAATCTCACACTATTAGGATGGTTAATTATAAATAACAGTCTAGCCTCTTTTAATTGAAATCTACATTTATTTAGAGCCTTTTCATGAGACTAGAATTAAGAAACAAAAAGCATTAGGAATGAATAGAAATGGACCACACTGTTCAAGTAGAAAAACCTCAAAAGCTAAGCATTAAGTGCTTCTAAAAAGTAACGATACTTTCCACTTTAGCAGAAACGTTCCTCTCCTGTTCTCAAATCGCATTGTCAGTGTTATGTCTTCCCACATTCCTGAACTGAATCGGTATTATTTTGACATTAAAGTCTACCTGCAGAAATACATATAACTGAATGGCTCATAGGGGTGTTTTAAGGCAAATGAAAAAATTCATGAAAAAATCCATTCTTTCATTAGAAAATACTTCTTGATTGCCTATTATGTATAAGTAACTGAGCTAAAAGCTGTTGGGCAGTGATTTGGGAAATTTTGGTTGTAAGAGATAGTAACAAACATTTTATATTATGACACAGCATACACTTAATATATTTATATGACAATATTTCTGAAACAATATTTAACCTTAATATATGTCTGATACATCCTGATATTTTAATTCTGTCCTAATTAATAAATTATTGTTATAATTTATTTAATAAAAATGATAAACCCACTAAATTAATTAAAAAACCCACTCAGGGTATTGAAATCTGCAGTTTGAAAACAATATTAAGAGGGGGACCTGGGTGGCTCAGTCAGTTAAGCATCCGACTTCGGCTCAGGTCACGATCTCACAGTTCATGGGTTTGAGCCCCACATCGGGCTCTGTGCTGACAGCTTGGAGCCTGGATCCTGCTTCAGATTCTGTGTCTCCCTCTCTCTCTGCCCTCCCCCACTCATGCTCTGTCTCTCTCTGTCTCAGAAATAAATAAACATTAAAAAAAATTTTTTTGAAAACAATATTAAGAGCTAGCATGACAAATAATACTCGATTTCCTGCCCTTAAGGAGGTTATGGTCAAATAGCAAAAATAAAACAAAAAATAAAAAGAGATAAGAAGAAAAAGAAGAAGGAGGAGGAAAAGAGAAAGAGAAGCAGCCTGAGAGTTTAATTAAAGGAGACATTATAAAAAAGAGACTATTGCAGGCATCATGAACGTTGAAAAAAGAGAGATCACACATAGTCAAGAGGAAGGTTTAACAAAGAAGCTGATGTTTATGATGGAACTTGAAAACAGGTAGGATTTTGAGAAGCAGATAAAGAGAAGGGTAGAAATGATATTCCAGATGGAATTCACAGCATGAGCCAAGGCACACAGACGACTAGGGAAAGGAGGGGTGGATTTAGGAAACAGTGGGCCATCCATTTTGGCTGGAAAATAGTGCATAGTCTAAAGTAACAGAGAATTTTGGAAAGATAAAGGTCCCTTTGATGTCAGAGTGAATATTATTTTAAAGTTTAGTAGGCAATGAAGAAAACTTTAAAACTGTACGTCCATCCATCCATCCATCCATCCATCCACCATCCAACAATAATCTATTAAGCAGCAACAGGCAAGACCCCTTACAAGCTACTGGAGAAAACGAGTGAGAAACAACTCCTGCCCCTTTAATGTTTATATTCTTGCAAGAGCTAGAAAACTATTAAACAATTAGTAATAACACAAGAGGAACCATTTAAGAAAATTAATCTGGCAACCTCTTGGAGAAGAACTTTGAGCTATGTAAGAGATTGAAAGCAGGAAGCCAATTATGAAATGGAAAAGGCTAATTGTCTAATAAGTTCAAAGGTGAAATGTAACTATTGCTATAGGTTTGCATGTTTTAGGTCTGCTGGTCAGACTTTCTTTGTACTCCTTTTACTGAGAAAAGTGTACAAGTTTGGCAGCGAACCATATTCAAAGCCGGTTCAGCCTTTTTTGGCCACGATGTACTTACAGAACCATCCACCTACCCTCTACCACTCATTGATTTATGCAGTATAATACATTGATATATATCTCTTTTGTCTGAAAGGTTTCGTGTTAATACATTATTGTGTCATTTTGGCCAGTCATGAGTTAAGTCTCAGCTAGAGATACATACACTCCCTCTTGTCGGTTATTTTCCTTGTTTCAGCTTTTCTGTCATGGTGGGTTTTAATAACACAAAAGGCAGGGTAGGATATTGTTATTAAACATTTTTTTTTTTAGTTCACTTCATCATTATGTCCAGTCAACCCTTGCTTCTAAATGCTATAGACATTACCGTAACCCAAGTCTCTTTAGCACTAGGAAAAAGGTAAGCTTATTTTTTAGCTGCATGATTTATGTTTGGGTTGATTATTATCTACTTTTCTCTTTTTTCAAATCTATTGTATGATTTTTCTCTTTTACTTTAAAACAAATACTTTAATCCTTTTTACTTAGGGTAGTTGTAGTCCGTCATAAAAGGGGCCACTTGGTATCAGAACACCCTCACATATTTGCCTAATAATCCCTTTTAAGTAATCTGGCCCGTTGTTAATGGCTTTTTTTAAGCCAGTCATACACTTAGAATCAAAATTAGCATCTAAATGAGGATGTTTTAAAACGCATGCCTAGGGGTTGCTAGTTTCACCTTTTTTATAGTTTGCCATGTTAAATTATGTAAAATAGAAATGGTATTTTAGTATTTAATGAGCTAATGCAGAACCTATTGAGACTGCCTCCCATCCCCCCTTCTCTCTTGTACAGCCCACAAAATGCTTTTTAAGGTATGAGAAATGGCCATGAATTTTAAAGCTTGTGTCAGAATGCACAGAACCCTTTCCTTCTCAACAACTACCCTGTAACAAAAGCAAGGTATTACTAGGGAAAACGCTAGGTGTTGGAAATCTGGCTTTATAATCAGACATTTTTGTCTGATGTTGTTTTGCAAAATAAAATTAATTAATTCAGCATTTAATTTTTTCTAGAAAAAATTATTATGGTTTACATAATGTTACAGTCTCAATTCAATTAGCAAAAAATACTTCATTAGTTAAATCAAGAAATTATGGCACAAGCAGAAGAAAACTGAAATACCCATTCAAAAAATGTCCAAAGAACATGAACAAAATTATGGTCAAAGAAGTTACAAATATTATGAAGAAAAGTAGAATGAGTCAGAGCTGTGTAATTTTAGCCGGACATCATGAACATTTCCAGAAAATTAGACCTATTATCTGGTAGTTTGTTCCTTCAAGAGAAATAGGAGCTCCATTGTTTAAGTTATTTAGAAATAGAGGACCCCAAATGATAAAGACTGTGGTATAGAAGAGGAAAGAAAAAAATGATTAGATGAATTGGTAAATTGGTTCTATATGTAATTCTAAACATTCTCCTTTGTAGTGCAGAAAAATCAAGGCTGAAGAATTTCTATGTGAGATTTGATAAAGATTATATTTGCTTAAATATTAAAACAATCTTTGGTGGAATAGATCCTAGAAAAAAAATACATAGATCAAAACCACAAGAGATTTGCAAGTGATGAAGGCTTAAACCATGGAATTTCAAAGCCCTGGGATCTAAGGTGATTGTTTTCCTCTATTTTGTTTCTGTTTCCTGGGCGGTTTTTGTTCTTCATCATCCACTCTCAGGACACAATCTCTCCATTTCTATCTTAAAACCAACTCCTCATTCACTTTGAAAGATCGACTCCTCTTTTATTTAATGACTGTTTTTTGCTGTAAGAAAGCCAAAGTGACATCATCTTCATGGAAAATCATATTTTGCCTCCTTTTGGGAAGAGTTTTTATTTAAGATATTTTATAGCTTTTTCAGTACAAAATATGCCACTGTGTTTAAGTAGAAATTAAGATTTTCCCTTCTGCCTATATCACCAACCAGTCCTTAGAAGTGGCTACTAACAGGAGGTGCCTGAGTGGCTCAGTTGGTTAGGCGTCAGACTCTTGGTCATGATCTCACCACAGTTCATGGGACTGAGTCCCATGTTAGGCTCCATGCTGACAGCACAGAGCCTGCTTGGGATTCTCTCTCTCCCTGTCTTTCTCTCTACACCTCCCCTTTCTCTCTCTCTCTCTGTCTCTGTCTCTCTCTCTTTCAAAATAAATAAACTTTAAAAAATATGAAAAAGAAAAGAAGCGGCTATTAACAACATTTCTGTACATATTTGTTGTTCATGCAAACATTCCCATGTACCTGTGAGTGTGTATATACTCCTTTTTACACAGCATTTATTAATTCTGGCATTGCAGAATTTACTATTACTTATGGCATTGCAATTATCATCTTTGAATTTAAATATATTCTGGGTCAAATATAAAATATTTGCTGTGTTGCAGCTCTAAGTTTAATATTTTTTCCAAATTAACCTCCAAATAAGCTTGAATTAATGACCCAAATTACATGAAACTTTCTGTTTCACATTCATATCTTCACCAAGAGAGCATCATCAGTATTATCAATGTGAAATGCTGTGGTTTGGAAATGAATGGTCAAGAAAGAATTCTTGAAGACATCTTAGGTGCCAAAAAAAAAAAAAAAGTGGTTTTATTTAAGCACGAAAACAGGACCCGTGGTCAGAAAGAGCTGCACTGGGGTTGTGAAAGTGACTGATTATATACTTTCAAGTTGGGAAGGGGTTAGTAATAGCATAAGTCTCTAAGGAATTTGGAAGCAAGGTTTCCAGGACCTTTGAGGGCCTAGCTGTTGTTAGGATAAAATCATTTACTACTGTCTAGTAAAACCTTAGTCCTGAGACACTTTAGATGTATATCGGTGGGTCATATGCTTAGAGGATGACTGCTAACATATATCTTGGCGGGGGGGGGGGGGGCGGAGAAGGGGGGAGGGGAGGTAGAAATAAAGGAACTTTCCAAAGGGATTTTTATAGGATCCTTGGGGTCAGGCTAATGTCAAGCAAGGTTGCCTTTTGCCTCTAGCAAAGTATTAACATCAAGACAGTTGAGTTCCTGGAGGAAAGTCACCCTGTCTGTCTCAAGGATTTGTCAATGGGCTGTAAGTTGTAAGGAAATTTAATTTTTTCTTTTGCCTTTGTGCTCTACATTCTTATCAATCTTTTTAATCTTTGTGAATCTAATATTTGAAAATTAGTTATTGTTGTCTTAATTTGTATTTGTCTGTTATGTATAACATTAGACTTTTTGAGTGTGTTTACTGGCATTTATATTTCTTTTTCTTTGGAAAGGCTTATTTAGACATTTTGCCTATTTTATTGTTAGTTTCTTATCAGCATATGAGAATTCTTCGTATGTTATGTAAACTAGCCATTTGCATGATAAACATTTTTTTCAGAATGTTGTCTGTCTTCAACTCCATTTTTATAGAGTCAAATTAATTAACCCTCTTTGCATTTAAGATTTGTATTTTTCATGTCATGCTCACAATGGTAGCACTAGACATGGTGTTTCAATTTTCTAGCAGAAAAACCAAAATATCATGACATATAAATACTAGCTGGTAAATGAATATAAACATAAATAAATGTAAGTAAATGAATGCATGAATTAATAAATGAATAAATAAAATTTGAAGCTTACGATCAGCATATTCACCAGGAAATGAACTCATAACCTTGTTAGGAATTAATCACATCCATTTAAAAACTCATGCAGTTTTAATTCCTAAAATTCATCATTATTTAATAATCATTGTCTACAGTAAAGTTTAAAATTTTTCTTTAAATCTTTTCTATGTCTCTAATTTTAATGTCTTTTTCATTGTTTCTTTTTTATTATAATTATTTTTCTCATTTTATTAGTTAGATAGTCTTACTCTGCTTGTCCTTACTTTAGCAGGCAGAGTATTTTATTAGTCAAAATGCTTTGTGAACAAGTTGAACTAGCTTTTAAAAACTGCTGAATGCTGTGTCTAACCAAATTTAATCTTACCCAAAGTAGTTACAAGTGCACACAGTTACCTTAGGAAAAACAGAAACCAGGTATATGAAACCATTAGGACACCCTTCCTCACTTTGCTCTACTTCCTCTGCTGTCAGTTCATTCTCTGGTTTATCCTCAATACTAGAAACATAGCATTTACAGCTTTTGGGTTGAATATCCTCAAAGCTTAGTATCCAGAGAAATAAGGACTGTTGCCTTCTAGATCTATGTTAAAAAATGAATGGGGGGTGGGAGGGAGGGGAGGGTTGGGGATGGGTATTGAGGAGGGCACCTTTTGGGATGAGCACTGGGTGTTGTATGGAAACCAATTTGACAATAAATTTCATATATTGAAAAAATAAATAAATAAATAAAACAAAAAAATAAATAAATAAAAAATAAAAAAATTTTAAATGTTAAAAAAATAAAAATAAATAAAAAATGAATGAGTGAATAAATAAATAATAAAACAAGAGAATAATTAATTTGTGAGCACAGGTCATATACACATCTCTTGGAATAATCTCTGTAGCTGTGGCAATGTGTATACAGTGATTGAACGATTATGGGCCTCATGGGGAATAGATTCCATTAACAAAAAGGGCAAAGGAAGTGTCTCAGCAAGTGTTCTGGTTAAAACCTATGGATTGGGGGGCGTCTGGGTGGCTCAGTCAGTTAAGCGTCTGACTTCAGCTCAGGTCATGATGTCACAGTTTGTGAGTTCGAGCCCCACATTGGGCTCTGTGCTGACAGCTCAGAGCCTGGAGCCTGCTTCAGATTCCGTGTCTCCCCCTCTCTCTGTCCCTCCCATGCTCATGCTCTGTCTCTCTCTCTCTCTCTCTCAAAAATAAATAAAATGTTGGGGTGCCTGGGTGGCTCAGTCAGTTGAGCGGCCGACTGCGGCTCAGGTCATGATCTCACCGTTTGTGAGTGAGTTCAAGCCCCACATTGGGCTCTGTGCTGACAGCTCAGAGCCTGGAGCTTGCTTCTGATTCTGTGTCTCCCTCTCTCTCTGCCCCTTCGCCATTCATGCTCTGTCTCTCTCTGTCTCAGAAATAAATAAACATTAAAAAAAATTTTTTTAAATAAATAAAATGTAACCTATGGATTTAAACCTATGGATTGGAAGACAGACAGACCTGGGTCTTGCAATGCTTTGTGACCTAGTCTTTCTGAGGCTAAGTTTCCTCATCTGTAAATGAGAGTAATAAACGTGTGTACCATAAGGTGATGTTATAAAAATTCAGTGATATAATATAGGTGCTTAGCAAATTACTGTTCAATAAATCTTAGCTATCATCATCATCCTCAACTTCATCCTTATTATCATTATTGGTGAATAATCTGAAAGTTTTAGAAATGGGAGAACAGTTTTTAAAGGAAAATAATTGAGAAAATAAAAAGAAGAGCATTGGGGACAAGTTTTGCAAAAAATAAAATAAATTATAAGGTGCAAATGCTCAAATACTTCAGATACCACAGAACCTAATAACTATGCTTATAATTTCTTTTTTTTTAATGTTTATTTCTTTTTGAGAGAGACAGACAGAATGCCAGTGGGTTAGGGGCAGAAAGAGAGGGAGACACAGAATCCAAAGCAGGGCTCCAGCACAGATCCCGACACGGGGCTCGAAGTCACGAGCCATGAGATCATGACCTGAGCCAAAGTCGGATGCTCAACTGACTGAGCCACCCAGTCATCCCGTAATAACAATACTTATAAATCATTAGCCCCTTACAAGTGTGCTAACAGCTTTACATATATTGTGTCATTTCATCTGGTAACAACCCTAAAAGGCTTCTATTTTACAAATAAAGGAACTGAAGTTCATAAAGATGAATAACTTTTTAAAGTTATTTATGACACTAAGTTAAACCAAGCTAAATTTGCATAAGATAATTTTTCTTAGTAATGTAGTTATATGACCATTGGATGGGTATAAGATTCAGGAAAACTGTGCTCTGCCTCCAGTAGCAGCATGGATATAAACTAATCATGCGACTTTACTGAGATTTCATTTCTATACTTGTCATATCAAAATAATACCAGGCTCTACTGGGGGAGGGGAGTGCAATGTTCTAAGCATGGACACAGTGGTAGACACATCCATAGCCCCATTCTGCACAAGGAACTAGAAAACAGTTTCTTTGTCATTGAGTCTCTGTGTCAGAGATCCATGCCTGACATGAAATCAACACAAAAAGACTAGGACTAGTCCAACATTCATGGACTCAAAGAAACACACAGGTAATAGGACTGACTGATGTTAACAGAAACACAGAGAAAAGCCAGAAAGGAAAACCCGTGGATCAGTAAAAATCATGAGTCAGCAGGAATCATGAAGTTTAAAGCAGAAAAGAGGATACATTGAGAGGCAGAGACATTGAGATAAGCATGAATAGATGTCTACTAACCCCCATCACTACTATCAAGTAGGGGCAAAAAAAAAAAAACAAAACAGAAAAAAAAAACCTTCCTTTTAATGTATTGTCAAAAATACATTAAATCAACTATGTAAATTTTGAAATCTAAGGTCTCTGACTTCTGTCTACAAGATTGTTAAGATGGTTTCTTTTTCATTTCCCTATTGATCCCTACAATTCCCATTAGTTGAAGTAACCTGATCATGTTTCTGTGAATTGAAACCAGAAAGACTGACAAGCAGCCCTATGAGCCTCAAGTGAGGATAAGATAAAATATGAAAATGCTTTAAAATATTAGAAACTACACAAAACAAGGTATTTTGATAGTAAAGAGATATAACAACTGTATGTGTCTAAAGAGACCTAACTTTAGTAAAGGTAAAGACTTAGAATGAATAGGAAAAAAAACTAATTATACTATATACATTTATCAAAAGGATAATATGAAATGTATCTGACAGTCATTTTTAAGTTTCTGATTTCCTTCAGAGTTCCAATGAGGACAACTGTCAGGATATGCTTTCCACCTCCAAAAAAAAAAAAAAAAAAAAAAAAAGGAGTCAGAACAGTTTTTCCATTAAAATATCTTAATTTCTCCATACTATTCCTTGGGAAATAATTGAAGCTCCTTCAGCTGGAATACTGGTATGGAAAATCATTAAAATATGCTTGAGGGAACTAGCCTTTACTATCCTGGGGATGGAAGAGTTGAATGTAAGTCCTTTCATCTTTATTTAGACTCTTCTGTAATATATTTCCTTTCTGAGAAAGAATTTATCTCCATCCAACAACATGCTGGGGAAAATGGCAATACCAAACTATATCATAATGCAATAATCTATGTAATTAAATTATTTCATGGATCAATAGGAATGTGCAAATTGTGAAAAACTGTGAAATGTAATAATGTGTCTGACATTATAATTTCTGATGGCTTATTTATTCTTCAAGGGCTTTATACATTGATGCTCATTTGATTTCCCTGAACAAAGAAATGTTTCCTGGTTTGCTTTGGTTCTTCATTCCTTAGACAAATATATGTAGAGAGCATGTTCTGTGTAAGGCATTGTGTTAAGTGCTGTAGGGGATAAGAGGAAAAATAAGGTCTCTCTCCCTAAGGAATCTATGTTCTAATACAGACAGAGAGGCTCTGTGGTACACTGGAGGCAGAAGGACTCTGGGAACACACAGACTGGGTTCAGATTCCATATCTGTCCCTTGACAGCTGGGTCTCTGGCTTTATGTGGGTAAAATCAGAATAAAAACCCCTCTCTGAGGTGACTGTCATGAGAAACGAGAGATAACGTAAATAAAATGCCTAGAGAATATTGGTATTCAATCAATCAGTGTGACTTTCCTTACTCCTTAAAGAAGCAAAAAAAACTACCATCAGTGTAATATGCACTAAATATGTAAATCAATTACATAGAGAATAATATGGGAGCTTTACTATGAATTTTTAATATAGTGGTTGTCAGCTAGGAGAATGAACTATAAGAAACATCTGGGAAGATTTTTTTTAAGTTTATTTTTATTTATTTTCAGAGAGAGAGAGATAGAGAGCAAGTCGGGGAGGGGCAGAGAGAGAAGAAGAGACAGAATCCCAAGCAGGCTCTGTGTTCTTAGCACAGAGCCTGACATAGGGCTTGAACTCACGAACCTTGAGATCATGATGTGAGCCAAAATCAAGAGTTGGATGCTCAATCAACTGAGTCATCCAGGAGCCCCTGGAAAGCTTTTCAACTCCTTCAACCATCCCAACTACCCCTCAACATCCACCTACCCCTACCACATGCATACATTTTTAAATGTACCAGAATCAGAGAGAGAGAAGATCAAGCAAGTAGAGAAATCCTGAGTTCTGACACTTGGTGATTTTGGCCAAGCCATTCAATCTCTCTGAGTTTTGGTTTAGGGCAAATACCATGATTGCAAAAGTTTTCTATTCCTGTAACTAATATCGTGAGTGCCCTATATTAGGTACCCAGCAAATGTTTCCCCGTTGGCTAAAGAAACTGAAATTAGCAAAGTTGTAAAAACTATATTACAGTATTATTATGAGAATTAAATAATTTCTGGCAAAACACATTCTCAATGTTGCAGGCACTTGATATTTAATAGCAATTACCATGGAAAGGAAGGACATCCAAGAAAAACATCTCAGAAAAAACAATATTGAACACAGTACGATTCTGATAAGCCAGAGAGTAGACAGGGCTAACTTCACAAGCACTTGGTGGCAGGGTCATGCATATGTGAAAACAGTGGAGAAGCTAGTTTAGCTGGTGTTTTAAGCTCCGTACAAGCAGAGAGTGGCAGATGACGTTGCAAAGTAGATTGTGGTCAGTCTGTGAAAGTCCCCAAAGATGCTATTGAGGAGATTTTATTATGTCCACCATGCAAGGAGAAGTAAATGAAGGTTGCAGCACAAAAAGAAAGAGTGACATGATCAGAACTTCACTTTCAGAGAATTAATGTGGCACTTCTGTTCAGGCTGGGAAGAAACCTGATGAGAGGTGTGCACAATAACCCAGGAAGCTAGTAGCAACAGTCTTTAAATAATGGTAGAAGCATTAATGGAAGGAACAGGTCAAGACATGTTTCAGGAGAGGAATCAACAAGTCTTGGTAATACGGTAGGTGAGGAAAGGAGAACAAAATGTTCCAGAATTAATTCAAAGTTTGGCAACTATGAGAATAATTATCCCATTTACAAAAGCAGAGATGTCAACAGGAGAAACTTCTTGTAAAGGGAGAATATTTGTTTAAGAAAAAAGTATTAAACATTTTAATTCAGTTTTGAACTTGCTGCACTTGAGGTATCAAAGAGTTACCCAGGAAAACTCAGAGATTGGGGTCAAAGATGCTTTTGATCATCATTTAAATAGAAATTTTAAAAAGACCTCATGAAGAAATGTTAAGGATAGAGCATCAGGAAATATTCATCCTTTAGGGGCAAGAAAAGAAGAAAACTTGTCTATTTTACTAAAATAAAATTGTTCTAGTGCCATAATTAGTTAATACTATGCCTCAGATTTTATTTAAGTGTATATTTATGGCAAAAAAATGTGTATTCATGGCATCACATTTGTATTATGACAGATTAAAAACTACTGATTACCTTTATTTTCAACATAACTATTAATTGTCTATAACTTACAGAAGCCTTATTTAATTCATATAGGAATGAGTCCCCAAATGGTCCTATACAAGTCTTCCAATTTACATAACTCCAGGAATCCTGCATTTATTTTCTTTATGCTTTTAGTTCTTTTTGCCACCCACGAGTTATTGTAAGAGGAATGATTCATAACAATTAAAACTCAGTTTGCAATAAATTTGTAGACCTTGCAGATAGAAAGGGACCTGCAAAATCATAAAGCAGACCCTCTTCCATCCCCTAGAATTTTGACTTCAATATTAAAGCTACTATTCAGTTAATGAAAATTGCCTCACATGGAATTATATGTAAATGAGACATATTATTCCCACCATTTGAAGAAATTATGATGATAGATACTTTATGATATATTTAAAAGTACAACCATGCCTGGTGGTGACTCAATCCAATTTTTCCAGATATTTCATTTCAGTGATAAACTGAAAAAGAGCATTCAAGGAATTTTCAGGATGAAGGTTGAAATAAAAGACACTGGTGTGTGATTTTATTTAATTAATGAAGCAAATATCTGTTAAGTCCTAGAGTGACAACAGTGAGCAATATTTCTGCCTTCACAGAGCTTTCAGAGGAGCAAAAAAACTGACATACCCAAAATTAATTCCAGTGAAGGAGACGGACTTATGGAGGGGAAAGGACAAAGGTGCTACAGGCCCAGAGCAGGGGCAGCTACTTAGCTTAGAGGTATTCTGGAACGCTGCCAGTGGCAAAGTGACATTTAAATTGAGGCCAAAAGAGTGAATAGGAGTTGTCCAGGGCAAAGAGGAGAGAGGAAGTGGAGCAGAGCACTTTGCCTCTCTCTCACCGTCAGTTTCATCATCTGTGAATTAGAGAACACAGAACTCACTATCTGTAAGGCTTTTTCCAGGTCTAAAACCCAATGCCCTATTTTAATAGGCTCTTCTCCATAGCCAAAATGCCCTTGCCTCTTTGACCCTCCTTCACCTGAACTGCCTGGTTAATTCCTATACGCCCTTAAAGACAACTCAAGCCATCTTACAGCTCCTTCTTGAAGCTCTCTTTGAACTCCCCCATTATTCCAGGTAGAGCTGGTCTCTCCTCCCTTACTGTCACCTCTGTCACTTCACAGTTCTTTTGTCTGCCTCTCCAACTAGATACTGAGCACACTGGGGCAATGACAGAGTTATATTTATCTAGACGCTCCTAGCATCTGTCAACATCTGGCATGTAGTAGGGGTTCCATAAATCTTGAATAAATAAATGCATGATTTTAAGATTTAAATCTTGAAAGATTTAAATATCTTTTTTACACCCCTATATACAACAAGAACACAGTGGAAGGTGATAATATTGCTATTCTTTTGAAAATTGGGAACTCTATCAAAAGAGTTTTCCAATATTACGGCAAAATTTAAAGTTAGATAAGAATCCATTGGAACTTTGGTGATCCAAAGCCTTATCAGACACCACAATGGTCACTTTTTGAAGATTACTATGCTTAAAAGTATAAGTATCTGTTTGGGATAAATTACTTTTTCTTATCTTCATACTTCACCTTCATTTTTATCATGAAACTGCCTTATTATTCACAGTGGTTTCAAAAATCAATCATGCTGATATAAAAATAATCAATCATTAATTAAAAAGGCAAACAAAGCTGATTTATACACTACATAACTAGAAACAAACATGTGATTATGATGTTGAATGCACATTTTGATAGTAAAATTAACATGCCAATGTTTTATGTGAGTATGAAGGATTAAAACTTTGGTTACCTAATTCACTTTTTGAAGATTAAAAATGTTATCTCTTATATTATGAAGGTCAAGAGTTTTATGAACTGAATTAGCAGGTGATTTTTATTAAGCATTGATTTAATATACTGTTTTTCCTTTTTTCAGCCCCATGACATGCCTAATATGATTTCTGAAATTCCTTTGTCAACAATAGGCAAGTTTTAACATTTGCAGGAGTCCTTTGAATACCTTGTCAGACTAACTTTCCCATAAAGGCCAATGAAAACTACAGTTGTAAAGAAAATCACAACCCCTCACTTTTAGTTCATTTAGAGGCCCTTGAGTGTTCAATGACGTGAAAAGTGACATATACCTGTGAATTAAGGAACTTTAATTACACCAAGAGTGTACTTCATTATATAATACATAACTCAGGAGACAATTTTCTATGTTGAAAATTCAATCCACCTTCTGTATTCAAATTTATCCCCCACTTTCAGGCATATTCAAAATATTATAAAACATGGACAAAAAGTGTTGAGGCCCTATGGTGGACAGAGTCAGAATAAAAGAAGGAGGCCCATTGTAATGGAGTCAGCTAGAATGATTTAAGATTCATCAGACACAAATTTAGGAGTATCTTTTCCTTTAACACCACAAGTGAACCCAAGAAATAGTGCCTTACAGGGATGCAGATTTCTGAGCCAAAATTTAATGGAGCCTTTCCCTCTATTAAACTACCTTCTGCCATTTTTCCTTCATGATAAGTATTTCATCAGAAAATATTTCCCCCTTTCTCCATCTTAGAAGCAAAGGAATCGTTAACACTGATAATTGGCTAAGTAGAAAATTACCAGTGTTAATGATTTATGGAGTTAGTGGTTAGCATTCACTGCTCAAGCCTCATCACAGAAACCATCATGGAACAGGATGGGAAATGACTGATAATTGAGAAAGAACTAGGAACTTTGTTCCTTCTAGCTTAACTTCTACAGGTTTGGACAAATCACTTAGCTTTTGGGAAACCTGTTCAGTGCACATGCTTCATCTTCATTCATTCTTTTACTTTTACATTCATTCATTCATTCATTCATTCATTCACTGTTTATATGAGTGTTTGTGAAATCAATCCCTGAGAAAGGAGTTTACTATAAATAACAGTCTTTCCTATGTTTCTGCCTCAAAAAGCTCTGAGAGGCCATCTTATTCCTGCCACATTTCTGAGGGAGCCAGGTGCCTGCCCTCCCCAGATTGAGTTTTCTTGTTATTTAGTAAGAAGGCATCTAATTGTTCTCTTTTAATTAAAGACAGAAAGTCCCACTGGAGTACACTTTAAGGGACCCCTCTCAGTTACGCAACTGTGTACAGTTGTGGTCCTCTAGAGGGACATAGAAAAAGCAGTCTTCTTGAAATGCAATTCAGATCAAGTCCTTCCTCAACTCAGAACCTTCCAGTATCTCCATCTCTCTCAGAGAAGAGCCACAGTTTGTAAGACAACAAACCGGGCACTGTGGATGGTTGACACCCCTCATTTGTCTTTCCCTTACACCTTACAGTTCCCTCAGCGACTTTCTTTTCCTCTGACACCACAGGTACCCTCCTGCCTCCAGGCCTGTGCACCTGCTCCCTTTCCTCTGCCTAAAATGCTTTCTCCTCTGATGGACACATGGTCGGCTGGCTCCAACATTTCTTTCAAGTCTTTATTCAAAAGTTACCTTTATAAAGAGTCCTCTTCTGGCTACCTTTTGTAATACTTAACCCTTTACTTTTAACACTTTACTTTTTCTTGCATCTTTCTTCTCCTTAGCACTTACTACTATCTAGCAAACTGCACATTTTTAAAATGTATTTGTCTTGTCTACTTCCTTTCTTTCCGAGGAGAACATGAGTTCCATAAAGGCAAGATTTGTGTCTGTTGTGTTCACTCCTACACCCCCAACATCTGGAATGGCTGGCTCAGCATATAAAGGGTGCTTAGTAAATATTTGTTGAAAAATGTTTTTGAGTTGGGTATGTCTTTTTAGGTCAGCCTTGCTAAGGGGGAAAATAAGCCATTTCTTCTAAGAAGCCTAAGAAATCTTTTTGAGAAGAGATTGATACCAAACCTTTCAATAAGAGCTGCAAAGCTGGGCACACTAAGGCCCTTGTTTAATGAACAACTTGGTTTGAGTGTTAGTAATTTGCAAGTACGTGCTCGTTCTGCATTCGCCTCTTCCATTTCAACAAGTACCTTCTACCACAGGACTTGTGTGTAGCTGCTCCATCCTCTGAAAAGGTGCTTCCTGTCCAATCAAACCTTACCTAGTTTCCTCCCTCACCCCTCAGATTTCAGCTCTAACATCCCCAGGGAAACTTCCTCTGGTTCTGCTCATAGGACAGTACCTCTTTCCTTAGCAGTGCTTTTCACTTATAATAATCCATGTATCTGTGTGATTATTTGATTAAACTCTCCTCTTCATAGATTGTAAGCACCACAAGGACAGAGATGGGGTTTACTTTTATTTGATATTCTCTGCCCAACACAGATCATGGGCCACAGCACTGAGAGAAGCTCAACAAATATTTGATGGAAGGATTTTGAGTAATTGGAGCGAGCTGACTGACTTTGAATAAGAGAGTGAGACATTTTTGCATCACTTCTTGGACAATCAGGATGTAAGGAATGAAAATGGCAATGGGAAGAAGAGAGAGAAGAACAATGGGTAAAGTGGTTAAGATCTGGGTACGAAGTGATGACACTCTTAAAAAACTTGAATTAGGCTCATGAAACTTGTGAACACTTGGTCTGAAGAAAATTTGATCATGAATAGGTAGGAAAGTCAAGGAAAGATAAGACTCCTTTCTGTTTGTATCTCTCCCCCCACCCCCCAGTGAAGTCTTGGGGAAGGATATGGCCTTCCGCCAGGGATAAAAAGGGGATTGTGTTGTGGAACAGGATAATTTCCACTAAACTCTAAGCAAAAGGACTGCAGATAAAATCTGGGTTATATAGCTCCCAAGACCCCTCTCTCTGCTGTCCCTAATTCAGACTCTACCTTACACCATTTAGATCACAACCATAGGTCACCACTGTCTGCTCGTTTTAGTCCTCTGCATCCTGTAGAGAATGAGTGCAACCCAAACCCTAAATGGTATCCACAGCTCTTCATAATCTAGCCCTTGCCTCTGACCTATAGACACACGTTTCACACCATCCTCCCAGATACAGCCCACTCTCCAGCCGAGTTCAGCTTCTCCAAACATAGCAGTCTGCTCTATGACCTCAAACCTTGGCATACCTTGTTTCCAATGCTTGGAATGTCCTATCACACATATTTACATTGAATATTTCCATTAATCCTTCAGCTCAAGCTCCATGGAATTTTCCCTAAGGAAAGTTAGTGGCTTCAACCTTTGGGATTCCTTAATACCTTGTTAACCCTTTATTATTGGGATCACTATGTGATTTTGCAATATTTCTACTAACATGATTGTTTCACTAGGCTATGAGCCACTTGAGAGCACAAATGGGGAGAGTATTCACATCAATACATTCCTAAGGTTGAATATAGGACATGACACATAATGATTGCTTCACAAGTAATTGCTCAATTAATAACAAGCTTGTGTTTAAATAATGTGCAACAAATTTTGTGGTTGGAAAGGAGTTATATCTGAGACAGAGTAAATATCATGCCCAAATTGTGATCCAGTGCTATACAATGATTCAATAATTTACAATTATGTTGTTCAAGTGTAATAAAAAAGGGAGGAAGTAAGAAAGGATGATTGTCCTAAATAGCATTGGCTTCCTTTCTTAATTTCAGGGTACATTTATTAAACCCCTCTAATGCACAGAGACTTAAGACTTCAACATCAGCCCTTTCTTTACAATGGCTGCATTTTTTCAGTGTGCCATGGAGTGACATGCTCTGCAGTATTTCTCGGGACCGCTGCAGTAATGCTGTTCAGTCCACAGGCCCATCAGTGTAAGAATACTTGAAATTTCGCTCAAAGTTGGTGTAAATACCTTACATTCCTCTCAGTGACAGATAACAGTTACAGATTCGAAGGCAGACATGTTATCATTCAAGGCCTTCGTAGACATATTTCTCCATGATGACACCTCAGTCCTGTGACAAATATCCAGCATCTTGCTCGTGTAAGTGTTAACTGCATGAAGGAATTCATAAGTTTGGTTGTGGTATAGGTAGGCTATGTACATAATGAATTGTTTTGAATGAGGAAACTTTTTTGATTTCATATCAGTCTAGGGTTTCTGGATACTAACTAAATTTTGAGTGGTAAACATTCCATGGGTGATCTTTATACCATAGTTGACTGTCATTAGGAATCCCAGCAAGTTATCCAACAGAACAATAAGAAAAGGGAAAGAAAATCAGTATGTAGACGCTAAATTTAATTAATATTCACTAAGAATACAAAATGTACTAGGTTTTTTGAAGGTACTTTCACACACATTATTTCACTTAATCCACATGACTCAGTTAGATTTTTGTTATCTCCATTTTATCAATGAAGAGATTTAAGTAACTAAAAGCTTTCCTTAGACCTCAGAAGTAAGGTGCCTATAGCACCTCCTTCATATTTGGTTAAAACTCTTAGCCCAGGGCACCACAGTTTTTTGTCATTATCAACATTTTCCTCCTCACCACCATGACGTAAGCATGCACTATGAGTTAAGTACATAATCTCATTTACTCTATATTCACAATAGCACTTTCTGATACATATTATTATTCTGATATAAACACATAAGAAAACATATTTGAGGATTTAAGTGACTTTTCCAAGTCTACACAGCTAGAAGATTATAGGCAGCTATTGATCTTAAGTCCTCTGTCTCCAGAGACCATGCTCTTAAACCCTGGACTACAATGCCTCTTGTGAATTTCTTTTTCTGCGTGTTTCATTAAACTGTCAATTGTTTGACGGCATGAAGCATATATCATTCAATTTTAAAACTTCATAATAGCTACTCAATATGGGTTTGTTGAACTATCAGAAACTGGCTTCCAAGCTTACCTTCTTTGCTGGATTTACTATCCAATCTTGAGAAGCTCTTTTAATTGTTATGAGCTTTTCAAGAAGATCATATAAACTGAAATTTTAAATATGATCCAGAGTTAAGTAAAAAAAGGAAGAGGATAAGCATGTCTAGAAGAGAGTGTGGTGTGATACATTCAGAGGACAGTCCATACACAGGTAAGACTAAAGTAAAGAAAGGGTGTGGGGGGTGGAAGAAAATGAGATCAGAAGACAGAGTATTCACTATCTAGTGTTCTAAGCCAAAATGTCTTAATTTTTGGTTTTTTTGTGAATGGTCAAGAAAACAGATGAAGGATTTAAGCAGAGAGTACCATGATACTATCTTGCATGTTAGAAAGATTACTCTTGCAGTAACAAAATGAATGGATCAGAGGAAACTAGTGAAATGACTTAGGCAAGAAATTAATTATTTGAGCCAGAACTAAGGCAGTGGAGGTGGGCATAGAAAATAAAAGGGGGCAGATATTATGAAGGTGGAATCTGAAGAACACCATGACTGGTCAGATGTGGAAGAGGGGAGAGTTAAAGATACCTCCTAGGTTTCTACCTTGAGTGATGAGGCAGTTGTTGGGGGATATCCACAAAAAGAAGCCTTATAGGAAAAGCAAGTTTTGGAGCAAAATAATTAACTTTAAGTTCTGGATACTAAGCAGGTAGATAGATAAATAGATCTTAGCTGAACAGAGAGATTTGGGCTAGATGCATAGCCTACCTTACTAGGGTATGGAAAAGGTCACCAGAGAAAGCATAAAGAATGTAAAAAGAGCAGAGGGTCAGAGGACACAGTCCTTTTGGGTAAAACATGTAATTCAGAGTTAAGTGCAAGAAAAGAAGCCCAAAGAGCAGACTGGGTGGCCTGGAAATAACTGAGGAGGAGAAACTTTCAAAAGGAGGCATGATTAAGAGTGTTGGATACTGCAAAAGGATAAAAATTAGACCCAGTCTCCCTGACTGCTGTTCTACGTTAATCTGGCCTCCAAGAAGATTTGACACTACCTTAGCACGTGACTTCTTTTCTACTGAATCAGACAAGGGGAAGCTAATTATTTGCTGTGGACCAAGATAATCTTATAGGTAGGTAGCGCATGAAGCAAATCATACTCTGCTTTTTTCCTTACTTCCCTTCCCCAAGGGCTACACTTTTTTATACAAATGGAATCTTGTCAAAATGAACTGAAAGAGTATCTTGATGGAGAAAAGAATCACACACACACAAAAAAAATGTATCTTAGGGCCTAAAGCTGCAGGAGTGGGGATTTTCTTTCATATACATGAGACGATTATGAACAACTATGAATATATGTACGTGTGAACTTCAAAGCCTTTTAGCATTTCCTGACAACTTCTCTATTGGCTTTCCATATAATTACATCCCCCCAAAATGGAATGATAACCCTGATATATCAAACATGACTACCAGCGCAGCTCTCTTCTCTTCTTCCTTTCTTCCCTTTTCAAATATTTACATGCAGCTGAAAGTCTGAATGTCCATTAAGCACATAATTAGTCTCAAGAGTTAACATTAACAAAATGCAAAATACATGTAGGAGAAAATACTAATTCTACTAGATTTGCACTGAGATCTATTTGTTATTCTCCTGCAAAAAGTCCTGCTAGTGCAGATGTCATCCCAGATGACTTATCACTTAAAAATGACAGCTGGGCAGGAGTAGACTATTTCGCATCTGTTTACAATGTATTTATATGTAATTAACACCTTACAAATAATTCATGAAAATAATAAATTTGACAAAATATACTGCATTATCCTTAAACTTTAAATCAAAAGATTTCAGCAGGTATAGGAAAACAATAGTATAATTGCATGCTTCCACTCAGGAAAGGTTAAATAATTTGGTCAAGGCCATACAGACAATAAGTGGGAGGGTTCGAATTAGAACCAACAGTCATGCCCTTAACCAGTACTGTCAGTTCTTGCACAAGCTATTTGTTTGTGCCCACATCCCTAAGATGAGAAGACCCAGGTAAAGGAAGGGATCCCTACACAAAACATGCTTGAAAAGTATATGAACTACCTCCTTATCTAATTCTCAATACAGACACATGTGTGTAATACCTGAAACCGGCAATAGGACTGAGGGGTACAAGCAGGGAAGGGAAATATGTATTAAAATATCCACAGAGTATCTGGGTTCACCTTCTTTTTGGAAGGACATTAGGTTAGAGAATTGGGAACATATGGAGAATGGGAAGCTGGCAAACCTAAACACTTAGGAACTTGGAAAGAATGAGGCATATAAGTACCCTGGAAAATATCTTCAGCTCATAATGGGCTCCAGTGATGCAAAGTGTGTGTGTAGTTGCACTTGCATGCACATTCAAGTATAAGTGCAGGCTCAAATTAATATTTTACCCTTCTTTTCCAGTTAGAAACACAGGTATCTTCTCAGTAGTAAGATGGAGGGAAACATGACTTGAAGTCATTTCAAGAATTTCCAGTTAAGCCCCAGTAAGAACTGCCATTTTTCTGATGAAGATGTAAAAGTGACAGAAGAAAAACACAGAGTGATTGCTAAGACCCAAGGTCCAGGTTCAGTTCTGTACTCGGTAAAAATCTGTCCACCTCAAATTTTGACTTGAGTTCATATAATTTATTGCATAAACTGTACTTTCTTATTAGTACAGCTGGATTTGACATTAGCAAGCTCTGACACCTTTGGCTGGTTGTTTCTTCCTTCTGGGTGTCAGTCTCTCCATCTGTAAAATAGGGTTAATAATAGTACAGACTGTGTTGTTGGAGAGGGCATCTAAGCTACCTTGAAATTACTCAATGAATGTTAAGTGCATTATCATCCCTATTATACCTGCTGTTATTGCCATCCTTAACTCTTATTGAATCTTACCATCAGAAATTTCTGTCAAAAACTAAAGGTGCAGCACAAAACAGAAAAATATTTTCTGAAATTGCGAAGTTTAAATTGGTACTATTTATGTTTCCCAAATTGGAAATACTGGCATACTCTTTAATTACTTCTTTATTCCCATCCACGTGCAAAGAGGTCATCAAATCTTATTAGTCTATCTTCAAATGACTTGTGAATCTTACTACACTATTTTATCTCCTCTCTGGATGAATATTCCTAGTCTTTTAAAAAAAACAAGCAAGTAAACAACAAAAAAACCTCACCCCTGACCTTCCAACTGTCAAACCATATCTCTGCTTCTCTTTACAATAAATGTCCTCAAAATGCCATGGATAATCACAATCTCCACTATCAACCTTCAAATTTGGCTTGAATAAATGGCTCTCATACAGTTCTTATTGAGGTCACCTTTCTGATACCAAATCTAATGGCCAGTTTTCAGTCTTAATCCTTATCAACCCATATGTAGCTTCATCATAAGTGATTACCCTGTTTCTCTGAACACTGTCTGCACTTGGCTTCTGAGACACCACACTCTCAGGACACTCCTTCTCAATCCCTCCTATACTCATCACTACTAATCTCTCCAATTTCTGACACTTTGATTCCTCCAAATCTGTGCCTTTGAACCTTCTTGCCACCCTACACCACTAACTAGGTAACACTATTTAATTTTTTTTAATGTTTATTTTTGAAAGAGGGAGAGAACAACTCCAGGAGAGACAGAGGGACAAGGAGAGAGAGAATCCCAAGCAGCCTCCACACTGTCATGCAGATCCCAATGTGGGGCTTGATCCCATGAACCATGAGATCATGACCTGAGCTGAAATCAAGAGTCGTACATTTAACCTACTGAGCCACCCAGACACCCCAACACTAGCTAGTCTCCTCTTTTAAAATACTATCTATATACTAATGACTTCCAAATTTCCATTTCCTCACCTTTCCCTCACCTCCAGACTTTTATATCCAACTGCTTATTTAACATCTCCATTTGGGCATCCAAAAGACGTCTCAAACTTGGTATGTCTAAAGTAGAATTCCTGATTTTGCTGTAGACCTGCTCTTCCATAGTCTCCATCAAGGAAATTCCACTCTTCAAATGGAAATTCTAATTTCTCAAGGCCCAAAACCTTGCAGCTACCCTTAATTCCTTTGTTTCCTTCATACTCACATCAAATCCATCAGTACAGTGGGTCTGCTTTATATCCAGTCATATCAGACTACACCCAGAATCTGACCACCTGGCCCAAGCCACCACCATCTTTCCCTGGGATTGCACTGGACTCTTCATTGTTTCCCTGCTTCTATATTCTACTGTATATTGTGCATCCAGGAAAGTTTTAAGACATCTGCTAAAATATCTCCAATGGCTTCCTTCCCCACTCTGACCAAAAGCCAAAGTCCTTACAGTGAGCCAAACACAATTTACCTCTCCACTACCACCCTATCCATCACTCACTTCCCCCTAGCCACAGTAATCTACTTGCTATTCTTCAGAACTGCCAGGCATACGTCCATCTCATGGCTTTTGCCTTTTATGCTTCCTTTATTTGGCATGCTCAGTCCAGATACCTCTACAAATTATTTCAGGTCTCTGCTAAAAAGTCACCTTATCAGTAAGCTTTCCCCTTCTCTTCTTATGAAATAATGACTAATACCTTATCCCAACCCTGATATTCCTTATACTCCCTATCCTGCTTTATTACTTTCCTATCACAGTCTGACAAATTATACATTTCCTTATTTATCTTCATTTCTTTATGTTATTCTCTCTCAACTAGAATGTAAGCCCCTGAAGGGCAAGGAATGTGTTTTAGTCACTGCTAGATTCCCACTACCTAGAAGAGTGCCAAGTCTTGGATAAATATTTGCTGAATGAAAAGAGGTTGTTGTTTTTTTTTAATTTTTAAATATAATGTATTGTCAAATTGGCTACCATACAGTGTATACAGTGTGTTCTTCGTTTTGGGGGTAGATTCCTGTGATTTGCTGCTTACATACAACACCCAGTGCTCATCACAGCAAGTGCCCTCCTCAATGCCCACTACCCATTTTCCCCTCTCCCTTGCCCCCCATCAATCCTCCGTTTGTTCTCTGTATTTAAAAGTCTCTTATGGTTTGCCTCCCTCCCTCTATGTTTGTAACTTATTTTTCCTTTTTCGTATGAGTGAAAAGATATGATATCTGTCTTTCTCTGACTTACTTATTTCACTTAGCACAATACCCTCCAGTTCTATCCACTCTGCTGCAAATGGCAGGATTTCATTCTTTCTCATTGCCAAATAGTATTCCATTGTATATATAAACCACATCTATCCATTCATCAGTTGATGAAAATTTAGGCTCTTTCCATAATTTGGCTACTGTTGAAAGTACTGTTATAAACATTGGGGTACATGTGCCTTTATGAATCAGCACTCCTGTATCCTTTGCATAAATTCCTAGTCGTGCTATTGCTGGGTCATAGGGTTGTTCTATTTTTAATTTTTTGAGGAAATTCCACACTGTTTTCCAGAGCAGCTGCACCAGTTTGCATTCCCACAAATAGTGCAAGAGAGTTCCCGTTTCTCCACATCCTCGCTAACATTTGTTGTTTTCCGAGTTATTAATTTTAGCCACTCTGACTGGTGTGAGGTGATATTTCAGTGTGGTTTTGATTTGTATTTCCCTGATGATGAGGGACGTTGAGTATATTTTCATGTGTCTGTTGGCCATCTGGATGTCTTCTTTGGAGAAGTGTCTATTCATGTCTTCTGCCCATTTATTTACTGGATTATTTGTTTTTTGAGTATTGAGTTTGGTAAATTCTTTAGAGACTTTGGATACTAACTCTTTATCCAGTATATCATTTGCAAATATCTTTTCCCATTCCGTTGGCTGCCTTTTAGTTTTGTTGATTTTTTCCTTTGCAGTTCAGAAGTTTTTTATCTTAATGAGTTCCCAAATAGTTCATTTTTGCTTTTAATTTCCTTGCCTTTGGAGACGTGTTGAGCAAGAAATTGCTGCAGCTGAGGTCAAAGAGGTTGTTGCCTATTTTCTCCTCTAGGGTTTTGATGGGTTCTAGGGTTTTGATTAGGTGTTTCATCCATTTTGAGTTTATTTTTGTGTATGGTGTAAGAAATGCATGGAATCAGTATTACCACTGCTCTATTTCAAGCTCTCATCTCTCCCCTTGGGCCAGTGCCTTAACTCCCACCAGACTTTCCTCCATCCTCAATTTACTTTTTGTACTGCCAGAGTTACCTTCCTAAGGGTAAATCTTGGTGCCTTAATTCCCATATTCAGCCTTCTACAGCCTTACAACATCTATAGAATACAATTCAAATTGCTTTGTCAGGTAAGGGTCAGGATCTATCTGGTCCACATTTTCTATATTCCAGCCACACCAAGTTTTTCTGTGAATTCCTCTAGCAAACCATAAGCTCCTAAAAGTAACTACTACATCTTGCTCAACTATAATTGAGTTCTCTAGTCATCACCAAGCTCACAGATTCTTATATATGGTAGATATTCAATAAATGTTGTTGAAAAATGAACAGATGAATGAATTAAGTCATACTATTTGAAACATGATGATTACTACCCCACCTGGGATGACTCTTCCCCACTTCTCTACATGGAAATTCTTTCAAATTCTTTAAGATCCAGGTCATATGTCACCTTCTATCTATGGGTAGCCTGCTTGGATTCCCCCAAGTAGTTGTAGTCACTCTCTCCTTTGAGCTCTTTGTTAGTATTTCTTATACAGCCTTCTGGAATATTAGCTTCATGAGAGCAGGATCTTTATCACTTCTCTATCCTCAAGGCCTAGGCCAGTGCCTGACACATAGCAGATGCTCAATAAATTTCAGCTGAATAAGTAATTTTCACCATCTGCTTTGTAATTTTTCTGCTAACAAATATGATGCCTCCATTATACCATGAATAACCAGAGGGCAGGGACGCTGACTTTTTTCACTGCAACAGAATGTTTGTCACAAGTATACATTCCATAAATATTGCCTCAATAAATAGTATTTTTTTTTAATATGAAGTTTATTGACAAATTGGTTTCCATACAACACCCAGTGCTCATCCCAAAAGGTGCCCTCCTCAATACCCATCACCCACCCGCCCCTCCCTCCCACCCCCCATTAACCCTCAGTTTGTTCTCAGTTTTTAAGAGTCTCTTATGCTTTGGCTCTCTCCCACTCTAACCTCTTTTTTTTTTTTTTTCCTTCCCCTCCCCCATGGGTTCCTGTTAAGTTTCTCAGGATCCACATAAGAGTGAAACCATATGGTATCTGTCTTTCTCTGTATGGCTTATTTCACTTAGCATCACACTCTCCAGTTCCATCCACGTTGCTACAAAAGGCCATATTTCATTTTTTCTCATTGCCACGTAGTATTCCATTGTGTATATAAACCACAATTTCTTTATCCATTCATCAGTTGATGGACATTTGGGCTCTTTCCATAATTTGGCTGTTGTTGAGAGTGCTGCTATGAACATTGGGGTACAAGTGCCCCTATGCATCAGTACTCCTGTATCCCTTGGGTAGATTCCTAGCAGTGCTATTGCTGGGTCATAGGGTAGGTCTATTTTTAATTTTCTGAGGAACCTCCACACTGCTTTCCAGAGCGGCTGCACCAATTTGCATTCCCACCAACAGTGCAAGAGGGTTCCCGTTTCTCCACATCCTCTCCAGCATCTATAGTCTCCTGATTTGTTCATTTTGGCCACTCTGACTGGCGTGAGGTGATACCTGAGTGTGGTTTTGATTTGTATTTCCCTGATGAGGAGCGACGCTGAACATCTTTTCATGTGCCTGTTGGCCATCTGGATGTCTTCTTTAGAGAAGTGTCTATTCATGTTTTCTGCCCATTTCTTCACTGGGTTATTTGTTTTTCGGGTGTGGAGTTTGGTGAGCTCTTTATAGATTTTAGATACTAGCCCTTTGTCCGATATGTCATTTGCAAATATCTTTTCCCATTCCGTTGGTTGCCTTTTAGTTTTGTTGGTTGTTTCCTTTGCTGTGCAGAAGCTTTTTATCTTCATAAGGTCCCAGTAATTCACTTTTGCTTTTAATTCCCTTGCCTTTGGGGATGTGTCGAGGAAGAGATTGCTACGGCTGAGGTCAGAGAGGTCTTTTCCTGCTTTCTCCTCTAAGGTTCTGATGGTTTCCTGTCTCACATTTAGGTCCTTTATCCATTTTGAGTTTATTTTTGTAAATGGTGTGAGAAAGTGGTCTAGTTTCAACCTTCTGCATGTTGCTGTCCAGTTCTCCCAGCACCATTTGTTAAAGAGCCTGTCTTTTTTCCATTGGATGTTCTTTCCTGCTTTGTCAAAGATGAGTTGGCCATACGTTTGTGGGTCTAGTTCTGGGGTTTCTATTCTATTCCATTGGTCTGTGTGTCTGTTTTTGTGCCAATACCATGCTGTCTTGATGATGACAGCTTTGTAGTAGAGGCTGAAGTCTGGGATTGTGATGCCTCCTGCTTTGGTCTTCTTCTTCAAAATTCCTTTGGCTATTCGGGGCCTTTTGTGGTTCCATATGAATTTTAGGATTGCTTGTTCTAGTTTCGAGAAGAATGCTGGTGCAATTTTGATTGGGATTGCATTGAATGTGTAGATAGCTTTGGGTAGTATTGACATTTTGACAATATTTATTTTTCCAATCCATGAGCAGGGAATGTCTTTCCATTTCTTTAAATCTTCTTCAATTACCTTCATAAGCTTTCTATAGTTTTCAGCATACAGATCCTTTACATCTTTGGTTAGATTTATTCCTAGGTATTTTATGCTTCTTGGTGCAATTGTGAATGGGATCAGTTTCTTTATTTGTCTTTCTGTTGCTTCATTGTTAGTGTATAAGAATGCAACTGATTTCTGTACATTGATTTTGTATCCTGCAACTTTGCTGAATTCATGTATCAGTTCTAGCAGACTTTTGGTGGAGTCTATCGGATTTTCCATGTATAATATCATGTCATCTGCAAAAAGCGAAAGCTTGACTTCATCTTTGCCAATTTGGATGCCTTTGATTTCCTTTTGTTGTCTGATTGCTGATGCTAGAACTTCCAGCACTATGTTAAACAACAACGGTGAGAGTGGGCATCCCTGTCGTGTTCCTGATCTCAGGGAAAAAGCTCTCAGTTTTTCCCCGTTGAGGATGATGTTAGCTGTGGGCTTTTCATAAATGGCTTTTATGATCTTTAAGTATGTTCCTTCTATCCCGACTTTCTCAAGGGTTTTTATTAAGAAAGGGTGCTGGATTTTGTCAAAGGCCTTTTCTGCATCGATTGACAGGATCATATGGTTCTTCTCTTTTTTTTTGTTAATGTGATGTATCACGTTGATTGATTTGCGAATGTTGAACCAGCCCTGCATCCCAGGAATGAATCCCACTTGATCATGGTGAATAATTCTTTTTATATGCTGTTGAATTCGATTTGCTAGTATCTTATTGAGAATTTTGGCATCCATATTCATCAGGGATATTGGCCTGTAGTTCTCTTTTTTTACTGGGTCTCTGTCTGGTTTAGGAATCAAAGTAATACTGGCTTCATAGAATGAGTCTGGAAGTTTTCCTTCCCTTTCTATTTCTTGGAATAGCTTGAGAAGGATAGGTATTATCTCTGCTTTAAACGTCTGGTAGAACTCCCCTGGGAAGCCATCTGGTCCTGGACTCTTATTTGTTGGGAGATTTTTGATAACCGATTCAATTTCTTCGCTGGTTATGGGTCTGTTCAAGCTTTCTATTTCCTCCTGATTGAGTTTTGGAAGAGTGTGGGTGTTCAGGAATTTGTCCATTTCTTCCAGGTTGTCCAATTTGTTGGCATATAATTTTTCATAGTATTCCCTGATAATTGTTTGTATCTCTGAGGGATTGGTTGTAATAATTCCATTTTCATTCATGATTTTATCTATTTGGGTCATCTCCCTTTTCTTTTTGAGAAGCCTGGCTAGAGGTTTGTCAATTTTGTTTATTTTTTCAAAAAACCAACTCTTGGTTTCGTTGATCTGCTCTACAGTTTTTTTAGATTCTATATTGTTTATTTCTGCTCTGATCTTTATTATTTCTCTTCTTCTGCTGGGTTTAGGCTGCCTTTGCTGTTCTGCTTCTAGTTCCTTTAGGTGTGCTGTTAGATTTTGTATTTGGGATTTTTCTTGTTTCTTGAGATAGGCCTGGATTGCAATGTATTTTCCTCTCAGGACTGCCTTCGCTGCATCCCAAAGCGTTTGGATTGTTGTATTTTCATTTTCGTTTGTTTCCATATATTTTTTGATTTCTTCTCTAATTGCCTGGTTGACCCACTCATTCGTTAGTAGGGTGTTCTTTAACCTCCATGCTTTTGGAGGCTTTCCAGACTTTTTCCTGTGGTTGATTTCAAGCTTCATAGCATTGTGGTCTGAAAGTATGCATGGTATAATTTCAATTCTTGTAAACTTATGAAGGGCTGTTTTGTGACCCAGTATATGATCTATCTTGGAGAATGTTCCATGTGCACTCGAGAAGAAAGTATATTCTGTTGCTTTGGGATGCAGAGTTCTAAATATATCTGTCAAGTCCATCTGATCCAGTGTCTCATTCAGGGCCCTTGTTTCTTTATTGACCGTGTGTCTAGATGATCTATCCATTTCTGTAAGTGGGGTGTTAAAGTCCCCAGCAATTATCACATTCTTATCAATAAGGTTGCTTCTGTTTATGAGTAATTGTTTTATATATTTGGGGGCTCCAGTATTCGGCGCATAGACATTTATAATTGTTAGCTCTTCCTGATGGATAGACCCTGTAACTATTATATAATGTCCTTCTTCATCTCTTGTTACAGCCTTTAATTTAAAGTCTAGTTTGTCTGATATAAGTATGGCTACTCCAGCTTTCTTCTGGCTTCCAGTAGCATGATAAATAGTTCTCCATCCCCTCACTCTGAATCTAAAGGTGTCCTCAGGTCTAAAATGAGTCTCTTGTAGACAGCAAATAGATGGGTCTTGTTTTTTTATCCATTCTGATACCCTATGTCTTTTGGTTGGCGCATTTAATCCATTTACATTCAGTGTTATTATAGAAAGATACGGGTTTAGAGTCATTGTGATGTCTGTATGTTTTATGCTTGTAGTGATGTCACTGGTACTTTGTCTCACAGGGTCCCCCTTAGGATCTCTTGTAGGGCTGGTTTAGTGGTGACAAATTCCTTCAGTTTTTGTTTGTTTGGGAAGACCTTTATCTCTCCTTCTATTCTAAATGACAGACTTGCTGGATAAAGGATTCTTGGCTGCATATTTTTGCTGTCTAGCACCCTAAAAATCTCGTGCCAATTCTTTCTGGCCTGCCAAGTTTCAAAAGAGAGATCAGTCACGAGTCTTATAGGTCTCCCTTTATATGTGAGGGCACGTTTACCCCTTGCTGCTTTCAGAATTTTCTCTTTATCCTTGTATTTTGCCAGTTTCACTATGATATGTCGTGCAGAAGATCGATTCAAGTTACGTCTGAAGGGAGTTCTCTGTTCCTCTTGGATTTCAATGCCTTTTTCCTTCCCCAGTTCAGGGAAGTTCTCAGCTATGATTTCTTCAAGTACCCCTTCAGCACCTTTCCCTCTCTCTTCCTCCTCTGGGATACCAATTATGCGTATATTATTTCTTTTTAGTGTATCACTTAGTTCTCTAATTTTCCCCTCATACTCCTGGATTTTTTTATCTCTCTTTTTCTCAGCTTCCTCTTTTTCCATAACTTTATCTTCTAGTTCACCTATTCTCTCCTCTGCCTCTTCCATCCGAGCCGTGATGGTTTGCATTTTGTTTTCCATTTCCTTTAAAGCGTTTTTCAGCTCCTCGTGACTGTTCATTAGTCCCCTGATGTCTGTAGCAAGAGATTCTCTGCTGTCCTGTATGCTGTTTTCCAGCCCAGCGATTAATTTTATGACTATTATTCTAAATTCACTTTCTGTTATATTATTTAAATCCTTTTTGATCAGCTCATTAGCTGTTGTTATTTCCTGGAGATTCTTCTGAGGGGAATTCTTCCGCTTGGTCATTTTGGATAGTCCCTGGTGTGGTGAGGGCCTGCAGGGCACTTCCCCTGTGCTGTGGTGTATAACTGGAGTTGGTGGGCGGGGCCGCAGTCCGACCTGATGTCTGCCCCCAGCCCACCGCTGGGGCCACAGTCAGACTGGTGTGTGCCTTCTCTTCCCCTCTCCTAGGGGCGGGATTCACTGTGGGGTGGCGTGGCCCGTCTGGGCTACTTGCACACTGCCAGGCTTGTGATGCTGGGGATCTGGCGTATTAGCTGGGGTGGGAAGGCAAGGTGCACGGCGGCAGGGGGGGCAGGCTTAGCTCGCTTCTCCTTAGGTGATCCACTTCAGGAGGGGCCCTGTGGCAGCCGGAGGGAGTCAGATCGCTGCCGGAGGTTTGGCTCCGCAGAAGCACAGAGTTGGGTGTTCGCTCGGAGCGAGCAATTTCCCTGGCCGGAGCCGGTTCCCTTTGGGATTTTGGCTGGGGGATGGGCGGGGGAGATGGCGCTGGCGAGCGCCTTTGTTCCCCGCCAAACTGAGCTCTGTCGTCCGGGGGCTCCGCAGCTCACCCTCCCTTTGTCCTCCAGCCTTCCCGCTTTCCGAGCAGAGCTGTTAACTTATGACCTCCCAGACGCTAAGTCGCGCTTGCTGTCGGAACACAGTCCGTCAGGCCCCTCCGCTTTTGCAAGCCGGACTCGGGGGCTCTGCTTGGCCGGCGAGCCGCCCCTCCGCCCCGGCTCCCTCCCGCCAGTCCGTGGAGCGCGCACCGCCTCGCCGCCCTTCCTACCCTCTTCCGTGGGCCTCTCGTCTGCACTTGGGTCCGGTGACTCTGTTCTGCTAATCCTCTGGCGGCTTTCTGGGTTATTTAGGCAGGTGTAGGTGGAATCTAAGTGATCAGCAGGACGCGCGGTGAGCCCAGCGTCCTCCTACGCCGCCATCTTCAATAAATAGTATTTTTAAATAAAGTTTCATTTCATTCATATGTTAAGGTGCCATATTATTTCTACACACACTTGCTGCCAAATGTGCTTTCTCCGTCTTTCGAAGTTACTCATTAAGGTGCTTAAAAATGAGTCGTTGGTCTTCAGGGACCATCAGCACTCCTTCCAATGATTCCTCCAATAGCTTAGTCTCCCCTGGTACCTAGTCCAGGGCAACTTCACACATGCCACATGCATGGCTTATACCTCTTACTAGATTCACAAACCAACCTGATCACATTCCAGATACACTTAATCTTGTCTTCTTGCTACACTGCCTTTTCCACTCTGGCTTAACTGCCAGGAAATACAAAGAAAAGTATATGAGGTTGAGAGTGGGGGAGACCAGGGAGCTGGTCTTCTATCCTGCAATGTCCACATTTTTCATCTATATATTCCAAGCTGGTCTAAAGAAAAGCAAGCAAGAAAACAAACAACAACAAAAACAGCCTGTTGACACCTATGATCGGTCCACCCTGTCTCCATTTATCTCCTGTGACTGAGAAGAAGAGAAGGGAACAATCTTCTGAGCTATCATGAGTATAATAGAATCCAGGATCCTAGCTGGGAATATAAAATGCAAGGGATATGAGAATCATAAACTGGAACAGGACAAGGGAAGAAAAAGCCAGTACTTGATGGATCCTCGTTTTTTTCCCCCTATAAACAATAGTCTCTGAAACTGGGGTCTATAATCGTGCTAGAAACCCTTTAATTTAAAACAAACTAGTGAGGAAAAAGCAAAGAAAACTCTAGTGATAATTGAAGGATTCAGGCATACCAAGAGAATCTTTCCTTCTACAATACTCACATTTTCTGAAATAAATCTGTATTCACAGAGTTGCTCTAAAGTATTTCAGCATTTAATTTCATTTTATTTAAATTTTTTTCAACGTTTTTTATTTATTTTTGGGACAGAGAGAGACAGAGCATGAACGGGGGAGGGGCAGAGAGAGAGGGGGACACAGAATCAGAAGCAGGCTCCAGGCTCTGAGCCATCAGCCCAGAGCCCGACGCGGGGCTCGAACTCACGGACCGCGAGATCGTGACCTGGCTGAAGTCGGACGCTTAACCGACTGCGCCACCCAGGCGCCCCTCATTTTAAATTACTGAACAAAGATTTGGGGGCAGTAGAAACCCAGCCACATAGCCACAGGAAAACAATAGTTAAAGATGACTATGAAAAACACATGTGGGACACGACCTTCTTCTTTCTTTCTTTCTGGCACCGAGGATGGAGACTGAAAGGCCAGATACTCACTCTCTTAGTCTACTTTGCACTTAGGGCCTGGCTATGTGGCCCATTCTGGCCCAAACAATCTGCAGGGAGCTCTGCTGGGTGAGGGGCTGGGAGATAGAATGCAAAGTTCTGAGAGAAGCTTAACTCCATATTTGACGTGGCTGTGAGGACGTGATGCAACTCTGGGTGGTAACATCTCTGTCACACTGAGGATGGTGGGCCTGAAGGATGGCGACAGACAGCCTTAGTCCTCACTGACTTCAGTGAGCCATCCATCCACTCCACAACCCATTTCTTATAATGGAGACAGTAATACATCCTTCCTATTTAAGTCCCTTGAAATTCAGATATTTTGTTACACCAAGTAGCCAAAGTAGCCTACCTATTAATCAAAATATGCACGTAGGGCCAGATCCTCAAAATGTCCAATTCTAATAAGCAAGAACATCTTATTTGTTATTACTGTCTTTATTTTTGTCTCAAGATAAGCAATGATTTCTATTTATCTTGGATTAAATATATAATGTATTTAAAGTTGTTAGAGACATAAAACTAAGTGATAGTGCAATAAATAAATTCATCATGGCTCCTGTTAGGACATAGCGATTGGAATAGATTAGGGTTTCCCAAAGTGTTCCTTGGAAGACTAGTTCCTAAAAATGCTCCCAAAGAAAGTTCGCTTCATGGCCATGTACGTTTAGCAAATGTTTCTTAGTATAGTCTGTTATAAAGTTTCAAGTACATACTGGCCTGAAAGATACTGAGAAGCCCAGCAGTTTAAAAACAACCACAACAACAAAGTAATGCTATTTCCATGACAACTTCCTCAAAATTTTCAGATCCCCAAATCCTGGCTAACAGAATTTACCTAGATGCTCATTGATGACCCTTAGTTCCAAAGCTCAACAACTGGAGACACTCACTAGTTGTGTTTGTTAGTGACACTATTGTTACTAAAATAAAAGGCCCAGGCACACACCAGTGGTCTACTGGAAGGTTTTTGAAGGCAGATTTTGAACAAGTGGATGCCCCATAACGTTTACTACCAACACACAAACATACATGTACACATTTCTCCCAGGACAATGGCCCTCTAAATTTTTCTTTATCTTTGTATATGAGGATGTAGAAAATCACAGATGAATCAGGTTCCACTGATGAGTAGGTTACTTTGTAAAGGCACTTCTTACACTTTCAATCATCCAGGTTCTGTCCCAACACAATAATTTGTAAGTTGTGCCCACCTATTTTTTTTTTTTTTGGCTTTGCATGCTAGCTCTAGATATGAGTTTTAGTTGTGCTGCTCAACTATCAAATTTAGGGTAGTCTCCCCAGCTCACTTTTTTCTATTCCTACAAAATCAAACTCTGATGTTCAACATTCATTATCTAGCATTGTCAAAATTTTCAGTTTGTGGCTACTTCATTCAACTGATTAATTTGTGCTTCCAATGAGGCCAAGTTTGAGAATTAAGTTCAATTTATCAGATGGCCCAAAAGTTAATAATATTTCAATAATAAACCTTTTCTCTCCTCTTTTTTATTAAAAGACAAACTCTATCAAATTTGTTAGTAATGACATGCTAAATGGTTGCCTGGGAAATACTGAAACAGAATTTAAACACTTCCAAATGTGCTTTTCTTTAAAAATAAATAGATAAATGGATACAGAATTTCAGTTTGGGAAGATAATAAAGTTCTAGATATGGATGGTGGTGATGATTGCACAACAATGTGAATGTACTTAATACCATTGAACTGCATACTTAAAAATGGTCAAAATGGCAAATTTATGTTATGTACATTTTACCAAAATTTAATAAAGCAGGTGGAACATAATTATGTTTTTCTCCTCGCAGTCTCTTAATGACACAAAAAAATTTCTAAATTCAAAATTTTAGTGTAATTCCTTTCATTAAAAAAATGCATCCACATGAATTCATTCAATAAATATTTACTAAGTACATTAAGAAAATGAGGGAGGTTCTACCTTAGCAGAAATAAAATGTGTTTCATTTGTTCATAACCTGGATAGCTTTACATGAAGACCTTAAAATATTTGAGAAGAAAAATACTCACTAAATCTCAAATAGTATCTTCACTGAGAAAGTAGAATAGAGTAGTAATCAACTGCATGGACTCTAGAGTCAAAAAGATTTGGGAACCAATATTAGTTGTGCCATCTTGACCATGTTACATAACCAAAAGCCAGATTTCTCATTGGATACCATGAAATCTTCCATGAATGCTGTTATAAGATTATATGAGACACCCAATGAAAAGCACAACATATAGTGTGTGTTTGATACTTGGTAAACATTCAATAAATGTTACTTGTGATTATTATTTATATACTGTATTTGAAACTTTTTAATTTTAATTTAATTTAATTTTTTTGTTTACAAAATTTTTTTAACGTTTATTTATTATTGAGAGACAGAGAGAGACAGAGAATGAGCATGGGAGGGACAGAGAGAGGGGGAGACACAGAATCTGAAGAGGCTCCAGGCTCTGAGCTGTCAGCACAGAGCCTGACATGGGGCTTGAACTCACAAACCATGAGATCATGACCTGAGCCGAAGTCGGACACTTAACCAACTGAGCCACCCAGGCACCCCTAATTTTTATTTTATTGTGGTAAAGACACTTTTTTTTTTACCTATTAATCCATTGATGGACATTTAGATTATTTCCAAATGTTGGCTATTGTGAATAGTGCTACAGTGAACATGAGACAGCTGATATCTCTTTGAGATCCTGATTTTGATTATTTTGCAAAAATACCCAGAAGTGGATTTCATAGATCATAGGGTGGTTCTGGTTTTAACTTTTTGAGAAACCTCCTTACTGCTTTCTATAGCAGTCACACCATTTTGTAATCCCGTCAATAGCATACAAGGGTTTCAATTTCTCTACACTCTTGCTGATGCTTGTCGTTTTTTTTTTTTTTTTCCCTTCTAATAATAGCCATCCTAACAGGTCTGAGGTGATATCTCATTGTGGTTTTGATATGCATTTCTCTGATGATGAGTGATGCTGAGCACCTTTTAATATACTTATTCACCATTTGTATATATTCTTTGGGAAAAAAGTCTATTCAAGCATTTTATTTATTTTTTAATTGAGTTGTTAGGTTTTATTTTGGGCTTTGCTTTTGCTATGAATTGTAGGAGTTCCATTTGCATTTTGGAAATTTATCCCTTATCTGATACATGGTGTACAATACTTTGTCCCATTGCTTAGGTTGTCTTTTCATTCTGTTGATTATTTCCTTTGCTATACAGAAAGTTTTTAGTTTGAAGTAGTTCTACTTGTCTACTTTGCTTTTGTTGCCTTTGGCTTTGGTGTTATACCCATGAATTCGTTGCCAAGACCAATGTCATGAAGCTTTTCTTCTAGGTTTTCTTCCAGGAATTTTATAGTTTTGAGTCTTACATTGAAGTCTTTAATCCATTTTGAGCTGATGTTTGTGTATAATATCACAAAGAGCTCCAAATAGCCAAAATAACCTTGAGAAGGAAGAACAAAACTGGATGCATGATATTTCTTGATTTAAAAATATATTACAAAACTACAGTAATTAAGACAATGTGGTATTGGCATAAAGACACACACAGAGACCAATGGAACAGAATAGAGAGCCCAGAATAAACCTTTCTGTATATGGTCAAATGATCTCTAATAAGGGTACCAAGTCCATGCAATGGGGAAAGAATAGTCTCTTCAAAAAATGGGGTTGGGAAAACTGAATATCCACATCCAAAATTAAACTTGATCATTATCTCTTACCAGACATATACAAAAGCAACTCAAAATGGATTAAATATTTAAACATAAGGCATGAAAATGTAAAACTCCTAGAAAAATTGATTGCTTTAAAAACAATCTACAGAGATTGCTGAATGGGTCATTAGTTCCTTGAGGATAGGGGCCATATTTATTATCTCTGTCCTTCACAAACTTAGAGGAGTGCCACTAGCATCCTAGGAATTCCTAGAAAATTAATTGCTAAAGAATTCGTAAAAAATTGATCTGGGTTTAAATTGAACCACCAGACTTCAAGGCAGCAACATCTATGAGACTTCTAATTCATGCATCCAGTTACAGGAACATTGTGGCAAAGCTGGTATTTCCTTCTTTTTATATTTCATGTACTGTCTAATTCACATCCACAAACGCTACATAAAACTGGTGTTTGTACTTCATGGTAATTTTCAAAAGAAAATCCCTCCACACTTCAGGTCCAGAGGTTTTAAGAATGGTAGTACCAGGTCATCGCTCTCACATTACATGTGAATGTAATTCTTTTTCAAATGTCCAAGAAAAAATTTTATGTGGACCCTGTAAAAAGAATGATCACTGGGCAAGCCAGCCGTTTAAAAGTCATTAGCTGTTTGTCAGAGTACCCAGGAAATCTTTAATTAATGTGTTACACCCTATAGCAGCAGTAAATACCAATTAAGAAAGAGTAAAGAGTATGGTTTGGGAGTTTTTTCCTGTCATTGAGATATTTCTGGATTCCTATAAGGCATCAGGAACATCTACTTTATCACAACATCTACATCATCATAACATCTACTTCATCATCCTCTCTCCTTGGCTGACACTTGTAACAGCAAAATTTATAAAAATGCCCTGGCTTCACTGACACATATGTAAGACAACAGGAGAACAAGGCTATTCAAATGGAGTAAAATACAAATTGTTAACAAGTCTGACATCCTCAATTACAGGTATAATAAAACAGGTAGCAGCCATGGCCTTCTCCTGAACTTTTGCCCCACTCACCACTGGAAATATGTTTTCTGGTTAATTTGTCAGTATTGTCCTCAAACAAAGAGCCCCTTTTTATTGACAGGTGCAGACAAAGCTTGCAAAACCTACACAAAAAAGGACTCAATAAAAATAGAGAGATGGCCTTGCTGAGAAGGTAGTTCTTTCTGATTTTCTGTAATAGACTTCACTTTGCTATGAAATTAAATTTATAGTATATCTGCTAGACACTGGGACTCCAGCAAAGCTTCGCTATTCCCTGACTTGACATTAAAGCAGGCATTTTCATGGGGAGGCCATTTCAAGCCAAATAACTGGTTATGTGAACCGTTTACAGAAAGCCTTTATTTAAAAAGAAAATGGATAGGCACTGCCATTTCCAGAAACTGTTAGTATACAGGCACACATTCAAATTTTGTTTTCCTTTGAGAATACTGCTAAAAAGAAAGATGTAACATTAGACAATGGGAAGCATTCTGGCCTACTACAACACCTCTGTGTTTATTATCCTGACTCATAATCTAGCATTTATCAGGTGGCGGACTACAAATGGAACAACAAAATCCTATTTCAATAGCGGGTGATCCCATCATAATAAAAATCTAGCCTATGATTTCAGCTCTGGAGTGGTTATTGCCTCAGGTGGCGTGGGATGCTGAACACAATCCATGAAGGGATCTATATCAAGGAAGTAGTCACTTCTGAGTCTGGGAAAACTACCCAGTCTACACATGAGTCCTGTGATAAAATGAGCTGATATTGATACACTGTGTTTTGGCCTTATACTGTGGTTTCAACTCCATTTATGCAACCAATTTCAAAGTTAAAAGAAATAAGAATGAAAAGTCAAACAAATCAAGAGAAAAACTTTTGGAGGTCAGGTGGGGGAAAGGTGGAGAGGAATACTTATCATATACTTGATATCATATAATTATTAGCTAAAACTTTAAGTCTTATTTAAAGCTCTAAAGTGACATCAGAAGATTCAATCATATTACAAAGTATAAGAAGAATGGGAAAAATAGCTTATTAAGGATCATTAATTGAAATATTCAAAGAGCAGTCAATTCCCTAGTTGGCATAGCTCTTTTGAGATGATCTGATCCAATTTCTCATTGATAAATGGCAAAGCTGAGACTCAAATGAGTGACCAGTCATGGAACAAATGTATACCATGGATCTTCAACCAGGATACGCAGCTTCTAAAACATATCTGGCAATAAGAATACTCAGACTCAAGCCTTCTACGGATCTGGGTCTTTAATCAATTTAATTTCTGATATTGTTTCTTAAATAAATTTCTTTTGTTCTGAAACTACTGTCACCCAAGCACTACACTCTAAACATTGATTTACCTACTCTACATCACCTGATATACAGGGAAACTAAAACATCTTAGAACATAGCCAGCAAACCGATGACTAACACAGTTCCTCTAGGCAAGGACTGGTTGAAGAAAAGACAAATGAAAGTCAGCCACGACACTGCCGTTGTAGGATTTACCAAGAAAACTTCCTCACAACAGGAAGAAACTCATTAATGGTCCCCATTGCTCAGCCTGGACACTGGGACTGGTGATGAAACTGCATTTGGTGGGCAACAGGCCAACTCACCTGGCATGCAAATATAATGGATAGACCTGCTCTTCTGAGAAGCAGCTTTGGGCCCAACTTTGACAAAGGCACATGGAATATAGGAGCTGGAAGTTGCCTGCATGTGGCTTGGGTTTATTACCTCATGTAACATGTGAGAAAACTGAGGCCCAAGACTTGGCCTTGTTTCCTTGAGTTCATAGTTCACTGTGCAGATAATCCCCTTTAACAGAGTAAGTGTAAGGCCTAAACACTATCTATTTAAATAGAGAACACATAAACTAATCAAAAGGAAAATTTTGATAAATGTTTGATGTGGAAAGAGTATTTCACTCTGAATAACTGATCTGAGCTCCTGCTCTGTGAGTTCTGAGCTTTGTGTATTTGAATCTCCATTCCTCTTTCTGTAAAATGGGGATAATATGTTTTCATAAACTTTAAGGATTAAATGATACATTACATTTGAAAGTATTTTGAAACCATAAATTGATACACAAACACGACCTTTATTACCTAATCCTTTCTTGGAGAATCCATTTTTAAAGTAATATATAATGCTATTTATGGCAAAGATGACAGGTCATAATGAAGGACATAAGGCATAAAGCATGTTGATCGTCATTTGGTATGGCAGCATGAATATCTAGCCAGAAGGATCCACTGAAAACATTTACAGTACATAGCCTCTCTTGAGTGTTTGATCAACCCCCTGGATAAACATTTCCAGAAAAATGCACATAACATGCACATAAACACAAGACTTTACAAAAAATTCCAAGGACGTTTTTTAAAAATCAAGTTAAGAACATTGTACAAAGAAAAATTCTCTATGAAAATAGAATCACCTGCACAAATTGGAAGTCCTTTCTTTTTTTATTTTGTTTATAAGGTACTCCACACCATAAACCAAGCAGCATTCGAAAACTCACATTGATTTAGGTCCCAAATACTAAGTCACCTCCACCTACTTAAAATGAAAGGAATAATGGAACGTATATGATTATTCCAGATCAATGTAATAAAACAAAACAAGCAAAATTTAACAAAACAGACAATATAAATCCTTGTAAACTTCTGAACTAGAAATTAAAGATCAAAGAATAAAGAGAAGTCATTGTAATTAAAAGGAATCAATGTAACTAGAGGCATTTTGAAAATTCTGAATCAGAGCATGAGTGATGCATTAATTAATTTTAATACAAGTTAAAATTTGGAAATTTCTTCTATTGAATAGACAAACATCATTATTAACTTAATTCTGAAAGCCAATGAATCACATTACTGCTTACAAATTACATTTATACATTCAAATATGTATTCTGATTTGTGCACGGATAATTCAAGATTGACTGAAACTTTACTACTTATTTCTATCTAAAACCACCTTGTAGCCGAGTCCTAATTATTGCCATACTTACTATAACTGAATGCCTCAGAACAGTCACCTCACATAAGAAGGCAATTTGTAAGATCTCTTCAACCTTTGCTTGAAGAGTCTTTTATTATGATGATAAAGGGCCTGGAAACCACATCATATGATGAACAGCTCAAAGAACTCTACTCACATAATGCTATTGTGAGTACCTCTGTTAGCACTTCTTCCTCTACTCTAATTATTTGTTTATATGTCTGTCTCCCCATCTAGACTGTGAGATTTTTCAGAAAATGAGCTGTGTTTTATTCATTTTTGTATCTATATGCCTGAACATACAACCTAATATATGTTGCTGCTCAATAAATCTTATAACAGAAGGAAGAAATTTAGTCAAATTGTAGATTAGTTACAAGGAGGCTGATTTTGACTCGACATAGGGCATAACACTAAAAATTTGTTGTGTTGTAAGAGTAGAAGTCCAGCAAATCCTGTATTTGGTCAGTAGCTACACAGCAAGAAGGTACAGATAGGAAGTCCTGGTTTACGTACAGGGTTATTGTGCAAGGAAACTTTACTGGAATGCACAACTCTGAAGTTTTATCAGTTTTGCAAACACTGTGTGTTGACAGTGTGTTACATTTCCTTCCCTGCTACCCACACTGAAATTTTCTAAATGTTTTTTATACATTATTCTTTATATCTTCCCAAATTGTTTATTCTTCCACAAAAGAAAAAGATAAAAGGGTAAAGCATTCCAGAACTACCTAAAGATAAAATCATATGATTATGATTTTAATCATAAAATCTCATATCTGATTATGAGAAATGAATAACTGTTAAATACATAATTGTGAAAAAATTGTTGCCCTCAATGCCCAAATATGATTTCTTGATCATATGAGCAACTTAAATGAGCTTGATAACAATTTAAAAACCTCAACAGATATAAATCTACAGTTTGGAAGCTTGATTTCGTCAGGACAAATTGTCTTCTAGGAAGGATTTTTTAAACTGTGCCTTTTGTTCCTCATACTCAACAAAGAAATAGAAACTTTGAGAAGTTTAGATAAATGAAGAATTATCTCACTGATGCAGTACATAAAACACTGGGCTATAAGTTGAAAGACAGACTTTCTCTTAAAAAAAAAAATCTGTCCACTTGGATTCTAAACTAGACATATTCTTTTTTTTAAATGTTTCTTTTTAAAAGACAGAGAGAGACAGAGCATGAGCAGGGGAGTGGCAGAGAGAGGGAAACACAGAATCTGAAGCAGGCTCCAGGCTCTGAGCTGTCAGCACAGAGCCTGATGTGGGGCTTGAACCCTCAAACCGCAAGATCATGACCTGAGCCGAAGTCGGCCACTTAACTAAGTCACGCAGGTTCCCTAAACTAGACATATTCTTAACTCAGATCTTTCCACTTCAATTCTTAGTATATGAACAAACAAATACAGCAGTTAAATCTGGAGCAGGGTGAAAAAAGATGACCTGAATAAAAGCATACATTTTAAAACAAAGTTGGAGGGCAAAGCAAACACATTGTTTCAAAAAACAGAGTCCAAAATCTGCAAACAGAAGGATGTGTACGGATTTTTTTTTTTTTGACTCTCCAAGGTGAGGAGAGCAATGGCTAAGGGACTGTCACCATGAAGAACCTGAATAAGAACAGTGGAGAGCCGCATCATGCACATGTGTGGGTCAATCCCAAGAGGTGAATTAAAACACAGAGGACCAGACCGACAGTAAGTCTAAGTCAGATTTAGAAGCCTGGAGGTAAGCTAGCTTTACAAAAGGACACACTTGTAAATAAGGCTCTCTGCTCTGTTTCCTACAGCAACCTAGATGTTGAGCATAACCTGTTTCAGGCCTACCAGTGAATCCTGCTCTTTACCAAAGGGGAAGGGAAGATACTATGATCACCTCAAATGTTGACATGCTATACAGGCTCTGCACTTGAGCAGGGAAGAGTAGAGTGTGCTCTCTCCTGCTGATTGGGGGCTCTGAGGGTAGCTGGTATGGTATAAGCGGGCATTCAAAAGGATCTCAGATTCACACAATCAGTCAGAGATGATACTCAAAATACTCAACAGCTAGAACAGCATAGGCATGTACCAATTAGAACAGATACATACTCCAAGGACACAGGATACCACCTATGAAGACAGTATTAGGGTACAATGCATATCTCCTGAATATCAGCCCTGCAATCAACTCTTAGGATGAAAAGGACCTCCCTTACTTTAACTCAGTCTCTCACCACCAAAGGGCCTATTATGTCTTGGACTTCTTTTATATTTCCAGAGTCTCCTTGAAGCTTATTTTTCCCTGTTTTAGGGAAGGGAGGAAGGGATCCTACATGGTAGGTGGAAAATAAGATATTATTTGTCCCAACTTCTGGAAATGTATGGAATTATACATATGATAGGAGAATAAATATGAAAAAGAGTAATTGTAACACAAAGAGGAATGTAGAAGTTTTATCAGAATAACCAGTGGAAATGGGGAGAAGCAAACTGACAATTATTTGTTTGGTTGTTTGATTGATCTGTTTTTCTCACTGGACTCACCTTTAAAGTTAATGAATCTGTAAGGATAAGAATCATATCTATTTTATTTAAGAAACACTGTATCCCTAGTGCTTGAAACATAGCAAAACTCAATACTTTTTTATTCTCCCAGTTTTTAACCAGTAAGCACACACACATATGCGCACAGACACGCACGCACACACACACACACACACACCACATTTTGAAGAATTTCTATTTCTGGCAGTATAATCAATTAAATAATTTGTTTAACTCCTTTACTGGAAAAAACAACAATAAATTCTGAATAGAATGTAGTTTAAACACTCATTGAATGCATTTGTGAGTTAGTAAGAAAATAATGCATAATCAGAAGTGAAAGCAGGAGCCCAAAGACTAAAGACAGTTTTGCAAAACCTAGTGAATGTGAACTTTGGTTTGTATTTCTCAGGGCTTGTGCAAAAGGGAACAAAGCACAGGATCTGTTCAAGTGCCAGAATCAAATGGAAGCACTTCCTTCTCCTTTTTAAAGCTGGTCTTCAAAGGTTGCAACCTCAAGATAAAGGTAACCTAGAAATATTCCTCCACTGTCACCCACTAGAAAATCATGTCTTAACAGTTGAAACTCCAGTCTATGTGTAGGAAAAAAAATTTCCCCAGGAATTAATAGTCACTAATAGCCATCTTGATTCTGCAATCATAACTCTCAATAATTACGAATTAAAATCAAAGCAACCAACAAGCCAAGAATGAAGTTTAAAGCAATGCTGGGCTGACAGTACCCACAAATAACTAGTAAGAGAAAAAGTAGACTTTCTTTTAAGAAATTAACTTTCAATTCAGGTTTCAAAGAATTCTCACAGTATCCTGGAATATGAGCATTCAGTTTTTTAAAAAATCATAATAATTACAAATACACAAAGAAACAAGTCATCAAGGAAAAAAGAGAGAAAGCAGAGTTATACACATAAATACCTTAAATTTTAGACTTATCAGACAAAAAAAAACCCACCACACAAGACCTAGAAATAAGTTTATCAATTGAAACTGGAAACTCAATGGAAAGTTATAATAACAAATTAGACATAGGCAAAGAGGGGAATATTTCTTGGAATATAGAGCAGAAAATATTAGAATGAATCACAGAGAAATTCTGAGATAAAGAATATAAAAGAGAGGTTAAGAGTCAGGGAGGATAAAGAGAGAGGTCTTAAATGCTTCATGCATTTAAGAAGACAGGAAAGGGAATGAGGGAGAGGTAATATTTGAAACGATAATACCCAAGCATTTTCAACGGCTGGAAAGACCAAGTTACAGATCCAGGAAATCCAACCAATTCTAAACTGTACATAAGACAAGAAACTCAGTTCTAGACAAGGAGTATGCCAAAGTAAAAATAAGATCTTAACAATAGTCAGAAAATAAAGACCGAGCACCTTCAAAGAAACAAGAATTGGACTGCACATCAGAAGACAAAAGTCTGTGTAATGATATGGTAGCCAGAATTCTAATATTCCCTGTCCCAGGTAGAAACACACCTTCTCCCAGTTAATCAAACACTGCTGTGAAGTGCGATTTTCATTTTGCAAATGTAACTAAGATCACAAATCAGTGGACCTTAAGATAGGGAGATTATCTAAGGTTTGCCTCATGTAATGATATGAGACTTTAAATGTGGTATAGAGGTCAGAAAGAGGAGAAGTTAAAGATTTGAAGCAAGGGACTCCACATACTATAGCTGGTTTAAAGATGTTGGAGGCCACAGGGACTGGGGGTGAGAAGGAAAGTGAGTAAAACCAAGATAATAGTGGCCAGCCAGATGCCCAAGGCTGGCTACTCCCCTTGCATACTTTTGGCTTCTATAATCTTGTTTGCCTCCTGTGTCCACCAACTGCCCAGACAACACCACGGTTAAGGGCCCCCTCCCTTTTTTCTTTTGTTTGCCTCCTGCCTCCACCAACTACCCATGTAGCACCACTGATAAGCGCCCCCTCCCCTTTTTCTTTTGTCTCTCAGCCCCCTTCCCTCCCAGCCATAAAACGAGGCCGATGCCAGGGTTCAGGCCTCAGCCTTTGGAGGTGACTCCACTGGGCCAGCACCAGTGTGAAATAAATAGTCTTTTCTGATTCTCTGAGTGTGTATGGCTTGTCTCTTCCTGGGTGCCAAGTATTTGCTATAACATTTGGTGCATTGGTTGGGAAACTCAACAGCCGTGCTGGCCCCTTGAGCCACCATTGTTGGAGGATAGTGGAGAGGCCACTCTTCAAGGACCCTATGATGCCTAGGAAGGCATGCCACCGGTGATTTCACTGGACCCCGACCCTCACCGGCCTGGCAATTGTCAGTGCCCACTGTGCTCGGATGGACTCCAGAGGGAATCAGAAAATTCTGCCAGGACGGGACGTTGGATTGGGTAAGTGTCCGTGGGGACCCAAGCAGAGTTCAGGCCTGTGAAAGGGAAGTCTGATCACCTCCCAGGGGACACGGTCGCCACATAGGAGGGAAGTCCTGGGTGGAAATCTGCAATCTGTCTAAATGTGTGTGTGAGTGCCCCTGTTCCACAGTCTGGCTACAGAGCCTGAGTGGGTCCTACCCTGAGATTCCGTGAGGACCTCATATAGCTCAAGGCAGAATTAGGTCTGCAGAGACCTGATCCAAGTCAGGGGTTTACACTGACCTGCCGATGCTAAGAGGTGTCTAAGTCCCCGCGAGGGGAGCAGCCAGGCGAATGAAGCGACCACTTCCCTTGTGTTTGTCCTGTGACACCATACATTGGGAGGGATCTAGGATACCAAGATGGGAGGAAATTCCTCAAAACCAACAGTTTTGGAATGTGTGATTAAGAATTTTAAAGAGGGGGGCACCTGGGTGGCTCATGGGTTGAGTGTCTGACTTCAGCTCAGGCCATGATCTCGCAGTTTGTGGGTTCAAGCCCTCAATCAGGCTCTGTGCTAATAGCTCGGAGCCTGGAGCCTATTTCAGATTCTGTGTCTCCGTCTCTCTCTGTCCCTCCCCTGCTTGCACTCTGCCTCTCTTTCAAAAATAAATACATAAACATTAAAAATTTTAAAAAGAAAAGAATTTTAAAGAGGGATATTCAGGTCACTATGGAGTCCTATTGATCCCCAGGAAATTACACACCCTCTGTGAATTAGAATGGCCCACGTTTGGTGTAGGATGGCCCTCTGAGGGCATCCTAGATATTCCCACAGTCTGGGCTGTTTATAAAGTAATTAGTGGAGACCCTGGCCACCCAGATCAATTCCTATACATTAATCAATGGCTGCAAATAGCCCAAATCGAGCCTTCTTGGGTCTGGTTCTGTGTTAATAGTAAGGGACAATGTAGGGTCTTAGTGGCACAGGCTGAGAAGACTTCACAGCAGAAAAAACTGCCCCCCATCCTCCAAGAAAATTCAGAAGTCCCTCCATTTCTGCCACCATATGCCCCCAGCACCCCATCAATCGAGGGAGGGGAAGCTTGCCTTTCTGATAGTCCACCTCCGTCAGTCACACCTCCACCAGCAGCCAGCCTGCCCCAACCAGAGACACCTGAAACCAGTAGGAAGACACCTTAGGTCCACAGCTCAATATCCAGGGCCCCCAACGGCAATGTAGATGCCATTACAGGAGACTAGGGGTCCCCAAAGAATAGGCCCCAATGGGACCCTACAAGAGGGGGTAATCAGTTTTCTACTACCAACCATTCTCCACTACTGACCTCCTAAATAGAAACACCACATGCCACCCTACTCTGAGAAGCCACAGGTGATGATAGATCTCCTAGAATCCATAATCCAGACCCACTGCCCTCCCTGAGTCAACTGTAAGAGGCTTCTTACCTTTTTTAACACAGAAAAGTGCCAACGATTGTCACCAAAGCCAGAAACTGGCTCCAGACTCAGACACCAGATGGGAATCTAGATGTTGAGGCTTAGGTATGGGAGGCTATGCCCGAAGAGAACCCCTGCTGGGACCCCACTACAGAGGTGGGAAGGGCCAGGTTAGAAAGATATGACTCACCTCCCTTCAGGGGACAAAAAGCCTACCAACATGGCAAAGGTATCTGAGGTTCTACAAAAGCCAGAAGAGAGTCTGGCTGATTCGTTTGAAAGATTATGTGAAGCCTTCAGAGTTTACACTCCATTCAACCCAGAAGCCCCACAAAATCAGTGAATGGTCAATGCTACCTTTGTGGGACAGGCCCAAAGTGACATTAAACAGAAGCTCCAAAAATTGGAAGAATTCGCTGGAAAAAACACCACCAAATTATTGGAAGTCACCAACAAGGGTTTTGTAAACTGGGATCAAGCTGCCAGAAAGGAGGCAGACTCAAGAATGAAACAAAAGGCAGCTCCCCTGGCCACTGCCTTGGGGCCACCACCCCCTCCAGAAGGGCCCCCATGGAAACCACGAGGTATGCAAGAACAAAAAAGAGAAGCGCCATTGGGACAGGATCAATGTGCCTATTGCAAGGAATTTGGACCCTGGAAAAATGAATGCCCCAATCGCCAAAAAGGGAAACCAAAAACCTCTGCTCCACCCAGCCACTACCAGCCAGAACCACCTGAGGCTGACCTGATCAGACTGGCAGGAGTGAACTCTGACTAGGAAAGACCGGGCTGTATCCAGTTAGGCCCCCATGATCAAAATGAAGGTGGGGGGCCAAACAATAGACTTCATGGTCAACACTGGGTCCAAACAGTCTGCGGTGACTCTGTCTGGTGGCACCTCTGTCTGGTCGAGATGTCACCATCATAGGAGCAACAGGGGTGCAAACCCAAGGATCATTTTGCAGTCCCCAACGGTGCCGGCTAGGGGGTCACCAAGTAGTTCATGAATTGCTATATCTACGCGACTACCTGGAAACACACACAAACACACACACACACACACACACACACACACACACACACACTCCGATATTATTTGACCTAAAGCCTGGACCCCAACCTGTAAAAACATGCCAATATATGGTCCCACAGGAGGCATGCCTGGGGATTCAGACACACTTGGACAGGCTACTCAAATGGGGACTTCTAAAATGAGGCCAGTCCCCATGGAATACTCCCCTGCTGCCCGTGAAAAAGCCTGGGACAAATGATTACCACCTTATGCAGGACCTAAGAGCCGTGAATGAAGCAGTCATCATGCTGCATTCAGCATTGCCTAACCCATACACTCTACTGGGACTCATACCCTCGGAAGTAGGATGGTTCAATGCTTAGATTTAAAAGATGCTTTTTCCGTCTCCAGCTAGTGCCTAATAGCCAACCTCTATTTGCTTTTGAATGGGAAAACCCTACCACCACAGGGGCAAAGGAACAGTTCACTTGGACTAGACTGCCCCAAGGCAGTGAATTCAAAAATTCACCAACCTTATTCAGTGGGGTGCTGGCATCTGATTTAGCCAGGTTTTCAGGACAGCACCTAGGATATGTCCTCCTCCAATATATGGACGATCTTCTGCTAGCCAGTCCCATGAGGATCCAGTGCTTGGAGGGAACCAGGGCCCTACTCAGGCTACTAGCAGAAGCAGGATACCAGGTGTCAAAAAAAAGGCACAGATTTGCCAACAGGAAGTTAAGTATTTGGACTTCAAAATTACCCAAGGCAAACGGATGATGGGAGCTGAAAGGAAACAGGCATTCCAGTTCCCACTACCCACCAGCAGGTCTGAGAGTTCCTGGGAGCAGCAGGATTCTGTCAAATATGGATCCCAGGGTTCTCAGAGTTGGCCAGACCATTACACAAGGAACTAAAGGGGGAAGAGAGAGCACCCCTTTTCTGGGGCCCTAAACAAGAAAAGGCATTCAAAACTATAAAAACAAAACTCATGGAGGCACCAGCCTTGGGACTCTCAGATGTATCAGGAGATTTCCACCTGTTCATACATGAGAAGAAGGGGGTGGCCCTGGGGGTTCTCACCCAGGAATTTGGACGTTGGCAAAGACCAGTGACATACCTTTCAAAGCAGATTGACTCAGTTGTGGCAGGATGGCCACCCTGTCTGAGGACACTAGCAGCCACCACACTTTTCATCAAGGATGCAGACAAACTCATGTTGAGGCAAAACCTAAATGTTAAGGTTCCCCATTCTGTTATTACTTTGATGGATGCCAGAGGGCAACACTGGCTAAGGCATGCTCAGATGATACAATATCAGGGACTGCTATGTGAGAATCCACGAATAAGATTGGAAGCTGTAAAAACTCTAAACCCTGCCACTTTCTTGCCCGCAGAGGCGGGGCCCCCAGAACATGATTGTCTACAGGTACTTGATGAAGGCTATTCTAGCTGACCCGACCCATCAGACAGGCTGTTACAAAATCCTGACCTCATCCTGTACGCTGACAGAAGCAGCTTAGTGAACGAAGGCAAAAGATATACTCATTATGCAGTAGTGTCTGATTTTGATGTCATAGAATCAAAAGCCCTTCCATAAGGATGGTCAGCCCAAAGAGCAGAACTGTGGGCCTTTAATAAGAGCACTAGAACTCAGTAAAGACAAATGGGCCAACATACACACTGATTCATGCTATGCCATTCTACATATACATGGGGCTCTATACAATGAAAGAGGACTTTTGACCACAGGAGGAAGAGAAATAAAAAATCAGGAAGAAATCCTAAAACTATTAAGAGCAGTCTGGGAACCGAGGGAGGTATCAGTCATCCACTGCAAGGGACACCAAAGAGGAAAGGACTCAGTTCCAGAAGGTAACCGACAAGCTGACACCACAGCTAAACAAGCAGCAGGAAAATAACACCCTCAAAAATCATGCTGGTCCTGGAACTGTGAATTTCCCCAAAGTAGCCAATCCAAGAAACAAAATGGACACAACAGGAAAAAGGAGGCCAGACAAAAAAAGGATGGTGGGTACTTTAAGACCAAAGAGTCTATATACCAAAGCAGCTAGCCAACCAGGTGGTTCTCCAACAGCCTGAGCTCACCCACCTAGGAAAAACCGCCCTTGAAACCTTATTAAACTGTTACTAGTAATTGCTCGACTCCCATCCATCTGTGCCTTGATCTCTCAATGTTGCCTCCTCTGTGCTCAAAATAATGCCAAACAAGGCCCCACTGGGCCCATGGGAATCCAACATTGTAGTCCGGCATCCTTCGAAGATTTAGAGGTAGGCTTGACCAAAATAAGACCTAGTATAAGACACATATACCTTTTGGTATTCATCTGCACATTTTTGGGCTGGGTTAAAGCCTATCCCACACACTCCAAAAGAGGCAAGAGAAGTAACGAAGGCCTTGCTAAGGGATATCATTCCCAGACATGAAATTCTGTTAACCATAGGTTCAGACAATGGCCCAGCTTTTCTGGCCGAGGTGGTGCAACAAGTAGCCAAAGCCCTAGGTATCCAGTGGAACTTACATGAAGCCTATCAGTACCAGAGTTCAGGGAAAATGGGACATATGAACCAGACCCTTTGATCAGCCATGGCAAAACTACGTCAGGAAACTAACTTGTTCTGTCCAGATAGAATACCCCTAGCTCTTCTCTAAACACACTGTACACCCCGGGAAAAAAATAGGATTCTCCCCATTCGAGATCCTATATGGAAGATCCCCTCCACTAATCAAATTCAAGGGGGACCTGACAGAGCTAGGAAATTGAGAAATACAAAAACAACTACAAGGACTAGGGAAAACTGTATTTGAGATACATAAATGGGTGACAGACAGAATACCTATTTCCCTAGGAATAACAGTACACTGCCACAAACCTGGAGATCAGGTTTGGATAAAAGATTGGAAAAAGGAACCACTTAAACCTGCCTAGAAGGGACCTTATTTAGTTGTGCTAACCATACCCACAGCTCTCAAGGTTGCAGGACTAACCGTCTGGATCCACCATTCTCCAGTAAAGGCAGACCACCTGTCACCTGACAACCACTTGAAATGGAAAGGAACTGCTAACCAGAATAATCTTCTACAGACCACCCTTAAGAAGATAGCAGATGATAAGCAGCATGTAGCCAATACCTGAGAACCCTTTGTAACCAGAAGCTTGAGGAAAATCACCAAGCAACTTAAATGAACTAAATCGTTCTCTCTCAGATATCATTGTCATTCCCTACCTATTTCTCTTTCCATACTTGTTGCTATACTCTTTGTTGTAGGGCTGGACCTGCTCACTGCCAAATGGGGAGGACTATGTCTCTTTCTAAATGAAGAATGTTTCAGGGCTGGGTTGAAGCCTATCCCACACACTCCAAAAGACGCAAGAGAAGTAACCAAGGCCTTGCTAAGGGATATCATTCCCAGACATGAAATTCTGTTAACCATAGGTTCAGACAATGGCCCAGTTTCTATGTCAACCAATCAGCGATAGTCCGAGATATGGTCCAGCAGTTAAGGGAGTGAATCAACAAATCAAGACAGGAATTAGCAGATTCATGGAACTCCTGGAGCAACTTATGGAATTGGGCATCTTAGCTCCTCCCTTTAGCTGGTCCTCTCCTAATGCTTTTCATAGCCTTCCTATTTGGTCCTTGTATTCTTAATATGCTAACCAGGTTTTTTCTTCTCATCTAGAGGCTATAAAATTCCAGATGATGCTCCAGTTGGACCATTCTAGCTGTCACTACTCTCCTTTGGATGACAAAGAACCCTAGCTGCCTCACCCCTCCCTTCGACATCCCTGTCCAGCAGGAAGAAGCCAGAGTGGTCTTTGCCCCTCTTCCCATGGCAGCAAAGGGTTCCCTGTCCCCCAACAAATTGATTTTCTCTAAGTCTGCTACAGCAGCTTGAGAATCAAGAGGGGGAAGTGAGAAGAAAAGCTAGTAAAAACAAGATAATAGTGGCCAGCCACATGCCCGAGGCTGGCTACTCCCCTTGCATACTTTTGGCTTCTATAATCTTGTTTGCCTCCTGTGTCCACCAACTGCCCAGACAGCACCACTGATAAGGACCCCTTCCCTTTTTTCTTTTGTTTGCCTCCTGCCTCCACCAACTACCCATGTAGCACCACTGATAAGCGCCCCCTCCCCTTTTTCTTTTGTCTTTCAACCCTCTATCCTCCCAGCCATAAAAGGAGGCCGATGCCAAGGTTCAGGGCTCAGCTTTTAGAGGTGACTCCGCTGAGCTGGCACCAGTGTGCAATAAACAGTCTTTTCTGATTCCCTGAGTGTGTGTGGTTTGTCTCTTCCTGGGTGCTGAGTATTTGTTCTGACAGGGGCAGCCTCTAAGCACTGAAAGCAGCCCCTAACAGCTTACAAGGAATCAGAGAGAACTTCAGTCCTACAACCACAAGGAACTGAATTATGCCAACAGCACGAATAAGCTTGGAAGTAGAATTTTCCCCAGAGCATCCAAAAGAGAAGTCAAACCAGTCTACACCTTGATTTCAGCCTTTACATATCCTGACTGAAGAGTGAGCCATACCATGCCATACTTCTGACCTGCAGAACAGGAGTTAATAAATGGTGTTGTCTAAGCTGCTATGTTTGTGGTAATTTGTTACAACAACAATAGAAAAATAATACAAATGATATTTGCTACAGTAAAATTACTGTAAACTGCATCCAGCAAAAATATATTTCAAACATTAGGGCAAAAGAGTCATTTTTAAACAGAAAAAGATATCCCTTGCTAATAAAATTATAAAAGATATACTTTCCATCTGTTGATGGAAAAGGATCGATCCAAATGGCACTATGAGATACAAAAAAAGAATAAAAGACAAAGAAAGTGGTAAATTTGCAAATATAATAACCTGATATTAACTGTAGAAAATAAAATGAAATTGAAAATTATAGAATTAAAACATTAGTATATGTCAGAAAAGTGATGATAACAGTTAAGCCAGTATTTTTATAATTTGATTTAAAAATAATAAATGTAAAATTCCTAGGGGAATATCTAAAAACTACAAATAGAATGTATAAATTAGAATTAATAGCAGAGGAGAAATTTTAGATGAGAAATGAGGAATAAATTTAAAAGGAGGCAAAATCAGAGGGAAAGGAACATAAAGGAGAATCAAATTGAAAGCAAAAAAATGATAGAAATAAAACCAAATAAATTAATCCAGGAAAACAAATTAAATATCTTGGTAAAAAGCTGAAGATGGTCAGACTGAGTCCAGCGACATGTCATTTTCAAGACATATACTGAAAACACGAGGATGCAGAAAGATGGAAAATAAATTGTTGATAAAATAATCACTTATCAAAAGAAAGCTTGTAAGCCTATTTTAGTAACAATGAAATAAGGTTAAAATCAGAAAGTATTATCAGAGATTAAAAAGATCCATAAGTAAGGATAAAAATTTTATTTTATAAGAAAATATAATTCTGAACTTATATGCCCCTACTAAAATAACCCTAAAATAATAAAGTACAAATGATGATAATTTCACCACGAAGTGAACAAATTCAGCATCATATTGAAAGTTTTTTTTTTAAGCTTATTTATTTTGAGAGAGACAGCACGAGTGGGGGAGGGGCAGAGATAGGGAGAGAGAGAATCCCAAGCAGGCTCCACACTGTCAGCACAGAGCCCAAGGTGGGGTTTGAACCCACGAACCGTGACATCACTATCTGAGGCAAAATCAAGAGTCTGTTGCCTAACTGACTAAGCCACCCAGGCACCCCTCATTAAGAGGTTTTAACACAAGTTTATAAATAGCTAATTGACTGAATGGAGAAAACATCAAGAAGGATATAGGAGTTCTGAATGAAATAATTAACAATCTTTATCTAATGACCAAGATATTATACAAACCATCTTCTCCTAATACTGCCAAATAAGCTAGAAACCAATTAACAAAAGATAAGTATTAAAAGTTTTTTTAAAGAGCTTGGAAATTAAGAAACATATTTCTAATTAAGGAATAGATGAAATAAATAAGTAAAAATTTAAAAGTTGCTTTAAATGATAATGAAAATCTCCTTAATACCTGTGGGATACTACTAAAAGTGGTACCTCAAAGCAGATCTATACCTTCAAATATTTATTGAAAAACTGAAAACAAATGAGCTAAAATCTCCAGGTTATAGAAAGAAAAAACAAATAAAATCAAAGAAAAAAAAAAAGGAAGGGAATAACGCAGATAAATGCAAAAATAACAAAATGGAAAGCAAGCATAGAGCAGAGCTTTTTAAAAAAGATCATGCATCATTAATATTTTAGGTGTATCCAGCAATGCAAAAATTATTTAATATTAGAAATGTCAATTGATAGTCTATCCTATTAACCAATTAATAGAAATAATTTATACGTTCACTTAATAGATGCAGAAAAAGCATTTGATAAAATTCAACATCCATTTCATGATAAAAACACTTACAAAAAATACTTGAGAAGAAAATTTCCTTAGCTTGATAAATATTACCTACCCAAAATTTGCATCAAATATCATACTTAATTGTAAAATTTGAGTGGTGAAGATTAGGAACAGGTAAAACATTCCCACTTCTGCCATTTCTACCACTTCTATTCAACAACATCCTGGCTCTTCTAAACAGTGTGTTAAGGTAAGAAAAGAAATATATAAGAATTAGAAAGGAAGGATCAAAACTGTTTTTCTTTAACATACAGATGATATACTCCTCTAGATAAACATTTAGAATCAATGGAAAGGATTATCAGCCTCACTAGGTTAATAAAAGAAAATCAACACACAAAAGTCAATTGCATTTCTGTATGTCAGAATCATACAGTTAGAAAATGTAATCTTAAAAATGCATCAGTTACAATTGCACTCAAACTATGAAGTATCAAGAAATAAATGTAACAAAATCTGTGTAATAAATTCTTAGAGAATTTTTTAAAATATTGTGTAAGTCTTAAATAAGACTTAAATATACATGATATACATCATGTTCATTTATTGGAGGACTATATAATCTAAGGATTCTCTTTAAATTGGTTTATATATCTAATGCCACTTTCAATAATTTTTTAAATGCTTATTTATTTATTTTGAGAGAGAAAGAGACAGAGAGAGAGAGCACAACCAGATGATGGATGGAGAGAGAGGGTGAGAGACGGACAGAGAGAGAATCTTAAGCAAGTTCCATGCCCAGTGTGGAGCCCAAGGCAATGCTTGATCTCACTACCACAAGATCATGACCTGACCCAAATCAGGAGTTGGACACTTAACCCACTGAGCCATCCAAGAGCCCCTCAATATTTTTTAAATATTTTTTAATTAAAATTGACCTTTAGCTCATATCTCACACAAAAAGCAATTCCAGACAAATTAAAGTTTTAAATGTAATAAACAAGGTAACAAAAATTATAGAAAATAGTATAAGAAAATAACTTCATGATCTCACAGTAAAGAATTTCTTAAACAAGAGGAAGAAGTGCAAGCCATAAATGGAATGATCAATCAATTTGACTACATTAAAACTGAGAACTACCGTCTTTAAGACAAAGTAAAAAAAAGAGGTTAGAGTGGAAGAGAGCCAAAGAATAAGAGACTCTTAAAAACTGAGAACAAACTGAGGGTTGATGGGGGGTGGGAGGGAGACGGGGGTGGGTGGTGGGTATTGAGGAGGGCACCTTTTGGGATGAGCACTGGGTGTTGTATGGAAACCAATTTGACAACAAAATTCATATATTGAAAAAAAAAAAAGACAAAGTAAAAAAGTCAACATATAAGCCACAACGTGAACTATGGCTACATAAACAATCTTGGTCAGCCAGTAAGCAGTTCTCTTGGCACATTTGGACAAATTAGTAAAGGCATTACTTAACTATTTTGTAAGTGTAATTTCATACAACCTGAACAACCTCCTGAGGCTATGTCACAATTAGAGCATCACTGTAGCATTATAAATTGGTTCATCTACTCTGGAAAACAGTTTTGCATTATCAGGTAAAGCCAAAGATGTTCATACCTTAAGATTTAGCAATTCCAGTGTTAGGAATAAACCCCTGCACATGAGAATCGAGACAGATGTTCACGAATGTTCATTGCAACACAAATTATAGTACCAAATAACTAAAAATTGGAAAATGCCATTGAACAGTATGCAAATTAGATGCCGCCAAGTGCCATCCTTCTATCTGGACAAGTTTTAGAAGGCCCCGTTCTAACTGTCTTTACAGGGTGACAAATCATCAAGCTAGAGAATGTATTCCATTTCTGTATTATGTTCCAGGACATGTTCCACAATATCCCCATGCCTGATTCCAGTGCCTGAACTAGTATTTTTCTGAATCAAGGCAAACCATGCTACTTAAAAGCCTATGGAATGGTCAAGGAATGGCCGTTGGTAAAGGCCTGTAGAGTGGGCATGAACAGAGCTTGGAAGTTCAGACTGGTGTGTACACACACCTGGATGTGAGACACAATGAGAATACTAAGGGGTCAGGCTATAGGGAACTAAGGGCCAATTTTTCCATGTTTTGGTGCACAGAGTTGAGGGAGTCTGGAAATTCTAAATTTAAGCCTGACCTTCTAGGTTCCTATGAAGGTATATTTTCCCAGAACGTAGGACAAAAAGTTTGTATTACAGAGAGTTTATTAGCTTGATTTATAAATTTCAAAGATTAAATCCTATGGTACATAGGGCTCCATTGGTACCCTTGCTCCGGGCTGTGCAAAGACAGCAACAGGCCTGATGGTGGAGACCAAAAAGAGATATTTCAATGGAGAATTAAAAGAAAGTTCATTTTAATCATTCTGTATGATATAAAATACATAGTGACCACATTAATGAAATGACTAGAAATATAGAGATAATACAAACTAATAATAGAAGGAATAAGTCCTCACAGTATTATCATCCTGAGAAATCTAAATGTTTTCATCTCTCTGGGTATCTCTCCAAACTTTTTTATCAAAAACATTAATAAACCAGACATAGCTGAATAATTACATATGAAAATAAGTGCTGAAAATTATCTGTGTTTTATTGAGTATTAGACATTGTATTGAAATCTCTCTGTATTCAGTTTTAAAGGATAAAAATATGAGCAATTAACTTAAGTACTGTGGAATAGAATTACAAAAGAAATCCAGGCTCTGTGTCATAAATTTTCAAAAATTTTCAAAATCTTACATTCTACAAAAATTCTTTTTGTCTTAGAAAGGGTGACCATTTCTATCTATTTATCATCCCCATTACCTTTTGCAGACAAACAAGGCTCTTTCTCCTATAGATTTTTGATTCAGGAGGCAATTTTTTGAACACAGGATGACTGTGTTCAGTGTGAATTTGTTTGATCATCCCCAGTGTCCATTCTAAATCTTGGATTATATGACAGAAAAATAATACTGCACAATGGTGCTCCAAGTTCTAAGAATATGAAAAGTCATCAATCTAAAAGCCAGGAGATCCAAGTACAAATGAATGGAAAAATGTGGTGAAGATGGCTGAGCTTCTGCCAAAAAAAAAAAGGGAGAGAGAGAAAGCAAAGGGGAAATCATCATCGGTATTTCAGCATTGGACAGGATTTATAAAAGTCACCTAAAAAAACCAGTATCCTACATCCACTGATCACCCAGCTCCTCACCTACAATAATAGAAGTTTGTTGTAGAGACCCACATAAAGAGCAGTCCTGACAAGTGCTAGGTGCTCAGTGGTAAACATGTGTTGAATGAATGAGCAAACAAACTTTTATTTCTTAACAGGTTCTCTTTCTGGTCTTTATTTGTCATTCACTTATTTATTTTAGGGTATGAGCACATTAACTAATCTTTCTTAAAGCTGAATTTTCTTCCTTAATTCTTGTTTTGGAGTTGTCCTTCCCCCCCTCCCCCCCCCCAGTGCACTTGGTATATAAAATTTTAGAATGCTTAAAAAAGTTAAATATCGAGGGGCACCTGGTGGCTCAGTTGGTTGAGTGACCAACTTCGGCTCAGGTCATGATCTCATAGTTTGTGAGTTCGAGCCCCGCGTCGGGCTCTGTGCTGACAGCTTGGAGCCTGGAGCCTGCTTTGGATTCTGTGTCTCCCCCTCTCTGTGCCCCTCCCCTGTCCATGCTCTGTGTCTCTCTCTCTCTCTCTCAATAATAAACAAACGTTAAAAGATTTAAAAAATAAAAAATAAAGTTAAATATAGATCCAAACACCATAGTCATGCCACCACCACATTTCTCTTTTTAAAATAAAACTAGTATAATTTAATAGATCATGTTTCATTAATAGCATCTTAAATAAATCTCTCTTTTAGAATTACCTTGCTTGATCTCTTGTTCCCAACGGTTTTACTTCGTAGGCCAAGTCTGTACCAAGTTTCTTCTTGGAAAGACAAATCACAATTTTTAAATACTTTTAATGGAGCAATGTACTAGTGTATCTGGAAGTGGACCACATAACATCTAGTGTGCTTTATTTTTTAATTGCTCTTATTCTGAGCTAAGTGTTCTTCTGAAGTGTTATGCTGTTTGCCAAGAGCTGAAGGTGAAGAGGAAAAATAGCAAGAGCCTCCTTGAGAAAGAACAGAGGAGAAAATTAACTAAAAGGGAAATCGAAAGTAAGAATTACATAGGAAAAAAAACCAATTATGAAGTCATTAGTGTTGCATTACTATGAGCAACGTTTAAAAAAAAACAGCGAATACTTCAAACTTCTGTAAATAAATGCATAGCAGTATCCTATTCTGGCAGACCCGAAATATGGGGTAAGTAATTAACCTTCAGGTTGTCAGAATTGATACTCAGTCATCATCATTGTGTCTCCAATGGTATAAACCCCAAAGGGAAACATAATTCTTGTTGCTGTCACTCTCATTTGTGGCCCCAAATCACACAGAGAAAGTTTTTTCTGCTTCTTTTTCAATGCAGAATGCTGCCTATGAAATTGATTTTTGTAGAATAATAAGCCAGCTGAAATGACTTCTGAATGATAACATTTCAGAGTCCAGATTTAGGTATCACATCATTGCATATTGAAATCCAATCATACGTTTTATTGATCAGATGAGACATTTTCTAAATTCTTGTGGTTCGTTGACATATATTCAAAATAATCATCATGGGATTCCTAAGAATAGCAGACTGATAACTGACCTCCAGCATAGAGGAGTTATGAGTTTTAAGCATCAGCTCTTACCATATGTATTTCTCAGATTAAAATGATTAAAAAAAAACCTCCAAATTATCTTTATAAACTTGTTCTCCACCCTGGGTATAGAAAAGGTTGAATAAATGAAATCTCACTACTTGCTGGAAATAAATCATCAGTTATTTGGGCAAGAAATATGAGATGTTTATGTTATTTTCTTAATATATACAATCAAACTATGAGATGAACATTTTCCTCTACAGACTTCATGAATTCTCTTGGTACTCATTTTATTCATTTTAGAACTTTTTGATCCATTGTGATCCTAACATATACATGCATGAAACACAATACTCTTAGTTACATTAAGATTAGTAGTACAATCCTTATGGCTTTGTCTTACCGTTAATATATTCATAGTGATTAAGCTAAAATAAATCAGCACGAAAAAGCTTTACTTCTTAGGACAGATGTGTCTATCTCGCAGAATCAATAATGCATTATTCCTATTTCTAACAGACTTTCTACCTAAATACTGGTTCTACTACCTCTTTTCAAAAGAAGCATATGATAGGTTTGTTTGTTCATTTTTTATTAAGATATCTAAGTTTAGAATTGCTTCTTTTATTAAGTTACATTCACATTTTAAGACACTTATGACACAAGGACCCCACCAAAGTATATAGAACAACAATATAAAGTGAAAGTTTAGTAATAAATGCAATATGGAAATTTTTTTAAGATTTAAGATAACAGCCAACATTTAAAATTTTTATTTCTTCTTTGGAAGATAACTAGAGCCACATATTCGATACAAAAAAAATGATTTGAGGGTAAAAAAAGGCTTGTTTTATCTTGCCTAGTAATAGATTTTTTTTTTCTTTTGCTGAATTCTCTGCGTGAATAACAAGAGTGGCAGCCATTTTCTCCCAGCTCAACATCAAAACCCCTTTCATCTGCTGTCTAAATGCAAACAAAGCAAACCTTCCACCAGGCCTTTCTTTCCAGATAAATTAAAACTCTCATGTCCTGGGGCCTAAATCAAGCCTACAGGCCTTCCCTAGATAAATCCGCTCTCAACCTGAAATCTTCTTGCCACACGTGCTCCTTGTAAGATAATTTTGCAGTAGCTAATCAATAATGCAACAGTAAATTGCATTTAAATAAACATTAGCAGCCCCTCTTAATGAATAAAACCTCATCTGCAATTTGTCAAAGTCAGAAATACTGGACTCTTTTGATATTCATTGGAATATTGGAAATTGGAGCTTTGACAGTTTTTATGTACATTGCAATTACCATTGTGTGTGTGTGTGTGTGTGTGTGTGCACGCGTGCGCGTGCGCGTGTGTGTGTGCGCGCGCACTAAAAAAAGGCTTATTTTTATACATTCTGGGCTGAATATAGTGGAATGTACAGCAGGTTTCTAGACTGGAATTCATATGTCTGCTACCACCCTGGTTAAAAATATATCAAGATAATCCTGCTTTCCATTGCAAATTATGAGGCAACCAAGTTGTATGTAGCTCATTTGAATTTTCTGACTTTAGATGAAAAAAGTAGAAATCTTTATTCTGAAATGATGATGAAGAGGAAAACTACTTGATTTGATATTACGTATATCATTATTTTTGTGTCTCACTGAAGAAAGCTATTATTTAAGGAATTCTGAGATAATTATAAATTTTAAGAAGAATCCTTGACTTTCAGACTTCATATCTTAAATTTGTAAAACTCCTTTTCTACAAATATGTATTTTTATGTAGATTATGAATGCTATAACAGGCTTGAAAATTCCCTGACCTTCACTTCTATTATTCTACAGAATTCTTACTTTAGAAAAGTAAATGGCTATTATTTTTAAAGTGCTTTAAAAAGACTAAACAAAATATTAAGACATATCTTTGGCTAACTCTGTGAGAAAGAATGTAAGACTATATCCGTGCATTGTCGTACTTTAAGGTGCTCTGTGATATTTTTCCTAAATCCAAATTTAATACCATTTTCTGGATCCTAAATGAATTATGTTTTAGAGATGCAGACTAGAACACTACTTAGGGTCAAAATTAATGCCATTTTAACACTATAAAAATAAAAAATACTATTTTCTAGAAATTTCAAAGTGGTTAGTGGGATCAAAATGGAATAATACTATGATATAAAGATTTGCTTGAAGAAGGAAGCTATTCTTTAGGAATACCATCAGAACTGAAGCCATTTTTAATTTGTATATTCTCTATATAACATCGTTGGAATGGAAAAAGCAATAATCATGTTTTACAGATGGAAAATTTGGATGTCAAAGGACTACTAGTTGACCAGCCAGAGCTGCATCGAAGAACCAGTGTTCACAAAGTACCCAGTCAGTTCCTATGCCATTTCCCCAGGTCACATACCAAATGGACAGTCAAAGATGTGACCAAAATAGCCTGACATACATATATCCATCCATACGTAAACAAGGCTGAGAATGCATAGATAAATCCATAGGGTCATTTTGACCCTTTGAAATTTGACACTTCATACAGCTGATCATTTGTAAGGACTTCTCTAAATGACATTTTCAGAAAAACGTACACATGAGAAAATGATTACTGTTCTAACATCTTAACCTTTCTGTCTGCCTCAACTTACAGTGATAGATATCCTGATGTACACCACAGAGAGCCCAGTAGCATCCGGTGTCTATTGCAAGCCCCAGGCAGCAGAGGCACATCTACCACTGTTTATGTCACTCAACGTTGAGGAGTAAATGGAGATGCAGAACGAAAACCCTAAAATGCAAAAGGACTACAAGCCAATCAAAAGTTTAGATCTTGCTCCAGTTAGTTGTGTCTGTCTTCTTTTTAGAGAAGGAAAATGGATGCAACAATACTCAGCATAACATAAAAGTTTGAAGCACCATTCCAAATAACATTATGATAACCCAGAAGGCCTTAATAAGGGAAAAAATAATGTTGCCTGGGTGGCTCAGTCAGTTAAGCATCTGACTGCAGCTCAGATTATGATTTTGTGGTCCGTGAGCTGGAGCCCCACATCGGGCCCCGTGCTGACAGCTCAGAGCCTGGAGCCTGCTTCGGATTCTGTGTCTCCCTCTCTTTCTGCCTTCCCCTGCTTGCACTCTCTCTCTCTCTCTCTCTCTCTCTCTCTCTCTCTCTCTCTCCCTCTTTCTCAAAAAAAGAAATATTTTAAAAATATTTTTAATAAGGGAAAAAAATAGTTGTTAGCAATATCCTGACCCCTCATTATTGAGAATGAAAGTGACCTAAAAGACTTGTGTTTCTGTCAAAAGTTTTCAAACTTAACATTGTCTAAAACAACAAACTTAAAAACATAAAATTTTGGTGACCTTCAGTTAGGTGACTGTTTCTTAGATATGACAACAAAAGCACGAGCAAGAAAAAACTAAATTTTGCTTCATCAAATTAAAAACCTTTGAGTTGTCAAAGGGTACCATTAAGAAAATGCGAAGACCAGGGGCTCCTGGGTGGGTCAGTCAGTAAAGCATCCAGCTTAGGTTCAGGTCATGATCTCGCGGTGTGTGTGTTTGAGCCCCACGTCCGGCTCTGTGCTGACAGCTCAGAGTCTGGAGCCTCCTTCAGATCCTTTGTCTCCCTCTCTCTGCCCCTCCCCTGTTTGCACTCTGTCTCTCTCAAAAATAAATAAACATTAAAAAAAATTTTTTTAAGAAAATGAAAAGACCAGACCATAGAATGGAAGAAAATATTTACAAATCGTATATGTGATAAGGGACTTGTAACCAGAATATATAAATAATTCTTACAACTCAACAATAAAAAAGCAAATAACCCAGTTAAAACATGGGTAAAAAAAAAAATGTGAATAGACACTTCTCCAAAGAAGATACACAAATGGCTGATAAGCACATGATAGGATCCTCAACATCATTTGGTATCAGGAAAGTGCACGGAAACGTATTGCAATGCTCCTTCATTTTTACTCATTTGGCTAAATTCAAAAAGACAAATGACAAGTGCAAGAACGTAAAGAAAGTGTAATACTCAGACGCTGCTAGTGGGAATGCAAAATGGTGCAGATTCTGTGGACTTTTTGAAAAGTCAAACACAGAATACCCATATGATCTAGAAATTCTACTTCTAGGTATATTACTAAGAGAAATGAAAACATGTGTCCACAAAAAAAATGTATACACAAATGTTCACACCCACATTACTCCAAACTGCCAAAAAGTGGAAACAATCTAAATGTCCATCAACTGATGAATGGATACAAAAAAATCCTTTTTATCTATATTATGGAATATTACTTAACAAATAATAAGGAATGAAGTCCTGATGCTTGCTACACATATCAACCTTCAATACATTTTGCTAAAATGAATACAGGGGCGCCTGGGTGGCTCAGTCAGTTAAGCGTCCAACTCTTGATTTCGTTCAGGTCATGATCACATGGTTCGTGGATTTGAGCCCTGTTTGGGGCTCTGAGCTGACAGTGTGAAGCCTGCTTGGGATTTCTCTCTCTCCCACTCTCTCTCTCTGCGCCTCCCCCAGCTCGCATTCTCTCTCTCTTCTCTCAAAACCAATAAACATTTTTAAATAATAATAATAATAATAAATAAAATGAATGTAGCCAGTCACACGCACACACACACACAAAACCACATATTGTATTCCATTTAGATGAAACTTGCAGAATAGGCAAATCCATATAAGCAGAAAGTAGATTAGTGCTTTTCAGGGGCTAGATGAAGGGAGAAATAGAAGTGACTTCTAATGCGTACAAGGTTCTTTTGGGGGTGATAAAAAATACCCTAAAATTACATTGCTGTAATGATTGAACAACTGTGAATATCCTAAAAATCACTGAATTGTAGATTTATAAAAGGGTGGATTTTATGGTATGTGAAGGATATCTCAATAAAGCTGTTATTAAACACATACACACAAACAGAGGCTTAATCGAACTTAGACAGGAATTGATTAGACTCAGCTCTTTCCCTCATCAGCTGGGTTACTTTGGGGATTGTGGCTTTTTATCAGTAATGAATTTAGAGCCCCCAGGATCTGGCCGATTGTAAGTATTCAATAAATCAGAACATTACAAATTAAGAGAACAGATTCGGCAACCAAACAGCGAAATTCTGCCTGTACCACTTAGAAGCTGCTTGACCAAATTATTAATCTCTGTGTGGTAATGTTTTCTCACCTGTAAGATAGGGGAAAATAATAGTGTCCACCTTATCTGAGTTTTCATGAGTTCTAGTTGTGTTAATATAAGTTAAGTGCTGGGAGCATTTGAGTTATTTAAAGACCTCAGTATCTGAATGCGAAAGGAGTAATATTTTCTCAAATTTTTACACAAATTGTCCCAGCACTGTGAATTCCAGACAGGAATTGTCAGATTACCGTGCTTATACTCAGCCTTGAAGACTTTTAAATGGATTAGAAAATCGTATTTACTGAACATATACATATGTAAACAAGTGACATTTATGTTAAGATTTTAGTCATTTACAAAGTCTGGCACCATCTATGGATGATATGGTCACATGGACAATAGCAAGACTCTTCTGGACAAGGCTAGTGAAAAGTTTGATGCAGGTATTAAAAATCAATTTGAATTGAAAATTTTATTTTGTAATTTTGTTTAAAATACCAGGATTTTCTTCAAGTAACAATTTAGTCTTTGATGTTAACTGCCACCTAGCTCATCACTGAGTACTCAATAAAAATGTCTTTGAAATGTTAAAGAGTAACTACAAATATTTTTTGTAGTTTCACTTAACTTGTTCAATTTTCAGTCCCAAATAAAGCTATGTGGGTAAGACTGCTTTGATAACTTGCTTATTACAAAATATTCTCATATACTATAAATACTAATGATATGAATAAAAAGCTTTTATTTAGCTATTTTCCCTCATGAGGAAAAAAAAATACAGGAAGGAAAAGAAAGTTGATGAAGGTCATGTGGTGTGGAAGTGGCGGGGCCAGGACTCAAACCAGCATCTCTAAAATTCTAGGCCAAAGTTCTCTCTGCTATCCCAGTAGATCCCACACTTCTTCAATAAAAGAAGCAGAAGCAAAACCATATAACAAAACCATGAAAGTCCCATGGATCACCCACCACATGACAGTAATTGTGCTTCTAGTATCTGTTGAGATAAAGACAAAATGCCGTGTAAATTTAGCAGCACTTTTAAATTAATTACATGTATTAAGCCCAATAGTATCTATAGAAATTTGAAAAGACCATAACCTCATGAACTTGATTGAGTAGAGTAGGCTATCATGGCTGCAACTCATTCAAAACCCTCTTCAGAATTCTCTCATGATTTTCACCATCAACTTACTCTTCATGTCACGGAATTCATAATCTGACTACTGTTTGAGGTTTGGTCTACTTTATTTGGGACACTATAAGCAATTACCCTGAAACAGCACAAGCAGAAAGGTATCTTGGGATGCTGGTTTTAATCACCAAATATTCTTAATGCACCAGGAGAGGATTTAGGAGTTCATAAGGCCAGCCAGGCTAGCAGAGTGAAGCCTAAAATAAGGCCAGAGTATGGTACTTACCCTGGGATTTGGGGTAAACATTTTCATTTGTGTCCCCAAATGACTCACATCCTAGAGGATACCTTAGGATTGACCAAGCAGATCAATCAGGAAGGGAAGAAACATTTCAATTAAACATTCACCATAGCAGGTGGATCATGTACCTTTTATGATATAAATTAGACATGGCTATGGGGAAACAATCTTAGTGGATTTCAGTCTTTCTTCCTCAGCCACTGCAAGTCATAAAAACACAGAACCAGGATCCTAACCAACTCAGCTCGACCTGACTCTAAATCCTATGGTCTTTCTACTCTACTACGCAGCTCTTCAACAAATCCCTCCATAAGGCTCTTTGGGGAACTAATGGGGTGACTTTCTAAGCTTACCCACAGTTCTCCAAAATCAAAGCCAACCTGAAGTCACAGTTGGGTGACTTCAATAAAGGTATATAACTAAGTCTTCCTAGAGCAAGGGAAAGAATCCCCTGAGGATTGTCAAGGCTAGATTACAGAATTCTTAGGAGAGTTAAAGACTGGGCCTCCTCTACCAAGTTCAGTAACTGAATGTCTTAGATGAACTCACTTAACTTTTGGGTGCTCCAGTTTTCCCAACTATGAAATGAGAATTACCAAATGAAAAATTTAGACCTCCGAACCTTCACTAGATAATATAGAGAAGCTTCTCTCCATGAAATTTCATAAATATCTGTAAGAAGTATGAAGAGAAATATAAAACACCAAAAAGCAAATTAAAATGACCGTAATATTGGAGAAGGACAGCATTTTTTTTTTAATTTTTTTTTCAACGTTTATTTATTTTTGGGACAGAGAGAGACAGAGCATGAACGGGGGAGGGGCAGAGAGAGAGGGAGACACAGAATCGGAAACAGGCTCCAGGCTCTGAGCCATCAGCCCAGAGCCCGACGCGGGGCTCGAACTCACGGACCGCGAGATCGTGACCTGGCTGAAGTCGGACGCTTAGCCGACTGCACCACCCAGGCGCCCCAAGGACAGCATTTTAAAATTTGGTAAGGACTTTCTGTTCCAGAGTGTTATAACTAACTTCTCAACTGGACTAAGCAGCTTGCTCCTCCAACTCAAATTAAAACAATGATTTGTTTTATATAGTTAAATTACCAAGAAAAAAATAAAAATTTTAACAATAGTATACATTTATCACTCTTTGACTAATAATTATGTCTTCGAATGTTATACCATACCTAAAGATATGTTTCAAAGTTTAGAATCTGTAATAGAAGCAACTTTAAACATAAGGTATAAAAAATAATGGTAAGTACTATTCAATTTCTGACAGACTCAGCACTTTATAATATTGGTTCCTGTAGAAACTGAATCAATAATAAATAATTTCAGAGCTAACAAAAGGACTGCTAATGTGTAGGTGTCCCAGTAGAGCAGTGTACCTATATCTACCTTTAATAAACTAACTTTATCATCCTTCCAAGTCCTTTTATGGGAAAGAAGGGAGATTTTCTCCTATCTGATGCCCCCCCCCCCGCCATTGGCATATTCACCAATTGCTTTAGTCTAGAAATTACTAGATCTAGTAATTTTAGTTTTACTTGGGGCTACATATTAACAAATCATCATTGCTTACTGAATGACAAGACAAGTGAGTTATCAGCAGAAATGTTCCATTCTCAAATAGAATATTTTCAAATGTAATATTTGTATACTTCTTGTAAAACGGTACTATGCACAATAATGAGAAATGATTAAGATTCAGATAATTTTCCAAACATACAGAACTTCCAAGGGCACTGGGTATGTCACACAGTTCTCAGTTCATTTCAATCTCCCAAACATCTCGGTGAATCTACATAAATCCCACCTGAAGTGCAAGCTATGTCTTCTTGCCTGAGTTTCCTTCTAATTGTTATCCCTTCTGGGGGAAAACAGGCACTTGGTGATGGGAGTCCTTGGAAAAGAGCAAAACGGTATCTAGGGATTCTCATCAGAGCCTTCAGGGAACAGCTGTGGAGCCTCTCCATGAAATGGAGCTGGGCAGCTGGCAGGCTCTCTCTTCCCCTTTGTTGATTTTTTTTTTTTTTTTCTGTGCAGGGTGACATTCCCCTCCCCCACATCACCCTTTTCTTGAAATCCTTTCTAATCCTCTTCATAATACCCGCCTCTTTGGTGGCACAGAACTTTTCTACCCTACCATAAGCACCAATGGGAGCCAGGAATTCTGTGCTGCTACCTTGTTAAAGAAATGTAAGCACTTGAAGTTTATGCACCCAAATTGCCATGTACTATCCTGATGGTTCTAATGGCCTTTCTCTAGGGTCCGTAGGCTGTTCCTAACTATCCCTTCCTCCATTTCACTTTCCCTTAAAATTTCCAGATAGATAAAAATGGAATTTGGAAAACAAAAATGATGAATAAAAGCATGTGCTTTTAAAGAAATCAAACACTTTTCTTTTGGGGACGCTTTCTAAATTAATTCAGTAATCAATTAAAAAAGAAAAGGGATACCACTTACAGAGGCTCATTTGAAAATAATTGCTCTTTTTTCTATTTTCCAATACAAAACACTGAAAACTTTTTGAAAACAAAGTTTTGTGAATCATTCTTATTTAACATGAGGCAGGGTCATACTTCATCATGGGTCTTGCTAGTAAATCATTTAATAGCCAAATATTTTAAGAAATTGGTGCCTATTAAATATATCTTTGTAATATATGCATTATCCTTTAGAGTTAGGGCTGTTATTTATTTATGCAGGGTGTCTCAGTGCAGATGGGGGACATCCCTTTTCAAGTGTTCTCTTGCATAGCAATGATAAAAAAACAAAACTGAAAACAACCTTTCACAAAATGATAGCCTTTCTTTAACCAATACTAGGCAAAGCTTCTTATACCTTTTTTTTTTTGCTATTCTTATTTTCTAAAAACAGTATCGGGAGTCCAAGAAAAACTACAAATGAAGAGAATATCCAATAAGAAAAGCCTGACCTCTGATTAAATTATTTCACCTCGCTGGACCTCAGTTTCCTCATATGAGAAATAAGAAGATTGACTGAAATGATTTCTAACATCCATTTCTGATTAGGAGACAGGTCTCATTGTAAGCATCAGAAAGATTCCTTTTGTTATTTGGCCTTGATTCAATATGAATAAGGAAACGCATCTCCTTATGTAATTAATATAGCATTTGAAATGGTCTTTTGCAACTCTTGAAGGATAGTATAATAAACTTATACAGACATTTGCAATTTAGGAGAGTTTGGATAAGTTTGCACCTTCAAGGAAGCTTCTGCAGAGTATTGCCAAGAGGAAATTGGGGTAGGGGATTCGTTGCTTTCTCTGGCTATTAAAGGGATGGGCCTGCACTCATCTGTAGCAGTGGAGGCTCACGTCTATGTGAGATATAGATCTGCAGATCTGCATTACAATGCCTTACACATGACCTATGACATTCTATTAGGATGTCTTTGGAATTAGGCTCTTAGAACAAAGATATGGTTTCTAATTTATTCATTGCTTTTTCAAAGAAAGAAGGAAGGAAAGAAAGAAAGAAAGAAAGAAAGAAAGAAAGAAAGAAAGAAAGGGAGAGAAAGAAAGAAAGAAAGAAAGAAAGAAAGAAAGAAAGAAAGAAAGAAAGAAAGAAAAGAAAAAGTCATTTGGATAGTAAAGAGGTCTAGGAATTATTTCAAATCAGATACTCCTTTTTATCTTTAATAATGGTTTCTCCTTGAACCATAAGCTTTAGTGTATCTAGGATGTCCTGAGGTTACCAGGATACAAAATTTCCTCTAAGCCAATTAGAACTCCCAATCCTGATTAAGAGAAAGAGGTCAGATACTAACAGCCTTCTTTACCTAGTTCTACAAACACCTTAAGATTAACAAATATATGTGTTTACTCTTACAGAACCATAAATTTACTTGTTTTATTAAGTAAATTTATGAAGATCCCTATAAGAAAAGGACTGAAAAAAAGAGGTTTTCCTTTATCGAAATGTAGAATACAAATGCAAAGTACCTGAAAAAATGTTTCTTTGTTCCTCTAAGATTTAATGTGTTTGTTCTTAATATAATATAAATGGGAAATGTTCTTTTACAAGGTTTAAAGAGGTTCTTAAATTATCTGTGAATATAAATATTATGATATACTTGCATTGTTTTGTATACTTGTCAAAAATAGTATATTTTGTACAGCAAACAATGTAAACATAAGTTATTAATACAGTTTTAAAAATTAATATAGTTAAAAATATAATTGTCAAAAATAGCATATTTCATACAGCAAACAATATAAACATAAGTTATTAATATAGTTAAAAACCCACCATGCTTTCAAGGACACCTGCAGAAGCACACAAGCAAGATGATGCAAGCAGCAACAGGCATGTTTAGCTGCATCCACCGACCGACCGGCCTGCATCGAGAGCCTTACACAGAAGGATCTAGGTAACTTAACCTAAAGGTTTCCCCAAAGTGCATCAGCTTCTTGGCCAAATGCAAATGCTTCTTGTTTTGTTTGTTTGTTTGTTTGTTTGTTTGTTTGTTTTTTCATTTGTTTGTTTTTTTGTCTCTCTTCCACTTCACAGTTCCCCAGAGAATGAGCCAGCTCTGATTGAGCACCGGGAATTCTATTGGTACCAGCATTAGGCAGGACCTGGGAATGTATCGTGAAGGACCAAAAAAAAAAAGGCTAAAATATACAAACTGAACTTTTTAAAATAAGGCAGCTATACTCTTTCTGTGAATCAACTGAGAAGAACGTGAATAGTGTTGTGGATGACACGTTTAGGCCAATAAACAAAAACCAGGTGGTGAAATCCATTCCGTATCTCTGTTAACTGCAGTGATGTCACACAGCAGGAAAAGAATCTCATCAGCTCTCCTGTCGGCTCTGTGTTGGTGACGTCAGCAGAAGGCTTCAAGTAATTTATAGCATTTTGTTTACTCTGGAGCCATTTGATATGTATTAATACATGCAGCAGCAGCTGTCTCTTTTACAAGAGAAGTGTGCTCACATGAGCTCTCTCACCCAAACTGAGAACATAAGCACACTCTAATAGCAAGAGAGGCAGCTGCTGTTGCATGAATTAATATATTATAAGTTACTCTCTCATTTGTTATTCTTTTTAAAATCCCACTATATTTTAAAAATAAAAATACTCAAGATTTTAAAAGAAATGAAACTTCTATGGAGAAGTCATATATTGGTAGATACCAGGAAGAAAATTATGTCCATTTCATTATATTTTTAGGGATGAATTCACTCGTATATCAAAATAAAAAATTTAAGTATTATTTTCAGAATCGAGGCATCTGGTGTCTTTGAAATGCTCAAAGTAGTAAAAGAAAGGAAAAGGGGTTTCCTACTTCTAGTTCTGATACAAGGCTAAGAATGGAATGTATTCAGTAGTCCATAAAACATATTTTATGGACTCCAACCACTTTGTCAACAGAAAAGAACTATTTTGCAGAATTTAAAATGATTTTTAATCCACCCATGAGTTGCATATAGTTAAATTTAATATCCATCCTTTTAAATACCCTAAGAACTTAAGTAATTTAGGAATCTTGACGCAGAATACAGTAGTCTCCCCTTATCCACCAGGGACACCTTCCAAGAACCCCAGCAGATGCCGGAAACCACAGGGAGTACTGAACCATACACATACTATGTTTTTCCTGTATGTACCTATCTATGATAAAGCTGAATTTATAAATAAGACACAGTAAAGGTTAAAAACCACAATAATATAGAATAATTATCACAATGTGTTGTAATAAAGGTTAAGTGAATGTGCTCTCTCTCTCTCAAAATAGCTTATTGTGTATTGTACTCGCTCCTTACTGTATTGCACATCTCGCGTGATGACGCGAGATGATAAAATGCCTACGTGATGACATGAAGGGAGGGGAACGCCGTAAGCATTGCAACGTAGCGTTAGCCTACCACTGAATCATCTCCTTCTGGACCTTGGTTGGCCACAGGTAACTGAAACCATGGAAAGCAAAACGACAGATAAGAGGGGCCTACCTTTATAACAGTTACCCATACTGCAGCCAAAAGGTTGATGAGTTGTTTTTATATTATCTGTCCTGCAGCCAAAATATAGCTCAGCTATATCTATACAGATATTTATACACATACATATATATTTATGTACTACATATACACATATATACCTATATATCTGCTTTATGGACTGCAAAACTAATAGCAAAAGTAATTAATGCAATGAAACTTCAATATTTCTAAATAATAGAGATACTCAGGATGATAGAGGTTTTTATATTGTTTGGGGTTGCGTAAGTTTAGTTGTCTGTGTACTTGTTGTTTTAAGAATTTTTTTTTTTTTTAGAAAGCCGAAAGAGAAATTCTTTTTAGACAAATGGAGAGTTGGTTCCATTTCCCTGAGTCCTTTCAGTTCCATTTATAATTTCCTGTTCTCCTCAGCACTAAGGTTACATTTCCATTTTGTAAATATTGTACTGTGTAAATCTTATAATTTTATGCATTATTTTATCATTGTAAAATATCTGCAAATGAGTTTTCTGTTTATCTAGGAATCTTAAGTATTTAATATCTTTTTTTTATGTTATGCTAGCTCTGTTAACAATATGGCTCATTATTTAATTCAGAAAGAATTTAAAAGGTGTGAGGTTTGTAACAGAAAGTGCTACAGTGATTTGCATTGACCTAATTAGTTCATTTACATGTTGACCTTTAAAACCAGTGAAGTTTTGTAAACCCAACTTGTGGTTGCAACTACTCCACAAAAGAGATCTGAGAGATGAGATAAAAAATGGAGGAAGATTCATAAATAAATACTGATAAACTAAGGGAAAATAAAATTAAAATAATGTACTGTCATTTCAATGAATTGTATAAAATCACCTTAGAAATTGGTGTATTTCCCTGCAAAATTTTCAGAGCAGCCATTTAGCCAACTGGATCTTTCTAATTGCTTCTTTTTCATAATGGAAAAATAAGTAAACATCCAAGTTAGAGTAGAATCCCATGTCTCTAAGATCACATTTAAAATTCTTGAGTTCCAAACAAGTACTCTGAATCCACTACATTCTCAGATTTGACAATGACATTCCACAAACCTCAAAATCGTAAAGAAAATTTAAATATGCACTTTTAAAAGATGATGTAATCTTGTATCCTTTGAAAAACACAAAATAAATAATGTTGTGGATCTAGCAGAAAAATAGAATGGACAGGTGATTTTAAATAAATTCCCATGTAGGGGAGCCTTGGTGGCTCAGTCAGTTAAGTGTCTGACTTTGGCTCAGGTCATGATCTCACGGCCTGCATTTGGCTCTGTGCTGACAGCTGAGAGCCTGGAGCCTGCTTCAGATTCGGTGTCTCTCTCTCTCTCTCTGCCCCTCCCCTGCTTGCACTCTGTCTCTCTCTGTCTCTCAAAAATAAATAAATGTTTAAAAAAAAATTTTTAGATAAATAAATAAGTAAATAAATAAATAAATTTCCATGTCTGAATTACCAGGAAAGGTTATATTGGGCCACCCTCAAAATGCATGCCTCTCCACTCACCCGTTCTCTACCAATCATTCAAGTACTGTATTCACCCTTCCTAACTCATGCTCCCAGCCCTGCCCTTTTTGCCCACCCTTTCACTGAAACCCTGGTCTCAGGATATCTTCCCCTAAACCTCTAGCCATGGATTTTTCACAAAATGCCTTTCCAGCATTCCTAGGTTGTTGGATCATCCACATGGACTCTCAATCTTACTCCCCATTTGGTCCTTTCAAATAAGAGCCACTTTTTCTCCTGCTCCCCATGTTTCACAGCATTTGAGGAATGAGGGGTAGCTTGGGAAGGAATAGTCAGAATTTTTCTGGTTGCCTTCAGCCCTGCCTCCCTCTTAAACGTACTTATACCTTATGTGATGCCCACACTCCTGTAAATATACGATACTCTATTCCTCCATGTCACTATCATATGTTGTTTTCCTGGTCACGTTCCAGAATTCACTGAACTCTTGAACAATTCACTGAATCTCTCTTCAGCTCTCTTCCTGGACAAGTTTAGCATCTATTCGATGACCCAAAAACCTAATTTGAATTCCTTGACCTCCTCAAGTTAAATGTCTTTTTGTCTTGTTCCATTTCAGCCTCCATTCCACACTTCCATGGCCTTCTCCTAGAACTTGTCAACACCTAGACTGCTTTATGCCTGAAATCTTAAGCTGTGTAGTATTTAACTCCATAGCCCACAATACTTTAAGCTCTTCAAGTTCTGGTGAGCATCACCATTCCTATGGCTTTAACTATGAGCCAGGCTTAATTTCTCTCTTTGGTTCCACTGCCTTGGGGACATTTTAACCTGGATGCCTCACAAGTACTTCAAATTTAGCAGGTCCCTAATGAAATGCTATGTGATATAATAGTTCAAAGAACGACTTCTCTCCAGAAGTTACCTCCCCCTTGTGATGTTCACGTTTCTCTTAATGGCATAACCATTCTCTCAGTTACAAAACTTTACATTCATCATTGGTTCATCCATTCTTCCTTCAGAATAACCCTTGGTAGGTGGGGGGGGGGGATGGGTGAAACAGATGGTGGGGATTAAGGAGTGCACTTGTTGTGATGTGCATCTAGTGATGTATGGAATTGTTGAGTCACTATATTGTACATCTGAAACTAATATAACACTGTATGTTAACCATACTGAAATTAAAATAAAAACTAAAAGGGGCGCCTGGGTGGCGCAGTCGGTTAAACGTCCGACTTCAGCCAGGTCACGATCTCGCGGTCCGTGAGTTCGAGCCCCGTGTCGGGCTCTGGGCTGATGGCTCAGAGGCTGGAGCCTGTTTCCGAATCTGTGTCTCCCTCTCTCTCTGCCCCTCCCCCGTTCATGCTCTGTCTCTCTCTGTCCCAAAAATAAATAAACGTTGAAAGAAAAAAAAAATTAAAAAAAAAAATAAAAACTAAAAAAAGAAGCAGTGGTTAATATCTAGTTATTCTGTAGAAGCCCATTGAATAAATTATTTTTATTTAAAAAAATAACTCTTGAACCCATCTTATTATTTTCTTACGGTTTCTGTTACCATTGACCTAGAGAGAAACTATTGTAATAAACTCCTAAAAATTCTCCCTATCTGGCACCATGATTTCCACATGATTCAGTAAATATTTGTATTTACATTTAATGCATACATGAATGAATGAATCCTTCCTAGAACTAAAAAATGAAGCCCCTAAAACTTGAATCATGTTATTGTCCAGAGGAACTTTGTAATTTCCTAAGAACTTTGTAATTTCTGAGAAACAGAACTGGCCTTTAGTCAAATATTCAAGCTCTTCTTTCATTTGACCCCAAACTTTCTTCTAACTTCTTCTCTTGCTATTCCTTTATGCATAATTCATTTCCATTCAGAGTGGTTCTCAAAGTATGGTCTACAGATCAGCAACAACTGTATCACCTTGGAAACTTGTTAGAAATGAAATTTCTGAGGCCCCACCCCAGACCTGCTGAGGTAGCTGGCTATGTTCTAACAAGATTTCCAGGTGATTTGGCTGCAAGCCAAAGTTTGAGATTATGTTTTCACGTGCACATTAATGTCATTTTTTTCCACTTGAAAAATCTCCTCTACTTTCCTTTCTGTAAAAATCTTACTCCTCTATTTCAAAGCTTAAATCAAATGTTATCTTCTCCCTGAAATCTTCCTTGCTCTTCTAGTAGCATCTAACTAGATGCTCATTATTTCCTAGATGCTAATTCTGCTCATTAGTCATTCTTCTGAATTCCCATATAAGGCGAACTTCTTTATAAGGTGTTAATGTAACTCATAGCATACTATCAGTAATTGTGCTTACTTAACTCCCTTCTCAGTCATCCCATGTCTCATTAAAACCTTGATTCAGTACCTATTACCTCACTGAAATTATTTCTTCAGGGTCACCAGTGATTACCCAGTTTCACCAAATTCCATGGGTATCTTCCCCCCTCCCCCTTAAATCCCTAACTTCTCTAGGGGCATTGTGCATTGTTGACCACACCCTCCTTTGTGGAACTCTGCTTCCTTAACTTCTGTGGCATCATCCTCTGATGGCTTTCCTGTTGTATCAACAGCCATTCCTTCCTGTTTTCCTTTCTTCCTACTCCACTTTCCTCTGAAATGTGGTTGCTTCCAATGAATTCATTCTTAAACATTTCCCTATATCACCCAGTGCACTGTCTCACTTGCAGACTCTTACTTTAAAAACTATTTGAGACTCCTAAATCTGTATCTCCAACTTAATACTCTTAGATGCCTGATACAAACACCTACCCAGCTACTAGAAATCTCCATCTTGAAACCCCACAGGATCTCAAATATATGAAATTCATAGTTTTCATCTTTCCCTCCTATATTCCAGAAGCCTTGTATTTATCATAAGCTCCTCCCTCTAACTCACCCCACACTTCCAATTTGAAATCCCTTTAAACGCAAGAAATAAAAATTTCATATCTCTATGTGTATTTTTTTCAATAATTCAATTTCCAGTGTCTCATTCAAGCTTCAATACTATTTGCCACCTGGAGGGTCCATCTTCAGCCCCTTCCCCTCTCACAATGTTTCAAAATGATGTTTCAAAACTACTAGACTGATCATGACATTTCCTTTCTGAAAGCCCATTAGGAGCTTCCCATATCTTTCAGAATACAATCCTTAGCTTATCACCTTAGATCCAAAATGGATACCTCCCACTGACCTGTCTAGCTTTACCATCTGCAAAGATTTACCCAAAGATGTCATTCTTTTTCAAATATCCATTTGTCCCTTTGTCCTGTTCTATGTCTAATCAATATGTATTCACTTGAGAAGTCATCCTGGGTATCCCTCCAATACCTTATTTCACTGCCCTTCTTCTATATGCTTCTATAGCACTTTAGGTACAATTTTACCACAGTAATCCAGGTTCTCTAATTTCCTTCCTCTACTCCTAGACTGAGATCTCCTCAGGGCAGTAAATGTGTTGCATTAGAAATTGTAGCACCATCTCCTAACAGAGAAACTGCTTCCTGGAAAAGCCTCACCAAATGTTATTGAATGAACGAAGACATGATCACAGCTATGCTATCTTAAGATATAGATATAAAGCTCTCTAAAAACTCAGTAACTCTATCTACATTCACCAAGGTAATTAATTAGTACCCATATCAATGATTGACATCCAATTCATTAAACAAATCTGTGATTCTAAATATTTCAAAATTACACTGTGCTGATCATTTTTACTTTGAGATGTGGGTTACAAGAAGATACTGTAAGACTTGTCTAAGAAGCTTAAGGTTAATATTTCTTCATGCTGCTTCAAAAAAAGTATACCACAGGCTATGGTAATAGGTAATAGTACATATCTATAAATAGGTGATCAACACTGAGGCCAAAGCTTTAATGTATCAAGGTTAAGGCAAGCTTCAATCTGGAAAAAAATCACGATTTTGTTTTTCTGTTATAATAAAGCTGAAACTTATCAAGTGTCCCCCCAAAAAACTCCTCTAAAATAAGATGGAGATTGACCTTGATGAAATGCTGGTGGAGGCCACTCAGTAATGGAGTTTGTGAAAGCCTAACAGGGCCCTACTTCCCTCACTATGCTGCCTAGAAAAGAAGATGAGACGTAAGAAGAGTCTCATGATTAAAGTCTGTCCCCCATCCAACTGCCAGCAATAAGTACATTTACATTTCTCACTTGTACTTGGAACAGGGCTATAGATTAAATAGATACAATTCAGCCAATATTTACAAAGCACATACTATGTGCCAGGCACTTTTTGGCTACTGAGAATTTAACAGGGAAAAAATCCGTTAAGAACACAACCCTCATTGTAACAGGGAAAATAGGATTTAATCAAGTAATGGAGATTTACATCATATACTCGATCATTTTCCTAGAGCTAGTATATTACTAGGATCACTCTTTCATTACCTACCAATACTCTAGGATCATTTCAGCCACATCAACGTAGAGGTGGTCAAATAACCCTCAGCCATTTAAGTTGTAATGAAATTTTGCTATATTCCATGTTTTTTATTGGTATTTAGCCACAATTTCTACAAACTCAGGAAGAACTAAACTTTACTTTCTTATTTTATTAGAGAAATAATAAATTAGTAGACATTCCCTTGCAATTTGATGCAATCACTTTAATCGATTTAGCGGTAAATCCCAAAAAGCAGTAATCCCAGTACTGAGAACTAGGAAATATCAAAAGATGAAGAGATTCAGTAAAGCTAATATGCATTGACATTAACCTCTTCTTACTTAACAAAATGTGGTGTTCCTGTGTCCAGTGTGCGTAACTCATCCCTGACATGGGTCTGCTTGCTTTTCTGAGTTCATGGGTCCCAGAAACCACTTGAGTTCAGAGAAGCATCTTGTATAGGTGTCCCATTGGGTCTCCAAAAGGTAAAAGTCTCTGCATGAGTGATTGTAGAAACTCAAATAGAATTTTCAAAAAGTGAGCCCTTCACTAGGCTGTCTCAAAGGTCAATTAATATTTCCTCATGTTCACATTTGTAAAGACCTCCTCATTACAGTTTCTGGATATATTTAGCACTTTTATGATCTACTATTAAACCGACACATGACAAAACAAAATTTCAAATGTAAGACCTTTACAGGTAGGATTGTCAACTTTATACTAAAGGTGATAAAACAAACCCAGCTGTTATTTTGACTCTCAAATTCCTAGACCATGAAGACTAAATAAAAGCAAAAAGTGGATGTGACATACTATGGCACTGACTCAAAATAAATGCTTTCATGAAAAACAAATATTTACATACTAACAATTGATACATTAGAACTCTTTCTAGTGTCCTACAATAGTGTCTGACCACTATAAATGGGAGACTATTTCAACAGTTATGGTGACTGCTGAATTCCTTCATAACACACACCATCAACACAACAACCAGTCCTCAAGGAAAACAAATCCTTGGAAAACAGATTCCACAACTGGAAGGGTCCAGATTTCTTGGGGTTTTAACTCTAAACCTAATACATGGCATTTTTCTCTGTGAGATAAAGGCAGAAAGGGTTACATGCATTTGAGATATGAAGGGAAATAAACCAACAAAAATTCATTTGGGAACAACCTGGTCAAATTAGATATAGGAAAAGATCAATCTCCGCCATCTTCCTTGTGAACCCAAAGAACTGTTTCTTCACTCTTCCACGTATCCATTTTTCTTTCACAGACTTTTTATGACTACTGTCTCTTTGTTTGGACACTACTTCAGAGGGCACACAAAAAAAGTAATAGAAATGAAATTAAACCCAGTCAGATTTGCAATCGGTTAGTAGCTCTGGATTTCAATTGTGGGGTGGCAGGGTGGGGCGGGATGAGGTTAAAATTACTTGTCTTAAAATGACTCTTAGTAATTAGTTGTAAAACTTAATTGTCCATGCTTTTCCCACTCCCGGTTACCAAGGCTATGCATTTTTTTTCTTTGATTATCCATTTCTTCCAATTGGGGGAGGAGAAGAGAAAAGCACTTAAACTTTAAAAAAAGTTAGTAACCTTCTAAAACCTTTGTAAATATCTTTTAAAATATGGCATTCTGGCAGCTATCAACTCAAAATAAAGTGGGGGAAAGAACTCTATTACCCCGAGAAATGCTTTTTACCCCACAACCATCATTCTACTTATAATTTTTCATTCATGTATAGTAACCACAGTCTTTAGTTATTCTAAATTGTTAAAATGTTAACCTACTAAAGTCTTATTTGGCCCAGAAAAAAAATCAATTTATTCAGTTACCAATTTTATCTCTAGAAATACTATATAATTCTTAAAATATCACAATTAATTTTTGAGGAAACATTATTAAAAAATAAAATGAATTTAAAATACTTGTTCAGTGACCTTGTGTAAGTAAGCTATTGACAAATTCTTTTACGTCTGAGAACCCTTTACCCCATATTTTATTAATATACTTGTTTATTTTTGTTAAATACCATCCAACAAGTATTTGTATACAAATAGAGCCAAATAAAAATTAAACCTCTTGTCATCTGGGACTCAAATATGTACCTCTCCTAACATCATGCAAATGAGACCAAACAAGCAATTGAATTTTGTCTTACAAACTGCTAGAAGCCAGGTGAATATAGAAACTAAAGAATATTCTGTGCTGTTCTTATAGAGGCTAGTTAGAGGAATACTGGAGACACTGAATGGTGTTAGCTTAATTCAATTCAATTGTTTAGTTTAATTCCACACATATTCAAAACCTCCTATTTGTAGGGCTAAACATGGTGGACTACATCTGATGTTTAGAAATAGAAATTTGGAAAATACTTTGGAAACCATCTAGTCCACCAGGCTTCAAGCTGTATTCCAAGACAGTACCTGAAGAGACCCAGGAGAAGTGACAGGGAGGGGAGCCACAAAGGTTCTGACTGAGCTCCCTTCTCTTTCTAGCAGGGGATGCTTTCTTTTTCACTGTTTTATACATTGTGGTACCAAAAACACACTTTAATTCTAAAATGTTTTTGTTACTTAAAAAAAAGTTGGAAATATATCAAATTTAGCTCATTCCTCAAAATTTACACATGAGGAAACTGAGACTGACAAAGTTAAGTCACACCTTAGGTACTCATAAATACTTTATGACAAAATTCGAAAAACTGTTTCAATACAGTTTTTAAGTCACCACGGCAATTGGAGTCACAGAACCTACATCAGTGCCTTGTAAGTTTTAGGGAGTTTTAAAAAGGTTTTCAGTGATGATACAGGGATATTTTTTTCAATATTGTAATCTCTAGGGTATAACCAAGAGATTCTATCTTCTACTTCCTTATGATACATTGCCAGGGTCTCATTTATGGAAAACACATCATGGAAACCTATCATACCAACTTCATATATTCTTAGATTCACTCTAAGTCCTAGGAGAGGTAACAAGAAAAAATGAATACAACAAATGTAGAATATGAGATCCAGTTTCAATTTAATAGGAAAGCAAAAAGAAAGCCTCCAGAAGAAATATTGGGAGAATCGCTTGCATTGCAAATTGAATGGAAAATAATGAAATGAAGTCTGAAAAGCAAGCTGAAAGTGGAGATGGGGATTACAATGAGAGAAAGAATTTATCTTTAGGAAGCAAATAATAGTATCAATCATCATCATCAAAACGTAAGCAAATATCAGATGTACACATATCAACACATTATCTTAAACATTTCCTTCTAATTGGGCAACTTTTAACCAGAAGTTTGATTTAATTCAACAACTATTTAGCATCTACTATTTTACTGTGTTTCTTTTGTTAGGATAATAAATAAATAGGAAACTCACTTCCCAAATTACTTGTCTTGTCATCTAAGGCCATACCACCCTGAACGTGCCTGATCTCATCCAAATTACTTCTCTTTATACATTATTATATGTTTCAGATTTCCTATAACAGATTACTTTCCTGAACTGCTGTCTGAAACATGCACAATTCTGTTGTTTTCCTGTTTGAAAATGGATGTGCACAATCTCATCTCTGTTTCATCACCTGACTCACCTAGTGATGGACTTTTGTAATGTATTTGGCTGGATAACAGATGCACTTGGTGTCCCTGGAATAAAGAAAAGTTATATGACTCATGCTAAGATATTGGACCTTGGACTTGAATCTCATTAGTCTAAGCTAAACAACTTCACTTCCTTAAAGTAAAGAAGACCTACCAAGGAACTAAAAATTCACCCTAAATTTTTTTTGCATGCTTCAAAGAACAAGAACATCATCATAAAAATGCATAATTCAAATCAACCTAAAGAAAATTAGATACTATTCACAGTTAGCACATCTCAGCCTTCAAAATAATATAAATAACAAATAAATAAATGTGGTTTATTATCTATCCCTACCCATTTTTCCTAACTGGAATCAACTATAACTTACATCTAACCAGTCTGTATCTTTTAGGTAAATGCTCTATGATTGCTAAAAGAACGATTCTGTCCTTTTAGCCACCCACCTCTCACCTTGAGACGGTCTTGTTCTGAAATACACAGATGAAGTAAATAAGATGGCAACATAACATTCCAAACACTAGACGCGGTGCCAGAACAATGATGTGAAATACAAGAAAAAAAATTTTTTAGATAAAAATAAGTGATAGCTCTAATTCTAGATTTATATAATCCAAAATTATAGGGGAACATTAAAATGAAATGTTACACCTAATGAACATTATGTAGCAAAGGGAATTCAAATACACACTGCAATATATTAGTTTGCACTATAGCAGAAAAAAGCAAAAGAAAAATTATGAGCATCACAAAGGCACAAAGCTCACTTTAAGTAACTGAAAACAATTGACAAAAGTTATTCATAATTATTGTAACTCTATTTCTCAGTTGGTGAGCATGCCTTGGTGGCCTATTTTGTTTAATGCCAGATTGATATTTAACACCCCTATAGTGACACATCTTGTTAAAATGAAGTATAATGGAATTGTCCAAAAAGTTTCTCCAAATTACAAACCTTGGTTTTTATCTGAGGCATTCTATTAGGCTACACATTCTCCAGAGGAATAGTGTGATTTAAATATATGATGTTGTATCACATCAACATGATCCTTTGTTGTGAAGAAACATGTATTGAGTCTATTGGAGAGGAATTCTTTATGAAAATATTTGGAATTTCCACACCCATCCCTACATCAAACTTTTAAATCAGAGTTTTGATCAATCCTCTTTTGAATCAAGAAACATTTTTCCGATATTTTTCAGGAAACTTTTAATTTCCTATATTTTCACAGTTCTCTAGCCAAGAGCCCTGGTAATAAAATGCACATTCATTAAATTCATGGTGCCAAGTTGGGCATACTATCTAAACTTTGAGAGACAGTATTATCATTTCAAGTGATCTCAACATCTTGTAGAAATGAAAAACAAAACCAAAAAAAGCAAAAGGAGAAAGTCAACCTCAAAAGGCAAACACAGTGCCACAGAACTAAGTGTGGGCATAAGGTTTAAGCAAACAAGAAAGGATTATGGTAGAACTTCATGTATGGCACTGGAGAATTAGAAGTTAAAGGATCAGAATAATGAATGAACCCTTGAGTAGTTCTCTTATCGCACCTGCTCAGGGTTAGCCTATCTAATATCAAGATGTTTCTCCTCCTTTAGAAGGAGAAATGTTCTAGACCAAGGGTTGGCAAACTATAGGCCAAATCCCTTGTACTGCTTTCTTTTGTAAGTAAATAAAGTTTTATTGGAACACAGTCATGCTCACTTATTTCTGTATTGTCTTTGGTTACTTTCAAGTCAAAACAGAAGTTGTTTTGAGCAATTGTCACTGATTGTATGGTTTCCAAAGCATTTTCAATGATGGCCTTATATAGTAAAAGTTTACTGACCCCCGGTGTAGACACTACATACACACCAACATTACTTTAGGAATTACAGGATTGGTAAATCTTCCAAATTATTCCAATGACAAGATTCTGTCTCAGAAGCACTTTCCTATTTGTTTTGCTACTTCATTCTTCCTTTTTACTTCATGAGTTTTAGATTATCTCTTCCTTCATACATCACACAAAAAAAATGTCTTACTGAGCCAAAAGCATTACCTTTGTAGTGAGTTCTGTTACTTACTAGTTGAATGATCTTTGGTTGGATTCTCTCTTCTCTAATTCTGGTCTTTATCTTGGTCAACTCCAGCCTTTATGTCAATGACATATTAGACATTATAGCTTCTAAATTCCATGGCTACTTATCTCTAAAACTGTTGCTCACCTTCTCTGAGGCCTTTTTCCTCATTTACAAAATAAAGATAATAGTGTATGTTACCTAAGATTGTGGTGAGAATCAATGAGATATTATAATAGATTTTGTTACATGGTGATTTAAAAACTTTAAATCTGGGGAGGGCCCAAGGTGCCAGGGTGTGGCATATTGTCTCCTTTGGCTATTTCCCTTACTATTCTACTGTGTCTTTGTACCCCACTTAGTCTTGGTACCCATTGTAGGCCTCTGTGCATCTGTTAACTGTTTCCAACACATGGTTTTGTAAACTAGTTTCTTTCCAACCTCCATCTCAGTCCCCATTTAGTTCTTAAATTTCTTTCTGACATGGAGCTGTCATTCAACCCTTCTTTTACCATTTTTCCAACCCCAGCCCCCACCAAAAAATAAAGATAAATAAATACTTAAATGTGTAAGTAAATACATGTACATGAAACAGGAAGTTATACTGGAATTTCCCAAATTCCATTTCCATTTTCAGGTTTCTACTTTTCTACTCTTACCCAAATTCTCTCCTCTTTTAAGGCTAATGCCATCTTGCTATACTGTATTCTATTCTTCTGTCTCACCATAATCTACCAATTACCAAACCACATCTTCAAATGGCTCACGTTCTTTTTTTTAAGAGATTTTATTTTTTTTAAGTTTATTTATTTATTTTGAGAGAGAGAGAGAGAAAGCATGAATCAGGGAGGGGCGGGGGGGGGGGAGGTGAGAGAATCCCAAGCAGGCTCCTCTCTGTCAGTACAGAGCCTGATATGGGGCTTGAACTCAGGAACTGTGAGATCATGACCTAAGCCAAAGTGAGATGCTTAACCAACTGAGCCACCCAGGTGCCCCCTGGCTCATCTTTATATATTATGTCCAATATCAACCTACTAGATTTTATCATCTATGCAAATAATATATTCAATAGACTATGATCAAAATTTCTCAAATGGCCTTCTTCCACCATCTCAATTCAGCCATACACTTCCGTGGTAACTTTAGAATTTATTATCACTTGTGTTTGTGCCACCTCTGAAATATTTCACTCCAATATCCCACACTCTGATCACAACATATATCTTCCCATTTTCTCAATCCCTCACTTTCACTTCATCTGCTCACAATTCACTAAGACATAAAGTAAATTTAGATCCTCTATCTTTTTCTCAGTCTCTCACCCTTCTCAACCTCTAGTTTTATGTCTTTTCCTATCTAGCACAGACATCACACTCCATCATAAAATCTTTATCACCAAATGTCATTTTGCCACATTCACCACAAATCCTCAGGCAGGAATCAATCTAAATATCTACCTACTGGGGATGGGCACTAAAGTCAGTCTCTGTAAGAAGGGACCCAGTAAAGAGAGGCAGTAGATTTAGGGAACAAATGACATAGTGGGCATATTATTATTTTCTCTAACCAACTAATCCAGCTGTGTCCTAAGTTTGTCAATGGTAGCACCATTCTGCTAATAACATAGATGGTATATTCATATTTGTTGTTGACTCCATACTCTCACCTGTTAAAATAAGTGGTTGCCTTGTGAAATTTCTGCCTTGTGAAATCCTTCCTCTTATTCAAGGGCCCTTCAAAATGTCACCTTTTTTACGGTACTCCCCACACCTGGACTCTTCCTCTCACCTCTTATATCCCTATCTCATCTTGCTACTCAAAGTATGGTCCTTAAACCGGTGGCATCAGCATCACCATGGGGCTTGTTAGAATTGTATATAAGGGAAGGGAAAGAAAAAGAAAAGAAAAGAAAAACAGAGAGGGAGGCAAACCATAAGAGACTCTTAACTATAGAGAACAAACTGAGGGTTGCTGGAGGGGAGGTGGGTGGCGGGATGGGCTCAATGGGTGATGGGCATTAAGGAGGGCATTTCTAATGAGCACTGGGTGCTAAATGTAAGCAATGAGTCTAAATTCTGCCCCTGAAACCAGTACTACATTATATGCTAACTAACTTGAATTTAAATAAAATCTTGGAATGAAAAAAAAAAGGAATTGCAATATCCGGAAGGCCTTATCCCAAACCTTCTGGATCAGATTCTGAATTTTTAAGAAATGAAAAAAGTTTCTAGGTACTTCATAAGGACACTAACATTTGAGAGATGCTGTTATAGTACAACTCCTATGTGGCAACCATTACAGTAGCACCTTGTATTACTTTGTGTACATAATTAAAAAAAAAAAAGTTTAGGGCCTTGGAGTCCACAAAAAACTAGTTCCAGTTTCAACTCCACCTACCTGTGTTATATCGGGAAGTTACTTAATTCCACTGAACCTCAGCCTTGTCTGCAAAAATCAAGAGATGACACATAACTTGAAGGGGTATTTGAGGATTAAATGACATTTGTTTGTGAAAGTGCCTTGCACAGGACCTGGTACATAAGTTTAACAAAAATTAATCTTAGGTTTTCCTTCCCTTTCTGTTGAGGTGAAATTTCTTAGGTGGAGGAATTATGCCGTACACGTATTTTAGGTTCCCCAGTGCTTTGAGTAGTGTAAAAGCCCTGTTGGAAAGCAAGCACCAGGAAGTCAGGAAGCTCGGCCGCTTGTTGACTACTCTATGCCCACCTAGAATATACTCGATAAGAATATATTGTGAGGGAAAAGACTCAAAGTGAATGATTATTGTTAGAAAAAGTCATTGCAATATAACATATTAAAAAAGTGTAGAAATTACAGATTACTTAGTCTGAAAAAGAAAAGCCTGGGACAAGGTATGTAACTGAATTCTAACATGGACTTATTAAAAAGCAAGAAATTACTATTTATCAAAATGTCCATGAGAGAACTATTCAAATATTTTGGACTACTGTATCCATCATACCACCATTTCTTTTATTTTTATTTCTTTTTTTTCTCTTACCATTTATTTTAAAGTAAAGAAGAGACACACAAAACTATAGTCACAGCAGCCTGAAAGTATGATACTGCTTATCGTCGCATCGTCAGTCAGCCAAATGTAACCATGAGAGATGGAGCTAAGTCGAAGTTAACTGGGAGGTCAAGAGAAGATGGGAGAGATTTGTTTTTCTCCAGTAGGAATTCTCTTAGGAGAATAACAATGTCTTGCATACGAAGACTGCCATGCCTAACTCAATGGGAGAAAGAATTTTAAAATGTCTCCTCATCTTTGCCATGTAATTCTTCAGATTGAACTCAGAATAGTTGAATGATGATAAATCCATGTTATACGTAACAATTTTTTTTCTAATAAGAGTTGTTTTGAAAAAATAAGTCAGTGTGAAAGTTGTAATATTTTCTTTCTTCAGGATCTTTGCTAAAGGGACTCACTTTGACAGATCCAGATTTGCTGAGAAGAGATAAATTATTTCTTCTGGCCTTTCAACCCTAGCATCCTGTGATTCTGTATTCTAGCAAGACTGAGCTGTAGACACTTTAAAGCATATAAGTAAGACTCCTTAAAACAAGTAAATAAGCTGGCTTCCTTTGTTTCCGTATCATTCAACTGACATCAGCAATTAACTTCATATTATTCTCTAAGAGTTTACAGGATTCCATGAACTGTTCACACCGCGTCCATTTTCCTAAGTACATCCTTAACCCCAAATCAGGATACCTTCCCTTTAGCCCATCAGGGCTTCATATGTCATTTCACACAATGTAATTTCCCATAAACCGTAAATGACCTTTAATGAGCCAGTGACTGCATCAAATGTTATGGTAAGTTTTTTTAATGACTGAATAATTTGAGGACCATTGTAGAAATATAAAATAATGAAAGGATGTGAGGGGGGAAATAAAGTAATTGCTTAACAAAAAGGGTTAAAAAGATTTTTCTCCTTGTGCCTATGAAGCCTGTCTTCACCTTCCTAACCTCTATTTTCCCTCTTCTTGTCAGCATTTAATATTACATAATCCACAAGAAACAGACTGTCTTGGGGCCTATATCTTCCCACTGTCAACCACTCCCCAAATCCCACAAATTCAATTCTAGAAACCTGAGGAATAATGTAGACCTCTATTGTAAATTTTCATGAAGGGGAAAGCAGGGTTTACATAACGCAATGAGCTGTGCTAAGCCAAACATTCTGATTGCTTCCTCAGTCCAACCCCAAAAATCCTCACAAAGGCTGCACAGAAATCACTCTACCTCCATAAGCACACCCTCTCAACACAGCCTCAACACTGCCTTGTCTCTCTTCGTTGTCCATTATGACCTTGCACATGATCCTGTCCACCAGTACTACCTTCTGCAAAGTGGAGCCATGTCTTATACTTTAACTCTTCCCTGTGAAGGACCAGCCTCCTGAAGAGTTGGAAAATAAACTTTTTGGCACATTTTGATTTAATTAAAAAACAAGAAATATTTATAAAGTACATATAATCTGTGTTCCAATCTGTGTGTAAGTGCTAGGAAAAATCAGTTGAAGAAAAAAGAAAGTGCATAATTTAGGCCCTCTACAAGTATTATGGACTACATGTTTGTGTTCCCCCAAAATTCATATGTCAAAACCCTCACCTCCAATAGGATGGTTTTAGGATGCAGGACCTTTGGGGGGTGAATAAATTTATGTGAGGTCATAAGGGTACAGCCCCAATGATAAAATTAGTGTCCTTGTAAGGAGAGAAAGACACTAGAGCTCTGTCTCAGACATGTAAAGATACAGTGAAAAAGCAGCCATCTGTAAGCCAGGAAGAGGGCCTTCACCAAGACCCCAACCATGCTGGCATCCTGACTGCAGACTTCCGGCCTCCAGAACTGTGAGAAATAAATGTTTGTTGTTTAAGCAACCCACTCAATGCTGTTTTGTTAGAGCAGCCCAGATTGACTAAGGGAAGAGTACTAAAGGTGTAATTAAATGTTGTAGAAGTGCTGAGAAAAAAAAAAAAAGAAAGAAAGAAATTTGGGGGGCGGGGACTAGGATATGAATATCTGAGAACAAGACATTTAAGCTATGAGCATAATTTCAATAAGCATAAAATGCATTTCTGACTGGAGAGAGATGATAAATGTAGGCAGATAAATGTGAAAGCACATTATGTGTTTGGGGAGTATCATATTGACATTAAGATAACTGTATAATAAAGAGCACAGGCAAATGGGAGGATGGTGGGAAATGAAATTGGAAAGTGACTTTGAGTCTATCCAGTCATTCAACAAATGATAATTAGGTGTCTACAGTATGCCAGGCATACTATGTTAGGTGCCGGGGTATATGGTGGGTGAGTAAAAGTACACACGTAATTCTTGCTTTCATGTGATTGTCTCATAACATAACGCCATAAATAAATAAGAATTGTACATTGTGACGAGCAAATAAAAGAGAGGTTTGCAAGATGGAAGCATATTAGATGGGAATCTGGTATGGAGACTGGTCCACTTGAAGATTCATGGAAGACTTCCTTGAAGAGGAATGCTAGGGTGAAGATAACAAGGATTATATTTTACTACGAAAAGAGGCGAGAAGACACAAACATGTTAGATGCAAGGAATGGCACATTCAAAAGGGCACAACGTGAGGATGAAAATTGAGAGCTAAATCTGGAGAGGTAAATAGGAAACAAACTGCCCAAACATAGCCCCAAGTCTGTCAGTGGAGGATTGGGGAACCATTGAAGGTGATGTGTAGTACTGATCTGAAAAAGAAACTTTTTCCTGGATCAGAGAAGTCTCTTATTCTAAGAACTTGGCATATAAAGGGTATCCCATTTAACATAGTAGATGCATTTCTAGAAAGAGGGAGATGGAATCAGCAATAGCTCAACCGTCCTTACCGAGGCGATGCCCTTACAGCATCATCTGAATAGAGGGATAAAGTCCCTCTTTCATCGTCTTCAAATCCCCTGAAATCTAGCCATACAGGCCTGCAACCACAGTTCATATAATGGTTGGTCAGTACTTCCATGCTGCACTAATGTTTTTGATGCCCTTTATAAAGTCAAAGCACTAGTCCCTAATTGCCTGTGATCTTTATCTGGCTCTGCGTACCATTTCATTAAGCTCCTTCAGCCACTTGCAAAATTAATCTTTATGTTTGGTAATGTATTCTCTGCTTGATTTGGGGGGGATGGGCAGGTCCATTACATTTTCTGTCAGCCATCCTGAGTCAAAATTACTCACAGGAATATATAACAATGACAAAAAGAGACTGAAATTGAGAGCACTTGCATTATGGTACACTGACACTCATTGGCTGAGAGGGTAAGTCTAGCACAGACTGTCACACTAGCTCTTATTGGCTGAGAGACTGTGCTAGCACACAAAGCATAAGAGCTACATCCAGACAGCTTATGGTTGGTATATTATAAATGACTAGGTATGCATATCGTTTATTCTTAGAAGAAAAGATTCAGAGACAAATAGCATTATAGCATGCCAGGTCCTTATAACAAACTGGGACACTAAATTGAGCCTACATATATTTAGATGAATAGTTCATAAGATACAATTATATGTTTTTATTTTATGATTGGCAATATTTTTATAGAATGTTAATGGAACTATAATAACAAATTTAGTGCATCTAGGAGAACATGTTTTAGTGCATAAAATACATGAAGGCATTATTAAAGTACTCTTAAAATGGAAGATACTGTTTTATTGCGATCAAAGAAATGACAGCTCCAAGTTGAGAAAAGGTCCTCACTAAAAAGAACTGCACAGTGTCACTCCTGATAACTTCTGTTGCAAGATCTGCTTCTCGAGCTAATAACATTATAATGAGCAAACACAATATGCAAATGTAGTAACTAATAATCAGAGGCAGAGTAACATGTGGTCTTGTGAGATTCACATTGTTGGGGGAAGGGGGTTAAGATATAAGGGCTTTGAATTACGAGAGGACAAAAAGTAAGATTACAAAACAGGGAATGATTTGAGTGATAAATATAAATGAATCTACAGAACCTGAGATGTAGAGGACTTTGTTTTTTATTCAGAACACCAGCTTGTTCATTTTCACTAAATGAACAAACTGTAGACAGGAAGACAATGGAATTCATTTACTTGGCGGGTTTTGTTAACTGGCTTAGACTATAGCAATTGTGGCATTTTCTCCTTTGAATGTTCCCCTTACCCACTGATACCTCCATAGAAGTCCAAACTAGGCAAGGAGAATTAGGATAAGAGAGTCAAGGGAAGGATATATGTTTTGGCCGGGGTCGTGGGGGGGGGGGGCGCGGAATTGGGGCCTCAGTATGGAAAAGGGATTTAAGAGAGGGCGAGAGTAGACAAAAGGAGACAAAGGAAGAGATTGGGTGGCAGCCTAAACAAGAGAAAATGGTTTCTTGGACTAGGTCATTCCATGTCATGATAAATACTTCTAGGTTTATTCTTTTGTCCTGATCCACTGCACAACAAAACTGGGACAATTTCTTCTTGACTCAGCTCCAGATCAAGAAGAAACATCTCCAGGGCACCTGGGCGTCTCCGTGGGTTGAGTGCCTGACTTTGGCTCAGGTCATGATCTCAGGGTTCACGGGTTGGAGCCCCACACTGGGCTCTCTGCCATCAGTGTGGAGCCCACTTTCGACCCTCTGTCTCCCTCTCACTCTCTGCCTCTCCCCACTCTCTCTCACACACACACACACACACACACACACACACACACTCTCTCTCTCTCTCTCTCTCTTTCAAAAATAAACATTAAGAAGAAACATCTGCTTCTTTCCCTGCTCCACACTACTCCTGTCTGTTGCCCTCTGTGGGCCCACATTCTCTACCGACATTTCATTACACTCTTTCCGAGCGGCCTAGCGCTCTCCAGCTCCGCTGCGGGTCCACGGGGCTTCAGCTTCGCCCGCAGCCCTCACACAGGTGGCAAGCAACGAGCAATCCTAAACTGCCTCGTGGGCACCTTGCATCGTAATTGCTACTTCACACATCCTCACAGTAACTCTCCAAAGATAGCCTTATGCCCGCCGCCTGGATGAAGGCAAGGAGACCCAGGGAAGGCAAGAGGTTTGCTTCAAGTCACACACAGCTGGTCTATGACTGAGCTGATTTGAACCCAGGTCTTCACGACCTCAAAGCCCTGGACCTTCTCACAACGTTGTGCTGCCTCCTAGTGGAATATCGGCCCTTGGCCTACTTTTGTAGTTCATAATACCAGATGAGTCAATACTATGCTTGAACTCCTTTGAAAATAAAAAGAATATTGATATCCAGCTCCCTGTATAGGGCATACTGTGGAGCTTAAAAGAGGATTTACCCTTTTCTTAGATTTTCAGTTATTTACCATTGCCAAGGGAGGGTCGATCAATAAGCTGTCTACATCAAGTCTTATGGTTAGTTTTTGTGGGAAATAAGGCTGCTTTTTTTTTTTTTTTTTTTTTTACAATTTTAAAGGACTCTATTACCTCTGGTGATATCATATGGAGATCACTGGACATGGCTTAATAAAATGAGCATGGGTTGGTAGATATGCAATAAATACAGGATGGAGGAATAAACAGGAGCGCAAAATAGCATATAACTGAAATAATAGTAATAATACCACCTATTACATGCCAGCAATGTTCAACTTACTTTTCAAATATTAAGTCCTTTAATCTCCTGTGAGGCAGTAACTCGTCTATTTTGTACCTGAGGCTTAGAGAAGTCAAGAAACCTGTCCAAGGACACACAGTTCATGAGTCGAGAAGTTGTACTTACAGCTCAGGATGGACTTACTTCAAAACCCCTGCTTTGCCTACTATGCAATTCTATCTCCCCACTGAGAAATCTCTATGCAGTAAATTAAATAATTTTTAAATGTATTTATTTAAAGTACTATGAGACATACAGTGGAGAAAACAAAGACGGACAAGTCAAAAATGAATTATGGTGTCTCCCCTCCGAAAGCTCACCATCCAGTAAAAGACCTCTACAATATTTATTAAGCCTTTCTGATATTTTAGTGGTCTAACCATACCTTTAAAAATCTATTTCCCATACGCCAATGAAGGCTGTTTTTCTCATTATGTGCTTTTTCCATTTGAAGCTGAACAAGTCATCAGTTCAAAATAAAGTCAGCAATATTTCCAACTTGACCTTTCTATCCATATATCTATGTAGAGATACAGAGACATTTATGTTTGTCCAAACGTATAGATACATATCTACATGCCTATAAGTCCTACATGTAAATATAGATACATGGATCAGAAACTAATTAATTTTCAAGGAATTCATATTTGAAGATGATAACCTTCTTTAAAAATATTTATTATTTAAACAAATTGGGAAACCGAGGTACACAGGTGCTTTTGTTTTATGTAATCAGCTGAATGGATTCAATGTCATTAACAGATAAGGCATTTTCAGTGTTTTTACTTTTCATTGAATTCTCTAGTCATTGCATCATATTTCACTCAGAAATATGCACAAGTCAATTTGGTATATTCTATTTTTTCTTAATTAAGTGCCAGAACAGTCTCATACACGATTCCATCACACTTAGACTTGGTCCTTTTTACCAAAATGACTACGCAGAAAACAAAAATAACATGTCCTATGTCCAGATATAGATAGTAATTTTAATTACTGATGACACATGTCAACTAAAAATAAGACCAAGACAATTCATTTTATCTTGACCACCAGTTACCACCCAAAAGACAATGCCTGCCACTCCTTGGTGCCTAGTCCTGGATTTGAACTGGTACCCTGAGAGCAACGGGCTTTTTACTTCCCGCTCCTCAAACCAATCTCTTAAATCACACATTTCCCCTAGTCTGACATCCCCAGATTAGTAATTGGACACATAACAAAGCAACAGATGGCCTTTAGATAGTTAAAGATGAAATGTTGAAATGTTTGGTGTTTTCATTTTGGTCTCCTTTGCCTTGCCTTTTTAGTTGACAGGTGGGGTTTTTTTTGTTTTTTTTTTTTTTAAGTTTATTCTATAGCATTCTGTTTAGATGCTCTAAGTTGAATTTTTGCACAACCGACCATCAAATATGTTTCAAATGGAGGAGAAATGAATCCTTGCAGGAGAGCCTTTGCCGAGTAATGCAATCCCCAGAGAGCCAGAGCAGCACTCAGAGACAGATGCTCAGTGAACTAACTGTCTCCTAACTGCAGGGGTGGCCTACCTCCTGTATAAGTGTAAAGCCCCATGAAAGCTAAAAATAAAGGGAACATAGAAAAGTAATGTAATGTGCTCACCATTTTGGGCTTCAGAAGTGCACGGCAAGATTTCCCCTTGGGATCACTCTACTTTGTAGTTTGTTTCTCTGTATGTCCTACATCATTACCTTCTTTCAGACACCTGAACTATTCATGTTTCCTTAACTGGAGCTATGCTCTTAAGAGCAAACCCCAAAATCCTTCATTGCAAAGAAGGTCATTATATAGTAGTGAGAAGTCTTAAGAGGAAAAATCCTATATCAACTGGTGGTATAATCCCCAAGGGGAAACAGACTTTAGTTGAACAATCAGAAACCTGGCTTGCTTTATGGTGTTTACACTGCTGCGTGCTAATGGATCACCATAAAGGAAGCAAAAGGGCTCTTACACCATTGAGTAGGCTATCATGGGAGTCTTCTGAGTGTGCCTTTTTTATTTGCTGCAGTCAGGTTAATGAGCTCACCAGCCCACTTGATGTTGAGGACTTTGTAACAAAGCAATCTCTCATTAAATGCTGCCTGGCACCACTCTCTTGAAGCAAAGGGACATTCAGATTATTGAATGCCTTTGTACTCCTCATTCCTACCAGGCTATGGAGTCCAGCAGTGGCATCAGTCCCACACACTTCCTGGCAGGCATCCAGTCCTCCGCCTGCCCTCTTCAAACTGCATGGGCATTTGCCAATCTAAGCAGCACTGGTAGGCAAACAAGCATGGCACACGACTCCTTTGGCTGAAAGCCAAATGTGCAGCTGAACAATCTAATTTGTTTCGACTGTGGAGGGAAACATTCTTCCCCATTCTTTCCTATTCAGTTGAATTTACATGTAAAAGTTTTGTTGTGGTACAAAGGAATGTGCATTTATCTACATTTCCTTTCTGCTTTTACACCTTTTTAGTCTCAACAGTGCAGGTCATGATTTTGTCTGTGGCTTTATTTTAAGTACCTCCTGGCTGACGGTTTCTTCAATGAAATGACCCCAGAGTGTTATCAGCTAGCTAGCAGGTGTGTCTCTATTCAGAATCTTGCAGACAGAAGTGCATCCTGGGTAAAGAGCAATCTATGCACAATCCAGCTTTTTTTTTTTCAACATTACTCATGAGATTTAATGGTTCACTGTCATAAAAAAGAGCTAAAAAGATTTTTTCTTCATTTTCGATTTTTGTGTAGGATGTTGGTAATGCCCTGAGACATACTGACCTAAAATAGGATCACATGATTATTGTTAAGTATATTTGATTATATTTTAATAAACAAGTATCTTTTTGATATTAATACGTTCTCTTTCCAAGCTATTAAATGCTTACTTAAAATATTTGTGAGGGGCGCCTGGGTGGGTCAGTCAGTTGGGTATCCGACTTCGGCTCAGGTCGTGATCTGGCGGCTTGTGAGTTCGAGCCCTGCATCTGGCTCTGTGCTGACAGCTCAGAGCCTGGAGCCTGCTTCTGATTCTGCGTCTCCCCCTCTCTCTGCCCTTCCCCCACTCACACTCTGTCTCTCCTTCAAAAATAAATAAACATTAAAAATTTTTTTTTAATTTTGAGAGCATATAGAACAGTTGCTCAAAAATTAAGTGTACTTTTGGCCCAGTATTACATTTAGGCATAGATGAACAGGTAGGGGCATTTTGAGATAAATAGAATTATAACCAAAGTTATAAATTCTTACTCAATTACATTTTCAAATAATATCTGCACAAAATTTTTCTCATGTTTTAATATGGCTGTTAGAAAAAAATTTTTTTTAATTACAATAATCTTAAGAAGCCAGAACATTTTGGGAATTTGCATATATTTGGAAGGAGGTTTGTCTATCAAATCAAGTGACAACAGTCCACCTATATTCTTAAATTTGTTTAAGAAAAAAAAACAAGGCATTGGAATGCAAAATGCAAATTAAAATTAAAACTGCTCCCTGAAAAAGATTCAAATTTAAAGCCAAACCAGAGTAAAATGAAGCATAAATGTATAGTTGGCATACACAACAAAAAGCTGTAAGAAAGAAAATGGTCTTAAAATGAGCACACTTCTCTCTCATGCTTTTAAATACTAGGATGGGAGAGATAGTGATGTAATAAAACTAATTTATTTTTTTCCAGCTTGCATGCTATGTCATATTTCCTTTTATACTGTAAGATATTCAGTTTACGAAATAGCAGCAGTGTGGGGTATAAACCTGAAACTCTGTTCTTGAGATCATTTATACAGCTTATTGCATAGTTTATGTGTACGTTTATGGTTTGCTTAAGTAATGTCAATTCAACTACTTCCAAATTTTTACAAGTACCAGCTATGTTCAGATAACTTGGCATCCAACTACTAGTTATTAAATTTTTTACATGTTTAATTTTGTAATGATTTCCAAAAAAACAATTTTCATTTCAGATCACTGTACTACAGGTTAATTTTATGCCTGGTCCTAGGTGTTATCAGCTTACATAATAAAGTAAATATTTATTGTAAAAAATCTAGATCTCATCTCAATTCAGTCATTAATTTAACATCATGTGTTATATAGCCTTTACAAATTGTCAGTTAAAAAGGAATACGAACACAAAAAGCATGTTAATAGTCTAAGATGTCTGTGTTCATTATTTTAAGAAAAGAGTAGATTTGGATAAAACTTATATTGCCTACCATAATCTTTTCTACAGGAGAGGATGAAGGTATTATAAAAACAAACTGCTGGCAGCAGAGCAAAAGAAAAAAACCTAAAAACAGGAGGAAAGGAGCTGGTGCATAGATCGAGCTTTCTTTCTCGATGAATGTTCTTTATTGTTCTCGAGGATACTCCAAACTCACAGAAGTTTATTCTGGTGTTCAGGTATACCTATGTATTCATATCTCAGACCATTCTGGATATTTGAAGTCTTGGAAACAAAGTGTTCATTTGATCCTTTAACTAGATTGAGGAGATAACCACATATTTTGGTAAACTATGGACAAAGACTTTCCACAAGGTTTCAAGGAAGTCTGTCTTACCGATTTGAAATAGTGAAATTCCCTATTACTGTGACCCAGGTAACTTGTTATCATATTTCCTGCTGCAAAATCTATGAAAAATTGAGAAATGCCTCTTCACAAAACATTTCAATGTTAACCTGATACAAACAGTCTGCAATTTCAGAGTATTTGCAGAGAAACTAATTCATTTAAAAATATAGCCATGTAACTATCTTGAGAAAATTGCACAGAAAAATGTTAGAATATGACTGATTAATATGAAATATGATAAACGATAATGCATATAAGTTCCTTATCATTTGCAAATATTCATCTCTTTGTTATTACCTCAGCTGATTTTTAAAAACCTTACCATATTATAATTTGATGATAGTCATCTTGTGTGATATATTATTTGTTCACTAAATTTCTGTAAATAAAATAATAAGTTAAATTAAAAAATCTATACGTACATGACCGTATATGATCAAATGTTAGGGTATAGCCTACCCCATTAGATGCTGGCCAATATCTACTCAGATTTCTTTTTAAAAGTCATCTTTTTGAAAAGTCGAGTTATAATAAAGATATATATGCACAAGCATATTTTATATGTATGCCAGAAAGATTCTGCTATTACAATAACAATTTACAATGAAAAATATGGCCAATAACAAGATTTTAAAAACCAGAATCATAACGTATCTTAAATGATTCGGATAAGCAGATTGGTTGACTAAATGCTCCACAACTAGTCTCCAATTTTTTATCTAGCTATTTATAGAAAGCTGCAGAAACAGCTGAGCTGACTGAAATGATGTCACATTTGCTGGCGGAATGGTTTGTTCCAGAGCACGCTCAGAGGCTGCATGAGTCTACTTCAGGTTTGGTGCGCAACCCTCAGCAGTGAGAAGGTGTAAACATGGGCATTTTTCAGCCCCACCAATCAATATTGCATTGATGACTTTCTACTGACCTTTAACCCCATGAGGAATACCAATAGCACCATACTGAATCTTCCCATCTTCAAGGGCTGCCTAGCATAAGCTACCAATTTTACAATCGATCAAAAGTCATCTCTGTGAATAAAGCTTGAGATTTCAGGCAACAGCAAGCAATTTTTGAAAGGTCAGGGCTGGGTTTTTATTTGCTTGACCTGTGCTTTCAACTTGTATCATAGTTCTTTATAACCACTAAAAGTAGTAAGAAAATTTCAGATTTTTTTTCCCCATGTATTTTTAGTAAGCCTTTGGGCATTTTCACTGTCCCTAAAAGAATATGGTTGCATGGCAACCTTCACAGTTGCTATGGAGACTCCATGTGTAAGCAGCTGCTGCAATCAGCATTAACTCCAGGCTTGCAGGTTTGTCATTCCAATACATAGGGAGGGGGAAACAAATAGGACAGCACATTGCCGTAAAGGGGAAGTCACCTAGATAATGTCACTCACAAACATATGTTCCACAATTATTCTTTCCACTGTTTTATTGCTGCAATTATAGCTAAACTAAGATTACAAAATTATATGGTTTTAATTTGCCTCTATTGACTATGTTTCACTTCCATTAAAATTAAGTCTGAACCCATTTACGTAGAAAACTGTTGGCTTTCTGGAAAAAAATTTTTTTTTGCTTTCTCATTTAATGTCAACAGGAAAAAAAAATCAATGCCCATAGGAACCCTCGTATGAAACAAGCAACTTAGCCAAAATATAAATTAACCTAACATGTAAAATACGGCCTCTGTCCCAAAGTTCCATTTGTATTTCTAATACTTTCAGTTGTGTAGGGAGAGACCACAAAGATGCCTCCGATGACACTGATCCGAGTCTTTAAAATGTAAGCAGAAATGCCAGTTAAGCCATCTTAAGTCTCCATCCTTAACCCATCCCATCAGGCTTAAAAATTGCAGCGTGTGATCCCAGTGTCAGTCCTTAAAAAGAAAACTCAATGGCAGAGATGGTAGGAAAACCATCACTGATACTTCTTTCAAACTAATTTTTAACCTAACCCTGGTAAACCTGGGTATTACAAGAATCTTTGATACCACAGGATCTGAGAAATTTATACATAAAAGACACAAGCACAACATTATTAACTTAGAAATCATTTACAACATAGCATTAGTTGACCATATTTTTACAACCATAGGTTTAGCAACACGAACAAATAATCATTTGCTACTCCTATTCTAATATTTCAATGTCTTATTTGGAGATACGATGTCTCTTCATAGAAAGCTAAGAATTATCACTAAAATCAATACTTTACTCAAGGGCAATTTAACTATTTGCTTTCTAATTTACATGAGGTAATACTCACTAGTAGACAAGAAAGTAAGTAGTTTTTATTGTATTTAATTAGGTTTTAGTGGCAGCACAGAATTTTTGCTCTACAACGTATTATGGCCACCTTTTTATTTTCAGCTTTTGGATTTGTTTAAATAGTCATGAATCCACAAAATAAAAGATTTATCAAAGATATCTCTGTCCTTATATATAAATTGCTGAAATGCAGCTGTGTTAAAATGAAGCCCTTCGTAAAACTTTTAGATATAGGTGGTACCAAGTACTAAAGGCAGCTTTCCAGTTGTAATATTTATGGAGAAAACAACCGTTACTATTTTTTATTGTATATCACTTAGAAACCTACATCCCAGACATGTCAGAGAAGATATCTTGAACGAAATAGAAGTATATAAAAATCTTTCCGTATGTATGTATGTATGTATAGAGGTATATACCTACATACACATACGTACATATAAAGTATTAGTGGCATTATCTTTATATTAGTAGAATAGTGCATGATAATAAAGCATAATTGCCCATTCTAGAAAGCTTTCTTAGACACATTTAAAAGGTGAAATTTAACAATAGCTAAAAGGCAGCACATTAATATGTTCGTGATTAAAATATAACACACACAAATTTCAGAAACTTATAATTACCATTTTAATGGATCTTTAAGTAGATATCTAATTGCACAATTCATAGACCTTTTCAAAAAAGAACCAAATGTTGAGTTATCCAGCGTTAGGACGATTTTGTTAATCTGATGTTTTCATTTTTCATCTCTTAGTGTATATTAAAGCAAAGATTCGTTTTTTAATTGCACTATACTATAAAAATATGCATCCTCCCACAGACCTTATTCACTACCACTTGGATGGAAGTTTATTTAGGTTTAGAGAATCAAAATGCAGTCTACAAACCCTGAAAATGAAAACACTGAGAGACCCTTAAGCACAGCAGCGTTAGCAGGTGCTGCTGTAATACACAAATCCAGATAACATTAAGTGACCTATTTTTAAAGCCTGTCCAAGAAAAGCGACATCAAGAAATTGAATTCTTTGCCCTTTACTTTAATAGTTCCTTGTCATGCAATCTTCAAATCAGAGGGGGTGATCACCACAAAACAAATCCCCAACCTGATACATACAAAAGGGGTATCTTTTGCAGTTTTGTAGACCGGTACTTATGGCCTAGTCATTACAGGTTGAGTTTTGCTAGAATACAGGGCAGAGAACTCACACTCAAGTAAATGCCAACTTACCAACCAGGATATCAAACCAGGTCTATCAGATGGTAAGAAAGATAAAATCATATTGAATTTTTAAAAATGTTGATCATTTCTCAACACATTTTACATTAATCTGTGAGATATTACATTTCCATTCATATAACAAAGACAATTTAGCAACAAAAATTTTAGTTTGCACAATTCCAAACTAAGATTAGGATTTAAGTTTGCCATCCCTAAACTAATCAGAATATTGGAGTCTTTAAGTTTTATAATAATAGAATACACCCCAATTAGAATAGTAAAGAATACACCTATAGTTGGAGATACAAAATACATTTCAGAGTGGTTTTCTGATGGACAAGCTATAGAGTGCTATTTTCTGTAAAAGTGACATGAATCCATGAAGCAATTATTTGGACAATTTGAATACTACTCCTCGTGACTGAGATGGGAAGGTTTTATTTGGCTTGAATAATAGGAATTAGCTGTGTACATTGACTAAAGGATGCCAGTTTCAACTAAATTGTGTTTTTATGGCTCACTAAAATAAGACAAAAATGTAATTTTTTTTCTAACTTATATGAAAAGTTTTATAGCTACAGAAGATTTGAATAGTATAACAAATACCCATATATCCTTTAGTTAATTCAACAATTGTTAACATTTTTGCCATATTTACTTTCTCTTAGTCAAAAGTTGTTGAATATTGGCAATGTCATGTTTCAACCTGAAACGTATCTTCTTATGCTGAACCACTTGAACTTAGCTACCAACATCATGACATTTCTCCTCTAAACACTTTAGTGTATGCCTCCAAAGAGCAACGGCATTCTGCTACATAAACCACAATACCATGATCACACCTAATCAATTTAACATGTTACTAGTAGTATCTATTATAAAATCCATACGTAAAATTTCTCCAGTTCTCTGGATAATGTCCTTTATAACTTATTTGGTGGTGGGGAGAGGAATCTGGAATTCAATCAAGAATTATAGACTATAGATAGCATTTAGTTTTAGGTCTCTGTAGCCACCTTTAATTTAGAATATTTCCCCCGCATCTGTCTTGCATGCATTAAAATTTTTAAAGAACCCATTTTAGTCATTTAAATGTCCCATAATTCTTTTTGTTTTAACAATTAGGTTTGGGTTAAATGTGTTGGCCAAAAATGCTACCAAGGTAATGTGATGTCTGGATAAAAAGATTACCTGCTGTTAAAGTACTATACCTAACCCCTATGCTGGGTGTATTCATTTTTCTATTACGAATTTGAATGGATTACTAAAAAAGCACAATCATTTGCTATGGTCACTAAAAGTATGAAATCCTACAATTCATTTAAAATCATTTAGTTTATCATGCCTTGGACCTGAATCCCTCAGCCACTTTACTCATGTGACTTATCATGAAAATTTGGGATGCCTGAACACTTTGTGATTAAATTCCCTTCTCCCAACCCACCCACCTCCTGACAGCTGATAGAATGACCAGATTGGAAGTAAAGGAGTTTCATATCAATTTTGTGTTCTAAGGCTAGCACAATGAGTTTTTCTCCCAATATTGTTAAATATATATTTATTATATCAGCATTACATCTTTGGGATACGTAGGAAAACAGCAAAAAATGAAAGTTATCTGCAAAAACAATATTGTTTCCCCACTCTATCCCAGAGAGCATATGAAAAGACTAAACATAATTGTTCACATTTAAAAATTTTAAATAACTCTATAATTTAATAATAGTATCAAAAAGCCAAAAAAATGGGCTTTTCTATCAAATAGATAGAATATAAAAGAACTCTGAAAAAATGTCAACAACATCCAGTAGCTGCCTGCTTTCAATCCACCTGGCAATTAACATGTATAAATAAAGTTTTGTCATTTTTTTAGAGCAAAAAATCAAGAAGGGATCTTTCATATCTCTTTTCTAATTCAATTCATTTGCACATTATCTAGTGCTTGGTTCTGACTTGCAAATAGAAGACTATGTTTGAAACACTTATGCCCAATAGGCCACTCATATTGGATAAAGTACGTAGATCCTACAGCCTCTTTCAAGCCTTTCTATGAAATGTAAAATCATATATATTTATCCCTGTCAACTTATCAACTACGGAGTTTCCCCAAATGCCACCAAATTCATTTGCCTTTTAAGCATTTTAGAGTTGTTTTGTTTTGTTTTAGTAGAACTTGTGAGATTGGAATCCTTTATGTCAGGATGCTTTGTAAACTTTAAATCTTTTACAGATGCTGGGATAAAAAGGCCAAGTGGATTCAAATGGACAAGGATAGAAACTCACATGTATTGGTGGCATCACATTTGGCAAGTCACTTAACCTCTCTGATCTTTAATTTTCCTTATAAAATTAGAATGATAATAGCTACCATTTAGGAGTAAACTTATGAAAAATACATGACATGGAGTTGGTGCTTAGTAAATTATAACTATTTGTAGTCTTGTAAAATCATGATCATAGCCCTAATTTCATATACTATACTACTAATAACAGTTAGACTTGTTTAAACAGGTATGTAACATACATTTACTGTCACCTTTCTTTAGGTAAATGTCCTCCTCTCTGGAAATCTATGGCTAATTTAGACACACAAATGCACATATACATACACACACATTCACACTCACGTATTACACATATATCAACAGTAAAATTTGGTGTAACTAAAGTACTGCAGTGATATAAGGAATGTAATCTACCTCAGGGGGAGAAAATAGCCATATACCTTGTTTTCCAGAATCCCAGCATACCTGAGTTTGATGATCCATAAAAGAAATATAAGCTGGAAAGCTGGAAAATTGAAGCTCTGCTTATGTCCCTACAGCCAAGAATTTTGCCCAAAAACATATGTATTATGTATGCTTTTAACATGCTTATCAAACCAAAAGAGATGAGTTATCTAGAACGTAGCAATGCCCACCATGAATTCTGCATAAGTGATGCAAAGCTACAACCAATACTAATGTTTCAGAAGGGCTTTGTTGAATTCAGTGAAGTTTTTGCTTTGTTGCTCTGTATCCTCGTTTTTAATTCAATTTTTACTTTTATTTGCATCATTCAGAACAGTCAGGCAGTATTCTGTTTTGCCATCTAATCTGTTTTGATATTTCTCTTTTAAGTGGAAACCATAAGATTTTCTACTAAAGAGGAAAAAAGTGTGTTTAAATGCTTCCCTTCCTAACAGATCTACATTGGAATAAGTAAAAATAGTGGCACTAAGTAGAGTATGTAAACTATACCTAGTGCAACCTGTATAATAAATGTATGTGTCCTAAAAATAACAGAAAGAAAAGAAAATCATAGCTAGCTAGTTTAAAACAAAAACAAAAGAAAACACTCTGTAGGCATTTGTGAGTCTTCTCATGATTCCCATACTAATGTATAATAAAATTTAAATGTACAGTATTCTTGCACAGAAAAGACTCAAAAATTCATCTTATATAATAATCTTTAATAAAAAGCTAAATCACTTATAAGATTTAGCTCTCTGAATATAAACTTATGAATCTCACGGCTTTAGTTTATATTTGGAAAGAAAATTACTCAACTGATACCCCCTTTTACAGTCTTCAATGTCAGATCTGCTAAAGTTACTGCTAAAAGTGCAATGTTATAAATTAAATAATGTTAGTATGATTCTTAGCAATAGGAAAATATAAGCCAATATACAATAGCATGAAATTATAATAGCACAAAGGTTTTATATTTTGAGGCAAAATATAGTGTTATAAATTATATTACTAACTCAAAATAAATGTTTATTTATAGCTGTAAAGCAGCAAGCATTGAAAAGCTGCAATTTTTTTCTAAGACAAAATCGCAAAATCTCTGACTACAGTCAATGTCATCTCTGAGGTCTAAGCAAGCTTATCAGGACTCACAGTCTATATTCCAACCCAACATTATTGTAATTAAGTGTGAATAATTATATACAATATGATTTGTTACTTACAAATCTACATTTATGGCAGTGAAACACAATAGTAATTGCATTTTTAAAATTATTACTTATTTATTCTGGTCTTCAACTTAAAGGCCCCAATCACATCATAGCTTCTTTCTTAATAGGACAAATAGGTTTGGGCCAGAGATAATTCAAATGATGTAACAAATTTTAAAATCAAACAGCTTAAAATAAGCACTTGGAAAGGTTTTTGTTTTGTTTTGTTTTTTTCCCAAAAGACACTTTTTCTCCTCTACCCTCTCCAGCAACCAAATTTTTTCCAAGATGGAGAGGGAAAATGTTTACATTATCATCTACTATAACCACAAAAATTTACCAAAGTCTCATATGCTTTTCTAATTGCATGGTTTCCTGTTACTGTCATTTTGGTGCTTTTGTGTTTTACAGAGGAAATCCTCTCTGGTCTTAAAGGCTATAATGCCAACTCTCATTCATGAACAATTCCCTTATTAGAGAGACTGGTGCAAAGTAAATCAGTGAGCAGAAATGTAATACTGACCCAAACCCATCAAAATTTTCATGGAAAGAGGATAATCACATTCCAGGCTACTTTTGTGGGCTTTCATGGGAAATTCCTTTTAACAAAAAGTGATATAAAAATGATATTCACACAGCAAGGATAAGAACAGCAACTAAAGGTTTGAAAAGCCCACCAGGAGAGAAAATTCAACCCACTTACAATAAATCAACTGCTATATATTTCTCTAGGTTTAGTACGCAAAAAGAACATGATATGAATCCATTTTTCTGTTCAGATTCTTTTTAATCCTACAGATAAAAAATACCCTACTGTTTCCAAATGCTTTTTCATTTTAATGGTAAAAATAGCTACCCAGAAGATGGGATTTCACTGTGAATCTCTTCCCCAGTACACACTATTGCAAAGTATAAAATATATACACATATTTTGTTAAAGTCACTAATTGCTAACTTGTATTTTTTAAACGTAAAATATTTTAATAATGTCATTAGATTATCAATATTCTCACAATAGTAAAACTTCAAAAAACCAAAATGTCATCAAAGAATTGCACTGTTAAATAGATTCTATGCACATGATACTCTTAAAGCAATATAGTTCTCACAACAAATACCAGCAAACTGCATTTGTTTGGTAAACTCTTAACCTTCCTAATTTCAAATTCTTACTTCTTGAAAGCATGATATAGATTATTCATACACTTGATAAAATGCAACAGAGAAAGAGGCTTTTGACAGACTAATCAAATTGACTTATAATAATCCCTCTATTTGGGAGGATGAGAAAATTATGATAAAAGATTTTAAAACAAAGTTCTGATATTAAATGCTATATTCTAGTGGTATTAATTGCTCTAAACAGGAACTTTTAAAAGAAATGAAATTATATCATCCACCCAATAGCCCATAACTGTCAAAGTATTACTCTATTTTATAGCTCCCATTTTTTCTTGAACATACTTGATTTTTAAATATTTGTTCAAAAAATTTAACTAACACAATTTATTCCCTTAATGGGCTTATTTTATTTATTCTTGTGGGAAAGAGTGACTCATGCTGACACTTTTAAAAGGTAATTATTTTGACAAATATAATATTCATAGAAATCTTACAAAATATATTTTTACTGGAGGTGTTGAATGTAACACTTGCAAAGATAGTCCTCTAATATGTTGACTTCTCTCACCTAGACTCATACAGCCATTTTGTTTTTACGGTCTCACAAGCACATTTAGCATTTCTGAATGATGATGTGCTTTTGAAATTTTGCATAATTGCAATGAAAATTAAAAGCTATAATGCAGAAGTAAAATTCTTTATATTTTAAAAGACTTCATGATAATCTAAACTGCCAACTCCTAATATTGACTGTTGCTTACATTTTAATGATTAACTCAACCAACAACTATAGACTTTAAGAGTGCAACGATTACGTCACTATTTTTGATTACCCTAAATCATAATTATTAATAGTCAGGTATTACTTTATTCACATAATAGACCTTATCAGCTAGCTGCAGCTGTTTTTCTAAATTGGAAGACAATACTGATTATTAATTATGCCATTGTGTATCACTTACATACATGATCTTTCTGACTATACATCATTCTGAACCAGTTAAAATAGGTGATGGTTTTCAATCAATATTGAATTTCAAAATTCAATAATTTTAAATGTATGCACTCTAAAAAGTTAAAATGAGAAGAATGCTATGAAACTATGGTATTTTAATCATTCTCTAAGTTTAAAGCCAAATATTCCTTCATAATTAGCCAATGTTTGTAACTCAATTTTTATTAAGGAGTAGGAGAAAATTTGGCTAATTGGAAATATGGCACAAAACGTTCCAGTAAGTTACAAAAAAAAAAAAAAAAACTTGGACATAATGAACTATGTCACTTACTGCCCGTGAACATTAGGTATCTTTCTCTCCTGGTGTGTCAGCAAAGCCACACACATTCTTTCTTGCTACAAATCTGTAAATCTGAAAAGGAGTAAAGAACATGAATAGAAAATCTCTTTATAGAATAAAAAAGCATGGGGTGTTATTAAGCAGAACTGTAAGCCCTATTCTATTCATAGTAATTACAGGATCAGATCAGGTTAATGTGCGGACCTAGGTCAATAAAGTACTGTAGGTTCACAGCTTTAATCTCTTTCAATCCTATAGTCTGTGGTGCTGACTGCTCTGCTTGACTCAACAAATCACTATAGGTAACATGGATGTCATGGGAATTTTTGGCAGAGTGGAAATATATATATGCAGTCAGTCTCAAGTTTCAGAAGATGGAAAAAAACCACTAATGTCTCAGAATAATTTGACAAGTTTTTCTCTCTCTCAACTCAAATAATAAAGGCCAAATTTCATTTCTAGGTAATGCCATTTTTAGTCCTCTTTTCTCAATAAAATCTCTTTCCTTATTAAATTTTTCACCCACCCATCATTCACAGAAGATATTACACAATCTTGATAAACATATAAATGAGAACTAAAATAGATTAGAATTTGGCCTATGCACCTTGAGATAATCCCTTTCGATTTCCTACAATTTTCTTTAAAATTTCTGTGGAGGATGAATAACTAAAAATTCAAAACTTTATATGCCCAGAGATAATTTGTTTTTTTCTTTGAAAAGTGTTTTCCAGGTTCTAGTTCTCCACCAATAGTGTGAAATTTTCTGCCAATAAAAGATACAAAGTCCTTTTTGTGATTTGTTAAGGTTATGATGATGGATTCTTTTTTCTTTTTTCTTTTTTAGTTTCTTTGAAGTTAGCACCAAGAACATGTACCCTTGGAAAAAATTTAAAGACTATGCTAAATGTACAAGTCTTTAAACACTTGTGTCACTCTACAGTAATCCATGTAATATAATTTAAAAATGGGAGACACTAAAATTTTCAAAATGAAATTTCTCCTTTAAGTTTAATGCATTTGAGTGAAATATACATGGCATTAATTACTCATCCCAGGTCAGTAGTCCTTTAGTGATTCTTTTCTTCCTTCAGGGTTTTGGTGATCGCTTTTGCTACTATTTGGTTGTTAAATTATCAGTCACTAAACAACAGCTTGTATTCATGCTAGACCCTGGAAGTAGCCTACAGAGAAGAGAACAGTAAATGAAAGAGGACTGGCACATATGTGATTGCATCACTCCTGCACTCCAGTGTTTGAAGATCTCCCTTTCCCTTCAGATATGTAGAGTATTAATGAACAAAACAGAATAATCACAATAAATGAGGAATTGTCAAAATACCCCAAAAGGCTATTAAGGTGTTGTTACAATGGAATAGCCTATGGTCATGGTCATGTGTATATGGACCCTGGCCATGTATATTTTCATTTTTAATCCTTAGCTTTTCTACAGGTAGCTAGATAATTATGTCTAATACGGGTGCATAAGTATTTATAACATCAATATTAAAATAGATATGACGTTTGTCTTCTCCTCCCTGTTAGTATGCAAGCACCTTGAAGGTAGGAACTGTGTCTCCATATTCCTTTAAAGTTATTGTGGGCTTACTAATTTGAATCATAATTATTAGTCACTACAGATGTATTCCCAACATTAAACAGGTCAGTATTTGTATTTATTCTAACTGCTTATCACTCAATATAACTAATTTATCCAGTGAGCACAAAAGAATATGTTGAAAGTTAAATTTAAGAAACAATTTAGCATAACTGGCCATTTGACATGACAAAGAAAAAGATGTGTTTAAAACCAGAGGTCATCATAAGAAAGTTTTTAGAAATGGTTAAAAAGCCCAACCTACCAAATATGTTACTACTTGAATGATGTGAGCGGTGGTAAACGCCAGCATGCAATATGGCAAAAACGAATCAATCAGTTCAGCTTAGTTCAGCCTCTGCAACTGGCCATCTGGCACAAAATCAACCGAATGTATCCCTGCATATTCATCTTCATTTTCACAAATACTCAAGAGAATGTCATTCTAGGGCAAAATAAAATTAAATCACCATAATTTTTAAGACATCTTTCCTTTCATACTCCCTGGAGAATACTGTGTTTATATGAGAATACCTATTGCTATAGGGTTGTGGTATAATTCTCATCTGAATGCATTCCCTCTTTTCTAAAGGTTGAAGATGAAACATTTAATTATGAAACTTTTAATTTTTCAAAAAATATTCTTCTGGAAGAGAGAAACTTCTATAAATAGGGCAGTTTACTTTGAGTCGAGTCAATCAATAGTAGATCAAGTGACCAAAGCCACTTGCATAGAACTTAATAATCTCATAATTGCACTAATCTTGAATGAAGTTGGCCTAACATATGATTAGTTATGTTCAACATGGGCAAAATAATACAACATTGGTTCACATTTCAATTTCTATTTGCATGAAATCAAAAACTAAAATTTCATTTGATCAAATGAAAGCTTTACATAACATTATTATACAAAATTAGCCAAACACGTTATCAAATCCTGAAGAGATAAGGCTAGATGTTATTGCATTATTCTGTAACAGATTTGAAATTCTATCAAGTATTTGTTTTTCAGGAGGAAACTATAGTTTATATTTACACTCGTTGGCTCATTTTGAATTAAAATAGACAAATAGTTTCATTTACTATTTTTAAGATTAGTATCAAAAAGAGCACTGAATAAGGTTTACTGTTTATTTTATCCATTCGTTTTTGTCCTAGAGCTGAAGCACTAGATTTTAAGCTTTGACTCTTTAAAAAAAGTAAATGAATGTTAATTAAGACACATCAAAACATACTAAATAAACCAGTTTTAAGCAACCTTGTTTCCTAAGTTATGATTATAAGACATATAAAATATTTAATTAAAGAAATGGTAATAATTAAATTCCACTCACTATGATTTTGTTCATTAAAAAGATATTTTGTTAGAAGTTTTTAATTTTAAATGGACGGGAGATAATAACTTAGATTTCTTTTTTTACATTGCTCTTTTTTCATTACTTGAAAGGTTAAATTGCAAATAATAGTTCATTCCGTATTTGAGAAAAGAAGCTTATCAGCAAATAATTTCTGAGCCCAAAGTATTGTTACAAAATGTCTCTTTTGAGAATTATATACTGATCTATATCAATCATAGTAATTTTTCCCATTATTTATCCTGCAGCCTTTTCTGTTTTAAAGTTACACTGTACCTCTGGCAATGTTTCCTGAAACAATTTCAGCCCAGGGCCAGCTAATGGCTTAGGATCATTTCTATAGATCTTGGTTTGCCTTTTTGTGTGTGTGTGGCCTTCAGGGATGTTACAGTTTGCTGTTTAGTAAATTGACTCACAGTTTGAAAGCATTCTTTTGTCATTAAACACACATGAAAAGAGGGACTCTCTCCAGGCAGAATGCACCATCAGATTGAATGGACAAAAACTTGGAACCACCATCAGTATTAAGAATTCCTGGACTCATCATCTTCAATCTGCTCAACTTGAAAAAAAATCCAAGTCAGGTTTACTGTGGCTCATCTCTCTGTTGCATCATTGATTGAGAAATGTTGCCAAGTGCATGTAAATATAAAATAAAATGAATTTGGCTATAAAAGATTTTTGTATTTATTCGTCTACTTTGTGAATCACTGTACGCATATTTATGGAGTCTTTTTAAGGCTTAGAACTTTTTGTTTGTAAATCCTACAGCTTTTAATTTCTGAACATTAAGTTTTTATCCTAGCCCTTGATGAATAGCGTACATTCATGTATTTTTAATATTTCTTTTAACTAACACACACATACATTATCTCACTTGATCCTTACAATAACTTGCAAAAGAATATAAGTGCTTTCCCCCTTATTTAAAAAGCAAAGAAAGACAGGCACAGAAGTTATACAGCCTGCTCAAGTTTACCTTCTAATTAGTGGGGGAGGTAGATTTACGACTGACAAACCTGGACTGCTGGGATTTCAGTCCTTACTTCTTTTAAAAGGCCAACCCCAGGGGCGCCTGGGTGGCGCAGTCGGTTAAGCGTCCGACTTCAGCCAGGTCACGATCTCGCGGTCCGTGAGTTCGAGCCCCGCGTCGGGCTCTGGGCTGATGGCTCAGAGCCTGGAGCCTGTTTCCGATTCTGTGTCCCCCTCTCTCTCTGCCCCTCCCCCGTTCATGCTCTGTCTCTCTCTGTCCCAAAAATAAATAAACGTGGAAAAAAAAATAAAAATAAAAAAAATAAAAGGCCAACCCTGTGGCTCAGTCGGTTGAGCGTCCGACTTCAGCTCAGGTCATAATCTCACAACTTGTGAGTTCGAGCCCCGCGTCGGGCTCTGTGCTGACAACTCAGAGCCTGGAGCCTCTTCAGATTCTGTGTCTTTCTCTCTCTCTCTCTGCCCCTCCCCGACTCACACTCTGTCTCTCTCGGTCTCTCAAAAATAAATAAACATTAAATTTAAAAGGCCAACCCCAGAAAACAGCTTCTTTAATTCCAGTGTCTTCAGTTATGCACCTGCTTCTTCTGAAACATCTCTAAACTAGCTACAAAATGAGTGAATGGATAGCATCCAGAGCCCTCTTCCCACTCAAGAGCTGCAACAACTACTTCCTGCCTTTTATAACTAAAATTTGGAAAACGAAGTTCAAGCATACTACCCCCATTCTCTGGTCCAATCGCTCGTCAAGCTCCCTCAGTCTGACGCCAGTCTGCAATTCTAGACTGGAGTAGCCATGTCATCTCTGTGCTCCCTCAGTACCGTGCACATCTCCATACATGGCACATCTTTCTTCCCCACAAGACTGAGTTCTTTAAGATGAAGGACCCCATCCTCTTAACCTCTGTGTTCACCATACCTAGCCTAGAGGTTAGCACAGCACACACCTCAATAAATATTTGCTGAATGAAAGTGAATAAAAGAATCATAATAAGATTTAAAAAGGCATTATTTCATAAAAGGAACTGTCTTTGATTAGAAAAGTATCTCAGTAAGCTATCTGGGGTAGACAATGAGAACTGAAGGCATGGATTAGAAAGCAAGCATGCAGGGTGCAAAGGAATAGAAGAGCTAAATTGTTTTGCACAAGATGAAGAAGAATTTGGTCTTCGCTAGAGAGTTGAGAAAGAACAAATAAAGAAAAAAAAGAGCACATAAAGACAGTGAAAGGCATCCCTGAAGTGGACCAGTTGGAGACCCCTGGTGGTGGTAGGATCCATCCGAAGTTGCCTGCAGTGCTGAACTTGCCTGCCTGCACTCTCTTATCATCCCTCCCCTTGTTTGAGTAAAATTTCCCACACTCACAATTATTATAGGTAAGGCGCTTTGAAAATTGTGAAAATACCTGAGCTTCATATCTGGACTGACAATGAGGAAAACAAATCGTAGTCACAAGAGTTTGAGGATTCAGTATTCACGACAGCAAAAGCCTATCAGAAATGTGACAACGTTTGGAGGCGAGCTTTGAATTTCTAGAAACACAGAAATGTGGGCTCAAGCCAATCTTACATAGATAGATCTTAAGGAGATGAGACACCTGAGCTGATGAAAATTCCCTAATAAAAGAATGAATGAAATCAAGCAATATAAATTTAAAAGGAAAAATTGAATTCATTTATTCATTTAGCTTTCATTAAGCACAAATATATTTCAGTTGCTAGAACTAAACCTATAAAACAGGGATGACTCACTCCTTATAAAACTTACAGTATGGGGGAAATAAAGATGAGCTCTGACAGATGCTATGATAGATGAAGGTGTGGAATATTATGGAAGTATGTAGAAGTGGTGCCTAAACCTGACTCAAGTTATTAGAAAAGACTTTCAGTAACTAATGTCTAAGCTGAAAACTAAAAGCTCCAGTTGAGAAATTGGTAAGATTATTCCAGGCACAGGAAACAGCATATGTGAAGTCCCAGAAATGAGAGGGAGCCTGGCATGTTGAGCACTTGGAAGTACTGCTGGAAGGCTGGAGCCTCGAGAGAGAGCTTAAATTGGCGAAGGATGAGAAGGGAGTGATAAACAGGGGACAAATCGTGAAGGACTTGTAAGCCATGTTAAGGAGCTTGTGCTTTACGCTGAAGCAACGTGGAGTCACTAAACAGTTTTTAGTGCGAGTATTATATGGTTAGATCCTCAAGAATGATCATTCTGGCTGCAGCGTAGAGATGGGATTACAGCAAGGCAGCCTGGAGGTGGAGAAACCAGTTGGATGAATTAGTATTCCCAGTGAGAGAGTGATGACTGAAGTATGAAAGGGATCGTGTGCATAGAGAGGATTTAAACTACTTAGGGATATTTGGAGATAATATTCACTACATGGGGTGGTTAACTGAATATGTACATGGAAAGAGACAGAGATGTCCAGGAAGACATGCAAGGTTGGGCAACTGGGCGCTGCCCCATCACTGTTATATACAAATCATAGGAAAAGAAACACATTCGGAGAGAAAAATAATAGCTTTTGTGGAGACATGTAGAGTTGGATGTTTATATGAGAATCTAAGTGAAGGTCTCTAGAAAATCATTGGGTGGGCACCAAGGGAAGCTCGAGAGAGAGGTCTGGGATACAGAGGTGAAAGTTATTACCAAATAGACAGTACTTTAGGGCCAAAGAGTGAATGAGACCACCCAGGGTACATGTGCCAGTCAGTATAGAAGATGGGCCTCTAGCCTGACCTTCAAGGAAAACCACCTCTTATCAGTAAGATACACCCTGAAAGGTATTCACAGAATTTTTCTATAAAAAAAGCACTTCTGACTTTCCTGAAGGAGTTTCAGTGGCAAAGTTTGTTACGCTGGAAACCAACCCAGCATATGAAGGAGTGAAAGGAAGATGAAGATGTAAAAAATAACAGGAGTACGTAAATTTTAAAAGATGTATAGCTCTGATAAGGACTGCCTAAGTTAAGGGAAATATGATGATTTTTTAATATATATGAAATTTAAGTCTGCCTCATTGTTGATAGGAAGGGGCCAGAAGGAAGATGAAAGAGAGAGATGGTCGGTACTACAAATATCCTCTTATTAGGCAGGAAAAGATGCAAGAACTCTTCTAGGCAAAGAAGAAATCTTTTATACCATAGCAGGATGAGGGCAGGAGAGATGGGGCTTTCCTGCCCAATGACTTCTAACCTTTCTATGGACCAGGAGCCAGGGGTCCTCTGCTTACACAAGGGACGGCAAGGGAGCGAGAACATGGGTTTTGGCGGCATGAAAAATTTTTTTAAATGCTGAGGCTTGAAATAACGTTTGCAGAGAATGAGTAAGAACTGACTGGAGGAAGACAGGAGAGCTAGAGCAACGTCAAAAGCACAGGTGAGGCTAAGAACATAAATTTGTGTGTGACTCTATCCAATTTATTTTTAGGATCTTGGCAAGAAAATACAGTGATGAGCGGCGATGTCTCGGTGGAACGAGACATCCAAGCACCTGGCCTTCAAGAGCCTTCAAGGAGAGAGGGAAGGGCTGATGCCAAGATATCCCTGATGCCACACACTCTATTCACTTGGAAACAGCTTTAAATGTGCAAGGGCATTTATTTTTAAGGGGAAAAAACTGCCTCTGGGACACATTACCTAAGTAAATGACATCTCTATGACTGTAGAATTTAGTTCAATTTTTTAGGAAATGGACAATTAAAAAAAAAACTCAGGGATCAATTTTCTCTTAACTGGTGCATGGAACCAGTTAATCAAATGCACTTCCATAGGCCCTTCGTGCACTTGCTTATCACTGTGAAAGGTAAAATAAACAAAAAACTGGGCAGTGTTATGGAAACAAAATTGTATTTTAAAAGCATTTATTAGACCTATCACTAGTGATGCCAGTTAATATTGAAGACCTTGAGGAACATTATAATTGCTGGATTCCATGATCCCAATTTTATTTATTCATTAACTAAACAAAAGTGTGTGTCTTGTTGCTGGGGACACAAAGGTGAAAAGCACAGCAGCTCCTGGTCTCAAAAAGCTCACAGAAGGGACAAAGCTAAACCAAGAGTTCCAACAAGTGCAATAATGCTATGAATGAAGTACAAGTAAGACAAAGGAAGAGAGCCTGACTCTGCCTCATTGATAGAATCCAAGGCTTTCACTGTGGTTGTAAATGCAATGTATGCTTAAACTTACTTATTTTTAGTTATACACATAGATATGGACACATCACAAGGATGAGTTGACATCCTATTCTGAGATCCTTACAACAGTAAATACTTGGCAAATCTAGACCTGTAATTCCAGTATCCCCATATTCTACATTTTTATACATCTATGATACTATAAATCAATCACCTGAGCCTAACCTGAAATAGGTTTGCAAAAGCTTAGCATTATATTCAAAAATAAGGATTAATCTTTCTCTGTTACATTATTGTTTGATTACAGTCAGCCATCTGGTATTTTGAGTTATAGTCGATAGGAGTGTTGCCAGGAGCGGCAGAATCCATAGCAAATCTACCCTTGCAGAACACTATATGCTAGGATTGCAAGGTGCAATACACATGAACAATGCAAACAGCAGAACTAAGAACAATTAAATAGGATTTTTTTTTGCAATCTTTATTTGAAAGCTTATGTTCTAACGCTGTAGGTCAAGGAAGGTACTAAATATATAATTTTCTGTCCATTGTTATTCAGTGCTTTTAAGCTCATCTATAACCAGATTATTAAAAAGTACAAGGGAGATATGAAATGAGCTGGTAGAGCAAATATTATATTGGGAAACATTTATTAAATACAGCATGTTATCAAGATAGTTGAAAATACATTGTCAGATTCTCTTGAGTGCTTAAGCACCAGGAGAATATTTGACACTTGATGTAATACATTAACCCTTTCATGGTAATATTTAGTGAGTTATTTCCTCAGCCCTCGTGCATTAGTAAACACACATCATAAAACTGGCTTCATCTTGAGAGACTAAAATCCTCTCACCTTGTAGTAGATGCTACTATTTTGGCAGTGGGTTATGATTTCTGGAAAATAACCAACCCAGTTCCTTGAAGATTTCACATTCTCATTCCTATAACTCAACTTCTAACATTGATGGGAAAATATCATGCAGTTGTATACATTTGGGCACAAAAAAATTCAGAGTATACAACCTCAGTCAGGTTTCCACCCTTCCTAATAATAGTTCTACCTGCTTAATCAGCTTTCCTGATCATTCGTCACAATAACTATTTTTATTAGACATATAATAAGGGATGCATATTTAAAGTTTGGAATCTCATAACTTTTGACATATGTAAACACATATGAAACCATCAACACAAGCAAGATATAGGACATATCCTGCACCCCCAAAGGTCTCCTTGTGACCCTTCGGCATCCCTCTCTCCTAACCAGTCATCCCCAGGCAAACACTGACCTTCTTTGCTTCATTACAGATATCTTTACATTTTCAAATTTTATATAAAGAGATTCATATAGTATGTATACTTTTATGTCTGGCTTCTTTCACTCAGCATAATTATTATGAAATTCAATTATGCTGTTCTTCGTATCAGCGGTTTATTCCCTCTTATTGCTGAGCAGTATTTAATTGTGTGAATAAACCGCAACTTATTTATCTCTTAACCTACCAATGGACATTTGGATTTTTTCGAGGTTTTGGCTATTGCAAATATAGCTGCTATGAATATTCATGTACAAGTCTTTGTATAGGCATATGCTTTCATTCTCTTGCATAAATACCTAGGAGTGGAATGTCTGGATCATATGGTAAGTGTATATTTAGATTTTTAAGAAACTGTCAAACTGTTTTCCAAAGTAGTTGTATCATTTTAAATTCCCACCAGCTTCCTTTTGATTAGTGTTATAATAGGATATCTTTTTCGATCTTTTTTTAATTTTTAAACTATTTATGTCTGTACACTTAAAGTGGGTTTATTGTAGACAGCTTATAGTTGATGCTTTCCTTTTTATCTAGTCTGAGAACCTCTGCCTTTTAGTTGGGGGTGCTTAAACAATTTACATTTAACGTGATTATTGACATGGTGCTGTTAAAATACACCATCTTGTTACAGGTTTTCCAATCTATCTCATCTGTTCTTTGTTTATTTTTCCTCTTTTTTCTGCATCTTTTAGATGAATGCAATATTTTTCTGATTACACTTTATTCCCTTTGTTGGCTATAATTCAGTTTGTGTGTGTGTGTGTGAGTGTGTGTGTGTGTGTGTGTGTGTGTGTGTGTGTAGCGATTGCTTTGGTTTTTAGTATACATCCTTAGCTAATCACAGTCTACCTTCAACTAATATAAAACTTTACATATGGTGGAAGAACCTTAAAATAATACACTTTCATTTCTGCCTTCACAACCACTGTGCTATTATTTCAGACACTCCTAACTGTGTTAAAAAGCTCACACTATTTTGTCACTGCTTTTGCCTTCAATAGTCAATTGTCTTTTAGTGAGATTTTTTAAATGAGATTTATATTGACTCACGTTTTTACCATTTCTGCTGCTCTACATTCCTCTGTGTAAATCTAGATTTCCATCTGCTATCATCTGCCTTCAAACTGAATGACTTTTAACAGTTCTTGTCAGGCAGGTCTACTGGTTCTTAACTCTTCCAGCTTTTATTTCTCTGAAAAAGGCTTTATTTAACCTTAATTCTGAAAGATATTTTGGTGATGGTTTTTCTTTCTTTCTTCAGTACTTTAAAGATGCTGTTCCACTGATTTGCAGTGGAATGTTCCACAGCATTGTTTTCAGCGAGATGTCCGTCATTCTTATCTTTGTTCTTCTGTACTTAATATGTCATTTTTCTCTGAAGTCCTTAAAGATTTTTCCTTTTCTTTTTCTTTTTCTTTTTTTTTTTTTATTTTAGAGAAAGAGAGACCATGAGTGGGGGAGAGGGGCAAAGGGAGAGAAAGAGAATCTTAAACAAGCTCCATGCTAAGCACAAAGCCTGACATGGGGTTCAATCCCATGACCTGAGCCTAAATCAAGGTCATGATGGCCTGAGCCATCCAGGTGCCCCAAGATTTTTCTTTAACACTGATTTCTTTAACACTTTCTGAGCACTTTATTATGATGTGCTTTGCTGAAGCTTTCTTCAGGTGCCTTGTACCTGGATTGATATAATTTTTCTCAAATTTTGAAAAAATTTAGCCATGGATTCTTCAAATATTTTTATAACCCCCCTTCAGAAATTCCAATTTCACATATATTAAGCAGTTTTACATTGTTCCACTTCTCATTAATGATTTATTTATCTTTCAGTCATTTTTCTTTTTGTGTATCATCTTGGACAGTCAATTTTGCTTTGTCTTCAAGTTCATTGTTCTTTTCTTTTGTAATTTCTAACTTGTTATTAATACCATCCAGTGTGTTTTTCATGTCAGGCAGTTTTTTTCTTTTATCTCTAGAAGTTTTATGGAGTCTTTTTCATATATATATATATATATATATATATATATATATATATATATTCCATGTCTCTACTTAACATGTTCAATCCTTCCTCTACCTTCTTGAACATATAGAAAATAGTTAAAATGAGGGTTGTAATGTATTTGTCTAGAAAATCTATCATTTGTATAATTTCTGTGTATGTTTCTGTTGATTGACTTTCCTCTTTATGTGTCATATTTTCCTGCCTCTCTGCATGCCTGGCAATTTCTGATTGGATGCCAGACATTGTAAATTTTACCCTCTTGGGTACAGGATATTTTGTAATCCTATAAATGTTCCTGAGTGCCGAATATTTTTGTATCCCTATAAATAGTCTTAAACATTTTTCTGAGCCTTAGTCAAGTTAGTTAAAAACAATGATCCTTTTGAAGCTTGATATTTTAAGCAAGACTAGAACAGCCTTTAGTCTAGAGTAAATTTTGCCTTACTACTATAGCAACACCCTTTTGAGTACTGTATCTGATGCTCCATCAGTTACAAGTTTTTCCACTAAGGCTTGCAGAAAGAGATACTTTTCCCGATCCTTGATGAATTGCAGTGATGGTTCCCTCTGTTACTTTTAAGTGGATAGTTCCTTCACATGCATTGTGATGATCAGTACTCAGCTGAAGAACTAAAAGCACTCTGAGGATCTCCACAGCTTCTTCTTTCTCTTTCTCTTTCTCTCCCTCTCTGTCTCTCTGTCTCTCTCTCTCTCTCTCTCTCTCCTCCGCAAACTTAAATTACTTTGGCCTCCCTGAAGTCTCACTTTTGTTTCTTCAAATCAAAGACTTTAAGATCCATATGGATTCCCCTTTCCTGTACTATGGCTGGAACATCTCCAGGTAGCCAGCTGGGGCAACCATAGGGTCACCTCATTCTTCCCCCTCTCTCAGGAAAGAGATTACTATCCTTCCTTAACTGATATCCAGTATCTGAACACCATATTTCTTATATTTAGTCCAAATTTCTAATTTTTAAAAGCAGAAGTTCAATCAAGTCCCTATTATCTCTTTTTTTATTTTATTTTTTTTATTGTTTATTTATTTTTGAGAGAGAGAGACACAGTGTGACAGGGGAGGGCTGGAGAGAGATGGAGACACAGAATCTGAAGCAGGCACCAGGCTCTGAGCAATCAGCACAGAGCCCTATGTGGGGCTCGAGCTCATGAACCACAAGATCATGACCCAAGCCGAAGTCAGATGCTTAACCAACTGAGCCATCCAGGCACCCCCCCCCCATTATCTCTTCTTAATCAGAAGAAGTACACAATAAATGTATTAACTCTTTAGCATTTTGAAGTTTCCTATCCACCTTCTTCCTTCCAGTGCCTATTTCAAAAAACAACCTTACTCAAAGCCTTGAGTATAACTTGTTAATTTCCTGTCTCAATACTCTACAATTTATCTAAATCTATAACCACTTTTTAATTTCTTCCTTCCATCCCTTTAAACCTAACTTCTCAGCTCCATCAGGAACATGTTTCCACTTGTCTTCTCTTCACTCTGTATTGTCAGCATCTCCCTCTGTCCTCACTCCTTTTCTTTGGCTGCCCTTTTTCAAATGTAGTCTATCTTCTTTAATTGATATTAGTTTCCCAGAGTTTTGTCTTTATTCATCTTTTCTTCTATCCCTATAGAATCTTCCTGACTATGTTATTCTACTTAGGTTGCTATAACAATACCACAGACTGGACGGATTCATAACACAAATTTATTTTCTCACAGTTCTGGAGGCTGGAAGTCTAAGATCAAGGTGCTTGCAGTAACTTCTGGTAAGGCCTTTCTTCCTGGCTTTTAGATGGACACCTTACCACTGTGTCCTAACATGCACCTTTCCTCTTTGCACACATTTCTGTGTCTCTTCCTCTTCTTATAAGAACACTAGTACTACTGGATTAAGTCTCCTCCTTTAGAACATCATTTAACCTCAATTTAACTCCTTAAAGACCCTATCTCCAAACAGTCACATACATTAGAGGTTATGGTTTCCAAATGCGAATTTGGCAGAAATACATTTCAAACCATAACACAAACTTAATTTATCATTTCCCATTATGTCAACTGTTGACTGCTACCAAATCCAAATCTCCACCCCAATGTCTCTACTGACCCCCAACCCATTTATCTAAATCTCCACTGAACATTCCTACTTGGATTTCATTACCTACACTTTAGTTATTATGTTCAAAATTAAACTTCACTATCTATCGCCTCCATATCAGGTTTCCTGAGTTCACATTCCCAGTAAATAACATCACAATTTATCTAATCTATCTACCAGAAACTGTAGGAGTCATTCTTTACCCTCACGCCTCTCAGTTGCCAACTACATCCAGTTGTTTGCCAAGTCTTACCAAGTTTGTCTCCTTAACATCCTTAGAATATGCTTCCATCTCTTTACAGCCATTGCCTTATTTTAAAAGCTCCAGTTGGGTTGCAATGTATCTTTCCCAGGCACACCTCCTTCTAACCATGTTCCACTCTATTGTCATGATAATACTTTTAAAAGACAAGCCTGGAAATATTACTTGCATGTTAACATTCTTCAAAGATTTCAGATTATCACTGACATCAGGATAAACCAAAAGTCCTTAATGTGATCGATAACTCTTCTGTGACTTATTTACTACACGCCTCTCTAACTTTTCTCTACACCTCCTCTTTTCCCCAACATTTTGCCCCTAAACCCTGTACTCTGTGGTGAATTATTTGTAATTTGTCAAATTACAAAAATGCTACGGAAATGCAGCTTTCTGTATTAGAGCTTTATGATTTTGTATTACTCTCTGGAGCGTTCTTCTCTTGGCTAATATTTTTCTTCTTTAAAACTCAAAACAGAGGTTATTGTCTCTCAATAGTTACTAAACTGAAATCCATTCTTCTTAGTCTAGATTAGGTGTTCCCTTACAAGCTTCCATGGCATTCCTCTATTATATCTTTTATGATATTTAGCATTTACTTGCCTGGTACCCTATTAGTCATAGTCTCCTAGAGAGTATAGATTCCATCCTTTATTTCTCCATAAGCAGCACGCTAGAATGATAGCAGTGACATATAAAAATTTGAGGAAAGAAAGCCTTAAGAAACAGAGGTATATAATTGATCTCATTGACCACAGACTTGTTCTATAAAACTACAGGATATCTAGAATATATTTTGACATATTATAAACAAATATATATTTTACATTTTCATATTAGAAAAATGGCTACATCGGAAAATTATTGCTGAAAAACACCACGCAAGCTTTAGTCAGATACAAATACGCACAACTGTACTCTCATGCAGGAAATTTTTTTTTTTTTAATCTGAAACCATAGGCTGGAGAGTTATTTACAGGAGCAGATAGTTATAAAGACGTTCATGTTAACCTGATGCAGGTTGACATAATATTCAAGCATTAAAAAGGCTATTCATCCAGGTTTCATTTTTCATTCAGCTGGCTCACTACCTGATCCCTACTCGTAAAGTTACAGTGTTCTTTGCAAGCCCTTAAGCTCCCCTAGAATCTTAGCTCCAGATTAGACTTTCACTGTCACTCAATCCCACTTAGTGATACTTTTCCTACCACTCATTTTCTACTCAAGTAACTATTTCTTCTTCCCAAAATTCTGCCCAGATGCTTCCAGACTCAATATTCTCTCCTCTTCCATAGCTTTCCAGATAGTCACAGCCAACATGGGCATTTCTTTACCCATCCAAGCTGTTCTTGTTTGGAGCCTCCTCACTCATTTTGAATTCCTTCCTCCAGCTACTCCAATTCCTCATATCACCTGCCAACTCCAAAGGTAAAGTTACGGCACTCCAGGTAAAACCATCACTATCACATAGGCTGGATGGCACAGGAGTCCCAAACTGGGAAAGGACACTGACATTCTGAAACCAAAAGAAAACCATGAATATTCCTGATGAGAGAAACTCTCAATCTCTATTCAAATTTTGCAGAAGGACATTTTCAATACACATTTCAATTTGAATGCGTGAGTCACAGTAAAAGTCAGTTGACATCAATTATGCCCTAGTCCTCTGCAATCAGCCTCACTCTGATAAGTCAGAATCACATAGAGACTTACATTAACTGTGGCATATCTGGCCTTGCAGCCTTTCTTTTGCCCCCGGCTTCTAGGATAAGTCCTATTACTCAATTTGCCCCTACTTGTCCCTAGTCTCTAAGACCAAACCAGGCCTTCACCTTCAATGGGAAGTTACCTTTGTTGCTTCTCTGACCTGTTCCCTGGGTCTCAGTTTTGATATTTGAATCTGTGGTCTGTCTGACTCATAGCTTGCTGTGATAGTTAAATGTATGTGTCAACTAGGCCATGGGGTGCCCAGATAGTTGGTTAAACGTTATTTCCAAATATGTCTGTGAGGGTGTTTCTAGATGGTGTTTCCATCAAAATGGATACTCTCCCAGACCTGCAGCTCTGCCAAAGTCTAACTCATTGTCTGCCCCTTCTAGTCTGTAATGAACGTAAAACATAATTTGGGAGCCTGTATCTATCCAGTCCTCAAGAGTTAAGTAACCTATTTTAACACAAAATGTAAGACCAAACCTTTTAAATGAGCATATCTTCAGGAACTTTAAGAGATGTCAGTATAATTTAGTTCTTGAGAATAAAGTACAAGGTATGACAGTTTGCTGAGTATAGTCCACAGTTCAAAAAGTAAATCAAATATTTGACTTTTTCTATTTATAAACCTATTTAATTCTTCCTAATTATTATTTAGTGCTTTATTTTGTGTATTTTTAAGGAATATAAAATAACAAGTCCTAAAATAGGGATAGTTGTTCATCCATGGTAAAGAGTGCTATTTAAAACAATTTTACTTGGGGCACCTGGGTGGCTCAGTCGGTTAAGCATCCGACTTTGGTTCAGGTCATGATTCCATGGTCCGTGAGTTCGAGCCCCGCGTTGGGCTCTGTGCGGACAGCTCAGAGCCTGGAGCCTGCTTCAGATTCTGTCTCCCTCTCTCTCTGACCCTCCCCCATTCATGCTTTGTCTGTCTCTATCTCAAAAATAAATTTAAAAAAGTTAAAAAAAAATTTTACTTAACTGTATGAATACATATAAATGAAGTGGTTATACGTGTATACATAACTAATCTAACATTTCTGACATGTTATTCTCTATTTCAATAATATAGTATTTTATTTATGAATAAAAATGTATATCTATATATCACTTAATTAACAATGAATTTTCCATCAAATGATATGTTGGACTTCATTAAACACAAAAGTTCTGACCTGATTTCAAAAAATCACAGAATAACATAAATAATAGAAAAAGTAAACTTCATTAAATATTTTAGTGTAAATTATTTTCTATGATATATACGGTAAATTATGATATGCAAGGACAATGACAAAACAGCAGTTTCCCTGACTGTACTTCTTACCTTCAAATATTTGAAACTCTTTCCTGAATTCTAGTATCAGAGATAAACAGTCCTCTATCACTTTGTACAACCTTTCTCAAAAGAACTCACCAACTGCCGGAAACACTGATGCCAAGTTTCTCGAGTACTTAATTGTAGGAATAAGTGAAAAAAGGCAGCGTGAGAATGTTAGTGAAGGAGAGGAAAGGGAAAAGAAAAGAAACAGGAAAGAATTGCCATTTGTTACAAGCCTGCCAGAAGTCAGGCTGTATGTTGATTCAGTTATTTTATTAACACACAAAGCTATCAGCATTTATTATCTCCATTTTACAGATAAGGAAACTGAAGCCTAGAGAAACAAATGAACTTCCCACAAATGACATGGCTAGAGAGTCACAGAAGCCAAAGTGCAACCCCAGCTCTCTCTGATTGTACTGTCCATGCTGTTTCCATAAAACTGTGTTTTATGTACATACACATATGATTCCAGTGTATATCCAATATACTTATGTATAGTCATATGGATATCCAATAAATATAGATAAACATCTTTATTAGAAAATAAATTATCTAGGATTGTCAAAATAGTAGATGAGTCTTCCTTACCGATACAGTCCTTTATTCAATACCTGTATGTTTGGCAGCTACCATTACACTGTGCTAGTCTCTGGATATAAAGAACTGAAAGTGGTCATAGAACTCAAAAAGCTTATAGTCTACAGGGGTAGAAGGCTAACAAACACAAAATTTCAATGCAGTTTGATAAGTATTAAGGTGGAGGTGCATATAGAACACTATGGGAATGTCAGTCACATGACTTGGAAATGAGGATGGAGACAAGGAACGACATAAAATCTTAGAAGACTTCCTAAGGTGGTATTCAGATTCACAAAGGACCTGTAGAGATTACCCAAGTGGAGAAAGAATGGAAGGTGTTCAGAATGCAGGCACAACATCCACAAAGACACTGAGGAGAGGAGTCTGACCATTTGGACAAATGCAAGTTGGTGGATATAGCAGATGTGAAAGCTAAAGGAAATGTAGAAGTATAGGAGGACTCCCACTTTGTTGGTTTGGCTGACTGGCTAGATTATGGTACCATCTTTTTAGAATGAAAAATTGATTTTATGATTCCTCCACTGAAAACTCTTTAATGATGTTGTGTTGCCATTAGAATAAAGCCTAAGTCCTAAATGTTGACCTATAAAATGTCTGCCAACATCACCAGTCTCCTCCTCCATCATGTTCCTGTCATTACTATGCGCCCCATTTCTGCTCAGGCCAGGATCTAACACCTATTAGTCTTTCTTGGAACAATCTCTCCCTACCTCTTCACACCCACCCCCTCAGCCTAAATGTTACTTACTCAGAAAAACTGTCTCTGGGCTCCAGATTGGATTATGTTACCAGAGAACATCTTCTCATGACATCTTCAACTTTAGTTTCAGAGTTCTTACTACAACTAAAATTACATAGTTACTCTGATTAGTACATACTCAATACCTGTCTCTGTCAAAATAATGTGTCTATTTTGGTCACTCTTTATCCATATTGCTTAACCCAATAGCACTCATTTATGAGGACACTACAAATATATGGAGTGGTGAATTCTAAAAATAATATGAAAGGCGTTTCATGGTAGGAAGGAAGAGAGTTTTTGACCAAACAAGTGTAAGATATCTGTGAAACACCCATGTGGAAATGCTCATAAGGTAATTTTCTTTTTAAAATTTTTGTTTTAGTATTCAGGTGTGAGTTCTGAGAGAACACAAATCTAAGAGTAATTGGTAAATAGATAGTACTTCGAGCATATGGGAATCAATAAAGTAAGCCAAAGAGAGGAATAAATGGGAAGAGAAAATATAGAAAAATGAGACCTAACTAGAGCAGCCACAGAGGTGGGAAGAAAACTGGAAAAAATGGCAATAGGTAGTCAAAGTAAGAAAAATTTCTAATAAAATATTGGGATACGAATTACTTTTTTAATTTGTTTATTTATTTTGAGAGAGAGAGAGACATCTGGTACTGAGTGGGGGAGGGGCAGAGAGAGAGGAAAGAGAGAGAACCCCAAGCAGGCTCTGTGCTGTCAGTGAAGAGCCCAACTTGGAGCTTGAACTCACGAAACTATGAGATCATGACCCGAGCCAAAACCAAGAGTCAGATGCTTCACTGACTGAGCCACCCAGGCGCTCCAACGAAATACTTTTATTACCTTTAAAAAAGTTAAGTAATAATGTCCAAATATACAGTGTTGGATTTGTGATAGTATACTGTTTGCAGTTCTAAGGGTCACTGACCACCTAAAAAGGAGACGCACACTTTCACAGAGGGATAGGAGGAACTCTCAGAATGTGTAAACTCATGTATTCAAACATTTGACCCATCTCACTGAGAGTCTACTCTGTCTCACTGGCACCTGCCCTTGTTCATGGAGACACAGTAGTAAATAAAATAGAAATGCTTCCTATCATTGTGGAACTTAATGCACTAAAACCAGGGGATAAATTTAGCTTTTTTGCAATACAAGCAATTTAATCTTTATTTTCTTAGCCCAAAATCTTCAGACACTCATGCTACCTATCTGGCCTTTTTAAGCATGAGTATTGACTCCAAAAAATACTGTAAAAATGTTATAATCTATTTAAATTGGATATGTACTCTAACAGTACATATAAGAAGAACTATTCCAATCATGAAGGTCAGGGAGGGCTCCCCCAAAAATGTAGCAAGTCAAGAAAATTAGAGATGACAACAGCCAAAAGAAAGTAATATTTTCTATAATTAAATGGCAAAATCTCAAAACTGAATGGGTTTTAACAAGTGAAAACAGCAGAAGAAAAAGTAAGTGAATACTAACACTCACTTCTGTCTATGTGGTTTAAGGATAAAAGAAGGAACAGCTTCCACTTTAGTATTATAGCAATATTGGATAGTAAAGCTTAATATCTCTTAGTACATAAATAAAGAGACTGTTTTTCCCCCAACCACCTCCATCCATCTCTGGATTCCTAATGGGGGGCACTGGTTTCCATTTGCTGAGAACTGAATGGGCTTTTGTGAGGTCAGTTGCTAGACCAAGGTCATAGGTACTCCAATGAAGGAACAACAGAGCTGAGCGGACCACCCATGGCCCTGATCTCTGACTCTGCTTCTATCTATTATTTCTAACTCCTATCTTAAAGAGTTATAGAATGCAAATAAATCTATCATACTTTCTCACCAGTGACCAAATTTTTGCCACCTGGCCCTGAGATACTATGAACACTAAACAGGATTTTCTTGAGATTCCTTTCCAAAATTCAATCCTTGGCAATAAATTGGTATGTTTTAAAACTCGTCATTATGAAATAAAGAATTCCTTTTGCCTATAGTTTTGTTTTATTTCTACATGTTTTATTGATTATTTGAAATAAAAATTTTTGTTTGAGACGATAAACCAGAATATTTATTTAAGGAATCCCATCTGGTACCAAGTTACTTGCCAATAGAAAGGTGACACAGTTATTTGAAAGTTTTAATTCAGTGTATTACTTATGGTGCTTTTAGCAGCAAGCAAAAAAAGTTACTTTTACTTTATCATGTAGTTACTTTTTAAGCCATTAAAAATGGGATTACCCAACTTCTGAATTATTAGATTCTGTAACGGGTTAGAGTTTGATGTGAAAAATAACAATATTTAAATTAAGAGCAAGAAATACTATTAAATAAAAGCAGAGGACAAGCCAGAGGTCATGGCTTCTTTTTGTCTGGCGCAAAATACTCGAAAGGAAAAAAGTATCATCACTTTTTCTTTCAGTGCATTTGCACTTTTGTCTTTCCTTTCTTATCTTTCTTCATTCCTCTGAGTGATCTTCCCTAATCATTCTGAATATCCTCCTTTTCCTCCTATTTTCCCCCTAACCTTCAAAATAAGATTAATTGATATAACAAGAAAATTAAAATTTGGGGATATGTACAAAACATTTTGTTTCATTTCACATATATCTGTCATCACAGAGCTTTCTTACAGATTTGTTTCCTCCTTACATCATTGTTGGAGATTGGAAACAAGTCCTCTTCTCCAATAATATTGATATTGGACAAGTCAATGCTAAGCCCAGTCTCTGCAGATAAAAGAAAGGACCTTCCCAGGGAAACACAGTCAGCACAGGCTTTTCCTAAGGAAAAGTGAAAGGACATATGAGATTCTTTTTTTTTTAGAATGAAAGAAAAAAGTAAAAGTCTAGAGTAGCTTCTAGTAACTATCTCAGTAGCACAGTCAAAAGCAGCAAGCATGCTAAGACACACTCAACATTTTCTAAACTAATCCCCAAGAAATTATGTTTGCACTTGAGGAAGAATCAGATGTAGAAAAGTAGCTGGTAAAAGTTCAAATACTTGTTACATGAGCTCTCAATCACACAGTAAGAGCATGAGGCAGCATTACAAAGTAGCCTATGTCAGAGAGGATCCCACAAATGGGGACAGGACTGTTTCTCCATTTGTAGCCAAGGTTAAGCCCAGAATGGAAACAGTGGTGAAACCAGGAGCCAAACCATCCCAGAACCCTCCCTCTCTCTACTGGGGAAGGCAGCAGGCCCCAGTAAGAGCAAGACATCAGGAGCAACGATGGCAGCAGGTACAGGAGAAGCCATGGGAAGAGCTATGCCCACACTGAGCCAGAGAGGGTGTAGGCCACTAAGCAGTGCCCAAGAGGGCTGGTCTTCCAGGGCACAATGGGTGTTCTTGAGCCAGGTGGGAGGAATGGGTGAATGATGTTGTTTTCACAGAGTAAAAGGAGGTAGATCCAGAGAAATCAGTTTGTTTGAACATGACTATTTTTTTTTTAATTTTTTTTTCAACGTTTATTTATTTTTGGGACAGAGAGAGACAGAGCATGAACGGGGGAGGGGCAGAGAGAGAGGGAGACACAGAATCAGAAACAGGCTCCAGGCTCTGAGCCATCAGCCCAGAGCCCGACGCGGGGCTCGAACTCACAGACCGCGAGATCGTGACCTGGCTGAAGTCGGACGCTTAACCGACTGCGCCACCCAGGCGCCCCTGAACATGACTATTTTTGATTCTGTGCTATGACCATTGGAAACATAGGTTACATGATTACTTAAGGTTGTTGTTTTGATTAATCCTGCTGAGGATTGATAATTACAACAGCCGACATTTACAGAGTACCTACCGAAGAGTTGTTTTCGGTCATTGAAAACATTCATTGAGGTATATCAAGAACTTATCATTGTACTTTGGGTGTTATACTAAGTTCATATGCATTATTTCATTTGTCCTTTACAACAGCCCTATGAGGTAAGCAGTAGTACTATCTTTGGCTTATAAATTAAAAAGGAAAAACAGGTTTAGAGAGCTTAAGAAACTTTTCCAAGTTTACAGAACTAATAATAAATCACAGAATCAAAATTCAAATCTGGTCATTCTGGCCAAACTCATAAGCACCTTTTTGCCAGGTGGGTTCCAGAAACTGGGAACTGGAAGAATTGTCACGTATTCAGAAGCCATTTCTGTAGTAGAAGAAATCCAAGACATAAAGTAGAAAGAGGAAAGGAACATAGGCTCACTCCTTAAAGCCTATAATGGAAAAGAAAAATAGAACTTGAGAAAAGGAGCTAGTCCTAAAAATGAACTTCCAAGCTTCTCAGTAGTCAGGCCAAACACTGTCCCCTGCTGGCTCCTACCACAGTTTCTTTCTGAACGATGTAAACACAAATCCCAACACCCTTAATATGATAACTCAGCAAAGACATCAGCTTCATCAAGGCTTCATTAATAATTAACTATGCTCACAATCTGTCACATCAAATATAAGGCTAGTATGTCAACTGGCAGGCACATGACTGGTAAAACTCTCTTTCTGGATGGAAAGCTCCTTGAGGGTAAGAATAAGTCTCCTGAGCTCAGCTTCCAAGGTTTTCACAGCTGTTTCCAGTCTACATCTCCAACCACAATTCTTACCATTCCTCCATACTATTCCTGAACATTTGGCTTTTTTCTCTCCCTAGAAAACACCCCCCTCCCTCATTTGCACTTGACAAAGTTCTCTCTCACTTTAAAGGGCCAGCATAGATGTTGTCTTTGAGGTAGTGACAATGCCATGAGAACGTGGGGTCCCCAAAATCGCCCTCAGCCTCCCTCTTGAACACAGTAGTAAGACAAGGTCACAGGGCCCTCTGCCCTAACCCCAGACCCCCTACAAGCCTCAGCCCCTCGCATTTAGGAATGCTGGAATAATCACTGTTTCCAGATGCCCTTGCCCCATCTTCAGGGGTGACTATGTCTCCCGCTCTCTGTTTCCATAATACTTTATATATGCCTCCATTACAGCATTCATCACATCAGGTTTTAATCGCTTTTGGCATGCCTGGAGATCAAGAATTAAGAATATTATGGACTTAACATAGTGTTTAGAACAGAACAGTGCCTCAATAAAATATGATTGATTCAAAAATTATCTGTTCTATTTTAGCACATAGCACTTAACAGAACTTTGCAATAGAACTTAATAGAACTGGGCAAATCATTATATTTGTTTAATACAACATACACAAAACACATAAAGAAAAAGTAACCACCATGACCCCATGACTTGTCACAAGTTTTCTTCTTCTACACTTACTTTCCCTTTATATATTTCCATTATTCCTTATTTTTCAGCAAATTATACTCAGTTGTTCATGCCAAAAATCAATAAATCATCCTTTGTTTCTCTATTTCCCTTATCCCGTACAGCCAATCCATCATCAAAATATATCAAATATATCTCAGATATCTACAATTCATCTCCATCACTACTGATCCCATCTAATCCTATCCACCATCATCTCCTAGGTGGATACTAAGGACACTGAAACAGATTCCTAATGTGTTTCCTTGTTTTGACTCTTGCCTTTATAACTTAGTCTCCATATAGCAGGTAGAAACATCTTGTTTAAAGTCTAATAAGACACCATCCTTCCTAAAATGCTTCAATGACTTTCCACTGCCTTTAAAATAAAATCCAACCTGGCCTGCACAAACTGACTCTTGTTTTCAAAACCAACCTCACCTTCCACATCTCTCTCATTCATTCACTGTGCTCCAATCACTCTAACCTTGTTCTTCCCCGAAAGGTCAAGCTTGTTGGGCCTTTGCACCTGCTCTCATTCTGCCTCTGTGCTTCTCCATCACCAGCTCCTTTCCATCCTTCAGAACTCAGATGAAATTGTGTCTTTACTGAGAGCTCAGAAGTATCCTCTGCTGAGCTATCACTTTGTTTTCTCCACTGCACTTGCTATAATCTGTAATTATCTTATTTGTTGGTTGGTTTTCTTGGCACTATCTGTCCTTTTCCATCCCAGTCCTCCACAAACAATACAATGAAGGTCTGAGAGGAGGACTTTGTATATTCTTATATACTGACTGTCTCTCCAGAGTCTAGAAAATATTAGGTACCCTGTACGGATTTGAAAAGAAGTATGAATATATATATATATATATATATATGCACATATATATTCAATATTTGTTGTATGACTTTACATTCATAGCAAACTCCTTCTGGGCAAAGACCATGTCTTATTTGGGAAAAATTTGATACGGTATCTGGAAAGTACCATGTGACTATTGCTGCACTAAATGTTATTATGTATTTTGAAAACTCCATCAGGACCATCATATTTATTTATTTACTTACTTACTTATTTACTTATGTATTTAGAGAGCACAAGTAGGCAGGGGCAGAGAGAGAGTGAGAGACAATCCTAAGCAGGCTCTGCACCGTCAACACAGAGCTCAACACAGGCTTGATCTCGCAAACTGTGAGATCATGACCTGAACCAAAACCAAGAGTCAGACACTTAACCAACTGAGCCACCCAGGCGCCTCTTTCAGAGCATCTTTAAAGTGACTCCAGAGTTTCAGTTTTCAGGGTAGAAGATAGAGTCAAAGAAGCAACAACAAAAACTTCAGATAAATCTGTGCATAAGTCTAGGAACTTACAAAATACATGGCTCCAAATGTTATTAATAAGATGTGAGGATTTTTTCCTGAGAATGCTTCAAAAATCTGAAAAGTTTTAATGCTATTTGCAAAGAGCAGGTCTCTGCTGCATTAATCTTCCTGTGTGCTCTAAGCACCCATGGAGTTTAGTAGTTCTCTTCTTAAGAGGCTCATGATGCCTAAAGAATCACATGATCAAGAGAACTGAGCTTAGTAATTCCACAAGAAGAAAGTCCAACTGAGGTAATATATCTGAATTTAGTACCTAAATTAAAAGTTGGAGACTCAGCTTTCCCAGAAGTAATTTCTTCTCTCACCGGGGAATGTATATGCTATAAATAAGATCATGTGGCTCGAAAGCTAATTGTTTGAGAACACCTAATTGAAAGTAATAGCTAATGAGAGGGTCGCATTAGTGACTTAATGTTAGTGGTCACATTAGAATCCCGCATTTATACAAACCTGGTTGACTTCCTCTTTCATAGATGGCATTAGGGGATAAGTAAATTATTCTAAGATCACTGCAGCAGCTGATGCATGCTGGACCTGCATCAAAGGACATTAAAGAATATGACAAAAATGCTCCACTCCTAACTCACAGATTCTTAGAACCAGGGTGGAATTATGCCTGAACTAAAGGGAATAAAGTATCTCTGAAAGCAACCAATGAATATGAAGAGGAAATAGTGAGAGTCCATTGTTTTAAACTTAATGTTTAGGAAAACACAGACAAATAAGAAAGCTAGAAAACAAATTAAAATGGCATCTTCTCCCATGGAAGTCTCTGCATGATACTACTGTGTTCTACACAGGGTGGGATTCACGATTAAAAATGAGAAAGTGTTTCCCTCCATCAACAAACCTGGCCTTGGATAGAGGCATACAAAACAGATTCACACATCACTGTCTGACAAGATGTTCACTGATAATTTTAGCAGTGCTGAGGAACTTATTGATACACTTCTCCCTCTTAGAAAAACATCTTAAACTCATGGAAAAAAAAAAAGAAATTGAGTACAAAAAAGCAAATGGTGAATTTGAAACTTTGCGAGAAAGTGGGTGTCTGAAGTAGGACAACTAGTAAAAAGGTCAGATGATATGGTGATGTTTATGAATTGCCTTGTTACCAGCAAATTTCTATCCAAACTTTTGAACATAAAAACTGTTAAATAAAAATAAACTATTTTCAATGTGTTAAGAACAAGCTGACCTTCTTTAGTTTACAAATCACAGAATAAAATGACAAATGTTACAGCTTTAGGTATATAGACACACAGGGATCTCTCACTAGAGACCTTCCTACTCCCTTTACAATGACTATTGAAAAGAAAGTGGAGCCATCAGTGATTGGTTGGGGTGAACTGCATGAGTCACAAAAAGCAGTTTTCATTATTTGTTAAATATTTATTACATATAATAACGAAAGAATAGATTTAAACATCTAATTCTTGTGGGCACTGGGATTTGGACTACCTAGAAAAAATATTCCTCTTTTTACAAGAATTTTTAAAATATCTCAATATAGGAGCACCTCAGTGGATCAGTCAGTTAAGCGTCCAACTCTTAATTTCAGCTCAGGTCATAACCTCGCAATTCATAAGACTGAACCCTGTATCGGGCTTTGTACTGTCAGCACAGAGCCTGCTTGGGATCCTCTCTCTCCTTCTCTCTCTGCCCCTCCCCACTCACTCGCTCTCTCTCTCAAAATAAATAAACATTTAAAATAAAATAAAATATCTCAATATGGTTGGTTTATTCACTAATGCACTCATTTATTTAACAAATATTTATGGACTGAAACTATGCAAAAGGACAGAGATAGCCATAAAAGATGATCGGGTATTATATTCATTATATTATTCCTTTCTGTTCAAAAAAAATTTATTTTCTCTCCCAAAATGAGGTTAACTAACATCTCTCTCTCTCTCTCTCTCTCTCTCTCTCCCTTTTTGTTTTGTTGTTGTTGTTGTCATCTCTCTCTCTTTTTGTTTTGTTGTTGTCGTTTTTGGTTTTTGTTTTGTTTTCTTTCGTTTTGGTGAGAAAAGAGAGAACTTAGCCCAAACCATTTAAAAGGAAAGAATTATCAACAACAGAACTAAATCTTAATCCATTAGGAAATTCAAGCTGGGAAAGAAGACTGATGGGTATGCATGGTATCTTTAGCAAGCAAAAAAGCTGAAACATTAGACACCATATTTAGCACAACAAAATTATTTCCAGATCTCACTTACTTGTGAGGATAAGGCTTCCAATCTATCATTGGACATCTTTAGGACTCTGGTAAAAGTGGGCCTGAGAGAAAATGTTCTCAGTGATGAAAAAAGCTAAGTGGGACCAAGTAAATTAGAGACTGAAACATAAGTTACTCTTGGACCATGGTTACCTGAGACCTTGAAAGCCACTTCCATTTCCACATAAAAGCTACTAGTGGTGTCCATTATCACCTTGGCAGTATTCACATAAGAGCCTAAAAGTCATAATGTTCAGGAAATGTTGAGGAGATTAAAGCTGATCCTTCTTTTTCACATCTAAAAAATTATATGCAAAGTACATTAAATAAACAAATACCTGTGTCTGACCACATCCCAAGAATTTTTTTTATGCCTTTAAATATTTATGCTGGACTATTATCACTTAGGCAGAGAAGTCATGCTCTCTAGATATTTTGAAAAATATCTTAAAAATTGTATATACTCTAAATTGTATCATTGATTTACTTGACTGAGTAAATTAAAGTACTGTTTAAGTTTGAAATTTTATACTGAATTATGACAATATAGTACAGATAAATTTAAGAAGTTTGATTATTATAGAGATATTAACATGAGGCATAGCTTTTAAAAGTTAAATGTTTTAGTTTATATCAAAATGTATTCATGATTCTACATGAAATATTGAAAGCTACAAATACTTGATGAAGAAGAACAGTCCATAAACATTATCACAATAACAAAGCTCTAGGAACAATTAAAAACTAAACAAATAAAAATTTTAAAAAACTATCCTGCAGATTCCAAGATAGTTCCCATAAATAAGTATGGCCCCAAAACCTGTCACCAAGTTTCATATGCTCCTAAATACCAATCTGCGACTGGGGAGAGGATTAGACCTCCATCATGTAGGCCAATAATACTAAGAGAACATCAACTCCCAAGATCTTGGATGGGAGTATTCTCTTTCTTAAAATGTAAGAAAATGCAGACCTACATTTTAGTAAACTGGATGATTAATAAAAAACCATGTACCTAAGAGAATGTAAAACTAAGTACAACATGACTATTTAGGTCAGCTATTTTTCTAACTATTTCAGAATTAAAATCAGTAACATGACCACAGTTATTTCATATTAAAGCAGGCCAGCCCCTTCATCATCAAGCAAATTTAAAACTGGCACATAGTATTTATATATACCATTATACAAGACAATATTTTCTCCACTAGCTGTAGACTGAATGTTTGTATACCCCACAAAAGTCATAAATTGAAGACTAATCCCCAAAGTGATGGTATTCAACTCGGAGTCTTTGGAAGGTAATCAAGTTATAAGGATAGAGACCTCATGAATGGGATTAGTATCTTTATATGAAGAGACATGGGACAGAGGATCTCCCTCCTTGTGAGGATCCTGCAAGAAGATGAGAAGATGGCTGTCTGCAAACCACAAAAGTATCCTCATCAGTCACTGGCTTTGCTGACACCTTGATCTTGGATTTCCCATCCTCTGAAACTATATGAAATAATGTTTATTGTTAAGGCCACTCATTCTATGGTATTTTGGATATAGCAACCCAAACTGAGATGCCACCATACCAATATATTTCAATAAAGAAGGTTAATTTGAGAAAACAGTTAAACATCTCTATTTCAAAGAACTGCCACAGACCATACTTATAATGTAACTAATAAGAGTATAGTAAATTTAGATTGCATAAGGAGGAGAGACCAGTATCAAACATAGCTAAATATCTAGAATCTAAAGTCACATTTTTTCTTGTGAAAATAATGGATTCAATTCTCTTTACTGTTCATGAAAAAGAAGATTTTACAGGAAAAATAAGCATAACTTACTCTACTGTGTAGGCTTCCAGTACTATGTTGCTTAGCACCTCCCTACCTTACAATTTCAGAGTATATGGCTAGCTACTACCTTTATTCATACTTAAATTCAGGAAATGTTTCCTGGCTCCTGCCTATGGGCCAAGTACCATTCAAGAAGCTAAGGAATATAGGAGTACAAGTTTCACTCCTTGTGGAGCTTACATAGCAAGGGGAGAGGTGACATTACACATGTAAAAAAATTAAGAGGTAATTAGACTGCAATCAATTTTATGAAAGAAAAGAGGAAAGAATTAAAATTATAAATAATGCCTTTAAATAGTATGGTCAAGAAAAGCTTCTTTTGGAAAATAAGGAATGAGAAGGAGGTAGCTTGTAGACATGCCTGGGAAGACTTTTCTAAGCAGAAAGAATAAGTGCAATAGTTTTAAGGCAAATACTAACTTGATTATGTTTTCTTTTAAAGAACTGAAAAGAAAGGCCAACATGGCTGATGGAAAATTCTGCTCCTGATTTGTGCTTTCAGCAAGCTACTTGATCTTCCATGGTAAACAATTCGAATATTGGACAAAATATATGAGAAAAACTTGTTTTCAGTCATTTAAAAACAAGCAGTGCAAGATTGTTACCCCTAAGAGAAGAGAAACACGTAAAGTGATTTCTACCATTGTCACAGCTTTCTGTTTAAAGTTTACAGACCATTTTTCAGAGAAAGAAAGAACAAAAGCTAAGCAAGGTTGAAGTAGCTGGACTTGGCATAAAAGAGTACCAGAGAGGATGGAGCTATATGTAAAAAGAACTCCAAAAACCTGAAGAGGGGCCTCCTTGTGTCCTTGTTTGAATACAAAATTGCATTATGTTCAAGTTAAAACTTCCCAAATGCCAAACAATAGTACTTGGGGGGGGGGGGGGCTCAATGATTTCCAGAGTTCATGCAGAGCAGGGAGACATTTGAATTCCCACAAGCCAAGCAGAGTTTGTTGAATACCTGGGGCATTCAGCAGAATGGTTCAGTAGAGAAGTGCCATGCATTTGAAATAGGGCTAATAATTAGGCATGTCTTAGAAATAGTCTGAGAATAAAGGTTTCTTTAGATCCAAAAGGATTAAGTTGCACTGCAAATAAATTAACTGCTTGGCAAAGAAAGAAAATTGTTAAAGAAAAATAACAATATCCAGGCACTCAAGATAAATGAAGAAGCAGCAAATTGTAAGCCATAGCCAGAAGAAAAATCAGTCAATAGAAGCAGGCCCACAAATATCATAGACAAAGGACTTACTAACCAAGAATTTCTAAACAGCTATTATAAATATGCTTATAATCTTAAAGAAATAGAAAAGCATAGTGAGGAGAGGGATATAAACTATTCTTGAACTTCAAAACTGAAAAACACTATCTGAAATAAATAGATGGGTACATTAGACACTGAAGAAGAAAAGATCAGTACATTTGAAACCATAACATTAAAAATTATCAAATCCAAAGCACACAGCAATAAAATTCTAAGAACAATTCCCAGAGAATAAAAGTAAAACTCTCATTGATCTCTATGAAAATATCAAATGGTCTAAAATTCATGTAATTACACTGGAGCCACCTCTGCCAGCAACATGTTCAAGGTAATTCAGAGGTCTGTGGGGCTGGCCAGCCTGAGTCTGCTCACTTTCAAAGTCTATGCATCACCTAAAAATGACTCACCTCACAAAACTTCCATGAAGGTTAGTGAGCTTTCACTCTACTCCATTCCTGAGGGTCAATCTAAATATGTGGAGGAGCCAAGGACCCAACTTGAAGAAAGCATCTCGCATCTCTGACATTATTGTAAGCCATATATAAATTGGTGTCAGAAAATATATTCACAAACTAAGCCCATCATACAGAACCTGGTCCAATGGGAGTTAGACAGTTATGAATATCTCCAAAATTGCCTCCTGGATTTTTTCCAAGACTTGGTGTCATTGGTTTTGCTGACATTGCTGGACTTCTTTTGGCTAGTGATTCAAAAATAAAGAAGCTGATGTATCCACCTGGGTTCATGGGATTAACTGCCTCTCTTTATTATCCACAATAAGCCATCATATTTGTACAGGGAGAAATTATATGACTGAGGTTTACGAGGATACACAGTTGGAGAAGATTTGTGGAAAGAGAAATTTCAAAAGGCAGTAAATGCTAAGACTTCACCTGGAAACAAGTAAAATTCTCCAGGCTCTGCTCATTTTAATCTGCTATAGGAAAACATTGAAAACTCTATGCAGTAAACCAGTATTTCTGCAGAAAAAAACATGCTATAGAAGTCAGTACTGAATGTAGTAAACTGGTTTTCTTCTTCAGGAAAAACAATACTAGACTTCTTAATTATCTTGGGTGATGCCAAACTACAAGTGGACTAATTGGAAATCCTTGCATCTAGAGATAATGTCCAGCCATAGGACTCCTTGTTCTCATGTTGTTTTTTATGTGCACAATTAAAATTCCAAGTTAAAAAAAAATCTATGTGATTAGGGACACACAAAGAGGGAAACAGAAAAATACCTCAAAAAATCTGTTGAAAACTTTCTAAATTTGATGAAAACTAAAAATACAGATTCAATAAGCTCATCAAACTCCAAAATAACACAAAGAAACCCACAAGAAAAAAACATCATAAAGACATTTGTCTTTATTAAACAAAATTTTAAAAGCAAGTGGAGAAAGAGTAAACACTGCATAGAAGAGAACAAAGATATGAATAGTTGCCAATTTTTACCAAGAAACATTTCAAGGAAGAAGACTACACAGTGACATCTTTAATGTGCTGAAAGAAAATATGGCAATTTAGAATTCTATAACTAGCCAAAATATCTTGCAAAATGGAAAGGAAATAAAGACATTTTCAGACAAACAAAAGCTAAGAGAGTTTGGAGCTAGCAGACCCACTCTAAAATAAATGATAAAAAAAAATGCTTGGAATGAAGGAAAATAATACCAGATGGAAATTGACACAAATGAATGCGAAAGCAAGGGTAATATATTGGGATATAAAAAGTCAGTTTTTCTTATTTCTAAAAATTTCTTTAAAAGACAATTGACTATTTAAAGCAACAATATACTGTTAGGTATATAGCATGTGTCAAAGTAAAATATATGTAAAAAATACATAAAGTCAACATGTAGAAAATGAATGTTATCATCACATTATACATGAAGTAGTATAATATTAGATGAATATAAGCTGTAATAGGTTACACACATATTGTAAACCACAGAACAACCACCAAAAGAATAAAGGCTATAGCTAATAAACAAATACAATGGGTAAAATTGAATACTAAAAATTGCTCCATTAATTCAAAATTACATAAGAATAGAAAGAACAAGTGAAATAAATAGAAAATAAGTAATAAGATAGCAGACTTAAACCTAACCATATCAATATTTACATTATTAAATAGTCTAAACATATAATGAAAAGCAGATTTTGAGACTGGGTGAAAAAGCAAGACCCAACTATATGCTGACTATAAGAAAGCCATTTTAAATTATAAAGACAGAGATGGGCTAAAAGTAAAAGGCTAGAAAGAATATACCATGTAAACACTAAACATAAAAAAGCTGGAGTAGCTATATCAATATCAGACAAAGACTATTAGCATGCTTTAAGACAGTGATATTATTAGAGATGAACATTTCATAATGATAAAAGGATCCATTAACCAAGAATACATAATAATCTTATATGTGACTAATAACACCTTAAAATACATGAAGGTATGGGGCGCCTGGGTGGCACAGTCGGTTAAGCGTCCGACTTCAGCCAGGTCACGATCTCGCGGTCTGTGAGTTCGAGCCCCGCGTCGGGCTCTGGGCTGATGGCTCAGAGCCTGGAGCCTGTTTCCGATTCTGTGTCTCCCTCTCTCTCTGCCCCTCCCCTGTTCATGCTCTGTCTCTCTCTGTCCCAAAAATAAATAAACGTTGAAAAAAAAAATTAAAAAAAAAAATACATGAAGGTAAAATTGACAAAACTTAAAGGAGAAAGACAAATCCATACCTATAGGTGAAGATTTCAATCCCCCTCTTAATGACTTACAGAACATGCATACAGAAAATCAGCAAGGATAAGGAAAATTTAAGCAGCGTTATCAACCAACTACCTAATTGGCATTTATAGCACAACACACTCAAAAACTACAGAATACACATTCTCCTCAGATGCACACAGGACATTTACCAAGATAAGTCACATGCTGAGTCATAAAATAAGTCTCAATAAATTTAAAAGTGTTAAAATCAGGGGCACCTGGGTGGCTCAGTCAATTAAGCATCTGACTTTGGCTCAGGTCATGATCTTGCGGTTTGAGGGTTCAAGCCCCGCATCAGATTCTGTGCTGACAGCTCAGAGCCTGGAGCCTGCTTCAGATTCTGTGTCTCCCTCTCTCTCTGCCCCTCCCCTGCTCGTGCTCTGTCTCTCTGTGTCTCTCAACAATAAATAAATGTTAAAAAATTTTCTTTTAAAAAATTAAAATTATACATAGTGTATCCTCTGCAAATAGAATTAAAATATAAATTAATATTGGAAATATATCTGGATAACCCTAAAATGTTTGGAAATTAAATAAAATACTTATAAATAACCCATGAGTCAAAGAAGAAATCAAAAAGAATATTTTAAAGTATTTTTAACTAAAATAAACAATGACAAAAACAAAATATGTGAAAATTTGTGGAATATAGCTAAGGTAGTGCTTAGAGGGGTAGTTATAGCTTTCAATAATTAGGTTAGAAAAGAAAAAAATCTTTAAATTTCCATTTAAGGGGTGCCTGGGTGGCTCAGTCAGTTAAGCATCTGACTCTTGATTTTGGCTCAGGTTGTGATTTCATGGTGGTGAGATGGTGCCCCACATTGGGCTCTGTGCTGATCATGGAGTCTGCTTAGGGCTTAGGATTCTCTCTCTCTCTCTCTCTCTCTCTCTCTCTCTCTCTCTCTCTATCCTTTCAGCCCTTCTCCTGCTCACACACATGCCTGCGTCTCTCTCTCTCTCAAAATAAAAAATATAAAATAAAAATAAATTTCCCTTTAAGAACATTAGAAAAAGCAAATTAAACTGAAAATATGTAGAAAGAAGTAAATAATAAAAATAAAACAGGGAATCTTTAAAAAAAATGGGGGGTGGGAGAAGAAACTATGAAACACGGAATGGAAACACAATAGAGAAAATCCATAAAATAAAAGCTGGTTTGGGGGGGGGAACAAAAAAAAATAAATTTCTAATTACATTGATAAAAAAAAAACAGAAATCACTGATACCAGGAATGAAAATGGACACATCACTACAGATCCTACAAACATTTGAGGAAGAGTCGGGAAATATGAATTTTATGCCAATAAGTTCAACAACTAAAATAAAAAGGGAAAATTCCTTGAAAGATACAAATTATAAAAATGGACACAGAAGTTGGAGATCTGAATGGATTGAGGGCAGTGAATAAAGGAGAAAGTAGCATCAAATGTAGTCAGAGAAGAGGATAGGGATCAGGTAATGTAGTTCTGTTTGAAAAGGTCAGAGTTTGGATTTAATTCTCAGTTAAAAGGCCACTGACAGATTTTAAAGAGCAGTGGTACAATCTTATTTCAGTTTTTAAATATCACCACTGCTGTGAACATAATGATTAAAGAAGTACAAGATTGAAAGAAAAACAATTGAAGAAAAAAGAAAGTTAGGAAATTATTTCAGTACTTCAGACAAGAGATAATGTTGAACTAGAACAACATTAGTGGAGAGGGAAAGAAGTGAACAGATACAAGATATATCCCCAGCATGTGTCACATATCATAGAACCAAATATATATATATATATATATATATATATATATATATATATAATGTTTATATATATAAACATTACTCAACATAAGAAATGTCTTCCAGAAAATGTTTCATTAAAGCAAATAGTATTTTCCCGTTGATTTCCAGGGATGTTTGTTCTCTGAGAAAAATTATTCCCATATATGTAATAAAATTGCAATGAAGAGTGAAGCAATTAAAATATTCAATTTCTCTGAGAAGAAAAAATGGAAATACAAGAAAATATTAATAGTGACTATCTCGGGGCGCCTGGGTGGCGCAGTCGGTTAAGCGTCCGACTTCAGCCAGGTCACGATCTCGCGGTCCGTGAGTTCGAGCCCCGCGTCGGGCTCTGGGCGGATGGCTCGGAGCCTGGAGCCTGTTTCTGATTCTGTGTCTCCCTCTCTCTCTGCCCCTCCCCCGTTCATGCTCTGTCTCTCTCTGTCCCAAAAATAAATAAAACGTTGAAAAAAAAAATTTAAAAAAAAAAAAAAAAAAAATAGTGACTATCTCTAGATTATGGTCTTAATGTCAATTTTGCTTTCTCACATGATGCTTATGATTTTCAAAATGCTATTATATTTAAAAGACTGGACAACATTTTGGGTCATATATTTTTAAATACTGGACTTATTTTTTTTTATATATATATATGAAATTTATTGACAAATTGGTTTCCATACAACACCCAGTGCTCATCCCAAAAGGTGCCCTCCTCAATACCCATCACCCACCCGCCCCTCCCTCCCACCCCCCATCAACCCTCAGTTTGTTCTCAGTTTTTAACAGTCTCTTATGCTTTGGCTCTCTCCCACTCTAACCTCTTTTTTTTTTTTCCCTTCCCCTCCCCCATGGGTTCCTGTTAAGTTTCTCAGGATCCACATAAGAGTGAAACCATATGGTATCTGTCTTTCTCTGTATGGCTTATTTCACTTAGCATCACACTCTCCAGTTCCATCCACGTTGCTACAAAAGGCCATATTTCATTTTTTCTCATTGCCACGTAGTATTCCATTGTGTATATAAACCACAATTTCTTTATCCATTCATCAGTTGATGGACATTTAGGCTCTTTCCATAATTTGGCTATTGTTGAGAGTGCTGCTATGAACATTGGGGTACAAGTGCCCCTATGCATCAGTACTCCTGTATCCCTTGGGTAAATTCCTAGCAGTGCTATTGCTGGGTCATAGGGTAGGTCTATTTTTAATTTTCTGAGGAACCTCCACACTGCTTTCCAGAGCGGCTGCACCAATTTGCATTCCCACCAACAGTGCAAGAGGGTTCCCGTTTCTCCACATCCTCTCCAGCATCTATAGTCTCCTGATTTGTTCATTTTGGCCACTCTGACTGGCGTGAGGTGATACCTGAGTGTGGTTTTGATTTGTATTTCCCTGATAAGGAGCGATGCTGAACATCTTTTCATGTGCCTGTTGGCCATCATGATGTCTTCTTTAGAGAAGTGTCTATTCATGTTTTCTGCCCATTTCTTCACTGGGTTATTTGTTTTTCGGGTGTGGAGTTTGGTGAGCTCTTTATAGATTTTAGATACTAGCCCTTTGTCCGATATGTCATTTGCAAATATCTTTTCCCATTGCGTTGGTTGCCTTTTAGTTTTGTTGGTTGTTTCCTTTGCTGTGCAGAAGCTTTTTATCTTCATAAGGTCCCAGTAATTCACTTTTGCTTTTAATTCCCTTGCTTTTGGGGACGTGTCGAGTAAGAGATTGCTACAGCTGAGGTCAGAGAGGTCTTTTCCTGCTTTCTCCTCTAAGGTTTTGATGGTTTCCTGTCTCACATTTAGGTCCTTTATCCATTTTGAGTTTATTTTTGTAAATGGTGTGAGAAAGTGGTCTAGTTTCAACCTTCTGCATGTTGCTGTCCAGTTCTCCCAGCACCATTTGTTAAAGAGGCTGTCTTTTTTCCATTGGATGTTCTTTCCTGCTTTGTCAAAGATGAGTTGGCCATACGTTTGTGGGTCTAGTTCTGGGGTTTCTATTCTATTCCATTGGTCTGTGTGTCTGTTTTTGTGCCAATACCATGCTGTCTTGATGATTACAGCTTTGTAGTAGAGGCTTGGACTTATTTTTTTAAGTTTATTTATTTATTTTGAGAGAGCATAAGAGAGAGAGAGTGAGTGTGCAAGCAGGAGAGGGGCAAAGAGTCGGGGAGAGGGAACCCCAAGAAGGCTCTGCAGTGTCAGTGCAGAAACCTAAGTGGGGCTAGAACTCACAAACTGTGAGACCATGACCTGAGCAGAGAACAAGAGTTGGATGCTCAACCGACAGAGCCACCGAGGCACCCCTGGAGTTAATTTCTAAAATATAATAGTAAACTACTAAAACATTAGCAATAGTGCTAGTTCTAGGGGAATTATCACTTGATTTGTTCTTCTGAGGTTATAGTTCCCATTGAAGATGTGATTAACCTTAATGCTTTAGCATTTGACTATCTTTTAAGCAGCATTAAGCCATCATAAATTGTGTACATTTTCATAATTTTACCACCACTTGAACCTTTTGGCTTCTGTCCAGTAAGAAATCTTACCAAAGAAATACCTATGCTATTTATTTTAGTATCTTTAGGATGAGTTGAGAGATAAGTAAAGACTAACATAGCCAGCTATTATTTCCCAATCTATAGCACTAAACAGCCAAAAAAGTCTGTCCCTTTCCTAACATAAATATGAAATTCATCTGAAGGCAGGCTACTAGCTATGAACCTACATAATGCCCTCAGGAAAAAAAAAAGGCCTTACAGAAATTCTTGACAGCCTAGAATTAAATAAAAGCTAATGTCTCAGTTCATTTCAACCCAATGTACTTTTTCCTTTTCCTCTACCTCAAACATGCATATTCTCATTTAGAGCCTAGAATCAAGCTATAATTGAACCAGCTATTAGGAATAAGTTTCATTTCAACTTGAACAAATTCCTACGAACATGTACAAATGGAGTGGATAGAATCCTTTACCTCTATTTTGTGCATGGTAAGAATTTATACACTTTTTTATTCTATAGTTTAAAAATGAATTTTTGGAGTAAGGGATATTCAATTTTGCTCTACTGCCTACTTATGGACTATAATCTTAACCAAGCTATAGTAATACTTATATATATATTTATTGCCAGGATCAGTACCATACCCGTCACATAATTCAGTTGCTATTTTTATAGATGTTTGTGTGTTTGTTTAGCCAAAAATCAAAAATACCATCCTTGAAAATGAAAATACATATACTTTAGATTCATACAGATGTTACATCTGAGTTTATGAATATAATCACCATACATTCGGTTTTTGAATTGACTCTGTTCCCACCGTAACCATCATGTTTTTCCTCACATCCTGTAAGATACTGCAACTGGTTGATGATCACATTGTAAAGCTATTATGCAATTATAATTAACTTTACAAAACAGCTGATTTGTGTGGTGTATATCCTGTTGACACTGACATTGTCCACATCACACTGCTTTCCTTGTTGACCATATGTATCCTTATTCCTTTCAGTGCTTTTCATTCCTGCTCCCAGCAGGTGTATTCTTCTTCAATAACATTTCCTGCCTTCTTGCTCTAATCACTAATGCCTTGTAGCACAATATATCTTCCATCAGGCCAAAATCAATCCCAAGAGAAGAAAAGTTATGTGGATTTGATAAATTTGAGGACCTATAGTGCTCTACAGTACATCTATAGATATGAGTTTCTATAAAATAAGCTCAAGTTTTTCCTTCTCAAATCCAAGTATTTACAACATCAGGCTTTTCTCCAAGTCAACCTGTATCACTGGCTTGCAATTTACTGTGGAATCCCCTAAGAAACCTCTACTTTGGGTTGTTAGTGTATTGTGCATAGGAAAACAAAATCTTATGTAGTAAGTGTGCCACCAAGATTAAACAGGGCTCTTAAGCATGATACAAACAATACTGTGACATTTGCCTAACTAAAAATAGTCTTTAACTTTGTATCAGAAAAATAATGTCAAGAAGTAATATTTTTGCTCAACTACAGCACTTCCAAATTCAACTCTGCATATCTTTATCTTCAATTTTGATTCCTTTTAATTTTCCTTAATTAATCATTTCCCACTGATATCCCATCGAAGAGATTTAACATGCAAAAACTTAATAGACCTACCCACTCAAGTGTTATACCAGGTTTTGACAGTCTCAACCAAAGTAACGATGCTACTTTTTTTTTAACCGAAGAAATTAAACTTGTTTTTCTCTGAAACATTGATGAAATAAACTCATAAAGATGACAATCTTACTTTAGATTACTTATTACCTTGTGTTGTAACTAATGTAAAAAAGATGCAAGTTATGTAGCTGAAAAATTATATTTAATAATGAGGCACTGTAGACGACAATAATTTTGTGGCCATAAACTATTTAAATTATTTTTCACAAAGCATATAGCACTCACAAATAGCATTAGCTATTAAATAATGAAACAATTTAATTTAATAAAACAATAGTAAAAATGAATAACCTAAATAAGATTACCCTAATTGTCCCCTAAATCCTTACTACTCAAAGTATGATCCATGCATTTTTCTCACTGGGTAGTCTATTGGAATCTCAGGCCACACCACAGAACTACAGAATCAGAATCTTTAATTTGACAAGATCCCCAAGTGATTTATGTGCATATTAAAGTTTGAAAAACATTACATGAAATTAAAATCCATTTAACTTAGTTGAAATTGTGATACCAACTCAAAATATCAGAGTACCAATACCACTGTGTTTCAAAATGTATTCAAAGGCATCAGCTAACTGATATTTTAATTCTTAAACATCAAAAAGCAAACAAGTTTTGATTAATACTGAATAAAGTTCTGCTTTACTTATTAGGATAAGTTTCCGAGAATCTATGGCTTCTCTGGTTTGTAAAACTTACATCTCTTTATATTCCAGTATCTTCTGCTGTACAATGTGAATTTCTGCTGTTTTGTTACGAAAAAGATAAAAATCATGAACTAGATTAGAAAGTTTATTTTTTTTAATTTTTTTAATGTTTATTTTTGAGAGAGAGAGAGAGAGTGAACAGGGGAGAGGCAAAGAGAGAGGGAGACACAGAATCTGAAGCAGGCTCCAGGCTCTGAGCTGTCAGCACAGAGCCTGACGCAGGGCTCAAACCCACGAACCACGAAACCAAGATCATGACCTGAGGTGAAGTCGGGCGCCTAACCAACTGAGGTTCCCCAAAAGACTTTATATTTTATCATTGTAATTAGTTTTCCTCTTCAAAATCTAAAAATTGATATTTATCTCCAAAACACGAGCAAATATCTATATTGGATTTTAGAAAACGAAAAGATTGTTTTACTTTATATTTTATCATTAGTAATTCGTTTTCCTCTTCAAAATCTAAAAATCTATATCTATATCTAAATATCTATCTATATCTAAAAATCTATATCTAAATATCTATATTGGATTTTAGAAAATGAAAATATTGTTTTACTTTATATTTTATCATTAGTAATTCGTTTTCCTCTTCAAAATCTAAAAATTGATATTTATCTCCAAAACACAAGCAAATATCTATATTGGATTTTAGAAAACGAAAATATTGTTTTACTTTATTTTTTAGAGCACGAGATGTTAATATCTAGAACCTACAATATGGTTATGTCCTAAAATGTTCACAGGAGCCATCACAGGGCTTCAAGAACACTGAGGACTTTCTCCCTCGCCCAAAGAGAAGGTGATGGCTTAAACTGAATCAAAACAATAAAAGAGTCAAGATAAGAGCAGTTAGCCAGACATTGTTCTCTCATGAAACTTTTCCAAATAAATTTAGTTACTTTTGAGAGTAACTAGAACCAAAAAACTAGAAAATTATGCTTCTCACCCAAAATCTTTGCCTCCTCTGAGATTGTGGAGGTAGACCAGTAAAGACAGGCTGATTTGGGGCCCATTATGGCAGATTGACTCAGGATTGGATTCGTTTACATTGATACATAATGTTACCATCACCACACCAATCCCTAGACAATATGCAAGGGGGCCAAGTCAGAATTATGCTACCTGAAAGAATACTTTTAAAGAGGAATTTTCAAGGAAGCACAGCATTAAAAAACAAAATACACTGATTTGATGGAAACCTTTCATTAAAAAGTCATTAAAACGATCAGGTCAGTACCACCAACTGAAATAAAAACCACTAGTTGAATATATGGTGCCTTGTGCTCAAATACAAAGGTTCAGTGGCTCTGAGATAAAATCTAATTGAAATTTATTTAAAATATGGACAAACCCATATGTGCATTGCAATATAATGCATTATGTACACATTAAAATACGTTGGTAATTAAATATGTTTCACTTTATAGAACTTAATGCAATAACATGCTAACCTTAAGGAGGTCAAGGTTCAAAAGGCCATTTCACGGTAAAAAGTCTCACCAAAAATGACCTTGCAGGATTTGAGACTGACTGGCTCTGTGGAGCTTGCTATTAACTTGTTTTTACCTTTGCTACCTAAATTGGCTATACCTTTCTGTTTTTCAGTGTCAAAAGTGATCAGCATACTTCTGGGCTTAGAGAATTATATTTATATACTAATAGGGTTTAATAAAAAAATATCCACAGCCTGTTGAATACAGTATCATAATGTGAGCAGGGCTATTATTTTAGACACAGGTGTTTTCATAATTCAATGTAAACATCTCACCAAATGGGTGTCCTCTCTCTCATCTGTTTTCTTCGCATCCTTATTCGTTCTTGTGACTTCAACTTTGTGTTAAATAAACTACATAGTTACCCTAAAGTTTGTTATAATTTCCTATTGAAAATGTCCACATGTTTACCCATGGCCACATCTGACTTACTGCCCAAAACAGAACTCATTCCTCATTCTTCCATACAACAATTTTTACTGTGTTCTAGGAACTCTTCTAGACACCGGAGATACATCAGTGAATAAAACAGACAAGATCCCCTGAGCCCATGGGGCTTCCATTACCAAGGGGTGGTAAGGTGATACCCATAATACATAATCACAATATATACTATGTGAGATGCTGGCAAGCAAAATGAAGAAATTAGTGAATCTTGGGAAGAGATTAAATAATATAAAGTGGAGTGAAATTTTAAAGAAGGTTGTCAATGAAGGACTCACTGATAGTAACTTTTGAGCAAAAACCTGAGTCAGGAAGAGTGGATGAAATCTGGTACACAGGTGGAGGGCTTGGCTATAAACTGGCTATAAACTGGAGCACAAATAGCTCATTTTCAGCAATAAGCTAGAAGGCTGAGTATATGGAGTACAAGTGCGGGCAGGTGGAAAGATGGGTAGTAGGAATATGGATATTCTCTTCCATTTGCCACTATTTCCTCAGTGTATTGGAGAAGTCACTACTGAGAGTGAGAATACAAAAGGATGTCTTGGAAACATGAGGATAAAGGGAAGGAAATAAAATTAGGACTAGGATCACATTTGATGTTAGAGTGCACTAATTGTGCATTTTTCTTTGGCCCATTCAGTTTTGCGGATACAAGCATGGGATAGGTAGATATTTGGATGTGACTAGATTTGAGCTTTTGTCAGGCAAGTACACAAAGTGAGACGGTAGCAAAGGAGTTTAGGGAATGCCCAAGGGACTGATGATAATGATTATTATGAGAAATTATCATGGGTAAGAAAGAAAGTGAGATCCTGAGGGGAGGGAGCTGTGGAAAAAGTGTAGAAGGATCATATGATATAGGTTCCCATAAAACCAATAAATTGTTGGAGTTGGGTATGTGAGGGAGAAAGCTAAAAATTAGAGCTGAGACTTACAGATTAGAATTCCTGAAACTGAGATTATAGACAGGTGCCAGGTGTTGGCAAATACAAGGTATAGAATATAACCATGTGAGCGAGTGACTGAGATGGGCTGGAGGACAAAATCCTTGGAGAGAAGAAGCTTAAGGAGCTAAAAAACAAAACCAAACAAAACCCAGGATATTAGAGGGATCATTACAGGGTTATTAAGATCACCAAGAATTATGAAATAGTGTTGGGAATAGTGTCAGTGAACCTGGAGTTAAGCACTTCAATGAATGAGGAAAGATGACTTTAGAGTTTGCAGATGACAGTGGCAAGGACTGGTGGATGGTTTGGTGACATGGGATGTGAAGCTAGTAGGAGTAGGAGGGAGGGAGAATGGGCTGGAAGTGGCATTGAGCAATAAGGAGAATGCTCTCCTTACCTCCATGCCTCATGGTAAGAGGTTATAGGAGAAAAATAACCAGAACTTGAGAGGGCTCATGAAGAAGCAGTGTCTGAGGGAGAAGCCAGGGCCAAACAAAGCAAGAGGGTGAAGGAAAGAGGTTGCTCAAAATGGACTGTGAGTTCCACTGAAAAGCGTTCAGGAACTGGGGGTGGGTGACAGATATAGTCAGAAAAGAGGATGCACAGAGAAATAGAGAAGTGAGAGACGTGATCCCATGAGAGATGAGATCTGTGGGATCAGATGACCTCAGAGTCTGGATTTTCCTAGAGTGACCTATGTCACTATGTCTAGGATTGAAGTCCACGGTGAAACTGGTTGTGATCCTCTCAAGGTGGTGGCCAGTGGTGACAGGGGAGGGGAGGGGAGTGCTGAGCGAGAAAGGAAGATCCTTAATAGGGCCAAACATGTATCCTACCCGCTTTTTCCCTCCGGGGCAGCAGGTGTCTAAACATGGAAAACCCAAACTCCAGCTTCCTCTTGCTTCTGGAACACAAAGTGGTGCTGTAAGAAATTCAGTCTTAAAAAAAAAAAATAAATAAATAAATAAATAAATAAATAAATAAATAAATAAATAAATAAATTTAAAAAAAAAAAAGAAAAAGGGGCGCCTGGGTGGCGCAGTCGGTTAAGCGTCCGACTTCAGCCAGGTCACGATCTCGCGGTCCGTGAGTTCGAGCCCCGCGTCAGGCTCTGGGCGGATGGCTCGGAGCCTGGAGCCTGTTTCAGATTCTGTGTCTCCCTCTCTCTCTGCCCCTCCCCCGTTCATGCTCTGTCTCTCTCTGTCCCAAAAATAAATAAACGTTGGAAAAAAAAATTTTTTTTAAATAAAAAAAAAGAAATTCAGTCTTGCAAACCCACACCTCAGAATCTGCATTCACAGATAAAAGATATTCTAGAGATCAAGAAGCCCTACCCCTTTCATAGAAAGATGAAGATATCAAGAGGGGATAAAGAACTTTAGTAAGGTTAAGCAGCCTCAGTCGGTTAAGCAGCCGGCTCTTGGTTTTGGCTCAGGTCAGGATCTCAGGGCTCCTGAGTTTGAGCCCCAAGTGGGCTCTGGCAGTACAGGAGCCTGCTTGGAATTCTGTCTCTCTCTCTCTCTCTCTCTCTCAAAATAAATAAATAAACTCAAAAAAAAAAAAAAAAAAAGAACTGTGCCTGGGTGGCTAGTTGTTAAGCATCTGACTCTTGACTTTGGCTCAGGACATGATCTCACAGTTCATGGTTTCGAGCCCTGCGTGGGGCTCTGCACTGACAGTATGAAGACTGCTTGGGATTCTCTCTCTCTCTCCCTGTCTCCCCCTCTCTCTCCCTCGCTCTCTGCCCTTCCCTCACTCATGCTCTCTCACTCAAGATAAATAAATAAACTTAAAAAAGAGAGAGAGAACTTGAGTAAGATCACAAAGTTGGTTACAAGCAGCTGACACTAGGAATCTGAGGCTTTATCCCTGGTCAAATGTTCTTTGTCTTATACAATATTATGATTTGGGAAGGTTACAATTTTAACAAGGAAAGTGATGAGCTATTGTGGAAGATAGTTTTGAATGTTTACATAGTATAAGGAACAATGAGTTTATCTGTCATCTGATAATATCATACAGTATTAATAAGTATTTATGGCTTGCTTACCTCTTCTAGGCAGTGTGATGCTTCTTACGTACATTTTCCTTTTATTGACACAACAATCCACGAAGGCAGGCACAGTGTTATCCTTCTCTCACAGATAAGCAAGCACAGTCTGTGTTCCTGCCTGACTAAATGTGCTCAATTCTCTCTGACTTTGTAGACCCGCATAGAGTTAAATCCTCACCAACATGATATTTTGATTGTTCACTGCTCACTTCTCAGCCCTTTCCACACCAGCGGACTCTGCACAACACTTATGGGACTTTTCCCCACTCTTCCATATCACATGGTTCCTTCTCTGCTCCCACTCTTGCCTGCTTGATTGGCAGTGTCTGCTGGACCTGGGGACAGCCAGGGGTCTGACTGACCCCCTTTTACAGTCAAATAGAGGTTCATAGTTGCATTTTCAAACGCCCGCTGATCATATATCCCACACATACTCTTGGTTACTTGTTGCGAAGCAACTCATTGTCTTTCTCCAATCTCAGCAAACTACTCTTTTTTGCAACCTTTGTTTCTAGCACGGCCATTCTTCTAGAGCTGTAATGTGAAACACTAGGGTCATCTTTTCTTTCTTGCTTTCCCTTGTTTTCTTTCCTCCTCCCCTCAACCTACTAAATTAGTTTCAAATTTGTTTCAAAGTTCTATACGTTGTACTCCATATCCATCTCCTTCCCATTCCAACTTCTGTCACACATTCAGGCCTTCATAGCCTGCTCACTACACTTTTGTAAGAGAATAGTCCTTGATCCTATTTTTCTGCATTTCCATCAATCCTGTTAGTTCTACGGTCAATTGACTTTCCCAGAGCTCAGACCCTACTTCTAAAACCTTTAATAATTGCTTGTGCGCAAGCCTTTTCATAATGCTTTTTCCCAGTTTCCTTCTCAGAGTTCACACTTCTATGCATCAGCCAAACTGAACTGTTTCTGGGACATATTCTTGCTCTACTCCATGTTTCCACTTTTTCAGTCCACTCTCCTTGGAAAATCCACCACCCACTTCAGTCTATCTTAATTGTCACATACTCTTGAATTCCCTAAACTGATTTGATCTCTACACACTTTGAAGCACCTCAAGAAATAAATCTCTATACCACAATTATGGCATTTCTTCTGTGCTTTGCATTGTAGTTTTTTGTTCATGAGCTGGTTTCAAATATTTGAAGGCCTGTCATGTGGAAGAGAGACTGAGCTTGTTCCACAAATCTCTAGAGTAAAACCAAGACTAATGACTAAGTGATACCAACAACAACAGCAACAACAAAACACTAACAAACAAACCAAAACAGCTTTTAACTCTATACAGAAAAGAATTTTCTAACGTTCAGAGTTGTCCTAGGATTTGGATGCCTCTGAAAGAGGACATTCCCTTTCACTGTAATGTTCAAGCATAGTTTCAAATGCTACTTTTAGCAGATGTAGTAGAAAAGACACATCAATTGGACCAGATGGTCAGTAATAGTGCCTTACAAGCCGGTGATTTTGTTTTTAATCTTATGTTTCTAAAGGCACCTCAGAAGCCCAAGGTAGATAGAATCTTGTCATACGTTGGTATGTTGGGTCTACTACTACTTTTTTTTTTTTAACGTTTATTTATTTTTGAGACAGAGAGAGACAGAGCATGAACAGGGGAGGGCCAGAGAGAGAGAGAGGAAGACACAGAATGTGAAACAAGCTCCAGGCTCTGAGCTGTCAGCACAGAGCCCGATGCGGGGCTCGAACTCATGGACCGCGAGATCATGACCTGAGCCGAAGTTGGCCGCTTAACCAACTGAGCCACCCAGGTGCCCCTACTACTACTTTTTAAAAATCTACTATTTCTCAACTCTCCAACATCAGAGTAAAAAGAATTCATCTAGACAATAAACTTAGAAAGTTGGGAGTGCAACTAAGAGAGGAGAGATCAATCTTCACTCTTTAAAAAATTTTAACAATACTGTTTTATAAGTAATATCTTGCCCCTTGAATATAAATAAGCATACACATAATAGCCTTTCTATTCCTTGAATAGCCACTTTAAAAATCACTTCTTAAGTGCTGTATAAAATCTATGAAAGGCTCTTTCTTCTATAAAATCTATGAAAGTTTCTCGTATTATTGTCTTTCATAATATGACGACAGAATGCTAAGGACTACAAATATCAACTGTAAAGTAGTTTTACCTCACTTGACTCTTTGCATATCACATACTTAGGACCTGAAATAAATATAGTGCATATGCATACTTTTGACACATAAAGGGATTTTCTAGTATTTCTTTTTATGTAAGTTGATTTGACAACAGTGACAGATGATTATGATAGTCTTGGAACTTTACAGTGAATTCTTTATCAGAAATGTGAATTTCCTTTTAAAATAGAAAGTTAAAAATAAATTAAACCATTGAAGGAAACACTTCTTAGAAGGTAACTGTTTTAATCTTAATAGATAAACAATTTCTAGGAAGAGTCAATGGACACAAGAAAAAAACCTAACATGTAAGTAAACACATAGAAAAAATGTTCAGCCACACTAATTATTGAATAAATTTACATTAAAATGATGAGGTACCCTTTCACACCTATTAAATTAGCAAATATTTTAAAAACAGTACTCATTATCGGTGTGGCTACAGCGAATCTAATGTACATTGTTGGTGCTATTATAAATTAGCATAATATTTTTGGTAGTTATTTGGCAATACATATTAAGATCCATTAAATTTCCTTACTCTTTGACCTAAGAATGTGAAATTTCAGTATGTATCTAATGGAATGATAAAGAAAAGACTGTTTGCCTTGATATCCATTGCTGTATAGGTAGCAACAGAAAATTTTCAATTGTCAGCAAATGTTTTCAGATAATACTTCCATCGAGTTAAATATTATACAGCCATTAAAAAGTATAATTTTAAAAATTATATAACAATACTGAAAAAAATGATAGGCATGTGATTAACTATAAAAAGCAACATTCAAAATAATACCTAAATGATTACAATTCTGTGTAATTTATTCTATAGGGACAAGAATTAGACAATTTTTTTAAAAAATTGTTTACCTGAACTTCACATTTATTTTTATTTTTTTTAAGGTTTATTTATTTATTTTGAGAGAGAGGAGAGTGCAAGCAGGGGAGGGACAGAGAAAGAATCCCAAGCAGACTCCACATTCTCAATGTACAGCCAGATGCAGGGCTTGAACTCACAAAGCTTGAGATCATGACCTGATCCAAAACCAAGAGTCAGATGCTTAACTGACTGAGCCACCCAGGCATCCTAATAAAGAAAATTTTATTCTTGTAAGGGTGATATTAAAAAAAGAAAAACAAAACAAAAAAAACTGTACCTTTTATGTTTGCTACATTGTCATGCTATTTCTCCGTTAAAGTAAAGTAAGGTCATGCTTAGTCTTACTATGTGGAAGGGATTGGTACCAAGTAGGTTCCTCAGCTGGTCATTCAAACCCCTTGGTGTCAGATTTTTTAGTGTGCATTATAAAGCTTTGGAAATAGGTTCTCTCCAAGCTCTTTCTAGTTTTATTATTCCAAGACTGCAAATGATATGACAGAAGAAGTATATAGGGAAGCCTCTGTTAATTGAGGACACTCAGCTTTTCCTAACAGTGAGGCTAAAGTATCAGATCCTGAAAGTACCAGGAAGTGGAAGATAAACTTCATTTCAGGCCACAGTAACAGTTACCCAGTATTAGGTGCCAACAGTGTTCCAGACACCGAACTTGTATTTTAGTTTTATTGCCTCATTAATGGAAGCAATCCTATGAGTTTATTTCTCCATTTTCCAGAGGAATAGGTGGAAGCAAAAGAGAAGATAAGAAATGTGCTTAAAGTCACACATATCTTATTGGCAGGTTTGGAATTTGATTTAGACCTAGCTCCTGCCCATGCTCTTGGCATTATAATAGACTACTTTCCAGAATCATATCATTGAAGAGGAAATACTCCAACTTCAGTCATTTCAAAGTCAGTTCCTACACCAAGCAACCACTTACAAACCAACAAGGGTATCTGGAGTCACTGTAGCCTAACTGCTGAGTACTGGCCTAACATGCTGCTAAAGCCAACATTTCTGGCGTCCCATGGAAGAGACCACTGTCTCATGCCCTTGATTATCCACTGATGGAAACCGTTGCCAAATTTCTCACTTTTCTAAGCACGGATGCAAAGTTTGAGGACACTTATTTTCTCTATTCTCACTCTCTTCATTCTGTATGTACCTCCCTGTGTAGTAAAATGTTAACAGTAGTCAAACAATCATGTCAAAGGAGGAAGTATTTAACAGTGTTTAAGAAAATATAGTTCAATTGAGTACATTTAAACACTTTATTGGCTTTATTCAACAATCCATGAATCTGTCTAGTAATTAGAAGCTTTGAAGAACTATACAAAATGGAAGACTTTTATCAGCAGAAGGAGGCAACAAGACAATTAGTAACAAAAGTGGATTGTTTGGGGCAAGGTCACCTTCCTTTGGGGGACAGCAGGAGCCTATCAGGCAGATTACCTCACTAGTGCTGACCAGGAAATTTCAGTCTGACTGGTTAAAATTACATTCCCAGAGAGACTGAATTGCAATTAGGTTAGGTATTAAGTCTCCATTTGGTGATGCAGGCTTAGCGCAAGTAACTCCATTTTGTGGCTGTTGTCTCTTTTTTAACAATATCCCCTTGTTGATCAGACTCAGTTAACCAAGAGATGTGATCAAAATTTAAGACATGAGCATCATTCCCAGATACTGCTCTGAAGTTCTCAAACTTTTTGTTTGATCCTCTGTGTGGTATTCACAGATAACATTTTTTGGTTGTTGAATCTCTGTTATTCACAGGTCAAAAGTTCAAGTTCACATTTTGTTTTTTTTAGTCAGTCATTCTCTACATTCCTTTTTTGATGTTCCAGTTCTAACAGGATCATTTGCGTGGTGGTCAGTGGCCACAAACATGCATTTAAAGCTTTTGAGAAAATACAGTGCATTGGAGAGATTACCATGATTATTATAAGCAGGGTAATTCCCAATGTCTGGAGTGTACTTCAGAGCCATGGTCCCCAAGATCCAAACCAATCAAAATCAAATCAGTCAAAGAAAGACTGCATTGAAGGAGTCACTTCCTTAAGCCACTTGGCTTGTTCAACGATCTCATGTAGCTGAGTTTACACTTCTCCAGAAATGTTAATTCAGGTGCAATAAATGGTGTTGGTCACAGCATAGACACCTCCTTGTTCAACTAAAAGATAATCAAGGGCTGTCCTATTATCAAGACGGACCTTGGCCAGAAAGCCTATGAATCTTTTGGGGCAGCTATCACTTTTGTAAAGGATTCTTCCATATTTTCTAGAGTTAAGGAGAAATTCCTGATCATAGCCTCATTTGTACTCATCCCCAAACAGGGAAGTAGGTACTTGCCAAAGGAAGTAAATTCTGAATTATAAACATCTCCTGGTATGACCTTTCTAACTCAGTGATATAAATCCAAGGGAGTTGACCACTGAGGCGTCTCAGTTTGTTTTCAAACAGGCACAAAGTTAGATAACCTAAGAGGCATTGTCTAGTTTTACACCAGCCAACTAGGCATTCATAGCCCCAAGGAGAATGATAACCACCACGACAAACATATATTCTATTGTGGCACAAACCATTCCTGCTAAAGGCGGCACTGTTAACGGATTCTAGCATTGCAGACAGGTCAGTTTTTGATGACAAATCCAGCAGTCCGAAAGGTTATCCCCTTGGCAATGGCTTGAGATATCATTATTTATCTAGGCCAGAGAGAGGCAAAAATAGACAAAAGAGGCATAAAGACTTCCGTGGTGTAAGAATTAGGAAAATGATTGGTCAGAAAGAGAAGGAAGAATGAAAAGAAAAATGTTCTTGATATGACATCTAGGGAGGAAGCAGTCTATGTCGATGTCAGCTACATCTCTTCTTTGTCAGTTTGATTTTGAAGACTATGACAGCACTCCCTTTTTAATTGGTAGATGTGGTCCCAACATTCAAGGCTCTGAAGTCTGTGGGCTATGTGGGTAGTGAGGAGGAGCCAGTATAGTCCCTTTCAAGGAGATTTGGGGGCAGTCCGTGTTCTTAATGATTCCAAAACAGAAGGGTGGGAGAAAATTCTAAAAGTTTGGAGAGACGTAGCCAGACACTTGAGAAAACAAGAAGAATTCAGGATCCATCCTACTTTATAGGTCTATAAAAACCCCTCAAAAACAACAGGACTAGAACCTAATGTCTACAAAAGTGCCAATATAGTTTTTCTCTCTATAATCACCCCCATTTTTTTAACCAAGATAATTACACTAAAACTAAATTCTTTGAATTAAACTCGGCCTAATTATTTACATAAGTGCAGCCAAAATTGTGATTGACCATATGAGCTCTTTTTATAGACTATTTTGCTAGAATTCTTCATAAGGAATCTCAGATTGAATTCTTAAAAGTCCCAGAGGCCAAGAGGACAAACCAGGACTCATCATTGGATTTTAACTGTAATACCTATAGTTTGGGTGAATTCTCTCTTCTGGTAGTCCCCCCAAATATCCTGAGTTTCCTGGGCATGCCAGGAAGTGACCTTCATTACTCATCTGGTAAGGCTACTGGGAACCTTATAAACAAGATACAAGCGAGGCCAATTTTTCCAAGCAGTTCCTTAAAGCTGTCTGATCATAGGTGAGTCTACATACATCTCTATCAAACGTGATATTCTGACCAAAGCCTTGGTACTATATAGCCAAAGTTTCCACTTGTATCCTGTTACAAGGAGAACAGACTCTTATTGAACGTATGCAAATAAATAACTGTGTTTTCATGAAATTAAAATAGGTATCCTATCCTCTCTGTTTAATTCAGGAACCTTCCTTTCAAATACACTTCTTAAGTGAACAATCTTTTCTAATTAGAATGTTCCCCATAATGGCCATTATAATTCTAAGCTTATTTTATTTAGATTTTGCCATTTTTGTAGCTATTTATAGCTTCTGGGACCATAGTTCTTAGACATAAAATAAGTGGGTGTGCTGGAAGGTGACACACTCAACTCTTTGGAATTTAAGGATGTCATCCTTTTTTTTAGCTAAGCCTTTGGGTATCTCAGAGCTAAACTAATATCTAAGGGGGATGCACTGCTGAGTTAGAGGCTGTGTGGTGCTCACAGTGTACCTCACTGCACAGAAATTTTCTTGAGGTTGGAAGGTGACCCAGGATCAATCTAACCTGTTTCATGACCAACTTATCTTGACACAGGAACCTCAGAGTTAAGTGGAGAGCACTCTAACAGCTTTTAACTTCTTGACCCATATCCACCAATTTTGCAGCTTTTGGCCTCAAAGATTCCCATTAACAATAACTTTATCTACACAAAACAAGGGAAACAAACATGTGCACCTTGACACACAACAGTAACCAAGAAAAGCTACTGCAGCCTGGCCAAGAGAAGGCCCTGTGTGTACCACCAACAGTCCCAACGTTGTCTCTGGGACTATGGAAAGGGCTGACAACAGACCCAACAAATGGGGACCACAGACTGAGGTTCCAAACTAATGAGAAACAGTGGACTAAACCACCAGCAGTTCCCAACATGGAATCTGGGGACTGAACCAAGGGCTGGGCTTTTCCTATCACATAGGGAATTGCAGTCTGAACTATCACAGTTTCCAACATGGACATTAGATCAGGAGCTCAACTCGAAAAGAGCAGGGCTCAGAACGAAGAGGAACTTACCCATGGCCTTCAGAAATGGCAAGGAAGACAGAACACTCAAAGAGTTCACAGGTATCATGTCTCTGCTTCTTGTTGTCCCCAAAGCCATCAGAAGTTTTCCTTCAGATCAGGACACTGGCATCAAACCTGTTAAAAAAAACAAGCCTTAACTGAGTAAATTTAAAAATCTAGGGGACTTTATGCAACAATTCATGAATTGTCAGCATCCAATCCAGTAAACAGAAAGAAGCTCTGAAGAGCTATACAAAATGGAAGATGTTTATAGACAGAAGGTAGGACAAGGAAGTTCGAAGCAAAGAGTAGATTGTTTCAGACAAGGTCACCTTCCTTTGGGGAATGGTGAAGTGGAGGATGTCAGGCAGATTAACTTGCTATCTGTTGACCAGGCAATTCCAACCTGACTGGTTAAGATTATATTATTGAGAGGTGGAAACTACAATTAGGTTAAGTATTAAGTCTCAGTTTGGTGATGTCGGCTTAGCACAAGTGAGTCTATTTTGGGTCTGTGGTCTCTTTTTTAACACAGTGAAATCTCAGGCAGCAACCAATTAATTGGCAAGGTACTAAAGGAAGTAAACTATTAAAATTCCTGAACTCACATAATTTAAGGAGCCTCATACTCTTCCTTGGAGGAACATGTGATGTCAAAGTTCCCTTTTCAAAAGATAAGAAAATATAATTGTGTGATCATGGGAAAAATATTACCTGAGATATCTCTTTTTAAATTTTTAAAATCAGGGAGGATTAGAGAAAAATGAGAACACATTAATTTGCCAGACCACTAGAATAATGGATTATCCCTGGGAAAATGTTAAGGGATAGCTTTAAGTCATAAAACTGTTAATAAGTGTAAATGTTTAGAACTTGTTACCTATTTGGAAAAGAATCAAATATAAACAGGCTCAAGAAGATCTATGATAAGATAGTAGATAATTATACAGCAGGTTAAGGGTAAAATAAGAAAACTTTGGAGGAATTTTGGATCTCAAAAATTAAGGCAGCCACACCTTTCCACAAAACATAGTCTGATGCTACTGCTAGAAACATAACTGGTGAGCATAGCGTGGGCCCAGTGCTGCAATTCTCATGGTCGTTTATGCCTATGAGTATGCAGATACTAGCAGTTCATATATATGTAGGAATTTACTTTTATGTGTATATTTAAGTCAGCATAAATATGTTGTTTGAAATGCGTGTGCAACCTGGTAACCAGAATGCTTTACTTGTAACCTATAAACTTTTAACACATTCTGTTCCTTTCTATTGCTTGACATAGCATTCTTTGTAAATGTCGACTGTTTCTTTTAGCTGTGAATCTTCATCTCCTCTTTGGAAGCCCACGTAATGTTTTAATTAATAGGCATTATTTTTTTAAGGTAGTTTTATGAAACTTGAGCAGAAAGTACAGAGTTCCGGTATATCCTCTCACCCTTCCCACCTCCACACACACTTTTCTCCTATTATTAACATCTTGCATGAGTGTGGCGTATTTGTTACAACTGATATGCCAATATTGCTACATTATCATTAACTAAGATCCATAGTTTAAATTAGGGTTTATGTTTTTTATTGTGCATACCATAAATTTTGACAAACATATAATGACATGTATCCACCATTACAGTATCATGCAAAATAGCTTCAAAGCCCTAAATACCCCTAAGCCCACATGTTTTAATGGAAGAATTTGCCTCTCACAGCTGGCTATTGGTTCAGCACGAATGATGACATTGCACCCAAGCAGATAGCATGCTGAACCTTTATAAAGTAATGAAGAAAAGCCAATAGAATTCAAAATATTGGAAAGGTCAATAACTATTCCACGTCTTGCTGGAACAAGTTGGAAAAGATGATGAATGAACCTAAGATCTTCGGATATCTCACTGTTAGAAATGAGAGATTTTTCCTGCTAAAGCTAAGCATGATACCAAGAATTGAACATATCATTTGATAGACTCCAAAGTTCTAAAACATGGTTAGCACCACTCAATGTATAATATAATGTTGCCAAGGGATAGCTATTGTTCAGAATCAATCTCCTAAGAGATGAAGAAAAATTTTAAGTGACCTATTTCAATATTATAGCAACATATACAGGAAAGGCTATCTGAAAAGACTAGAGTAAAATAAAAAGTGAATAGGCATGTTCCATATAGTAGGTAGCCATTAAAAAGTATGATTAGTAAATTTATTTTTATGAAAGATTTTATGTTAAAAATTCTTTGCAAAAGAATATGAGACCAATTGTTGCACTTCATTGTGGTTAGTACCCAACAAAAGAATGCTAAGGAGTTGGAAGGAAACAAAATCACATCAGATTAAGCAAAAGAAGAAAAACTTCTTTCCCTGGGGAAAAACAGTCCTCCTAACTTGAGAGACTGGTACTATGATTCAATTCCATTGTATTTTGTTTATACCCCGAGGCTACTTAACATCACCAGAGAAAGCCACAAAATCATGCCGCTTGGACTCACTACAAATTATGATAGCTAGCATCAACCATACATCCTCCACTCTGCTCAGAAATCATCTTACTTTTTGTCTCCCTATCTTATAGTACATTACAGCTGTATTAAGCTCTTTCCAATCATTTCAAGACTCCATTCCTGGGATGGTGACATTGTCACTTTACTGAAAAGGTGGACATTATCCAATTGAAGGTTCCCCATAACCTCATCACCCATTTTACCTAGTCCCTATCCCAAAGAAACATGCTTACTCTTCCACCCCAGTGCCCTCTATCTTTGCCCATCTCTCCTTCTCTGAGATTTGTTCCATCTGCCATCACCCCTTTACTGTGTTTTCATTCTCTCCGTCCCCATGTACTTTTTTCATCCTATGCCTAGACATGTAACTGAGTTTCTTTAGCCCCTCAAAAAGATTCTGTTTTTTCATCTTTCAGCTTTCACTGTAGGTTCTATATACCAAATCCTTAAAGAAGCCCATAAGTACTAGTTCAGGCTAACTATATACTACATATAACAAATTACATATTATATATAATATATAAACTTATTGTAGAAGTTTCCTGAAAATAGGCTGGAAATCCCTTTGCTAAACAGAAGAGGAGATGAAGAGAGAGAACTCTAAGGATGTTAAACTGGTATAAAACCTCCCATTTTTACTAAGGTCAACTAAATTGAAATGGGTATGCCAATGATTTTCTGAGTTATCTCAGAGCATATAGATAATTCCCCCAGGCTATCTCCATGACTTGAAATGGAAATCCCAGATCCAGTTCTGACCTCACACCTTATAGTGACAGTTTCTTGAAAGCCTGTTCCAGGTCTGCAGAATTAGTGTTTGAGACTCAGGAGAGATTATGTCTCGTACCTACCCACTAGTAAAATCAATATAGAAATTAATTATAGTAAAAGTAAGTTCTCCCATTCCAGATATACCTAAGCATCTTTCCGAGGCAAGTATATTGGCCTACCACATCCTACAGTAGAGACTCAGAGCTGAGATTACAGCCCAGAGGCTGATATAGAAGGTAACAAATTATATAAATGCTCTTTTCATACGTTGAATTTCTCTGCCACTTTGTATTACTTAGAGTAACCCACTGATTATGAGCCTTGCAATGCAGAAAGCCATAAATCAGAGTTATTCTCATCAGTGCCACACACTAAGTAAGGTCTCATCCCAGAAAGGAGGAAATTTGTCCCTACCATCCATACTGGATGCTCACAGCTGGCTTTATCGTCTTGGAAATTGAACCAAAAGCAGCAATAACAGTTTGCTATAAGCCACACGCATTATCTCATTTTTAGCTTACAGCCCTACAACATAATTTTTACCCCTACTTTATGGATGAGAAAGGGAAGTTCAGCAATAAAGTTGCATAACGAAGGTTCAAATGCAGTCACCTCATACTTGGGCATGCTAAAGCCCAAACGTTTTCAGCAACACATCACTGTTACCATACTATATAAAAATGAGAATGACTAATGAATATTGACTGCTTACTCCATACCAAACACTGAAACTTAATCTTCATAACAACCAAATTTTTATTAAAAATAATTTTAAAAAATAGCAGGTACTATTTTTATTTCCATTTATAGTTGCATAACTTGCTTGAAGTCTGTGTTAGAAGCAAAGCTGTCTGACACCAGAACCCATGCATCTAGCCACTGTTAAATACTTTGATGATCTACAGAATATACATCTTGGGAACATCTTGGGAAAGGTCATCTGTCTGACATGGTTTCTTGAGTATTCAGTACAAACAGTGGAAAATGTAAAACCCAGCACAGCAAGTTTTATTCCCCCAAACCCAAGTATTCCCCTAGAAGACTCAGGATGGCCTAAAAGAGGTTTCATAATATGGACTCTGTCTTGCCTTACTCCTAAACAGGCTCCACCTCAGGCACTATTTCCTGCTTCATGAAGAAGCTCATTTGGTAAAGAGAGCTGTCAAATCACACCTGAACCTACTAACCCTCTTCCCCTTTAGGCCTTGGACTTCCCATTTCCCCTCACTAGAGCTAAATTCTATATTTGATTTGATTTCTCCCCAAACCCAACTTAAACCACACCTTCATGAGTGGGTCAACACAAATCGAAACTAAGCTCCTCCTCCACACCAGTGACACTTTGTTATGAAGCCTAGAAAACTTCACCACTGAACCTGGTAGTAATTATTCAATACATATTGGTGAACAAATGTAAGGACTTCTTTAACTGCTTAAATATTCAGTTTACATCCTTCCCCAGGGTTGCTAATTAAATGAAATAAGATGTATTGAAGTATTCCCAATTACCATTCAACACGATTCTAAAACTTACCTATTCTTTGTTTACTATCCCAAACTTCCATATTTCTATGGAATATTTCCTCCGTTCTTCCTGAGTCTCCTAACATGTCCCAGTTTAAACTTACGGTTTCAGAGTAGCGCTAGGGCCTCATAGACTCTAGAGAACTTCAGTACTGAGGGATGCACGGAATATAAAAACTTCCCATCATTCTGAAGGTGCCAATAGCCCTTGATCTCTCTGCTTCTGCCCATGCCTCAGTGGAAACTGGTGGGGTATGAGCACATCTAATAGAGGGAGCCACTTTGGCAATTCATATTACAAAAAGTTGCTGCCAAAGTTCTCTGTATGTAACTACTCTGCAGTATCACCCCATACTACTACACCTGTCTAGGTTACTATTAAGAATCACCCAAGATCATGATGTCGGAATATAATCTAAGGCAACAGCCATAATTTTGCAGTGAGAAAAGTACTAAGAAAATCGAAGGACCACAACCACTATCTTCACATTATGGTGCCTGGCAGATATTAAAGAGGTTTAGTTCATGAAGTAAGTTTTTGGAGAACATAAGGATGTTCCAAAAATATTACAGCTGATTATAATGAATAAAAATAGTGCTATGAGCCACTCGTTCCTTATTGCCAATGCAATAAAATACCAATATATATATTATATATATATATATATATATATATATGTGTGTGTGTGTGTGTGTGTGTGTATGTGTGTGTGTGTGTGTGTGTGTGTGTGTGTGTGTGTTGAAGTTAGCTTAGGCAGCCACACTTTGAGGTATACTAATAGACCTGAAAGTCGGTCAAAAATATGCTTTAAATATTTTATAACTCTCAATTCAAAAGGCTACTGGGGGAAATATTTGTTTATTTAAATACCATACTCAATATATATGTTTACTATGTGCCATGTAAATTCTAAAAGCTTTACAAAGGTTAACTTATTTAATCCTCATAACAACCTTTTAAGATATGTAATAATATTATCTCCACTTAACAGATGCAGAAAACTGAGGCAAAGAAGTCCAATAACTCGCTCGAAGTCATAGAGCTAGTAACTGTTAGAGCAAGCTTTCAAACACTGACTCATAGGCTCAGAGTCTGAACCTTCTACCACTGCACTATGCACTCCCTTCATTATTCATGCTTCTGCTGGTTTAAAATGACAAATGCTTGAAGTCTCTGAGGACACAAAAAAAGAAAAAAATATCATTTTTTCAGTCACCAAGTGTTTATTCTACAATTATAAAATGACAGGCACTATACTAGACATTGAGGATATCATGGAAAGCAAGATATATAAAGTCTTTAACTTTAAGGATCTTATCTTCTAGTGGGAAATAAAGCCACTTGAGACAAATATAGACAAATTTTGTGAAAGGGGTAGAATGGGAAGGACATGTCACCCAGACTAAAACTAGTATGAGGCTTCCTGGAGAAATTCCAATATAAGAGGAAATCCAAAAATTGAGTAAAAACTATTTGGGTAAACAAGGAGCAAGAAAGAGCAAAGATGGTAAGGAAAGGGGAAGAGGAGTTAGCGTGTTCCAAGAGATGAAGGAGACTTTTTTTTTAAACAAAGAAATTCATTGTGGTTGGATTATAGGATGTGTGGTGGGGTATGGAGGGAAATAAGGCTGACTAGCCATGAAGGAAAAAAATAGTACAGTGCGTTTTGGGCCTTATAAAGGAATACCAATATTTTTTAGCCTGAGAGTAATGGGGTGTCTTTAAATTTTTTAAATCAAGTGAATAACATAATCTGATTTGCATTTTAGAAAGATACTTTGGATGCGATGAACAGATAAAATTTACAACAACTCTGAAAACTAGGAGCAATGGCCTGACCATTAATGTGGAGGCCAATGAAACTTGACTAAGAAGCACAAACATAGGCCAAACCATGCTGGGCCGCTGTGAGAGAGCTTAGGAAGGTGTCTATCTCATCCCACTGCCCATCCCTGGTTGCAAAGGTGAATAATGGTGCAGATGGACTTCAACTGCATGCCCGCCATCTTTTGTAGCAGCCGGAGTGTTGTTTTTCCCCTTCCCTGACCATCATCAGTACCTCTCCATTTATACCCACACATTCCATACAGCTATCAGGAAGCAAATGGCAATAAGAGGGGACCAAGGAGGTGCCACATTATACCCTGGGAAGTTAACCCGCCATTAGTAAAAGACGGATGTGACTGAGACAAGGCAATCACTAAAAATAGGTTCTTCAATATCTTTTAGTCTTTCAGCAAGTCAGAAGATTAGATAGCATAAGATACCTCTTGGTCCAGCCAAGTCATATATGTGTATGTATGTATGTGTGTATATATATATATATATATATATATATATCCATCCCACTTTTAAATATTGCATAACATTTTAATCTATGGTTGTAATATATCAAAGTGTGATTTGCCTGGACTAAGAAGTATACATAAATAAATAGACAAAGAGAGAGATTCTGATGTGAGATAGCTCTATACACTGATATATAGGTATCATATATGTATACTGATATATAGATATACTATGTGTAAAGAAATTCAAGATATATATTTGCAGTACAGTACATTGAACATGATCGGAGGGAGAAGTATTAGTGATACAGGAAAATCTTTCTAAAGCAGTGTTAAACCAAAACAAACAAAAGGCAGATACTCCATTATGTAAAAATACAGAAATAATTCTGTACAAAAATTACATATATTAAGCAAATGTTACGAGCGTCTGCCTTGTGTAAGGCACTGCTCGAGTGCTAGCAATCTAACAGCGAACAAAACAGAAAGCATAAGGATTTATAACCTCTGAGAGCACACATTCTATTAGAAGAAGACAAACAAGAAACATAATAAATAATTAAATTATTTACTATGTTAGATTATGATAAATACTACAAGGAAAAAAAACAGAGTAACAGGAAACAGAGTTTGGGAGGTACAACAGAAAAGGGGTGCTTAAGGTAGGCCTTACTGAGAAACTGACCATTCAGGAGGCTGGTGGATCTAACTGCTCTATTTCAATCATCAGTAAAATGTTGACGGTGGTTTATTCTTTCTTTTTTTTTTTAATGGGTAATTTATAAGTGATTGGTTTTTTTTAATGCTTTTCTTTATTTTCCACAAAGAAGATATACTATATTTACAATTGGGAAAAAAATGTAAAAAAAAAAAATCTATAGGGTTGACTATAAAATTAGAAATTCTATGCGAGGTCCAAATGGTTTGCTGGGCAAATTTTGGCAACACTTGAAAGAAAAAAATGTCATACCAACTGTATACAAATTTTCAGGAAAATGGAAAAAAGAGAAAATTCTTCCCAATTAATTTTATAAAACCAATAAATATTGATTCCAAACTAGGAAAAGAATTTTTTTAATTATAGGCCCATTCATTCATTAACACATGTAGAAACTCTAACTAAAATATTAGCAAACTAAAACAGAGTATATAAAATGATAATATAACAGGACCAAGTTCAGTAAATTCCAGGCATCCAAAGATGATTAGATCTCTAAAAATCTAGAAATATAATTCACCACATTAACAGATTAAAGGGGAAAAAACATTTGATTTTCACAATTAATGCAAAGTTATCATTTGATAAAATCAAGATAACATAGGAATACAAAAAATCTGAGTAAAGTAGAAACAGAAAGGATAGCTTTAGCCTGATAAGGGTATCAATAAAAAACCTACAAAACCTACAATAATGGGTAATCATCCTCAAGAAGGAAAGTGAAAGGGGTGCCTGGGTGGCTCAATTGGTTAAGCATCTGACTCTTGATTTTGGCTCAGGTCATGATCTCACAGTAGTGAGATCGATTCCCACTCCAGGGCCTGTGCTGGGCGTGGAGTCTGCTTTAAATTCTCTCTCTCTCTCCCTCTGCCCCTCTCATGTTCTCACTCATGCTCTCTCTCTTTCTCTCTCTCTCTCTCAACAACGAAAAAGGAAAAGTTAAAAGAATGTGTGTTAATGTCAGAAACGAGACAAAAATGCCCTCCATCTCCACTTCTACACAATATTGTACTGAAGGTCTCAGCCAGCACAATAAGAAAACAACAAGAAAGTAAAGGCATAAAAATCTTAAAGGAGATAACACATATTTTTATTATTTATATGACAGCATTATCTATATGAAAATCCCCAAAAATCTTATGTACAAATTGATTATTTAAAATATGAGATAGTTTAAAAAGATGGCTGGATATAAAATCAAAATATAGAAGTCAACTGCATTTCCATATACCAGCAATATACAGTCAGAAAACATAAATTAAAAGACATTGTTCTTTCTCGTCCACCTAGGACACTATGAGAAGGCAGCAGTTCTCAAGCCACGAAGAGAGTTCTCACCAGAATTTGACCCTACTGGCTCCCTGATCTCAGACTTCTAGCCTCCAGAACTCAGGAGTCAAATGATTTACTTGCAACAACCAGGCTCTTGTCACCCAGGGTTTGTGAGATGTCACCCTCATTCCCACTCAACATGACAGTCTTGGGGATTCCAGAGCAGGGGCTGCAAAGCTGAAGGAAAATTCTGGGAGTCCCTATCTCAGAGAATGTAGAAAGTTCCATCTCTTTTCAAGAAGTTGCATTCATCATCTGTGATTCATGCTAAGCTTAAAATAATGGACTTCTAGGCTTTATAATAACAACTTAACAGTGTGCAAATATGTTCCAAACATCCTCAGAAACACCTCAGAATAATCCTACGAGGATGGCATTATCTCCCCTTCACAAAAGAGGAAATTCTGCCTCAAAGAGGTTAAATAATTCATCTTAAACCCCATAGCCTATAAGCAATACAATCAGAATCAGAATCCAGATCTCCTGAATCCAAATCACACATTCATAACTGAAAAACTAAATGGGAGACTTAGCCCCAAGAAATAGCTTCTACATGACCCCAGGAGAGATCCAAAATGTCCTGCAGTACACCACCTATACCACTGTTCTTAAATTTCCTGGGATTCTGGACTCCAGGAAGACAAAGGAAGCAGCCAAAGACTGCCTGGATGTCACTCTTTTTCCCAACACAGAAAATAAGGCCACTGGTTCATTTTCATGCAAGCAAACAGCTGGTAGAGGTGTTCCTCTTCTGGCTACATTTTTTTTTTTTTTTTTTTTTTTATGAAGTTTATTTACATTTTTTTTTAAACCAACCCTGTGACTGATTGATTGATTGATTGATTTTGAGAGAGAATGGGGGAGGGGCAGAGGAAGAGCAAGAGAAAGAATCCTAAACAGGCTCCACACCCAGCACAGAGTCTCAACCCAGGGCTCCATCTCATGCCTCTGAGATCATGACTTGAGCTGAAATTAAGAGTCGGACACTTAACAAACCGAGCCACCCAGGCGCCCCTGGCTACATTTCTTAACATAAAATACAGCAACTGGTTACCCTTATACATAGGAAAATGATGATATTTGTATAATTATTTTGCAGTTAGCCACCATACTGTCTTAACTATCTCTAATAATTTTTCAGTTTGTCTACCTTAAAAACCTAAGATAACCATTGTATCCATTTCAAAACATGAATTTTGTGACCTCCTGTCAGACTTTTATTCCTAGCCTAATCATTGGCTTGAATTTCAAAAGTAATAATGATGAGAGGACATGCTGGTCTTACAACTAACTTAAAGGAACTGTCGGGGCACCTGGGTGGCTCAGTCGGTTAAGCATCCGACTTCGGCTCAGGTCATGATCTCACGGGTCGTGGGTTTGAGCCCACATCGGGCTCTGTGCTGACAGCGCGGAGCCTGGAGCCTGCTTCAGATTCTGTGTCTCCCTCTCTCTCTGCCCCTCCCCTGCTCATGCTGTCTCTCTCCGTCTCTCAAAAAAATAAATAAATGTAAAAAAAATTTTTTTTAAAGGAACTGTCTCGTAAAGCAGTGTTTTCTAGACATTATTTGGCCCCAAAATTCTTTTTTGCACAATATCAAATAGGTTCCTGTGTTCCTCAAACATACTCTGGGAAATGCTGCTTCACTATTAGGGATGAAGTCACTACTGACTGAAGATCTTTATCACAAGGAGATCTGTGGCTATCCTTTAGTACCTATGTTTTTAAGAGTAATGGATTTTGAACTTCATCAAATGCTTTTCTGGCATCTACCAAAAGCATCGAAGTCTAAAAACAAGAAAAAAGAAGAGTACACCATTACAACAACATCAAATAATACCAAGTACATATAAATGAGTTGTACATAAGATGTTAAAGAATGTCTGTTCAACCAAAGGTACCTTAAGGAAAGAGACAAGACAGTGACAACTGAGAGATTTGCAACCTGTATAATCACCAAATGATTAGCATCAAGAATATATAAAGAAATTTTGCACATCAGTAAGAAGGGAACACTTGATAGAAAATGGGCAAAAGACATAAGCAGACATTTCACAAAAGAGAAAACACATATAGCCAATAAAGAAATGTTCAATCTTACTGGTTATTAGGGAAAGACACATCAAAACCATAACGACATATCATTTCACATCCAAGCAATTCCAAAAACTAAGAAATCTAACATTACCAGCTGTTGACAGGGTATAGCACATTGACATTGACATTGCTTGTGGAATTACAAATTGACATAATTACTTTGGAAGAACAGTTAAACACTGCCTTGTAAAATTAAGCAAGACATGGCCCCAAACCTAGCAATTCTACTTTCGCACATGTACATGAGAGACACGTATAAGAATGTTCACTATAAAAGCGATAAGTAGAAACTACACAAATGTTTATCCACAAGAAAATGTATGAAAAAAGACCATAGTAGATTCACAAAATGTAATATTATACAAAAGTCAGAACAAATAAGCTATAGTTAAAGCAACAAAAATGAATCTTAGCAATACATAATTGACTGAAAAATGAAAGTACAAAGTTACATGAAGGATAAGCATAATACTTCATTATAAAGTAAAAACAGCTAAAATTGCGTGTTTTTAGGGATACAGATGTAAAATAAAATTATATTTTAAAATAGGCAAGAGCGCAAATGATAAACACAGGATTTCGGATAGTAATTGTGTCCAAGAAGAGAAGCAGGAGGAGGGAGGATCACACATGTAACTCATGCCAGTGTGTTCGATGATAGAGTAAATACTGTGTTTATTGTATTAATTTACATTTTTAAAAATTACATATTAGTTAAAAATATAGCCCCAGCTATAGGATTAATGATTACAACCAAGGTTATGATTAAACCTATTTGTTTGCATGTTTTTTGGTGTGATTGTTTGTTTAAATTAAACCTCTTTAGAAATATCTAGGGGAACAAGTCTGACCATTAGTTTGGAGATAAGGTGGTGGGGGGCAGTTATGAAGTTGACTATATATCTAACAGTTGTCACAACAAAAGATAACTACCATTTGTTAGTTTACTGGAGTTCACAAAGATATTTCACCAATCACTAATCCATTGACTTATACTGCTACAAACTTACTACACAAAATCATACAACTATATGACCTTTACATCTTGAAACTTATATATTAAAATATATATTCTGTATAGCCTAAATTGCCAATCTGTTTTGCTTTTTAGAGCTCTGCTGCAGTTACAGCCTCAGCACCATGTTCCCCAGGCTTTGACTACAAAAGGATCATCTGGTGAAGAGAAGCACAGTATCTCAGCCTCTCTCAGTCTTATGGGAGATTTCAAAGGTGTTATTGTCTTTGGATCAGTCAGGCCTGATAAGATAATAAGGTTCACATTTATATAGCACATATCAGCTTTCAGCAACTGTATCATCTCGTTTGCTTCTCAAAACAATTCTGTGAGGATATCAACCTACTATTATTATTATTCTCATGTTATAGAGAAGGAAACTCAGACTAAAATTAGGTATGTGACTTGCCCAAATTCACACATCCTATAAGTAATAGAGCTAAGAGCCAGACCCAAGTATTCAGATTCCAGGTCTTTACTTCTACTGTAATGCCTGTATTTCAGAAACTTTCGTCACTCTCTTTCCTGAGAAAAGGGAAAGATTAAAAAAGAAGAAGAAGAAGAAGCCGTATGAGTTTTGGAGAAATACCACTTGGCAGGACCATCGGCTGGAGTGATGACATTGAGTTTATGACAACAGCATTGTCTCAGCGGTGTGGAGGAACCCTGTATCTCAGTATAGGAGATGTTCAACCAGCACTAGGAGGAAGTGTCTCATCCTTCTACACAGAACAATAACGATACGCATTTGACAAGCAGTGGGGACCTTGTTAACATGTTACAATGCCAAGACTTCACAACTTGCCTGCCAATCTGAAACTCTGAAATCTCTGAAAGTAATTGGATAGTGCCTACCCCTCCCATGGTTATGAGCACTCTGGGCTCTATAGGAGTGTCTACAATAGATTGGCTATATTGGGAAAGGGTAAAAAAAAAAAAAGGCATTGTCCCCTTATTAAACACCTGCCACGTGTTTTATTCATGTGGCACTCATGATAAGGAAATGTAGGTTCAGGGAGATGAATATCTTGCCTAAGGTCATTCTTCTGGCAAGTGGCACACCCAGAATTCAAAGCGAAGCCTTTCAGACCCCCAAGTCCATGATTTGTCTACTATAGCTGTCTCCCAAACTCATGGAGTAACAATTTGATCACTAACTCTGGAAACTCCCTTGAGGCCCTTCTCTATAGATTCATTATAAACCCAGAGATCAGGCATATGAGTCATAAAAATGGCAATTGATTATCAGCTACTTTGTGTATTTTATTTCTAATCCCTTCAACAACCTTCGGTATCAGGTGTTATAACCTACCCATTCCATTTTTTGTTGTGAAGAAACCAAGGGCCAGAGGCAGAGTGCGGTATGTTTCACTACACCACACCTCTGAGTTTCAACATGCTGACCTCTCATCCCCCATAATTTATTTGAATGGCTCTTTCTTCCTTTGCACTTGCCCATTTGTCATATCAACAGCAAACTAAAAGGAATAAATTTGTCATTTTAAAATACAGTATTCTTCATAGATTCCATTTTTAGTTCAGCTGGCTCTTTAGCTTTTCATTAATAAAATGTTTTACTTTTGAACTGTACTTTCAGCTAATTTTATAAAAGCAAAGATTTTACTGTTATGAAATGAAAATAAGCTAATATGTATTTAAGACCATGTTTTTGACAATTACAAACCAAAGGAGAGATCCTAACTCTTACTAGAAAAATGTAACAGTTGAAGGTATCAATAGTTCAGACAATAAAGGGTTGGATTCCCCAAAGGAAAAAATATATATAATTAGGTATTCTCTTTTGTATGTGTTCCTGCTGTAACAAATTACTTCTTCGGATTACTACCAAAAACCTACATAATTAAATAAGTGTAGTAGTTTCTTACTGATCTATGTAGCTTTGTAAATTATGTTCAGGTTGATTTTTGCTTTGCTTTGTTTTATTGGGATTAGGTGGAAGTGGTTTATTGCCAGCAAGCTACAAATTCTGAATTAAGAAGGAATGGATAAAAAAAATACTGATATTATGCCCAAAGCTTTTCATACAGAAGAAGTTTTTAATAATTTGAGTACTCTAAAAATGGAAGAGCCTTAATAAGTACATTCAATCTTCAAAATACATTCAGATAGAGGATAGATGGTCACTTGGATATTCTAAAGGGTGTTTAAGCATCTGATGGAGAAGAAAAATCTCTTTCCAAATCCAACAATCCATGAAATACTGTGAAATAAGTAAAATTTCAATTTGTAAAGATTTGCATCCCATAATTTTACTAACATTATTAATTGTCTATCTTTAGACAAACAGTTTGTTTGATTTAAAATAACCATACTGAGGACCTCACAGCTGTGGCTGCATATGGGACCAAGACAGGATTTAAAGTAGCTGAGAATTATAGGCTTATTATATCTCAAGAGGATCAATTCGATCCTAGGTTGCATATATGTACAGCCATCCTGTAAAGCATCATATTTAGAAACATGGAACTTTTCTGGAATCGTGCCCCAAGCCCTCCTTTTATTTATTTATTTGTTTGTTTGTTTATTTATGTATGTATGTGTGTGTGTGTGTGTGTGTGTGTGTGTGTGTGTGTTGTCAACATATTCACTCTTGCCAGCATTAGAGACAATTTAGCAGCAGGTTCAATACTGCAGCATTTCTGACAGTGAAAGTTGGTCAATACTGGAAGAGAGACTAGGAAAGGTGATGGAATCTTCTAATTTAGAAAGGTCATCTATGTATAGTATGGGGTGGCCTAAAGTGAAAGAAGTGGCCTGAGTGACTTTCCAAGACCCCCTCCAGTCCTATTTCCCTGTGATGCTGTCTCTGCTTTTAACTGGCAGAAGCAGCTTATGGTAGAGAGACCTGTATTCATGCATTTGCTCATTCTTTTCTAAAAAGGCAGTGGACTTTATGTGAAAGGAAAGAAAAGACAAAGAGAAGAGAGAAAAAGAAAAAGGAAGAAGAGAGTGAGAGGCAAAATAAGAAGAGAGAGAGAAGAGATATAAGTATATGATCAAATGGACAAAGATTTTTGATTCCTGAATATCAGAGCAGCACGAGAAGTCTGCACTCCCCTGATCCTGCTTAATTTTTGCCTGAGTATATACTTATGTGAGCCCTGTTGAGATGTCAAGGTCTGCTACTCAGCATACGTGGCACACTGAAAGATATTTGGCGTGAAGACGATGAATTTTCAAACTAGTTCAAGAGTAATTGAAAATGGAATTCTGAGAAAAGCTAACGTGTATCCTTATCTCCACATAAACACATCAATACTCATTTTAAGCCTGCCAGCTATCTATCTGCTAGGAAACACTCAATACTGCTCCTTGTACACTCAGCAGATCATTGAGTTTTCTCTCAAAAACTAATAGTACAATCATTTGCAACAAGAAATTCTTCTTTGTCTGATGAAATAGTACCATCCCCGAGCTGCTGCCTTATATTTCAAGAGACACGGGAGTTTGGTCTATGAATTTCAGACCCATAAGCAGAGCTCAGGACCATAATATCACAGATCCCTGAAGCTGCAAGGAACCTTAGAGATCACCCAGTCAAACCTCACGATTTTGTAGGTAAAACAGCTAAGCTCTTAAAGCCATGTTAATACCCAAGTTGCCTGTTAATTTTATTTTCAAAACCGGATGTTCTCATTTTTCTTAACGAGTGAGTCTCCACAATTCTAAGGGGAAAAATCCCCTTGGGATACCCACATATCTCTAGTTTTAGCCTGATTTTTTTAATCAAAAATATGTTTATACATTCTACAGTTAGAGCATGCTGTCTGCTGTTATTCCGGTCCTACTTAGAGCAAAGGTTAATGATTTAGGAGGCAAAATATAACAATTCCATTGCAAATAGCTAAGGCTATGTCACCACAAAGAAGTGGTTGGCAAGACACATATGCACTCCAGTTGGAAATTATAATTTTCTATTTTACAGATGAGAAAACTGAGCCACAAAGTCAAATGACCAAAAAACACAAAAAGTGGTAGATCTGGGAACTTGAACTTGCAAAATGTAAACAGATTCCTAGAGGGATCAGGCAGCGATAAGGTCAAGCACAAGTTGCTGTTATGCTTTTATGACCTTCTACAACTGGCAGGTTGAAAGCAGGGAATGCAGGTAGTTGGGTTGCATTCAATCCCAGAACTGACACACCAGATCCACAGTAAGATGAAGACAAGGCAAGATTATTGCACCCTCAAAATGTCAAGGTTTAGTCACTGATCGTGGGACTCAGAGGAGATAGGGATTCAAAATAATTCCAAAGTGAAATGATAGCCCTGGGGGAAAGGAGCTTTAAATAACAAATAAGTAAATATTGGGTTATTTGTTTGGTGTGAGGAAATGTTCAAGTTACAATTTATAAAGATTGATGAGAAAAGGAAATACTGAAAATGTTACTGATACTGACCTTAACATATTAGAAGTAAACCCCTCTAGGTGGGATAAGATCCCATGGGAATAATCATACTGATAAAGTGAAGGTGAAGAAATGACGAAGTTAAGAAAAAAATCAAGTATTCAATAATTAAGTAAAGTTTTTGAAAGACGTTCATAGGAGGTAAAGTAGAAAGGCAAACAATAAACTGAAATGTATTTGAGATGAATGAGAGTCATAGAAATTGGTCAGTGAGTAACACTGAGGATAGAAAGAAGAGAATAAAATGCATAAAAGGTGTTCAAAATATAGTAAAAGGTTATTTATATACAAATTATGTGACAAAGCAACATCTCTTCCTATTTCAATAAGTAAGTAAAAAGGGAATATGATGGTATCAGGCAAATTTTGATTAAGATTAGATTTTGATTACAGCCTGGTGAGAGGGATGGGGTGCACTCAGAGGAATTACAGTCTATTTCACGACTTCAGTTCTACAACATAATTGGACCAGGCTCTAAGAGCACAGTAGATGCAGCTTCCATTACACTTTTGCATCATCTTCTTCCTTCCTTCATATTAAATATTCCTTAAAAACACTGTACTAGGTGCATGGTATGCCATGGTAATCAAAACAGATATGGTTCTATTTCCCAGCAGCCTAAAGTCTTCACTGTAAAATGTAAAGGTCTGGATGATATTTTATAGCATCAAATTTAAGGATAAACTAATCAGTGTCTCATTTATAAATTAGGAAACTAAAGTACAAATAATTAGCACCAGAGCCACAGCTAGAAGCCAGGTTTCTGGGTTACTAGTCCAGAGCTTTTAGATTAAATTATGTCAAATCACTCTAGTACTGCACCAACCTTAGAAGACATGCTAACAACAACAATAACAACAACAACAACAAAGGTGTTGTTTTCATAATTCTGAGACACCTTCTTTACATTTATTGCTTTACAATCTCTTCCAAGCTCTGCTTTTCCCTATATGCCACTTCATTTGGAAAAGGCAAAGAGTGGACTGATTGGAGATTTCCATATTCTCTTCTTCAATTGTTTTCCTACAGTGCAAAATGATCACTCAGTAGATGGTAAAAATAGAAAGTAGGTAAAACAAGTTAAGAATCGGACAAATTCTGGGCATTCTTTTTATTCCTCCATAGTGCCTAACATAGTGTCCTTTGAAGAGCAGTAAATCAATAAGAATTAATGATATTTTCAAATCACTAGTATCCTTTCAGCAATATGTTAATCTGTAAATTAAAATATTAAATGCTAAAAATTTAGTTCATGAAAAATTATAGTAATCAATTTTTAACTTTTACATTAAAGAATTGTTTTTGTGACTTTTAGGTTTCATAAATATTTAAGGCCCATATGGTGCATATGCAGTATGTGTTTCTGAATCACCACTATTGGAATTAATATATCAGCATAGCACATGCTGACATTTCCACAGTTTTGGGTACACACTGTGCCTGACTTTTCCCACCACAGGGCAGCTGTTAAGAAGCAATGGTAAACCACCTATACATGTTATACACTATATCTCAAGACCAGGGAAAATAATTTGAAGGCTAGAAACTGATCTCTGGAAGAAGAGACTGTCTCATTTAAGTTCCTTGCAATGGGAGACAGAATAGAAGCACATACAAAACATGGTCTTTTAATGATGAGAGGCGGACCTGGCTGAGGCCAGATCACTGCAAATGCCATCAGCTAAATGCCAGGACAGCACGGCATTCCTACAGGGACCCAAACAGAAGATGGCTAACGAAGCCCAAATGCAGGGAGAGTTGTGCAGGGTCTGCCTCCTACACACACGCCACCCCTTATGCAGAGTCACGTGTTCACACACACCATGTTTGACTCTCTCATCTGCACAGACATACAGAATTCTCTCCAACAGCCACTGCAGAAGCTAGAACTCCAGTGGTCTCCCTCTATGCTTTAACTGCAGACATAGACACCTACAACAAAACACCACAACAAAGAAACTCATCATTTTATCAGCTTAACCATCACAGAAGCTAGGCAACTGCTTACATTGGATCATTTTAATGATAATTGAAAGAGAAGGATATGGTTGAGTCTACAGTTTGAGTGCCTCTTCCTGGCTGATTGAACAGATTATAGTTCTATCCCTAGAATCTTTCTGTGAAAGAACAAGAGTACAGAAACCTCCTTCTTGTTCTTGGCAGTTAATTTCATTCTCTGCCTGGAGAAAATCTCATCCTTCAAGATCTCTCAAATATGCCCTGTTCAATGAAGTTTTCCTTAAAGCCACTAAGGAAGAATTAATTTTTCTGTAACTGTGCTAGTAAACAGTACCTTGCTCATGACACTAAAACACTTATGAGTTTACATAATAGTTTCTGTGTGTTTTTATTCAGTTAGTCATGACTCTTCCTGCACTTCCAAAGTGCCTTCTATTTATATGTAGATATTATATAACCCACTCTACTGTCTGATTTATCTGCTTACACATCTGTCTCTTTCTCTCCCTTCTCCATCTCGCCTCACAGGGTAATCTTCTTGAAACCAGGACAGAGATTGCAGCCAATTTATCTTGGAGTCTGCCATTTGGTCAGCAAACCTTCCAAGAGACTAAATGTCATCATTGCAAGGCCAGTAGATGGGGCCCCAGCCTCTGTCTCCCACCTGACTTCTGCTAACCAGTCCTAGATCAAACTTCAGTTATCTATTGCCTTTGTTCTTTTCCCTATGGTTTTTGGAGGAAAATGCCTCTTGTTTCTGTTATGGACCAGAATCTATAAACACTCTGTAAGCATCATCCTTCATATCTCCTTCTTAAACATCATGATTGGCATATGTTTTCTGACTTGGGGTCACACTCTCCCGATCAAAGCTTTCAGTGCTCTTTGTTGCTTCTCCATCTTGTGTCCTTTGACTGTTCCACTAGGGTCTATTTCCAAGCCTGTCTGGGGGCTCTGTCCTCCAGGATACACAAGTTTTTGCTTCCTGTCCTTCTCTGTCTCCTAAATTAACCACAGGACTTAAGGGATCTATGGTTCACTCTCACTTCTTTCCTTCCAACTCCTTTTTTATTATTGTTACAAACTTCTGCTCAAAGAGTCAATGAGCATTTCACAACTTTATCCCACTTTATTCTTTCTAGAGCACCTGCCCTCACTTCCAAGAGAACTTTCTCCTCCCTTCACAATAGCCTCATTCACGGATTTATAATGTAAATTTGCATGTCAGAGAAAAAAATAAATCTCTGCTTCCTTTAAGCATTTTAAAATACTTTAGATCCTACACTGACAAATCTACCGCTCTTCCAAGATCCTTGTCATGGTAGGTGCAGGGACTTTTGTGACATGGAAATCCAAGTGGACCCCAGCTTTGCAATCTTGGTTGAGTTATTTACTCTTGCTGCACCTTCATATACTCCTCAGTAAATTGTGAGTAAAAACACCCAACTATCATGTTGTGCTGAAGGTTCAAGATTATATGACATCTGGTAGGCATTCAATAAATGGTAACTATTCAGAGTAAGGAAAAAGAAAGCAATTCACTACTTGTTGGATGGGATACTCAACTTGTGTCCATAGGAAGTCCAACTGAGGAAAAATATGACGTTTAACATCAGTTTCATCATAGTGACTTCGAAATCCAATACCCTGGGTGTTATTTGCCTAAATGTTATCTACTTTCTTTTTCATTTTTATAAAAAACATCTGCATATGAAGAGACAATGTGGACAATGTTATTAAAGACCAGGAAGTCTAGGACAAACTATTTACTGGAACATTCCACGTTTCCCATCCCTGAGCATTGCTGTGTCTCTGTAAATAGTGGTGCTGCCATCACTTCTGCCTAGAGCAAAGATTTAACTGCTCCATAAAGATGGCAGGGCCAAATGAAAGCTATTTCATTAATTCAGAAAATAGATTACTTTTGAGCCAAATCTCTGCCATCCTGATGAGAGACTGAGCTTGAAAATATAGCCACAAATCTGCTGCAAGCTCACAGTGCTTGCTACCAGCTATAGAAACACACACACACACACACACACACACACACACACACACCATCGATCTTATAAATCAATAAAATGAATACTGCAAGTCAATAAAATTAGAATGAAGACAAAGGTCACATTCTGATTCTCCAACTTTTTGTTTAATTCTATCATGTTTCAGCATTCAAACTCAATCATTTCTGCAAGTAGCACTAAGGGGCAGATGACTGAGGAGATCCCTTACAAGAGGAAGAACTTTGGCAGTCTTGAGTCTTATTGGGTGTACTCCAAGAGAAAGTATTCTGACAATATTATTCCCTAAGGTGCACCTGTTCAAAGTGTTTTATAATTTACACATGCTCCCTGCCCACCTCTCATAATTTATTGGTTGTACTAAGTAAACTCCGGACAGATACTTTCAAAAACCTTCTCCCAGCAAGAGCCTCTCATCATTCATTTATTCACTCACTCCTCAGTATTCGTTAGGAATTTTCTAGTTAACTGTATTTGAATTTAAAATTTAAAAGAAAGAGTTCTCTGTGGGCCAGATAGTAAGCTAAAGCTGTGGAAACAATGAAGAATAAGAAAACACTGTCCCTGGCTTCCAATAGGGGCAATGCTATTGCCTACAATAGAGTGCTGGGATTCAGTGAGGACAGAGGGGTCACCAATGAGATACCTGAGAAAAACCTTCTGACATTTCTACTGAAATCTGAAGAATGAACACCAGGTAGCCAAGTGAAGAGGGAGAGCTGAGAAACCGGAATTTTTAACTTATGCTAAGGTGTTTAAACTTTACAATAAAAGTGATGGGAAGTCACTGGAGAATTGGGATTGGAGACAATATGGTAAAAATATTCTACTTTTTTATTGTATTTTCTGATTTTCCTGTTGTAAACATCTATGTTGATTTTATAATAAGAAAGATGTAAGGAGTATATTTAATTTCTAATTAATAAAGGTAAGAGAAAGAAAAATAATAGCAAGAAAGTAAAGCTGAGCCAGAAGTGAGGGTAGTATATTTTTTAATGTGTATTGTTATAGTCTTACTAGAGATAGACCAGAAATTTAGCTCTAAACCTATTAGAAATCAATTAAAAGAAGGAAACTCCATTAGTTTCATAATACACAGGTCCATGAGAAAAAAAGGCCAGAATGACTGGAAAGTAATGAGTGGGGAGAAAATAGAAGGAAAAGAACTAGAGTGGGCAGGTGATAGGTAGATCAATGTTGGGCCTTGTGGGTCATTGCAAGGACTCTGGATTTTATTCTGAGTGTGACAGAAAGCTTTGTGTGGTTTTGAGCAGTGGGGCAAAGTGATTTGATTTACATTTTAATAGCTCACGCTGGCAGTTCTGTGGAGGATGGGCTATGGTTGGGGAGCAGGAGGGTCAAGAGCAAAGGAGGGAGACCAGTTTGAAAGCTATTGCAGTAGCTCAGGAGGGAAGTGATGGTGGCTCAGTGTTAAGTAGGTAGGGGTAAAGACAGAGAAATGTGATCAGACTCTGGAAATATTTGAAGATAGAGCTGGTAAGGTTTGCTGACGGATGGGTAGGTGGTGAGCGAGAAAGAGGAATCCAGAATGCTTCCTGGAAGTTTTTCCCTTGCTTGGGTGTGTCATTTACTGAAATGGGGAAACTGGGAAGATACGACAGGGAGCAGGTTTTGGAGAGGGTAGAAAACAAAGAGCTCTGGTTTGGACATGTTAAATTTGAGATGTCTTTTTTTTTTTTTTCTTTCAGGTAAGTCACATCTCTAAAATGAGATGCCTTTTGTACATTTGTCTGTTAAAGAGGCTTATTAACAAAGACAAGTCCCTTTTTCATGGGATGTCAGGAAGCATGGCAAGGTGAAGGAATTTAGCAAGAAAGCTGAATATCTTGATGCTAAAAGGCCTCTGGCTGAGGCGACGGGGTGGCTGTTAAGCAACAGACTCCTACTTTCAGCTCAGGTCATGATGTCATGGTTCATGGGATCAAGCCCCACATCGGGCTCCATGCTGACAGGGAGCAGTCTGCTTGGGATCCTCTTTGGCTCTCTCTTCTCCTAAGTATAAAAGGCTCTTGAATACCCTATCCATTAGCTGCATTTGCCAGAACAGGGCAGGGTGCTGGGTTTTACAGATCTAAACTTCTGCAGGGTCCCAAGTAAGGTTCCTTCTCTGCAACCTTCTCCACTCATCTTCATTCCAGTCATTCTAAAATGTGTTAGCTACCTTACTGCCTCTTCCTGTAGCCCTCCTACACTCTCCTGGGCTAAGAACTGGAAACATTTCCTTTTTGGAAACTGGATTCAGCTTTGGCTATCAAGGTAACCTTGGCCCTAAAACTTTAGGGCCTACTATCAGAAAGGAGGATCAGATCTCTGAGAAATAATCCTAAAATAGTTATCTCTAGGCCCCGCCCACTTGTCACATGACCAAATAGATTGCCCATCAGAAATTCTAAGGCGAGGAACCCAAGCCCTTTTCATGGATCAAAATTTCAGAGATTACAGAGTTGGGTTTTTTGTGAGAATCACACAAGATAATGAATTGGAAAAACAATTTTAATGAACTGTTACATTATATCTCCTTTACTGAACCCTGAATAGCTCAGGTCCCCAAATTCTTTATTTCCTCAACAATTATGAACAATGTGCCAATCTCTGACATGAGTCAAAGAGGTTGTATTATAGAAAGCTCAGAAACCAACAAGAAAGACATAAAATATACTTGCACAAAGAAGTATATATCTAAATGCATAGAAACCCAGGGAATGGGGCAGCTCCCTCCTCCTGGAGAGACAACAAAGAGGCAAGGATGTCAAGAACTGTTGAAGAATTTAAACTATGAAAAGTCTGACTGTTAGGAAACACTGGGGCAACAAGAGAACAGATTAGAAAACAGTGAGAAGGCAGACCAGTGAGGAGGCTACCATAACATTCCACAAGAGAAATGATGATGTCTGAACTAAAACAACTATCCCAGGGATGAAGAGCAGAAGATGGATTCTTAAGATATTTACACAGTAAAATAAAAGTTAAAAAAAAATTTTAAAAATCCTGCCTATTTACACATTCAGGATATGGGAGGAACCATGGATGATGAGGAAGATTCTGGCTTGAACGTGATCTTGGCTATAGCCTTCAAGATGCGCCTTAGTTTGAGTTTTCTATGAATATCTTGTCCTGCTTGCTTCCAATGCAAACCCATTTGCCTTTATTGAATTTCTTCAAAGGACATCAAGAGGGAGGCTCCAAACAAGTCCAGCAGAAAAGACTTTTCCTGAAAAGAATGGCCAATAATACCATAATGTCAAAACTCTCCAGGAAGATTTAGATGTGTTTCCTGGATGATTGCTTAAATGAGATATCATATGCATACTGCAAATAGAGTGCCTGACACATTAGAGGTACTCAATAAATTTTAACTATTTTGCCATTAAGGCTTAGTCATCAACATTGATCACAGGCTTTCCCTAGATGGTTAATTAATCATCAAGTATTTCAAGCAATATGTATTTATTGAATATGTGCACAGCTCTCTGCAGGCAATACTCCCTGCCATGTAGTTTGCTTGGAGTTGATTCCCAGCCTACAGAAACACTCTTTGGAAAGATAGTGTAAAACAAGAGGAAGGCTATCAGTGTAGGAATCAAGAGATTAGGGTTGTAGCACTAGAGGAGTATGAGGTTAACCTAGTGCACTCATTCACATTTGAGGAAACTGGCTCATTGCCACATTAGTTGGATAGAGGTAGAGCCAGGCTTAGAAATGGGGGATCCCCCAGTCAGAAACAGGGGATCCTGACTCCTTGTCCAGTGACTTTTCCATGACATCTCACACACATGAGACCCATTCACCCTGGAAGGCCATCATGTGGTCTAACTTACTTCCCTGCATGGATGATACTATTATGATAGGTTAATTCCTGAAAACATAAAACAATTCCTTAAAATTAAGTTAAGCATGTCGGATACAAACAGCTCAACCTACACCCATGTTGCCAGGCCTTGGACACAGCATACATATTAGTAACTAGAAATAAGCACTAGTTTGGATTCTTTGTGATTTGGTGGCTTATTTTCCTAAATATATTTTTTCTACACTTCCATCTGAAAGGCAAAAGAAACTGCATATATTTAAATATATAAAGCACGTGCGCACACACACGCACACAGACACACATGTAAATCTTAAGTTTCATAGGTGAAACCGGTAGAATTTGGTGTTTTCTACCAAAAGTTTGGCTGTGATTTGGTTAGTTTAAAGCCAACTTTAAGTTCTCCAAGAAACTCATCCGTGTTTTGAGTCTGCCAGGTACACATCTGAACAACCCAAACATTGAGCTACATTATATTTGAACATAGAACTTCTGCATCTTCAGCATGTCTGAGTTTGTAGCCTTGGAAACCGCATTAAGAAAGGGGAATTTATTAGCAATGTTCAAACTCATTAATTAATTAGTATTCACTCTCTCTTTGGCAAGTAAGCAATTTTATCTCCATTTTGGGGATGAAGAAATTAAATCAAAGTCAAAGAGCTCTACTGGCTCACCTGAGATTTGACTCCAAATAAAACTCAGGATTGAATGATTTGGGGGCCAGTATTTTGGTCACTGACATTGCAGTACTATTCTGAAAGAATCCAAATGAGTATGGGCTCTTACTGCTTCTTTCCCTGTAGTAACTGTCAAAATTTGATTTTGAGCAGTACTACGACAAATAGTATTTCATATCCAAAGACGTAACTTCAAGGTTATTTGCATCTTTGAAGCAAACACTTGGTGTGATCTCCAATGTCTAGTTCTTATCCAAAAACCACTATATTAAATGTTAATATGCTATCTTTCATATTTCCATCATTATTTACTGTCATTTTAATCAACAAAATATTGTAATTTAAAAAGTACTACTCTATCTTTCTTGACCTAATTTTTCCGGCATTGTTAGCCAAATGAAAAGAATTCTTATTTACGTTAGGGTTTTTGTTTTTTCAGAAATAGTCTTTACGGACAAGTAATAGTCCTTTAAAGATTTTTAACATGAGTCTTGAAAGAAAATTAATGTTTCAACAAAAAACCCTAAGAAAATAAAAGCATTAATTTAACTTGAAGTTAAAATTTTTCTAGCAGCACTTATATTGTCACTTTTAAACTTGATATTATTTATCATTTTTAAGGTGTTCTGCCAATATTGATAAATTTTTTTAAGTTCCCACTAAAATAGGGATTATTACTCTCATGATAAGAACACTGAGGCAGAGAATGATATTCAATATGCTGAAAGTATCCTCATATCTAGAAAAATTCATGCAATATAGGCATATTACTACCACATTTTTTAAATGTTTATTATTGAGAGACAGAGCAGGGTAAGGGCAGAGAAAGAGGGAGACAGAGGATCAAACTGGACTCTGCATGGAGAGTGGAGAGCCCCCAGCGGGGCTCAAACTCACAAACCATGAAATCATGACCTGAGCAGAAGTCAGATGCTTAACTGACTGAGCCACCCAAGTGGCCCATTATTAATAACACATTTTATATTTCCTTCCAATATGGGCATATTACTAACACAATATTTTCATATTCCCTTCCTTTGGGAATTGAAAATAAAATATCAGGGGTGCCTGGGTGGCTCAGTCGGTTAAGTGTCCCACTCGTGGCTTCAGCTCAGGTTAAGATCTCACAGTTGAGTCCCCCATACTGGGCTCTGTGCTGCCAGTAGGGAGCCTGCTTGGGATTCTCCCTCTCCCTCTCATTCTTTCTGTCCCTCTCCTACTCACACCCAAGCTCTCTCTCTTTAAATAAATAAATAAACTTAAAAAGAATACAATATGAAACATTTAATAAGTGCAAAAAGAACTGCAACCAAGGGCTTGAAATAGTTAATTCTGCTACTAAATAATGCCTAAGCTCAATAAAGAACTAACTCAAGCCCTCGAAGTTTGACTCATGATTTAATTGGCTAGATTGTGCACTAGGATGTGAAATAGAATGCTGGAAAAATCCTTTCTTAAAATAAATATTAAAGAACTGGAAAAAGAAAGAAAAAGAATCTTCACGTCCTAAAATTAAATTTCTGAAAAGCAACGTTGCTACTGCCTTTGCCGAATTTCTGTTTCACAATATAATGCAACCTAAAACACCAATTCATGTATACCTATGTATATGTATCAGTTCAGTCCAAATTTATCAGTTCACACATCTATGTGGACAAAAGACAGCCCAAATCAATGTCCCAGCGAAGGCACTCTAGGCAAACTGAACAGGGTTGAGTCAAGAATACAACTTTGGGTTAGGGCTGTATGGCAAAGCATAAGGCGTCTGCCCCTATGACAGAAGTATAATATAACCACAGGGAGGAGAGTATCGAGAAAGATCAGTCTGGAAAGATACATGGTGATTAAATACCTACTTCTGTCATGAATGATTATGAGGAAAATAAATCATGTGAGATTTCTGGTTTCAGAAAAAGAATCTGGATTCTAGAGACAAGCTTCTCTGAATTCTAATCTGGATTCCAAAACATGTTAGCTGTGTGACCCTGGTCAAGTTATATAACCCTCCAGAGCTTCTGTTTTCTCCTCTCTAAGATGAATAAAAATTAATTCTTACTTTGAAGGGTTTTTGGTGAGAATACATAAAATAACATGCTGTGAAAGAGGCTGGTAGAACATTTGACATCTAGTAAACCCAACCACATGTCAGTTCTCTTTTCTTCCCACATTCCCTCAGTCTTACTTAAAGATCAAGGGATACAAGGGCCAGCTTCTCTTACAGCCCACCAATTCTACTGGTTCCCAGGCTGTTCAGAGTTTTGAGTCCCCTTAATCTTTTGATCTATAGAAGTACTCTTCCACTCTTCCACACTAGAGACACTGTAAAACTGTACAATTATTTGTCCTAGTTTGTTTGACTTATTTTGATGTTCTAAAAGGTCCTTGATAACCATGTTTATATACGTTTGCTCTCCAACTTTAAACTAAGGCCATTCCCATGTCTCAACTACTACACCTAGCATCAGCTGTCACCCCTCTCTTTCTCCTTACATGCACACACACACACACACACACACACACACACACACACACTCCAGAGGGAATGTGAACATACAATTATCCAGAAAGGGTAACCCATTCCTTTTCTTTTCAGATCGAGAAGAGCTTCAAAAACCAGGAGAGTTCCTAAAAGTTTGAGACTGCTTGGGTAGTCTCAGAGATAGGCCTTAGATCTGCAAACCTCAGGCCACCTGAAGCCCACCATAGAAGAAAACCACACCCGTAGTTTGCTCTTCTCCATACCTCTGGCCTGACCTCCAGACTCTGCAGTGAGGCTCATGCTCAGCAAGTACACTAATCTAAGATATTTAGCTTCTTTGAAGAGTGGAACACTCAGAAGAAAGAAAGAGAAAAAAATTAAGTACAGACATTTCATTTACGCTCTCACCAGACCAGTTTTAAAGCATAACTAACAAAGCAAGCAAACCCATGGTAGAGTATACATCTATCCATGGGACTGATTCAGTGTCACTGTAGTCTGAGAAGAGAGGCAGAGAGAGGGAAGGGAAGGGAAAGGAAGGGAAGGGAAGGGAAGGGAAGGGAAGGGAAGGGAAGGGAAGGGAAGGGAAGGGAAGGGAAGGGAAGGGAAGGGAAGGGAAGGGGAGGGGAGGGGAGGGAAGGGAGAAGGAAGAGTAGAGAAAGTAGACAAGGGAAAAGAAGAGAAAAGGAAAGCTTCCTCATGAAGCTCATTTTCTTCAAAGCTGTGGGAATCATTAGGATTGATGCAAACAAAGCCAGGTCCTCACCAAAGCATGAATTGGTGTTACTCTTCCACCTTGGAGAAACCGTGCCCCTGCTCCTGAGTGCAAGGCCCTTCGCAAAATCCCAGGAAACCTGTCATGTCAAAGTTAACAGTCTTCCCGAACCAGGCTCATAGCCCCAAACTCAGTTCCTCCCTGGTGACCCCAGAATGACTTGTCCTGACTAGGCTCTGTGGACATGTATATGTACAAACAAACCGTGTTTATTTCTAGGTCTCTGGGGATCATTGAATGACCTTGAGATAAAAAGCAGTTGAGATAGAGTGGAGTCTCAGCCGGCTGGTTTTATAAAAGCTCCCTTTCCTAAAGAAGGAAAAACTAGAGTACCTAGAAAAACTCTTGGGATATTCATAATCTTCAGTTAACTGTGGTCTTCAGAAAACTGGAATCTGATTAAAGCTAGCTCCAATACAATGTAATTATATATTTTCACGGCCATGTGTTTTTTCCTTTCCCATAACTAAGACATTTTCCCCTCTATGCTCTTTTCCCTACAAAATATGTTCAAGTAAATGTTCTCATATTTAGGGTTTTAATTTTAAATATGGTATCCATGCATCTACAACGTACGTGTAACTACTGGGAAATAAAACACTGTACACATACATAAAATGTAACATTATATTGCTGCAGACTAGCTCAAACTCCAACGGGCCAATCCTGACGTGAAACCTGAGTCATTCTCCTGCCTCTTGATACCTTTGTCATCAGGTGCAGAACAAATGATTTTTACCAGAGTTTAATTTTCATGGGATCGCCTACTCACTTTGAGTGGAGAGGCAGGAGAATGACAAAGAATGAAAAGCTTGAAAAATGGATCCTTTCCTGGCAGAGGGAGACTGGTTCAGCATCATTAGCATTACCACACAAACTCTATTGGATCCATAGATTCCACTGTCCATCCTTCTCCTCTCTAACACGCCTGGCCCCGGTAGTATTCCCACAAAAAAGTAACAAAATGAGTAAGGGACACTATAGGAGTCCAAGAACTTTGAGCTACATTCTATCCCATAAAAACACAAAACCAAGCCAACCCAAACCAAAACACCTTAGTTCTTTACCATAACTTCGACATGGCTAACTTCCTACAGTACCTCCAAATAGCCTCCTTAATTGAGAAAAAAAAAAAAAAAAAGCTGCATCTTTATCGACTCAGTCTCTGATTACCAAAGTAAAAAATCCAAATACAGAAGTGTTCCACTTTATATATTTTATTTTTTAAGCATTTCTAAAACTTAGATTTCATTTTTAAAAAATACCATAAAGCAAGGGACTACTGAATAATTCCTTTTAAACTTATACTAAATATCCACAAACCACTGAAATTTAAAGCGTTTAAATACACATACAGACATGTCTTTCCAGACTTTTGTGAAATTCTCTAGAACACTCTGCTCTCTCACAAATGGTTACATAAGCAGATAGATTTCTGGGTGAAAAATTGTTGTGTAAGCCAAAATGGAGTTTACAGTATATTTATCAAAATGCAATGAGTTGAAGGAAATAGTAAACTAAGAAGAACTCTGGAAATTTGGGGAGGGAGTAGTTTCATTCAGAAGCTTCATTTTCTTTTGTTTCCAAAAACTGAGATGTCGTGTCATGGTATATATAGAAATACATCAGGGTTCTTTAGATGTAATGCATGTAATCCTAATGAAAATTTTCCATTAAAAATTACTTTTGGTGTACTCATGAAGTATTTAAATCGAAGAATCAAATAAACACATATCGTGTGAGGTTCTAGTTTCCTAAATATAACTTTGAATCTCTAGTGAGGCGGAAGTTTATAAATAAGTAAGTACCAGGTTGAGTCTCTTCACAGAAGTCTCAGATCTATACAACTAACCAGAATTCTCTGGCAACAGGGTAAATCATAGGGGGCAAAGTCAAATTTCTATCAGTTCCTTTGTACCTTCTCTCTATTATGAAAAACTACATTGATTTATTTTTAGATAAAAGAAAAAGTAGTAAGTATTAAAGCAACATTTGCTAGAGTTTACATTTGTACTTCATGATAACCTATTGATATTATACTTCGTCAGATCACGTTGATGTAAATTTGAACTGAATTTGACAAATTCTGTCAAGGTGGAACAATGTCTGAATTATATGCATCTGCTAGGAAGAAAAACAAATGCAAAAATTGAAATATGTTTTAAAATAAACTCACCAGACTACAAATACTTTTCATTTGATAGCCAGAGGCTTTGCCATCTAACTTTCATTTGGATAAAGATGCACGAGGTCTACCAAGATATTTGTTTCCTTTTGTAACTGAGATTTATTTAAATGTGTCATTTTAAAAAAAATTGTCCAGATGGATTTTTTTAAGGCGAAAAAAACAATTCTCCAGGATATAGAGGACTAGCTACCTATAAAGTAATTTTTATGTTATGCTAAATTTATCATGTGATTTTTAGGTTTTTGTTACAGATGTAAGTACTTTCTTTTAAAAAAAATGCAACAGTATGTATATAGTACAGAATAAATGTACTTTGGAATAACAATGATTTCATAAAGATATGCCAAATTTAATAACTATTGCATCCATGGTAAATAATATAAACAAATAGCATTTCTCTATTTTAAACATTTGCTGAATATACGTTTATGTATTTTTCTTTTCTCCTTTGACAAATGTGAAAGCTATTCCAATTTCCATACAAATTCACTGGTATGTTTAAGGGAATGTCATTACCATGCTATTTACTTAATTTCTCAGGAAAAAAGAAAGAAGAAAGAAAGAAAGAAAGAAAGAAAGAAAGAAAGAAAGAAAGAAAGAAAGAAAGAATTTGAAGTCTATAAACATGTGTTAAGATGATGTGCTATGTGATGATGCATACACACATTCAATGTATTATATATTATGATAAAAGCTTTTCTTGACTCTTTGCTTATTCAGTAGAATTCAGAAGATAATCTGTGAATGATTAGTCCCATTTAGTACATACCTTCATTTTACAAGTAAAAATACACAAAGAGATTATCGTTTCCTTTAAGCAAATTAGGAAGCTAACCAAAATACTAAAAGGAAAAACATGACATAAAATTGTCATGTCCTACAAATGGATTTGTTGAATGAATATATTCTGTGTATCCACACCCCAAACACTTTTCTGAAACAGTAGGGATTTCTAGAGCAAACATTTTCTTTTTTAAAGAATAGTCCTTTAAAAACAATGAATTTTAGGTGACACACTATAATGTATGAAACAGATTCCTACTCTTTTCCTGAATATCTTATTTGCTCATTTGGAAAACGATTTGTAAAAGAATTATTCATTGTTCCCATGCATAAATTTTAACAATAATTCACCACACTTGACCAAATTATTTTCAAAGTATATACAGAAAGAAAAGAATACTAAACTTTCCCCTGCCTACATGTGAGAGCTTGTCAGCATCAACTCCAAGGCCTTTAATCCCAGGCTTTAAATAATTCAGATAACAGTTGATTACTCCATTGCAAGAAGCGTTGAGCTCTGCAAAATCTGAGTAACACAATATTTTCGACATAAAAAAGCCATTCTGAAATAGTAGGCATCTAAGTAAAACACTTCGTGAGACCAAACCATGCAACCCATTTTTGCATTTCCTACATAAACTCTGGTAAATACCAATGTAGTTTACTACCAAGTAATTCTGCCTTCTTGCTTTCATTACCAAGCCAGCTAGTTCTACAGCTCAATTTGCTGAAGTCACAATCCCCATCCATACACCATCCATACGTTTTCTGGGCTTAAAAGGCTTCTTTGAATCATAACAAGGGAAATGGTTAGTTACGTTACACAGGAATCCAAAAGTGCACACAAACGAAATTCTAAACTTAAAAGACTACTGCTTTGACATTCACTTCTATTTCTTTAGGAAAATAATTGTTTTATAGCTTTTGACAACCAAGATTCAATATGTGCTGCCTCTGTTCACTTGTACACATCAGCCATTACAAAAGAGTTTTGCTCACTTGGCTAAATTACAACCTGAGTAATGTAAAACAGACAGAATAACCAAGAAATATTGGCTCCCAACCCCAAATCAAAAAGCAACAAGATTTTGCCATCAAAAATATCTAGCTGAGTTCCAAATGGATTAAATTCATCCATAAAGCTGACATATGTAGCATTTCACTTTGATGTATAGGAGTGTCCATATATGTCTGAGCATGTGTTCATAATTATCATGTAACCAGATAAATGAAAGAAACACAATTAGGTTCCATACATCCAATAAACCCTTTAAAAATTATCAAAGTTGAGCAAAGAACCCACTGACTTCAGTGGCATGGAACATTTTGAACCGCTTTCTTCTCTAAAACTATTCATCACATTCTTTTCCTGAAATCCTTGTCAAAGCATTAAGAACCAGCAGCGTCCTCTTCATCCTAGCAAACAAGTTTAGTCCTTTCATATATCCAGACTGAAACATCATGAAGTAGAAAATCTACAGATTGCATTCAGCATCACCAAGAAGTACCCCATTTGACTACTGCTCATACCATTTGGAAACCAGTCCTCACATGACTACTGGCCTGACACCTCATCCATCAGCAGGGTGCCCAGAGCAGAACTGGACACAGTCTTCCTTGCTCCATTTCCAGAGTGGAGGCCCAGCTGGGAAACAGGCTTCTCTTCCAATAGCAATTAGATCTTTAAGATCAGGCCTTAGCAATTTGACCTAAAGCCATCCTTCCTCGCAACAAAGTCTCCAACATCTTCAGAGGAAGAGAAGGGGAGTGAGGCAAATGAGGAGAAATCCAGGTCCCGGTGGCCTGATTAGAAACTTTGTTGTGTCAAATAAACTTTGGCCACTGGAGGAAGGTACCCTATGGTTGCTCTGGCTTTAGAAAGCTCTGTCCAGGGCTTCTCAATCTTCTTTTCACCTCTCTCTCTCTCTCTCCCCCTCTCTCCCCTCTTCTCTTGTTTCAAAAGGGGCCTCTGGTCAGCGCTGATTAATAAGTGTTTTTTGTTGTGAAGTGTTGAATAATAGAGGATGGCCGGTGACCCAGTAAAGACTAAACCTTGCTCTGGTTTATTGTGGCAAGCTGAGAAAGGGGCTTTAGGCCCGGGACCCCAAGCACTGACCCGCACACATCCCGCGGATCGCCTATTCATTCTCTCAGCCCCACAGTCGCCCAGGCTCCCATTGTTTGCCAAGCAACAATGGAGATTTCGCAGGGAAAGTAAAGCTCTTTTCAGATTCCTCTCTGATGTTTTGCATTTAGGGAAACACCGACCTCCACTTTTTTCCCCGACATTTTTCCTCGCGGCAGTAAAAGCAGTTCGTTTTCGGGGAAACTTGTGTGAGTTTGGTGCTTGGTCGCCAAACATCAGTGCTATAGAAGGAGGCGAGACGTTGGGAAAAGGAGAGCCCCGGAGATTTCCTTTTTTTGAAACGCATTTAGAGGACGGAAGCGGCCTCCAGGGAGAGAGGGGAAAGGGGGGGAGGGGAGAAGAAAAAGAAAAGAAAACGTGTCCTCGTGGGGGTGGCAGGGTCCGCGGGGGCTTCGGGGCGGAGGGGCGAGCTGCCCGGCCCGCGGCTCCTCCAGGCGGGCCGGAGAGTGGCGGGTCCGGCTCGGCCGCGGGCGAGCGAAGCGCGCCGTCGCTGCTAGCCTTCCCCCTTCGCCTTCCTTCCCGCGCCTGTCTCTGCGCCTCCTCCCCCAAGCCCGAGGCGGGCCGTCAGGCCCCGGCGCCCCGGCCCCGGCGCGCTCCGGGCCCGACCCAGCCGGGCGCGGGGTGGCGGTGGGGGGGTGGGGGGTGCGGGGGGAGAAGGGGCGGACGGAGCGGGAGCCAGGGCCCCGCAGGCCTGGGCCGCGTCTCCCTCTCCGAGAGACTTACTTCTGCTGTGCTTTACTGCACCCGGGCGGGGAAGGCTTTCCAATTTTTCCGTCGGCCCGGGGAGCCGGCTCCCTCGGGGCCAGCTTGGGGCGGGCGGAAGACGGGCGAGGGCGGCGGGGCCAGGCGAGGTCTCGCCGGAGACGTGGCCAGGCCTCCTGAGGCCTGGGCCGCTCGACCGGCTCGCCGAAGCCACCACCGAGCAGGCAGTTGGTGGGCATCTCGCCCCGGGACCAGCCCGGCGGACCCGCCGCCCCCGGGGACACGGCTGCCTCGAGACCCAAGGGCTCGCTTGGCCCCCAAACGCTTGCTGGCCGCCCGACGCGTGCACGTGAGGGTCGGAGGTCAGCGGGTCGGCCGAGAGAGGCCGGAGCAGGGTGGGGAGCCGGCGGCTCCCCACTGCCAGAGTGCAGAATCCGCTGGGGGTTCGCACGGCCCAGGAGGGGCCAAGGGCGCGGTTTTGCGGGGCCCGAGCCGCGGGCGCTGGAACGGGGCGCCGCGTGGGGCCGCCCGAGGCCACCCTCCCCGGACAGGCCAGGTCCCCGCCCTCGAGGCCGCCCGTCACGCGATACTCGGGTTCCGCATCCCCGCACGCCCTGCCGCGCGCCTCCACCTTCCCCCAGCGCGCGCCTGGACGCGGGGCGAGGACGAGGACGAGGACGAGGGCGAGGGCGAGGGCGAGGGCGCCGCGCAGGCCGCGCGGCCTGGTGGGCGGCGGGAAGCTTGCACTGCGCCTGCCCGCGCGGCCCCGGCCCGCCGCCCTGCAGTCTCCAACCGCTCCTTGACAGCTCTCGGAGCCGGGAGAGGAAGAAGAGGAGGAGGAAGGGCAGAGAGAGTAGGAGGAGGTGGCGGCGGCGGGCGGCACACTAAGGGCAGAGAAGGGGGAGGAGGGCTCATTGTCCGGTCCCCCCAGTCCAATTGATATGCTAATCCCTTTTCTGATGCCATAACAAAGAACACCTTTGCACTTTTAAAAGACTTTTGTGCCCTGGCTACAGAAGTTTATTATCCACTAATTAGCAACAACTTCTGGCAATGAGTTGGGTTACATTTTCATAAGCTCCAAGCCCGGGTGCTGAGGTGCGCAGGACAGGAGATTTGCGCGCTTGGCAAACCCGAAAAAACCCGAGGCTGGAAAGCGGTCGCCCGCTCGGGTGCCTGGGCCAAGGGTGGGAGGCGGAGATCGGAAGCTCTGTTCTCTGAAAGGACTGAAAGGTGTCCAGAGGAAGGTTTTTTTGGGCGGGGGAATGAGCGAACTGGGCCCAGGGTGTTAGGTGACCTTATTTGATCCGACACTGTGGCCCCTGTCCGGAGAACTGCGCGGAGGCGGCGGCTGCCGGCTGCCTTGCAGGTGTCCTGGCCCGGCCATCTGTTGGGGGGTTGGGGAGGAGGGGTAAAAAGGCCCAGGAGAACGTTCCAGCTTTCGCCTCTGACCTCTCTAGCGTTTTTCTTTGCAGCTTGGACCTAGAATAAACCTCGGGCGAGTAAGCGGCCCATACGTAGAACAGGCACCCGCCGCCTAGGTTTCTTCCTAAGGCCTCCCCATTATTAAGGCTGAAATTCCAGGACCAGGAAGAAGAGGCAAAGCTGGCATCACCGGAGCCAGGGTGGGGGTGGGGAATTTTCTGTGTTAAGGGCCCACCTGGGGTCGTCTGAAGTCGTCACCCAACAGAGCAGACCCTTCTGGCTAATCAGAGCACAGAGCCCGCAGCTTCCCGGCTGCGCGACCAGTGCGCACCGCGTGACCCTGCCTCCCTCAGGCTTTGGCAAGACGTTGCCGATCTTTAACAGTCCCACATCCCAGGTCAATACACTGGAAACAGATAGAATGAGCATCATCTGGTGAAAGATAAAGGGCAGGGGGACAATGCGCATTCCTTCTAGTGCTTCCTAACAGAACGTTTTCTCTCGCCGCTAATAAAACACCGGTTCAGTGAGGCCTTCGGTCTGGGCGTAACTGCAGAGCTGTTGTTTTATTTTAAGTCATTCGAGACCCCAAACCCAGCATTTTGGCGAACACGCACACGTATGCATATGTATGTATACCTTTTATTTTTTAAAAAAAAAACCCTCTTTCATTTTTGGTTTTCACTTTTTGCAAACGACCCCACTGAAGGTATTGTTGGATTTTTCAAGCAGATGTCAGCTGGGTGCTGGCGGCCTGTTCGTCCTCCTGCGGCAGCAGAGGCGGCAGAGTCCGGTTTGATAAATGTTCAAGGTGAAACATGGCCTTACTCAGAACTCCAGGGTGCTTTACGGTATAAGAGCGAATATTCAGCGACGGGAGGTGGCCAGTGATATTGTTTCATTCCCTTTCGATAGAACTAAATGTGGTTGTCTATAGTCCTAACCTCTCTGATATCTGCATGCAGTGTTTCTGAACAAGCCCTGTTAGAACCAGAAAATGGGGAGTGGGGGTGCTGACGACTTAACGGAATATTGCTGATGAAAATACAAGGAAGATACTGAAGATATTAATGGGGTATTGGGTCCCATGATATCCCAGACAGGAGTTTCAGAAGCAAGAAAATATTCCCAAATCCACCCCCCCACCAAGCAGTGGTCTTGGGTGGGGTGAGTGGGAGGTGGGTGATGAGGAGGAGGAGGTCTTTCTGTTATCACCCTAGCCCCCTTCATTGAGGAAGAACAATGGCCAGGCCTGGATTTTTTTCTGAAAGAGAAACTGCAGGAAGGCAGAATTGCTCTTTGTGCCCCAGGCCTTTTAGAGGAGGGGGAACCATACACACGGACGCCCCCCCCCCCACACACCATTGGGCGGTGTCTTGGAGATCTGGACCCCTCAGAGACTGAGAGCTTTAAAAAAAAAATAGTCGCAAGCTCTGTCGCCCAGTAAGGCCCACTCAGCCGCGGGAAGAAACCCTAGCAAAACCAGAGACCTCAGATTTCGCCTGGCAAGAAGGGGTGGGGGGAGGAGGTGAAAACCACACACTCTCACATGGTATGTCAGCCTTCCCACACCCCCTACCACCATATCCTCTGATCACGGTTGATTTTGCTTACGTGTGTATTTCAGATTAAGGATGTTATTTATTTATTTATTTATTTATTTATTTATTTATTTAATCTTTCAGATCTTCCCATACCACAAAAAGGCTTAATTCCTTTCCAAAGCGAAGAAGAGTTGAGAAAAGGGCTCCGTTTTAAAGGGGTGGGGGAATCATATGACTGTGACCTTGACGTGTAAAGGGGGGAGGGGCGGGTAGATTTGGGCCCAAACCTTTGGCCTCACCGTTTCTGGGGCGTCCTAGGCCCTTTCTAAGGACACCCACAAGAAAGCAAGTATATTTTCAAAGGTTTCCATTAGCGGTTCATTCGCTAAAGTTGGGAACTTGGTATTTTCATATTACGTGAAATACATGATTTAATTATACTCCAAAAACAAATTAAGGACAGGCCTTCTACACAAATTGGAGGCAGCTAAATGCTCTTTTGTGCCTGCAGCCCTCGGGTTGTTATAGAGGCTGCTGATGCATGAGAAGTAAGTGACTGATTTAACTCATTGGGATGCAGGAAGCGACCTGCCCTCTTTTGAAAAAAAGCGAGGGAGAGAGAGAGAGGGAGAGAGAGAGAGAGAGAGAGAGAGAGAGAGAGACTTCGAGCTGCAGAAGAGAGAGGGAGGGGACAGGAGAGAAAAGAAGGAGAGAGAGAGAGAGAGAGAGAGGAGGGAGAGGGAGGGAGAGAGAGAGAGAGAAGAGAGAACGCAGAGGGTGGGAGGCAGGGAGGGCGACCAAACCCCCGCTTTACTGCGTTGAACGCTTCTGAATTTCAAGCAGAAAGTAGAAGGAGCCCCACACGGCAATGAGCGTCTTTCCTTGGGCTGCGTGTGCAGAGCTTAGACAATGAAAATCTCCATCCCCCTCCCCCATCCCCGCTAGGCTACAAGATTTCTGTTGTCGTTCCTTCTCAACGGTGGAAGATGTGCAAAATCAAACCTATAGAGATGTGTATATATTTTTTCACAAACAAACCAAACGGGCTGAGACGCGGATTACCCAAACGCGCACCGGCTGTAAGTACAATCTTTTCCTACGTTAGCCGTGCTCTGCGTCGCTGGCTGGGTCGGGAGTGTTCGCTTTGTGAGTCCGAGCGCGCGGGTTGTGTTTTGGTGTTTTTATTCACAGGGGCTTCCTCGAAGCTTGCACTTTCTGCACGTGAGCGGGTGAAGCGTTTCGCCCGTGGTGGGCGTGCAGAACAAGGCACTGGCAGTCTTGGATGCGGCGACTTGGAGCAGCGGGCGGGGGGCGTCGGGAGGCGCGGAGCGCAGGGGTTCCCGCGTTGCGAGCATCCTTGGGAGCCTCCCGCCGGGCTCCGGGCTGCAAGGTTGGTTCCTGGCACTGGATGGAAATCAGGTCATGGAGATCCCTAAGTTCCAGCATTACCAGACGTGCATGGGAGACAGGATGGAACTGGAAGGAGAAATCTGAGGAGGAGGGAGGGGATGCGAGCACCCTCGGCCTAGAATGGAGTCCTGGGCCGCCGCGGGCCGGGCCCCTCGGCTTGCGGAACTTAGTCTGGCCGGGTTTGGCTGCTATCTAGCATCGCGCCTTTGGTGGGTCTTGTAGCTACATCTCATACAAAGGCTCTTCTTGTGACAAGGGCTGAGTGAGGGTGGCAGAGTGTGTCTCAGGGCGCCCAAGCGGGGGGAATTGTGGTTCTGGGGGAGGTATTTTTTTTGGCCTCTTGAAAATGTGCAAGAATTCCGCGGGCCCACGCTTTCTTTGTGTGCCGGGCAGCGCCAAGCGCTTTGTGCTTCACAAGGAGAAAATGGCGAGTCCTATTGTGTTTAGGCCATTTTCTTCCGGTACAAGGATTTTCCCAAGTTCTAAACACTTCTTCGGAAAGTATATGGTCTTATCGTGCCCGGGAAAGTGTGAATCGCTGAAGTTCGGCCCCGTGGCCTGGCGTGGGTACCGGCCTCAGTTTAGGCGAGAGCCTGTTTTCTTGCCATTGGGTCACTTGCATCAAAACAAAAATATGACCAGTTTGTGAAGGTCGGTGTCCTTCAAACATTCGCAGCGGATTTTGGGGATTCGGAAGATAAGCGTCTGTGTTTATGTGTTTAGGTACATGTATATAAATAACATACTTTTCCTGATAATCTGAAGAGGAAAATAAAAGACGAAAGACAATGAAATGTTTGGAGAGAGGGGGAAAAGTTTTTTTTTTCATTATTCTTTCACCCCCCTGGAAGAAACCCCAGGGGAGGTTAAATGTTACTTTGGCAGGTCAGTCTTTTGTTTTTTCAAACGAAGGTGAAACGTTATTTTGGACAGAGGGAATTACTAGATAGATTTAACTACTAGAGTGTATGCTTTCTTTGCTTCACTAGAAAAAAATATATATATATATAGCATGTTAGATAAGGGATTTAATTTAATGCTCTTAGTGCTATGTGTGTGTGTGTGTGTGTGCGTGTGTGTGTGTGTGTGTGTGTGTGATATCTATAGCTATTTACAAAGAGAGAGTTGAGGTTTTGTTTTGGCTCTTTTTTTTTTCTTCTCAATTTGTCATTTTGTAAAAATTTCTGCACTTGTTAAGCCATTTGTAAAAGTAGATGAGGATGCCCAGACAAGGATGTCTATGTCACTTTTCTTTTAAGAAAAAAAAAAAAAAGAAGGTTGAAAAAAATACTGTTTTCTACTCACTACAATTCTTTGGACCCCTAAATGGGGTGGTGATTTTGTCAGCTCAAAAAATAATGAAATGCAAACTCTTCCCATCTGTTTCCTGTACTCACAATTTGGTGACAAATATGGAAAAATTAAAACAACTGGAATGGGGAAGAGAACTCAAAGCCTAGAGATGTTTCCCCCTTTGACATTATCTTAAGATGTTATGGCATTAAATTGGTGCAGGAGCATTGTGATTTACATTTTTCAAAATGCATCACTAGCGTCTCTCTTCCTGTGGATCAAGACCATGGACAGCGAACTAATATTAAATCACTGAGCAAAAAGGACTCTAGTAAAATTTTGTGAGAGCAGAATGGAAGTTTATATTCAAAATGTGTTGGGAGGCAAAAGCAATTTTTTTTTCTTTTTAGAAAGAATTAAGACTTTTAAAGTTTGGAATTTCAAACTTTTTCTACCAAGTCTCAAGAAAAGAGTGATTTAGATATGCTGTCTCAAATAGTATATGTTCTTTACCCAATGAAAATGAGATGAGGTCTACCTTTTGTTACTGGTAAATAACAAATTTAAATCCATCCCTCTAACATGTGGGCTGTTTCTTATAAGGCCCTGAAGCAAAGTGAGTATAGAAAAATTTTACTATTTTAGGCTGGTATTACCTGAATGACACTAAAGCAAATTAAGTTGATTTTTATCAGCGACTGAATTTCTAAATGCATAGAATTGGAAAAATTAAATGCCACTTTGATAGACAGGAATAATATGAATGGATATATAACCCAGCTACACCTTCTAGTCCTGTTTAGGCATTGTAGTCTATAACCAACAGGGCAATGTTGTGGGCAAACATTTTTTTTCCAAGAGTCACAGATTTCATGTGTGTGTGTGTGTGTGTGTGTGTATCTGTGTATAGATAGATAGATAGATAGATAGATAGATAGATAGATAGATATACACAGATATATATATATACTGATTTGATTTGGGGGCACAGGATTGATTCACTGAGGCTCTGTGTCAGAGATCAATTTACTTAGTTTCATATGGTATTTGAATTCCCTTTATTCCTTTACAAAATTGAACTTGACTTGAAACCATTTCATTCGTGAATTACATAACACATTCAAAACTGCTCATTTAAATTCCCAATTTTATGTGATCTTTTGGCTTATTTCATAACCTGACTTCAGTGTGACCTGTAAAGGACTGGGAAATCATATAAGCAGAAATAATAGGCAGGTTTGAGAAATGGAAATGGTTTCTATTTAAATTTAAATTTTAAAATGATATCAAATTAAACAGAGTTTAGGGTGTATGAATTAATTATTGATCTTTGATTTGGCTGTAAAATAAAAGTGCAGTCACCTGAATGTACAAAATCAGATGATATAAACGTTTTAGACACACACACACACACACACACACACACACACACACACACCTTTTTGTTTAGTTGTTTTTGGAAACCTTTTTCAAAGTATTTGCAAAGAACGTGCAATGATCAGGACCATGGTGAGGTCCCCGTGGCTCACCGAGAGGTGACTCGGGGCTCTGGTTGGTACACAGAGTTCGGTTGAGAACAGGTCATTGTTTAGAAAGGTACATTCGTCCGGGATGGCACTCGTGATAAGATTAAGCATAAACCTAAACCTTGGCCTGGGGAAAGGATGGCGGCAGGGGCGAGGAGAAGAGATGCGGATAAACCCTGCTCTGTTGCTTGCGCACATAATTAAAAGGCCGCCCCTCATCTGGAGCGTGGGCTCTGTCCGGCCTAAGGTGCTTATTCTATAGTTACTTGGCCAACCATGTGTGAGTGAACAAGAGCCCAAGAGCTTAGAATTAAGGATCTAGATGAAATGTCCAAGAGGTGTCGACTCTTGTCTCCATTTTAGGGAGAGGCAACCGAAAATGGTGACTTTGGCTTGCCTTGAGCAAGCGTGAGCATTGATGGGAGGGCTCTGAGGAAGGGCCAGAGAGACTGGGGGCGCGACGTCTTAGGAGGCTGTCTTTGGACCTCTGTGTTGGTGACAGGGGGGTATAGGCAAGGGCAGGGCACTCGCCCTTTGCTGTACCCAGGCGCAGTTCTTGGGGGCTGAGCGCCTTCTGCGGCTCTTTGGTTTCAAGGACACAGCGAGCTGCTCAGGACTTTGGGAGCCAACATCTGTCTGACTGGTGACGTCAGCAGCCCGTGTAATCCTCTTGTGCTGAAGGCAGATGCCTTATTTGTTTGGCTGGAGCGAGCCATTAATCCCTAATTCTGGATCAGCAAGCGAGGGGGAAAGACCGGACCGCTCCGACCCACCCCCACCCACCCCCACCTCCCACCCTAAAGCACCTTATACCACGGAAGCCTCTCAGCCTCCTCTTTCCTCCGCGAAGGCGCTCAACAGCAATTGAAAACGCTTTGGTCCTCTCCAGGTTTGATCAGAGCCAGTAGGTCTTTCTCCTTCGGATTTCTGGGGCTATGTGTATATGTAATTCTTTCATCGATCGTTTCGATTTTCTTGCTGGGACGCGCGGGTCTTGCAGTTTGCGGGGTCCTAAGCCAAGAAGGGGTGGGGATTGGAGAGTGCGGATGTAGAGTGTGGTCTGAGGGAAGGGGTGAGGCTGGGGCAAGGGAGCACAGAATGCGGGAACTGCTGGACTGCGCCGGACGATCTTCCGCGGACGCGTATTGACAGTTCCAGCTCCCGACGTCTCTTCTCCGGCAGCTGCGGTGCCGCAGCGTCTGGCCCCCACCTCGCGGCTTCCGCAGCCAGGACCTGCGTGCTCCGCCACCGCGCCGCCCCCCGGGCTGCGCCCCGCGGGCTCCGCGCGCCGCGGGCCCCTCTGCGCCGGGCTGAAGCCTGAGGACAGAGGTCGCAGCCCGCCGTCTGGGGTCCCGTCTCCCCGTCACCTTACCTCCCTCGTCTGCTCCCTCCCGCCTCCGGTTCCTCTGTCCCCAAACTCCCCCTCCCCCCACCTCTCTCCCTCTCTAATGCTGCACTGTGATTCTGTTTTTCAGAAGCGCGTGCTGGGGAATCTGCGCTGGACTGGCTCTCGGCGCTCCCTCCAGCCGCAGCCGGTATCTACGCCGCCCAGGGACTGCGGTGGCTGAGGATCCTCGCTTCCTCGGACGCAGGAGTCGGAGCGGGCCTTTCCCTTGGGCCGACCGCGCTGTAGGGGACGCCGCGAAAAGAGCCGCTGCGCCCGCCAGCTCCTGCCCGCTGCGCAGAGGGCTCCGCCCGTAGAGGTCAACTCCCCTCACCCCTTCCTCTCTCCTGCTCGCCCTCCCTCCGCCCGGCCCAGGTTCCTCCAGCCTCCAGACTCTTGCCGCAGTCTGAGGAGAGCGCGTCGGCTGCGCTGTTCTGAGCCATAACCCCCAGCCGGGCCCAGACCCGAGGTCCGCGCTCCCAGGCAGTGGGGAAGCCTTAGCGAGCTGCCTTTTCTCTCTGCACCAAAGCTGTAGCCAGACCAGATGGGCCGCCCAGCTCTCTCGGGACTAGGCAGGTGCGGTTGAGTTAATTTTTCCGCATTACAAAGAAAGACGACCCAGCCCGCCCTTGGCCTCTCATCTCTTCCCCAAACCTCCCAACCGAAACCACGGTGACGTTATCAGAGGACACAGAGCCTAGGCATATCTGCGTGTTTATCTTACACACACACACACACACACACACACACACACACACACACACACACGCATGATTACTTTCCCTTCTATACGCTAGATCTCATTCCCGACAGCAAGAAGTGACTGACAAAGCTTTCTGCACCAGAACATGCAATGGCGCGGTCCTTAAAACCTGCCATCCCTTACAAGTGACTTAGAAGGGATGCAGGGCGAACCAACTCGGTTAATTGCCTTCAGGAAAATAACACGATTACGAAATTAGATCTGTGCCAGGGGGGTAATTAACTTCGATCCACGCCGTCATTTGAAAACTAGATTTATAGGGTATGTAGGTTTTTAGGTGTGCTGTAAATGGCATGCAGATATATGCATATGTATACGCAGACACATGCATCGTCTACACTTCCACCGAACAGACTAATTAGCAGCGGCTCTGGCAGCTGTGGCAGGAGGCGAGCTGAGACAGGAGCCCGGCTTATGAGTTACGACTCTGGGGGAGTTGTAGGGACTCAGAGCTCGGCGTAGGGGGAAGGGCAGGAGAAGTGATGTGTTCGCAGTGGGTCAGTTACTTTCCGGATCAAGATCAGACTCTGCCCTCCGTGTTCACAGCGGACCTTGATTTAATGTCATACAATTAAGGCACGCGGTGAATGCCAAGAGCGGAGCCTATGGCTGCACTTGAAGGACACCAGAGCGTCTCAGGACGAGAAAAGGGAAAAGGCAATCACAAGGGGGTTTGAGGGGTAGTAGAACAAACCCATCATTTGCCGCATACGGACCCTCAGACTGATTCCAGAACCAACCTAGTGTTTCCAAAGCAAACCGGTCATAGTTTTCGGTAAAAGCCTCGGAAATCTGCTGGCGGATTTTAGGAGAGTTCCGGTGACAGGAGCTTCAGCTGTCAGGAAAGCAGGAGTTCCAGTTTGTGCAGATATTCTAGAGTTGAACTGTTTAGAAAGCAGTGGATCTTTAAGGAGCAAGTAGTGTGATTGTTTGCGATTCTGGGCCAAGCTGCCGAAACAAACAGAACAGAGAGGATGATAATGTTAAATGGCGCCCTCATCACATTGCGCAAGAAACCTCGAATGGCTCAACTCCTTCGGGAAGCCCTCTACAACCACCACCACTGCCCTCTACCCGCCCCACCCCTTCTCCCTTTCTCTTCCTAGTATCCAGTCGGCCTTGCCTGACTTTGAAAAGCCAAGATAATTTCCTTGTATCGAGATACTCTCAATGGTCAAATCAGTCAAAGGAGTAGGACAAGGGGAAAAGGCCAAGCCTGAAACTTTAGAAGGACTCTGCAAATTAATTTATTTGGAAGCCAATGAAGTGGACTTTGTTAAGGTAGTAGTTCCGCACCACGGCCTTGGAGCCAAAAACAAACCCAGATTAAGAAAGCGAGCCTTGATAGATGTCTTTGTTCTGCCTTGGCCTGCAGGGGCTGGGAACAAAGGAGAGGAACTGAGAGAGGATTCACCAAAGTGGCCGCGCCCTTAGCGCCTGGCGCTGTCCGCGGTGCTGACCTCGGCCCTCTTCTCTCTCCGTAATTTAACCAAAAAGCAATAGGACCCTCCTGCCCCCATCCCGAAGAATAACAGAATATTAGGTAATTTGAGAAAGAAAAAAAAATAAAGGCAGAGAAATGCCGCACACGGCAAAACCTAATATTTTACCAAAATAGTCCACTCTAGCTGTTGCCACACTTGACTTGCCCTTTACAGTCTTGGCGTAGTTACGTAGTTAGTGTATGTACATTGGGAAACAATTCCACTTTATTTAGACTGAAACCTGAATCTAGCAATGGGCGGGACTTGCAAGGAGAATGAGGAGAATGAAGGCTCTATTTTTTCTTTCTTTCTTTCTTTCTTTCTTTCTTTCTTTCTTTCTTTCAAGTCATCTTCCTTAAAACATACAAACTTACGGTCTTCAGCTGCATACCTAAATAGTGCTAGTGTGGTCAGTAAAGGGACTCACAACGGACTCAAGTGTGGGCCTTGAGACTTACCAGAAAAGGACAGAATGGGGACTCACTAGATGAGACCAAGCAGGAGTCCACCCAGTCCCATCCCCTCAGGCAGAAAGGGCAGCCTTCCTAGGTGGGTCCAGAGCCCCAAGCTCTGCAGACCTCTCTGATGCGCGGAGCAAGCTCCGCGCTTCCTGGCCGGCGGGAGGCACTGCAGGCCAGAAAACGTGAAACCCGCACTGCGGAAAAACCAACTACAGCATCCTTTTCCTCCTCAAAGCTGTCAGTTGCGATTGGAAAAGGGCAGGGTGGCTTACCAAATAGCAGGCAATGAAGATTTCCTTTAGGAGTCGAGGGGCGTATGGGTCAGTATTCATACATTCAATAAATCTTTTATATTGAGAACATTAAATATAAATAATAAGAATTTAAATATCTTAACTAAATAATCAAAGAGAGATAGAGAAACAGGAAATCAGCCAATGTGTAACCAGCCTGAGGTCGCAAAAGAAATTGCTACATGCTTGTTTGTGTTTATAAATCCACAAACATAAAAGATGTTAAAACTAGAAATAGATAATAGTAACAATAGATTATAGACTAATAGATCTATAAAAATAGAAATAGATAACAATCCAGACTGGGCAACAGAGGTGGCAACACCAATTTTGATCCAGATATAGAAATGGGCCACAAATGGGTCATACATTTCATCGGATTCATTCTTTTACACCTGAATGATGGAGATATATCAAATGATTCCAAAAATAAAGTGGTAAAGCACCTATTCTCAGGAGATAGTCATACTGCCTTCTCTCAGGGTGGATTTTATTTGTCCTCTGATTTTAGAATTCTGTGAATTAGGCCTTTCATGTCCATTGATGACTTAAATTTCTATTTCATTTTATATAATTTGAGAGGGAATAGGTAAAACACACTAAAAAAGGGGGGGGGATTACTTGAATAACAAAAGGAAAGTGTTTGGAAACATTCCTCTTATGCCCGTTAAGAGTAGTCATTGGAAATTGAAATGAATTTAAAGCATCACATGTTATCATGGAAGCTTGATTTCATTCCAGGATTCATGCAATTGTGCCGATCTGCACCCACATTCCCTCGGATATTTCATGAAGCAACAAGGGTCCAAGGTTGCAAAATATTTCTGCCTGAATTGTGTTATAATTCATATTACATAATAGAAACCCACTTAGTTCCCCTCACTCTAATCCTTCCTGTTTAGGAAATCTAAATTCATCCTCCAGAAAACTAAGTTTTTAAATTACTTTCTAAACAGAGATGAGAAACACGGTGTGAAAGAGAGAAGGTAAAATACCGTTTAAATAAGGGAACATTTAGTGTTCTGGTTACAGCGATTAAACCCAGAATGGTTACTGATCCGAAATATTTCTAGATTTTTAAGACTATTTTATTTTCTACTTCTTTTAAAAGTAATCATCTGGTTTAATGTCCATCGCCAATTTGACTGCTATGAAATTCAGTGCTCAGCATTTTTTGCAATAAAACAATTTAAGCTTCGCAATTGGAGAATTTCGGCCTGGAGTGCCACGGGGGTCCTTTGACAATCACAACTTTCATTTAGTGGTCTGAAATTAAAGCTTTTTAGAATAAGTTGGGAGCAGCTTGACCCTTTGAAATACTCAATGACAACCCTCCAGGGAAATGGCATGTTTTCTTCCTGGGAAGGAGATGCTAGCGCAGTGCACCAGGGAGTAATACGCTGTCAACAATGCCAGAGCGCCCTCTGCTGCCAGAAAGAGGCAAGACACTAGCTAAAATATCCAGATGGCACTGAGTTGCTGGGTAAGCAGTGAAAACATTAAGCTCTTAGAAACATTTAATCTGTGAAATTTAAAATCTCTGATCATATTGTATTTTTGAAGGGGCCACCTGATTTTGATTTTGAGAACTCCTTGAATAATTTTCTTATATTTCTTCAAGGTAGTGAAAGGTCAAATGTTATGAAGTTTCAGTCTGTCAAATTATTTCTGTAGTTACATGTCTGTACTTTCTCTAATTTTATATGAAAATATGAAATTGCAGTTCGGAGTTAAAAAATCTTTGTGCTGAATATATGAGCAAGTAATTCTTTTCCTAGTTTCTCTAGATAACTAAGATCTAATAAAAAAATTAGCTAAAGATATCAATCATAGATTGTTACATTTTTAAAAACTAAGGACTGAGGTAAAGAATCATTTTCTTATTTTGATAATTAACCCAGATTTTTCTCGAGCTTTAAGTCTAGGAAAAGAAAGTGAGTTATGTTTGAGGAAGAAGTTGAAAATTTTGCTTCACCCTAATATATATATTCTTTTTACCCTTGAAATTTTTGAAATGAACTTATATCCATGCTTAGCTTAGAAAGATTTCATTAGAAAAGAATGCACTCTGACTATAAACAATCTGATGTGGCTGCAGCACAGGCAAACTCATAAAGAAGCAATACCTGAATTAAAATTGAGTTTTTCAGTATGGAGCAATCTCTTTTCAAATGAAATTGGAGAGCATTTTCTAAAAGGTTAAAAATTCTTTTTGATTTTTATGTATTACAGGGTTTGTATTGAGTTTTAAAATGTACAGCTGTATTAATTAATGTTGTGAATCTCAAAATTACAGCCTATTTCTAAACACACACACACCTTTGCCATGAAGACTATGTTGAATATATCAGTGCTAATGTAATAAAATGCTTCTATTAATTATGTGGTTGTTAAATAAATCTTGGAAAATAAAGTTCTATTTATTTTATGGTGTCAGAATGAAATAGATATCCAATATCACTTATTTAATCCTACTTTAAGTGAAAATTCTTACAAGAATTTGTAAGCTATAAAATTGCTGACAATATTAAACCAAAATTTAAAAAATTACATAATTTTATAATTTGCTATAAGAGAAAAACTGTTGATTAAATATTAAACTAAGTTAAATATTTGGCCAGTTATGTAAAATTCCATAAAACTACAGGTACATTTGTCTTCTGAAGCTATTTCTCCAAAGAATGTATTTATAAGTTTATGGCATAATAATAAAAATAAAGAAAATTTTTAGAGTTTTTATACTTTCATTCTAAGCATTCTTTAAAAAATTAAATATTAAATTTATTTTTGTTTAGTTTCCATTTCTTTCTAAACAAATTCATATTTAACTTAGGAGAGAATTTACACAGTGATGTAATTTTTCTGTATTCCTAACAGTTATTATAATAAGTTTAAAACCAAATTTTAAGTAAATAAAATGCATAATACATATCAAGACATTTTCTTTCTCCCTTAAAAACCATTTGTTTTATTAAAAAAAAATACGAGAGAACAAACTAAAAGAGCTTTTCAGATGTGCAGAAGACACTGCCCAATGGTTGCTGTTCAAATCTGTATGTAAGGATTTTTAACCTCTTCTTGTTTTTTATGCCTACAAGGGGTAACATTATAACAAAACACTCCTGGATGTTTAGAATCCATGGAAACGTTCACTTCCATAGGCGTACTATTCATCTAAACGATGTATTTATGAAAAGCATTAATATAGTAAAAGCAAAAATTACTGATACTTTTATTCAAGAATTAAGCACAACAATACTTGTGCCCTTTTTGCACCCACTCTTAGCTGAAATTAGTATACAATTTAATACTTGCTGACCGCAAAAATCAAAGCCCTAATCACAGATTTCAGATTAAAAAGAACAGGCATTAGCAAATTTGGTATTTTTTTACCCACTGTTCAGACTCAGGTGTCACTGCAGTTTCCAACGGCTGCTATTAAGAGACTGGTACGGTATAGAAATGTGGCTGAGTAGGAATTGAAAATATGATGCCTTACTTATTTAAGATGGAATAGAATTGGAACGTCCAGAAATTGGAATTGATTATCTTTCAGAATATCAGTAGTTGCAAAGTGCGGGACAAATATTTACACTGAAGACCAAATAGCCAGGAAAGTAAAAAAGCCCCATATTGGAAACAGAAGATACAGAAGGCCAAATAGGGTGAAATGGGAAGAAATGAAGTCTTTGAGATATATGTTGAAAGCAGTAAAAATAATTTGACTTCAATTTTTTTTTTAATATTTTAGTGCAAAAAAATTATTTTCGATATATATTTATTTAGAAAGAATTATTGGATATTATCTCAGATTTCTTCATTGGAATGTGTTGTAATTTTGATCTTATTGTGTTAAAAATATTAGAAATCAAATTAGCAATATTACTGTATTATTTAACTCTTATCCCATGGATTGAAAAGCAGAATTGTGTTTCTCCTCTTCTAGTTGTTGGTCAAACTCTTTTAATTATAAAGAAGACATTAATTTAAATGTAATTGTATGCATGGTATAAATAATAGTATTATTATAGCATATGTTGGGCAAAAATACCTTCCTCTGTCAATTTAAGTACAAAACACACATACATGAAAAAGAAACTTGGTTTAGCAAATTGCTCCTTACTGATATCAATGTTCTAAGCAGTAGTCGTCATATATTTAGACAGACATCTTACTTAATTGGAACCTTCTCAGGAGTTCCCAGTAGGCAATGTTAGTATGAGGAGTGAGTGCCAGGCTGATTGCTAAATACTGAGAACGTTGGTCAAGGTCAACTCAAAGTTTACAAAGTTTGAACTATTCTAAAAACATTAAGTGGAGAAAGGAGTTGTCTTGCCCAGGGAAGTACAGTGTCAATTTTCTAGTTCAAAAGAATTTCTCCCTTCCCTGAATGTCTTGACTTTACTTTCTCAATTCCCAGAACTAGGCTACAGTGGTTGTCCATTTTAATTGTCCTGACAATATCAGATAATCAAATAGAGATTGGCTGTATGCGCTCCATGGATACATTCTTTTTTTTTTAAGTTTTTTTTTTTTTTTTTTTTTTGAGACAGAGAGAGAGAAGGGTGGGGAGGGGCAGAGAGAGAGAGGGAGACACAGAATCAAGCAGGTCCAGGCTCTGACCTGTCAGTGCAGAGCCCAACATGGAGTTCGAACTCACGAATCATGAGATCATGACCTGAGCAGAAGTTGGACGCTTAACTGACTGAGCCACCCAGGCACCCCTCCATGAATACATTCTTTAATAAATGATTTTTACAATGTGAATATCCTTAAAAGAGATTCTGATTCTATGATAGATTCTGATTCTATGATATACCTAAAAGAAAGAGATTCTGATTCTATGATATGATTCCTGAATATACTTAAAAGAAAGAGATTCTGATCCTATGTTTAAATTCAAACAACACAATTATTTATAAATGCCCAGTAAACATCAGGCAGTTGTGCCAGTTGAATTGGAGAAGGAGGTTTGGGCTGAGTGTATATATACATATGTATGTATGGAGAGAAAAGCTAGTAATTATGAATATCTGTGTTAGAGATTACAACTAACATTTAAAACATGGTTGAGGAAAAAAAAATCAATTTTAGTTGTGGCCTGGACACATCTCTCCTGCAGTAATCTTCTTACTATCAGCTAATCAACATGGTAACACCCCATGATACAAGATAATTATTAATAAAGACACATTAAAAAAAATTGGCTGGTTCTTCAAACTATTCTCCATACTCCTGGAGTTGTTATTGCAGTAACTTTCTGCAGTAATTACCATTTTCTCAATCTACAATGCCCTTTCAATAAATAAAATTTTTCCACATTATCTTCCCTCCTCTCTCTGCTTCCTCTTATCTAAATTGACTGATAGAACCCAGCAAAGTAAGTTTTTAGGCCAATAACATTGAACACACACATCAATCATAGACATAAAACCCAAATTTATATCAAAGATTCATACACATGAAAAGACTAGCTGATTTTTCCTTTAACTTCTCCTTGTCATGGTAAATACCTAAACTCTCTTAGATGGCCAACTATAAAAACATATGTATTCACTCATTTCATCAGTTTCAATGCTTACTACGTGCCAGGCCCTGCTGTCTGTGTTCTATCCAACTGGGAGGGAAACAGATATGGTCTACCCTGACAGAGCTTATGGTCTTATCCAGAAACTTTGTCCAGTGTTAAAATTTATATTCCCATAAACCAATGTAGTCTCTATAATTTAAATCCCTTTAAGCTTTTGTATTCCAACAATTATTCTTCATGATAAAAACAGATTTGTATTTTACTTTTCCATGATAAATGAAAACAATATTTTTACACTGGTAAATACATTTACTCTCCACTGGTAACAATGGGTGCTTTTACTATCCCCTTTCAAATTTGCTGATAAATTGAGCAGAATATTAATATAAGCTGACCTAATGTTGATGATAAGCTATGAACTTCTATCATACTTGTGGTTTATTAGCCACACTTGACCTGTGTGTTTATTGATTATATTTATTTCCAGTTTGTCACCGATTTTGATTTCTCATGTATTTTTTTGTCATATATGTCTGTCTGAACTCTGTGCTGCGGTCCTTATTTGTCACTAATGCATGTTTCTGATAAGCTGTAGCTTTGTTCCTGTTCATTTTTTTCCTTTTTCTGTTTGTTTTCTTTCTTTTATTTTAATGAGCTATTTCTTCAATTATCAGGGTTCTTTTCAATTTAGATGCTGTTTTTCTACAGGGCTTGTAAATGTATCTAACTCAAATCAACCAAATTGTTGATCAGTTTTACTGCATTGATTAAAAGGGCACACCAAATCTAATTTAGTTATTAACTGGTCATAATAACTAGACCAATTTCTTCATGAACTCATTATTTCAAATGTTTAAAGTAAACATCAAATCAACTCGTCATGCAAAATATTCCCACAAATGTAATTTTTAAACCCTTCTTTATTCCATCTCATTAGCTGTGAAGTTTTTAGATTTATGGCTCCAGGAAAAATGGTCATGATTAACTCTCCAATTTGTTGTTCAAAACTGTTGGCTATCACCCTGTCTAAGTCTTTGAAAATCAGATGTTTGTCAGATTTTTTGATAATGACAGGTATCATGTGTGCCAAAAGGGTCAAAGATATTTTCCTCTAAGTTGTGATCACTGAACTCATGAAAAGATCTGAGGTTACGAATTCTCCAGCTTTGAAATGTAGTTGCTATAATATGGTATACCATGTAAGTAATTAATGTGCTGACATTAGAATGTGGAGACCTATATTTTAGACTGAATGCTTTCTGTAATTGGTTGAGAAATTTGAATTTCTTTCTTTCACTGGATCTTGGTTTTATGTGAACTTCATCAGTGACTTTCCATAATATGCAAATAAGAACTACCTTGGGAGCTAGTATAAATTTAGTTTTCTAGGTCCCATCCTCAGAGATTCAGCTTCAGCAGGTCTGGGATACATTAAAAACTTTTTTTAATGTTTTATTTTATTTTTGAGACAGAGAGAGAGAGAGAGAGAGAGACAAAGTGTGACACTGGGGGAGGGGCAGAGAGAGAGGGAAACACAGAATCTGAAGCAGGCTCCAGGTTCCGAGCTGTCAGCACAGAGCCCAACACAGGGCCAAACCCACAAACTGTGAGATCCTGACCTGAAACGAAGAAGACGGATGCTTAACCAATGGAGCCACCCAGGCACCCCAAGTCTGGGATACATTTAAACAAGCACTGCAGCTGGTTCTGATGCAACTGGTCTACATTTTGAGAAACTCTAGACCAGTTCTCCAAGTGTCTCTCTAGCTCAAAACTTTCTAGCTATTTTTAAATTAAAGAAAACTAATAATTCTAACATAGTGAATTTGATCACTGGATAAGCAGACCCAGAAAGAATTAGTGTTTTGGAGAAATCTTAGTTATAACACGGAGAGTATGCAAGTCTGAGTTCTTCAAGAAGCAAATTCCCAGATGGAATTAAGTGTGCAATGTCTTTATTAGGGGAAATGCCTGTGTGAGAGAAAACAGGAGGGGAGCAGGTAAGCTGGTTGACCTATCAGACTGCAGTACAGGTCTGATCTTCCTGAGTGAGGAAGGGTAAGTGGGGTACAGGTGTCTTAAAATAACATGCAGTCTGAGGAACATTTGGCAGAATCATCAGGAAGTCCTTGAGCCAAAGTTAGCTCTCAGAGGAAGCCCAGGTTTTCCAAGAACATGCTACCCTAGTATCCTTACCATAGTGAGAGCAGTCTGTAGGAAACACGGCCCCCCCCCCCCTGCATAATGATGGATTTCAGAGCACAGTGTCTGGGGCTTTTTGTTAATTACATTCCCTATAGTTGGAGATCTGTGAGGTACATCCTTGTGGCTGTCACAAAGAGGCAAATCATTGTTAATAAAAATCAGTATTAATAAAAAAGAATTAGTTCCTAGGAAATTTAACATTTTTCTATCATCACATTAAAGAAAACCCAGATGGGATATGAACAGGATCAACAATCAGTAAAAGATGAGGGTGATTTAAGAAATATAGAATAATTACCTTGTTCCCCAAATGTATTAGTTAGTATGGCCTAGGTTATGTATGCTATTATAATGAACAACCCCCAAATCTCACTAGTTTAAAATAACAAAGACTAGTATATTGCTTATACTACATGCCCACATAGATTGTAAAAGAGATTGTTCATATTGGTGTCTCAAGAAGTTCAGTCGATGGAAACTTCACTATCTAAAGATGCCATCATCTCAAACACATGACCTTCCTCAACAATATTTTGAGGGCAGAGAAGTCTAAAGATTCAAGTACAGACAAATATTTTGACCCAGAAGTCACAGATATACCTTCCATTCACATATTATTGGTAGAACCGGTCATAGGGCCATGCAGAGGATTCTGTATCTGGAACTTGAAGATAACAGATTATTAGTGAATAGTAATGCCTACCAAAGTAAGACTTCTTGCAAATCGTACTATCACTCATATATAGTGGCTGACTACCACATCCCTAAGGGTCCTACAATTCAGCAATATAATTTGGCTGAAATAGAACCTGTGTTCAGTTGCTTTTTGCATTTTCAAAGGCAGTGAGGTGTGGTGGATAAGGCTTAAATGGGTAGTCAAGTAATCTCTTAACAGAAAAGTAGGCTCTTTGTCTGAATTGCTGTGTGATTTCAGATATTCATCTTACCTTTCTGGCTCCTTGTTTCCTCGTTTGAAAAGTGAAAGGATGGAATTAGTTATTCTAAGCTCTATTCCAGAATTCAATTAGTTCCGATAAGAACAGCAACATAAATAGCAATAGAAATGTGATATAATCTAATATACGTATAACAAACTGCTGAGAAAAGCCCTTCATTTTGACTTTACATGTGGGAAAACAGCATTGCTCTAAGACTGGCTACTGAGGGTCATCAATTTCTCTCCAGGTATTCCTCCGTGTTTGCCTAGGGGAATATGCCAACCACTCATGCATTGCAGCCTCTCTGTTTTATGGATAATACTCAACCACATTTTGCACAGCTCTTTCACAGGATTCTAGCACGATCATATCTCACACACACACTGTTGGGTGGACATTTTCTCTTTCCCTTTTTTGTCCCCACCTCCACTTCATTTCCTGTTTTTATTCTCAAAATAAGTTAACTGCCTACAAAAGCCCTTGCCTTAGCGTGTGCTTCCTGAGAAGAATCTAGTCTAATGCTACACAGTAATCCTAACCAGATAAGTACATATGGGATCAAAGATGGCAAGGGACTTAAATGCTTTTAGGGCCAACTTTATCCAGTCAGTGACTTCTCTGTTGAGACCGTCTCTGCTTCTTGAAAATTAGAAAGGACCCTTCATCGAAATCTCTGGACTTTCTCTAGCTACAGCATAGGTGACACAAGAAGGTAGTTTCATGAGAATGTGGAGATTCAAGTGGCGAGGAAGACTCCAATTAAGTACTCTGAGAAACTACAAAGCTCTTATCCAGTTGGTAGAGGACAGTGTGTGTGTGGGGGGGGGCATGGGGGTCCAGGGGGCAAGCACCGAAAGGCATCCAGGTTCCTGCAATTCTGCACTTTTCATGTGTTAATTTGAGAACTGGTAATGTGCATCAGTGAGGAAAAGAATAAAACAGATCCTAAAAAATATAGGCACCTCTAGGGGTGCCTGGGTGGCTCAGTCAGTGAAACTGTCCAACTTCTGCTCAGGTGATGATCTCATGGCTCGTGGGTTGGGGCCCCATGTCAGGCTCTGTGATGACAGCTCAGAGCCTGGAGGCTGCTTTGGATTCTGTGTTTCCCTCTCTCTCTGCCCCTCCCCACTCATGCTCTGTCCCTCTTTCTCTCCCTCTCTCTCTCTCTCTCTCTCAAAAATAAATAAATATTAAAAAAATATGAGCACCTCTAAACTCCAATGTTAGTAAAAAGAGAAATAACTAATAGTCCTAACATATAGCATATATATAGTTTATGGTGCTTCCTGAGCAAGCAGGGGTGCTGTCAAAAACAGAGGTGATGGTCTTCTTCTCCCCTGTTTTCTCTGACCAATCACCCTGATACGGAAACTGGTTACAAACTGCTTCTGTACCAATACCTCAGGAGAGAGTATTTGGGCTACACTGAGCACATGCAAGCTATATTGAGGACTAAGAAAAACTCAAACACATTCAGATGGCACACAAAGAAACCTATCACCCGCAAAAGGCTGAGAAAGGGTAGGAAATCCGACACTGACTCCAAGTACATTAGCTTCCATTTAGATAGATGTGCATGAAACTTAATAAATGATTTTTGATCTATCTGGGGAGACATTCTTTAACAATGCGTTTATTAATGCAGTGGGAATATGTTCTTAATAAATGAGGCTATGATCAGCATATTTAAGATTAATTGGATCTTGTTGGAATGGTATATATCCTTCTTTAGCATTTGATTTACATTTAATTATGAAGCATGGTATAAATGTTATATCACTTAATGCATAATAAAATGTCTATATATAGCAAACTCTCACAATGTGCTTCTAGTTTCAGGAAAAGGTTTATTAGCCTTTGTTGTAAAGGGTTAGTACACAGTAATTTCTTACTGAAAGAGATGCATTTTATTTAAAATTCTCAGCAATTGCTCAGAGTTAATTAACACAACATAGAGTATGGGCCCCAAGTAAGCTGTGGATTCTTCAGAAGGCTGTTCAATCTCTGTTGTGTGTGCGTTTCTCATTATTCTCCCACATACAACAGCAACAACAACAAAAACCCACTGCCCAATGATACTTTATTGTTTTATAAAATAATCTTTCCTGCTATTCATTTTCCTACTTCCACTAAGATATGAGACTAAGGGAGAAAGTGATCCAAATCCATTAACATATTTAATTCAATGATACATGGTAATTAATTCGACAACTAGGAAACCAGCTTCCAAGTGACTGATAACTGTATATTCTTACATGTTTCTGCCTTTTGGAATCATCGCTTTTTCACAAAGCTCAAAAGCATAAAGAGCTGGTGACAACTCACATATGCTTTTGTGACACTTTCTCTGAGTAGTCCCAAGGTCTAAGCAATGTGGGTATGAGCATATTATCTCTCAGACTGAAAATCATTCATATCAATAACTACTGTATGTTTCCCAAATCAATTAATAATGATATGATATAGTTATTGATAAGCTGTGACCTCTAACAGGTATCATTTTAAAAACTCTACAAAACAGCAAAATCCATTAACAGTTTTCAACCCTGCTGTTTCAGATACTCAGCCCTCAGCAGTCTGTCCATCAAACAGAGGCTAAAGAGGCTAGAAATTTTATAGTTGCCAGGATTGCTGTAAGTGCTAAGTTGAGTACAGGTCACTTGAGTCCCTTTTAATCACAATGACATTAAACTTCAATGGTCTGGCACTTAATGGTTTCCACAGCATTTTCACACATGCGATTTAGAAGCCTCACAACAGAGCTGTGAGGAAAGTATTGTACAAAGTAGGAAATGGTGGCTCAGAGAAGTGATAAGAAGCCTAAGGACAGGACAGTGGCAGAGTTGGAACTGGGGCCCATGGTCTTCTGATGCAAAACCCAAGGCTCTTTCCTCTCCTGGGACCATGCAGTTTGGAGTTTCTCACTGGCTGGTATCCAGGCTGCACACGAACTTCGACTTGCCAATGAACAGCAAGTGGCCTGTTATTATCTGTCCTCGCATCACGGCTTTTGTGTCTGAGGGGCAAGATATCACCCTTAGGTCTGATCAAAGGCTGGATACTAGTTTGATACGGAAACTAACCTCCATAAGAAGTTCTCAAAAATATAATTGAGTTCCTTTGGAGCACAATTATATTTTATTTTTTTACCTTTTTTGATTTTTGTTTTTTTAACATAATTTATCGTCAAGTTGGCTAACCTACAGTGTATACAGTGTGCTCTTGGTGTTGGGGGTACATTCCCATGATTCATCGCTTACATACAATACCCAGGGAACACAATTATATTTTAGAAACCTCTCAATATTTCTCCTGAAGGAATATTAACACGTAGCATAAGAATAGCTTTCAGCCAGAGCATAGGTTTCCTTTGCTTATTTAAGGACCAGTGTTGGGTCATAGGAAACTGAGATGAAGCAAAAGAGAGACTCAGAAACAACAGATAATAAGTACTTAGAGTCTTCATTTGATTTCATTGTGGAGCCATCAGACAGTAGCAAAATAAACACCCAACCACTGTCTTTCGATAGTCATGCCCCTTGGTTTTAATGGATAAGGTGATACTCAACTTTACTCACAGGAAGCTCACAGCTTGACCCATGACTTACTACCCTCTGCTTTAGAGTGGTACTTTTTCTATAAAGAGCAAATAAAAAATTACATATACTGGGTTCACTATCACGGAATCACATTAAGAGAATAATAATAAGTGTTGCCGTCTGTGTCTGAGACTTGATATATTTTTTTTAAGTTTTTATTTAAATTCCAGTTAGTTGGGACGCCTCCCTGGCTTAGTCGGTTGAGCTTCTGACTTTGGCTCAGGTCATGATCTCGTGGTTCATGAGTTTGAGCCCCGCATTTGGGCTTGCTGCTGGCAGCATGGAGCCTGCTTCAGATCCTCTGTCCCCCTGTCTCTTTGCCCCTCCCCTGCTCACACTCTCTCTGTCACAAATAGATAAACATTAAAAAAAAAACTCCAGTAAGTTAACATACTGTAACCTAGTGTAATATAAGTTTCAGGTGTACAATATAGTGATTCAACACTTGCATGCAACACCCGGTGCACATCACTGCACGTCTTAGCCCATCAACCTATTTCACCCATCCCCAAACCTCCTCTCCTCTGGTAACCGTAAGTTTGTTCCCTATAGTTAAGAGTCTGTTTCTTGGTTTGCCTCTCTCTTGGTCTTTTCTCCCTTTGCTCACTTGCTTTGTTTCTTAAATTACACATATGAATGAAATCATATGGTATTTGTCTTTCCCTGACAGACTTATTTCACTTAGCATAATAGCTCTAGCTCTATCCACGTCATCGCAAATGGCAAGAGTTCAGTCTTTTTTATTGCTGAGTAATATTCCATTGTATATATATAAACCATATCTTCTTTATCGATTCATCAGTTGATGAATACTTGGGTTATCCATAATTTGGCTAGTGCATGTAAGGCTGCTATAAACATGGAGATGCATGTATCCCTTTCAATTCGTATTTTTGTATTCTTTAGGTAAATACCTAGTAGTGCAATTGCTGGACATAGGGTAGTTCTATTTTTACCTTTCTGAGGAATCTCCATACTGTCTTACGCAGTGGCTGCACCAGTTTGCATTCTCACCAACAGTGCAGGAGGGTTCCCCTTTTCCCACATCCTTGCCAACAGCTGCCGTTTTTTGTGCTGCTGATTTTAGCCATTCTGACGAGGATGAGGTGATATTTCACTGTGAATGCTTTCACTCTTTCTCTTTCTCTCCAGCTACCTTAGGGTGAGTGCTTTTCTTGCATGATCCTGATGCACTGCACCCTCCCCCTTTCTCTTTCTTTGTCTGCTGTCTGCAAAAACAGCTCCTGACCCTCCACAGCTTTTTGCTCCCCCAGTTCACCTCCCCGCACCATGTACCTGCCAAGTTCTGTGGCTCAAATTATGCAGATTATTGTGTTAATCCTCAGATCAATTTCCTAGGTGTTCAAAGTGGTTTGGTGCTGATCTAGCTGCATTTGAGGGACGAGACAAGCTCAGGGTCTCCATGCTGCTCCCCTATCTTTTGAGATTACCGGGAGAGAGAGAATCTTAAGCAGGCTCCACACTCAGTTAAGAGCCCGACATGGGTCTCGATCCCACAGCCCTGGGAACATGACCTGAGCCAAAATCAAGAGTCCGAGGCTCAACCAACTGAGCCACCCAGGTGGCTCTGATACATTTTTAAACATAGATTATACAGAGCCATCCTTCCCAAGCGATTCCTAACTAGCCTCTCCAAGGCATGCTCCACTGACTTCAATATTGAGTTTTTTCTATGTCCACCTGGAATGCCTTTCTTCTCTCTTCTCAGCCTTCCTATATTCTACCGTCAATGCCCAGATCAAATTTCATCTCCTCAATGCTGCACTTCCCACACTACATACCTTACTTTCAGAACTACAGGATTTAGGATGAGTAAAATGGATTCTGGCACTTACGCAGATCATAACTGGGTGTACCTACAGCAGTGTCTACCACACTTCTTCCCACACCGTAGCACTCAGTGAATTCTTTCAGAGACTAACACTGAGTTAATGAATGTGGACAATTCTCAGTCCCTTTTTTACTTGTGGTTCAGTCTGAACTGGAAACAAATATCTATTATTGTTGTTGTTATTGTTATTAGAAAACAAATATTTTAGGATCCAAGAGTTTTATTAAATGTTCCTACCATCAACTGGAAACAATGTCACAAAATATCTATGTGTAAGTGAATCTTCCCCACCTCCAAAATATCTATTTACTTTCCAAAAAGAGTCACTAGAGTACTCACGCTGCAGCTCAGTTCCTCCCCAACACATACATGCATACCCTCATAGAATGAATGATATCAGATGTCTGAGTCATTTATCATAGTGCCTGGCATGTAACAAACCCTAAATAAATGTTGGGTTTTTTTTCCCCTCTCAGTCCTTCCTTTCCCCATCATTCTTCGTCCTAAGTCTTTCCCTTCTTATTTCACAGTTTACTCTTGTGTTGTCTTCCCTTACCCAACAGCCCCCTCGCATAGGGAAATGGCATGCCTAGGAAGGGGAAAGAGTAGGGAGGATTACAGAAAGATTGCACAGAAGCTCTGCCAGTGGCCGTTTCACTCACGTGCCAGCATGCTCTGGGATTGATAAAAGCACAGAGAAGGCTTTACAAAAAGCCTACTGCTGGCAACTGCCACAAGGTTGAGGCTCTCAAGACTTCCACATGAAAGGGAAGTAGAGATTCTATATTTATCTCCTTCATCCTCCCAATCACGGCATTCAAACCAAAGAAGCCAGTGTGAAGATATTAAGTTTTTAGAACAGTTAGACACACAGCTTCAACAGGGATATTGAAAAGGAAAGAGAGAAAATGCTGTTCCCGGAGGCGGAGGGAGATATAAAAGCCTCAGAAAGTAGAGCAGAGATTAAAGCATCTATGATGCACAGTGGACAAATGTTCTGACATCCTATAAAAGGAACAAAATTAGAAGTTTAATGTGGCTTGAGATCTGATTTAAGTATGCAGTGGAAGCCAGTCTTAAATAGATACCCGAAAAACCCATGGAGTGTGAAAGTTACTGAATCCATGATTTTGTAGGTGATATTTGTTTCCAGATTATTCAGATCAAATTAGGAGATACAGAGGTAAGTCCTCACATTGGAAATGAAGGGAAACTTTGCTGCATAAAATATTATTTAATAACTAATATTTATTAAATGCTACATGAATGCCCATGAACTCTTTCAGCATTTTATATATATCAATATTATATTTATTTACAACAACCCCAAGAAGTATATACAGTATTTTTTTTCCTCTATTTTGTTAGCTAGGAAACTAAGGCTTAGGGAATATACTTAACTTGTTGAAGGTCACATGTCTAGTAAATGGTGGGGCTGGGATTTAAACTCGGGCATCTAGTTAGCTACAAGATATTACACTTGATGGACAGTCTTGGCTTTTATTTTGTTCCTGACTTCGCTTCATCTTTCATTTGAGCATGGTGTAAAATCACTTTGTGCATCAGTCAGTATTTTGTTTCTCCATTTCTTTGTCTATCTTGGAGTTTCTTTCTTTCTTTCTCTTTTTCTTCCTTCCTTTCTTTCTTTCGTTCTTGCTTTCTTGCTTGCTTTCTTTTTATACATCATCTCCTTTGTAAAGATTTATGGCATCAAAATTATTTGTTTGCATATCTCTCTGTCCCACTAGGTTGGAAATACCACAAGTAACTTGTATGGGTTTAATTCAAAAAAGTTATTGAATACATGTCTGATCAGACTAGGTAGATATTTTACATCTCTAATCCCACTTAAAATAAAAGCTACACTTACATTTAAAGTTGCCTTAGTTGCAGCAAATTACAAAAAAAAATCCTATTTATATCTATTCTTCCAAAGAAAGGATCTGATTTAATGTGCAAAAATATATTTACATCCTTCTAACCCTTACTAGAAATGGGCACATGACTTGCCCAATGTAGATGGAAAAGAAGCAGTAACAGCATCCAAACATCCTTGGTACCACTGTGTGGTAAGTCTAACATCATCTCGAATGTTCTAGGATGACCGTGCAACCCCTGCTCCTATCCCTGCTCCCAAGGTTTGAGGACTGGGACTTGGGGGTGGAGACAGAGTTGTAAAAATGAAAGATATGTTATCTTAAGGTTTTTTGGTTTCTCTAGGATCAGCTTTTAGTGTGTCAAAGAAATATTGATAACTCATGGTTAGAGAATATGTGTGACAATCACAGATATGCCAAAATTATCATTACTTGGAGACTCTCACACAACATAGTCCACATGTTTTGAATATCTAATGCGTACAGTAAGATTCCTTCACCATCAGATTTGTGAAATGTACTAAGTCTTACAGTAAAAATGTTTTCAAGAATGTTAAGAAAAGAGAACTGCTAATCCACAATCTAAGAAATAGAAATTGCTGGAACCGCTGAAGAGAACATGTTGCCAATTTCTAATAATGGTGAAGATGTACATACCTGTGAATGGTTTCAGGCTTAAGGCCTATTCTCTCATATGTGCATGAAGAAACATATATAAGAATGTTCACATGGCATTGTTTGTGTGAGAAAAGTTGGAAATCGCCTAAATGTCCATCAACAGGAGCACAGATAAACTGTGAAGTATTTATACAATACTGAAAACAAATAAACTATAGCTCCACATATCAACACTCATGCATCTCAAAAACATAATACTGTGTGAAAAGCAAGTTGCAGAAGAGTACATACGATATTTATTTGAAAGTGAAAACATTGTGACACTATATTATATTGTTTATGAATACATAGTAAAAGTATAAATAAATCCATGAGGATTACAGAAAGCAATTCAGGAGAGTGGACATCTTTAGTGAAGGAAGGAAAGGAGATGTAATTTAGAAAGGGGCACAAACACTATGCTTTTTGTTTAAGCCACGTGGTGGGTATACTGGCATTCATTGGATTCACTTTTTGCATATCTTTGGGCACCTTGAACAAACATTCTAAACGTAAAAGGCACTAAAAGGGTAGAGTTCTCAACATTAAAAGTATCAACCAAAGATACTAAGGTTTTAAATAAACAGCAATGGGCATCGCATATCATAGAAGAAAAGAAACCTCGGTAAAGGAGCATGGAATACATATTGCAATAAACAATGTATTCAACCAGAAGCTGAATTTTATATTTGGGTCCAGAAAATGCCCTTGACAAGATAGTGTGAAGATTGTGGGCCACAGGCATGCAGTTGTTGAGATGGCCTTTCCTTTGACTCTAGACATTCTCATACAATGGCAACTTAAGATTTGGGAGGAGCTCACAAAAAGAAGCATGAAACCAAATTGTCTAGAGAAACAGAAAAGCACTCCTCTTGCATGAAAATTAGCTGTAGCTAATTTTAGTCTTCTCAATGCCAGTATGCATTGTGGCAAGAAAATTAGCTCAGAGTTTTATTTCGCTTTTTGTTTATATTCTCTTTTCAAAACAAGTCTTTGGTCCCAAGCTAACTGGAGGAGTATTTTTCTAATTTGAGTGCAGGGAGAATGCTTCGCTCTTGGTCTATCTAAATACCAGTAGCAATGAGTAACAGCTTACACTCTGTTAGAAATCTAAGGCATATTAGATTATAGCATTCATTTAGAGTGAAACACTTGTCACCTTTCTGATGAGTTGTAATTATAGAAATTCTATGGAGGACTTGAGATGAGCTTTCAAATAACTTTATTACTTAATATCTTAACAATGTCTTTTTCAGCAAGAAGTCCACAATGAACACCTTTGTTAGAATAGATTATTCTCATATTACATTGTCTTCGGCTCTCTGTCCTCCAGATTAGGAAACAGAGTTAGCATGCTATTACACACTTTCTCTCAGTAAGGGGTTACTTTATGGCAATGTGGCAAAACATTTTAATCAAAATAGAAATTTGTGAAATATTTGCACCCCCTAGCCTTGGAATATTCTTGAAGTCCTATGAGAAATATTTTCCTAATTTAACAAGTATGGGACTTGAATGAGTCCAGCAAGCAGACCAATAAATCCTGATTTCTCAACAGAGATGTGGAACCCCATCTTCTCACAATTCTCCAGGCTACATTAGCCCTTCAATATTCAACCTAATCATTTAATAATGTCTCTTGTGTCTCTCCTATTTCACAGGTCATCAGTTTAATCGAGGTTCTCCCACAGTCTCTACAGACTCTTTCAGTTCCCACTATATAGGGAAGAGTGCTGGAGACATCTCTGAGTCTGACCAACCAATATAGACGTTCTGGGGGAAAAAATGTTATGGGGAGTTACAAATGGAGGTTTTATCATCTGAAACATCAAGTAGCTTGATCAATTAAGATTAAATTACTATGTTGTGTGTTTATAGTCAGAAAATAACTGACAACCTCTGAAAGAAGTAAAGGTATTCTTGAATAGTTATCATTTGAAATCAAATTATAAATCTTTAGGAGCTTTGGAATGTTGCAAGCCAATGTATTTGAGAATAAAATGTCTGAAACCTGATTTGTAGAGATCCTGCTAATCACGGCATCAACATCTATGCAAGCCCATAGGGTATCTGGAAAGATGAGAACCAGAACATTTTTAATCTTAGTTCTCAAAGCAGAATACATTTGCCATGGGATGTGTTGTTAATTGTAAAATGTATACGTAAAAGGAGCACACGTGTACAATTTATACAATATATAAAATGTGCTACTATGTATCTCCTATCTAGATTAAGTAATAAAACATCACCCTACCTTAAGCATTCTGCATATCCCTCTGTTACCATTCTTTTCCCTTTCTCTCAAAGGTAGCCATGATCCTGACTTTTGCAGTACCCATTTTTCTGATTGATTATAATAATTCTACCAGTTACACATGTAACAGCCACAAACTGTTAGGTTTTGAAAAAGTGAGTAGCAAACTCAAATCTAGCTGTGTAAGGAAAAGGTAAATATTGCCAGTGTCAGAAAGAAGTTTCCAGAATATGAGAAACTGTCCTGAGTCTGTGAATCTGGTTTCAGTTTTTCACAGTTTATAAGAACCTCTTCTGAGAAAGTCAGTGAGCAAGGTCATAACTGAATCCTGGGAAACATAGGGCTCACCCCAGTGGGGATACCTGGCAGGGCTGAAGTGCAGACCAAATTTAGGTATCAGGCAAGCCTCTAGTCAGAGAAAACAAGCAGCTCTGTATTTTATGTTTCTACGCTCACCAGAGCCTATCTCTCAGGAGATGCTCAAAGGACTTTTTTGTTGTTGTTTCAATCTTGGCCAAGCTCATTAGGTATTCCGTCCTCGTGATAAGAAGAGAGTACTTTGGGGGCGCCTGGGTGGCCCAGTCGGTTGAGCATCTGACTTCGGCTCAGGTCATGATCTCACGGTCCATGAGTTCGAGCCCCGCGTCGGGCTCTGTGCTGACAGCTCAGAGCCTGGAGCCTGTTTCAGATTCTGTGTTCTCCCTCTCTCTCTGACCCTCCCCTGTTCAGGCTCTGTCTTTCTCTGTCTCAAAAATAAATAAACGTTAAAAAAAAATTTTAAAGAAGAGAGTACTTTATGACCTTGTGGTTCTCACATGCACCTTGTCTGGCTCTCCCTATCTGGTGCACACCTGAAGTCCTGGGTCTTCCTTTCTCCATTCTCCTTGTGTTTGCCTTTCCACTAAGTCATATCTTCAATATCCTGTTTTCTGTATCCCTCTTCCTCCTTTCTTCATTTCTCTCTTACCTAGTGGGACATATCCTCCAATTGTTTTTTGGGAGATGGTTGATGGGAGTTTTTAATCAGATCTTGCATGGTTGAAAATGTCTATAATTTATTTTCAGGCTGACTGTTTAGCTGGGTGTAGATTCTAGGTTGGAATTAAGGCTGCTACAGAATTCTACAGGTATTGTTCCATTGTTTTCTTGCTTCCAATGTTGTCGAGAAGTCCAAGGTCATTTTTATCCCAGATCCTTTGTTTTAGATACAGTTTTTCTTTTCTCTCTAAAAACTTATAAACTTGCTTCTTTCCTTTGGCATTCTGAAATTTCATAATGACGATCCTTGGTGTAGGTTTATTTTTATTCACATTTCATGTGGGAACTTGGTAGACCCTTCCAAAATGTCAGCTCATGTCTAAGTTGTCTTCTTGAATCATTAATGATTTTATCCCCTCTGTTTTCTATATTATTTTTCTGGGATTCCTACCATCAGGGTATTAGAATTCCTAGAAATCCTTTTAATTATCTAATTTTTTTCTCTCCTGTTTTCTGTTCCATTATTTCTTGTCAAATTTTCTGGGAAATTTCAACTTTATTTTTCCATTTTGACTTTTTAATTTCAAAGGTTTTTTTTTTTTCTCTAAGTGCCTCTCTTCCACTTTTATATAGTATCTTGTTCTTGTTTCACGGATGCAATAACATATTCTTTAGGATGTTGGTTATTAATATCAGAGATTTTGAAAATCAACTTTTTTGAAGTATAATTTACATACAGTAAATGTGCCCATTTTACGTATACGTTAAATGAATGTAAACACCAGTGTGACCACCACCATAATCAAAATATAGAATTCTGTCATCCTCCAAAAGTTCCCTTGTGCTTTATTTCACTTTGGTCAACTTCTTACCCAACCCCCACTCTCAGGCAACCGCTGATCTGTTTTCTCTTACTATAGAGTAGATGGCTATTTCTATAATAACAGTTTTACTTTTTTATTCTAAAATAATTTGGGGCGCCTGGGTGGCGCAGTCGGTTGAGCGTCCGACTTCAGCCAGGTCACGATCTCGCGGTCCGTGAGTTCGAGCCCCGCGTCAGGCTCCGGGCTGATGGCTCGGAGCCTGGAGCCTGTTTCCGATTCTGTGTCTCCCTCTCTCTCTGCCCCTCCCCCGTTCATGCTCTGTCTCTCTCTGTCCCAAAAATAAAAATAAACATTGAAAAAAAAATTAAAAAAAAAATAAAATAATTTTTTTCTTCTGGATTAATCTCACTTTGTTTTTCTTCAGGGAGTGTTACTTGGTCTCTTTCGTGTAAGGGATTTTCTGAAATGTCTGGTCACCCATGGTCGTCTGCTCACTATCAAGAGTGAGGGATTAAAAAGGTGGCTGGAATATCTGAGCACATGGAGTGTGCTTCCTTTGAGGTTAGGTACAGTGTGATCAATGCGGGCTGCCTTTGGAAAACCTCTTGATTTTAGAGCTTTAGGTTTTTTTCTTAGGCTGGTGACCAGAGAAGAGTTATTCAATCTCTTGCATAGATAAAAGGCTGCTAGTGTCCTGGTGCCTGAGTGGAGCAAAAGGATTGTGTTTGTGTTGGGTTACATTTGTGTTTGACATACATACATGACCATTTATTCATTTTTGATAGGGCATGCAGCCCTAAAGTCTCAAGTGCAGTGACCTCTCCAACCACCCTTCACTGCTCCACAGAATCAATTTGTAAACACGTGCTGGGATGCAGGATAAGCAGTTTCTCAGTGGTTTGGAGTGTGGATGGGCTTTCAGGAACCTACTGATCTTTTACTCCATCTTCTGTGTAAGCCTCTCCTTTCATTGTCTCTAAATACCTGGAATTGACAAGTTCACAGCTTTTGAGAATTCTACAATACAGATTATGTTCGTCCCCAGTTTTCTCTACTGTCAGGTTCAGAGTCAGCTTTCTGGTCTCTGTTGAGTCAGTTGCCACTTTTCTTTCTATTTTCTAGCTCCCAATAGTTTGTTGTTACTGCATTGTCTCCTGTTTTTCTCATTCTCATGGGTTTGTTTTTAAAAATCCCTTCACTCTATTGCTACAGATGTTTAGAAAGAGCCAAAGTAGCTCAGTCTGTTTATCGTCATCCAAAAACTTCCCACTATATTTCATACTTTATTATACAGAAAAAAGAACCAGTGTGCAGACTAATCAAATATACAAACTCTGACAGAATAAAGGATTTACCTTCTTTCAGTTGTTAAAAGTAATTAGGCCAATAGAAAATTTTCGTAAAATTGTATGTTACTTCTATGCTATTTTCCTAATATAGAGTCATTCACTAGGCATAACTTTGCAGAATCCTATATTCATTATGCCATTAATCCACTATTAAAACCAAAAGGAGAATTTTAAAGCAACATATTAAGATATGAATTAGGTAAGAACCTGCAGTTAGGATTTTGAAATAATGAATTAAGTCCTCTGATGTTATTACTTTTAGGTTAAAGATCGTGACGCTATTTAGAATTTGAATTTATTTCTATAGAGATGATTCCAGACTAAGAACATTAGTTTCATTGAATTAAAACACAGGTGAAGTTATCTGGAAAGGCAGGAGGAATAGGACGTTTGGGGTTCTGCTTTCATGCCAGATGACTGGTATACTTACAGGGAAGGCTGTTTGCCAATGACAAAGGCCTCAGAAGCAATATGAGAGTAAAGACCATGGCTTAACCCACAAATACTGCACCTGATAAGAATATACTCCCCCAGAAATGCAGGTTGAGAATGTTCCTTGGGGGAACAGCTGGGGTGTTGGGGCCAGGATTGCTCAGCTCCATTTCAATTTCAGATAAACAAGAAATAACCTCTTAGTAAATTATGTCCCATGCAATATTTGGGGGGATACTTGCACTATAAACATTATTCATTGTTTATCTGAAATGTATCTTTAACTGGGCATCCTGTATTTTTATTTGTTAAATCTGGCAACTGAGATCATAGCACTCAATCTAGAATCAGAGTCTCTAATAAACTCTAGGTCAAAGAAATAAAAAATTAAAACGCTTTATAACAGGCAAGTTAAAGCTCAAGGCAGGGAACATTGTATCAGGAGGGAAAGAGAGAATAATACATTGCATAAGGCAGATGCAGAAAGCTTCATGCTGTTAATGTTGCAGCGGGGTGGGAGGACAGAGTCGAAGAAACCCGTTAAGTCCCCTTAACTAGACTGAAGGCGGTGAAAGGAGAGAAGGTTCTTGGAAGAGCAAGAGGTGACAAATCTTTGCCATTAACAATGGCCTCACTGTGCTCTAAACCAGTGAGACCTGGAGGCCTGAGGTGAAAGTTTAGTGTAACGAGCACAGAAAAATGTTTATACTCGGGCATTCTAAATTTAGAGAAGGCAGCAGAAGGGATTTACTAAAAGGGCATTAGACTAGAGTTAAATTATTGCATTTTAAATAGCATCTTTTTTTGATAGGGTCAGACCATTGTTAAGTATCTTTATTTTTTCCCCAACCCCATACCCTGCATCTATTATGTCTATAAATAAGATTCTAATATAGATTTTCAGAACAGTTTTATGTGTTTATATTTTAAAGGTCTTTACTGTTTCTTTTTAGGAACACACATGATGGGAGCTTACTGCCCGTGAGCATTCTTCCCCCTGCCCTTCTTCATTCCCATTCCAGGAAGACAGGGATTTCTAAAACCAGAGAGCTCTGCCTGACCATTTCCCTTTCACCAGGCAGGCCCCCACTCATATCATCTTTGAAAGCTGCTCATCTGCCCTGCGTTTAAAGACCTTTAGGGACAGAAATCATAGAATGTCTCTCTGTGGGATTAATATTTTTTTTTCGCTTCCTTATGTGTTATTTTCAGACATCTTTTGACACAGGATTGAAACTCTGATTTCAATTTATTCAAAAGCCATGATTCTTTTCAAAAAGAAGCAATTACTAAATGAAAATATGGCTTCTTCTTCCATGCCTGAGTAGTATAGCCACCCAGCTACCCAAGCCCTGCCTGGTAGCACTTGCCCATCAGGTGGAGGTGTCTAATGGCCAGAGTTTTCCTCCTCTTTCCATGCCTGGCTCTCTATAACTGCCTTTTCCTTACTGGACATGTTGAGAGGATTATCACGATCAGTAATAGAGAAAAGGAAAATAAAGGCACAATAATTTTATCTGTTAGTAGCCAGTGTTTTCAGTAGTAACTTGTTAAGTTAAAACATTACTGCATATAAAATTAAATACATATATGCATTTTTAAAATATAGTAGATCCCTTCCCAATACTTTTGAAATCCTGTATTGGACATTTTGATTTTAAAAAAAAGCCTACAGCTTTTTCATGCTTTATTTTGAGCTAAATAGCCACAGCTTTCGGATGGTTGCCCATTATATTATAAGATATAATGTGCAATAACCGATACTGTATCTATCTATAAATTCTCTAGGGATTTATTTTTCTTTCAAGAATAAACCTTATAAGTGGGAGCGTAAAACACATGTGGGTCTTAGCGATGGGCTGGGCTTTTGCCTTTTAAGTCCTAGCCCTGCTCTTGGTGTAAGAGCAAAACTTCTCTGGGGTTGCTCTCTCTCCATGATTTATATAAAAGAAGAAATACCCAATGATTTCAATTGTCTCCAAGATGTCCTTTACAGTTTAGGATTCACAAATGCCTCTGAGTCTTTATTTTCCTTTTATCACAAGTAGGGACTAAAGAGAACCAGTCCTCTTGACCACTGCCTTTATTTTATTTATTTATTTTTTATTCTGGGTCGCTCAGTAAGGGACCAGACAAGTCACAAGATGACAAGTACCCAGTGACACTTCAGTGAAGCCAGTTATTCCCAAATGGGGGCAATTTTACCTCCCTCCCCCACCCCCCCACCAGGGGACATTTGGTAATGTTTGGAAACATTTGAGTGTCCTGATTGGAGAAAGAATTTAATGCAAAGGAGACAGGATGCTGCTAAACATCCCACAATGGGTGGGACAGTGGCACTCCCACTTTCCTCCCACAACAAAGGAGTATCCAACCCAAATGGTAATAGAGCCACTCTTGAGAAGTCCTGAATTAAACCAAGGAAGGGGGATAATCTGGCTTCTCTTCCTCATTTTTCTCAAGGGAACCTCTTCTATTTCCATGTTCATTCCTCAAACTCAGAATGGTAAGTCCTCAGTTTCTCCAGCCATATAGCAAACTGCTAGCCCCTAGTAGCCCTCTGAGCACGGAGGCCAGTGCTTAGGAAGTGGTGGTCTCTTCTCTGTCCTTTACTAACTGACCTCGCTTAAGGGAAGTCCAGTCTAATGTACACAGCCCAGCAAAGGTGACAACATCTGCTCGTTCACCATTCTTGCCTGGAACCCTCTACATTGCCATAGCAGAGGGCACTGGGCAGAGTTGGGGAATTTGTTTCATGACTTGAAAGATAATAAGACGAGAAGCACAGAGAAGAAAGCTGTATGAAACAGTACTTCCTGACCACTGTTCAGAATGCTCTCTCATACACCAAATACTGTATTACTGGGGTAATGTGATGCTGAATGGATGGAATACAGGGGTTAGTGGTTAGTTTTATCTTGCTATCGTTCTTATATTCCTCCGGTGAGTAAAATCATAGGGGTATTTCTTATACATGTAACATACTATTTAAATCAGCGAACGCAAAAAGAGCAGGCATTGAGGCACCTGATCAGTGAAACTGTTCTCAGCTAAGTGGGAACCCAGGACTGGAATGTCGAGAAAAGACAGAGGTTTTTTGGAGTTTTTCAAGGGAAAGGAGGCAGAGTCTGCCACAGAGAGGCTGTTGAGGTTACACGGCCAGTTCAAAGTTCTCTTTTTTAAAAGATGCTCTTAACTCACAACTTCACAAAAGAGACTAAAAATTTACTTGGACACTATAAATAAAGACAATAATAATAGCTAATATTTACTGAACTCTTAGTATGTGATAAGTACCATGACAATTGCTTTGTAGCACTATTTCACTTGCTAGAATTCATTCAATTTAACATTTACCAGAAGACTACAATGTGGTAAGTATAATGATAGATGCTAGACGTTTTCAGTCATGTGAAATTATCAGCAGTCAACTTAAACACAATTATACGCGTCAAATAAAAAATAATATAAAGTGCAGTTCCGGATGGTTAACTGGATCATTGGTGAAAGTTTTAGCCAAGAGAACCTTGTGTAGTTTTCTTGTTTTGGTATTCGTTAAGATGTGTATCCTCCAAAACACTATTACTGGCCCTTTGTGGTTATTTAAATTTAAATTAATTCAGTCAACATTTTAAATTCTAGTTTCTTGGTCATACTAGCCACTTTCAAATTACTCCATAGCTATATGAGGCTAGTGACAATTGTATTGGACAATGCCAATATAAAATATTTCCATCTTCAGAGAAAGTTCCATTAGATAGCACTGAGTCTAGAATCCTTATGTTCAGGTGTCTTTAAGTTCTGAATCATTCATTTTTATGTAACACATTCGTCATTTTCCCATTCTAATTCACACAAGGCTAATTGACCCCTGGTAGCTAGATTACTCCACAAATTGCAGAGTTCTGAGTCATTCAACAATATTCTCAAAACCTGATTTAAGAATTACTGGGTTTCCCTTTAAGAATCCCTCAAATGGAAATTTATTGCTATAGTGATTTCCATTCTGTTTAGTATCATACACATCTATACCACATAGGAAATGCTGGGGTATGGCTGCATTCCAATGGAAGAACATTCCATAATGTGTCTACAAACTCGTAGGCAAAATGCCCACTATGAATGCCATCCGTCATCGGGGTGGAATAGTTTGTATAAATCTTCCTGGTTTTGAATGGATAATTCATATGTACTAAGCTGAATGTTACCACAATACTCTCCACATTTCCTTACATTGTTTCCTATCTCCTCCTAATGCTAAGGCATCTCTCAAATTGTTTTCTTCTTTCTTTCCCTCCCTAGTTCTCTGTCTCACACTAGCATCATCTACCATGGACTGCTACAGCCTCCTCGCTGGGCTCTGCACCGCTTTCAATCCATTCTCCACACAGGGTAAAGTGTTGTGTTTGTTTTTTTTTTAAGTTTATTTATTTTGAGAGAGAGAGAGAGAGTATGTGCGAGCAAGGGAGTGCCAGTGAGAGAGGGACTGAGAGAATCCCAAGCACTGTCCGTGCAGAGCCCAACGCGGGGCTCAATCTCATGAACCATGAGATCATGACCTGAGCCAAGATCAAGAGTTGGATACTTAACTGACTGAGCCACCAGGCATCCCTACACAGGCACGGTGAACTTTTAAAATGGATGTCTGGTGCTGGACCTCCAGATCTTATCGTCTCCCTGCTTTTCACTCTTCTGTCCTTTAATTCAGCCCTACGTCACTAATGTGCTGGCTGCCTCCTCGCTGTTCAGTCCCATCTTGGACCACACGCTCTGCCTGAGTGAAGGAGCTACCATGGCTGTCTTTCACTCTGGTAGCTATAAGCTCTTTGCAATGTTGCTTTCTCTGACAGGGAGGCTCTGGCCCCTCTTCCCTTTCACCAGTTAATACCAATTCCCCAATCTGTGACTAGTCAACTCAAAGTCTCTTTTTCAGGTAGCCCTTCCTCAGACTGAATCCAATCCTCCTGCCAGAGGCTTTGAGAACACAGTGCTTTTCTTTCATAGCAGTCATCACATTGTGACTTTATATTTATTTACAAGATTATTGTGCTTGATGTCTGCTTCTCTCCCTACACTATAAAATACTAAGAGGGAAACACTTTATCTGTTTGGAAGGGCCATCTGATCCCTAGAGGTGGGAACATAGCAGGCTTTCTATAAATATTTGTTGGATGAATGACTGATTGAATGAATGAATGAATGAATGAATGAATTATAAGCCAGTATCCTCAGGGAACTAGAACAAAAGCTTGTCTGAGAACTGGGGTAAAATTTTGACATAAATCCAAAGGAAGCCAAGTAGAAGAACCTTGTACACTCTAGAAACAATGGTGGTTAGCATGCCAGGCCTAGGTAACAAGTATCACTGGGTTGACAAGCACCACTCTGAACAATACTATATAGTGTGGTGGTTACAATGCAGAATCTGGGGATTATCTGGGTTCAAATCCTGGCTCCCTAGTTTCCTCTCCCTTGAACTCCCTTTACTTTTCCCAGTCATCTGACTACCTTCTCCTCTTCTTTCAAGTGCCCACGTAGTATGCCTTCCCCAGAGAGGCCTTTTAAATTCTCTAGGCTAGATTAGCTATGGCAGCCTTGATTTCTCCTAACATCTTTTGTGCAAATTACTTTAAAAACTTTATTTTTAGAGCATTTATAGGTTTACAACAAAATTGAGAGGAAGATATAGGGATTTCCCATATATTCCATACCTCCACATTTGTACAGCTTCCCCCATTACCAATATCATTGATCAGCATGGTACATTTCTTACCAAGAATAAACCTACATTGATACATCATAATCATCTGAAGTCCATAGTTTAAATTAGGGTTCTGTCTTGGTGTTGTACATTGTTTGGGTTTGGGCAAAAGTATAGTGACATGTATCCATTATTATTATTATTCTTATTATTATTATATAAAGAGTACTTTCACTGCCCTACAAATCCTCTGTGCTCTGCCCATACATCCCCCACCCCTGGCAACCACTCATCTTTTTATTGTCTCCAGTTTGCCTTACCCAGAACGTCATATCATTGGAATCATACAGTATGTAGCCTTCTCAGATTGACTTCTTTCACTTAGTAATATGCATTTAAGTTTCCTCCATGTCTTTTCATGGCTTCATAGCTCATTTCTTTTCTGTGCCAAATACTATTACAATGTCTAAGAGTACCAGACTCTATTTATCCATTCACCTTCTGAAGAACATCTTGGTTGTTTCCAAATTTTAGCATTTATGAATACAGCTTCTATAAACATCTTTGTGAAGGCTATTGTGTAGACAGAAGTTTGCAACTTCTTTGGGTAAATACTGAGGAGTGTGATTACTAGATCCTATGGCAAAACTATTGTAGTTTTGTTTGTAAGAAACTGTCAAGCTGTCTTCCAAAGTGGCTGCACCATTTTGCATTGCCACTAGCAATAAATGAGAGTTCCTGTTTCTCCACATCCTCACCAGCATTCGGTGTTGCCAGTGTTATAAAGTCTGGCAACACTAATACATGGGTAGTGGTATCTCGTTGTTATTTTAACCAGTATTTCCCAGATGATATAGGATATGGAACATCTTTTCATCTGTTTACTTGTCATCTGTATATCTTCTTTGGTGAGACGTCTGTTAAGGTCTTCGGCTCATTTTTTAATCAGGTTGTTTGCTCTCTTATTGTTGAATTTTAAGAGTTCTTTATGTATTTTAGGTAACAGTGCTTTTTTCGAATGTGTATTTTGCAAATATGTTCTTCCAGTCTGTGGCTTGTCTTCTCATTCTCTAGATATTGTCTTTCTCAGAGCAGGAAACTTCTATCTTAATCAAGTCCAGCTATTGTATTTCACTCATGAAGTTGTTTCTTAAAAAGACATCACCATACAAGATCATCACAGTTTTTTCTTATGTTACCTTCTAAAAGTTTTATAGTTTTGCATTTTACACTAAATCTATGATCCATTGGTGTTGACTTTTGGGAAGTGTTTAAGGTCTGTGTCTAGATTCATTGTTCTTCATGTGGATGTTCAGTTCTTCCAGTCCCATTTTTTAGAGATGATCTTTGCTCCATTACATTGCCTTTTCACCTTGTGAAAGACAAGCTGACTATAGTAGTATATTTCCAGCCTTTCTGTTCTGTTCCATGTAAATTACATGTTTTATGATCTGTTTTCTCATTAGATAGACCCTCAGCCTTGCGAGGATGGAGGCATTTCTCTTGTAAACTGCTCTGTCCTCATAACTAAGCATGGTTCCTAGAAATAGTAGGTATGGTAAAATGTGTTGAATTTTGGGGCAAAGTACTAGATTTTATATTCTACTACAGGATATACATCCTATGGGAATCAAGACAAAGGGAAAAATATCAGCAAGTCTCATGGAAGGAGATCTGGAGGAAATAGCTGCTGAAACAATGCCGCATTGGTGAAGAGAAGAGATGAGGTATCAGGGAGAGGGAAGAGCTCAAGCAAAGGCAAAAGGAGAAGAGGAAAGATGGAGTATGGTATTACAAGGATATCAGAGTAACTGAATTAAAATGCTCACAAAGGAGACTAGTGGGAAATAATGGTAAACTATATTCTCTGGGTATGAATAGTGCATGGGTGATTAACCTATGGACACAGTTCCCTAAGAGAGAAATCTTAGATGACAATTACAGGAACTCTTGGGGAAATGGTAACTCATTTATGAATATGTAAAAACTTGGCCTTATATAGATTTCTAGAAGTAATTAATTCTAGCCTAAGGCTCTTAGATGAATCAGATTCCTTTTGTCCACAGTGAGGAAAGACTGTATGGAATCAATTCGGGTCACAGTATATGCACACAGGGCTATCATCTAAATGTGCATGTCAACACAGCCTGCCAATTTCAGTGCCTCTTCCACAATCAACCAGATGATTGCAGAGAAAGTAAAATTCAAATAATCTCCAGGATTGAGGAATCAATTCGGGAGGAAGGGAAAGACTGAGCTACCTGACAAATTCAACACATAAGAATACTTTTTGGCTTGAAGTCTTTTGGCCACTTGCAAATACTACTTTTTCAGGCATTATAGAGTCTTTTATAGCTGGAGAGTCAGCTGATCATTTTCAAATTGCCTCAAAGCGATAGAGACTACCTAAATGAAATGAATGTTAAAACCGGGCAATATCTTGTTTTAAAATATATGCTTATAATTGCGACAAATTCAGATAGCAAAATTGTCTTTCTACCTATTGGCTTTTCTTGAAAAATAAAAACATCAAAGTAATGATCATGACAATCCTTGCCAGGGGTTGGCAGTGCAGATTTTAACAAAGAGATTTTTTTTTTTTTTCCAATTCACCAGCTTAGCTGCTGGCGCCATCTAGTGACCAATCCAATTGATAAACAAAGAGGGGTTGAGAAAATGTACTCAGATGATACAATCTCTTCTTTAGTATCTCTAGTTAATAATATCACAAAGAAAGAAAATGGGATATTCATAATATTTATGCTGTCATTCTAAAGTTATCAAAGACAAGAGAGGAAAAAATGCCTAATGTATGTCATGCCAAATACATTTAAAAAAATTTTTTTTAACGTTTATTCATTTTTGAGAGATAGAGACAGAGCATGAGTGGGGAAGGGGCAGAGAGAGAGAGTCACAGAATCTGAAGCAGGCTCCAGGCTCTGAGCTGTCAGCACAGAGCCTGATGTGGGGCTCGAACTCACGAACTGTGAGATCATGACCTGAGCCGGTCAGATGCTCAACCGACTGAGCCACCCAGGGACCCCAATGCCAAATACATTTAAAGGAAAAACTTCACATTGAGATTGAATAGTGATTTCTAAAACAAGCAAGCAAAGATTTCGGACCAACCCTTCTTATACTAAAGACTAAACCTAGAAATAATGACAAATTGTTAAAAGTCCTCACTTTTCTGGGAATATTATGTAAAATGAAGTACTAGTATATTTTTACATCAAGAGGCGTGGTGGGATGGGAAACCCAAGCCTTATCTGACACACAAAATATTTCTTCATCATCATCGTCATCATCTGGTACGAGAATGGTTCAAGTCCCAAATTTGACACCCCATGACTTTCTTCTTTGCAGACATCTCCCTCCTAGGCCTTTGAGTGAACACATGCCTGTATTTACATAGAGATTTCTCTGAAGAAGTTTTTCTCACCATATCTTGCTACTTTGTATTAGTGTTAATCCCACATCAGCACAGTCTGTCTGGTTGGCATTAAGTGCTACAAAGAACAAGGATAAAGTGCAAAGTGTTGCTGTTTAAGCATACCTTGGGTTTCTGTGGGAAGACAGATGCAATAATCCGCAATGGCCCTGAGAGACCCCGAGGCTCTGTGAGAGGGCCCACCTTCTACAAAAGGCCCACAGCTGAAGACGCTGTCTAACCTCTAGCCTCCTATAAGGGAACACAAGGGTCTTGACCAAGTAGGTTTTAAGTCACTCAATTGCTTTTATGGTTGTTGCTGCTGCTGCTGTTATTAAGAAAGGAAGTGAGGGAATAACATAAGTCTAACAGAGAACCTGGTGAGGTTTTGATGAGCTTCTCTAACGTGAGAGGATTGTGCTCCTGAAAAGTTTTCAGTAAAAAAAAAAAAAAAATGTTTGGTTCCTCTGTTTCTGTGGGTGAGCTTGTCCTGAGTCACTGCCACCTTCCTGTCCCATTCATCTTATGAGCAATGGCTTTCCCCAATATCTAATTAATGGTTGGAGTCATCCATGGAAAGGAGGGAGCCCCCACCACACTATACTCCTTTCTCATGATATTTTTATAAAGGTTATTCATAGTTAAAATTATCTGCATATTTGTTTGCTTACTTAGTGATTAGTTTCCCAAACACTTATCAATTAATGTACATAGGCCATTATACTCGGGATGATCAAATCATTGTCCTTGTTCTCAAGGAACTTCCTGTGAGAGAAAGCAAGAATAATTTGGTCCAAAAGGGACAGCCAGGGTCCTGGTCACCCCAGTGCTAGGCTCTCTCTTTTGTTACCCATCCTGCGCACCAGACGGGTACATGTGGCCACTCTGTTAGCTCTCCTAAAACACGGCTCTTGCAAACTCTCTTATTCCCAATTTTCATCGACTCCATTGACTAGCAAATGAAGTCTTTCTTGTAGAGTCTGATATCCCCCTGGTACCCAACAATTTTTCATGAGACAGGTAAACTGGTCATTTTGTAGCGCACCATATTGACAATTTCACCATGGAATGCCTTTATGTCTCATTGTTCTCTATTGTAATCTTTTACCCCTTCTTCAGCATGTAGGTTAGTGGCCGTGATTTAAAATGTCCCCACTCCTTTCCTGACTTTTCAGCTCGCTGAGATTTTTGCCTCTGAATTCTAGAATCCTTACGTATATTTCTACTCCTTAGCCTTCTATTGGGGTATTGCAGAGCCCTGAGTTTACACAGAGTTAGAAAAGGCCATCTTTAGAGGTCATCCACAGGCATCCTGGTGTGAGGGGGAAAATCCCTATTACTCGAAACCAAGAAACTTCACACAGAATCGTAGCTCTACCACTATTTAGGAGTGAGGACTTTGAGTTTCAGTTTCTTCTTTTCTAAAATGAAGATAATTATACCCCGGTCTCATGACCATATACGTATCAAAATCAAAATAGAACAATGAAGTAAACTGCGTGTTACACAACTGTACGAGCCAATATTGGAGATGAGGGAACTGAGACACGGATTCCCCCAGATTAGAGAGATGTCTCTGTGCACTGTTAGAACCAGAGAGTGTGTGCTGGAGTGGGGCGGAGGGAGTATCCTCCAGTCACTCCACTAAAGAAAATGAGAGTGTAACTGGGCCATGCTCACCTTTTCCCTACCACTGCCAGTCACTAAAACCTATTGCTTCTACCTCTCCCCCCCCACAAAAATAGCTCTCTAATCCCCTATTATAATTGCCTTCATTCACTTCTTCAAATTCCATCTGCTGGTTCACTCAACCATTAAATAAATGGACTTCTTACCATGCCCCAGGCGTAATACTAGCCATTGAAAATGTAAAGATGAATAAAATTTTATTCCAGTTTTCCAAAAGGTCACAGTTTGTTTTTTTTAAGTATGTCTTACATCCATCAGGATAAGTGGAATCAAAAAGCCAGATTATACAAGTGTTAGCAAAGATGTAGAGAAATTGGAAGATTTCTACACTACTGGTGGGAATTCAAATGGTGCAGCCACTTTGGAAAACTGCCTGGAAGTTTCTCAAATGATGAAACATAGAGTTACCATATGACCCAGCAATTCCACCCCTAAGTGAATGCTCAAGAGAATTAAAAATACATGTTCATGAGCACTTGGATGGCTCAGTTGGTTAAGCATCTGATTCTTGATTTTGGCTCAGGCCATGATCTCACTATTCATTAAATCGAGCCCATGTGGGGCTCTGTGCTGACAACACGGAGCCTGTTTGGGATTCTCTCTCTCTCTCTCTCCCTGCCCCTCCCTCATTCTCTGTCTCTCATGCATGTGTGTGCTCTCTCTCTCTCTCAAAATAAATAAATACATGTCCACACAAAACTTGTACATGAATTCTTCTGTAAATGGAAGAAGAATTCATAATAGCCAAAAGGTGGAAACAACCCAAATGCCCATGGATGAGCTAATGGACAAACAGAATGTGTTATGTCCATTCAATGGAATATTTTTCAGCCATTAAAAGAAAGGAAGTAGTGATACATGCTATAACAGGGATGAACTTTGAATACATACCATGTGAAAGAAGCCATTCACAGAAGTCCATACATTATACGATCTCCTTCATAAAAGTCCAGAAAAGGGAAATCAATAGAGACATACGCACTAGTAGACTAGTGCTTGCTCGGGGTTGAGAGTAAGGATGGGGTCAGGGAGATAGGAAGGGGGCAATAGCTAAAGGCCATGCTGCTTCTTTTTAAGGTGATGAAAGTATTCTAAAACTGATTGTGGTGAGGGTTGCACAACTCTGTGAATATACTGAAAGACACTGAAATTGCATACTTCCAGTGGGTGAATTGTATAGTATGTGAATTATATCTCAATAAAATTGTTTTGTTTTGTTTCGTTTTTTATTTTTTTTTTATTTTTTTTTAAGTATATTTTATTTTATTTTTTTTTTCAACGTTTATTTATTTTTGGGACAGAGAGAGACAGAGCATGAACGGGGGAGGGGCAGAGAGAGAGGGAGACACAGAACCGGAAACAGGCTCCAGGCTCCGAGCCATCAGCCCAGAGCCCGACGCGGGGCTCGAACTCACGGACCGCGAGATCGTGACCTGGCTGAAGTCGGACGCTTAACCGACTGCGCCACCCAGGCGCCCCTTGTTTCGTTTTTTAAAAAAGCAGAGTCACATAAGTGCCACAGAGGATTTTAATTGCCAACTCTGGAGTCCCTAGAGATTATTAAGGAGGAACTTCACCCTGAAGATCAAGAAAGGCTTTATAGAAAAGTGATGATATGGCCAAGACTTGAAATATGAGTGGGTGTTTGTTGTTCCAACGGTCCTCCTCCCTTATGTTAGTTATGCAGCCATCACAGTGATCTTTTACAAATTAAAATCTGATCATGCTAGAGAGGGGTACACAAGGGTCTTTGAGGCACTGCTGATGCTCTATTTCTTTCTGTGGGTAGAGGGTACGTGAGTTTATTTCTCTGTATATAAAGATCATATACATTCATTGGAATGGATGATACATTGTAAAATGAAGAAATATCATTGTATTATCCTACCTAAAATCAGTCATCAATACAATATCACCAACATAGTAGAGATTCATTTGCTTGGTACAACATGGCTTTGTCTCGCATTACATCCTCAGTTATTTGCACAGTATCTAAACACACCAGACCTGTTGATTTAGGTTGTCTCAGAGCCTGGAGCCATGACTTGGGTGCAGGCAGTTTATTTAAGAGGTGATCCCCAGAAGCAAGAGCGAGGGAGGGGCCAGCTAGCAGGGAAAGCCAAGAGAAGGATGCATTACTAAGGTTGCCTCTGTAGACAGTGAGGCTTTCCCTCCACCAACACCTGTGAGAAGCATACGGAATGCCTCCCAGAGTATGGTGGGGCACACCTGCTCCTATGCCCCATGGCAGCTAATTTAAGAACGGGCCAAACAGATTTCTTAAGGGATCAGAAAGGGCCCTGAGTCAGAAATGTGTATATACCTCCTAGATGTGTAGCTGGAAAAGGGAGGCGTATTTTAATAGCCTTTTTAGGTACTTTAAATATTCTTTGAAGCTTTACTGAAACTCAATGAAAAGCTACAATGTGAAGTCAGAACCCATTTTAACATCATGCTTTGGTCATTTAGAAAGTATTGCTTCACTGGGCAATGAAAATTTTCCAAATGTTCACAGATTTTATTATACAACACCAAAAAATCTTATTTGTTGATATCACCACCTATCTCATCAGAAATGTCTTTAAGTATTAGAAAGCCTTAATGCTCACTGTGGTAGGTTCAAGTTTTCAAAATTTCTTATTTCCATCTGAAAATTCAAATTTTACCACCGGCAACAAATACTGTGAGTCGTTTTCCTTCCAGTGATAGATTCATTTTCTTTCGTTTTTTTTAAGAAATTGTCTGCCAAATGTCAAAGTCTGAATAACCATAGTTTGTCAGTCATTCTTTTAAGTAAAACTGGTGTTTCATGTACCCAAAAGTCTAGATTTAATAAAACTAATACTTTTTTCTGAGTCTTTAATGGCATTGTTAAGTGAAACGTTTTCTTTTTCTTTTTCTTTTTCTTTTTTTACTGTCAGTGTATGGTGTTGAAGAATACAAATAAAAAATAGTTAGATACCACTATCTTGATTCACATAGTTTTGCCCACTATTGCTTTTGCACAATTAGTGCAAATGTCAACCCAGTAGAAAAGGTCCCATAATATCTTGGCATTATTATGACAGTTGTTTTTGCCTCAGGGAAACCCAGAGTCTCAGGGACCCCCAGAGATGCCTAAACCATGCTTTGGGGACTGCTGAATTAGAGTCCTAGTGTGCCATAAATTATTTGCAACCTTGAAAAGAATTTCAGGAGTTTATTAAACTCGACACATTTAAACAGGCTCAAAAGCATGTTCTAACACCGGCTAATTACTTAGCTCATCCTAACAGTGTCTCTTCATTAATTCTGGCCTATTTAGTTATACCCCAGACCTGTGCCCCAATTCATTCTCTGACATAGACAGCATCCAACCAGAGAGACCCAACACAACACATGAAAACAATCAGGAAAGAGAAACAGAAGTGCTTTTGCCATTCTGAAACACCTAGTTTCATTGTCAATGGGTTCCAGAATCATCAGTTTGCAGTCAAGTTTTTCTTGAATAGCTCAGCTACTTTTAGGTGTCCAAAGAGAAATTAAAGAAAGGGGCCATTGTCCATAGTCAGATTTGAGTTCTAATACATTCCTATGGACCAGATTAAAATGCAGGCAGCAGGAATGAAAGTGACTCTACAGAATGGTAAAGTCAAAGACTAGAGGTGAACTTTCTCCTTTAACACTTTCCTTGGAATGTACCATGTTTTAAAGAAGAAAGGTCGGGGCGCCTGGGTGGCGCAGTCGGTTAAGCGTCCGACTTCAGCCAGGTCACGATCTCGCGGTCCGTGAGTTCGAGCCCCGCGTCGGGCTCTGGGCTGATGGCTCAGAGCCTGGAGCCTGTTTCCGATTCTGTGTCTCCCTCTCTCTCTGCCCCTCCCCCGTTCATGCTCTGTCTCTCTCTGTCCCAAAAATAAATAAATGTTGAAAAAAAATTTTTTAAAAAAATAAAGAAGAAAGGTCATATCTTTCAGCAAGGACAACAACAGAGGAAATACTTGATAAAAATTCAAATGAAAAATACCCAAGGATTTTAGTTGACCAGTGCTTAGGCTGATTTTTCAAGACCTAGCAGGTCATATGCTTGGGAAAGCCATCTGCTGTGTGCCCTAATTTTCCTTCTGACTCATCTCTTACTGGACCATGACTGAACTGAATGCTTCATCACTAAGACAAGCGCTAAAAATATTGAGATCTTACGTTTGAATAGTGCTCCATAATTTATAAATATTCTCCTAACATTTGTTAATCACCGAAGCTGGACTAGCCATATGTATATCTGTGAGTTCATTTAGTGATAGTAGTATTTAAATTTATTGAGCATTTACTAGGTTAGACTTTGTGCTAAGCACTATATATATACTAACACTATACTATATATATATACTATATACATATATTCATAAATACATATATTTAACATATTTAGTATTTATTTAAATATTCCCAACAACCTCACAGGTAGAGCTCTTAGTATTTCGACTTCATGATGAGAAATCTGGTCTCGGGGAATTTAAATAGCTTGCTCAACATCGTGCAATTAGAAAAGAGTCCATCTGATTGAAGCTGAGGCTCTTAACCACTGGACTATTCTAGTCTAGTCTAGAATGTGCACAAAAAAGAGAAGATTGCATTGTTTGAAGTGTGCAAGGCTGTGGGAGAGAAGGAGACATCTATTAAGTGACAAGCAAAGGCATTTTTTTCTCGCCGCCAGTTTTATTTTTGGTGGTTATTGCTCTAATAACTAGAAGGAGAAAAGCATGCCTCCTCTTATGAGGCTCTGTGGCAAGTCAGACACCTGAGAAGGGTGCAAACTCCCTGGGCCCCAAGTTCATCACTGTCATGCAAATGCTGCTACTGGGAAGTATATGGCAGTCAAGTCAATTTTAGGTTTTAGGTGGTGGAGACTTTGTCAATATGAAGCAGGCCTCTGGGTTTGTCATCCACTCCTTGCAGGCTCTAAATGAATGGTGACAGTATCCTTGCTGCTCCTGGAATGGTCCTGGACCTAAGACGGTGGCTGCCATTAAGGTCTTCCCCTACAGGTAATCGGGGTCCCTGACGCACGCACGGTCAGATCTCTCAGGCCATGAGAGAACCACTTCCCTCAGTGGAGCACCAATGTCGGAACGCCCAGTTGGCTCAGTTATTCCCAGACCTGTGCTAATGAGCATGGCATCAGATTTCAATTCCTTTAGGAACCAATTGTCTCTACTTAGAGAAAAGTCTGTGCTGCTGATTCTAAGCTCCCATAATCAGAACCTTTCCTGTGGGATGGCTTGCAGGCAAGTCTTTCCTGGTGCCGGGTGCTGTTCAGAGAAGCAGTGAGGACTGAAGACAGAGGGGTCTCTGTGGAAGTAAAGGACATGCTCTAAAAACTGGTCGTAGAAATGACTTGAGGTCTCCATTCACCTATTTATTTAGCTTAATCAATATTTGTTTGATAAGGGGATAAATTCACTGTTTTCCCCTAAAGATCTTACAGCCATGATCTCTGTCTCTGATGAGAAGAGAAGAGAGGAAAGCCTCAGAATTAAAGGTGTCATTTTTTTCACAGACCCTCACACAGGATGGAGAATAGAACAGGATCCATTTTAATAGAGTTAGCAAAAGATCAAGTAACTCTATAAGGTTTCTGACTCAGACTTCCTATGTTTCCTCTTGGGATTTCCTGTCTTTGTTATGTTTCACTATCAGTAGATAATTAAATCTGTCTTTAAAATTTTACCCTGTTTTACATGTAGTGAGAAAAACTAAGGACAGGAGTGTGGCTGTGCTCCACTCGAGCATTTAAATTTGGCTTCATTCACTCCTGGGGACCAGATTTGGCGTGGACAGTACAAATCAGAATGACTCCAAGGACAAACTGAAAGTCACAGGACAGAGGGAACGCTCCCTTCCTCCTGTTCCCTGTCAGGGTGTTCTCTTTGAAGAAGGAAGGACCATGCAAGGCTACATGACAGGAAGTGCTTGATAGCAATTCAAATGAAAGATCAGGTAGGGTTTCGGTTAACGAATTCAATTAAGCTCACAATGTAATGTGGCCACTAACATTCCCGGGCTGCGTGCGTCCAAAGAAATGCAATGTCCAAATTAGAGATTACAAAAGCAAGTAGTCTCACTGTGCTTTCTGCTGGTCACTAGAAACGGCTGGAGCTTACCTGGGCTCTGCCTTTCATTAACTACATGTGCTCGGGCAAGTTTCTTCATTTCTTTCAACTTTACTTGTGTTGTCTTTAAATGGGGATTTATAGTAATAGTTCAAAGGAGGTGGTGATGAGTAAATAAAGAGTACACGGCAGAAATGTAGCCTGGCACATGGCCTATAAGTAAGAGCCAAGAATAACAATGCAGATATTACTGTAGCTGCTTTGTATGCTCTGCCTCTCAATATAAGTGAAGGCCCCTAGGTTTCAAAGAACAAAATATCTGCCTCCCATACATACAATGAAGACTTTAATAAAAATATATGGAGGCTTTATGGGGCGACTGGGTGGCTCAGTCAGTTAAGTGTCTGACTTCAGCTCAGTTCATGATCTCACAATTTGTGAGTTCAAGACCCACATCAGGCTTGTGCAGCACAGAGCCTGGAGCCCACTCTGAATTCTGTGTCTCTGTCTCTCTGCCCCTCCCCTGCTCACACACTCTCTCTCAAAAATAAATAAACATTACAAAATATATATGGAGGCTTTAAAAACTTCATGGGGAAACTGGAGGGTCAAATGAGGCAAATGAGAAGGGACAGGTAGTGTTGGAGGTCCAAGCAGCAGGGGAAATTTGGGCAGGCAATCTTGCAGTCATTCTGTCTAAGATCCACATGCTAGCTTGGATCACATTTGCAGTGGGGAAAAATACTCCCCCCAAAGAAATCTTGCACTGTTACTTGTAAGAAGGCTGACTACCTAAGAAGCCAACAAATACTTCTAATATCTCTGATAAGATACTTCTCCTTTAAAATGTAAATTAAATAATTTACGTCAGAATTGCATTTACTGGTGTGGGGAACTGATTGAAAAGCATACTTGAATCCCATTTGCGAGGGATTTCAAGAGCCCAGGTGAAAAAATGCATCATGTAATTATCATAGTGTCCACTAGATGGCAGTCATAAGGGTTAGGCATTATTTAAAAACATGTCCACAGCAAAATCTCCTAAAATGTTAAGCACTTTAACATTTGTTTTCTAATTAGCTTCACACAATAGTCCAGCAATCGTGAAATTATTATCTCAAGAGTTTCTATTTGAGAAAACTAATTTGCAGAGAAATTCACCAACTTGTCCTATGCCTGGAGTTTAATATTTAATCTAGTCTATTTTCTGTGCCTTTTCTACTAACTAACCTTACTTCTACTAACCTTAAATTCTTCACACTTAAAAAGTTTCAAGAACTCTAAAATTTTCAAGCTTAAAAATTGGAAGTGACCTTTAAAATCATCTATCTAATCTGTTCATTTTCAAGGTGAGGAAACAGGGTTCCAGAGAATTTAGGTAACTTACTCAAGGTCATAGCCAAGTCTGGGCTAAACCCTGAGTCCCACCCAGACCCGGGGTCTTTTTAACAAAACATACTTATTTCAGGGTGTTTTTAACAAAACATACTTATTTCATGGAGACTGCTTAGGATTTCGTCTCTCTCTCTCTCTCTCTCTCTCTGCCCTTCCCTACCTCTCTCTCAAAAATAAGTAAATAAACATTAAAAAAACACATATTTCCTTCTCATACACCATGTTGCACCACAAGTATATTCCCTTACCAAACTTCACTAATAATACCTGCAGAATTGAATCAATGTCTTTTTTTAAATTTTTTAATTGTTTGTTTGTTTGTTTGTTTGTTTGTTTCAGAGAGAAAGAGAGAGAGAGACAGATTGCTAGTGTGGAGGGGCAGAGAGAGGGACACACAGAATCTGAAGCAGGCTCCAGGCTCAGAGCAAGCTGTCAGCACAGAGCTCGTCGTGGGGCTCAAACCCGACTGTGAGATCATGACCTGAGCCAAAGTCGGATACTCAGCTGACTGGGCCACCCAGATGCCCCCGAACCAAAGTCTTTAGTAAAGCTTTGTAGAGCACAGGTATGCAATTTGGCTAAAATGTCCATCCTCAGGATGCCCATAAACCCTACAGCCATCTTCAGTGACAAACAAAACCAGAGTCTACCTGTGTCAAGAGTATCCTATCTGGCATTGCAGCTCACCTCTTCTGGCTGTAGGAGAGCTGCTACAATGAAATGTGTGTTTTGTGGCTTGTCTGCTAAATGTTATGCTCTCAAGTAGTGAATTAGGCAGTATATTGTGTAAGATAGCCCAGACACATAAAAGAAACATCTACGCTGCCAAAGAGGAGCTAAGACCTACAGCATCCACAGAAGATCTATGGTCACCCCAGGAGCAATTGGCAATATTGTCACCATTCATTACGGAAATGGCCTTGAGCTAATGGCCAACTCAGAGGATATTGTTCACACTGACAAAGAGCTCTGCTCATGCTGTTCTCTTCACCCCCCCCCCACCTCTGTCCAACACATACAAACCCTGAGAATTACAACCCCTTCACCTTGGTCAGTTTTTTTAGTTCAATGTATAATGAAACTTTTCAACATTCCTACGTGTCATTCTTCCATATGTACTGGTTCTGCATTGAAAGCATTCTTTCTAAGCTTATCATGCTGCACCATGAAACCTTTGGCCAAATATAACATCCAGCTAGTTCTGGAAAACTTCTGTTCTTACATAGTAAAAGGAAAGATCATGTAATAGAAAGGGCTCATCAGGTAGACAACTGATGGACAGTGGACAACTACCTTGACTACTAATCAGTAGAGGGCCTTTGATTTTGCTGTCGTGTGTGTGTGTGTGTGTGTGTGTGTGTGTGTGAGGTCCCCCAGTCTTCCAATGTTCAATGAGATTTAACATTGTTGCTATCAAAACTGGGTAAATAATATCTGCCACGGTTGGGGCTATTTATGTGCAAGTAATAGTAACCACCTTAAGCTAGATTAAGCAAAAATTAGAAGAATTTATTCAGAAAACAAGGATGTATTACAACCCAGAAAAGAAGTAAAACCTTAAGAAGAGCTAAAACCAGAAACTGAAAATAAAAAATGTTTCCTCATTCTCTATCTCTTGTCTCTGAATCTTCTTTAATCTTCATCGTGGCAGGCCAACTTCTTTGCCTCTCTGTTGAGACACCAGAAGGCAGCGGAGAATGGTGGCTACAAGGTGACCAGCTGAAGGCATTTTACAAAGCTCTCTAAGAGCAGTTTTCAACATAGGTAGAACGGGTCTGTTAATAGTTGCCTTTCTCCCTCAAAGATTAAATAAGCTAATACATGTAAAGTGCTTAGTAAAGCCCTAACATACAGTAAGCATTGAACACAGCTATTATTACTACAGGTGCAGAAGCTCTTACCCTTAATTTAAATCCAAAAGTTGTAAAAATCAAAAAGCTTTTGTAAGTTTTTAGCAAAATTATTTGGTGTCAAAACATGACCTGAATTGAGTTGACGCAATCGAATTCTTTATTCCACTTAGTGTGCGTGTGTGTGTTTTCAGACAGAAATAATAGTATGTTTGGTTATGGTGTGCTGCTGGGTGCCCACTGGGGACACCAGGAAGTATAGGGTATATGCACCTAATCTTCCTAAAATTCAAAAATTCCAAATTCTGAAACAGATCTGGTTTTGGAAAAGGGATGATGGGCTTGTTTTACTACTACTAACAAATTTACTTTAAGGCCCAATGCTTTGGATCGTGATGTGTACTGAATGGTAGAGTCAATATTTGAACATCACTGGCATAGCAAACTTCTTCACTGCATCTCAGTCTCAAAATAATTCTGTCCCATTTGGCAACTGAAAGTCATTTTATTTCTTTAACAACGGCAACAAAAACAACGCAACTCTAGCCAGTGTATTAGTCAGCTCGAGGTGCCATAACCAAATACCATAGACTGGGTGGCTTACCCAACAGCAACTTACCTGGAGGCTGGAAGTCTGAGATCAGGCTGCCACCATGAGCAGGTTCTGGTGAGACTCCTCCTGGCTTACAGAGAAGTCACCTTCCCACTGCATGACCTCTTCTTTGTGTATGCATGATGAGAGAGAGCAAAGCAAACCCTTTGCCGTCACTTTTCATAAGGACACTGATCCCTTCCTGTGAGTCTCACCCTCGCGATCTCATCTCATCCTAATTATCTCCTAAAGATCCTATCTCCAAACACCATCACATTGGGGGTTAGGGGTTCAACATATGAATTTAGAGAGGACACAAACATTCAGTCCCTAAGAGCTAGTTATCCAAATGGCTCACACAAGGTACGTGATATTTTTTCATTCACTCCTTCCTTCATTTATTCATTAACACTTTCAATTGAGCATCTTCTATATCCACAAACTAGTACTTATTCAAGGTCAAGAGAGGCTGATATGGGGACTACTACCACATTGCTAGTGAGATCCAGCTTGCTTCCTTTTTCTCCAAGTTACCACTAGCAAGCACACAGAGGAAAGTAGTTAGAAAGAAGAAGTGTCGGTGTGTGGTTTACTGTAGGGAGCGCTCTCCTGTCATTTGGACACTAGACTCTTCAGTTTTGCATGTCTCTACTTCCGGCAATGAAGTGGAGTGAACATCACAATTGCATCTTACATGCCTGCCATCTGACCCACCCCTGGAAATCTGGTCTCCAAGGCCAGCTCTCTGGTGAAGGAAGCCATGCAGAATGGATTGTGGCCTAATTGTGTCTGCTTGTTACAACGCACTGTCCTTAGTCTCCCAAGGGCTCTGCCCCAGAGCATTCCCTACACAGCCAAGTCCATTTGGCAAGCAATGCCTCTAACAAAGCAATGAGCTTGGCCTCATTAATGTGTTTGCCTCAAGGTCTGTAGTGCTCCTCCTTTCACTCTGTGGGCTCAAATTCTTTGATTTTCCAGGGTTTAGTATACTCAAGGTAACAGATGGAGTAGAGAGACCTGGACTTCTTTGTCATAAATGAACACCGCTCCAACAGGCTTACAGTGAACTTGGGCAATCCTTTTACTAGATTTATCCTTTATCCTTTACTAGATTTATCCTTTACTAGTTATTATGTTCCCAACCTATACAGTGAGGAGTTTGGCTAAGACAGTGATTTCAAATGTTGTAATAGCAGCAGAATCACTTGTACCAAACAAAGCTTATATAGGAGCCCAATATGCTTCATGCTCCAGTAATAAGTATTACTGGCCAAATCCTAGCAGAAGGCAGTACAGTTCATCGGGATTGCCCATAAAAGTCAGCCTCCCATGACCCAGGCGATTTATTTTACAGATGAAGAAACTAAGGCACCAAGATGTTAAGCACTTGGCCAAGATGCCCCAGCCGGTAAGTCCTGAAGGCAGAATATGAACCCAGGCAGCCTCAGACTAGAGGTCACCATCTTGTCCTTGAAGCGATGCTCTGCCTTGTGATAGAGTAAGAGTATAATCACAGTACAAAGAAGGTAATGAGCTCTGCTGGAGTGGGCCTTGAAGGATATGTAGAACTTTGCCAGACATAATAAGGATAGGGCTGGGGAGGAAGAGGATGGAAGTGGATTCATAGCCAGAACAGGATGTGCAAACCATGTGTTTCCAACAACATTGGTGAGCATGAGAATCATTTTGACCAACTTTAGAGAAGAGTTTGGATGTGTGTGGGAAATGAACCTGAAGAAGTGGCTCGAAGTCAGATCATGGAGGGTCTTGTATGTTATTCAGGGTGGTGTGGACTGAAGCCTATATACAAAGTGATACGCTTGAAGGCTTTTAAGCAGTGGAATAACATAAGCAGATTTGCCCTTTAGAAACTTGGCAATGTGGTGAATGAATTGGAGTAGGCAAGATGTTGGGGGTGGGGGGGTCAGTTAGAAGACTATTACATCAGCCCAGGAAAAAAGATGATCAGCATGTTACTTAAGGCAGTAGCAGTGGAGAAAAACAGAAAAGCAGAGATTCTTGAGAGATTTAGAAGGGAGAATCATCACAGCCTCGTGGACAGGTGGATGTGGGAGTTGGAGAAAGGGAGGAGTCCATCACAATTCTCAGGTTTCTAAATTACAGAATTTCTATGCCATATATGCCTCTGTTTCTATTATTTTACTTCTGGTTCAATTATTTTTATAGGGCATTTATTGAGTGCCTTCTCTGAGCCAAAATCTATGCTAGATGCTGTGGAGAGAAGGATGAGTGAGACAGAATGTTTTCCCTAGTTAAGGAGACAGACACATATGCAGACAATTTCAACACAATGTAATAACTGTTATCATAAAGATATGCACAGGAATCACATTCTAGTGTAATTATTCATTTATACCACCTACAGCATTTCTTCTTCACTTTTGGGTCCTCAGGTGTCATGGCCATTGCCTCTCAAAGATTAAGCATTGGATGGGGTTAGATCTTCAGGACAGTTCCATTAGGATCAAAATCAGTTCCCCATGAGTCTCATAGGGCTCATATCTGTCAGAGAATGAGTAGTATATCCTAACCCCAAGACTGCATACATTCTTGGCCTACCATAGTTCATTAGCTTATGTCTATAAAAATGCCCAGTGAAACACAGCAAGGAAGGAAAAGCAGAGCCTACCTGACTCAGGAGCCCCCTCCCTACTATTAGAATCAGAATATAAAGTTTCCAGGCTCTTGTTGGAGAGCAAGCTCCACCCAGGTTAAGATAAGGCCCTTCCTTCCACAATTACCCCTTAAAAATACATGGTTTCAGTGAAATCAAAACATTATTCAAATCTTCATTCAATTTACTTTGCCTTCTCTACCCCAAATGAATGGAATGAAACATTATTCTGTAAATGTTGCAGTCCCCATTATAAGCTTCATAATATGGAATTATTTCTAATAATTTCTGAAAATCTTTACTTGAGACAAAAAAATACATGTTATTTGTAGTCTCCCTTCCCCTACCAAGTATCATCTAGTATTAGTTATTGTAGAAAACTTTACTTGAGTTATCCCAAAACTAAATTGTCCAAAATTCTATATAATGTCCCTGCACCAAACTTCCATTTATGCACTTCACAGAAACACAAGGTGTTTCCTGCCTTCCTCAACAGATGAAACATAATTCAGAGATTCATGCTCACATTTGGGTATTGGATTCAACAAATAGAGTCTGATTCCTAAGTCCCTGACTGAGACAGTTTGGAAACCATGCAAATATGCACACATATAATTTAAGTCATTGTTCCAGTTACTAATGCTACCTAAAATGTTATCCAATATTTGGTTGTTTAAAACAACAATTTTTTTATGCTCACAGATTTTTGTGCATCAGGAATTAGGATGGGAACAGTGAAGATAGTTTGGGGAGCAGGTGGACCCAAAGACTGGGGTTGACCTAATGTCTTACGGCGAGAATTACATGAGGGCATGTTCACCACAAGGCTGGTGCCTGACCTGGGATGACTCAGACAAGGGCTGTCGACCAGAGCCCCTCCCCTAGAAGCTCCGTGTTGACTTCCATATAGTATGGCAGCCAAAGGCTACTTACATGTCATACATGGCACTCAGGAAATGTGAGTGATGCAGCCAGAAAGGCAGAAGATACATGACCTCTTATGCCCTGGTCTGAGAAGTCCCGTACTGTTCCTTCCACTGTACCCCATTGGTTGAAGCAATCACCACCCTCCCAGACTCAAGAGCCGGAGAATTAGACTTCTCTTCTTGATGGGGAGAGACAGGGTCATGTTGAAGAGCACGTATGATAGGAGATGTCTTTGGAAATTATGATGTGACATAGTTATTATAATTTAATATAACTGGAATAAAATTTCCTTTCTCAAACGTTGCAATTTTTAATAATGCTAAAAGTTGTAATATTCAAATTCTCGGACTATGCAGCTGAAGTCATTGGGCCTCTGGAGATGACAGTGTGCTTTCTAATTATTTGGGGCAGGGGGAAAGTTGAAAAGTCGCTAGTAATAGTAAATGGTTTCAGTTCCCACTATCCTCAAATGCCACTTTGGGGCAGAAATCAGGGATGGAAGAGTTTATTTTCAGAGTTGTTAGGGTATCTGCCTCAAAAAGTCTGATACATCACAGCACTGTTGTAGAGGCCATATCTAAAAAAAAGAAAAGAAAAAGAAAAAGGAAAAAAAAACAACTTCCTAATGTATTTTGTTGCTTTATAATTTGGTATTTTTGTTTGTTTGCCTTGTAACCATTCCAACATGTTGCCTCATGGAGATACCATCTAAGTAAGGACCCAGCAGAAGAGAAGTTCGTGGGGTGCCTGGGTTGCTCAGTTGGTTAAACTTCCAACTCTTGATCTCTGCTCAGCTCATGGCCTCATGGTTCTTGTGAGTTTGAGCTTAGCTGACAATGCCAGGGCGGGGCCTGCTTGGAATTCTGTCTCTCCCTCTCTCCACCCCCTCCCCAACTCGTGCAAGTAAGGGCATATGCTCTCTCTCTCTCTCTCTCTCTCTCAAAATAAATAAACTTTAAAAAAGAAGAAGAAGAACAAGAGGAGGAGTTCCTACCCTACAGTTGAAAACCCTTCCATGACAGGGAGGAAAGGGCAATAACTGGTAGATGGGAGCTTTCCCTAGCTTTGGTGCTGAATCTCTGGAGGTGTATAGTTAAAAATAACCAGAGAGTTTTGGGGAAATCCACAGAAGAGATGTTTTTCCTTTCGTTACGGAAGGCTAGAAAAATTTCAAGCCTCTTAGGGAATTCCTGTGTTGAGAGAGAGCTGGTGCTGCATAGGAGGTAGTTCAAGGCACCTACTCAAGGGCCTGGGGCAAACCCAGCCTCATTCACATTCATACTTCTAGCACCCCTACAGGGAATGCCAAAATGCTGAGACCCTGGGGACTGGAAAAGACCCATGATGAGACTCGGAAACTTAGGAACTCTAGTCTTCAGCCACAGCCATGCGTGTCACGTATGTCCAAAGGGGTGATCACTCAGTGATTGTGGATAGGACACTCAGTGACCAGTAGAACATCGTTTGTGGAGACATCACAAGTAGGCATCAAGTATGTCTCCTCCCACAGAACAAAACGTTACTTGAATACTACCTCTCCCAACTACCTGCCTCTTCCCGCTTTAAAATTATCAGTTCCCTGGAAAGGAACACAGACAGGAGAGCCAGGGGTATGCGACAGGGAATCTAGAGCTCACAATATTTAGGTTCTGCTATGCTCTGAATGTTGATGTCCCCTCAAAAGTCATATGTTGAAACCTAACATTCAAGATGATGGTATTAGGAGGTGGGGGCTTCGGGGACTGATTAGGCCGTGAGGGCAGAACCCTCACAAAAGCCCTACTGAAAGCACTCTGGGAAAGCTCCCTAGTCCCTTTCCACCATGTGAGGACACAGAGAACCAATAAGAGGGCTCTCACAGAAGCCAACCATACTGGTAACTTGATCTTGGATTTCCCAGCTTCCAGAGCTGTGAGAAGTAAATTTCTGTTGGTAACAAACAACTCCGTCTGGGGTATTTTGTTTTAGCAGCCCAAATGGACCAGGACAACTACCCTGAATCGATATTTATCTAGAGAAGACTGGGTTTATCCTAAAGACATCGTTTGTTCCAAAAGATAATGAGATTGCCTTGAATGGACAGATGCAGTTTCTTTATTCCACCACCAGGTAGGAGCTGGGGTAGAATGGAAGAGGGGAGGCAAGAACTGTGTGAGACCAGCTGAAAAATAGAAAGCATTCCTCTGTTTATACATTGGAATTGTAGTGGATACTTGAGGTCATGCTTCAAGTAGTACACTGTAATAATCTGTTCATAAAACTCTTTCTCTGCTAGACTTCAAGCTCCCTGGGGGCAGGAATCTTTCCTGTGCATCTTTCTATCTCCAGGCCTGGCACAAAGGAGGGCAATCTATAACTTTCTGCTGAAAGAATAAACATCCCATCAGGGTACCAACCTACAGAAAGGGGCTCAGCTGTAGGTTACTCTGGGTTTGTATAACCATTGGATAAACAGGCCAGGTTTATTTAGACAAATAGCAAAAGTCCCAAAGTTTGAAAACTCATTTCCCCGTACTCTTCTAGCCTTGCTGTGTGACTTCACCTTGAGTTATGAAACAGTTATATAATAGAAATCCCCAGCAGAGCACTGCACTTGAAGCTGATTCTGTTTTGTTCAAATGAAACCCAGATTCCAGGTACATAATGATGGCACCCCAGAGCTATTATCAGTGTATATTGTGGCTTTGGTGTTGATAATGAGCATGTTCAAGTACATTCCATTCCTCTTTCTGTTTTAATCTCAACATCCCTCTGGTTACAAAGCAGTGAGCCGGCCTTATCTCTTCCTCTTCTGTCTGCTTTGGTTCTTTTCAGCATATTCTTGGGTCAAGGGTGAGATTCCATTCCTGGCTCTCAGCTGTAACTCACCTGGAACAAACCCTTCTTTGCTCTTACTGTCCCCAATTGTGCTTTCAAAAAAAGACAGGCATGGGGACTACTCCATGTTCTGTCCTAGAAAATTTCTTTTCACTCAAGTCTGTAAAAGGAATGTTCAAAACGTGATAACTATATTCCTTTTGGTCACACCCCACCCAGCCATATGTTGTTGTTTTTCCAGCACACTTGGATTTTTTTGCAGGATGGCAATATGTTGTTTTTTTGGGTTGCTGCTTGTTTTGGAGTGCTTTTTTTTAGTCCTGTGGTCGTGAGAAATATGCCACATTTCTGGGATCAGCCCCCTTGACTAGACCCCACATTTCATTGGAGTCGGTGAGTCTCTGACTAAAGGATTTGAAGACAGGGGAACATACTTCTTTTTCTTGTCCTGGTAGGTCTCCAGATATGGAAAAGAAGGCAGTTAGCAAAGCAACCATCATTTTTATTCCTAAAAGTGAAAATGGTCTCCAGCCCCACCAACTTCAAAGACACCGGTGGAATATTCCTGTGTTTTTGTTATGTGTCTGAGTTCCTGTTCACACACTCACACGTGTGTATTCGTACAGACAAATTTTTCTTTCTTGTTTAACTATTTCATTTTTTTCCCTCTGTTACTTCTATTCTTGAGCATGCCCTTAACTAGGGCACTTATTTTTCTTCTTTGTGCCTCTAACCCTGAGCTACCTGGAGAAATCATAATAATAGCATTGTTGATTGAGGCACTGGGCATGTCTGCCCCTGATTTTCACAACCCCTGAGAGCCAGAAAGGCTGAGATCAAAAACTTGCTGTTAACAGAGCCACCAAGCGGCAGCGCAGGGAAAACACAGGTTTCACTGGCTTCTGGCCTGGCATTCTGTTCGCCTCGCCCCGAAAAGCTGTCTCTCTCTCCATCTCCTGCCCTTAGCTCTGCCCAGGAAAATTCAACATCCCTTCTAGAACTGGCTCACCGTAAAGCTTATCCTGATCCCCATCCCCATGTGACTTCTCTCCCTTGAACCTCTCTCCTTTGAACCTCTGAAAGCAGGAACTTCCTCCATTTATAATCAGACTCCCGACCCTGAAACGTTTCCATTTTTGTCTCAACTTCCACCATTTCCATAGTTGTCCTAACTTCCAAAGTGACACTGATAAGCACTTTACATGCAAGGGCCTTGGTCTTGCTCATGGTTTTATCCTGCTAAGTGGGTAGTTATATGGATTCTGGAATCAGACAAGCCTGAATTTGAGTTCAGAGCAATTTGCCTTTACACACTAAGGTATGCTTTCTTCACATGTAAACATGTAACAATGCCAATCTCTAGTTAACTACAAGGATCAAACAGAATAACTGCCTATAGATTAGTAGCTCTAAATCCTCCATTTTTTAGGAAAGTTCTATGGTTCTCTGGGACTTTCACGTACAGAACTGTTGGTCTTTATCAATGCATTGCCTCCCCAACATCAATAGACATATTTATTCCCCAACGCAAATCCTGCAGCAGCACAGTGTACCTGTTTTTCTGGCATTTGACACATTACTGTGTAAATGGAAACTTGATGTGAGTACACTTCATTCTGGCTGGAATACCCAAGGGAAAAAAAGAAGCATTTTGCTGGAAGTGACTAGTTGGAAAATTTAGTTTATCCACTATTATTTCCTCGGCACCTTCTGTCTGCATGCCAAGCCCTATACTAAATATTTATAACAATTATTTAATTAACCAATAATTAGAACAACTATTGTTACAATGATGATAATATGCATTGACTTTATGCAAGCTTATTCTAAGCAGTTCTTCGTGGATTCTTTTAATCTTTACGACAACTCTGTGAAGATGTCACTATTATTATCCCCATTTTGCAGAGGAGAAAACTGAGTTTTACGGGTTTTAAACAACTTGCAGAACGTTCACATACCTAGCTTGAGGCCGTCTGACATGTCCCCTATTCAACATTGACCCTTTTCAACATTTATGATAAAACTGGATTCTTACTACAAGCCTTGGAGGCAGGTGAGGTCAGTAGTATTTGAGAAGAGGAACTAGGCTGGGAGAGGCTAGGGGCTTGTACAAGTTCAGTTCCCTTGAAAGTAAAAATGCAGGGCTGTGAGCCAATCCATGTGCTTTGTTGCACTCCAGTCTAGTGTTAAAAAAAAATTAAATAGAGTAAATGTGAAGATCAAATTGGCTGTATTAAGCAATTCAGGAATCGGGCAGCATCCCACCTAGCAAGCAGAAGGGAGCTCTGAGGAACTGTACAAGATAGGTTTCTATTAGGAAAAGGGTGGGGCAGGAAATTACCAGCAAAAGAAAAGAAAGCATTGCTTCAGGCAAGGTCACCTTCCCTTGGGGGGCGGGGGGGAAGTGGGGTTCTTGTTAGGGGGAGGTGGATTACCTCATCTTCCTTTGGGAGATGGAGGAAGCCCATTGACATGGGTGCCAACCCTGAAAATTCCTGGCTGATTGGTTTAAAATTCCACTCCTAGAGAGGTTGCAACTGCAACTGAGTCTTGGTTTGCTGTCGTGGGAGCTGGTGACTCCACCTTGGCACTGTGGTTTGCTTTTTATGTTTCCCCTCCTACCATAATTAGATTCTTCTTCATAGGGTAAAATGGAGGGACACGAGGGCAGAAAGGACTCAGTTCATTATTCTCCAATCCACATGGTCAAGGAGAGTTAATGGTCTCTTTCCAAATCCTTATTAGAGATGGCAGAAACTCATTTATTTTCATTTTAACTGTCAGCCTTAAATTTCCTGTCAAAGTCTTAACAATAACATTTTGAACTTCACAGACATTTGATACACACAACACTCCCCTCTTCGACTAAGACTTGATTTTGTTTTACCATATCTATACTCCATGTCTTAAAAATATTTTTCGTTTTCCTCTCTTTGAGCAAGCGGTGAATCCTGCAATACTGGCCCCCATGTTGCACTTGCAGCCACAGGCGGTGCGACAGTTGACCTTGCGGCAGGCGGGCAGGCAGAATCCCATCAGTATTCCTAGAGACCAACTTCCTGTTTACATCAGAATATCTTAGGCGGCTACTCTGTGATTATCTTGCTGATACCCTTTATCTCTTCCTTGTAAATTAAAACAAAAGAAAGAAAACTTCTCAAATCATTATTTACGTCTCATTCAGAGGTGCTATTTTGATATTTCCCTTCTACCACTGATGCTCTGGTTTGGAGGCAGCCAGAGCAGGGCCCAGAGGGTTCCACCTGACTGGCTTCTGAAGGAAGCAACGCCCTGGCCACGGGCAGCACACATCCTGTGACATAGAAACTTTAAAGCGCACAGTTGGTCTTTTATGTTGGCTCCAGGACAACCCTCGGCTTTTATTCTCCCATTCCTTTGTTGGTGATGTTTTCATGGATAAAACTGTCCTTTCTTCTCATTTTTAAGGTTACCTTTTGTAGTCTCACTCATCCTTCGGGGATCAGTAGAATGCATGGCGATATGGAGGAAAATAAAGCAGGAGAGCAAAACACAATGGGTAGTGGGGGGAGTGAGGGGGAGTCAGATTTAATTCTAATTAGATGGGGTTGAGGTGGACCTCACCGGAAAGGTGATATGGAAGCACGGGAGCTGGCGATAAGGATAACTGGAGGGTGGTAGTTCAGGCTGAGGGTAGACAAGTGTTTGAGGAGAGCCCATCTAGCCGGCGTGGGGCAGCAGCACTTGAAGAGAGATGGTTAGAGCTTGGGGCAATGGAGAGTTGCAGAGGTTGAGGTGAGAGAAGAGAGCCTGCAGTAAAAGGTGGGGCCAGATATTGTGGACCATTATTAAGAATCTGACTTTCACTCTAAGTGAGATGGGGATTACTTTCATAATGTTGGTAGAGTTAGTTATTAGGTAGCTAGCAGCTCTGCAAGTAACCAGCATAGACAGTTACCTCTTTGTCATGATTTGAGAAGCGTTCATAGGTTACTGTGTTCAGGTTATCTCTCCATCGGTCATTTGACAACGAGAAGATGAGTATCCTTTGAACCAAAGACTTGGGTTCCAGTCTTACCTGTAGTATTACTGTTTGGGTGTCCTGGGGTAAGTCACTTATTGTTGCTCTATTGTTCTACTGTTGCTCAGTTTCCTCATATGCAAAATGGGGATGATGAGACCTCTAATTTGTTTAACGGGACATGTTGGAGAAATGAGAAAATGTTCCTGAAAAGACTTTGACGTACAAAGTATTATACAAATCCTATATTACTTTCATCCAGGCAGAAAAATCTCTAGAGAAATCAATGCAAGTGCGATCCACAATTATCAAGACATGCAGATAAACATTGGTTGATCAGATGACATGGCTGTTCACGTAGCCAGATCCCTTTGAAATAGCACCACATCACCAGTGAGTTGAACTTTGGTAAGGTACAGTGAAGAATGATTCTAGAATGCAAGAACATCACAGGACGCATATTAGTTTCCCAAGCCTGCTGTAACAAATGACCACAAACTGGTGTGGCTTAAAACAACACAAACATACTCTCTCTCACAGATTTGAAGGTCAGAAGCCCAAAATTAAAGTGACAGCGTAGCCACTAGATGACAGCTATCTCCCAAGACTCTTATGGGAGGATTCTCCCTCACCGATTCCAACTTCTTGTGACCCCATGCATTCGTTGGGGTGTGGCTGCAGAACTCTACTCTCATCTGTCTTCACATGGCCTTCTTCTGCTTTGCCAGTGTATCTTTCTAAGGACACTTGTCCTTAGATTTAGGGCCCACCTAAACAATCTCGAGTTCCTTAATTAAATTATATCTGCAAAGACTCCCTTTCTAAATAAGTCCATATTCACAAGTTCTGGGGATTAGGATGTGGACCTATCATTTGGGGGGCATCATTCAACTCACTACAAGGGGGTTCCTGGCAATAAAAGACAGCTTGAGGACAAGAGCCAGTCACTAGAGAAAAGCCATGAGAAATAACGGGACAGATTGGAATTTGGCTGTAACATACTCAGAATTGAAAAGTCAGTTCTCAAAGCCTCTTTCTCCTAGGAAACTCAAGCTCTCTCTCTCCCAAAATGAAAAAGCTCAGTATCTTATTCTGTCTCATCTAATCTAGTTTAGAGTACCTGTTGATATAAATTTTTCCTTACCTAAACTAGATTATGGATATTAGAGCTTGAAAGGTCCATTGAAATTATCTAAGTTAACTTTGTCCTTTTAAACCATAGTGAATTTTTCAAGTTCTATGGTTAGTAATGAGATGAGACCCCAAGTGCCCTCCTTAATGTCCATCACCCATTTACCTCACCCCTATCAAACCTCAGTTTGTTCTCTGTATTTAAGAGTCCTTTATGACTTGCCTCCCTCTCTGTTTTTATCTTATTTTTCCTTCCCTTCTCCTATGATCATCTGTTAAGTTTTTCAAACGCCACATATGGGTGAAATCATAGATCTGTCCTTCTCTGACTTATTTCACTTAGCATACTACCCTCCAGTTCCATCCACATTGTTGCAAATGGCAAGATTTCATTCTTTTTCATTGCCGCGTGCTATTCTATTATATATACCTACACCATATCTTCTTAATCCATTCATCAGTTGGTGGATATTCGGGCTCCTTTCATAATTTGGAAATAAGAGTCCTGGGTTAGATGGCTTCCCAAGGGAATTCTACCAGACATTTAAAGCAGAGTTAATACCTACTGTTCTCAAACTGTTCCAAAAAGTAGGAATGGAAGGAAAGCTTCCAGACTCATTCTATGAAGCCAGTCATTACCTTGATTCCAAAACCAAAGACCCCACTAAAAAGGAGAATTACAGGCTAATATCCCTGATGAACCTGGATGCAAAAGTTCTCAACAAGACACTAGCAAATCGAATTAAATAGTACCTTAAAAGAATTATCCACCATGATCAAGTGGAATCCATTTTCTGTTTTGTATTTAATAGAGGTACACCCAACTAACTTCTAAGTGGGGGAGGTGGTAGAGATTCTCTAGGAACTTACTAGAGACACATTTTTAAGCGTGAAGCCTTACTGAGAAGCACCAAAAAAAATTGTTTTAAGTGTTTCCTCTTCTTTACTAATGTTCTTTCAGTGTGTGTGTGTGTGTGTGTGTGTGTGTGTGTGTGTGTCTGGCTCCAGCATGTATGGCACATGAGGTAAACCAATAATGGGTAATGTCAATAATAATAATAATAATAATAATAATAATAGCAACATATTTCCACTTATGGAGACAGAAGCTCTGAATATGACTAGGTCTTCTGAGGGTCTAGGTGACCCTAGGTAACTTACCCTATATTCAATTTTAAAAAAGGCTTTTTTGAGGGCATGCCATTGATTTCACAGACGTTTATTAATCTCCTGGTACGGACCGAGCTCTGAGCTAGCCGACCCGTCTCCAGCAGCAAGTCCCTCATAAGCCAAACTCAGTGGGCTGGGGAAGAGTCAGGGCAGGGCAATTAAAAATATTCAGCCAAGTGTGGCTACCTCCAGCTGCTCCTTTGCATCTTAACATTCCCTTCTATCTCATGCCATCCCCAACTCACTGTTGTCACCTAGTGACCTATTTATCATTATATAAAATCATTATATAAAATGCAGAATAAGTATAAGTGGAAGATTAAAGTAACACCTTTACTTCTCTCTCCCTAGACAACTAAAACAAAACAACAAAACAAAACAAAAATACCTCGGGTAAGCATTTAGTTGAATCCCTAAGAGGGGCCATTGTGAACCAAAGGAAACGGATGCTAACAAGTTCAATTATGGGACCCTTGAACTCATCTGAGTTTTGGATACTTACGTCCAACCACCTGCATTATATCCCTCACCTACAGCAGCTTATGAGTAGACAGACATCTCAAACTTAACAACCTAACCGGAATTCTTGAATTTTGTACCCCCCGCCCCCTCACCACTACCACCATCACATGTCAGTGGGGCAACATTTAACAGAGAGCACTGTGGTGAGGGGTTCCAGACAATTACCAGGAGCAAAACAGCTGTTGATCCAAGGCCACGCTGGGAGTAACTGAGAGGAGTCCACGGCGGTGAGGCTGAGCACCAGCCACCCCACACAGAGGGCCCTGGCTCCAACCTCCCGGTTCCCACTGCCTCTGGGAGGACACCAATACCGAGGACAAAGCGAGGGGAAAGACTGCGGCTTCCCTCCGCCCTCCTATTCCTCAGGTTTGACCTGTGAGTCTCAACCTTCCTTCTCAAGCTCCGTTTGGGTTTGCTAATATTTGTTTGTATTTGTCTTCAGCAGGACAAGCTACATAATTTACAAAGCCCAGAGCAAAATAAAAATGTGGTCACTCTGTTTAAAAATGATTAATAACTTCAAAAAAAATAAAATAAAATAAAAATAATTAATAACTTCAAGGTGGCGACAGCAAGGCATTCAACCTAGCTCAGGACCCTTCTTAGGATGGGGCCTTGTGGGACTGCACGGGTCACATACTCCTGAAACCTTCCGTGGTCCTCTGTAGTCCTCCTCTGGGTTCAGAGCACCAGCTCTGTGCCGTCCGAATGCCACTAGCTGCACTCAGCATTTTAGGTGCTTTTCTGAGACCCCTTCACCATCTGTGTCTTAGAATCCTTACTGTCTTAGTTGTATAAAAATTTCATTTATATTCTGGGTTTTATCGTATTATTGTTTCGAAGACTGAGAATAGATTCTGATAAGTTTTAAGTTGTTCTATTCATGCTGACATGGAACACAAAGACATATGTCCACCCGACACCCTCAAATGGGGTTACTAATGAAGCGAGGATTCGTCTTCACCTGACGCAGTCCCAGAACATCCCGCAAGCAGTCACAGGTTCAGGTAGCTTCTCTAATCCACATCAGGTCTGCAGGGCTGTGCTCTAAGAGCAGTTTCTTTCCCCATTTATTTTGGGGACCTTACTCTAACATGCTTATTGACCAGGTTGGTACCTGGCATAATAAACAGAACTCCAGTCACAACCTCTCAGAAACATTACTGACACAATGCTGTCCTCCTTAAAAATACTCTTCTTTAGAACTCAGAGAATATCTGAGGCTGTAATCATAGAATGTTCCAAAAGATAGGGAAGACCCACAGAGTAGCATGTATTCCCTCTCTCTCTCTCTCTCTCTCTCTCCCCGATTCAAAGCTTCTTGAGATAGGGACTCCTATAATCTCATTCACAGATTAAAAATCAATCTTCTTAAAGACATACTGCTTACTGCATGCAACACCCTTGGAAAGAAAATTTCTCTACGGCCTTCCACTTCTTGACAAATCACATGCATCTGAGACTTTCCTTCAGTCATAGCAAGGCCACCCTGTCACTGGGCGTGAGGTGATTTCCTCCCTGTCTCTCTCTTCCTTATGTGTGTTCCAATTTACCCCTGGGCATTAAGGCAACATGACATAAGAATATATTTTCTAAATTTGCATAAAATGAAAACTTCACAGATGGGGAGCACATGCTTCCCATAAGTCCAGTGTGAAAATGGCTCGATAGCACTTGTCGCTACACACATTCTTTCCACATTTCTGGCACACATACATCTTAAACAAACAGGAATTGCGACAAGCAAAACAGATGGGCAACAAAAAAAAAAAAAGTTTCCAAGGCACGCATCCCAAAATTCTTCCTTGAACATGGTACCGGATCACTTGTCACAATAAATCTGAAAGTACCCGGGGTATTAACAGACAGTCTTTGCTGGAGGGAAAGGCTCAAGATACTCATTTTCTTAACGCAGGAAGAAACATTGGGAACACTTTTGCCTGCCCTAATTACAGGGGGACGGGCTCCAAACCTCCCTCCTGGATATTATGTGTAGGAAGCTTCCTCTGGCGTCCTCTGCTTTTGTCAGTACACAGAAATGGAAGTGGTGTAACCAGAGATCAGGAGTGGACCAAAGCATATTTCACGTTCCACACATTGTCAAGCACAGCTCTTGATCTGTTTATCTGAAGCTACTCTCTCCCAGGTAGTTTCTCCCCAGACACATGCACATCCCCTTCAAGAGTGAGACACAGTACACTGACAGGGTTTGCAACATTAGCATCTAAGAGTTACAGGGACCATTATACTCTAACCAAATATTTAAATTGCTAAAAGGCCTTGGAAGGAAGTTGAAAGAGGATTTGAGGAGAAGTTAAGAAATCACAGCTTTCATGCTACCTTTATCCCAGGCTACCGGAGAAAACTTAGCAATCCACTCAACCTCCCTGGACTTGTGTTGCCACCTGTTGGTCAGGTTGGTCTGCCAAAGGCTTTCATTCCCCACTGCTATCACTTCAAGGTTGTTACCTGGAACCTGAGGGCTCAGGGAAATCTCGAACCAATGTCTAATCAAAGTCATTACCACTGTTCCAGGCCCTGATTTCCCCGGGTGCCAAGTCGAGAGACTAGCACTGTGTCAGCACTGAAGTTCTCACCTTGTTAGCCCTGTGCCTTAACACTGTCCTTTCCCCAGAACCACTCTTCTTCTGCTGTCTGAAGGCAGCTGGAACAGTCTATGGAAGGCAACAATGGGGGCACCTGGGTGGCTCAGTCAGTTAGGCATTCGACTCTTGATTTGGTTCAGGTCATGATCTCATGGTTCAAGCCCGGTGTTGGGCTCCACACTGACAGTGAGGAAACTGCTTGGGATTCTCTCTCCCCCACCCCTCTCTCTGACCCTCCTCTGCTCCCTCTCTCTATCTCTGGCACACTGGTAAACTTAAAAAAAAAAAAAGTCAGGGTGCCTGGGTGGCTCAGTCCGGTTGAGCATCTGACTTTCGGCTCAGGTTGTGATCTCGCAGTTTGTGACTTCAAGCCCTGCATCGGGCTCTGTGCTGACAGCTCAGAGCCTGGAGCCTGCTTTGGATTCTGTGTCTTCCTCTCTTTCTGCCTCTCCCCTGCTCGTGCTCTGTCTCCTCTCTCTCTCTCTCTCTCTCTCAAAAATAAATAAACATTAAAAAAATAAAAAAATAATAAAATATAAAGGCAACAATAATAGTCCCATTTTCTAGATCTAGGATTTTTAGCTTGTGTGGGGCACCACAACTTTAAATCTTAAATTTTTCAGGACATTTTTCTTCTGTCTTGAAAACTAAAGGCAATGATGCATACCATTTACCTCTCTAAGCGCAGCACATGTCCACCTGGGCCACAGCTTCTCCGTGTGTTCCAGGAAGTCTAACATGTTTCACTAAAGGCTCATCTTAGAGAGTTTATCAACATGAATTCGTATCGTTTTTCACTTCTAGAAACTGAAACTGCCAACAACCTTCTAAAGGGTAATTTCTCTAAAAAGAGTGTTTTTGACTAAAAAAATGTTTTATTTAAGTACAGTTGACATGCAATGTTATAATAGTTTCAGGTGCACAACATAGTGACTAAACTTCTCTATATGTCATGCTAGCCACACTGCAAGTTCACCTACCATCCGTCACCATAACCACACCACACTGTTGCAGTATCATTGACTATATTCTCTATGCTGTGCCTTTTATTCTTATGACTTGTTCATCCCATAACTGGAAGCCCGAATCTCCCACTCCCCTTCACCCATTTTGCCCATCCCCCCTCCCCTCCCCTCCAGCAACCTTCAGTTTGTTCTCTGTATTTGTAAGTCTGATTCTGCTTTTTGTGTATTCTTCACCTGTTTTGTTTTTTAGATTCCATAAACGAGAAAAATCATATGGTGTTTGTCTCTCAGTCTGACTTATTTCGCTTACAGAATACACTCTAGGTCCATCCATGTTGTGACAAATGGCAAGATCTCGTCCTTTTTTATGGGTGTGTAATATTTTGTCTTTATTAAATATTTATACTGAATTATTATATATGTATAGTCACATATTCCTCACCTATTCATCCATTGATGGACACTTAGATTGCTTCCGTATCTTGGCTATTATAAATAACCCTGCAATAAACGTAGGGGTACATATATTTTTTTGAAATATGTATTTACTTATTTATTTATATTTTTTTAAAATGTTTATTTATTTTGAGAGGGAGGGAGAGGCACAGAGAGACATAGTGTGCACATAAGTGGGGGAGGGGCAGAGCAAGGGCAAGAGAGAGCGAGAATCCCTAGCAGGTTCTGTCCTGTCAACATAGAGCCCAATGCAAGGCTCCACGTCACGAACTGGGATCGTGACCTGAGCTGAAATCAAGAGTCAGACGCTTAACCAACTGAGCTGCCCAGGTGCCTTTGGCAAATTTTTTCAAATTAAAGTTACTTTAGGGTGGGCAACTTGCTATACATATTATGCTCAAAACTTAAATGAATATTGATGAGCACTGAGTCATATATGAAACAGTTGAATCACTATATTCTACGCCTGACACTAAGATAACACTGTTGTTAACTACAGTCTAATTAAAATTTTTAAAAATATATATATTGGGACGCCTGAGTGGCTGAATTAGTTAAGCCTCTGACTCTTGATTTCAGGCTCAGGTGGTGATCTCATGGTTCATGAGTTCAAGCCCTGCGTTGGGCTCTGTGCTGACAACATGGAGGCTGCTTGGGATTCTCTCTTTTCCCCTCTCTCCCTCTCTGCCCCTCCCCCTTGCTGCATATGCACACAAGCTCTCTCAAAATAAACCTAAATTATATACGTAAATATATATATGTATATATATATATGTGTATAATGATCTCAGTTATTTCAAATAAAATAACTACAAAACAGCAAATCAAAACTAACTTGAAAATTCCAAATTAATAATAGCTGGCATTTATTAATCTTAACATATATGATGTATCAAGCACTGCACCAAGTTCTTTGTATTAACTGATTCATTTAATCCTCTTAACAACCCTATGAGATAGGTATAATTATTATCATCCCCATTTTACAGATGAGGCTATTATTGCACAGAAGGCTTAAGTCATTGTTCTTGAGCACAAAGCCAGGAAGTGGAAGAGCCATTTTCAATCCCGGGAAGTCAGGCTTAAGAATTAATATTCTATCTAGGTTTTGTTGGTATAGTTGTTTTGCTTTTGTTGTTGGTCTTCCTTTGTTTCTTTTTTTTTTTAATGTTCATCTATTTAATTTTGAGAGAGAGCGCGAGCATGAGAGGGGGAGGGGCAGAGAGAGAGGGAGAAAGGGAGAGATCAAGCCCTGAGCTGAAATCAAGATTTGGACATTTAACTGAATGAGCCACCCAGGCACCCCTAGTCTTATTTTCATTTTGCATGTTTTATGACATGGAAAAAACTTTCAAAGATTGAAACTGGTATACATTTGAGCTAATTTGTCTTCTAACACAGTTGTGGTAGTCTATGATGAAATTGATGTTGAAATTTAAACCTCTGGGATTCAATAAGATTCTGGGTCATCAAAGTAAGATGCTCACTATACTTTCCTTAAAACAAAATATATGTTTTTAAAGGTAATCTATAATAAGAACTAAAAGCAAAAGAAATTTCTAACTCTTGTAAAATGTTTATGTATGCACAACGCGTTTTGTATTTTGTCTAAAACTTTCCCTTTCACAGTGCGATTTTGTTGTGCTGATGTCAAATGAGTTTATATTGCTGATGAGGGTGGGCTATGATATAGGAAGGCATCAGAAGTACATTGGGTGGCAAAGGAAGCCAGTGTAGACAAACAACTTGTCATGGACAACCCACTTAGTGAGCAGTCTACCAAGGGATTGTCCGTAGTTAACCATGGAAATAATTAAATTTCCTGAAAACAACATTTTCCCCAAACCTGCATTTCTAAAGTCTTCATCACAATTAGAGCATTCGGGTTACTGTCCTTTCAAAACTCAATCACTTATTTAATCCATTAGGTTAATTTTCTAAACTCCAAATTCACCTCAAAAATTTCTTGTGAGAAAATGTCAGTGTGACATCATTGTAGGCCACAGGGGACAAATTCCAATAATTCAGAACACTATGGTGGAATCTTTTCCTCCTGTTTGCAGAAAAAGGCAAGCTCAGGGAGCCAAATCCTTCATCCAGATAATTAGCAACTATCCAATCTGTTAATTGAGGACATGTGTGCCAAACCTTCTTGGCAACCTCAGACAAACAGTTGTGGGGTGGTCAGTCAGTCAGTCATAGCTATCGAGTGCCAAAGTGTGCCCGGCCCTACATTAAGAACTTTGCGTTAAAGACAGTTCAGATGTGCTCTTTGACTTGGAAGAATAAATGTGCTAAATTGTTAGGAAATTGGCTCTTCTTAGTACTAAATTTGGTGATGCTAAGAACAAAACGATTTCATTAGCCTACCTCTTTTTATGATCTTCAATGAAAAAGAAATGATTCCTTTCTGTAACTTCACTCTAAGTTAAAGGAAAATTTTAAGAGTCAGGTGCTGCTTTGTCGAAACACAGGCAAATAAGTACAGGTGGAATGCTAATGCAAACGGGACACATCCGAGAAAGGAATGACGGTCCCATTAACAGTTGGGATTTTCCAGGAAGACTCAGCCAGGTTTCCGGAGTATTTGTGCAGACTTACATACAATTACCTGGGTCTCTTCCTACTGACCATGTATGACCATCCCATTACTGATGCAGATATCTCCAACTAGAACAATACCTTAGAAAGGAGAAAGACATCAGACCTAGGGAAAGAAGAGGGCCTGGGTGAAGTGTCTGGCAAACAAATTATGGACTAACGTCAGTTTAGAAAACAAAAACTATCAAATTTTTGGTATGCCAATAAAAATGCCTGTATGTCTTGGGTGAAACAAAAACCTTCTTTCGTGTTTGGAGAGTCATGTTGCTCCCAGGAACAAAATGCACATTGCTTGGTTTGAAATGTTTTTCTAAGAGTAGGAGATCAACTTGCTCAGTTTAACTTGAACTCATAATGCAAAAGAAAGCACAAGAATTGAAATTGTGAGGGGAAATTTAGGGCTAAAAGTAAACTAAGCAAGAACAGAACTCCTGCCTGCCAGTTGTGAAAAAAAGGGCAATTACCTAACTACGTGTACAGTGGGCGAAGACCCACTTGTGAAAAACGTGCAAGGGAGCCCTTTGATATTAAGGTCCGTTTCAGTGAGTTGCAGCTTGGTAGTAAAACCATGTTTGTCAAACATGTGAAAAGTGAGTAAGCCGCAGCCACAACTTATGTGCATGTGAATACCTCAACTGAAACACATTTAAAGGATTTTTAGTGTGTTGTTAACTACTTTACAGTTTAAAAAAAATAGTACTTGACATTTGGAAGTGAAATGATATGTGCAAAACATTAGTCAGATGGTGCTTCTTGCTTTGTGAATGAACTGTTGTAGTCTGAACGAGTTAGATCCAAGGTTTGGTGCCGTCGACTTCTCTGTCAGGGACCCACAAACAATTACACTCCCCAAGCACCTGATATTTTCACTGCATAAACAGCCAAAATTGGTATAATGGCTCAAGGCGCACTGGTAATGGGAGGCAGCTTACTGAACAAGGGAAAGAAAAGAAGCCCTGGAGAAGAAAATGACAGTCTATACTGTAATGGTCAGGCTTGCTAGACCATCAGCTCCAGCTCCCCACGTGTCCTCTGCCTTGTTTGCTCTGGTACCTCCAGCACGTAGTAGGTGTGCTACAAGTGCTCACAGGCTTTGAGGCCAGAATTCCAGCTCACATCCCCGCCACAGCATTTACTGTCAGACCCCACTGAGTGACTAACTCACTTTGCTTTTCATATTAGCACCTTTCCCACAGGGCTGCGGTGAGTAGGTGAGTAAGAAACTCTAATCCACCTTAGTGCTTGGGACATGTGAGCGCTTGATAAACGATTTTCTGACTAGGGTAATAATTTGGATTTGCATGAGTCCTTTGTTTGAAAGATCTCCAGAGAGTTCACATATACAACCTTCCCACTAGGGGAAAAATTCAGAGTTTTATTTCATTTTCACAGCGTAGAGTTAAGGATATACTTTTTTGTTGTTGTTAAGAAATAGCCAATTTTGGGGCGCCTGGGTGGCTCAGTCGGTTAAGCGTCTGACTTCGGCTCAGGTCGTGATCTCACGGTCTGCGAGTTCGAGCCCCGCGTCGGGCTCTGCGCTGACAGCTCAGAGCCTGAAGCCTGTTTCGGATTCTGTGTCTCCCTCTCTCTGACCCTCCCCCGTTCATGCTCTGTCTCTCTCTGTCTCAAAAATAAATAAAAACATTAAAAAATTAAAAAAAAAAAGAAACAGCCAATTTGGGGTTCAGAAAATGAAGTCTGAGGAATTTATCTTGAACATCAACACTCTGAAAACTCACAGACAACCATGATATTAAATGATGCAGTATCAGTAATTTCCATTCACCTGAAATAATGGTGCTAACTCATCCTTAAATTATACTTCACAACTAAGTTTAGGGAGCAAATCATCAATTATTTATGGAGCAAATGTGGCCTTTACTGACAAGGAGGATGAGTTACAAAGTGTGGCTGGTCCGCATTCCCTCCTGCTCTCCATTTTTTTGTTGTTCTAAAATAGTGTCATGCTTTTTTTTTTTTGCGAAAACATCATTATCATAGTAACATTATCATAGTACTCAATAAATACAGAATGAATTAATTAATAAACATGTTTTACCTCAGTGAAATATTTTTCTAATTAGCTCCTTTTTGTTTTTTAAATGTTTATTTATTTTTGAGAAAGAGAGCAAGCAGGGAGGGATAGAGAGAAGAAGACAGAGAATCCCAAGAAGGCTTCGTGCTGTCAGCACAGAGCCTGATGTGGGACTTGAACTCACAAACTGTGAGATCATGACCTGAGCTGAAATCAAGAGTCAAACACTCAACTGACTGAGCTACCCAGGCACCCCTAATTAGCTGCTTTTTAAATTGCTGTCAACAAACATTTATGGGCCATCTTGGAAGTCTAAATTGCAACTTGAGACATTGTGTATGAATAGCATGATCCCGGCAACACACTCGGTCTAGGCTCTTCTTATAAGTCTTTAAAATTGGTCTTGAAAGACATTCTGTAGGACCGTTGTCCTCAGAGACACGTTAGTATGTGGACAAGCAAATCCAAAGAGACACCAATGGATGGCCCACCATTTGAGAGCATGCTATAAGGTTATTGATTCCCACCACCATCAGATGGCAGTCCATGAGAGCACAAAGTTTATCATTACAAAACAAATTCATTAACAAATTGAGAAGAACGTCCTTTAATACTATTTGTAAAATGCTTGATATACATGGTTAATCATTAACTCTAGTAAATTGTTGAACTAGTTCCCTAACTCATTAATGGATCCAATTTTAAGCAGTTTTAATGAATTTGTATTGTTCTAAGGATAGTTTTATTAGTTTCCGAGGGCTGCCTTAACAAAGCACCACAAACTGGGTAGCTTAAAACAACAGAAATGTATTATATCACAGTTCTGGGGGCTTGAAGTCCAAAATCAAGGTGCTGACAGGTTCAAGCTCCCTCTGCAACTTGTAGCAGAATCCTTTTTGGGGGGAAGAATCTGCAAGGAAACCATTGGTATTCCTTGACTTGCAACAGTACAATTCCAGTTTCTTCCTTCATCATCACGTGGCATTCTCTCTCGTTTTTTTTTTTAAGTTTTTATTTATTTATTTGGAGAGTGAGAGAAAGAGAATATGTAGAGGAGGGGCATAGAGAGAGAGGGACAGAGAATCTGAAGCAGGCTCCGTGCTGACAGCAACAAGCCAATGCAGGGCTTGGACTCACAAACCGTAAGATTATGACCTGAGCCAAAGTCTGGCACTTAACTGAGTGAGCCGCTCAGGCACCTCTGCTTCTGTCTTCATAAAGTCATCTTGGGGCGCCTGGGTGGCGCAGTCGGTTAAGCGTCCGACTTCAGCCAGGTCACGATCTCGCGGTCCGTGAGTTCGAGCCCCGCGTCGGGCTCTGGGCTGATGGCTCAGAGCCTGGAGCCTGTTTCTGATTCTGTGTCTCCCTCTCTCTCTGGCCCTCCCCCGTTCATGCTCTGTCTCTCTCTGTCCCAAAAATAAAATAAAACGTTGAAAAAAAAAAAAAGAAAAAAAATTAAAAAAAGTCATCTTATAAGGACACCAGTCACACCAAAAGATGGGACCCATTCGTATTCCAATGTGGCCTCATCTTAAATAATTATAGTTACAATGACTCTCTTTTCAAATAAGGTCACATTCTGAGGTACTGGGGACTGGGACTTCAACAGATCTTTTTTGGGTGGACAATCCAACTCATAACAAAAGTGAACCTTGAAACTAGATATAAATGTGTTGTAAAATCACACAAAAATAATACAATGCTTTTATCCCAATAGTCTGTTTGACTATTTGATCAAAGTGTTTAAATTTCTCTGGGTGTTTGTTAAAGTATGAATTTTCTACAACAATTGTCAGTGTCTCCAAACTGGAATCAGGAGTTGATCTGGGTAAAAAATATTTCTAAGCAGCAGGAAATAACTTTGGGACTCTCACATCTCCTAGAAAAAGTTATTTATGAAATTGTTGACTACATTGATGTGTTGAGCCATATGTTTTTTTTTTTGTTTTTAATTTGAATCATGGCTTTTTTTATGGACCACCTGACAAGACTATCTTTTTGATATAATCTGGTAGGAAAACCCTGAGTAGTAATGAGGGGGATGAATTAGTTTCCTTTCAAATCTATAGTTGGAGTTGAATAAGTATTTTTTTTAATTTTTTAAATGTTTTATTTATTTTTTAGAGAGACAGAGTGACAGCAGCAGAGGGGCAGAGAGAGAGGGAGACACAGAATCCAAAGCAGGCTCCTGGCTCTGAGCTGTCAGACAGAGCCCGATGCAGGGCTTGAACTCACTAACTGTGAGATCATGACCTGAGCTGAAGTTGGACACTTAACCAACTGAGCCACCCAGGTGTCCCAAGTATTTAATTTTTACAGAGTTTATTAATTTGATGTGTTTGGGCTTGATTCGCATTTGGCCAGGAATCCTTTGTGGTGCATTTCTTACAAATATAAACACGACAATGAAGATTTATCGCTGAAAAATGTTTAAAATATCAAGTAACTGAACAAGGGGGGGGGAGCTCAAGAAAGGTATTTTTGTGAATAGACAGATGATATTTATTAATTTTGAGAGAAAAGCACCAGATTATTATTTTCTTCTCAGCATCTAAAGAGAAGTGGATGAGAAAGTTCACTGTGTGCTTATACAATGTGCTTTCTCATTGAACATGTCCACGTGAAAGAGGCTGCAAGTCTGAAGAAATCATCAAAACATGTGCGATTGACTATTCCCTGCCTGACACTTAGTGGTAAATTGGGAGAACTGCAGCTTTTGACCTATAGGAGATCTGCCGGAAAAACACCAGAAGGGAAAGTTAGTCTTTGGAAGTTATTGTTCTCTGCATTCACATGAGCCCTCAGATATTTTCAGAACCATAATAGATTACTAAGAACTGACCCTAGAAAGATAAAAGGCAGACTGTGGTGACTGAGTCTGGAAAATGTCTGATTCCCTCTAACACTTCACAGAGGCGTCCACAAGTAGAAAAATATGTTTTCATATTTGCTTTTTTCAGTATCATTTTACTTTTCTCGTCTAATTATTTTATAGAGAAAACAATGAAAATTAAGGTAGAGCTTCGCAACGAGAAAAAAAAAACAGGGGAAGAATTTAAAAAACAGACAAACAGACAAAAAAACTTGATGTGATTGTAAATTGGTGCTACCTTCCTGGAGGCCTATTTGGCAATCTGCATAAAATGTTTTTAAAAGAATTTCCTCTTTGTTTGTTATAGACTGAATGTTTGCATCCTACTCCATCCCCTGTGGCCTCGAAGTCATATGTTGAGTCAGAATCCCCAATGTGGTAGTTTTATGGTGGCAGTCGGGGGTTGGGGGGCGGAGGGGAAGGTGATTAGGTCATGAGAGAGGACCCCTCAGGAATGGGATTAGTGCCCCAGAGTAAGAGGCCAGAGAGCTAGCTCACAGTGTTCCTGCCAGGTAAGGATACAGTAGGAAATTGGTAGTCTGTAACCTCTAAGAGGGTTCTCAGCAGAACTCTGATCTCAGACTTCCACCTCCAGAACTATGAGAAATAAATTTCTGAAGTTTATCATCCACTCAGTTTGTGGTACTTTGTTAGAGCAGCCCGTGCTAAGGTATAGCTCACTCAGAAATCCCACTTCTGTGAATTTATCCTGATGAAGTAATTCTTCGTCTAATTAAATCTTTAAATATCTGTATATAACGATATTCATTACTTCACTATTTATTAGCAAAACTTGGGGGGGGGAATCAAATATGTCCAATAATAGAGATAAGAGAAATTGAGGCAATTTTCTTTATCAATACTATTGAAATAATATTGCATGGGAATACTTAATGACATAAGAAAATGCTCACATATTTTTAACAAAAAAAGTGGTTACAAAAGCTATGATCAAAATTTTGTAAGAAAAAGTATAGTGTAATACAGAGAGAAAAAAAGACACTATTGTTTTAAATGGTCACTCTTTATTCATATTTCTCTACATATTTACTCTTTGAGTGTCCTTCATTCCTTCCTGCACACCCCTGTTTCCATATGGGATTACATTCCTCCACTTGGAAAAAGTTGTTTAAATATTTCTTTTAGTGTGGGTCTACTGGCAGTCTTTGTGTGTCGAAAATGTCTGTATTTCACTTAAATTTACTAGGGGTATTTTCTCTTAATATAGATATTCCACTGGGGGTGCCTGGGTGGCTCAGTCAGTTGAGCGACCGACTTCGGCTCAGGTCATGATCTCGCAGTTTGTGAGTTCGAGCCCCACGTCGGGCTCTGTGCTGACAGCTCAGAACCTGGAGCCTGTTTTGGATTCTGTGTCTCCCTCCCTGTCTTTCTGCCCCTCCCCTACTCACACTCTGTGTCTCTCTGTCTCTCAATAATAAATAAATGTTAAAGACAAAAAATTTAGATATTCCACTGTCTTTTAGCCTCCACCCACTTCCCCAGAAAAATTGGCTGTGAGTTTTATTGTTGCCCCCTTGAAAATAATATTTTTTTTCCCCATTCTCTGTCTGATTTTAAGATGTTCTCTCTTTGTGGTCAGTTTCTGGTAGTTTCTGATACAATTAAGTGTGTGAAGTTTTTTGGTATTTTTTTTTTCTTTTTGTGTTTTGTTTGTTGGTTGCTTTTTATGTTTCTTCAACTATTACTTCTAGACAATTCTCTGTCTTTGCTTATGGGATTCCAATTACAGGCATGGTGACCTGCCCCAACTCGTATGCTATTTTCTGCTCTGTGCTGTGTTTTCCATCCCTTCTCTGTCTAATGACCTGATTTCTAGTTTTCTAATCCTCAGTTCTGCTCTAATTTTCTAATTAGACTCATTTATTAGATTCTTAATTTCAGTTATTGGACATTTTAATTCTAGAATTTCCATTTCACCTTCAGAGGCTCCATGTGTCTTCTGTAATTTTTTTTATCTTTTATTCTATTTTCTATATACAGTCACTTGGTCCTGTTGTTTTATTAGCATAACAAATAATTTTGTATTACATGTTGTACATTCCATATGAAAAAGTGTGGGGTTGCTAAGTGATGTCCTCTTCCTACAAAGGGAGTTACATTTTCTTTGGCAGGTATGTGTAGAACCAGATCACTTTGATCTCACCAGGGGTTGTTTGTGGCTTTGTTAGCAGCTAGACTATTTCAAATTTGCCCTTATTCCGATGGCAGGGCCTACATGAGACTTTCTGCAGAAGTTTGATATTTGCCAGATCCCATCCACCAGGGCAGGGATTGGACACCAACCTCTGTCTCTCTAGAACTACATGGCTACTGAAATATCTACTCAGCAGTTCAGGCTTTCAGTGGCTGTTTCTGCTGGCTGGCTTGGTGTCTCCCTCCACAAAGTTCAAGGGGAAACAGTGAACAGATTTTTTTTAGCTCAATTCTCTATAGTTTTCTGCCCTCAAAGATTTTGCTCTTCCAGTCTTACTTGCTTTAGAAATTATGAGTTCACACTTCTGTTGCTCAGCCCAGCGTTTTCTGCTGAGACTTAACTACCCCCGCCCCCGTGCTGACACTAGAAAATGCTTTGCAGGGTGGGGGGGAACCACGGTGTGAATGCGGCACGGACCCGAATGCTTCCCCCTTGCAGGAATCACAGCCTCATGTGCTTTCTGTGTTGGTTACTCCCCCGTGCCTTCAAATATGTGCTTTATTTATCTTCCCTGGCTTTTATAATTGTTTCCAGTGGGAAGATTAGACCAATCTCGCCACTTAGTTATGGCTGGAAGCCAATGGCTTGAAGCACATTAAGACAGAAAAAGGAAGTCTATGAGGAATCTCTAGGGGAAGAAACCAATTTCCAGCTGGCAAGAAGATAGTAGCAACTCCCACCAGTGTCATGGGACCCTAATATTTGGTGAATAATAGGTAAATAATAATAATAGGTGAAGCCAAAAGCTTCGGTAAGGTTGGAGCCAGGTTGTTAATGCATACATTGAATATGCACTAAAAGAGATGAAATGAATCAGATCCGGAAGGACAAAAGGACTTTGGAGGAATAAGGTGTGGGGAAGGATGTGATAATGGGAAATGCAGTACTCTCCCTTTTTGGGAGAAACACGGATTAAGAAAGCTTCCCAGGGAGAAGTCAGAATCTCACCAAGAAGAGCAAGAAATGTGGTTTCAGTGTTAACACTTCAGAGAGCAACTTGATCAAATCTCACTTGGTTGCAAGTAACAAAAACCTCTAACTAGTTTAAGTAAATCGTGAAATGATCTAAAGGATGTGAGAGTATGGAACCAAGAACTTGAATGCTGATAGAAACCCAAGGGGCTTCTATGCATGCACGTGTGTGTGTGTGTGTGTGTGTGTGTGTGCGCGCGCGCACGCAGTATGTGGGCACCAAATTTTGGGAGGCCAAATGAATGCTCCTTCTTCACTGAAAGAACTGACTCAGAAGACAAGAGGATATATCCATATATGTAAAGAGATTTTTCAGGATATACCAGAAGCACTGCCAAACCCCAAATAAACAAACCGAGCCTACTCTGGGCAGCTGAGTACGGCACCTAATGCAAACAGGGTTGAGTCCACTGACTTTCGAGAAGAGAAATAAAGCCCCTTTTCCTAAAGGAAGATTTATAGCAGAGATTTCCCAAACTGTAAAGAGTGTTGCCCTGCAAGAAAGCCAAAAAGGAGAGAGCTTTTGTTTTCCCACCTGCCACAAGTCTTGTCACCTGGAAGCAGAGATGCCTTGAACCGTAACACTTAGCTGTAATCCTGCAGACACTCCTAGGAGATTGAAGTAAATGCACCAGGAATGCGATTCGGAAACAAATTGCTATGTTTGTATCAGATTCATTGTGACCTACACTTTCAGTGTATTCAGTCATCCATTAAGCAAACATTTCCTGAGTATCTACTACGTGCCAGACTCTGCACTAGGTGTTAAGGACAGTTATGAAGACAGTGTCTGTACTCACAAAACTTACCATATGGTTGGGAATCACAGTGTTAGTGATTTTCTCCTAACCCTGGTCAATTTGCCTAGTTTACCCACTGGGATTTCTACCTCTGTTCCCTGACCAATGTATCGGTCCCCCCACTGGGACTAGACTCTGACCTTGAGGAACTGTTCCTCCTCTTGCCACACCCCTCTCCTAGCAGACCGTATGGTAATACAGTAACTGCCCAGAGGTTATATTGATATGCTATGTGCCATTCATTGTTTTTTTAATATATGAAATTTATTGTCAAATTGGTTTCCATACAACACCCAGTGCTCGTCCCAAAAGATGCCTTTTTCATGTGCCATGCATTGTTAAAAGCATTTTGCATAGATAAATTCATTTGTCAGCACAATATTACAGGGTAGTACTATTATTATCCCTGATTAGTTATTCATTTACAAAGGAAGGGTTAATTAAACTGTTAATATACACAGGAAGAACATTGTTGCTTACTGGAGTTCAGTTTCAAACTGCATGTACTGCCTGGATCCACACGGGTATTCTTAGCAGCGTTCCCACTTTCTACAAATTCTTGTTACTCTGCCCTACCCATGAGATCACACTCCCTTAGACACTGGTTTGGATTGCTGGCCTCCTTCAATACTTGAGTCTTTATCCCTAAACATGCTTGCGCCTCACTGACCCACTGGAGAGGTTTCAGAATTTCTATAACTAGACCATCTACATAATGACATACACACTACATAAAGTGTGTTAATTCTGGAAATTCTGTGTGAGCTATGTTTCCAAGTTTTCTAGGATTACAGAGTTACCTATCCCAAAGGAAAATAACCATAGCCCCCTCTTATATAGTGCAGAAAGTTTAGAGTCCTTCTCCAAATACTTTTAAGAATTCCTAAAAATAGGTGTCTGCAAATCCTAGTTGTCAGTTACCACCCCTTGCTCTGGACCATTGCTACATTTTCTTTCCTAACCTCTTCCTCCCACTTTCTCACTTAACCATACATTTAGGTCCCAAGTAATTAATAAAATTTTACTTAGTATTTTGAGAACACAAGAGAAACTGAGGCACACGAAAGAAAAGCCTTTGTGTCCAGAGTGAGCCTTCAGGCAGACTTACAGATACAGTAAAACCTCGGTTTGCAGGCATAATTTGTTCTAGACACATGCTTGTAATCCAAAGCACTTGTATATCAAAGCGAATTTCAAGAACCATTGGCTCAGTTGTGATCATGTGACATTTGGTGTCACGTACTACGCATATTGCAAGACATCGCTCGTTTATCAAGTTAAAATTTATTAGAAATGTTTGCTCATCTTGTGGAACACTCGCAGAACAAGTTACTCGCAATCCAAGGCTTTACTGTACTTGCAACAGGAAGCTGTTGGCACGCACGGGAACATGAGTACCAGTGGGATACAGGTGGGGTGCCTACAGCCTCTGCCCCACCAGGCATTAAGCATGCATTGCCTTTATTTTACTGGTGAGGGTATCAGAAGATACCGACATATACCCAAGGGTCACAAAGCAAGTAAGTGGGAGAGCCAGAAATTGAATTCCTATCCACCTCTAAAGTTCATTGTCTTTTTCCTTTTGCCATGCCTCCTTTCCCACTCAAATGGAATATGCTGAGGGAGTAAATCCCATGTTGTGGTTGATCTGGATGGAAGCAAAGTTAGGAGAGGAAATGGTTGATAGCACAGAGGGAAGAATATCACTGTCTGAGTTCCAGAATCTGAAGGAGGAAAAGAAAGAGCATTCTGTTCATGCTTATACCTGGCGTTAACTCCTTTTGGATTTGCCGAATAAATGAACAAATGACAAATGGTTACTAAATGTCTGGAGAAGTAAACATCGATAGCACTAAAGTGCATCAGGCAAAGTAACATTTATTTATCAATTAATTCATTTGGCAGGAACAACTGAAGAAATCAAGTGCCTCGCTCGGTTTCACATTAACAAGCATTGAGAATCAGTGTCCGCACATTTTTTTTAACTTTTTAATTTGAAATTTTAAAAACAGAAGTAACAATGGAGTGAATGGTAGAGTTAGTCTCCGTAAACTGCTGATCTACACTGAGCAATGATCAACATTTTTCCATTTTGCATCTTTTTATCTGCTGAGATTAAAGTAATTCCTAAACATGACATTTTATTTATAAGTACCCCTATAAACATCTCTTAAAAAGTTATTTTCTTGTATAAACACAGTATCATTATTATAACGAATAAAATCAATAACTCCTTAATGTCACCTAATACTAAGCCATATTCCAACTACTGACTATGTTTTTTAAAGCCATTTTAAATTTATAACTGCTCTCCTTTTCATGTCATTGCTTTATTGAGAAGACAAGATCAGTCGTCCTCTAGAATGTGTAGAATATCCCAAATTCTGAATATGGTGTATGTTAGGGTGACCCGTGACATGGGTGGCAAAGAATTGCACCAAGAGTGGAGCACCAAGCAGGACAGAGGTTATTCACTCCAAGGGAGGAGAGGCACCAGACATCTAGAGAAGTGTCAGCCCTGAGGTTCTGTCAGGCTGGGGTTTTTAAGGGGCTTTGAAGAATGTGAGAGGATTGCAGATGTACCCATGAAGGAGGAGGCGGGGAGAGGGCGTTGATTCTTGGTCAGATAGGGCAGGAAGTGGCAGGCTTCTCGAGTGGCAATTGGCAATTCCCGGGGCTTGTCCAGGATGTGGGTTGTGGTCAGGCTAGAGAAGAATGTGTTTTGTAGTTGGATTCTACTTTCCGGGGGCACCTTGACCCAGAAGAACAAAGAGTTAGGATCAAGTGCAGACACCCGAGTAAGTGTGGTGGGGGTTCTGTGCTTTGAATAGATTCCCTTCAGTGTATCAGTGAATTTTTACCTCTTATTATTCACAGAGATGTCCACTGACCTATGCTCACCATTTTGGCTACTTGATAAAGCCAAAGGACACTCAGTCAGGTGTTTCTCAGAGGTCTATACAATCTCACGTTCTCTGTTTCTGCTGCACGTCAAGAAAGCTAATAAATGATGGTACCACAACGAAGCTGTCAATGGTGCAAGTCTCAGGCAAGTCCCAAGTTGATGAGTGGTGAAAGGAAAGTCAAGAACATCAGTAGATGGAGCTACAAGTCAAACCAGGGCTGTTTTGTTTATGCCTGTGTCTCCATTCCCTAGGTCTCCCTTTTTAGTGTAGATGCTCAAAAGGGGTTTGCACAAAGAGTCAGAGCTGGAGATTTGGGAGAAAGCCTGCCTCACTGATACGCCATAATGAGATTCTCATCTTTATTCATTGTGTAAGAAATGCCACTTTTTTCAGGTCTAGAGAGTCTGTGCATTTAAGAGCTATCAAAGTGACTTACAGAAGCTGTCAGTACCTATCTCAGGCTTTTTGAGACCCTATCAGAGTGAGGGTTCCTCTGCTTTGGGTGGGATGTCACTAACCACACTTCCGACTGAGGAGGTCTAAGTTCGTTCAGCTCAGCCTCTCCAAAGCCAAAGGGAAAGGCTTCTGAACCTTCCAGACTCCATCCTGACTCCCCTAGGTGTCCAGCATCGAACCAACTCTGCTTGGGCTTGGCACCCAAGTCACACAAAGTCCTCTGGTAAAACCCTGGGTGTTGATGAGCTGAACTTCTTGTTGGCCCCTGAGAAAAGGGAGCGCTAGTAAAGACCCCGGTGCAGACAGTGGGGACTCTGCTGAATGCTTTGCAAGCCTCTGCACTTTCTCATCACTTGAGCCTCTAAGAATCTGCAAAGACTCCGTCCTGATCAACCCAGCTGTACCTTGCAACCCTCCTTCTCTCTCAGAAGTCCTCGCCTCTGGAAGGGTGCTACTGGGAAGCAGGGCTTGGGTGCTCCCAGGACCACCTTCTCCCAAGTCCGGGGAGAGCTCATTCATCAAGGAGGCAAGGCAGAAAGTCTGTTCTCCTCACTGCTTCCCTTAGACATCATCTCCGTGCCACTTAATTCCCCTTCCTTCCCAGTCACCTCCTCCTCAGCACACCACCCCCTTATTCTTGCCCAACAGCCTCTGATGGCCCTTTATTTTTTTAATGTTTATTCATTTTTGACAGAGAGAGAGAGAGAGAGAGAGAGAGAGAGAGAGAGTGTGTGTAAGCAGGGGAGGGGCAGAGAGCAAGGGAGACACAGAATCCTAAGCAGACTCCAGGCTCTGAGCTGTCAGCACAGAGCCCGATGCAGGGCTCGAACTCACAAACTGTGAGATCATGACCTGAGCCAAAGTTGGATCCTTAACCTACTGAGCCACCTGGGCGCCCCTCTGATGGCCCTTTAATCTTAAGGCCCCGAATCAGCCTGAAACTGGTTCTCTTTTCCTCAAAGGTTGGGGAGGATTTAAACTTCAATTCCCTCTAATGAAACAAAGAAAAGAGAAAAGCTTTTTGCCTGAAAGTAAGTCTGAACATTCATATCTGGCTACATGCTTACAGACTTCCCTTCCATTTTGCTTTCTGGAAATATGATTCCTGTCCCTTGAGTCAAGGATACAAACCTTTCCCTAGTGGTTTGAACAGAGGCTATCACTGCTTTGGAGAACATGAAATTTGATGGGCTTGAAATTAGTCTAAACAACTCTTACTAGAAAGAGTTTTACCATGGTTCCTTTATTTTTCTTTTTAATTTTACTAAAAAAGATCAGAAGCTGTGATCTTACTGACTCTTCCTACATGTGGTGAACTATCCTGTTTTTCCATTTACACTTAGTCACACATGTGGTGTGATTTTGGAGTAGTCTTCAAATTCTTTGTAGCTGTTTTTCTACTTGTAAAATGAAAGCATTGACTCCGCTGATCTAAAACTTATCCCTTCCTACTCAAAATGGTCTAACCTGCATTTCACCAGAATAGCCTCAGGCCACATTGCCTGGAGTGTTCCTGCCCTGCCACCCAAACAATGGCCTCTCCACCACACACACACACACACACACACACACACACACTCACTCTCGAATGCAGCCCCTGACAATATAGGCTATGCTTAATCATCATAATTGCCCTATTTATCATCACTTGGGTGTCTAAGAATCTTTGCAAAGACTCTGACCTAATCAACCCCCTTGCAACCCTCCTCCCCCAATACTCCCCATTTCCGGAAGGGTGCTACTGGGAAGCAGGGCCTTGATGCTCCAGGGCTCACAGAACTTTTTTTTCTATTTTCCTAACGGTTTGATTCATTTTTAGAAAAGTGTCAATTTGGTGCACCTGGGTTGAGCATCCAACTCTTGATTTTGGCTCAGGTCAAGATCTTACAGTTTGTGAGATCAAGCCCTGCATCAGGCTCTGCACTGTCAGCATGGAGCCTGCTTGGGATTCTCTCTCTCTCTCTCTCTCTCTCTCTCTCTCTGTCTCTGTACCCCTCCCCTCCCTCTCTCAAAATAAATAAATAAATGAACTTAAAAAAATATTAGAAAAAGTGTCAAGTCTTTAAAACCTAAAGAATAAATAGACCTACCCTATGACCCAGCAATAGCATTGCTAGGAATTTACCCAAGGGATACAGGAGTACTGATGCAGGGGCACTTGTACCCCAATGTTTATAGCAGCACTCTCAACAATAGCCAAATTATGGAAAGAGCCTAAATGTCCATCAACTGATGAATGGATAAAAAAAATGTGGTTTATATACACAATGGAGTACTACGTGGCAATGAGAAAGAATGAAATATGGCCTTCTGTAGCAACGTGTATGGAACTGGAGGAGTGTTATGCTAAGTGAAATAAGCCATACAGAGAAAGACAGATACCATATGGTTTCACTCTTATGTGGATCCTGAGAAACTTAACAGGAACCCATGGGGGAGGGGAAGGAAAAAAAAAAAGAGGTTAGAGTGGAAGAGAGCCAAAGCATAAGAGACTCTTAAAAACTGAGAACAAACTGAGGGTTGATGGGAGGTGGGAGGGAGGGGAGGGTGGGTGAGGGGTATTGAGGAGGGCACCTTTTGGGATGAGCACAGGATGTTGCATGGAAACCAATTTAACAATAAACTTCATATATTGAAAAAATAAAAATAAAAAAAAAATAAAACCTAAAGAATGATGCCAGAACCCTGCAAGAGCTTAAGATTGTTGTAAAGAAACTTGCCAGGGGCAACTGGGTGGCTTAGTCAGTTAAGCAGCCTACTTCGGCTCAGGTCATGATCTCACAGTTCATGGGTTCAAGCCCTGAATTGGGCTCTGTGCCAACAGCTCAGAGCCTAGAGCCTGCTTCAGATTCTGTGTCTCCCTCTCTCTCTGCCCTCTCCCGATTGCACTCTGCTTCTCTCTCAAAAATAAACAAAGATCACAAAAAATTTTTTAATTAAAAAAAAAAAAGGAAAGAAACTTGCCAAAAGTTAGACAAAAATCACTCCTGGTGAACGAGGCTGTGTTAAAAGCATGGACCAAGGTCATCCCTCAGTATTAATTGGCAATTACACATGCCCTTTAGTTTGACTAATGTCACAGACTTATCATTGATGATACATCTTATAATTTGACTCAAACTTCTCCTGTGATCCTGCTAATCCCAAACAAATGTTTCTTCAAAAGATTACACCTTTATAAATCCCAGACTGTTTCCATAACTGAATGAGAGAATGTTCATCTTTACAGAAGCCCCTATAATCATCTCCACAGTACAAACTGTTTAGTTTGTTACTGATTTTCTTGAAACACAACAAGACTTCATTATTTGAATTACTGCCTAAATATCAATCTCAGAAACAAACTCCACTGGGCATTATTTGTGAATGTTGAGGTCTTAAATGATTCAAACTCAGCTTCACTCACATCCACAGTAATTATCACCACCAAAGAGAACATATTTTAGAGAACAAGATGTTAAATTAATGTTCTGAAGGATTTATCAAATGAAATCTGGGCTGTTTTCTCCCACAAAGTTCTCAGTGAATCACTACAGACTCCTAATGACCTCAGTGAGAAACTTCCGTCTGAGGTAGGGATGAACTTAGGGACAGATGACGGTGATACGTGGCACCATGTTTGGAAAATGTAGAAAACAAAACCCTATGCTTCACTCTGAGGCCTGATGAACGTCAAGAAAGTGCTTCAAATCACAACTTATGTTTTTCTCTGGAAGTACAGAGAAGTAACCCCCCTGGAAGTAACCCCCTCCTCAATACTGTGTATACTTGAGCCCCCCCATTCCATCTAGACAGAAGTTGAACAGCATATATTCAGGGGACATGCACATATTGTAAGGTTTGGTTGGGTAAGTGCCCGGATGGAATGTTAGCTACCACATGGACAATGGAGTGCATCCAGGCAAGAGTGGATAAAGTGATGAACGAGTTGTTGATGAAATAGTACATGTTGAAAGTCCCTTACATTCTGGTCCCTATTTCAAGTGCCTTTTATATGATATTTCATTGTTTCTCTCGGCATCTCTTTTTTTAAATTTTTTTAATGTTTTTATTTATTTTTGAGACAGAGAGAGACAGAGCGTGAGCAGGGGAGGGGCAGAGAGAGAGGGAGACACAGAATCTGAAGCAGGCTCCAGGCTCTGAGCTGTCAGCACAGAGCCCGACACGGGGCTCAAACTCACGGACCGTGAGATCATGACCTGAGCCGAAGTCAGACGCTTAACTGACTGAGCCACCCAGGCGCCCCTCTTAGCATCTCTTTAAGCAGGTGCCATTACCAGTGATGCCTCCACAGAGCAGATGAGGAAATGGAGGAAAAGGGAGGCCAAACAGCTTTCCGACAGCCACTGCAGATCCAGGATTCATTCTTAAGCGTTCTGGTTCTAGCCTACACAGAACCGCTGTGCTGTACCCAAGTCATGCATGTGAGGGATAGTGGTCGCTTGGACTAGGGGGCGGTAATGTGGAGGGAGGGAAGCTGGCAGACTGGAGATATACTTATGTTTATACTCATCTACCAGAGCAGGAAGTTGGAAACAATGGTCACGTCCAACATTATGGGTTTGACAATAAATGCTAATGTATTTATATAAAGTACCACCATGTAGTTATTCAAAACCACTTCTTTCCAATCATATTTAATAATAAGCATGAAAGGTACCATTCATTCTTAACTGAGAACATCATGCGAAATGAAAAGCATAGGCATATAAAATAAACAGTTTAGATGATCCCATTTCTAATAAATGTGTGTGTGTGTTTGTGTGTGTGTGTCCGTGCACACGCACGCATGTGCATGTATGTACAACACTGAAAAGTCTAGAAAATAGCACAAAATGGTCTGGGAGTTGGGACTCTTAGGAATTATATTTTCCATTTTGTACCCTCTATTTTTCAATTATTTGTGCAAGAGCATGTATTGTTTCTGTAATGAGAGCGAAACCGTTTGGGGGGAATAAAAAGACAACCAAACCACATTTTAACCAGGAGGACTAGAAGATCAATGGGGATTTGAGACAGGGGCTAACAGCGGGGATGGCAAGAATGTTGGCCTAATGCTATGTCAGCCCTGCAGCCACAGGTTCTTCTGCAAGTGCCCAAGGCTTGGTCAGCCTTGGCCCAGGCACCACAGGAAGCCGGGCTTGCAGAGAGATGATCTTCAGCATCTGCTCCCGAAGAACACATTGACAAGACCAGAGATGATAAGAATAATGCACCCAGAGTCCCATATAGAACCTAGCAGCTTGTGCACTGGAAGTAGGGACTGAAGAAGACAAGGAGAAGAGGCGGGGAGGTCAGGGAAGAAAGGGGGCTGGAATAGAGCAGATGCGGTGTTTTGTAGTTATTCACCTGCTGGTAGGGAGCCTTGATGTAATTTGCACAAAGTACTACATGTGCTAGCTGCAGTCAAGATCAGCAAGATGAGCTGTGGCCAGACACAGAGGCCCCTTTGGAGTCCAAAGTCATCAGAGATAAAGACCATAGTTGGGATAGTTTGGAAAAACTAGAAGAGGAAGGGGATTTGATGATGGAGTGGGATTTGTATTGGAGAAGTGAGCAAAAGAGGAAGCAATTTTGTACGGGGATAGAAAGAAATTTAAACATCAAAGTTCAAGGTGGGGACATTAGCTGGATTTAAAAAAAAAACTATTGAGGTAACAGTCTTTTCAATCTGAGAAACTCTGGGCTTTAGCCTGCAAAGCACAGACATACTAGCACAAGGATGAATACATTAAAAAAAGATGCATATGACCAGATGCTCTCTCATTCAAAGGCCTCCTTTCTCCTGTTCCTTCCCTGACTATCTGCTCCCAGGCTCTACATCGACTTTTTGGAACTTGCATCTCAGTTCAGACTCTTCTTTTGCAGCAGAATTAGAACTCCAATAAGCACATATACCACATAAGGGACCACAGTCTTCAATTCCAGCCATGCTGAAATCCACCCCTAGTCAGCCCATTCTGTCCAATGAGCTGGGCAGAGCCAGTAAAACCTTTGCTCATCATTTTAAAGGTGTTCTGCCAAGACTATGTTCAAGTCCCCTCATGCAAATTTGAGCAAAGCTTACTTTTCCCAGATAAATGCAATTTCTACTCCATTTGCATGCTGTTAGTCTTTTGCTTTTCTGCAGAGCATTTTATTGCCAAGCACGTTCTAATGATTTATTAGCCAGTCTTCCACTAAAGGCTGAAAAGTTGTTATTTCCTCCATGTTTATGGATGATAAAAAAAAAAGAGCTACAGATTAGTTAAGTGTCTTCCATAAGGTCATCCCACGAGTTTGAAGGACAGAGCTGAGGTTAGAACTTGTACTCTCTGACTCGCCCCGCCCCGAGAGGTCCACTGGACCACACTGCCTTCTCTGCAGGACAACATAACATGCCGTCAGGGGCAGATGTTGCCTGTCACCCTGACCATCCATCATGCCTATAAGAAGGTGCAATTACAAAGAGAGATTTAAAAAAATAGCTCTTATCCAGGTGGCTGAAATCACTTTACTAAAACAAAGCCTTAGGAATCAAAGTCTGAGTCGTGGTCACATTTTAATCCTCACCTAGCTTCTTGCTGCTGGCCACCCAGCATGACTCAGAGTCACCTTCCCCTGACATTAGTGACAGGTACTCAAAGAATGAAAAATATGATCTTTTAAACATTTTTATAAGCAATTAGAAAAAGGAAAACTTGGGGAGGGGGCAGAGTCATCTGCTGAATTATGAAAGCAAGGGATAGGATTTGGGGATTGTCTATTGCCCCAGATTTATCGGAGCCACTTCTCAGCCCTACCTCCTCCCACCTGTCCTTTTTCTCTGTTAAAGAGTCATTTATCATAGGTGATGGAGAAGGACCTTAAATGTCAGTAAGAAAAATAGGCCATAGAAAAGCTCTAGAAGAGAATAGCTACTTCGACTCCTTTATTATACCAGTGAGGAAACTGATGAGAGAAGTTAAGTAAATTCCTGAGGAGTCTACAGCTAGTTACTGGCAGCATCGAAAATATAGCATAGATTCCTTGCTTCCCAGCCTAAGGTCTATTGTGTCACATGTCCAGCGCGCAACTGCATTAACAATATTCATTCATTTGTTTAATAAACTCTTATTAAGAGCCTAGGCTGTACCAGGAGTTTGGCAAAACACACCCTTTACCTTCAAAATGCCTACAGCCTAAAGGAACCACAGCAATATATGATCTCACTAATAACTGTAATAAACCTTAGAGTGCTTCCAAAGATAATAGAGGAGGAGATAAATCAGCTTTTGATTGGCTTAAAATGTATCTTCTATTACTAATTATTTAAAAATTAAGACAAATGTCTCTTAAGAGACACAAAGGAAAAGGGGCTTGGTATAGTTTACAGAAAGCCTAGACTTCCCCAAATCCTCTCAAATCTTCACTAGTGCTCCACACCTAGATGCTAAGACCCTTTCAATTCCAAGACTGATTATAAATAGGGCTGGGAGTAAAATTTAGACAGTGCAGGGCTGGTATGTGGAAATGTGTTATTTTAAACTGATGTCATTCAGGGTTGAAAGAATTGATTATCCACATAGCTTTTTTCAAATGCAAAAATGTTCTTGAGTATTGAAGCAAAAAACACATTTAGCTTTTCTCCCCTCTATATTCTGATTATGAGAATCATAGACCTTGGATGGATGTAGTGGGGGAGCACAGAATGTAAAGGTGGTACCATTATACAGATAGGATCAGGGATATGTGGGTCGGGGGTGTAACTCACACATACAAAGAAGATTCTACCTCTCAGCTCTTGTTCTGTAGATTTCCTCCACGGTAAAGTCCAAGGAGAGCCATGCTGAGCGTCTGAGCTTCAGCAGAGCCCTAAGAAGTAAACATTCCAAAAGGCTTTCCAATTCTGAAAACCTAGAGGGAACTAGGATAGACACTAAGACCATTAACCCTTTCATTGCAGTATCTTGAGAAGACTAGCTCAGAAAGCATCATCTTTCTAAGGAGAGGAAAGGGCAAAGAGGAAATGAGTACATGCACAGGGAGACAACCAATAGAGTAATCTAAAAAAATTTTTAATCTTGGGGCGCCTGGGTGGCGCAGTCAGTTAAGCATCCGACTTCAGCCAGGTCACGATCTCACAGTCCGTGAGTTCGAGCCCCGCATCAGGCTCTGGGCTGATGGCTCAGAGCCTGGAGCCTGTTTCCGATTCTGTGTCTCCCTCTCTCTCTGCCCCTTCCCTGTTCATGCTCTGTCTCTCTCTGTCCCAAAAATAAATAAACGTTGAAAAAAAAATTTTTTTAAAAATTTTTAATCTTTATTCTTGAGAGAGAGAGAGAGAGAGAGAGAGAGAGCATGAGTAGGGAAGGGGCAGAGAGAGAGGAAGATCCAGAATCTGAAGCAGGCTTCAGGCACTGAGCTGTCATCACAGAGCCTGATGCGGGGCCCAAACTCACAAGCTGTGAGACCATGACCTGAGCCAAGGTTGGACACTTAACCAATTGAGCCACTCAGGCGCTCTGACCAATAGAATAATTAATAAAGGCTGTTAGACAAGGACTGACAAAGGACCACATCAAAAGCTGTTACAAAAATTGATTGCCTTGGTGCCAGAGAGAATGCTGCAGTAGGATAGTCAAGTTAAGTGGTTAGAATTTCCACGAAATAGCACTCAAAAGAAAAATCTGGAAGAAGCAGATTTCATTACAATTGTAAAAATGTCTACACTTTCTTCAACCAAACTGCAAAAGGACATACACAGCTAAATAAGTGGCTATATAAGGAGTAGGCACGCTTCAAGGCAGGTCAACATAATAAGGTAACATGTTTAGAGGAAACAGAGCAGAAATATGAACTTATTAGAGACTGAGGGAAGCAGTCCAGCTGCCACAGGGACAAGACCCACCATACTTTTTAATATAATATAATATAATATAATATAATATAATATAATATAATATAATATAAATTGAGGCGCCTGGGTGGCTCAGTTGGTTGAGCGTCTGACTTCGGCCCAGGTCATGATTTCATGGTTCGTGGGTTCAAGCCCCACATTGGGCTCTGTGCTGACAGCTCAGAGCCTGGAGCCTGCTTCAGATTCTGGATCTTCCTCTCTCTCTGCCCCTCCCTAGCTCATGCTCGCTCTCTCTCTCTCTCTCTCTCTGTCAAAAATAAATAAGCTTTAAAAAATGAATATAATATAATATAATATAATATAATATAATATAATATAATAATTATATCCTAAGGGCATTGGGAAGATGTACAATAGAATTAAATTGCTCTCCATTGCCCTGCTGCTTAACCAGATATTTGGTTGTGTTCCTTGATTCTTATACTCGTCTCCATTCTGGAATAGAGTTTTGAAAACTCCATGGAGAGATTGTGGGTTCCACTTTGTAAGTTTCAAATACCATTGGCTGGCCCTCCTGGTGCTAACTTTGCCCCATAGTTCACCTATTGTTGGTCATTCCTTTCAGATAATGCTGACCCGATGCATTGCTGAATTCAACTTTTGTCCAACTCATTTGGCTTTTGTTTCTGTTTTTGTTTTGTCTGCAAATTTTTAAAAATTGGGGGGGGGGAGAAAACCATACTGTAATAAATGGATAAATGAGTCAGACAGATAGCATCTTATCAACACTAAAGAATGTTGATGTAGATGTAAGGAGAAAATAAAATGTAAAACTTGTTGTATTTGAGGAAATAAAAATAAGTGCAGACCCCTTTTATATCCATTCTATGATGGAGAAATGACTATATGGCATTCATAAAATATTGCCAGTAAACCACAGAACCTTAATCTGGACAGAACTTTAGTTGTAATCTAGAACAATCCCTCCCCAAATGCAGAAATATTCTCCATAATCTCTCAGAGAACAAAATTTCAATAAGTACAGTGGCAACTAATTCACTACCCCATAGTCAATAGATGCCATTTTCAGAATGCTGCAGATGTTTAAAAGTTATTTAATTTACAAGGAAATATGGTGACATATGGCATTTTTGATATCACTCCTCATCAAGACAAGAACAAGAACTATTCAAGACACCATGGAAAGAATCCTAGAACATGGGGGTGAGGCTGAAGCACCGCCCCCCCAGCACCTCAGACCAAGACAGACTGCTTCAGAAATGTCAGAGCGGGGCACTTGGGTGGCTCAGTCGGTTAAGCTTCCAGCTCTTGACTTTGCCTCAGGTCATGATCTCACAGTTCATAGGTTTGAGCCCCGTGCAGTGCACAGCCTGCTTGGGATTCTCTCTTTTTCCCTCTCTCTCTGCCCTTCCCCTGCTCCCATGCTCACTCGCTGGCTCTCTCTCTCAAAATAAATAAATAAACTTAAAATAAAAAGTGTTAAGAAAAGGACCTACACATTGGCTGCATTGCCTCTCCCCAAGGGCAACACAGCACCGAGTGGAAAGGTCTTCCCTGAGTCTCTGTTTCCTCAGATGGGAAAAGAGAACCCGGGGTGACAACCAGCACCTCCCAGCATTGTGGGTCACGTTGCAGGAGACCCTACTCTGATGTCACACCATAGGGATTGCAGGGGCATCAGTGGGGCTCAACCGCTGGGAATCTGTGGGAAAAGGGGAGAGGGAATTGCAACAACCAGCACGCGTTTCTTGGCAGACAGAGTTCATACCTGCAGCGTCCAAGCAGTAATCCCAACCAACAGCTTTGCTCATCTGCGGAGCTAAGTTGGGGGGCATCTGACCAGGCAGGGTGCAGATCTGCCTGATTCAGAACCTCAAAGAGTTTTGCCAGCCCTTGAGCCTGGCTTGCCCACACCTAGGCAACGTGCAGTCACAGCCCCAACTGCTGTAGAGAGTGTCTCCAGCCCTATCTAAACAGAAGGGCTGGTTACAACTTCTGGAAGCTATGTAGCCCAGTGGTGCTCGAGCCAAGAGATGGGCAGCAGAGCTGATCACCCCCAAAGCAAAACCAGTACCAGGTATGGAGGCTTCCTATGCTAAGCACAGGCAGGGGCAGTCATTCAGAGCCCACGCTGAGGGAAGCTCCCGGCCCCTCCCACCCCTCCCAACTGGAGAGCCCCCTCCCCCTCAGGCCTAGGCAAAGGGGCTGAGGGTAGCCTCACCCTCTGTGGGGAGAGTGTTTAGGCCCTGTCTAACTGGAACGGCTGGTGAGAACACCCAGTGTGTTTGAACCAAGAAACGGGCACACAGAGCCAACAGTTTTCAGACCAAAGCTAGGAGCCCTGTTCGGTCAGGGAACTTGGGGTGTAAGCCAGCTTGAGATAAGACAGCAAACACGGGGTTTTGCTCATTTTAGAGCTGCTTCTCTTACTGCACAGGGGCAGGGAGTCTAATCTGTAGCCCCACCCATCACTGAATACAGCCTTCAGCTTATCCAACCAGGCACCTAACCGGTGCACACGGGAAGCTAGGTGGCCCAGTCAGCAGCTCTGCGTACCGTGGCACTTGAGCACAGGATGTGGCCTCGCCCATCTGTAGAGCAAAACTGGGCCTCACCAGGGAATTCAGTACAACTCAGGTTTGATACGGGCCCCCAAACAACAAGCTGTACAGACCCTGCTAGGACAGGGAAGCTCATTCATGGCCCCATGCACCACTCAATATAGTACCTACTCCCAACCATCTAGTAAGCCTGACCATAGAATTCAAATTGCAGAGCCCATCCTATAGCCTCACTTGGGTAGGGAAGCAAGCTGGCAGTCCTGTCCAATCTAAAATGTGAGGGGGAGAAGGAGCAGAAAGTGTAAAGTATATGAATTCTATTGAGGTCAACTTGTTATCAGTTTAGATGGAGGGTTATAAGTTTCAGATAATTTATGTCAGCCTAATGGTAACCACAGGGGAAAATCTTATGGTGATTAGAACACATTCAAGAACTCAAAAGCATACTGATACCGGAAGACATCAAAACACACCAAAAAAAAAAAAAAAAAGACAGCAGAATAAGAAACAAGTAAAAATGGATCTCCAAACCCATGAGAAAACACTGAACAATTATTTAAAATTAAGAAAAAATAATTTCTCTATAGTCGGCCTCTTGGCAATTGTTAACGATGTGAATGTTAAGATTATTAATTTTTTGATGACTACTTTCTCAAGCTATCTCAGCTGCTGGGAATATAAATTGCCTAAAGGTGGGTTGTAACTGAATCAAAGTGTGTGTGTGTGTGTGTGTGTGTGTATGTGTGTGTGTGTGTGTGTGTTTATTTATTTCTGTTGTGCCCAATACAGGATTTAGCTCTTCTCTTCCACACGGTTCTTTCATGTCCCTGCCACACATGTGCATCTACATCTTCAGGTGTGTGTATTGAGAAAAAGGACAGCCATGGGGACCCCTGTCTCCTTTGAGGGATGACCCCCTGTGGTATTCCCAGCATGAAGAGTATCAGCTTGGACCAAGGCTGTTGCTTCAGAGCAAGGGCACTGGGCACTGTTGCTACCAGAGTCAAGTGCCTGTGTGGTAGCACTTCCCAGGGCTTACAGATCAGAACAGCAACAGGAAACCCATTTTTCTGTAATTTCTCAATAAACATGGAAACTACTCTTTTTAAATGTTTCTTTATTTTGAGAGAGAGAGAGAGAGAGAGAGAGAGAGAGCGAGCAGGGGAGGTGCAGAGAGAGGGAGAGAGAGAGAACCCCAAGCAGGTTCATGCTGCCACCAGAACCCAACATGGGGCTCGAACCCACAAACTGTGAGATCATGACCTGAGCCAAACCAAGAGTCAGATGCTCAACTGCCACCCAAGCACCCTGGAAACTGCTTTTTAAGGTGCATATCCTTTGACCCAGAGCTTTCATTTAAAGACATTTAATCTGAAGAATTGATTGGACAAGTAGTAAATGATAGTTATATAAAAACACAAACTCTACCTTATAGAAAAGTATCAGAAATTTTCAAACAGCCGAAAATTTCAATAACTGATTCAATGAAGTATGATATTTCCATACTGTGGAATGTCATGTTGAATTTTTAGTGGAAATATATTTCTTCACACCAGAGACATGCACGTATATAGTTAAGGGGTGAAAACAGTTTACAAAAAAAAAGAACTTCGTGTTACTGTCTCACTCTGTTTACACAAGTGTGTGGGGAAGAATATATATGAATAGAAATAGTAAGAGAGGACTGCATAACACATTTTAACAACTTTCATAATGATTATCACTAGAAGAGTAATTATGGTCAAATAGTTTTCTTTTTGCTTGTTTATATATTTTTTTCTACAATGAATATGGATTTTGTACCCAAAAACTGATTTCATTTTAACAAAAGGAGCGACAGACAAAAACCCTAACATATCATAATGGGTAATTTCACGCAGAAGAAAAAAAAAGATCGATCATTGACACAGAGGCAGCATCTCTCTTCTGGCCCTTTCCCTCCCCTAAGCTTGCCATCTCCCCCACCCATGTGTGGGTTTCTTGGGCAGATTCCATAAGCAAATGAGAAAAATAAATAGTGGCTTGAACATGGTTCCGAAGGCTATGTCATGGTAGCATTTTGTTATGAAGGCTAACCCTGTGACACCCCTGAGCAGAGTCAGCACGAGCCACACTGAGAAATCAGCCACCTTACTGTCATTAGAAATACTTCCTCAGATGATATATGTCACAGATGTAAAGAAACCACTAACTGCTTCCCACGGCTCAGTCTTTCTGAGGTTTGCAGAGATGAGACCCAGCTCATGTCTTAGGGGATAATCCATGCAGAAGGTGGGTCCACTTCCAAAGTCTCCACGGGAGCCCTCATTTCCTTCATCTGTCATTCCTGAGAGAAGCCTTCAGCTTGCCTGTGATTTCACCAGCGTGTGTGTGTGTGTGTGTGTGTGCACATGCACATGCATGCTGAGGGAGAAACTGTGCAGGTAGAGAGAATAAAGGCCATGGTATAGCCTTTCCCCTCTTCAGAAGGCAAGGAAACTCTCATGCAGACATCAGCAGCATCAGATAAGAACATTGTCTTCAGTTGCTTAAGAACCCATTAACCTGCCCGTGACCTAGACGAGGTGCCACTGACACTGCCAATATCAATATACTAATGTCTTATCACACTACTTTGAAAACACTGTATATTTCTCCAAAAAAGTTAATTAAGAAACAGAAACATTCTTCTCATGTCCTCAAGACATTGATTCTGTGTTTATGCGTTATACCTTTCATCCCTTCCCATGTATTTATCTATTTTTGAAAAATCACCTATTAGCCTCAAGACGCAGTGAAAAGGACAGGAACTTTGGCAATAAAAAGACAAAAGATAACATACTAACCATCGGATTCTAGAGAGTTTTCATAATTTCTGTGAGCCCTCAGTTTCTCATCAATAAACAAAGCTAATTAAGAATTGTGACCGAGGGCTGGAGGGAAGTTAAACGACACTATGTATATAGTCACCTGGTGAATGTCAACCTATTGAAAGTTACCAGCAAGGGGTTCCTTCTCCAGTGACCCGCGCACCATTTCTGCAACTGCAAAGAAAATAGGAGGTATCCAAAAACTCCCCTGTCGATGGGTACTCAAATCTTTATGAGGATTGCACGGTCATCTCCAGGAGGCATGTAATAACTTCCAGCACAGCAGAGAAAGACTAAAGCAGTGATTAATTAAAAGTGTCAGGTGCATGTTAAAATTCCTGTTGAACGTTAAAACTGCTAGTGACAAGATTTGTAAAGAAGAATGATTTAAGGAACTCACTAGCCACGGCACAACCATATTCAAACACTATCCTTCTAGTGGAGTTGATCAGGAAATGGCATGGTCAACATGTGCAGGGATTTCATTATTGCCTTCAACCTCGGCACTCCCCTTACAAAGTAAACAACACCAAAACGATTCAGGTGTTGCTTTTGTATTTTTTATGCTCAGACTTATGTTGCTGTCTGACCTAAAAGACAATTTTATCTAACTAAGTTATAGATCATTAAGCTGAAAAAAAAAAAGTTTGCCTGTTACTGCTGTTTTACCATCTTGCCCCATCTTGTCTCATTAGCAGGAACTGATTGAGCATGAAGGTGTTCTCTGGCTGTCAGTAGATAAAGTAGGTGCTCTTGGCTTTCATCTGTTCTGAATTCTCCTTGTCTCATTATCTTCCCAAGGTCAGATTCTCTGACACTGCGGCTGCTTGCTTAGCACTCCATCCTGGCAATTACTTGCCAGGCAACCTTAGCCAGAATGAGATTTCTTGTCTGTGGCACCAAGGCAGGCACAGGCACCAGAAACTCTGTGCTTGGCTTCCGCCCCATGTTCACTCCCAACCCCCTTCTCCGGTACTGTGGTTTCAAGGATCAGTGTGGCTTGTTCAGAGTTGCATCCTGGCACCTCCAAGATGCCATCCCACTGCGATATTCCGATCCAGCTACAGTCCCAGAGAGATTATAGAGTGATGCCCAGTCTGATTTTATACTGGGACAAGTTGTTTCATCACAGACCTCACACTTTGGACGCCATCCTTAAACCTCCTTGCTCTGCTTCAGAGAAAGGCATAGAACCACAAAGCTACACTATCTTGGTTCTTAAATCCATCGTCTTTTCCCCATCAGTAATTCCTGCCGGACTACCTGGTCTTTGAGAGGCTGTCATGAGCAGCTGAGCAAAGAGAGAATGTTCCAGGCTTACTTCCTGGGAGCACAGTTACAACCAGAGCAGTTTGGGAAGGTGAATTTGGTCACAGTGGCTTTGTCTGAATCGAGTTCTATGTTGCATTGGGCGGGCGATACCTTTAGGGTATTGTTTTACTTTATAGAGAATCTGTAGGGAAAAGGAGGAAACGAATGTCTGCTATGATTAATTTAAAGGTGAGTATGGTTTGGTTAGCAGTCACATGTTCTTTTGAAAATGTTGGAGAAGAATCTTGGCCATTTGGATTGTAGAAAGAAGTACACACACCTGCTCAGTAGCATTTTGCTCAAAGAATCTGATTTCTCCTCAGATTAGACACAAATCCATTAGAAGTATCCACATCCTTTTCCAGACCGAAAAGACAGTGCACAAATGCACACCCATCTTTGTGGAGCAGGAGTGACCAAGTCATCCAAGAGACTTCCAGATAGCCAGACAGCAGGGCAACCAGGTGCAAGCCTTTGCAGGGTGAGCAATCTGCTCACCGGGAAAAATCTAGCCATCTGCCCTCTTTCTAACACAACCCACTGACCCTTATTTCCCAGACTTAACATGTGCAAACAGAACGACTGTTGGCCCAAGAATGGATATGTAATCATTCTACTTGTTGCACTCTCCAAACACAAATTTCAGATCACTCTCCTAAAATGTGGCTGTGTCCTACAGTGGCATCTATTCTGTGCTCACCACAAAAATAAACAAAACAAGGGAATTTGAAATGATATGTGTCCAAAATCTTCAGACCAGAACAATAATTCTCAAGAACGCTGAAGCAGTAACCACACATGTAAGCACAGGGAGTGAGTCAGTAGATTGGGTATCTACACAGAAGTGGTGTGGGTCACAGACTTGTGGTTTTCTAAAATTCTGAAAGTTTGTGGGGCGCCTGGATGGCTCAGTCAGTTGAGTGTCCGACTTCGGCTAGGGTCATGATCTTGCGGCTCGTGGGTTCAAGCCCCATGTTGGGCTCTGTGCTGACAGCTCAGAGCCTGGAGCCTGCTTCGGATTCTGTGTCTCCCTCTCTCTCTCTGCCCCTCCCCTGCTCACGCTCTGTCTCTCTGTCTCTCTGTCTCTCTCTCCCTCAAAAATAAATAAACATTAAAATTCTGTAAGTTTATAAAGCCTTAGGCTTTTTTGTGTGTGTCTTTTGCATCTTCAACATATGGGTCTATAAAAATGTGCAAGGTTATTTGACCCAATATACAAAAATGTAACAATATAACTTTAGGACTAAACCCTTTGATGGCTATTCTCTGCCTCCAAATCTGTCATCAGTTAATAACCCTATAGATGGGGTGTCCATGTGGTTCAGTCGGTTAAGCATCCGACGCGATTTCAGCTCAGGTCATGATCTCACGGTTTATGGGATCCAGCCCCACACTGGGCTCTGGACTGACAGAACAGAGCCTGCTTGAGATGCTCTCTCTCTCCCTCTTTCTCTGCTCCTCCCCTGCTTGTGCTCTCTCTCTCTCTTAAAATAAATAAACAAACTTAAAAAAATTGATATTCCTAACAATCCAATAGAGTAGATGCTCTTATTATTCCCATTACTATTCCCAAACTAAATAACTGAACTTTTGTAACTTGCAACATATCACACAGATCGTAAGTGCTTAAGCCAAGTTTTAAGCTGGTGCCTGGAATAAGGAACAAATTTAGAAAGTCCATAGCCTAGCCAGGTAGCTACAAAATCCTATCAGTCCTGGCACAAGAAGTTACTAAGACAGGAGCAGAATCCTTTTTTTGTTTGTTTTTGTTTGTTTGTTTTTTGTTTTTTTTTAATTTTAAGTTTATTTATTTATTTTGAGAGAGAGAGAGAGACAGCATGAGTGGGATAGGGACAGAGAGACAGGGGAGAGAGAATCCCAAAGGGGCTCCACACTGTCAGCACAGAGCCCAATGCGGGGCTCGAACTCACAAACCATATCATGACCTGAGCCAAAATCAAGAGTCGGATGCTCAACAGACTGAGCCATCCCGGCACCCCAAGGAGCGGAATCTTTTCAAGGCTCGCTATTCTAATACTTTTTACATTTCTTCACATCCTTTGTGCATTGGTTTCCTTATTTTTTGCCTTTGAAAATTCTGTCTGCCTTAAACCAGGTAAGAGAAACCAAGGAAGAGTTTTATACTGCTTCTCATACTAAGGAGTTAAAGAGGTTCATAGGAATATGACCATAGTAACTATGCTAAGCAACCCCATGGGAAGGTAAGGTTGGAGAGCTGGACAATATTATGATTCATTTTATATGCCTCATCTCCTTACATAGAGATTCTTTTTCTAAAAGGATTTTGTGTGTGTGTTTTGTTTTAACAACACATCAGTTTTTTGTTTGGGGATTTTTGTTTGTTGGTTTTTTGGATTTTTTGTTTTCGTCGTTACTGTTGTCGTCTTTCTGAGCTGGGAATGAAAATACAATGGAGACACACTTGCCATCGATTGCCTTCTGCAGTGGCTTCCACACTCTCTATTTGCCCTTTAAGGGATGAGGCACCGTCTCACGAAGCCCAAAGAGAATCTATTACCATAAAACATCACCCAGCAGTCTTATCATATCACTTGACAATATCACTTTAGTTAACGTTGAGTTAGTGTTTCTATTACAAACCCAATTTGCTGAAGGGGTGGGGGGGAGAGGACATGAAGGAAAGATGGGCTCATATGTCAACCGTGTGAAATGACATGAGGCTGAAAGCAGGTTGCCAACCAGGCTAGGACTCTCAAACCATGACATCTAAAGGAGAAAGAATTTATTTATGTTCCATACTTACACTATTCAAAATAGTGTAACACGCACATTGTCCAAACAGCACAGCGCCAGGAGCTTGCCTATCCCGCCGGCAATAGGATATGCCTATTATCCTATTAGGATAGGGGAGGAGGGGAAGCGAGGTCCAGAGCAAGGTGTAGGAGGAAAAGCCAGAAACTAAGAGACGGAACAACTACTCTCTGATCCTGTTTCCGGCATTTATTAGCCGCTTCATGACAAGCCAGTTTACAAGTCACGTAAGGAGGCACTGCTTTCCCCTTCTCTAAAATAGAGCCAATCATGCCTCTAATGGTGTCTTAGCAGATCCCTCCGAGGAGCAAATGAGGTCAAGTCAGAAGAGCCCGCCGAAGTGTGGTGCAAGGAGCCACGACATGCATGAGCAATGCTCCCACAGCCCTCGAGGAGTGAGGCGATGCCAAATCGTGTAGACTCGGCCTGGCATGCCAACGGGAGACTCACCAAGTACCTACGTGGCTGTGCCCAGACCTCACCACCCTGAGCCCACTCTGAACTGCTTCTGCTTCCACTCTTGGTTTAGCGGCCAGAGATCTCCCCAGGCACCATTAGGAGAGAAGACCACAGAGATGATTCCTTCAGAGATGAGACTTCCAGGCTACAAGGGAACCCTAGGCTTTATTTAAAATGTTAAAATCACACGTATATATAAAATCATACATAGGAGAGACACATGGCTTTTATATGTGCATGATTATATATGTGTTTCTCTCCTATACATGATTTTATGTATATGCGTGACACATAGATATGTCCTATTTATTACCTTATACATATATTATTTTATACAGGATTGATTTATCTTATGTATTTTTTATACACATGCTTTATATGTTAATATTTATTTTATTTCAAAAATTTTATATAATTGTACATAATTTACATGTAAAATCATATATAAATTTTGTCATATATGCTAGCCTTACCAGTTAATCAATAAGTTTGGGTTTTATAAGGAAAATGTTTTCATAAAAAATTCTAGCTACCTATTTATGACCTCACCATTTAGCAATCTGTGAGGTACCTAAAATGTGATAGGTGGTAGACAAAAAAAATGTAGATATATGGCCCGAAGAGAGAGCAAAGCTCAAAAAAATGTATTTTGTCACTGAGATCAGGAACTTTGATGAGGGGCTGGCATAAAAATCACTAACCATTGCTTAATTGTTTGAGGAATAATTCTGCCTTTGGTTGCATGTTTTGTGTTATTTCCACCGAGTCCTGTGTTAATTTAAGGATACTATAGAGATTGACTCAAGAATTACACAACAATAGGTTGCTATTGGCTTGGAATTCCATTCTAAGAGAAGTGGTATTTGTGAATTTCAGAGGAAAAGTAGGGATGTGGCAGAAGCAAGGAGAAATTTAAAGACAGAATGAATTATAACTAGGAACATGTGGAGCAAAGGCAGACAAATTATGATGTAAATGCCTATGTAGGGAAACAGCATTGATTGAAGAAAAGGACTCCATCATAGAAGGAGAAATCACCCTGTTGGCTGATGGCAACAGAGGTAACAGACAAGGAATGTAGGTATCCTCTGCCTGGTATACTCATGGTATTCTCTTATATGACAGTTATGTCAACCACTCAGGTGGAGTGGAAGCAGTGTCCAAGTGACCCAAGGTCTTCAGTGAGGGAGACAGAACTATCCAGGTGCTCAAGAGTTGGGGCTGTGGAGACAGACTGATTTGGGTCTGCCTCGTGGCTCTGCTGAATCAACCCCACGACCTTGGGCAGCTGAGTTAATATCCTAAGCTCTAAGTCTCTCAACTATGAAATGGGACAATGATATCACCAATATCCTAATATGTGTGTGAAGATTAAATACAATAAAACAGGGAAAAAGCTTAGCCAAGTGCTTGGCACCTTGTGTGGACTGCTGTCATCATCGTGAGAGGACAGAGGACGAGGCTGACCCTGGAGGTCAGAGGTCCTCACGAAATGCACCCACGGGGATAGTTAGGACACCTGATATTCCAGGTGAGCCTGAGGCAATGAGGGGTGCTTTCTGAACCCAGTGGAAAGTGTTTTGAGTTCTCACTTTCAGGACTGTTGAGCAGCAGGATTGTGCCTTGCAGTTAAGAATCAGGAAGATGAAGCAGAGAGAAAACAAAAGGACATGGGCACAGATAATTGAGTCCTTCTAATTTTCTTATGTTATGATCTGTGCCACACTTGGGTGCAGCCCACTTCAGTCTTGAGTTTCAAAGACTGAGTGCAGTCAGGAAAAACCCAATTCTTCCTCTGAAACTTACTGGCTGGGAGTCAGTAAGTCATTTGAACTCTTTAGACCTCAGCTTCTTTTCTATAAAGTGGGAACAGTAATCATAAAAATAAGGAAACGAGATATGGAGAAGATCAAAAGAGAAACCATATGTGAAGGTCGTACATGGCCAGCTTTAAGCTCTATAGAAATGTCATTTTTTAAATTGCCATTTTCTGGGATCCACACAGTTTTATTATGAGGTCAGATCTCCCAGCTTATAATAAACAATAATCCCTCTTGAAAAGCTCACCCTGCAACTTGCCCAAGGTCAAGTGAGATGTGTTAGAACATAGCTCTACACTGTCCAGAGCATTCCGGGGCCCCTCATGGGGGCCAGGGAGGTGAGGGGGCGGGAGGAATGAGGAGGGTTCCTGCCTTCCCCTCTATCCCAAGGTGGCTTCTTCCTTCTGCATCTGCTCTGGTGCTACAGAGCCTCTGTGTTGCAGTCCACATGCAGCTCCCGTGCAAAAACCCACAGCATCTTCTTCCCCAGAGGGAAGGTGATATCCCCCATCAAGTGTGAGAGCCCTCCAGGAATCTGAGCAATGGCAGGCTTTATATCGATTTGAAACACTCCCAATGGAGGAACCTAAGCCCGGCCCGGAAGCTTTGCCTGTGACTCACCATAAGCCACACTCTGTTTTCCCTGATGGCCATCAACCTAAAACCAGCAGATGCTTAGAATGTGGACCCTTGACTCAAATCCCAGCTCTGCCACTTATTGAAAGCCAGTAGTTTTCCAGGTACACAGAGAATTTCAAAGAAAATCACTGTCACAATATTAAGGATTAGTCAATTCATAGCACACAGATACGTTGGGCATAGATGTAGGTGTACACGTAGATACAGATATGGATACATTTTGTACACTTAGGAAGATGGCACTCATCCTTGATTCCACTCGACTTCTCTTTCCAACAGTCACCAATAGCATCCTCATGTCCAGTTTACTGAGTGAGAGTTTGAACTTACAAGTAAAGATTTTTTTTCAAAGTTTGAAGGAGGCCTAGACAACCTTTCAATCAATTGTAGAAGATTATTCCATCTTGAGAAACGAAGATGGAAATGCCCCCTTTTTGGAAGTATGGCAAAGCAGGAGAAATGGAAAACTGGCAAAAAGAGAAATCTGGCTAATTAGGTATGCCAACTGAGGCAGATAGAAAGAAGTCAAAAGGAGAAAGTCTAATTGTAACACTTTAAAGAAAGGAAACAAAGTGTCATCAAGCTCAATTTTATTATCCTGCTGGCTAATTACATGAAGGCATCTAAGAGTGTGTGTGTGTGTGTGTGTGTGTGTGTGTGTGTGTGTGTGTGAGAGAGAGAGAGAGAGAGAGAGAGAAGGAAGGGTTATACATCCAGTTTCCTCATCCTTTGCTGGAGAACTGAGGAGGATTCCCTCATGGCTTTTCAAAGATTCTTCAGACCCACCTAGACCTAACAGTCCAGCAGTAACCTGCCGGTTAACACATGGTTTATTTCACTCTTCCTTTCCCTGTGTTGCTTTCTCCATTCTTTCCCTCGCACTTCCTGTGAACTCCTCCCAAATGTAGCCAGATACTCATTTCAGGATCTGCTTTTGGAAGCTCTCCAAGCCAAAAGATCCCTATTCTCTTTATTCTCTCACTTCCAAGATCTTTGAAAGTGGTTACAAAGGAGAGTAATAATTCACACACACACACACACACACACACACACACACACGCACACAATATTGGAAATAACTACATGAGTTTATTACCTTCAGGTTGTTTGTAAGAAAAGTTTCTTACTTTCTATGTCCCAGAAGATACTGGATTTTCCTAGTATGTAAGAATGTCAAACATAACTTTGCTCATAAAATTAAAATCGTACTAAAATTTTCTGTTATAGGAAGTAAACATCCCGAACACATCTGTAACATAATGATCTACTTCATGCAAAGATCTGGGGGCCAAAAATGTTCAGTCAGCCAACAAACCAAATGAACATACAATGCTTCCCAAGGGCCTTCCTATTCCATCCCATTGCACATTTACCACATGACATTACTTCCATTTCACTTTCCTGAAATGTATCAGACCTGTTACATCAAGAATCAATACATCAATACATCAAGGAACTCCTTCCCCTGTTTGCCTAAACTCACTATTGAAATACCATATACAAAAATACAATTCCTGGCTTTGGTTTTCTTGCATTCAGAAGAACTTCTTGTGTATACATTTGAAAGTTTATGCGTTGCAGTATCCAACATAGTTTACTGGTGGATAATAGCTTTCTGCTTCCTTTGACTGTTAGTAAAAACATAATTCTTATTAATAAGGGAATTCAGCAAGTATAAAACTGAAGGAAGAAAAGTTTCAAAGCTTTTCATTTCTAAAATGTTTTATTCATATTGCTTTATATTTGTATACACTTAATTTACTGATCTGACTCACCCTTCATTTTGAGAACTATAAACTATTGGAAGCATAACTGTCACCACAACAGAGGCTGCATTATCTTTCACTTGTCAGCTTCCCAATTAGATAATAGATGTACAGAGACTAATCTTAATGCAACACTGCTCTGTGTGTATTAAACTTCATAATAACAAATCTTTTTATTTTAAAATACAGGCCTTGAAAAAACACAGAAGCCAAAAATTCAACCCAGCTAACTCCAGGAGGGTTTGCTGCTTCAAAATGCAATTCTTGCCATGAAGTAATGGATGACTAACTAGCACATTTAATGCTTTCCTTTAAAAAAAATTTTTTTTAGTGTTTATTTATTTTTGAGACAGAGAGAGACACAGCATGAACGGGGGAGGGTCAGAGAGAGAGGGAGACACAGAATCTGAAGCAGGCTCCAGGCTCTGAGCCGCCAGCACAGAGCCGGATGCGGGACTCGAACTCACGGACCGCGAGATCATGACCTGAGCCGAAGTCGGAGGCTCAACTGACTGAGCCACCCAGGCGCCCCTAATGCTTTCCTTTTAAAGAAAAGCAGTCCAACAGCCAAGACAATGAGTATGTGCAGACTGACCCCTTTAAAAAGAGATACATTTGCTCATCACACTGCATCAAGTGGGACCAAATGGCATAGGCCAATCCCATGAGGTGCTCTTACCGCCCTACTTATTAGGCCTTTGATCATGTTTGGTGTCTCATTGTTTCCTGCTTTCTAGAACTTGAGGTCAGATCAGTGCTTTTCTTGCCAACTTTACACAGGGCAGTGCCATATAGAACCATAGATGGGGTGGATTTCACCAGCTTGTGGATCCAATTAAGGTTGCCTTTATGTTAGTGCTGAAATTGAAAAGACTTGGAGCTGTATCTTTCCTGACAGGTGCTTAACCATCTTCAGGGGGTCTTGGGCTACTTTTGAGGGCACCCAGGTGTGTTGTCTCAAGCCTATTTGTATCCACTGCTGCTGCCAGAACTTTCTATAGGCACACAGCTCCATCACGCACACCTACCTAAGGCTCTCTACCTAGTTTCCTCAGCTTTCATTCCTGGCAGTCCCAGATTCTCCCAGGGTCCCATGCCTTGGTCTGAAGAACTGGCCTCTCCTCAAAGTATCACCCCTGGGTTGTTGAAGAATGTGGCCAGAGCTAGTATCTCACCAAGTGTCTCAAGAAGGCAGTTCCTTCAACATCTGGCTCCAGTACCCGATCCAACAAAACAGGAATCTCACGCAGGGGAAAAAGGAAAACATTCCCCCTGAATCTTTAAGGAAGAAACAAGACAGTTTTTCTCAGGGGACTCAAACGCAGAAGAAATACAATTCTGCTTACCACACATACAAAATTTTGGATTATTCAGGAACACTCAAGCACGATTACCAAGCTTTATATCCTACCCCTCCTCAAATTCTCTACTGATCAGCCTAGAAATAGAAGTTCAATTCTGAGATACAAGCTGTAGGACCCACCACATTGTGCTTCACAGATGCTGCTTACATTTAATTGGGCCTGTTTTTCAGAGAAACTTTAGGATTATTGCTAAAATAATGTCTATCTGAAAGAAAATGTTAAATAAAATAAGCAACATTATGACTACATATATGATCTCCAGAGCGATTTCTGTTGCTTAAATTTAGAATTTAAATTTCAGATCCTTACACAATTAAAATTAAACATAAAATACATAAATATATGTAACATATAAATACATAGAATATATAAATATAAAATAAGTAAGTACTGGGGATGTAATACACAATATGATGACTATAGTTAATAATACTGTGTTGCAAATTTGAAAGCTAAGAGAGTAGATCTTAAACGTTCTCATCACAAGAAAAAAATTATAACTATGTATGATGAAGGATGTTAACTAGACTTATTGTGGTGATAATTTTACAACATATACAAATGTCAAATCATTATGTTGTACACATGAAACTAATATAACTTATATGTCAATTATATCTCAATTAAAATATTTCTAAATTAGGTAATAAAAATACTAAATATTACAAAAAGAATTTATCTCAATGCCATCATCTTGATATGAACTTTTGAACATAAAAATGATGTACACTCATAATCAAAGCCTGGAATATTAAAGAAATTGAAGAGAATATAACACCAATCTACAGTTACACATTGTTAATATTTTGGGGCATTTTAACCCTTCTCTACAAACTCTTGTGTATAGAAAGATCTAACATTTTCTAATTCCACAATCTACTTTTGTCACCTCAAATATGTAAGAATATAACTATGATTCAAAAGTTTCTCAAATGCTCTTTTTTAATGACTCCATAATATTCCATCAATGGATAAACTATAGTTTATTTAAGCATTACCCTATTTTTAAACATTTAGATTGTTTTGTTTTTATCTGTTATAGAAAATGTTGTAATGCATAACATAGCTTTATGCATACATCTTTATCAGTGTTTTGAATTATTTCCTTAGAACATATGCTGTGAAGTGGAATTTGAGAACATAAAATATTTTGATATAGATATACTGCCAAACTGCATTTTAATAAACAGTAACAAGTTATAATCCCATAGTTATATGAGAGCTCATCTTACTACATCCTTATCAACTTTGAATGCTATCATTACAAAGTCTCCCATTTCCAGTCAAGATGGGGTAACATGAGGCTTAATTTACATTCGGACTTAAAACAACTAAACAACCAGACAAAATAGATGAAACAATGACACTCAGGACATTGGGCATCAGGCAGCAAAGGACAGTGCTCCTTGAGAGATGGGAAACAAATGAGGTGAGCACTACGATTGCCCAGCTAACTGTCTGATGGAAGTGTCTGGGTGGCAGCACAGGGAGAAGGAGCCCAAGCAAAGCTCAGAAGTCTCCCTGAGTTGAAGAGAAGGAGCTAGAAGTCTGGGAAGCCAAGGAAGCCAGAGTTCACCAGGCAGAGTACCAGAGAAGCAAACGCTACATAGAAAGAAAGCTCCAGAGATCTGCATATGGTCTCTTCAAGTCTTGAACTGAGTACACACATGAGGGGAAAAGCATGGAGATCAGGGCATACACAAGGGGAAAGCCCAGGGAAAGAGAATCATGATAAGGGAATAGAAGGAAAAGTGTTCAGACCTAAGACAAGTATGGAAATTGGGCTTATATCCAAGAGCTAGAATGGAAAACCTTATCTTTTGGGAGTTATTTGTCAGAGAACTAAGAGTCTTGGGTCAGTAGAGGGAAAAATTAACCCTAGGCTAAAAACGGCTCTAGTCCCACCCAACAAAGCTTAAAAGCAAAACCTGCTTGCAACTGAAAAGTTGCAAAGTAATCTAATCACACCCAGAACAAAGCTGAACAAAAACTGCAAGAATAAAAAAATATCTAATACCTAACAAAGCGAAACTCACAATGTCTGTCATCCAATCAAAATTTTTGACACTGAAAAGAAACAAAAATACAACCTATAATGAGGAGAAAATAAATTAATTAAAACTGGCTCAGAAATGACACAAACATTAGAAATAATAAACAAGGACATTGAAACAGTACACATAGCTTCATTCCATGTGTTCAAGAAATATTGAATATATTAAAAACTCAAATTGAACTAGAGATGAAAACTAAAACGTCTGGGATGAAAAATACAATGGCTGGGATTTATTGAAGATAAGATTATAGAAGAAAGAATTAGTGAACTTGAAGACATAGCAAGTTCTATTCAAAGTAAAACTCAGGGAGAAAAAAGAACTAACAAAAAATGAGCATCAGCAAACTGTAGGATAACTTCAAGTAGTCAAATATACATGCAATTGGAACCCCTGAAGGAGACATGAGAAAGAGAGAGAAATGCTGGAGAAATAAAATGGTCAAATTTTTTCCAAATTTGAAGAAAACTGTAATCACACGGATCCCAGAAACTCAACAAACTCCAAGCACGAAAGATACAACAAACCTAGAAAACTATGCTGAACTACATAATAATCAAATCAACCTGCTACAAACTTAATGTCAACTCTACGCACACCACAGCAGCATTTTTTTTTTACAGAATATGACAAGCTGAATCTAAAATTTATATGGAAATAGAAAAGACAGAATAATTAAAGTCTAAAAAGAACAACATTTGAGAACTTTTAGGACCTGATTTCAAGTCTTACTCTACAGCTACATTAACCAAGACAATACGGTATTGATATAAAGATTGACATATACATTATAATAATAGAATAAACATATCAGAAAGAGACTCACACATATGTCGTGAATTAATTTTTGACAACAGCGCTTAAGGTATTAAATGGAAAAAGAATTGCTTTCTTTTTTAAACCAATGGCATTGGAAAAACTGCATTATCCATGTTTTACAAAAGAAAGAATTTTAACTTTACCAACTTTATCTCACATCATAAACAAAAGTTAATTCAAAATGAATCATAGACCCAAATGTAAAAGCTAAAGATATAAAACACATATAAGAAAACATAGGAGAAAATATTTGAGAGCTTCGGGCAAATATTTCTTAGTGTTCAAAAGAAAAACTACTCTTAAAGGAAAAATTGAATTGGACTTCATCAAAACTAACATCTTCTTTTCTTGAAAGGACATTGCAAAAAAAAAATTAAAAGACAATCTACAGGCAAAAGAAACCATTAGAAACACATGTGACACAGGGATGCCTGATTGGCTCAGTCGGTAGAGCTTGTGACTCTTGATCTCAGGGTTGTAAGTATGAGGCCCACACTGGGTGTAGAGATTACTTTAAAAAAAATAAAATCTTTAAACATAAATACATACATACATACAATAACACAATATATAAAGAGCTGTTACAACTCAATAGTAAAAAGGCAATTCGATTTTTAAAGAGTGAGAAAAGTCAAGCAGACACTTCACTAAAGAGGTATAAAAATGGCCAATAAGCCCTTGAAAAATCTCAGCTTTACTAGTCATCAGGAAAATAAAAATAGAAATCACAACGAGACACCATCTCATTCACATCTACTAAAATAGCTACAATTAAAAAGACTACAAACAGTCAGTTTTAGAGAAGACGCAAAGCAACTAGATCTCTCATGTATGGCCTGTAGGATTATAAAATGAGTCAGTGACTTTGGAAAACTAGCAGTTTCCTATGAAGAAACTATGACCCAACATTTCCACTCCTAGGTATTTATCCCAAAGAAATGAAAACACACATAATAAGTCTGACAACATTTTGATGTTTTACCACGAGGTTTGATGTTTTGACAGCTTTCAAGCTTCCCCTTCTCCCTCTCCCTTTTTCCCATATCTGGACGAGCCAATAAGAAAGCCTGGACACCCATTCCTTTGGCACTGGAGGGAAGGTTCAAAGCATGCAAACTCCAGCTCATGGAATACTCGCCTTGGCTCCACCCCCGACCACAATAAAAACTGAAGCCTTTCTTTAGTCCATTTCTTGCTCATGTCATCCTGGACCAGCTTGGGTGTTTGCCTTGCTCTTCAAAGAAAGTCTCATTCTGCGAATAATAAATATTTTCATGTCCTTTTGCTGAGTATGTGGCATCATCAGTCCAAACACTCAAACCAAATTGTCATGTAGGATTGACCAAGTCTTCCATGAGACAACCCTCCCCATCCACCAATTCAATGCATACTCTTTTTATTCACCTGTCTGAGCAAACCTTTGCCAGTTTTGGTATCCTAAGTTTTCCTTGGGATCTCATTTAATAGATATTACTAATAAAATTTCCACTCACAGCTACGCATACATGAAGTTTTGTACAAATAGTCATGAAAGGAGGCATTTTATTCACAAAATACCCTAATAGTCACGTATACGCGCACAAACGCAAGCCGTCCCCTCATACAATTCCTATTGTGCCCCCGGCGTGCACCAACTTCTGTCTCTTCATGCTTCTCAGTTGGCTTACCTCCGAGAGAGACAAGTAGGAGCTGGAATGTGGCAGAAGCAGCCATTTAAGCAAGGATAATGACCCCACCACCTTATGCCACCACCATTCAACCTTCATCAGAAACTTTGGCCTTCGATGGTTGACGGGAAAAGAAACTGGAAACACAATAAGGCTCTCTTCACATCACCATCTGCCCTCTGTTCAGAAATAGAAGACAAAGACCTAGGACTAAGATAGGACTAAGCACCAAGATCTAGGACTAGACACTAAGAGGATCTCCTGATGTGGCCTATGCATCTTTCAGGACATCCAGTTCTTAATCTGCCCCATGTGCATTCTTCAACCTGTAGACCTCACTGAAAACCTAAGAAAACTTCCCTAGTGCAAGGCAGAGATTACCCTGCTAATGTTGGACCAATTTTAGTCGTGCTAATTACTAACAAGAAAGGGTGTGAAACCCTGAAGTATACAAATGAACAGAAGTAACGCCTATTTGCATCAAACCTACCTTTCAAGTGTTATTCCTCTTGAAGGAGCATGATGGTATTCTACAACAACAAGTGAGAAACTTGTATGCGGCGTTGTCTGTTTGTAAGATGAGGCACATTTGGAGTTTTCTTTTTGAGTAACAACTCTATAAGGCCCTCACCAGAGCTTATAATACACACCAATGAAGATCCGGGGCTCTGGGTGCAGCCTGCCAGAAGCTGAGTAGTATTCGTTTTAAATACAATAATAACTTTGTGGACGAGACAGCATTCATCCAACTGAAAACAACATATGGTCTTCAATAAAATGAAAGGTACACTAGGAAAGGCCAGCTCTGAAGGGCATTTTTAAGAAGCAGGGATAGAATTAAATTTAACATTCCCTCTCCTAATAAAAAAAAAAACTAGAAAATTTTACCTGCTTTTTTTATTCCAACAAATTCACGAGGGGAAAATTTATGTGACTCTCCATTTTCTCACTCAAAAAGAGAATGCTCGGAGCATTTTTAAACCACATAGATGAAAGAGAAGTGGAATATTTAAGGGCTGTTAGGAGGTACAAGAATCCAAGTGCCTACATACAAGTGCATCGTCACCAGCCCTTGTCTGCCCCTGGAAGTTGTGTGTCTCTGACATTTCTAGCCTGTCACACCATCCATCTTTAAAACTTGAGAAATCATGCTTTAAAAATGTACTTCTCATTTGTGTTGTACCCAATCCCAGAGTTGTGGAAATCAGCACATACCATTTGCCTGGAAGAGTAAACCTCTCTCACTTTCTTCCGTCTGAAAATTCTATATAGTGTTTTTCAGTAGAAATCATTTACATTTAAGATGTAACACAGGGCTGTGAAATGTAGTCATGGAAACCATGACAGTAGAGGAAGAAAAAAGGGAGATTTGGGAATTTAGTGAATGTTTTTGATTTTTCAAATACAATAGTCCCCTTAGCAAACTTGGTTATGCCATATGGTGAACTGTGTGTGGTAATTTTCTAAACTTGCAAATAGAATTCTGCAAAACATGATCAGCTAAGTCACTGCACTCCACGTGAGCCCAAATTCCACTCCTGCTCACTGTCCCCGGGGATACCTGATGCCAACACTTCACATACTGCAAACAAACAAGCAACACCTAGGATTTCAATTTTTTTTATTTTAATTTTTTTTTTCAGCGTTTATTTATTTTTGGGACAGAGAGAGACAGAGCATGAACGGGGGAGGGGCAGAGAGAGAGGGAGACACAGAATCAGAAACAGGCTCCAGGCTCCGAGCCATCAGCCCAGAGCCCGACGCGGGGCTCGAACTCCCGGACCGCGAGATCGTGACCTGGCTGAAGTCGGACGCCCAACCGACTGCGCCACCCAGGCGCCCCTAGGATTTAATTTTAAGAACCCTCAAAGAACGATGCATGGGAGAAATTCATTCAAGCCAATTTGGAAAAATAGAAAAATGGATAATTTTAGAAGGCCATAGACCTCTTTCAAATCATCTGTCTGGAATTCTCACCTGGCCTGAGATTCAGTACTTGTCCTCCCTCCACCACCTACAATCCATAACATTGCTTCTATTCTCTTCTAAAAGTGAGCATTTTCTGTGACTTTAGATGTAAGTCAGCTTTTGTGTAAAGAAAATGATCACAGAATCTCAGTGGCGCAACAAGGAACATGTATAATTTCCTCATGCAGCCACAGGTTGGCTGAGGCATGTCTGCTTTAGACTGCGGGTCTGCGGGCTGGGGACAGCTCTGCTCTAAGCATCTAACACTGGAGCCAGGCTGGAGGGCCAGCAGCTTCTCTGGCATGACTATCACGGCAATAGCCTGGAGAGTAAGCCCAACCACGCAAACACATCTTTTAAGTCTCTTCTTGCATCACATCTGCTAATATCTCATGGCCAAGTAAATTAAAAAGTAAAGTCCAATGTCAAGGAGAAGGAGGATATGATTTCCCATGGAGGTAGGGTCAGAAAATGCATGTTTACTTAACAATCAATCAACTTACCACGATTCACCCTTTGGTTCTCAAGTAGTCTCTATGTTCCCACATGCAAAATACACTCATCCCATTGCACTCCTAAAAATCACAATATCCCGGTCAAAATCTGGTCTGATTGAAGGGTCAAAATCCAAAATTTATATCCGGTCTGAATGCAACTCCTTCTGACCTACTGACCTGAGGACCAAAAACACAAGTTGTCTGTCCTCACATACCCAATATACAAGGGTGAAACTTGGATAGGATATTCACAACAAATAATCCTATTTTTCAAAGGAATATGTAACAGTCACTGGTCCATAGCCATTCTGGACTCTTGCAGAGCAAATGTTGTCCAGTCTTCAAACTGGGTAGGGAACTAAAATCATTGCTTGCTAACTGCCCTTGCCCTAAAGAGGGACCAAAATCAGATACATACTGTAATGTAACTAGAAGGAATAAGAGAAATAATGAGGGATACCTGTGCACTCCCCATAAGAGGAGAATGAGCTTTCCAGCACAAGAATACTCAATGGAAACCCTTATCCGTACAATCATGTGCACTAAGAAAAGGTGATTTGCTTCATCCTCAGCTAATATGGAACCCATTAATAATAGAATGGTCCTTAATAAGACCCTGGTTCTGCTCCCTGGTTGTGACTCTCAGTCCACTGTTCTCCACAGACTTTGAGTTGGCTCTGGGGGTCCTTCCTCTGCCATCATCCTGCTTGAGTTATTCAAAGAGGGCATTTGAAAATAAGCTTTTCTTGGTGGCCAAGCAGGGTTGTCATTTCGCGGGGATGTGGGGGAGACAGTTGGTTTTGTTTTGTTTCACCTTCGCTCAATTCCTGACTGTATAAAGCTGGGAAGCAAGAGATCTTTTTACATCTGTAACAGTCTCAGTGTCCTTCAGTCGAGGCTGGTTGTCGCTAGCACAGGTCTCTCAAAAGTTTGGTTTATTTTCTATGCACTTAATTCAAATTGAATCCAAGTACCAAGAGCCACACCCCAAATTATTTCCAAGGCACGTCTCTCTCTAGGCTGACTTAATTACAGGTACTTTGAATATATTAGCATTCTGTGAAACCTTAATTTTTCTAGAAGCCCTTTCGTCCAGCTGAGAGGATCCACTAAGCCACACTTTAATCTGTTCATATGTCTTAACAAAGGATGTCAGGTCCGTTGTTGATTTGGTCTTTGTAATAACCACATCTCTGTTTTGATTCAAAAAAATAACTTTTATTTTCTAAACCTGAGATTTCTGGGCTCTCTAAATTTCTTCCAAACACTCCTTGCAAACTAACAAGTTTTTACTAAGCTTACCTTTTTCCTGTAGCACTTTATAAATTATGATTTGTAGTTATCAGTTCATGCTTTCGAAATCTGCGAACCATTGGGGCACCTGGGTGGCTCAGCTGGTTAAGTGTCTGACTTTGGCTCAGGTCATGATCTCACAGTTTGTGGGTTCAAGCCCCACACTGGGCTCTGTGCTGACAGCTCAGAGCCTGAAGCCTGCTTCGGATTCTGTGTCTACCTCTCTCTCTGTCCCTCCCCGCTCACGTTCTGTCTTTCTCTCTCTCTCAAAAATAAATACACGTTAATATATATATATGTGTGTGTATATATAAATTAAAAAGAAAAGAAATCTGCTAACCAGATGCTACAAGTTTATGAGGTACATTTTCTGTCTTCTGAATTACTGCAAGCAATAGTTTTATATCATGGTTTGTCATTTTATAACACAGATTACCATTTTTCAACATCCTGTAACAGTTTCCTCATCACTTACGGTGTGGTCCCAAAACCAAAGCCCTGCCAAATATCTGAGGTTTTGATACAGCAGGACCTCATTTCCCTGACCGATTTATATATCATTCAATTATTGCTACAACGATGCTACATAACAACCCATCCCAGCCATAAACATTTATTCCCATGATTATGTATTTTCATGCTGACTACTGTTGAACTGATTCAAGATGAGTTTGGAGTGGTGGCTCTATGTCAGGCTGTAACTTGACTGGGCTTGGTCCCACATGGCAATAGATCTATAGGAAATGGCAGAGGCTGGTGCTGGGAGACAATACTCCATGGATCGCTCACATTTCTGTGCATCTTGTGCACAGAGGCACGGACTGCCTTTATTATGCACTATTCTTTTAAAGGTAGATAGCAAGCAGCCTTCAGAAAGAGAAGTAGGGTCTCCCTCCAGAATATGAGCAGACATACTCACTGTCCTGGATAAAAGATTTGGGTCCCTTAAGCTCGGGGCTTCTCTCCTGCAGTGCAACCCACTGTGAATGCAGGTGTCAGCTGGCCCTCTTCATATCATCCTGTGGGAACAGGGCTTGGGGAACCAACCCAGCAAAATGTTGATACACTTGTTACTGTTAATGGCATAATAAAGTTCTTTGTCTCTGACATCGGAGTCTCATGTCTCCTGCCAGCATCCATGAAACTTTGGCAAAATAATTTGTTAGCTTGCAAATAAGGTAAAATAACAGACCTTTTTATGGTTCCTGAGCATTAGGAGCAAAGCAAGTCACATAGCCAAGCCCAAAATCAATGGGGGGAAATTATAATTCTCCCATGGAGATGGAGCAGAAGGGAAGGTAGGAAGTGAATATTTGCTGAATAAAACTGAATGTACCATGTCTACCATTGTATCAAACAGCATGTCTTCTCATTCCAAATATATGGATTTTATTGGGAAAATTATAACACACAAGTCCTGAGTCTTAGAAGGATCAAGAAGCAAGTAAAAATGTCAATGGCTCTAACCTCTGTAGTATTTGTCCTTTTCTATTTCTTATGGACACATAACTTCTCCTTCCCAATTTTAAAGATTTTTCTTGTTACTTCCCCCTTTTCCCACCAAAGTCTTTCCTTAGATCTTAACACCAGCTGGAGTTTTTAATATAGGCAGTATTTACGAACGCCTTAAAAATAAAGAGAAAATTCTTAAAATGGCATTTTAGGATTGGATCTGAGTATAAAGAAGCCAGTGGGACCTCCGGGGTTTCTCTAAAACCAAACTAGAGAGGTAGTAAATGTCATTCTTCTTATCACATCTGCCACCATTTGGACTATACTACAGCAGCAGGTATTATTAAAGACAGCATGGTGAAGAATGAGTTTAATTTAGTTTGTAGAGTATGCTGTGATCTTACTTGCTCAAACCATGATTGTTAAGTCAACAGCTTTTGTAACAAATTAAGACTATTTCCTCGAACCCGTATGACTACAAGGGATTCATAAAACACTAGAAGCAAACTCATCCCTCACGGACAAGCTGTTCTACAATAGGTACTGGATAAGGACCTCCTACTAGGTTTCTGTAACATAGGACACAAGGCTTGCAAACACCTTGACATCTGACAGATCAGATTCTGGAGCTAAAGTTGGGTGACTATTTCCAATTAACAGAGAAGGTAATTGAAACTCCAAGAGTTTAAGCATTTGAATAAAATAAATTCCTTGCAAAATTAGGATTGAAATCAAAATTTGCCTACTAGTATTGTTTTCAACCTACCTACCTACCAATCGCACATATCCATATGCAAGAAACGCCAAAAATGAAACCCACAAATCAAATCCTCAGCTCTTGCACAATATTTAATTTTTTTTTAATGTGTAGAGTTATTGTCACAATCTCAATATGTGCTTTACATCTCATTCTTACTGAACAGGTATTATGTTGAAAACAGATATTTTTAGGGGCACCTGGGTGGCTCAGTCGGTTGGACGGCCAACTTCAGATCTCATGGTCCCTGAGTTCGAGCCCTGCGCCGGGCTCTGTGCTGACAGCTCAGAGCCTGGAGCCTGCTTCAGATTCTTTGTCCCCCTTCTCTCTCTCTCTGAGCCTCCCCCACTTGTGCTCTGTCTCACTCTGTCTCTCAGAAATAAACATTAAAAAAAAATTTTTTTAAGAAAACTGATGAGTTTTTAAAGGAAATGGACTTTTCTAGGCACTGTGGACACCAATATACACCCAATACCTAGTTACTGAAATGTCTAAAATTAGTCTCCTACTTACCTAAGACTTTCAGATACCCAGAGCTTCTATTTATTTCAAGGCATCTTCCCAAACCAAACAAGAAAAGTAAAGTCATCTGGATTTGTACTCATCTTTACAAGTGTAATGGACAGAGTAAACAATGATGAAAGCACGCTAGGTGGGCTGGGGACAGGTGGCCTGCAGTGACTGAAACACAGTGGCCTATAGCAGGAAACCAACCAGAGAGGTAAACAGCACCTGAGCTGTGGGATTCTTTTAGTGCTAGGTTGGCAAGTTTAGACTTTGCCTTGCAAACTGTTTTGAAGCAGAAAAATGACATGATCTACATTTTACAAAGACCTCTTTGGAGCAGAGTCAGGAACGGCTTGGAGAGAGCCAAGCCTGGAGGCCAGAACAGTTAGAGAATAATCACTGAGCCCTTGAGAAGAGTTTACCAATGACCTGAATAGGTGTGTCTAAGTGTTGAAGGGCGGTACTGAGGTCAACCTGACTAAACTTAGTGACTGATGTTATAATTCTACAAATTTGTAATAAAATTATTTTTAAAAGCCTCGAAGCAATCAAGCATCAATAATGACCATTTTATTTTTTTAATAAAATACAAAAAATATAGAGAAAATGTGTATCCATTCACTTACTACCCAGCTTAAGAAATAAAATGCTACAAATATAAATAAAGCCCACTATATGCTCTTCCAAAAACCCAACACTTTGCTTCTGCCAAGAGGCTAACTCTATCCCAAATTTAGTTTTATCGAAGCCAGTACTCAATTTAGTATTCTCTTTTTTCTACTCCTTTTATCCCTTCCTTGTCTACTGTTACCACTATCTTTGTTCAATGAAGCAATATTCACTTGCTAAACCACAACTTTATTTGCTTATACTATGTCTACACTCCGGAGGAATTTTGTAACTAGCCTCCTTCTCTGTACATTGGGCTCTCCCACTATGGTCATAGCAATCCCCTCCTCCGCATGTTGTAAAGCTACATGCATTTTCCACTTTACTCCTTGAACGTTAGTTGCAAACCAATTACGTACCAGCTATTGTGCTAGGGATTGGAAATGCAATAGATGCTTAGTAAATATTTGTTGAATAAGTGAAAAATGGATTCTATTCCTGCTCTTAAAAGCACAGATAATATGAAGGAGAAAGACACAACAGCTATTTGGTAAGTGATACTGGACAGATAAATAAAGGGCTATGGGAATACAAGCCAGATACCTGATCAAAGTACTCCTGTCGTTGCTCCTACGGTATATCAGAATCTTGTCACTTCACCTGATGATTTCTCACTCAGACATTTGCAGACTACTCATGTAATCTTTACAGCCTCTCTATTAAACTCCCAATATTTCTGGAAAAGTCTCCCACTGGCCCTCAAGGGTGCTAAGTAAACATCCAAGAATACAGAACCAGAAAAGGCCGAGGCAAGCCCATCTGAGAGCTACCAAGGCTTTAGGAAAATATTATGATAGTAAAAGTAAGTTTTGGTGTCATTAGTAACCAATTATTGGCAAAACAGTAGTAATAACAACAATAACAGCATGGTGCCTGAAAATGGGACAGCCTGGGCAGAAAGAGGAGTGATCTTTGATGGAGGAGGCACTTTGTCAAAGGCAAGTGCAGGGACTGTATTGCTAGCATTCTTCATTTGTTTAGCAGACTACTAAGTATAGGAAAGGATTCACCTTCTGCATACTTGTCACACCATGCTGTGGTTTCATATCGCCTGAGGCAGCAGGCCCTCGGTTGCTGTTTGTGTTAGTAACAGAAGAGTCATTTCCATGGTTCCCTTATGGTTTCTAGAGACAATTATATATATTTTTAAAGCTTGGCTGATTTTATTCATGGAATCCACCCAATAGTTGACTCACTACAAGTGGCATAAGTCCATATTTTGTAACATATATCAACATCTCACAGTTATGAAGTATTACATTCCAGAGTAGAAAGGTCTTTTAAAAATGATATGCATCTACAACATTCTTGCTCGGAGCACCCATCCGTAGGCTCCTGTTGCGGACGGGAACCAGGATAGCTTCATTGGCCCCTGCTGGCCACGGCCTCACGGAGGCCCCCTGGGACAGCACAGAGGCAGAATGGCAAATGATCTCACCTCAGGTGCCGATGCCAGTGGATGGTAGAGGCTGCAGACAAAAACACACCGATGGAGGAGAGGGACTTAGAGATCCTCAGGAAATACAATCTGTCCTTTAGTATTCTTCAGGACAGAACGATCAACCCCTTTTATGCACCACCTTCCCCCAAAACATTTCCACAAAAGGTATAATATGTAAGCTGAATTTTTAAGGAAAACTAAGAATTCACCAGGTGGGAAAGTGGGTGAGGGCTTAGCAAATGCAAAAACATTAAGGCATTGGAATGTTCTCAGCCTGTACCAACATGAGTCATGAGGTACACATGCATTTTTATGTGAGATCATGCCATTTACCAGTCTGTGTAGGGCTTTTTCTTAAATGTTATATCTGAGTTGTATTTAAAATCCTTTAAAAGGCTATTTTTGGAAATGGTATTTTGTTATATACATAGGTCCCAATTTATTTAACCATTCATTCATTGTTGGGCATTTAGTTTTCTTCCAACCTTTCTGTATTACCAACAAGGCTGCAAAGGATATCATTGTATGAATTTCTGATCATTTCAGCTGATTTTTTGATAATTTATTTAGGATATATTTCCAGAAGTGGAAATATCCAGCAAAAGGGAATGGAAATACGCGAACTTCTAGATGTATATGGACAAACTATTTTCCAGAAAGGCTGTGTCATCTGACTTTGCATCCAGCTAGGTAAGAGAGTGCTTGTTTCTCTCACCCATTTCCACTTCGGGGCATTAATTTTATCAAGGCTTGCTAATGTAGTTGAGGTAAAATAGAGTCATTTTTTTGAATTTTTATTTCTTTGAACAATTTCATCCCCAAGCAAAATTATCACGTGTTCACTGTGTATAGTAACACCCCTCCTCTTTTGAAAAAGTTGCTCTGACAGGGAGAATATCAATTTCTATATTGCTTTTATCTGCTTAATCTAGGGAGTAGGAGTACTGCCTAACACTTTGACCTGGTGGGAGGAAGGAGGTGGGCCTTTAATTCTTCCAACTAATGCTGGAATAACTAAAGGTTGTTGTTGTTTGGTATGTAAGTCCCTGTGAATTGCTCTTGCGTAATAATGTAATGCTTCATGTTGCCTGTAGGAAAAATCTCCTCTCTCTTGTTTTCTGGCAGGTACTATCTGTCTTTGGGGGATGTGTGTGTGTGTGTGTGTGTGTGTGTGTGTGTGTGTGTGTGTTTGTGAGAGAGAGAGAGAAGGAGAAAGTATATTCTCTTCATAATTATATAAGTCAAAATTTACATGGTTGCATATGACAGAAACTGAACTAAAAAAGCTTAAACAATAATAGGCATTTGTTGGCATCAGTCACCAAAACTTAGGGGTTCCATGCAGCAATTAAAATGACCAGCACAAGCCCTGTGATTTTCTCACTCCTTGTTTAGGTTTTATTTTCCTCTGTGCTGGCTTTATTCTCAAGCAGGCTATTTCTACATACTGGTCCACATGACCTTCACCAGCTCCAGACAGTAAGGGAAATTAGCATCCAAAATATCAAAAATAAAGGGTGCCTTTTCCCCACTCATTTCAGCAAAGTCAGAGAAGACTTTGATTGGCCCATCTCCTAATATTTACCCATTTTTACATTGATCATCAAAGCCAGGAAGGATGTGATACCCTGCCTACCTTTAGAGCTAGAGAACAGGGTCAGCCCCACCTGAACGACCGAGGCTAAGAATGGAAGAACTGTGGTCTGCCCAAAGATGCTGTGAAAGTGGTGTGCTAGTAAATGTTTAACAACTGGTTCTCTGGAGTAGGAAAAAAAGCCTATTTGTAGTGATTCTCGCCTTCCATGGTGTAAACACTCCCACTATGACTGGTTACAAGCTACCCACAAGACATCTCTGAAGGAATGGTGGGAAGAGGCACATACAGTTGGCTCTCTCACATCTCTGCCGCTGGTCCAAAAAAGAAGTCTCAAGCAAAAGCACTAGATCCCATCTGAATTGTCCTGCTGAGTCTCCAACCCCACTCCATAGACACTTCATATATTACATACACAACAATTTATTATCAGACTGATAAATTAGACTTTGGGAACTTTCATCCCAGGAGCTTTCCTGATATGAAGAGTCAGAATCAGAAAATAACTAAACCCTATGACAGAGAACAGAATTTTCCTAAACTGGGTGGAGGTTCACAATAGGATCTGAAGGAGAGATCCTCTCAAGGAGAAAGGGCAGAGTGTAAGGTGAACTTCAGTACCATGAAGTTATTGACTGTGATGACTAATAAAGATTTTTAACTTTTCCCTCTTAGATTTCGGAAACAGTCATTTTTAGTCTTTTGGTTTAATGATTTTTTTTCCACAGTGAAATATTTTCTACCTACCCCTGAACCCCAAGTACACCATCCCCCAACCACAGCAGCCAATGCCACAGCATAAGCATCAAATTGAAGGACAAAAGTAGGCCCAGGGTTTTCAGGGGCAGCAGCAAAGTAAAAGGATGTTCACAGCAGAGCGGAGAGGAACTGGGGGACGGGGGCGGAGGGGTTGGAAGCGTTGTAGACACATTAAGGAACCATGGATGGACTAGGGAGCAAATGAGGCAAAACTCTGCTTTTCCCCCAAATACACGAAAGAAAAATTACCCTTGAAACAGATGTGTTTTCATTTTGTATGTGAATTCCTAGTCTATGTTATAGTCTATGTAGTTCATTTTTTTTCCTATTTTACTCTTAGTATTTTTACTTTGATTTATGCCATGGTTCAGTTCCCTAGAGGTCTCTGTGATGAGGAGTTGTACCAAAGTGACTTCTTAGAGATTGTTCCTAGGAAAAAGTAGTTGGGAACGGAGAGGTGGGACAGGAAGGGGGGGGCAAAGAATTCTGTGGTATCAAAGTCTCATGGAGGATAACTTCGGCATAAGCCCCCAGGGAGGCTCCGGAGACAACAGAGGTCATGCCTCTAAATTGTTCTGATCAGGGGACAGGAGAAATCTTACTCTCAGTCCTTGGTTAAGGACTATCTTGGGGGTGGGGAGAAGAAGGCAGGTGGGCTAAGAGAACTCTCCAAACAAGAGATGCAAGTACCAGTATTTAGAAGGGAAACATACCAGAAGCCAGTGTGACAGAAATAGTAAAGGATCCTCGGGAATATGAGTGAAACACTGATGGTGTTTGCTATAAATCACTGCATGTGTTCTTTATACATTAATGATATTAACTTGTGTCATACTCATTGAATATATTTTCCCGAGATCACTGTTGGATTTTTAATTCTGGTTATTTTCTGATGTACAGATCTTTTCCGTGTTTATGTAGAAGAATTTTAATTATAATTTCTTTGCAAAGAAGGGACCATATCAATCTTGCTTATCAGTATTTACCAAAAGGCCTAACACATATTAGGAGGTGAATTAATGTTGGAATTACATTGCATATAGAGCTTTGTATATTCAGTATTTTCCAGTTTGGGAACCTGTTGTTAAAATCCTATCATTTTTCTCACATTTTACACCATTATTCTCAGGAGTCCCATTTCGGTGCAGGATGTAGAAAGACACAAGAGAACCATCAGAAGGGGAAGAAATACATCTGAGCACAGGGCCTTGCTCTGATACAAAGCTGTGCTACAATTGGTTAAGAGTGATGCAAGACCCTCCTCTGGGATGCTTACCACGAGCCTCACACTGGGTTACCAGCATTCAGTTTCCATGAAGGAAGAGCAAAAACATGAAAAGAGAGCCCCTGTGTGCTCCAGACATACACCGTCTGCTGAACGTTAAGGGTAAGGTAAGAATACTGAAAAAAACACCAAACCCACACCACACACAACATATCTGTAGCCCACTGATGGAAGAAATGAAAGACTGTGCCACACTGAGCACAGCGGTAGCAACGGCATACCTCAAATCCAACTCAAATACAAACTAGAGTGACTCAAATGCCCACACTAACAACTTGGGAGAAGAAGAGGCTTTCCCCTTTCCAGGCAAGAACAGTGTTTAGTTACTCTCTTTTCTTCGATATGCAGTGTCCAGCATTCCATAACAGTTTATGAGATAACACATAAAATCAAGGGGGAAAAATCAGTACACTGTCAGAAGATAAAACAAATAGAAGAACCAAACCCAGAGATGCCCCAGATATCATACATGGATTTTTATGTAACTATGATGTGTTCAAGGGTCAAATGGAAAATACGGATGACATGTATGAACGCCCGGGGAATTGAGCAAGGAGATGGAAACAATTAAGTCCAAAGGAATTGCTAGAAATCAAGATTATCCCACAAAAGAATTTTGGCATATGTACAGAAAAAACTGATAGAATTGAAAAGAGAAATAGACAAATCTATAATTAAAAATTCGAGATTTCAATACTTCCCTCTCTGTAATCAACAAATAGAACAAGCAAAAAATCAGTAAAGATATTGGAGACCAGAACATTACCAAACAAATTGATTCCACATTTATGGAATACTCTATTCATCCCCAAACAATACATTCTTTTCAAGGGCACATGAAACATTTATCTAGACAGACCATGTTCTCAGAAAAAACAAACCTCAATAATATAAAAGGAATGAAATCATAAAAGATGTGTTCTCTGACCACAATGGAATTCACTAGAAATCTGTAACAGATACAGCCGAGAAATCTCCTCATATATTTAAAAAGTAAACAATGCATTTCTAAATAAACCACAGCTTAAGGGGAAAAAAAGCAAAATAAAATTGTAAAATATTTTGACTTGAATGCAAGGAAAACAGAACATATCAATATTTATTGGATGCAGGTAAATTAGTGCTTACAGGAAAAATTATATCATTAAATATGTGCATTAAAAAAGAAGGAAATCAATGGTCTGAGGTTCCACCTTAAGAAATTAGAAAAAGAAGAAAAAAATTAAAATGAAACCTACAGCAAGCAGATAGAAAAAAATGATAAAGTTCTAATGCAATGGAATGCTGAAAAAACAATAAAGATCACTGTATTCAAAGCCTAATTCTTTGAAAAGATCAATAAAATTGAGAAATCTCCAAGCAGACTGGATCAGAAAGAAAGAATATTGGAAAACGGGGGAAGACTGGGTTGTTGGGCTGGGGAGGAGATTTGAATTACCAATATCAGAAAGAAAAAGGGGGACATCACTATATAACCTACATTTTAAAGGATAAGGAATATCGCAATTAATGCTATGCCAGGAACTTTAATAATTTAGATGAAATGGACAAGTTCCAAAAGATACACAAATAAGCAAAGCCTTTTCAATAAGAAATAAACTGAAGAGTTCTATATCTATTAAAGAAATTGGATTGGTAGTTCAAAACTTTCCCGCAAATAAATGCCAAGACAATTTGACTTGACTGGTGAATTCTACCAAACATTTAAGGAAGAAATACTACCAATCATACCAAGATTTACAGAAACTAGGTGAGGAGAAATACGTCTCAACTCAACTAATGAAGCATTTATACTTTGACTTCAAAACCAAATAAATACATTAAAGAAACAAAGCTCAGGCAGTGCCCATCTCTATCTTGTTCAACAGTGGACAGAACAGGCCCAGGGACGCCCCTTCTACCAGCCTCTGACCACCCTCCAAACTTTTTAACAGTGATAACCTTGGGAGCCATCATCCCGGCCACCCTCTGCCTCCAGGGCCAGCCAACACCCTGTTCTCAGTTTAACTCCTTATTAGCGGTTAATCATGACCTCCCAGATTCGTCAGAATTAATCCGCCGAGGTGGAGGTTGCCGTCAGCAACCTGGTCCACAGCATCTGCGGGGCTCCTACCTGTCTAGGCTTCTATTTCTACCGCAAGGATGTGGCTCTGGAGTGCGTGGGCCGCTTCTTCCCGGAGTCGGCCGAGGAGAAGCACAAGGGCCCTGAGCATCTCTTGAAGATGCAAGACCCGCGCAGCGTCGGCACCCTTTTTCGGGACGTGCAGAAGGCCTCCCGGGATGAGTGGAATAAAACCCTGGACGCCATGACAGCTGCCGCGCTCTGGAGAAGAATCTAAACCCGCCCCTTTGGGATGGGCAGGCTCTGAGTTCTGTCTCGCAGACCGCCAGCTCTGAGACTTCCTGGAGATCCACTTCCTGGATGAGGAGGTGAAACTCATCAAGAAGACGGACGACCACCTAACTCATCTCCCCGAGGTCCGCGCAGGACGAGCATCTCTTGGAAAGGCTCACCCCGAAGCACAACTAGGAGCCTCTGAAGTCCAGCAGCCTTTGAGCGGCCCCTCTGGGGTCCCCCTGGTGCCAGGTTCTGCCAGAGCCTCTCCCTGCTGCGGCTGGGCAGCTGTTTAACCACCTGGAGCCCTCCCAAGCTGTGGACCACATGGAAACAATAAAGCTTTTTGTAGCAAAAACAGAAACCGCAAAACAAAAGAAAACAAAAAAAGGAGGGTGCCTGACTGGCTCAGTCGGTAGAGCATAAGAGTCTTGACCTCAGGGTAGTGAGTTCAAGCCCACATTGGATGTGGAGGCTACTTAAAATAAAAATTAAAAAACAAAAACGGGCACCTGGGTGGCTCAGTCAGTTAAGCATCTGACTTTGGCTCAGGTCATGGTCTCCCAGTTTGTGAGTTCCAGCTCTGCACCTACAGCTCAGAGCCTGGAGCCCGCCTTGGATTCTGTGTCTCCCTCTTTCTACCCCTCCCCACTCATTCTCTCTGTCTCTGTCTCTGTCTCTCTCTCTCTCTCTCAAAAATGAATAAACATTAAAAACAAACACAACAAACGAAAAGCTCAGATGAAAATCCTTAATGAACACAGATACAAAAATCCTTAACAAAACATTAGCAAACTTAATTTAGTAATGCACACACACACACACACACACACACACACACACACAAGTATAATATATCACAACCATAATTTATCCTGGAACTAAAGTTTGTTTAACATTTGGAAGCCAATCAATATAACTCACTGTATCAAAAGACTAAAATCAAAAACATGATCATCTCAATAGATGCAGAAAGAGTATTTGCCAAAACTTAACCATTCACGAAAAAACCTTTTAGCAAACTAGTAATAGAAGAGAACTTTCGGGGTGCCTGGGTGGCTCAGTCGGTTAAGCATCCGACTTCGGCTCAGGTCATGATCTCACGGTCCGTGAGTTCGAGCCCCGCGTTGGGCTCTCTGCTGACAGCTCAGAGCCTGGAGCCTGTTTCCGATTCTGTGTCTCCCTCTCTCTCTGACCCTCCCCCGTTCATGCTCTGTCTCTCTCTGTCTCAAAAATAAATACAAAAAAAAAAGAAGAGAACTTTCTCAAATTGATAAAAGGCATAATTATGGGTTGAAATATGAACCCACTCCCCCCCAAAATATGTTGAAGTCTTAACCCCTAGTACCTCAGAACGTGACCTCATTTGAAAACAGGGTCTTTGTACAAGTCGTCAAGTTAAGATGATGACTTTAGAGTGGCCCTAATCCAGTAAGACTGGTATCTTCATGAAACTGGAAAATTTAGACACAAAGACAGACACGCACAAAGAGAAGACTGTGTGAAGAGAAAAGAGATGCCGCAGGAAGGTGGAGGGCTGAAAAAATGTACTTACAACCCAAGAGATACCAAAGATTGCTGGGAGACCATCAGAGGCTAAGAGAGGGTCATGCAACAGACTCTCATTCACCGTTGTCAGAAAGAACCTTACCTACACCTTGATTTCAGACTTCTACCCTTCAGAGCAGTGAGACCATAAGTTTCCGTCATTTGAAGCCACCCAGTCTGTGGTCCGTTGTTATGGCAGCCTAGGAGGCTAAGACAGGCAGGTAGCTATAAAAACAACAGCTACAACAAAAATACCTGACATCACACTTATGGTGAACAACTGAATGCCTCCCTACGAAGATCAGAAAGAAGACAAGGACAAAACTTCTATCTAATAGTGGACTGCGGTTCTGACCACTTGCAGAAAAAAATAAGTAAAACACATAGAGAACGGAAATGAAGGAACAAAGCTGCCTTTATTTGCATATAACTTCATCATCTACAGAAACAATCCCAAAGAATCTAAAAAAAGAAAAAAACAGACTAGACCTAATAAGTAAATTTAGCAAATGCTGCAAGACACAAAAAGTCAATACACAAAAAAATTGTATTTCTATATATTAGCAGTAAACAATTGGAAAGTGAAAAAAATCTGTCATTTTCCAAAAGAGCCAAAAAACATAAAATATTCAGGAATAAACCTAGCAGAATATGTTCAAAGTTTGTATGCTAAAAATAATAAAACATTATTGAAGGAAACTAAAGATCTAAACAAACGGAGAAATATTCTGTACTCACAGATCAGATGTTGCTAAGATGCCAGTTTTCCCCTTGACATGCTAATTAAAATTTTTTTTAATTTATTTGTTTTGAGAGATAGAGAGCAAGAGGGGGAGGGGGTAGAGAGAGAGGGAGCAACAGAATCCCAAGCAGGCTCCATCCTATGAGTGCAGAGCCCAACGTGGTACTCCATCCCACAAACCATGAGATCATGACCTGAGCCGAAATTAAGCGTCAGACACTTAACCAACTGAGCCACCCAGGCAACCCGCTAATTTTAAAAGTTATGTGGAAAAGCAAAGGACCTAGAATAGACAAAACTGTTTTGAAAAAGATAACATTGGAGGAGTGATATCACTTGATTTCAAGACTTAGTATAAAGCTACAGTAATCAAACAATTATGGCATTGGTATAAAGACAGGCAAATAGATCAATGGGATAGAATACAGAGTTTAAAAGTAGACTCACATGTGATTTATCAAAGGACTTTTGACAAATGTACCAAGATAATTTAATGGGGGAAAAGATCATCTTTTTAAGAAATAGTTCTGAAAGAACTGTACATTATACAAAAACAGAAAAAAACTTCAACTCTTCCACTGCATTATATATCTAAATTAACTTAAAATGGATCATAGACCTACATAAAATGTTAAAACTATAAAACTTCTAGGAAAAAATGTGTAAGAGAAAGTCTGTGACCTTGGCATAGGAAAGATTTCTTTAATAAGATACAAAAAGCACAAATCATAAAAGAAAATATAAATAATTTGAACTTTATCAAAATTAAGAACTTTTGCTTTTTTAAAGCACTGTTAAGTAACATAAAAGACAAATCACAGACTGGGAGAATCCATTTGCTAAATATCTGATAAGTTATTTTTATCCAGAATATACAAAGAACGCTTACAACTCAACAAAAAGAAAACAACCCAATTGTGAAAAAAGTGACAACAAATATGGACACTTTACAGAAGAAAATATATGAATGACAAATAAGCACATCTAAGAAGCTCAACATTAATAGTCATCTGGGAGGGCCACCTGGTGGCTCAGTCTGTTAAGTGCCCAACTTCAGCTCAAGTCATGGTCTCAAGGTTCATGAGTTTGAGCCCCACAGCGGGCTCTGTGCTGACAGCTCAGAGCCTGGAGTCTACTTCAGATTCTGTGTCTCCCTCTCTCTCTGCTCCTCCCCTGCTTGTGCTCTCTCTCTCTCAAAAATAAATAAACATTAAAAAAAAATAGTCATTTTGGAAAGCAAATTAAGATCACAAGTAGTCAGGAAAGGGTTAACTCTCTAGGTCTGTGTTGCCCAAACCCTGCATATTCCAAAGAAAGGCCTGTGTTTAGAACTGACTTTTGGAATATTCCATGGGATATTCTGCCTTACTAGTAAGAGTGTTTTTGCATGTCTGAGCCCTTGAGTCATGCTACATTTATGTTGAAAACCTGTTTTTGTATGCCTAAGGCCTTGGAACATGCTATACCAATTTGACCCAGTAAGTTTATCCTGACAAAGTGATTTGTAGGGAACACTTGGTTTTGCTTGAGGCAGAGGGGGACCTGGGTGAAGGTAGCTGAGGTCAGTCACACAGGTGCTGCATGCCTACGTTATTGACCCCTGGTAAAACTCTAGGCACTGAGTTTCCAGTAAGCTCCCTTAGTTGGCAACATTTTGCACATGTCATACATCATTGCTGGGAAAATTAAGCATATTCCCTGGAATATGCACTTGGAAGCTTGCACTTGGTATCCCCCCCCCCCACTTCAGGTATCCAACGGACTTTTTCCATTTGCTAATTTTAGTGTACGTTCTTTCAAAGTAATACATTGTAACCATAAACATAACAGCTTTTTTGAGTCCTATGAGTTCCTCTTGCAAAACACTGAACCTGAGGACGGTATTGGGGTCCCCCAATACAATGAAATCATATTTATTACACACCAACTTGAATGACTAAAATTAAAAAGATTGACATGCCAATTGACAATTGCCATTTTAGCAAGGATTGAAAGCCCCTGGAACTTTCTAGATTGTTGGTGGGGATGCAAAATGTTACAGATAGCTTCTTCAGAAACAGTTTGGCAGTTTTTTTTTATAAAGATAAATACACTTATCGTATGACTCAGCAATCCCGTTCCTGGATATATAACAAAGACAAGAAAGTATATGTCCACACAAAAACATGCATGCCAATGTTTTTGTCAGCTTTATCCATAGTAGCCAAAAATTTCAAATGTTCAATGCCTGGTAGATGGATAAACAGATTGTAGAACATACATAAAATAGAATATAGAACATATAGTCTACATAGAATACAGAATATAGCGATAAAAAGGAACAAATTACCAATATATGCAACAACATGGATAAGTCTCAAACACATTATATTTGGTGAAAGGAGCAAGACACAGAAAACTACATACTCATATGACTCAGCTTATGTGACTATTTGGTTAAAAGCAAAACTATACAGACAGAAATCAGATCAGTGGTTGCTGGGGGCTGGATTGAAAGAGGGGAGATTGCAAAGGGGAATGAAGGAAAATGGGGGTAATTATTACATAAATGTATAATTTGCCAAAACCAAAAGCATCTTTTGGGCCTAAAATTAATCTATGGGAAATATGACAAAATACATATTCTGATAAAAGAAATTAAACAATCATACATGAGACTTAATCACATATTCAAGTAAGATGTTCAAGGATAGAAACTATTGCCTAAGTTCTGTAGGCCTAGCACGGTGTACTTAATAAATGCTAATAACTTGAAAAGAATAGTCTCTCCTAAAATATGCATAATATTTTACCATAAAAATTTGTCTTGTGTAATTTAATCATTTTCCTATTGTTGGACATGTCAGTAGTTTCTAATAATTTACTATTATAAATGGTGTCATAAGAATAGATACATGGCTTTTTTTTACATAGTTTTTATTTTTTCATCTTTTTTTATTTCATTTTTTGTACTATAGAGATTAGAGAATCTCTTAAATTTATTATTTTTTCCTAGTTATCTAATTTCCTTGAAATTCTCTGAGACTTATAAAGTTGAAATCCACTTTTTCTTCTATCACTGCTTTTAACTCAGAAAGCCATCTTCATCCAGATACTTGAGTTAAAAGTACTTGAGTTCCTCCTTCTTGTTTTCTTTTGTGATCTTTAAGGACTGGGTTCAAATGTTCAAATTACACTGTTACCACTGTTACTTCTATTGTAACATTTACATATTGCTTTGTAATTATCTGTTTGTCTGACTTTCCCCTGGTAACGGTGAGATTCTCATGAGAACAAACTATTTTCTATTCACCTTCCATTGTTCCCATCTCTAGAGTGGGCACATGGTAGGGCCTTGAGAAGGGGATCTTTGGTATATAAATGAATGATAGGGGTCTGGACAGCTGGGCCCTATTCCTACCTGGCCCTCCACCCCACTGCCACGTGTGAATGCAGGCCTGCATTCACAGGAAAGAGGATCATTCCTCTGCATGAACAGGAAAGAGTTCATTTCTCTTTACTATAGAAGATAAATCCCTGTTTTTCAATGTCTTGTGGCATAACCCTAGAAGAACACACCGAATCTCACCAGAGAAGCATTTGAGTTGTACACATTTCTCTCTTCTTTGCCTCTCTTGACATTGGAGGGCTTCATTAAATTATCTGTAGTGAAGGAGTTTGCTCTGCTGTGAAATAGCATAGCTAGACAATATAGATCACTGACTCTAAAAACAGAATTGTTGAGATTAGAGGTGAGTTCTGCCACTTACTAGTTAGTAGTAAGTTACTTACACTCACAGGTTTTGGAAAGTTAGTATCTTTCCCAGTAAAGTGGGGAAACAGCCGTTCTGATCGGGTCATTTTGAGGACCGCGGAGATGAGGTATGTAAAGAACCTGGCACAGCTCCAAGCATAGAGGGAAGCACAGTAAAAATAAGGTCTCTTTTACTAGCTACGTTCTCTATTAGCACTATCCCACCTTTACTACTAAAGTAGTCAGCAGGCTCTGTCATACCAGTTAGCACTTTGGGAAAGGGGGCCAGTGGCAATGTGGAAATGTGTGCCCAGTGCTCACTGGTCTTTCTGGCGGGGCAGATACAACTCCCTTGTGACTCTGGCCACGATCTGGATGTAGGGCTGCCCTGAATCCCCTCTACGTCCTGCAGTCCTGGGTGTCCCTGATTGATGGAAGAGACTTCACAGCTCTTGTGATCGGTTTATGCAGGTGAACCACTATTTTTCATCTCAGTTCTGTCATCAGCATCCCTCGGTCATCACTTGGTGCTTCCTTCCTCTTATGGATGTGATGAAAGGTCTGAAAGCCTGGAGACCACCCTTGTTCTGGCTTCATTCATGCTGTGATTTCTCACCTATTCAAAACTGTTTGGGTGTCGTTCCAGCATCTGGCTTGTTCCTGCTCTTTTTCTTCCTCTTGTTTGCTTTACAAATTAGGGAGAAAAATTCTTTCCTTGTTTTTTTGTTTTTTTTTTGTTTTTTTTTGGTTTTTTTTTTTTTTTTTTATCACTGTCATGGGACTGGGGGGCCGAAAGGAAGTTGGTTTTCAAATGTATCTGTCTGGGTGCCCAGAAAACAGGAATTCTAAGGGAACTAGAGAGTTTGCTTTTAAGATTAAGTACACCTGGAGCTGTACCTGCAGGGTTTCTGGGCTGTAAATAAATACTAAACTAGGAGCTCTTTCACCAGGATTTTAACTACAGGCTCATTTGCTTCTGTGAAATACTAAGTGAGACTCATTTCTGAAATGACTGGTGAAGACAGACTGCAAACCCTGTATTCTAAGCAAATGGTATAGCCTCCCAAGGCCATCCACCATCTGCCAGCCAAGTGTCTAAATTGCTACAGCTCAAATCCCTCTTCAGTAAACAACATTAACCAAAAGGTTCACTTTGCTGAATCAATTTCAACTCCCGAAAAGTGGTCCATGCTGACAATTCAGTGTGGCATAGGGAGAGAAACATCATTTTAGAAAAAGGATCACCTGAGTGAGACATTTGAAGGAAAGTATGAGGATTAATAATAATGAAATCATCGTAGATAATGCTTGTTGGGAACTTACTCTTTCCTAAACCCCGGGCTTAGCGCTTTACCAATATCATGTTGAATCAGTTCAACCCTTTAAGGTGATTACTAACATTGCTCGGTTTTGCAGATGACAAGAGTAAGACTTAGAGGACTTCAATGACGTATCCCAACTCACACACATGGTAAATGGCAGAACCAGGATTCAAACCCTGTCCTGCCTAAACCCCAAAACTATGCTCTGAAGCGGTCGTCCTCCAACCTAGGGCAGGGCCATGGCACTAGAGTTACACAAACATCCCCTGAGGAGCTTGTGAAAAACTATCGGCTTCACGCTGAGAGATGTGATGCAGAGGGTCTCAGATGTGAGCCGAGGAATTCCAATAGGACCACAGCTTAGCCTCTACTCTGTAATGACCCCAGCATTCTAAAGTTGTATCAGAAGATTACAGAAATGCCCGGTAGATTGTGGTTACGGAAGACAGAAATACTGCTGGTTTGGAGTTTTTATCATTTGAGCACGTTGCTTGATTGATGGTATACGTCAACTTTGCATATCTGAGACAGGTGTCATTACATACCCTGATATATTCTAGTCTCTTCCAGGGTTGTAATGGCGATCAGAAAAGAGAATGCGGCAAGGCGAGTGCTATGTACACACATATCGTGCATTTATTGCTATAGTATTATATTTCTTATTCCCTGGCTGAAACAGACTTCAACGCTCTATTGAGAATAACTTAAATCCTGTTTTTTCTATTTCTGCAAACCTCACTCCCCATACCAACAACCAGTACCTGTAGCCCTTTGGAGGCCTGCCCTGGGAAGGCTGAGGCTGCCTTTCCCTCAGACATTTATGTGCATGAAGGGAGGCCCTGGTCCAAAGGCTGCCACTGTGTGGAAGTGAGAAAGGACAGCTCACTGGCACAGGTCAGAACAACTGAGGCGTAACCTACCACGCAGAGCATCTCTGCAGGATCGGGACTCTAGACTTTAGCTTGAAATTGCACTTTTGCGTAGCTTTCTGCCCTTTTCTACCCCATCCTGCTCACTTCCCTACTGGTCTCTCCCGGGAGCCCTTCCTTAATAAAGTACTTGCACAATAATCTTCCACTTAAAATCTGCTCCTGAGGAATCTAAACTCTGAGTTTTTGCCCCAAAGTCTACGAGCAGTGCCCCTCTGTTCATGACCCACCAACACGGACACGCTCATGGCTTCCCTTCATCTTTCCTTCTACCCAAGCTGTGTCAATTTCTAGTTGGAGGTTGTGAAGGTTCTAGACTCTCAACCTGCTCTTCAACGCTTTTATCCCTACCTTTCCATTGATTAAAAGGCCCTAGGCATTGGGGATGTTGCCAGTAGAGGCAGGCCAGGGGTAGACAGTGGACCATTTGCTTGGTACCTTTCCACATCTCTTCCCCGAGGCAACAAATGAAATAGCGGCTCAAATGGGAGGAAGGGGAAAAGAGGAGAAATTGATAGGGGTGATCCTAATGAACATTTCCAATATATTACTTTACCGTACTACTCAATATCAAACTGACTTTTTAGTTTTTGCCTGTTGCTGGTTTGCTTTGTCCCCTTGTTCTCACTGGCCAACATTTTGGGAATGAAGATTCCCAAAAGCCACTTCTGCTACTTGTCTCATTTGTCCGCTCCTATTCTCTTTTGAGTAGCAAATAGGGGCTAGATATTTGATTTTCATAATACTTGATCCTTCTCTTTGACTCTCATATCATGGGTTGGACAGGAGTGGTAGGGTGTGAGGGAAGTGAAATCTGAATTTTCTAGATGAAAAACAAAATCTCTAAACACTAGGAAGACTAATTTTTTGCACAAATATTTTTCACAATATGGCTATTTCAGTTTGGCTTATATATCCAAGCCACAGTAAGGAAAAACATAAATAAAAATCTGAACTCTTAGAGTCAGTGCATCCTTCTGCCTGAGTATCTATAGGCCCAAAATAGCTGGAAGAAACTATTTTAGGGAAAGCATTGACACAGTGATCCTAAAATGAATGTTCCCAACTGCTTCATATTATATATTTAGAAGGAATGTGTTTATGTTGTTTTGCTGTTCTAATGAATTGAATCTGAATGGTTTAGTCATCTTTCAAATATCAAATGATCTCTATGTTGACGGTGTCCTTCTTGGCCCAGGATTTCAAACCCAAGTACCTAGAGTAAGACAACACAGTCATTTTTCTACCAGCAAAAGAAGCAACTCTGGGGCCTTGCAGATAACAAAATCATGGTACAGCCCAGCCTACTTCCTGGTGCAAGCTGTGTGATGCTGAAATGGCCAGAACTTTCCACCTCTCCAACATCTATCAGCTGCACATTGACAAGTAGTTGGATTGATTATATTTTACTTCTGGCTGATAGATTTAAGTTTTGAATTAATGACTGAGATGGCCAGATTAAAAAAATAACTGGGGTACCTGGGTGGCTCAGTCGGTTAAGCGTCAGACTTTGGATCAGGTCATGATCTCGCGGTATGTGAGTTCAAGCCCCGCGTCGGGCTCTGTGCTGACAGCTCAGAGCCCGGAGCCTGTTTCAGATTCTGTGTCTCCCTCTCTCTCTGACCCTCCCCCATTCATGCTCTGTCTCTCTCTGTCTCTCAATAATAAATAAACATTAAAAAAATTTAAAAAAATAACTAAGACTCAGATGACTTGAAAAGGGGATCAATTTCTAACCAGTTTGGGGGAAAAAGATGACTAAGAACTCCATAAATAATGCTAAGTTGGGGTGCATGGTGATGATTACATCAATGTTAGGGGAAGGAGGAAACACAAAGCCCAAGAAAATGCATCAGTGCTTTTAGGTACGGTGGATGGAAAAGACTGAATCCCATTTCAGAATTTCTTTAGTAAAATTTTAAATGATGGATTTAAACATATTACAGCAACTCAAAAAAATAATAAAACTATTATTAGATAATTTATGACTCAATGTCACATACATGAGGAAGTCCGTGTACGCCATTTCATGCAGTCAGTGACCATGTCCGTGTGTATGTTAAGACACACGTGAAACTGCCAATAGTCCAGCTAGACTTGGCATATTTTCTTTTCCTTTTCTCTGTCTTCAAAACTTTTTGTAACGTGGTTAAATTACTCATAAAAATATGAAAATATACGTCCATTTAAAACTCCATCAATTTTTAAATGAGCACTTAGGCACACTTTACTGAGCTCTGAAATCGAGTCGGTTAGCAGTCATGCTGCAATTGGCAAGGCCCCTCTATTCCCTGAAACTTGCAGAACAGAGTTCAGTAGCTTGAGGAAAATTCCAGAAACAACAGCAAAAGTACCCTCAAACTGCTGCATCGTCAACAATCATGGATGACTTGGACTTAGTAATACAGAACAGTTAGACTCTATAGTGTGACAATATTTTAGCGATACTTGGCCAATTTATCCCGCTTATGGTTTCCTTTTTATGTATGCATATAAAGTGAGACATGATAAAAGATATCTAATCAAAGTCTAATCAAGGCTAAAAGAATTCTTTTCAACAAGTATAAAATGAATATTCTAAGCGGTAAGGAGTTATTATGCTACGGTTTATTTGGCAGGCAGCAGTTTTTCTTCTTTATTTAGTGCCAAAATAATGGCAAAAAAATCTTGCAATCAGTGATGTCTTAGATTGAGTAAAACACAGCCTTCCCAGTGGTGATCAACCACAGGCAGAGTTTGTAGCCATGCATTATTTTGGAACTACTGTCTCCTCCTGGATCGTTTACCATCATACCCATTATTTAGGGGGATATAATTCACCAAACTAACAGGTAGTTATACATGAATAGAGGTCTCAGAAAAATGTGAAAGCCAGTAACATGACACAGAGACTGAGGATGGTGATAGATAATTTCAGGGAAAACAGGTATAAAGGACTTTCTATGCCTTCTAATAATCTGAGAGAAATAATGATCTTTAGGGATAGGAAGAATTCCAAGTTGCAGAGAAATCTAGCCCTGGGGAATAAGTCAGATAAAAAGCCCACCCTCAGTCAGTGAAGAATTCTCTCTCCAGGCAAAAGGATTGTGCCCCGGGGAAAGCCTATGCAGAAGGGGAAAGAGAAGATGTCAGGAACAAATGCAGTAGAGAGAGAAAGAAAAAAGAAGAGAGCAGAGGGTCCACTTTATAGAGGAATATAACAGCACTGCAACTGTTCTAGTCATTCATTTAGCAACTATTATGGAGCATCACTACGTACCAGGAACTGTGTTGTGACGAAGGGATTCAAAACTGACGAGAAGCCAGTCCCTACCCTCCTCGTCTAGTGGGAAGAGAGACTATAAATAATTTCCCAACTATGTATTGAAGGCAAGATGTACAGAGAGCTACTGGAGTTCAGGGAGAATGAAGAGCCATTTGCAGACTGTACCCAACATTTCTTCTCCTGGCTGGTGGCACATAACTATGTATAGTTTGTCCTCCAAAGTAGGGGATGACAGAGGGACAGGGAGTGTGGACATGCACAGGTGGGCAGCTATAGGGTCGAGGGCTGTATTTTCCACATCTCCATAGAAATAAAACCCAGGAAACAGAATGTCTGAGCACAGTTGACTCTTGAATAACACAAGTTTGAATTTCATGGGCCCACTTATGTGGGGATTTTTTTTCCATCAATATGGTACAGTACTGTAAATGTATTTCGCTTCCTTGTGATTTTCTTAATAACATTTTCTTCTCTCCAGCTTACTTTATTGTAAGAATACAGAATAAAGTACATGTAACATACACAATATGGATTCATCAACTGTTTAATTGGGAAGGCTTCTGGTCAACAGTAGGCTGTTAGTAGCTAAGTTTTTGGAAAGTCAAAAGTTATACCTTGATTTTCAACTGTATGGAGGGGTTGGCATCCAAACCACTGCCCTGTTCAAGGGTCAACTCCTTGCCTTCACCTAATAAGTGGATTAATAAACCTGATTTGACGGGTGGTTACCACTTACTGGAGTATAATAGAATTAACATGTTTATCCTTTACCAAGATGTGAATTAAGCCCATAAGACTCTTTATTTCAAAAGAAGAAGAAGAAGAAGAAGAAGAAGAAGAAGAAGAAGAAAGAGAAGGAGAAGGAGAAGGAGAAGGAGAAGGAGAAGGAGAAGGAGAAGGAGAAGGAGAAGGAGAAGGAGAAGAAGAAGATATTTGGTGACAGTTTTCCCTAAGGTATGACCATTTCGAAGTCCAAACTTTTTGGTAAGATCTCTTTTCTAAATGTTTACTTAAAAAAAACTTAACATAACAGAATGTCCTAAGGTAAAGCTGAATTTCAAGATTTTTTTCTTACCCTCCATAGAAAGTTAAAAAAAAAACTGGACTGTGATTAAGCTATGCTATGGGCATTCTACATGTTCTTTTTTTTTAAGTTTTATTTATTTTTGAGAGAGAGAGTGAATGAGCAGAGGAGGGACAGAGAGGATCTGAAGTGGCCTCTGTGCTACCAGCACAGAGCCCGACATGGGGCTCAAACTCACACTCTGTGAGATCATGACCTTAGCTGAAGTTGGACGCTTAACCTACTAAACCACCAAGGTGCCCCTCTACATGTTCTCCTTGAGCCCCAAAACCTTAGCTTTCAGAAGCTTGTAATGTCAGACATTCATACAACTACCTCCTTGGTTTTATAGAACCAGTGTCTCCCTGGCATGGAGAAAGGTTTCCCTAGAGAGAATTAGCTTTTCTAAGGTCAATGGTCCTAGGAAATGATGAATTCTGGATCAGGAAATGAAGGCTCTGGGGAAAGGTATTAGCTTAGGGGTTGCAAAGTTTTAGCTGGGCCTGAGCCGTGTGATGTGGAGACACCTGACACATGTAGAAGAGGTGGGCAGGTCACTGCTGCTGTTGCCTATAGGAAGGTGAGCTGGGACAAGGCAGAACTAACTCACCTGGACCTCTAGGGCATGGGCTCTGACCTGTTGCAGTTTCCTCTCTGTTATATTTTCCTTATGTGTTGGGAATAAGAGTTTTAAACCTCCTAACGTAACTTTCTTTTTACTAATAGTTTTTCTTCCCTGCTTCCTTTCTGCGATGGCATTTATCACTACAGAAAAAAGGAAAAGCAGCACATGCCAGATTCTGTTTATGCACCAGCCCAGATCCATGCAGGCTCGGCTTTCTGGCCTATCAAGTTCTTGGTAGGGTTTACCCTTTTCCATAGGTCATGGACCCAGTTGTCTCTGTGACTACAGACAATGCCTCTCCTTCTCCCTCCTGTTGCACTGGGGTGGGGGTCACCCTAGGACTCACTTGGCAACCATGTCTCCCCATTAGAGCTCCATGGGGTTGACTGTGACCTATAGAGTGTGGGAGTCAGTGGTCAAAAATGTCTCACTTCCTCTCCCCTAGACAGACTATTAGATATACGATCCCTTCATGTATCCTCCCTAAAAATATCCTGGGAGACCAAGAAATGGACTTGCCACAAAGCTCAATAACACATTCCCTTGTATTTTCTCCCCTTCTTACCCTGCCTTACTTGCCCTTCCCTTACTTCTGCTTCTTTGGGATGCCATTTCTAACATCAATCTGGTCTCAGGCTCTGCTTTCTGGGAAGACTAGACTGATACAGTAACCCCAAAAGTCCATCCTAGGAAGGAGGAGACCAACTAAGAGATCTGGCCAGATGGGAAGGAGAAATGAAAGAGAAAACCAAATGATGAAATCATGGATTCTGAGCCAACCTTCCTGGATTCAAATTCTGGCTCCACTCCTTACTAGCCATGTGAACTTGGGCAAGTTTTTCACCTCTTAATGCACACATTCCTGATCTGTAGAACCGGAGTAATAATACATGGAACTTGCCTCAGGGTAAGGTGAGGACTAAATGAGTTAATAACAGAACATGCCAGATACATGGTAAGGTCTATATTAGTATAAGCAGCCATCACCATCATTGTAAGGCCACATTGGTGCTGGGAGATTGAGGAAGAAGGGGAAAAAGAAAAACAAGGCGGTAGCTGCCAGCATTCTTAACTCTGACCCCCATCGAATGAAGTAATGGGGGACTGGGGTTTGGGGAGGTGGTATAGCCCCAAAATGGAATGGGCCACATGAGTTTGAAGGGGATCTAAGATATCAGGGCCAGTGCCCCAATTCCTGGAGGATAGCACAGGTAAGTTGAAAGCCTCTCCAAGAAGCACTCAGTTCAGCCCCATGCACAATGTGGCTCCAGCGGGTGAGCACAGTACTGGTGGAGAGAGAAGGGAGATGCAATGTGCTGGCTCCACATGGCCTCCCTGTGTTAGGCCAGGAATCCAGAAGCACCAGCATTAGCAGGGGTGGAGGGCAGGGAGCAGATGTACGAGTGGGGAGGTGAAGAATTCTGAGAGGATGGGGAGAATCCAGATTCTTGGAGATAAGAATGTGCAATGACACAGGACATTGATAGCTGAGCTATGGCAGAGGCAATAGCCTGCATCTGGGGCTGTCAGCAGAAAGACCAGGATAGGACCAGACCTCCGTAGACACCAGCACCGAATACACACTGGGAATGAGGAATGAGGAGATTTCAAAGGAAATCAGCCAAAACTTGGAAAATAGCACACAGACCAGAGCCACCATCCCCAATCACCCTCCCACCCCCAACAAATTAGCTATGATTTTCTCCGCACACAGATACCAACTTGGGAAAGTGAAGAGGAAGAAAGGAGTATGTAAGAAAAAGGACTCACTCCCAAAAGGGAATGGATCTTTTAGTTGGTTAAATATTTACCAAGAGGTATATTGTAAACTAGAAGACAATGAGTTACATTTTTATAGGAAATTTTAGCTTACCCCACCCCTCTCCCTACTTCATCAAAGAGAAGGAAAGCTCTAGTACCAGATAACATCAGTTACAAACCACAAAGGAAGTTACATTATCTTTGCACATGAGAAGAATTCTTAGAGGGGCTCCTGGGTGGCTCAGTCGTTTAAGAGCCTGGCTCTTGGTTTAGACTCAGGTCATGATCTCACAGTTTGTGAGTTTGAACCCTACATCGGGCTACGCACTGTCAGTGTGGAACCTGCTTGGGATTTTCTCTCTCCCTCTCTTTCTCTGCCTTGCCCCATGCTTGCTTGCTCTCTTTCTCTCAAAATAAATAAGTAAACTTAAGAAAACGTTTTTTTTTTTAAGCTGTTTTTTTAAAAAAAGAAGAGGGGCTCCTGGGTGGCTCTGTCAGTTAAGTGTCTGACTTCAGCTCAAGTCATGATCTCACGGCTCATGAATTTAAGCCCCACATCAGGCTCTGTGATGACAGCTCAGAGCCTGGAGCCTGCTTCAGATTCTGTGTCTCCCTCTTTCTGCCCCTCCCCCACTCTCCCACTTGTGTTCTCTCTCTCTCTCTCTCTCTCTCTCAATAATAAATATTGAAAATTAAAAAAAATAAAATAAAATTTTAAAAAAGGAAGAGGAATTCTTTGAAATAATTGGGGGTTTAAAAAACATCATTGCAGAACTCAGGTGCGTAGTGATTATTTCCTACGACAAAACTCTTCGGGACTTGTAACATTGAATTTTCAGATCTTTATAACTTTAAAAATTCCCTGGATGTTTTTATCATTCCCTTAAGGCTACTCACACTTATTGGTATCTGTTTTTCCTCCAAAGGAAGGACTGGGGTGAGGGGAGGTGGGTACCAGATATTCAATGTATCTGAAACCACAAAAGGGGATGGGGAGGGAGTCAGCTATGTTCATTCAGAATGGGCAGAGTATTCTATTCCATTCTCATTGGAGTAAACAGCACATATTCCTTAAGGTCAAGCAAGTACTGAGTCTCAAGCATGAATAATTAATAAGGATGTACAAGATGTCAGAACTCACATTCCCCGGATTTGCTAAGATACAGATAAATTGGAATCTGACAAAAACAAATTGTGTTTAATAACCCTTACAGACGTGATCTGTGAAGCATTCTGTGCTGCTCTAGTTGTCCCTTGTCCAACTTCTTCTGTCTTAATTTGTAGTTGACAAAGACTAGTAAGAAAAAAGTGTTTGAACTTAAGTAATAAAATCAGTTACAAAACCACTTACTTTATCACATATTTAATGTGCTCTCCTACCACTTTTATATATATATAACTTTCTAATCTCTCTATTTAGGATAGACACATAAAGTATCATTTAGTTTCAGCTGAGAAAGCATCTTCCAGAACCAGCTCTGGGCTCAGCATCATGGAATGAATCATCCTTGTGAACTTTCTTGATTAAGTGAAAGAGATGGGTGGTAGAAACTTGCTTCGCTTACAGCAGGAAAATAAAATGCCCTCTGGTACCTCAAAAGCAGAACTTTCCAAGACTGGACATAGTTCTACTCTGGCAAAATTATGAAGAGAAATTATGTTGCTACAAGATTCTGTATGCCTCCAAATTTTTATTTATCATTTCTCCTTGGGTGATCCTCAAATTTGTCCACTAGTACTTTGCAAATGTTATTCATTTGCCTTTCTTAAATTATGCAAATATTTCCTTCCTTCAAGGAAAGATGAGCTCAGTTAGAGATCAACTGTACATGTCTCACAACTAAAGGACAAACAACGTGAGTGCTCCAAGTTCCTCCCAAAGGAATCTAATACAAATAACTCCCTCTCCCTCCAAAAGAAAAGCATTCATTACTAAAACTCAAGGTAGCATTCAAGCTTAAGTGGGTCCAGGCTTTTCAGCAATTCTATAACTCTAGGTAGAGTTAAATTATGTCTACAGTAGTGTCTTTCATGGCTCTATGTGTGACATACAGTATTAGTTATACAACTCTTCTTCAGAGCCTTGACATAACACCCCCCCCCACTCCAAATTAATATCCTGTTTTTCCATCTCATGTTGCCAAAAATTATGGGACTAAATGTGGGGATAGGAAGGCCACATTTTTATAAGTTATCAACTATTGAGTATAAACACTGCATTAAAAAATAATACTTTCTGATAAAGCCGGAACTTTCAGTCACTGAGGAAATGATGTATTATTCACTAAATGATGTTGAAACACATTACCAGTAATTTGTATGACAAATTACAGTAGTTCATATATTATACAGCACCAAAATAAACTCCACATGGATTCCAGATTTAAATATAAAAATAAAACCATAAAATATTAAAGAAAGTAGGAGTTATGATTTATATAACCCTGGTGTGGAGAAGGCTCTATAAGGATTATGCCAAAAGCAAAAATCATTTTTTTAATGATTTAAAAAAGGATATCCTTTAAAAAAAGGATACCATTAAATTTGATCATATAAAAATTAGGACTTATGTATACATAAAGATAAGAAAAAAATCAAAGCAACATGAACAGTTCAGAAAAAATATTTGCAACATACGATGAGAAAAGAATTGATGTATTAAAAGTTTCTCACAAATCAGAAAAATGAAAACCCAATAGAAAAAAATTACAGATGAAATGAAAAAGCTCTTTACAGGATGAAATCAACCAGTTTGTAAGCATATGAAGAAATGTACAAAGCACTAGTAATCAAGGAAACGCACATTAAAACAATAATGAGATGCTATTTTTCATCCACCCAATTGCCAAAGATTTTTTAAAGCTAAAATTCAGGGAATTTGCGAGTGTTTGGAAAAATGGTCCTTCTGAGAAGGATAAATTAATATACATCTTCTGAAGTCAGTCAAGAAATATGTATGAAAAGACCTAAAATTGTTCTTGCGCCTTGTCCCAAGGCTCTTACTCCGGGAAATACTCCTTCAGTAGTAAGCGCAAATGGCAACTGAATTAAAAATTCTGATAATCACAAGGTAGATTGGCTCTTTCACCTCTATCCCACCTCCCGTGTAGCGTATTTCTGTCAATAAATGTAGATCTACATAAGAGATTTAAATGGCTTCATAATATTGCATTGTGTGAGCGTATAATAACTTATGCATCCATTCCATGCTGATAGACATTGAGTATATTTCAAGATTTTGTTTTCATTAAATATGTTTCAGAGAGCATACTATGAATTACATCTTTGTACATGTCTCCAACTATTTCCTTAAGATGGATTCCCACATGTAGAATTACTAAGTCAAAGTGTACCCATTTAAAAAGCTGTAGCAATTTATTCCCACCAGTAATTTATAGGTGCTATTTTTTCTATACCCTTGCTTAAAAGAATGTCAAAAATCTTTAACACTGTGTTTCTTATAGGTAAAAAAAAATATGTCTCATTGCTGTATTTGATAATTCTTTTTTAACATATGGAACATAAATTTGCCTATTTTTCTATTCTAATTTTTCTATTTTTTACTCTTCTATTTAAAAAAAAGCTTCGTTATATTAAAAAATATTAACTTTGTTTGCATATGTGTTGCAAATAGTTTCTCCAAATATAGTTGTTTTGACTTTTTTATGTTAATTTTTTCATTAAAAAATGTTTAATTTCTACATGGTTATACCTTTATGCCATGTACCATGGTTATACCTTGTAAATTATAGTTTCTATAGTTCGTGTCATTTTCAAAAAGTCCTTCCCACCTGGCACAAGTAATGTAAGTATTCATTACATTTACTTTTTAAAAAATGATTCATTATGAAAAATTTCAAACATATATAAATGGACAGAATACCACATAGACGCATCATAAAGTCAACAATTATCAAGCCTTGGCAATTCTTGCTGTATTCATCCTTATTTCTGTTTTACCAGGTTTTTGTGTGTTTTTTTTCTTTTTTCCTTTTTTTCTTTTTTTTTTTTGCCATAGTATTGCAAAACTGATTTCTGGTAGTCAGTCTATCACCCCTATATCATTCACTATACATCTCTAAAAACATTTTTGTTACATGTCCACAGTAAGATTTCCTATCTAACAAAATTAACAATGATTCCTTTGGAATCATATATTTCAACCATTATCATATTTCCCCAATTGACCAAAAAGTATCTTTTTATAGCTGGTTGGTTTACACTGTACCTAAATAAGGCCCAACACTACTTCGGATTTCTCATCTTTTAGATCTCTTTTAACCTAGGGAGTTTTTGCCTATTTTTTTTTCTTTCTTTTTTCTTGCTGAAAAAAAGTGGATGCCACTGAATTGTGGCAGACACCAGATCGATCATCCTAAATTAAGTTTCCACTTTTCAGTAGTTGGCTACTTTCTCATGGTGTCATTTAACTTATTCCTTTAATTCTTAATTCATAATTCCATTTATGTAACTAATTCCTTTATTCCTATAATTTCTGTAAATAGAAGTTAGCTCTAGAGACTTCATTAAACTTGGGGTTGGCTTTTTTTTTCAGGAATATTTAATGGATGGTTACTATAAGCTTCATACAACACACACAAATCTAATTGCCTCACTGATGTGAAGTTTGACCAATGGATTTAATTTCCTTTTCTCATCAGCTAGAGCTGTGTAGTTGCCCTGAATTCTGTTCTTGTAAATTCATCACGGACCTATGAGTTTTTGTGTATTCAATGTGTGCCAGTCATCTGTAGTTACAAATTACCTCATTTTCACCAATGGGAGCCCTTTTATGTTGGCTTCTACGTATCCAGTATACCATATTACATTTAGTCATCATGGGCCCTTAAATTCCTCTTGGCCAAGAACTTAAGGCAGTTTCTCAGACTTGTCTTGACTATTAATAGTTTTAATATCTGAGGTCATCTCGTACATTTCCTATCCCAGACCTGTAATCACCCCTGCCTCAAAGTACTTTGTTTCCCAGAAGGGGGAATCATGTTTAAAGATCACAAACTAGGGGTGCCTGGGTGGCTCAGTTGGTTAGGCGTCCTACTTCAGCTCAGGTCATGATCTCACTGCTAGTGAGTTGGGGCTCCGCGTTGGGCTCTGTGCTAACAGCTGGGATGGAGCCTGGAGCCTGCTTCAGATTCTGTCTCCCTCTCTCTCTGCCCCTCCCCTGCTCGTGCTCTGTCTGTCTCTCTCAAATATAAAAAATAAAACATTAAAAATTTTTAAAAAACCATAAAAGATCACAAAATGAGGAGTGGGTATGTTCAGTGCTATCACATTGTCATGGCCCTTAGGCTTTTTCATTAAATACAGCTAGAAAATACATATTTTTTTGGAGAAAAATAAATTCATATGGCTATTTCCCCCCCAAAAGTTAACATTATAGGATTTTCACTTAAATTATGTTATTTTATACTTTCATCTCTTTTCTTACACTGAAAATCTTGACTCTTATACCAAAGTCATAGTTACTTATTAGTAATGTACAGTGTATAAAAAATAATTTCAAAATAATAATACCAATAACTTTACTGATAATTAGACTACTAAATACAGTTTAAGATTTCCTGGGAGATTTTTTATCCTTTGAAGATGTATAATCAAAATACTTTATTGCAAACTCATTTGAAATAATGCCTCTCTCTCTGTAATCTGATGTAGTTAGGTACATTTATTTCCTTTTACTCCCTGTTTTCATGGATTGCTGGTTTTATATATAAGTTCATTTTTGATTATGTAAAACATTTATGTTTCCAAAGCCATTTGCAAAATCTATGTTTAATTATTTTAAAATATTTATAGGTAAAATATATTTAAATACATCGAATGCAGAATATTTTCTATATTTATTAACAGATAAAAGATGTTATTCAGAAGAGTCTCATGCCCCTTACTGCTCCCTCTACTCTATTCATTTCTCCCCCACCTCAGGAAACTATTTAAACTTAATTTTGTTAATTATTCTAAGTGATCCTTTTAGCCAATATAAACGATGTATATTTGTGTGTGTATTTTTGTGCATGTATGTATACATATATACATACATGTGTATATTGCAGGATAATATATTGCAAGATAATATGAATATATATTGCAGACTAATAAGTCTATGGTAGTGATAAGAATGAAGAACTTTTGGGGAGCCTGGGAGGCTCAGTCTGATGAGTGCCCAACTTCGGCTCAGGTTGTGATCTCAGGGTTCGTGAGTTTGAGCCCCACCTCAGGCTCACTACTGTCAGCTCAGAGCCCACTTTTCATCCTCTGTCCCTTTCTCCCTCTGCACCTCCCCCACTCACTCTCTCTCTGTCTCTCAAAAATAAATAAACATTTTAAAAAATGAAGAACTTTAGCTTACAGTAAAAGAGATAAAAGTGCAAAATAAAACGATATTTTATTAACTGTTTAATGAAATAAATTCTGTAATATTAAAGTTGCATTAGAAATATCGTTGTGGGGGTGCCTGGGTGGCTCAGTCAGTTAAGTGTCTGACTCTCAGTTTCAGTTCAGGTCATGATCTCATGGTTAGCGGGATCAAGCCCTGCGCTGACAGCATGGAGCCTGCTTGGGATTCTCTCTCTCCCTCTCTTTCTGCCCCTCCCTACTCGTGCCCTCTCTGTTTCTCAAAAATAACTAAATAAACATTTGAGAAAATAAATATCATTGTGAATTCAGGATTGTTTTCCTATTTCAAAAGTATGTACTTCCTGGCTTTGTTCACTAAAAATATGTGAAGCAACGAAAACTTATGTACTTTATATACGCTTCTATATCCTGCTTTATTCACTTAACAATGTATGCAAGAGGTCACTGTATCTTAGCCCATGAATATATTATTAAGATATAGTTTGCATGCCAGTAACTTTAGCCAGCTTTTAGTATATTACTGAGTGATTTTCAGTGAATTTACTGAGTTGTGCAGCCATCGCCATAACCCGGTTTGGGGATACTTTCATCAGTCCAATAAAATCCCTTTTACAGTTAATCCACATTGCTATCCCCAGCCCCAGGTAACCACCTGGGGTTTAGTATCCACTTTTTACATTTATTGCTTTGCCTTTTACATCTGCATAGTATTCAACTGTACAGATGGACAATAATGTATTCAACCTGTCCCCTCTTGGTAGACATTAGGATTGTTTCTCATATTTTGTTATTTCAAATAATGCCAGGGTGAATAATATTATGCATAAATCAATCCATATTTTTACCTGTGTGTGTTGAGTTAGATGCTTTGAAGTGTAATTGCGGAGTCAACGGTAAATGTATACGTCATGATTTTAATTCCTTTCCTTATAAGTTGTTTCATTTTGGATTCCCACCAGAAATTCGTGAGAGTGTTCTTTTCCTCACACCCTCGTTAAAGGAGAATTTACTGAACTTTGGATTTTGTCATTCTGTAATGGAGGAGTGTATCTAGGATAATTTTAATGTGCTTTGCTTTTATATTGGGAATATTTGAGCCCTTTTTTGTGTGTGTTTAGGAATGACTTTCATACGTAATATTTGTTCATACCTTTTTCTCCCTTGGTTATAAGATGGTTGATTTTTTTTTCTGTTTTAGGGAACGTTTTTATATTTATACATCATTGTTATAAAAATTATAAATATGTATTTCCTTTCTGTTATTTGTCTTTGGTTTTTTTTGCCATGCAAAGGATTTTTAACATATCATATCATATATTTAAAATTTTTCTTGTATTGCTTATGAATTTTGAATCATAGTTCAGGTTTTTCCCACTTCCAGATTATGAAATTATTCATTTATTTTTTCTTCTTGAACTGTAATACCATGACAATACCTGACTTTAGTGGAACTTAATTCATTTAATGAGAAGCTTTCACAGTGAGGAATATATATTTCATATTAAGGATTCATCCATTCCCATTTTATTTTGAGGAATGAGTTTTCAATGTTGTCTTTTTAGTATCCATAGAGATGATTATATTGAACATCTTTTCATTTATTTCTTCGATGAACTCCACTTAAATATTATGTTGCTTTTTAATATGCTGGTGGATATCATTTGCTACTATTTTGAGATTTTTTTTTTTAATTTTTTTTTTCAACGTTTATTTATTTTTGGGACAGAGAGAGACAGAGCATGAACGGGGGAGGGGCAGAGAGAGAGGGAGACACAGAATCAGAAACAGGCTCCAGGTTCTGAGCCATCAGCCCAGAGCCTGACGCGGGGCTCGAACTCACGGACCGCGAGATCGTGACCTGGCTGAAGTCGGACGCTTAACCGACTGCGCCACCCAGGCGCCCCAACTATTTTGAGATTTTTTAATCAATAATAAGTGTGATTTTAAAATAAGTGTGATCGGTTCATTAATTTACTTTTTGTGCAATCATCAGTTTGAAATGAATGTCATATTTACATAATAAAAAAATTGGAGGGGTGCCTGGGTGACTCAGTCAGTTAAGCATCCTACTATTAGTTTCACCTCAGGTCGTGACCTCAGGTTTGTGAATTCAAACCCAGCATCAGGTTCCACACTGACAGTGCAGTGTCTACTTAGGATTCTCTCTCTTCCCCTCTCTGTCTGCCCTTCCCCTGCCATGCTCTCTCTGTCTGTCTGTCTCTCTCTCTCAAAAATAAATAAACATTAAAAAAAATATTTAAAAAATTTAGCTAAAAAAACAAGTAGGATCAAGCAAGGCAAGATTTAAGGGAGGAGCCCCTCTGAATGGGTCTATGTGTGTGGCAAGTCCCCCAAAGTTCTCAGAAGGCATTGGTATAATTGGAAGTCACCTTACTTGGCTGGAAGTTGTTTAATCCCATCTCTAGTCCAATAGGACAAGAACAGTGAACACATTCAGAAAAGGGACGCTCTCAGTGGGATGGGCTCACCATCGGGGAAAAGAGCACATAAAAGAACAAGCAGAAAGATGGCATTAAATGTCAAACTTTTGCACAAGTTTGACTTCATTAATTAGGGATTTCTTACTAAGGTTTCCTTAAGATACCCAAAGCAAACAGTCTATGATCCAGTTTGACACTGCCCCTTGGATAGTCTAACCGGCTAGCTTGCCAAGTTCTAAACCCTAATTATTCTTGGGAATAGAAAATGCAGTTAGGATTAAATTCTACTGAAGTTGTCCTTATGCCACTGAGAAACTTATCAACAGAGAGGTCTTTTCCACAGAAAATCCTGGTAAGGAAGTTTTGGGTAACTGATGAAGAGTTATAAAACATGTTGTCGTGTTTTATGATGTCTCAGATCTCAATACTGTGACATCATAGTCACTACTGTCACAGTACCTTAGGTACTCCCCAGGTGCTACACTAGATTATCAGCTTCAGACAATGTGAATGGGGCAACGCAGGTTGTGAGGTGGGGCATCTAAGGCATAATAACCTCAAGTACCTAATTGGGATACTGTGGAGATGTGAGGATTTCACCTGCAGACAATATTGACCATGGATTCTGATGCATTCAAGACCTCTAGAAACCTTTGCTAGCATTTCTATCACTATACATTTCCACTGGAATTAGACCAAGGAAAGCTATTTGCTATAGATATATCCATGAAGCTAAGTATACTCCTTTACGGAGGTGGGCTATTTCTCAAAAGAAAAAAAAGACATATTTAATTTAGCTCCCTGGAATGTTGTGACAATTTTCTAATTAATATTATAAAGAGCTCTGGAAACATCAAATGAAATAAAAATGCTAAATATCGTATAACAGCTTTCTTTGAATAGCATCTTCAATACTCAATAATGTAACCTAACTTAATTAAACTATACAGAGTTAAATAATAAAGAGCAGAGGAAGAAATAAATCAAGAGGCATAGTCCAGGGAGAAGGGCATGTTTCCAGACGAGTTTTGAAAAGAGAGGGTGAATCAATGAGGCAGAGAGACACTAGAAAGCTGTTTTACTTGAGAGAAGATACAGACAAGGTCTCGCCTTAGACAATCTGCTACATTCCCTGGGACCTCGTTATAACATTAAATGCATCAGCATCTCAAATAACAGTGAATGTTAATGGCGATCATTGGTGAGACACAGAAGAGCACTTAATTACCCTTCGGGAGAGTAAATGCAATCATTACTGAGAATTGTCCAAGTCATATAAAAGTTGAAAAATGTAATAAATTGTGGCTGGCTAACATTGAAGATCTGTGCTCACTTCTATAGCTTGAGTTGCCACTGGGTTGCCTCGAGTCTAAGGGAAGCCATGTGGCTAGTCTGGCAGTGTGAACGCAAATGATGTGTGTCGTTTCCAGACAGATACAGATAATTAGTAGTTGTGCTCTTGCCATTCTTGTTTTCCTTCACACAGTACCCTGGGAGCCTATATGTTGAAGATAATAGCAGCAAAAAAATGGAAAGATCCAGAATCCCAGAATCCCCACTTGTGGGAAAGCAACTTAAGAGAGTTCCCCAAATAAGAACAGACACCTTGGACCAAGAATGGATCAGAAATAAAATTGTATTTGCTAAACCACTGGTATTTTGCAGTCACCTGTTACCATATATCACCAGTCCTGGTAATAAATTTTTATTTCTAAAGTTGGATATTTTATGTAAAGACCTACGTACTAGAAGAGACACATCACAGAGTAGACCAAGAATGGAGCGAAAAGGCAAGGAAGCAAACAAAGGATCTGCTTGGAATAATACCCACTCCACATAGAGAAGCACAAGACACTGAAGCAAGTGCGTCAGCATGGCTGGAACCAAGAGCTGGGCATTGTCCACTCTTACATACAATGCAGAAGTCAAGTAAGATAAGAACATTTTCTTTAAAATGAATTAGAGATCAGAAACATGATATCAAAAACACTTTGAGTGGGGGTGCCTGGGTGGCTCAGTCGGTTAAGCTTCCAACTTCAGCTCAGGTCATGATCTCATGGTTCGTGGGTTCGAGCTCTGCTGCAGGCTCTGTGCTGACAGCTCGGAGCCTGGAGCCTGCCTTGGATTATGTGTCTCCCTCTTTCTCTGCCTCTCTCTCTCTCACTCTCTCTCTCTCTCAAAATCAAAAATAAACATTAAAAAAATGCCTTGAGTGAAAGCAATTTTTGCTGAGTATGGATAGGACAAGTCAGACTGTAGTGGACTGAGCACTGGGGGAGAACATAAGTAAAGAAAAGGAATGCAAAATGCTTTTTCAAGAAACTTGACATTGAAGGAAAAGTAAAGGAGAGAAGGTAGCTAGAGGAAGCTGTAAGGATGAGGACAATCTTGTTTTGTTTTCAGATTGGAGTGACAGGTGGCTACTACTAGAAATACTACAGCAGAAAGGAGGTGGTGTGAGATACAGAAGCATTCTCTGAGAAAATGGAAGAGTGTGATACCAAGTCCTTGGGGAGGGATGCGCCCTACGTGGCAAGAGAGGTGCCTCTTCGTCTAAGAGCAAGAGGCAAGGACAGGGGCTGCTGCATATTCGGGGAGTATAACAGGGAGAGATTTGGCATATCTGACTCCATATTGCTTTGATCTCCCTTGTTGGTCTGACGTACAGCTTAGAAACCTCTTCTTAACTTTGTGCATAGACATGGTAACATTTATGCAAACCGCCCCTATAGGAAGCCATACTCCACTGAGGAGATAAGGCAGTATGTACAGGAATAACATTTGCCACGGTTAGATTTCTAGGAGCATCGTGACTGGAATACTGTACGCAAGGATCAGCCCACCAAAGTCAGGAAAGTATCATAACCTTCCTCCGATCTTTGCAAGTGCCCGAGAGTCTACAGATGTCTACAGACTTCAGTCACTTCTGGATTCCAACCCCCTCCTGCTTTCCCCTTTTCCTAACATAAAAGAAGCTCAAATTTCAAGTTGGGTGAAGATGATTCTTTAGGAAAATAGTCCCTCATCTTCTGGGTGTGCTGGCTTTCCGAATAAAGTCGCTTTCCTTACCCCAACTTCTTGCATCATGACTTATTGGTAGGGAGAACAGAACAGGCTCAGACATGGTTACAGGAGGAATGGTTGTCTGCTTTCACTATGGGGATTGCAAAGAATTGAGAGATATGGGCAATGTTTTGATCAATAACAATGAAAAAAATGGGAATAATGTCAAGACAATATACAATCAAATAAGAATGAAAACATAAAGCCAAGTAAGGTGGACAATTGCAAGGATATAGAGATAGAGATAGACGCAGGGATAGATTCACATATAAGGACACAGGTGTAAAATATAGTAAAACAAAAGATAGAAGGAAAAGATAGTTTTTTCATAGATATTGGGAATATAGTTGATAGTTACATTGCAATTTGAATTAAGTGAGAAAGAAAAAATTATTATCAAGGGACCACAATGTGCCACAGAGTGGATTAGTTTTTTATTTTTTTAAGTTTATTTATTTTGGGGGCTGGAGGAAGGAAAGAGAGAGGAGAGGGAGAGAATCCCAGGCAGATTCTGTGTTGTCAGCATGGAACCCAATGCCGGGCTCAAACCCATAAACCAAGAGATTATGAATTGAGCTGAAATCAAGAGTTGGACACGTAACCAACGGAGCCATTCAGGCGCCCCCAAAGTGGACTAGTTTTACAAATATTTTTTTTCATTTATTCCACATTATAACTGCATGAGGTATCATTTCCTTTTTAAAAAAAATTTAATATTTTATTTATTCTTGAGGGAAAGAGAGACAGAGCATGAGTAAGGGAGGGGCACAGTGAGAGAGGGACACAGAATCTGAAGCAGACTCCAGGCTCTGAGCTGTCAGCAGAGAGACTGACGCGGGGCTCGAACTCACGAGCCGTGAGATCGTGACCTGAGCTGAAGTCGGATGCTCAACCGACTGAGCCACCCAGGCACCCCTCATTTCCTTTTTTAATTTTAACTTGAGTAAACTGGAGTTCAACCCACAGTTACTAAGTACAGAGCTAGGGTTCAAACTTGTGTCAGTTGGTGCGACTTAAAAACTCATGTTCTCATTACACTTCAAAACTGTGATTGCTTTATGGAATGAAAGAATATCCACTTTGGCAACAAATAAGCCACAGTCACTATATTATTTCCACATCTTACTTGCTATATGGTCAACTTTCTGATAACAGGATCCATATCTTTTTTACCTTAGAATCAGTTAGGCATTGCACAGTGTTTAAGTGTATCAAACGTGTCCAACAGTGATTGTAGTACTATCTAATTTCCTTATGGCTATTTCAATATTCACAGCAGGATGAGATGAAAATATTACAAAGGAAGACAAATGAAAGAAAGAACATAATTTTAAAGGACAACTTACGATGAGATAATCAAGAAATAACCAAGATGGAAGAGCAATCGATGGTGTAGATTGCATATGATCATTGCAAGGGTTATCTGAGTGATTTGCATATGCTGATGATGGTGGAGTCATGTCACTGTCAGTGGACAAGGACAGAACATTCCTGCTCTGGGCCACATCCTCATATTTTCATGTGGGTGCACTCAAAAAGTCTAAACATCGTATTGTCAATTAATCACTATCAAATATGTCAAAAATGCTTTGTTTTTTCTCAAAACCTATATTGAATTTTAAAATACATTTCCATGTTCACACTACAAATAATGACTTTTGCTTTACTTGGTTTTTAACCCTTTTTCAGACTCCATTGGAGAAGCCCAAAGAGCCCTTCTTTTACAAATCACATTTTAACATATACAATTTTAACAACATAGAGTTAAGAGTTTGAAAGCAAAATAATGCATATTCTAACAAAAGTTCACAGTTTTAGGTATCGAAGGAAATCATGATATGCATAATGCACAATAAGCAACATTTGCCAACTACCCGTACGGAGCGTGGGTACATCTGGTATAATATTTAATTTGAATACTATCTTTGTGTTACGCACTCAGCATGTCAAATAGTAGCAGTTATTTCAGTCACTTAAATTCAGAAAACATTTAGATGCTTCATTCCAAGTCTATGGCCAAAAAAACCCAAAAAAACAGAAATCATAGGAAAAAGGAATGGTAGGAGCTAAAGGTAAGACACTGGATTATATTCTTTTATTTAAAACTGACTTTCATAAATGATACATGTATTTTTATGAGATTCAAGCCAAAAACCAAAGAAATTAATGACTTTAAATGCAAGTAGCCAGAAGTTTTTCTTCTTAAACATAAGTGAGCATACACCTGGACATCTCCATATGCATATATTGATAAATGATACAGAGACAGATACATGAATGGTTATAAAATAGGGATTGCAGGGGCGCCTGGGTGGCGCAGTCGGTTAAGCGTCCGACTTCAGCCAGGTCACGATCTCATGGTCCGTGGGTTTGAGCCCCGCGTCGGGCTCTGGGCTGATGGCTCAGCGCCTGGAGCCTGTTTCTGATTCTGTGTCTCCCTCTCTCTCTGCCCCTCCCCCGTTCATGCTCTGTCTCTCTCTGTCCCAAAAATAAATAAAAACGTTGAAAAAAAATAAAATAAAATAAAATAGGGATTGCTCTGTGCATATTTCAAAATTATTCAACTTTTTTGCACTTAACAGAAAAACAGAAGGGAAACATCAAACATTCTAATTTCAGATGAATTCTTGCCACTAAAATTAGTCAAAGTCACAGAAAAATTGAGTAGTTAGACTTATTAAGGCTATTTTTAAACTGTATCTCACTTTTAAACAGTATCGATTGATAATACCGAGAGATGAGGATATTGCGACACTAACACTTCTCCTACCTTTCATTTCATTTTTTGTTCATTAAATATTTCCTTTGGGCCATCAAGGTGTACATGCTGTCCTAATTCTAATACTCCCCAGAGATGTTTTGTCTTCATTTTAATTGGAATAAAATGCTCACCTCCATTCCTTTTCTCAAGCCCTCTGAATTCCTGAGTTCTTTAATTAATTGCATGTCTGGCTGAATTTTAGCATCAGATGGTTCTTCCAGGATGGACTCAACAATGTTGAGTTTGTTCCTGTTTGGGAATAGTTGCCAACTTGCCTTCAGATTTATTGACAGCTTTGATGGAGGTACCATTCTTGGGCCATACCTTGCCTCAGACTTCACCTTTACTCCATTGTCTTCGGGCATTGAATATTGCTATGAGGAAATCCGAAGCCGGCCCAATCTTCCCCCTGATAGATGCCAAATAGGAAAACACTACACTCATTATATAGACTAAGACACTGAGGATCAGGAAAAAAAGACTTATTAATGGTCATACAATTTAATTAACAAAAAAACTCCAGGTCCCAAGACTTCCTAAAGTTCATAATAGAGTCAAGGAAATGCTTGGTTAGCTAACTATGCACCTTGTTTTCTTTCTCCCCCCATGAGCATCAGGTTTGAATGTGTTTCAGAATACGGCTGTTCCCTACATATTTCCCCGGGGCTGTGGGATGTGAAAGAGGAAGTAACGAAGCCATCTGCATTCCTGTATATAAAAGCTATAGAATATGGCTGCAAGCATTTTTTTCGAAGACATAAAATAAAGTGTGTAATTATTCACAGTCACAAATTAAAGTAAAATCATAATAAAAATAAGATGAAGCCTGAATATGATGAATATAAAATATCAAATATGTGTTTACAGATGTGTTGAAAACAAATAAAGATGAGAATCAGTGAAAGAGAGACAGCGAAGATATATGAAGGCATTCACCAGCCACTCTTAAAAACCTTAAATATTTACAAGGATGTGAAGTGTTGAAATTATGTTGTGCATTTGAGCAAATGTAAAATCCATAAAATCCATTTTTATATTATAAAATGAGATTTTAAGAAGTATCTGTTTGTCTATCTAATGGTCCATTTTGCAATAAGTGCCTTTGTAACCTCCAAATAAATTTACAAGCCTTGCAGACTGTGATTATTTTCTATCTCTTTCCTGAAGTAAACTGTATATGCAATTATAAGGGCAATGGAGTGTATACAGAGTTAAGAAGAAGGGGAGATTGTGATAAAAGGGGGTGTCTTTCCTGGAGGTAAAGAAAAAGCTACAATTTGATATTTTGAATCACTAGTAGAAATTTCTTTTTATGATCTCTAGTATAATGGTTGTGCTATTGAAATTATATTGAATTAACTAACAAGATACTTCGTGTACTGCCTGTATCGTGTATATAAATTCATGCCACTAGGTGGCAGTGGTACCATCTAGGGTAGCAATGACCTCATGAAATAGCTTCATCTTTATATATATATATATATATATATACACACACACACACACACACACATATATATTTTTTTGAGAGAGAGAGAGAGGAGCGGAGGAGGGGCAGAGAGAGAGGGAGACACAGAATCCGAAGCAGGCTCTGCACTGTCAGTCAGTGTAGAGCCCAATATCAGGCTCGAATTCATGACCTGTGAGATGATGACCTGAGCCGAGATCAAATCGGAAGCTTAACTGACTGAACCACCCCGGCGCCCCCAAAACAGCTTCGTCTTAATTGTGCAACACCTTCTCTCCCCTACAGCACCTGGAGCTTCCCAACGGTTAACACATTGGAATATTTTCGTTGTTACTAACATTACAACTACACTAATAAATAAAAGATTAATTAGATATCTGCCTCCAAAAGCAGAAATCGTAGAATCAAGATTTTAAAAAAGCTCTGTACATAACGGGTGGATATTTGCTGCCTTGCCCTCTGCCTCCAGTTGCGTTGAAGTGCACTGCACGAACTATATCAAGTTCATACAGATAGACGCATTGCTGGAGTGTTTAAATAGGTTTTGTCACCACTTACCTTAATTTAGGTTACAAAATTACTGTGACATGCTTCGTAGAGGCAGGAGCTCTCCTGATTCTGCTCCTTCAGGTGAGTTTTAAACTGGCTGCTTACTCTCCTCAAGATGAAGATCACATTTTATCCTGCTAATGAGTTTTGAAGCATAGTTTCTCCTCGCAGGACAGTTACTCTTCAAAAATAGGCTGAAGAAATTCTTCCTGGAGCCCTCTGCATTTTCTCTTACATCTCACTCCTACCCATGGTTCAAAACTGTCACCTCTGTTATGAGTCACACTCACTAAGAATCAATGCTTTCTTGGATATATTGTCATCGGTAAGCTTCTCTGATACATTTCCTCTTCTGAAGCTTCTTATCATGTGAGAAGTTCTTTTTTTTTTCTGAACATTCATTTAAGATATTCTATTAAGTAAGTTAGCAGTTTTCAGATCTCTCTGTCACTCCTTAAAATTTGGTTCTCCTGTCTGTCATTACTTCTCAATGTAATTTGAAGTAGATGAAAGAGACTGATGTTAAAGCCCCTGTAGATCACAATGATGTCTTCATACCCTACCCTGCATCAGGTTCTACCAAAGATGCCTGTATTCATTATATATTCTCTTGACTGTAGGCGGAGATTGTTTTCAACATGTCTATTTCTGTATCATAGTATCTTTTTTAAATTAACAAAGAAGCCCATGCATTTGAAAGAAAACAAGCTGTAACATCAGCCTGGGTAACTAGAAAATGTAAGGAGTTTGAGAGTACCAAAAAAACCCGCACGGTGAAGAGCCGTTCTGACCTTCAGTAGTATGCAAATGGCTTTCTTTTAAATGGTAGCATGATCAACACAAATGATATTTCTGGGTCTTGGCACATCAAACTACCCACAGATGAAAGATGACTTAATTGCTTTGACCACAGTCCGAGTCAGAAGAGCTCAGTTGGCAAATATAAAAATAGCTTGGTGCTATTTGCATTTGCATTTGAGTAAGGAGTGATTTTATTTTAACGTTTAAAGTCTAAGTAACAAAGCAACCCACAGGTAGCTAAACACACCTCAGCAAACAATGGATACAATCCCTAACCAGAGAGTGTAAGGGGTGCAGAGGACACATTGATCTTGTCAGCCACATCCGCGTGCATAGGAAATACTGCTGTCAGCACAGCACCTTTAAATTCAGATCACAATATATTGAGAGTTTATGTCTTTAGAGGTTAAGCAGTTAAGCATTCATAGAGATTTGTTGCCTATCCCATCACCTTTAAATAACCTCCTAAAAATCTTTTAATAATTAATTATTATTCTGAATGTCTAATATCCCTGTTAATAGCTCACATTGCTGCTCATAATTTTATCTAACAAAGTATTTCCAATAAATAGTCATAGGGAGTGAGGCTTGCTGTATTTTAGACTTTACCATGTAGCAGCCCAAGTAAAGCAAAAATATATAGAAGAGAACATGACACAAAGAATAGGAAATTTCTCCAGGCCTTGTATGAAATGTGATTCCAAAGCAAGTCATGGTAAAATGGGGACTATGGACTCTTCATTTCTTCTAACTGGTTATCTTTGCGATGACTTTATTTTCATACCTTCTAACTTTGTGATATGAACAGCAAACTTAATGCAGAAAAAAAAATCTGCCATCACTGATTACCATAGCCAGGCTCACAGACATTTAAATCAAAAGTCACCTGAGTTGGATAAGGTTTAAGTTTTTTCAATAAATTATTTTTTATAATGACTATAAAAGTTATATAGTACACAGAGGCTAGCTGGAGCTAGATACTTTACTGTACCTGAATTGCAAGGAATACTTTCTGAGACATAAAGCTGACAATCAGACATCTGAGTGGGGCTGGAAAATAGCAGTCCCTGAAAGATGAGAGTGTGAATTTTAGTAACCTCGAAGGCAAAGACCATTGTTCTTTCCCTCTTGAACCAGTAGACAGAATGAGCAAATGATGAGACAAACACATGTGAAGAGATCAAAAGAGTAAACCTGTACCCCAGAATCCCTTAGTCAGAGCTGAAAGTGAGAATTCTTGTTCCAGAAAAATCTCTATTTCTTTTGGCATTTAAAAACCAGTTCTGTGATCATGCTAAAATCATAAAATGGCTCAATTTACAAAGTAAACTGGAATGATTCTTTACTGAAATGCAATAAAGTCACTGATGTTGCAGTACAATCACTGTGTACTTATAATGCCATCAATTTTCTTCAAAAATTTAATTATGAGTAAAAAACGGCAGATAACTGTGGGCAAGTGAAAATACATATTGTTCACAATATCACTATTATTTCAAAATACATTCTTGATCCAAACAACATAAAAGAAAATGGTTTTAGGTAATGAAACTTGGAGGGCAAAAAATATGGAGAGCGAGTGGTTAAAATTAAGAAAACTATTGTTAATATTTTTTAAAAGAAAGGAGAATAAATAACGATGCAAAGAACCTAGAGAAAATATTAGCACTTTATTTAATCTTTTATTCTTAAGATTTTTTTTTAATTGTAAAAAAATCTATACACATAACAAATATCTGTCACCCATAATCTTTATCAAAGGATTTAAAGTAACTCATAAGAAACCTCACCCCTGGGTCTCCAATTTGAGCTCCCAGGAGGAACCAGGATTAACCGTCAGTAAACTTCATACAGATTTTTTTCCTGCATGTATCTATCCACATACGTTTTTGGATACCAAAAATGACCATGTTATATTCTACATCTTTTTTTTTTAACATAATTATGTATCAGAAATGTCACTCCAAGTCAGTTCATTTACTTTTTATAATAGCCTACTATTTTATGGAATAGAGGCATCATCATTTTCATAATCATTTGTTTACTGAAGAACATTTAGGTTATTTCAAAATTTTCTGCCATTTTAGAAAATCTTTATACGTATATGTATAATGCTCACTCCATTATTTCTGTAGGACAGATTCTTAGGTGTAGACTCCAAATCACCTTCCCAAAAAGATGGTACTGATTTTGACTACAACTGTACTCCTCACAATTCTGAACATTGTTAATTTAAAAAATTTTTGGCCTATTTTAAAATTTGTTTTAATTTATATTTTCTTTTTATTAATGATCCTGAACATTTTTTATATCATGCTTTGGACATTTATATTTCTTCTAATTGCCAGATTAAATTACTTTCCTATTTTTCCATTAGATAAGCTTCTTATTGTTTTGTAGAAGCTCTTTGTATATTGTATGTGTTTATTTTCTCTTCCTAGTCTGCCATTTGTCTTTTAACTTTGTTTACGGTCTCTTTCTTTGCAGAACAGGAATTTTAAGTTTTTCATGTGTAATTAAATGTGTCAAACTTTTCCTGTGTGAGTCCTTGGATTTTTGCCTTGCCTAGGAAAGCCTTTCTACTCTAAGTCTATAAAAACCATCCACCTCTATAAATATAGTATGTTATCATTGCATTACCTTAAATGTATTTCTCAATCCACATATAATTGATTTTACTCTGATTCTAATAAAATAATAAAACAAATTTTAAGAAGAAATTTTCCTCAGATACTTACACAATATTGAAACATGGGGACAATAAAAAGCTGAGGTTTAAAAAGAAAAAATAATTGAGACAAACCTGATTTCCTTTCTTGATAAAAACAACTAAATTAGTGGGAAAGGGGAGGCAAGGTGTGCAATAAATTTAGACCTTTGATATACATTGTCTCCATAAATCTTTCATAAAAAATTAATTCAAATTGGCTTTGAGATGAACACTGTCAATTGAATTGAAAACTGTCTGATGGACCATAAACAACAGAAATAATAATAGCATTGATGTATCCACCCAAAGGGAGGAAGAAACAAAGACCACGCTAGGATCAGTGATAGATCTGGATTCACAAAGCTTTTATGTTAATGATCTAGAAGGAAGAAAGAAAAATGATATAATCATTAATTTAACAAATGTTACTAAACTGAAAAGCATGCTTCACACATCTGGAAGCATTATAATAGAAGATTGTGAAGGATAGAAACAGTCGCTATCTGAGTGAGAATTGACTTTAAGCCAAATCCACAGCCATTTCTCTATCCATATACCAGTTAGTTGAGTCAAATCACACTATGGTGACCACTTTGTAACTAACTAGAGACAAATTCATTCAGTTCAAGATAACAGCCAGCACACCACAAGCAGAGCAGTTAGGGATATTCGGGAAAAGGGAGAGAGAGCGGAGATACGGACATTGAAGCCATTGAAGTGAATATAAAGAATCCAACTGCTATGGCTCCTACTCTCGTTGACCCTCCAGCATGGCCCAAGCAGTGAAAGATGCTCTAAAATCTGCCAGCATCTGAATATTGTGATGGAAAAAGTACACAAAATACAAACCAATAATGATAATCAAAGGTGACTGAACTGGTTTAAATGGAACAGTTAAAGAAGCATAATAAAGTGTTAACATTAAATTCACATTGCATTTTAATGTTTACAAAATGCTTCCACATGGTTTCATTTGATTAATATCCTGAGACAGTCAGGAAAAGGATGATTAATAGATCCATATTCCTCCTGAACCTAAGTAGGATCAAGCAAATTGCCAAAGAGAGGATCTGCTTTTTCTACTATACCTACTCATACCTTTTAAAGCAACTCACAGAGAAGTGCAACCAGGTTTGGACACAGATAAAAATCATAACTCAAAAACTTCTTTTTAAAAGAAAAGCAGACTGTATCTTCATAAGACAAGGACTTTCCACAAACACTGAATATACTAAATGTATTCTTTGGCCTCAAATCTGCATACCTTTTTTCCTTGCCTTTTTCTTCCTTTTTTTTTTTTTAATACTTGTTCTCAAAAACAACGGGAATATGGGAAGCAACTCAAGGGAGTAAAAATGTTTAGGTACATGGATTAGAAAACAATCTTTCTGGGGAAATCTCAAGTTCTCATGCATAAAAGCAATGGAAGCTTTTTAAAAAAAATTTTCAGAAGTCTCTAAGGCCAGGAGGCTCTTAAATTACCTATTTTTTTTTTTTTTTGAGAGAGAGAGCGAGAGAGAGAGCAGGGGAGGGGTAGAGAGAGAGATTCCCAAGCGGGCTCCTAACTGTTAGCGCAGAGCCCTATGCAGGGCTGGATCCCATGACCCCAGAATCGTAACCTGAGATGAAATCAAGAGTGGGTCGCTCAACTGACTGAGCTACCCAGATGCGCCCTCAAATCACTTTTGGCATTAACTTTAATGTCTCCATGCCACCCACATAGTAACATCCATTCTCCACTGGGGCATTGCTCTACCATACACAGACATACAGCCTGGTTAGTCTGCCAACACGATTGTTTGCAAATGATGGCCCCTTTCAGGTAGTCTGAATGAAACATTTCATCAGAAGAATGTTATTTTTATGTTAAGGCACTTTTGTCATGATGCCTTGCAGCTGTTGGCTTCCTTTTTATAATACTTGGTTACCAAGGTGTAAATATAGCACAAATGTGCATGTGCGTATGTGTGTGCGTGTGAGCGTATTTTTCCAAGTGGACAACTCAATCAGTATAGTTTTCAGCCAAACACATTAATAGAAAAGCCCAGTTAATGTCTCTTAAACATAAGTTAAAATGATTATGTACAACAATACTGCATTGCTAGAGTAGATCAAATGACCTCATCAAAGATGTTTGAGAAGGTGTCAAACTTCTCCATTTAAATTTCAAAACTTAACTGTGAAAAGCTCTCTAGCTAACCATCTGTTTATCTAGTTCCTCCTATATATAATCAAATTTCTTTCTAACAGGAACTCTTACATTGACAGAGTAAATGAGTCCAAATATTTGGCTTAATAGATTTTCACTTTAATGAATCAAATAAAATTAATCTTTCAACTGAAGTAAAGTTTACATTTGTCTGTTTGATCTACAATATTTTTGAAGGATATTCATAATATTTTGTACACTATCGAAAGCATATCTACTTTTATTTGTATTACAAGCAGCTGGCCTGTGTATATAATCAAAGATGAGAAATGTTTTTAATTAGGATATCATCTCAAAGTTTTACTGGATTTTAACTGTATTTATAAAAAAGGATCAAAGCTTGTGAAAATATACTTCAGAAACACTTTAATTCATAAAAGTGTTAGGTATCCATAATTCTATTATGTGCATTAAATTTAGGGAAATGATTTGGCTACAGACAATATTGCAAGCTCCGAAAGCCTAAATAAGACATTCTGAAAGATTATGTGATGAGAAGATTTATTAAATAAAGAAAGCAAAGGGCTACTGGGGAGAATGGGGAAGATTATTTACTAATGTTGATTGGTAAAAATTGATGAATAATTAGGAGAATTAATATTTCAACACACCACCATCTCACATTAGTCTCCTTTCTACCATAAATGCTAAGTATTTCTACCATATATAGAAAGCAAAGGAAGGGAACTATTTTTACTGAAAATACCTACACTTCAAAAAGAAATCTTTTGGTGATTAAAGTATCTAAATAGTACTCAGCACTTGGTTTTCACTAGTTAATTAATTCCTGAGAGCACTGAGGTATTTATAAAGTTACAGTATCTTTTGCATAAAGTGACTAATTAAAATCCTGATTTAGAAATTAATCTGTGGATATTTTCTTCCTTAAAATTATGTATATATGATAAGGAATCATACTTTATTACCAATCCTCAGAATAAGAACTATATCTGCACCTATAAAAACTACGTATATGTAAATATAACATGCAAACTTCTATTTACAAATAATTAGCTTCCAGGATTGTTTAAATGATCACAAATTTCCAGCTCACGCCTTGCAATCGTAATCAATTTATCACAGAAATAGTTTTGGAGGCGTAAAATCAAGTGACTCATAGTTGAATATTTCATATTCAGCGTTTAAATATTATTGTCATCCACCTCTTTATTCTCCTCATTGCCAGGAGATGGCGCTGTGGGTTTTAAATCGCGGCGCTAAAATCCCACAGCCAAACTGAACTCTCGGCAGTGTTTCTTAATTGATGGACACAAGGCAAGCCTTAAAATTGTTCACCTTTTTTCGTGCGAACAATTTGTCTTTTAAAAATGCTTTCCAACATTCGATGAAGATAAGGTTCCAGGGAGGAAACAAATAAGTGTATCAGCCCTAAGGGAGTGCAACCGAATGCAGGAATGCAGGAATGCAGCTAACCAAGGAGGGAATGAACTCTTCCAGAAACTTCACTAGTCTTCCTCTATCTCCATCTCCTTCTCTGGGGTCTCTGAAGTGACAGGCAAGCGTGAAGTTTTTCTGCTTGCCTTCCTGCGCCCCTCCCCTTAAGAGTCCCCACAATCGGAAAGCCCTCGCGGAAGCCAAGTGGGCCCTTGGTGGCGAACTAGGAAACCCACCAGCGCGCCCTTGTGGGTCTCACAGTCGTGCTGAAAAAGCTGTTTCTCCGGGGCCGAGGGTTTCCCTTCTATGTCTGTTCAAACAGTCTTGAGGATGACCCTCTTTTCTTTAAAATAAAGGAAGATCTTCCTGAAAGAACTTTATTTTTAGATCAACAGGTTTCAACTTTTTCCTGGGCGAAGTCCTTGGAATTGCCAAGCGCTTCTGAGCAATTGCAGTGCTGGGGCCCTTGGCGCGCTGCCAGGAATGTTGCAGCTCCGGTAGCCCCAGCACTCTCGCTGCCCTCTTCATTAGCCCCGCCAATCCCAGGACACACGTGGAACCACGGTACGTCTCTGCAAGTGAGCTGTGTAGGAAGCACCCGGCGAAGAGGGTGAGAAAATACTGATGACAGAATGACACAGGAAGGCTTGACTTCAGGCGCTTGATGGGCTTGAGTCTTTCCGCCACCGAATGGATCGTGCTTTCCCAAACGCAGCGAGGTTCGGGACGATGAACCCCAGCGGTACAGGCTTCAAGCTGAACCCAAGTGCCACCAGACAGCACTGGGCTGGCGAGGGGCAAATGAAACTTCAAGGTCAGCGCGCCTCTGGCGCTGGGGGCACGCTCTGCTTGCGCGCTTTGGACACGGTCCGGGAGGGCTCGGAGACCACACTCCTGGGGCGGTTTCCCCAGATGGAGCCGCGCTGGGTTCTCCGCGGTTGTGGCCACCTGCGACCCTCCAGGCTGGGCTCCTCCAGGAAGGGGCAACCCGGAGAGGGTTCCCATCACTCTCAGGAAATTTGGTCTTTCAGAACAGCTCCCAAGCGAAAGTTCATGTCATTTTTGGCAAACTTTGCTTTTTCTTTTTAGAATGTTCTCTCTCACACACACACAAGACAATTTTCCCTTTCAGAAAACACAGACTGACACCCAAATCCCAGTGTTGGGGGTTCTCCTAACTTTTTTAATCTAGATAAGTAAACTGTTCAGTAGAGCTATAGAAACAACAAAGAACAACTCCTGGGTTTGCTCTTTCAAAGTACGTTGGATTGTGTTCTGTTCTTACTTTATTTAGGTTCCTATTTCAAATTTCAAGCAAATATTAATAAAGATGACCACTAAGAAATTTAATTATGACCTAAAAAATTAGTTTGAAGTTCAGTGCTGTAATTTCACTGGGGTGCTGGTTGCTGAATATTTTAGAATCCTTTCAAAGCGGTAGGTATGTTCCCTCCTGCTGTAACAAAACTGTATTCATCTTTGCACAACATGTTCCGGCGTCTGTACATTTGGTGTTCAACACGCAGCAGAGAAAGCTCCCTGGCCGGATGTGTGTCAGGCTATGAGCCTGGCGGCATCAACCCGGGTAGCACCAAGGGCACCCTGCTGGACGTTGGTGCCTGATGTCCACCCGCCCTTGCGGCCCTCGGAGGGGCTTGATACGCCTCCACCCTTATGGGGCCGGAGGAGACGTCCCCCGTGTTTCTTGTCCCCCAATTGCTTAGGTAACTCACAGTGACCTTCTCTGAAACTGCTGAGTCCCAGTATTTAACTTCCTATGCATCATTCTCAAGGGGTCATCTGTGGGTCAGGAGTTTTCGCCGCGGTCTCATTTCCTACCCTTTCTTCCCGGGCAGCCACTGGAGGTGTTTATTTTGGTTTGTTCACTGCTACCTTCCTAATTTTCTAGTTGCATCGGGAGCCCGGGTCCTTTCTCAGCTTCTTGGCAGAATAAAGTTCAAGCACAGTTATCCAGAGTTCCTGCGGCCAGAGCAGCTGACGCCAGTCCTCCACTGGTAGAAACCAGACGGCGGGATCCCACTCAAGTGAGGAGAGGGAGTCTAGGCCATGACTGAGGGTGGTGACGATTAAACCAGGTAACGAGACACCAGGCAGATGTGTTTTCATTGCCTTGTAAGATAAATGCAGTGTTAAGTGCCTGACAACTTCCCAGAAGCAATCAGCAAAAGTTTACGAGTGCATAAACCTCAAAGAGCATTCCCCAACGGTTGTTATAAGGCCCACATTCAGAGCTTCTATAAATTCTCCCGCAGTTTCCCAAAGCTAAGTTTCCAGTGACTATTAAGCAACCACCTCCTCCGGGGAGACCGGGGGGATTTTCTTGAACCGTCTAAGAGAGAGGTTTTTGGCTCCTACTAAGTGAAATAAAGTTGCGCAAAAGTTTGTTCCAGAAGTTTGGGTGGCCAGGGAAGGGTAGGGAGGTGGAAGAGGGGAAGGAATGGAGGTGAGGTCTGGGAAGGGCCACGAGGTGCTCTCCTCGGTGCTGAGTTATACAATAGCGCCGATGGACCGGGGTCCGGCGAGGGCCCCAGGTCTCGCCAGGACGGGCGGTGCCTTTGCCACCTTGCGTGGTGCTCCAGCTCGGCCATTTCGGCCCTGCGGGGCATGGCCCTTTGTGGCGGCCAGCAGCCAAACACGAACTCTACCGGACTCGGGCATGGTCGATCCCTCGCCCGTCTAGTGCCCACAGAGGGGCCATCAGGAACGCAGGCGTAGCGCAGACAGTGCGGGCCCACAAGATGGGCAGGCTGGATGGAGAACCACGTCAGACATCCGGGGACGTGTCGCCACTCCGGCCAGAGACGCGACGGTGCCAGTCTCAGTCCTTCGGTAAGTGGCCAGAGGACTTTGGGGAGTTACTGTCACGCACACACCAGGCTCACCTATGTTTACAGAGAACCTTTGTTTATGATCCCAGTGAACACAAAGCTGCTAATTGAGAAGCAGCACCAGGAGCGTGTCTTCAGCTTCCTAAAGGGAGAGGTTAACAGCTGCAAGCGCCGGGGGAGGGAAAGTGGGAGGGAAGCGGGGAGCGAGAGGCCGCCCTGCACGTAAACGTGCTCTTAAGCCCCCAGCGAGACACGTGGGCCGGCTCAAGCCTTCCAGAACCCCCGGCCTGGGTCCTCGGCTGGATAGCTTCCCACAGCCCGATAGCATTTTCTCAGTCTTCGGATTCCAGTAAATCCGAAGGCGCGAAAGTAACCGACGACAGCGTAGTAGTTCTGTCCCCTTGAGACTGACTCTCAGGCAATTATTTTGGAAAGATGCCGCAGAGCCCCTTTTCATTCTTTCCAGGTGAAAATGCAGACGCCTCGGTGTCGTCCTCACCCCTCCTTTATGAAATAAGGCGCCCAACTGTTCTGATATTACCATTCAAAAACAGGTTCTGTGGCGAACCTCATTTGTGAATCTATTACAGAGATTAATAGATTATTTCTCCTTTTTCAACTAATTCTCAGTGGGGAAATTTAACCATATGGTAAGGAGAGAATTAGAATTTCATCACATTAGAGCAAAATGTAATGAAAAGAGTCCAACACCTGGGGCCAACTCTGAAAGCCACAATTAAAAGGTTTTTAATGAAACCAGAGAAACCAAAAATTTCATAGGCTTCAGTAATTCTGCCACATAAGAAAGATTTATTGGAGGCGTTGGGAAATATTGTTTTTACTTATGTCGTGAGGATGAAAACCAGCCGCTAAATACCATGTGCTCCCAGATCGAACTCAGGAGCTAGAGGACCGCGTGTACCATTTCCCATCCGGAAAGGAGCACTCGTTTTCACAGCTCTCCCTTCCCAGCCCTCCAAGAACAACCGAGGCACATCCAGATGTCCCTGAATGGCTTCCTGGCTGTCGGTTATGTCTTCGGGTAAATAAATACGCTCAAGTGCCCCACTTGGTGTGTGAGAGGATTTGACTCCTGGTGGAGTTGACTATTCTGAAACAACTGGGTTTTAATCTTGAGGAAAGTTTGAGAAACCAGTTTTCTCCCGCGTAGGAAATCATATGCTTCGTGATCACCATCACTGTCACAGTCATTTGGAGACCGAAAAAGCACCCCTTCCTTCTTTCTTTTCTTCCTTTTTTTTTTTTTAATCTAATGGGCTGCATAATCAAGTTGTTCTCCATTTTCTTTCTTTTTTTCTTTTCTCTTTTTTTCTTTTTTTTCTTTTAATTTTTTTTTTTTTTTTTTTTTTTGTCATCCGGATAGGAAATGGGCAATGGGCGTGCGGGGTGGAAATAAGGCAGTGTGTTCCAGGGGTACGACTGCTTTGCTCCCTTACTAGCTGAGAATCTTGGGTGAATTTTCGGCAAGCCAGCGGGACACTACTTCGCCCCCTCCCCCCGGAAAGTCCCGTCACCAAATCCAGATCATTCCACGAACAGGGGTGGAGTATAATTCTCTCCCGGAAGGGTAATTTAGCACAAGATGAGACAGCAGTGGCGAGGGAAGGGCAGTGGGGGTGGGGTGCGGCGGATGGGGGCGTTTGCTCTCCCCGGGACTCCCAGGCTTTGCCGCCGAGCCACAATTTGCTGAAGGAGCAAAGAACATCCTCGGCTCTAAGTAGGGCTTTTAGTGTGCTCATTGATGAGTGAAAGTCGCCACACATGTCAAGCTAAAGGCAGTTGTTGGGTTACTAACAGGACCCAGCGCCTTGCAAACATATGCGCTAAGCTGTGTATACAGATGGCACGCAGAATAATGGAGCAGGCGCCTTTTATAAAGCTCTAGCTGCTGCCTGTCTTCAGACCTGGGAAATGAAACTATTCAGACTCGCGGCCAGATAGCGCCTGCGATTGTTTGTTACCGTTTTAATCCTATTAATTAAAACGTTAACCTGATTGGGTAGAAAGCGCTGTCCCAACAGGCGAGTCTTCTTCATAATAACCTACTCAGAGATAATGATGTAAAAGACTCCCCCGTCTGTGGCGGCGGCTGGTTGATGGGTCCGGAAATCTCTTGAAGGTGAATCCAAGCAAGATAAACGGTGCGGAGAGGCGGCGCGGGGCTGGGCTCAGAGCGGCGGCGGCAGCGGCGGCGGCTCCACTCCCTCCGCGCCCACCCTCCCACCATGCGGGGCCGCGGCCCATGGTGAGCCCCAGCAGCCAGCACCATCGGCTGGAGACGAAGAAGAAGAAGAAGAGGAGGCGGAGAGCGCGGGGGAAGGCGAAAAAGAAAAAGAAGGGGAGAGGGCTGCCAGCAGCACCGGGACCGACGCGCGCACCAGCCCAGGAGCCCGGCTCGGGCGCGTCTGCGGCGCCGCCTGACTCCCCAGCCGAGGCGGCGGCGGCCGGCGCGGCGGGCCGGGGCTGTGCGCCGGCGCCGGACCATGGAGCGCGGGCTGCACCTCGGCGCAGCCGCCTCGGGCGAAGACGACCTCTTTCTGCACAAGAGCCTGAGCGCCTCCACCGCAAAGCGCTTGGAGGCGGCTTTCCGCTCCACGCCCCCGGGCATGGACCTGTCCCTGGCGCCGCCGCCCCGGGAGCGCCCGGCGTCGTCCTCCTCCTCGCCCCTGGGCTGCTTCGAGCCGGCTGACCCCGAGGGGGCAGGGCTGCTGCTGCCACCGCCTGGGGGAGGCGGCGGCGGCGCGGGAGGCGGCGGCGGCGGCGGCGGCGGCGGCGGGGTGGGCGTCCCCGGGCTGCTCGTGGGCTCTGCCGGCGTTGGGGGCGACCCTAGCCTGAGCAGTCTGCCGGCTGGGGCCGCCCTGTGTCTCAAATACGGCGAGAGTGCGAGCCGCGGCTCGGTGGCCGAGAGCAGCGGCGGCGAGCAGAGCCCCGACGACGACAGCGACGGCCGCTGCGAGCTGGTGCTGCGGGCCGGAGGCGCCGACCCGCGGGCCTCCCCGGGCGCGGGAGGCGGCGGCGCCAAGGCGGCCGAGGGCTGCTCCAACGCCCACCTCCACGGCGGCGCCAGCGCCCCCTCGGGGGGCCCCGGCGGCGGCGGCGGCAGCGGCGGGGGTAGCAGCGGCGGCGGCGGCGGCAGCGGCGGCAGCGGCGGCGGCAGCAGCAGCAGCAAGAAATCCAAAGAGCAAAAGGCGCTGCGGCTCAACATCAACGCCCGGGAGCGCCGGCGGATGCACGACCTGAACGACGCGCTGGACGAGCTGCGCGCGGTCATCCCCTACGCGCACAGCCCCTCGGTGCGGAAGCTCTCCAAGATCGCCACGCTGCTGCTCGCCAAGAACTACATCCTCATGCAGGCGCAGGCCCTGGAGGAGATGCGGCGCCTCGTCGCCTACCTCAACCAGGGCCAGGCCATCTCGGCCGCCTCGCTGCCCAGCTCCGCGGCGGCGGCGGCGGCCGCCGCTGCCCTGCACCCGGCGCTCGGCGCCTACGAGCAGGCTGCCGGCTACCCGTTCAGCGCCGGGCTGCCCCCGGCCGCCTCCTGTCCGGAGAAGTGCGCCCTGTTTAACAGCGTCTCCTCCAGCCTCTGCAAACAGTGCACGGAGAAGCCTTAAACACACCCCCGGAAAACACTAGACCGACCCCAAAGCTAGAGGAAAGTGAAAAGCTGCCCCCCACCCCTTTTACTTTGGTCCTCTCGTAGTTGTGAAACACTTGCAAACAAAACAGAGGCGAAAACTGAGAAGTATCAGAGACAAACGGGACTTTTAGCCTCGACATCCCCAGAATCTCGGTCTTTGGGGTGGGGAGGGAGGGAGGAGGGAGGTGGAGTTGGGATGAAGTATGGATGTTTTTTTTTTTTTTTTTCTCAGAAAAGTGGCAACTTTGGTGGCAGCCTAGACCGCAAGGAAGCTTAAAATATAAGTTGGGAAGTAGTCGCTTGGTTATTAAGCGTGGAGAGTATTTATTAAATGGCAAAATACTAATCCTACTAATAATTGTGAATTTGGCTAGTGCTGAGGGGCAGAGGAGGAGTCCGGGGTTGGGTGGCTTGTGGGATGAATATTCATTCAGACAAATCAGAAAGGGCACTTGAAAATAAATTTTGATTCTGAGCCAGGAGAAAAACTTGAAATGTAGACTTATTTAAGTGGGGGAAGAAAACCAGAAAGAGACACATTGCTATGAAAGACTTGTATTTTTTATTGTCTCTGAACTTTAATCCTGTGAAAATGCTCAAAAGTTTTGGCAAGAGTGATATAAAAAAAAAAAAAACTGACTGTGGCTGAAAGAATTGCATTTAAAAATATTTATGTGCACCTTGTTACTTTTCACTCTGCAATGATGTATTAACAATTCATGGTATTTATTTGTTATTCTTCAGTGACCCTTCCACATCAACAATATTTATCATGTGTTAAGGTCATGGGTCTTTTGTGCAGATTTTTTTTAATGCCTCTAAAATTCTGTTTTATAGATTAACTTATACTGTGTGCCAAGTGTTTAAAAGGTTTATTTGCCAACAAGTATGAAGAGACATATTGATGTATCTGAGCTGCTTAGGTTTATCAAAGGTCACCTGGATATTTTCAGTTGCATCATCCCTGTATTTAAATTGAGCTTTAATAAATTGCTTCAGTCCAAAAATTACAGGAAGGTGTATTCTTAATTGATGAATGAATTGATCTCTTTTTTTGAAAGGGGACTCCTTTGCATTCTAAAAGGGAAGGACATCACAGCAATAGATCCTATAAGTAAGAACATGCTAAGCAAATATTTTTCCAGGCTGTGCTGTGCATTTTTAAAAGGTCTAATTTAATTGCTTTTAATATATATGTACATATATAAGTTATTTTAACTGTGGAGAATTATTTAAGTTAAAAGACTGGTTTTGATTTGCCTATGGTGTGAAATCCTTTGTTATTTTTCTAAAAAAAAAATAAAATTTAAAAAGAAATAAAATAAAACTAAGGAAGAGCAAGAAGCTATTTACCCAAAGTGAGCTTTCAGTTTTAGTTTGCATGGCTGTTTGCCTGCCTTTCTATCCTATGAAAATCAAGAAAACCTTTTTTAAAAATGGAGTCCTGCTATTTTCCACTCCTTGCAGATAATACAAATTCAGCTTGTCAGGTTGGATGGCGAGTTGGGAGCTATGATGGATTTACTGGCGGGTTTTGGATGTGTAAAGAATGATATATATATCAAATAGGTCAATCAGACTATGACAGCTATGTACGACCATTTGTATGTGTATCTATGTCAGAAAGAATCTTTATTAAAATATTTTGATCAAACATTTTATTATGCTGTGCTTTGTGGAAGGAGCAGTCCCCTCTCTTCTGTGTTACTTTGCTTGAAAGGTAACAAAAAAGAAAGGAGTTTCAGAGAAGGTGGAACTAGGGTTTGGGCAGGGATACCCACTTAGGAGTAGCCCCACTTCACTTGTTTACTTGTCTGTAGGATGATGGCTGGGCCTGGTCATGGGAGGAGAGAGCAGTGGGGTCACTGGTGAGACCCAGAGGAGATCCAGAGTTCCTATCTGCTGGCATGAACTTTGAAGGCCATGCTGCCTCTGGAACTCTTCCCACTTGTATGGCACTGTTAACCATGCCAGGGCCCATCAAAGAGGGTAAAGTTTCTTAAAGAATTTAATCAAAATTTCTATCTCCAACTGCCTGAAAGCCCAGGAAAAGAGATGGGTTTGGATTCTCTGAGAATGGATTTTGTTGTGGCTTTCCACTTTTTTCTCTTTTGTAACAGGAAAATCAACCAGGCTTAATTATAAGTGTAAACAATGCCCATAGAGATTTTCCAAACTTACTAGTGTGGCTTGTTAATGAGATTTTTAGGGACTATATTGGGATCGGGTTGAGAATTGATTCTTTTAAAGAATGTCTGTGTAGGCTTGTATTTGGATCTTAATAATGTCCTCAAATGTAGAAGGCTTGATTTTTGCTGTGGTGGAGGTTATGGAGATGGTGGTGGTGGTGATGGGTTGTTAGAGTGTTTCCTCTGTAGGCAGTAGGCTACGTGCATTTTTGTCTGCATAGCCTCTGCTCATAATGATATCCCTAAATGACATCAAACTTAGTGGGGGGTGAGGGAGGATATTTTCTGCTCCACTTGCCATCAAAAAAGATTAATCAGAACCTGTAACTTTTCAGAAAACATAACAGCAAAAGGCCTTGAAGCTGGAGCCCTCCCAGTCAGGGAGTGGGGGTAGAGGGAGGGAACAGACCAGGGCAGCCCCCAGGCAGGAAGAGACCGTCTCTCAGCATTTACCAGACAAAGCCTGGGTGCGTCTAATTATGATTATTAAAACAATTTCCATGACGATGTCTAATATTATGTTAATTTGAAAACAACTGTGTATGAAAACTGTCGACTATAATACCTAAATTCATTTAATGAAACACATCGTTAAGGCAATTAAACCTCCTGGATGTGATTAAGAAACATAATTACGACACTGTTCTGCGCCATAATTGGGTGTCTTTAATCAAGGGGTAAAGTGATCAGCAACACAGCCATTAGTTTGTATTGTTCTGGCCCTGCTGTCCATCATTCTGATTAGGAATTAACCACAGCCACCATCAGTAGGTTTTTTTTCTTTTTGCATATTAACATTATAGGACATACATTTGCTGCAAGATTTACTGCTTGATATTTCTCATTATTAAGAAGGCCTCCTTGAAATACTCTGTAACCTCTGTGTTGTTTAGCTATTATTAGAAATTGTACAAATAACAAATCTTGAACTTCAGGAGAAAAAGAAATGCTCATACTTCTTTTATTCTTTGATCATTCATTCAATCTCCAGTCTTACTCTTGGAAGAGACTTGAAACGGATGGGGAAAGGAGAGGATGTTGAGGATAAGTTGAAATGTCAGACGAATATGTACAATTATTAAAAATGGCGAGGTTAATAATATTTATTTTCATGTTGGTAATTACAGACAAATCAATTCTCTTTCCAAATCCAGGAGTTGGCCAGCGTTTGGTTCTAGGAGTAAAGGTAGGACACCTGAAAGGACCAGGAGAGGGGTTTCCCCTGATTTCTTAGGTGGCTCTCCAGATGGCCTGAAACTTTTCAGTTTCTTCAGCAGCAACTTTCAAAGAAGGAAACTGATTGCCGGAGGAGCAATTCTTCTCCATCCCGGCAACCAGCACACCGCCCCCCCCCGCCCCCCGTCCCCCACCCCCGGGGGCTGCTTCCTTTCTGAGGTTTGAGTCCTGAATTGCGCGGCCCAGTCTGGAAAGTTGGCCCACACGCTTGTGGGCCGCAGATGTATTTCCAGTATGTACCATCCACGTCGGGACCGAGTGGCTGAGCACCAGGGGCATCAGTGTGGTCTTGGGGAAGTGTTCTCTGGCCGGAGCAGACGGGCTGGCCCCTGAGGCTGTGGCTCACCAGACGGCCAGAGCACCTCGCCCGCCTCTGAGCCTGCTCCGCCGGAACGGCGCCTTAGGTAGGGCGCTTCTTCAGAGAAGCCCCGCAGGATGGATCCTGCTACTTGTTTGTTAGAGCACAGACAGTAGGCAAATGAGGTTGAGCGAGGACCCTGGGTCCCACTCGGCTTTCTATTCCACCGGTTTCCTTCTCTAATTTCTAATTTCACTTGGCTTCTCTAAATTCTAATTCCTACTTAATCTCATCTCCAGCTTGACACTAGGCACCTACAGAAGCGTCGGGGTTATTCGTGGACTCCTACAGGACCAGCAAATGATCATCTTCGATGAGCCTGCTAGTACCCCTCCTTCCCTTCCCCGTCTTGTGTGTGAGTGTGTGTGAGTGTGTGTGCGTGTGTGCGCGCGCGCGCGCATTCTGTACTGCCTTCTCCACTCTCCGCAGCTGGGCATCCCCCCAAGATCCTGTGTTGAGCTTAAATTCTACTCCCTCCTATCCCACCCACCACCCATCCTTACTGTCTACAGCTCACCCAGGAGAGCCCAGGCTCACAGGTTTCCCTTCTCCACGAACTCTGGGACCCGGACGCTGGAACCGAACCTTTCCACGCGCCCTAGACCCTGAGATTGCCCCAGCATGAGTGGCATTGACTTTCCAATATAATGACTTATGAAAGATATAATCATGTGTTAAATTGAATCCTCCGTTTAACTGTTAATGGTGTGCTCTGGGCACATTTACGTATTAGATGCTATGGTAACTAATTACCACTAGGAAAAAGGATAATACACTTCCCAGACTTTGAAAAATAATGATGAGAGTTCACTTCCCGGCTCGCAGCACACTGTGGCGGCTCTGCCGCGTGGAGCGACAGAGCGAGAGGAGACCCGAAAGTGTGCTCATAGAAGGCAGGAGGTAATGAATCCTGGTCAGGCGAGGCTCCTTAGCAAAACCTTTAATGAAACGGTGATTCAGTTGGGCAAGTGGTGGTAGGGGGAGGTTACCAAGTGCACAACAGTGCCTCCAAACAAAATTAAATCGCTCAACGTAAACATCGGAAACATAAATAAGTTTTCTTTTAATTAAAATGCAGGTCCGATTAAATTATCCTCGTGCCAAGCAACTTTACATCAATTAACAGTTTTTTTGTGTGTGTGTGGGCAAAATAAATGAGCCCCGCTCCTGCGCGCTCCGCGTTGGCACTTATAACTCGGATGTTCCCGGCTTTGCCAATGTGGTGCAGGTTGATTTCAATTTGGCCTTTTAAATCCGACCTTGGGCACGGTAGATGGAAGGAGGGGAGCAGGGGGAAAACAGGAGACAATAACTTAAGTTTAAGAGCAAAAACAACTCTCAGGGTAAGAGCCCTTTTCTTCCTGCTGGATCTCTGGCTCTTCAGATGTGTGGTTACTAGAACCAGGATACTGTAGGTTGTGCTGCATAACCAGGTGTCTGTTTCACCCCAAGCCAGGGCAAATGTTTGTACTGGGCACCCTGGGGGGCAGAAGAAAGGGGGGAGGGGGGAGAGTCAGTTTTCCAGGCAGCCCAAGGTTGTAGACCGAAAGTCCACAATACACGTGCCCACCGCGCCGCTCTGCTCGCGCTGCGCCCTAGGAGGGACTCTATGTCCGCAGCCGCAGGGCACCCCTTCTCCCAGTGTCCCCCATGGACTGAGTGCCCAGCCCCTCCCGATCCCGCAAAAACAACCAACCAGCCTCCAAGTTTCTTGGCACAAAAAGCGAAGTTCAGGGTTCTGCCTCAAACTCTTTTTTCAGAGTTGGCACTTGGATCCAGTTGTCCCCTGTGCCCCCTGGCAGGTGGGTTCACGGGCAGATCCCAGGCTTCTCAGGAACACCCCACAGCCTTGCTAACCCCAGGAATTCTGTGGAAGCGCCCCAGTTTTAAACCTCAAAGAGCTCTTTGCTCCCTAGCAAGGCAGGGGAAACTCTTTGCTCGCTTTTTCTGAGGTTTAATTTGGGTTAAATTCTACCACTTTTTACTCGTCTTAACAGGATCCAGGAGATTTCTGGATAATTGCAAAATTATCAGGTACCCCTGAATGCGTGTGGATGTGTATGTGTGTGACTTTTCTTTCTTTCCTTCCCCTATGTTCTCTAATTCGAGCAATATAGAAATACAGATTAGAAACTTTAAGAGAAATGACTGGGCTGGGAAGGTTAGATTGCAAAGGGGAAAGAGGATTTTGCAGTTTCCAACCCCCGCCCCAACCATATATAATAAAATAGACAAGCCTATCTTACAAGTAAGTCACCAGGATGCTTCGATAGGGAGTTACCTTTAATTATGCACCCTGTGATATCATTCTCCTTTCCGGCTTGAGAAAGAGTTAATTCTTTCCCAAAGACCATAGTTGCCCTTGTCTTCTCAACCTGATTCAGAGATGCAATAAAATATGAAGCAAATTTATGATCTGTTTCAAGCATTTTATTGCTGTATTTTTAAATTCATATATGCACATATAAGAACTATGATCTGTGAATAATTTGAAATGCTATAGTAGAATGATACATTTTAGATAAAACATAACCATATCTTTATATAATTGTCTCAGATTAAAATAAAAAAGAAAAATAGATTTCTAATGTGGACCAAACTGAAAAACTAATGACAGCCATAAACTGCTAACCAACCATAAATTAACATCTTCATCAAATGCTAAAATGGTATCAGTGGTTATATAAAGCAATTATTATTTCTCCTTATAAGTTTTAGAATAAAGTTCAGGGATATTTAAAGGATCCATTATTTACAAATGCTTCACAATCTTAAAGATTTCACATTTTATTAGGAGGATGGTTGCAACTCAAATCTGCTGTGTTAATAGAGATGTTTAGAGATGAGAATTTGGATTTAAACATAAAAATGCTTCATGGCCTAAGCTCATTTTATGCATTTATTCTGCTCTGGCAATTACTGAAGAACTTGGTATAAGGATTTCTTTGTTAAATATCCTCACCTACTCTTTGAGAAGAGAAGACAAATAATACCTTATTATAATGGGAGACACCTGGATTATATACCTAACTGGTTAAGACATTAAATCACGCACTGTCTGTTCAAGTAAGGACAGCTACCTTTGCCATGTACAGTTTCTCTGCAGAGCTATGGTCAGAATCCTGGTATCAGGCTGAGCCATGAGACGTCCACGAAAGGAAATGATTTTCCAAACCAGGCCTCCACAGAAACATACAGCGCCTGGAGGGGGAAAGGAAATCTATCTATTGAATGCTCCACATATCAGGAAGCAGGGTCAGGGAGTAACTTACTTTAATTTTCTTTTGGAGAAGCATCAGGCATATAGATCTTTGAAGTGTACATTTTTTAAGAAAGCGAAATTAAGTAAAATCTAGAATTTTTGAAGTAAGATCTTTTTAAAATTTAGAAAAAAATGGTGTTTTATGAAAACCATACTTAATTGGACAATAGAGGATCTGTTCGCAATACATACTCAAATTCTCTCTGCCACTCTGTTATTTATAGCAGGTTGTCCTAGAGGGTAGTTATTATGGATAAACATCTCCAAAGTTCAAGGATTAACTAAGGTCTCCAACTGGCTAAGTGTTGGGACCACTCTCTAGTTTAACATTTTGCAAACATTGTTTAGTCTGAGGACTTTCTTCTGTAGAAATGAATACTATTTTACAGATTTCGTGTAAATCTAAAATTAATTCAAAATAAAAACTTAAAAAATGGATACCTAACTTGAAAACACAGAGACAATACTTTCTGTAGACTTCAAGACTCATTAAAAAAATTCAAAACTGATTTAAAATACTTAAAAAAAAGTCCATTTAACAAAACAAAGACATTTGTAAAACTTTAAATATACTGGACAGTTCTTAGAAGTTGTGAAATAAAAGTATATTTCATTTAAACACTAAACAGAAAAGATGAAAGAATTTACTAAAAAATCTGGGGTATTTATCAGGTAATAATGACATAAGTTCTTAGAAATAAATGTTATATGGAGTAAATGTTCTCTTGTAAACAAATGAAAATCTTAAATTAACACATGCTTTATATTGAGGAGTGACTCATGGATGAATCATTAGATATTAGTACCTTTACCTATTATTTATTATTAGATTATAGTTCTCTTTACCTCTAGTTTCTTCTATAGGCACCAAATGTTGTAAGGGAAATAAAATGCTTCATGAGTGTATCACTAAACACTTACTTCCTGTATATTTAGCAATATATCCCACTTTTCCTCAAATAATTGACAACAAACTATATCAAACCCAGTTAAAATTATCCAGCATAACCACTGACTATTTTTTCTATCCAGCTATATCCTGAATAGAAAATGTATGTTATGATTCACATGGTCATGGCTGCTTCCAGACAGTTAAAAAAATAAAATTTTTATTTACTTGATAAATGGTTTTTATAGTAAAATTGAAATCATAGATAATTATTTCATAGACTGCCCATTTAATGACATAATTTATCTTAATTTTTAAACAATACTGAACTGACTAGTTCAAATACACAGGAACACCTTTAGAGCTAAGGCAAGTTCCTGTAAAAACGTTGACTCACAGGAGTGTTTCTTAGAGAAGTCAAGTGTCCAGGAAAAAGCTGTACGTATAGTTACTGAAGGAGCCACATTTCATCTTCAACACCATCCCATATTACTTGCTTTATCTACAATTTGGATTTCAGCCTTATGAATAAATAGAACACTGTCCAAGTATTATTCATCTTCATTCATGATCTGTGTTAAGCGACCTGCAGAAGACAAAGACCTTGTCTAATGGGATCTCTTTTCTATTTTTTGTTGTTCTTTTACATCTCTCCACAGAATGACTACAATTATTCAGAGCTAGAGACTAGCAAGGTCAGCCTGGTTAAAATAAACTTATTAAAAAACGTATTAGTCCCTGATATTTCTTGGGTCTGTTTTTATTATTTCCCACATAAACAGCTAAGTTAAAATATATGAAAAATACTCTGAATATAACAATGAATGCACTTTTAGGAAGAGTATCAGAAAATAACAATGTGTATGTGTGTGTGTGTGTGTGTGTGTGTGTGTGTGTGTGTTTGGGGTGGGGGAAGACAAGAATGTGAGGATATTCAGACAGCAAAATTATCTTCCAAATAACTCGCTATTTGCAACCAAATCTTCTGTCACCCAACATGCTCCTAGTAGGGAAATAAGGAGACACAGTAATTCACCTGTGTTTTAAAAGTTAATTTATTGAATTATTGTTGTAAATAAAAGATAATTAAGTAGATTTGCAAAGCATTTGCATTTCTAATCTAATGCCTTTTTAAGATTTGCTTCCTCATAAATCCACATATATACCATTTTAAATTCAAAAGATATTAAACGAACAATTCAGAACAACAGTTTTTTTTTATAACATACAGCACTTCCCTTTGACTAAAAAATATTGTTAAACATAAGCATTGCCAAATTATCTCCTTTTTAAAATTGTGCAGTAGTTTTTTTCACAAATTAAATTCATCTTACTCAAGAAAGTATTATAAACAAAATAAAGGTTTCAGCTAAAAAGTCCAAACATCAATGATCACTGATTTAGATTAACACTATGAAGCAAAGTAAGTAATAATTGCGTTAGAGAAATAGTAGAGAGTTTTATGTGATTACTCATTATAATTTAAAATAATGCTACAGGGAATGTAATCTTGGCTTGCTAACTTTTTCTTAATTGAGTATGTGAATATGAATACCTAATAATGCAGTTCAAGTAAATAATAGTTTGCAATATGGGTGATTTTAATAGGTTAAGAACAGTGCATATTCTAAGGGCATAGAGTTCTTATTTTATCATTATTGACATTATTTTATACTAAGATCAAAACTTAAATAATTTTTGTGCTTTGATCTTTGAAATTGGTTTTAAGTTTCCACTGTTAAATTAGAAGTCATTTACAGGAAGTGTTACCCAAATTATTTTTTTTTTGTGAGAAAATAAACAGAAGTAATCATGCAGATTTTGAGTATAGAAACTCTTTTACCTTAGACTTGTGACCCCAAACTTAATGATAAAATGGAGAAAATATAATTAAGTGTTCCAGGAAAGCCAGAACAAGGCAGACAGATGTCCCCACATGGGTTGCTTAGCAGTGTGCCTTATTTTAGTAGTAAATAGCTTTTTTTCTTAATATCTGCAGAGCATTAAGTTTTTGCCAACTGAATGCATTACTGTTAGCCATTGATATATAAAACAATATTATTATTCATTTCCTTTAATTTGAAACTAGGGGAGGGGCTGTAAAAATGAAAAAAAAAGAGTTCTTATGATATATAAAATATAGTTTGTAAAAAGATTCTGGAGCCTCAATGACTGTGTTTGGTTTGCTATTTTTATCATATAATCACAATACCTGATGTATATGTTTTATTGTGCATAATTATGCACATGGTAATTTCTCATTACAGAACACGACTCTGGAATGACTGATGGAAGGTTGGTTAGAACTAGTGGTAAATCAGGATTTTAGAACCCTTTTAAAGAGATGAATTTATTGCTTCCAACGACGCTTACAATAAATCGGTTGTGTGTGTGGTTTTCCCTAATAAATTGTGTGTTCTTGAAGAAGGGTAATCGAGTGCACAGCCTCATGTCTAGAATAGAGGCAATGCTCAATAAATGTTTGATTGAATAATGAACTATATGATGACTAAAAAAATATTCCCTTTAACAAATATATAAGAACAGTTTTTAAAAGGTGCAACCTTGTTAAAGTATCTCCTTTACAACTTTATGTTCGCATATTGCATTACACTTTTCAAAATAAATTCACATGTCTCACTATGTTTAGTCCTCATCATGAACCCTCATTTCAAAAAGGCCTTATTATTTTTATTTTGCAATTAAGGAACTGAAGCAATGAGAAGCAAAATGACTGGTCGATGATAACAAACTAGTCATATCACAGCTAAAATCCATGTCTTTTAGCTTATTTCTACATGACATTTTTTTTCCTATTCATAAACACTCTTTAATTCCTACATGTAAGCCTGTGACATGATTCTGTTTTGCTTCTACTGCCCATTCCTTTTATATAATATTTTCTCAACCCTTTTGTTTATTCTTACTTTCTATTCTAAATTCCTGGATACACTTTGGAGTTAAGCAGAAATTAGAAGTGAATAATTTCCCGTGCTCTCTCTGCTGTAAGACAGAGTATACTGCGGAGACAAATGGAAGAATATGGTAGCTTCTCCTTCAGGGAATATGGTGGACTAGTTGTCCTCCTAGTACAAAAAGAATGGGCTACGCTTTGTGGCAGGCAGAAGATAAAACCTAGGGCCTAAGTTGGGAGTGTGTGTGAAATCCAAGATTGCTGCACCAAGCCAAAAACTTGCAAAGGGAACATCCTTGGTTGGTGAACTAGAAAGAAACCTCGCTCCACAGCAAGACTGACTAGATTTGCCTCTCTGGGTGATGGCTCTGGGAAAAGAAAAAAAATCCCCAAAGCAGAAAGTCTCTCCTGTCTATTCCTTATCACAGAACTGCTTTGTAGCTGATTTAGGGTTATAACCCACATTACCCATATATTTCCCATCCCTCATCTCCTCTCAAAGTACTCAAGCTGAAAACTTAAAGTGATCTGAGTTTGATAATAACATCAGTACTACACAAAAGAAACTCAACTTCTCCCCAAAGGAATGAACCTTAAAACTCAGGTCTTAAAAATTTTCCAGAGATAAAATTCCAAGGAATACGGGCTCAATAAACAAGTCATACTGAGTAAGAGTTAAACTAACAGACACAGAATCAGACCCACAAAATACTAATGATTTAGAAATATCAGAGACATAACATAAAATAGGTTTCTTCATATACTTAAAGAAATGAAAGAGGATATTGACTGTATGACAAAGGAAAAAGACATAGAAAAGGACCAGGCAGATAGGAAGAACAAAATTAATCATTGAACTTAGCAAACTCAGTGGGATCAGAAGAAAAACTGAAAGCTAAGTTGGCAGCTGGCACCTGACTCAAAATCAATCCACAGAAAGGAGAGGATCATAAGGGTCTAAGGATGGAACATAACAAATTTAGAACATCTTGGGGAGAATGAAGGCAGTCACAAACTGTGTGTGTGTGTGTGTGTGTGTGTGTGTGTGTGTGTGTGTGGTGTGGTACCATGGTTGGGGACAGAGTCTGTGGCAGCCCAGGGTGAAGGATGGCTGCACACAGCAGTGGGAAGACAGGTGGGGGTAGAGTTCCTGCTTTGGCCTCTCCCCCAAATTAAGTTTCCCATGGATACAATTTCCATCGTGGGGTGAAGAGGTCATTAAAACACTGGGGGTGCATGTTATGGAATACTAAACAGCAGTTAGAAGAAACATATTAAATATACGTATATATCTGTGTGTGTGCATGTATTTGTGTGTGTGTGTGTGTGTATAGTAATATGGATAGATCTTTAAAAACATAGGGCTTAATAAAAAAAGAAGGATCTCATGTATAGAAAAAGCACTTATGTGAATTAACCTGCACACAGGTAATATGTTTTATAAAAATACATACTAATAAAAAGATAATCATCAAACACATCAGAACGTTTATGATGGGGAGGAGTATAATGGTGAAGATTAGGGATAATAAGATAGAGTAAGTAGATAAAGCCAGAGGGGTCTTGCTTGGACAAATCATAAGTGTGTGCCATGAATAAGAAGGATAAGGAGTAGGATTACTCAATCCTCTGAGGTGAAATAAGAAGCAAGAAACAAACTCCATGGATGAGTTAAAGAGCAGATTAGGTACACCGTGAGAGTGAGATCTATACCAATTACCTAGAATATAAATTAGAGCTAGAAAACATGGGGAGAAAAGGTCAAACAACATGGAGTATCGAGTGGGATGCTCTAATACAGACTCTGGGAGAGGTATTATTCTGACATTATGGCTGAGAATTTTTCCCACCTGATAAAAGACACATATTCTCAGACTCAAGAGGCACTGTGACATGCAAGCATGATACAGAAAGACCAAGAACATCAAAGACAAAAAGAACATGTTAATGCCATCAGAGAGAAGAGGCAGACTACCCTTTGAATAATTAAACTGACGGAAGGCTAACCTCTTGACAGCAGCAACAGAAGCCTGAAGACTATGCAGTATCTTCAGAGTGCCGTGAGGAAACAGACTTGTGCGCATAGCAAAGTCATCTCTTAAGGATGAGGGCAAAAAAGACATTTCCAATCAAGCAAAAATCAGAGTTTAGAACAGCAGAACCTCACTAAGAAATGTGTAGAGCATGTACTTTAAGAAGGAGAATATGAATGCTAGAACATGTATTTACTATTAAGTATTGTATTTTATAATGTTATTTTAAAAATCAATCACCTTTTTTTTTTAAATTTTTTAACGTTTTTTATTTATTTTTGAGACAGAGAGAGACAGAGCATGAACGGGGGAGGGGCAGAGAGAGAGGGAGACACAGAACCGGAAGCAGGCTCCAGGCTCTGAGCCATCAGCCCAGAGCCTGACGCGGGGCTCGAACTCACGGACTGCGAGATCGTGACCTGAGCTGAAGTCGGATGCTTAACCGACTGAGCCACCCAGGCGCCCCTCAACCGCCTTTTTAAAAACAATAGTACAATGCTGAAATAGTAGAAGTTCCAATCATGCGATACAAATTAACTGAATTTTATTACCTGCTTTTCCTGATTATACACAGTATCATCATTTATGTCAGATGCCCAATAATCCCTTGGTACCCTGAAATGAGAAAGCTTTGAATCATGGACACAATGCTACGTTATGGCATATATAATTATATTGCATTACGTAATCAATCCAAATAAGCTCCAAGTCCAAAAGATGACATGTCAAGAACAAATCCTGCTATCGAGTTTCTCAGTTTATATAAATGGAAGCATCTAGGAAAGAGTTCATTGCAATGCTGATACAACCCTTCCAGTTGACAGTGAAACCAAACACTACCATGTAACGATTTCAACATTTGCTCCTAACAACAGACCTGATGTCTCGGGCAACGGCTGAATCTGCAATAGGTTTTGTGTGTTCTTATACATCTTATCAGTATCTAACTTAACATGAGTGGTCTTACATAACAAGAAATTTTGTTGCATTGAGCCATAGTATACAAAGTGATAAAGAACATTTATGGATGATTAAATATTGAAGTGAAGTTGAAGCATTTAATCTACTGCAAAACTCATTTAATGCAGATATTATTGATATTATTGATATTATTGATATTATTGATATTACACTTGAAGGGAACATTTTCATCCGGTTTATCTCATGAAAATTTAATTTCCTTCTTCTCTGAGAATTTTGCATTTGTTAGACTGTGTCCATTTCTAGCACAAATTTCCAGTTGTACATAAAGTGTGGTTTTACATATTAGAAAAGAACATGAATGACTTAAAAAATCCCACAGTGCCAAATTTATTGCGGTACATTTACTATGACAGGCGAAAATCACAGTATGTAGAAAAACATAAAAAAGCTATTTTGAGTTTATCATTATGCTTATTTTGATGTCCATTTTCATGTCGACATTCTATTTTATTTTATGATAGGTTTTGTGCACACTGGACTGATCACAGATCAAATATAAATTGACACTTCTTAAACAAACAAACAAACAAACAAAGCAATTACATTTGCAGAAATTCAAAACAAATTGATAAGCCAAGGACATTTAGGTTAGTTTTGATAGATTTCTTTTCTTTCTTTTCAGCTTCTTTAAGATTTTACCTTGTACCTAAATAAAACATCAGAGGCTGGATGCTGAATACCAAACAGAAAACGGCTGCAGTTTGCTTCTATAGGTTTATCATCAATTATTTCTAAATTAAAATAAGTTAAAAGTACAACCAACAATTGCTTTATTTCAATAATTGCCAAAAATCGGCCTGGACATTTGCTGGCTCCAGTTCCAAATGGCATTAGGTAACACTTCAGTTTTTTTCCTTTTTTGAAAAAGGTGGTTTTCTTCTTACCATCTTCTACAAAACGATTAAATCTGAACTCCTGTAAAGAAGAAATAAGGAGTATGAAAATTAAACATTTACATGAAATAGTTTGACCTCCGTTCCACAAAGTTGCCAGCTCTCTCTGCCCTTCTTACAAGGCCTCTCTGCATCCAGCAAATGCCAGAAAGCAAAGCGTGACCAAGTGCAAATCATGTATGAACTTTCAAAAATCTCAAATGCTGCTAGGGAATTACTTCTCCTCTATCATAGTGAAATGCACACACTGATAGGACTTTTCTTCCTAATTCGTATTTCTCTCTTAGGAAATACATACACTTAGGAAACTCAGTGTAGAGGTCATCTCTTAGTTTTTGTTCTCTAAGATGGGTTCTGACTGATGGGCCCTTGGTGGACTGATGTTCGGTACAAGGTAAGGGCTCCTGCACTGGCCACCATTGTTACTCTGGAATAATGTCTCTTATTGGCCACAGGAGCTGCCTAATATGCGTTCTCTACTCCTTCCCAGTTAGCTACTGACGGACGAGGGCTGTGAGCTCAGGATCCAGTGCTTATGTCTGGATTAAATGGACATAAAATGAAATGTGAAATCTATATAAGGCACTAGAGAGGAACTAAGCCACAAAATTGGTCTTGCTTGTTTTTGGACGTTGTACTGAATTTCTCTTATCACACTTCTATTACAATGGACTCTCTCTGGGTTAACTCTAGGGTTGTAGGTATTTCTGATATGTTTTCATACAGAAGTTACATTACTTGTCACAGAAAATTGTAGGCCTGGTTTATCTATGGTGTTTAGCCTGGCATTAATTTACTCTCGCTTGAGTTTCTGAGAGGAAACTGAGTGACCTTATTTCAGCCCATGGCAAATTAAGCCATTGATTAAATTACAGCACGTGGCATGCATGAAAACGACCAAGTATTTCCTATACTTGGTGCTCATTAGCATTAGACCTGCTCAGCACACAACTTTGATATGAACTATATGAAGTCAGAGGTAAAGCAGCAGGTCAGATTGAAAGCATTTAACATTGCATGAAAACCCTACAATATGTGGATGGATTCTGAACCCATCACAAATCATCTAATTTTCTCACTCAATATTAATGTCATCAAAATAATTTCTTTTAAAAGTACTGGGTTTGTCCTTACTCACCTAGATACCTTTTGTGATAAATGCTCAATCTTAGAAAACACACTTTGGGTGGTTTCAATCCCCTTTCAACTTGCAAGCTGATGCAATCACAATGGCAAAATTAATCTGCATTACAACACAAGTATTCCTGGCCCCCCTAGACAGTTCTCGGACGTATCTGAATAGGATCTAACCAGAGCTGAGCTAAAAATATGTGTGCATCCTTGTATTAATGACCAAGGACACTCTTGTTGACATGCATTTTGTTCCTGGAGAAAGAGTTACAATATGGTCCTCTCTCCCGATGACTTTTTCCATTACTGGCGCCCAAGCCTGCTTGCCTGAGTTTAGGACTGCTGCTTCTTCCTTCTCACTGGCCAATCTGAGGAGAGAACCCTCCACAAGAGCTTCTCACATAGCCAAGTCCGTTCAAGTTAATTTACTCATGAGATGATTTGTTGGAAAAGGTCTCACTGCACCTGCACTATCTAAGGCAGGAAATACGAAAGGAACACTTAGCTTGGGTTACAACTTCATAGTGTCCTGATTATATAAATAAACCAATAATTGCTTTACTTCATGGCTGTTCTGTTCTTCCTTGTGAAAGTGAATGTGCTCCCCTCCGAGAGGCCAGAGGGGCAAACATATAATGTGCTGCCCAGCCCTGTGACCTGCAGGTGGTGTTCACATTCAATTCCCTCAAATTTCTAGTCAATCAGCAATGATACTCTTCTAGTTTTCTACCACCTTCTATTAAATTTCCTTATAATAAACATCATAGGAATTCTTACTTAGTTGTTTATATTATTAAACAAGAAGAGAAAAGGCCAACTTCTGTTGTTCTGTTACTACCACCAAGCTCAAAGGACACATGGGCATAGGTATATTTTTGAGTTAAAATTTATTTTCAGTTTGTTTTCCATCGTCAGGGCATGGGGAACTAGAGCAGAAACTAATATTAGGAAAGGCCCATAGCAGATACTAGAGAGATGGTCTGGTTTTTACCCAAACGAGAAGGGGTATAATAGTCTCATCTGTAATATTCTGGGGTCACAGTGACAAAGAACAAAGTGTGAAGAACTCAAGATACACACATTCATTTGGAACAACTTAAATACAGGATTCATCATGTGGACTTAAACTCTTTGCAGTAACCATAATAGGTCAGCACTTCACAACTAAAGAAGGTTAATTAAATGCAATAATAATTAAGTGGATGAGAATAGAGAAATCATTTTTAAAAAGGTATGACACTGTAATTCCCCTTACTTCTCTAATCATTCTGTGGTTGACTTCTGAACATCTTTCTTCTGCTGAGGTTTGTCTAGGCATCAATCATGGTAATCACATGGCTGTGGCCACTGACAGATTTAGGGTAGGGTGTGTGGACAAGTGCTACAGGGGTAACAACTGTGAGGACATCTGATAGGGGTTCCTTTCTTGTGAAGAAAAAAAACCAAATGTTTAATCACCGCTTCCCTTCTGGAGCCACCTATATGTGAATACTTATAACTGCTGTGGCCACCAGGCTGAAGATGGAGCTAACCCACAGGAATGGTAGAGCCAAGAAATCTCAGGAGATTGGCGTTGTTACGCTGTCTTATTGATCTCTGTATTTTCAAAGCACCCAACATAGTGCTATGCACACAGTAGAGGTTCCATATATGTTTGTTGAATTAATGAATAAATACATGATTAAAGTATATTTTAAAATCAATCTTCAGGGGCTCCTGGGTGGCGCCGTCGGTTAAGCGTCCGACTTCAGCCAGGTCACGATCTCGCGGTCCGTGAGTTAGAGCCCCGCGTCGGGCTCTGGGCTGATGGCTCAGAGCCTGGAGCCTGTTTCCGATTCTGTGTCTCCCTCTCTCTCTGCCCCTCCCCCGTTCATGCTCTGTCTCTCTCTGTCCCAAAAATAAATAAAAACATTGAAAAAAAAATTAAAAAAAAAATCAATCTTCAAGCTTTTGAAGAAAACACAGATATTGAAAGAGTAAATAAACATGTAGAGAATGAAGCATCGATGAATATTCAGCGTTCACAAATAGAGAATGGTATGATAGCACTAGAAATCAATAATGGATAGACGATACAATTTTCTAGACAGAAAACAGTTTTGGTGCAAGTGACTGAGGACCATTGAACTCCCTCATTTGTATTCTCCAAATATTGTGTTCAGTTGAGTTTAAGAGATTTTTTTGAGCACTTCCCCGTATGTGAAACATTGAAGTTGAAAATAAAATGTAGTCTTGTTCAGGTAGGTGACATACAATACAATCAGATTTTGTATTCACTCAATCATTTTGGGTATAGGAATCCAGATTAGAGAAAAGATATGATTTCTTAAAATAAAAACTATCAGTGCTTTGAGTGGATGACTAAGGGCCTGGACTCTTGCCCCAGCTTCACAGTCAGTACTCCTGGGAGCAAGATGACAGAGTTCTTTTTATCCCCATAACTTGGGTTCCAATTAATTTATACTAGGTTGAGAGAGTGTGCATATCTCTTCCCAGCTTTGTGTTTAGGGTCTTCATATTAGCAACGTGGAATCAGCCATGTGGGAGTATTTGTATCGCAATAATTGACAAAATCAGGGCTTTTCAGAGTGCCGTGCTGGCAGCACATCCTGGTTCCAACACAGTAGGTATGAAGGCCAATGTACTGGTATGGCAGAAACCCTCTCAACATGAGGCACCTAGCTCTGAGAACACAGCCATATGATAAGGCCAATTCCCTACACTCTGCGCTCTTAAAGAGAAGAGGCTTTTAAATTTCTCGGTCACTCATTATGCCCATCGCAGTGCTTTTGGCATCACACATGCTCAGTATACATGTGTTTCCTTGAAGTATATGGATGGCATCATCTCTATACCAATGTGAGATACAGACAAAATATTAGAGTACGTCTTCATCTGTTATGGCCAGTATATTTGTAGAATAATGACAATAATCAGAATAATCAATACAACAGTTTTAATAGTGATTCAGAATTTATACAAGGGCTTTCAAATTCGTTTATCACTTTATAATCCCTACACCTCTGAGAATGAGGTCAAATAAGGTCTTTCAGCCTCAGACCTTTGGGTGTGCTCCAATGGCTTTGTAATTACTTTGTTTTTCTTCACTGTTACCTTACTTTAGGAGGCGACGTGGTTGCGATAAAGTGTTACTACTACCTTAAGTGTTTGCTGTTTCTTCCCTATCACTCAGTTGTGTCCCCAGGCTTCCTTTTGTACCTCACCACCTCTGGCCACAAAAAAACCAACCAACAGACTTGCTCCAATAAACTAAGCAACCAATATTCAGGAAAAGAATAATTCTTCACACAGAAGTTACACATTGGTAGCTTGTAGACCCAGTTAGGTACCAAACGCTTTTTGTTTAGTCCATGTTGTGTTTTTAAACATTATTTTTCCAAACATTTAAAAATTCTTAACTTTACCCAAAAGTCTATTTTCTGAGTTTAAAAAAAAAATTATTACTTCTTTAAAGGCCTCAGCCATGCCAGGTCTACATGCTTGTAAGAGCTGAATGTTAGCTCAGAAGTAGACAAATGGTTTTATTTAGATACCTCTTGGGATCTCCATTCTCCATAGTTCTTACCAGCCCTGATAGTCTTGCTACATTTATACACAAGACACCGCATCCATTTGTTCTAGTTAGATGCATATTTGAATATGTAATATTGATTCTGATTTAATATTTTAACTTAAGTATGTTTTCACTTTCAGAATATTCATCCATCCCAGCATCCCCTTATTTATTCACCCTGTGAACACCCTCATGTGCAAGGTACTGAGAATGCACAGAAGGCAATGATGTGGTCTTTCCCCTTCTGGAGCTTACAGCATACGGGAGCACAGACAAATAAACAAGTAATTGGAAAGCAGCAGGTGGTATGCACTATAACAAAGTACAACAGACCCCACAGTGGGCAATGGCAAATTCCCCAAGGAATGAGGTGGGAATCAGGAACACTGCCAAAGAAGAGGTGATTAAGGGTGATTCTTGTGGAGTAATCTGGAACCTCTTGAGTGGACAAGTAAGGAGGAACATTCCAGGAGTAGAGAGGTGTATGAAGGAAGACAATGGACTGTTTTTGGAATGTAATATTCTCGAGTCTCTTGGGCTTGAACATCCTGAAACCATGCCTCATTGGGTAGGAAAACCTATGCTCTGCTAAGACTCTTCAGTCTCTGTGTCCTCCAAGAATAACTATACTTATATTTGGAGCGAGTCTTCTTCAAGTTTCTGGCCCAACAGCTATTGTCTGTTTTCTACATCTAAGGCCGGGTCTTCCCATTCAAGATCTACCGGGCACAAAAGGCAGTGAGGAATATGAGCCTCTGAAGAGCTTCTGGGCCAGTGCTCTTAGTGACAAATGGCCAGGGACAGAATTTCCCAGGATCTTCTTCTCTTTTTTTACTGTCAGTGGATGGTAGTTTCATACGAATATCTGTTCTATGAGCATCTACAGCATCTCTTACTGTCATTCTAAGTTGATAAAAATGACAGGAATAAATCTATATGCCTGATAGTGGTAGGTGCTCAGTCAATGTTTACAGAATGAATGATTAAGACCTTGCCGAATAATATAAAAATGGTTCTGAACCATACATTTTTCTGTGTCAATAATGACCAGCATTCCACAACTAATTTCAAGAAAATAATGTTGGCAAAAAAAATAGCTAGTTAATGGTGGTAATTTGGTAAACATTTATTATTTGTTGATAACTTTAATGTTGATTTTATTATGATGATATGAATGGTAAACTTAATGACTAGTAGAACAGTCACATAATGAATATAATAAACACAATTTAAATAAAGAAAAGAAACTACAGACAGAAACAAAATTTAAAAATATTTTTCAGAGATTAGTTATTATTTGCCCTATTTACTGACTATCTATGTGTTGATATTCTTTTTTTGCTATTTACACATGTGGAGACAAAGCTAGTTGTCTGCAGAATGTTCACTCACTCACTAATACCCTACTTCTGATTTGCTATCACCATTTATATATTGCCTCTTCTTCTGAAACACATAGAAATCATATGCACACTTTCCCTCTCACTTAAAAAATTTTGCCTTTGCTGATTAAATAGATGCACTGTTTGCATCGTAGTTGGAATCTACCCTCTTCTTATTAATTTCCAAAACTCAACAATACTTTAATCTAGCCTGGCTGCCAAACCTCTAACTTAGAAACTGGGTTTTAAAGTGGTCCAGCTATAAACTGCCCAAAAAGAGCACAGAAGTTCACCTTTCAAAAATAGTACTTTATATACAAAAACCACTATGGCAACACCATTACTTCATGAGACACACAGGCAGAATATGACTGCATTCAATTTGCATGCAGGTGGTGAACCTCTGAAGTGGTATTAAGGGATGAGCCAGGGTGGATTAATTTCCAGTCTTTGATATTCATTAACTCCAGCTTCAGAAAAAAATATAAGGAGATGACACAATTACCCTCAGAGCTTCACCCGTGAGCAGCAGCTTTACAATCTGAAGTTCGTAATGCCATCCTGATTTATCAAAAAGGGGCATATACCTTTGGTAAGAGGTGAAAAAGTATATGGGCTTAACTATGGCAGTGATGGTATTTGATTCTGGGACAGTCAACCCCACTCTGGAAACACTTAGCAAAACAGTCATTATCATTTATTCTCTAAGCCACCTGTCAACAGTTAGCCCTCTATGGTTTTCAATAATTCTCTGCCAAGCAAAACATATTTTTTTGGCCTACAGGTAACGATAGGCAAGGTACCATGCCTATTTTGTTTGAAGAAGAAAACATTTAGTCTCATCATTCTATTTCTATTTGTAGATCACAAAACCTTTGAAAGAGAGATACTTAGGAAACACTTCAGTAAACAGGAAAATTTTCCCACTGGAAGAAGAAAAGAAGTCATCAATCCATCTCAAATTCCTTCTGGGACAAGGTGGAAGAAGCAAGCTACAGAAAGAGAGTATGAGGCCCCTATCCCTCTGCCCCTTTCCCTGTTCACGCTCTCGCTCTCAAAAAAAAAAAAAAAAAAAAAAGAGTATAAGGAAGAGGAAGAGGAATGTGCTTGCAGTTATCTAAGAAGTAGCAATGATGCGTGTTTACCTCTGGAGCTTCAAAGATTTCCGGGTCATAGTGTAAGGCTGGAGGAAAGATGGCGACCAAGTCCCCCTTTCGCAGACAGTAGTCCTGCGGCTCTGAATGTATAGTCAAATCTTCTTGAACAAAACGGAAGATGCTTGAGAATGAGCATAGTCGTAAAACCTCGAGAATGGTGCTTTCTGGAGGACACAAGCAAGCAACAGCTTATTAAAACACAACTGCTCCTGAACGGTGCACTCAATTGCCATTAAGCTCATTACCAATAGCTTTGATTGAAAACAAAGCCCTTTCGTAATCAGATCTGTTGAGCACCAAGAGGTAGCCATGGTGGCCTTCCATGGCCAGAGTGAGGAAGAGGCAGGGGAGTTAGCTGTGACCTGGCCCTAATCACAGAAGGCAACAGTGGTGTACTTGGGCAGAGAGCCATTAACTAGGCTTTTTGTAGGAAGGAAAGGTTTGTAAGAGAGGAATGCTGTGTTATAGGTATATCCTTTGGACATTAAAACCATATCCCCGTTCAAGTATGGTGCTGGTGGGTTATTTCACCAACCTTTAGAACAGCTACCTCTTTAAAACCAGGCTGGGACAGTTAACAACCACTTAGGCAGTTCATAGTAAAGTAATTGTAGTAGTGCTTTCTCCGATGGCTTAACACTTAATATCTTCTATGCTAGCTGTAAATAAAATGTGGGTCAGCATTTGTTGGAAAAATTTCAAAGTAAAAAGACTTTTATAGGATTCAGAAGAAAACCGTATTTCCCTCAGCATCCAGGGAAAATAACAGTCACCATCCTAACCTGGAAGATTCCAGAAGCTGAATGTCCTTGCTTTCCCAGTGGCCTTCACCTTTTGCTCCTAGCACGACAGATTTTATGGCTAATTTCCGGCAATTTATCCTGGCAGTTTGAGGAGGAATTCCTTTGGGAATAATATGCATAATTTGCATAAATCATTCTGATAGCATGCATATCAGCATGTAGCTCCTGTCTAGGTCTGCATCTCTGCCTTCATAATCAAAACTGACTATGTTTTCACCAGCGTGAATGGGTCCTAGAATATAAAGCTTGATTCTTTCTAATCAGCAATGTGAAAAAGAGCTCCAAATTGAGCATTTGTCCCCTTTCACATGGTAACAAATGGTTGTGTTTATGGTTTGCAATTTAGAATCACACACACACACACACACACACACACATACACACACACACACATCCCAATTTCTCAGTGTTCAACAAAGCTCTGAAACATAGAGTACTCAGTTATGAGATTATAGCAATGCACTGGTCAGTGAGGGCTTGCATCCGCTAAAAAATAAAAATAAATGCTATTTCACTAAAACTTAAATCTACACACAGCTTGCACAAGGATATCAAGTAGCTTTGGGTGCCTTCTCCCAGGATGTTTTTCCCTAAGCATGCATTTGTCTGAAGAAATGAGGCTGCGGTCAGCTCTGTGTGGCCAGTGTGGTGATTCAATGTGACATACAGTGAGGCAGTGCATATTCTTTTGGACTGCCTTCGTTATTATAATCAGGCAGAGTCAAATCGGTTTGTTGGTGATGAGGCCAGAAAAGAACTTTGGTTTTGGAACATGGACTCTACCGCAGATAGCCACAAGGCACCTGACACGACGGATTTCAGCCGGCAGGCCACCACTGACCAACATTTCTGTGCTGAAAAGCAAGGGTCGGCTTCCCATGTACTGCTGCTGGCTCCACTGGCTCAAGAGCAGAGTAGCATCATTTTGGCTTGTGGTGTGAAATGGTAGCTGACATATGTAGCAGTGAGGTTCACCCAACAAGTCCAGTAGGGGTGTGGGAAGAAGAAAGACAAAAGCAAAAATAATTGTGGGCGGCTCTGTGACAGGGCAGGCATTTACCAGTCCAAACGACACAGTCACATCCGATTGGCCGATGTGCTCGAGGGAAGCATGGCAGCTTGCGCCCACTGCAGTATCACAAATGACAATTGGGCAAGCATATCTTATGCAGAAGTTAATCACAATAATGGAGCACAAAGTGTGGCTTAGCGGTCAGATCGTAAATGACAAATCTGTTTTACCTTCCAGTACCAGTTATGTGCGCAAGACGAGGTTGGCCATCGCTCTGAGCGATCATGCTGATAATCATTAGATGACAAAAGTAATGAGTTGCATTATTATCAACAATGGAGAGGAGAGCTTCCGTGGCTCTGTGTCACAACACACAGACACAAAAGCCAGCAGCTTTCCCACCAGCCCCCGTAAGAATGCAGGCAGAGCTATATGTTGAGAAGAATGACAACTGCACAATAAAAAAAATTGCAGCCTTGACTTGTAGTTGTCATAGTTGAGCAGACACCAGCCAGTGCCACTGACGGACCAGCTGGGCCCTGGGAGGACTTCCATGCTGCACCAGGAGGTACAGTAAATTATCCTGCACGGTAGAGCAACATCTGTTTCTGTGCTAGTGCCGAACAAACAAGGCAATTTAAAACATACCAAGGGATAACCAAGCAACAAATGAACATGACCCTCATTTTTTTCCTCCTTCTCACACACGAGGTGTTAAACTTCATTGTGCAAGCACTCCACGAAAGAGAGGCCAGGTTGGTATTTGATAAGGTGTTGTCAGAGAGATTTTGCAGATTTCCAAAATGGAAAGAAAAAGCTTATAGTATTGTTATTCTTAGAATCTTCCTTCCCCCCTTCTATCGTCATTTCTTTTATACCAAAGCTAGCACTCAGTTCTCAATTCGCTCTAGAATTAAAAAAAAAAAAAACTTTCCATATACTTATAAATATTCAGTCTTTAAACCTAATTTGCTATACTTAGTTCACATGCCTTCAAGCATTTGTCTTCCAATTTCCACTGAATAAATGCGTACTAATGAGAAGTAGAGCAAGCTGCTGAGGCAAAGCTGGGTGACTTGGGTCTGGCCTGCCACCAGCTTGTGATCGGCGGGCAAATTGAGTTAAAATGAAAAGTCTTGTCAGCTGAAATTCAACATGGTAGCCAAACAGCAAGCTGTCAATCATCCAGCCAAAACAAGGGACTGTAGGTAATAAAAGGTCATTGTGATCATTAGTGCACTTGGCTTTCGTACGCAAGTTAATTTTAATTAAACATGATCTCTATCTGTAAATGTTTTATAAAACTTATTGTGCATAATGGATTGTTAATTTATACTAACATTTAGCAGGTAATAGGACCCTCTACTTCTGAAATGCATTGTGGAGAAATGGCTATCGAGAATGCAAATATTTTGGGGATAATTTACACCAGGCACCACAAGGTGCCAACGATTCGATTGTGATTAAGATAAGGCTGCCTGTGTTTTATTAAGAACTGAGCTTTACTGACCAGTTCACGCCACGAAATTGGATTACAGAATTCCCACCATGAACTTACAGTGCAGAGCCTGAACCACCTCCTTCACCTGGCTAGGAGAGATTTGTTTCTCTTTTCAGGAGCTAAAAATATTCTGATTAAGTATCCCTCCTAAGCAGAAGCTGGGGAATGTGTTGAGCTAAGATGCTTTACCACGTAACTGTGAAGGAAAATGGCAAACGAGAGGAACTGCTGGTAGGAAGAGGCATACACACTTTCTCTTTTGCCCTCAGATCTCAATCCTGGCTGTAATAATTGACAGATGATTCTCATTTGCAGATTTAAAGTGCTGAAGCAGCTCATGACAATCAATAATGCATGTAACGATGCAAACACAAATAAGCACATCCAAGTTTCTGCCTCACACTTAGGCCATGTCTGTATATGTGGAATGAATGTACTGTGACATGGCCAGGCTGTTAATTTGGGTCATCTTAATGATCGGTGCAGACTGTCACACAGTCTGATTAGCCATGGTGATCCGTGGATAGCAGTGATGGCTGGAGTGAAATGGACAGCCAGCCCCTGCCACAGTCCACTGGGGCTGAACACTTGGGCGGTCTTACAAAGGTGTATGAGAAGGGGGGACAGGAGGATCTGCAGGCAGTGTTCCGGAAGGTATGAAGAAATGGAGTGAGGCTCCAGGTGTGTGTGTGTGTGTGTGTGTGTGTGTGTGTGTGTGTGTGCCCATTTTACATAACTGCCTTCAAGACAGGTAAGAAGGTAAATTAGAAATTGCAATAATCAGATAACTTGAAGCAGATAGCTAATTTTGGGCTCAACAACTGTTTAATCTATTTTAAATTTTTTTTAATGTTTATGTATTTTTGAGACAGAGAGGGACACAGCATGAGCAGGGAAGGGGCAGAGAGGGAGACACAGAATGTGAAGCAGGCTCCAGGCTCTGAGCTGTCAGCACAGAGCCCGACGCGGGGCTCGAACTCAACAAACTGCGAGATCGTGACCTGAGCCGAAGTCGGTCGCCCAACCGACTGAGCCACCCAGGCGCCCCTGTTTAATATATTTTAAATCAAGTTAGCAGTACGTCTGAATTGGTACAAATGTCTACTTTCACTCTGCACTGAAGACACAACATTTGGTTTTCTGCTAAAATGTGGAAATGTAAATTCAACATTCATTTGTTCAATAAATGTTTATGAAGGTCCTACTCTGCTCAGGGCAGTGGACCACTGCTGCCAGGAAAAAAAAAAGGAAACACAGTTTTCTTGGCCTTCATGGTTTGGCCTTCATGGACACTGCAATCTGGGTAGTTCAAAGTTGGGAAGTGCATATAAACAGGAATGTGGGGCAAGATTCTAGAGAAGATTCTGCACAATTTCTGAGTAGACACCTCTAAAGATGGCATTCATAAAGTCCTGGAAAGATAAAGGCAAAAAAAAAAAATCAAATTCCTCTTCCACATATTAGCCCTTTAAAAATATTTAAAGACAAATGAGGTACCTGGTGGCTCAGGTCATGATCTCACTGTTCCCGAGTTCTCAAATGAGCCCCACGTCAGGCTCTGTGCTGACAGCTCAGAGACTGGAGCCTGCTTCAGATTCTGTGTCTCCCTCTCTCTCTGACCCTCCTCTGCTTGTGCTCTCTCTCGCTCTCAAAAATAAACAAACACTAAAAAAAAAGACAACCATCATGTTCTTTTTATTTTTATATTATTTTTTTTTTACATTTATTTCTGAGAGACAGAAAGAGACAGAGCACAAGCAGGGGAGGGGCAGAGAGAGAGGGAGACACAGAATCTGAAGCAGGCTCCAGCTCTGATCTGTCACCACAGAGCCTGATGCGGGGCTCGAACCCACAAGAACCGTGAGATCATGACCTGAGCCAAAGTCGGACGCTCAACCGACTGAGCCACCCAGGCGCCCCAATCATGTTTTTAAATTGTGTGTCAGGGATGACATGGCCTCAGTCTCTTGGCATCCTAGATGAATTCAATTAATCAATGTGTCTCTAAAAGTGTGGCAGAATTGGGTGTGGTGTTTCAATTAGAAACGTGGAAAGGAACTACTTTCTTCACCTTGCATACCAGACTTCTATTCATGTTTTGTTGGAAGCAGAGGAGCAACAGATTTTTGAAATCATATCACCACAGCCTTGTCTTAAGCTTTGTGATACCCCACAGGTTATCAGCTCTGGCTGCCCATCAGAACCACCTGAAATGGTATTAAAAAAATAAATGTTGGGGCGCCTGGGTGGCGCAGTCGGTTAGGCGTCCGACTTCAGCCAGGTCACGATCTCGCGGTCCGTGAGTTCGAGCCCCGCGTCAGGCTCTGGGCTGATGGCTCAGAGCCTGGAGCCTGTTTCTGATTCTGTGTCTCCCTCTCTCTCTGCCCCTCCCCTGTTCATGCTCTGTGTCTCTCTGTCCCAAAAATAAATAAACGTTGAAAAAAAAAATTAAAAAAAAAAAAATAAATGCTCCATTCCAGACCAATGGAATCAGAACCACTGCATTAACTAAACCTTTAAATGAGTGGTTTTGAACCTTGGTTGCACATTTAGAACCCCCATGGGGAGCTTTTAAAGCCATCAGCCTGCACTCCAGACCAATGAAATCAGAACCTCTGGGGGTGGGACCAGGTATGAGTAGTTTTTAAAGCTCCCCAGATGATTCCAATGAACAATCAAGTTTAAGAACCGCTGCTTTCAACTATTCTGCTAAGCCACACATTTCCTCATCCTGTTCTTATGCAGTTGATTTTTGACCTAAGTACAGTATTTTGCCTTCTCATTGTTTCCCTTTCAATTCCTGTTTCCAGTATTCATTATATTGTCTAACCGTCTTAGCTTTGTGCTGAACTGAAAATTTGATATACATCCAGATCAGTCTTTTTCACTTTTTGACCAATGTTTCCTTATATTACCTATGAAAATCTCACTATCTGATTTCTGGTGTAACCCTTTGTGGAAGATACCTTTCCTTCCTTCTCCAGTTAGAAGTTTCTAAATGAAGAAGACTATCCCCACTGGAAGAGAGGATTTTATTAAACCTTACTATTACTGTCTAAATTGTTTATGATTGGGGCGCCTGGGTGGCGCAGTCGGTTAAGCGTCCGACTTCAGCCAGGTCACGATCTCGCAGTCCGTGAGTTCGAGCCCCGCGTCAGGCTCTGGGCTGATGGCTCAGAGCCTGGAGCCTGTTTCCGATTCTGTGTCTCCCTCTCTCTCTGCCCCTCGCCCGTTCATGCTCTGTCTCTCTCTGTCCCAAAAATAAATAAAAAACGTTAAAAAAAAATTTAAATTGTTTATGATTTTTGGGGCGCCTCGGTGGCTCAGTCGGGTAAGCGTCCGACTTCAGCTCAGGTCATGATCTCACGGCTTGTGAGTTCAAGCCCTGATGTGTTGACAGCTTCAGATTCTTTGTCTCCCTCTCTCTCTGCCCCTCCTCCGCTGGCACTCTGTCTCTCTCTCTCTCTCTCAAAAATAAATAAAAATAAAAATTTAAATTATGTATTATTTTTCAAATACACAATTATCTTTAATACTGAATGAACGTTTTCAAAACAACACCCACAATTGTGACAAATAACCACACTAAGATGTTAATGATAAGGAGAACTGTATGTGTGTGTGTGTGTGGGGGGAGGTATATGGGAACGCTATCATCTTTGTAATTTTTCTGTAAATGCAAATTTATTTTAAAATGAAATATCTATTTTTATTTAAAAAACACCCCCCAAATTCTGATGTGAACCTCTAGCCCCATTATTACCCTCAAACCCAACTGCATCTGAGAATTAGTGATACGTATCCTTGTAAAAGAGTGGTCAAGTTCTCTGGTAAAGTTGTAGAGCATTTTCCCCCAGAAGTGACAGTATTTATGGGTTAGCATTTAAGTCAGAGCTGGCATCGATTTCTGGCTCTGCCACATACCTAGCTGTAGGAGTTGAGCTGGTTAACTAATCTTTCTGAATCTTGTTACCTAATAATTGAATGAAGATAATAGTACTTTTAAATTAAAAAAGCTAATATATGTAAAGCAGGTAGCACAGTGCCTACCACATAAGAAAATGATAGTTGTTAATATTGCCATTCATACTGTTCCATCTGGAAATTAAAAATATAGTTAACTCTATCATTATCTTGCTCACATTTTCTGATCTTGTACATGTGCTCATCATGGCTAGCTTTGCTGAATCAAGACACAAAGAATCCCTCTCCCCTCTCAGTTTGGACAATGAGAAAGGGCTTCGAGGGCTCTGCTATGAGACAAGTCTGAGGGAAAAAGGTTGGATGTGGCCAGAAAACCCTTTACCTCCGTGACCTTAGGCAGGTTATTTAGCACCTTGAACATTTTCTCCTCTGTAAAAATAATGACAACATAAGAGCTGCCCTAGTCCCCCAGTATTTTGGCGAAGATCACCTGAGAAAATGTAGGAGTCCATAAAATTGCCTTGAAATTATGAAGTCATTAATATATTTAACATGGACTATGTCTAATGATCATTATGTGTTACTAAAGTTTATTTTTTTTCAACTGATCATTTCTTTGTTTCTGCTTCTTTCTCCTCACTAATTGGGTTTAGCAAGTTTTGATAGAATTTTGTTGGAGAATCACTCACTGCAGGCTCATAATTCTAGGGGTTTTATAATATACGGTCTCCTTTTAAAAAACTGTTACACATTTTGCTGAGCTTTAGTTTTATAGCACCTCCTTTTATTCCAATAACCCTCACTTCAGCTGCAGGTGCAACTTTTCTCATTTTCAGAACATGTAATTGAACAAAATTAGGTGCCTGCAATACACCTGAGTTATTCACTTATTCAGGTCAGAACTTATAATCCACTTTGACTTAGGTTCTTCTTACCTAGAGTATGTTTGTTCTTTCATGTGTGATGCACAGAAAGAGCACTCCTGCGGGGTAAGGTAGATGTGAGTTAGATACCAGTTTGATTCACAAATAATTGAAAATGAAGAGAACAACATAAACATTGCAGGGATGGCATTGAGGTTAAATATCATTTTGGGGATAGCAATAGATAACATTTAGTGAACCCATACTTTTAAAGTTATTTATATACATTATTTAGGCAAATGTAGAAGAGGTAGTATTCAGCGAGATTATTTGCTCTCCGTTTGTCAAAATTCCAATTTTGAGAGCTTCTTTCCCCTCCTTGCATTACCTTTTTTCTTCACTCTGACTCATCTTTTCTCGTTTTTCTTTCTCTGTCTAAATCCTACCTCCACTCCAGGTTTCTCTTTCTGGGAAAACTGAAAAATTCTTACTTTTCTCTCAGAGTTTCTCAAACTTCCATTCTATCACCAGTTCTTCCTATTGAGATTCGGCCCAACTGGCTGTTATTTGAGCCTCATTGCATTTACTATCTTATTTTAAATTTATATTTAACTTTTGTTGTAGAGACCTTTACTAAACATCAATCGATATAAAATTTTGGTGAAGTCATGATAAGCAGAGTCCTTATAATAAGTTATATAAGTATACAAAAACATGAAGTTGTGTTTTTCTTTATCTAAAAAAAAAAGGTGGAATGGTTTCAGAGAAAGATTCTCAAGAGCATTGGAAAAAAGCATGAATCCCTCACAACCTCTTACAACAGATGATTGCTTTGAATTACTTAAACAGGCTTGGTACTTAAAAGCCAAATCTATGGTACATATTTTAACTTTTGCTGACATTAAGTGTATATTGATGTCAGAGGAAATTTGATACATGGAAGGCCTAGAGGATTGAGCCACAAATGTCAATAATATATGCACAATGATTCGCATTATGATAAACCCATGCCCCATTGGGCTCTGTCTTCTATAATCACTCTAAACAAGAGACATCATTTTTGTTCAGGAATAAAGCACTCATTTCTATGGCATTCTAACTTTCTTTTCAACCTTACTTTATAATCAATGTATGCTGACATGCAAAATCTCTGTTAAAAGAGATTTCTTCTTCCTGGTTAAAAAAAAAATTCTTCTTCCTGGTTAAAAAAAATAGTAGCATTCATTTCATCCTTGTGATCTTTTCCTTATAATAATAGAAATTCAAGATGTATTTATTTTTAAAGAAATATACTTAGAATATATAGAACTCTGTCCTTAAGCACATGAGAAAGGGGAGACACATATACTCCATATCAGGGGGTACACTGTAAATATTTAATTCTGTAAATCTTCCTTTTGTATGTACAGTTCATGCTCTATTTATATCGAGAAATATTCACAACTGAACTATGACCAGATGCAGAGGTTATCTGTTGTGTTACTAATTCATGTAAAAATTTGCTTCAATCTGCATCAAACTGTCTACCTCGTGCAAGAAAAAATGCACACTATTTTCTAGAAGATTAAATTCTCGCAATGAACAACACTGGCCTCTGCTGGTAACTGAGGTCACGATGAACAGAGATCCACCTTTTCTAGATTGCTGAAGGCTCTGCCTTTATCCAGGTAGATCTACACTCTCTTAGAATAACTGTTTTTCACCTGTTGATGATAAGTGAGCTGTAAATTAATGAGGGCTCCAAGGATGAAAATCTCTAGCACTAGCCATGGACCTAAATGGACCCAGACTGTAGATCTGGAACTTGCCATTTCTTCTGATGAAATAAATTTAAACATTTCTGCTTTAATGTCACAATTTTAAAATGACCTTTTCTTTCACGTCACTCCTCATCAGGGAAATACAAATCAAAACCACACTCAGATATCACCTCATGCCAGTCAGAGTGGCCAAAATGAACAAATCAGGAGACTATAGATGCTGGAGAGGATGTGGAGAAACGGGAACCCTCTTGCACTGTTGGTGGGAATGCAAACTGGTGTAGCCACTATGGAAAACAGTGTGGAGGTTCCTCAAAAAATTAAAAATAGACCTACCCTATGACCCAGCAATAGCACTGCTAGGAATTTACCCAAGGGATACAGAAGTGCTGATGCATAGGGGCACACATACCCCAATGTTTATAGCAGCACTTTTTCAACAGCAGCCAAATTATGGAAAGAGCCTAAATGTCCATCAACTGATGAATGGATAAAGAAATTATGGTTTATATACACAATGGAATACTACGGGGTAATGAGAAAGAATGAACTATGGCCTTTTGTAGCAACGTGGATGGAACTGGAGAGTGTTATGCTAAGTGAAATAAGTCAGGCAGAGAAAGACAGATAACATATGTTTTCACTTTTATGTGGATCCTGAGAAACCAGAAAACCATGGGGGAGGGGAAGGAAAAAAAAAAGTTAGAGAGGGAGAGAGCCAAACCATAAGAGAATCTTAAAAACTGAGAATAAACTGAAGGTTGATGGGGGGTGGAAGGGAGGGGAGGGTGGGTGATGGGCATGGAGGAGGGCACCTGTTGGGATGAGCACTGGGTGTTGTATGGAAACCAATTTGACAATAAATTTCATATTAAAAATAAATTAAAAAATAAAAATGGGAAAATTATCTTTTCTTTCAATAACAAGATGCCGAGAGTAAAAGAGAATTGATGACTTTCAACTAAATATTTAAGAGTAATAACTGTGTACAGAATATAAACACATATTCCTTTAAGTTTATTTGCTTTACTTCCCAGTATCCATCATCTGATTCAGAAAATGCAGCTGAAATTACTGGAATACATAGGAAAGCAACCTTGAGTTTCATAGATCTATAAATCTACCCAGAAAATACTGTGTAGTCATGTGAAGGTGACTACCCAGAATTTTTATGCACATTGTTTTTTGGATTTGTTCACCAATAATTCTGCAAAGACCAAAATAATATTTGTATTTTGGTAATGTTGGGATTACTTTCTTTCTCCAGGCAAATATAAAATACTTGGATAATGTAAGCTAAATTACTTGGATAATGTATGCTAAAGACTATAAGGTGATACATTTTTCCCAATTGATCGAACAAGCTAACCAAGTGCCAGTACAAGACGAGCTTCCCGCTACTGCTTCTGATGGGTCTGAGCCTAGTCAGTGGGAACAGTCTCTTAGAACACAAGGGCCATTCCTTTTAATATCGCCCAATAGTCAGCACAACTCAAGATCTGTGAGTTCTTTGCGCTCGGAAGTTCCCATCAAAGAACTGGAACATATTTATTTTATTATTATTTTTTAATGTATATTCATTTTTTGAGAGAAAGAGAGACCGAGTGCAAGCAGGGGAGGGGCAGAGAGAGGGGGAGACAGAATCAGAAGCCAGCTCCAGGCTCTGAGCTGTCAGCATAGAGCCTGACGCGGGGCTCGAACTCATGAACAGTTGGGATCATGACCGGAGCTGAAGTTGGTTGCTTAACAGACTGAGCCACCCCACCTTTTTAAAAATGTGAACCTGGAACATATTTAAAAGATAAAAAACTGAGGCCAACACAGGCTAAAATACTTGCTTACATTGTCAGGAGTGGAACAACGGATACATATAAAGACATACTCCTACCTGTGCCCAAAGGGACTTGGGTTATTGTACAGTAAAGGATACCACAGGATGAAATATCAATACAGAAGGGACAGAGAATAACTCATTGATATGGAATTTAACTTCGGGAGTTAAAGTTTATTCACATAAACATATGATGTGTCTTATCAAAACTGGTCAAGGAAAATGCAATCCATTGTCATCGAAAGCTCATGTCACTGGTGTACACGTCTACGTAGAAATAGAAAACCGGGGCGCCTGGGTGGCGCAGTCGGTTAAGCATCCGACTTCAGCCAGGTCACGATCTCGCAGTCCGTGAGTTCGAGCCCCCGCGTCAGGCTCTGGGCTGATGGCTCAGAGCCTGGAGCCTGTTTCCGATTCTGTGTCTCCCTCTCTCTCTGCCCCTCCCCTGTTCATGCTCTGTCTCTCTCTGTCCCCCCAAAAAATAAATAAATGTTGAAAAAAAAAAAAGAAATAGAAAACCAACTTAGTCACTCCTGACCTCCAATATATTTGAAATAGTGGCTATGCATATCTCATGAGTCAGTGATTATTTTATAAAATACTGACATTTCACATGGAGTAATTAGTAGTTGCTGCTGCTTCTTTTCCTCCTGTCTCCCTTTCTTTTTCTTCCCTCCTTCCTTTTTCTCTCCCCCAAGTATGTTTAAGTCAAGAAGTTCCAGTGGAAATCACTTTTACTACGTTCTTGAGAATCATACACTTCAAGCTGTGTAAAACATCCTAACCTCTGCCTTCAAATATAGATACCATTTTAGGGAAGAATAAATACATTTGGTACACAAGTTGCCTTCTGAAATACTTTCTTTTTCAATCCCCAAATACCTTTCTTGTCAAGATAGTGCAGCAGTGTTTAGAAAGCGTTAGCACACCAACAGATGCTCAGAATCAAATGACTTAATAGGCATAAACTTTTTTTTTCAAATAATTGCAAAGCTTTGGTTTAGCCTTTTGCATACCTTGCATAGTTAATTACCTAGGCCTTAATGTTTACATGTAATGAGAGTATCTACAGCTATAAACTACATAATTTATAATTGATGTAAATGGGTGTTATTATGTCAATTAGGCAGCTGTGTCCTCCACCTCTTGGTAAACAGCTTTGAGTGATAAACTGAGTTTGCAGAGAGGTACCTTCTTTTCTTCATAACAGATAAAAATAAATTACCTAGGTAGACCAGGCTGTCCAATTGTTCTCTGGTGAGGTGGATGGGAAATCCAGACCCTTTCTTTTGACCTGTTGACTGCAGCAAATGGTCAATTTCGTCACGCAGCACTGCCATAGCTTCTGGGTGCTGTAGGAGGTAATACATCGCCCAGAACATAGTTGGAATAGTGTTTGTCACAGAGGCCCAGAGAAAGCCTAAATGATGTGCTGGGAGAAAATAAGTGAAAAGGAAGATTAATAGCGTTTATTACACTGATTAGATTTGCAGTGTGCTAATTAAAAGATGTTAGGACACAGACCCAGCCAAGGATCAGTGCATGCTAATGAGGACCAATAGGCTTCTGAAGTCTAATTTTCTGCTTAATGAGAATAGTTTAAAATGTAATGTGCGTGTGGGGGGTGGGGAGGTGGGGGATGAGATAAGAGGAGTAAATGCAGCTTAGTTATACTCTTTCTCATTATCACCATTAAGTATCTTGTTTTACCACCTCAGCAAAAAAAAAAAAAAAAAAAATCAATTATCACAGAGGGTTGTTTCAGAGTAAAACATTTTATCATTAGCCAATTAGAAAGAGCATAAAAATTTTCAAGGTCACCATTTTGTCTTTTTATTTCAAAGGTCTATTGTAAATTATTTTATTTTAGACAAGTAATCATCCAGAAGTTTCTTACCTCCTATTTCAAGGTCCTCGAGCGTATAGTATTTCTCCAGGATATCTTGCCTCATTTGAACAACTTCTGACCATCCTTGTATCTTAGCTAAGTGTTCTGATGTCAAGTTTTTTATAAGTTTATTTCTAATAGACTTGACATTTCCTAGAAGCTCTATGGGTACGTCTGATACTAAATACGGGAATTTGTCATCAAATTTTAAATAATCATCTCTTAGCTCAGTAGTAAATTTCTTCGTACTACCAGCAAGACTTTTTCCATATATGGTTGTAAATGTGATCTCAAACATCACTGAGTTGCAGAATGCCAACAGCGGTGTCATGACCCAATCTGTGGCTTGTAGTAGGTGGAGTTCAAGCACTTGTCTTAAATTCTGCATCATGTTTTCTGTGAGTATGTCCAAAGATTTCCCTTGTAAAAGTTGATAGCAGATGTGAAGTTCATCGTTCAGGTCATCATTGGTTTCCAGCTTTTTGATGGAAAATGCTTTCCTTAAGAGTTTATTAGTAAATATTCGAAAGCTTAATTTGCGGTTTTTTATCACTGACTGGTACTGAAAAGGGTCCAGGATAAATGTTATATACTTTCCTAAAAGAAATAAATGAGAATATGAGCTCTTTTGGTAGCAAAACACACAATATACCTGAAATTTGAAAATATTTTAATCAAAATTAGAAAGACCTTAACAACATCTAGAAAGGTGCAAAGTTTAATAAAAATCCATTTTGTTCAGATTCCATACCTGTTTCCTTTAAAAATGGGAGATAGTAGGAAAGGCTTTAAGTTAAATATTCTTAAATTCTGAATGACTTTTAAAAAGATACTGTCTTATTTTAATTAAGTACCCAAGTATTTAAACTACCCTTGAAATATCCTCAGAATCTCTTGACTTAAACATTTCTCATACAATAATACAAACAGAAAACAAACATCAAACAAACAAATTATTATTTACACTTCATAAAGAGCTATTTCATACTTGGTATCATCTTAGCTTTGGTTGGATACAATACCTTTAACTCAGATAAATGAGTATGTGGTTTGAGGCCAGTACTCACAAGTTAATGTTCGGTACAACACTAATACCAAATCAAAATGTCAGCATTTTCATTTTTATACATGAGAAAATAGTGGTTCATGGAGATTTAGTAACATGTCCAAGGTTACCTACTGATTTGTGACTAAAACAGAATTCCAAACTAGAACCTGTCCATTCATGCATTCATCCCTACCTTCAACATTTATTGAGATCCAGATATTTATTTGGATCTCTTTCCTCTTAAGATAAAAAGATGCAAAGAAATCATTGTATCATTGTGGATGGTGTTGTAGCAGAGATGTGAACACAATGTAGGGGAAAGAGAAAGGGAAATCTGCTTCAGTCTGCCTGGAGTTATCTATCATCAAGATAGTTCCTTGAGGTGCTGACATTTCAGTGTTGTCCACACTTACCCAATTAAAAGACTTAGGGTGCTGGTTAACAATACAGATTCCTGCCTGATTCTGATTCGTAAGGTTTAGATGTGGGACCTACAAGTCTCTATTTTTGACAGGGGCCTGAGGTGATTTAAGACAGCACACTGAGGAACATTGCCATTCTATGGTTGGTCTCTCAAAACTGGCAGGAAACTTGGAGAATTCCCAGCTCTTGGGAACTCTTGGAGTTGGGAGAGTTCCCAGTTCCCAGGTGATCATTGATAGTTCAACTATCAACTCTAAATTAATCAGTTGAAAAAGCTAAAGAAAGTCAAGAGAGGTTAAGGGCCAAGATCCCTCTGCCATTTTTAGTGGCAGAGCCTGGACAAGAAGTCACTCTCCATTCATTGTTCCGTTCCTTATGCAGTGCTGACTTCCTCTCACTAGAGTGCTGTTTTAAGATTCCTAATTTGAAGTATTATGCAAATAGTATTTAAAATGGGCATTTAATGTCCTTTTTTTCCAAGAACAGACATGAAGTTTAGATAACCCTACAAATTTTAATATCTATTAATTATATTGTCTTCTAGAAAACAGTTCATAGACATTAACATTTGTAAGATCATACACACTTTCCTTTTCACTTTATCATTCCTCTTTGTGTGAGTGTGTATGTGTGTGTAGCTTTCTTAGACCAACAATGCCTCACTTGTTATTTATTGGTAATTCAAGCAGCATCACAGGTATTAAATTCAATGTGGTACATGATTAGGACAAAGTTTTGAATAATTTGCAACCTAATTCTTGAAACAGGATAATATGTTTTTGTCTTACAATTTTAAAACATAATTTTTAAGTATACATTAATGTACATGTGTTATGATGTTTTTCTAAAAATATATCATACGTCTTGAATTTTATATATTGTATTTCTCCTTCACTTATTTAATAAGGTGGGTCAATATAGGAATGAGGGTAAAGCTAGAAGTGTCTATTCATTCTGGTCAGATCCCAAAGCTGCGTCTATAAAGTAAACTGGATTTTTTCCCCCTAGGGAGAGCAAAAAGGACTCAACTGGATTTGAGCATATTTTATGACACCTGCTTTACCATAGCATCTTAATTAAATAAAATTGCCAGCATCTGCCTGACAAATAATTGAAAAAAAGAGTGAATTCTCTTATTTTGCAAAAGATATAATTTTAGGCGAAGCTATGTATTTTCACAGGTGGTGATTCATACTTTCCTCCTTTCACTAAATGAGAAGATTTTGTTAAATATCTTTAGGGTTATTTTAAATTAGCCACTAAAATTCAGAGAATGTATAAAAGATTCAGTTTGTAAAACACACAATTTTTAGAGAATAGTTTGAATTTTTCTTACCAATTTTCTACATTCATTAAAATCTAAGTGGAAAGACAAAACTATATTCAGCCATGACAGCATGAGCTACTGGCCATTGGCCTACTGAAGTAGATAGAGCCTGTGTGCATGCAAGAGTTTTTGTCTTCAATTCTTCACAAATACACATATAGCCCCTCTCTCTCCTTGCTGGTTAGGATATGGGAAGAAAACAATGAGATTAATTTCAAATAAAAGGAATAAAAGCTAATTAGCAACCAATTATTGATAAATTGTTTTTTAAAATAAGCAATTATTGCATATAGGTTCTTTATAAAAATCCTTCCTGATTAGTTAAAATCAATTTATTTGTAAATGAAATTCTCACTCCTGTCAAGCCTCTTTATACTCCAGGATCTGTATTTTCTCTTTCTCATTCTTATTTTAATTTTCTTCAACATCAAGGCATTGTGTTTCCCAACTCTCTTTCTGAGTAAGATGTTGATTGCTTTAAAAGTAGACGTTTTGATTTTCTGGATTTTACTTTTCAAGTGGGTTTGGAAGTACTAATAACCCTGGAGATGTTAGTTGGCTTTCCAACTTTTAATCTTCAGTATAAACAATTTAAGCTAAGTTTTCCAAAATTAATATTAATTTAAACCATCTGTCCACCATCTGCTAATGTGAGATGCAAAACCAGAGTTTCTTTGTAATCTTTAATCAGACAGTTAGGAAAACACATATACATTCATAAAATGAATTTAAATTTTTTAACAAAGGAAAGCTGAAAAGTTATTCTGAAGGCCATGTATTCTTGGAGCAAAATTAACTTTTGCTCCAGTGTGATTTTATGTAAATGAATATCAAGTGTTGATAGGCAAGTTGCCTAGTTTACAAAGATCACAAGGTAGAAACAATATCCATTGCCATGTTTCCAAAAGAGAAAAGAATGCTGTCAGCAGTTGATATGAAATATTGATTTAAAGAATTTCAGAGTTTGCATTTGTCTAAAATAGAAATGTCAAAATGGGGCTCACTTCTGCTACATATATATATATATATATATATATATATATATATACATATATATATAATGTAATATTATATGAACTATTTAATATATATCATATATAATTATCTTTTAGAGCAATAAATTTGAAATGGGCTGAAAATTTTTAATGTCTTCTTTAACAACAATTTCATTCTTGTCCCTTTTCAGAGCTGAGTCTAAAGATATTAATTCTAGCATTCCTGTATAACCTGTGCATGATCCTTTACTAACTCGGCAGCCTTTTCACTTCTTTCGAAATCACTTCTTTTAGGAAGGTGAAGCTACATAACGCAAAGTACATCAGTAAATATAAGAAAAATTAAATTATTCACCCAGTTGTCTTGTACACAAAACGTCTGACATCTGGATTGTTATAAATTGAATTTTGATGTTTTCATTTCAGGTATTTGGTGCTATCCAGAGACACATCCATGGGAATTCAGGACAACTATTTGAGCCTTTAGATATAGAAATGCCTAGTCAACAAATATGAGATAAATTTGGATTTTAAAGAGATTTTCCTTAATTATGAGCTTTTAATCTCCATGCTTAGTTTTTCAATAGAATTTTTTAAAACATCAAGCTGAAAATATTAGTTTGAAAGTGAAATATGAATGAACTTTTTAGTTTCTGAGGATGATCACATTTTATACTCTCCCTCTTATTAGGGAGATTTCACTAGCTGCTGACAATGATGTACAGTGGTGCTTCGCCGGGGTGACATCTAGGGAAAACTGTTCCTCTGCACCACCACACAAAACCAATTAGAGAACTATTTTCTGCGACAGGGCACGAATTTACGTGGTTTCTCATGAAAAGATGTACCTTTTAATTTCTTTATTAAGATGACATCCGTGTCCCTTGAGACTTTTGGGGATGACAATCATTTGTTCATCATGCAAGAGCATACAGTAACTGAAATCACATTACGGGACAAGGGTGGAAGGCCCCATTCCTCATTTCACATTTTCCAAAGGAGCTATTTTGCCAACTGATCATTAGAAGCAAATACGTTAACAGGGTATCTTGACAGGAATTAATACAAACTCTGGTAAGGAGCCAAAGGGGAGTAGTGGTACACATTCAACTGTGGTTGTGTACTGTTGAGTTCAAGAGCATAACCATGGTCAAATTATTTAGACATCAGAAATTCAACAAGCTTCTTAGCGTCTAAGATGAAGATATCAAGTGTCAGTGGAAATTGGTTCTTTTTTGAACAGTGAATAACATTATCCAACTCTACCACAAGTTTCTGTTTAATCATCTTAATCATCTCAGGCTATTTTGTATAATGTATTAAAAGGGAAAACTGAGAAGATCAATAATTTGTGTCTACTCATTAGGACATAAAGTTTAAGTTTTTAAGTAAGAGTGATTTTTTTTTAAGTGAAGAATATAGTTTTGTTATTATGAAGCCAAAAGATCACTTAGAATAGAAGCACCAGGTATGGCCTTTATTTGTATTATAGTAAGTGTTTCATCAGCTCTAAGGTATTGGGAATATCCTCATCAAATATTTATTGTGAATCAATCAGTGCTGAGCTCTGGTCTAAATGCTGGCAATAGAGGAGATAAAGAATAATGAAGGTAAATAGACAAATGAATTAACAATAAATTCACAATTTATTAAATGCCATGACAGAGTGATACTGAGCGTAATGGGAGCCTGGAGAAGAGGCGTTAAACATAACAGGGGAGAAGAGATGGTCAATGATGCTTTGGGGAGGAAGTGTAATGTGACTATGACCTGAAAAGATGAACCCGTGTCAGTCATCTTTTCAGGATGACTCACAAACAGAAGAACGGCACTCAGGCAGAAAAAACAGCAAGACAAAACACGGGCACAAAAGGGCATCATGTGTGAGGAGAAATTTCAAACAATTTGGCATATTAATAGTGCATTAAGCACAAGGCAAGCGGTAGCAAGAGCCGAGGCCAGAGAGGTGGGGGAGCCCAGTCTTGGGGAGCCTTGTGAGGATTCCATTAGATAGTGCAGTTGCTCCAGATGCATGATGTTTTTTTCCATTTCAATTTTCCTGAAATCGGAGTGTAGGGAGAGACCTGCCACTAGGTTGTGATGAAATGGATACTGCCTGTTCATGCAAGAAGGCAAGCCGTGCTGATAATTTCATCCAGTTGGGTCGTCGTTTTTCTCCCAATTACATTAAAATGGCAGCACTGAAATGAAGTTGCTCTATGTACAAAAGGTTGCTTCTGATACTCAACAGAGTAATTGCAGTAAGAAGAAATTACCTAAATTCTTTAGGAACAGAACATAAAATTCCAAGACTGGTTAGAGGAAGGTAAAAGGGTTGAGCAAAGAAAGGTGTTTAAGTAAAGATGACCCAGTTTAAGGAATACTCAGGGTCAGTGAAAGAACCAGAGGTGCAGTGTCACCAGAGTGAAAGAAGAGGGCGCTCTGAGAAGGAATGAGAGATCTGTACGGTCAAACAAAGTAGAGAGGTCTAGTCAGGTGAGGGCCCATTAATGTCCTCAGCAAGGCAGATGGCTTGTTCCAAGTAGGAGGTATCTAGGAGATAAGCAAGCATGGGAGCAAATGTAGGTAACTTAAAAAATCTGGATGCAAAAGAGAAAAAAAAAAAGAAATGAAAGGTACCTAGAAGGAGAATATAGGAGAAGCTTAAGTATGGCTATTTTAAGCTTTATGTAAGGGCCTAAGAGGGAAAGAAAAATGAAGACATATGTTTGGGAAGAATAAATAATGAAACCGGACCTTTGGAGGCAGGATGTTACGGTCACGAGGACAGGTAATTGTCTTAAACATTCTTTGAAATTAGGGAAAATGTAGGGAGGATAGCTGTGAGACACAAGGATATCCGGAAGATAGGTGAGGGTCTGAGATCATACCTGATGGCTTCATTCTTCTTGGGAAGGAAAGGAAGGCGAGTGAACTATGTTGCCACAGCCCAGTGAGAGATGGAGAGCTAGAACAGCCTGGAAAGGCCTTTCCTGCCCTCCCTCCAGCACGCTCAACTAGAAGTCAGAGGGCAAAGAAGTGCAGATAATCTAATCTGTAGAGATCAGATTTCTGGGACATAGGACATGAAAGGTGAAGAAAAGAAATAGCTAGTCCAGTGATAAGCTGATATAAAAGACTGTGCGAAGATGGCTACAGTAAACTCTTTCTATCTCTCTACACATGCTCCTTTGCAATGGGACTCTGCCATTCTTCCCAGAGGGTGGTGAAGTTTATTTCCCTACCCTTGAGTTGGGGCTGGGCTATGACTGCTCTGACTAATAAAATGTGGTGGAAGAGAGGTTTTGTAATAACTCAGCCCAGTTCTCAGGAGGCTCTGCAGCTTTTCCTCTCACCCACCTGAAACACTAGCTGCCATGTAAGGACAACTTCTGGAGAATGAAACATCGTGTGGACACAGAGGCCCAGTCAGGCACGTGATGAAGCCATCTTGGAACATCCAGTTCCCAGTTAAGCAGCCAGATGACTCAAGCCACAAAAGTGATTCAGGCAAGATTGGTTGCTTTAAGGCATTAAATTTGGGGGAGGTTTGTTACACAGCAGCTATTTAGCTATTTAGCTCATACAGCTGGACAACATGGGCCTTAAAGGAGGATGAGAGAAGAACATTCCAACTTTTCCTCTCAGCCCTATGATATTGGGATGTTTAGTAATCTTGCTGTAGTTTTCTTTTTTCTTTTGTAAGCATTTTATTCAAGTGAGAAGCATAACAAACAGTTCAAAATTAAAAATACATTGTAAAGAGATACATTCTAGATCAGTGGTTGCTAGGGGATCAGGTCGGGAGGAAAGCAGAACGAGTATGTGGAATCCAGAGGATTTGGGGGGCAGTTACACTATCCTCTATGATAGTGAATAATATCCAGGGAATGGTGGATCGATGACATACGTTTGTCAAAACTCAAAGAACTGTACAACGCAAAGGGTGGACCCTAATGTAAACCACAGACCTTTAATAATGTATCAACATCAGCTCATCAGCTGTGACAAATTATGGGATATACTATAGTAAGAAACAATAAGGAAAACTATGATCAAGGGAAACAGGATATACGTGTAATCTCTGATCAATTTTCTTTAAACCTAAAACTGCTGTATAAAATAAAGTCTGTTAATACATTCTAGCCTTTTTTCCCCTTGAACCATTCTTTTTATTCTTTAATTTTTTAATGTTTATTTATTTTTGACAGAGAGAGAGAGAGAGAGAGAGAGAGAGCATAAGTGGGGGAGGGGCAGAGAGAGAGGGAGACTCAGAATTCGAAGCAGCCTCCAGGCTCTGAGCCGCCAGCACAGAGCCCGACGCGGGGCCTGAACCCATGGAGTGCTAGATCATGACCCGAGCCGAAGTCAGATGCTGAACCGACTGAGCCACCCAGGTGCCCCGAACAATTCTTAAAACCAAGCCAAATGAAGCCAAAATGGCAGGTGATGGGAGGACAGCAGGGTTCCCTAGGTACCCTCAAGACTTTTACACTTGGTGTAAAAACTTTGTTTTTAATGTGAAAATTACTGTACTCAAAGAAATAGTTTTCTTTTGTACTAGCCTACAAATGAAACAATAATATATAAACATTCCATATTTTGCCTAGAGAAAAATACAACTTAAGAACAACTGAGAAAAAAATCAACTGAGAATTTATTATTTTTTTAAGCATTTTTCTTTTCTGTTTTTTGTTTCTTTTAAATTTTAAGTAGGCTCCACACTCAGTGTGGGGCTTGAACTCATGCCCCTGAGATCAAGAGTTGCACACCCTACCAACTGAGCCAGCCAGACACCCCAAGAACTTATGACTTATGGAAGGTACTTATAGAAGTGCTGCTTACCCCCAAGGAGAACAGTGAAAGTGTCACCATGTTGCTTTTGAAGTGTTTTCATGAAACCTAAAGGATTCTTTTGGAAGTTCAGGGCCTCTCCAAGGTAAGGAAGCCAGCCTTTTATCAATGGAGGCTCACCAGGTCTCCTATGAGAAAAACAAACAAACAAACAAACAAACACAAGAAAAAATTAAGTCCCTATTTTAATACATGTGAGTTATGAATCCACTCTAGAAGTGAATGGATGAATTGCACAGCTAATTCCGTTCTTTTATTCAATGATTCTTATATAATCAAAGACATGGATTTATTGAGCCCCACCAGTATGTGTGGGTTTTGGGGTATACAGTTCAACTCATAGCTTTTGGTGAGCAACTTTTTGAAGAACTTTGTTATCTTGTAAGACTCAAATGGCTGACTGAAATGACAGCTACACTTAGTAACCATTTTATGTATGAGCTCTGTCTGTACTGTTCTGAGTGTTAGATGTCAGGTAGTTCACTTGCCAAAGTAAAGTTCTTTGTTATCAGATGTCACTTTAGGCTAGGATTATATCATTAGAAGAGGGACAATTAATAACCTCGAAAAATCTTTTATGCTGTTGGGAACAGTAAAAACTTCAACATTGTTTCCATGAAGTATATCTTGTTATATCCTTTCATAAAGTTTTTATTCAACTCCAAAATGAATAGGAATATTTATTAAATTTTACAAGACAACATATGAAACACATTCAACGAAACATGGAAATATTGTGAATTAAAAAACAAGTTCCTTCTTTTTTGACCTATAATCCTAGAAAAACTAGACTTCAAAATTTCTTCTTCTTCATTTATTTGGTGAACTCAATCTGATTTAAAGTTAAAAAAAAAAAAAATCCAAAGCCATTTTATCCTAGAAGGGATTAAGACAAATATTCAAGAGAACTCTGATAATTCTCTATCCCATCTGTGAAGATGACTTATACTACAGGCAGTACAACCCATTTTGATTAATCACAAGATATTACTAGCTCAGACCTAATCAAAGTTCAAGATTATGATCATATTCAACATGGACTTTTATGTAGCTAGAGTAACCCTATCAAAAGCTTTTATTTTCCCACATCCCAACATGGTAGAATTAAACTTAAAACATAAACATCAGATCTTTCAGGGGAAAAAGGAAATAAACTAACACAAAATAAACCCAAAGTATGGTAGAAATAAAGGAAAAAGGTATCAAAACTCTTCTTTCTGTTTTTAGAATAAAATTGATTTTTATAATAATTTATAAAATGTATGCTGTTATTTAGATACATATACTTAGAAAGACAATAAACATTGCATAAAAGTGTATATCTTATGCTTCCTCCCTTTCTCTGTTACTTTCTTAAATGCTAACTTTCTCAATGGAGACTTGTTTTTTTGAGAAATTTAAAAGTGTACCAAAAAAGTATTTTAACAGTTAATTCTATATCCATAGATTAAACAAGAGGAGACAACATATATGATTGTAAGGTAGGATCTCCAAATTAGAAACTGCCATAGCATACCGGCTATAAATCAATGGCTTTCAAAATTCGTAAGTGATCTTAGTTCACAAGATTTCCTTTAAAAATATTAACTCTCTTCCTTGGTCTATTTTTACTCTGGTTTGTTTAATGTTGCTTGAATGTTGCATTGTGACAAAGATTTTGAAAGGCTTTTTGTCATATCGTAATTTAATGCAACTAATTTCATCCTCTATGCTCTGTCATTTGGTCCAAAGCTGTATTCTTCACGGGATTTCCGCGGGGGGAAAGGATTGAACTCAGAAATCCAGGGGAATATTAAGTTAATGTTCAGAGTTAGGGAAACACATTAGGAAGCCATTTTACTGTTACAAAGATGAGAGGATCATAATTTCTTACAACTATGTTCATTTTGGCAGCAATAGGCTCAAAAGTATGAAATACCATGTCACAACTACGCATATTTTCAGCAAAAAATATAGTGCTGGTTCATCTTATGACCCATCAAAGACAGACCACAAAAATCTGTCTTCATCAGTACATTTGTAAAAATTATTTAGAGAGGAAAGACATCACCATAATGATCCAGAAAGGCCTGCTGACATATGGCACAGTGTAAATACTGCTATTTGTCTCTCTCATGCTCTGTGACTTTGAAAATGAAATACCCACTGCCCACTGCTGAATGAGAGAATAGATGCCTAATGTTTCTTGGGAATGATCAGGTCCCAAAGCTTAAAAAGAACAGGTTCTGAAGCAACAGTGGGTAATTTAAAAAATAAAAAAAACAAAAAACAAAAAGAAAAACTGTGGTCCATACCCCCTCTTAATCCTGCTCTGATGGTATATACTTCCTCAAATATCCTCTTTACTATTTAAGACACTATAACTATAAGGACACATCTTGTAAATTTTACAAATTAGAGCTTATAAAAGGTTCTCAATGATTAAACCCAAGTTCTTGATTTTTTTTTAGAGAGTTCTCGTGCATGCATGTGCACAAGTGGGGGAGGCAGGGTGGGTGCAGAGGGAGAGGGAGGGAGAAAATTCCAAGCAGGCTCCATACTGTCAGTGCAGAGCCTGACATGGGGCTTGGTCTCACGAACCATGAGATCATGACCTGAACTGAACTCAAGAGTCAGTCACATTGAGGAGGGCCCTTGTTGGGATGAGCACTGGGTATTGTATGTAAGCAATAGAACACGGGAATCTACCCCCAAAACCAAGAGCATGCTGTACACACTGCATGTTAGCCAATTTGACAATAAATTATATTGAAAAAAAACTTAGCAAAAAAAAAAAAAAGTCAGTCACTTAAGTGACTGAGCCACCCAGGCACCCTTAATACTGGGATTTTAACTCTAATACACTAGCTATATAGACACCCAGTTGTTTTTTAACTTAAGAATGATAGGGGCGCCTGGGTGGCTCAGTTGGTTGAGCGTCCGACTTCGGATCAGGTCATGATCTCGTGGCCTGTGAGTTCGAGTCCCGAGTCGGACTCTGCTGACAGCTCAGAGCCTGGAACCTATTTAGATTCTGTGTCTCCCTCTCTCTCTGCTGCTCCCCTGCTCATGCTCTGTCTCTCTCTCTGTCAAAAATTAATAAACATTAAAAGATAAAAAAAAGAAATTTTAACTTGAGAATGATAATATTAACCTTAAATGTTTACCATTCATATATGAAAGTAGTTGTGCTATACAGAACAGGATTAGTTTTCTGGGCTATTCACATACATTGTAACATACGTGATTTTTCTCTTTTATTCTCTGTATGAACTGTTTTCTTCATCAACTCTCCCTGCTATCTATATAAGGAGCTTGGAAGGCATCACTCCCATCTTCACCACAAGAAAAAAGCTGAACAAACTGAATATCAATAACTCTTCTTAGATTCATTACAGAATTGATGCCACCGGGCAAACCACTGCCCTGAAAGCTATAGAGACAGGTGAATACAGAAAATCATAGCTTACTGGGAACAGTGGCTGCTGCTGGAGTCTTTAAGAGAGACACTGAAAAGGGTAATTGACCAATTGCTGGAGACTGAGCAAGGACTAACTTATGATATAAAATCTCCTAAGGGGCCAGACTTACGAGGGCTCCACAGGGCTCACACAAGGAGAAATAGGTAATCTGAATTAGTATGCATCTATCAAATAAATTGAATCAATATATATCTTTTGAAGTTTATTTATTTTGAGAGAGAGAGAGAAACAGCACAAGTAGGGTAGGGGCAGAGAGAGAGGGAGGGGGAAAGATCCCAAGCAGGCTCCACACTGCCAGCATGGAGCCCCATGCGGGGCTTGAACCCGCAAAGCCATGAGATCATGACCTGAGCTGAAACCAAGAGTCAGGTGCTTAACCGATGAGCCACCTAGGTGCCCCTGAATCAATAATTTATAATCTTCCAAAGCAGAAGGCGCCAGGTCTAGAGCTCACTGGTGAATTTTATCAAACATTTGAGGAAATGTTACCAATTCTCTCTAATCTCTTCTAGAAAAGAGAAGCAGAGAAAACACTTCCTAACTCATCCTATAAGGACAGCATTACTCTAATACAAAACCAGACAAAAACATGACAAAAAGGAAAATTATGGATCAACAAAAATAACATAGATTTAAAAATCCTCAACAAAATAATAGTAAATTGAACTCAACAGAGTATAGAAAGGATTATTATACATTAGGAGCAAGTGAAATATATTCTAGGTATTTAAGGCTGCTTCAATATTCAAAAATCAATTAAACGTAATTAATGTAATCCATTAATTCAAAGGGATAAAGAAAAGAAATCATCTGATCATATCAATAGATACAGAAATATCATTTTACAAAATGTAACACCTATTCATGAAAAAATTCTCAGAAAACCAGGATGAGAGGAAAATTCAACTTGATAAAGAACATCTACAAAAAACCTTACAACTAACATCATACTTAATGGTGAGAAACTAAATACTTCCCTGCTAAGATCTAAAACAAGGCAAAGATACCCCTTTCACAACTCCTGTTTGACATTATACTGAAATGCAATAACACAAGAACAGAAAATACAAGGTAGAAGAATTAAAACTGTTTTTATTGCAGATGACATGATTGTCTATACAGAAAATCTCCAAGAATCAACAAAAAAAACCCCTCCTGGAACTAATAAGCAATTATGGCCAGGTAGCAGAATACAACATTAATACACAAAAATAAATTGCTTTCCTATTTACCAGCAGTGAATAAGTGGACTTTGAAAGAAAAGACCATTTACATTGGTACCCATAAAAATGAAATACTTTGGTATAAATCTAAAAAAATATGTACAAAATCTACATAAGAAAAACTACAAAACTTGGAGGAAATAAATCAAATAAAAGTTAAATAAATGGAGAGATATCCCATGCACATCAATAGGGAGACTCAATACTCTCAAGATGTTCGTTCTTCTCAGCTTTATCTACAGATTCAATGCAATCCTGACCAGAACGCCAGAAGATTATTTTGTGGATATTGACAAAACAGATTCTAAAGCTTATATGGGAAGGGAAAAGACCCAGAAGAGCCAATATAATATTGAAGGACAAGAACAAAGTGGAAGGAGTGATACTACTCCACTTCAATACTTATTATAAAGCAATAGTAATCAAGACAGTGTGTTATTGGTAAACAAATAGACAAACAGGTCAGTGGAACAGAAGAGAAAGCCCAAAATTAGACCAACACAAATATAGTCAACCAATCTTTGACAAGGGAGCACAGTAATTCAATGGAGAATGGATAGCCTTTTCAACAAATGGGGGTAGAATAATGGCATCCTCTCACAAAACTAGAAATCTAGACACAATTCTTATACCTTTCACAAAAATTAACTCAAGATAGATCAGAGACCTAATTGTAAAATGCAAAACTACATAAGTCCTAGCAGATAACATAAGAAAAATCTAGATGACTTTGGGGCTGGCAATGACTTTTTAGATACAACATCAAAAGTATGATCCATGAAAAAAAAACAAACAAACAGCTTCATTAGAATTAAAAAATTTTGCTCTGCAAAATACACTGTGAAGAGAATGAAAACCCATGTTTCAAACTGGAAGAGAAATTTTTGCAAAACACATACCTGACAAGGGAGTAACAACCAACATATACAAAGAACTCTTAAAACTCAACAATAAGAAAAAAAACAATTAAAAATGGGCAAAAGATATGAACAGACATCTTATTGAGGAAGACATACAGATGGCAAATAAACATAAAAAGATGCCCCACATCACATATTATCAGAGAATTTCAAATTACAACAGCAGTGAGCTACTAGTACGCACCTATTAGAAGGGCCAAACTCAAAACACTGACTGCCCCAAATGCTGACAAAAATGCGGAACAACAGAAACTCTCATTGTTGGTGGGAGTACAAAATGGTACAGCTACTTTGGAAGCCAGTTTGGCGGTTTCTTATAAAACTAAACATACTCTAACCATATGACCCAGCAACTGTGATCCTTGGTATTTACCCAAATGAGTTGAAAACTTGTGTCCACACAAAAACCTGCACACAAGTGTTTATAGCAACTTTAGTCACAATTGCCAAAACCTGGGAACAATCACGATATCCTTCAATTGGTGAACAGATAAACAAACTGTGGTAAATCTGGTTGGTCGAATATTATTCAGTGATAAAAAGCAATGAGCTATCATGCCACAAAAAGACATGGAAGAACCTTAATCACATATTGCCAAGTGAACTAAGCCAATCCAAAAAGGCTACATACTGTAAAATGACAAGTCTGTGACACTCTGGAAAAGACAAAACTATACCTATTAAAAGATCAGTAGTTGCCGAAGGTTTGGGGGAGAGAGGGATGAACAGGTGTAGCACATAGGATTTTTACTAGAGCGAAACTGTTCTGTGTGTTACTGTAACCATGCACATATGTCATTATACATTTGTCAAAACCCACATAATGTACAACACAAAAATGATCCCTGATGCAAACCAGCACTTTAGTTAATTCTAATGTATTAATATTGGGTCAATTGTAACAAATACACTATACTAATGCAAGATGTTAATATTTGCGGAAATTATGGGGATAGGAAGGTGGGGGGGTTACATGGGAACTCTGCAGTTTCCTCTCAATTCTTCTGTAAACCTCAAATTGCCCTATAAAATAGAGCATATGTATCTCTATAGATATAGATATCTCTCTCTCTATAATAAACTTTAAGCAAGAAATTGTTATGTAAGTTCACATTTTTTTAATTAATATTTTTTAAAAATATAGACAATTCTAAAGTATTAGTATTGGGCAGTGTGTAAACTGATACAAAATGCAGTATTTTTTAAGAGTAAAGAGCTCTAAATTGATGGTTCCCAGAGGAAAGGGGGTGGGAGGATGGGTTAAATAGGTGATGGGAATTAAAGAGTGCACTTCTTGTGATGAGCATTGGGTGATGTGCAGAAGTGTTGAATCACTATATTTTACACCTGAAACTGTATGTTAACTAACTGGAATTGAAATAAAAACGTTAAAAAAGAGTAAAGCGTTCTAGAATCCAAAAAGTGAGACAATTGCTGTGCCTTATCCCTGGCCATGATAAGCCAGTTTCTTGCCATGTCCTCATAAGAGGCCATTGTTAGGGAATCCCAAGCACCTATTTAAGATGTTGGCTGGGCGGAGGATTTTGTACCTTCTAGCTCGGGAAGCTGGTTTTCAATGACCTGTGGGGACTTTGACTAAAGTTAGTTTCTTCCTTGGCATTGTAGGGTTTTTGTCTACTTTGTCTATTAATTATTTTCACTTTAAAGAAAAAGTGAAAAATTTAATCATAAAAGAAATTCTTTTTAAATCTTTTTCTTATTTTTTATTCTTGTTTTTTTGCATTTTTAAAATTTAGTTTGTTAATGTTTTTGTTTACCTTTATTTTTGTCTGGCACTATGTTGATTCCATCATAAAGATCAGTTTTTCAGGTATGCTTTGAAAGTGATTTTCTTTTGAAGTAATTTGGGTCAAGTTTCTCCCTAGCTTTTCCCGGTTTTAAGCTGACATTGGGACATGGTGCCTCCAAGTAAGTGTAACACACCGCCGGGTCTCTCAGTCATCTCTGCTGAGGGAAAGACCCAGGTTGGCAACTACCATGGGCAAGGATATCTTTGCCGAGGTGAAGTTAACCTGACACATCCTGATTGGAAAAGAGATGGTCATGAAGATCATTAACAGGAGTCAATCCTGTTAAGTATCCTATAAAGTCAAAATATTGAGGGCCGTGGATCACCCCAACATTATGAAATTATTTGAAATGATGGAGACAGGAACAGTCTACCTTGTCATGGAGACGCTAGTGAGGAAGGGCTGTTCAATTACCTAGTGGATCATGGCAGTATGAAAGAGAAAGGGCCCCAGGAAAATTCTGCCAGAGAGTGTCTGCTGTACAGTATTGCCTCCAAAAGGGTACTGTCCATAGACCTAAAGGCAGAAAACCAACTATTGGAAACTGACATAAACATCAAGTTTGCAGACTTTTGCTTCAGCAATGAGTTCCCCTTTGGCAATAAGTTGGATGCCTTGTGTGGCAGCTTCCTTATAATGCCTTGAAACTCTTTCCAGGGCCAAAAGTGAGATGGCTCCATGGTGGATGTGTGGAGCCTAAGAGTCATCGTATGTATTCTGGTCATCATATGCCTGCATTTTGATGGACAACTTTTTAAGGATCAGAGAAAGCAGTAGTGAATTCACCATATACATATATATATATATATATATATATATATACACAATATACACCACATACATATACATATATATATATGTGTATATATATATACAATATATACTATATATATATATGTACACACACGTATATGTATATATCTGTAAGTTAATAAAGCAGTTAAGTAACCATAGGCACAACAGTATTTTCCTCAAAAAAATGTGGTAAGGGATATAATACAAAGAGAAAGCGCGGGGATACTTTAAGATGTTAATGGTCATTATGCTTGGTGGTGAGATTATGGGAGTTTGGAAGCTGGTGTCTTCTAATTTGCATGATACAAACATACTTCTTTGAAGAGTATTTGGCATTTACTTGTAAAATGTCCCTCAATTTGGGGTGTCTGATGTTTTCTCATGATCAGATCGAGGTTGTAACGTTTTGGGAAAGAATCTCACAGAAGCGATGTGCCTTTCTCAGTGTATTGTTTTTGAAGTTTAAAAACAAATGCTATTTTACTGTTAAAATTAAAGCCATGTATAGAAGGCAATGTCTTGTAACATGTAGGTGATGGCAAAAAAGTACACTCTACAAATGAATCAAGGATTGATTCTAAAAATGAGCTCCACATTCCTAATTGGGTGAGCAGAGAAAAAGGCTGGGATTCCCCACAAGGACAAGGAGCACCCTTCCCACTCACACTCCAAAAGAGAAGAGCAGACACCAGGGTCGGACTCTGTTAACTGTACAAAATACGGACACACAGTGCCACCTGAGATACCTCATCACTTCCAGGTGATGTACTAATGAGGCGGGCAGAGTTGGTTTCTGTGATACCCATGAGAGGGCAGGGTGTTCTTTATAAATGGAGTTGCAGCTAGTGGACTATGACAACTGGGGCCCCTGAGCGTCTTTTCAAGGCTGCACTCGGACAAAGAAACTGTGGCGCAGAGCTCACTGCCTCTGTTCCCTCACAAAACCCCAGCGCATCTCACGCTTACAGTTAGGGAGTCGGTTAATTTTTTCCTCCTTGTGTATGATGATTCATAGATTCTTTAGGACTCTTAATTCACATGTTGAACAAAAATGATCTGCTTAGTATTTGTTTACTGCAAGAATCGCAACTATCGTAATCTCTTTTCAGGATGAACATTAATCCAACTCTGTCTAGAAAAATTATGCAATTCATTACCATAAGTAATCTCTATTGTACCCTGTGATTAACCTTCACTTTCTCCCCGGTTTTATAATCTTGCAAATCCACTGGTGCTGTGTGATTGGCATCTGGTGTTCATAAACCTGCCTCACAAAGAATCAATGAAAAATCTCTACATAAAAATGTCATTTTTCAGTCTATCAATGATTCAACCCTCTGTTCCTTGGTGACTTTCGTACCACTCTAGAAAGTTCTGTTAACTTTGCAGCTCACAAACAAAGCCTTTACTCTTGAAAATGTTTTGTCTCTATCAGGATGGCAATTGGCAGTAGCAAAGGTATCACTGTTCAAGCACTTTTGATCAAAGTATTAAAAGTAACACAATGTAAAAGCCAGCAATGCTGAATGGTCACAAATTTCCCCATTATTGGCATGGAATCATAGCAAAACCAAAATGAACATGACTATATCTTCACACCCATAGAGAGTAACTTTTGAAGCCATATTCCAGTTGAACCTTTAGCTGTCAGTTCATCTCTGTGATTGTGTCATCCGAATAAAGCTTTTGTCTGTGGAATGTGCCTTGTAAACTCAATTCCATTAGCAGATTTATACTAATGCCTTGATCAAGTGAGTGATTTGTAAGTGCTTCTTTGGATAAGAAGCCAAACCACATCCATGTAGGATTTTACTCAGAGAAGTCTATGATTGAGCTTTTTTTTTTTTTTTAAACTGGGACAGATGCCCAGTTTGGCACCAGTAAAATAATGTCAAGGCATATTAAAAAAAAAAACAACAAAAAACCCAAAGCAAAAAACAACAAAACAAAAGCCAAAAACCAAAACCAAACCAAAACAAAAAAACAAGTCTCAAGCATGCCCCACAATAACTACAACACTGGAAGACGTTTATGAACTTGACCTAGTTCAAGCCCTCATCCATTCTCATGTACACTGTTGCAATAGCCTCCTGATGGCTATTGATAGCTCAGGTTCCAGGCTCTACCAACTACCATCAGTTTGCTGACTTTGGCCAATTTATTTAACCTATCTGTGCCTTGGATTTCTCACCTGTAAAACGGATATACTGTTGAAATTTCTTCACGTGACAAATAAGAACTGAAGGCAATGACTGGCATATAGCAAGCCCTCAGAATGTTAGCTGCTGTTATTACTGTATTATTGTTATTGATCTCCAGATCACTAGCAGGGATCATCTAAAATACAAATCTAATTGTGGCTCTTTCCCGATTTCTCTTTCCAAAAAGTTTTCAAGAATACTAACTTTTAAGATATTTTTTTTTATTTGCTTTCATACTTTCTTTTCTTGCCTAATTTAGGTATTAGTTTAGGGTTACCATATTTGGTTTGCTGGTCAGAGGATGGGGCACCAGAATCATCTACCCACTTGGGGAGAAATGACAACTTTTCAGGCTTTTCATTCTCTGAGCAAATCCACTTACAGGGACAAAAGAGGCAAAGAAGAGCACTGTATCTTAGGAGAAAGCCAGTCAAGAATGTTTAAACAGCTTAGACAATTCTGAAAGAGGGAAATCGATTCATAATTGAAAGTTATTTCAATTCCTTAATTAAAATAGAAAACCATGCAACTGATTTTGTAATTTCTGAGATGATCAGTTGCTAATTTATTTTACAGATAGGATTTGATTGGACTTCATGGAAGAGATATCAATTCCATTAACTCATCATTTCTTACATTTGATTAAATTGTTTGATTTTGAAATGTTTAATAAAAAATCAGAACCCACAGTTTTGTGAAACTGAATTATACTAGAGGGCTAACTCAGAAAGCCTTGGTAATAACAATATAAAGATCAATGCCCACAATATATGAATGCATAGTCAAGGGTGCCTGAGTGGCTCAGTAGGTTAAGCATCTGACTTTAGCTCAGGTCACAATCTCACAGTTCATGAGTCTGAGCCCCGCACTGGGCTTTCTGTTGTCAGCACACAGTCCTCTTCAGATCCTGTCTCCTCTCTCTGCCCCTCCCTGACTCGTGCATGCTCTCTCTCTCTCAAAAATACATAAACATTAAAAAAATAAAAATAAATGCACAGGCAAGTTATCAGGTGACATTTCAACAACCAAAACCAATGAAGAAATAGTTTCAAATGTTGAAGGTCAACACTAAAATAATGAAGCACAGCTTATCAGAACCATAGGAAAAGCAATACAAGGGTACTTGTTTGCTTAGGTGGAGGCTCATAAAAAAGCCCAAGGACCATATGCCACATCTGCTTCATAATGCAAGAAGTCATAGCCATACTTTATATTGAGTAAACTATTAGCATAGCAAACGCTAATACTATCTCTATATTTGTAACACAGTGCGTGGCACCTAGAAAGGCAATGTTTTGACTTTGTCGTGAATTAAAGGACTTTTCAACAGGAAAAAAATACTCTTCAAAGACTGGTTCCTAACTTTGGCTTATGATTTATTTTAGGTCACTGTATAAAAAGAATGTGTGACTACCTCAAGAAATCCATCATCACTAATATTACAACATGGAACGTGGAAGACCCGGCATCATATTTGTATACAGAAATCATAAGGTCTGCAAATTCTAAAATTAAAGATAGCCTCTTCTTTATTTTAAACATAATGCTTGCAGCATCCTTTGCTCATGCTATCCTTTCTTATGTGCACCCTTTCACTGTTTTGTGAAATAAATTTTCAGTATTTATAGCAGAATCATTATTGAGGTAATGCTCAATTGCTTTGTTTTTGTGTTTGCCTTGTTTTCTGTGTATCCATCACTAATTTTTATCAATCTCTTTCAGTACTCTCTAAAATCTTTCTCAATATGGTCAGACATATGGTCCTGTAATTTTCATATAGTGCCTCTCCTATTTTCCATCAATTTTTCTTTTGCTCCATTTAATGACTTTCTGGACTTAATCCCTTTCACAGATTATTTTATTTCTAATCTTAGATTTCTAATTTCACAGACTTCTTTTGTGCTGATTACACATTATACAAATTAAATTCTGTTCTTGTTTTATGAATGCAATTTCTTCTCTTATCTCTCTAAGACTGATAAATATAATTTGGGGGGGGGGCGGGAATTTTCTTCTGTCCCTGAATTATCTATTTCCTTGAAGTCCCTCTTTTTATTTATTTATTTATTTATTTATTTATTTATTTATTTAATGCTTTCTCTCTTTCATGATGGAAGCTTTCTTCAGTATCTCATGATCCTTAGCTTTTTTTAAGATTTAAAAACAAGGCTGTGTGTGTGTTGGTAGGGCTGATGGACTTCACCATATTGTGATTAGAAGGGGACCTAGTCATTTTAATGAACTACCTATCTTTTGCTAGTTAAATGGATGAAGCCATCACCTACCATGAATTTTAATTTTGCTTTCAGGGACTCTGGGAATAAAATATAATATACAAATATAAATAAATACACTTCATATAAAGAGTTAACATTAATTAATTTTGAATTTGTCTTAACTATAGTTTTTTGGAGATTACTGCTAAAGTCATTTGTAGTCATGTTTGTAGATAAAAAATTTAGAGTCCATTTCTATTTACAGTGGTGAGCATAGATAGTATATTTCACAATATGAAAGGCTGGCATTAGAAGTCAGAAAAGAGGGGCAAATGATGGGTTCTACAGTTATGCAAGTTTGTCAGTTAAAACTACAGGTTAGAGTAAGGGATTTTATTATTTCACCGTTCCCAAAATTAGTCCAACACTCCTGTAAGTGATATTATCTTGTTTTAGGGCTGGAGGGATTAGGGAAGACTGGCAGAAAAAATTGAAGTGCAGATATATTCTTTTTTCTCATTGGGGAAGGGTGTGTGTGTGTGTGTGTGTGTGTGTGTGCACGTGCATGCTCATGCATGTACATGTAACTATGTTTTGAATTGTGACTTAAACAAAGTGATGCCAAAGTCAGTAAAACATGAATTCTTTCCACAGACCACCCTCCAAATGGCAAATTTTTAAATTCCCAATAGAGTAAAAAAGCAAAGATTCATATCTTTCTCCTAGTTCCTCAGATACTTCTTCATCCCTTCTCAGAAATACGTGAGTTTTGACAAGACTCATGCACCTATAGAAGGTGTTTTTTCTCTCCTCTATAAATAGGGTATGACCTATAAAAACAGAAGCCACTATATGATCTGTAAATGACCATTCTACCATCTTGAGAGCTTACAGATAATTCCTCATAAGTGTTTAATGACTGTTAATGAGCATTTAAAATTCATTCTGCTCCTTTCCTAGAATTAAAAATTCTATCCTCGCAATCCCTATCAAAATAACACCAGAATTCTTCACAGAGCTAGAACAAACAACCCTAAGATTTGTGTGGAACCAGAAAAGACCCCGAAGAGCCAAAGCACTCTTGAAAAAGGACATCAAAGCTGGACGCATCACAATCCTGGACTTCAAAATAAATTACAAAGCTGTAATCACCAAGACAGTATGGTACTGGCACCAAAACAGGCACTCAGATCAATGGAACAGAATAGAGAATCCAGAAATGGACGTACAAACATATGGCCAACTAATCTTTGACAAAGCAGGAAAGAATATCCAATGGAATAAAGACAGTCTCTTCAGCAAGTGGTGCTGGGAAAACTGGACAGCGACATGCAGAAGAATCAACCTGGACCACTTACACCATACACAAAAATAAACTCTAAATGGATAAAAGACCTAAATGTAAGACAGGAAGCCATCAAAATCCCAGACGAGAAAGCAGGCAAAAACCTCTTTGACCTCAGCCGCAGCAACTTCTTACTCAACACGTCTCCAGAGGCAAGGGAAATAAGAGCAAAAATGAACTACTGGGACCTCATAAAAAAAAAAAAAATAGCTTCTGAACAGCGAAGGAAACAATCAGCAAAACTAAAAGGCAATTGACAGAATGGGAGAAGATATTTGCAAATGACATATCAGATAAAGGGTTAGTATCCAAAATTTATAAACAACTTATCATACTCAACACCTGAAAAGCAAATAATCCAGTGTAGAAATGGGCAAAAGACATGAATAGACACTTCTCCAAAGACATCCAGATGGCCAACTGACACATGAAAAAATGCTCAACATCACTCATCATCAGGGAAATACAAATCAAAACCAAAATGAGATACCACCTCAAACCTGTCAGAATGGCTCACATTAACAACTCAGGCAACAACAGATGTTGGCGAGGATGTGGAGAAAGAGGATCTCTTTTGCACTGCTGGTGGGAATGCAAACTGGTGCAGCACTCTGGAAAACAATATGGAGATTTCTCAAAAAATTAAAAATAGAACTACCCTACAACCCAGCAACTGCACTACTAGGTATTTATCCAAGGGATACAGGTGTGCTGTTTTGAAGGGACACATGAACCCCAATGTTTATTGCAGTGCTATCAACAATAGCCAAAGTATGGAAAGAGCGCAAATGTCCACTGATGGATGAATGGATAAAGAAGATGTGGTATATATTATATTACTCGGTAATCAAATCTTGCCAAATCAATCAAATCTTGCCATTTGCAACTATGTGGATGGAACTAGAAGGTATTGTGCTAAGTGAACTTATTCAGAGAAAGGCAAATATCATATGACTTCACTCATGTAAGGAATTTAAGGTACAAAACATATGAACATAAGGGAAGGGAAGCAAAAATAATATAAAAACAGGGAAGGGGACAAAATATAAAAGACCCTTAAATATAGAGAACAACAGAGGGGAGGGGATGTGGAAGGGGGTTGTGGAAGGGGGGGATGGGCTAGATGGGTAAGGGGCATTAAGGAATCTACTCCTGAAGTCATTGTTGCACTATATGCTAACTTGGATGTAAATTAAAAAATAAATGAATTAACTAAAAAATAAGTAATACCAAAATGGTAATCAACAACAACAAAATTCTATCTTCTTATTTCCAATGAATTTTATGTAAAGTGTGTGTGTTATCTATCTCTCTGTATCTAACATCTATCTATCTATCTATCTATCTATCTACTATCTCTATGTGTGTGTATCTACCAATATATAAAAATTATGGTATTTTATATAAGCATATTATATATATATTATGTATATATTATATATGTATGATGTATAATTATATTAATATTATATATAATATATATTATATATTATAATATATAATATATATAATATGCTTACGGCAGGGCAAGACCATTAAAAACTAGGGACAAATATATTAAGAAGTCTTATAATTCTACAATAAGGAGACAATCCAATAAAAAAACAGGCAAAATATATGAATAAATACTTCAACAAAGAAGATACACAAATGGCCAATAAGCACATGAAAGATGCTCAACATTAATCTTTAGGGAAATGCAAATTACAAACTAAAATGAGATACTACTATTCAGTTGCTAAAATGGCAAAAATCAAAAAGAATGACTGTGCCAGTGTTGGCAAAGATGAGAAGAAATTGGAACTGTCATATACTGCTGGTAAGAATATGAAACAATACATTCACTTTGGAAAAAAGGCAAGAAATTTCTTATAATGTAAAACATACACTAATAGTACAACCCAGCAATTCCAATCCTAGGTGTCTCTTTACCCAAGAGAAATAAAAACATACGGCCACACAAAGACTTGTATGTGAATGGTCATAGGTGCATTAATCATAGCCAAAAATTAGAAACAATTCAAAAGTCCATCAACTACTAAGTAGATAAAAAGTGGTATATCAGCAATAAGAAAGGAACAAACCACTGATGTATGCAACAACACTGATAAACCTTAAGAGCATTATGCTAAGACAAAGAAGCCAGGCACATAACTTTAATTATATGAAGTTTCTAGAAAAGATAAAAAAAATAGTGGTGGAAGGTAGATCAGTTCTTCCTTGGGATTGAGGGTATGAGCAGCAATTAAATGCAAACAGTCATAAGGAAACTTTTTGGATGTCGGAAGTATTCTAAACTGGATTGGGATAATGGTCGCACAACTGTATCAATTTCTGAAAACTCATCAAGCTGTACACTTAAAGTGAATGAATTTCATGGTATATAAAGAATATCGCAATGAGCCAGCTGTAAAAAAAATGTGGTTCATTGTATGATTGTTTTTGTACTTCAGTTATCAGGCAAGTCTTTAAATAAAATGTATCATGCCAAAAATTATGTTTAAATTTCTGTTATTAATCAAAGAAAAAGCAAGGAACACTTAACAGAACTTACATAGTAGGTTTCAAGTTAGATCTCAGCAATTTTTGTACCATTTCTAAATATGAAGACATACATTTTTATTTTTATATTTTCTAAACAAACGTCACTAAAATTTTTTTTTATGTTTATTTATTGAGAGCGGAGAGAGACAGAGCACAAGTGGGGGAGGGGTAGAGAGCGAATGAGACACAGAATCCAAAGCAGGCTCCAGGCTCTGAGCTGTGCACAGAGCCCAGCGCGGGGCTCCAACTCACAAACCGTGAGATCATGACCTGAGCCGAAGTCAGACACTTAACTGACTGAGCCACCCAGGCACCCTGAAAAATCTCTTCTTTAATGATTTTGCTGAGCCATCTATATGGCTTCTGCAGAATTCCATAAGTAGAACAGGGTACTGAAATTGCAAGAGTTTTGGGAGACTCATCATGTGTCTTACAAATAAGAAAACAGAATCAGAGAAGTAAATTAATTTGTCCAGTCACGCAGCAACAAACCAGCCAAAAAGATCAAAGTCCAGGTCTCCTGACTCCCAGTCCAATGATTTGTTCTCTGTACCACATTATCCAAAGAAAGATAGGCACATAGTCAGGGTTAAGGGGGTCCTGACTTTCTGAAATCAGATTTTTCTCTTTTCCGATATGTTCTGCACTTGCAATGAGCCCAGAGGTGATAATCCTATAAAGTAAATAAACATAAGATGTTATCTCCCATAGGGCAACTTCTGTTTGTGGCTAAATGAGCCAAGATGAAGAAACACTTCAAATAAAAGACTCAGCTGGAATAACCTAGAGAAGAGGTTGCTTAGCTTGAAAGGGAGTCTGGCACGTAGCCACTATGATTCATAAACTATAATGTAATAAACTTGTATGAACAAAAATCTAATTTCCATATTCAACACTGGTTACCTGAATGAGCCATATAAGAGCAAATTTTTGGAAACAGCATTAATTCTCTGGAAACAAAATGAGCCACTTGATACAAGCCAGAGTTTGGTAGCTCATGGTTTCAGATTCTACAACCTATACATTCCTATTCTGCATCTCCAGATTCTGAGAGGTATCTCTAGAAACTTCTTAAACTAAATCTTAGTCTAGTTTAATGTCTGTGTTTTAAAACACCTCCAACTGATTAAAGTATAATACAAGGTCAAAAATTAGGCATCTGAAACAAAAGAAAAGATGAGGACATCTGAGTCTCAGAAAGTTTTCATCTTTCAATACCATTAACTCAGAGAGCTGCATTGTTTGTAGCAAAATGACAGAGACTGAAGAATTTGTGGCACCAAAGTTCTCAGGGACTAGAACCAGCAGTATTTATCCCAAAGGATTCAGGCAAACTAATTCTTTTATTTTTTTAATGTTTATTTATTTTTGAGAGAGAGGGGGACAGAGCATGAGCAGGGGAGGTCACAAAATCCAAGAGAGGGAGACACAAAGTCTGAAGTAGGCTCCAGGCTCTGGGCTGTCCACACAGAGCCTGACATGGGGCTTGAACTCACAAACCATGAGATCATGACCTGAGCCAAAGTTGGACGCTTAACTGACTGAGCCACCCAGGTGCTGCCCCTGTTTTTAAAAAAAAATTTTCAGGCAAACTAATTCTTAACCAAAATCTCAGTTAACCCCTGCAAAAAATGAATATGAGAACTCGATATCTCTTAAACATAAATTTTTAAGGAACTTGCTTAAGGGCTGTGGTAAATTGCAGTAGTGTTTAAAATACCCAGTTCCTTCCTGTAGAAGCACTATTCACTGATGTCTTATTGATGCCAGACTTAACCATGTGACTTCCTTGGCCAGTGAACTGTGAACAGTGATACATGCTGCTTCCCAGCAGACGCTTTATGAGCCATCACATGGTTCCACTATGTTCTCTTCCTATTGACACAAGTTTAAAAATATCCCACGTGAAGATTCTCCTTAAATTTGGAACCTGGGATGGAGACTATGACTCACGGTGAACATAAAGATTGAACAAGAAATAAATCTTTCAGTTGTAAGCCACTCAGCTATTTGTCACTGTACTATAACCTAGCCAAATGTGACTGAAACAACAGTTAAACAAAAAAGAATGTTCTGATTAATGGACTACATGGTACTTTGCAAAATGAAAATGTTGATATATACTCCCATTTCCTAGACCGATGTTCTCCAAAACTTTTGATCCAACGTGTACCTTATGATATACAAATACATGTATATGTATATGGCTATGTAGATATACCTAAAAGTCAGAAAACAAAACTTCCTCTCATTATTTAAAAAAAAAATTTTAATGTTTATTTATTTTTGAGAGAGAGAGAGAGAGATACAGAGTATGAGTAGGGGAGGGGCAGAGAGAGAGGGAAACACAGAATTTGAAACAGGCTTCAGGCTCTGAGTTGTGAGCACAGAGCCCGACGCGGGGCTTGAACTCACAACCTGTGAGATCATGACCTGAGCTGAAGTCGGATGCTTAACCAACTGAGCCACCCAGACGCCCAAAACGTTCGCTTATTATGTGTGATGTACTCCGATATTTTCTCTTCTATTTTACATTTTTTAATGTTTGCTGGAACTCACTAAATCCATTTCAAGTCTCACTATTGGGTCACAAACCATTACCCTACTTTCTACCCATTGTCTCTCTTGTTGAATGATCCTTCAATGTGTCTTCCTATTATTTTTCCTCCCAAATTTTAATCCAATAGTACTTGACCCTGAATTTACCATAGAACCACCAGGAAGATTTTTTAAATATACTGCTCCCCAACAAGAGATGGTGATTTTTTGGTATGGTCTAGAAACCATTATTTTTAACATTTGAGAATTCCTCAATTCTTTTCTCAGAGGAAGGTAAGAGAAAGAGCCACCATCACAGTATGGCTAAGGCCTGGCGATGATGCATGTCAAATGACTTGTACCTGGGATAATCAGCAAAATTTTAACCTTTTTGCTTTGTATCCAAATTATACCTAGCTGCAGAACGTTTTAAAATGAATTGCTGTAACATATCTTCAGTTATCAGTTTTCATATAAATCATTTGGCCATATATTTGTTTTATACTAATATGCATGCTTCTGTTCCTGAAAATCTGCCACCTTAATTTGGCCTCCCAGTCACAGAAGGTCCTGAAATTGTCTCTTATCTGATCATATGGCTCCTCTTAGATGCCAATGATTTCAAATAAATTTTGGCTACTCATAGCAATCTCAATTAGTTGGGTCATCCATAATCAATGGATCGATCAATTCATCAATTCAAACAATTATTCTGTACTCAATCTGTGTCAGACTCTACTCTATATGACAAGGGCACCAGGAAGGATAAGAGACACAGGATCTTCCCTGTGAGAGCTCAGTGTTGATGTAGGTAGGTTTTAACTACGTACACAAAGATAAGATACCGAAGTACCCTGTAGTGACTGTGATGACAGGGGTTATTTTGGATTACATACTCTACTTGTCGCTCACTTCTTATTTCGATTTCAGATTGTCAGAAGCTTCTGTAACTCATTGTTCCTTATCGTTAGTCTGTATTGAATTTAGCACCCTGGTTCACACATCTGTTTCTCTTTGCTGTGTATCTGGTGTCCATATATCCTCCCCAAGGAATACTGTTGCTCAACAGAAATACAGTGATGATTGAACCTGTCCTGGCCACGTAAAATCACGCTCAAATACCCAAATAAACATGCAACTCCCAGAATTACTTATTCACAGTCCTGCAGGACGTACTTGCATCTTTTCTCAACACATGTCATTAACACATTATTTAACTTCTGTGCTTGTTAAGTGGTGTTTCTATGGCCCCTTTCTCATTGTTATCTCTGTACCTGTGAAGTGGGAACTTCGAATATTTCATTCATTCTATTTTGTTCCAGCCTTTGCAAGGCAATGGCAACTCTGTAATAATTATTTTTTGTAATGTGATAATAACCATATCATAAGAAGGTAATGTTGAAAGTAGTTTAGTGAAAGGTGTTGGAATACTTTACCTATGTTTGAACTAGAAGACACTGTATCCCTTTTCTCAAAATTTAAATTTCTAAAACGCATACTGCAATTTCTGCTGAACGAGATTTGGGAGAGTCAAGTGATTGGTAGATTCCATGCTCTGAAGCAATCAACTGTCAGCCTTCCAGAGTAATCTGAGATTTAAAAATATGATATGAATGATACCTTGATGCCAATAAGCATTAGCATCAGCCTTCCATGCCCACATGCTCTAGAATCTGTGCATATGTTTCAAATAAAATTACTCCTCAGTGTATTTAATTTCAAAATAAACAAGGACATAAGTCAACAGAAGCTTCTCTCTAATACTACCACTCCCAGAAGAAAGATATATGTTGGATGCTAAATATGGGTCAAGTTTATTCAAACTGTATACCAGCCCCTAATAATAAAATAAAGCAAATAGGTATAACTAGATGTGTTACTATAAACTGCCTTACTGTTCTAAAAATAATTAGAAACAAAGTCACAGATCACTCATATACAGAAATCCTTAATTCTTTATGCCACAGGTAAAATCATTTTCTAACATAGCCTGGCAAAGATTTTTTAAACTTTAAATTGTAACAGCTTTGACATTTATTTTTTAATTTGAATCTTCTGAGAAATTTGCAATTCAAAATGTAAACTAACAGCAACAGAAAATTTTGTTTGGCCTTCACAGGGCCTTTCATCCAAGTTAAAATAGAGAGTGCTTAGGAATTTCCTCTATAGCACACTGTGGGGCTGGGCCTGGAGGAAGTCAATGACCTGAGGAATCTTTACAGTTTGCACTAGGGGCATAAAAGGTAATTACAAATACTGATTTCTTAGATTATAAAATAAATAAAGGTGGATTTGAGGTGAGGGCAGAAGAGCAGCTGAGACCATCCGTGATGTACACTGATCATCTGAGCTTTGAGGAAATGACACTTGGAGAGTGTCTGTGGTGATTCTTCCGAGGTGGTTTCTCTTCCCCCTGATGGCACTAGGAAGATACGGCTCATTCTTCCATTTTGCAGCCACAGACTGAGACCTTTGCCTCCCAGTCTTGCCTGCTGCACTCTTCACCCACAAGGCTCTGATTGGTGAAGCTGTTTCCATAATAGGCTGAAGCTATTTCCATAAAATAAAACACTGTGCGGGGCGCCTGGGTGGCGCAGTCGGTTAAGCGTCCGACTTCAGCCAGGTCACGATCTCGCGGTCCGTGAGTTTGAGCCCCGCGTCCGGCTCTGTGCTGACTGCTCAGAGCCTGGAGCCTGTTTCCGATTCTGTGTCTCCCTCTCTCTCTGCCCCTCCCCCGTTCATGCTCTGTCTCTCTCTGTCCCAAAAATAAATAAACGTTGAAAAAAAAATTAAAAAAAAAATAAATAAAAAAACAAAACACTGTGTGGTTGGAAGATGATCTGGGGAAAGTGGATGAACATATTGAGACTCTGGAATTCAAAACAAATATTGCAATGCTTCCAAGGTTGGTAATCTTGGTGGCTAAGAGCACAAGATTTGGAGCCTGTCTGGATTTGACTCCTGATTTCCACCCACTCAATGGATACTCTTGAGGCAAACTCTCTCTGTAACTTGGCTCCATTTTCTGCAAGGTAGGGCTAATGATACCTCCTCCCTTACTGGGTGGTTGTGAAGATTCAACGGAATATATAAAATATTTAAGAACACTCAAGCTCAAAAGAAAGGTTCTATCAATGACAGCTATTACTGTGAATCACATATAACCTATCCTGAAAATTGATTGATGAGATTATGGAGATGTAGACAGGCTATGACTTGCAAACATCCTAAGATAAAAAGACTCAAAATATAAATCGTGGCCTCTTGACTCCTAGCCTACGTTTTTTTCCAAATTACTAATATCCCCAAACTTTAGTTCTTCAAAAACCATTGTCAAAAAGGTTAGCCACATCCACGAAACAGCTGCTCATACTATTTTCTTAGTATCCTTTTTTAAATGGGCTCACTTCTTTTGGGTAAATAAATCAACACCATACAGAAAAATAAAACATTGCAATTAAATTCTAGCTAGCTATTCTAGTCTGCTCAAAGCTCCAAGCCCAGAACCTGTTCTTGGTCTACAAGGAAGATTAGCAAGTGTTATGAGCAGAGAATACTTGGTTCTTTGGTCTTTGACTTCATAAGGTTTAAAGCAAACTACAAGGGGGCTAACTTTTTCACAGGGTGATTTGACATTGATGTCACAATCACAATTGCCTCCTGACCTTGGTAGGCTCACTGCTCTTTGGGAAAAGCTGTCTAGGCCATGCTGTGTCCTGGAGAAAGGCCCTGGGGAGCAAACACCAGAAACATAGCCAGGCCTCATTTGCTAAGACACCAGTGAAGTTTCTCATTCACCACCATAACTCAACATACAAGGTAATAAGAAGTGCTCTAATGAAGTCACAAAACCAAAGATAAAACCATTTTAACCAACAAGAATTCACTCGTTGAAGAGACCGGGGTGGGGCAGGGGGTGGGGGGGAAGCCCAATCATGCAAGATTTTCACACAGAACTCAGAGGTTTTGGTTTCTGGATCCCATGTATTGATGTTAAGAAGTATTCCTATGTGGTGCTGTCAGCTTTATAATAAGGTGATCTCACAAGTGCCCTGTGATTGGGGAAATCACTGAATTTTAAGCCACCACAAACACATTAAACTTTAATTTAAGGACTCTCAAAACTGAAGGCAAAGCAAACAGTGACAATGCATCCTTGTGGTGCTGGAGCCGTCTGTGATGGTCACGTCCCCGTCCCCAGGCCCAGAGCACAGCCACCCTGCCTCAGGGCTCTCTATTTAAAGTTTTGATTACAAAGGTTTGGCGTTTATAAAAAGCAGCGTGTAAAGCAAAAACAAAAACAAATCAACGTGAGACGCTTTGGGTCGCATTTCAATTGACTGAAGGAAGCAGGTAAAACAGGTAATCTGAATTAATCTGAAAAACAGGTAATCTGAAAAACAGGTAATCTGAAAGTTCAGCGGACTTTCACACCACCTTGTTACTTTGGCTTTTTCACTTGAGAAGCCTATAACTAAAACGGGTTCTCTAGAAAGTGGCCTGAGGGTGTCAGTAATCTCTGGTATGAAATGCTGTGGCCAATTAGGATCCATTTTTCCTTAGGGGGAAAACTTTAACATTGGAGGGTAAAAAGGCTGAGGCCCTCTCCAACTTTTGCGGAAGTTCAGGGCTCTCTCTTTGGTGTTCTGTTTGTTTTGTTTTTTTTAAGTCCATTTATTTATTTTGAGAGAGAGAGTATGTGCGTTAGCAGGGGAGGAGGAGGAGAGAGAGAGAGAGAGAGAGAGAGAGAGAGAGAGAATCCCAAGCAGGCTCCATGCTGTCAGCACAGAGCCCAGTGCGGGGCTCAAGCTCATGAACCGTGAGATCATGATCTGAAATCAAGAGTCAGAGTTGCTTAACTGACTGAGCCACCCAGGTGCCCCAGTTCTAATTGTTTTTGATACCTCTATTATACTTGGCATGCGGTGTGAAAATGTTGTTGTGATGTGGCAGGCACTGGCACTACTCCATGACCTTCTTGTTGGGAAGAACCATGTCTTTCTCTTCCTTTTTCTTCCAGCGCTGGCCAAATTCCTTTAATTAGTAGGGGCTCAAAATGTATGTTAAAGAGATGCCAGAATAATTAAATTAGATCTTAGAAATCTATACTCATTGTAGAGACATTATAAAAAGGAGGTAATCCAAAGTCACCTGTAATCCAGCCACTCCAAAACAGTATCATTAGCATATTAATGTACATCTTAAGGATAATATATACAGACAGCCCTTGCTTTACACAGTAGTGCAGGACCATAAAACTGTGTAAGATGAAACCATGCCAAGTGACCGTAAATATAAAATTATTATTCTGTGGTCCTTTGAAGTTTTTGTCAAAGCACTAAAATCTCTCCTATTGTTGGCCACAAATGTATAGGAATGTGAACCTAATAGTAAAATTAGCATTTATTTAGTCCAAAGTAATTTAAAACATTAGAAATACTGGGGCGCCTGAGTGGCTCAATTGGTTAAGCGTCCAACCTCAGCTCTGGTCGTGATCTCACAGTTTGTGGGTTCAAGCCCCATGCTGGGCTCACTGCTGTCAGTGCAGAGTCTGCTTCAGATCCTCTGTCCCTCTTTCCCTCTGCCCCTCCCAGCTTGTACTCTCTTTCAAAAAAAACCCAAAAAAACAACCCCCCCCCACACACAAAACCCACATGAGAAACACTGAAAAGTAACTTCTTTTACTGAAAAAGCTTGAGCAGTTTGAGCAGTGGTGGTTGCCTTCTTGTCACATAACTGAGATATGGTGTATCTTCTCTGTGCCCTGGCCAATTGTCACATCCCTTTCTCCATTTGGATCAGCCCCTTTTCTTTTAAGGTTTATTTATTTATTGTGGGGTGGGGGGAAGAGTGCGTGTCTGGGCACGAGTGGGGGAGGGGCAGAGAGAGAGAGAGAGAGAGAGAGAGGGAGAGGGAGAATACCAGGTAGGCTCCATCTTGTCAGTGCAGAGCCCGAGGCGGGCTCGATCTCATGAACTGTGAGGTCATGTTGGCTCCTAACATTTGATCCTTTGAGCTTTCAGTGCTGTGCACTATCGCTGAGAGTTCCTTTCACCTGAAGTAAATTATTCGCTGCGGTTGCTTCCCTGGGGAGAAGCCACTTTTCTCCTTTACGCTCATGAGCTCCCTTCCCTGAGCCCTTCTGCTGCCCATCCAGAGCCTCTGGATGGTGGCTGTGCATTCCCCGGCTCCGTGGTTTCTTCTCTGTCTCCATTCACATTAAATTCACATCTTGCTTGCATTGTTGCTACTTTTGTCTCTTTGCTGCCCTTCATCTTTCTTGGTCAATTCTTTCTCAAGCATCCGAGCTTCCACCTGAAGAAAGGTGGCACCACAGCTACGCCCTGGCGTGACCTGAACGACAGATACTCAGCAACAGACCACTGACTGACTTGGGAAGAACTGATGTGATCGTGTCACTGATCACAATGTGCATCTCTGGTTTACATAGTGACTTGTGGACTGAAGAGCTAGAGATGAACTCCGTACTTTATTTTTCACAGTCACGGACTGTAGCAACTGACTTTTGAACTGTAGTGTTGGGGAACTGGTGTAACTTCACCAAATCATGGTAAGTGAAACTTTGTGCATATTGAAACTGTGCAAAGTACCTGTAATGAAAAACTATTTATTATGTATGTTCACATCTATACATAGATGCATATTTTAATATTGTGCTATTATGTGCAGCTTTCATAGTTTTCTTTTCTCATTTTATAATATTTCGTGAGAATCTATACTGGTAAATTGATACCTATAGCATCCTTGAAAATGTGCTGTGTGAATTCCACTGAATGAATATAAACAAGGTTGCTATGACTTAAGCGACACAGTACATACAATGCTCTTAGCACTGGGCCTGCCGCAAAACAAGAAATCTAAGTTATAATTAAATGACTTAATTGATTTTCTATTGATGGATGCTTGGACAGTTCCTAATTAAAAATTTTTTTTTAATTTATTTATTTATTTTGAGAGAGACAGAGAGAACACGAGTGGGGGAGGGACAGAGAGAGAGAGGGAGACAGAGAATGCCAAGCAGGCTCTGCACCATCAGCATGAGGAGCCAGATGCAGGGCTCGAACCCACAAAACCCCCAGATCATGAGGTCATGACCTGAGCCAAAACCAAGAGTTGAACACTTGATCGACTGAGTCACCCCTGACTCCCTGGACGGTTCCTAATTCTTAGCACATTATGATGAATATCCTTGTACAGTGAGCACTGTGTGCTTGTAATAATTGTTTTAGAAGATGATGACAATCTTGGCTATTCATACTCAGAACACGGTTCTCAGATGATGGCTCCTCTCACATAAGAGACTAGGGGAGCAACAAACACTTGGTGTGATGTTGGGAGGGAAAGTAGACGGATTTCTGAGGTGATATGCCTGTGAGTGGGACAGTTTGGTAGAATTACTCAATAGGCAATAAACATACATCTTAGTTCCTAAGAGATGTAGAGGCTTGGTGGTTATGGGTACATACGTGAGAAGTCCAGTTCTGGAGTATACGAGACCCACCCAGGGAGAGCTAATGGGAAGATAAAGGACAGAACCCTCGGCAAAAATCATTATGTAAGAGTGACAAGCACTAAATATAACAATAAAAATAAAACAACATTCAACAAGTACTTACTATGAGCCAGGTGGTCTTGCCAAGCACTTTAGGCATATTATTTCAATTAATGCCCAAATAATCATCTTTATGAAGAAGGTACCATTATTAGTGTAGCTTTTCTATAGATCATAAAACTGAGGCTTACAAAAATTAGATAACTAGTCCATGGCCACTTACTAAAACATGATTCAGGCAAGATTTTCATGCATATATTATGTTTCCAGAATCTACTGTCTTAGCCTTTGTATTCATTATCATTGATGTATAATAAATTGCCACCAGGGGAGCCTGGGTGGCTTAGTCAGTTGAGCATCAGATTCTTGACTTTGGCTCAGGTCATGATCTCAGTTTGTGGGACTGAACTCTGTGTTGGGTTCTGAGCTGATAGCGTGGAGCCTCCTTGGGATTCCTTCTCCCTCTGCCCCTTGCCACTCATGCATGTGCTCTCTCTCTCTCTCTGTCTCTCTCTCTCTCAAAATAAATAAACTTAAAAAAAAGAGTAAAAGCTTAACATTAAAAAAATTTTTTTTAAATAGGGGCACTTGGGTGGCTCAGTCGGTTAAGTGTCTGACTTCGGCTCAGGTCGTGATCGCGCAGTTCGTGAGTTCAAGCCCTGCTTCAGGCTCTGTGCTGATGGCTTGGAGCCTGCTTCAGATTCTGTGTCTCCCTCTCTCTCTGCCCCTCCCAAGCTCATGCTCTGTCTCTCTCTCTCTCAAAAATAAATAAACATTAAAAAAAACCCTAAAAATAAATAAGTAAATAAAATAAGAATAAAAGCGTCAAAAAATTTCCCCCAAACTGAGAGGCTTAAAACAATAAACATTTATTATTTCACTATTTCTGTGAGTCTAGAATCCAGGCAAAGTTTAGGGTGCCTCTGACCCAAGGACTCTGACGAAACTGTACTCAAGTGCTGGCTGGGGCTATGGTCCCACTTGAAGGCTTGATGGAGCAGGACCTTTGCAGGCCTTTGTCCCTTGTCACATGGGCCTCTTCCCAGGACCGCTTTGTGCCACAGGAGCTAGCATCTCCGGGGGAATGACCCAAGAAAGCAAGACTGAATGAGTGCCTAAAGTGGAAGCTAATCTTTTTGCTGCCAAATGCTAGAAGTGGCATCCCATTATTTCTGTGTATTCTATTTGTTAGAAGCAAGCCACTCAGTCCACCCCACACTCAAGGGGAAGGGAACGTACAAAGGCATAACTACCAGGAGTCAAGGATCACCAGGGGCCTTCCAGCTAAGAGCCATTTATCATACTGTTCTGTGAGTATCATACCAGGCTAATAGGAAGGACCCAGGAATCAAGGAGTGGGCACTTACATTTTACTGAGCAATACTCTAGAATCTAGGCTACATTTTTGTTCTTTGAGCTGCTATGAGGGAAGAACCTAACCCAGAAAATATAGTGAGAACACTCACAAAGCTAACAGTTGAGAGGTTGGAAAGACACTTTAAAACTTTCAGAAAATAAAGAATAAACTCCCTGGTGTCCTACAGACGTGAAAAAGGGCGTGTGACCACCTGCAGCTCACAACTTACACGAGAATGAAACCTGGTGACCTTTGCAGCAACATGCAGGATCTTACAGAAGCATGAAGAGCAAAGCCTTCACGGAGACTGCTAAGTGCAAAAATAGAGTTGGAGGGTCACACATGTTCTCATGAGTCTGAGTATTACGACGGTGACCCTTCACGAACGTGAGGGGTTAGACCAAACGTTGTAGGTTTCTTCTAGATTAAGGTTCTGGCAAGAATTAAAAAGGACTCTGTAAAAGTTTGGAAGACAACAGCCAAACCTTCCATGTGAGGCCATGATAGTGTTCTTGAAAGTTAGGCTCTGCCACCTTAAGAACTCTGATGTGATTTACTGTCGTTTGTTTGCAAGGATGTCAGTTTTTATTTTGTGTCCTTTTCTTTTGGAGGACCAGAGATGATTTAAACTGTTTTTCTATTATAGTGGAGCCAGAATAGTTGATCTTAGCTATATCCAGATGGTTTCGTCGCTGAGGCTGATTTCTGTTAAACTGTGTAATGTTGTTAATAATCCTTTTAATATATTTAAATTTGTGTGCAGGGTAAAGGGGGGCAGATATGGTACAGATTGGAAGTCACAGCGTCTGCTGGACTTCTGTTGATTTGTTGAATCCAACTGTGGTCTCTAGCACTTGTTCCAATTTTGTTGAACTTAAAGTAACCCCTTCCTTTATGCTGTGACATTCAACTGCAATGGTTCATTAGTAGGGACATTCAGGCAATGTGGACCTGACTGCTTGGGAAATGTATGCCTTTAATATGAAATGCATACTTTAAAAACCTAAATGTAACTACAGTTTTTATTCCATAGAGGAAAAAGCATGTTGTGAAGGAAAGAGTACAACAAACAGATTATCTTCCACAGTCAATGAATCATAGGCTTGTTGATTTTCATTCTTAAATTAACATCTAGCTCTGCAGCCCATCTCACAAGGTATGGACCTACCTTGCTTCCCAACTAGACCCTAACAAAGGTCTCCCAGCTGGGTGGTCTCTTTGCTTTCAAACTCACCCCTATCAAGAGAACAAAAATAATAACTAATATGCACTGATAGATTGCTGCTGGGTTAGTGCTCAGTGCTGTTCGTGCTCTCATTGAACCTTTATAAGCTGAGAAGGTAAGTTCTATTGCTGTCCATTTTACAGATGCAAAAACTCAGATTTAGAGAGTTAAGCAGCTTGCTCAAATACTAAGTCAATTCTATTCTTCCCATTCACCCCGAACATGAATACAAACTGTGCCACTTCACCAATTAAAATCTTGGCTCTTCGGAAACAACTGAGGCACAAATTCCTTAGCATGGCACTTAAATAAGAATGTTCGCGTTCAAACACTGAGTACTTTCTGTGTTTCTACATGGCTGCAAATCCTTACCTCAACCCTGTAAGATACGTGTGCTTTTCATTGTAGTAGATGAAAAAATGAAATCTTGGAGGGATTTCCAAGGTTACAAAACAATTGTTGATGGGCAGAGATGGGATTTAAACCAGGAGAGGTTCCGTAATCTCCTTGTGCCACTATGTCTGCCTTACTATATATGATTATATACATAAAAGATTTTTTTAAATGCTTATTATTTATTTTGAGAGAGAGAGAAAGAGAATGAGTGGGTGAAGGACAGACAGAGGGAGAGAGAGAATCCCAAGTAGGCGCTGTGCTGTTAGCAGAGCCCAACATGGGGCTCAATCTCACAGACCATGAGACCATGACCTGAGCCAAAATCAAGAGTCAGATGCTTAACTGGCTGAGCCACCCAGGTGCCCCACCAACTACGCTTTTCTTAATACCCAACTTCTACCAATCTGTATCACTTTATCTTCCCCCCTTTCCTTCTCCCTTCACTCTACTCCTATGCTCAAAGTAATTTTTGGAACACAGGCAATTTTTTGAAACATACTCTTCCGTATACCCAGAGTTTATTTATTTTTCTGTTTATCTGGCAAGCTTCTAGATATCATTTAAGACGAAGCTTCTTCTGGGCCTTTTTCTTTTCTTTTCAAATTTTCCTTCACCACCCTTTCCTTGCTGGAAGACTTTTAAAAAAAATTTTTTTTAAGCTTATTTATTTTGAGAGAGGCAGAAAGAGTGCAAGTGGGGGAGGGGCAGAGAGAGAAAGGGAGACAGAGAATCTCAGGCAGGCTCTGCACTACCAGCACAGAGCCTGATGCCTGGCTTGAACTCTCGAAACCATGAGATCAGGACCTGAGCTAAAGCCAGGAGTTGGGCACTTAACCACGCAGGCGCCCCTGATTATTTTATTTTCAAGGATATTTTGTAAATAGTTGTGAGAAGACTGCCATCTTATTTTATTACAAATGTTCGTTTATAATAGACAGTGATGGGGTATCATATATTGATTCATTTTGTGCAACCAATTATTCCTGAATGCCTACCGATGTGTCTTACATGTATCTCTGCTTTCCCAGCTTTTAGTGCAGTGCTTGCCACTTAAATAGTAAAACAAAACAAAACAAAACAAAACAAAACAAAACAAAAAAAAACAAAAAAAAACGGCTGTATGAATGAATGACTAAATAAATGGAGGCTTCACTCAGGAACGTGCAGGAGCTAAATCAACAGCAGTCGTTTCTGAATCAGACTATAAAGCTCCTGAAATATGGTTAGCCATGATTCACTTGTCTTCTCCTTTTGTGGGCAGGGCCTCCTTGATCTAAATACAATGTTTTAAAAGATGCTTTAAATAGCCAAGGAAGCCTTCTAACTCCTGAAAGTTCCAAATACAAAGGAAACTTTGTATCAGCTAATTGCAACAGAGTGACCCCTTTGATCCTGGGTTCTCCAGCTTTCTCATCTGTCCTGTGTCAACCAGCATCCAAACCATTCACAACCCCAAAGCATGTCTCATAGAACAGGGGCAGGGTGGGACAACTGCCCTCTTCATCTTTTCTCTGTTAAGTTCCATGTGTTTTTTTCTTTTTTTTAAGTTTCTGTATTTATTTTGAGAGAGGAGGGTGCGAGGCAGAGAGACGGAGAGAGAGAATCCCAAGCATGGCTCCACGCAGTCAGCGCAGAGCCTGATGTGCGGCCAATCTCACCAACCATGAGATCACGACCTGAGCCCAAATCAAGAGTCAGAGATGCTTAACCAACTAAGCCACCAGGTGCCCGTCCATGTGTTTTCTTTTCAGTGATTGTTTCACTACAAAACACCAGGTTGAGCACAGCTTCATCCCCAGATCCTGAGGACCAAGAATTTCCGTGCACTCTGATCTGGCAGCATTATGCCTCCTTCTTGCCCGCCTCCCCCCACCCAGGCTCTCCTCCTAAGGTGTCCAATGCTCCCTGGTTCTCAGCAGCACTGTCCCTGCCACTGCTCTACCTGGTCACACACTGTCCACTCCAGAAGGGCTGGAAATACAGATTGCAGCTGGGCATGTATTTACACACACACACACACACACACACACACACACACACACACACTGCTATTGTTTCTGGCCCAATTTTAATAATAGTTATTATTTATAGAACCTGTTTATATTAGACTCCATGCTAAATGCTTTGAATGGATTATCTAATTTAATCTTTACACTCATTCTCTGAAGCAGAATTTATCATTATCCTTTTTTACAGAGAAAGAAACCAAGACTTGGAGAGGTAAGAAATTGGTCCCACATTGCACAGCAGGGAAGCTCGCATTTGAGTGGGGCTTGGCCACCATACTCTAGAGCAAGAAGCTTGACTTTGGCTCCTAGTCTGTAGGCTGAACAAAACATGAAAGGTACCCCAGGACCGTTACTTAACTAAGCTGATGTACTCTCCCCAAGTTTCATGGACTTTCACTTGATGAGTGCCGACTTAAGGGGTACATGTGCAAATGTCTGAGACCCTGTAATGAGGACAAGGCTGTGAGCTGAGCAGTAATCTCCATGAGGGAGTTACCGTGGTTGCACCTGTCCTTTACCTATAAATTCTTGTCTGTCCTAAAGGCACTGAAGCATGAGAAACACTGAGACAGAATATAGAGTTGAAATACCGACAGAACAATGGAATAATTAGTTTGTCCAAAGGAACACAAGCCAACTGCAATTTGGCTTGATTATGCATGGAATTAAAATTTGTCTCTGCCAATCATATTGGCATCGTCTTAAAAAAGGAACCCAGACCACCACGGCTGGCCAGTGAATTGGACCCTGGCAACTTATACAATTATTTTCTATGTGTCATATATGAAAATGAGGCTACTCCATTACTGTCAGCAGGACACATATTAATATTTATTAATTCAGCAGACATTTATTGAATGCCTACTGTGTATAGGTACGTGACAGGCTCTGTGCACAATGGCTAAGAAGAAAATCTAGGACTTTTGCCCTCCCCTAAGAGTTCATCATCAAGAAGAGGGGGATAAAATCAGACAATTGTGGGGGAGATTAAACATGGGGTATCAAGTACTCTCAAGTTTTGGAGATCAGGATCATGTTCCTATCCAATGATCTGGAAAGTCTTCAAATAGGAGGGGGCATTTTACATCAAAAAGCAGAAATGCTGGAAGAAGACATTCTAAGAAAAGAGAATGTCAACATTTAACAAGCTACATAAACTAGACTAGGTGAACTGATTTGGGCAAATGACTTTAGCTTACACAAATTACTTCACCTTCAGGGCAACTTAAAGAAATGAAAGCAATTTCCTCAAATTTTTAGATAACTGCCCAATCTGAAAATATTAGCTTTCACTAACAAACAGAAGATACACTTTAAGTATTTGAAAGCTTGAGGTACACTTTCAGTAAGTAAATGTTAATGCTTTGTTTAAAATGATTTATTTTATAAGTCTATTGCTGATAGAAAAAAGACTTGATAAGACATCATCTCACACCTGTCAGAATGGCTAAAATCAACAACTCAAGCAACAACAGATGTTGGCGAGGATGCCGAGAAAAGGGAACTGAACCCTCTTGCACTGTTGGTGGGAATGCAAACTGCTGCAGCCATTCTGGAACACAGCATGGAGTTTCCTCAAAAAGTTAAAAATAGAGCTACTCTATACCCCAGAAATTGTATTGCTAGTATTTACCCAAAGGGATACAAAAATACTGACTTGAAGAGATACATGCATCCTGATGTTTATAGCAGCACTATCAACAACAGCCAAATTATGGAGAGAGCCCAAATGTCCACCAACTGATGAATGGATAAAGAAGATGCTGGGGATACACACACACACACACACACACACACACACACACACACTGGAATATTACTCATCCATCAAAAAGAATGAAATCTTGCAATTTGCAATGACATGGATGGAGATAGAGTGTATTAATGCTAAGCGAAATAAGTCTGACAGAGAATGACAAATACCATATAATTGTACTCATATGTGGAATTTAAGAAACCAAACAGGTGAAAATGGGGGGGGGGGAAGAGAGGTAAACCAGGAAACAGACTCTTTAACTATAGAGAACAAACTGAGAGTTACTGGAGGGGGGCTGGGTGGGTTAAGGGGTGAGGGGCATTAAGGAGGGCACTTGTTGGGATGAGCACTGGGTGTTGTATGTAAGTGATGAATCACTAATTTCTACACCTGAAACTAATATTACACTGTATGTAAACTAACTGGAATTTAGATAAAAACAAACAAAATAAGACTTGAAGGATATAAGGCACAATGTTAAATTAACTGATTATTTCTGGGTATTGGGACTTTCTGGGATTAATTTTTGTTTTCTTCTTTGTGTTTTTCTGGGTTTCCCAAATTTCCAATAATAAAGATATATTTCTTCTGTAACCATCTAGAAGCACAAAAGTTACTCTAAATGGTCCTTTAAATGTGTTATTCTTGATAGAGAGTCAGAGCTAATAAGTTCATGTGTTTAACAAATATGTAAGTCCCACTCACATGGCAGGCAATGTCCCTGTGATGGACGCAAAGGTGAGTCAAAGTCCCCTTACAGAGTTTGCAGTCTACTGAGGGAAAAGAAACTAAATGACTTAGACAAATTACTAACATATCACTATGACTTGAAGGAAAGAAAGGAACAGGGTCTTGTGTGAAAGGGAGTCATGAGAACAAACATGATAAAGTTGGTGGGAGGGCAAGGGTAGGGTAGAGCTGATGGCATCTGGGGCCAGATCACAAGGTGAGTACAGGTGGGCTGGGGTGAAGCGTCCAGCTGCATTGAGCAGCAAGCACGTCTCTGCCCTGGGGTGGAAAACAGATGGGCATCGCGACAGGACTAATGACACTGGGCTGGAGCACCTTGAGGGGAGGATGGACTGGTCGAGAGGAATTTGTTGAGATGAGGAGGGTCTAGATCTCACGGGTACTTGCAGGCCATCTTCTGCCAATAACTAAACCTGTCCTCAAGTGTGAGCAGTAAAAACTCAAGACAATGAGAGACAGGGGCAAAGAGTTCTGATGCTTGAGTCAGCTGACATGAACCCCCAATTTCCCTGGAAGATGCTCCTATCCAGCCTTCCTAAGCCCCACCTTATTCATCTGTAAAAAGGAACTAAGCCCACCATCATGAGAGTAAGGTGGTTGTTAGAGTTAAGAGAGATAATACATTTGAAGAATGGCACCTAGAACAGAGTAATCAATTTAAAAACTAACAAGCAGCATAGCATCTTGAGTATCAAAAAATCCTTCCATTACTTCCTTTTTTTTAAAAAGTAGGCTCCATACCCAACATGGGACTTGAACTCACAACCCAGAGATCAAGTTGCACGCTCTACCGGCCACCCAGCCAGCCAGTCAGCCAGCCACCCCGCCATTACTTCTTTTTAGAGATAAAACCCAAAGTAACATGTATTAGTTTTTTTTTCCCAAAAAGCTCTTCTTTATATGACTAAGAGAGATCTAGAATTAAAGAGCCTGTTTTTAGGGTATCAGTTTTTATGCAAAAGAAACAAGCTTGTATAAATATAATCATATATATACCCGAACATACACACACACACACACATATACACTATTTTTTAAAACATTGTTTGAGGTTTGCATCATTAAATTTAACTGAGCTTAGAATAAATAAATATATTGTACACTGCCAGGCAAGTCTAGTTTTACATGTTATCACAAATGCATTTTATAGGATTTAACTCAAAAGAAGAAATACAAACGGAAGGAGAAAAATTTTAAATGGCCACCTAGGAGAGTGTGCTTGTGTTCTCCAGAATTGTCAGTTGTTGTTGTTTTCTTAAGTAGGCTTCAAGCCAAGGTGTAGCCCAACGGGGGGGCTTGAACTCATGACCCTGAAATCAAGATCTGAGCCGAGATCAAGAGCCAGATGCTTAACTGATGGAGCCACCCAGGCGCCCCCAGAATGGTTAGTTCTGATGACACCACCTTATAGCTGTTTTAGTGAAGGAGAGTAAGTAGAACTTACCAAAAGAAAAACAAAATCAGAGAAAAATAGTCTAGTATCCAATTGTTTGTTTGGATTTTTCCCCTTCAACAGTATTGATTATTCCTATTACTTAACATAGTGATTAGTTTGCTAGACTAATTATCTGCCTTAAAAAAGTGCACACACCACCAATAACAAACCCTGTTGGCTCTTTAAAAAAAAAGTTGGGGCGCCTGGGTGGTTTAGTCAGTTAAGCGCCCAACTTCAGCTCAGGTCATGATCTCATGGTTCGTGGGTTTGAGTCCCGGGTCAAGCTCTGTGCTGACAACTCAGAGCCTGGAGCCTGCTTCAGATTCTGTGTCCATCCCCCCACCCCCCGCTCTTCTCCTACTCATGCTCTGTCTCTCTCTCTCTCTCTCTCTCAAAAATAAAAACATTAAAAAAATTTTTTTTTAAGTTGTGTTGGGGTGTGGGGTGGCTCAGTTGGTTAAGCGCCCAATTCCTGATCTCAGCTCAGGTCTTGATCTCAGGTTGTGAGTTCAAGCCCTGTGTTTGGCTCCATTCTGGGCATGAAGCCAACTTAAAAAAAAAAAAAAAAGTTGTGTTAAGCCAGTATTATTATTTAATCTGGAAATTCAGGTGAAAACGCATCTCCCCTGAAATGTTCATTTGTTCTAGTTCTAATGTCTTTACAACCCTCCAAGGGGATATGTTCACTCAACTGCTCTTATTGTCATCCAGCTTCTTATTCAAACAACTTCAAAATTACCGGGATGCTACAGAAAGAAGCCAGGGTTCTCACGGGATCAGGGGTTATCCACCAAAGTAAAGTTTCTGGTAAATTTGGAAGATATTTTCCTTATTTAAATATGGCTATATATTCTCAAAGACGTTTTGGGAAGCTCTGAATGGGGAAAATAAAAGGAAAAGAACCCATACCCCATCACTATATGCTAAGTTGTGCTTGTGGAATTAAAGGCTTGAAACAAACAAAGGCTTTTGAAGTGAGCGTCTCATGACTAAGTAATCTAAAATTCGGCAGAATTACACATTACCTCAGAGGCCATCATATTAACCCCTTGTTAGTACAGCATATGGTTCCTCAGAGGGTGCTGGCACAAGATGGCCAGGCCTGGAGCTGGGGAAGATTAATTCTTGCCTATTTTGAACAGCAACACAGAGGTGTTGCCTCTATTTTCCTAAAGCTCTCAGGAAATATTTTAAGTGTTTTAGGAGTTGGTGACAACAGTGACCTTTAAAAATCTTGAACTCTTGAAGTAGATGAGAAGGATAATTATTATCTGATCCTCTTGTACTAAAGCACGTTGCAAAAATTCATTAGTCTACTCACTAAGTTACAAGGGATAAGACTCACTTCTAATTAGGTATCAGGTGGGAACCTTGCCATTAGAGAATGAAGTTAGGTCAATATGTTTCTTACTGTAATTGCAAGATATCTGTAATGGGTGAAATACCTGTCTTTTGGTTCCTTGGAGCAGAGTGGGGGAAAATCTAAAGAAGTGTTTTTTTTGGATCTTCATTAGCAGCTACCAATACTAGACAGAGCATAATGCATAGTAGGTGTTTTTGACTGTTTTTCCAAACTCGCTTAACTTTGCTAAATAAGAATATGATGACATCATCCTCTGTTCAAATATTCATATTAAATTCTCTGTACATCTCTGAACTCAAACTCCACAGACAACCACTCAATCTCCTAAAGAATTCTTATAGTATAGGAATAGTTTCAGAGAGTAATTACTTTCTTTTTTTCTCCCAAGTAAGATCAGCCTTCCTGTCACCAGAGTGTTTGAGATGTTTGGGGCTTTACCTTTGATGAATACATGACATGCCAAGCTCTATGGGTCTACAGATTCATCACTCTCCAAATTTATAGGGATGTATGCAGTGTGATTTGATAAATTGTTTTGTTTTGCCTTTCATCAGTCACACGCTATTGAAAGGACGCTCCCAGTATATCTTAGGCATCATCTATCAAAAATAAGGCTTCGGGGAGAACAAATAAAATGCAGTAAAAACTTGTTGAACTGATAACTATATAATATGAATGTGTCATCTCTGAATATGAAGGACCACTATAAGAGGCTCATATTTTATTTTTTTAAGCAAGTTTACATATCTGTTTCCCAGTGGCTTAAAGTACATTTTGGTTCGAATGTGTGCAAAGCTACCTAAGTGTCTTTGGGGGAGAGAGTGCTATAAATTAAAATGATTATTAATCTTACTAAATCCATTCCTTTTTACTGGCATTTACTTAGGAGATCTGTGCCTCCTTATGATGGATTGGTTTGGCAACTTACTTGATGTACTAGTGTATGAAATAAGAAGTTGGAGTTTGATACTCAGTTTTGCTTTGTTTTGTTTTTAAAGGAAAAAAAATCTATTAAATATCTATTTAAAAAAATCTCTATCAAACTAACAAGTAAACTGACCCAAAAACAGTTAAAAAGAGAATACTGGGACTTTAAAATTAATGGATCTGGCATTCTAAGTCAAGATGGGAATGGTAATTACTGCATTTATTAATTCAAATTCTATTTACATTTCATCATGAGAACAATGAGTTTCTGCTAATTAGTAAAATGTTCTCTATTCAAGGCCACTAATGACTATGAGTCCATGAAAATATGTTTGAATCCCAGAAGAAAATTGCTTTACAGGTTTCAGGGCCTCAATTTCTTTTGAGGGACATAAAGCATAGCAGTCAACAGCTCTGTTAAACAGATTCCATGGTTAGAATCTCTTTTTAGACCTTAGGCAACTTTCAACATAATAGATATGGAAAAGCCACCTTGCCAATATATAGAGAGTGCTCAGATGAATGAACAACCAAAGAAAACAAAACATCAGGAATATTTCAAATTTGCTTTCCTGATAGGAAATATTTCAAAGATTGATAATTTCCAGGGCTGTTAATAGTGGGAATTCTCTCACATGCCTTAGCAAGAATGAGGTGTATCTTACTGATGCTAAAAGAGTTTTAAGGCATGCTGTTAAGTGAAAGAGGTAAACTATAGAATAATAAGTCCAATATGAACCAATTTATATAAATGCCTCCTCCTGGCATGTGAGGGAGGAGAAACAGAGAGAGGGGAACAGAGGATCTGAGGCAGGCTCTGCGCTGAGAGCAGTGAGCCTGATGTTGGGCTTGAACTCACGGACCACGAGATCATGACCTGAGCTGAAGTTGGGCACTCAACTGACTGAGCCACCCAGGTGCCCCTCCTCTCATGTATTTATAAAATAAATGCAAAAATAAAGATCTGGGAGGTTTCAAACCAAACTCCCAATAGAGCTTGGGGTGGGGGTGGGGGACAGGAAAGAGAAGCCAAGTAAAAGGGCTTTTCACATTGTTACTCTAGATACTCCTGGATCAATTCAACCACGTGTAGCAAGATATGTCCTCATATTTCTTATGTAATTATTAAAGAAAACACTTCTATTTTTTTAATAAAAATATTTCTATTTTTATTTATTTTTGAGCAGGGGAGGGGCAGAGAGAGAGGGAGACACAGAATCTGAAGCAGGCTCCAGGGTCCGAGCTGTCAGCACAGAGTTCGACCTGGGGCTCGAACTCGTGAACTGCAAGATCATGACCTGAGCTGAAGTCAGATGCTTAACTGACTGAGCCACCCAGGTGCCCCAAAAGAAAACACTTCTTTATAAAAACTTGTTTATGAATTATCTCATTCACAATTTTTTTCACAGAATCTCAAAGCAGGCAAAGGCATCATTCCATTTCATTGAATTTACGCCTTGCAAACAGTACTGTACTCTGAAACCTTAGGGATTTTCTAAAGTCCTCTGGGGGACAGGGAATGAAGACTGCAGCTGGTGGCCTTCAGCTACTAACACACACACACACACACACACACACACACACACACACATCCAGACACCTCCCTGCCAACTTTGGCTTCCGGCATTGGCTGTCTCTGTTTCACAAATTAGAATTAAATGTAAGATTTTGAGCAGTGTTTCAGGACTTAAAATGTTTAAAGGCTATTCCAACTCCATTTTGAATTTGTCCCCACAATGACATGAAACTTGCCAGAGGCCATACTTCAGTAGCAGATCCCAGAGAACATTAGGTCTCTTGCCCTGTACCACATGGCCCCTTTAAGACCCCAGGGGTCCCCCCCATCTTGTACACATATCACATATCCCCTCACTTGGAAGTCATAAGCAGCCAGCAACAGAGGCAATGAGATGAACACACTTCACCCTACACCAACTTTCTTATTCATTTCCACTTAAATGTTTGTATTTACCTTTTAATACCATATACAGGTGTAATAACAAAGTCTTCTAGCTTCCTTAAGAAGGATAACTTTTGTAGGAAATTATCTGAATAAATACGTAAGATAGTTTCTGCTATTTTCCTCAAGATTAAAAGATTCCCAAACTAATTAACAAAATGACATTTATTACAGTCAGTAAAGTATAACACTAAAGTCACTAAGTACAAAATAGCTTAAATGAGTCACCTCACCCACCCAATTAAGAGCTGACCCACACGATCCAAGAGGATGGTAGTTCAAAGGAGGCAGAAGGGCCACTCATTCCGTAGGAACCCAACCACAGAGGCACATCCCCCCAAGGAAACAGTTCACTGCCATTCTCACCTGCAGAGATGAATTGAAGACAGACAGCTACAGACCCAGAGAGGGCAAAGGGAAAGCCACCCCACTGGGTTGTTAGTTATTGTCACACACTGAAAAATGGCAATGAAATAACAACCTGACATAGAATACCAGACCCCCAAACAGATCTTTTCACATTCCTCCTACTAACAAGGATCTTCCCTTCTCTGAATGCCTAGTCTTTTTTCTTTTCTTTTTTTTTTTTAATTGGTCCTAGTATCACTCACGTTAGCTCTGAATCACACACTCCCGGTGCTGTGGCTTAATTATTTCCTTGTGTGGGGTGTGTCTTCCCATCTAGATTATAATCCCAGGAGGGCAGGGTCGCATCATATAGGGTATCTTGTCAAGCCTATAAAATGAATTAATTAGTAGGTACCAATGGATATTACTGACTATCCACCATGTGCCAGGCACTGTGCTAAACGGTAGAGATATACAGGTGTGATGGCTAGTTTTCTGTGTCAACTTGGCCAGGTTACAGTACTAAGTTACTGGATCAAACATTCATCTAGATGTTGCTGTGAAGGTATTTTGTAGGTGTGGTGAATGTCTACAATCTGTTGACTTTAAGTAAAGGAGAGTGCCGTCAATAATGGAGGTCAATCTTACCCAATCAGTCAAAAGGTCTAAAAAGCAAAACCGAGTTTTCCCTGAGAAAGTGTAAATTCTGCCTCAAGACTATAGTATCAACTCCTGCTTGAAAGTCTCCCTCCTGCCATCCTGCCCGATTGATTTTACACTGACAGCTCCTGGAAGCCAATTCCTTAAAATAAATCATATATACACATTATATACGTACACGTGTAAGTATCATATATACATGCCATCTATTGTATACATACCACACACACATGCATATACCTATACATATGCATCCTACTGGTTCTGTTTCTCTGGAGAACTTGGGCTAACACAAGAACTGCACAAAATTCAAGATTCTGTTATCATGGAACTTACATCCTTCTTGGGGAAAACTAATAATCACTTAAACACACCACTAATCGAAAGAAACACAGTGAGCGACAAAGCTGCATAGAAAATAAGGCTAGAAGATCCGGTTGCAAGGGGCAGGAATGCTGCATTGAGACTGCATGGTGTGGGAAGGCTTCACTGAAACAGTGACATTTAAACTGAAACAGGAGTTGATACTCTCATTACTTTTTTTGTTCCTTTCATAGAGCTTGTATAAAGTGATTTACATAGTATGCACTCAATAAATTATTTTGAATAATAATGAGCAGATTAATAATATGTACTTATGGAAGACTGGCCATTCTAATTTTAGGTAACTAAGAAACAAGCCAAGTTTAAGACCTTAATGAGAAGAAAGTCTTTCCTGCAGGCTGAAATTACATCAACTTGAAGCTGGAAGCTCCGGTTTCTGAGTTGATTAATGAATGGAGATGACTGATTAAGTCGTTCTGGGTATGCAATGCCTTTTACCTGCACTAATTGGAAAACAATATAGATATAACGCAGTTGGTAGATAAAGTACAAAGTACAAAACAGACCCTATTCTGCCTCTTCTTACCTCCTTCTTCCCCTCCTTTCCTTCAAAGTACATCAACACGTACCCGCCCTATTATTTGCCAGGGAGAAAAGATCCCATGTTTCATCTTTCTTGTCCATGATTCCTACTATCTGACCAATCACATTTACTATCTTTTTATTGAATGGTTATGTGTGTATGTGTGTGTGTGCGTGTGTGCGCGTCTGTGTGTAAGGGGAAGGGGGTAGATAGAGAGAAAGTTGAGATTCCTTGAAACCTTAACCCAAGAGATGTTTTTATCATCCCAGAGCTGCACTTCATATTCATCAGGAGAGATCTAATGGCCAGATGACCATTTCAGATGGGGCAGCAAGGCCCAGTTCTGCCTCTCAAGGAAAGCAGACTTGAAGTTTATGTTCTTGGCACATAAGAATATGCTAACTGAGGGGTGTCTGGGTGGCTCAGTTGGCTAAGCGTCGAACTTTGGCTCAGGTCATGATCTCACAGTCTGTGGGTTCAAGCCCCGCATCAGGCTTTGTGTTGACAGCTCAGAGCCTGGAGCCTGCTTCGGATTCTGCTTCCCTCTCTCTCTGCCTCCTTCCCCGCCCACTCATGCTCTGTGTCTCTCTGTCTCTCAAAAATGAATAAATGTTAAAAAATTAAAAAAAAGAATATGCTAAGTGAATATACACATGGGCCAGGTAAGGTGTGGGCTTCTTTAAATGTTCAAGAAGTTTCTAGTGGAGAAACCATGTCTTAAAACAATAATTCTACCTATTGAGAGGGATTAACTGAGTGAGCTAGGACCATGCTGTCCGTCCCTTTGCAGGATGTCAATAAGATTACTTGCCTTCCTGTCTTGAGCTGTGATGCAAAATGCATGAGCTAAGGCTGAGGCTCTGAACAGAGAAGGTACATTGGAGCATATTCAAGCAGACTCTCATAGGCAGTAGAGGTTGACCAGAACAGGGAGTGTGTGAAGAGATAAGAGGCGGTGCTAAAGACTCAATTAACACCTAAGCTCTGAGAAACAGACAAAATACTGTGCCCAACAGGCTTGAACAGGATTTCCCCAGTAGCAGAGCTACGTTTTGGGGTGGGTTCATAGGTGACAGATTCAAAGAGTTTTTTTTCAGCAAAGAAGAGAGGAGAGGGAATGATAAGTTAAGCAGAAATAGTAACACTCATAGAGCCAAGTATCATAGATTTTTAGAATTAAAGTGGACCACAGAAATAACTGTTCTCATCATTATTTAAACGATGAACTTGAAGTGCAAAGAGAACACATTTTCCCTGAAGAAATCCCACCTTGCTTCTCCATGAATAGGTACTTCTATTCTCCAGGTAGAGGTAACCCAAGTCTATCAATAGGTTCTTGACAGGAAACCAGCTCTACAGAGTTTGCCCTGGGCCCTAGTTTTCAATGATATTACAGCAAGAGACCATTTATAAATGAAACCCTGTGTTTTTGCATTTCGTGTGTCAGTCTGTCATGGTCCCACCTATTCACACTGATTTAAGGTGTCTACATAATAATAATGCCAATGGTCGGGATTTATGAATGGTAGTTCAAGGAAAGATGTTCTGCTTTCCCATGTGAACATGCTTCTGATGATGCTCTATGTGCAGAACATTCTATGCATCACTACATACCCCTTTCAACCCAAACGCCCCCCCCCCCCACACACACGCCCTTGAAGGCTCAACTACCTACCTGCCATCCCATTTGCTCTATCTAGTCTTTTGGAGTTTCTCCATCTTTTCTGGGCCCTCATGTCCCAGATAAATTTTTATGCCCTGTTCTGATTCTCCCTCATTTTTAGGTGAATCTGCTTGGAGAATAATGTTCTGAATAATGTTTACTTTGTTTTTCGAATCTTGACCCTTGATCAAATTTCCCATGGCCTTCTACTCTATTCAGAAAATGAAGTGCCCTTGCCATGCCCCTGTCTGAATTTCTTTAAAGGTTTTTTTTTAAGTTTCTTTATTTATTTGAGGGGTGGGGGAGAGAGGGAGAGAGAGAGAGAAAGAGAGAGAGAGAGGGGAAGGGACAGAGAGAGGGAGACAGAATTCCAAGCAGGCTCCCTGCTGTCAGCACAGAGACAGAGCCCCACGAGGGGCTTGAATTCACAAACTGTGAGATCATGACCTCAGGTGAAACCAAAAGCCGCACACTTAACCAACTGAGCCACCCAGGCGCCCCAGCCCCAGTCTGAATTTGATTGCAGATGGCTTCCCACCCCCGCCACCCTCCCTGGGTTCTTTGCCACTGAAGACTTTCCATTGTGAATGAGATAATACGCACAGTCCTGCGGCTTGTCCTTCCTTCCTCTGGTCTTGGTCCCCCTTCTGGCTGTGAGGCTGCTGCAGGATAGCCACCACTTGGGAGTGAGTGTTAACCGTAGCGTTTGGATTTCTGCAGTTCTTGCCACTGTACGTCAGGTGAGGGAGCCAAGGCAGAAAGTATAACTCAAGCCAGTATTGTGAACAGAATTATGGCTTGCAGGTAATTCATGAGTTTATTAATTGTTTGTTTTCTCCTGCTCTGGGTGAGATATTAGCCACCACTGCGTCTTTAACCATAATAAACTGACAGACGAGGTGGCGGTGGGAACAGGTCCCTGATTAAAAATCTATGCCCTGCACTCTGGGCTGATGGCTCAGAGCCTGGAGCCTGTTTCCGATTCTGTGTCTCCCTCTCTCTCTGCCCCTCCCCCGTTCATGCTCTGTCTCTCTCTGTCCCAAAAATAAATAAACGTTGAAAAAAAAAATTAAAAAAAAATCTATGCCCTGCAAACCTGCAAATTAGATAATCAGAGTAGACGGAATGGAGTTTCTCAGCAAACATACAATTGCCATAAACCTCTCAGAAAATAAAGAGCCACAGGTCTAAAGAACTTCAGATAAGCGATGCTTGGAAAAGTACAAAAATATGCTTTAAAATGACACTGGTATCAGATATCCATTTAAAGCCTCAAAAACAGCATTAGACCGAAAGAATGCCAAATGGCTAGCTGGAGCACCTCCTTTTTGCCCCCTCTGGAACTGAACAAGGTTTTAGCACCTTGTTGACAGAGCCAAGAAGTGAATGATCGACACTAATGGGATTTTTAATCTTCAACCTAATTAACTTTGTTAAAATTAAGGCTTACTAGGAAGAATCAGCACAAAGAAATTAATTAAAGCAACGGAATTTTTGCTGGATTTAACAGCTGAGTACTGACTATAGCTATAATGCACACCGAGACAGATATCTTAAATTCACTTCCATTTTTCTCTTGTGTGCTTTCATGTCTCCATTTTCGAAAGAGCCTATTTCCCCAAAGCAAAGAGTGCCCATCTTTGCCATCGATACAGGGTATGCCATACTACAGAGGAGACCCCTTGTCTGTCAACACCATAAACCCTCGACCTTCTTGGACCTAGTTTGCCTGGAACCCGGCAAGGTGTCTGACATACGGCGAGGGTTTGATACATGTTTGTGGAAAGAATGAACGTGTGAGTGAGTAAGTAATTCTAACTTTAAAAAGAATCAGTGGTAATAAGTGATGGCATTGATGGTCCAGCCTCTGTCCTCCTCACCTTGTGGTTATTACGTGAAAAAAAAAGCAAAGATAAAGTGAACGGAGCCTTCTTTTCCTCGCAGAAACGAAGTTGATGGATGTAATGTTATGTAGTACATGGAAGAATCTTTCATAGTGGCCTACCTCTGAGTAGACCCACTACCAATTAAAATCCATGTACATTGGAAGTGCTATTGGTGAAAATAAAGCAATTCCTTTGTTTTGGATCATAGAAGAATGAAATATTTTTGACGAGTCAACCTCGTATAGTGTCTACTATTACAAAATGTTCAGGATAGCAATACTTATAAATTTTATCACAAATTTCCCTGACTCGATATCATTGCACAATGATCATAATCTAAAGATGTTTTTCATGACTGGAGGTCTTAAAATAGTAACTATTAGATGATGTTTTGTACAATAGTGATAGTTTCGGTCCCCTGAGTTTCACAGGGCTCCTTGTCTGCATTCTTTTTGATTCCTTTAAATTTGGCAGTTTCTATCTTCACTCCAAACTCTGGGACAAACATAGCTCTAAGTAAGTAAATAAGAGCAGTAATACACAAAATCTCTATAGCATTGTTTTTGTTTATCACTTATATTCTTTAACCATTTTTTAAAAAAATTATCTACATTCTATCACCAACAGTGGCAGACATGACCACATATACGATGAACAAAATACAGTCCCTCCCCTGGAAGATCTGAGGCTGAGACAGGAAGGTTACAAAGGAATAACTGCTATAAAGGGGTGTCCTCAGACGGACCACAGGGCAGAGAGAAGACAGCAGGGACCTGCTTGGGGGAGGAAGGGGGTGGAGGTGGAGTCACAGGGCACTGGTACATTGGAGGCTAAGCAAAATTGTAGCAGATGGAGTAGGGGATGAGATGGAATCAATACAAACCAAGTGCAGGGGCAGAAACTGGCTGGGGGAAGGTGGAGGATGATGTTTGGGGCAGACAGGGCAGTCTGGTGTCTGGAAAACAGCTAGAAGGATCTGGAACAGACTGGAAAGGTGAAGCCATTAAAGGTATTTCATTAGGTGTAGGATGGATTATTTTAAAAGTCATGGCACTGCTGTGAAAAAAATAAGCAAGAGTGAGAAAAGACTTAAAAAGGCAGAGAAACCCTGAAAATCCTCTCCCAGCTCACTTTAGTGAAACAGTAAGTACATGGGCAACAGGGGACAGTGGGCAGGCAGGTGCTTTCATTGTCCTTGGCCTCAGTCAGTTGGCATTTCCCAAAGCTCTCATCTGGTCAAAGCAATACTGTGTCCCATCTCTACCGGCAGCCCTGGAAGAAACCTATACAAACCATACTTTGACTTATCAATTTGCTACTCCCTAATTGCTGGCCACCAAAACCAAGGAGATAGATAGGTTGTAAAGTGATGAAGCTGGGCCAGTAAAGAAGCCAGGGAGGCAGGTGCACCAGGGACAGAGTGCAGACAAAGGTAAAGGGGTGGGCTGATTAGTAACATAAGATAGGAAGGCCACCATCATTAAAGGCAAAGAGGGGGGTGCCTGGGTGGCTTAGTTGGTTAGTCGTCCAACACTTGATTACAGCTCAGGTCACGATCTCTCCGTTCGTGAGACAGAGCTCCTCATTGGCCTCTGGTGCTGACAGTGTGGAGACTGCTTGGGATTCTCTCTTCCTCTGTCTGCCCCTCCCCTGCTCTCGTTCTCTCTCTCTCTCTCTCTCTCTCTCTCTCAAAACAAATAAATAACAATTTTTTAAAAAGGTAAAGAGGGGCAGGTAAGCAAGGTAGGTCCAAGCAGACAAGTTACAAAGTCTAGAATGTCATTTAAGTAAAGGGATTGCACCAGGGTAGAGTAATAACAGAGATTCATACGCAGGGAGTTGTCAAGTGATCCCACACAGATCAGGGTCTAGACAGAAGTGTAAGTTCAGGCCACCAAGCACTCCCAGGGTCTGCTTGAGGATAACCCTGGTTTTGGGCTCAGGTGGGCCTCGGCCCACAGGTGAAAGCAGGTAGTCAAGTGCAATGGCAGATCAAGGGCAGAATGGTGGAGCTATCCACTCTGGGCACTGGCAATAAGGTGGGTCACTTTACAGAGAATTCAAAAACAACAATGAAACTGTTAAAAGTAAGTCTGTTTTTATTATCACCAAGTGCCAACATTTTTAACAATATTAGTGATAAAGTATTCCTTTTGTTGATCTAAGGTCTAAGCAATTGCTGGGCTTATTATGCAAGCTAGCAAATTTTCTTACATGTCCTTTTACGAACATGGTATTCTGTAAGAAAGTTAAATTAGAAGAACGAGTTATATAGCCGTCTCTCCTGACACACCCAGACTCAGCTACATGCATTTATTTCAAGAGTACAATTCTGAACTGCTTGAAAGTATATAAACTCATTCTGAATGTAATTCATGTTTGCTAACTGACCTTGGTGGTTCTACATAGTCCTTTACTGAAATAAGGATAAGTAGATTCTAAATAAATATGATGGCACAATGACTGTAATGATGAAGAAAGACAGCCAGTCACAATTCTGTCATTCTTTGTAACCCTTTGGAATTTTTATTTCTGCTTAAAATCTTAACGAAACAATGCAAACTGCAAGATGTAGTAGTATGTTTGTTTGCGAAATGTGAATTTTAGTTCACACATGAAGTATTTTACTGATTTTGGATAATACTTATTAAATTGAGTTTCTTTATTAATTTAAAAACTAAAATATTAAAAAAAGACTTATTACTGATTCCCTATCATTTATCAGTAAAAGATATTGTCATATAGAGAAAGGAGTGTTAAAAATCCCCTCTGGGTGTTAAACACACTAGATACAATACTGGGACAAAAGTGATTCAAATGGAGACTGTGAGGGCAAGAAGTGAGAACATGGCAGTTCCTGAGAGGACACGCTTGAAGTTTCCAGGCATAAACTCAGGGTCACCCACAAGGTTACGTACGTAGGTCTTGACTAAGGGTGGATATAGTCTTCCTGCAGAGATTTAGCAAAAAATGGCATTTTTACACTGCTCCAAGGCCAACCCATAGAGGTCTATGACATTTTGTATTCTTCTACTTCATGGGGTCATATATCATAGGGAGGGTCTCTATCAGAATCAGCCCACAAACAAAGTCTAAACTGGGAACTCCTTGAGGGCAGGGACTATATGTTTCATTTTCAACCCTCAGGACAATCACAGTACATGGAATAACTCAGGTGTTCTAAGTGCTGACAGAATGAATAGACACTGAATAGATTTCAAATAAAATGAAGGTCTTCTAGCATGATAATTCATATCTTTCTTGAAATTTATCCAATTAGTCTATTGCCTGCTTTCAGTTTTATATGGACTCTTTTCTCATTTATTAATAAATATGTGCATGACTAAGCACAGTGATTAGTCTTGTGAGTAAAATGATTCCTTCTTTTTAAAGTGTATTTATTTTTGAGAGAGAGAGAGAGAGAGAGAGAGAGAGAGAGAGAGAGAAAGGGGCAGAGAGAGAGGGAGACTCAGAATCCGAAGCAGGCTCCAGGCTCTGAGCTGTCAGCACAGAGCCCCACGAGGGTCTCAGACTTAACGAACCATGGGATCATGACCTGAGCTGAAGGTGGACGCTTAACTGACCGAGCCACCCAGGTGCCCCTTGTGAGTAAACTGCTTCTTGATCACTGAAAAACATGATACAACATCTTGCGCGTGATACACCCATGTGCACCTGCCTATACTTGCTAAAGCAACCTTGCCAACCATTTAGAAAATAGGAACTAAATGGAATTCTCTTTTGAATCACACTGAGTGACCTGGGTTTTACACAGTGTGAGACCATCCAATGCAAAAACTTCAAAGAACCTCTTGAGAGATTTATCATTGAACTGAAATTTTGTCCTACTAATTACAAGGGACAGTCACATTGGGTTTGGACTCAGGGCTTGTACTCTCTCATTAAATTTACCACCTGGCATGTAGTAGACCCTCAATAAATATTTATTAAATGAATTAATCATATCATACCCATAATGGCTCATTTGTGATATATTAATAATATATAAAATTCTCAGTAATTTATTATCTATTGCAACCTGATTTCCCTTACACTCTTAATTCGGTCTTAAATGGCCGTTCACTCCCGTTTGCTTTTACTACTGCACTGCATTAAAACACTGCTTCCTTCCCCCAGCTTGTGATTTAAATATGCTAGCAGAAATTCCTATTAATTCCATTCCAAGTATTTGCACAGAACTGATCCACCATAGCCGTCTGCTAATGATGCATCTGTCATTTTATTGACACCCCTAAACAGCTTTATTCTCTTTTCTAATTAAGAGACAAAACTGGTATTGTCAGCTGATGAACCGACATTTGGGGGCTTTTGTTCTAACGTAAAAGGCAGCACATTAGGGTGCTAAAACAAAAACTCAGGAATGTTAACAGAAAAGCCCACTAGACAAAATATATTTACATGTACGATTTGAATTAAGCTTGTTATAAGCCTAATGCACATACAATATTTTGAGTTAGAGGGGAAAAAATATACACTCGTGGCAAAATATATTCAAAACAAAAAGTGGTGCTTCCTACCCTAACTGGCCATTAAAATTCAGAACAAAGCAGTCTCATGCGCTCTCCGGACAATCAAACATCCTAAGGAAAAAAAATTAAACCTTGAAAAGCTGACCAAAATGGTAAGCTGTCAGAGAGATAATAGTAATGTTTAAATAACAGCTAAATCAGAACTAAGAGTTCTTACAGAAAAACGATAGAAATGAGGTAAATAGCACATTTTTAAAGGCTAAAAAAGCAATGATTTCCTGATGATTATATTAGCCAATTGCCAGAGAAATGACAATTACATACAAGTACAGGACTAACAGCTCACCAGAACGTTCTCAAGCAACTGAGGAGGACAAGCCATAAAAGCTCTATCACCATCACATTAAAAATCTAATCTAAAATCATTGCATGTCAGAAAATTAAGGATTCATCAAAATATTCCCAAAGGTTATGTGCTGAAAGGAATGCATAAGAAGGAGCCACACTCTTTGATTTCTTTATACAGAAATATATCGTAGGATCTACATTTTAAAATAAACTAAATATAAAATCTGGTCTGCCAAATGAGATCATTGTTATAAAGCAGTTAGCATACATTTTGGCACACAGAAAGTGTCTGATAATGTTAGCTGCTCTTATTATTGTTATTATTATTGTGGTGTCAGAATCAGCTCATTGCTTTTCATGGTTCCTTCCCAAGGTTTAAAAGAACCCCCGCAAGAATTTCTTGTGGCTGAACCATAAAATAAGTTCAGCTAATTCTGTTTCTATCCTTCTTTCTAGATATTTTTGCTCTGGTTTGACACACTAGTTCCAAGTTCTTGTCTTTTACATAAATCCATCCTCTCCGCCTCCATGCTTAGGACTGCGACTCTGATCTGTATGTCTTGCTTTTAATGCTCCCATTACCCCAACTTTGTCTTTTGTATCACTCTTGGGACTATGAGCAAACTCCCTCACATGAAGCCCAGGGCTGATTCCTGCTTGTTGAGAAGCAGAGTTTGGGTATGTTGCTTAGGAGCGACGATCATTTCATTAAGCCTGTTACCTGCATGTGCCAAGAGTAAGGGTCCACCAGCAGCCTTGCCCTACGCCCCTAAGGGTTAGACCTTGGTCTTCCATCCACAGGACGTTAAAAGGTCACAGTCTAGCTGGATTTATGTAGCATTGATTCTTTAACCCTAGAAAAGTCATTAAGAGAAAAGAAGGTATCTTATCCTGATCAAAAAACTTCTGTGACAACAAAACCACCTCATTGGTTACAAATCAAATGCTGGCTCAACTTTTATGTTGCAGTGGACACCCATGATCAGTAACCACTCCTTCCACCATCCTCACCGGAGCCACCACGTGCAAGGTGACCCAGTCTTGGTTTCAGCTGACTGGTTCAGGAGAGGTATCTCACCTATGCTGAGCCAAGCTGAGCCTTTTTTCTGGAATATTTTGGCCAAGAGAACAAGCGGATACACGTGTTTTTCAGAGCAGAGCAAAACAACGTGTACAGTCAATATGTGGTCACACAACCGCTGCTAGGAACTGTTCCATCCACGGAGCAACAAAGAGTATATGCTCTGAGGTAGAGAGTATATACAGTGACAACCCAGTGTGCAAAATAAACTCATGTTTCTGAAGGGGTCCCACCCATATGTGATGAGACTATATAGTCCTTTCATATGCTGAGAAATTGGAGCTCTTATAGAATTTAAGGAAACTGCTTTTGGTAAACAGAAATGCCATATATATGCAAGATCATCGTGTGTGTGTGTGTGTTTCTATGTATGTCTCTATATTTCTCTATCATCTATCTATCATCAGAGAGACAGAGAAGTAGAGATTGTGGAACCAGTTTCTGAAAAGAAAGACAGCATAATGGCAATTGGGCAGGAGACTCTTAAAAACGTATTTGGCTGCATATCTATCTAGAACAGTCTTTCTATGTTTTGAGTTTCTAGGGGGCACGAAAAGTATAGAGTTGATGATTGATAACCTAGAAAACTTTCCTAATCTTTTTGTTGGAATTCAATTTCATTAAAATAGCCAAACTCTACGGCTTATTTCTCCACATTCGTTTATTCAAAACAGTCAACCTGAAAGATAAAGCATTGATCAAAAACAGTCTCTACTTTGACAAGAGTTTATGGACTTGTGTCAGGACGGGAATTTCTATCATCATTATTTCATTGGCCAGTGGCTAGGGCTGATGAGCGGGGAACAATGAATGAGGAAGTCTTTGTAAAAGTAAGATGCTGTGAGTCTATAAATACGTGCAAGTATCTATTGGCTTTGACCACCTCTCATGTGGCTTTCTGAGCCCCACAAACTAAGCAAGAGCCTTTTCTTGCAATTTCTGTTATGTAGATAGATGACAACAACCTTTAACATATTTCTTTGCTTTTAAAAATATTTTGTTGCTATCATTAAATAGGATTCACAAAAAGAACATTTTGGGCAAAAGGCTCAACTTGGTGAATGCTAGCAGAGATACTTCAAGTCCTTTTTAATAGAAATTGTCATGAGTTTTTCAACTTTTCCCTAACTTTCCCATTTCTTTTTTATTTTATTTTAAAGAGAACACAAGACTTCCCCCCCGCCCTTGACTATCCATTCTTGCTTTCCTTCCTTCCTTCCTTCCTTCCTTCCTTCCTTCCTTCCTTCCTCTCTCTTGTTTTCCCCCTCTCTCTCCCTCCTTTCCTTCCTCTTTCTCTTTCTCCCCCTCTCTCTTCCTTCCTTCCTTTCTTGTAAGGTATAGTAGATTATATCCTCTATTAGGAAAACCAGCTCTTCCTCTCCCAGCCATTCTGTGACTTCTTTCTCTTAAGCTTTTTCTTGTATCACACCTTCATTTTCCTCTGCAATGTTGTACACACTACTGTGCTCTGTCTAACCAGCTGAGCCTTCCTCTTTCAAATACACTCTTTTTTCCTTGACATTTACCTTATGGCTGTTCCCTACTGATAAGCCAGACTAGTTCCTCATCTTCTTATTAGAGGAAAAAGTGACAGCCCCTGCCATACCCAGGTCTGTGATTGGAGGAGAAAAGTCCCAAAGTTTCTACTTTATTTAAATTAAAAATATGAAATCAAAACTTATGTGTCCTGCAGCACTGTGGCATTGTTTCATTTCAAAAATAAAAAGTCATAATAAACCAGTTCATGGGGGCTTAGAAAATTGAAAACAAAATAAAGAAAGGTGGCAACAGTTGCCAGTGACACAAATTTCCAAAATTTTAGCCAGAAATATGGTTCCAGTGAAGCACATTACAGAGCAGTAAAAAGACCCAGATGATCATGACCATTACATGCTTTCACTTTTGCCTAGCTTTTAAAGTTGAAATTAAAATGTGAAGCAACATTTAACAATGCTATGCTATATTCGTGAGAAAGTAAGGTTTTCTTAAGCATCCTTCTGTTCCCATTTTGCAGAAGAATCTCAGTACCCAATGCACTCACGCCACTTTAAAGTTTGTACTGTTGCAATCAGTATCACCCAGGTCCACCCTAGGTAACGGGGTCCATTCGAAAATGACCTCCCTTGTGGACCCAGGCATCACCCAACATCCACCCCACCGAAAAAAAAAAAAATTCCCAGGGCGCCTGGGTAGCTCAGTCAGTTAAGCATCTAACTTCGGCTCAGGTCATGATCTCACGGTTTGTGGGTTTGAGCCCCGTGTCGGCCTCAGAGCCTGGATCCTGCTTCAGATTCTGTGTCTCCCTCTCTCTCTACCTCTCTCTCTCTCTCTCTCTTCCCCCACCTCAAATATAAATAAACATTATGGGGCGCCTGGGTGGCTCAGTGGGTTAAGCATCTTAAGCATCTGACTTTGGCTCAGGTCATGATCTGATATGAAATGTCCAGAATAGGTAAGTCCATAGAGAGAGACAGTAGATGAGTGATTATCTGAAGATGAGGAGGGGGAGAAATGGGGAGCCATTGCTAATGGGGTATTTTCGTGGAGTAATGAAAATGTTCCAGAATTAGATAGTGGCGGTGGTTGTCCAGCCTCACTGATATACTAAAATGGGGGGATTAATTGTACACTTCTTTATAAAGTTTACTTACTTATTTTGAGAGAGAGAGGGAGAGACAGAGAGAGAGGGCAAGTGGGGAAGGGGCAGAGAGAGAGGGAGAGAATTCCAAGCAGGCTTCTCACTGGCAGCGTGGACCTGATTCCACAAATTGTGAGATCAGATCTGAGCCGAAACCAAGAGTCGGACACTCAACCGACTGAGCCACCCAGGTGCCCTTAATTGTACACTTTTATAAGGTGAATTTTACAGCAAGTGAATTACACCTCAGTTAAGAAAATAAGAAAATGCAAAGAAAAAACTCAAAGCAAAGCAGCTAAAAGTATGTGGCATACAACAGATGTTCAAGAATGTAAATTAAAAATAAGAAACATAAACTTCTTTTAAAAAATAACTCCTTGGATAATTCAAAGTTTTTCTAAGTATTTGCCAAGGGTGTGTTACTTTGTATTGCTGGGAAAATAACTTCACCTGCTTTTAGTATTGTGAAAGTTGTAATAAATCATAAAAGCCTCACTCGTTCATTATAGGTCTTTTCTCTAGATAAAATATTTTGCACACTCCAGTGGATTTACCTCAGGTTATCTTCAAGGCTCTCTTCAGTAAGAGGCATTTGGCTTAACGATTGGTTTGGGCGTTGGGAAGGGAGATCGGACACCCCAGTTCAAGGAGCGTAGGTAACACCCTGCCAGTCACATTTCCCTCCCCAAGCCTTCTCCTGGGTTTGCAGAGTTCATTCACTCCAGACAAAAACACTTAGTATCAAATAATAACACTCAACTATTGTTGCCTATACTCTGGGCTCCTGTCGTCAGCATAAAACTCACTTTTTGCCTCAGTGAGAGCCATGGCAATAATATAGATGTCTGCACCTAAAACTGCAAATTCAAGCTGGATCATTGTACCCGTGACAGCTCTGGACAGCTCCTGCAAGTGCACTCTACCCTTCATCTCCATCACCTTCTTTAGCAAAGCTTTAGAGGCCCAGTGGCTACAATTTATATGCAAAAGGCATCTAAAACACTTTCTGGGTTTCCCATTTTCTAGGCCTCTTCTTCCTTCTTTCTTTCCTCCCCCACCTTTTAAAAATTCACCTATTAGTTTAGCATAACTATTTAATACATATGGATTATGTGCTAGGCACCGAATGAAAATAGTTGAGGATACTCTGGATGAAAAAACGGATACACTGCATGAAAAAAGACATACATAGGAGGTCCCTACATCTCATTACAAGACGCACCTCTACAGTAAGCTTTCATTTAAACTTTGGTGCAAGATTCTGGGGTTCTGTTTCTAGGCACTGGGAGCTACACATTTTTTGATTTAAAAATAAATTCTTGAGATGTTTCTCATTAAGTTTACATAGCCTTTCATTTCTTTCCTAGTGTTAGTTTTTATAAAATTGCTATCTATTTTTTTAACCTTTAAAAATACTCTTTATTTTGAAATATATTGCATATTTTTTGAGATAAATTCCTTAAAATACATAGGACCATCAAACTTTTTTTTAACTTTAATTAAAAATGTTTTTTTAATTTACATCTAAATTAGCATATAGTGCAACATTGATTTCAGGAGTAGATTCCTTAATGCCCCTTACCCATTTAGCCCATTCCCCCTCCCACAACCCCTCCAGCAACCCTCTGTTTGTTCTCCGTATTTAAGAGTCTCTTATGTTTTGTTCCCTTCCCTATTTTTATACTATTTTTGTTTCCCTTCCCTTATGTTCATCTCTTTTGTCTCTTAAAGTCCTCATATGAGTGAAGACTTATGATATTTGTCTTTCTCTGACTAATTTCGCTTAGCATAATACCCTCCAGTTCCATCCATGTAGTTGCAAATGGCAAGACTTCATTCTTTTTGATTGCCGAGTAATACTCCATTGTGTATATATATACTACTTCTTCTTTATCCATTCATCCATAGATGGACATTTGGGTTCTTTCCATACTTTGGCTATTATTGATAGTGCTGTTATAAACATTGCGGTGCATGTGTCCCTTTGAAACAGCACACCTGTATCCCTGGGATAAATACCTAGTACTGCAATTGCTGGGTCATAGGGTAGTTCTATTTTTAATTTTTTGAGGAACCTCCATACTGTTTTCCAGAGTGGCCGCACCAGCTTGCATTGCCACCAATGCAATGTGGTGTCAGGTGTCAATGCAATGCAATGCAATGCAATGCAATGCAATGCAATGCAATGCAAGGTGTCAGGTGGTATCTCATTGTGGTTTTGATTTGTATTTCCCGGATGATGAGTGATGTTGAGCATTTTTTTCATGTGTCAGTTGGCCATCTGGATGTCTTCTTTGTAGAAGTGTCTATTCATGTTTTTTGCCTATTTCTACACTGGATTATTTGTTTTTTGGGTGTTGATTTTGAGAAGTTCTTTATAGATTTTGGATACTAACCCTTTATCTGATATGTCACTTGCAAATATCTTCTCTCATTCTGTTGGTTGCCTTTTAGTTTTGCTGATTGTTTCCTTTGCTGTGCAGAAGCTTTTTATTTTGATGAGGTCCCAGTAGTTCATTTTTTGCTTTTGTTTCCCTTGCCTCCAGAGACGTGTTGAGTAAGAAGTTGCTGCAGCCAAGATCAGAGAGGTTTTTGCCTGCTTTCTCCTCAAGGATTTTGATGGCTTCCTGTCTTACATTGAGGTCTTTCATCCATTTTTGAGCTTATTTTTGTGTATGGTATAAGAAAGTGGTCTAGGTTCATTCTTCTGCATGTCGCTGTCCAGTTTTCCCAGCACCACTTGCTGAAGAGATTGTCTCTATTCCATTGGATATTCTTTCCTGCTTTGTCAAAGATTAGTTGGCCATACGTTTGTGGGTCCATTTCTGGGTTCTCTATTCTGTTCCATTGATCTGAGTGTCTGCTCTTGTGCCAGTACCATACTATCTTGATGATTACAGCTTTGTAGTATAGCTTGAAGTCCGGGATTGTGATGCCTCCAGCTTTGGTTTTCTTTTCAAGATTGCTTTGGCTATTCAGGGTCTCTTCTGGTTCCATACAAATTTTAGGATTATTTGTTCTAGCTCTGTGAAGAAAGCTGGCGCTATCTTGACAGGGATTGCATTGAATATATAGATTGCTTTGGGTAGTATCAACACTGTAACAATATTTGTTCTTCCTATCCAGGAGCATGGAATCTTTTTCCATTTTTTTTGTGTCTTCTTCAATTTCTTTCATAAGCTTTCTATAGTTTTCAGTGTATAGATTTTTCACCTCTTTGGTTAGATTTATTCCTAGATATTTTATGGTTTGTGGTGCAATTATAAATGGGATCGATTCTTTGATTTCTCTTTCTGTTGCTTCATTGTTGGTGAATAGGAATGCAACTGATTTCTGTGCATTGATTTTATATCCTGCAACTTTGCTGAATTCATGAATCTATTCTAGCAGTTTTTTGGTGGAATCTTTTGGGTTTTCCATACAGTGTATCATGTCATCTGCGAAGAGTGAAAGTTTGACCTCCTCCTGGCTGATTTGGATGCCTTTTATTTCTTTGTGTTATCTGATTGCAGAGGCAAAGACTTCTAACACTATGTTGAATAACAGTGTCGAGAGTGGACACCCCTGTCTTGTTCCTGACCTTGACATCCCTGTCTCAGTTTTTCACCATTGAGGATGATATTAGCGTTGGGTCATTTGTATATGGCTTTTATGATCTCGAGGTATTCTCCTTATATCCCTACTTTCTTGAGGGTTTTTATCAAGAAAGGATGCTGTATTTTGTCAAATGCTTTCTCTGCATCTATTGAGAGGATCATATGGTTCTTGTCCATTCTTTTATTGATGTGATGAAACAGGTTAATTGTTTTGTGGATATTGAACCAGCCCTGCATCCCAGGTATAAATCCCACTTGGTCATGGTGAATAATTTTTTTAATGTATTGTTGGATCTGGTTGGCTAATATCTTGTTTAGGATTTTTGTATCCATGTTCATCAGGGAAATTGGTCTATAGTTCTCCTTTTTAGTGGAGTCTCTGTCTGGTTTTGGAATCAAGGTAATGCTGGCCTCATAGAAAGAGTTTGGAAGTTTTCCTTCCATTTCTATTTTTTGGAACAGCTTCAAGAGAATAGATGTTAGCTCTTCCTTAAATGTTTGGTAGAATTCCCCTGGAAAGCCATCTGGCCCTGGACTCTTGTTTTTTGGGAGATTTTTGATTACTAATTCTTACTGGTTTGGGGTTTGTTACTGGTTTTCTTACTGGTTATGGGTCTGTCCAAATTTTCTATTTCTTCCTGTTTCAGTTTTGGTAGTGTATATGTTTCTAGGAATTTGCCCATTTCTTCCAGATTGCCCATTTCATTGGCATGTAATTGCTCACAATATTCTCTTGTTATTGTTTTTATTTCTGCTGTGTTGGTTGTGATCCCTCCTCTTTCATTCTTGATTTTATTTATTTGGGTCCTTTCCTTTTTCTTTTTGATCAAACTGGCTAGCGGCTTATCAATTTTGTTAATTCTTTCAAAGAACCAGCTTCTGGTTTCATTGATCTGTTGTACTGTTTTTTTGGTTTTGATAGCATTAATTTCTGCTCTAATCTTTATTATTTCCTGTCCTCTGCTGGTTTTGGGTTTTATTTGCTGTTCTTTTTCCAGATCTTTAAGGCGTAAGGTTAGGTTGTGTATCTGAGATCTTTCTTCCTTCTTTAGGAAGGCCTGGATTGCTATATATTTGCCTTTTATGACTGCCTTTGCTACATCACAGAGCGTTATCATTTTCACTGGCTTCCATATACTTTTTAATTTCCTCCCTAACTTCTTGGTTGAAAACATCAAACTTTAAAATAGAAGTTGTATTTACAATGTCCTACTAGAGCTCAATATTACAAGAAATAATGAAGTGACTACTTAGTATAAATTCAAAATCCTCACAACTGAATGATAAGTTCTACATTATTTCTAGGATTTCCTGAAAAAGGAGAGGGGGCATATTAACAAGTGAATTTCCTCACAATGCACCAACACACATAACTCCTAGTTTATTGTCAGAAAACACAAGGACCTATCTTATACGCTGACACCTATAGACACATATCTAGAGGTATTATTATCCCCCAAATCATGAAAAGCATAATACATTTCCTCTTCTGCACTATGATTTATTAATCAAATTAATGAATGTTAAAATACCCATTGTCTGTATTGATTATACACAATCCCTCACTAGCTAATAGTCTAGCAAAAAATTCTATTTGATTCTCAGTTTCAACTGGCATCTCCACTCTCGGAAAATGTGTCAAATAAATTGCAGCTATGTATTTCCTACATTAAAATACACATTCCTCTTATAAATAAGGAGAACTACATCTTGATGTGATACTTTTTTTTCTAAAAAGATATTCTAGAAGAATATCCCATCACTACATAGCCTTTAAAATAAAACCAACTATTCAATGTCATCACCTTTCTCAGCTTTGTGATAAAACATTCTATTTAAAAAGTAATGAACAGGAGCACCTGGGTGGCTCAGTCAGGTAAGTGTCCGACTTTGGCTCAGGTCATGATCTCACAGCTCATGAGTTTGAGCCCCGCGTCGGGCTCTGGGCTGACTGCTCAGAGCCTAGAGCGTGCTTTGGATTCTGTGTCTCCCTCCCTCTCTGCCCCTCCCCTGCTCATGCTCTCTCTCTCTCTCTCTCTCAAAAATAAATAAACATTAAAAAATTAGAAAAAGACAAATAAATAAACAAACAGAAAGTAATGAACAAACCCAGATGTTGTGTATTGGGGGCATAGAGAGCTACTCTTATTTGCAGTCTACATTGAAGTCAAGTAGCTCTCAGATCCTTGTAATTTGCAATCTCCTTTTCCTGCTTGGGAAATGCTGGTTAAACACACACACACACACACACACACACACACACACACAGAAAATTTATGTATTATTCATTCCCAAATTTGAAGGGATAACATGCATTTTCAATAACATCTATCTGTTTCTCTGTGGTTGAAGAAATATTTGAGACTTGTTCTATTCAAAAGAGAATATGTAAAACGAAAATTTTGGAAATTGAAGAGATGTTTCAAGGCAGACTTATGCTTCTCCCTTCACTGGAACTACTTCTCCTCCTCTCTCCACTGTGGGATGTGGATACAAATATCCCCAGGCATTCATTTTCTGCCAGGACATTTTTGTGGTTTAAAAATGCACATAGCAATTAGTTTTATGCCTTCCAGTAAGAAATGGAACCGAATACTCATGGTAGGAAGGGATTGCACCCGTGTCACTGTGCCCGGAATTCAACACTCCATTCCCCCTGCTGGTTTTATAACAATTCAGTGCTTTGGGACAGAGAAGCTCCTGGGGTAAATGCTGCTGGGGGCTGGGGGTGGGGGCAGTTTAACAATGAAAGCAAGAGGAGTCATATAAATAGCTTAAGAATAATTTGAACATTGTACATCAACATTCACAGCTCTTAAACAGTTTCCAAAAGCCTAAATTGACATAAACATTTATCAAAATGGTTTTCTTTATCAAAAAGTATAAATGTCCTCATTTATCAACACAAATTCAACCATTATAGGTAATAGAGTCTAGGGAAATTAAGTTGGCTTAGTGACCACGACAGAAAATGACGTATAATAGCACTCCCAAAAGCTCTGAAATGAAAGACAAGAGAGGCTAAAGGATATTCACCTCTCCCAATTTTAACTCCTATCCACTGTGGAAGGATAGAGACTGCCAGAAAAGTAGGAATCCCACTGGCACATGCATCCAGCGTGTGTAAAAGTAGGCACCAATACAAACATATGGTTGTGATGGCCATGGGAGTGTGGATATCTCAGGGGTTAGAGGTGGAACGTGGATGGCCTCCAGAGTCGTTTTCAAGTCTACATGCAATAGTCTTGTTTCTGCTCACCATTGACTCCCAAGTGCCTGAGACATAATTCATAAAGGAATACATTCAACAAAATGGCAATGGCATAAAAAGTACTTCCCACTTCAATGTAGCCTGAGGAACTAGCAAGTCTTTGTCTAGCACCAGTAGCTTGGGATCACTGGGACATTATAGGCCCTTACTACTCACCCAGTCTTACCACCCCCCACCAAAACTGAGGAGTTCAGCTGCTATCGCACTAAGGGAAGGAGCCAGAGCCAGCCTCCTGCCTCATAACTCCTAGATCAGGGTGCCTTCCCCACTCATGACTCTTCGATACTGACCAGGTTTGTCACAGAGTTACTGAGAATATCCAAAGGGCTGTCCTTTATGACACAATTCAAATTATTTGTCCTGGAAAGTACAGAGTGTAGATTTCTAGATTCTAGATTCTCAAAGGATTGCAATCAGTCAGCATTAACCAAGTGTCCTCTGTGGGCGAAACATGATCAGAAAACAAATTTACAGATGAAATAAAGAGAAAGGATCACAGAAATAAATACATGATACACTGACAATAGATGCCTGCCCAAAATAGTCCCAAGACTAGCTACCTTCCATTGCTTCTGATTCCATTCTCATGAAGCAGCTTCTGGAGGATCAATGTGACCTCAAGTTACCTAGGTGTCAGCAAGGAGTTGTCCTGATTAGAATATTCAAGCATTTATGTCTCAGAAAGGGTCCATCCCCAACTGTAAATTAATAAATGATCATTCTCATTTACTCATGTCTCTTGTTAGACAGTAAGTGTACATCAATCCCCAAGAGAATGGTTAATCTGTATTTACTGACAAAGTCAGGTGTTTGGACTACAGAGCAGGGAACCACACCCTGGAGCAGAAGGATGGAGCCAGGACCTCACTCGGGCCTGCCAAATGCTTCCCTTGACATTGCTAGATCAGCACTAAAAACAACAGAAATTGGGCAGAGACATTTTGAAGAATGTCTTAGTGGAGCAAACAGAGACAGTAAAAGCTGGATCAGTGTCCGAAGCAAATCACAGCTATAATTGTGTACGGGTAAACTAAACTCAAGATGGTGTGGTGCAACTTTCTCTGACTTTATCACACTGCATACACCTTCAAAGCAGAGAAGGAAAACAAGTCTCCTGAAACCATTCCCATATCTAATATTATAGTAATCTGTATTTTTCATGAGCAGGACCCAGATTATTTTTTCATTGCTTCTATCTACCCGGCACCAAGCACTGCCCTTGTTTCATGATAGGTGCTCAATAAATATTTGGCTGGCTGGCTGGCTGGCCGGCTGAACTTCCATATTCTTCCAATTTTTTCTCGACTCATAAGTAACTCTTCTGGAGGCTAATGCAGATGTTTCTAGCCTGCTAGGGTAAAAAGTACTTTTCCATTTCCAGAACTTCATATTTAGATTTAAGTTGTTCAGACCTGTCTCCCCACCGTCTGAAGAGGCTGATTAGGGCTTGGTTCTACCAAGTGTCAAAGACTTGAGACCACCTGCTTCTTTGCTTTTAGGGCAATGATCTTGGGTTCTCATCTGCAATCATGTTCTCCAAAGGAAGCCCCATTATGACCATTTGTGAAGCATAAACAGGATAATAAAGTATTAGCATGCAAAAATCCAAGGCCTGACCATGGCTAGAGGGAGACAGCCCAGTATCAGGGGGGTGTGTATGTGTGTGTGTGTCTGTGTGTGTATGTGTGTTGGCACTGAGCCTTCAGAGGCAGGACTCCTTTTCATCCAGTCCAGCAAGCTCAGCACCACAGCAATGCTTAGCATCACCGGTCAAGTGAGGCTAATCTTGGAGATGATATTTAAATGATTCTTTCCTCTACCTTTTAAAATAAGAATAAAAAAATGTTATGCTTAAAGTCATGGGTAGACTGGGGGTAGGATGCAAAAGGACCATAAAATATACATGGAGTGGGTTAACAATAAACTCAGGATGTAGTTTTCAAGAGAGTTTAAGAAAATAAATGTTTGATTAAGAAAAATGAATAGTAATGCCACACACACATACATAGGTATATGCACGTATATACATACACATATCTGTGTGTGTAACATGCCTGATGGTCTCCAAAGCCTGCTAACTAATTAACCTGGTCCTCCTAGTAATCCTGTGCGGAAGACAGAGAAGTGATCGTCTTCCCATCTTAAGAAGTGAAAACTGAGGTCTAAAGTGATCTGCTGGAGGCCAGATGGCTAGTAAGTAGTGACAAGATCATAACTGGGTCTCTTGATTCCCAGACCAGTATGTTTGTTTAGATAATCTATCCTCAATATGTGGTGAGGCTTGGGAGACAAAATTACCATCAGCTCCATTTCAAAAGGGCAACTAAAAAGAAAGAGAAAAATAAGGCAATGTGTTCAGTCTATTATTTTACTAAGCTCTCCAGATTCTTTACCTATTGAATATTTCATGAACATGAAGACCCCCTTTAATTGCTTCATTCCTGGCCCAAAGTCATAAGACAAAAATAATTTAATTTCGAACCTTTTGTAGTGTGAGGTGATTAGAAAATATCATCTGCAACAAACTTTTAATTATATGCCCAGGGTCAAACATTTGAAACCTTATTTCCATCAAACCTGCTTTTTAGTTTTTCACACAGTTCCTTTTCTATTTACCCCGACCCTGCATTCGGCTGGGAAGCAAGACCTTCTAGCCCCTCCCTTGCTCCAGATGAGGGAGAATAAGGGAGTTCTGTCCCCGTCGCTGTTCTGCAGCCAAGCCGCCTGCTTGCTCTCTGAGTGGATCGTCAGAAGGTGTGGGGCAGCAATGCACACGACCGGGCTACCACAACTCAGCTGCTCCCCACCAACGGCCCGTGTGAGCTACGTCCACCGTCAGACACAGAAAAGGAGAGGAAGTGTTTAGACACTCCTACAGCAACGACACAGAGCCGTTTTATGTCTGTTGAATAGAATAATAAAAAATGAGGTAGTATTTCAACTGCTTTTTATTTCACTTTTCTAGTCATTTATTTTTATTGTATTTTACAGGAGTATTGATCCACAACAAATTGGAAAGGAAATAAAAGAACTGGTCTGTCACCACTGACAGCACATAGATGGGAGAACTTTGCTAGCAAACCCCACCAGGCCTTCTGGGTCCGGTTTTATGTGGGGGAAGACAGTGGTTGTTAGAATATCAAGGATACCTGTATCTCACGGTGAGCACATAAGTTACACAGCCAAATATATATATATATATATATATACATACACATACATACATATACGTGTATATATATATACATATATGTATGTATGTATATATCTATATCTGTAATAATAATTGCCTACACTTTTGATTATCCATTGTGTCGTGACCCTCTGGGTGACTTCCGCATACATGGGTAATGAGGAGCAAACAACCCAGAAAGGAAATCAAATCAAATGCCAGTCATGTGTAAGGTAAGATATTTAAGCATAAACCCAAGGGGTCCTGTTGGAAACCTGAAATTTTAAAAAACTTGAACTCTTCCATTATATGCTGCTGACTGAAACCAACCACGCTGAGAAAGGAATGGCTGTCCCTGCCCTCCCTCTGATTTTGGGTAGCTGAGGTGAAATAAGCAGGTGGTTTCTGTTCAGTTCCTCATTTATTAACTGGCTCTGTGAAAATACACGCACAAAGCCACTTGTTTGGTGGTCTCAGAAGAGGGGCTGAGGACTGACCGGACATGAGACACAATTACCCTCTCACCCTAGAAGGAAGTCCCTGCAGGTTAGGGGTGATGTATATCAGCAGGTCAGAATGAAAAACACCAGCACAGCTGCTGCCTATGTGGTAAGGGCCTGAGGGAGAAAGAGAAGATTTTCATTTCCAGATCACTTCTTTCACCAGTACTAAAATGGACTTAACAAAATTAGTGATCAGGCTATCATGAAGAGATGCTCTTTAATGCCTCATCTTTCAGATTGCTAAATCTGTCATTTTTTTTTAATTTTTTTTTCAACGTTTATTTATTTTTTGGGACAGAGAGAGACAGAGCATGAACAGGGGAGGGGCAGAGAGAGAGGGAGACACAGAATCGGAAACAGGCTCCAGTCTCTGAGTCATCAGCCCAGAGCCCGATGCGGGGCTCGAACTCACGGACCGCGAGATCGTGACCTGGCTGAAGTCGGACGCTTAACCGACTGCGCCACCCAGGCGCCCCTAAATCTGTCATTTTGAGGAAGCATTTTCAATGGCCACTTTCTGAAAGTTGTATATCCTAAGAACAAAATAAAATATGGTGGAAAATTCCTCTGGGGGGGGGGAAGATAACGGACCTGATAAAATTAAAGCTGATTACCATGACATTTTCTATGCATATAATTTTGTGGGCAGACAATGGATGTGTTATCAACATTCTAAAACAGCCCCGTTTCCTGTTCTCAGGTTTCTTGGCCTTCATGACAATGTGGACTCCCTCTAGTGGCCAAAGTAATATATGTAAATTCACAGGTTTGTTAACAAAAAGGGTTATCTTTCGTGATTTGGCTGTTTTCAAACGAAAATAATTTTCTTTGACATACAATTTCTTTTTAGAGTACTTCACATGAGGTAATTATATATAAATCAAAGAAAGAGCAAAATGTAGATTTTATTCTTAAGTGTATATGATATATATTTAGTTATAATTCTTATAATTGATTAGACAGAAATTCATCTTCTGAATTTGTAATGTTAAATGTTCAGAACAAAGAAGATTCATTAAATTTATGAGTAGGACCATGATTATTCTTTACCAATACTAGTGCCTACCATTTAGGTGACTGTATTTCCACAGACAGATTATTTCCAAAGCAGGTATCAGGTCATTAAGCAGAATCATTACAATCTGATGCCTGAGATGAAGGCTTTATTAAACATAATAAACATTTACCCTTTAAGGTGAAATGACACATTCCTTAAATGTTAGAACTACTAGTTCTGGATAAAGGAGATAACATATGTGGAAATTCTATAACCTGCAAGGCCAAAAAAAAAATGGATATAATTATTTTTTTCACTTAATCCTGAAATTTGTTTGTACAGATGAAAATAAAACCTGAGAATCAGAGACCTCAGATGACTTGCTCTAAGGCACTGAACTAGTTAGAAGAAGAGGAAGCTGGAATCTGAGTCCCCTGACTCTTTCTCCATCTTTTTTGGACTACAGATGACCGAGGGGAAATAGTCCCCAAGTTGCATTGTTCCCTTAAGCTTGCATCTTAGCACAGACTTGTGACTATAACATTTTTAGAACGATTCCCACATGAAAAGGACTATTTCTTTAGACCTATCGCTAATATCTTTTTACACTGTATTGATTATTTAAGGACTTTCAGAAGCATTTGTTACCTGACAGAACAAACTCCTAGGAAATTCCTTTTATGGAATGGAAATGAGAAATTGCTAATTACTAATATCAATAGTATATGCAGATTCCTGGTTCCAGTGCTTTCCTGGCTATCACGGATTTGAAACTTAAACTCCAAATTTCTTATAAATTTCTATGATTTTTGTGAAGAACAAGTTAGTAAAAGTGCTTTGAAAATTATGGCAAATGCTATAAGAACAAATTCTTGTTTTAGTTACCCAAAGTTAAATCACACACACAAAAAAGATTTTATCTATTGCTTTAGTTTCCTGAAAGATGAAAGGAAGAGAAGGAAATCACTTATTTTTTTAGGAGAATGAATGAAACTAGAAGAAAATCACCCATTATCTCCACAAATACGTATCGAGTGGCAGGTTCTGTGCTAGGTGCTAAAGAACACATTATAACTGCCTCCTGAAAGTTTTGGCATTTGATTTGGAAGAGAATTAAAATCTTGTCATTATCATAGCTGTGAACTATCATAATTATACTCCCTTAAAATACAGTAATGGATTTTCAATTCTTGGGGAAGGCCAAACACATTTTGAATCATTGAGTTTTTTTCATGTTTTGAAAGTTTAGGAGACCCCCTTATCAATCCAAATTGTAAACTCTGAGAGACTAGGGGGTGTGTCTGTCTTGTCCACGTCCATGTGCCCAGCACCTAGGATAGCACCAGGTGCAGAGTAAGCATTCATTACATATTTGCTGCATTTGAACTCCAGACTGGAAATCAGAAGAGTTCATCTGGAGGGTGAAGCGTTGAAGGTTTGAAAGAGGAACTGAGCTAGAGGAGGATGGAGATGTTTTAGTGTCTTGCCCAGGAGATACGCACCTTTGCCAACAGCATGCTACCTAACCTGGGGGAGGACCTCAGTTAGGCTTTACTTTTCAGATGGTTGAATATCGACCACATTTGCCAATAATTATCCACACATTATGGAGCCCTCCCCAAAGTGTCCTCTATCTTCCAAGTTGGTAGATTAAAAAATGCATGAACTCTTAACCACTGACTGAAATGTCAGAAAAGCAGACGATAGATATCAACATTGATTCTTCAGAGTTAATACAAAACAAATGCATGCAAAAACAAAACCAGTTCACACGATTCACTTTTTACTCTTTAAAGGCTGACCAAGAGGGACAAAACAGGGCTCACTTCAATTAGACGTCTTCACATATTAGACTTATTGATTGTGACAATATTTTTGAAAACCAAGAGTAGAATCACCTCACTCCATGTGTCTGTGTCAAACAAATCCCCAACTTAAAAAATAAAGAGAGCTGAAACCCTATAAAATCCCACCAGCTTTCCAATGTTCCATGCTTTTGAATGTTTTTTTTTTATTTTTTAAAAATCTTAACACATGATGGGTGATAGAAGCTTCTTTTTACTGTCAGAGAGATCAAAGAGAGGTTGAGAAAGAATCCACAAGCAGATGCTGCCCAGTGACAAACCTGGAAGAAGCAGACAGTGGGGCCAGATGTTGGGGTGACCTTCGGTGTGCAGAGCTCATTGGCATGGTGTTGATTTAGATGGTTGTTGGCAGAAGCTTTAGATCCAGCAGCAGGGGGAAAAAACCTAAACTATGGAATCCTTTCTCACTCTTTCCCATCACTAGAAAACCTGAAACCACTGGTCAGTAGTGCTGATGGCTGTCAAAGAAGTTGAAGTCCCCACACAACCCTGCCAGTAGGTATCACATCAAAAAGGAGTTAGCTGCATGAACAAGAACATCTTCAGGCTGTGCCATTTTGCATCCCACTCAACTTTCAACAGCTGTTTCTTGAGCGAATACAGACGCAAAATAATTATACGAAAAGAACAACATATTCAATATATGGGACAATGTTTACAACTATTACAGAGCTATTAGTAGAGGACATTAACAAAGAAAGATGCTGACATGTCTAAAAAGTGAATGCCCTTCGACAGTTCTAATTAGTGCTCAATGGAAGTTCTCTTAACTTGAACTCTGAACTGTCAACTCTGGAGAAGGATGAGAAAGTATCCTTTGATCCAGCAGTATTACTCAAATCGGTACTGCAGATACCAAAAAAGAATACATAATGACACGTTACAGTTTTAAAAGCTCCCGTCACAGTTATGTGATTCCTCCCATCGTTCACTCAATAGTAATGTAAAGAATTTTTCCTGTGACTGAAATGTTCTTATTACTGTAAACACTGGTAAATAAGGCAAAAGATCTCTAATCTTAGATTCTGACATTATTTTAAATCTTAGCCACTATACAATGCTAAAACACAGAACAGAAATAGAGGTTTACTTTATATTATTAGATATGATTGAAGACCACACAGTTCTTCTGACGCTTTTAGACATTTTGTCACTTTACCTGGAGAAATATACACTGCTTATTCTGCATTGCTGCTGATGTCCAGCACTTGTCAAAACCTCTATCTGTCAAGGCCTTCACAAAGAGTTGCAAAATGACAGATCAGGATGTCTGAGTTGATGGAGCCCCAGGAAAAATGGAACAGATAGAAAATTCATGACTCTAAACTATATCAAAGTGACTTCTGTCAACATCATGTCAAAAGAACTGTTCATTTTTAGAGGGTTTTTTTTTAATTATATAAACACTTTTTTGAGTATGAGCTAAGTGTAATGAAAAAATTTTCTTGGTGTACAGTATGATCATCCAAATGTTCCAAAAATACACTTTAGATCATCCAGGAATAAGGAAAATTCTAATAGTAGACACTGTCTGCCAGTTAAAACCAATGACATTCAAGAGAGATGTATGAAGATACTATCGGCTTAAAATAGGACAAACCATCTGGCTTATAAAGGAACAAAAGTATATTTTTTGCATATTTTTTGGACCCATCAAATTTCTACAACTGGATTAAATTTTATTCTTCTACAATCAGTTTTGATCCATTTCTTGCTTAGTGTGACAATTATAAAACACTAATTCAGTGTTATTTTCTTGAACAGGTTTCCTAAAATATCTGGTATTATTTTAATTTTCAAAAAATCACTGGAAAACCCTCATAATGCATAATTCCCTTAAATTATTGCTTTCAGAAGGAAGTAAAAAATAAATGGCTTATAATATGCAGTACTGCATACGCAGGAACACTGCATAATCACATTCAAAGAGTCATTCACCGAATGAAATATGAGTTGCATAAATCTGGAAATGACCACTCTCTCGCTTTAATTCCCAATACCTTTTAGGGAGGATGGCTGGCACCTGGTGCTAGAACCCAGGCAACTTGATTCCCACTGCGCATATGTCACCAAAACAAACACATAAATGACCTTGTGAAGTAAAGACCATGAACGATGCAACGTGTATATATACAGAGCAGACAGGAAGGGATAATACACTATACACACACATGCATGCACACATGTGCAGGGACACGTGCATGCACACACTCACAGGCACACATGCTCCTGAAAGAGGACCCAAATGCACGACTTCCACAAGCACCGTTAACTGTCCACGATACTGCTGTTCACTTACACTACTTCGCTGAGCTAGGATTTAGCAATTTTTACATCAGTCTTTCCTGTAGCTCCCTTACAGAGACTGTCTACAACCCCTCCGGTGGTGGCTACTGACTCAGTGCACTTGTCTGGTTACAGAAAAACTCCATTACCTGTGACCAGAAAGGTTTGCTTACCTCCAGGGTGACAAAAGATCTCAAAAAATAATGACCACTTCCAGTTTTGAGAAAAGAAGCTTCCTTCAAAACGGTACCACTGCATTGTGTCTAAATGTGTGTGGGAATTACCATCCATTAATACGAAAGTGGGACAAGATCACCATTTCTTATTACAGGCAGAACTCAATATATCTTGTGTCCTATTTACAAAAAGATGTTTATTACCTGTAAGTGTACAGAGGTGTGGGCTTCAGAGCAGCCATGATTGGTAATAAGCCTCTTTTTCTCATTTACATTGATAGCAAGCATTAGTGAAGATATATGCATTTCATTTCATGGTTCAGAAAGAACAAAGTATATGTATATGTGATAGCAGTGGGTGGTTAATGAAATGGTCTGACAAACATAAGCTAATACATAATCATACCAGAATGTGAACTGGAACACCTGTTCCTGCTTCACAGACTTGCAATTCTTAAGGAAAAGTTACCATTCTCAAGGATTGAAGCCACTACTATTTAGACATCAATATGCTCCAAGGAAAATTTAGTCACTTTTTTTGTTGTTGTTGCAATCACTAAAGGGTGGCTATTTTAATGCTATCAAATCTCTTTTGCTTGTGTCCTAAGAGTAATGAAAACTTCACACATGCATGAAGCTCCAGTAATTATTTTAAACTGCCTTCTGTTGTCCCCCTGAGGAACACGGTGGTATTTGTTTGATGCAGTTTAATTAGTGTCAGGGTAATTAATGCTATGCTATCTACATGAGATCAAAACCCTTTCTTTGTAACACTCTGGTAACTAAGAACTAAGAAAAGGAAGCGTTTTGAAAACGTCGAGGCATGGTGTTAACCTGGGTTCACGAGTGAACCGAATTGCTCACCTCTTCCTCCACGCCTCACCCAAATGGCAATTTCCGTCCCTCCCAGGACAAGATCAGAACCGTGATGCATTGGAACCACACGGCCAGGCATACGACCCAGTGGCTGCTATGGAATTAAATTCTTTTTTTATGGGTATAATCAAATTAACTAAAACATTCACGGTCACCAGGCACCTTTTGCCATAGTTTAATCCTTTAATAATGAAATAGTAAACTTTTGCACTGACAGAAAACTAGAGTCCCCTGTAAACAGGGCGTGATAGTACCATGTGCTGATATATTTTTTCAAATAAAAGAATCATTTAGTTTAATGAATGAATGCGATTCTGCTTAAATGCCTGAATAAAATTTGCATTTAATAGTAGGTATAGATAGTCTCTCTCTTCGACAATAATGTCGAGAGAGGAAAAACAGAGATAGGCAAGGAAAGAAGTTAAATACACAAAAATTCCAGACACACACATAATGTGCACTACCATAAATCCTTTTTAACTGTTTCTTTGGTAATAAGCAACGGCAGTATAAATCTCCCAACACACAAACTCAAGCTGATCACAGGCTTAAGGAAATAGCTCCAGTTATCTTGACTGGATAAATTATTATATCCTAGAGGTTATTCCAGTTTCTAATAAAGCACGGTGGCTAACAAACAAAAATAAAAAGATCAACCATTTTCTTTATTTTATAACAGATGAAATTACGGGCTGCATAGGATAAGACACAATGGCACTGAATTTATTTTTACTCTCAAAAAGGCACCATACAAGGTTCATTTTGGAACCAGACCGGTGCTTGAACACAGCGATGATAACCAGCATTAGACTGATAACATTTTTTATGGGAGGGGGAGGCTTAATGGCACATATCTAAAAAATAAACATGACTGGTTAAAAGTCAAACCAAATGGATTTAGCCCATTATATAAGTATACTAAATATGAAAATAACCTCTGCACTGCCCAAGAAATGAACAATGAAAAAAATACTTCTAGAGGGTACAAATGTGAAGTCTATAGTAGTTATGAAATTGTGTCGTATCCATCAGCGGCTGAAATTAAGGTTAACGTTATAAAATGAAATTTCACTAGCTCAGGCTGACGGTGTATCGCAACCTAAGAGGGTTTGTGCTGAATGCATCTTCTTGAGAGCATTCATTACTGAATACCTAGTGGAATCAGCTGACTAGCAAAATATGTTCTTTCACATCTTCAGTTCTGCTCCCTGCAACTTAGTTGTTTATCAATTAAAGTGATAAATACAAGTGGATTTGATAACACAAGAAATGCATTATGCGGTAAAGTAACCTCCAGGAACCCAGCAATAAGAACCGCGTGCAAAGTTCAACAACTGTGAAGGAACTATTAAAGAGGACACACAAACAAGTGACCTTGACTGACAAACGCACTTCATTCCAGCAATAAACAGCGGTGGTGCTGATAACTGTTCATTGGCGCAGAGAGTAATTACCTATCTGTCAGCGTTGCTGGTGTGTGCGAAATAGTATAAATGAAACATACATAATGTACGGCAATAATATCGGGCATGCAGAACCTAATGTATTATCATCATTCTCAGGACCCAGGTTTATGTGGCTGCCACCACTGAGTAAATGCCTTCTAGCCATGATAATTTCATTCTAATCTCTGTTCCATATTATAATTTTCATAGCTAAAAGATACTGAGGAGCAATACGTTTCAATCAAGGGCTAAATAGAACACAACCTGTAACTGGGTATTTTATACACCTATATATTTTTTTTCTTTCAAAAAAATTAGTCAATTTATGAAGAGACTGGAATAAGCTGTAAATTTATGGGTGACAAACCCTGTCTGTACCAATGTCACCATGTTGGAGATGGGATGAAAGGGGTTTATGAAAAGGTTTGGGGGCTTTGTCTTCCATTTCTTTCAACAACACAAAATTCTATCTTTTTAAATGTTTCCGTTGTGTTCCAACATATAAGGTAAGAATGCATTTTTGAACAAAATGAAAGATAGCCCCTATTCAATAGGAGGCAAGTAATCATCCAATATCTAAGACAAACTATCTTGATTTGCATGAATTGCCTAACTCTATAACAGAAGCACAGAATGATCTTGTGCACCGTGATACCCCACTATTCTTATAAAACTGTCCAACTCTTGCACGCTTGTTTATTTTTTTCCTTTAATGCAAGTGCAATTTGATGACACCTCTAAATCATATTTAAGACCATACAAAAGGAACCAGGAAAATCTAAGTAGCCGCTAGGCCATCAGGACAAACCCCTTGTCTCAAGGATGAAGCATTAGAAAGCCACAGTTCTGTCGTCCAAAAAAGGAAGAGAATAGATGAATGTTTAGAAAACACATTGGCATATTTGATGGTTGGAATCTAGTCTTACCTTTATAGCAAGAACGTGTATTTTTGAACTCATAATTAATGCAATAGTCCACCTTTTTAAAAGAAGCCAAAAGAATTTTAATTGATCATCCAATGTCACATTTCAAATCACACAAGTGATTGTAACTATAGAAGGACCTTATCTTCATTCTTTAACTTTTTGTTTGCTGGTCTCTTAAAGTAGTTTTCTAAAACTAATACTGTAGGTGATAAATGAAGTCTTGATAGGAGATTAAGCAAACCACAGAAATAGCTCAAGTTTTTCTTCAGTGTTATTATCCTTCTGTTTTTTGCATTTTTCTTTCTGTATTCCTAGCCAATAAAGAAAGCCACCAAACAAACTAACTCATACTAAGTTGTTAGGGGAATGATGCGTTAGCTCTCAGAGAAGCCCTTCTATTTTTTTTTTTTTAATTTTTTTTTTCAACGTTTTATTTATTTTTGGGACAGAGAGAGACAGAGCATGAACGGGGGAGGGTCAGAGAGAGAGGGAGACACAGAATCTGAAACAGGCTCCAGGCTCCGAGCCATCAGCCCAGAGCCCGACGCGGGGCTCGAACTCACGGACCGCGAGATCGTGACCTGGCTGAAGTCGGACGCTTAACCGACTGCGCCACCCAGGCGCCCCGAAGCCCTTCTATTTTAAAGAAGGCCGAGACAGACAAATTCTCAGGAAAAGGTATCGCCCTATTTCATTGATAAGAGCAGCACTTTTTTTACATCTTGCCTCTTTTAAATAGCTTCCTATAGTCTCTGTCAGTCAGGTGGCAGCTGTTGACGCCTTTGGAAAGATGAAGAGCACTCTAGCATCAAAGCACCTTAGACTTGACTCTTGACTTCTGTATTCAGTGAAATCCAGTATTTCATGCTATTCTGGCTTTGAGGAGCATCTGTTACGTGTTTATCATAAAATGGCCCTGGGGCACCTGGGTGGCTCAGTCGGTTGAGCGGCCGACTTCGGCTCAGGTCATGATCTCGTGGTCCGTGAGTTCGAGCCCCGCGTCAGGCTCTGTGCTGACAGCTCAGAGCCTGAAGCCTGTTTCAGATTCTGTGTCTCCCTCTCTCTGACCCTCCCCCGTTCATGCTCTGTCTCTCTGTCTCAAAAATAAATACATAAACGTTAAAAAATAATAATAAAATAAAATGGCCCTGATTACAATCACATCTTAACAAAATATCCAACCAAATATTGTATTGATTTTATGTTGATGGTGTCTGCGTGACACCAAAACATTGGTTAAGTTAATGGATTAAATTGAACAACTAGTCGACTTTAATGGGGGAAAAACCAACTAAATGTAACTCATTTCACTGTCTGCATTAGGACCATATGGACCTTGCATTGGATCTATTGAGGCATTTATTTCTGTGGCCTGCTCAATAATTGAGCATGCTTGGGGCGCCTGGGTGGCGCAGTCGGTTAAGCGTCCGATTTCAGCCAGGTCACGATCTCGCGGTCCGTGAGTTGAGCCCCGCGTCAGGCTCTGGGCTGATGGCTCAGAGCCTGGAGCCTGTTTCCGATTCTGTGTCTCCCTCTCTCTCTGCCCCTCCCCCGTTCATGCTCTGTCTCTCTCTGTCCCAAAAATAAATAAACGTTGAAAAAAAAAATAATTGAGCATGCTCATATTTAGCAGTGATTCTCAAACTAGGAATGGGTCAGACAGCCAAGGGACTCTTTCACTTATCTCCAGCTCCGGCAAAGGAACAAGTGACTTCTCCCCTCCTGCTGTGAAGCACTCTCCTAAGGGCTAAGTGTATCTGGTGGGGTGTGTCTTATCACATTGGTGTATTATGGTGGTAAAAATATTGAGACCTAGTGGAGAGTATAATCGTCATAATTCAAAACAAGTTGGCGCGGGGAGGGGGGGGGCGGGGGGGGGGAAGACCACCTTTCCATAATATTCTCAAATAGCCTCAAGGACATTTATCTAAAAATGTGATTAATGATTAAAATTCAAGTTGCTTATTTTCCCTTTATATACCAGAAGATTGCTATTGCATTTCACAGTCATTATCTTCAATGCCTGAAACCTAACTGTCCAATGAATACATGTTGACGAAATGAATGATGAATGAAAGAATGAGTGAGTGAGTGAGTGAGTGAATGGTATTCTTCAAATCAACTTAGTTATTTTATAAAAATGTATATCCTAATTTGATGTTGCAAAGCTCACTCCATAAAGAAATCTCAAAATGATAAGCACAAACTACTCTCTCTATCCTGTTCTTTGGTGTTATAAGATTTTTTTCTTTTTGGTAATAGAATTATTTAGGATTGATGGTTTTGCAGTTAAAGTACACTTTTAAATCAGAAATTAACTTTTAATATATGGCTTGGTGATGGTAATACTGAGGTATGTAAAGTGTAGTTGCCTTCTTATAGGCAATATACTTGATTAATTTTGAACAATTTAACAGTGAAAGATTAATTAAGAATTTCATCCAGTACAGGCCATCTTTCTTTCCCAATTACATTCCTTTAGAGCCACTATAACTGTTTTAATAATTGTACTGAAAATGCTAGAAAGTATCAAGATAATACAGTGATTCAATGAGAACAATAAAATTCAGAAACATGGCACTCTGATATTTGGAGCATTTAACATTGTGTTGTATATTTAAGACTTCTGAACTCCAACAGGTCATGAACCCTGGATGCCTAAAATCAACCTTAATTTTTTTTATTTATATAAGAACTATTTTTGCTAAATATCTATTGGAAAATACTTTGTTAGAAAAAGGAAAACAGTATTTAGAATTTCTCTAATTCAATGCTAGTAGATTTCAAGCTTATGATAACAATTCTCTGAAATTACATCCAGTAGAATTGTCTTTGGAACAAATGTATACCCTATTTATCTGTAAATGGGATCCTAACTCAAGGAAACTTTAGAGCTGCAAAAGTGAAGCTGAAGTAAGAGTTCCGGGTAAAATTGACAAGACTCTTGAGTAAAATGGGCTACTAACAAGTATGTATAAGGAAAAAGTTTTGATTCAGGTGCACTTAGGCTAGGAAGATAGTTTTCAAAACAATCATTCTTCCCACATACAGAGAAATTGTTAGCATTTAAGTAGAAACTTCTCATTTTTCTAACTTTGGTAATCTGGTCACCACAATTTTAATGGAATGGCAATAGTTGTCAAAAGTTTAGCAAATAGGAAAGCTTCCTTCATTTATTTGGTTCCTGATAAGCAAGTTTCAGCAAAAAAATTTTTGGTTGCTTCAGGATAATGGAAATAAGTTATTGTTCTAAATAACACCTCTAATATTCTTATCAATTGGATTTCATTAGGTCCATTTCATTCCATATTAAAAATATGAAAATAACCCTAATAAGCAATGATGTTGCCTGACAGACTGTCGAGCATCACTACCAAAAACAAGTTTCAGGGAAGACCTGGGTAGCACCTGTCTCAGCTGTTCACATTCTACATACGTCTTACTGCTTTGAATTGCATCTCTAAAGTAGCACAGTGATAGTAATGCCTCACTGGCACATAGTAAGCCTTCTAGAAATGATAGCAAAGATTATTATCAGAAAAATGTTTTCTTAAAGAAGGTATTTAAATTGCTATCAAAAATGGAATTGAGCAATTCATCTACTTAATGCCATCTAGTACCTCACAGAATCAGAATTTGTATTAGAAACCCTGAATGATTCAGTGTTAAACAATAACAAATTAGTATGCATTTAGAATCTACACCTGAATAACTCAAAATGCATATGCTCTGCAACATATGTGTGTACCAAACAAGCCTGCAAGAAAGAAAATGAAAGTCTGAGAGTTCTACTAAGATAATACTTTCATCTTTAATGGAGTTCATTTTCATTTAGTTTTGAGGGTCCCTAGAGGCCAACAAAATGAATATCTGAACCAACATTATTTCCCAAATTCCAGAGTCTATTATCTATTCTGATTCAAGGCCACATTCCCCTGGTAACTAACTAGTCAATCAGCTTTCGGATGTCATCTCCAGGTGAAGGTTCTTTTCGAAGCAAAAGTGTAAACCAACGGGGCTTATTTGGTACCAAAGAGTAGCTTCTTCCTCTCTTTTGAGTGAACAGAGACCCCACAAGTTCAATCAGACCATAGCTGTTTAGAAACTCAATAAATCCTATTGCAGACATGACTGGCAATCAAAAGCTAATCACTGGGAATGGAATTCACTGCCATTTGAAATGAGGAATCTCCCTAGTCACTAACTTGGCAGGGTTCTACTGGATAGTCAGTTATCCCAAAGCTATACTAGTAAACCATTTCACCAAAATGTTAACATTTTATCAACTTGGGTTTTTTCCATTTTCTTGGACTCTAAGTTATTTTTCTAAAGACTTAAAATTCCAAATCAAATATAAAATTCTCTCTATTCTCACCAACCATAAACTCTGGACTTCTGAAGAAGATTTTACTGGTAAATACACATAGGGAATGAGGTGAAGCTATTTTTCATATTCACTACCAAAGTATATCTGGAAAGAGAGAGACATACACTGGCGTAGAGTGAGCAATGAGGCGGTGGGGGGAAAGAGATGGGAACTACACTGGGGTCAGATGTGCTAATTACATAATTCAAATCCCCTCAGGTTCACTGTTGTTTCTTTTGAAATATCCACATATGTACAATGGCCTTTGAGAGCACTGGCTACGTGCAGAAAGAGACAAAGGAACTGCTCTGTCCTTCCTTGTCTGATTGTGTCAGTCCATCTCAACACCAAATCATCTACACTGAGTAACGATGTTGGAGAACAGCGTATAAATCTTAATCTAAATTCAATATTGATTCTTGAGTATTAATTTTATCTAATCTATATATTTCATATAAGATTATAAAATATTTTAATGAAATCTTAGCTTTACTCCCTTAAATTTACTGGATTTGGTGGTGCTGTGAGATCATCTTCTCTCCACTTTGCCTGCATTGTGGCTACCATTTCACCTTACTCAACACCAACTCATCCTTACTCCATTCCTAACAGTCAATGTCCCACTGTGCTTTGTATTTTTTAAACTTATTTATCACTACTTTTTTGTACATGAAATCTTTAGGGAAAGAAGTCTCCCATGAAAAACCACAAAGGTATGAATAAAACATTTTTTAAAAGTACAATATCAATTTCAGGCCTACCACGCAGTCTGAACATTTCAGTTTGTTGTTGTTTTATGCACTATATGTGAGTTCCCATTTAACCATTTGATGCTGAGTAATCAAGAGTTCCTAAAAGGTGACTGGAGAGAAAATTAAAAGGCACATGTAATAAAATAAATAATGCATAAATAATAAATACATAAAAATGAATAAATAAAAAAATAAAACATTTAATAAAATTAAAAGGCACATGAAAACCTTCCAGAAAAGATAATAAGAGAAGAACTAAGAACAAGATGTGTAAACAAAGTTTAGAACAGCTGTTTTGTCATTATTGATCATCATAAGCTAAACCAGGATTTCTGAAACAATACCATAATTTTTCAAATTTAATATTTAAATGATGACTTTTGAAATTTAACTTATTTTTCCAAATTAATTCTTTATTAAAAATTCATTATTTTTTGATATGTGGCTTAAGTGTATTTTTCATTCTTTTTTAAAAAATTTTTTAAGTTTATTTTTTGAGAGAGAGATAGAATGTGAGCTGGGTTGGGGCAGAGAGAGAAGAGACACAGAATCTGAAGTAGGCTCCAGGCTCCGAGCTGTCAGCACACTGCCTGACCCGGGACTTGAACCCACAAACCGTGAGATCATGACCTGAGCTGAAGTCGGACACTTAACCGACTGAGCCACCCAGGTGCCCCAAATGTATTTTTCATTCTTTATTTTTTTATTAAAGAATTTTGTTAAATGTTTATTTATTTCTGAGACAGAGAGAGACAGAGCTTGAGTGGGGGAGGGGCAGAGAGAGGCAGACAGAATCGGAAGCAGGCTCCAGGCTCTGAGTTGTCAGCACAGAGCCCGAAGTGGGCTCAAACTCACAAACTGTGAGATCATGACCTGAGTCAAGGTCGGTTGCTCAACTGACTGAGCCATCCAGGCGCCCCGTCATTCTTGAATTTATATAAGCATATACATAACACATGCATCCTGATTTATTAAGTATCCAACATTAAAGCTATTAGTTAAAGTCACAACACACAAAGCAAAATCACAGTCAAAAATATTTCCAAAAACTTTTCCTCCAAATAAAGCCTGAAGATATTTATGAATGTGTGTGTGTGTGTGTGTGTGTGTGTGTGTGTGTGTGTGAGAGAGAGAGAGAGAGAGAGAGAGAGAGAGGGCAATGTCCCTTCCCCTGATTTTGTGTAGCTAGGTGCAGGGATTTCCCAGAGTTAACACAATGGCTCTCTTGATCAATCCTGTACTCATCTCTCCCTTTGCCTCCTCCAAAGAAGGAACGCTAACTTGTTTAAGCATGGGTGACAATGATCTGACAGGCAATGGTGTGTGTTACTCCAATGGGTAGAGCTAACCTTGAAAAAGTAGAAACAGTGGGAGACTCTTTCCTTCTTCCCTATCGGCTCCAGACCAAGGGGGACAGTGATCCTCCTGGTAAAATGTGTGTGCTCGGAAGACACAATGATTTCCTCAGGTGGGCCATCACTTACATGTGTTGGGAGCAAGAGCCAGAATAGAGAATGTTATGCAAACTCTTTTAGCTACAAGTGTTAAGCCTCATTTTTCCAACCAGTGTGATGAACAAATAAACAATAAATTCCATATTATTTTTATTCCCATTTTTCTGTCTCCTGTCTTATTTCTCAGTTGTTCCTGAGTACATGGGATAGAAGGTGAATAAAGGAGTGTTGTGCATTGACTTGTCGCTTCTTCCTGCCAAACTAACTGTATGGTGTGTGTGCATGCGTGTGTGTGTATTCAAGTAATACCTTCATTATTACTCACAATGTGTGTAAATGTATGACTGTAATGGTGAAAATTATTAAGAAACTAGAATTCTGGAACTTATAAGACTGTTCATGAAAAACTGGATTATTTTCTATGTTCATTATTTTGATTGTTGTGTTTTTTTTTTAGAAATAATGAAGTCGTTCTCAAGGATATTAAGACTGCTTATGGCTGGTCTGGGTGGAACCATAATTTATGTTATAAGCACAAGAGAAAGGATAAATGGTGTGAACAATGGGTGGCCTTTTCAAAGAAGAAGAAAGAAAATACCAATTTACAAAGTGCTGTCCTCAGAAACTTCAGACTGTCAGAAATTAAGCCCAAGAGATAGCAAAGGATTTGATTTCTGAGTTAGTTTCACTATGCCGATTTTTATTTCTCATGAGCTATTTCACTTCACATTTCACCATTTGGGCACAATGTATTTCAGTCTGATTTCATGACTGATTGTGTCATGCCACAGCATTTGGTTGACATTTTTCTCTGGGCCATATCAAACACAGTTCTATCAGATAACAACAATGGGGCTCAGTTCATTCTGAGGGTGTTGCTTAAGCAGCAATCACAGCAGATTTAATCTCACTGACGGCAATAGTCTCAGAACTAGCTAATCGCTCAGAACCCAGTGATTCTGGCATCTCTCCATCCCCCCTAGCCTACCAGTGTCGCCAGCTAAGTCTTTTTAAAGCACAGAATCTGCCTGGTCACCATTTCTTTCTGAAACTCTCAGAGGTTTCCCACGGTACAGATAAAAGCCAGAATCATTAAAGTAGAGTCTGATGCCTCTACTATCTGGCTTTAGCCTACTTTTCAAACACATCACTCATCCCTAAAGTCCACTTAGACCAAACTGTTCACCAGTCCCTAAACCTGCCTTGGATTTTCTCTTCTCTTTCTTTGCTCACATGGTTGCCTTTGCTCTGGCATTGTTTCAAGTTCAACTGACCCATTTTGCAAGGTCAAATGCCACTTCTCTCTCATTTGTTCATTCATCATTCATTCATGGAGCAAATTCTGTGTAAACTGTTCCTATATGCCAGGCACTGTGTTAAGCACTTTCTCTCTTAAACTAACCTACATTACCAGTTCCTCTAATCTTAGTTGGAAGAAATCTTGCTTTTCAATTCTGTACTTTGCACCACAGGACACTTACCATATTTAGGTTCAGAAAACTGTTTCACATATTACTGTAGGCCCACAGTACTTGGCACATGATAGGAACTCAATAAATTTTATGCATGGGTCATCAATGGTGGAATTACAGATGAATATATAAATACAAGGCACCTCGTAAAATATAGATAATATGTTTTTATTTACATTTATCTACACTAAAGTTATGTAAATATAAACACAGAAGCATAAAGCACCTTATAAAAAGACAAAAGATCTAACTTTTAAATTAACCTTAATATTTAAAATGACATAAAATATTCAAGCAACCTAATTTTAAAAGGAAATAACTTCTTTGTTGCAGTTTGAAACAGGAATACGTGTGCAAGATCTTAAAGAATAAAAGTCACGTAACTGTTTCAGCTTCAAAATACCTTCTCTCCCATTATAACAAACCGCACTGATAGCAGTAAGTACATTGAAGACTGCCCATTTCCATTCCATAATTTTAGAAGAGAGAGTGGGGATATTAGGGCTGGGTGGAGGGGTAGAGTCAAAGTTCCTTTTGCAAATCTTTTAAAGTTTAATTAGCCAGAAGAAGACAATGCTAGAGGTGTTAGGAAACTTTAGCTGTAATAATATCGGTCACGTTTTCTGTCACCTCAGCACATATCTGTAAAGAGATCTGCTATACAACACCTTGAACAGGAGAACCACTGCAAACCGGCTCCCTTCTTTAATACAATTCACTACTGAGTGGAAATAATTTCACATCTGCAAAGTAAACCTACTGGTGTCTCTCCAGATTGGCAACTTTACCTCTCCGGGTCCAGTTGTTACAGGGCAACCCCCATCCCCATTCCCTAAGAAGGGGCAAATGGTGGCGCTTGCCACAAGAGGGTAGATTAACAAGGGAAGATCATCTGCCCAGTGTTGATCTTGTCATCATTCACTCTCTGAAAGGAGCTCCTTCCTTAGAGAGGGAAGTGGAGGTCTGCAGAAAAGAATCCTGTGAGCATCTCCATTGACCATTCTAATCTTGTCTCCTACTCAACTTTCAGTTACTTCTTTGGAAAGCAAGCTAAGTGGGACATTTGCCATTAAGTGAGGCAGAGATACTAAAAAGGCACTCTCGTGGAGGCTATTTTAAATTCCAAATATTCTTATGATATGCCTTCCTTCTAGAAAATAATGTAGAGTTTGATTTGAATCTTCCAAATAAGGCTTGCTCAGAAAGCCATCTACTCTCGGTCATCAAATCAATAATGCTAATTGCAATTTACAATATGCAATGTAGCATGTGCTAATAGTCTTATTATGGTACTTTCAATAATGCAGATTTAAAGCGATTTCTGTCTTTATGACCATGGAAATAAAGGAAACCTCATTTAAAGTGGAGTCAGGACGCCCTGAAGGGGGAGCTCTCACGCATGAACCACTCGTCCCCGCTTGCATAACCAGCAGGAAAAAGAAAGAGAAGAATTAACTTGACAAGGGAGGGCATTTTTCACACAGGAATTTCATCTGCTTTAAAAAAAAAAAAAAAAAGGAAAATCCCTCTCTGCCCCAGCAACAACACACTGACCGCTGTTTGCAGCCAATGAGAAACACCACAACCTCAAACTCTTGTTCTCCAATGAACTATTGTAAACAACTCTCCCCAATTTCTTCCTAAAACCTATTAACAGCTGATCTTCCCTTTGTCTTTTCAGACTTGCTTATGGTTTGCCATAGCTTGCGTGTTCTGAACTGCAATTCCTCTGCTATGCCCAAATAAACTCATTTTGCTAGTAAAATAACTGGGTACTTTATTTTTAAGGTTGACAGTGACTATGTCTTATTTCCATAAAAACATTAAGAAATGATTCCATGGCCACTCTCACTTTTTTCTTCCATACTATGAATATCCTGCATCTCATAGGATTCTTTTGAGGATGAAAGAGATTAAGTAGAGAACATCACAGAACACTGGCAGATGTTGACAATTCAGGAAATCATAGTGAACAGCAGCAGGAGCAATGACGGTAGTAGTAACATTTGTAGTAGTAGCTCCTAGCCTGGCTTTCCGTTTGCAATTAAGAATCTTCTTGAAATTCATACCCTAAAACTCTAAAAAAAGGAATCCAATTTGTATCTACAAAAATAGCACTCCCACAGACAAAAGTATAGATACATCAGCAATCCTTTTTTAAAACACTTCTCTGGAACTAGCCATTTTCAGCAGCGTTTATAATCTGGAGCTCAGAACAGGGAACAAGCTGGCCCGCCCAAGGGCAATTTTTCTACTATTAACTCAGGGCTAGAATCATCATGTCACTTTCAAAGCAGTAAGATAAATACAGAGTCACAATTTCATAAAATGGTGTATATTACCACTACCTGATTTGTGCACTTTGAATCTGAATTTTGAAAGGACTTCGTTTTTTTCATGGTTGTCGCTCCAGCTGTGAACTGGCACATTACAGCTGATCAAGATATATTTGTTGAACAAATGTTTACCGTTTTATAAAAGTAGATATGTTTTCATAAATATATCACATATATACCTGGGAAAAGCAAGATACCAGCAGATTCTACAGCACTTTGCATATAATTCTATCAGAGCATATCATGATCTTCTCTCCTAAACTACAAGCTCCTTGAGGATTCCTTATTCATCCTTACTCATATCAGAAAAATTCAATGAAACATTAGTTGGATGAATGGATAAGTAAAGAGCTAATTATTAATTTAATAAGTGGTACCATCAAACAAAAATTATCAAGATATTGTATGAGACCTGTCAAATGATCTGTTTCAGGACCCAACCTTACAAAGTTTAAAAGCTAGTTTTGAATTAATCACACTGATACAAAGAAGCTCAAATGCATGCCAGAACAAAGCCCAACACTGTTAGAAGAAATACAACAAAATTCAGCATCCCAAAACAAAATCTTCAATGTTTGGTATGCAATAAAAGCCATCAGGCATGCAAAGAGGCAGGAAAATACAGAAAATAAAATCAATCAATTAAAAGCTGCCTCCAAAAATGAAAGAGAGGGAAAAAGGATAAAACTGGCAGACAAGGATGTAAAAATAGAAAATATCAACATGTTCCATTTCTTCAAGACTGTAGAAGAAAACATGAACTTGAATAAAAAGAAATGAGAGATATGAAAAAGGAAATTTTAGAGATGAAAAATGAAATATCTGAAATGAAACTACATTCGATGAGATCAACAACAGATTAGATTAGATACTGTAAAAGAAAAGATCAGTCAACCTGAAGATATGGCAATAGAAACTATCCAAAAGAAAGAAAATAAGAGAAACAACAGAAGAAATAAGAGTTGTAATGACCTGTGGGACAATATAAAGCAATCTAAGCATTAGGAACACTTGGAATTCTAGATGGAGAGAAGAGAGGGGGAAGACAAGAACATTTCCAAAGAGTAATAGCCCAAAGTTTGATCAAAATTATAAATTCATGGAGCCTCTCTTTTTATATTATTCTGTATCACAGATATTGCATATTGGATATGTAAAAATTCAGCAACAGAGTTTAATAATTGCAAACACTTATATGGTACCTACCATGTGCCAGAGCCTGTTTTAAAAGCTTCTGAGATAGTAGCCCACACAATCCTTACAACTTGAGGAGGCAGGAGCTCATTATCTCCACTTTACAGATAAGACACTGACTCCCAGAAATATTAGGTGGTGTGCTCAACGTAGCCCAAATCTTACACTCATCCACGTCTTAAATGCATGAATGAATGCTTCAGCATCGAAGCTCTTAACCACTAGGCTATACAACTTCTGTTTCATCTGTGCAAGGGATAGACATTAACACTTTAAGACTCAAACTTGAGTCAGAAGTGTCTGTTTTTATGTGAAACATGACTTTAAAACAATTAAATTCAATTGCAGTTTTTATAAATAACATTAATTTACTCCCTACCACCCAGGATCCAGAATTAAGTCAATGAGGGTATGCAAAGTTATCAACAAACTGGCAAAAAGACCAAGAACATGTTAGCTTCAAATCAATGGGACCTGTGGCCATTTAGCCATTGACTAAATCAGCAGGAAAACTCTGTGTATCAGGAAGAATGAACACCTGTAATTTTCTGAAGCCATATTTAAAAAAAAACCAAGAGCGTCCAAATACCAGAACTGTCAGCAGCTTGACTCCTCTTCAGAATCACAGTGTTCTTGCTGACACATGTAGCCTCTGCTTGTCCTTTGTCACATATGTAGTTCCCCTGCAAACTGTCAGTGACTTGTCAGAATTGATCAGGAAGTCTAAGGTCATTCCTCAGTGATGGACGGATCTGGACATGACAGCATCCCATTTCTAGTTCAGTGTCACATACCGTATGAAAACTGATGTCTCCATCACTCTACTCAGAATAAATAGCTGTGTACAATGATGATGAGATTGTTAAAGGTTAAAAAAAACCACCACGATAAACTCGACATTTAATCATATTTTTTAAAAAATATTTAATCTAATTATTCGGAGAGAAGGGATGTCTTATAGAAAGATGAAAAATCCTTCCTCCCTATGTATGAATAAAGGTGGCCGTGTTCCATGTTTGGGAATTCAAACCATTAAACAACCAAATAAGGGCGATGGGGACTTTGGTAAAAGAACCAAGACCCTGAAGTCTCCCCAGGCTTTCAAGCAATGAATTATAAGCTAGAATTCTGGAAGCACCTTTGTTGCTTTCTAAGATGTCTGCCTGGAAATTTGGTAGAGATTAGGACTGTTGTTACTTTTCAAAGACCATTATTTGAAAAACAGTGGGCATCTTAATACGTAATTGTCCTTTCTGGAAGAGAAAAAGGCTAGAAAATTTTGATGATACATTAAAAAAGTCTGACACCTTTGAAATATGTTAAGAGGCTGTAAAATAACTGTAGTCTTCTTGAGAAAGAGTGGGAAATCACTAACTGTGAACATGGTTATAAACTACCTGCTGTATTCTTTAAAGGGGAAGGTAAATGGAAAACGACACCCGTTGGATCATTTACATAAGTAAGCAAACAGCACTTATACTGCCCTCTCCTCACTAACCCAACTTATTTCATTTCTTCACTGGCTCTGATCTCTCTTATAGTTATCCTTGCTACTCACTTTATTCACTCTTGCAGATTTTACTACAAAATACAAAGAAGGAAAGAGAATTATCCCATTCAGCAGCAATCCCAAGATCCTGCTTCTATTCTTCCATAATGCAGTAATGTTCACCTCCAGGTATGCAGTTAGCCTCCAGGTGGCAGTTGCTTGCAGTGGGCAAAATTTGATGGTTGCTTCCTGTGGGCAAAGTGGTCCACTCCAGGTACGCAAGGTCCCTTGTAGAATGGCGGATGCAGAATGCAAGCAAAGGACTGCTATTTGTATCCGTGACTCAAATTATCAGAGGGGGATTTCCCACAGGGTAATTGGAAAGGTGAATGGGAGGCAGATTTCCTCAAGGGCCTAACATTCCAATGGCAAGGCAACAATGAGCGAACTTATTCCTTCAAGGTCTTCAAGGCTCCATCTGTTGAGCTACAATGACCACGATTTAAAGTCATGGGATATAGTGGCTTCTAACGAGCTAAGTTGATATTGTATAATTATGAGTTTACGGGGAAAACTTTCAAGGAACTTCAACTCACAGCAAATGGTTTTGGTAGATTTTAGGAGTTATGGATACACAACTGACCATATCCATCACCCAAAAAATTAAATTAAATGGGATTTAGAAGGATAAAAATTTAGAGACAGCATATGAATGTTGTTTGGATGAGCAACCAATCAATATATGATACTTGAGATAGTTTCATAACTGACACCGTTATAAAATATCACTCAAAAATCAACCAGTTAAAATATACGGAATTGTTCACTCTAAAACTTACATTATGAAGAAAGATCCCATGGAGCAAAGCACAAACTACCTCCTCCTTGAACCACTTTTGTGATAAATCAATAGTGCAGCAGATTCACATATTGCTAAGTTAATTGTCTGTCAAGATATTAACAGTGTTGATTTCTAAAAAGAAGTCTAGAATTTTAAAAGCCAAACTGAGTTGATCAGCTAGGACAGATTGCTGCTTGTCTGAGTGACTTAGTTTGTGTGACAGGGCTACAAGCTGCCTTTGGGTTCACAAGTCCTTCAAAACCAAAGATCCATGCTAATGGAAACCTTTTCAGCATAAAGTACCCAACAATCAGAGTTAAAGTTTTATTTATTGGCTTTGACCATCTACTTCTGTTATCAACCATAAGGGCCCATACACTTCATCAACCCCTAACAATAGCTGCAAGCTAGGACAATCTGTCTTGCGTCTTCATTGGGGAAGACTTCAATGGAACAGCCTGGATTAAAGAGCAGCCCACGCATAAAATGGAAACTCATTAAAATAAACTTTCTCAAAGAGGGAAACTTTGGTTCCAATTGAACTGGACTGTTTTTATTTCAAAGATGAAAGGCCCATTACGCAGTCATACATTCATGTGCTCTTGGCCTAACTGCTTTCTATTTGACAACTTTAACTGTGGGTCCCTTCCCATGTTTTTTTGGAGGCTTTTAGAAACATAATAGGAATTCAGTCCTTATTGAGCCTGATTGGAACATAGTATCTGTGAACTTCTTAATAATACTTCAGACTTTTATGGTTTAATTTGCAATGGTGTCCCTTTTGTCTGCCTTCCTGGCCTTTAATCTAAGGTGCAATATACCCACTTTACATTCATTTGCAGAAAAGCACTGAACACCGAAGGATTTTTTAATGTGTCCACTAGAAATTGCGGTTTTTAAAAACACACAGGTATGGTCATTTACATAACAGAATGCAAAGCTGAATGAATAAAAGGAAGATGTCAAAGACGACTGTTGCCAATGTTACGTGAAAACTGACTTTCAGCTTTGAGCCTGAAAACTTCACCTTGAACTTACTGTGAACGTATTTTCTCAGTGAAAGGAACAACACAATAAAATGAAAAACTCAAGGGACTGGGGAAATCTGTTATGTGAAAATATCAACCATCCTATAAAAGAGTAATATAACTGGTATTACCTGAAGCAAATAATAATATTCTCAAAGCTTTAATTTTATGTGAATGACCATTAAGTGAAATGAACCACAATCATGGTTATTTAGATACACAGGATATTCAGAAAAAATGTTAATGCTCAAAGCAATGCAAAAACATCTACACAATGGTGTATACACGTGCCATCAAAAGGCAATTAAGCTTCTTAAGATTGGTTGTGTGTCACTATATAATTTTAATTCATGCATCTTTGAGGCTAAAACATATGTCATGTGCATATTTTAAAAGACATATTAGTTAATCAAAGATAAATCTTCTGTGATAAAAATATTCCTTAAAATTGTGTCATTATAAAACTATATATAGATGCATTTTAAATTTTATCATAATTAATAACTAGCATAATGGCCTCTGTATAATGGAAGTGTTATGTAATTTCTCAGCAAAATTTTTCAGCACAGTTTGCTAAAAGCCTCTCAATTATATTTTGGATTTAATCTATTTGTAAATTACTTTCCAAATAGGTTTTTCCTTCATGCAAAAGTTTATCAAAATTAAATATATAAATAAAACATTTTTTCTTTAGACAAAAATCTGTTATTAAAAGCAAAACAGAAGATTAAAATCTAAAATATTACAAAGTCACACTCAATTACAAATGACAAACCACAGAAAAACACTTGATCCTTACTTAGTTCTTTACCTGTAAAGTCAATCTCCACTTTCTTGTCTATTTTTGCTTTGTGGTTGTTTTTATTTTTAGTAGAGGATGTATTAAAACTTCAACATTAGTTTTAACTAACCAAAATCTATCTTCATTGAAATTACAAACTCTGTCATTCACCAAGTTGCAAAACTAGCTGAAGTACAAAGATAAACATCTGCCTTGTTAGAAGGCTCTAAATGAATTCTGTGGCTCTGCTCAGCCTGGATCACATAGATACAGTGTTTCTCCACTCTTTTTTTAATACCTTATTTTCTGTATTTTACTTTATATTGCTTGGGGCCTTCCCACATCTATCCTATCCTCAATATGAAAGAAACAAATTAAAAGAAGCAACAAACTGTCGGGGAAAACCAAAATAAGTCTGCGTCATTTTAAGCAAAACCAGCATATAAACATAGGTGAAGGATGATTAAAAGATTCATACTTGTAACGCAAGGTATTCGCAACAAGAATCTTCAGTAGTGAGCTCTCCTATTGGAATTTGTAGTTTTAAAAACATACACACTGTCCTAGAGTATAGCTAATACACAGAATAATACTTCATATTTATATTGTATCATCTATTGCAAATGTTTTTGTTTATTATTATTGTTCAAATAAATCCACAGAATCTGGGTTACTCTGCCAAGAATGTTAGTTCATAAAAATACGATTATTGTTTGTTAGAAGCTGTTCTTCCAAAAAAAGAAGCTGCTCTTTAGTAAAAAGTTAACTTATGAAACTCATGTTAAGTATAGACCATTCATAATTTAAAAATAAAATAAAATGCAATGCTTTCTTATCAGAAGGTTAAATTGTGGACCTGCAGAAACTATGATTGATTTCTTGTTTAATGCGGTTGGCCACAACTGCCATAAAGCTTCCCACAGCTTTAAGACTACTCTGTTAAGTTCTGCTTTCTGGATGTGAAGTTCCTTTTTCATCTTGGACAGCATAGCTAGTGTATAAATACAAAGGAAAACTGCACGTTGGAAGCCACGGCCTCTCCAGGCCACCCTAGGCAAATTAAAAACAAGAAGAGCTAAAACCTGTGCAGTGTGTGTTTGTCGGACTTCACATGGTGCATCAGGAAAGTTCCCCCAAAACATACCCAGTGTTGAAAACATGGGCCTAGATATTTACCACAAAAATCATTTTTAATTCAAACAAATTTTATTTTCATTTAAATACATCACTTAAACGTGGAATAATTTTTAACCAAGTATTAGGGTGGTAAACAGCTTTTTAAGATTTGGACATAGGACATTATCTACTAAAGAAAATCTAACATAATTGAGATGCTGTTACTTTTGTGTGGAAATCGTAGTGTGTCAAAAAAATGAAATGGGATAGTGGCTTTCCCCTTACATTTATTTACACGTGCTAAGTTGCCTGGAATGTTTGCGATTTTCATTTTTATGGTATTTTTTGATGCTCTGCTAGGAAAACTGGGATACTGTAGTAGCAAATTTAAGAATAGCAAACGGATGATTTAAAGGATGTATAGTGTTTTCGGGGGGGAGGGAGGGCTTTAAATTTTTTTTGCTTTCTTTTTCTTTTTGCCTTAATCCTCTCATTTGGTTTAGAAACATAAGGCCCTGTTCACTTCATTTAAACCTCACAATGACTGGGAGCCTGATCAATCTGTCTTGTGTCTTCTTAGGGTGAAGCTGCAATTGAGCGGAAGCAACAGATGAACAAAGCCCACATTCAAATCTGTAGCTCATTAAAATAACGTTAAAATAGAGTAAAATCTCAATTGTAAGTGAATTGTAGTTGGCTTTTTTTCCTGCTAAATACATTTGATTAATAAACTATACAATCATTAGCCCTGAATCAGTGGTCTTTAAAGTAAATTTAAATAAATGTCTCATTCTTTTTAAAAACTTGAACATTTTGAGAAACATTTTGGAACTAGGCTTTCAGCAAAGCACTAAATGAGATAACATTGCAGCATGCTCCAAAGGCGCATGCCATCAAGATGTGAGTCCCAGAGATTCTCTACAGGATATGGAGAAACTGTCAATGTAACAGTTCTAGCCCCAAATTCACATGATTCTAGTGATACCTCATAGAGACAGTTTCTATAAATAAATTCCCTAATTGATTGTGCTGTCCAAATGCCCAGTAAGTAAAATCTGTAGAACTTTTGTGAATTTTAAGTAACGCAGAGATTCAGTATGGGTGTAGCCAAGTAAGCATACTACCTCTGGCAATTTGTTTTCAATGTGATCCTGTGGATTCCGGTCTGTACCTAATCCCCAGCTGAAACTTTTACAATATATTTGAGAAGGGATAGTCAGAGTTTATGAAAGTCAAATTTTAGTTGGGAACACAAGTATCCATTCTTCTGTATGTCTGATGGGTTTTTCACAAAAGTCATAATCACATGTCCTAGAAATTGTTTGGGAAATCTGGAGATACTTGTTAAGATAAAAAATGCATATACTCTTCAACCCCAAAACCTCACCTCTAGGAAATCTATCCCAAAGGAATAAAAGCACCAATACGAAAGCATATGTTATCAAAGATATTTAATAAAGAATTGTTTCTTAGGGCAGAAAAAAAGAAGGAAAAAAAGAAAACCAAATTAAAAAAAACAACCTGAAACAAAGTAGAGAGGACTCTCCATCCTATGGAGTATTACGTACCTCTCAGAGAATATGTTAGAGCTATACCAGTTGGCCAGAAATGTTTGCCCATGCTGTATTCTTGAAGAAAAAGCAGAGAACACATCTTTAAAAAACACATTTAAAAAAAAACTAACAACATAAAAATCCCTATTTACACGTGTGTGCCCACACAATGGTTTGTTCTGATTATATGTTCTTGGAGAAAGGTTTGAAAGGCTATGTAACAGGTTGTTGATAGGAGGGTGCTGGAGGAGGGCAGGGGGAAACAGATAGGAGATAGGGAGTGGAAGGTTGGCTGTTAACAAAGAGAATTTTTTCAAGGTCCTCAATAAAAACAGCTATTATTCTGCTATATTGGACTTTTAAAATAAGCATGTAATGTTTGTATAATCAGATTAAAACCACAAAGCCACTTTCCTAAACAAAGAAGAAGTGATGGCTAAGAAGCAAGTCGGGTGGAAGCTTTTCCGGTCATGGGTAGCTTTCCAGGTCAATTCCTATCTTCTCCATATGCTTGCTCTTATAATTTGGGGGCAATCACAAAATTTCTCTCAGCCTCCATCTTCCACATCCGTGTAGGGTGAGGTCATACTAAAGAGGGCATAAAATGAAATCATGTATTTGAAGAGCCTCCAAGAGGGAGTGACCACAGTAGGCCCTCTGTGCATTGCAGTTCTGAAACCCTTCACTACATGGTTGCCCCAGGGACTGGAGAGGAGGCATCCTTGCTGACAGGAGGATCTGGGTCCAAGCTGAAGTAGCTACTAAAAGACTCTCACATATATCCAACCTACAGGATCGAGCCTACCAGATCAGAGAAAGGAAAGCAGGGAGAGAGAGAGACAGATGAAGAAGTTGAGGAGGAATGGGAGAGTGGCTATCTCCTTCCTTATCTTCCTGGTGATGAGAAAAGAACATATGCCTATGAATCTCTTAGTTTACAGTGATAGACAAGTGTCTAAATGTCCAAAATCTGGGTCCTAATGAGCTATACGGCATCCGTTCTTTATCGTGTCCTGAAGTGCCTCACTGGTCCACCAAAGCCCTGTTCTGCCTTCGGCAGGAGAAACTCACGCATTCGGCCTACCGCGGGGTCAGAGTTTCTGAGTAATCACAAAGGAAGCAGACGGTGTGTTTCATGGGTATCTGGTCCCCTTATGAGGAGCTAACTGACATTTTTTAATTAAACTGGCCCACTGGAGTTTAATTAAGGTGTTGTCTTCCTGAGATGAAACTAAAGGAAAAATATATCCCTTTTATGGAACAAGTTTGTAGGATAAGAAACCTCCTTTTCTCAGCCCTCTGACCTTTAAAAGAAAAAAAAATTCCATTGTTTCCCTTATTCCCTAAGCTTTTCATGTTTTAAATGGCAAAATTGTTTCAGAAGTGATTTAAAATAAACCATAGGCCATCCCACTAAAGCTACATGTATCTAAGAAACTGACTATATACCTTGAGTGTGGGAATCAGAAAGTCCTTCATTTTAATGCAATTTCATAGAAACCAGCTTAGAAAATATGTATTGACTAATGATCCTATAATGACACAAATTCTGCAAAATACTTTGAATCTCACGGGGAAACTCACAATGTTAAAAAAAGGTACATAATCAAAATAACTTCCTATTTTGGAAAAAGCATTGGACTTAGTGTCTACAGAACTGGCTTTGGCTTTAGCCCTACTGCTTTCTGGCTCTGTGACCGCCAGTAAATTACCTAACCTCTCTGAACATCAGCTGCCTAATTTGTAAGGAGGATGTTATACCTTACTGGATATTGGGGAAGATTGAATGGGATAATGAATGAAAGGTTGTGTGAACTGTGTGGCACTATACAACTGTAGGAAGTTACTATTATTTGGGAAATAGAGATTAAAGTATTTAAAAAAGAATTTTCTTTTGGAAAAGCAGTATATAAGGGCAGATTACAGCTGGAGCTTTAGAATCAGACAGACATATACATGTGTCTTGAGTGAACCACTTACTAGCTGTATATGTATATACTTTACTAGCTATATTTTAATGAGATAAACGTGGTAAAAGTATATAGCCAACCTATGCTTGATTCAACATGGCATATTCATTCCTTTGTTCATTCAACAATCATTTCTGGCATACCACCACATCTGGCAGAGTCCCTACCCTCCCCAAACGATTGAAATAACACCCACACTCACTGCCCTGAGGATCCAAGAGTTACTGTGCTTACAGTGCCTGGTAGAGTTCCTGACCTACAGTAGGTGCTCAATAAATAGTAGGGCTTGTTTGTTATAGGATTAAGAACAAAGCAACAAACTAGGAGTCCTGATATGGCTGACTTGATGATTTTTCTTTAATCTGAGAAATTATATGGATTTGAATTATCCTCACTGAATTTCTATATGTCTTTTTCATATTACTCTTACGTAACTTAGGGTCATCTGTTTAACAGACAACGGTGAACCCCCTCTCATTCTTTTTTGCCATGCAGAAGCATGCACCCCACCCCTTGAATTTGTAATCTAGTGTTTCCAATGGCCAGGCCTGCAACTCCTCAGGAGACAATGCTCAGGCTGCTGAGGCCACTTTGCTACAGGTGCAGTGTGGGAAGGGCCTGAGGGTCTATGACCTTCCCACACACCCTGCGACTATGCGATCACATTCACGCATGTATTCATTCAATACATATAAATATAATTCATATTCCAGACTTCCGCAGGATGAGTCTGAAGCCCAACCTCTAGGAGATTCTGCCTGAGAACCCTCTTCCCTTCCTTGGCTTCCTCCCCTACTGTCTTGTGTTCTCTGTTTCCCCTACAGTTTCCCTTGGGAGCTCCTTCTCAGAAGTTCTGCTTCTAAAAACCCCATCTAATAAAATATGCTATTACAAAGTCTCCTGTAATTATTTTACTTAACTTTGAGCTTAAATTTTCATACCACTTATTTCTTTTAAACAATATGTGTAATAACTCATCATTTTTCTTTGCTGACTAGGTTTCATAATGACATCATTTTGATCATTAATTGCTTTCCTTAAATTATTTTTTCTTCACAAATTATTTTTTGCTCATTTGAGATTTTTCAATGTATATGTTACCAATGAACCAATTTTCACAATTGTCATGCATCAGGCCTTCACACAATATACACATTGATGATGATAGTAAATGAGACAAAGAACCTGAATTCTTGAAAAGAATAATTATCCTGAAGATTCCAACATCAAAGTGACAGCATCTGTCCCACTACTTTGTTCTTCTAAACTGAAAAGGACTATAAGGCACAGTTGACCAAGTAGAAATGTTTAAGGAAAGATTATGCTAATATCCTTGCCAACTGAGTAAGGGAGAGTGGGTCTAGAAAGACCAATGAGAACAATCTTTTCAGACCGCAAGACTTAAAACCAATACTTGAGGTTCACAGCCAGGGCAAAGTGCTTTGCCAATTCTAAAGGTATCTTTCATTTCAAAACCCAGGAAATTAAGCAAAAAAAAGTCATGTTTTAATCACACTTGCAGTTCCAACCTTTGAAGAAGCCTGGTTTATTTGAAATGTATCTGAATATTTAGCCCAAGTATGGAGCAAGAACATTTAAATTATCTTCTTTCATTATCATCATTATCTCTTCATCCTCTCAATCACCACCACAATGGAGAAGTTATGCTTGCCACTCATGTGGACAATAGGGTCATAAGTCTTGGGTTTAGCATGCAGTACCTGCTGTGGTACATATTCTTCTGTTAATGAGCATGCATAACTCTTCATCCCCAAGGAACTGTCTCTGCACATAAAAGGATACATAATTTTTATAATGCCAGAAAGAAGTAAATACAGCTCATTGAGTTTTCTATGGGAGGATTTGGAGAGTATAATTATCATGCATTGCCAGTATCTCCAGGCAGTAGGCTGGTTCCTTTTCTAAACTAAGGCCGTGTGTAAGTTTTTATATCAGACAGCCAAGTTACCAAGTATGTTGTTACTAAGTGTAACATAAAATCAAAATTTAGATCCCCTTGGTGCTTTAAGTGACCAGCATCTGCATCCCTTCTCTGGAGGGCAAGTCTCAGGCCATTAGAGCCACGTGGTCCCATGCAGTGAACAGAAAATGCCTGGATCTTAAAGAGATCCTTCCTCACACCCTGCCTCAGGTGGGAAAAAGTCTAAGGTATAATTTACATCTATGATACTGATAGGTAAAATATTTTTTTCTGGATGTATTCAAATTTTAAGTTATTATATCTGTTGGGTAGAATAAAAGCATCATATTCTCTCATAACACATATGAAGTTCTTTGCAAAGAAGCTGACACATGCTAAACGTTCGGTAAGTGTTAGATGCTATTATTATAATTATTACTATCATTAAGAAAAACTGTAGGGAGTTATCACATGCTTCTAAAAATCAGAAAAACAACTGAAATTCAATTTCAAGATGTTTAAGGAATTTCTGCTATTTTCTGAGTTCTTCATAATGCAATTATAGAAAGATCTGTTAAGAAAGAAAATTTCACAGAAGTATTTCTACTCAATAACACCCCGAGAGTGATGAAAGAAAGCTCCACAACTAAGTCAAAGAGGAACTAAAAGACAGCAGCTTATGTAAAGATATATGTTCAGATGGTTTTATGTTATTTGGTATATCAAAGCAAAGTGAAAACATTAGCCCAGGACTTCTTACCCTAAGTACTCCATTACTTGGCCAAAGTACTTGTGCGTGCATGCACACACACACACACACACACACACAGGCAGTCTTGACTATGCACAGCAGTGCAGAACCATAATACTAACTATGTACGCTGAAACTGAGCAAAATGATCTTAATAATCAATGGGTATTGATTTGTCTGGACAGACAAAGCAATCACCAGAACCAGATTCCAATTTAACACGGACTGCGGTTTTGTAAGACAGGGGATTTAAAATAACTGTGATGAATATATTAGTGGCTTTAATGGAAAAAGTACACAACATGAAAGAACAGATGCATAATGTAGACAGAGGGATAAAAATTCTAAAAAAGAATCAGAGGGAAATACTAGGAATAATAATACAGTGTAAAAGACAAAGAGTGCTTTTGATGGGCTCCTCTATAGACTGAACACAGCCAAAGAATCAGTGAGCTTAAAGATAGTTCAAAATGGAACTTACCAAACTAAAAAGCAAAAGAAAAGAAGAATTTAAAAAGCCACACACAACCAGAACATCTACAAACTATGGGTCAATTTTAAAATATGTAACATATACATAATTGAAATACCAGAGGAAAAAAGAGAACAAACAGAAAAATATTTGATGTAATGATGACTAATAATTTTCAAAACTAATGACAGACACCAAACCACATATGCAGGAAACTCAAAGAGTATCAAGCAGTTTATCCTGACAATCCAAATCTAGGCATATCATATTCAAACTGCAGAAAATCAAAGACAAAGTCTGGAAACAAATCAGAAGGGGGAAAAAAACTCTTGCTTTTAAAGAGGAACAAGGGTAAGAACTACAGCAGACTTCTTCAAGAAGGAAGAAGGTGAGTTGAAAAATTTAGTGTTGAATTTTTAAAAAATTAGAATTCCATCTGCACCAAAATTCTCCTTCAAAGAGAATAAAAAGATATAAAGATATAAAATAAAAAGATATAAAGATTTTCTCAGAGAAACAAACACTGAGGGAATTCATCATCAACCTACCTGCCCTCAAGAAATGTTAAAAGAATTTCTTGAGGGAGAAGGAAAATGATAGAGGTCAAAAGCTTGGCTCTGCATAAAGAAATGAAGAGCATTGGAGAAGGAACAACAGCACAATAAGCATTCTTCTCATGCTGACAGAATATTCACCAACACAGACCACAATCTGGGCCATGAGACATACCTTAACAAAAAGCTAAGAAACATACAAAGTGTGTTCTCAGACCACCGTAGAATTAAATAAGAAATGAGTAACAGAAAGATAGCTGGAAAGTCCCCACATGTTTGGGAATTAACACATCTCTGTACTACGTGGGTCATACATAACATACGGATCAAAGAAGTCCTGAGATAAATTACAAATATTTTGAACTAAGTAAAAATGAAAATACACCTAACCAAAACTTGTGGGATGCAGCAAAAGTCATGCTGAGAGGGCAATCTATAGCATTAAATGCACATATCATAAAGGTAGAAAGATCAATAATCTAACATTCTATCTCAAGAAATCAGAGAAAGAAGAGCAATTTCAACATAAAACAAGCATTAAAAAATAACACAGAAATGAATTAAATTAAAAATAGAAAAAAAAGAGAAAAAAAATCAACTAAACCAAAATCTGGTACATTGAAAATATCCATAAAATATATAAGCTTCTATCCAGGCTAGCTATAAAAAGAGAGAGAGAGAAAGAAAAGACATAATTTACCAATATCAGAAATGAAAGAGGCGTCACTAGAGATCCCACAGACATAAAAAGATGATATAGGAATACCAAGAATAGCACTGTGCCCACAAATTTAATAACTTAGATGAAACAGACCAATGCCGAAAGACAGACACTACCAAAACTTATAAAAGGAGAAATAGGTAATTTGAATAGGCCTATTATCTATTAGTGAAATCCAATCAATAATTAACAACCATTTTTTAAAAAAGAACTAGGCCCAGATGGTATCATTGGTGAATTCTTCCAAACATTTTAAGAAGAAATGATACCAACTCTCTACAAACCTTTCAGAACCCTGCCTAACTCATCCTATAAGGCCAGTCTCACTCTAATACTAAAATCAGAAAATACACTATGAGAAAGAAAAATTACAGACCAATATGTCTTATGAATATCTATGCAAAAATCCTCAAAAAAATATTAGCAAATCAAGTATGCAATGTATGGATAGAATTATATGCCATAACCAAGTAGGATTTATCCCAGATTTGCAAGTCTAGTTCACACTGGGAAATCAGTTAATGTAATCCACCACATCAACTGCTAAAAAAGAAAAGTCATAATTTTAACTGATTAGTTGATAATATTAAATAATGGAGAAAAGCATTTGACAAAATCGAACATCCATCATGACAAAAACTCTCAGGAAACTAGGGATAAAGGGGAAGTTCTTCCACTTGATGAAGGATACAGGCAAAAAACATAATGCTTAATGGTGAAAGATTGGACACATTCCCCCTAAGACAGAGAACAAGGAAAGGATCCTCTCTCCCCACTCCTATATAACATCATGAGGGAAATCTTAGCTAAGATAGTAAGAACACAAAAGAAAATAAAAAGTATACATATTGGGAGAATCAGAGAAAAAGGAAGAACTAAAATTGTCTTTACTTGTAGAAGACATGATTTTCTATGTACAAATTCCAGAGAATCAAATAAACAAACAAAATCCTTGATCTAGTAATTAAGAAAAAGATTACATGATACAAGATAAATATGCAAAAAGAAAATCATTTTCTATACACCAGCAATGAAAATTGGAATTTAAAACAAAAAACACAAGACCATTTCCAACAGTACATATAGCAAAAATAAAATATTTAGGTGTATATCTAATAAAATATGTATAAAATGTATATAGACAATAAAACTCTGATAAGAGAAATTAAATATTTTAATAAATGGAGAGATATTCCATGTTCATGGATTGGAAGATTCAATGTTAAGATATTAATTCTTTCCAACTTAATGTATAGATTCAATTCAGTCCCATTTAAAATCGTAGCAATCTATTTTGTAGGTATCAACAAAGGGATAAATTAACATAAACTCCCTAAACTTCTAACACTGATTTACTTATCATGTAGGTGACCATTATTTCCATGTAAGAACTATGATGATGAGAACTAGAAAATTATGTATTCAACTAAATTGAATTGTAATTCTGACAAATATTTTATAACAACAAAAATTATGTTCTATACCACATCAATTAAAATCTAATTTCCAATATCCTTATCCCTGGACAAATATTACTTTGAGTTAATAAATAACTTCCAAATACTTAGATATTTCTAAGTACAATAGAATACTGTAAAACATTAGCTTTAATGGTTTTAATTATATATTTTTGCTTCCTATTTTATATTTATAAAGTGGTTTTACCTCTCGGTTATATTAGTGAATGTGTTCATATTTACCACTTTAAGTAGTAAAGTGAATATTTATGACTGCAGGGGTCATATTGTGTGTGCTCATGAACTTTGCTAGTCTGCTAAAATGTGTGCATGAAACCTATCTTTCTTTATTACCTACCTCTCAATTCATTCTGAAAAACAGAAGCTCCTTTCGATAAAATTTATAATTTATATAGTTAATAGAGTTATATTAATTATAAGTTATATATAATAAATTAGAAGTTATATATTATAAATAATACATTAGAAGTAGTAGCAGAGAAATAGGCTGTCTGTACAAGGTAATGAGATGTGTTTTGTTTATCAAAGGAAAAAGAGTAGTTTTGCCCTCAAGTAAAATATCTGGCTTTTCTAGAGTACAAAAGAAGATAGTGAGTACATAATTTGAATGGACATAGGAAACTGTAGGAACTTTGCAAAATTCATTTGCCTTCGTTGATAACTGTAAATAATAAGACTGAAAAGAAGCACTGAAATATGTTGAAATTTTGGCAAAACTTTCTCAGTTTTGATGGGTTTATTCATGAGAAAAAAGAACTCATGAATACTTTAGTGGAAAATACAATGTTAGAATTTTGTTCTCTGTTAAAATGTCAAGGTGGTCTTGGAGAGTTCAGTATACTCTATCAAAGGGTTATTTGTTTTGGATCCTATATGTCATCAGAATAATTTTCTATGCTTTTTGCTTACTTCATAATATCCTTGATTATTAAAAATGTTTCTCGTTTCCAAGAATGCTAAAGCTCATTGTAATTCTGTTTCCCTCTTCTATGTTTACTTTAAAATATTGTATTGCCACCTTGATTAATAAGTAGCCATGCTGACACAACTCCTTCTTCCCAGGCATCTATGATCCTCTTAATCAACTGGCCAATTTCCGCTAACAACTCTTGATTCTGCCTTCCCAAGATTAGACTCGAGATTAACCAAAAAGCTTTTTTTGAACTTATTTTTTATACCTAAACTCTCTCTGAAGTTTTTCAGATGGCTCCTAGCCAGTCACAGAGATTTGTTCTTGCACTTTATAAAAAAAAAAGGGATACTAGAAAGAATTAGGTTTGTTTAGTCACCTCTCTATTTCTTATTTGGTTCAAGACTACTTGGTTGTAAGAGCTGTAGGAAAGAACAGTCAAATCAAAGGGGAAAACAGCTTTTCATGAGTTAATTTTACATGGTAAAATGTTCTTACTATAAATACATCTCAGGGATACCTTTTCTCAGTGTCATTACCGCTATTTTTTCCCTTGGGAGAAACACAATCAAATTCTTGTAAAACAGTTATGTTTTATACTTTAATGGAAAATTTTACTCTCCTATCTCCTAACCTTATACTGGTTACTGTAATCATTAATACAGCCATTCAATACTGTCAGTAGCAAGTGGTTTCTGCTTTCTTCTCATGTGTGCCTGAAGGCTCTGCTATAAACTCCAGACTCAAAATGGTGTCTTCAACAAAGGGCAGACTCCGAACCATGGTGGAAAGTACAAGATACTCTTAATTACTGACATTTCCATTATTAGAATTATAGGCTCAGGCTACCAAGTTCACGTAGCCAAGACAACTGGCGTAATATACTATACCGGGTTGGATTTACGGAACTCCTTTTAGTCCAGAAACAGACTATTCAATAACAGCCAACTGCCAACCCATTATCAAGGAGATAAGAATTTCATGGGAACAGATGAGGAAATCCAATTTTGGATACTTGTTTTGGACTATTGTTGGTATTATTCGTAATGTCCTATTTGCTGATGAGTGCATGGTGTAGCCTTTCGTATTTCCTTGATCTATCTCAAGCCTTTAATAGACTACTTTTGAACAACTTTAAAGTAAGCATTCATTACATGCTTAAAAAGTAAAAAGTAGGTCTATAGGTTTTCTGAATGTTTTTCTTCTTGACAAGTATTTAAGATATCAGGTGATGACAGAAGACAAAAAAAAAATTATGTCCATAGCTTTTTTGATAAATTATAACGCCCCTTCCAACCCCCAGGATATATGAGCAAATATCAAGTAGATTATTTTATTGTTTTCTTGGCTTCATCTTCTAGCCACTCCCTGAATCATACAGTTCAGCGAAATTAAAAAAAAATGGAGTAAGTGACATGGCCTTCAAATACTAACACACTTTTCATTTTATTAGCTTGGAGCAGTAAATTGTTTCTTTCCATAGAAATAAGTCAAACTTTCCTTATGAACACATTTGGTACATTAAAAAATGTTACTAATTTCCTAAGTTACTTATTTTACAGTACTCTTTCTATCTCTAACACATTTTTTCTCATAAACCTAAACTCTGTTAGCATCTCCTGGAGAAATTTGTCTTGTTAAGATTATGTATCACAGAATCAACACAAGCCGAGTTTTTTCAATGAATTCACTAATAGAAATAAAGTTACTAAAGGAGAGAGATTTAATATGTAATACTGACCTGTATTAACAAAAACCTTGGTAACGTTATTACAATCATTTTTGTTAGCTAGTTGTTCTATTAATGAAGGTTAAAAATATTGAGAGGCTTTATAGTTCTACATGTATTGCTGAAATTCTTTCTCTAAGACATTGATACTTTACTTGCTTGAAACAGAGGGCAGTGGTCAAGAGAAAGGCTTTGGAGTCACAAAAATATGGGTTCAAAACCAAGTTTCCCAGTTACTACTTGCGGAACCCTTGGCCAATCTGAAACTCCTTAAGCCTCTGCTTCCTTATCCATACCAAAATACAAAACCTACCGTAAAGGTGTTGGCATGTTTGGCTTCTTCTGGGGCCTCTCTCCTTGGCCTGCAGATCACTGGCTTCTCCTTACGCCTTCACTTGGATTTTACTCTGTGCATGCGCATCCCTGGCGTCGTGTCTTCGTGTGTCCAAATTCCTTTTCTTATGAGGACACCATTCAGACTGAATTAGGGCTCACTCATACGACCTCATCTAAATTTATTACCTCTTTAAAGGTTCTGTCTTCAAATATAATCACATTCTGAGGTACTTAGTGTTAAGGGTTTCAAGATATGAATTTGGGGAGAGAACGCAATTCAGCCCATAACACATACTAATATATTTTTCATTTTATTAGTTTAGAGTAGTATATAGTTTCTTTCCGTCTAATGAAACTGAACTTCCCCATAGGCACATAATAAAATCCAATAATAAGTAGCTATTGTTAAGTAAAGTATTATAAACATTATCTAATTATTCTTTGGTGGCATGTCATTATGGCACCTCAGGTCATCGTTCAAAATATTACTTACCACAGCTATAGTTATTTCTATATATAGGCATGGGAAATTTGGCCAAACGTTTACTCATACGAGGAATATCACCCTGGGAATTGCCTTTTGGAATAAATCCTTTATACTGGCTTAAAAAATTGTAATTGGTCTCATTCTCCTAAAAGTAGAGGGGAAACACAATCAACCAAGTATTAGGATAGTGAAACACTGTCTATGTCTACAGATTGTATACATAAAATATTTAAGAAGTTTGAACCAATGGAGTTTGTCACAGCCATTCCATCCACACATATAAGTCAATTCAAGTAAAACTCAGATATTTAATTGAAAAACAGCATTTAGTATTTTCCTTTCACATTACATAGGCCTACCAACTTAGTGATGGACTGAATTTGGCAGGACATAATATTCCATAGGCTCTATCCCATGCCATACAGTGACACCAAGACAACCAGATATATTCAGGAAGAAGCAGGGTAGGCTGCTAATTAGCTGTAGCTAATTTAATTAATTAATTAATTAATAATTATGTAATTAAGTAAAGTGCTGCTCAGGAGTGATTTTATTTAAGCAGTGAAAATTGTGGAGAACTCATAAGACAGTTTCTTTTATTTTCTTAAGGAAGACTCAGACTAAACTCTTATGGCCTCTACATTTGACAATAAAGGTTGCTTGGCACATTGGTATTGAAACTTCTTTTATACATATTCCACAAAATCTATGAATTATTTTGACTTTACCCTGTTATTTCTGGTTTTCACTGAAATATAAAGCAAAATTTCATCCACAACCAAACGGTTCTTCCTGGGGGAATTGCCTTTGCTCTGCACTGAACACAGAGGAATTCTGAAAGTCCATAAACTATAGATGTATATTTTCTTTACCAAATAACCAGTTTTAACCACATTTTTAGTAGGGCTCTATAGTACAACGGCAATACGTTAGGTGTAGTAATAAATATCATGACTAAAATGAAATGTATGCATGTGTTATAACTGGCTGATCATACAAATAATTATTATATATAAACACATATGCTTTTGTAGATTTGTTGGAGAGATTCGTTAATTGCTTAATGAAAGATGTCTTTCAGATACTAATTCCTTCATTTAGTTCAACAGATTAAATTTTATATGAGAAGATATTAGCATGCATGCAATGAAGTGACAAGGACAACCAAAAAGCTTAAATGTTAATGGATAAAAAATAGCGTTCAGGTTATTTTAAAAAAGTGAAACAGTATAATTTTCATTTTGTGTGCTTCCAATTGCTCTCTGCAGACAAAAATGTCCTTTCTAATAGTCATGCAAATATTGCAATATCAAGATTGTTTCTACATTTTTCTGAGTTGTAAATAAATTATAAAACTTTAAACAGTGTATGAATAATTCCAGATAGGGCAAGATTGTGCATTTTCTAATTTGCAGAGCTAGTTAGGACTTGACATTTGCAACCAAAGCAAATCACTTTTTGTGCTGTAGTTTTAAGTCATTAACTAATTTTATGGAGATTCTAGATTTCGAGTTTGCAGAAAGCTTCAATACAAAAATAGCTTCACCACCACAGAGTTAAAGTTGGCAATTTTGGGGGGGGGGCGAGAAAATTACCACTAATACCAACAGACCTGTTCATTCCCCTCAGTCCTCTTAAACTGCAGTTCAATCTGGTATAATCCTTTTTCCTCCCCCAGTAGGGTGCAGAGAGCCCTCTAGCTTCCAAGCCTGTTTCCTACCGAGGTACATATTGGCCAGCATACAGCTGCTCAGAACAACTATTTGCATCTACAATGGGGTCATCCCACCACGTTCTTTTCAGATCAATATGATTGGTACAAACAATAGTTTGATTTTGATTGCTCTATAGTACGCTTGGGTAGAGCCTCTGAATGCAAGTGAATTGCTTAGAAACAATGGGCTGGTTCATCATCCAAAGCGTCCCTTTTCAAACAGCTGCCTCTGCTACACTCACCCTGACAACGTCCAGAAAAACAGATGGTTTCAGCATTCATGGCCAGTTTAGTGAAAGCCCCTGAGTCAACCATTCAACGCATGTTTTTTAATCTATTTCATATTAAGGGGTATTTCTCTCCACTAAAAATTTCAAAGATATTTAAATTCTCCTGCAGAATCTATGCTGAATTAAAAAGAAAGAAGTAGGTATGTAGGAGGTGAGAATAAAATCCTTTTCTTAAGTCAGTACAGCCAAGATCTTTTGTTAAAACTGCAGTGTAGACCCTCATGTATGTTATGTGCAGTAATTCTGCAACACAAAAAGGTAGATTAATAATGCAGCTAAGATCTCCCAGCGTTGATCTCCTAGCTGCTGTTGTCTATTTAAAGGCAAGTCTTTAGGATTACTTTAAAAGCAATGCATTTTCCCCTGGTTTTCTTTTAACACACACACACACACACACACACACACACACACACACACACACACACACACACAAATTAGTTCTGAGAACTGTATGGGGAATAATACAAGAAACACTGTTATTCTTGTGTGTCATCATCACTCATTTATAAAATATATTAAAAATATACTTTGTATTCAGTTGGTTGCAATGGCTATGAGGACTCAAGCAGTAATCCTAAGTGCATTCAATTTTTGATCCTCTAAAAGAAACAATAACTGTGTTTTATATGTAAGCTCTCATCCCTAAACTACTTTACCTCTTCATTTTTATAGTAAGCAATTTTTACCCATTAGCCAGGAGAAATATTTTAATTTCAAAAATAAATTATTAGAAACAGAATAATAATTTAAAATCAAGTTTTTTCATTACCTAAGATACAAAATTTTGGAAAAGGTACCTAACCCAATACTTTATGTTTTTGTAAATACCATTTGTTTATGTCATAACTCTCTAAGGACACAAAAGAGATTAAAAGGACATTTTGACCTACTGTTGTCACCAATTGCCTTCTGTGGAAGATATTTAGCCTAATCAGCATTTACAAATCTACACTATATACACCCTCACTTCATGAAAGATTTTATTCCTACAATTTGAGTGCAAGTTTATATAACGCTGTTTTGTCATTGACTTTATTATAAATTAATGGCAAATATTCAATTATTCAACTAATTTTACTGTTCTGTAAAATGGGGCTAGTAATTTTATCTTTATTATTGAGTTACTGGCTGGATTAAATTAGTTAGTTCTTATAAAAGCACTTAAGACAGTACCTGGCTTATGACTGCTATTATTATTATTACCATCATCATCATTGTAATTACTAGAAAAATATAAAGAAAATATAGAGTAGAGAGAAGTATCAAATTACCCAATGGGCAAAGCTGAACACTCAAAAGGGAAAACTTAGGGTCATGACCTGGTCTGTGTCCCTCTGTGCTTTGGTCTGGAAGTAGCAGTGCCTCCACAACTTATGGAGACTATGAGATGGTTCTCAGACCTTCCAAGCACAGTCACTGTGAGGCAGTTCTCACTTCAACCTACCCCACTCCTCAGTGTTGCCTGGTAAACACCTGCACCCCCTGAACTCACAACGCATCCACCCATTCAGCATCTGCTGAGGGGCTATGGCTCCAGGTAAGCAATGAGGCAGGAGGTGGAATTTCAACTTCAGTGTGCATATATCATCACAGATCTCCCACCTTTAAATACAAACAAACAGTAGCCCCTCCTTTACTCCAGAGTTACCCTTCTGTCATTGCCAGTATGCCTCCTTCCCTTTCCTTCTGGGAGTCATCCATACTCGTCAGCGCTCCTTCCTCGCCTCCAGTCCCACCCTGGACTTCTGCATCAAATGCTCCACTAAGACCGTCATTATCCATTTGATTACCAAAAATCCCCTAACTGCCAAATCCAACGGACACTTCTTAGTCTCTGTGGCTGCAGAATCTGAATCTGGGACCATCATTCATTCAACTCATTCATTTACCTGCCCCCTGTGCTGGGCCTTGGGGATACAAAGAAGCATTTACTGAGATCCTCTGCTTCATGGCACCTCCCACATTCTCTCCTAGCTTTCCCCATCTTCTTCATCACTCTCCCAGATTTACCTTCCTCTACTACCCAGTACAATGTTAGTGCTCCTCAGGGTTCTACTGTCTATGTTCTCAGTTTACCAATCTTCATTATCTATCTATTTCTTCAGCAAATCCCTTACTGCATACCTCCCATAACCAAATTTTATCTATGCCTATAACTTCAATTAAATATGACCCCCAAACTGGCATCCTATATTAATCTAACAAATCCTGGTAAGGACTTACTCTGTGCCAGACACAGTGCGAGGTTCATTCATTTGCTGATGAATAAACTAGTCCCCATCTTCAGAGAACTTTCTGTAGCTGTCTAGGAAAAGGTAACTATGTAGGTAATTACAATATTGAAGGATGCACAGAGATAGATGCACGGAGAAGGTTAACCTAACTTGCACTGAGGGTTTAGACTTTACATCTTTAACAGCAGGAGAGAGACATCGAGTTTGTGTTTTAGAAAGATCACTCTTGCTAAAATGTGGAAAATGGATTCGAAGTGGGTAGGGAGATGAGTTAGGAGATGCTAATCTAGGAAAACGATGATGAAAAACTGGATTAAAGGAGAAGCAGTGGAGGCAGAAAGAAATAGATGGATTTTAGAGCAATTTATTAAATAGATTTATAATACTTGTTAACTGAACCCTGAATCTGGATATGTAAGAAACTCTTGGAAACAAGGTAGAAAACACGGGGTCAGGTCTGTTCACATGGCTATGTTTTGATGACCCCAAGAATATGACCCTGTTATAGATTGTATGATGGCAATTTGTAAGCCTCTCTTGCACCAGGAGAGTGTTTTTCACTATTTTTCTACCTCCATACTATCCATATATTCAATCAATTTCCATCATACCAATTCTCATTAAAAGCAGTGTGGGTAAAAGTGGGAGGAGAAGAGGAGGGAAGTTCAAAATCTCTAAGGGAATGGAGAGTTAGAGAGCTGAAAATCCTCTACTGCGTAGAAAGTTTCTTGACAGCAGAAAAGCCATCTATCTTTCCAAATTTTGTTTACCTAAGACCTAGCACAATATCTGGGACAAAACTAAGTGTCCCAGTTTCTTGAATGAATGAGTGGATGAATAAACAAATGCAAAAATGTTCCTAGGTTTTTAGCAATGCAGTTAGTCTATAAGGAGTGTCCAAAAAATGAGAAAAGAGCCAGCCCTCCCTTCAGTCTGACTTTCTGCGATTTTTTCCCTTTTGTGGCTCTTTTATTTGGGGCCGGGGGTGGGTAGATAAGAAAGAAGATATGGATATGAAAATGAGAGCAAAGTTTCAGGCCCAGAGAATTCTGAAGTTTCAGGGCTGAAAGGATTCTCCGCCTTTATCTCACTTTATCTCATTTTACAGATGAAGGAATTGAGATCTAAAAAGTTGAAGTGACTTTCCCAGTCAGGCATGGCAGCACAAAGTATTCTAGATCTACTGACCCGAGTCTGATAGTCTTTTTCTCTCCAAAAGTTTATAATTGAAAACTCCACAAGGTTTAAAACATGTAGATGTTGCAAATGATCTAAGGGCATGTCTCAAGTCAAAGAAATGAATTTAATCACTTTTGCTTCCTAGGGAAAAATTAGGTGGGGGGAAAAAAGATTTTGGTTCCATCTGTTGGTTTAGTTTTATTTCTGTTTCCCAACACATTCCAAATACACTAATAGTCTTCAGCAGCATTTAGTACACTAGATGTTATGCTTCGTTTCTCTGCAGACAAATCATTCCCTAGATATTCAGTGAGTACAAGGATGGAGCAAGGCTTGTCTGGCACATTATCAAGTGGAAATGTACAGAGTCCTGGGACAGTTGTTCAATCTAATACAGAGTTGGGCTTGTTTCTCCCTCTACCCTGGCTTTTACACCCACTTCCCAGAGCCAACCCTAATTCCTAACTTTTGCTCTCCTCAACTGCTCTAGGACGAAACTGATTTCTATCGTAGGGCCACTCTCCAGGCACCATGGCTGCCATTTAAACATCTCTGATGCTATCTGTGAGTCCATACTCTTCTTGCTCTGCCCTTGATGACGTGCCAGGATACCATCTTTATCCCAACACTGGATCTTCCCGCTGTTTAGCATCAACTTCCCCTTAACTTCTTGCTGCAGGATCCCAACCCCCCATCCCCCAGTTCTGTCCCTATTGAGTCTCTCTGTATTCTAGGTCCCCTTGTGGTTTCCTGTGACCATATTCTTAATTCATTTCTTAAAATATAAAAGGTTTTAAATTTTAAAATTGATGTGTTCCCACTGGAGAAAATTTATAAAATAAAGATGAAGAAAAGAAGAAAATAAATGTGATCCATCATCTTATCTCAGAGATAACAGAGGTAACCATGGCTGGCATTTGGGCATATCTTCTTCATAAACCCACACAACTCATATGCACATATATAGAGCTTTACTTGAAAAAATGGCATCATACAACATCATAAACTACTTTTTTTACTTAATAACATGGAATAAACATTTTCTCATGTCACTTAATATTCCTATTACAACATATTTTTAATAAATGAATATAATTCCTTTTAGGGATATACAATAATCTTTGTTAACACTTTGTTATTGGTTATTATTTAGGTCAGTTATTTATTTATTTATTTATTTATTTATTTTTAATGTTTGTTTATTTTTGAGAGACAAAGAGAGACCGAGAATGAGCAGGGGAGGAACAGAGAGAGAGGGAGACACAGAATCCGAAGCAGGCTCCAGGCTCTGAGCTGTCAGCACAGAGCCTGACGCGGGGCTCGAACCCACAAACAGTGAGATCATGACCTGAGCTGAAGTCAGTTGCTCAACTGAGTGAGCCAGCCAGGCGCCCCTATTTAGGTCATTTATTTTTCACTATTATAGTAAATGCTATAACATATAGTATCCATACATATGCATGCAATAATCATATATATTAATAGATATTCAAGCACCTCTATAATTACTTGCTGAAGATAAATTACCACAATAAGAATTGTTTAGTCAAATGGCATGCAGGTTTTTAAGGCTTTCAATGCATATGGAAAAGTCATCCTTCAGGGAAACTAAAACAGTACACACTACCACTGACAGTGTTCATTGCTGTGTGTCTTCCCTAGCCTGTGAACCTGGAGTGTTTCTTAATCTCTCTGATCTCTTACCTCTCTGACATAATGTGAAAGAAGACACCACCACATAGACACACAGTAAATTCACGATAAAAGTTCACTTCTTCCTTCTGTATGTCACATACCAGCCAATATGTAAATTATCATCACCACTCTGTTTTGTTATTTATCTTTTCATGTGTATGTTTGTTCTAAAAACACCAATACCGTGATCTGCTTTCCAGGGATGCATTGTGATGAAAAGCCAGGCTACCTATAGAATTAGAAAAAGCAATATCACTCATTGCCAGCAGATGCCACTACCTGATCCATGATGTATACCAGAAAAAAATCTCTAGTGTGAGGTTCCAGATCCTGTAAGCAAATCAGAGTTCTACTAAATCATGATTGGTACACAGCTGAGACTATGTAAAAATTATGTAAAGGAAGTTTACTTACAAGCAGGGCTATATACTTTGAAATATATTTTCATAACTAAACGTCATGTCCAACTTTCTGTTAAAATAGGGTGTTGGGCATGTGTGTGTGTACGTGTGTGTGTGTGTGTGTGTGTGTGTATGTGTGTGTGTGTCTGCATATATATATGTACATGTATATGCATATGTATATATCAAGATAAATTCTAAAGTTCCCTCAAGAGGTTTATATTAATTATGAGCTCTTCTCCAATGTATCTCTGCCACCCACAGAGTTCTAATGACTTTAAAATATGCTAGTAATGAGGAAAGACATATGGGATATTATGTAGAGCTGAGGTAGGTGGTAAGGGATACAGAATGGGACTCAAGGATAGAATAATTTTTTCCCAATGTTCTCTGTGTGAAATTATACACTACAGTATTTGAAGAAAAACTGCAAAACCTTATGTCTTTTTCTATATATGTAAGTCCATATTTATATATAATATATATATCTGAAACTTTGACCCTATATACAAACATTATATATTTATATACCATATATATACATATATATATAATTTTATTACAATTTCTCTTGTAATGTATGAAGAAAGTAAAATCTGAGAAATTTGTGTACTTTAATGGTACCTATCTATATCTTCTTATTAAATATCTTCATTTAGGTTTTGTAGTCATGAATTATGATAGCTTTAATAAATTCACTATGCATATACTACTACTCCTGTTACATGTTAAAAGGGTGAGAAGAAATTTGGGAGAACCCCTCCTTCCCATGCACACACAGGATTAATAATCTGGAAAAGTTAACAAAGTGTATAAAAAGTAAAGGTCAATGAACTACTAAGATTGTCCAGTGCTTGAAATGTTATTTTTCACGGAAGAATTAAAGAGAAGACTTTTTCTTAGAATGTACAAGAATTCAATGATTCATTGAAATGTTATTTCCCACTGGAGATTTAAAGAGAAGACATTTTCTTAGAATGTACCAGAATTCAGTGGTTCTCTTTAAAGGGTTAACACTTTTTTTTTTTTAATTTTTTTTTTCAACGTTTTTATTTATTTTTGGGACAGAGAGAGACAGAGCATGAACGGGGGAGGGGCAGAGAGAGAGGGAGACACAGAATCGGAAACAGGCTCCAGGCTCCGAGCCATCCGCCCAGAGCCTGACGCGGGGCTCGAACTCACGGACCGCGAGATCGTGACCTGGCTGAAGTCGGACGCTTAACGGACTGCGCCACCCAGGCGCCCGGGGTTAACACTTTTAAAAATGAGGATGACGGACTCAGATTTTGGAAAGACTGACAGGAATTTCTCGTGAAAATTTTATAATAATTTTTCAAAACAAAAACAATACTATACATCCAGCCAAATACTACCCAGCTGTTCTTGATTTTAACTTACTTATAGCCTACAAGATATTTGTTTTGCTTTGTTAAAATATGAAGTATCATGCAAACATTTAGCAATTGTATCAGCTCCCATTGCTTTGCAAACATCCCTAGTTCCTCTCCATATATTAGCTACACACAAAATTTCTCTGAAACTCAAACATGAAACCCAAACCCTGTCATCCCAAAGATTAACATTCACTTTAAGGAAAAGCAACCCATTCCTTGCAGAGAATGAGTCAGACTTTTCAGACTGACTTTTGCTCGTTCATCCTAAAGGAGTAAGTATGTGGCAGGAAAACTGAGGGGCCTTGTAACAAAAAACAGATGAGATTCCTCCCCTCATGAAGCTTACATTCTGGTCTCTGCAGACAGACAAGAATAAGGCTACAAACACACGAGTGGGAAAGTTTTAGATCTTGATAAATATTATAAAGAAAATGAAATAGATTCATTTGACAGAATGAGAGGATAGCTTTTAGAGTTGGTGGCTAAGTAAAAGCCTTTCTGGGAAGATGACATTTGAGCTGTGCTTTAGATGAAAGTCTCAAGCCCGCCATGGGAACGTGGGGGCTGAGCTAGAGTCAAAAGAGCAGGAGTGCAGAGGGGAAACAGTCTGACACATCAAGGAACAAAGATGTCAGTGTGACTGGTGCCCTGTGCAGGGAGGGAAGGGGAGGGCAGAAGATGGGAGGGGCTTCTGTCAGGGCCCTGCCACCTCAGCCGGGATGTGCCCTCTCCACTGAGTCTGGGAGGAGCAGAAGGCCATGGAGAGTCTGAGGCATAGGGGTGGCACACAGGATCTGAAGTTTTTAAAAGCCTGTCCAAAAAGTGCAGGGTCTTTTTTCTCAGTACTGAAATATTTGTGCAAACTTGATGTAATACGTTGGTCAGTCTAATTTTTGAGATGTGCAAGGTCTCCGGATCTGAGAAGGTTTTAGCGCTGGAGCTGTGAGTGCCCTGACAGTAACTGGAAGTGGTCAAAAAGACAATCCAATATGTTGAATTTAAAATGATGTTTAAACGCTCAACGGAACTTCTCTTATAGCAAAGGTCTAGGCAGGCGGGGACCTGAGGCTAGTAGTTGGTCTAGCACAAGTGAGAGAGGAAAGCAGGCAGAGGATCTGGACAGACAAAGTCGGCAAGCAGGGGTGAGCCCTAGACTCCAAAGGCCAGCTGTGTGGCAAGGCCAAAGCATGGCGGGAAGAAGGCATGGCAAGAGTGTGCATCTGTTAGGGTTGGCGGGGATGGAGGTGAGGCTGGAAATGCCTCATGTACCAGAGAGCTGTCTAACCTTTGCTGGGGTAATGAAAAGGAGTGATGTAATCCGATTCAAGAAGGAATGAGCTCTCTGAGGGAAAGTGTGAAGAAAGGAGGGCAGGGTTCTGAGGACAAATCTGGGCAAGACCTATATTTGTGTAGAGAACAACAGTAAAAGATTGGGACAGCAGCGTCAGGGATGAGGTTTTAAGATCAGGAAGTGGGAAAACCCACTGTTTAATGATTACAAGTTCCACTGGCAACTTTAGGGAATTGCGGTGAGGCCAGAGGGGAAATGTCTCCCCAGATTGCATGACGAGTTCATGGCAGAGCTGAGATTTCGGTTCAGGGTAACTTTTCCCTCACAGCAGGCCAACTGTGGGCGTGTGCCCACATGTGTGTGCACGTGTGTATGCCAGAAGTGTGCACGTGCATCTGTGTGTTTTAACAGGGAAGATAATTTTTCGCTGCAGTAGGGAGAAGACAGCCAGTCCTTAAAGATCCTGTGTAAGTGCTTCACATGATTAGGGAAAGAACATTTCACTTCTTCCATTTTTTTTGTAACATCATTTCATTTGCCTCTCTGTTCCCTTTATCCTCTCCCATAGCCTATTCTACTCTTATTGTCTGGTTTCTTTTCCTCTTAACAGGGGGCTGGCAAATTTTTTTTCTGTAAAGAGCTGGATAATAAATATTTCAAGCATTGTGGGCCAAGAGTCAAAATCAATTATATTAGATAGGTATTTATATAACAAGAGGGGGACAAAATCTCCTCCTATTTCTCATTGATGAAATTTAAAATATAATAATTATAACTGAATATGATTTTTATAATATAGGCCTATTAATAAAAGGAATGGAATTCTTTTCACTCAATTCAAGTTCAAAGTTAGTGTTCTCAATCATCAAATCAGTTGGAAAACAATTGTAGAAACAACTTGCAAACGGTACAAAAAGAGGCACAGGGGCTGGGCTGGACTTGGGTCATAGTTTGCTGGTCTCCGGTTTGAACAGTCATGCCATTCACCTTCCTTGCATGCTTTATACTCGGTGGGTCTGCAGCAGACAACAAGGAATGGAGACTCTGGTTTCCATAGTAATGCCCATGGCGACTTCCTGTCCCACTCTTCACTCCTTTTCCTCCTTTCCCTCCCTTGTCCTTAATGGAAAGCACTCTTTACTAGTATCTAATTATGGGCCAAATGGGAAATTTGGGTTTTATGTCAATGGAATGATTTTAGCGCCTCAGAAAAGCCCTGTCCTTCAAAAGTGAAATTGGCTGATGTGTAAAATTTCTTTAATTTGGGGGGGAGGCGGGGAGAAGTACATCTTTTAATTTCACAATTAGATACAAACCTCAATATGCAAATATACCCGAGGAAGAGAATACACTCATTTGAGATCCTTCACACTAAGGTCCAGCCAGTTTTTAATACAGGGTTTGTGTTGGAAGAATTTACAGGTGCTGGGATAGGATGAAGAACCATTCCCAGAGTGGAGAAAAAGGAATGTGGAAAGGGGACCTGTCAGTTTTGCATTTTGCTGTGTCTGGAAAATCTGCTCTGTGCTAAATACCAAGGAAGGAGAGATGTTGCAGCCACTCAACATTCCAGCTAGCCTGCCCTCCAGCTCTTTGGAATCTGTTTTGGTTCAGCCCCAGTCTCATAAAATTTAGCTTGGAAGGAAGCTTAGAGATCATGAAATACACACTTTCATTTCATAATGGCAAAAGTGAGATTCAAGGAGGTTGATGCTAATTTTTCTTTGTAACTTTGGACATGCTGTTTCAATTTACATTTCTCAGTGCTAGAGAAAAATGTGACCTTATAGAACTTCTGGAGGAAAAAAAGGTGCAGTTTCTAGGAACTTTCAACGTCAGTTAATGCTTACCCAGGCAGTTTCAAGATTTATGGGCTAAGAAACACATCTCTGAGTCAGAGATGCAGTGGGGATTTCCAGCACTTACAGTGGAGACAGGCCAGGTCTCCAATTGACTCACTTGCAGAATACTGACAAGCCTGAGTCCCCGAAGTGAGTTCATTTTGTAGAGTCCCACGGTAAGAGTTCAAGCGCTGGCTAAACGAGAGCCAAGGCCTTTCCCATCAGTAAACCTACAGAGTGAAATAAATGTGGGTTTAGGATCAGCTGGAGGCGTGTTTGAATTTCAGCTCAATGCTCTGTGGGGGTGGCCTTATGCAATTCCAATTCCACAATTCTGTTCAGCTCCTATACTGTTTCCTCCCAAGCCAGGCAGGGGAACGGTACCTGCTTCACAACAGTGTGGCTACGACTGAGTAAGATCAAGAGTTTACGGAGTCTAGCACAGAGATTGGCCCATAATAGATACTAATAAGACAGGATTATTAAATGCACAACATTGTTTGTTTGTTTGTTTGTTTGTTTGTTTGTTTTAAATGTTTATTTATTGTTGACAGAGAGCATGAGCAGCAGAGGGGCGGAGAGAGAAGGGGACAGAGGATCCGAAACAGGCTCCATGCTGACAGCAGAGAGCCCAATGCTGGGCTCAAACTCACCAACCATGAGATCATGACCTGAGCTGAAGTCAGACGCTAACTGACTGAGCCACTCAGGCGTCCCTAATGTGCAACATTCTTACTCTTTTACAAGCAGACTGATATTTGTGAGCTCAACTCTCTATTGGTTAGGAAAAGGAGACGGAAAAAAAGAGGGAAAGTTCAGAAGTACTTAAGACTAGATGTCAGTACTTTCTTAGCATAAACATAGCCTTTCCAAGGTCAAGAAGTCTCCCAGGCCTATGGGAGTTATAGAGATCAACAATGGACAGTGTCCTCTTTTGCGCTAGTTCAACATCCTCTTAGCCCTCTGTCTACACCAGCCACTACTAAGCTAACCAACTTCAGCATAGGCATTATCAGCTTTCCTCTAGTGCAACTTAACAGTACATCCCTGATCTGCAATGCCCATTTCTTGATTTCTATCCCTGGGCTACCTTGATTCTACAGGCAAAGGACACCCCAAAACCTTCCTGAATACTCACACATGGGCCACCTGGCAGTATAGAGGAGTTAACACTCGTAGAACTGCCCTAGTCCAATATGGTATAGGAATCTATGCATAAATAGTTCCTACCCCTGTGATCCTCCCACATGGATATTCTCAAATACATTTCATGAAGCTTCAGGAGGTCATACTAGATTGAGCACAAGTGGTGGTCACCTCCATAATACATCCTTGGCTTTCCCACCTTCCCCACCCTTTGCTCCTGTTCCCTGGGTCACATTCTCAAAGAAATTACCTGCACACAAGTCTCTGTCTCATGCTCTGCTCTCATGGAAATGCAGGCTAAGACATTACTTATTTTGATACTTAGCTAGAATAACAGGTTTGTGGAGTGGAAAGGACAGTAAAGAGAGTCTACTTCAAGGATGAGAAATAAATGGCTAGGTGCTGCTTCTTTCCTCTTGCTCCTATGACAAAGGTCACAACTAATGGTGACATTCTTTTCCAATGAGCCCAGACAGTCCCAGAATCCTCTTCTGCACTGCTTTAGACAACTCTGTCAACTAATTGAAGCTGATGCTTGAAATGAAATTCATTTGCTATCTTGGGTCCAAGAGATCAAGCTGGTTCAAATTTCAGTTATGTCACTTATTAGGTATGTAATCCTAAAACAACGTTCATTTATGAAACTTGCTTTTCTCATCTATAAAATGGGCATAGTTTCTGTTTCATATTGTTATGAAACATATTTAATATTATTTAAATATTTTTAACTATTTAATATTTAATAATATAATCTGCTAAAGCACCTAAGAAGATATTTGACACATAGAAAATACTCAATAAATCTAATTCTGTTCTCCTTTCTTTTTAGTTTTAATGCAATGAACAGATCAACAGCAGATCCAGTTATTTATTGTGTAAAATTGGCAGGTAAAGCCCTGTCTTCATATTTTACATCTGTATAAAGTACATAATTCATACCTGATCCCTCATTGTGGTGAGGGAGCAAATGAAATGGACCTTAGTTTTCAGCCATGGTATTAAGATTATTAGTAATATCAAATTAGTAATAACATAATTACTTTTATTACTTCAAATGAAAAATTCTAGGGGTGCCTGAGTGGCTCAGTCATTAAGCATCTGACTTCGGCTCAGGTCATGATCTCACGGTTCAGGAGTTCAAGTCCCATGTGAGGTGAGCTCGAGCCCCGCTTCGGGTGAGCCCAGCTTCTCTCTCTCTCTCTCTCTCGCTCTCGCTCTCGCTCTCGCTCTCGCTCTCGCTCTCGCTCTCGCTCTTTCTCTCTCTCTCTCTGGCCCTCTCTCACCTGCGCCCTCTGTCTTTCAAAAAAAAAAAAAGTTCAAATGAAAAATTCTAAGGCCTTGTAAGTGTATTAAGCATGTCTCTTTATTCCATATTTTTTGACACTTACACATCTTGGAGCCTGGCAGACAGTGAAGGGACTGCTCCTAATCATAATAAATGACTCATCTGCTAGCATATCTTTCATATGCAGACCAAACAATCCAGAGCCCAAAGCCCAACCATCTCCTTTATCTTGGGCTCTCACAATTTAAGTGACTATACCCCTGGGCTAAGTACCAGAAAGCTAGGGATAGCAGCTATGCCCTGGAGCCAAGTTCCTAAACCTGCTCACCTTGCCTCACCTGTTTCTTCTCCATGTTTTTCTCGTGCTCTTTCTGCCACCTGACCAGTTCTGGTGCTTCTCTGTGTTGTCTCTCTGCACTGCCACCAATGTGGCATTATTCACTATGTCTGAATCATAATAAAAGCTACCTTTTAAAACAGTGGGGCTAAGAGTTCAATGTCACCTACCTAATTAAGGGCAAAGCTTAAGCTCTTCCTCATTCTATCACACAATGCTCTCTCCCATCTGGGGCATCACACAATCCCAACCACCACCTACCGGATGACAAGCCCAAGGGACAGTCTGTTAATAAACAAATGCTGACCAAGGACTTCACCAAGCCTCATGAGGTCCTGCTATACTGTGGGAAGTGGGAGGAGGAGGAAGTTAAATAATTCTTAGGGTGGCCTTCATAGCCTGGTCAGCTCTGAACTCAATGATGGAGGTTAGAAGCTGGAGCCCTGGATACAGAAATCTGGAACTGTTGTAGCTCACCAGAACCAAAGATCTATTCATAAATGTCACCAACCAGTGATTACATCAGGGTAGAAACATTATGGCTGAGAACACAGCTAAAAGGGAGTATACTCAAAGAAATGAGAAAGGTCAATAGTATGTTAATCTGAGTTCATAGATCCATCCTCTAAACCAAAATCAAGTCCTTTAATAATTCTGCCAGAACTTTTTTCATTTTTAATGGATGGGCTTAATGTTGTTTACAATCACTTACGTCTCTAAATAGCTATACTTCCATTATTTCACAACAATGAATTTTGGTGGGTTCCCCTCTATTAACCAGAAGATGAAAAGAACAGCCAGCAACATAGAATATAGCCATATGCCAAATCATGAGAACTAGCAAACAAAGAACCTGATAGGCATATGATTTATAAGAAAAAATACGGAAAATGATCAAACTATGAAGATGGGATGTTAGATTTCTATGAAAATGAAAACTGAGGCCTGGAGTGGGTCTTAGATCATAAAATAAAAAGTTTTTATTTTATGAACAAGCACACTGAAGCTCACCGGGGTTAAATCATTTGCATTAAGATAAAGTAGCTAATTGGTGAGAAAGATACTGATGCTTCAAAATCTAGCGATTTGAACCCACTTTATCATAACTGCATATCACAGGTAACAGAGATTTGGAGAAAAAAATTCTAATAGGAGTTTTCAATTTTATTTTCAGTTGTTTAAGTTCAAAAGAAAACCAATATTTCAGATAATATTTTATATGATAATTTAAAAATTGAAATGTGGATGTAAGATTTCTGAGGTCAGAATTCATAATCAAAATTGTCTTAAAATGAACACTCATTTCCTCAAAGGGATTGACAATATTAAAAATTCTGTACATAAAGTATAGATTTGTCAGTAGGGTAGAGAAGACTTGAAATATCAAACTAGAAAAGAATATAATCAGCTCCTGGACTGGCAAACACCTTTTTTAGGTAAAAAGTATGCCTGCCCTCTACTGACCCCCTAACACCCTACTTAGTGACATGTGGTTTATACCAGAATGCACATAAAGCAGAATATATTTAGGAGTTGGTCTATTTCTAGTCACACAAGTTTTGTTTCCTAAATAAGACTTCGGATTACCATTTTGGTTTGTTCCCAAAAATTTCAGCACTCCATATGGTTGAAGATTCAGTCCCATCTTCTTAACAAGACCTTGTGTGAACTGTGTACAGTACTGTCTTTAAACCATTCGCTCCTATGCATATTCCATGGTGAGGAGAAATGCAGGGATTATGAGGGAGGCAGGAAATGAGAAAGACAGGCATGTTCCAAAGTTGAGATTCTGAAACTGCTTTCCAAATTTTCAAATGTGAAAATTTCTTTAGTTTGCAAAAACTGTTATAAATGATAGCACAGAACATACACATTCAGCTTATGGAGAGTCACACAGTATGGTGGTTACCCTAATTACAGCTCAAAAACCTACTATGGTAGATATTTTTAGCGCATCAATAAGAATCTTATAGTTGCAATTTTATCTTATCTAAAGGAATTGATTGTAAAGCTACATATAAGTTACATACAAGTCTGAAAAGGGTCATTGGGGATGTATTAAAATTACTTTGATATGACATGAGAATAAACCTACCTGTCCATGAGTGATCACACTGATTTTCTTTTTGGACTCCTCTTCAATTACAGGTCTAATGATCAACTTCACTAATATTAACCAAACAACCAGCAAATCTAGAATCTCTGGTAATAATTTACACGCAAGGAAATTAAGACCATAAACTATCAACTCTTGGGTGGAATTAGTTTGAGAGGATAATACAAATAGGTAAGAAAACAGGTTATTTCACTAAGTTTACCTAATTCATTGAAACCTTGGTTAAAGGATGCAATGGTCAGGGCTACCAACTGTTTGCCATTGCACAAATTTGCACAGTATTAAAGGGATATGTTCTAATAGCTCATATCCTTTTTGAGAAGAAACCATTTTGGGTAGCCATTATTCACCTAAGAGTTCAAATGCCTCCAATCAGCTTTCAGATAACTGCTATATGCATTAATCTTATAAACCAAAATTAACTAAAAGACTCTGTAGTATTCTTCCCCCCCCAAACATGTTGTCTCCCTATTTTATTATTGTTATATCTAGTGGTGAATAACAAATGTTTTTCAGATATTTCATGCATTAATAAACAGGTAGGGAGGCAGGCAGGTAGGTAGATAGACATGACCAATGTACAAAAATCTAAAGGATGAGATGAAGTCATGTTTCAAGGAGCAATTATTTTGTAACTTGCTCTTTTAATGTTTTCCCAATATTTAGTTTATTTTTCAAAAAAACTTATGTATTCACTTCTTCTTTGATAATTTTGCAAGTCAAGTTACTTTTTAACTTAATGATTGATCTACAGTCAACTTGAGTTATTTCTATATAATGAGAGCAAGAGAGACAGACCATTGACTCAGAGCTTTCCGAGTACCTGAAACTGTACTGAGTACTTCACATCACTATCTCATTTACTCTTCAAAACAAAACTATGAGATATGTCTTTTATCTCCAATTTACTTAGGGGAAAACTGAGGCCAGAGAAGTTAAGCAATTTGTCTAAGATTATACAGTTGGTAGGTGGCTATGTTTCATTTCAAAGATGTATTTGATGTTAGGGATAACCAAATGCCTGAGTTGGCCATTTGAAAAACCAAACCAAATCAAAACCAATCTCTTAATAAAAGAATCACTTACCTTTGAGTGGTTCCAATTCATGACAGATTTTCAAATAGATTACAAACTATATAAGATTAGTTGCACAGGATTATCAGCTACACATTAGCTTTTTTTTTTTTAGGTCACCCCATTACACATCTCTGCAAAAAATATGTGTATTAAAAACTAAAATATTGTGGGGCACCTGGGTGGCTCAGTTGGTTGAGCATCCGACTCTTGATTTCACCTCAGGTTATGATCCCAGGTTGTGAGATCGAGCCCCATGTCAGGCTCTGCACTGAGAGTGGAACCTGCTTAAGATTCTCTCTCTCTCCCTCTTTCCCTTTACCCCACTTGCACACTCTCTCTCACTCTAAAAAAAAAAATAAATATTGTTTTTAATGCTCATGGGGTATCATACTCTGTTAGAAATGTTCTTCTGGGTTAAACGATCATTAAAATATTTCAATCATTAGCAGCACACAATTGAACAAAACATATCAAATGTATTACACATTTTGACACATTATTACTCAAACTAAAAAGCAAAATTTGTTGGAATCTAATCTTTTAATGAAATGCATGGGAAAGATGGTACAGTGCCCTAATTAAATGGGTCTTGCCAAACACAAACACTTTGAATCTTTACTTTTTTTCCCTACCCAAGAGACTTTTCTATTTTGAGACAATGATTCAATAAGAGCTGGAAGACTGTGAAAGAGGAAGTAGAATAGTCTCCTTGGCATTCAAGCATGCTCTTGGGCATATCAATGTTAGATTAAAAGTTCGTAAAGTATATGAAAGTTGAGAGCCCAAAACTACCTTCACATTATCCTCTCTGTGTCCTCCCAGGATGTACAAACCTCATTCTGTATTCTGCTTTCCTAAATACTTTTACCCCTTCTAAATCCCCCTTCCCCATTTTAACTGTTCAACCTTTAGGGTCGCTTGGGTGGCTCAGTCGGTTGAGCGTCTGACTCTTGATTTCCACTCAGGTCATGATCTCACGGTTTGTGGGATCGAGCCCCACATCAGGCTCTGCACTTGCACCGTGGAGCCTGCTTGGGATTCTCTCTCTCTCCCTCTCTCTCTCTGTCCCTCCCCACTCATGCTCTCTGCCTCAAAATAAACTTAAAAAAATTTGTTCAGCCTTCAATAAATGGAATTAAACATTAATACTTGAATGTGCTCTATCCATTAAATTTCACAGCCCTGTCAACTGCTGGCATTCGGTTCAACATCTACGTTTCTGTATTTCCAGTCTTCTGCTTCTCCAAGGCAAACTGATTGCTCCCTCCATCTTCCAAATAGAACGTTTGCTTCCCCCCAGCCCTCTCCGCAGGCCTCGGCCCATGCCCCCACCTTCATTCTACCACCCCAGCCACTCACACAAGGGGTAGTCTTCTTCTCCCTGAAAACTGAGATCCTGTTCATCCTGCAAACACTAGGTGCGTTACCACCTTTTTCCTGAAGTCTTCCCGGAGCAACTAGAACAGCTCTCCCTCCTTCCTTTCTGATGTCTAGTGAGAACCAGTGTTCTTACCATTCTTCTTTACCTCACCTTTATTGCTTAGCATTCTCAACAACACTGTTTTGTGAATAGACATCCTTGCCTTTCCCCACAATGCATCCCTAAAAGCCATACTGGAAAGCAGACTTTGATTCATGTTTCCCACCTGGCACCAGGCATTATTCCAATAATGAGGGGTGACACATAGACCAGAGGTGAGACAAACAGTGTGTCATAAAACCAAAAAAAACAAAAACAAAAACAAAAACAATACCTTTGTATCTCAAAAATAATTTTGGGGGAAAATAAAACTATGGCTTAAGTCATAGGTGTTTTAGGGCTCAAATGGATCTGAGATCTCCAGTACAAGCCCCTCATTTCACAGGTGGGGACCCTAAGGCACAAAGACAGTGAGAAATTTGCCCTGAATTTCAGAGCTGGGGTGGGGTGAGGGGGATGGAACTCCAGCACAGCTCTGATGACATACAGACCAAAGCCCTTTCTAGTATACTCTACTGCCCTGCTATAAATGCCTATTAAAAGGGGCATGCATACTTTACACACTGATTATTTAAGGAGGCTTAATTTGCAGTAAAGTGTTCATCTACCATAAAGAATAAAACTACTGAACCATAAATCTAAAACCAATATACTCCCCATAATAAACATTAAACAAACAATAACACAAATAAAACCCCCAGCGAGCTCCTGGAGAGCACAGCCATGCCTATGTTCCCGCGATGTCCGGCACACCAGGGTCACATGTATGCTGTGGATGGACCCACAGTCCATCACTGGCCTCCTTAGGCTTTACACGTGACTGGTCACTAGAGCTATAAAAACTATCCAGGGGAAATCTGAACACCTTTTCGTTCCCCCATAAATCTCCCAGTAGCATACAGAGATAATCCAAAAATTAATTGATCATTTAATTCAAAGATTAATTTGCAGCATCTAAATAATTTGAGGCTGTCACTAAAGACCTTAGTTGAGAGGATTTAGAACTATCACTCTGAACCCAGGGTGAACACTGGTTTATGTGGGGAATTTTGAAAATAATTTCCTCAGTCCTCATCAATTGCATCAGAATTTCAGGGGTGGGATCTGAGCGTCGGTTTATTTTTTCAATGACACACTTCAACTGTGATACACTGTGAGAGCTAAGAACCACTTGTTTATAGAGACAGAAGTTTTGTCAGTTAGGTCCGTCTCCCTCCCTTCTTTCCTTCCTTCCTTCCTTCCTTCCTTCCTTCCTTCCTTCCTTCCTTCCTTCCTTCCTTCCTTCTCTCCTTCCTTCCTTTCTTCCTTCCTTCCTTCCTTTTTTTTTCTTTTATTTCTTGCCCAGACTAGCAGAATCTTTTCAGCTTTGAGTGACAGAAACCCAACCTACTTAGGCTCAAAAGAAAATCGGCTCAGTAACCAAAGTCAGGAGTGAAGCTGGCCCCAGGAGTGACAGGCACCAGGGGCTTAGTGCCCTCAGAACATCCATCTTTTGAATCCCTCTCCCACTTGATGTCCTCTGGTGCCTGTTTGCCAGCTTCAATTCTATGGCCAGTCATCTCAGTCACTCCCTGGCTTACTCCCTCAATTATTGTGTCTCTCACACAACAGGTAGCTCACAGGCAAAGCCATAACTCTGTTAGCATAAAGTTCTGCCTTCTCATGTAGCCTGTGCAGCAAACACGGCCAGGGAAAAACACAATCCTGCTGAAAGGTCACTTTAAATCAATGACTCCAGGGGCGCTTGGGTGGCTCAGTCGGTTAGGCAGCCGACTTTGGCTCAGGTCATGATCTCGCGGTGAGTTCGAGCCCCGCATCAGGCTCTGTGCTGACAGCTCAGAGCCTGGAGCCTGTTTCAGATTCTGTGTCTCCCTCTCTCTGACCCTCCCCTGTTCATGCTCTGTCTCTCCCTGTCTCAAAAATAAATAAAACGTTTAAAAAAATAAAATAAAATAAAATAAAATAAAATAAAATAAAATAATCAATGACTCCAAGTCTTGAGTGACCCTGAATTCTGTCTAGCAATCCTGACACATTTCCCTACTCCAGTCACTCTCCTATGTTGCTGGACAACTAATTCATAGCTTCTTTTTCCTCTGTTCCTCAACTTCCAACACCTTGCCCCCCATTTCACTCTCCTCCAATGATCTTGCTTCCTACTTTACAAGAGAAATGAAGTAATCTGAAGGGAACTTTCACAGACTTTCACACTCTCCCCTCCTACCTTGTTCTATGAAGGAATAATCCAGGCCCCTATCTAACCCAACCCTCCTCTTGCACATGAGATCCTGCTTGGGATGGTTAATTTTGTGTCAACTTGATTGGGCCTTGGTGCCCAGATATGTGGTCAAACATTATTCTGGCTATTTCTGTGAGGGTGCTTTTGGATCAGATTAACATTTAAATTAGTGGACTCTCAATATATCAGATTGCTTTCCATAAGAGAGCAGCCTTAGTCAGTCAGTTAAAGGCCTGACTAGGACAAAAAGGCTGACCTCCCACTAGCAAGAATCAATTCTGCAGCAGATAGCCTCTGGACTTGAATTGCAACATTAGCTCTTTCCTAGTTCTTCAGCCTGATGGCCCACCCTGCAAATTTTGGACTTGCTAACCTCCAAAACCACGTGAGTGAGCCAATTCTTTATAATACACATATACATTACATACACACATACACACCCTTATTGGTTCTATTTTTCTGGAGAACCCTAATACACTGTCCTCATTAGTGCAAGAAATTTTGTCTGGAAGTTCTTACCTCTCTGGTCTATATCATCATTTTTTCTTTCTATATGATCCTTTCTATTTGCATTCAAATATACTCTCATTTCTCTTATATATATCTAAAGAAATATAAAAACCTTTCCTTCATTAAATGCCCCCCACCATCTTCTGTTCCCATTTCTCTGATTCTCTCTGCAACAAAACTTTTGAACAAGTCCTTGTTGAAAGATTTATCTGTCGTCATTGCCTTCAATATCACTCCTCTCTTCTTCCAGGCTCCCTCAAAAAGGCTTTCAGCTTCTGCCACAGAAGCTTCTCTTGAGATCAACAATGGTCTCTATCTTGCTGAAGTCAAAAGTCACTTGGTCCTCATTTCACTTGACCTGACAGCAGCATTCAATATGGTTCATTAATCTCTCTTTCTTGACATGCTTTCTTCACTTGGACACCACACTCTCAGGGTTTTCTCCTACCCCACTGGTTGCTCCTTCCCAGTTCTCTTTTGTCTAAATTCTGCATGTGGGTGTCGCAAGGCTCAGCCCTTGGTCCTTCTGCTCTTTCACACCTATACTACCCCCTTACCTTACCTCTTCTCATTGCTTTACTTCTCTATCTATATACCAATCACCCACAAATTTATATCTCCAATCCAGACCTCTCTCCTGACCTTGAGATTCAAATATCCAACTGTTCCCCGGGCATGTTCATTTAACTGTCCAAAGCTGAGCTATTGATCTTCCCTCCCAAATGCACCTGATTTGCAGTTTTCCACATGAACTCAGGGCAATTCCATCCTTCAGTTGTCAAGAAATCTTAGAGTCTCACTTAACTTGTCTCTTCCAGGAAATCCTGACAACTCTACCTTCAAAATGTATTCAGCTTCTGATTATTTTCACCATTTCCACTGCCAACACCCATCTGACCCAGGCCACTGTCATTTCTTAACCTCCTGTTGGTGTCTGGCTTCTACCCTGCTCTCTATGCTGCAGCCATTGTAAATTATGAATCAGACTACCTGACTCCACTCTACCCAATTCTTTAATGGCTCCTCATTTCCCTAGGAAATAAAGCCAAAGCTTTACAATGATCTTCAAGGCCATTCACAATCCTATGTGTTGCTCCTCTGACTTGATTTTCTTTCTTTCTTTTTTTTTAAGTTTACTTATTTATTTTGAGAGAGAGAGAGAGAGACAGAGAGAGAGACAGAGACAGAGAGAGAAGAATCCCAAGCAGGCTCCATACCATTAGTGCAGAGCCCTGTGTGGGTCTTGAACTCATGAACCGTGAGGTCATGACTTGACTCGAAATTGGACACTTAACCTACTGAGCCACCCAGGCATCCCTGACCTGATTTTCAAAAACATTACGCATTGTCACTCCCCTCTCACAATTCTGATCAGCTCGCCATTCCCCAAAGACACCAGGCATGCCTCACTGCACCATCCTAGCACTGGTTGTTCCCTATGACTGGACTGTTCTTCCCACTGATGTTCACAGCCTCCTTCTCTCCTCAAGCCCTTCAATTCTTTGCTTTGCCTCCTCCATGATGGCTAACCTTATGACCCTATTAAAATTACACCTAGTCCCACTTTCAGATTCCTCTTGCTCTCCTTTTTCCATAGACTTTATTCACATGATATATAACTTACTTACTTATTATGTTTGTTATTTAATGTCTGTCTGTCTCCAAGTTCCACAAGTGAAGATTGTGTGTGTGTGTGTGTGTGTGTGTGTGTGTGTGTGTGTGTGTTTTGTTCACAGGTATTTTCCAAGCATCTAAATCGATGCCTGGCACATATTTGACACCCAAGAAACATTTGTTGAGTGAATGAAGAAGGATGATCTTCAGCTATCCTCTCTGATGTTTTTGTTTGTTTGTTTATTAGCTAAATTTCCTCCTAATGTAGACCTGCTTCCCTCAAGATAGGGCAAATGGCTGCTAGCCATTTCCAGACTCACACCTTTACAACTCTAGGACCATAAATGAATGGGATCTTCCCTATCAGCTGCAGTTTGAAAAATTCAAGTGGAAGACTCAGATCATATGTCTACTCTTTAATTACTTTGGCTTAGAAGACATATCTTGTGAAAGGATGGTGGATAACATTAATATGTAACATAAGATGTTGATGAAGATGTGATATCTGGGAGAATTGTCCTGAGCTGGCAAGTTACTACAAATTTCCTTCTACTAACCTATGCATCAGTCTTTTCCTTTTCCCAATAAAAACTATGAAGGTAGAATTGAAGGAAAAACAACATCTAGGTATACAACTGCAAAGATAATTCTACAAGGATAATACTACAACAAGGCATCCCATAGACACTGCACAGACATCCAACAAAGTAGACTCATCCTCTTAGCCCCAAACCCAATCCTCCTAAATAGTCTCTATCTTATCAAAAGATTCAGTTCCAGTCACTTAGACCAGAAGCCTAAGAGTCATCCTTACACCATTCCCTTCCCTTTCCTTCTATTCACATGTAATCCAATGCCAAATCTAGTAGTTCTTATTCCTAAGAATTTCTCTAATCTAGCCCCACCATCAACACTTGCTTTTCTGTGATTTATCTCCATCTATTAGACTGCATAATGGAATTGCTTGGTTATTTATATGCTGTATAGATTTGGTTCCTTGAGGACACAACTTGACTTTCATCTCTGTAGGTAACCAATAAATATTTGTTGAATTGAATTGAAGAGAACATACAAAAGGGAAAACTAATGGATTTAAGAGATAGGGATTGCAGCTTTTATGTTGGATCTAAAAGGGCAGAAAGAAGGGTATTGCAGCAGAGTCAGGAAACATACTATATATACTGTGTTTGAGGACAGGTACATTCTATATAACTGAAATATGTGTAGTCTGAGGGGTTATTTTGAGAATGGCAATGTCCCTGTAGAATCAAATTATTTACATAGTGATTATCTAGTCTGACTTCCTTATTTACACATGAGAGAACTGAGGCTCAGAGAGAGTTAGGAAGAAATATTTTCATGCCATTTCCTCTGCTGTGGGAGTTCCCTTATTTCTGACTTCATAAATATCATGACCCTAGTTGTTCTCTTTTAATAAAGATAAGTATTCTAAGTTATTTTCTTAATCTGATTGTAATTGTAGCATTCCAATGAAAGCCCGGAGACAGTAATTGGAAAATAAAAGCACTCACTGCTGTGGATTCTTCTTTACTTGATCTTACCAAGGCTTTAGAGACCTATGAAAAGGAAGCTCTAGATGTAGCCAAAATTTTAGACATTTTTTTAAGTTTATCTATTTTGAGGGGGGAGGGGCAGAAAGGGAGAGAGAGATAGAATCCTCTGTGTTAACAGCATGGAGTCCAACACGGGGCTCGATCCCATGAACCATGAAGATCACCATCTAAGCTGAAACCAAAAGTCAGACACTTAACTGATTGAGCCACCCAGGTGCCCCTAGACATGTTTCTAAAGTCAACCTGTGACAGACAGAAACAATATCCAATGTCCTTGCATGTTTCTTCCCTTATTTTCCTTTTATTGAAAATAAATTCTAAACAAGGAGGGGGATTTGAAGATAAATCTGTGTATATCATAACTACAGTAATAAAACTGTCATTGTTCAAAGCTGTTGACAAATAAAGACTGATCTATTTTAAGTGATTAAATAACCTAGCATTATTCTAAATTTGCTACACAGGTCATGAGATGTTCTACAAATCTGAGGCATCTTAAAATACTTAAAGACCCTCTTACCCTATCATATAAACAGTGCTTGAGACTCTTTGGTTATGTGTTCCTTTTTCTAAGACATGAACAATTTTTAAAGTCCAAAAATAGACACTATTTCAGTTTTTGGTTCTATTTGGCCAGCATTTCTTCTCAAACATGACTGTTTTAAAAGAGTACAAATACAGAGTTTCAAAGAGGGAGTGAGTTATCTTAGTCCCACTAAAGCAGATTGAGGAAACTGACATGAATCAGTCACTTTGGCTCCTAAAAAAAGAAAGACTAGCCCTTTAAAAATATTATAGTTGCCTATAAAGTGAAGCATAATTTGAATATATCTTCCAATGCAGTGTAATTAAGAACATTTTTACGTACCTACTAAACTTCATTAACTCCTATTTGGAATCAAAGAAACTTCTCTATAGTAGATCTCCAGTGAACGAAGGGAAAAGCACAAGAACAAATAAAATATATAGATGCTTCTAGAATATGACTTTCACTTGAATTTTGAGATCTAGGTTTGTCTCAAGGTAAGGCAACTACTGCCTATGAAGTAAATTGGAATATAGCAGAGTTGAAACATAAATCACAAAATGAGAAGCAGCATTGCTAAGACACACTTTAATAAGACTATCATATTACAGATCTATCCTGTAAAAACCAAGTCCAAGTTGGGTCATTTTGTTAAAAAGAAAAGAAAAGAAAAGAAAAGAAAAGAAAAGAAAAGAAAAGAAAAGAAAAGAAAAGAAAAGAAAAGAAAAGAAAAGAAAAGAAAAGAAAAGAAAAGAAAAGAAAAGAAAAGAAAAGAAAAGAAAAGAAAAGAAAAGAAAAACAGGACAATTAGGATATGTGAATCAATACAAAAGAAGAATCAATTAGTGAAGAGATGGAAAGTTAAGACTGGATCTTTGTCAAATAACATGAGTACTATTTACAGAACTGTTACCCAGAAAGGTCATGGCAATGGCACTTACTCTTATTTACGTAACAGTTTCTCTCTCTAGTAAAAAATGCATTCAACTCAATCCTTGGGTAATGAATCAACTACTTAAGTTTTTTCCCTCTCGTTTTTATTAGTTAAGTAGTTGAAAACAATATTCAATGTGGCACAAAGGAATCCACGTCTAAAATGAGTAAAATGAGGCCTAAAATGAGTAAAATCCGAGTAGCACAGTAACACATATTGTAGACCACCTGCAGATCACTTATTGCTTATTGTTGGACAGTAAATAAATACCTTTGAATCAAACTGTTCTTATGACTTTATTCCATGGTCCCTGAGAATGCTGTGGGATTTGATTTTCTGTACCTTTCTTTTTTTGGTTAAAACATCCCATCTATGGAATTAAGTTAGAAAAACCGTGTAGTGGCCATGTGATCCAGAGCCAAAAGACTCTATCCACCTGCAATAGGGTGGATTCTATCTTCAAGGCCTCTCTCTATGGTAACTCTAGAGATTAAAATGAGAGGGGGAAAGTTCTATAAATAAATACGGAGAATTTCAGTATAGAAAGAAAACACTAATTTGAATCAATTCCTTTAGAAAAATAAAATTTTCGAAGCCTTTACTTTTGGATTCCTTCCCCTAAAAAGTAAGAGCCATTTTAACTTCAAAATATGTCCTGTTTTTAGAATGGGGGTATTAAGCTATGTACTATTACCCACAAATGCATCAGAGTCACAAATGCTGTGGTCAAAAGTCTTTACCCTTCTTCAGTTGACTGGTGATTTCATATGTTCTAGAAATATTTTTATCTTTTGGCATGATGCTCTATACCATATGGCACAACACACTGACAAGCAAAAAGGGTAGAACTAGTTTGAAATATATACACATATATACACACATATATTTATACATTTATATATTCACACACACACACACACTGAATGTATAGTGAAAGAATTTTCATGTAGGCCTGCAAAGAAATATAAGGGCAAAGTTACACATTCTGCATATAGTACTGAGATTCTTTGTCCATGTGAAAAAGACTATTCAAAATCCAAAGCAAGACTGAAAGTTCACTATAGACCTGAGAGCATTCAAGAGACATATCAAGAACCACTACGCTTTGCTACATCAAGTAATATTTGAACTGTCTGTAACACTTTCTCACACAATATTTAATGCTGCTTCTAGAAGCGCAATAGTAACTGCATCAATGACACGTATAACAGCTTGTACAATCCACTTATGAAGGATTATTAAAATGGAAAACACACTGAACTGTCTTTAATTGATTCCCAGTGAAATATCCTTCCTTATTGATTCTGGGTTCTTCAACATTATTTTCCCTTTGAAAACAGGGGTCTTGAATCAAATTTTATAAGTTTTCAGAGAGATTAAGGTGCAACTCTCAGCCTGCTTACTATTCTTTGTGTCAAGCGGCATGTTCCTCTAGAAGGGGAAAAGCTTCTTGACAATGATTTCTTGGACATGACACCAAAAGCACAGGAAACAAAAGCAAAAATAAACAAGTGGGACTATATCTAACTAAAAAGCTTCTGCACAGCAAATGAAACAATTAATAAAATGAAAAAGCAACCTACAGAATGGGAGAAAATATTTACAAACCATATATTTGATAAAGCTTTAATCTCCAAAATCTATAGGTAACTACTAAAACTCAATTATTAAAAAAAAAAATAAATGAAACTAATTTAAAAAATGGACAAAGGAACTAAACAGACATTTTTCTAAAGAAGACATTAATGGACAATAGGTATATGAAAAGGTGTTCAACAAAACTAATCAGGGAAATGCAAATAAAAATCACAATGATATTACCTCGCACCAGTCAGGATGGCTATTATCAAAAAAAACAAAAGATAACAGGTGTTGGAAAATATGTGGAGAAAATGGAACCCTGGTACACTATTGGTGGGAATGTAAATTGGTGTAGTCAGTACAGAAATCAGTATAGCATTTCTTCAAAAAATTAAAAATTTAACTACTGAATAATCCAGCAATCACCCTTCTGGGTATATATACAAAAAAAATTGAAATTGAAATCATGATCTACACTCCCATGTCCATTAAAGCATTATTCACAATAGCCAAGATATCCTAAGTAACCTAAATATCCATCTACAGATAAATGATTAAAGAAAATGTGGTGTGTGTGTGTGTGTGTATATATATATGTGATGGAATATTATTAAGCCTTTAAAAAGGTAGGAATTCCCACCATTTGTGATAACTTGGATGAACCTGAAAGACATTATGCTAAGTAAAATAAGCCAGACATAGGACAAATACTACATGATACCACTTAGCTAAGGAATCTAAAATAGTCAAACTCAAAGAAGAGAGTAGAATGAATAACAGAAACTAGTGGGGAGGGGGAATCAGAGAAATATTAGTCAAAGGGTACAAAGTTTCAGTTATCAAGATGAATAAGTCCTAGAGATCTGCACAGCACCATGCCTATAGTTAAAATACTGTATTGTATACTTCAAAATTTGCTAAGAGGGTAGATATTATGTCAAGTGTTCTTATCATCATCATCATAAATAAAAAAGATGCATGTGATGGATATGTTTATGACAGATTGTGGTGACAGTTTCATGGATGTATACTTATCTACAAACTCATCAAATTAATTATGTGCAGATTTGTGCATGTCCAAAGGAAAAAAAAGGGGGGGCAGGGTCCTTTATTGTTTGTCCTGTTTTCTACTGTACCTGAACAAAGGGCAGTCTGGGCATGGAGTGAATCTCAAATCCTCTGCTAAGTCATTAAATGTAATGGATGCAAAAGTAAATATATGAGAAAAGGAAAAAGATGTATTTTCTAACATTGTCCATCAAATGTGACTTTCACACAATCTAGTGCAAGAGGGAGATAGCAGACGATCATTATCTGCTTTTTTTTTTTAAGATTTAACACATTCTTCTTTTAAAGTCCTAATGCATATGTTCCTATCTTAATTAAATTTCTACTAGCAATGCTTAAAAGTTGTATTAGATCTTAATACTTAAGTTTTCAGGAAAGGTTAAATGTATATGTCAGAAAATTATGACAAAGATTAAAAGAGTAAGAAAAAAAGTTAAAATAGTGTTAGATGATTGGACTTGAAGCCAAACATCATGGGTCTGAATTCTAGACTGCACTACATTCTGGTTGTATAACTTTGGGAACATTGTTCAAATGAGACTTCATATCTCTATAAAATGCAAAACGTCATTGTGAGGGAAGATTCAATAAATTTAAAACAATAATGAATATAAAATACTTGCCTCTATTATCTAGTAGACACATAGGAAATGCTCAAAAGTGTCCATTGTTATTATTACAAGTCAAAACCAACTTCATAGTACTATATATTCAATACACAAAAATAGATAAGAGTCAACAATACTGGAGTAGCTACCCCTAAAGTGGTAATTGTCCATCATCCATAGAAGGTAATCCCCTCACATCGTGCCTGAAAAGGACCAAAGCAGCAAAATACAGTATCATGACACTAAATCCTCACTAGACATGACTGAGCTACAAGCCATTTGTCTTCCTGAGATAAAGCAGTTTGGACGTTCAGAGTTCCAAGGTATAGATAATATAAAGCAATGTTTTCACCAGGATGATTTTGACTTTCAGACAGACAATGCTTTCACCAGGACAATTCTGATTTTCAGACAGAAACTATGGTGTCGTTAATAGTTTGTGAGTAATGATCCTACCGTTATTTAAGTGTACTAAGGACCAAAATGTGTGTGATTCTATGTTACTAATGAAACCAGGCTCAGCCCTTTCTCAAAGGAGCTCTGATCTGTTAAATAAAACACACTGTCCACCTATGCCAGGGAGGGGAATCATAAGCACAGTTACAAAATCCAGTACCTAGAACTGAAACTTAACAGTACCTATGTTTAAATTCTGAATTTGCAAAAGCAGGAATCTTAGGAATTGACTGCACTCCAATTGCTATGTTTTCAGTTAGGTTTACACTAAAGAATAACCATTGCACCAATATGTTCTCCATTTATAAATATTCATGATAGGTAAACACTTGCTTATGATATCTTCCCTTTTTAATTAAAGCAGCAGAAAACTTGACATGTATGACATTTGATGTATAATTTTTCTATGAAGTTTGTATATTTTTATATCAATATCTACAACTCTAAAATATTCAGATTAGAAATAGATAATTAATGCACCAAACTGTTCATTCATTCATTCACCCTTCATTTCTTATGATAAATATTCACTGAGAAACTAGTCAGTAAAGCACCTACAGTTTCTCCTTCATTATTATCAACTATTTAGGATAAAGTTATGAGGAGAAATGACAATGGATTTAAATCCTGTTATGGTTGAGCTTTTATTAAAATGTCTATTAATTTCTGCGTTAAGCAATTATAGACTTAATTAATCCTTTCCACTTTCCTATGGACAAAAAAAAAAAGATCCTATCCCAAATACTTCTGTGTCGAAAAAAATGCCAAAGCCATAAAAATGAGCACTCTGGCTATAAAAATGCACAATATAATAGATGTCACCTTCTCTTATTCAGCAAAGTAGCTTTCTATAATTTTGTCCTTTGCCTTTCACAGAAGAGTAACCTGAAGTAGTTTCAGTGGGATTTTACTTTGGATAAAATACAGAAATATTCTCCTACAAGAGGCTGTTATCTTTGCTCTACAGCTGATGGTTCTCTCTGCTCTACTCCTTTTTTGGAAGTCAGTAAAGTGCAGCATCCCACCTCCGTAGGTCCCCTCAAATCCTCAGAGTCCTCTCCCGTTTTATCCTCCAGGCTGTGGCCAGCAGGATGTAGGGATGCACCAAGTCTGAGAAATAAGAAATCTGACCAGTTCACATCTGGGTCTAAATGCCTACAAGTCTATGACTTATTTTCAAAATGATTTTAAACATTCAGAGATGCAAGATACATAACAAACATTCAAAACTTACTTGTATACTGATAGGTAAGGAAGAGAGACTGATGACTAGCCTATGATGATCTGTGAAGTGTAGGACCAAAAATTCTCAAATTGTCACGCATTAGTATAGTCATGAAGCCACTGAGTACTTAGAAATGCTTACTTTCTGTCCTGCTTCTCATAGGCAACAAGGAAAGTCACCCAAGGCCCAGTCTTTCCCACTCTTTGAAACTTCTTACAAAAGGCAGTGTAGTTAAGGTAAAGGGCATGGAAGATACGGGTACTGTGTTAGTTTTCTACAGCTGCTATAACTAATTACCACTAATTTGCAGCCTATACAACACAAATGTATTATCTTACAGCTCTGTGGCTCAGAAGTCCAAAGCGGGTCTCGTTGGGCTAAAATCAAGATGTTAGCAGGACTAGGTTCTTTGCTGGAGGTTCTAGAGGGGAATCTATTTCCTTGTCTTCCCAGCTTCAATAAGCTGCCCACATTCTATGTCATTTGGACTCCTTATCCATCTCCAAAGCCACCAATGGTTGGTAGACTTCCTCTCCTACCTCCTTCTTCCAGGGTTTACTTGTGGTTACATTTGGCCTATGCAAATAGTACAGGATAATCCCTCATTTTAAGCTTAGCAGATTAACAACCTTCATTCCATCTGCAACCTTAATCTTCTTTTTGCCAAGTAACCTAACATATGCATAGGTTCTGAGAATTAAGGTGAGAACAACTTTGGGGTTAAGGGGGTTTTATTCTGTCTACCATAGCTATGGACCTGGAATCAAAAACCCAGTTCCACTAAGTTCAACCTTAGGCAAATGAGCTAATTACTTATTGTGTTAATCTCTTCTTCTGAAAAATAGCTTAAAAACAGTTATCTCATGAACCACAGTGAAGATTGAATGAGATAATATACGCAAAACATCTCAGCACGAAGTGTGGATAAAGTAGGGCCTCAACGTTGTTCATTTCTATCTTCCCTTACCTTCTTCTCAAAACTCAGCATCATAGTGGGGTGGAGCTGGATGTTGGATCTAGGTCCATTTGGCTTCACAGCCATGCTCTTTGCCTTACACTACATTGCCTTCTATAAGAAGGTCCCACTGTTGGGAAACACTAAGCCATGAGTGACTTTACATATATAAATGGCCCTACATTTCTAAGGTAAGCACTCCAAGATTTTTTTTCTTATAGAGATAAGAGATTCATGTGGATCTTGTGTAACTTCTGAAATTATTTCTCTTCTGCAAACAGACAATCAGCAAATATGATTACAGCATTGGATCACCCTTAATGGTGACCCAATGAACAATTCTGAACTTCCCACAACCCATCAAATGGTCACTTTGAAGGGTACACAAATAAACAGCAAAGTGTTTTCAGAGCTCAAATGTTCCTCTAATTACACAATAGGAATATTCTCTACCTTTGAGATCTTCTTTTTTTAAGTTACAAAATAAAACAGCAAAGCAAGCCTGAAATCTGTCTCAAATGGTAACAAGACTAATTCAAACTCTGCAGTTTAATAAGGGAAAGTGCAGTACCATGGAGTAACTGATTACTTGTTGCCAGAAATGTGCCTGGAGATCTCTCTAGCACCTCCTATGTAAAACATAAAAATCAGCCTGTTAAATTCGGCATACTCTTGAGAAGAAAATTACTTTGCTTTCAGCTACCCACATCCTTTTCCTATAAAGAAGAAACAAGAAATACATCTACTATAATAACCTAGCTCTTCTCATTGTCTAGGCAGTGGTAACAATGTGAGGGATCTAGAGCACCATGGGTCTTGTTTGGGAGTAATTAATCAATTAGAAAGAGGAAATAATGGACTTATGTGATACAGTGATGTCAACACATCAACATTTCTTTTTTTTTTTTCAATATATGAAATTTATTGTCAAATTGGTTTCCATACAACACCCAGTGCTCATCCCAAAAGGTACCCTCCTCAATACCCATCACCCACCCTCCCCTCCCTCCCACCCCCCATCAACCCTCAGTTTGTTCTCAGTTTTTAAGAGTCTCTTATGCTTTGGCTAACACATCAACATTTCAAAATAACTCATTATCTACATAACCTTGACATCTTAAAAATCAAAAAGAAATCACTTCTCACCACTTTGCCTCTCACATCTACCTTATGTGGCAACTGTTATTTCCACTTTCTAGTTAAGGAAGATGATTCAGGTTAGTCAAAGTCAATGGTCACGGAGTTCATGGACCCTTTGAATCTCCTGCTGAGGAACGGGATTCTCTCTGAGGCAGTCTGGAAAATATCACTTGGTGAAGCGACCTTCTCTGGGCTCAATCTTTCAGGTGTTTTTCTAGTTGATGACTTTCCTCATATAGTGCAAGTTCAGTGATGTTCTCAGAACCTATTAACACCTTCAGAAGGGTCTCAGCTCTGTCAAAACCTTAATACTAGACCAGTAAGACTGTGACCTCTAGAAATGTAAAAGAATAAGTGTCTCTTGTTTAACACCAGTGAATCTGTAATAATTCGTTAAAGCAGCAGTAGGAAACTAGCACAATTCTGGTCCCTGGAAGTGTAATGCTGCTGTGACAAATACGTAAAAATGTAGACATGACTTGACTGGGCAATGGCTGATGAATTCTGAGGAAGATGATTGAAAAAAAATCCAGATTGCCTTGGACATATGGTTAGTAGAAATACAGATGTTAACAACACCCTTACTGAGGACTCAGAAGAAAGTGAGGGCTACAGGAGAGAACATGCATATCATCTTAAAGAATATTTACACCATCTTGGGGCGCCTGGGTGGCGCAGTCGGTTAAGCGTCCGACTTCAGCCAGGTCACGATCTCGCGGTCCGTGAGTTCGAGCCCCGCGTCGGGCTCTGGGCTGATGGCTCAGAGCCTGGAGCCTGTTTCCGATTCTGTGTCTCCCTCTCTCTCTGCCCCTCCCCCGTTCATGCTCTGTCTCTCTCTGTCCCAAAAATAAATAAACGTTGAAAAAAAAAAAAGAAAAAAAAATATTTACACCATCCTAAAGAGACGATAAGTAATAACATTAACATTAAAGGTACTGCTGGTGAGGGCTCAGATTAAATGAGAAGTATGCCACTGGAAACTGGACAAAAGAGATCTTTATCCCACAGTTACAGAAAGCTCAGCTACGTTGTGTCCTGCCATAATGTGGAAAGCTGAATTTGTACAGGATGAACGTGGGTATTTACCCAAGGAGATTTCTAAGCAAAGTGTTGAAGGGGTAGCCCAGTTTGACTTGCCGCTTATAGTAGAATGTGAGAGGAAAGATATGAAGGGAAGAATCCTTGGGCCTAGAGGAACCAGGAACTGATGCTTTGGGAAGTTCTCAGCCTATTCAGGCTGTAAAACTAGGAGATTCACTGTCAAGAAAGAGTGCTCTGGAAAGAAAGCCAAAGATGTGGCTGAACAAATTTTGCTAGTGCCTGGGAAAATCAAAAGGTTGGAGTATTCTGTTAAATTCAAGGATAGATGGAGACAGCCTTGAAGGTTCCCTCAGCAGACAGAACCAGTTTAGTCATTCAGGTAAAGCTAATTTAGCTTATTTTGCAAGGTTAACTTGATCTGGATCATTTCTTACCTGTAACTTTGGAAATGCCAAAAAAAAAAACCAAAAAACAAACAAACAAACAAAGCTTGAACTGTTTCTCAAGGTTTATATGAGGTAACCACTGAAAATTGTAATAATGTAACCCATCACTGTGAGGAATAAACAGTCACTGATTTCTCACCTTAATATAAGCTGCTTTATAAAAATATACCACTGAAACTCATCCCATGTTCTGGTTTGAGCACTCCTGGTTTGTGAACTATCTTTTTGATATATGCACAATAATTTCTTACTAATTACTACTTCAGTGATTCATTGGTTTCACGTTGGCTGTTTTGAACTTTTGACAGTTCAGTCATACACATTCATGATCAAAGTATTAGTGAACACTGAAAAGATTAGGCATGTGACTAATGTTCCCCTCAGCCCTGTCAAAAGAAGCCTGGAATGTAAAGGGAATGATCCAGGAAAAATCTGCGGAGGAGCCTCTTATTGATGGAGTCAATCCCTGTGACATGCATGGAAGTCCCATGATGTTCTTGGGAATTTTTGTCCCAGGATCAATCATACCCAGATTCCTACATTTGATTTAGATGATTTAAATGGTGAGACTTGGGACTTTTGAGCTCAATGAGATTTATATGAGATCTTGGACTTTGTGTTGGTATTCTAATAGTTGAGATTTTTGTGAATGTTGGGATGAGTGAATATATTTTGCATGTAAGATGGACAGAAATCTTTGGAGGTCAGAGGGAGTACTGTGGTAGGAAGATGTTTCCCAAATGTTACCTTACATTACAAAAAGGACTTTACAGATGTGACTAAGTTAAGGACTTTGAGATGGGAAGATTATCCTGGATTATTTGGGTGAGTTCAACACAATCACTAGGATCCTTATAAGCTAGAGGTAGGAGTATCAGAGTATGAAAAAGAAATCTGAATTCTAGTGACCTTCAGAAAGTGGAAGAAACAAGGAAATGGATTCTCCCCTGGTTCCATCAAAAGGAACGCAGCCCTGCCAACACCTTGATTGAGGCCAGTAAGGCCTGTTTCAGACTTCTGCTGTCCAGAACTGCAACATTTAAAAATCTGTGTTACTGCCTCTTCCCTACCATATTTTCTGTGAACACTTTCCCATATTCATTATTATAAATGTTTTCATTCTAAGTGTCCCCTTTAACACATACATAATTTAGTGCCACTCTGTATTTCACTTAGAAGAATTTAACCATTTTATATTTATTTTTTATTGTTTTGGTCAGACTAACCTTCATCATTTTTGCAGGGGATAGGAGGTAGAGAAAGAATAATAGAGACATGTTTGCTTTCATGTTTGCCTTGCTACACACACTCTGTTTTTATATGTTGTCTTTATAATAATTTAGAAAGCCCGTATCTATGTTCAAGTCTATTATTAGTAAAAGATGGTGATTTTTAAACACACACACACACACACACACACATATATATATATATATATATATATATATATATATATATAATTGTTGGACAAAAATTTATATCATATTAATGACTTTCTGGAAATAAACTGTTTCCTAGCACCATCCAAATCATATCTTGAATTTCTCAGTTTTATTTCAAATGTGGCATTGACTGACACTGAATCTACACAGAATCACATAACACTGAAATTAAAGCATCCTAAGTCCTCATTTGGGGCTCTAAAGCACAGCCATTGGAAAAGGCAGCCTGGGAGAGGGCATGACACATTCCAGGATGATCACTGAAAAACTGCCTGGGGAAAAAAGCAAAAGTTCCCTTCTAGAGTATTCACCCATGTGCATTCTAGAAATGTCCACAGGTATTTGAATGTGGTACAATGGTGCCATTTTCCCAAAACTACTGAGAAACAACCTATATCACACACACACACACACACACACACACACACACACACACACCTATAAACATATCTATGTGTAGATATATCAATCCATCCATCTATCTATATAGATAGATCGGTAGATACATAATAGATATCTGTATATATAGATATATAATAGAGATCTAATAGAGATCTAATATCTATTAGATCTCACACGTGTGTAGGTATGTGTATGTGTGTGTGTGTGTGTATATATATATATATATATATATATCACACGTGTGTATGTGAGATCTAATCACAAAGAGAAAATAGAGTGATTTCGAGTGAATGCTTTTATTTTGAATATCTGTTTCTACTTTCACATTTCAAATCAGATAAAGAAGTGACACACTTCTAGGTGTTGTGTTATTGGTTTTTTTCTAATAAAAATAATACAGTAAATGCACAAAATACACACTGTAAACTTATTTCGTATTCAGCAAACTCCCATGCGGTGTTATTACTGCGTTTTTCCGCATGAGGTACAGTGTAGTAAACTGAGGCACAGAGAAGCACCCAGAGTTATTCTTCATACTAGACACTGACATTCTCCTGAAACATTTCACTTTTAACTTAATGAAATGTAAGAAAATTCCCCTCCCGAAATGCTCTACGAATTCTAGGTCATAAAGCATCAACTCATTGTAAGTCGGCACCAAAATGTGTCTGTTTGGAAGCCATGCGTGATGCATAATGAATAATGCAAATCCAGGGCTTATTACAACCTATACAGGAGCAGCAAATCGAATTCAGTCCCAACGCTTTAATACGTATGCGTATGTATGGGGAAGAGGCAGAAGAAGCCTTTGTCAGTACACACAATACCCCAAGGCGCCGCCGCCCGCAACAACTTGTGACTATCCGCACTTGAAATCGCGGGGCACTCTCCACAGTCCGGGTCGCGCGCGGTCCGCGGGGCCCAGAGCGCATGCGTGGCCCTGGCTGCCCGGCCGCGCGGTGAGGTCGCGGGGGCGCTTACCTGGTGCGCCTGGAGCTCAGGCACAAGACCCCGAGCAGCAGGGCCGCGGCGAGGGCCAGGCCCTGGAAGCTGAGTAGCTGCGGCAGCAAGGGCTCCAGCGAGAAGAGGCCCATGCCCGAGGACAAGTCTTCCGCCGTCTGGTTCCCGCGCGCCGCAGCGGCCAGCCAGGGGTCTCTCTCGGGACGGCGACACTGCTGCCTTCCGCGGCGTCTCTGCGCGGCTCTCCCTCGGTCCGGCCGCCAGAGGCTGGCCTGCTCGCGGCGCTGCCAGGAATGTCACCGCGGGCCCCCGAGGCTGAGTTTCAAAGTTCCTGCACTCCCCTCCCCCGGCCCAGCCCCCACCCACGCGTACCGCCCAGCTCCGCGACCGCCTCCGGCCCGGTGGCTTCTGGAAAACGGCGCCCGGGTTCCTAGGGGCCGGAAGGAGGGCCAGAGAAGAGGGGGAAGGGGTTAGGATTTCCTGGCGAGGAACCTCTGAAGGCCTGGAGGAGGGAGATTTCTGTTCAGTTCTGGAAGTGAGTCGCTTGGGTTCCTCATTCCGTAGCCCGCGCCGCTCAAGCAGAGGGACCCTGCGTGCCCCTGAAAAGGGCTAGGACTGTGCCCGCTTCTCAGCGGCACCGCTGATCTCTTAGGCACGACCCAGAGAACCTGGCGAGCGACAGATACCCGTGGTGCGCGCCGCCTCCGACCTGGTCCTTGCAGCCTTTTTGGCCCTGCACATCCTGTTTGCTTACATGCTTTTGTTGAGAGCCTACTGTGTGCAAAGGCTTGTCCGAGAGACCAGGGCCGTTGAGGCACACGATCCAGGAAGAGAGAAGAGACTAGTCTATTGCAGAACAACGCTGAGCGCCAAAATAGAAGCGGTACAAGCCCCACAGGTGGTCTTAACAAAAGATAAGGGAGAAGTTTTTTAAATGTCTTTCCCTGAGTGAGGTCCATTCACCAGGGACTTCACATGTATTAATATACTCTCCACACCAAACTTGAGATGTAATTTTTAGCGGTATTTTGGAGAACATATAACGAAACTCAGGTTAAGTAATTTACCCTCCCTGCTCACTTAAGTAACTGTTAACCATTTTAGTAACTATTAGCCTAACTAGTGCAAGACCACGGTGTTTTTTACGTTATGCAAGATTTTTATTTCCACAGTTCTTTGGACTACTACAACAGCTTAGGAACTGATCGCCAGGCCTCTGACCTTTGACCTTTCCAGCCCTTCTCCCAACCATGACACCTCCCTACTACACAGACCTATCCTGCTTTTACCCTGTTCAGAACTCTTACTGATTGCCTTTCTGATAAAGTCATAAATCTTGGACCTCCAGGGAGATGCCCTTCTGGGTTTGTCTCCATTGTATTACTACGACAGCTGGTACAGTTCCATATAACTAAATCTGGAACCACTGCTTCCCTCACAGTCAGACCTTTAACACCTTTGTGATATTTGCTCTGCCTGAAGTTTTCCTGTCTCCCCTAGATGCTAAAATTCTACCTACCTTTCAAGGCCCAGCTCAAATCCTTCTTCCTTCTAGAAATTATCCCTAACTCTTCTTTTGTAATTAACCTCTTGGTCCTCCATACTTTTAACACTATCTCAATTTTCCACCTCATCACATTTTCTACCATATCTAAGTTCTTTCTAAGTCTGTCTTTCCTGCTATAGAAGGTGGGTAACCATCTCTCAGACAACCTTGTCTGCACCCACTCTCTAGCCCCACCTACTGATCCCCCACCCAGTGTTGAGATAACACAGCTGTAAGTACTTTGCAGGTGCCTGGCTCTTGGTGCTCTGTTACTGAATTACTACTGTGTTGTTGTCCTTGACCTTGAAGCTGTAAATGGCTGGGCTAGTATTAGAACTCCAATGCTTTTGAATATCTTCAGCTTTGACTTTTATTCCAGGGTCTTACTGCTGCCTCTCCTTCCTTCTATTGTAAATTCAAATTTCTAGGAAATCCAATAGGATACAGTGAGCCAATAGCTAGTCTCTCTCCTCTAAGGGAAAACAAATTGGTTTCCATCCCTGCCTGGCCAACAGAGCCAGCTTACAGGGCAGTATCCATGCTGTGCATTTCTATAAACGCTGCAGAAAGCCCCTCTCACTAATTTTCACAAGCATTCTCTACTTGTATACCTTCATTTTCCATTTGATCTCCTGGATGACTCTTCTGTTTGAAAATATAAGTAAAAATATTAAGCATTAATCAATCTATTGAACATTTACTATGTACCAGGCACCATGCTAAACATTTTATTTCATAACAATAATAGCAAGCACCTGCAGTTAATCACACTGTCTTAGGGAAGTGAAAGAAAGAAGACCGCATTGTCACCTCCTAGATTTGTTTAGCAATTGTGTCATATTCCTGTGGTATCTGTATAGTATTTTACTTAGAACACTTTATGGTGTACACTTAATAAATTTTGAGTGTCTGTTTCTCTTGTGTTTTCCATTGATGTTAAAAAGGACCTCTATTCTATAAACTGACCCGCTTGAAATAAAATTGAAAGACATTTTTTTATTCTTTTGCTTTGTAACCCATCATCAGCATCATTATATTCACTCTAGTTCAAGTTATTTTACCTCCAAAATATGCCTGTATCCCAATCACTTCTCTAACAGAGATGACAAGTTGACACTCTATATCAACTTTCCTCTTGTTCCTCAGTAACAGTCCTTGATTTTTAACTGAACGTGTCCAATTTTTAAAAGCATATATATATATATATATATATATATATAAAATTTATTATCAAGTTAGCTAACATACAGGGTATACAGTGTGCTCTTGGTTTTGGGGAAAGATCCCCGTGATTCATCGCTTACATACAACACCCAGTGCTCATCCCAACAAGTGCCTTCCTCAATGCCCATCACCATTTCCCCCTTCTCCTGCCCCCCCCATAAATCCTCAGTTTATTCTCTGTATTTAAGAGTCTCTTATGGTTTGTCTCCCTCTCTGTTTAAAACTATTTTTCCCCTTCCCTCATGGTCTTCTGTTAAGTTTCTCAAGTTCCACATATAAGTGAAAACATATACTATCTGTCTTTCTCTGACTGACTTATTTCACTTAGCATAATACCCTCCAGTTCCATCCATGCTGTTGCAAATGGTAGGATATCATTCATTCTCATTGCTAAGCAGTATTCCATTGTATATATAAACCACATCTTCTTTATCCATTTATCAGTTGATGGACATTTGGGCTTTTTCCATAATCTGGCTATTGTTGAAAGCGCTGCTGTAAACATTGGGGTTCATGTGCCCCTATGAATCAGTACTCCTGTATCCTTTGGATAAATTCCTAGTAGAATTGCTGGGTCGTGGGGGTAGTTCTATTTTTAATTTTTTGAAGAATCTCCACACTGTGTTCCAGAGTGGCTGCACCAGTTTGCATTCCCACCAGCAGTGCAAGAGGGTTTCCATTTCTCTACATCCTTGCCAACATCTGTTGTTTCTTGAGTTAATTGGAGCCACTCTGACTGGTGTGAGGTGGTATCTCAATGTGGTTCTGATTTCTATTTCCCTGATGATGAATATCTTTTCATGTGTCTGTTGGCCATCTGGATGTCTTCTTTGGAAAAGTGTCTATTCATGTCTTCTGCTCATTTTTTCACTGTATTATTTTTTTTTCTGGTGTTGAGTTTGGTAAGTTCTTTATAGATTTTGGATACTAACCCTTTATCTGATATGTCATTTGCAAATATCTTCTCCCATTCCATCAGTTGCCTTTTAGTTTTGTTGATTTTTTCCTTTGCAGTGCAGAAGCTTTTTATCTTGATGAGCTCCCAATAGTTCATTTTTGCTTTTATTTCCCTTGCCTTTGGAGACATGTCAAGCAAGAAATTGCTGCGGCTGAGGTTAAAGAGGTTATTGTCTGTGTTCTCCTCTAGGGTTTTGATGGTTTCCTGTCTCACATTTAGGTCTTTCATTCATTTTAAGTTTGTGTGTGTGTGTGTGTGTGTGTGTGTGTGTGTGTGTGTGTGAATGTGTATGGTGTAAGAAAGTGGTCCAGTTTCATTCTTCTGCATGCTGCTGTCCAGTTCTCCCAGCACCATTTACTAAAGAGACTATCTTTTTTCCATTGGATATTCTTTCCTGCTTTGTCAAAGATGAGCTGACCATACAGTTGTGGGTCTATTTCTGGGTTCTCTATTCTGTTCCATTTATCTATGTATCTGTTTTTGTGCCAGTACTATACTGTCTTGATGACTACAACTTTGTATTACAGCTTGAAGTCTGGAATTGTGATGCCTCCAACTTTGTTTTTCTTTTTCAACATTACTTTGGTTATCTGGGATCTTTCCTGGTTCTATACAAATTTTAGAATTGTTTGTTTGATCTCTGTAAAAAATGCACATGTTATTTTGATAGGGATTGGTTTGAATGTGTAGATTACTTTGGGTAGTATAGGCATTTTAACAATATTTATTCGTCCAATCCATGAGCCTGGAATGTTTTTCCATTTCTTTGTGACTTCTTCAATTTCTTTCATAAGCTTTCTGGAGTTTTCAGTGTACAGATCTTTTACCTCTTTGGTTAGGTTTATTTCTAGGTATCTCATGGTTTTGGGTGCAATTGTAAATAGGATCGATTTCTTGATTTCTCTTTCTGGTGCTTCATTATTGGTGTATAAAAATGCAACATATTTCTGTACATTTCTGTAACAATAACTTTGCTGTATTTATATATTAGTTCTAGTAATTTTTCGGTGGAGTCTTTCATGTTCTCCACATACAGTATCATGTGGGCCGTGAAGAGTGAAAATTTGACTTCTTTCTTGCTGATTTGGATGCTTTTTATTTCATTTTGTTGTTTGAGTGCTGAGACTAAAACTTCAATACTATGTTGAACAACAGTGGTGAAAGTGGAAATCCCTGTAGTGTTCCTGACCTTAGGGGGAAAGCTCTCAGTTTTTCTACATTGAGGATGATATTAGCTGTGGGCTTTTCATAAATGGCTTTTATGATATTAAGCTATGTTCCCTCTTTCCCAACTTTCTTGAGGGATTTTATTAAGAAAGGATGCTGTATTTTGTCAAATGCTTTTTCTGCATCTATTGACAGGATCATATGGTTCTTATCCTTTATTCTATTAATGTGATGTATTACATTGATTGATTTTCAAGTATTGAACCAGCCCTGAAGCTTAGGAATGAATCCCACTTGATTGTGGTGAATAATTCTTCTGATATACTATTGAATTTGATTTGCTAGTATCTTGTTGAGAATTTTTTGCATCCATGTTTATCAGAGATATTGGCCTGTAATTCTCCTTTTTAATGGGGCCTCTGTCTGGTTTGGGAATCAAGGTAATGCTGGCTTCATAGAATGAGTCCAGAAGCTTTCCTTCTGTTTCTATTTTTTGGAACAGCTTGAGAAGGATAGGTATTAACTCTGCTTTAAATGTCTGGTAGAATTCCCCTGGGAAGCCATCTGGCCCAGGACTCTAATTTATTGGGAGATTTTTGAAAATGGATTTTCTTCGCTGGTTATGGGTCTGCTCAAATTTTCTATTTTTTCCCGTTTGAGTTTTGGTAATGTGTGGGTGTCTAGGAATTTGTCCATTTCTTCCAGGTTGTCCAGTTTGTTGGCGTATAATTTTTCATAGTATTCTCTGATAATTGTATTTCTTTGGTATTGGTTGTGATCTGTCCTCTTCCATTTGTGATTTTATCTATTTGGGTCTTATCTCTTTTCCTCTTGAGAAGTCTGGCTAGGGGGTTATCAATTTTGCTTATTTTTTCAAAAAACCAACTCTTAGATTCATTTGATCTGTTCTACTTTTTTTTTTTTTTTTTGGATTCTATATTGTTTGTTTCTGCTCTAATCTTTATTATTTCTCTTCTACTGGCTTTGGGGTTTCTTCGCTGTTCTGCTTCTAGTTTCTTGAGGTGTACTGTTAGATTTTCTTTTGGGATTTTTCTTGTTTTTTGAGATAGGCCTGGATTGCAATGTATTTTCCTCTTAGGGTCTGCCTTTGCTGTATCCCAAAGGGTTTGGACAGTCATGTTTTCATTTTAATTTGCTTCCATATATTTTTTTAATTTCTTCCTTAATTGCCTGGTTGACCCATTCATTCCTTAGTAGGATGTTCTTTAACCTCCATGTATTTGGAGGTTTTCCAAACATTTTCTTGCAGTTCATCTCAAGTTTCATAGCATTGTGATCACAAAAATATGCATGGTATGATCTCAATTCTTTTATAATTATTGAGGGCTATTTGGTGACCCAGTATGTGATCTCAGAGAATGTTTCATGTGTGCTCAAAAAGTATGTGTATTCTGCTGCTTTTGGATGAAAAGTTCTGAATAGTTCTGTCAAGTCCATCTAGTCCAGTGTATCATTCAAAGCCATTGTTTCTTTATTGATTTTTTTGCCTAGATGATCTGTCCATTGCTATAAGTGGGGTATTTAAGTCCCCTGTAATTACACTATTCCTATCAATAAGATTGCTTATGTTTGTGATTAATTGATTTATATATTTGGGCGCTACAAGTTGGGAGCATAAACATTTATAATTGTTAGCTCTTCTTGAGGTATAGACCCCGTAATTATGATATAATGCCCTTCTTCATATCTTGTTACAGCCTTTAGCTTAAAATCTAGTTTGTCTTATATAAGTATCTCTACTCCAGCATTCTTTTGACTTCCAGTAACATGATAGATGGTTCTCCATCCCCTCACTTTCAATCTGAAAGTGTCCTCAGGTCTAAAATGGGTCTCTTGTAGATAGCATATAGATGAATCTTGTGTTTTTATTGTTCTGATACCCTATGTCTTTTGATTGGAGCATTTAGTACATTTACCTTCAGAGTCATTAGATATGGATTTAGTGTCATTGTGTTATCTGGAGGTTTCATGCTTGTGGTGATGTCTCTGGTCCTTTGTAGTCTTTACAGCACTCCACTCACAAAGTCCCCCTTAGGATCTCTTGCTGGGCTGGTTTAGTGGTCATGAACTCCTTCAGTTTTTGTTTGGGAAAGCCTTTATCTCTCCTTCTATTCTGAATGAGAGCCTGGCTGGATAAAGGATTCTTGGCTGCATATTTTTCCTATTCAACACATTGAATATTTCCTGCTGCTCCCTTCTGGCTTGCCAAATTTCAGTGGACAGGTCTTCTACTACCTTTATGTGTCTATCCTTGTAGGTTAAGGCCCATTTGTCCCTAGGAGCTTTCAGAATTTTCTCTTTATCTTTGTATTTTGCCAGTTTCACTATGATGTGTCATGGAGAATATCTATTCTTATTAAATCTGAAGGGAGTTCTCTGTGCCTCCTGTATTTGGATGTCTGTTTTCTTCCCAGATTAGGGAAGTTCTCAGCTGTAATTTGTTCAAGTAAACCTTTTGCCCCCTTTCTCTCTCTCTTCTTTTGGAACTCCTATGATACAGATATTATGGTTCATTGAATCACTTAGTTCTCTAATTCTCCCCTCGTGGTCTAGTATCTTCTTGTCTCTCTTTTTCTCAGCTTCACCATTTTCCATAATTTTGTCTTTTATTTCACTTATTCTCTTCTTTGTCTCCTCCATCTTTGCTGTCAGTGCATCTAGTTTATTTTGCATCTCATTTACAGCATTTCTTAATTTGTCGTGACTGTTTCTTAGTTCCTTGATCTCTCCAGCAATAGATTCTCTGCTGTCTTCTATGCTTTTTTCAAGCCTAGCTATTAATCTTATGATGATTATTCTAAATTCTTGCTCAGTTATATTTTTTATACCTGTTTTTAGCAATTATCTAGCTGCCATTTCTTTCTGGAACTTCTTTTGAGGAGAATTCTTCCATTTCATAATATTGGCTAGATTCCTGTACCTTATGCCTTTTAATAGCTTGTTATGATGAACATGTCCAATTTTTAACTGAACTGTCCATTTAAAAGACTGCTTTCCCAGTTTTTCTTGTAGTTAGATGTGGCATGTGACTAAATTCTCACGACTAAGCTATAAAGTATTAGTTCAGGAAAGTGCCTTTAACAGGCATGAACAGACCCTGTTGCTTCCCTCCTTCACTTTTACACTGGTTTGAATGTGGATACGATGCCTGGAATTCAAGCAGCCATCATAGCACGTATAAGCATGCTCCAAATACTGCATTCAATATTATTTGTTGTTTATATGAAATTCAAATTTAACTGGGGATCCTATGTTTTTATTACTAAATCTGGTAAGTAGCTTAATTCCAAAGTACGTTGTCATAGGTATATAAGAGAGACAACTGTAAAGTTCTGTCTGCCTCGCAGTCCCCTTTGGAAACCAGCCACAAATTGTTCGTTCAGCATCGGTTACCAACGTTAGTGTCTTGTGTAGCATGGCTGCGCTAAGTAGACCAGGGTTAACAGATCTAAAAGAGTCATGGGGTGGCCCTTAGCCTTTGAGATATGCAGATGTGGAAGTATGTTAAGTATAGAGAACATCTGGCCTTGTCATCTTTCTTCAGACAATAATTCATTGTCAGACACATGGAGAGAGAAGTACAAGGGAAAAAACAGAGGGAGAAAAGGGAGAAGTAAGAGCCATGAAAATTGAAATGAAGGGTCATCCTCCAAAATTTCCCCCCACCTGCCTGGGTGACCCTCATTTCCAGGTGGTCAGAGCTGCCAGCCTCTTTTTCTGTTCTGTTTCTAATCTAATCTATTTCCCTTGACGACTTTTTTCATTTTAAAGAGCCTGTTGGAAGTCAGCAAAACTTGAATTTTGATATATCTCTCTGCTTTCAATACATTCTCCTGCTCTGACTTTGATAATACTAATACACTGGATAGAGACCTCCAAGTCCTCCTACTTAGTCAACTACTTTTTGTTAAGTGCAAATTTTGTCCATGGCTCTATGCTTAGTCTGCTGTAGCTACAAAATGAATGAGATGACCCTTCCTTCAAAGAGCTGGGACTAAGAGATCAAAAAAGATTGACATCAGAAAGGAGAACAAAAAGCCAGTCCACATAAGATTGTGAAGTGACAATAGGGAGATTTAAGCACACGCACTCATATGGCTTCAATTTTGTGAATTCCTGGGAGGCAAAATAATGTGCTAGGGAAAGAGTAAATTACATTCTGGCTTCAGTTGTTGGGAAACATTTGAAAGTACCGCTGTGAAAATGTCAAAGTGGTATCCACATATTTTTCCCCCAATATCAGAAAGCTCCTAAAATCTATTTGATTACTCAAGCTTGAAAAGTCCTGTCAACTTTTGACATAAAACATAGATTGGGTTTTGAGTCATATCTATAACTAAATAATGACTGTGGTTATTTTTTTCCCCCTTCTTTGTCTTGACTTTGATTTCCTATCCCCTTCTGTAGAATTAAGACCAACTCTGGGCAAAATAGTGAAGCAAAGGAAGGAAAGAAGAGAGGAACATGGATTGAGAAGGCCTGCCGTGTTCCAGGTACTGCTTCAGGATTTTACATGCATTGTTTCATCTAATCTTCAAAACCAATCTCAGATACAGGTATTATTTCCTTTTACATAACATAAAGACAAGACTCAAAGAGTTTCAGAGCATCTGTGATTACTCTGCTCCTTCATTCCACTGTGAAGTTGCCCTTCCTGTTGCTGTATCATCTTGCCTTCCTTAGGGTTTTCTTTCACAAACTTTTTACCATATCTGTTCAGTCATCCTTGCCTCCATTTTTATGGATCCTGTTTTTACCTCAAGCTGCCCGTAACCAAGATGGCCCATTGCGACAAATGGGCCTCTGCTTTGTACCTTGGCCTCCTGCAGCCCTTGTTTAGCTCTGAAGCTAACCTCAGTTTTCCCATCTGTAAAATGATACAAGACTACCTTTCCTATATGTTTATGAGGCTTAAATTATGAGGACTAAATATATGACAATAGAAATGCCTGGAGCTTCTCCCTTTTTTACATTTGAACACCTTCTGCTCCACTGACATAGGGTTTAAGTAGAAATGAGTCTGTTAGGCAAATTCAGCCCAGCTGAGGTGTTAGCTTGTTGCTATATAACCTCTGCCCAATTGGAATATAAAATGTGCCACTTTCCTGTTTCCTTAATGTGGCTATTCTGATTGTGGCTGAGATAGCAATAATGGTATACACTGAGACCTGAAACAGCTATAAGCCTGAAAGTTATTGTTTAGTTGGCACATTGTAAATAGTGAGGCAACTTAGATACCAGTCCTGACCTGACTACAAACATCTTCAATTACAACTCCTTCCTCTTATTCTGGCTTTCTTTACAATTTAAACCATTGCATTTATTTTCTCTTTAGTTTTCCTTTCTCCTGAAAAGCCAGTTTATAGAGTTAACCTAGTACTCAGGTTACACATGTAGACATGGCAGGCAAAAATGTTATCAAATAAAATGCTATTGAGTGAACAGAGTGACCCAACCATAGACAGTGTTATCACATTGAAAACTTTCTTATAAAGTACAATTTTAGGTAAGACCTAAATGTAATTATTTTGAAGCAGCTTTAAAAATGGTGGAGCAGATGGCTCTGATTATCTCCAAGAGGCAAGGAATAGATTTGATAGTTTCATCATTTCTTGTTTAATAGTCTTGGCATTACTTTTAAACACTTGAGCTTTGAATATTCTGGCTTACAAATTCATAATCCCATGTTAAACTTTAGTTCATTCTCATGATCTGACCCTACCTCCTGTGCCAGGATTTAAGATTCATTGTCTCTCTGTCTCTGACTCACTTACTGGCTTTTCTAACATTTTGTTTCCCAATTAGCCCTTGAAATACGATTCCTGACGAAAAAAAAGCATAAGGATGTCTCTGAGCATTCCTTTACACAAGAACCATACCCCCTGCCCTCACTCCCCAACTACAGAGCTCTGTTTACTAATGGAAAGTTTTATAGATTCAAAAACTTTTTTTCTTGGTGGCAGGGGGTGGTGGTGGCAGGGACTGAGCCAGTTTAGTTCTTGGAGAAGCAACAAAGAGTCCTGGTATGAAATAAAATCTACCCATGCTGCCTCTCTCCTACCAGGTTCTACTATTTCTACCTGTTACAAGAGAGGTCCTGGGAAACAGACAGAGAAGGAGGCCAGTGCAGGAGTTTATTAGGGCAGGCTCTCAGAATCAGCATGGGAAGTGGGAGAGTGAAGCAAATACGTAGACAGAAGGAGAGTTTGGCCTGGAATACAGTTTCAACAAGACTCAGCCCCTAAGGATATCTAGAACCCAGATGGCCCTTCAGAACTGTCCCCAAATTACGTGAAGGTTTAGAACTTTAGAGCACAATTGCAACATGCCATTGCTTGTGGACTGCCCTCAGGAAGGTGGGAAGAGTGACCTTAGACAAGGGTGTTCTCTTTAGCTGAAGACAGTTTCTGAAGCAGCTGGTGACACACTCCCAGAAGGCTGGGAGCACAGGTCTTGTCACACTGACAGAGAACCTGAGCAATAGAACACAGTGCCCACTAAATACACAGAGTCTACTATGGTGCCACAGAAATATATCAGGGGCAAGGGTGCCTAATGGGCTCAGTTGGTAGAGCACTCTACTCTTGATCTTAGGGGTGTGAGTTAGAGCCCCACACTGGGTGTAGAGATTACTGAAAAATAAAATCTTTAAAAAGAAAGAAATATTTCAGGGGCAGATAGCACATAGATGGTGATCATTCCTGGATTCATTCATTTTGGAGTTGTTTCTTTTTTACTAGCAGAACCAGCCTCTCAGCTTCTGAGATGCTACAGCAACCATGTTTATTAAATGATTCTAATCTTAAAGAAGAAAAACCTGTATGCTATTTATGAGTCAGTTTTAGTACAATGTTGCAACAAGGAAAGCCTCTAGGAGGTCGGCTCAAATATTTGCTCTGATCAGGAAAGATCAGGGAAGTACAAATCAAAACCACAATGAGATTCTATCTCACACCAATCAGAATGGCTAAAATTAACAACCCAAGAAACAGCAGATGTTGGTGAGGATGTGGAGAAAGGGAAACACTTTGGTGGGAATGCAAACTGGTTGCAGCTACTCTGGAAAACAGTATGGAGTTTCTTCAAATTTAAAGATAGAACTGTGTGACCCATTAATTGCATGAATAGGTATTTATCCAAAGATACAAAAATATTGATTCAAAAGGGTACATGCACCCCAATGTTTATAGCCAAATTATGGAAAGAGCCCAAATGTCCAAAAACTGATGAATGGATCAAGAAGATGTGGTATACACACGCGCGCGCACACGCACACACACACACACACACACACACACACACACACACACAGGAGTATAACTCAGCCATCAAAAAAATGAAATCTTGCCATTTGCAATGACATGGATGAAACTAGAGTGTATTATGCTAAGCAAAATAAGTCAGAGAAAGACAAATACCATATGATTTCACTCATATGTGGAATTTTTTTTTTTTTATTTTTATTTTTTTTAAATTTTTTTTTTTCAACGTTTATTTATTTTTGGGACAGAGAGAGACAGAGCATGAACGGGGGAGGGGCAGAGAGAGGGAGACACAGAATCGGAAACAGGCTCCAGGCTCCGAGCCATCAGCCCAGAGCCCGACGCGGGGCTCGAACTCACAGACCGCGAGATCGTGACCTGGCTGAAGTCGGACGCTTAACCGACTGCGCCACCCAGGCGCCCCTCATATGTGGAATTTAAGAAACAAAACAAGGGCTCCTGGGTGGCTCAATCAGTTGAGTGTCCAACTCTTGATTTCAGCTCAGGTCATGACCCCAGAGTCTTGGGATCGAGACCTGCATTGCTCTCCACACTGAGCATGGAGCCTGCTTAAGACTCCCTCCCATTCTCTCTCTCTCTCTCTCCCTCTTACCCGCTTGTGCTCTCCCTCTGTTTCTCTCTTTAAAAAAAAGAAAAGAAAAATAAACAAAACAAATGAACATAAGTGAGAGAAGGAAAAATAAAATAAGATAAAAACAGAGAGGGAGGGGAACCATAAGAGACTATAACTATAGAGAAGAGCAAAGTGAGGGTCGTTGGAGGAGAGGTAGGAGGGGATTGGTTAAAAGTGTGATGGGCATTAAGGAGGGCACTTGTGATGAGCACCGGGAGTTATATGTATGTGATGAATCCCTAAATTCTACTCCTGAAACTAATACTACACTGTATATTAACAAATGAATTTAAATAAAATCTTGGTAAAAGAACTTTATTATGAGATATAATTGATATACAATATTAGTTTTTGGTGTACAACATAATGATTTGATATTTGTAAAGAATTTTTAAGTTGAAAATTAAGGTTTTGTATTACTAACTTAAGTGGTTGCAAAAAGATAACTGTAAGTATATATTATAAACATATAACTTTAAAGATGAAACTGTTCTTTCACTTTAAAGTGTATCTAGTGGAATTTAAATACCACAGTGATTTGATATCCACCACAATCCATTTGCTAAAAAGCTTTTCTAGTAAAACATTTTACATTGTTCCTTAAAAAAATAGAATGATATTACCATAAAAACAGATGCAGAGATCAACTGAACAGAATAAAGCTCAGAAATAAAGCCACACATATGGGACCAATTAATTTATGATAAAGGAACCAAAAATGTAGAATGGGAAATGGATAGTTTCTTCAATAAATATTAGGAAAAGAGTTATATGTAAAAGAATGAAACTGTACCATTATATTATACCATACACAAAAATAAACTCAAAATGGATTAAAGACTTGAACGTAAGACCTGAAACCATTAAACCCCTGGAAGAAAACATAGGTGATAAACTCCTTGACATTAGTCTTAGTGATGTTTTTTTGGATCTGACATCAAAAGCAAAGGCCATAAAAACAAAAATAAACAAGTGGGGCCACATCAAACTAAAAAGGTTCTGCACAGCAAACCATTAACAAAATGAAAAGGCAACCTATTAACTGAATGGTAAAAATATTTGCCTATCTGATAAGGAGTTAATATCCATATATAAAAACTCATACCATTTAATAGCAAAACAAACACACAATCCAATTTAAAAATCGACAAAAGATCTGAATAAACATTTTTTCAAGGAAGACAGACAGATGGCCAATAGGTACATAAAAAGATATTTAACATCACTAATCATCAGTGAAATGTAAATCAAAACCACAAGGAGATACTAGGTTATACCTGTTAGAATGGCTATTATCAGACAAATGTTGGCAAGGAAGTGGGTAAAAGGGAAGCTCTGTGTACTACTGGTGGGAATGTAAACTGGTGGAGCCACTGTGGAAGACAGTATAGGGGTTCCTCTAAAATCAATCAGTCGATCTACCATATGATTCAGCAATTCCACTTCTGGGCATTTATCTGAAGAAAATGAAAATACTAGTTTGAAAAGCATATGCACTCCCATGTTCATTTAATTCTTATTTACAATAGCCAAGATATAAAAACAACCTAAGTGTCCATCAATGGATGAATGGATAAAGAAAATGTATCATATATATACAATAGAAAATTGTATATACAGGGGCACCTGGGTGGCTCAGTCAGTTAAGCATCCTACTCTTGATTTTAGCTCAGGTCATGATCTCATGCTCATGAGATTGAGCTCCACGTCAGGCTCTGTAATGGGTATGGAGCCTGCTTAAGATTCTCTCTCTCTCTCTCTCTCTCTCTCTCTCTCTCTCTCTTTCTCTTTCTCTTTCTCTTCCCCCCCTGCAAAAAAAAGAGAGACAGAGAAAAGAAAAGAAAATCATATACATGCACAATAAAATCTTGTCATTTGTGACAATGTGGATGGACCTTGAGGACTTTACGCTAAGTGAAGTAAGTCAGACAGAGAAAGATAGGTACAATATAATCTCACTAACATGTGGAATCTTAAAAAAAAATAAAAACAAAACCAAGCTCATAGATACAAAAAACATATTGGTAAGAACAGATTGGTGGTTGCAGAGGCACGGGTAGGAGGTAGGTGAAATGGATAAAGAGTGAGCCAAAAAGGCCCAAAAGGTAGGAGGAGGCAGACCCCTAAAAATTCCATCAAGGTGGTATACATGTGTCTAATGATGTCTAGAGAGGCTTTATTTCCTCTTTACAAGATTCAATCAGCATGATAACATCATTGTAGTGGACCAATATGTTATCTTATGAAGAAACAGTGAAGGTCTCTTTGACTGGATTATGATTATGACAAGGGCTGGAGATTTGGTATAGCTAATACAGTTAATATTTATTGCTGGCCCTTCTAGGTGAAAGCAAACTGCATTTGTGAGATTAATAGCTACTGTGCCAGGGGATGTGTTGATGTGCTGCAATAATTAAACCACATGTAGAACAACAGCTGTAATTTAAATCATCACCGAATTAAGCTTGCAATACGTATTTTTTGTTCTTTAATATTTATCTGTCCTCTGCACAGTCCGTATAGGCAAATTAAATGGAGTTATTGTAGGAACACCGTACTCCTGCATTTCTTATTTTCTTGATTAAGTATTAATATCTGCTAATATTCCCCTATAAATGTGGCAGTAGTTGTTAGATAGAGGCAGTGCTAGAGATTTTCATTTAACCTTTCCTACCATAATAACCCTCAGTCTCCAGATCAAGGAGACAATGTGTAGTATTCTGCCAATTACTGAATATGTTTATTCTAATTATGCATTCGGTAAGTGAGGAAACAACCACTGGGTTCATTTATTTAGGGATCTAAGCCAAAACTTCATTAATCTTTTGATTTCTGTGATTGTCTAGTAATTTCTTTCTCACCAAGCACAATGGCTGTATGTCTTTTTGAAAAAAGGCTTGGAAGAAGATTTAAAATATAAACTTTTGGCAGTGTACAAGGCCTTTCCTTCAGGGCATTTGGCCTATTCATCATTAAATGGGTTTGGATCTGTGAACTGGTTCAAGTAGAATAATTGGTTGAGGAAACATAATTTGTGGTGAATCAAGTGAAACTTTTAGATTTAGAACTTTTCTGCTTACAAAAATCAACTAAGACTTTTAATAGGTTATCCATCTATATTTTGTAGGAATACCATAAGCACTTACCTGACACCAAAGATCTCTGTGCATCAAAATATTCTGGTTTGATATTAGGATAATTCTGACTTCATAGAATGAATTAGAAAGCATTCTCTCTGCTATATTTTAAAAGAAATTATAGAAAATTGGCATAATTTCTTCCTTAAATGTTTCAGAGACTTCACCAATAAACCCATCAGGGCCTGGTGCTATCTGTTTTGGAAGATTATTAATTATTGATTCAATTTCTTTAATTGGTATAGGCCTATCAGATTTTCTGTTTCATCTGTTTAAATTTTGATAGATTCTGTCCTGCAAAGATTTGGTACATTCCATTAAAGTTATTGAATTTGTGGGCATAAATTCATGAGATCTGTATTAATGTCTTCTCTGTCACTTTTGGTATTAGTAATTTTTATCCTCTTTCTTTTTGATTTAGTTAACCTGGCTAGAGGCTTATCAATTTTATTGATTTCTTCAAAGCACCAGATGTTATTTCATTGATTTTCTCTATTGATTTTCTATTTTCAATTTCATTGATTTCTACTCTAAATTTTACTTAATTTTTTCTGCTTACTTTGGATTTAATTTGCTCTTCTTTGTCTACTTTCCTAAGGTGGAAGCTTAGATTATGATTTTAGATCTTTCTTCTTTTCTAATATATGCATTCAATTCTGTAAGTTCCCCTCTAAACAATGTTTTTGCCACATCATGCAATTTTGATATCTGTGTTTCCATTTTCATTTACTTCAAAATATTTTAAAATTTCTCTTGAGATTTCTTTTTTGAACCATGTGTTATTTACAAGTGTTTTGTTTAATCTCCAAATATTTGGGCATTTTCCAGCTATCATTCTGTTATTGATCTAGTTTAATTCCACTGTGATCTGAGTGCTGACATTGTAATATTTCTATTTTTAATTGTTAAGGTATATTTTAATTATATCACTTTTAATTAATATGTGTCTTTGTATTTAAAGTGAGTTTGGCATAACCAACATACAGTTGAGTCTTGTTTTCTGATCCACCCTGACAATATCTGTCTTTCAATTGGTGTGTTTAGATCATTATTTATAATTGTCTAAAGTGATTATTTACATAGATGGATGAATTTCTACCATATTTTTTACTGTTTTCTATTTGTTGCCTTTGTTCCTTGATGCTGTTTTGTTCTCCATTCTCTCTCCACATTTTGAGGTTTTAGCTGAGCATTTTATATGATCCCATTTTTCTCTTCTCTCTTAGCATAGCAGTTATACCTCTTTTCTTACTTTATTCAGCAGTTACCCTAGAATTTGCAATATACATTTACAACAATTCAAGTCTACATTCAAGTAACACTATACCACTTCAAAAGTAGTGTACATGGTTTATAATAAAATAATCTTAATTCTCTCTGACATCCCTTGGTGTGTATGGTTCATCCTCATGGGTCATACTTTGTAGGTGGACCCTTGGAGCCATTTGGGAATTTGAATCTGTTTATAGAACTCGAAGTAATGAGAGGTAATGGGAGTTGGTCCTAAGGAAGATCAGCAGTGCTGACAATAATTGTGTCAGTGAAGAAGCAGAGCCATCATGCATATTACAAGAATAAAAGATTTATTATAGGTATTAAACTTTACACAATTGTGGGAAGAGGTAGGGAAGAGAAAGTACAGAAGGAAATTTGAAGGACAAGAGAAGGAAGCACTAACCCCCCTCCTGAAACACTGTGGCAGGTGGACATGTTGGAGCTTACAGAGAAATCACGAAGCCACACACATGTAGAGAAATGGACTGAGAAGGGAGAGTTAATGCAGAAGTATATGGGAAGCTGTGGCCTCTCTGCAGTTATTGCCTTTGTGAATCGGCAGCCAAGCAGCTTGTGGTGATCTTGAGGCCCTTGTGGATCGGTCCAGCCAATGAGCTGGACAAGAAGTGAACTGGAGGGAGGAAAATCTGGGAAAGTGAAGATGCAGTGAGAAATTTAGAGGATCAGAGTCACAGACCCTTCTGGTTTAATCACTTACTATTGTGACCTTGTTAACATTAATTAATTTTTGTGAATTTCTATTTTTCTAGTTGTAAGCATATATGAAATATTTACCTTTAGGGGTTGCTTACATGCCTCTAGCATTTTTTGGAAACTAGTTTTACTTTCTTGTCCATTTTTAAATTGACAGTGAGATTTTTTTCATCATAAGTTAAATTAATTTCAAAATATGTGACTTTTGGCATACCTTAATTATTGACATTTGATATAAAAATTGTAATATTCTTTTCAACATATCTATTCAATATAATTTAAGTACTGTAGTGATATAGTATATCTCTCCAATATAATTTAAATAGTATACTTTATACCCACCATCATCAATTTTTAAAAATCCATGAATAAGCTTTTCTTTAACAACCAGAAATTTTACATGGTTCCATTTTCTCCTTGAACTCATATTTCCATTCCATTTCTCCCACAGAATTTTATCCTAACATAATATATTTTTATGCTTGGAGGTCTTTTATTGATCACAATTTATATCTTTCTGCTATAAAAATATGTATATAAATTTAAAATATTTTTTTATGTTCTCTGTGACCAGAAGACTTAAGTGTTATTTTCCCTTCAACTGGATTAAGTTATCATTGCAATTATTATTGGAACATCATTGATCAAATAAACTTAAATATATTATAGAAATTGATAGTGAAACCTAAAAAGTAAAGTTTAATTAGAAATGCACATTTTACTATGTATAATACATATGAATATATATGCATATATAAGTCTGATAATGAGAAACTTGGATACCATCATCCTCAATCTATTTACTCCTTTGATGGATCCCACCTATATACAAATAAACTCCAAATACCAACACCAACATTGCCCCACTCCCACAACCTTCTCGCATACCTCTTAGCTCTGACAACCCACACATGGCCATTGCACAGATGACTTCACCTTGCTTGGACACTCAGTGCTGGGATGGTACTCCTACTTGCCCTATTTGTGTTATTTTGCTCTGTCATACCTACTGGGTTTTGTACTAAATCATTCCGAAAGGAAAGATAGGGTAGGGAAAGAGAGCTTGCATTTTTACAAATCTTTTTATTCTGAGATGATAGATGATGGATAGATAGATAGATAGATAGATAGGAAGGACCGTCTGTCTATGAGGTTTTCGCCTAGGTGAAATAACCTACAATGCCTTTCAGTATTTACCAGTGACACAATTTTGTTGCCTTTTTCTCAGCATTTTCCTCAGCATCAACAATTTTTTTGGCAAGAATTAAGGAGACAGAATTAGGGAGACAGAAGAAGATAGATATTTGGAAGAAAATGGTCACTTTAACCAACTCTACAAATATATCTGATATTAGAATATTTAACCTAACTCTACAAATATATCTAATATTAGAATATTCCAATACAGGCAAAATACCCCATTTCTAATGCCCCACTCTGTCTGGAACAGAAAAATGAGGAAAAAAAACACCTTATCAAAAGCTTATGGTTACTTGGTTAAAAAAGATTTCAGACACCTTTTGATAAGAGTTGGAATGTTTCTATTGTAATATGAAGGAAGTTTGTGAAAAGGGAAGATGGAAAATATAAACTAAATTGATGCCTTGACCACAGCCCTATTCTCAGGCAGATCAATTTTAGCAAAAAGCAGAAGTTGAGAATATGAAAATAGATTTTCTTAAGTTTTTCACTGCCTACAAAGTTCTTGGAAAAACTTCGTGGATCCTGAGAGACATATATATTTTGCCTTAGTTTGGGTTGTTGTAACAAAGTACAACAGTCTGGGTAGCTTTTAAACAACCAAAATGTGTATATCACAGTTCTGGAGGCTGAAAGTCCAAGATCAGGGTGCCAGTGTTGTTGGATTCTGATGTCACAGACTGCCAAACTTTGCTGAATTCTCACGTGATGGAAAAGGGGTTCTCTGTCCTCTTCTTATAAAAGCACAAATCCCATTCATTAAGGCTGTGTTCTCATGACCTAATTACCTCCCAAATGCCCCACTTCCAAATACTATCATATTGGGAATTTGATTTCAACATATGAATGGGGGGGCGGAATCAAACATTCAGTTCACAACAGTACTGGAAAAAATTTAAAGTAGCAGTTAATTTTTTTTAATTTTTTTTATAATTTTTTTTTCAACGTTTATTTATTTTTGGGACAGAGAGAGACAGAGCATGAACGGGGGAAGGGCAGAGAGAGAGGGAGACACAGAATCGGAAACAGGCTCCAGGCTCTGAGCCATCAGCCCAGAGCCTGACGCGGGGCTCGAACTCCCGGACCGCGAGATCGTGACCTGGCTGAAGTCGGACGCTTAACCGACTGCGCCACCCAGGCGCCCCAGTAGCAGTTGATTTTAGAGAATTGATGGCTTTGTGAAAACAAAATAACTCATGCAAATAATCTAATAATGTGCACAGGTGAGGATGAAAAGTGTGTTAAAATGTTATTCATCAATGCGAATAAGTAGGAATTGGGCATAAATTACACTTATATAAAATAGAACATGTAATGGAAACTGCAAAAGTCATTTTTTAAAATTTTTGTCTAATATTTTTGCCTTTTAAAATTCAACTTTTTATATTAATACTCTGCTCATTCCTGTTACTATTTGGGATATTTAATGAAAATTACCTCAACTATTTATATTTAAAATGTAAATTACTCTTTAAATCTTAAAAGCAGGAAGTATTTTTAGGAGTTGAGATATGCTTATTCACTCATGCTGTTTCAACATTTAGTGAGTGGTTAAATGCCTACCAAGAACTCAATGCAGAGCCAAGCACAGAACATGTAATAATTAGTGACATTAGATATGGCCCCTGCATCCATGGAAATATAGTCTAAAACCCTTTGACTAAAGCAAAAGCAACCATAGATCTTTCTGCAGAATATACATTAGCTTGCCAAAATAGAAGATGGGATCTAGAGTTTCTCTGTGGGTTTCAGCTCCAGGAACTTGAGAGCCCTCTTTTTGAGATGACTCCATTGAATCATCCAGCCATAAACATCTGCACCTGTAGATCTTTGCTCTAATTTAAATCCCTCAGGAGGTGAATATGGTTGGTTGATGTAGCTTGCAGTTACCACTTCTGGGAATAGTTGTGTAACTGTAATTGGTAGCTATGCCATAATCACAAAGAATGAAGTTTCTTAAAGGTTAAAAAAGCATGGGGAGGAGGGTACCAGGGTGGCTCAGTCGGGTAAGCTACTGACTCTTGATTTTGGCTCAGGTCATGATCTCACAGTTCAATTTGTGGGTTCTAGCCCCAAGTCAGTCTCCATGCTGACAGTATGACAGTATGGAGCCTGCTTGGGATTCTCTCTTTTTCCCTCTCTGTGCCCCTTCTCTGCTTGCATACATGCATGTGCTTTCTCTCTCTCTCTCTCTCTCTCTCTCTCTCTATCTCTCTCTCAAAACAAACAAATAGAGGAGTGCCTGGGTGGCTCAGTCAGTTAAGTACCTGACTCTTAGTTTCAGCTCACGTCGTGATCTCACGGTTCATGAGATCATCCTCCATGCTGACGACATGGAACCTGCTTGGGATTCTCTCTCTCTCTCTCTCTCTCTCTCTCTCTCTCTCTCTCTCTTTATGCCCCTCCTCTGCTTGTTCTCTCTCTCAAAATAAATAAATAAACTTAAAAAAATAAATAAGTAAAAACGGTAAAAAAAAAAAAAAGGAGATGTTTGGGGTCTACCAGAAGAGGGAGAAAGTATATTGAAGGTAGGAATGTCCACTCCAGTTTTCCATCATGAACCAAAATCTGATTAATCTTCCTTTATAAAAGTCACCTTATTTGTTTCTATTAGTTTAAAATTTTAAAATTTGATTCAGCATCTACAGTGCTGTTCTTCTCCCCTCCCCCTTCCTCTTCTTTTCTTCTCTCCTGTTTCTTTCTCTCTGTTTCTGTCTTTATATAGCCATATTGTCCAGCTTTCCTTAGAGCTTTACCTTTTTATAAATCTTATTTAAAAGTCAAGATTGTAGTATTTGTCTACAACTATAATAAAATAGAGTTATAATAATTTACAGCTTTGTAAAAAAAGTCTTTTTCATCGATGTACATACATTTGCCGTACAATGCACATATGAATGTGATTCTCTTTGTGAAGTACATTACATAGAGAAGCAGCTCAATCACCAACCAGTGCCTGCACTTTGTAACATGTACACTTGTGGCCTGTTAATGTCTAGGGTGAAAGAAATGCTCCATGGGAACTGTAGAGGTTTAAAAACATGAGGATGGTCCAAGGGAAGGAGTGGGATCCCTCACGCAAAATACTAGTTTCCTTTCACTGCACCCTGTGTCCATAAAGTATTTTTCTTACCTCGATGTCATAAAAAAAATTTTGGTGGATTTTGATTGTGCCCTATTAATAACCATCCCAGTGGCTGTAGAGGCTAATTAATTGACCTTAACTTGGAGCCTTTCACTGATCTTTTACTTTTACTGTTTACCCATAATGATGAATTTTGGATATTGATTTGATATTACATTCCTTGGTTTTAGGCTCACATTTAAAACCATTGTTTGTTTTCTCTGTCCATGGGATCTTAATATGCATGGCATGTTTCTCCTGAGTGGCGGCCAAATTTCCCTCAGGCTGGACTTTTAACTATCGGTGGCAAGCCTGTCCGGATTTGCAGTCACATGGGCATCTGGTCATGCCTCAGTTTCAGCTGTTCTAGAATAGATGCCTGTTTGTTGGTTGTCAGCCATTCCTCACATTGTGCATCAGTCTCAGGTGTCCTTGACAGAACATGCCTCCTCTGGGTGTCCTCAAGAGGTTATCCTTTTCAGGCAACCTTTGGACTCACTTAAAATTCTCATTTTTTGTTTCTAGGCTTTTGATGATGTGAAACTAAGATTTGCTAATTTTTGATGTTGCCTTTTGTTTGGTATAATTTCTCATGGCTGTGGCCAAAGGAACATTGAAATTAATCATATTAGGAAATTAAAGAACATTTGGAGCCCTCTGCATTTATAATGTAAAGCATTTTTTCGAAATATAGAGTATGTAGCTAATTGAAGTCTTTAAAATTATGCTCTTACCCCCATATGTAAGTTGCATAATTGTGCATAGTATATAGTCTATATTTTAAACCAGAACGATTCCAAACATATTCTCAAAGTCTGGTGAAAAATCCATCTATTTATTTTCATAGGATATGGTTTAAAAGAGTCAAACAGCACATTTATTTATAGAAATTAACACTGCACTGATGACACAGAAGACAAAACCAGTTTCTTGCTGAAATCCATGATGAGTTCTCTGTACACGGGAACTGATAGTGTGTTGCTGGATATTTCCTTGGTAAAGCTGGCTTCTCTCCCCAACTCTCTATTACCCAACATTCCCAGAGGAGCCCAGGGTACCTACAGGTTTAGAGCAAAGCTGTTAATATGGTTAGAGTGACAAAGGAATACTTGGAAGTTATTCTGTTTTAAGAGCACAGCACAACGGAGGGAATGCTTGATTACTGTGGAAAAGGAGTGTGAAAAGTGAGATATGCCAAGGAAATGGCTTGGCTTTTCTGCATATAGCGCCAACTTTTTTTAAAGACTTTGTAAAAACAGTCATTCTTAAAGGATGTTTTGCTTTTTTCCCTCATTTTTTGTGAAATTCTGCACTGTCAATTAAATATAAATAAATAAAAGGTAAACATGACATGTAACTGTTGTCTCCAGATCATTGGTTCTCACAGTGTCATATTCATAGACTCTAATTGATTTAAGAGATGTTATTTTAAAGAATTACTGATAGGATACCATTATGCAACCTGCAAGATGAATTCACGAAGTAAGTCTCATTCAGTGTGACTATGGCTTTCTGGTTGTCAGGAAGGTATTTCGTTTGCCCTCTGTGTGCCTTCATTTTTCCCTTTACTCTTTTGTTAGAGCCTTTGAGGAAATTTACCAAAATTCTGTTAAGAGAAAAGTAATTGGTAGGAGCTTATCAGTAGCTTGGGTGGGCGGAGTGGCCCTCATCACATATGATCTAGGACAGGCTCACAATAGCAGTCCAGCCAGAATACTAGCGTTAGTAACCTGCATTGTTTTAGGCAACAGTGTGGTGACTAGTTTTCTTTGCTAAACTTATTTAAATTATGAGAGCTGGTAGTTATTACTTGAGAGTAGAATTAAAAGTGACTATTATTTTCTTCTTTATAATTTTTTTTTGCATTTTGTAAATGTCCTCAATGAGTTTGAATTTTTTTAAGTCATAAAAAAGTAACTTAAAAATTAAGATAATAATTTCTAAGGTTAGTGGTCTATATGTCAAGGGTTAATAGCTTAATTTAACTCATATGAGTTAAGGAGGAGAAAATATTTTAGGAATTAGCATATTCAGAGTAAGAAAGATTAGAAAAAATATACAAAATATGAACAGTGACTAGTGGGGTTTAAAGTGGTTAAAATGTTTTTTATACTTGTCTGTATTCTCCAAAATTTCTCGTTAGCAAGTAATACTTTTATATTAGAGAAAGAGGTCCTTAAAGGCGCTACCGAGGACCGTCTGCATTCCATAGGTCTTCAATGCTGCTTTCATCAACCCTATGATGCCTTCCTGTTTGCACCACAGAAATAAATAAAAAGCTTGGCACTCTCACTAAACCGTGTTGCTATACTAGAGCAAAATGCAGAAAAATTTTTAGCTTTACAGACGGTACTTAAGAATGTAGAAAAACCACTTGTGTCAAGTCACTTGCCAACCTGCCTATTCATGCCTCTTTCACTGGAAATAAAATTCTGCCCCTACAGCCTGCAATCTCACATTTCAAACTGTTACTTTAAAAATGCAACTAGCTGTCATTTCTTTATCTGAATATGGCTAATCATTGTTGCTTTTCTCCTACCACTTAAATTATTTCAGTTCACAGAAACACTAGTGACATGGGTATGGGCTGGGGACGGTATGATCATTCTGGAACATGGAATATTCCAATGGAGGAAGCTAAATCTGAATGGAGCCCTGCTGGGTGGCTGGGGGTTTGTGATTGTGCTCTGGGCGCCTAGAAGTGAAGAGGAAAGCCTGAGAAAGTACAAAAGATTTGTAGAATGAAGAGGGCACAAAGAAGCAAACCTCACTGATTTATAGTTAATTTGCCAGGTGATACAAACTTGGGGACACAATAGATAATATCGTGTGGGTGTATAGGGTCTTATTTCAGAAATACCAAGAGAGTCCAAATAAACAAACACCTTCCCTTTAAAATCCTTTAGATTCTGTGGTCTGACCATTGAATTGACTTTAATACTTAACCAAAGCAAAATACCTTCAGTAGAAGGAATGCCTTTAAAGATAAAAGCAAGGAATGAGGAGTGACTGCTAATGGGTATGAAGTTTCTTTTTGAGGTGACACAAATGTCCTAAAATTAGATAGTGGTGGTGTTTGCACAACACTGTGAGTATACTAAAAACCACTGAATTGTAAGGGTGAATTTTTGATGTATGAGTTAAGCCTCAGTGAAACTGTTATTAAAAATGCCCTTCCCTTCTCCCTCCAAAATGATGCAAGCAGTCATTTTAAGTTTTAATGAAGAATAAATAAATTAATAGCAGAGTTCAGGAAAGAAAGCAATTTGATCATCTGATTAGAAGACAGAAAGGAGACTCCTCAAGGGGCAAAGTTGAAACTAACTAGAAAGCAGTGATGACTGACACTTGACTTCCACCCACCCTGGCAAAGCGGAGAAGGACATGGTGGTTGCCACGTGGGGCAACGGAACACTCTTGACTAGACCTGTGATGGAAAACTCCAGGGGCCAGATAGCCCCGGCAAGCAGTGTAAATGTGTATAGAAGTTCTGTGGTGAACTGGGGTATGTGCCCTGTAAATGGGGGCAGCACTGCTGAGCTGTAAATTATTATCACCATGTGAGAGTGCAGTCTCATTTTTATTGCAGATTTTTCAAGAAAACAAATGGCCATCTAGAGTTTTATGTCACATCATCTTATATTTGAATTTTGGAAAACAATTAAAAATGGAACAAATTAAAAAATGAACTCAAAAAACACTTGGCTGGGAATTCTGGAAAGGTCACATGCAGGTGTCCCCGACCCTGGAGTTAAGCACCTGGACTGGTTGAGGAATTGAGAGGATGATTTGAAGACCAGAGGAACATTTCCAGAATTCCTACCTGAACGTCCAATTGTCCCAGCACCATTTATTGAATAAACCTTCCTTCCCCTATGATCTGTTAGGCAATTCTGCCACATATCAAAGTTCCATATATGCAAAGGTCCTTTTCTGGGCACTCATTTCTATTTCATTGGTTAGTATGTCTATCCCTGAGCTACTATAAAGTGTACTAATTTCTACGGCTGCATATCATCTCCTGTTACCTAGCAGGTGAGTATAGTCTTTTCTTTTAGAAGCACCCTGGCAATCTTAATGCTTTATTTCCTGATGTTTGTGTGTGTGTATGTGTGTATGTATATGTATGTGTATGCATATGTGTGTATATATATATGTGTGTGTATACACACATATGTATATATATACATATTTATATATATAGTATTTTTAAAACAATCTCAAATTTATAGAAAATTGCAAGTACACTACAAAAAACATGTTTTGTTCCTGAATAATTTGAGAAAAACTTTAAAACTTTATGTTTCATCATACCCAATCCTTGAGTGTCTATCTCCAACAATAACATTTTCCCATGTAATCCCATACAAGCATTGAAATTAGGAAATTAACATTGATACATTACTGACAGTCTTGTGATTAGATTCAGGTTATTCTTTGGCAAGAATATTGCAGAAATGATGCTGCACTATTCTCATTGCATCCTCTCAGGTGGTGCATGATTTTTATTATTTTTTAGATGTTGTTTTCCAGTTAGTGTTCATTTTACAGATGGTATTTATATCGTTCAGTTGATTAATACAAGCTTCTCTCTGTAAAAGTAATCCTTTTAGTTTTGCAATAAGGAGTACGTTGTTGAGAGGAACTTGAAAATCATGTAAATATCATGTTTTCATCTATTCATTCATTTATTTATATCAGTGTAGACTCATGATTTCTATTTTGTTGGAAGGTACACTCCATTACTAGCATTCTTTGTTTTGATACCCAAATTATCCAATATTTGGGCAGTGGAAGCTAAATCATGATGGATCCCTTGTTCTTTTGATACCTTCTTATCATTTTTTGAACATTTCTTTGCTTTCTAGCACACAAGATGTTCCAGGCCTATCTCGTACATTCTCTGCCTCAGTCCTCCAAGAAGCTATAGTCTCTTTTGAGGGGAGGATAGTATTTGGGAGCCAAGTTGTGATTGCTAAGTGCCCATTGCTGTTGGGAAGTTGCTGCTCTCAGAACATCTGAGAGAACCGCACTAGGTATGAATATTGAACACCTTGAGTTCACACCAATATCATTCCAATCCAGTACTGCAGAATTCTGTCTACCTTTCTGCCTTTCTATATTTCTATCCCCATCTTGGAACTCTGAGGAACATGGCTCCCATTATCCTTAATATGTTTACTTATTTGAGCAATTCTCCTGTGTGAAACCAATTTCTCATTGCTGCTGCCACAACATCCACAGATGTTTTCTTTGCCACCACCTGAGCTTCCTGTGTCGAGCTACTATATTGCTCCACGACAACACCTTTCTCCCTTTGTTCATGCTCTAGACACCACCTGCAGGACCACGCTACAGAGTAGGAGCCCTCCTGTCTCCAATGCTTCATTTGGTTACACACTTCATTTCCCTAGGGTTTTAACACTCTGTGTCCAAGCTGTCCCCATGGGGAATATTTAGTTTACATCTTCCCCCTTAGGTCTTATATAATATTGTTATTATATTATATTATATTATATTATATTATATTATACCTGGCTGAATATTTCATTTGTTTTTTGTTTAGCCCCATACATTAGACATTATTGTTTTATATTAGAAATGTTTATTTGAATTTACATACATGTTTATCATTCTATTTTTACCATCACTTCTTATGTTGCAGACCATCCTTCTAGCATGATTATTTTTGTAAAGCAGATTCTTTCACAGTTTACCTAGAGCAGGTTTCTTGATGGAAAAATGCTTCAGTTTTGTACATATCTAATTTCTTTAAAATTTTGCCCTTATGATGATTATCTGATTTTTGAGCAATAATCTTGCTAGGTACACAATAGATTGACAATAGTTTTCTCTCAAAAGTTTGTAGTTACACTTTACTGTCTTCCAGTTTCCAGTGGTGTTAAAAAGTTTGAGGTCATTTAACTATTGTAGTTTTTATAATCTATCTTTGCTTTCAGGCAGCTTAAAAGATCTTCTTTTAATCTTTGATGTTCTAGGGTTTCAGTGGGATACATAAAGATGTGAGTTTCTTTTTACTTAACCTGTTGGTATCTGGAATCATGTTTATTTCATTTTGGAAAATTTTATGTAAATATATTTTCTCCTCTGTTCTCCAGGTTTTATCCTTCTGAGACTTTGAGTAGGTAGGTATTAGTTTTTCTATTCTGTCTAATGTATGTTTCACTTTCCTTTTATATTTTTCATCACCTTAATTATCTTACCTACACTCTGGATAAATTTTTCAGATATATTTTACAGTTCATTAATTTTCTTTTCAATTAAGTCTGATCTACTATTTAACCAAGCATTAAGTTATTTCTTTCAATGATTATTTTTCATTTCCAAATATTCCATTTCTTTAAATGTCTGTTCACTTTTTCAGGTTTTTCCCTGGGGTATGTAAACTCATCTTTGCAATTTCATCATGCATTTCTTTTAGCATTTTTTGTTATTTCTACCCTTATATTTGTTACCTTATTTTAAATCACACTTTTGCTGAGTATACAATTCTAGATCAATAGTTGTTTTCTCTCAACACATTGTAGATATTATTCCATTGTCTTTGATTTATTATTCATCTGGTTTTAATTACATGTTGCACATGACAATTTCCACGTCTGTTGTCCTTGTGTCTGAAATTGTTGTTTCTTGTTTTTTCTTGACTGCGATTCATAACTTGCCTGTTCATGTGTTTGGCAAATTTTGTTTATGAGGTCATATTTGCTTTTAATTTCTGGTAGTCCAATAGTCCCAATGTGGGAGGCTTTTCTTCAAAGACAGACTGGTACAGCCCCCATCCTAGAAACACTTAGCTCTCTCAGAAAAGAGTCCCAGACTGTTGCTGTTTCAAAGATCTTGTGTTGCCAATACTGTGACTTCAGGTCAACACTACTCCTTCTGCTGCCCACAGGTCTAGGTGATTTCTCTGTCACTCTTACTCCCAACTGTTTTGACCTTTGGTTTCTCTGCCCTGGCTCCTTGCCTTTATGACTTTGCTCTTCACTTCTTTGAGACTGCTTGTGATGGTCACAATTTCTTCCTAGTGTTCTAGAGGGGCCCTTTCATTCCTGTTGGCTCTAGAAAGTAGAAGCATAGGATCTCTATGCCAGTTGCTGCCCCCTTTCTGCTTGACTCCATTCCCATTTTTCCCTTGTTTGCTGGACACAGGAGGTCCACAGACCTCTTCTAACATCCTATAAGATAAGCGATGCATCCAAGAGCCCATTACATCTATTGCCTAAGTGATTAATTGTTAATTGGGAAGGTTATTCATGATTGGAAAAGGACTCCAGATAACTAACTTTCATCTTACAGATCTTTTTTAACTCATTGATGGTGTTTTTCTTTACCTCTTAATGACTAACTCTTTCTGTGCTTACTGATGTAGCAATACACACACACACACACACACACACACACATACACACAATACATGGTATATTTATATTCCTTTAAAACTAAGATAAAATGGAATATTTGGGGCTGCTATGTTTAAATTATTATTAAAATTTCAAATAAAGTTGTTTTTCACTAGCCCTTTATTCTTACTTTTGTAAATTATATATAAAAAGGGCCAGTCATATCCAGATGGTAAATGGTGATGATTTTTTCCTATTATGTTAAGGTTAAACATTCTTTTTTTATCCCTTAGAGATTTCAAGGTTTTTTTTTTTAAATTCCTATTGTTCCACATACAACGTTCATTGGAACAGAATATGCCTTTATTTGGTCCTTCCTTTATTTTTCTATTTGTTGGTTTTTTGTTCTTCAGGTGCCAATTACCCCTTGGTCCATCATTGTCCTCCATTTCTGTATACCTCAGTCTCTTGTTTTCCAACCCTCCTCCCAATCAGCAGCACCTGGGTTCACTAAGATGCTCTCAAGCCTTTCACTATAGCACTAATGAAATTTTTAGCAATCTATTTTCTTCTTTTTTGTTACTATTTTAGTTTTATTTGATAATATTTTAGTTTCAAATGGAGATACAGTAAAACCTTGGTTTGTAAGCATAATTTGTTCCAAAAATATGCTTGTAATCCAAAGCACTTATATGTCAAAGTGAATTTCCCCATAGGAAATAATGGAAACTCAGATGATTTCATTCTACAACCCAAAAATATTCATATAAAATTATTACAATACTTTAATATAATACAAAATAATAAAGAAAATACAAAATATAAAGAAAAATACATTTAACCTGCACTTACCTTTGAAAACCTATGTGGCTAGTGTGAGGGAGATAAGAGAGAGGAGGGTTATTGTGTAGGACGATTTTCACTATCACTAAAGGAATCACGGTTATCTTTTGGCTCAATGGAATCTTTTTCTTTTCTGCAGCTCTAACAAGGAACCTCTCCAATGACTCTTGCTTTTGCCTTCTTTTGAGGCTTTTGCAGAAATGTGACATTGCATTGTCATTAAACAGATTCATCACTCACACTACTACAACTTTATTCAGGTGGTGCTTTTCTACAAAATTCTGCACTGTTTCCCACTTTTTACACATCTCCCCATCGCGTTTGAAGGCAGGGATTCCTCCGCCTTTTCCTCCTCCTCCTCTGCAGGTGAGATGCAGACTTAGATTTCTTACAAAATCTTGCAATTTCAGCCACTCACATCCCTCTTTCGTACTTCTCAATGATTTCCTTCTTAACTTACACTGTAATCATCTCCTTCTTACCACCTTTCTTTTCAACCTTGTTTTTGCATGGGGGCCATTGTATATGCTCTCATGGATGTTGACTACAGTACAGTATTAATAAATTCTTGTCATATACTGTATTTAACGTAACTGGCAATAAGGCAGCAGGGGAAAGGGTCTATATCTGCAGGCAGCCTGGCCTAGAATGAAGCAGAGCATTCCTAAGCTTACTCTTGTATGGAAAATCAAAGGACTGTCCACAGGTGTGAAGTGACAAAACATACACTAGTGCCAGCTGTGGGCACCTTCCAGTGTTCTGAAAAATCACTGATTTCTGCCAAACACTGTGGCCTAAGACCAAGTATCTAAGCATGGGAGACCATCATCCACAATCCCACAGTGACATACACACACACACACACACACACACACACACACACACCACACACACACACACACACACACACACATACACACACACACACACAGAGAACCATTGGCTCAGTGGTGATCATGTGACATTCGGGATCGTGTACTTCTCGTATTGCAAGACATCGCTTGCTTGTCAAGTTAAAATTTATTAGAAATGTTTGCTCGTCTTGTGGAACACTTGCAGAACAAGTTACTTGCAATCCAAGGTTTTATTGTGTTTTGGTCCTTAATTCTTTATGTTTATTTAGCTCTGGAATTTCATTTTGCGTCAATGTGCTATTTTATCATTTCATATATTTGATTTATTCCTTCATAGAGTTAATGTTCTGTTTAGGAGCTAGTAATTGTAGGAATTTTCCTTTGTTTTCTGAATGTTTGTATTATTTCTGAATAAATAACACTTAATTTTTGCTGATTTTTTCTCTATTTAATGTTTTTGTTGTAGGAATTTTACTTATTGCCATGCTGTTTTTTTAATCACATGAGCAATTGACTGTATCTTTTTCCAAGATTTAATTGTTTAAATAAGAAAATACAAGGTTTTTAATCTATTACTTATAAAAAGTTTAAGACATGCTTATGTTTTGTAAAATAAAACAGACATCTCAAATATTAAATAATAGATTTGAAGTAGGTGGAGTGTATATTTTTATTAATTTTAACATTCATTTTTCTCTATCTTCATTTATCTTCCTGAGTCTTTTGCACAAAATTCCTTACCAGTATAGTACCTAATGGCCCTGAGCAGTAATGGCTCTAGAATCCTATCATGTCAACTATAAAATTTGGCGACCACTGTGGCAGCTAAAAGGCTTGCCATGCTAATGCTCTTTGTGATGACTTTTTAGTCTCCTTAGAAGCTAAAGTCTTACTTTTTATGTATTTTCAAGGTCACTGACTTTGTCTTCAGCTTTTAAAGCATCAACTCAAACATATAGCTTGAAAATGTAAAAAGCTCCAACTTTATGAGTAAATTAACAACACTAGTGTATTTGAGGAAGATTATTTTGAAAACCATTGTATATACATTTTAAATAAACATAAACATAAAGTGAAAGGTTTGTTTATATTTGTGAGTATGTGTGTATATACTTATGTAAAAGGAAGAATTCTGATTTTGCTTAAGACAATTCTTGGCACATAGTTGGTATAAGATAAGTATTTGATGATGTCTCTCTCTCTCATTAATTCATTATGGACAGCAGCAGAAATAAAAGAAGCTATTTTGAGGCTCTGAAATACTTGTTCCAAATATGACTAAAACTAGCTAAATAAATTCAAGGATTTTTCAAAAGTTAACCTTTTTATTTTGTGATAATTATCATTTCACATGGAGTTATGAAAAATAGTATAAAGAGATCCTCTATATCCTTTACCCCGTTTCTCTCAATGATAACGTATTGCATACCATAGTACAGTATTACATCCAAGACTTTGGCATTGATACAGTCAAGATATAGAACAATTACATTGCCACAAGGATCTGTCACCCTTTTATAGCCTTACCCACTTCCCTCCCACCCCCAACCTTTCCTAATTCTTTTTTTTTTAATTTTTTTTAACGTTTATTTATTTTTGAGACAGAGAGAGACAGAGCATGAACGGGGGAGGGTCAGAGAGAGGGAGACACAGAATCTGAAACAGGCTCCAGGCTCTGAGCTGTCAGCACAGAACTCAATGGGGGCTCGAACCCACAGACCGCGAGACCACGACCTGAGCTGAAGTCGGACGCTTAACCGACTGAGCCACCCAGGAGCCCCTACCTTTCCTAATTCTGAACAACCATTAATCTGAAAGCAGAGAAAATCTAGCTTTCTCAAGACCTTTTTAAGGGCACCAATCCTATTCATGAAGGCTCCACCTGTATAATTTCATCTAATCCTACTTACTTCCTAAAGGCTCTACCTCTTAATACCATCATCACATTGGGAAGGCGGGTAAGGTTTCAGTGTATGAATTTGGGGGAGGGCACAAACATTCAGTCCCTAATAAGACATGAAGGGAAATTTCACCAAAATAGACATCCAGAAAACAAATAAGCACGTGAAAAGAGGTTCAACTTCACTAGATCTCAGGGAAACATACATTAAAACTACAGTAAGATATCATTGCGCACTTATCAGAATGAATAAAATAAAAAAATAGGGACAAAGCCAAATGCTAACAAAGATATGGAATAAATGGAACACTCATATTTCTTGTGGGAATGTAAAATGGTATAGCCAACCTGGAAAACAGTTTGGCACTTTCTTTAAAAAAAAATGTAACTACCTTATGACTCAGAAATTGTGCTCCTGAGCATTTTTCATAGAAAAATTAAAACTTAAGTTCACACAAAAGTTTGTATAGATCCCTAAACTGGAAACAATTCAGATGCCTTTTAATGGCTGAACAGATAAGCAAACTGGCACAACCATACTATGAAAAACTATTCAGCAATAAAAATGAATGAACTCAATATACACGATCTGAATGAACTCTGGAGAATTAGGCTGAGTATAAAAAGCCAATTCCAATAGATTACATACTATGTGATTCCATTTAACCTTCTTAAACTTTTTCTAAGGATGTGGCTGCTCCATACTTCTTGTTCTGTCTTGGGAGGGAATTCTTAAGATGGTATGGCTTCTTTTGATCCTGCAAATCCAGGATAGGTGCTGACCACTTCCCATTTGCTTTCCCAAGGTAATGCTGAATGCTCAAGTTTGTGTGCTTTCTCCCAATCCTGCATAGACAGGCCAAGTTTCTGCACGAGCTTACTAATCATCTGCAAATGTTCATCATACCGGCTGCCTTCAAGGGCATATACAGGGAGCTAGCCAGCTATGGTGTGTGTGTATGTGGTGGGGGTGTTGACTGGCTAAGACACACAGATTATTAGGGGGTGGCTATGGGCCAGTTTTGGGGACCTGCAGGCAAGGTACCCCCACTGGCTCATGGTTGGGCTTCCTGATGGAGTCTGTGAAGTCATTAGAATCCCCGTACATTTGATCATCCAAGAACCCTGGTAGTGTTTTTCCAGCTCCTTCCTACCCCCCAGTCATGCAGCACAGCTCAGTGTTCTGAATAGGGTGAGAAAGAAGTGGGCCTCTGTGGCAGTATTCTGCACAGCTGGAGCAGCTGGACATTCACCCACTCACTATCCTCTATGGAAGAAATCAGGGGCTAAGAATGTCTCTTCACACTGAGCTGTGCTGCCTTGAAGGAGGAGTAATGTAGGTAAATGAAATTCTTCCTTCTACCCTCTTCAGTGCATCTGCTCTCAGATATTGTTCCAAGAGTGTGCTGGCACTTCTCTGCTGGACTCCTAGATGTCTACAAAGTCACTCTTGTTTATGGATGATTGCCAATATCAGTGTTCTTTGATAAAAGATAGCAGAAAACTCTTGCTATCATGCTAACTCTAAAAGTTCTTTCCTTTCAATATTTTAAAAATGTTTGCCACTTCCTTTTCGTCTCCATATTTTCTAATGAGAAATCTGCCGTCAAATTGTTTTCCCTTATAAGCAAAGTGTCTTTTCTCTCTTGACACATTTAAGATTTTTTTCTTTATTTTTTTAGTTTTTCAGATGTATCGCTTTGATGTGATATTTGCCTAGTGTGAATTTCTTTAGGTTCACTCTGTGAGTGTCATGCAGCTTCTTGAATCTCTAGGTTTATGTCTCTTGCCAAACTTGGAAAGTTTTCAGGCATGATTTCTTCAAGTATTTTTCAGTTCCACACTCTTCCCTCTCTCCTGGGGATTTGGTGACATGAACGTTAGATCTTTTGTTATAGGCTCACAGGTTTAGTAAGTAATGCTTATTCTTTCTATCTTTTCTCCCCCTCTGTTGTTCAAATTGGATAATTTCTATAGTTTTTGCTTCCAGTTCTCTAAATTTCTCTTTTTCCTCTAATTTGCTGTTGAGCCCATCCACTAGGTTTTTTAAATTTTTGCCATTGTGTTTTTCAATTCTAAAATTTTCATTTGGTTCTCCTTTAAATCTTCAGTTTCTTTGCTGAGATTCTGTTTTTTTCATTTATTTCAAGTGTGTTTTTAAGTACTTGATATATATTACATGATGGCTGATAATTCTAACACCTCTGTCATCTTGATGTTGGTATTTATTGACTGTGTTTTTTATTTAGTTTAAGATCACCTTGGATCTTGTTATAATTATTTATTTCCAATGGATGCCTGGTCATTTGGGGTATTATGCTATGAGACTCTGGATTTCATTTAAACTTTCTGTTTTAGCTTGTTTCCTTTCTCACTGCTCCTGTGGAGGAAGAAGAAGGTTCTGCTTTATTACTGCCACTTGAGAGCAGAAGTTCAAATTTCCTACCTGGCCTCCATTGACACTTGAGGAGTAATGGCTTCTTATTACTTCTGGTCTGGGATGAGAGTACTGGTTCCCTTGTACTGAAACCTTCCTGACTAGAAGGAGTAGGAGTGTTTTGTTACTGCTTCCTCCAAGTCTTCTTTTTTTTTTATGTAAGTAGTTTTGCTTTTGATAATACATGTTTTTTAAATTTTTTTAATGTTTATTCATTTTTGAAAGACAGAGAGAGACAGAGCACAAGCAGGGATGGGGCGGAGAGAGAGGGGGACACAGAATCTGAAACAGGCTCCAGGCTCTGAGCTGTCAGCACAGAGCCCGACACGGGGCTCGAACTCAGGAACGCGAGATCATGACCTGAGCCAAAGTCGGATGCTCAACTGACTGAGCCACCCAGGTGCCCCAAGATATCTACTAACACTATCCTAATAAGAAGGGGAAACAGAAGTCTAGGATACTCAGTGGTATCTCCTGATTCTCAGTGTTATCTCCTGATTCCATTCCCTAATGGAGGGCGAAATCCTGTGCACCTACTCAATTTTTTGGCACTATCCTGGTGATAACATTGAGGTACCTCATGGGAACCTGGAAAAGGTTTAAATCCTGGCTTTTAACTCAACCTTTAGTGACATGGATGTAGTAGAGCTATCATTTTTCCTGTGTTATTTGCCTATAATAGAATAGTTATTGTGTTAAATTGTTCTGTCTTGCTAGACTGCCTCTTTCCTGGTCCCTTGGCTAGAAAGAGCAGATTTATTTTGGTGTTTTTTTGGTCTGTGCCTATTGACATTTCCAGATTGCTCTCAAGAAGAAAACTCAGGAAATTCATCACTATGTTGTTCTTTGAGTGCTTAGCCAGGCTACTTTCTTTTACCTTCCTTGTACATAGAAATAGGAAGAGGAAAAAGTATGTCTACTCCACCTTTCTGCAAGTGGAAGTCTTTGAATATATTGTTTGGGGGTATTTTTTGTTGTTTGTATTTTTGTTTTTTACTTTATTTTTTTTTTAATTTTTTTTTTCAATGTTTATTTATTTTTGGGACAGAGAGAGACAGAGCATGAACGGGGGAGGGGCAGAGAGAGAGGGAGACACAGAATCGGAAACAGGCTCCAGGCTCTGAGCCATCAGCCCAGAGCCTGACGCGGGGCTCGAACTCACGGACCGCGAGATCGTGACCTGGCTGAAGTCGGACGCCCAACCGACTGCGCCACCCAGGCGCCCCTGTTTTTTACTTTATAAAACACACTTACTTTTCTTCATATTTTTCTTGTTAAAGATAAGTCCTTCAAAACATACCAGCCCTATAGACTTCTTAAAAACGCATCAATACATTGCATCAAACTTGCTTCAACACATATATAATGATAGATTACTGAAAGTGTGCAAGTATTCTTTAATAAATAAAACACCTATTCAATTCTATCTTAATTTGCTCTGCTACAATAATACTACATAAAAACTCCACCCCAAAACTTAGTGACTTAAAACATTCTCATGTTCATAGATCTTCAGGTTGGCTGCAAGTGGGCTGGGCTGGCTCCAGATTTCGGGTCCCAGGCTGCTCTTTGTTTTCCTGTCAGACGCATGCGTCTCTCATCCTCCTTGAACCAGCAGCTCCTAGGGCATGTGAATTGCTCATGTTTCTCATTCTAAAGTTCAGGCTGAGACGGCAGGAACTATCTTAGGCACATTCTTTTCATGGGGGATCACTGGGTCACCAAACCCCATAAGACATTCAAAGCCTCTGCTTGCGTGTTGTTTACTAACATTCCATTTGCCAAGTTCAGTACCACTGAGACAGAGATGTGTACCTCACACACAATGGGAAGTGAGAGGGATCACTGTTTGCTCAGTGTTTATACAAACTGTCACAATCTTAATAATCTTGTTCCAATGATGAAGGGGACAAAAAGCTAACTCATATGCCAACTGTCACTTTACAAATGTACCAGAGTCTTTTCCTTTTTTAGCCAGTTATTTAGAATGTTGGAGCCAATATCCCCATGTTGGCTCCTAAATTAACCACTTACTATCCCTTCCATGATTTTTCTCCTCATGTATGATCTCAAAATGACTTCTCCAAGTTTGACCTTCTCCAGTTTCTATAGTCCTTTCAAAGAAAAAGCTATTTTGTCTACCTTTCTTTGCATTAAAATATAAAAAATAATACCCTTAGTGGGTATAAATGTGTGTGTGTGTATTTAAGTATTGTCTATGGCAATGCCTTCTCTCCAAACTTTTCCTTTCTGTTTTAACTGCTATGGAAATATAGCAATTAGGATTTCATAACTGTTCTTTGAAGAACTTTGCCAGTCACATCAAATTAATATGTATAAATCTGTCTTAATATTCTGTGTCACATCACATTTATCTACATATTTGAACTAGAAGGCTTGGAACATGAGGAAATATATGTTGTTTTTGGTGTGTGTGTGGTTTTGTTGGAGTTTTTGATATGGCAACAAAAAGAGTTCCTCCAGAATCATTACCCACAAATTTGGTTATTTCTTTTTCTTGCCTTGTGTGCATTTCCATATACTTTAATTCTAAATCTCAAAAATTGTTTTCCTAATTTGAGATGCTATGAAAACTTACAGGATTAACCAATTGTGGGAAAGCAAGAAAAAAACCCTGCTGTTTAATTCACCACTGTTACTTCCCAGATGTTTCATCTTGGGCTAGTCAGGAGCCATGCAGAGGCTGTTTTCCCACCTATACGGTGGAACTAATGATGTTTACCTTACTGGATTATTCTGAAGGTTGCATGAGATGGTGCATTCTACATTCCTCTGGAAACAAGCTGTTCAATTATAGATTATTTACATATATAAATTGAGTTGAATGGGAGCTGCTCATGTATTTTCAGACCACCTTCCAACTTCCTGTATGTGGTAGACAGAAAAATGGCCCAAAGATGTCCATATCCTATTCCCTGTAACCTGTGAATATGTTCCTTACATGGCAAAAGAGACCTTGAAGATGCAATTAAGAATCTTGAGAATGAGAGATTATCCTGGATTGTTCAGATAGGCCCAATGTAACCACAAAGATCCTTATAATGGAAGGAGGGGCACAGGAGAGTCAGAGAAGAGATGTGACAATGGAAGCCTAGGTCAGGGTAATGTCATTACTGGATTTGAAAATGGAAGAGGGCTGCAAGCCAAGGAATGTAGCAGCCTCTAGAAGCTGGAAAAGATAAAGAATACATTCTCTTGGAGAGTCTCCAGAAGGAGCTCTGTGCTGCTGAGAGCCTGATTGTGCTCAGTGAGATACGGGTAGGATAATATACTTGTATGTTTTAAGTCATTGAATTTGTGTTCCTTGGTTAAAGCAGGAATAGGAAACCGATAAGGGCTTGTGTCATTCACTCTGTAGCTTTTCTTCTTTTCTCTTGATCACAGATTCTGTTTACCTTAGATCCAAATTCCTTAGACCCAGATTCCGGGGGGAATGCTTCCTACACTGCCCTATGGATCCTCCATGCACAAGTTCCTCTTCTCTTCTCTCTTCTACACATGATCTGTCCTTGTCTTCTCTCTAACATATGCTTCATAGCCTTTCCTACCAAAGCACCTGTATCTAACACAGAACAGAAAGTTTACTATGTTTGTAGTCTGCTGCTGGCCCTGAACCTCCCTGCTGAAACAATGATAGCTCTTTTTCATGAATTAACTTCAAAGTCCAGAAAAATTTAATACTATTATATGTAAATAATGTTTTGACTATCTTAGCCCATATGATTGTTTGTCCCCATCTGCCCTTTAGAGTAGAACTGATGCTCTGTGTAGGTGTGTCTTATTCATCTTGGACCTTCCTTTCCTCCTGACATAACAGCTGAATTTCTTGGGGGAGACTCATACTTGAAGAGTCAGACCTTAACCACATCTGGATTTCCTTTAGGGTATTACATTTGTTAATCAAGACAACTGCATTTTAGTCTCCATTCTGTCATTGCCTTCACACATGAACCTGGGCAGTTACTGAAATGGCCCTCAAGTTCAAGCTGGTCAGGAAGACTTTTGAGCCAGAAGAAGGGATGTTGGGAGATTTGAACCCTTGTGAAGAATAGGTAGAAAAGAAATGAGGGTCTGGAAAGTGGTGGGCAAAGAAGGAATAAACAGAGAAGATACTTTACAAATTTGAGTTCTCAAAGGTTAAGCAGTTTGAGTGATATTCAGGTGGCAGGTATGGCCAATGGGGGGGCAAGTTGTGTGAAAGAGTAATGAAGGTTGCCAGAGTTCTGACGTTCGAGGCTGCTGGGAAACAGAATCCATGGGTGATAATCCATGTATTGAAAGACAATTCCATTTGATTTTAGCCAATTTGTGATGACAGCTTTTGCACAGCTCTTAGTCAGTTGCATGAAATTATTTCAATGACTCTAATGCCTAGAGTGTATTGTGATTTTGTCCCAAGGTATTTCTTCTCATTTCTCACCATTGCCTATCTTCATATAATAGGGAGGTTATAAGAATAAGATAGGAAATCCAATCCTTTGAAAGTAGATTGGTATAAAGACAACTTATCTCCATCTGGCATGCAAATATCTGAAATAGCCATTTGGAAGCAAATATACCCAGCTTATTGAAGAGTGGTAACTCAATGAGGTGCAAACAGTAAATGGTTTCATTTTTCTCCAATCACTGCCTTCAGTAGTGCTGTTGTGAAACTCTTTCAGGTCTTTTAATGGCATCTGACACAAATTTTATAGTTTGTGTGTCACTTTAAAGCATAAAAGTTCTAAACCAGTTTAATCCAGTTTAAACCTTTGGTCTTATATTCAATTTTATGCTCCCTTCCTCCCCTCTCCCCAGGGCCCACTACACTTCCACAGAGGGAAATCATCACGATGGGCAAGCTCTGCTCCTGAAACACCTCTTCTTTTCTCCTACCCCTCCCCACCAAGTTCCTTACTTCTCCCTCATGTTTAGGCAGGAAAAGGGCAGAACCAATGGAAAGCACACAAGTATCATGAGACTCTGGTATTATACGCTTGCATTCAATTAAGCATGGCATAGAAGTGCCATCAGTACCCTCTATGTGGAAAACAGTGCTGATCTGCTCCTTCTGTGGGGTTCTTATGTGTGTCTCTCTATGGGGGTGGGGGGAGGAGGGCAGGTGGCCAAGGTCTCCCTTCCGCTTAGCTCCTGGGGCAGGAAATATATTCTAAAAAGACCTCTGGCCTTTCTGCCCCCTTTTCTAGTAGTCTACCTCACAGATTTTGCTCCTGTAGGTCTTCTCTGGGTGACTGGCCCTCTTAGATGGAATAGAGGACTCGTAAGGTGGCCCAAGCATGACACCTGAGCTGTGTCCATTTAACTAACAAGAAACTCATATACCCTTGTCACACAAAGATGTTAGTGCAGCCTGTTTCATCTTGCTCAGTTTCCAGTTCTCTGTCTTCCCATGTCCCTGTCCTCTTGAAAAAGCACAAAAGCAGATCAGTTGGGCATGAACTATGACTCTTTTTTTTTTTTTGCAAGTATCACATATTTCCATGATTGATTTTTTGGTGTCTTGTTTTAGGGTAAGGGGGAACATTTCCCTGCACTGTCCCACAATACTGGGAATGGAAACAAAGAAGCAGTCTTGCCAAATACTTCCTCCCTGTCTTGTTGGCTTTCAGCGTATAAAGCTGCATGAAGAGTGAGTCCTGGGGTAACATAGATAAGTATAACAAAGCCAGTTTAGTCACTTCAAGCAAGACTGTGAAGAAGGAAGCCTAGGCCCCCAATTCTTTGATAATTGGGTTGAGATCTTTGCCTTCAGCTTTTGTTGCCAATCCCCAGTTTCAGGGTCACAGGAAAAGTCCCCTCGATGTCCTGTTACAATGACAGAAAGAGCTAAAATAATTGTGATAGGTTGAGCTCTCTAGAAGCAGATGCTGGGATACAGTTTGGGATACAAGATATTTATTAGAGATCAACATCTATGAAAGAAAGGGGGAGGGAGCAAATTTGGGCAGAAGTCCAACTGCAATGTAAGACCAACAGAGTCTTGGTCATCCCACTGGGAACTGTGGATTACAAATCGCCAATCAGTGTGTCCCTTGTTGGGTCAAATTATCCAGGCCCTTATATCCCTATTTCACATAGTCACTGAGTGTGAATAGCTGTGGAAGTTGCCAAAAGTGTGCTCTTTGGTAAGACCCTCTCTGAAGCTGAGACAGACCTTAAGGCAGCTGAGATCTGGAGGCTGTCACCGACCACATTCCCCACAGCTAGGCACCAGATGCTCCTTGAAGGGATGCTCTGGGTGGGGCTCTGTGTGGCTCTGTCTCTGCCACAAAAAACAACTAAAATCTTTCTGCTCTGCCCCAAATTTTGCTGATATGTATATGAAGCACCAAAATTCAAGAGTATTCACTAAGAAAAATTATTAGGATAACTCTGACGCCTTCTCTTGCTATTTGTGATAAAGTAAATTTACAAATTAAACACAGTAAGAAGTTAAGAAGCAAGGAGCATGGTCAGTGTGACTAAGGAGAAGATTGCCCCTAACCTAAAATGGTGAGGTAAAAGAGCCACAGTAAATTCTCTGGAACATGGGAAGTTACCTGAATTTAAATAAACATCACATAGCACATCTTTTATGAATTCTCAAAACAGTCATTCTTTCAGTCTTCTAGGGCATGACTAGCAATCATGAAAGTGATAAAAGTCATCTCCAAACAAGTCTGCAGTGGTCATCATTGGGGGAATAAAATAAGCATATTTCTTTCAGCTTCATCAATTAGAATGTAGATCCCTGCCAGGTAATATTGAGGAGAGGAAGATATGAAGACTGTTTATATCATGCTTTTGATGATCATTCAAAGACTTCATGTGATTTTTCATGTATTTCTTCCTTGGGTTTTCTTGGATTTCCACAAAGCACTGGATAATCAGTAGAGGAAGGCATTTTTGAACAAAGAAATTTAAATCCTTTCCAACATGATTTTTGAATCACAATCATTCTATATAGGTTTGATCAAATGTGATGTTTTTACATGCCTTTATGTACTGCATATTTAAACTGCTTATAGAATCACTTGTTGTTTATACATACTTTGTACATTTGTAGATAAAATGAAATACACTGAGATATAAGGATTCTTATTTTTATATTTGTCTTATGAGCATCTTCAAATAAATTTTTCACCTAATAACTGAAAAGTGGTCAGTTTTTATAAGCAGTGGTTACTTTGAGGGAATGGAAAGGGGGAAGGTGGTAAATGACGATGTGCATTTATACACATCACATGCCTCAGGACATGAAGAATGTATTAGATTTTTGACAGATTAATGGAAATAAATGAAAGAAAATAAGGAAGAATAATAAAAAATGGTCAGTTTACTGAACCCATATGAGAAGTGATGCCATACAGCAAAACCAAGCAAACAGAAATGTAACTTAACATTCTGAGGCCTCATTAAAAAATGAGTTGCATCTGACAGATGTGTAGTTGTATTCATTTTGAATCTCAGCCATATGGAGGCAGAAATCCTACTAAAACAATTCTGTTTCAAGCAGTTTTATCTATGGAAATGCATCAGAAATAATGAGTCTCATTCAAAATTGAGAGGTAAAATGGGCAACTAGAGTGTTCCTATAAGTTTAAGTGAGATGCCCAACAAAGAATTGGCAGTAGGAGATAACTGTGTAGATCTTCAGCATATCATTAGGATTTCTTGTGATTTTCTACTTAGTTTTAATGAAAGATGTGTCACTGCACATTGATATTGTAGTAACTTGCTAAAATTTTCATTTTTTTTAAAAAGAAAGACATAACCCTGAATAGATTATGAGTAATGAATTTTTTATTATTGGGTACATTAGACCCAGGGATATCCCCTACCTTTCACCAAACTAATATAAACCTAATACCAACCATCTTGACCAAGTGAAGAATTCTAAGAGCTTGCAAATATCAGACAGATCTGCTTCTCAGGTTTCATTCAAACATGTAGAGGTTAAGATTTATAAGAGCACTGAGAACATTATTTCCAATAGATTTTATTTATTTACTGTGAAGAAGTAACTAGTTTAATCAGATGTTCTGCTAAATTGAACTGCTATAAAATGGCTGCTTTTTCTTCTCAAATTAGCATGGCATAAATCATTATATTAAGGAGGTTAACCTTCCTAAGACCATAGGTTACCTCTGATGAAGGGATAACAGAATTTTTGTTTTCAATCTTTTTTTGTAAACATCAACAAATAAAGCTAAATTTCTAATTAGCTAAATTTACTTTGGGGTTTTACAGACTCTTTTTAAGTTTTCAAATATATTATGATTTATAGGTTCTTTGTAAGTCATTAAATTTTTTCTATATAATATGGTATGCAGAATATATATTTATATACAAATTATGTAGTTACATTTAATGTGCATATAAAATAGAAACCACACTAAATGCTGACACTGGCACCGTAGACATAAAATAATTTTGTAGAAAAATTCTTATTTTCTTAAGTAGTGCATATGGTTTGCAAATAAAAAATATACAGTGTGGTAGTCTGTGGAGAAATAATTAAATAAATAGGGCCATTTAGCATCTACCACCGGCCAAATAGCTTATAACAAGTTCTTCAGGTTTTCTATAGTTTTGGTTTTTTTTTTTTAATTTTTTTTTTCAACGTTTATTTATTTTTGGGACAGAGAGAGACAGAGCATGAACGGGGGAGGGGTAGAGAGAGAGGGAGACACAGAATTGGAAACAGGCTCCAGGCTCTGAGCCATCAGCCCAATGCCTGACGCGGGGCTCGAACTCACGGACCGCGAGATCGTGACCTGGCTGAAGTCGGACGCTTAACCGACTGCGCCACCCAGGTGCCCCTATAGTTTTGGTTTTTTATCTGTAAAAGATCGAAAATAATAGAACCCATGTACTTGTGAAATATACATATGAAGCATTTAACACAATGCCTAGCAACAGTAAGAACTCAATAAATGTAAATTTTTAATAAATCAAATAAATCAAATAAATAAATCAAATCCATACCAGTATGTGGAATATAAGGAGACAATGACTACATCCTATATTGAATAGACAACTTAGAGCAGTAAGATTTTTTGGTAGTTTAAATGGGCAGTTTTCTATAGAATTGTCCTCTGCTTTATAAGAAAAATGATACTTAAGGGGACCTGGGTGGCTCAGTCAGTTTTAAAACTCTTGATTTCAGATTAGGTCATGATCTCACAGCTCGTGAGATCAAGCCCCATGTAGGGCTCTGTGCTGACAGCACAGAGCCTGCATGGGATTCTCTGTCTCTCTCTCTCTCTCTCTCTCTCTGTCCCTCCCTCACTTACGTGCTGTCTCATTCTCCCTCTCAAAATAAATCAATGAACATTAAAAAAAGAAAAATGATACTTAATGTTGAAACTCCAAGAGTCTTAGGTTGAAGTAAGATAAAAATGGCATAGATAATTAGTTGATTCCTGATATGGCACCTGACATGGAGGTAGTTTGTTAGTGGGGTCACTGCGTTCTGATTTTGTAAGTGGAGAAATTTTATTTTATATAGGTGAGAATAAATCATATTTTCTAGAATAAATTCGCATTAAATAAAGTGACAAGAGATAGATATGTGAATCAAAATGCCAACGTGTTAATTTTCCTTTTCAAGCAAGAAAGACTTCAACTATCTGTCGAGGGTATCAGTGGTGAATCAAATGTGTGATTTGGCAGGGGAAGAAGAAAAGGCATTAGGAAATGGGTAGTTTTAAGGAGGGACATCCTTTAGACCAGGGGAAAAAAATCTCATGAACTTTTCATGTAACACAGTAAAAGCCAACTTTCTAATTAATGGGGCACTACTTCCTGCTAAAATCAGGGTCTTTTCCCCTTACTCAGGATATGTGAAGATTGCTAAATTTGTGTTCCTTAATCTCATAGTTCATTCCTCTTTGAATACCATTGGGGCAGACTGCATTTTTCAAAGATAGATGCAATAATCTCTCCATCTCATACGCTATTCTTGCTATTCTGCCATTAAGAGGTAGAGTCTATGTCTTTATCCCCTTTAATCTGGATGAGTCCTGTGACTGCTCCAGCCAATGGAATATAGTAGAAATGATGCTGAGCTAGTTCTGGATGTAGCCCTTCATAGGCTTGGCAGTTTCTTCTTCCTGACTCTTGGAACACTGGCTTTGGGATACTTCTCTCAGAACCCAGCTACCATGCATGGGTGCTCTAGTTGCAGTCCCAGCTGAACTCCCAGCCAAGAGCCAGCATTAAATGCCAGTCCTGTGAGTGAGCTACCTTGAATGTCCCAAGTTAGATAACTAGCCCCATGTTCCACCTGACCACAAGTACTTGAAAGACCCCAATCAAGAGCTGTCCAGCTGAGGAGAGTGAAACCACAGAACTGTGAGAAATAATAATAAACTGTTGTTTTAAGTCAATAATTTTGGAATGGTATGTTATGCAGCAATAGAATTAGAAAGAATCATCTACTGTCCCTTGGTCCATCTTTTGCCTCAACTAGGTGAGGATATTGAATATGCTTTTTATTCTTTTGATTCAGTTATACATTGATTGCTTTTTTATGTTTACCTTTTGATAGAGAGAGAGAGAGAGAGAGAGAGAAGTAGAGAGAGAAAGGAGGGGCAGAGAGAGGGGGAGATAGAAGATATGAAACAGACTCTGTGCTGACAGCAGAAAGCCCGATGCAGGGCTCAATCCCACAAACCATGAAATTATGACCTGAGCTGCAGTCAGATGCTTAACCAACTAAGCCACCTAGGTGCCCCTTCACTGATAACTTTCATAAGCCCTCTTCATTCATACATACAACATATATGTTTTGCTACTATGTATCAGGTACTATCATGTTATAGATGTTGAAAATATAGAAGTGAAATATTCCTTTCCTTCACAGATCTTATATCTTTATCTTCATGAGAGACCTAGAAAATAAACAAAATAAGTAAGTAGGACTAAGAAGTAAATAAAACACAGAAGGAGAACACAAAGCATTGAGGGACAAGTGGAGCTGTGGAAGCTTTATAGGCAGGGAAATATTTCCTGAGAAAGTGAGTAAATACCTGCAGGAAGTGAGGAGCTAACCTAGTGAACAACTGAGGAACAGTGGAGTGTGCCTGGTGGAAAGAGGACAGTTCAGATAGAACACAGATGAAATTAAAAAGAGATGAAGTCAAGGGAGAGCTAATGTTGGGCCTTTTGGCTCGTAGAAAGATTTTGCCTTTCATTGTGAGTGAGATAAGAATCCACTGAAGAGTTTTACATGGAGGAATGACATAGTTAGAATTATGGTAAATAGAATCATTCTGAGTATTGTGTTGAGAATAGACAGCAAAAGGGCACAAGCAGGGAGACCAATGAGGAAACTCCTGCAATCATCCAGGTAAGAGATGATGGTGTCTTGGGTTAGGGTGGTGTTTGATGAATGTTAGGGGCCTGGGATTTGATTTTACACTACTTATACAGAAATATACTAAACTGCAACTGTTTCATAGATCCTGGCAGAAGACATGAGACTCTTGGGTCAGAGACAAAGAACTTTATTACTCATGGCATAACAAGCAGCATGAGCTTCATGTTTGTGTTGGTTTGCCTTGTCCTGCCAAGTCCCTTGAAGGCATTATGGATGGGCCCAGATGAATGCTACATAATTGGTGGGCATGTGTTGCAGCTGAGAAACATTGAGCTTAGGAAATCCATATCTTTTATACTAGTAGGCAGTAAGCAAACCTGCTCTTTGTCCTGGAGGGTGACACTGTCCCTTCCCTTTAGGTTGCTCACTCCAAATACAACCCTAAAAAATGACTCTAGTGAGGAGTGCTCAGGGCCTTGCATTCTTGGCAGACTAGGTAAGTTATACAGAGACTCTCAGATGGGTTGCCTGGCAGGTTGAGGTGAGAAATGGTCAATTCTGGATACATTTTTAAGATAAAGTTAACAAGATTTTCTGGGACTTTGATTTGTAAGATATTTTTCTAAATAACCAAGCTTTTATTAGTTTATCTTGTTTGAGAACAATTTTATCCACAAGTATTGAGAGTACCTTTTATTCACTTTCAGTACACTGCATACACCTCATCCTACCCAACTCTACACTTCAACATAATATAACTAGGTCACAACATGCTTGAATATCCTTAGATAAAAGAATAGATTAAATATCTAAATAATTTACCTTCTGTCAAAGTTGTCAACTGATAAGATATGCACTAGGTAATAAAGTTTATAAAATATGGAGAAATTATAATTTAATTTTTTTCTAACTGAAGAAAACATTCTCTAAAGAAAACTTAAGGAAATTTTTGCAAATTCTATGACTGGTACAATCAGCTTCTAGAAAGTATCCACTTTCAAACTGTGTTTTTCGTTTGTGCAAATTTCCAATTATACTCTTCTTTAGCTTTACCAGAGACTTAAACATCTGAATTTACAAGATAACACTTGTATTAGCAGGAAAAATCTTTACTTTATTAAAGAACCAAATGCACAAACTTCTGTTATATAATATACCTTCCCTTTTTTATACAATAAGGGTAATTAAAATAATGTTCAAGTTGTTGCAAGCAACATTTCAGCCAACCAAGGTTTGTTTGGATTTCCTAAATTATTTTCTCAATCTAAGTAAGTTTTTTAGTTCTCCAGATTACAATTACACATAATCAATAAAGAATGATTAATGCTCAAACTACTAGAGTATGATCAGTAGAAAGCCTAATTAATATGCTTCACTGAAACTTGTGGTACTGACAGAGAACTGTTCTCAATACTAACATTAGGGGTATTCAATGCTTTGAATATAGCACAAAGAATACTAATGTTCAGACCCTAGTCCTTGAAATTCTGATTCCAAATTGGTTTGTTTTTTTTAAGTGCTGTAGGTAGATATAAAGTTCTACCAGGACTGAGAACCACTACTCTATTGAATTCCAAAATACCACTCTCCAAATCCAGTGTTTGCTACCCAGTGTACTATGTCATTAGAAATATTGGAAATAAAATGGTTCTCACAGAGAGGTAATTCTCAAATATCCCTAGTTTTTACTTCTTTGTCTTTCTACATAAAACTTTAATTTTTTTAAATGTTTATTTATTTTTTGAGAGAGAGAGAGAGAATGCAAACAGGGAAGGGGCAGAGAGAGAGGGGGACAGAGGATCTGTGCTGACAACAGAGAGTTCAACTCTGGGCTCCATCTCACGAACCGTGAGATCATGACCTGAGCTGAAGCTGGATGCTTAATTGGCTGAGCCACCCAGGCACCCCTCTTCATAAAACTTTAATCATTTGTTTGCTTTTCTTGTTTTTTTCCTCAGGATGCCCTAAAACTTCCAAATCTAAAAACTCCTATCCATGCCAAGTGCAATATCTTCCAAATGTGAATAATGGGACCCAGACTCCATCTAGCTGGAGGAATGCCTCAAACATCTCAATACCCTGACCTGTATAATCCAAAGCCACCTTCAAGTTTTCTGCAAATTCTCAGATGCATTCATTCTTCTAGCCTCTTCAGCTTCTTGGCTTTGGTGGACTCTGCGTGAACTATGTGGATTGTGATCTGAAATTCAGTCCTTCTTTGGTGCTCACATTCACTACAATCCCTTGCATGGAGGTATACCTTACTGACCATTTTGGTAACAAAAGGAGAGAGCAAGGAGTATCACTCCTTTCCTTCCTTTTGGTAATTTACCACTCACTTCCCCCATAAAGAATGTCTTTGTTTGGAAGGACATTTCTATTCCTAAAAAAAAAAAAAATTCTGATGACAGTTGCTGTAAGAATATAAACTACATAAAAATAAATTTGAGGAAGAATTATTATCCCCTTATAGGTATCAAACAATTATTTTCTTTAAAATATTTTGTTGTGGGGCATCTTGGTGGCTCAGTTGGTTACATGTCTGACAGTTGGTTTTGACTCAGGTCATGATCTTGTAGTTCTTGAGATAGAGCCCTGTGTTAGACTCTGGGCTGACAGCACAGAGCCTGCTTGGGATTTTCCCTCTCTCTCTGCCCCTCCCCTGCTCTCTTTCTTTCTCTCAAAATAAATAAATAAACATTAAAATTTTTTTTTGCTAAGACAGAATCTTCTCTGTCTAAAAATACCTTTCAGAATTTGAAACTAGAATAATAAGTGGCAAAAAAACCCCAAACGTGGAATGTGACCACCTTCTATATAAGCAACCTAGAAGTCTTTGGAATTTTATATTTTTTTATTTCAAGGTAAACAAATTTTGATACAATCACTGTTGCCATTTGTGTAAGACTAACTACTATGACCTGGCACCAGTTACAGATATCTCTGATCTCAGTGTTTTCTGTTTCCATGATTGCTCAGGTTCTTTTAAAATTGAAATTTGATGGTTGAATAAGTAAGCTTCTAGCTTATGAATGATGGTAGAATTGAGTGGCCTGGTAAATAAGAGATCCTGTTTTACCAGAAAGAGCTCATTTATGCATGGAAGAATAAACCATTGTTAAAGAGTTAGAGTGTACAAAAATGTACTCCTGTGATAGAGAGAGAGAGAAGAGGAGGGGCAGAGAGAGGGGTACAGAGGATCTGAAGTGGGCTCTGAGCTGATAGCAGTGAGCACAGTGTGGGGCTCAAACTTGGAAACTATGAGATCATGACCTGAGCAAAAGTCAGATGCTTAACCAACTGAGCCACCAGCTGCCCCAGAAACCAGATCCCCTGGGTTCAAATCTCAGTTCTGCCACTTAACATCTGTATGATACTGGACAACTTGCTCAACCTGCTCATACTATTCTTTATCTAATATGAGGACAATGATAGTTCCCACCTCACAGAGGTATTATGAAGATTAAGTTGATACATGTAGTAATACTGAGTGTATTTTAAGAGCTAAATAATACATGTAGTATACTTACCATATTTTATGTATTATTTGACTATTATCATCAAGAAATTTCACTAATCAGGGTTGGTACCAACTGAAATTTCTGTTTATGTGGGCAGTCTGATACATCACATCCTGTCACCTCTGCAACTAATAATACCAATTAACAAAAGTGACACATTTTATTATCCAAGAAATGAAATACAATCCAATTTGTCATAGAAAATTCCCTTTTACCCATACTTTCTACGGGGAATTCACCTACTTTAAATGAAGTGGACTTTTAAACAATACAAAGAACTTGCTAAAATCAAGTGCTGCATAAGAGTAAATGGTCTGTGAGTGAGGAAAGGAGGTTTACAGATCAGCAAAGTGAATGAACTCCTCTGCACTTTGAAAATCTTGAAGAAGACATGTTTTGTCTTATATGTTTTATATGTCTTTATATTCACAATGGTAGCATGTACTTTTTGTGTTTTCTAACCACAAGTACAACAGATAATGTTACAGTCATATTTTACTCTATATTAAACATCTGGTATGAACAGAGGAAGCAAGAAAAAATGATGACTGTACTCTCAGAGTTAATTCAGGAATATTAATCCACTCTTATAATCATCTATATGTATCATGTATAATTGGCCCTTGTGCCACCAAGTGAATTCAATAACTAGCATTAAGAAAAAAAAAACACAAAAAACCTAAACCACACATTTAGTCTGGTACACGGTTATCACTTATCTCTGATGCTTTTTTGTTTGTTTGTTTGTTTTGTTTTTAAAGTGAGGTGGTTGCTTTGAATTTTTTATTATTTAGATTCAAGTTAGTTAACATATAGTGTAATATTAGTTTCAGGAGTAGAATTTAGTGATTCATCATTTACATACAATGCCCAGTGCTCATCCCAAGTGCCCTCCTTAATACCCATCACTCATTGAGCCCATCCACCCACCTCCCCTCCATCAACCCTCAGTTTGTTCTCTATATTTAAGAGTCTCTTATGGTTTGTCTCCCTCTCTGTTTTTATCTTATTTTATTTTTCCTTCCCTTTTCCTATGCTGCTTTGTAGAAACTGGTTTCACGGACTTAAGAATAAAGCTGATCAACACCCTCACTGAACTGGTGTTGAACATCAGCTTAATGGCAAATGACCAATGACAACACAATAATGCCCTCGAAGATGGGAGTGTTCCAGGGACATTGGACATGAGCTGTCAGAAGAGATACGCAGCAGTTTCAGCATTTGAGGGGAGGTGTATTAATATGTCACTGTATAAATGGCCTTTGTCAAAGAGTATCTGTGATAGGAAAAAGGGTAATCTCTAACCAGCTATTGTGGTGGAAGGCAACCACTGCCCTGTAAACCCCACTGCACCCAGGAATAAGATTCAACAGTGTTGGAAGTTTAATACCGTTTCAGACTTACAGCCACCCTTTTGTTTAAAACCAATTCTAACTTTCGGCTTCTGCCTGCTGCATTTCATGTTCCACACGGTAATTTTCTTTATTTTGCAGAACAGCATTAACTTCTATTACACTGTCACATTTTACTATGCATTAAGCATCTGGTATCAATAGACTAAACAACAAAGAAAGCAGGATTATGCTGTCAGACTTAATAATTCAGAAATATTAACCAGCTTTCATAATTATCAGTAGTTCTTCACATGTAATTGGCCCTCAATGTACATTTCGTACTTCGGCATAACTCTCTGCATACCAGTATGAGATAATAGTGCCTAATCTCTCATGTAACTAACAGAGTTAATTTGGTTAAATGAAATCAATTCATCAGCAATAACAGTTTCTTGCCACGAAAGAATTAGTTAATCACACACACAAACATACACATACACACCCTACCAAACAGCTATTTTAAAATAACACAACACACTTATTCCATATAGTAACAGATGAGGTAAGCTATTTAACCTTAAGCAAATTTGAGAAAGGAAGAAAGTAAACCATGTTCAAGAAGACCTTGCCTGTGAAGTTAATGTCTAGGGCTAGGTTTGTTGCAAGCTTCCGTGTAAGACCATTTGCTTCCTTTAATTACAACATATTTGTCATGGGGCGCCTGGGTGGCGCAGTCGGTTAAGCGTCCGACTTCAGCTCAGGTCACCATCTTGCGGTCCGTGAGTTCGAGCCCCGCGTCAGGCTCTGGGCTGATGGCTCAGAGCCTGGAGCCTGCTTCCGATTCTGTGTCTCCCTCTCTCTCTACCCCTCCCCCCTTCATGCTCTGTCTCTCTCTGTCTCAAAAATAAATAAACGTTAAAAAAAATTAAAAAAAACATATTTGTCATCTGCAAATATGTGACTCCTTACCTGTAATATTGTAAGACTGTTCAAGATCTCCTCTATACTTTGTCTTAAACAGCTTTGCTGCAATTTCGACATGTCATTAACCATGGAGGACTGAGCTGAAGCCGTAAGTACTGATCAGAAGTTCTTGTTCTCATAACACCCTTATTGGAACATTTCAACTTGGAAGTTGATCTAATGTGTTGATCCTGGACACATCTTAACACTTCGCTAATTGATATGATTTTACATGCTTCGGCACTTTCCAGGTGTCTTACCTTGCTCTCAACTGCTATTTCTTGTGATTGTCAGTATATCTGAGAGGAGCTTTTCTCTCTGGTGATTTTCTGCTATTTATGTGAAGTGGACTTTGAAACAATATTGCTAAAGAACTTGCTAAAATCAAGTGTTGCATGGGAGTAAATATTTTGTGAGTGAGGAAAGGAGGTTTACAGATCAGCAAAGTGAATGAACTCCAGTACACTGTGTTCTGTTTACTCTGTCCCTAAACAGGTTCAAAGCACTTTTGGTTGCTCTCTGTTTCTTAACTATGTTTCAGATGGATAAATCTTGCTGATGTTTGAGTTCCATATAGGGCATATGGAATGTTTCCAGTGAAGGAAGACTTCATGTGTTGAAGGAAGGATCCACTGAGTGAATTATTCAAGAGTGACTATTGTAGTGATTACTGCTCAAGAGTCTAGAATCATTGTGGATCTGCCTGTCATTCACAAGGGTATACTTAGAGGGAACTAGTATAACAAATGCTATTTCCTATCTGATTTCTCAATAGTTGGTTGCATAAACTAGCCTTTCCATCTCTACAATAAAGTTCCTAGTGAAAAGAAAAAGAGGGAAGTCTTACAGTGCAGAAGGTATGGCTTCAGACGTAAGAATGAGGAAGTAGAAGATATTTATGAGCAAGCTCTTTATTTTGGCAAATCTAACTACTAAAGCAAAGCAGAATAGTACTTTATTAAGAGAGTTACTTAACCTTTTTGAGACTCAGTTTCCTCACTTGTAAAATTAGAATAATGGCACTCAACTAACTGAGGGTTAAGTTTGTTGTGGAAAGCACTAAGCATGATACATAGAAATTGCTTAATACATTTTCAGTTTATAAACTCCTACTTTACTCGAATCCATTGAACTTTAGTGCCCAAATTAGAGGTAATTCTTTTTAACGTGCGGTGGCTAAATTAAATGATGAAGTATCACTGTGTAATATGAAATATTATGAATATTGAATTCAAAAGATTGATTTTCCTTTAAACAAGGGCTTTACAAATCTTTTTGTTTTATGAAAAGCCATTTGATTGCAGCTTAACTACATACATAATATTTCCCCAAAGAATTTAATCAACAGGGAAACATTTTAAGATGTGATTTAGAGGAAGAAACTTCAGGAATATATGTTGTAAAATAATAGTCTTAAGACTTCAGATGTAGTTCCCAGTTCATCAATGAGATGTGGTTCCTGGTGCGTCAGTGGCAACAGAACTCCTAAAAAGAAACAATAAACTTGGATGACTTATTTTAAAAATATCTTTGTTTCTGTTTCTTTCTTTAGGTTAAAAGAAACTCTTCTGAGCTCTTTCTATATGCCAGACACTGTGCTAGGGACAGAGAATACAAATACAAAATAAAGCATAGCCACTGACCTCGAGTTGATAGACATTACAGCATCTGTTTATAAAAACAATCTAAATGCAGTAATAGAAATACGCACAAGTCTTACCAGACTCGGATAAAATTAGCCTGACTTGACCAGTGCAGAAGAGGACAAGTGGATGGGAGAGGCTTCCTGACAGAGGTACTGCCTCCATTGACTCTAACAGGGGAAATGGGTAGAGATGGGGAAGGCTTTCCAGACAGAGCAGAGACTTGAGCAGAGACATGGCATGTGCAAGGTGGATGTGTGCAGGGAACTATACGTACAGGTACAGTACTCTACAAGTAGAGCATGACACTGAGAGCTAGAGCAAGACACAGGGTCACACCAAGTAGAGTTTTGTATGCCACCTCAGGAGCTTAAGTTAACCCGATAGACAGGTGAGTATTTAAGGGTTTCATCAGGGTATTCAATCAGTCAGATTTGTGTTTCAAATAAACCACTCTGACTTTTGTGTGCAGGCCAAATTGGTGATAAGATAGTGGAAGGGATACCATGTATTAACCTCAGGTGATGACAAATAAAGACAAAGACGTGATGGGGACAGTGGTAAGTTAATATCCTACCAATATACCTTCATGCATACATAGCACACATGAAAAGACATACATACACTTAGTTATTGCAGCATTATTTGTAAGCCTGGAAACAACTCTAGTGTTTTTGTTTATGTTTAATGCCCATATTTGAATATATAGGATCTTAGCAACTGCAATGAGGATGTCTGAGAGTAGATGAAGGAATCAGATAAATTGATTTCTTCGGGTTTTTTTCTAATCATCTCATGTTGAGTTCCCTCTTTCTTAACGAAAATAATGTTGCTTTGTAAAGCAAATTCTGTTAGGATGTAGTCAGAGGAAAAGCACAATACCCCTTAGCAAATTAGCCTCACATCATTATCTTAGCCTGTTGTAATAATCACATTATCTTGTGATAATCAGTAGAATCATTTACTATAAATTAAGAATAAGGCAATATAAATTAAGAATAAGGCAATATGACTGTCAACACTATTGGTAAATTTTGCTGTGAAAATTCTATCCAATATAATAAGGCAAGAAAAAATGTATAATGGGTATACATACTGCATGTTAACTGATAAATATCTTAGTTATTTTTCTTTTTGTTAAACATAAGGGAATCAACTCTAAGAACTATTAGAACTAATATGGATGTTTGATAATATGGCAGATTATGAAGTAATATAAAAATATTCAATTTACTGTTTATTAGTAATAATCACCTAAAAATAATAGGTAACAATTTGATTCCTAACAACAATCAAAATGTAAAATATTTAGGAATAAGTTAAAAAAATGTGTAGGAAATGTGTGAGAAAAACTGAAATTTCTTACTATACATGGTAAAAACAGAGTTGAATAAATTGAGTGAAATATAAAGTTTCTGAATTAGAGGATTTACTATTTTAATATGCATATTTCACCCCCAAATTAATCACAGTCATGTGAACATAATGAGGATACTAATGGGGGAGATTTTAGAATGTAACACAATTATTATAATTTTTTGGTAAGCAAAACCATGCTTGAAACTGCCAAGTAATCTTAAAATAAGGTGCATTAGGAGTACTTTTCCTAAAACATAGCATTTACTATGAAGCAGTGATAATTCCACTGCTTATTTTTCCTTGCTGGTATTGCAATAGGGAGACAAATCAATCGAGCAGTATTTATAGGTGTGTGTCAATGAACTCCAGCACTGTAAGTTGGGTAAAGGTATTAGGATGTTCAAGATGTGTAATTTACTGATACACATTGTGAATTTCTTAGGAAGTTGCTTTACACACTCATTCTCAGGCTTATTAGACCTCAGAATTCTTTTCAAAATACATCTTGCAAGAAAAAGCTTCTTACAAATTTGAGGAAAGCTGAAAGAGAAACAGATATATATTTGTACAGTTAAGCCTTGAACCATGTGGGGGGATAAGGATGCCAATTCCCATGCAGTAAAAAATCCATGTATAGCTTCTGACTCCCCCAAAACTACTAATAGCCTACTATTGACCAGAAACCTTACTGATAACATAAAGTCAACTAACACATATTTTGTATGTTATGTGTATTGTATACTGTAGTCTTACAGTCAAGTAAACTAAAGAAAATGTTATTAAGAAAATCCTAAGGAAGAAAAAAATACATTTATAGTACTTTACTATATATACTGAAAAAATTCATGCATAAGTGGACCCTCACAGTTTAAACCCATTGTTGTTCAAGGGTCAACTATATAATACTTTAAAGTTCCATAAGGGATACCTCAATTCATTTTGGAGAGGATAGAATCAATAAATGGAATTTAGACAAATGGGTAAAATTTGGAAATAAATTTCTGATGTTTTACATTCAAATTTAAAATCTGAAACCCTGGGGCACCTGGGTGGCTCAGTTGGTTAAGCATCTGACTCTTGATTTTGGCTTAGGTCATGACCTCACAGTCATGAATTCGAGCCCTGTGTCAGGGCTTTCTAAGATTGGCCAAAATTAAACATATATTTTGTATTTGCAATTATAATTTGCAGTCAAATTAGTGTAGCAAGAACCGCCATGTTGCTTGAGTGCAGGAAATCCAGTCTTCCACCAGGGTTGTCATGCCATGTATCTTTAGTAATCCCCAGGGAATGTGTAAATGTTCCAAAAATTGGTTCTGTGAGTCACCTACCCCCAGCCAGTGTCTCACTCTGGACCACTGCTCCATACCACTGCTGGCCTTCTCCTGCTCCCTTTAAGTCACTTTATCCTAAATGAGGAAACAAATTACTGTTAATTCATCTCAGACTACATGAGAACCAACTATACTACTTAACAAGATATACTTGAGGCTGAGGAATGCCAAGTGGGTATTGCAATGCGGAAAACATGCAAACATTACCTATTAGATAGGACTCTCAAGATTCAGAAGCTTGGCTTCTCTACCAGGAGTAGCCTACTGGCAGCTTTTCTCTTTTTTTATTTTATTTTTTATTTTTTAAAATTTATATCCAAATTAGTTAGCATATAGTGAAACAATGATTTCAGGAGGAGATTTCTTAATGCCCCTTACCCATTTAGCCCATCCCCCCTCCCACAATCCCTCCAGTAACCCTCAGTTTGTTCTCCATATTTATGAGTCTCTTCTGTTTTGTCCCCCTCCCTCTTTTTATATTGTTTTTGTTTCCCTTCCCTTATGTGCATCTGTTTTGTCTCTTAAAGTCCTCATAGGAGTGAAGTCATATGATTTTTGTCTTTCTCTGACTAATTTCACTTAGCATAATACCCTCTCCTGTATCCCGTGGATAAATGCCTAGTAGTGCAATTGCTGGGTCGTAGGGTAGTTCTACTTTTAGTTTTTTGAGGAACCTCTATACTGCTTTCCAGAGTGGCTGCACCAGCTTGCATTCCCACCAACAATGCAAAAGAGATCCTCTTTCTCCACATCCTCGCCAACATCTATTGTTGCCTGAGTTGTTCATGTTAGCCATTCTGACAGGTGTAAGGTGGTATCTCATGGTGGTTTTGATTTGTATTTCCCTGATGATGAGTGATGTTGAGCATTTTTTCACGTGTCGGTTGGCCATCTGGATGTCTTCCTTGGAGAAGTGTCTATTCATGTCTTTTCTGGCAGCTTTTCTCCTTAATCTTAGGTGTCACCATGTCTCTAAGTTCTGGGTCACTGCGTAGCAGCAGTATTCTTGAGCATAACTCTCCTATCCAAGGCCCATTCTCTAAAGACAAGGAGAATAGAATTGTTCTTACTTTGCATAATCAAAGGGCCAATTAATTTTTTCTTCTTGAAACAAAAGAACATTCTGTTCTCAAAGGCATTTTATGCCATGCTTTAATTAACTTGTCTGTGTTTGCATCTATATTATTTATGGAAAGAAGTGTAGTACAGTGGCCAGGAGTGTGGGTTTGAATCTTGTCTTTGCCTCTTCTTACCTAAATGGCCTTGAGCAGGTGACATAATTTCTCTGAGCTTTCGTTTTTTTTTTATAACACAGAATTAATAACATCTACCTTTTGGTTGTTATAAGGATTAAATAAAATAAGGTACATAGAGAGAATGTTTCAATAAATGGCAAGTATCATAACAACACTATTTATTTATTTATTTATTTATTCATTCATTCATTCATTTAAATTTAAGTCCAAGTTAGTTAATATATAGTGTAATAATGATTTTAGGAGTAGAATTTAGTGACTCATCACTTATGTATAATACCCAGTGCTCATCCCAACAAGTGCCCTCCTTAATGCCAATCACCCATTTAACCCATTCCTCTACCCATTACACCTCCAGGAACCCTCAGTTTGTTCTCTGTATTTAAGAGTCTCTTGTGGTTTGCTTCCCTCTCTGTTTCTATCTTATTTTTCCTTCCCTTCCCCTATATTCATCTTTTTAGTTTCTTAAATTCCACATATGAGTGAAATCATATATTTATTTTTCTCTGATTTCACTAACCATAATACATTCTAGTTCCAAACATGTTGTTGCAAATGGCAAGATTTCATAATTTTTGATCACTGAGTAATATTCCATTGTGTGTGTGTGTGTGTGTGTGTGTGTGTGTGTGTGTGTGTTACATCTTCTTTATCTATTCATTAGTCGATGGACATTTGGGCTCTTTCCATAATTTGGCTATTGTCAATAGTGCTGCTATAAACATTGGCAGTGTTCTTTAAATGAGCATACACTGACAAGCAGCACATTTGAGTTTGAACATGAATCAAGTTGGAGCATGAATTCTGATTCTAGAGGTAGGAAAAGGATAATTCAATAATTTATTAATTCAACAAATCTTCACCTTATTTTGTACTTTTTTTCTCTAAACACTAAATACAGGCTAAGTGGGGAAAATTAGAAAACTTTCAGAACAAGAGCACAAGCAGAGACTAACTTACAAATATTACCTGTATTTTTGCCCCACCAAAATAACCACTGAGAACATTTTAGTGACTCCTTTTTTCTTTTTCTCTATCTTTATGCTTCTGTTGCTATCTCTACCTATCAATCAGTCGGGTTGTCAGCAGAAAATAGACAGCACACTCACATTGGGACAATTTGAGGAGAGTTTCTAAAGAGATTATTTACAAAGATGATGTAGGTTGGCTGTAAGGAAAACAGAATGGGCAGCACAGACAGCAGGAACTTGTTAGTGCCTGGAAGCCTAAGGTGGTAATGGGAGCAGAAGATTCCTGTGACCTGAAGGTGGAGAACAGTGTGAAGATAGATGGTTGGCCTTTTGGTGGAAAGATACAATAGGCCCAGAATGGCTTTACAAGGATGAACATGGGGGATTCAACTCTTACACCTCCTTGGCCTCCCACTACTGTCAACTACCTGCCAGTGCTCCTCTTGGACCAACCCAGCTGGAAGCCAGACTGTCACTATTCACACCACAGAGCCTCCTGGATGGATACAGAGCTAGAGGGTGACTTTAAAATATTGAGAGAATAAGGACCCTTTGGGGGAATGAGGAGTGAATTACTAATAATGCCGATAATCCCATGACACTAAGCATATACTGAATGTCACAGGCAAACCAGACTATATTGTCACCCTGTGGAGTAAAGTCAAAAATAAATCTGGAGGGGAAATGGAAGATATGAAGCTTTTCCTCTCTGTGTGTGTCTTTCTTCCCCTCCCTTCCTCCCTCTTTTTCTCACACATGCACACACTCTTCTCTGTAATTTTATCTTAATACACAAATTTTACATACTCTTAAGTTTAGGTGTCCATTATGAATCACTATCTGTATAATGCATGATTTTCTAAAATATAATTTTAACTGTACAATATTCTGTATCATGGTTGTACCAAAATTGACCTCATCTTTGGAGCTTAGGCAATTTCTGATTTTTCCATCATAATGCTGTGATGAACATCACTGAACATAAATCATTGTATACCTCGAATTATTTGATAACTATTACTTGAGCACCTAGTACTATGTGCTACCCACTGAAGATACAAAGATGAGTACAACATAGTTCCTGTAGGTTATAGTCTATTGGTGGAGACAACTTCCAACAGCAGGCTCACCAGAGAAAATACAGGACTTTATACTAAGCAAAGCTGCCATCTCCTGTGAGGTGGAGAGCAAGAACAGAGTCACAGACATTGTCTTTGCCTCTACTAGCAGGTATTATCCTTCCTAGGCTTCATGTGGTTCTGGATTCTATTCTATGGGAGCTATTCTTCCTGCCCATAGCTCCTTCATTCCATCCAGGGGTCACCAGACTATAGTGGGAGTTGGGATGTCTTCCTTTTTTCCAGTTCCCTTCCCTAAGTGGAGAAGGAAGTTAAGTGGACAGGCTTGGCTATCCTGGTCCCTTCTGGCCCTGCACTAAGGAAAGGAGTATTTCTTCCCACCATCCCAGCAGATGGTGTTTGGAATCAGAAACCCAGAACAAAATAGTGTCCAAGGAAACACTGTTGCTTGAAGCTAGATGTGACAAGGAGTTGGGGAGGGGGGGGGGTGTGAATTACAGAGTGGTAGACCAGGGGCTGAGGGGATCAACTGGACAAATTTGAGGACAAGCATGTAGAAAAAGGTGAATAGGGCCATTGTTTTGGAAAGTTTGAGAGACCTTGGGTTGGGCTTATTGTCAGGCTGTTTGTGAATGAGGCGAACTGAATTCAACTTGCAGAGCCCCAGAGGGAGGCCTGGAACCAGACTCTACACATCGATAGCGCTGCCCAGCGATACTCGATAGCGCTGCCCAGCGATACAATGTTTGTTAGCCTAAAGAGATTTGCTTTCATTTCTTGCTTCCCTCCCTGACTTCATTGCATCATTTCTTGCCCTTGTTCACTCATTTCCCTCTGATTTTCCTCTAACTTGCTGCCTGCCCCCCATCTTCCAATCTGGATTTGTGCTCTGCTTCTGCCTAGAGTGCTCTTCCTCCAGATCTTGGCATAGCTGGCTCTTTACCCTACAGGTCCAACTCGAACCCTATTTCTAAGAGAGACATAGCTCTTTCCCTATGTCTCAATTCAGTTTAGTTTCCCCTAGACACTCTATCCCAGTACCTTGTGTCATTTTCCAAGTAGACCCTGTCAGCTACTGAAATTTCCTGGCTTATCTGAGGACTTGTTTATCAGGTATCTTCCCTAATGTATATCTCAGCCCTACTGAGGGCTCACCTATCTTGCTGTTGCTCTCTCTCTCATGCATGGAAGGTGGCCTGGTGCATACATACATCATGCTCAGTATCTATCTCTGGATGGATGAATATGTAGTGATTTTGCTGCTGAGTCCCTTGGTCTCAGAGCCAGTTATTTTGTTCCCACTCTTAGAAATATATAGGTCTTCTACAGAAGGATTTCTTTAATTAGGTAAGCATGTCTTTTAATGATGTTAGTGTAACACAAAATTTTCTTTATATGGTGTAATTAATTCCAAAGGAAAGCTAATAAATAGAAAACTGTCCTATTTTCTTCAGGATATTGATTTATTGTCTTTCCATATATAAAATAATGACACTTTTCGGGAACCGGGATAACTTCTCCCAGACACACTATTTGCCTTGGAAGTGTAGCTTGGGTCAATCCAATATGGGTATAATTTCAAATATCAATTTTCTAATTTATGAGGAAGTTTTTTATTTTAAATATTAAGGGTTTTTGGCATCTTTTCCCCCCATCCTTCCTATTTCATAGCAAGTGGAACAAGGCAAGCAGCCAAAAGCAAGATGATTTAAAAACATCCTGAGTTGAGTTTACATGGTTAGTTTTTCTTAGTCCAAAAATAATGTGAAATGTTATTCTGAAAGCAGAAGTCACTCAGAGACCATTTATTTATCGATTCTATATAGATGTTCATACTTCCAGATAGATAAGTATTGGACAGCATTTATATAATTAGCAATTATAAAAAATTGAGAATTTTAATAAAAATACAACTCCTAGAATAATTTCATAGCAATATGAAACAGAATGGACTTTTTCCCTTTGCCACCTTGTCTTATTTCAGCTAGAGGTTGATTGTTTAAAGACCAATGATGAGTTGTGTCCTTGCCTTAATTCTTAACTAATTGAATTCCAGAAAAACATAATATAATATATAAATATGGGATGAATACTTTCAGCCTGCCATATTTATAGGTAAGTATATCTTCAGTTTTTGAAGGACAGATGCTTTTGATGCTTTTATAAAGGGAGCTGGGGTGTTCTGTTCTAATGCACTCAAACTCGATCTCATCACGGATCTTTGTACCATTCTCTAAGGCCACTGCACATCTGGACGATGGTGATGAGGAGTGCTGACATATCTCGGACTCTTCTCTATCTTTCCCCTTTTATATACCTCTTCATGTTTTTAAGAACCATGCAGATGTAACTGTAAAATCTTTACTCTAACGAGAGAGCCGAGAGCTTGGGAGAACCCACCTGGAAAATCCTCTTATTTTTAATATCTTTCCTGCTTTCTTTATAGAAAGCTTATAGGTTAGGGAGAACTTAGTGAAAGTGATAGAGAACTATAAAAATAGAGAAAATAGGGCAGCAACAAATCATAATAAAAATACCAAGTGGGAAGGAAGAAGGAGTAAAAAATCTAAGAATACTATGCATATCTCTGTTGGGAAATGTTAGTACATTCAGAAGAATCAGTGACCTATTTTTAAAATCACTAGATGGTGAGATTCGTTTATCTTAGATGTTAGGAACTTTGGCCTTGGTAATGACAGGACAGACTTTTGTTGCTAAGAACAGGAGCACATGAGAAAACCTTTAGGGAAGTTACTGTTGTTCAAAATCTATAGACTAAGGTAAGCTGAGATTTCATGGCATTCTTTCTTCATTTTTCTCCTTAGCTATTGAAAGGCGTAAATTCTTTTCTTGTGAATTCAAACTGTAGGGAGTCTTAGTTATGATCTCCTAGCTAAGTTTAAGTAAGTACGTAAGAAGAACCTGAAGAAAGATACAACCTAAACCTTAGTCTACTAGGTTTAAGATACCTGGAAAGGATTTTAATTATTAAATTCATTCATTTCTTCCCTAACATAGCTGCTAAGAACACCAGCCTTGGCGTCAGAATGTCTAGGCATGAATCTTTATCATTTCCAAGCTCGTGCCAAGAAGTTACCCAGCCTTTCTGACCTGTTTCCTTGTCTGTAAAAGGGAGATCATAAAATCCACTTCAAAAGCTGCTGTGAAGATTCAATTAGTTGCACTTTGCTTAGAAAACAATTTGCAGTTAGGGGCGCCTGGGTGGCGCAGTCGGTTAAGCGTCCGACTTCAGCCAGGTCACGATCTCGCGGTCCGTGAGTTCGAGCCCCGCGTCGGGCTCTGGGCAGATGGCTCAGAGCCTGGAGCCTGTTTCCGATTCTGTGTCTCCCTCTCTCTCTGCCCCTCCCCCGTTCATGCTCTGTCTCTCTCTGTCTCAAAAATAAATAAACGTTGGAAAAAAAAAATTTGCAGTTAGAAAGCACTTAATAAATGCTAGATGACAAATATCAGATGATATTATATTTATTATTTAGTTAATATTTACACATTATTATAAATATAATATAATATAATATATTAATTATAATAACATAATAATATAATATATATTATTAATATTATTAATATTAATGTTATTAATATTGATAATATAATAACAAAATAATATATAAAATAATATAAATATAAATATAAATATAAATGAAATATTATTATATCTAATCTTATTTATTTTTTTAATCAGAGGTAAATATCACCATTACTTTCTGCTATTTGTTAAAAATGTTTTTGGTCAGACTTTCTACCAGAAGATGGGAATAAAAGATGAAGATGATGGTATCTTTCATCTGTTCCCTACCTTCTGGGAGTTCAGTGTAGAACAGGGGTTCTTAAATCGGATTCCATAGATGGGTATCAGGGTACATAAATTCTATGTAGAAATTTGGAGGAAAAAATTTTGCTTCCAACCCTATGCAAAAATTGGGATGAGATTTTTTTTTCACCTGGGAGAGGATTTCCAGCTTCATCAGATTATTGTGGAGCCAGTGATCCCAAACAAAGGAAAGACCATCGGTCTGTAAAAATGATTTCATTACAGATTAGAGGGGCCTGCGAGCCTTCTCCCAGACCAAGATTGAGGCGGCAGCTGATGGGCCTGGAGGCATCATGGAAAATTAGGGATTCTTTAGAGCTCATGTACTATTTTATCACAAAATTCTTTCATTTCTTGACTTTCTTCAGAAAACCCCTAACATATTTTTAACCAGGTATGCCTACACCAATGAAAGAGGAATTGAGACTAAAAAATTCAGCAGAAGTGTTTTCAGTTCATACGAAAGATTTTTCTGAGTCTTCTGCAGAGCATCATCTAACGTCCTTCCTGCTCTGTGCATGATCTGATGACCTGTTGTTGTCACCCCCTACTAGGTTGTGAGTTCCCCGAGGGCAAGAATGGAGCAGTAATATCCTTCAAGCCCCAGTATCTAGCACAGGGTCCCCTGAACGGTGAATGGTCAATAAAAATTTTGGGTCTCAACTGTACTCTAACTGAACTAAGGTGTATATGCAGATCCATATATGCATTTCTTGTAAAAGAAGCAGGATTAAATCTAGGAAATATTTTGCTTTCTGTGTCACCAGAACCAAACCCACTGAGACAAATTTAGTTTAAAGAGGCTCCTTAATAGCTAATGATTTTGACATTTTTAAAAAAATTCTCCAGTCTCCATTTGACTGTATGCAATGAGTGATAGACTGAAAGCAGGACTAGGTGGTATGTGAAAGGAAAAGGAAGGGTCTCAATGCCTTGTGAGAAAAGAGGACTAATCAAAGGGAGAGGGAGGGAGTCAGAGAGGAGAAACTGCCATTTAAGGAGCTGTGTCACTGTCCTCAGCAGTCTGTTGCTGAAAGAAGAGTTTGCAACTCAGGATTTTTGTGGTTTCAGTCTATGCACAACACTGGCCTTCTAGTGAAATATTTGTTCATGGAAATGATTAACATTGCATTTTATGTGTTTACTTTGAAAGCATAATCATAATGGTAGAACATGTCCTGGATAACTTCGCAGTGGTCTTCACTTGCCCTAGGGTTTCAACCTCCCAAGGAATTTTTAGATATCCCGGGAGAGTACTTCCTAAAACACAAACAAACAAAATTTAATTCTCTTTTAAAATGCAACGCAAAAGATAGAGATAGAAAATAAACAACTGAAACCTTTCTACAACCCCAAACTGGGGGTTGGGGGGTTGATGGAAGGTCCTCTGTGAGGTGTTTAGGCCTGGACGAGGAGAATCAGCTTCTCTTCAGCTGGATATGAGTGTTAGGTATCATCTGTCAATGCTGTGTCTGCAACACACTTCCCATTGCAGCCAAACACACATTAGACCTCACAGGGAGAAACATCTGGTTTAAAAGATCCAGATGATCGGGAACCAATGTTCTCCTTGATCCTGCCTAATGTAAAGACCACAATATGGTGTTTGGAAGTTCCCTCAGATCTGATGGTATGATATCTTCATTCTCACTTCCTTAATTCAGGCCACTGGTATTTCTTGCCTGGTTCAGGCCTAGAACTCCAAATTAGTCTCCTTCTCCGGCCCCAAATGATCTGCTGTCTTTTTATACTGCACTGGCAAATTCCCTAGCTACACAAAACTGCCTTTAGTTTCCTTGATCTCTCTGTCCCCAGGGCCTGTGTGTACGCTGTTCTTTGTCTGAAAACCTCTTCATCCCCCTTCTTTCTTCTCCATTTTACAGACCATCCCTGTAGACCTCCCTTCACTTGAATATGAAATCATCATTAAGTTCTTGCTTCTCCTGGAAGCTGACCCCAAACACTCCCTTACCCCATGTCTGAGGTTGGTGCTCTCCCTAGGTTTTGCCATGGCACTATAAGCCATCCTCAAACTTATATCCACATTTCTAACTGTCTGCTCACCAGACAATAGATTCACAAGGCAGTGAAGTGTGGGTCTTACTAATCAATACATCCCAAGTCCAGTAAGTTCTGAATAATTATCTCATAAGGGAATGGGGGAACAGGTGACTGTGTCAAGGTTTAAGAATGTGTTTGTTATAATTATCTTTGCAGTCTTTGTGTTCATGGATCAAAATGCACATAGCTCCTAAACACATTTCTCTCTCTCTTCTCACCTTCTCTATATATGATATTATATATATTATTATATATTATATTATATATTACAATATCAAATATATTATAGATTTTATATATATAATTTTCAAATGGGGACTGAGGAGAAAAACCTTTAATTCAATCAAGATGCTGTCAGAGGAGTTTATAAATCATTTTCTACAGTTATGATAAGAGAAAGATGAACACAAAGTGCTCTGTAAATAGAGTAATATCTGTTGCCCTAGAATAATTCTTAGCAACACCCTTTTTTATTTTCAAAAGTTTCCTAAGTTTTACAATAAATTATAAGGTTATTCTCTTTCTAAATATTTTGGTAATAAAGAGGAGAGAAAGAAGAATTACACACACACACACACACACACACACACACAGAACATTTGGAGCTTTTTCTGTATTTCTGAAAATAGAACATGCAAAGAAAGTCACTGACACACCCCAATCCTAGTTTGTCAATGATAAAAATTTAAATTTACTCAGAACTTTGCACAGTCACGATTGATAATAAAAGGGAAGGAAGTGATTATGTTAGAACTTCTGAAGAAGTTACTCTTAGTCTTTATTAGTTACTCAGTGATAAACACTTATGAATTCCTTTTACTTGGGGAAGTAAGATTATTTTTAATTAACAGTAGAGACTAATGTTTCCCACAGTTCTTTTCAAGAGCCTAAAAATTAAGTCTTGTTATCTTAGATTGCCTTTTGTTTCTCATCCTTTCTTTTGATTGCAGTTGATTGTTAATTAGAAAAAAAAATAAATTGATACAACACAATGAATGTATAATAACTAAGTGGCTTTTTGAGAATGTCCTTGCTGGTATACATATTAAAACACAATTCTGAGAATGCCACATTCCCTTACCAAAACTGTTTGAATTCATTAAATATTAGAAATGCAGGAGGATTAATTTAAGTCAAGAAACAAAACACTGACTTTTTGGAAAAATGAAAGGTTTCATTTCTATAAGGTCTATTAACCCTTTGCAATGTGCTCCTTTGTTGTATCTTTAATTAAAAATTATTCCATTTGAAGAGAGCATCTGTCTTTATAATATGGCTAAAAAGTACTCTAAATTGGGGGCTTTTTTCATAGAGAAAGTTAACTATGTAATGGATAGCTCAAGCTGAGTAAGATTAACCCAAGGAGAATTAAAGACTATGTTTTATCTTGCTTGAATTATCCCCTAGTCTTGAAATTGCCATCCAGATCTTGACCAATGAAGCCATGAACACTACATGGTTCTCTCTTCCTAGGACCGACAATGTGGCCGTCCCATTTCTCTCTCTTTCACTGCTCCCTCTTAACCAACAGTTGAGCCACAGTATAAAAAATCTTGTCCACAAACTATTAGTTGTTTCCTCTGCTAACCTGTCTTGTATTCTTCTACTGCCCCTCCATATTGCTCTAATTGGAAGAGGTATAAGACCAAATCCATACTTTCCTCTATGAACTACGTACATTAGCCATTGCCTTCCTTAGCTTCCCTCATTGTTTTGCAGGTGGAACCTGTTTCACCTAGCTCTTGAGCTGGTCAGAATCAGTGTCAATGGCATATTACCAGGCTCTTATACCCCTGTAAGCCTGGTACCTATTAAGCTGGGGTGAATCCCAGTTACCCATGAATTCACCAAGTTTGATCATCCCCAAATCTTGCGGTATTTGTCCAGACTGGGATTCTTCCTGTGTTTCCTGGTTACCATTCTATTTCCTTGATTGGGATTTGAACTTGAACAGTAGTTTTGCCAGGCTGAAACTCTGATATTCTGCCTAACTCATGTCACTTTCTCCCCCAGGTCCCCTTAAAATCCTGATCCTTTGTTGGCATCCTGCCCCATATGACAAGCACAGCCACCATGGTATGATGTTGAGCAGTGCCCCCACTTTGGAACTTCTGTTCCCATGCTCCACTCACAGTTGCCAATCTTTTGAATAATATGTTTGCTTGATCACAATCAAACTTGGTTTTGTCATGCTGAGACCCCTTCTTGAGGGTCAATTTTACACGCAGCTCAGCTCTAAAAAGATAGACCCTACTTCCTCCTCATCCCATCTGGCTCTCTACTGATGTCCTAGCATGTTCTTCTGCCAAGGCCTCTTAGGTTAGGACCCCAATAAAACTGTACATCTTGTTCAATTCAACACATCATTGATTACTTCCCTTGTTTGAGCATATTGAGAAGAGGGATATGGGGATGAAAAATGACACAGTCTCAGCCCTCCAAAAATTTATGGCACGTGTGCAAAACAGACACTTAAAGAGGTAATTTTAATGTATTTCAAATAAGAAAGAGATTTACCTACCAACTTGCCAACTGCAGTGTAAGCACTTGAGTAATGCTTATTAAATTGTACTTTGACATGAACAGTCTTTGTTCCTTCTCTAAACATCACTCCCAATCCCCTCTCTACACCATATCCTTTTCCCAGCTAATATCCCTTACGTATTTATTTAGTCATCAGAAAGCCACACCCTGATTTCTGCATTTTTTCCACAATTGTATCTAGGTAACATAATCTCTTTGAGAGGGATAATTTCCTCTTCCTTCTATAAAATCTTTCAATGTTTAATTAGTGGAAAATAACCAAATAAATTGCTGTTTAGTGAGGGCATTTCTATTAGATGACATAAGAGTCATTTATTTATTTTTTTATCAGCAAGGAAAGTTTTTAATTAGGTGACATTCACTATTATTAACATTTATCAAGTACCCACAGAGTACTAAGAAGTCTCAGAACAAATGCAAAGGCAGGGTTCCTTCCTGTCATATTTACAATGAGATAAGAAGTATATGTAATGATTCTCAAATTTTATATCTTAAGCTCTTTCCTCCCTTTATTATGATTATATTTCATAGACTGATTTCCTTCATACCTTAAAATCATTCATGATATCCATCTCTTAGCATTATAGCTTGTTCAAGGAGGGGTTGTATCCCTAGTACCAAATATGACCAAGAAATAGTTGTATAATTTATGTTACTGAGAATTGGTATTCTCCTACATTTCCAAAGTTCTTTTATTTATATTATCTTTTTTTTAAATCTATTTTTGAGAGAGAGAAGCAGACACACAGAGTGTGAGCAGGGGCGGGGGCAGAGAGAGAGGGAGATGCAGAATCTGAAGCAGGTTCTAGGCTCTTAGCTGACAGCACAGAGCCCAACACGGGGCTCAAACTCACAAACTGTGAGATTATGGCCTGAGCTGAAGTTGGACACTTGACCAACTGAGCCACCCAGGTGCCCCTATTTTTATTATCTTTTTAAGCAACATTTCTACATACTTACGTAGCTCTTAGTATATGCTGGACACTATTCTAGAGCTTTGCAACTTGTTTAATCCTCACTCAAACCCATGAGGGAGGCAGTCCCCAGTTTATAAGCCAGGAAAGCAAAGTACTGAGGTTAAATTGTATGGCAAGTGCTGGAGCCATTTCCAGTTGGTGGTGATGTGGAGTCCATGTTCTCAACCACAACACCAAGCTGCCTCTCCACAGGTGACTTTAGACACTGCAGTCCTCATTAGCACCTCCAGGAAAGAGTTATGTAAGAGACACTTACTGCAATGCATTCCCTGTCCACAACCTCATTTCTGAGAGCAGTGTACTCCACATAACTCCTAATGAAGCAACAGGCTTCTCCTTGATGCCATCTCTATGTGGTGATGGCCTCATTAACCACAGCTGAATAGATCAGTGTTGAACACACGACTCCACCTGGACCAATCAGGTTCTCCCTCCTTGGAATCTGGAATCAGAACACCATCTGCACCAGAGACTAAAGCTGTGTAGAGACAAGGTTGGCATAGCCATTTCCTGCAGTGCATGGCCATGTCTTCTCTTCATATCACATGCACCGCTGCCGAGAAAAGCAAAGACTTCGTGGTCTCATAGAGATGGAGAGAATGACTTTGATTTCTGTTTTCTAGTGCCTGGCTTGAGTTCACTTTAAGATCGGTCTGCTCCTCCTGCCTTGGCTCTATTGGGTATTACTGTGTCAGGATTTCTATTCATTAGAACCAAGGTTGTCAAGTTGTGGGAAGCTACAAGTCACAGTGGTCTTGGTACTTGTTGGAAGAGCCAAGCTGTAGACAAGGTTACTCATCATTTATTACCATTATCACTTTCATCCTCACCATTCTTCCTTCCCAAGTTTACCTATAAAAATAAAACTATTTCTGGAAAGGGGGGGTACTTTAATGTTATTAGTGAACATTTCAGTAAAGTTTTGTTAACAAGTAGTTAAAAGTGAAGTTATTGGGTGTAACTCAAAAGATTGATGACCTCAGGGGGGGTTAAAAAAAAGGGGAAAGAAGGGTTCAGCTGCAGAGCGGGCCAAAAATGAAGTTGGATAAAGTCACATTTCTGTGCAGGATTGGCGTGACTTAGCTTTTGAAACACACAATTCTCTAATGTAGAAGGTAACCAAGGTTCAGGATTTGAATTCTGCACATACTGACATCCCATCTTTTTTCTCCTTTTCAGTTGTGTCATTAGTCCAGAGATGGTTTTATAATTTTATGTGCGAGTTCACAGATGGAAAATATGAATAATCTCGTAATTAGTGTGGTCATAACTGAATAGTTTCTCACTAGGCTGTTCTGGAATCTCTATGAGCAACCAGCCCCCATATAGACATATTCCTTACTTTCTTTGAAAATGAAATCAGGAGATTTAAGGCCTTCTTCAGTTGAGGCCCTCTTGGTGCTCTGACATCGTAATGAAAGATTCAATTCAGGAAAATCTTTTTTCTTAGCATTTATCATAGCATCAAAGAAATCTTTAAAGACTAATACTTCTGCCTGTGGAGAAGAAAGCACAGACTTCTTTGAGTAATCATTAGGTGCTATTATGGAATCACATTACTGGGGAAGGGTTTTAGAGAAATATAGGACTAAAGGTTGTCATTTTTGGAACTGGGGAACTGGGTGAAAACTGAGACATAGCATTTCAATGTTTTTTAGTGTTATTTAAAAAATATTCATTACCCATGAAAAAATTATAAGACAATGCATTAGGTTATCAGTGTCAATAAACTATTTTTAGGCCTTTAGGGAACAAGTGAGGTATCTTTTGTAGGGATTTAAGGTCTGTGCTAACAAGGGTATAAATGAGAACCAATATGCATTGGACTATATGTTTCTTTAAACTTTGTGTTTTTTACGAAATAAACTGAAGACACAGTTTTATTTTCTATTTTCTTTTAAAAAAGTATAATAGGCTGAGTTAAGGGAACCAAGAAAAAAGTTAAACAGTGAAGACTATTTTGTAATTTAAGAAAATATTTGGTAGCCTGCAGTTTTTCCATAATGTCACATATTACTTAGGGGCTATAGGCCCGATTTGCTTCTGCCCATAGCTAATATTAATCAACATTTTAACAGAATACTCTCTTTGTGAAATCATCTTATGGCACTACTTTCAACATCAGCGTCTATCACAAAATACATTTCAACTGTTTTGCAAACAAACTTTCTTCCAATTAATAATTAAACAGAGGAACAGCTTGCGGTATATGCTTGGAACTAACTTTACTATATATAGTTGGAAATGACAAGCACACATGAAGATGCGACTGAAGCCGGGTAACATTTAAATATTCAGTTTTTCCTCTGTTACCTTGACTAGAGTAAAGTTAGTTCCCAAGGTAAAAACTAAGTGGTCTGCCGGCATATGGTATAACCTCCATTTGAGTGCTAAAAGCTGGATACTGTTTTTGTGAAACAGATGTTGTTGAGTGCAGCAATGCACAACTGACTCTAGCTAACAGCTGGGAATCCTTCGTGACCCATATAGCGAGAAATAAACATGGTCCTATGCTTGGCAAAAGTGTAAGAAAGCAAATTTCCATTTGTTAAGAGCTTATCAAAATGAAGAATAAATGTTTTTAGCCATAAACTGATTTTATTCACCAGAGTAATCTTTCCAGCAGCTTATGTGATGGCCTCATAATATTACAGGCACCCTTTGCCAGATGAAGGCTGCAGTTGCACTGACATATAGTACAGATGGAAAATAAACATCTGCCTCAATCAGGAGAGAAGACCAAGGACAAGGTTGACGAATATTATCTGGCATGACTATCTTTGCAGGGAAGCATATAAATGCTACAGGACCCAAACCACTGGCATCGTCTGGTGTTGTCCTTATGTGGTTACTGACCATGAAGAGAGATGATTAGTATGCACTCTCCAAGGAGGAGCAGTGCAGATGCTCAGGATGATATGATTCCAACTCTCTAGGATCTGCCTTGCTGTAGCCACACCATGCGAGTCACAGAGCGATTCCATTTTCTTTCTTTTTTTTTTTTTTTTCATGCTTCGGCTGCATTTATTGACTACAAAGTTTCCATTCTTGTTGTTGAATGCTCTGAATAAGGGGAGGAAGGGAATAAGAAGAGGAACTAATTTGGAAAAGATGAAAAACATCTTTTTTTTTTCTTATAGTTGTGGGAAAATGTCAACAAAGCCTCCGATTCCAAGTCCAATTCAAATACTTTTCTTCAGAAGAGGAATAAACCTCAACATTTTGATTGTGTAACACTACATTTTATTACATGGTCCAACTTCACCTTTGGCAAAATCCGAGTGGGATAACATATGTTCTGTGAGAAAGGCGTGCACACACAAACGGATACACACACGTCCCGCACTCCTAGCACTGAATTCCTTTTGTCCTCATTGCAACCAAATGATTCATGTGGCACAAATAATATGACAGATGTAGCTTTAAAAATTCAGTTTTACTGCGAGTGTCTTTTTGACTGAACCTTCTTTCATTTTCTGGTATCTCTTGCGACCATATGGAGTTTAGATGGCAGTGAATCCCCTTCTACTAACTCAAATCCTTTTCTGCACCTGGCCACAATTTGGGATAAGGAGGTGAAGAAAAGGGAAAAAGTGTCAGGCTTAATATACAGGATTATATTATGAGTAAAGAATACTTTTATCTTTTTGTGAAAAGACAATTTCAGTACTATGGTTTTGTTAAAGTTTTATGTTTTTAAATGACATGGTAGAGAATTCTATTTAGGGATTTTTTTATTTTTCTTTTCCTTGAATAATAAAGAAAAAGAGTCTTGCTTAGATTCTGATAATCTAATTGAAACAATTATGATCTTAATTCTCTTTACTTCAGTTTCTAAGAGTTAAAATCTCAGACTTGACTACTAATAACAACATTTATTGAGTTTTACTATATACCAGGTGCTATACTTCACTGTCTGTGATTAAACTAACACATTTAATCTTCACAAAAATCCTGAGTTAGACAATGTTATTATTATCCCCATTTTATAGAAGATATTGAGACACAGAGAGGTTAAGCAATTTGCCTAAAGTCACACAGCTCATAATAGTAGAATAGCATTTGAACTGAAGGTACTGGCTCAACAGTCCATGCTCTTGACCGTGATACCTAGTAGTCTAATAAGTTAAAGTTCACTGTACCAAGGTGTACAAAAGCTTACTCCATCAAGATGTGTTGACTTCATTAATATGAACTCTATTTGGTATGATATTCAAAAAGCGTTCCATTTAATTATCATTACTGGGGTGCCTGGGTGGCTCAGTTGGTTAAGCGTCCGACTTCGGCTCAGGTCATGATCTCATGGTTCATGAGTTCGAGCCCTGCATTGGGGTCTGTGCTGATAGCTCGGAGCCTGCTTGAGATTCTGTGTCTGCCCCTCCTTCTGCCCCTCCCCTGTTAATGCTCTGTCTCTCTCTCTCTCAAAAATAAATAAACATTAATTTTTTTAAAAAATTATCATTACTAAGTTAGATTTATTCATTTACAAAAGCAATTGATGATAATTATAAAGTGAAATATACAGAAATGTATATAAAAGTTAATAATCCCCTCATCTTCTTTCAAATCAACCCTCCTGAGGTGACAAATGTTATCAGGTATATATTTCATACCTTTTTTTCTATGCTAATAATTTCTCTCCCTCTCTCTCTCTCTCTTTATTCTCTTTTGTTCTTTCTTTCATAACTCCCCAAAGGGATCCTTACTGTATACATTACTCTGCAACTTAACAGCACAATATTCCGTATGTAGTATATATTCCGTATATAGTGTATAGTATGCATATAGTGTGTATATAGTATGTATCCCCTAACAGTTGTCAGTTAGTCCTTTACTTTTAATACATTCCTTTGGTAATTTTTCCTAATCCAAAGTGATATAATAGACATGCTTATACTTATATCTCCATGTGTTGCTAGTTAATACACACACACACACACACACGTGTGTGTGTGTGTGTGTATGTATATATATATATATATATATATATATATATATATATATATATTTCCCAAAGGTGGGAATTATAGTCAAGAATGTGTATACTTTTTTATTAGGTGAATTAAAATTTTTTTTCAGTACAAAGAATTTGGCCTATAGGTATACACTTATTTGTAATGAACTGCACAGTTACTGAATTTTTTCAGTCAGCTTTATTACATCATAATCTACGTTAGTAAAATTCACTTGTTAAAGTGTACAATACTACGAGTTTTGATGTGTGTATATGTTGCTCGGTTATCACCACAATCAAGGTTGTTCCATCAACCCACAACTTCTCTCATGCCCCTTTGAGGTCGACCCCTTTCCCTCCTCCAGATATCCGTCCCTATCGTTTTGCCATTTCCAGAACATCACATAAATGGACTCAACCGTTATGTAGCCTATGGATTTAGCATAATGCATTTGAAATTCATTCATGCTGTTGCTCATATTAATAGTTTTCTCCTTTTTATTGCTGAGTAATATGCAATGTTATGGTAGTGTGGTATGTTGGTATTCACCACCAAAGGTCATTTGGATTGTCCTCAGAGTTAGTGTTTATGTATAAAGCTGCTATATTTGCCTAAAGGGTTCTGCATGAGCATAAGTGTTCATTTCTCTTGGGAAAATACTTATGAATGGAATTTCTCAATCATATGGTAAATATACGTTTTACTTCATGAGAAAGTGTCAAATTGTATTCTAAAGTGGCTGTATAATTTTGCGTTCCCAATAGCACTGATTGAGAGTTTTAGTTGCTGTATATTCTCATAGGTACTTGATATTGTCAGCTATTGTTGTTATTCATTTAAAAATTTTCATCATTCTAATAGGTGGATAATGGGATCTCACTGTGATTTTAATATGCATTTCCTAATAACTAATGATGTTAAACATCTTTTCAGGTGTATTTCTGCCACTTCTTTGGTAATACATCTGTTTAAGTCTTCTATCATTTTTTAAATTAGATCATTTTGTTATTTTTGGTGCTTGAGCCTTTTTATATATTCTGACACCAGTCTTTATCAGATAATGTTATTTATAAATACATTCTTCCTATCTGTGACTTATCTTTCTATTCTTTCAAAGTAGTGAAGTTGTTAGTTTTGATAAAATCAAATGTATCAATTTTTCTTTTTTGGATTATGATTTTAGTGATTTATCTAAGAAATATTTGCCTAAATCAAAGGTTTTCTTCTACGTTTTTTCTAAAATGTTTATAATTTTAGATTTAGTTTAGTTTAGATATAGTTTAGAGTGCATCTAAATTTTATATTTAGGTCTATGACCCATTATGAGTTAATTTTTGTTTATGGTGGAAGGCATACATTTTATGTATCTGTTGAAATAAACAGGCTGTGACATGGTGAATTACACTGACTGACTTTTTGAATGGTGAACCAGCCTTGCATTCCTGAGATAAATTCCACTTGATTATGATGTGTTACCGTTTTTTTTTTTTATAGATTCTGTGTAACAACATAGTTTGAGAATTTTTGTATCAGTATTTACAAAGGATATTGGTGTACAATTTTGTTATTGTTGTTTTCATAATACCTTTGTCTGGGTTTAATATCAGAGGAATGCTGGCTTAATAAAATGAGCTGGGAAGTGTTCCTACCACTTCTATTGTATGGTACAATTTGTAGAATATTGACATTGTTTTTTCTTTAATTATTTCATAGAATTCACCAGTGAAGTTATCTGGGCCTGAAATTTTCTTTGTTGGAAGATATAGGAGTATTCATATTATCTATTTTTTTCCTGAATGAGCTTTGGTAATTTTAGGAATTTTTAGGAAATTTGTTCATTTCACCTAGGTTTTTGAACTAATGGGCATGCAATTTTATGTAATATTTTTTTATTGCCCTTAAAGTATCCATAGGTTTATAGAGATATCTCCATTTTCATTTCTCAAATTGGCAATTTGTATTTTCTCTTTTTATCTTGGCAGGTTAGGCTATATGTTTCTCAATTTTGTTGATCGTTTCAAAGAACCAGTTCTTGATTGCATTAATTTTTCCCTATTTACTTTCTATTACCAGTGTTATTTATTTTTTCTTTTATCTTTATTTTTCCTTTGACTGTTTTGGGTTAATTTTCCCTTTTTCTGCTTCCTCAAGGTGGAAACTCAGATACTGATTTGAGAACCTTCTTAGCGGTTCTCACTCAGCATCTCCATGTAGGGTAAGTCCTTTGCAGAAAATATGAGAATATATGGCTGAAAGACATGACTAATCATAGATTTTATAGTAAACACATATTTTCAAATTCCAAAGTTTAAATTAAATCACCAAATAGTAGGTTCTTGATCTTTAATATAATTTTTAAAGAGTTAGTGTATGTTTTTGAGCATGAAATGTGACTAACCTGGGCAGTAAACATAGGAAATAATAATCAGTGTATATAATTAGGTGAAGGAATGGGGCATAACAAATTCACTACCTTATCGTTACATAATGGGTTTGACTAGGTTACAACTCCACATAATCCTCATTTATACTGAGTCCAATATTACACTAAATATTTTAGGATTTAAAGCACTAAACTAATATGACCAGAAGTCTAGGAATAGCCTAGAATAGAACAAAGTAGTATTATTATATTAAAGCTGGAAGGAACGGTAAAATTATCCCGTTTAACTCCTTTGTTCTAATTATGGAGAAATTGAGGGCAAGAAAGGATAACAAACTTGGCCATCCTAATCTAGATAACAAGGGCAGAGGTCCCCCTGAAAGCTTATGTTGTTACCAAATTCTTATCTCTCTGAAGGCAAGGACCATGCATGTCTTTGTTTCTTCAGATTCCCCATAATGAAGAACATGATATTGTGTACATTTTGTAAATAATGAGAAATGTTTAACATATAAGAACAGAAAACATAACAGGGAGAATTTACTTTATTTCTTGAAAAAAAAAAAAAGGTCCTCCTACTTGTACCTGTGATGAACCAGTAAATAAAACAGAGCATCTGGAAAAAATTCAATAATTTCTCTCACCATTCTTCCTGAGAGGAAGGAGGACACTCCTTTGTTCTCTATTTTTCTCCTATCAGGTTTTCTTCAGTCTGGAGTAGTCTTTCCTGGGTAGGACTGAGTGATGCCAAGACCTTTTATGTTCCTTCCAACCAAACCAGTCTGTGGCCAATTAAATAATGAAGAAAAAAGATCCTTCTTAAGTGTGCAGCATAAACTTTGCATGTAAACAAAGTGAAGTAATTACTTCTGAAAATTAGTAGACTCATTGTAAATGCCTCTTAGGCATCCCTTAGAATTCCACAAGTGTTAAATATTTATCATTAGTATGTTCCCTAACTTTGAGCCAAAAGGAGAATATTTTCCAACTTGTGCTCATTGTGATAATATGTCCGATGAAAATTCTATATATTGTTCTTTAATGAGAAAACATTAGTGGTGCTTTACAAACCAAACTCCTCATAGCTTTCTTCTTTCCTTAGGCTTTCTGTGAAACAACCTACTTAATTAAAAACAAAAACAAAAACAAAAATCAAGCAAACGCACACACACACACACACACACACACACAATCAGCTTTCATTGCTGTAGATCAGAAGTCTAGCTGTGTTCAGGGAATCAGCCCTACCAAGGTGTTCTGTCTTCTGCTTTTCTTATCCAAGAATTTTACTTAATTGAGATATTCTCATAATCCTAATCTTCTTAAAAATCTTAAATGTCTAAAAACCATAAGAAACATAAATCCTAAAAACTGTTAAAAATAGAAAAATGTCATCTTTCTAACTCTACCTTGCTAGCCTGAGTCTCCACTAAAGGTGTAACATTCTACCACTGCAAGATAATTACATTTATCCAGGAGAATAACCTCTAATAAATTATTCATGCTTTGGGGATGGGCAAGACATTCTACTTTTTTTTGGTCATCAGCATGTTTATATGAACAGATTTAATCAGTTTTCCTCCCTGTGTTAATGTAGTTAGAGAGTAAGGTCCTTTTCAGGACCAAGATGCCACTGAGACTTCCCTCGTAGGAGGAAATATGGAAATATAGGACCATGATTCAGAGTTATATCTAGGCCTGTGCAGAGCTACAGTAAAGGAACCTCAGTAGCCAGGGTCATGTGATAGCACTGGGCATTCCAGTGGGTAAGAAATGACAGGTAAGGGTGAGGATTATGAAGAAGGAGGCCACTGGAGATGACTAATTTTGCTTTTGTCACAGTTTTTCATAAGACCAACCCTGAAGATTAACATTTAAATTGAAGTTTTCTTGTAAAAAGTAGAGATATATAATGCCAAATATTTACAAATATTATTTTCTTTGATGTCATTTTTAGTGATAAAGTTTGCATCTTTTAGAAATCACAATACATCACTTAAATGCATTGTGATTAATTTAGAGGCCCCAATCCCACTGGGGGGATGGGGAATATTATTGAGAGATTTGCAGACAAAAAATGGCACTGTAATTTTTCAAGGGCAGAATAAGAGGATTCAAAAGAGAATTTGCAATGACTTTCTTTTCAATGGACATACTAGGTTGAGGTGTAAACCACTCTACCTCACATATTATTCTCTCTAGCCCTATCTAACTTCTTTCTTCCACACTAAGCCTCCTCAAAGAGCAGTCTTGCACTCATTATATTACTTTCCATATTCTATTTGACTTCTATCATCCATTAAAATATGTGTTTTTGTTTTGTTTTGCTTTGTTATGTTTTTGCCTTCATCCCTCTACTGTAACTGCTCTAACCAAGGAAGAACCTTCAAACTGGTAAATCAATGGACACCAGGAACCCCCTCACTAGACTTTTCTGGTACATTAAACCTGTTGGCTAGCCAGGTGTTGGTGGACAGGGAGAATTCTCTATAGCCCTGTTGAAACTCCACCTTAGGCAGATATGTACCTTGGGCAGGTAGGTGTACCTGAGTCTTACAGTGTGGGCCCTCTCAGGATCCTGCTCCTTCTCCAGTGAGAGTTCTCTAATGATTTGAACTCATGATGTTTTCCTGCCTTTCCCTCAGTAGTAGAGGAGTTTTATTTTCTGTTCCCTTCTTCTAGTTTTCATGGGTATTCACATGTGTCAGTGACATGTGTTCTCTCAGTGGCTTAAAGATTTTTTTTTCTAGAGGGAAGAAAGGATAGAAGAAGGAAGAAAGGATAGAAGAAAGGGAAGAAAGAAGAAGGCAGCTTTGAGCCTTTTCCACAGAAGTTTCTATTCTCCCCTAGACCTCTACACAGAGGCTTTCTCTGGTTTCTTGCTCTGTTTCCAATCTTCTAAGTACCTGGTGAAGTCTATGAGGGAAGAGTCTGCCAATAAGTTTATCTGTTCCATGTGTCTATGGCTGCCACAGGTTCCATACTTTCATATTAACCCTCTCTCAGCATTTAGCAATTTGTTAACAATTTTACCTAAATTCTTATTTCCAGTGTGTATAGTCCCCAGTGTGTTTTCTAGATAAGCATGTCTTTCATCTCATATTGTACTGCATGAAACTTTCTCCTTAGACTTCAGGCTAGTTCATCGTCCTGTGACCTCAGCTCTCTAATATGTTCTAAGAAAAAAATTATGTTTTGTATGTTTTGTAAAAAATTATGTCTTTTTCATATTTTAAAGATGGGACTGACGTCCTTTTCAGCTTTCTACATCCAAAGTAGAAGCCAGAAGTCTTTCCTTCATTTCTGAAAGGCATTTTTGATGGGTATAGAGATCTAGATTGACAGATTTTGTCCTTCCTATTTTAAAGGTGTTGATCCATTGTCTTCAGGCCTATCTGGTTTCTGATGTAAATTCTGCTGCCATTCTTATGTTCCTTTGTAAATAATGAGTCTTTTTTTCCATATCTGATTGTTTTTAAGATTTTTCTCTTTATCACTGACGTTCTGCAATTTGATTATGGTATGTTTTGGTGTAGTTATCTTAATCTTTATTTTGCTTGGACTTTGTTGAATTTCTTGGATCTGTAAGTTTACAATTTTCATCAAATTTTGAAAATTATCTACCATTATTTCTTGATTTTTTTTCTGTCTTCCCTTTTCTTTGCTTTTGGGATTTAAAGTATATACATATTAATCACTTGGCATTTTTGACTTCACATTTTTCACATTTCTCTGATGTTCATTTTTTTTGTTGACTTTTTTTAGTCATATTTTTCTGAGTCTCATTTTATGTAGTTTCTATTGCTGTGTTTTCTAAATCACTAATCAATTCTTCTACAGTGTCTAATCTGCTTTTAATCTCAGTCAGTGAATTTTTAATTTCATGTTACTTTATTTTTCACTCTCAGAGTCTCTTTTATATACTTTATTATTCTCATGTTTATTTTTCTATTTGTTTAAAGTTTATTCATTTATTTATTTATTTAGAGAGAGAGGGAGAGCACATGCACATGGGGCAGAGAGTAAGTGAGGGAGAGAGAGAGAGAGAGAGAGAGAGAGAAAGAGAATCCCAAGAAGGCTCCACACCATCAGCACAGAGTCCAATGTAGGGCTCAAACCCATGAACAGTGAGATCATGACCTGAACTGAAATTAAGAATCGGGTGCCTAATTGACTGAGCCACCCAGGCACCCCATCTGTTTTTTTTAAATATAGACAGCATAAGGGCGCCTGGGTGGCACAGTCGGTTAAGCGTCCGACTTCAGCCAGGTCACGATCTCGCAGTCCGTTGAGTTCAAGCCCCGCTTCAGGCTCTGGGCTGATGGCTCAGAGCCTGGAGCCTGTTTCCGATTCTGTGTCTCCCTCTCTCTCTGCCCCTCCCCCGTTCATGCTCTGTCTCTCTCTGTCCCAAAAAAAATAAATAAACGTTGAAAAAAATTAAAAAAAAAATAAATATAGACAGCATATCTGAGATAGTGGATTTGACACTGCGAGTGTTAAATAGTCTTTGATAATGCTTTCAATCTGCCATTTCTGTGTCTGTTTATATTGATTAACTTGTCTCCTGGTTTTGAGTTCTATTTTTCTGCTGCTTTGCATGAATAAGGCTTCTTTTATTAGATATTAGTCATTGTAAATTTTATAATTTTTTTTAAATATTGTTGGGCTTTGTTCTGGGACATAGTTAAGTTACTTAGAATCAGTTTGTTTCTTTTAAGGTTTATTTTTAAGCTTTTTTGAGGCATAGTCTGAGCCCCACTACTGAGGCAATATCCCTCTAGACACTACTTGATTCTTTTTTATGTTTTGAGGTCTTTTCACTCTGGCTGATTGGAACACAAATTGTTCCCAACCCATGTTAACTCCAGGTGTTGTTGCACTTATTCCCTTTTTTCTTTATACTTTTTTTTCACCAACCTCTGGTACTATTGTCCCATGCGTGTGCAGAGCAGTTCTAAGTCAAACATTCAAGAGAAACCCATTATAGATCTTGAAAGCTATCACAATGCAGTTTTCCTCTAAGTTCCCCCCTCCCAACAAATTTTGGCAATTTTGGCCTTCCTGAAATTCCACCTGTGTCTCCTCTATTCAGCCAGACCTCTAGGTTTTGACTGGGTTTCTCTTTTGTACTGAGGCCTGGGAAGTTAGCTTGGACAACTGTAGCTTGGACAACTCACCTTATTTGTTTCCTTTTCTCAAGTATCACTGTTTTGGGCTGTTATCAATTGTCTGAAAATTACTATTCCATGTATTCTGTTTACATTTGTAGTTGTTGAAGTTGTGAAGACAAATCCAGTCCCTGTTAGCACATCATGGCCAGAAGTGAAAGTCTCCCTGAGCCTGTTCCGTGTTATACTGCAATTCAGAATCTTGGTTTAGTCCAAACATCTGCCTTCTCTACTTCTATTTCTGAGATGCTAGGGGGCTGCTGGAGGAAATCACATAAATGTGAGCAATGGTGACATTATATTTTTATGGCTCTCAATTTCAGCTGCCTTCTCAGCACCATTTCCCATTACAGCTATTTCAGATGCTTGCCAACCTCTTCAAGTCCCCAACCCCAACATCTAGAATCTTTCTCTAAGCAAATTAACCTCTTTTATATGTTACAGAGGAGATTAAGGGTGTCTTAATGGAAATTCCTCAAATTTCCCATCACTATGCCTAAAACCACATCTATTTCTACTTCTATTTTTAATTCCAATCTTTTAAGTAGATGTGTTCTTTTCCTGATCAGACCAAGTCCTTTTTCAGTACCCATCATATGTTGTTTTTTACGCTTTTCTATAACCTTGATCATTGCTTCTTTTCTATGTTGCATTTTTCTTTTACTATATTTTTCTTATTTTTGTACCTTTATTATTTTATATGATTTTGTCTGATTATTTCAAAAGATTAAAGCCCTATGGGAGAGTAAAAGTCATTCTCCACACATACCAAAAATTAATCATTTATTTTGAAAGTTAGCTACTGCTATGGTTTTCTGCTTCTGTATAGTGGTCTCTTGAAGGACATCCTCCATAACCTTCTGAATGTGGCTAATAGAGGCCACTGTGCAGACAAACTGTTGTCCTTTGAATATCACTCCCAGTGCAGACATCAGCCAAATGTTCTCCTATACTCAGAATCCTCCAATGACTTCTCCTTTGCAGAGTAAAAGCCAAAATTCTAAAAGTGGCATAGGATACCCTGCATGGATTGGCCTTTCCTATTTCTTATCTCCTATTACCCACTTCTCTTCAATTCATCCTAGTCTTACTGGATTCTTTATGTCCCTTGAATAAGAAACACACATCCTGGATATTTGGCTCTGCCATTCTCCCAGTATGGAATCCTCTTCCCCAGATATCCATATGGCTTCTTTTTTGTTTTCTTTTTTTTTTTAACTTGTTTTGGGTGCCTCCTCAAAATTCAACTTCCCAGGCCTTCAGTGACTACTTTGCATAAAATAGCAATACTCCTACTTTGACCCTACAATCTAAGTATTTCACCAAGTAGACCTTTGTGTAACCAATATAACAAGTTTATTTGTTTATTGATTATTTTACTCCTCTAGACTTCAAGCTCCATGGAGGCATGGATGTTTGTATTTTTGGTTCACTGTTGAATGAAAGGTAACTTGAATAGTACTGCCATAGAGGAAGTACTCAAAAAATGTTTGTTGAATAAATGCTTTGTATCTCTCTTCTATCTACGTTCCAGGGTTTCTTGGAAACCAAGCACTTATATGGTGAGGTCTCAATTTGTTTCCATGGTCAGCTAAAAGCTCTGCTAGGACAATCCTCCACAAATCTTGGGATTCTTGCTTTCAGCCTGGCTCACAACCCCATGTTCACTATTTTCTTAAGGTAATTTTATGTCAGGAGTTTTCCCTGATGTGGGCTTTGATGAGGCAACTCTGGGCCATCTCATTAGGTCTAGGTACCTTTAGATCTCAGGGAACAGATCTGAATTTTGTGCAGCTGATGACCTAAGATACAGCTATCTTTGTCTATCAGGAAATGATAACCATTTTTTTCAATGTTTATTTATTCTGAGAGAGAGAGAGAGAGAGAGAGAGCAAGTGGGGGAGGAGCAGAGAAAGAGAGAGAGAGTCCCCATCTCTGCTGATAGTGCAGAGCCCAACACAGGACCTGATCCCATGCACCAGGAGGTCAAAACCTGAGCTGAAATGAAGAGTCGGGTGCTTAATCAACTGAGCCATCCAGTTGCCCTGGGAAAAGACAACCCTAGTTGAATTACAAAAGCTCCATACTTTCCTAAGAGACATTTAAGCAACTCCTCAAATAAAAGTAGGTTCTTTTAATATAGAAAAAAAAGTATTATCTGCTACACATGTGCATATGTAAATTTTTAATTGATATAAGTGGGATTATTATTTACTATTATTCACTCAACCTGCTTTCCTTAATCTATCATTATCATTTTTTTATGTCAGTACATAAATATTTGATTTATTCTCTTAATGTTTGCAAAGCTGTCATTTTATTTCTAAACTCCCTCATTGATTTCAATTTATGACTCTTTTAACATCACTGAAGAAAACATCCTCGTACATTCACCTTTAAAGTTTATTTCCTGAAGGAATTATCAGTAGTGGAAGCTCTTGACCAAAATGTATGTAAATTTAGGTTTTTTTGCCAGATTTTCTCCAAAATCTATACCAATTTATACTCACACCAGTAATGTAAGTTACTTTATAGTTTCCCATATTCTCATCATCACTGGGCATTATTGTTTTTCAATCTTTTCAGATCTAATAGGGAAGATATGGTATCTTGTTTTTATTTTGCACCTCTTTGATTAATAAAGTTTAACATGTTTCTTATTTACATTATCCATTTATATTTCATGAAAAAATTTTTTAATGTTTATTTTTGAGAGAGAGAGAGCATGAGTGGGGGAGGGTCAGAGAGAGAGGGAGACACAGAATACAGAGCAGGGTCCAGGTGCTAAGTTGTCAGCACACAGACTGATGCACGGCTTGAACTCACGAACCGTGATATCATGACCTGAGACCAAGTCAGGTACTTAACCGACTGAGCCACCCAGGTGCCCCTCCATTTATATTTCTTATATAAATAAATTTCATCTTCCTGATTCTTATTTTTCTGATAAGATGATTCACTTTTGGTACATGATTAAATTTTGTAATATTTCATGTGTATAAAATCAAGCTTGTTACTCAGATCATTTGTATGTTTATTTATTTGTTGAGTTTTGACCTGCCAAATTCTAGAAGAATTTTTAAAAGTGTTCCACTACCACCGTGGCCTTGTTTAATTCTCCGTATACTTTTAACATCTTTTGCTTTAGGATTAAAATGCAGTGTTGTTGGATATACAAAGGTTAATGACTTTTGTATGCATTTGATGGGTTTTAATTCCTTGACTGAATAATTTCTACTTAGTTGTTAAACATTTTTGTTCCTAAACGTGATATATCTTGCAGTTTACCTCCAGAAGTTGGGGCTTTGCTAAGGTGTTAGCTTAAATATAAGTTTTTTTTTAATTTGCTTTTTTTATTTAATTTCCTTGTTACCATGGAGGGGAATTCTGTAAAGTATGTCTTCTTCTTTCTTGAATTTTCTGTCTTCCATTTTCTGTCTTCCATTATTAACTAGTTCTTTCTAATAATCTTGCTAAAGTTAATTTTAATTAAATAAAAAGAGCAAGCAAACAGAAACCAGCAAATAATTCTCCTCCCCCAATTTCTTTCTTAAACTTGAACACTCTTCTAGTCCTTACTTTGAAGTATTTTTTTGTCTTTTCATAGTTAAGTAACCCAAAAGATAGTCTTTAATGTTTATTTTTGAGAGAGAGAGAGAGAGAGAGAGAGCGCACAAGTTGGGGAGGGGCAGGGAGAGAGGGGGACAGAGGATCTGAAGCAGGCTCCAGGCTCCAAGCTGTCAGCACAGAGCCCAACACAGGGCTTGAACCCATGAACCGTGGGTTCATTCTTAAATGAACCGTGATATCATGACCTGAGCCTAAGTGGCCACTTAACCGACTGAGCCACCTGAGTGCCCTGAGAGGTAGTCTTTAAATCTACCAGTTTCTCACACTCACCTCTTTTTCTATACTTCTTTATAAAATCTAGGCTCCTTCCTCATCTCGCTACGGAATCTGCTCAGGCAAAAGTTACCAATGGTACCTAAATTGCTACACCCCACCCATTCTTTGTTAAGCCTTGTATTATTTGATATCTTGTACATTTAAAATTATTTAACTCACTTACAGAAATAATTACATCCTTTGACTTTTACAACATATTCACTTCTTAGGCACTCCTTTGCCATCTTTTTTGTTTTTGCTCTGTATGCTCTTTACACACACAAGTTTATCTGTATTCATAGCTCCGACATCTACCTATATATGGATGTTCCTGCGATCTGTATGTGTAATGTAAATTTGTCTCCTGAATTCGGATATCTAAATGCTGGATAGTCTGTGTTGATATCCCAAAAGAATCTAAGAGAACTCTTGCAAAACTGAATTCATTGCCTTCCTTCAACTGTGTTTGATTACAAATTCTAAATAGCACCTAATTGTCTTTGTTATATCTATTAGATTCTAGGTTGGTTTCCTTCTATTAGATCATTGATATTCAAATGAGAATCTAGAGGATGTGAGGGTCCAGAGTGTGCGAGACTCTTAAGAAAGTGATACCTCTAGGTTAGAATTCATTTCTGGAATTTCTTGCCTGTGTGACGAATGTAGAAGCAGGAAAAAATGTGGAAATTGTGTCTTGGACTGTAAACCCTTAAAGGTAGGGACTGAATGTTATTCACCTTTTGAAATCAGCATGGTATCTGAAGCATATTAAATAGCCAGTATATGATATTAAATTAATTTGAACCCACTTTTGGTTGAGACTTACTTATAGCTGGAGACTTGGTTAAATGAATGGTAGAAGAAAGAGACCAACATTTGTCATGGATAATCCTAACTCTACAACTTAGTAAACTGTAAGTTTTCTACAAAATTGAAATTTTTATGCTAACTTGGGTAACTGCAGGACAAAAATATTGAAATCCAAGGAAAAGTTAAAATTTCCATTAATTTATATAATTTTTCTTTGGCAAAGAATCAAATTTATTGGCACACTTAACTTGTAGATATGTTAACTTTATTATTTGGCATGCAAAAATATGTCATGTTTTTGACCCTAGTGTTTCTGCTTCCTCTTTAAACACTGTTGATTCTTTTATTGAATGCCCTAAAAGGTTCTGCCAGTTTTAAACCCAGGAGGCTGGTACCCCATCTGTTTAACTGGAAACCATCTAATCCAAACAGACACTTCTCTTCTTAGGAGGTATTTCCAATGCTCTATGAAACCAAAACTTCCCATTCTGTGATGCATATATATATCTCGATCTGACAATGTGTTGAACACATTGAGGTAAATGCCCAGATGTCCTTGCCACCATGGAGTTTGGCTAAATTCCGGCCAAGCCCCAACAATGGAATTCTAGAAAAGAGCAAGTCACCCACAAAGAAAGAGGCTATCTGGAATCTAATTTGGTCCAAATCCACAACATCACTCACATCTTACTGTGAAGCTAAAGGGAATCTTATGGGTTTAGATTACATACAACCCAGCCTATAATATGAGACTAAATCAGACTTGTTTCAGAGCCCTAGGCTCTTAAATGTAGCATTCACAATCAAGAATGAACCTGCAGAATGACACAGAGCTGGATTGATTTTTCAGAATTGCAATTACCTTGGATATTCTCCTTGCCACATAAAACTTCCTGGAGAACTTCTGCTTTAAGAGTAAGGGTATTAGTTTAATCCACTAATATTCACAGACTACCAAAAATTACCTACTTTTTGTAAATATTATGATTATTGCATATAAGAGTTTTATTTTTTTCTTTTAATAGATTATTTCTGGTGTCTGACATTGCTCCATTATTTTTAGACTGAATATCATATGCCAAGATATACTATGGCTGAATGCTCCAGGTCCTCTGAAAGTCTGCCTCAACTTAATTCAGTTCCTTGGTTTGTGATTTGTTACTGGAGAAGAGAACAGTGATTAGTCATTACTAATTTCACAAATATGACTTTTTATTGTTGAAGCATACTTGCTTCCTGTTCATTTTTATTGCTCCCTACCATTACATTAATCTTCCCCTTCTCCATAGAATCACTGGTTTTTATAAATGGAAAGAGCCCCAAAATAATCTCCTAAACTTTTCCTCCTTTATTTTTCTTAATACATTCTATATCCTTTGTGTTTTTCTATAGCCTTCATTTTATGCAATTCTAAAATCCATCTTTGGCCTCTCAATGCGTGTTTCAGCCAAGACTCCATTTAGCACATTTCCTAAACATTGTCACCTTAAACATGACTTTTCAAATGCCTTGATTTTCACTTTTCTTCTCTAGGTCTCCTTTTCTGTGACACCTTTATTTTTGCTCTATGGTTTTCAATTTTTTTGCCCAGTAAGTGGTACCCTTGGAACCCAAGTAAGTTTTTATTTTTAAAGCCACTTATTTTAATAAGTAAGATCTATGAATTTCCAGCTCATGCTACTGTTTTTTCACCTTTGATTCAAGTGTCACCTGAATGTCACATTAGTATAGGTAACTTGCCTTACCGTCTGGAATTCCCAAACTTGTGATCTTTTGATCAGAAAGATGTGTGAATTCTAAAGTGAAGAACAGTACCACCTTCACCAAGACATAAGCAGTTGGGTATTTCTGAATAGAGGCATAATAAGTGGAGTAAAACAGCAATTTATATAGACCTACCTTCTCTTCACCACTGTACTGCTTAGAAGTTTGATATCCTGTCATTAAGCTCTCTAACATTGAATTGTGTCCACCATAGATTATGCCTAAAAATCCAAGCTTCTCTTGTTTTTGTCTTTTTGTTTTGTTCAACTCTCAGGGCACCATTAATTTTAAAAATATAATTCTTAACAAACTCTGGTAGCTTTTGTCAGTAATAAAATTCAATTTTACTAGTTGACAAATAACCTGTATAAAAAAGAATTAAGCACGAGTATTAGGATACCAACAGTCGTCTGCTTCTTTCTCTCAATGTCTCTCTCAAGCACACACACACACACACATACACAGAAAAATTAAATTATCTCCAAGTATATGACTTATTCACCTTTTTCAAAAATGGAGCATCTTCATTTGTTCAGCACTGTTTATGTGTTGAGCACAAAATGATAAATATAACTGAGAGTAAGCACATTATCTATGTGTCTATATCCACATTTTTCTTTAAATTAAAAAAATTCATCAGTATAATTTGTAATATTTCATCTTATCTATTCTTATATAAATTTAATTAAATTATACTAATTAAATCAATAACATTAATTTAATTTAACAGGGATCTTGCCTGGAAAACAAACCCAAAATTTTAATTTAATAAAACTACTAAAATGTAGTTGAACATTAAAAGTGAGTAAAGAATAAAATAGTGTGAGAAAAAGAACCTATCATTGTTCTTGATGCAGAGAAAGCAGTTAATAAATACCTAGTTTTTCTATTATATTATTGTACTTAATATAAAACCTAAGCTTTTTAAAGCTTTTTTTAAAAAAAAAGTTTAGCAACTACATTTTGTTATTCATTAATAAAAGGTTAATCTTCTCTTTTTCCTGAGATATTTAAAAATCTTAATTATAGGGAAAGAAATTAAGATTTACTGAATTTAATGCCTACTTATTCTACTAAAATAGTCATATGTGGGTGTACAAGTTTTGAAAATTTTGGAACTGCATAACATAGTTTGAAGCAGCTGACATCTTGAATAACTCTGTTTCAGAGGTTTGGATGAGATTGTAATTCACAAGATGTAGAAATGACTATTCTAGAATGTTTCATGACTCTCTAAACTCCACATCATTCTTAAAGTATCTGCATTTAAAATATTTTCATCACATTAAAAAAAATGGCCTTGTATGGCCGCTTAAATCTTCTGAACCCTTTCATATGCTTTCATAGAACCCAGTATTGTTTTCAAGCACTTATCACATTTGTTGAATTATATATTGGTATGATTATCAGATTAATATCTGAATCTGCATAAGACTACGAACTCGGGGTAGGATCCAAATCTGTCTTTTAATCACTATTATCTTCATGTTTAATGCATGACATCTAGTATGTTTTATATAAATACTTATTGAATGACAACGTTATAGGTCTTATTTCTTATACCATGCATTAGACATTGATGGCAAATGACTACTTCTAAAGACAAGCGATCCCTTAAGGACCTGTCAGCGGCTGAAGAAATTACTGGCAGAATTAAGATATTCTTTTACCAACTTCCATTACTTCAATCCTTAGTCATTTAATCATTCATTCAACAGCTATTTTTCTGAGCACTTATTATGTGCCAGGTGCTGTTTTAGGAGCTGGGAATAGTCAGTGAACGAAAGACAGGTGCATGACTTCGAGGACCTTACATTCTGTAGACAGCTAGCTTTGTGGACTGACGCCTTTAAACACCAAGATGTAGTAATACTTTATTATAAGGCTTAAGTATCTTTTAGTTGTCTTAGTTTTAATAAGGCTTGTTGCCCAAAATAAGTATTTACGTCTTCCTAATGGTTCACACCCAGCACCACCACCTGCCTCTGAAGCATCCCCCCAGCCTAGTTCTCCCCTCGAAACTCTCCTAATTAAACCTGACCCAAGGAAGAAGAAGCCCCCACACTTTATGCGCCATCTCAGGACTTGCAGTTTGGAAAACAATTCTACAGTATAAGGATTTTTCTGCAGACTTGTTCAGTGCTCTTTCAGACTTGGTTTCTGTTTGTGTTTACTCTGTGGTAACTTCACTCTGTACCTCAGGCTACTGGCAGGAATAAGCATCACTTAAAAAGTAATTTAGGAAATAAGTGTACTTCCCCAAGGGTGCAAATAAAAGGAAAAGTTGTGGTAAATAGCTAATGTAAGCAAAAGGTGCCTTGGGGGAACCCTAAGAGTCACTTCTTTCAAACCAGCAATAACTTCTGGTGCTATCGGTCCTGAGGCAGCAGCCGTCAACATTGTTTAAAAAAGCTCCCTTATGGTGTTCTCATTAATTAACTGCACTGTTTGTTGATTCTAGATTGATTCGGTTTGTTCTCTGGAGAGTGTTTTTGGAAACTCAGTAATGCCTTGATGCAGAATTTCATCTTCAGGCCCTAAATTCCCAGGATGGTGGTTTACTGGGACATATAGAAGATGAAGTGAAAAAGAGAATTTGTTAGATAAAAATGATAATCAAAATATTTTAAATTCAGATGTAATTTTTGAAGATTTTCCCTACAGAGCAAAAAAATTACCTGAAGCAAAGTTTGACTGACAGGCGGGTTTAACAAACACAAAACAAATGGCATGCAAAACAGATAGGGAAGTATTTGTTGCTAATTACTTGAGAAAGCATTTTAATTAAGTTGTTTGCCAATTAATGCCTCATTTTTAACATTCCATAAATATTTAAACATGTTTCATAAACTTTCTTCTTATGGAAACATTTGCAAATGTTATTATGGAGTTTCTTTGGGAATCTCATAAGAAAAAACTGTACAGTTTAGAAGATTCTACTTGCCATTTTCATAAGTAAATAAGTAAATTGTTGTCTTTTTTATCTTGGTAGCTATTATACTTTAAAATGCTCTATCTGCATAAACTTTTCTTTCACGATCTGCCGTGAAGAGTGAATAAATACAAGCTACATATTATTTTGATCTGCCATAAAAATTGAAAATAACATAGAGCATAGAGGATAGTATGTTTAATTTCAATCTTTCAGTTAAATGCAAGAAAATGATTTTGGGTGATTTAAAGAAATTCAACAACTAGAAATTGTTAGCGTGTCAATCATCTTCAACCTAAAACCTCCAAAATGCTACCTGCCCAGCTAAAATAAAACAAAAGATAATACACATAAACAAAACAGAATGTTTCACTGTTACCAAGTTGGGCTTAATTTGTAGTATAAACTATCATGAACTCAACCAAAAATATTTCAAGCACGTAGCTTCTCCTTCCCTATTTAGTCATTCATTAGAACAATCAGGCTTGTGCCTGTTACCTACTTTAAAAGGTTTTAATGAAACTAAGAGATAAGAAAAGATTACATTTGGAATTTAACTAGAGGACCAAGGACACTCACTTCTTCACCGGTACGTGGCATTTTCTCATTTAAATGAAACATTGGTGTTAGTGTTCTTGGACCCAAATTCGACGTGGGGAGTGGGGGAGGTTTCCTCACTGTAGCATTCATAAGCAACGCTACAGACACCAACTGGGTGTCCTACAACTTAGCTCAATTCTGACACTATCTGCCTGGATATAGCATCAGTTCCATAGGTTAAGGGTTCGGTCCTACAAGATTGCCTCCCCAACTCCATTCCAACTTCAGAGGTCAACTGCAAACACAAATTGTTACCTGTGCTTTTGGCCAACTGGCTATACATCAGAGGTTCCGAATCTCCTCCTTGGGTTTAATTAATTTGCTAGGGCTGCTCAGAGCTCAAAGAAACATTTTTCTTACTAGATTGCTGGTTTATTATAAAAGGATATAACTCAGGAACAGCCAGATGGAAGAGATCTATAGGACAAGGTATGGGGAGAGGGCACAGGGCTCCACGCACCTCCTTCTACAGGTATGTCACCCTTCCCTGTTCTTGAACTCTGTACTTTTAGGTTTTTATGGAGACTTCATTACATAGTCATGATTGATTAAGTCAATAGCCATTGATGATGAATTCAACATTTGGCCACTCTCCCCTCACAGGAGGTCTGGGGGTAGGACTGAAAGTTCCACCCCTCTTGTCACAGGGTTGGTTCCCCTGGCAATTAGACCCATCTTTAGGTAGGGTCCAAAATTTACCTCGTTAACATAACAATAGACACTTTTGTCACTGTCCATACAAAATAAATTCCAAGGGTTTGGGGAACTATGAGCCAGGAACTGTGGCCAAAGACCAAATATATATGAAAAATATATATTTGGTCACCGGAATGACCAAATATATATTTCTTATAAATCATAAAATCACAATTGACCATGTAGTAAATCATCAAAAGGAAAGGTCTGACCTATCTTTAACATTGGCCATAAGCACATTTGCTAACTGACCTGCTGTGACATAATGTGCTAGACAGAAGCAAAGGAAGAATCTCCCTATGTTGGTGTCTTCTATTCAGTAGAAATTAGAAGTGAGGGAAAGAAGCTTCAAGGAGGTTTTCCTAATTATGAAGCGTTTGATCCTTCAGGTGCCATGAGAGTAGGTAAGGCTGGTGGAGGGAGGTGAGTGGAGGCAGTTATGGAGCACCCGCTGGGAAATTTGCATTTGTGTGAGTATTCACAGTAGCTAGCATGAAAGGGCCCATGGATAGAGTACTACCAAGCATGAGGAAAGCCAAATTATACCTGTCCCAAATGAGAGAGTGGAACAGTAATAACAGAATGGCTATGGTACTATAGGACTTCAGCTGTGAAAAATATAGTAACTTAACTTGCTTCGGTAGTTCTATGACCATGTAAGTCTTTTTGTTGCTATCTAGATTAAAACTAGAAGTAAAGATAATTGTGGGCATGATCTCATGGAGAAGATTATCACTTGCTACCACTTGTGACTTGGGGAGGGAATCACATAATTGGGGGGGGAGGAAGGAATTATGAGGCCACAGTATTACTACCACAGTCCTCCCAGAATTTCTATTTGCTTTGTTGGTGGTGATGAAAGTAGGTCTTTCGTGTTATGTTAACAGACATCAACACCATACTCATCTTAATGAGTTAAATGGCATTATCTCCTACTTTGGGTTTGTTTAGTGTCTACATTTTAAATATTTCTGTCATCCTGGACTTACGGTTTAACTAGAGTATACTTAGAAATCAAATTTCAAATTGTTTTGAAACTATGAGGGAAAAATGAGAAAGAAGAAAAAAGGAAAGGCTCACATGAGGGGCATTTTCACATTCAAATAGTGAATGGGAAGAAAATGCTAAAATTATATGCATCATATTGCTGCTTGTAGCTATGAAGTAGTAATTGGTATTGGACTTGCCTTCCTGATGTAAATAACTAAAAACTGGAGAAAAATATCTGGGACTGTTTTCAGACTTTCACAACAGGACCGTGTGATCCCTGAGAATGGCTGCCCTGGCTTTCTGCCTAGAGACATTTTCCTGACCAGCGTGCAGAGCAGGGATCCCATAAGGGACTAGCTGGGTCAGGGTGACAGAGGCTGGAGTTAGAGAAGGCTCAAGCAACTGGAATCTGGGGAGCAGAGAACCAGAGGAGGCAGGGGGCAGGCCACAGAGAAAGAGCTCCAGAGATTCATAGGGTTGTTTTTGGTTGTTGAACACTAATCTGGGCACAGGGAGAGCCAACCTCTGCTGGGTGGGCAAATAATGACAGGAGCTATAAAAGGAACAATCTCCAGAGCTCCCACAGAGCTCGGGGAAACTGAAAGACAGAAGTCTTCATGGGGTGTCAGGCTTTGGGAAGAGACATTGTGATGCAGAACAAACTAAAACTCAGGCAGGCAGTGGGCTCTTAAAATAACCATGTACAATGACATAGTCTGAATATTTTGGAATTTCCATTATGATTTTTCCTCCTAAACTCTGAATTATTTAGACTTGCTTTGGTTTCCAAATATATAAATTTGGGGAAATCCATTTTCATTATAGATTTCTCATTTTTTTAGAATTTTTGACATCCTTGTGGGGCCTAATACATGGTCAGTTTTTTGTGATTATTCCAACTCTCCGTGAAGAATAAAAGTGTTACCTCTATTTTGGGAATGCAGCAGTGTCTTTAGAATAATCTGTTGGACTACATTTGCTAATTAGGCTGTTTAAATCTATACCCTCACTGATTCTGGCTCTAGATATATGTTAAAATCTACCACTCTGATTGTAGGTTCTGCTGATCTCCATATTTGAAAATTTTGCCTTGTATATGAGGCAAGGTTGCAATGAATGCAGGTTATGATTGTCATATTTTATTGGTGAAATATTCTTTATCATATTACATTAAGTTCTATTAGTTCTGATATTATTGAGCTATCCAGTTTTCCTTTTAAATATATCTTACTTGTCCTATCACTTTTCTTTCAAACATCCCATGTATTTATTTATGTTTAATGCATATTATAAAAATTTATAGATAAATTTGAGCTTCTTTTTTATATTTTTATCTGAGTCTATACTTCTAACAGGTATTTACTCATACCTTTTCCTAAGGTTATCTATTAACCCTGGTTTTTCTTTGCTTCTACTTTGCCTTCTATTAGACTAATGGAATGTTTTATATTCTATTTATTTTCCTCTCCTAGAAAGCTTCCTTCTCTTTTCAAGTTATACATTACTCTTTCATTCTGTCAGTAGTTGCCTTTAAATTTTAAAATGCATACCAAGGACAGTCTGAAGTTGATCCACATTTCAGGGCATCTAGGTGGCTGAGTCATTAAGTGTCTGACTTTTGATTTTGGCTCAGGTCATGATCTCACAGTTCATGAGTTTGAGACTCATGTCGGGCTCTGTGCTGACAGTGCAGGGCCTGCCTGGGATTCTCAGTCTGTCTGTCTGTCTGTCTCTCTCAAAAATAAACATTTTTTTAAAAAGTTGATCAGCGGGGCGCCTGGGTGGCGCAGTCGGTTAAGCGTCCGACTTCAGCCAGGTCACGATCTCGCAGTCCGGGAGTTCGAGCCCCGCGTCAGGCTCTGGGCTGATGGCTCAGAGCCTGGAGCCTGTTTCCGATTCTGTGTCTCCCTCTCTCTCTGCTCCTCCCCCGTTCATGCTCTGTCTCTCTCTGTCCCAAAAATAAATAAACGTTGAAAAAAAAAAATTTAAAAAGTTGATCAGCATTTTTATTCTTTTAAATAATTATCCCACATTCATCTGTTGATAAATGTTTCAGGGAATTTAATGATCTATTTTATTCTTAACACATCTCCATCCTAACCCACTCCCCTATAATAATCAGTTTCTTTACCATTTCCCAAATTTCTAGTGGCATTTCCTTGTCCCTTATTTGCAGACCATATGGTCTTTTGTGGCTCCTGACTATTCAGGAAGTTCAGCTTCACCTCTGTGCTTCACACAGGCTGATGACTTGCATATTCTTTTATGGGAATTAAAACTGTAGGTCCCAACTGTAAGGCCATGATTGTTAGGATGGCTATTATCTCACTGTGATTTTGATTTTTCATTTCCCTGATGATTAGTGACTTTGATACATTTTCATATACCTGCTGGCCATAGGTCTGTCTTTTGGAGAAATGTCTTTTCATGTCCTTTTCCCATTTTTAACCAGGTTATTACTTTCTTTGCTATTGAGTTGTAGTAGTTTCTTATATATTTTGTACATTAACTTTATCAGATATATGATTTGCTAATATTTTATCCCCTCTTATATGTTGACATTTTACTTATTGGTTTTTTTTCTGTGCAAAAGGTTTTTTGTTTGATGTAGTTCTATTTGTCTCTTTTCCCTTTGTTGTATGTGCTTTGGTATTAAATTCATGAATTCATTGCCAAGTCCAATGTCATAGTTTTTTCTTATGTGTTTTTCTATGACTTTTTTATAATTTCAGATCTTACGTTTCAGTCTTTAATCCATTTTTAGTTGATTTTTGTGAACAGTATGAAATAAGGGTACAATTTCATTATTTTGCATGTGAATATCTAGTTTTCAACACCATTTCTACAAGAGATTATCCTTTCTTCTATTGTGTATTCTTGGTGATCTTGTCAAAGATTAATTAGTTGGCCATATACTAATTGATTTATTTCCAGGCTATCTGTTCTGTTTCATTGGTCTCTATCTGTCTTTACGCTAATACCACAATGTTTTCATTACTATTGTTTGTAATAAGTTTTAAAAGCAGGAAGTGTGAATCCTCCAGCTTCATTCTTCTTTCTCAAAATTGACTTGACTATTTGAGGTCTTTTGTGATTCCATATGATTTTTGGAAAGTTTTTTCTATTTCTATAAATAATGCCATTAATATTTTGAAAGGGATTGAATTGAATCTGTAGATCACTTTGGGTAGTATGGAAATCTTAACATTAAATATTTCAGTCCATGAACATGGGATATCTTTCCATTTGTTTGTATCTTTAGTTTCTTTCATTAATATTTTGTAGTTTTTAGTGTAAAAGTCTTTGATCTCCTTAGTTTGTCCCTAACCATTTATTTGTTTGTTTGTTTATTCATTTATTTATATTTGAGTAGAGTTGACACACAATATTACATTGGTTTCAGGTGTACAACATGGTGGCCCTACAAATCTATACATTAAGCTACACTAACCACAAGTGTGCTACCATCTGTCACCATACATTACCATTGACTATATTCCCTATGATTTGCCTTTTATTTTCATGACCTAATCATTGTATAACTGGCCGTTTGTATTTCCCACTCCCCAATGGCAACCATCAGTTTCTTTCTGTAACTACAGGTCTGATTCTGCTTTTTGTTTGTTTATTCATTTGTTTTGTTCTATTTCTCATTTAAGTCAAATCATATATTTGTCTTTCTCTGTCTGACTTATTTCATTTAATATAATACCCTCTAGGTCCATCCATGTTGTCACAAATGGCAAGATCTCATCCTTTTTTATGGCTGAGTAATATTCCATATATGTACCCCTTTTCTTTTATCCATTGATCTATTGATAGACACTTGAGTTGCTTCCATATCTTGGCTAGTATAAATAATGCTGTTATAAACATAAGGTTGCATATATCTTTTTGAATTAGTGTTTCATTTTCTTTGGGTAGCAGTGGACTTATTGGATCACACGGTATTTCTATTTTTTATTTTTGAAGAACCTTCATACAATTTTCCACAGTGGCTGTACCAATTTACATTCTCACCAACAGTGCACAAGGGTTCCTTTTCTTCACATCTTCACCAACACTTGTTACTTTTTGTCTTTTTGATTCCAGCCATTCTGATAGGCATGAGGTGATATCTCATTGTGGTTTTGATTTAAACTTCCCTGATTATTAGTAATGCTGAGCCTCTATTCCTAAGAATTTTAACTTTTTTAATGCTATTCTAGATGGGATTGTTTTCCTAATTTCCTTTTTCAGATAGTCTGTTACCAGTATTTTGTAGGATTAAAACTGATTTTTGTATGTTGATTTTGTATCCTGTAACTTTGCTGCATTCTTTTAATAGCTCTAATAGTTTTGTTTTTTGGTTTGTTTTGATTTGTTTTTAGTAATGTCTTTAAGGTTTATATGCAGGGATAATTTTCTTCGCTTTCAATTTGGTTCCCTTTTATTTCTTTTTCATGCCCAATTTCTCTGGTGAGGACTTCCAGTACTACATTAAATAAAAGTGGGAAGAGTGAGCTTCCTTGTTTTGTTCTTAATCTTAGTGGAAAGCTTTCACTCATTCACTGTTGAGTATGGGGTTAACCTTGGGCTTTTATGTATAGCTTTTATTGCATTGAGGTGATTTCTCTCTATTCCCAACCTGTTGAGAATTTTTATTATGAAAATATGTTGGATTTTTGTCAAATGCTTTTTCTGAGTTCATACTTCTCATTGATTTTTGCAAAGAACCTGTGTGCATTTAAAAATCTGTATCCTCAGGTCTTTTATGAGCTCACCAAAATGTTCTGAAATTTTGTTTTTGGATGCTTGCTTTTGTTACAGTTGTTTTGATTTATTCCTTAAGCAGTAGTATAATTTCGAGGCTATGTTGCAATTTCTGGTCCACCACCACCTCTCATTTGTTTTAATGCTTCATTATTTTATCTTTCTTTGCAAGGGAAAATCTTAAGTTTGTCCTCCTTATTGCTGATTTGATTTTATGTAGTGTCAACTGTACTTTTCATTGTAATTTTGTGATGTGTTTTAGCTTAGTTTTAGTTTTCCTTAACATACTCATATCATTTTTATTTCACTGTTTTTTCTTTCCTCTGTCTTCTCTACATATGAATTCCCATTTCATAAAGGTTATATTTTATTATATCCTACTGAGTTTTCAAGAAGTTTTATGATTTTTTTGAGTTACAGTAAATCACTTTTGGAGTTCTCTTCTTCGTCAAAGTCTTTCCATTCCCCTTGTTCTATGGAGTTATTTTCAACTTCTTGCCTTTTATTCTTCTTGTCTGTTTAATCTTCTTGTCTGTTTATTCCATGTTAGTGTGTGTGTGTGTATGTGTGTGTGTGTGTGATTTTTTTTTCTTTTTCACGTATATTAGAGATTGCTATTCAGATCTGATTCTTTACCAATAAAGAGTTGATTAGCTAAGTTTGCAATTGTTTTATTTCCTGTCCATTTGGAGGTCTATTAAATCCAATTCCCAGCTCTATTGTTGGAAACAGATTCATCTGTTCAGCCTCTAGATCACCTAGCTCAAAACTTCCCATGCTTTCCTCTATTATGGTTCTGTTGCTTTGAGATAGGACCTTGTATTCTACTCTGTTGGCTCTCATGCTTTCAAAAGATAGGCCAGATGAAAAGACAGACCTTAAGTAAAGCAGAAAGCCCTCCAACTCTTCCTGCTTTTGGTCCCCCAGCACATAAAAGACCGAAACTCCAATATGTACAACTACCTAGGGATCTTCTTTCTCTTCTCCTAAGTCTTTGTGTGGAATAAATTCCCTTGGGTTAAAGACAGATCACCTATAATGCCTAATTCCTGCTTCTTGTATGATTGTTTTATAGAAGTCATCAATCTACTTCTGTTATAGAAAAAGAAGTATTGGGGCGCCTGGGTGGCTCAGTCGGTTAAGCGTCTGACTTCGGCTCAGGTCATGATCTCACACTCCCTGAGTTTGAGCCTCGCATTGGGCTCTGTGTTGACAGCTCAGAGCCTGGAACCTACTTTGGATTCTGTGTCTCCCTCTCTCTGCCCCTCCCCTGCTCATGCTCTGTCTCTCTCTGTCTCAAAATAAATAAAAAACATTAAAAAAAAGAGAAAGAAGTATTGACAGTGACAAGGGGAAGGGGAAGTTTTCAGGCTGACTCCTAAAGTGGCATTCACTCAGTAGATGTATAGCCACTCACTCTCCTGATTGGATCACACTTTGCATTCATAAGTCTCCAAGTAAAGGAATTGTGGAGCACTTTTTGCTTAATTCCAATGGGCTGCCCATTGTATTTTTAAAATCCATATTCTCTAACCTTATACAATAAGATTGGAGTCACTCTGATAGAATCTGAAGCATTATTTCCACCAAAATATGGGTTCAGAGGTGTGGGAAAATGGTTAGTGCTTCTGAGGGAAACATTTTAGATTAGTTGAAAAACATTTGGGAAGTTTTCTCTGGTAGGAAAACAGTTGTATGTCCTCTTTCCTGGGAGAGTGTGGGTAAGGAAGGGAGGCAGAGGGTGTCCACATTTGCTATTCAAGAGAGCTAACGGGCCTGTGGAAGCAGAAAGGGATAGCATATTTCTTAATTTCCTGACATCTTACAAACTGCGCTAGCCATATGAATGTCTTATAGTCCCCTAAACATGCCACATGCTCTCTTCTTAAAGTCTTCGCATATATTCTGCTTTTGCCTAAAATACCCTTGCTCCTCTCTCTCCTGTCTTGGGTATTCCTACTTATTATTCAGTTCTCATATTAGATATTCCCTTCCCAGGAAGATATTCCTGACTCTTATCTTAATGGCTAGAATGGATACCTTTTTACTTTTCTCCTAAAGCATCTTGGCATACTTTTATCATAGTACTCATTCTCTTTAATTGTTATTCCTTGTCTATGCCATCTTGGAAAACCAACCAAGGTTTAACCAACTTGATTAACTATAGTATTCCTAGGATCATGCAAGTGGCACACAGTAAATGTTTGAGAAATATCTAATAAGTTAATATATGGGCAAATCATGAATGAAATTGAATAGAATGAAAGAGAATGAAATGAAGGTAATAGAACAAGGACTTTTATTTTACTCTTTTCCCCTTCCCCATTGTGCTCCTGTATTAAGGAAATAGATTTGTATTACCTGGTCATTTTTTATCAAATATCTGAAAAAAATCTCCCATGTAATTTACTAGAATGGCTGCAATTCCCTGCAATTCTGCATCTACACTTACATGATGAGATTTGACAAATAGCTGGAAGATGCTTACCTAGAAACACCTCTGCACCTGCCATAATACTCAAGATTCCAAATTGTTAGTTTTTGTTTTTTTAACCTATGTAAAATATTGTCCAAAAAAATCCCCTCCTGTTTTTTCAATGTGCAAACACCCCTAATTTGGGTCTGTGATTCAGCTGTTCTTTTCTCTGGGGCAATAAGAAAGAAGAGGGGAAAAAATCATATGTTAAACATTCCACATGCCAGTGTGGTACTATCATGTCATTCTTTTCAATCTATAACAACTGTGACAGATTATCACCTCTTTGAAGTAAAGAGTATTGAGGCTCAGAAAATCACAAAGCAATTTAGCCAAGGTTACTGGATTGAAAAGAATATATTGAGATTTGAACCCTGATCTTACTATTGTACTGTTGAAATTGTAATGTGACTCTTTACCTCTAATCTACCAAACACTACCACCTAATGCTGTGTCCCATAAATAATATTTGTTTTTAAGATACCTCTTGATCTGAGCTGAAGTATGGATTCTTTAAGAGCATGGGTGCTTCTGGGAGGATAAGCCTAAGAAGAAGAGTAGATGGGAGAATAAAGAAAGGGAAGTGAAAGATTTGGCCTCTATTAAACCCAGCTTCAGAATCCAAGGAAAGCAGAGACTCTGGCTGTGAGACGCTGGCACCAAAAAGAATTTGGCCAGATGTAATATCATCAAGTGGGACCAGGTTCTCTCTGCATGCCTTTGGGGTAGCCCACTTCTCCTCATACAGGAGGAGTAAAAAGTGAGAGTTAAAAAAATAAATAAGTGATGAGTTTTACATTCCTTTTACAACCCTGGACATACAATTCTGCCTAAAGCAGTATGGGGTTGGGCAAGTCATGAGCATTTCTGAGCCTCAGTTTCCTCACTCACATGTGGGAAAAATAGTCCTCCTTGCCATCACTACCTCTGAAGACTGTAAAGGGGAAAACGGCAATGGACACAGAAAACATTCCCCAAAATTCCTATAAATAAGGTCCTTCAAAGATGTCCACATTCTAATCCCCTGAACCTATTACTACCTTTATTTATTAAGCAAAGGAGATTTTGCAGATGTGATTAAAGGTTTTTGGATGAGGAGATTATCCAGATGGGCCCAGGATAATCACAGGAATCCTTAAAAGGGAGAGAGAGAGGCAGGAGTGTTAGAGTTAGAGAGGAGTGTCGAAAATTGCTGATTTTGAAGATAAAGGAAGGGGCCACAAGCCAAAGTATGCAGGTGGCCTCTAGAAAATGGAAAGGCAAGGAACAGATCCTGCTCTAAAGCCTCCAGAAAAAAACATAATTGTTCTGACACCTTGACTTTAGGTGAGTACATCTCATTTTTGTACTCTGATCTTTAGAACTATAAGGTAATAGATTTGTATTGCTTAAATAAAGACACTAAATTGTAAAAATTTGAGGGTAAATGTCAACAGCAGCAATAGGAATTAGGAACAGGTCTGAGTTAATAGGAAGGCAAAAAGTAAGCCATTCAATGGAAACTTTGGTGTTTGCAGTCCATTTGTTTTTTGGGAGGGGCTCCAGAAACATGCTAATTTGCATGGCTGCCCTAAAGCCTATGTCTGCCAGCAGCTAGACAGCTGCTGGTGATTTCCTTCAGCTATTTATTGGCTGGAAGCTACCAAAAGACTAAATTAAGGCAGTTTCACTGAAAGTGAAAGTCACCCACAGTATCACCCCTGCTTTGATACACACAAGCCTGTTAGAACTCACCTCACATAAATTTTCTGGGTTGAGCCAACATTAGTTGCCAAATGCCCAAGAGCCAATCACAACAAATGATTCTGTGAATTTGTGGTCTCTGGAATACACGCATATATTTATACTCATAGGAACATGTTTGGAATTGTTATTAATGGGAATGTTGTGCTTCTGAAGTAAGTTTAGTAAAAATCTTTTGGTATACGTCAGAGACTAGTGATAATATTCACCTTGTTCTTCTTTTCTCTTTTTTTTCCTTTTTTTTTTTTTTGGAAAATTAGAGTGTAAAACAAACAAACAAAACTCTGTTTTTCTTGATAGTTTTAGATTCCCAGAGCAGTTAGGCTAGAGAGAAGAGGTTGAAAGCCTAGATTCCCAAGCTCACTAAATACTTTTGACCATACTTTGCTCTGAAGCAGAAGTAGAAATGCTGGAAACACACAATCTATGATTCTAGACATAAAGTGAAGTGAAAATCACAGAATTAGATACTGGAATGGTTGTAGGTTGATAATAAACTGCCAGGGTCTTGGATACATAATCATAAGAACAAGTGCATTGGATATTTGAAGATATCGTTGTGCTGAATCCTTTCTTCCCACCTGAGTTGCAAAGAATTAAACTATTATGGATTGTTTCCTCATTAGCCATTTAACCAAAGAACCCAAAGGATCACGTTAGTGAAAGAGGAGAGAAACAGAACAGCTTCACCACACTTATTGAAGAAAATGAAACTCTGTCCTCTTTTCAAAAACAAATGTGTAATGACTGATAAAGTTGATAATGACTCATAAGGTGCTTGATTTCTGTAGAAATATCAGCTTTGGAAGTTGCCCATGGACTTTTGAGAGATTTATCAGATGAAAAATGATGACCTTCTTAGCCAGGGGAGGAAAAATTATATCAGTTATTTATTTTTCTTTAGATTTGACTGAATATTGTTTCTAGACCTGTAGATAGCATGGTTTAGGGCAACAATTCTAGGGAAAGAGCAGCCAAGTATATACTCTTATTCATAATAAATGGTACGCTGCTTTCTGAAATGCCACCAAAACTTGATATAGAATTTTCCATCAAAGAGGCTGAAATTCCACATGTTACCTAAGCAAAGCCATTTGTACTTTACTCGTGAGACATCATAATATCTTGTCTAGTAGCAATTTTTTAAGGGAGGGAGAATTCAGTGTACTGAACCAACTGAGAAGAATAAATATAGAAATTAACTCCTGGCACATCTTTTGTTCTGGGCCATTATACATTGTGTTGCAATTGCCCCTATTGAATCACTTCTGAAAGAATCTCTTGCATAATGGCATTTTAGTCATCCCTGTAATGTCAACAAACAAGGCAGATTAATGCTTCCAGTCCTGAGATGTCTTGCACTCTGCTTATTAGAATTGTAGTCAGATTTTCATTAGAATGAATGGCATCTGATTCCATAAGGCAGTCACAACAGAGGCACCTTCTTGCTATAGTGTCACCCTGCAGATGACAATGTAGGCCATTATGAATGACACTCCACAATTCGTTACTTCCTGCCTCAAATTGTAGTTAATCTTTCATCCAAACTGTACACATGTGCAGCTTTAAGTGGCCTATCACAGCGAGTACCCAGTAATGCTGCAAGCACATGGAGACTGACAGAAGGTAAATTGCTTGTCAGGAGGTCTGTATTTCAATTCACAGCATATTCCAAACACGTCGTGGTGAAAGCACGCCACAACAGCTGCTTTCATTGCTAACTATTTTTGATGTAAATGTCAATAAAGCTCCAGGCCCTTTCATATTTTTGGCCAAGAATGTCCATCTTGCCCTATGCAGGCTGGCAGGTGGAGTTCCATTTATCTACTCTTAGGAACATGTCCTATAATAATGATGGCCTCTGGAGGCCGTTTAGGGTGATTGAGAGCAGTGATTGGGACAATAGGCTGCTGAATTTCATTGCTGGAGTGAGTTGACAGGTGACTGCTTTTATACCCTCTCATCTGGTGGGGAAGGAAATAAAACACACACTTCCATCCAGTCCACAGACAATCACCTGCAGGTTGAAGATCCACACCTATACGTCATTCCATTCATCGAGAAAAAAAATTGAGATCCATGGTTATTAAACAATCAAACATTCCCCATCAGATCTAGGATTTTTAAAGAGACAACAGCATTTATTCTCTATAGGATTACAGATAGGAGAAATAAGCAAACAATTTGAATGGATTATGTATGCCTTTGAGGATCTTCCTCCTTCTCCTTGAAAATGTCCCTTTTGGGATACCAGCTGTTCATGCTATATAGCAAACTCTCTTTTAACTAATGCTCTGAGGAAGGTGACTGAAGCTTGACCCTTAGCAGCTGAAAGCTAGCAGATATATTAAAAATCAATTCAAGGATGCTGCTTTTGAGCACGTTTGCATTCAAATATGTCAGTATGTTACAACACTGAGTATATGGTATAACAGCATAGAGTAAAACTTCATAATATTTTATTCACAACCTTTATTGAGTATCTGCTATAGGCAAAATAATATATTTTACACTAGAGTAAGGAATATAAATTAGAATTAGACAAATACAGACAGATAACAAGAATAATAATCTGAAGTCAGAGAAAGTTTAGTATAACTTGTATTTCTATTTTTATAACCCTTCTTTGATTTTTTGTTTATTATCTGAAATGTACATAACATATCATTAGAGTATTTCAGATAAAATTTATAATAAATATTTGTAGTACATGATCTATTTTCTCATATTGGTATGAGTATGTAACTAAAAGTTTGGGTACAGTTTTTCTCAAGAAAGGAGCATAGCTCTAAGGCTGGAGTTAGGCTGATTTGTTTTCAATCATTACGTCCAGCACTTATTAACCTACTAGCTTTGGCAGGGTTAAATAAACTTTATTTAAACTTTATTAGACTTCCAGGGAAAATAGCAGAGTAGGAGGACCCGAATCTCACCTCATCCCACAGATACAACTAGATAACGCCCACATCAGTTCCCAAAAAACAACCCAAAGACTGGCAGAACAGACTTTCTACAGATAAATGTAGAGAAAAGTCCACTGAAGAGGGCAGGAAGTGCAGAAATGTTAGCCACATAGACCCTTGGGACTATCTTCTGGAGGGAGAGATGCAGGTGTACAGAAGGAGAGAAATAGACCCTCACACCATGCACCCCAGACACAAGGAATCCACACGGGGAAGATGAATTCTCATAACACTTGGCTTTGAAAAACAGAAGGACCTAATTTCATGAGTTCTTACAATCAGTGGAGCATAACACCTGGAACTTTAAAAATCAGCAGGCCTGGCTTTGGGAGAGCCAGGAGAGTAGAGTCTCAGCTTTTAAAGAGGCAACACAACAAACACCCTGCAGAGACACAGAATTGAAGCAGCAGTTTGAAAAAATCTTGGGGTATAAAGGAGGGAGATTTGTTTACTTACCTCAGCATGCACTGTGGGGGCACAGATCTTTGGGAGACTTCTCCAAGAAAAAAAGATCTGGCAAGTAGCATTTTCCTCCCCCACCTCCCAACCTAGACACATAGACACCTGCAGGAATCAATACAGAGCCAGTATTGGCTACCAAACTTGCTAACAGCACATGCCTACCCTAGGCTCTCCTGCAAACATGGGTCTTCCAGCCAGGACTTGGTTCCAGGTCTCCTCCCACAGAAAAATTGCGCAACCCTTGCTAACATCCCATACCCTGTCCTGTGATCCCCTGCAGGCCTCTCCCCTCCAATACACCATTGGCCAGAGCCCATCAAAAGAGGTTCCACAAGCCTGATGATATCCAAGCAACCCTGACAGGGACCAGAACCATTCCAAAGTGATTCTGCCCCAGGGAGAGGGAAGGCAACCACACATATCAGTCCAACTGTGGCTCCAGGAGGGGGCAGGGGGCAGACATCTGGTCTGACTACAGGACCCGTGCACTAAATAAAGCTTCTCAAGGGACAAAACAGGGAAATTGCCCTGAAGTTCAGGGATACCACATCTTTGGCAAATGCCTGGTCTGACTCAGCTCAAGCCCAAGGCAGCCCCAGACTTGCCCACTAACAACACAGGGACCAAACCCTGTCTACAACAGGCAAAGAGAGTCATTAGAGATGACTGGATTGAAGGTAAAAGTGGCTTATACAAAACAGTAGGGCACAAACAACACGCATAGAAGACACCTCTTCAGATGCCAGGTTCTGGTGAACAAGGGATATTGAACTACAGGGCACCATAGGAATTTTCTTCATAAGGCGAGTACTTTCAAGAGCAGGAGACTTAGATGACTTTCCTAATACATAGAAACAAACACAAAGAGTTAGAAAAAAATTAGGAGACAGAGGGATATGTCCCAAATGAAAGAACAGAACAAAAATCACAGGAATAGAGCTAAAAGAAATGGATATACTTGATAGAGAACTTAAAGTAATGGTCATAAAGATATTCACTGGACTTGACAAAAGAGTGGAAGAACCTCAAGGAGATCCTTACTAAAGAGATATAAAACATAAAAAAGAACCCATCAGAGATGAAGAACTCAGTAACTGATATTAAAAATACACTAGGTGGAAAAAAATACACTAGATGGGGAGTGCCTGGGTGGCTCAGTCAGTTAAGTGCCCAACTCTTGATTTCGGCTCAGGTCATGATCTCATGGTTTGTGGGTTTGAGCCCCTCATCAACTTGGGATTCTCTCTCTCCCTCTCTCTTTCTGCCTTTTCCCTGCTCTCTATCTCAAATAAATAAATAAATAAATAAATAAACTAAAAAAATACACTAGGTGGAATAAATAGTAGACTAGAGGAAGCAGAAGAATGGATCAGCAACCTGGAAGGCAAAATAATGGAAAGCAATCAAACTGAACAGGATTAGAAAGAAAGAATAACAAAAAATGAAAATAGACTAAGGGAACACAGTGACACCATCAAGCATAATAACATTCACATTATAGGGATCCCAGAAGGAGAAGAGAGAGAAAAAGGGGCAGAAAATTTATTTGAAGAAATAATAGCTGAAAAGTTCCTGAATGTGGGGAAGAAAATAGAAACCCAGATCCAGGAAGCACAGAGCCCCCAATAGAATCCACCCAACAGGTCCACACCAAGACACATAGCAATAGAAAAGAAAACACTTATATAGAAGGGAAACCCCATAAAGCTATCAGCTGATTTTTGAGCAGAAACTTTGCAGGCCAGAAGGGAGTGTCAAGATATATTCAAAGTGCTAGAAGGAAAAAACCTGCAACAAAGAACACTCTATCCAGCAAGACTGCCATTCAAAATAGGAGAGATAAAGTTCCTCAGACAAACAAAAGTTAAAGGAATTCATAACTATTAAACCATCCCTATGAGAAATGTTAACGGAGACTCTTTGAGCGGAAAAGAAAGACTGTAAGCAGGAGTAAGAAAAGTAGGAAGGACAAAAAAAGTAAAATTAAGGAAATCTATTAAAAAAAAGTCATGGGATTCACAAAATAAAAGGATATAAACCATGACACCATATACATAAGACACAGGGTGGGGGAGAGGAGTAAAAAATGGGTTCAAACCTAAGCAACCATCAACTTAATGTAGACTACTATATGCATAAGATATTATATACGACCCTAATGATAACAGTAGATTAAATCAGGAATAAATATGCAAAAAAAAAACAGATAAAGGAATCCAAATACATCACTAAAGAAAACCAGAAAACTGTAAGAGAGCAAGAGAAAAAGGGGAACAGAAAATAACGACAAGAGCAACCATAAAACAAGTAACACAATGGCAATAAGTACATTTCCAATAAATACACTAGTTGCTTTGAACATAAATGGATAGACCTTCCAATCAAAAGACATAGGGTGCTAGAATAGATAAAAAGGCAAGACCCCTCTATATGCTGCATACAACAGACTCATTTCAGACCTAAAGACAAATGCAAATTGAAAGTGAAGGGATGGAAAAGCATTTATCATGCATATGAAAGCAAAAAGAAAGTTAGGGTAGTAATACTTATATTGGAAAAAAAATAGACTTTAAAACAAAGACTGTAACATGAGACAAAGAAGGACATTATCTGAATATACAGGAAACAATCCAACAAGAAGATATATCAATTATAAATATTCATGCACCCAACATGAAAGCACCCAAATACATAAAGCAGTTAATAACAAACATAAAGGAAGTAATACAATAATAGTAGAGGATTTTAACACCCCATTTACATCAATGGATAGATCATCCAACAAAAAAATCAACAAGGAAACAATGGGTTTGAATTTAACATTGGACCAGATAGATTTAATGGATATATTCAGAACATTACATACTAAAATAGAAGAATACATATTCTTTTCAAGTGCAAATGGAACATTCTCCAGGATATATCACATATTAGGCCAAGTCTCAACAAATTCAAAAATATTGAAGCCATACCATGTTCTGACCACAACACTATGAAACTAGAAATAAACCACAGGAAAAATATCTGGAAAGAATACCAATACATGAAGATTAAATAACATGTTACTAAATAATGAATGGACCAACCAAGAAATCAAAGGGGAAATCCAAAAATACATGGAGACAAATGAAAATGAAAACACAATGATCCAAAATCTTTGGGATACAGCAAAAGCTGTTCTAACAGGGAAGTTTATACCAATACAGGTCTACCTCAAGAAGCAAGAAAAATCTCAAACAACCTAAACTTACACCTAAAAGAGCTAGAAGAAGGACAAACAAACCCCAAAAACAGTAGAAGGACGGAAATAATAAAGATCAGAGGAGAAATAAACAAAATATAAACTTAAAAAAACCAACAACAAATCAATGAAACTACGAGCTAGCTGTTTGATAAGATCAACAAAATTGATAAAACTTTAGCCAGACTCATTAAAAATAAATAAAGACAGAGGACCTTGTTTATTTATTAAAAATAAATAAAGACAGAGGACCAGGAATGAAGAGGATAAATAACAACTAACACCACAGAATTACAAAGGATGATAAGAGAATATTATGAAAAATTATATATCAACAAATCAGAAAACCTAGAAGAAATGGATAAATTCCTAGAAATATAAACCTCCCATAACTGAATCAGGAAGAAAGAGATCATCTGAATAGACTGATTGCCAGCAAAGAATTGAAACAGTAATCATAGAACTCCCAAGAAATGAAAGTCCAGAACAAATATTAGCAAGCCAAATCCAACAATACATTTAAAAAAGTCTTTCACCATGATAAAGTGGGTTTATTCCCATGATTCAAGGGTGGTTCAATATTTGTAAATCATCAGTGTGATATATCACATCAACAAGAGAAAGGATAAAAATCACATTATCATTCCAATAGATGTAGAAAATTATTTGACAAAGTACAACTTCCACTTGTGATTTTAAAAACTCTCAACAAAGTAGGTTTAGCCCTATGTGAAAAACCCACAGTTAACATCATTGGTGAAAAACAGCTTTTCCTCTAAGATCAGGAACAAGTCAAAGATGTTCACTCTCACCACTTTTATTCAACATAGTACTAGAAATCCTAGCCACAGCAATCACACAAGAAAAAGAAATAAAATGCATCCTAATTGGTAAGGAAGAAGTAAAACTTTCACTGTTTTCAGATGACAGGATACTCTACATAGAAAACCCTAAAGACTCCACCAAAAAACTACTAGAACTGATAAATGAATTCAGTAAGGTCACAGTATACAAAATCAATTAACTGGGGTTAATTTTGGAAAAAGATAAAAATGTTGGTGAGGGTTTCTAGAAAGGGAGTCCTAAAAAAAGAAAAAATATATACATTTTCTTATATCTTCTTTGAAAAGTATTATGGATTTCCTTTTCACATCGACTACTTTTATACATGGTATGAGAAGGGAATCCTTCCCACCCCATCCAAACGTGGATAGACACTTTTACCTGAACTTTATTTTTTTTAATTTTTTAAAAAAATATTTATTTATTTTTGAGAGAGAGAGAGAGAGAGAGAGAGAGAGAGAGAGAGAGAGAGAATGAGTGGGGAGGGCAGAAGGAGAGGGAGACAGAATCTGAAGCAGGTTCCAGGCTCTGAGTTGTCAGTGTAGAGCCTGATGTGGGGCTCGAACTCAAACTCTGAGATCATGACCTGAGCCAAAATTGGGCTCTCAACCAACTGGGCCAACCAGGCATCCCTACTAGAACTTTATTTTAATCTTATTTGTAAACTACCTCTGTCATAGTTTCCATATATTCCTGGGTCTGTATCTGTGTCCTCAACTCTGTTTAGTCAGCTCTACCTATGAGATTTCTCTTATGTGGATGGTGACCATCTAATTTATCATCCACACTAGGATACTTCTGAGAGTGAAAGTGAGACTACTAACAATCATAATAGAATGATGAACATAAACGGAGACATGGCAGGTAAGCTGAGACAAATGCTCACTCTATTTATGCCGCTCCAGAGCCTCATGTTCTCATCTGCCTGGGAAACTTTATTCACTTTTATCTACTGCTGCCGCTGGGGTGACTAGCTCTACAAAGACTCTGAACAGCTTCATTCAGGCAAACCTAATAGCACCTCATTTCTTGCCCACACTGCACATCTGTCACCTCTGGGGCTTCCTTTTTGATGCCGTAACCTGAAATGCCATTGGATTTCCCCAACTTTTCACAATCTGGGAGTGCAATTTATGCCCTGTGGGACATTGGTCAGTAAGACTGGGACCTCAGGATAAATTCTTCCTCCTCCTCTGAAGAGATTATCTTGAGACACAATAGTTCATTCAGCCTCTTCAAAGACAGTTCTGCAAATTTGCACTTTCCTCGAGTAATCAGTTCAGCAACGCATCTTGCAGTGACTCTCTCTTTCCTTGCTTCTCTCCCTTTTCAGTCACTGCTGCTTTTTTTGGGTTACCCTCCTTCACAAGCAGTTAAACTAATCATTTGCCTGTGATACTGCTGCCCAAGGAACTCAAGCTAAATCAGGTTGTTTACCTGTTCCTAAGCCAATACCATACTGTTTTGATTATTATAGCTTTGTGATATCTCAGGGAATGTAATCCTTTTGCTATATCCTCCCTCAAAATGTTCTTGGTTGTTCTTCATTCTTTGCTCTTCCATATAAATATTGGCATCTGATTGTCAAGTTCCAAAAAGTTTCCTACTGGGATTTTGATTGGAGTTGGAGTAAATGTATAGATTACTTGAGAATAATTGACTTAAATATCAAATATTCCTACTCATGAGCTAGATCTCTCTCTAGATCTAAGTCTTCTTAATGCTTTTCAATAAAGTTTATAACTTTTCCATAAATATCTTATACATCTTTGTTAGAACTTTCCCCAGACGTCTTTTATTTTTATGCTAAAATTTCAAATGATATTTTTTAACAGTAAAAGTAGCTAGCATTTTTTTGAATCACTGGCAGTTTCCAGGTTCTTTAGCTACATATTTTATTTAGTATTTGTAACATTCTTTTGAGTTAGAAACGTTTATTTATTTGTTTATTTTCAGATGCGCTCACTGTGATTTGTCATCAAGTCGGCAAACAAGAAGTGCAATTAACATATGTGATAAAGACACAAATAAATAAATGGATTCAGACCTCTGATGCCTCCCACTTCTTCCTGAGGACTTACCTATTAAAAAAAAGGAATCTGCCAGGTTAAGAGAAACCCAGAGCTATGGGCTCACTGATTTTGAAACTATTAGACTGGTAGAGGGGCCTTATTAACATTTAAGGCCTACCAACTACTCTAGAAGGTAATTCTTTCTAGACTATAATATTGTACTTTTTTGTACTATTTCCTACAGGGCAACCAGGCCCCTAGGCCATGGTTACCACATGGGCACCCAGTAGTCCCTACACCCTCTACATACATGAGCTAATATTTTTGCTTTTTGTATAAGCTACTTGTCAGAATTAATGGTAATAGGGAATGATGTCAATGATATATTTCCCTTTCATTTCTCTAGGTCTGGATTTCTCAACCTCAGGACAGTTGACATTTGGGGCCAGATAATTCTTTCTTATAAGAGACTGTCCTGTGCATTGCAGGGTTTTAAGAAGCATCATTGTCCTCTACCCACTAGAAGCCAGTAGAATCTCCTGTCCTCCAATTTGTGACAAACAAAAATGTCTCCAGACATTGTTAAATGTACTCTGGGAGCAAAATTAACCCCAGTTGAGAACTACTGCTGTAAAGCCTCTAAATTTTATTCTTGGATTAAACTAGAATTATCAGAAAGCAACATAATTAAATGATAAGAGTCTAAAAAATAAAAGCTATATTAAGATATAATTCACATGCCATATAATTTACCCATTTGAAGTACACAGTTCAATGGATTTCAGTGTACTCATATAGTTGTACAACAATCACTGCAAGCTAATTTTAGGACAGTTTCACCATCTCCAAAAGAAACCTTATGCCCTTAAGCTTCCATTCCTTCCAGACATTCCACGCTCTCGTACTTTCTCAGACCTAGGCAGCCATGAATCTACTCTCTCTCTTTGTAGATTTGCTTATTTGGAACATTTCACATAAGTAAATTCATACACTTTGTTTGGGTTATGACTGGCTTCTTTCTCTTAGAATCTTTCCAAGGTTCCATCCTATAGCATGTATCAGTACTTTATTTTTAAAATTGCTAAATAGAATTTCATTGTATGGATATACCTCGTTTTATTTACCCATTCATCAGTTGAAAGACATTTCAGTTGTTTCTACTCTTTGGCTATTATGAACAATGCTGCTATGAACATTAATGCACCAGTTTTTGTGTAGACATGTGTCTTTATTTTTCAAGCATATATTTCTGGATCATATGGGAACTTTATGTTTAACCATTTGAGGAAGTGCCAGACTATTTGCAAATTCCCCCAGCAATGAATGAAGGTTCCAATTTCTCTATATTCTCAACACTCATTATTTTTTTCTTTTTCATTATAGTCCTCCTTATGGGTGTGAATTTAGTATCTTATTGTGGTTTTGATTTGCATTTCTCTAATGACTAATAACGTTAAGCACGTTTTTATTGGCTTTTTAGCTATTTGTGCATCTTTTGGGAGAATTGTGTATCAAATCGTTTACCCATTTTAAAATTTGATGATTTTATTTATTTAATTGAAAGGGTCTTTTATGTTCTGGATAAAAGACATCATATATAATATTTGTAAATATTATTTCTTATTCTGTCAGTTGTCTTTTCATTTTCTTGATAATATTTTAGCAGCACAAACTGTTAACTTTTTGAGAAGTCCAGTTGATCAAACGTTTCCCTTGTCACTTACGATTTTGGTGTTTTATCTAAGAATACTTTTCCTAATCCAACTGCCTAAGGATTTGCTCCTATGTTTTTCTCTAAAAGTTTTATACTTTTACCTCTTACATTTAGGTCCATGAAACATTTTCCCCCTTTTTAGCCAAAACTAAGGTGAAAATCGCATAACAGTAAATATTTAAAAGTATTCAGTGGCATTGAGTACATTTGAAATGTTGTGTAGTCATTACTTCTGTGTCAAAACATTTTTAATAGCACCAAAGGAAACTCACTACCTTTTAAGCAGTCATTCCCCACTCCCCTTCAAGTCCCTGGCAACTACTAACCTGCTTTCTATCTCTGTGGATTTACCAATTCTGTATATTTATATAAAGGTAATTGTATAATAAGCGAGCTTTTGCATATGGCTTTTTTCACTTACAATATTGTTTTTGAGGTTTATCTATGTTGTAACATATGTTAGTATTTCATTTCTCTTCATGGCTGGATAATATTTTATTGTATTCAATTTATGTACATTAAATTATTTCCACTTTTTGATGATTATGGATAATGCTGATACGAATATTTATATGCAAGTTTTGTCTGGATGTATGTTTTCCTTTCTCTTTGGTATATAACTAGAAGGGGAAATTACCAGGTCATGTGGTAATTCTATGTTTAACATTTTTATGGTACTGCCAAACTGTTTACCATGGTGGCTGTACCATTTTATACCCCCAGCAGCAATGTGCAAGGGGCCCAATTTCTTCGTATACTTGCTAACACTTGTAATTTTAAAAAACACTTTTAGAACATTAGAGACATTCTACTGGTTGTGAAGTGGTATCTCCTTGTGGTTTTGATTTGCATTTTTGTGATAACTAAAGATGTTGGATATCTTTTCATGCACTTGCTGGACTTTTGTATATCTTCTTTGGAGACATGTTTACTCAACTCTATTGCCCATTTGTTAAGTGGGTTTTTGACTTTTTTCTCTTGCAGTGTAGGAGCTCCTTATGTATTCTGAATATTAGACTCTTATCAGATACATAATTCACAAATGTTCTCTCCTACTTTGTAAATTTTTCTTTCACTGTCTTGTTTGTGTCCTTTGCACAAAAGTTTTAAATTTTAATAAGTCCAATATATCTATTTTTCTTTCATCATTTACCAAATCCAAGGTCACAAATTTTACTCCTATGTTTTTCCAAGGATTTTATGCTTTTACCTCTTTTATTTAGGTATTTGATTCATTTTGAGTTAATTTTGTTATACGGTGTGATATGAGAGTCCAAATTCATTCTTTTGCATGTGGCTATCCAGTTGACCCACCAGCATTGTTGAAGAGACTATTCTTTCCCTTTCTGAATGGTCTTATCACCCTTGCCCTTGTTGACAATAAACGAAACATAGATTTATAGGTTTATTTCTGGATTCTCAAATCTACTCCATTGGTCTACATGCCTATATTTATGCTAGCACCACACTGTTTTGATTATGGAAGGTTTGTGGCAGGTTATGAAATCAGGAATTATGAGTCCAACTTTATTTTTTTTCAAGAGTGTTTTGGCTATTTGGGATCCCTTATAATTTCAGATGAATTTTAGGATCAGTTTATTAATCTATAAAGAATCAGATGGGATTTTGACAAGGAATGTGTGTGATAAGAGAGTCTGTAGATTTATTTGGGAAATACTGCCATCTAAAAAAATACCAGGCATTTCAATCCATGAACATGAGATATCTTTCCATTTACTTAAATCTTCTTTGATTTATTTCAGTAATGTTTTGTAGTTTTCAGAGTGTAAGTTTTTTACTTTTTAATTAAAATTATTCCTAAGTATTATTCATTGTGATGCTATTATACATAAAATTTTTCTTAATAATCATATTCAGATAATTTTCTCCTAGTGTATAGGAATACAATGAATTTTTATATATTGATCTTGTATCCTACTACTTTGCAAAGTCATTTATTTGTTCTAATAATTTTCAGTGGGTTCCTTAAGACTTTCTATATACAATGTCATATCATATTCAAATAAAAATAGTTTAAGTCTTTCTTTCCAATCTGGATGATCCTTACTTCTTCTTTTCCAATTGCCCTGGGTAGAACCTTCAGTATAATAGTGAATAGAAGTAGTGAGAGTGAGCATACTTGTCTTGTTCCTGATCTTAGGTAGAAAGCTTTCAGTCTTTCATTACTAAGTATGGTGTTAGCTATGCATTTCTCAGAGATGCTGTTTATCAAGTTGAGGATATTTCTTTATATTCCTAGTTTATTGAGTGTTTTCAAAACGAAAGAGTATTAGATGTTGTCAAAGCTTTTTCTGTATCTATTGAGATGATAATGTGGAGTTTTCCCCTTCATTTTATAAATGTGGCATATCACATTAATGGATTATTGTATATTAAACCAAAATTGCACTTCTGGTTGGCCATAGTGTGTGATTTTTTTATATATGTTGCTCGATTCAGTGTGCTAGCATTTGTTGAGGTTTCTTTTTTTTGCATCCATATCCTTTAAGAATACTGTCCTTACTTTTCTTGTGATGTCTTTGTTTAGTTTTAGTATCAAGGTTTACTGTTGGTGTTGTATATGCTATGGGTTTTGACAAATGTATAATGACATGTATCCACCATTATGGTATCATACAGAATAATTTCACTGCTTTAAAAATATTCTTTGCTCTGTCTATTCATCCCTCGCTCTCCCATAAGCTCTGACAACCACTTATCTCTTTATAGTCTCCATACTGTAACTTTTCCAGAATGTCATACAGTATGTAGCCTTTTCTGATTGGTTTCTTTCACTTAGTAAGAAGCATTTAAACTTCCTCCACATATTTTCATGTTTGGATAACTCATTTCTTTTTAGCAGTGAATAATATTTCATTGTATGGATGTACCATCCATTTATCCATCTACCTATTGAAGGACATCTGACTGCTTGCAAATTTTGGCAATCACTATCAAAGCTGTTATAAACATCCATGTGCAGGTTTTTGTGTGGACATAACTTTTCAACTCATTTGGGTAAGTACCAAGAAGCATGATTGCTGGATCATATGGTTTGTTTAGTTTTGTAAGAAGCTGTCAAACTGTTTTCCAAAGTGACTATACTATTTTGCATTCCCACTATAAAAGAATGGGAATTCCTGTTGCTCCACATCGTCACCAGCATTTGGTGAGTCAGTGTTTTGGACGTTAGCCATTTTAAAGATATTCTAATTACCTCTCTAATGACTTTTTATTGTTTTAACTTGTAATTTTCTGATGACATATCATGTGGAACATCCTTTCATATGTGTGTTTGCCATCTGTATATCTTTTTTGATGAGGTGTCTGATCAGATCTTTAGCCCATTTTTAAATCATGTGTTCATTTAGATATTGCTGAGTTTAAAGCATTCTTTGTATATTTTGAATACCAGCCCTTTATCAGTTATGTCTTTTGCAAATATTTTCTCCAAGTTTGTGGTCTGTCTTCTCATTCTCTTGACAATGCCTTTTACAAAACAGATATTTTTGTTCATTGGTTTTTTAATGAAGTCCAACTTGCTGATTATTTTTTCATGGATTGTGCCTTTGGTGCTTTATTTAAAATGCCATAACCAAACCCAGGACCCTCTAGATTTTGTCCTATATTATCTTCCAGGAGTTTTATGATTTTTGTGTTTAGGTATGTAATCCACTTTGAGTTAGTTTTTGTGAAAGGAATAAAGTCTTTGTCTAAATTCATTTTTTTTTTTACCCTTGTGGATATCCAGTTGTACCAGCACCATTTTTAAAAAAGACTATCTTCTCCATTGTATTGCCTTTGCTCATTTGTCAAAGACCAGTTAACTATATTTGTGTGGGTCTATTTCTGAGCTCTCTATTCTGTTCCATTGATCTATTTGTCTCTTCTTTCACTAATTCCACACTGATTATTGGAGTTTTATAGGAAGTCTTAAAGTTGGGTCATGTTATTCCTCCAACTTTGTCCTTCTCCTTCAATATTGTGTTGGTTATGTTGAGTCTTTTGTCACCTATGTAGACTTTAGGATCAGTTTTCAATGTCCACAAAATAACGTACTGAGATTTTTATTGGGATTGTGTTGAATTCATAGATCAAATTGGGAAGAACTGGTATTTTGACAATGTTGAATCTTCCTATCCATGAACATGGAATATTTCTTCACTTACTTAGTTCTTTGATGACTTTCATCAGAGTTTTATACTTTTCCTAATCTAAATCTTGTACATATTTTGTTAGATTTACACTTGAGTATTTCATTTTTGGAGTACTAATGTAAATAATATTTTACTCTTTTTTTTACATTTTAATTTCACTTATTTATTGCTGATATGTAAGAAAGTATTTGACTTTTGTATATTAACTTTGTATCCTACAACTTTGTTATAGTTCCTTAGTCCTAGGGCTTTTTCATTTTTCCAAATTCTTTTGGATGTTCTGTATAGATAATCATGTTATCTGCAAACAGTGTTATTGTTTCCTTCTTTCCCTATTTTGCTGAGAATTTTTTTTATCATGAATGCGTGTTGATTTGGTCAAAAATTTTTTTTGCATTTATGGATGTGATTATATGATTATTCTATAGTTTATAGTCAATGGATGTGTGGATTATTATAACTACTCCAGCTTTCTTTTGATTAGTGTTAACATGGCTTACCTTTCTCTAGTCCTTTCTTTTTTAATCTATATGTCTTTATACTTAAAGAAAGTTTCTTTTAAACAAACATATGGTTGGGTCTTTTGTTTTTTTATCCACTCTGACAATCTCTACTCTTTTGTTGGTGGATTTAGATAATTGATATTTAGAATGATTTTTTTATATAGTAGCATTAATGTCTAACATATTTGTTACCCATTTTTTTATTTGTTGCCCTTGTTCTTTGTTCCTGATATTGTCTTTCAGTTTTTTTCTGCCTTTTTTCTGTTTTAAATGAGCATGTGAAATGATTCTATTTCTCCCTTGCTTAGCATATTATGCTTTTTTTAAACTTTTTTAAGTAGTTCCTCTATAGTTTGCTATATATATGTATTACTAATTCAATTCTAGTTTTAAATGTCACTATAACATTTCACTGGTAGTATAAATGTCATTATAATAACAAAGTGTTCCTAATTTCTCCCTCCCACCCCTTACATCATTGCTGTCATCCATTTTAATGATTCATAAGCCATTATCATTGTATAATATAGTATATTGTATAGCTTATATAAAATATAGCAACATATTTTATTATAGAATATTATTGCTTCATAATTTTGAACAAACTATTAATTCTCAGACCATTAAAATAATAAAAATAGAAGTTCTTACTTTATCTTCACTTATTCCTTCATAATTCTTTTCCTTATTTTAAAGCATATCTGAGTTTCTGAAATATAATTTTTCTTCTCTCTGGCAAACGTCATTTAATATTTCTTGCAAGCCAAGTCTACTGACAACAAATTCCTTCAAGTTTTGTTTGAGAAGTCTTTCTTTCTCCTACACTTTTGAAGGATAATTTTGTAGGATATAAAATTTTAGTCTCCTGATTTGTTCATTTTGGCCACTCTGACTGGCATGAGGTGATACCTGAGTGTGGTTTTGATTTGTATTTCCCTGATAAGGAGCGACGCTGAACATCTTTTCATGTGCCTGTTTGCCATCTGGATGTCTTCTTTAGAGAAGTGTCTATTCATGTTTTCTGCCCATTTCTTCACTGGGTTATTTGTTTTGGTGGGAATGCAAATTGGTGCAGCCGCTCTGGAAAGCAGTGTGGAGGTTCCTCAGAAAATTAAAAATAAACCTACCCTATGACCCAGCAATAGCACTGCTAGGAATTTACCCAAGGGATACAGGAGTACTGATGCATAGGGGCACTTGTACCCCAATGTTCATAGCAGCACTCTCAACAATAGCCAAATTATGGAAAGAGCCTAAATGTCCATCAACTGATGAATGGATAAAGAAATTGTGGTTTATATACACAATGGAATACTACGTAGAAATGAGAAAAAATGAAATATGGCCTTTTGTAGCAACGTGGATGGAACTGGAGAGTGTAATGCTAAGTGAAATAAGCCATACAGAGAAAGACAGATACCATATGGTTTCACTCTTATGTGGATCCTGAGAAACTCAACAGGAACCCATGGGGGAGGGGAAGGAAAAAAAAAAAAAGAGGTTAGAGTGGGAGAGAGCCAAAGCATAAGAGACTGTTAAAAACTGAGAACAAACTGAGGGTTGATGGGGGGTGGGAGGGAGGGGAGGGTGGGTGATGGGTATTGAGCAGGGCACCTTTTGGGATGAGCACTGAGTGTTGTATGGAAACCAATTTGTCAATAAATTTCATATATATATAAAAAATAAAAAAAAATAAAATTTTAGTGTTTTTTTTCTTTCAACACTTTAAATATTTCACTCAACACTCTTCCCTCTTCCTGCATGCATGTTTTCTGAGGAGACATCCAATTCTTATTCTTCCATAGGTAAGCTGCTTGTTTTTTTGTGTTGTTGGTTGTGTGTGTGTGTGTGTGTGTGTGTGTGTGTGTGTGTGTTTAAATATTCTGGTTACTTTCAAGACTTTTTATCTCTTATTTTCTGCAATTTTACAGGATATGCCTAGGTATAGATTTTTTTTAGACTTTATCCTGCTTGGATAAAGTGCTCCCTGAACTTCCTACACCTGTGGTTTAAAGGCTGACATTAATTTTGGGATATTCTCAATTATGGCTTCAAATAGTTCTTTCGTTTCTTTCTGGTATTCCTACTATGCCTAGGTTACATCTTCTGTAATTGTCCCACAGCTATTATATGTTTTGTTCCATTTTTTTGGTTCCATTTTTTATAAGTCTTTTTTCCTCTTTGCTTTTCAGTTGTAAGACTTTCTATTGACATGTTCTCAAGTTCACTGTTCTTTTCTCAGCCATGTCCAGTCTATTAGTGAGCCCACCAAAAGTATTCTTCATTTTTATTATTGTATTGTTTTTTTACTCTAACATTCCTTTTTGGTCTATTATTAGAATTTCCATTTCTCTACTTACATTGGCCAATATTTTTCTTTTGTAATTTGTGTACTATTTCCATTAGAGCCCTTAGCATATGAATCATAGTTATTTTAAATTCCCAGTCTGATAATTCTAATATCTAAGAAAGGTTGTTGATTTTCAGTTTGTTCAGCTTTTTTACTTGTTGCTAAGATGCACTGACAACTTTCAAGCTCCTTACGTGCTGGCCCAGAAATTGGAAGTAAATTCCTTCTGTTTTAGATTTCTAATTTTATTCTATCATGGTAAGAGAAAATACTTTGTATGCTTTCAATCATTTTAAATTTAATGAGATATATTTTATCCCTATCATATGTTCTATTCTGGATAATGTTATATGTGCATTTGAGAAGATTCAGAAGAATGTGTATTCTGCTATTGTTAGATAAGGTACTCTATACAAGTTTGTTAGATGTAGTTGATTTATAATGTTGTTCAAGTCTTCTAGATTGGTATTGGTGCTATACCTAGTTGTCTTACTTATTATCAAGAATGCAGTATTGAATTTCTATTATTGTTGAAATATCTGTTTCTCCCTTTATTGTATTATATTTTGCCTCATGTATTTGAGGCTGTTTTTAGGTGCATCTGTTTATATTGTTATATCTTCTTGATGAATGCACACTTTTATCATTACACAGTGTATGTCTTGAGCTCTTGTAACATTTTTATTAAAGATTTTTTATATTACTATTGTCAATGTAGCTCTCTTGTGTTGTTGTTCACATCTTTTTCCATCCTTTCAAACCTATTTGTATATTTGCATCTAAAATGTATTTCTTGTAGGGGCGCCTGGGTGGCTCAGTCGGTTAAGTGTCCGACTGCGGCTCCGATCATGATCTTGCCATCTGTGGATCTGAGTCCTGCGTCAGGCTCTGTGCTGACAGCTCAGAGCCTGGAGCCTGCTTCAGATTCTGTGTCTCCCTCTCTCTCTGCCCCTCCCCCACTTGTGCTCTGTCTTCCTCTCTTTCCAAAATGCATAAACATTAAAAAAATTTTAAATATATTTCTTGTAGACAGTGTATGGCTGGATCTTGCTTTTTAAAGTTCAGTATAACAATTTATACCTTTTGATTATATTGCTTAATTCATTCACATTTAATGTTGTCATTGATATTGTTGGATTTTTATCTGCCATTTTATTTTTTTTGTTTCATTCTTTTTTAATTTCTTTTGGTCTTCTCTTCCTACTTTATTATTTTATTTTACATTAAGTAAATGTTTTAAAGATTTCTTTAAAGATTATTTATTATATCTTTTTACATTTTTCTTAACACACAATAACTTACAATAACTTGCATCTTAACTTACTAGAATTTACTTCAAGTTTATAATAACTTATCTCCCAATAAGACATAGAAATGTTACTCTTACTTAGCTCTCTACCCTCCTTACCTTCTTTGTACTATTATTGTTATACATATTATGCCTGTGTGTTATAAACCCAGTAGAATAGAATAGAATAGAATAGAATATTGTTACAATTATTATTTTAAATATTGTTATATTTTTTAAAGAACCTGAAAAAAGAAAGAAGAGCAAGTATATATTTACAGTTTTTAAAATTAATTTTCTTACTACAGGCAGGTAGCCAGTCCCATTTGGGCTTCAATTTCTTATTTGTGAAATGTGAAGAGTGGTGGTACCTAAGTCAAATAGATAGTCTGAAGACTGAGAAATAGGCACAAAATGCTTAGTCATTTTGGACCACAAAATGGAATGGTCCCTAGAACATATGCTTTTAATGAATTTTAATAATTGTTGCAAATATTGTTTAACAAAAGCAATAAAAATATAGTTTAAAAAATAAAAACAAAATAAGATTAACTTTCTTATTTACCAGTTTTTGTTTTTGTTTTTTTTTATTTGTGTCTATGGATTTAAATTACCAATAATATAGCTTCCTTAGTTCAAGCCTGCTTTGCTCCACCCACTTCCCTTGTGGGGCTATAATATATTTTAACATATATTACTTTTCTATGTGTTATAGTTCCAACAGTAAATATAATTACATGCATTGTATATTATATATTGTCTTATGTAATTTATTTTAAATCATTCAAGAGAAGAAAGGAGTAGAAATATGCATTTATACCTTCTTATAATTATGTAATTATCTTTGCTAGTGCTCTTTGTTTTCTATGCTTTTTATTTTCTGTTTTATGTGAATTGGAATTGCTGTCTGCTATAACTTGTTGTCAGTCTAAAGAACTTCCTTTTGTATATCCTGTAAGGTGAGTCTGCTAACAATGAAACATCTCAGTTTTTGTTTATTTGGTAATGTCTTTATTTTTTCTTCTTTTCCAAATTAGTTTTGCTGAATATGTAATTCTTAATTAACAGGACTTTTTCTTTCAGCACTTTGAACTTGTCTTGCTACTGCCTCAGTCCTCCATTGTTCAGCTCTTGATCTTATTGAGGTTTTCTTGTACATGATTAAGTGTTCTCTTGGCCTTTCAAGATTTTCTCTTTGTCTCTGAGTCTGATGGTGAAGACAGATACCTCTGCCGTACAAGTGTTGTACTGAGTTGCAGTAGTGGCCCCTTGGCTTCTCTGCTTGACTTTCCTGGCATTGAGCCTAAGCCCAATGAGTAAGCCGGGACAGGTGCTATCAAGGACCAGTATTCTTCTGCCAAACCTAGAGTAGAGCTTCTGTCCTACAAATGGGGACCAGGTGGAGAAGAAAGCCCCAGACATTTCAACCATGCTTGTCTACTTTACAGTTTCTGCAAGATGGAGTCTGAGGAATGAGAAATACTGTTGGCCTACCCCTCCTGGGGAGAAATTACTGTGCTGGTCTGGGAACTGCAACAGAACATAACCCTATCTTCTTGGCCACATTAGTGAGGAGTAGATATTACATCATTTTGAGTTGTAAGAGTTGGGAAGAAGGGAAGGTCATGGCTCGTGCCATAAACTCTCACTGCTCTTATTGAGATTCAGTACTTTTTCTTAAATAACTTTATCTCCATTTGCTATATACGCTTAGGATAATTTCTAGAGACTAAATTAGTGTGTGTGTGTGTGTGTGTGTGTGTGTGTGTGTGTGTTTAATATAGTTTGTACCAGTTATAGTTATTTTGCTACAGAGAGGATCCATGGAGCTCCTCACATTGCTATTCTGAAAGTACATCTAAATAGTATTTTATATAATAAAATACAACATGCAGACAGCAAACTACATCAAAATACGCTCTTAGATAACAATTTTAGAACATTTCCATAAGCCTAGAAATTTCCCCTATGCACTCATTTCTGGCATATTCTTCATTTGTAGCTCTCAGCAATCACTGTTCTGCCTTTGGTCACTTGGTTTTGACTGTGATCGAATTTCATAAAAATGGAACCCATAATGTATTTTTTATAGTATTCTCATAAAATGAGATATATTTGTGTATTCCTTGAACATTTAGTGGAAAACATTCATGGAACTATTGGAGTCAGTGTATTTTTTTAGTGAAAGTTTAACCACAAATTCAATTTTTTAATGGTTATAAAATTATTCTGGCCTTTTTTCTTGAGTCAGAAAATGTTATATTTTTCAAAAAAGTTTCCCATTTTGCCCACATTTTCTTGTCTTATTCTACTTATTCTACCAAAGCTCCAAAGCTTTGGTGTAATGCCAAATAGGAGATTTAATAACAGTTATCTTTGTTCACTACAAAGTGTGCTGTCATTTTGCATACTACTTTTTTCTGTCATTTTCTCCACTGTCTTTGCCTAGAAATCCCAGGGGAATATATGTTGTATCTTCTGGAGTTTATTCTACATGTATTTAACCAGTCTATTACATTTTTAATCTCATTTTTCTCCCTATATTGTATTATGGGTGAATTTCTTAATATTATCTCTCTTCAACTGTTCCCAATAAAAGTTTATCGCATTTATTGATTTTTTTATTTCAAAAAGTTTAATTGGCTCTATTCCATATCTACTTATTTGTTTTATTTATATAAATTTTGGTTTTCTAACTCTTAATTTTTTAAATGATTACTGACCCTATTATAACTTTTTAAAATTCTATGCATTTGAAAGTTTTTTTTATACACATACTGTTATTATTTTTATTTGTGGTGTATTCTTCCAAGGTCACATTTGGTTAGGCTACCTTTTTAAGCATGACTTTTAGGACAAATAATTATTTGGAGATTCTTCTTGAGTTGGCAATTTTGATTCCCTTTCTTCCCCAGTGAACTTTTCTTTTTCCAGAGGTTTTGTGGTAATGCCCACTTGGCTTCTAAGGTTTCACTTCATAAATAGATCTTATCATGGCTGCTCAGGGCTTCTACCTTGTGTCAGTATTGCATATAATCATGATCCATCCAATCAACATATTAGTGAATACATGGCCTATTTGCTGGTGTCAAGGTTGTCAAAGAATAAAGCTTCATATATAAATAATAGCCCTAGGTAGTAGTCAGTAGCAGCTCCCTGATACATGCTCCTCTTCCCAATATTGACCTCTGCTTAAAAGCAGGAAAACTTCACCCTACTGTCACAGACTATGAGTCTGGAGTTCTCTCTTGCCCAGCAAGAGAGTGGATGCAGAATTGAATATGAGAGAGGCTAATGTCCAGGAGGAGACAAGAGCCTCAAATAGGGGTTTTTGTCTCTGTATTTATTGAACTCACAAAATATTACTCACATGGTGAACGTGATGAAAACAAGATCTTACACACATGGACGTGGAGAAAACAATCAGACAGTAATCATTAACTCGTGTAAGAAGCAAAGGACCTGGGGGGCAAGTGGTGTTTGTAATCAAAGTACAGTAGTATATTGGTGTCAGATGGAAAGTAATTTCCTGCAGGTGATATAACAAGTAACTTGTGATCCCATTACAATATTTCGCTAGCTAATCTTGGGCACTTTCACTCCATGGTGGTGGCTTTCTGCTCTAAGCTTTTTTTCTAACCCATTTATGTTAAGTAGAACCTATTTCCCCACACCCTCCTTCCTGATTTTGAGCAGTAGGCATGGCTTCAGTTCCCTGTCTCATGTAGTTTACTATTTTACTCAATAGAAAATAGAAGGTCTGGTCTACAACCCAGACTTCCCCACTCCCCAGTTTCAGTCCTATTTGCTGTTTCCTGTAGCTGTTTTATTCCTGGTCTACAAAATTTTGTTATTTTAAGAGCAATGATTTTTAAAAAGTTATGTTTATCTGCTATTGATAGATATTTATATGGTGGATTTTGAGGATTTAAGATATGAATTTAAAATGCCATTAAAAATTTTTAACAGTTTTATTGATGTAATTTATATGCCATAAAATTTACTCATTTTAAGTGTGCAGTTGATGAGTTTTGATAAATGTATACCACTGTGTAATTATCACCACAATCTGGTTTTAGGACATTTCCATCACCCCCAAAAGTTTTCTCATGCCCAGTTCCATTAATCTGTGCTCCTATTTCCCTCACCCCCAAACCAAGTAACTAATGATCCAATTTCCATCTCAAAATTTTAGCTTTTTAAGAAGTGTCATATTAATAAAATAATTAAAATGCAGTTTGGGGGTCCTTTTTTTCATTTGGCATAATACTTTGACATTAATAATTTTTTTTGCATGTATCGAGTTTGTTTCTTTTTATTGTGGATTCTATTGTAATGGATATATTGCATTTTGTTTATCCACTCACTAGTTGATGGATGTTTATGTTATTTTCAGTTTTTGGCTATTATAAATAATGCTGTAATGGATGTTCTTATATATAAGCATTTTGTGTGAACCAAATGTTTTTATTCTGAGTAGATACCTATGAATGGAATTGCTGTGTCCTATGCAAAGTGTACAGGTCATTTTAAGGAACTTTAGTCTGCTTTCCAAAATGGCTGTGCCATTTTACATTAACACCAGCAATGTATGAGAGTTTCTGTTTCTCTACATTCTCATCAACATTTGTTACTGTATGTAACAGTATTATAGCTTTTCTAGTGTGTATTAAATGATATCTAATTTCCTAATAATTAATGATGTTGCAAATCTTTTCAGATGCTTATATGACACCATATATCTTCTTGAAGTGTCTAAATTTTTGGCCTATTCTTTTATTGTCTGTCTTCTTATTATTGAGTACAACACCATCTTGACTAGAAAGTTCTTCTCAATTTTCTCGTAGATTATTGTTCTCAGCTAGATCATGCACACAATTTTCTTCAAGCTCTATTGATTCCCTATTTTCTTATCCAGGAGTGTTATCCTCATTCAAAGGTAAATTCATTAACTGAAACTCCTGGATGACCCAAGTAGTGAACCTGTGTTCATTAAATACAGGAAGTTGGTTTTGCCAGTAATTTTTTTTGTGGGAAGACCCTTGCTTTTATTAGTTTTAGGAGGTACAGAATTGGATAGTAATACAGTTTTCAGGGAAATATGAACCAATTTCAAATTTAATTCATTGTTTGGGTTAGTTTTACTTCTTTTCCAGTCCCAATGACTTTTGTTTCTTTTCCTTGCTTAATTGTCCCATCTACAATCTCCAGTACAATATTGAATAAGAACCCTGAAGGTGCTACCCTTTCCTTTTCTTGATCCTTTTCTCCTTAGGGAGAAAGCGTCAGTCTTTAACCATGAGTGTGTTGTTAGTTGTGGGTTTTTCCTACATAATCTTTATTAAGTTGATGACTTCCCTTCCATTTATAGTTTGCTTAATGTTATTATCATGGAGGGATGTTGAATTATTTTTTCAAATTATTTTTCTGTGCCTATTGAGATAATCATGTGCATTTTGTCCTTTATTCGATTAATTTAGTGTATGGCATTAATTAATTTTCATTATAATCACTTTTTATGATGCTGGCTCAGAACTTCTGACTTTAAAGATTTGGTCAAGAAACAAATTCTTTGAACCTCATGTCTTACTCAAAAATAAAATGTCTATTTTGTAATTTTGTAATTTATTTCAACTGAACACAAACTTCCCTGTTTCTTTTTTTAGGTTCATTTATTTATTTTGAGAGAGAGAGCATGCACACAAGCAGGGGAGGGGCAGAAAGAGAGGGAGAGAGAATCCCAAGCAGGCTCTGCACTGTCAGATTCATAAGATCAAGCTCCATGTTAGGCTCTGTGCTGACAGTGCAGAGCCTGCTTGGGATTCTCTCTCTTCCTCTCTCACTACTCCTACCCCCAACCCCTGGCTCATGCTCTCTCTCTCTCTCTCTCTAAATAAACAAATATTTTAAAATAAAAATAAAAATACTTTATTTAAAAAAAGGGTAAACCATAACCTTACATAAAGAATCCCTGAAAAATGCCCAAAATTAGGAACTATTAGTGTTTTTATTTTTTTAGAGTTTCAAATTTTATTGAATTTCTAGTTAGTTAACGTATAGTATAATATTGATTTCTGGAGTAGAGTTTAGTGATTCACCACTTACATAAAACACCCAGTGCTCAACACAAGTGTCCTCCTTAATACTTATCACCTATTTAGCCCACTTCCCCCACCCACCTCCTTCCATCAACACTCAGTTTGTTCTGTAGCATTAAGAGTCTCTTGTGGTTTGTTTCCCTCTCTCTCTTTTTTCCCCCTTCCCATATGTTCATCATTTTGTTTCTTAAATTCCACATATGAGTTAAATCATGTGATATTTTTTCTTCTCTTACTGACTTAGCATAATATACTCTACCTCTATCACATTATTGCAAATGACAAGATTTCATTCTTTTTGGTGGTTGACTAATATTCCACTGTATATATATACCATATCTTCTTTATCCATTCATCAGTTGATGAATAATTTGGCTATTGTTTCTATAGTTTGGCTATTGTTGATAATCCTGCTATAAACATCGGGGTACATGTACACCTTTGAATCTATATTTTTGCATTCTTTGTGTAAATACCTAATAGTGCAATTACTTGATGGTAGGTAGTTCTATTTTTGACTTTTTGATGAACCTCCATCCTGTTTTCCAGAGTGGCTGTACCAGTTTGCATTTCTACCAGCAGTGCAAAAGTGTTCCCCTTCCTCTGCACCCTTTCCAACACTTGTTTCTTGTGTTGTTAATTTTAGCCATTCTGACAGGTATGAGGTGGTATCTCATCATGGTTTTCCTTTGTGTTTCCCTGATAATGAGTGAGGTTGAGTTTTTGTTTTTTTTTTTCATGTGTCTGTTAGTCATCTGGATGTCTTCTTTGGAAAAATGTCTATTCATGTCTTGCCCATTTCTTCATTGGATTATTTGGTTTTTGGGGGTTGAGTTTGATAAATTTTTTATAGATTTTGGATACTAACCCTTTATCTGGTATGTCATTTGCAAATATCTTCTCCCATTTGTAGGCTGCCTTTTAGTTTTGTTGATCGTTTCCTTTGCGATGCAGAAGCTTTTTATCTTGATGAAGTCTCAGTAGTTCATTTTTATTTTTATTTCCCTTGCCTCCAGCAACATGTCATTAAGAAGTTGCTACAACCAAGGTACAGGAAGTTGCTGTCTGTATCCTCCTCTAGGATTTTGATGGTTTCTATCCCATATTTAGTTATTTCATCCATTTTGAATTTATTTTTGTATATGGTGTAAGAAAGTGGTTCAATTTCATTCTCTTGCATGTTGCTGTCCAGTTTTCCCAGCACCATTTGTTGAAGAGACTGTCTTTTTTCCATTGGATATTCTTTTTTGTTTGTCAAAGATGAGTTAACAATATAGTTGTGGGTCCATTTCTGGGTTTTCTTTTTCTAGCACTTTTTTAAATGTTTCTTTATTATTTATTTTAAGAGTGCCTGAGCAAGTGGGGAAGGGGCAGAGAGAGAGGGAGAGAGAAAATCCCAAGCAGGCTTCTCACTGTCAGAGGAGCACTATTAAAGTGCAGCAGAAAGTTTTCAGCCAGTTTCCCTGTTCCTATTGGTGAATGGGACAGCTCAGTGGCACCCCTCTCCCAGTCTTTTGTCCCCCAAGAGGCCATTTATTCCACCTGTGCCAAATGTACTCCAAGCAGCGGAACTGTGACCCAGGGGAACATCAGACCATGCTGCCTGCTCCCAGGTCTCCACCCTTCTTCCCCACTGGAACACTACCAAGCCCATGAGGCACAACCCTAGTGATGACATGGACATTTGTTTATAAAAACTGGCAGTATACAGCCCCTCTCCATTTCCCAGCCACTGGTTTTAGGAAAGAGTTTTTCTTTTGTAATTCCCCATATGCACTTTCACTCTTTCTCTATTTCTTTCTTTATTTCTCTCTCTCTCATCTCTTCATGGTCAGGGCTCCCTCTTCATTGCAGCACCCAACTCTTCTCTCCCCCAAATCAACTCTGTAGCTCCTACCTTACATGATATGGAGGTTTTTTCACCTCTTGTTTTGCATTGTTGCTCTCTCAGCCCTCAGACTGATTTCTTGGGTGTTCAAAATGATTTGATATTTATCTGTGTTTAAGGGACAAATTCTTCTGCCGTCTTAACTCCTCCCCTAGAGTTTCCTATATGGAACTATTATTTAGATTATATATAACTTATTTAAATTATATATTTAAATATATAAATATATAGTACATATACACATTTATACATATGTGTATATATATATATGTGTGTGTGTGTGTGTGTGTGTATATATATATATATATATATATATATAATTGGCCATATAAAATGAGTTTGGAAGTTTTTCCTCTTCAATTTTTGGGATTAGTTTGAGAAGACTGGTATTAATTTTCCTCTGAATGTTTGGTAGAATTCACCTATAGAACTATGAGGTCCTAGGCTTTAATTTGCTGGGAGGTTTTTTAAGATTTTCTACTTGTTTATGATTCAGTCTTGGTAGATTGTATGTTTCTAGGAATTTATCCACTTCTTCCAGGTTATCCAGTTGGCATATAATTGTTCATAGTAGTCACCTATGATCTTTTCCATTTATACAGTATCATTTGTAATATCTCCTTTTCTATTTCTAATTTAATATATTTGACTCTTCTCTTTTTTTTCTTAGTCTAGCTGAAGATTTGCAAATTTTATGTTTTTAAAAACTGACTCTTAGCTTTGTTGATCATTTCTATTATTTAAGTCTCTATTTCATTAATTTCTTCTCTAAACCCTTTCTTATTTCCTTTCTTCTGCTAAGTTTGGGCTCAGGTTGTTTTTTTTCCTAATTCTTTGAGGTGTAAAGTTATGTTATTTATTTGAGATGTTTTTTCTTAATGTAGATGTTTTTCACTAGAAAACTTTCTTTTAGAACCATGATTATGGCATCCCATAAGTTTTGGTATGTCGTGTTTCAATATTTATTTGTCTCAAGATATTTTTTTATTTCTCTTTTGATTTCTTCTTTAACCCATGCATTTTTCAGTGTTGTTTAATGTTCACGTAGTTGCGAATTTTTCAGTTTTCCTCCTGTTATTGATATCTACTTTTATGCTATTGTGGTTATAAAAGATACTTGATATGATTTCAAATTTCTTAAAGTTATTAAGACTTGTTTTGTTACCTAACATACAAGCTATCCTAGAGATATTCTGTATGTGCTTTAGAAATGTGTATAGTACTACTGTTGGGTGGAATGTTCTCTAATGTCTGTTAGGTGCATTTATTTTTTTTTTTTTTTTTTTTTTTATGAAGTTTATGTTAGGTGCATTTAATCTGTAGTGTTCTTCAAGTCCTCTGTTTCTTTATTGATTTTTTTGCCTATATCTTCTATCCATTGTTGAAAGTAGGACTTTGAATTCTCCTACTATTACTGCAGTGGTGTCTGTTTCTCCCTTCAGATCTGTTAGCATTTGATTAATATATTTAGGTTATCCAATGTTGAGTATGTATATATTTACAATTGCTGTGTCCTCCTGATGAGATGATCTATTTGTCATTATACAATTACTTTATTTGTCTCTTATTACAGTTTTTGACCTGGTCTATTTTTTTCTGATATAAGTTTAGCCCCCCTATTCTCTGTTTGGCTACCATTTGCATGGAAATCTTTTCACATCCCTTCAATTTCAGTCTACATGTATTCTTTTTTTAAAGTTTATTTATTTATTTTTAACAGAGCATGCATGCGAGAGTGGTGGAGCAGTAGAGAGAGAGAGAGAGAGAGAGGGAGAGAGAGAGAGAGAGAGAGAGAGAGAGAGAGAGAGAGAGAATCCAAACCAGGCTCCACACTAACAGTGTGGGGCTTGAACTCATGAACTGCGAGATCATGACCTGAACTGAAGTCAGACGCTTAACTGACTGAACCACCCAGGGATCCCCATCTATGTGTGTTCTTAAATCCAAAGTGAATTTCTTATAAGCAGCATATAGTTGGGTCCTGATATTTTTATCTGTTCAGCAATTTTATGCCTTTTGATTAGAGAAAGTAATCTATTTACATTTAAAGTAATGATTGGTAGGTAAGGACTTACTATTAGGCTGTTATTCATTGTTTTCTGGCTATTTTGTAGTTTTTGTTCCTTCCTTTATCCCTTGTTGTCTTCCTTTGTGATTTGATATTTTTTTTTATAGTGGTATGTCCTGATTTTTTTATCTTTTGTATATCTACCGCAGGATTTTTCTTTATGTTTACCAAAAGGCTTACATAAAACATCTTGTAGTTATAACAGTCTATTTTAAGTTGATATCCATTTAAATTTGATTTCAAACAAAGCTCTGCCCTTTTATTTCTCCCCTCCCTGCATTGTGTATTATTGATGTAACAATTTTCATATTTTTATTCTGCATATCCGTTAACAAACTATAGTAGTTATATTTTTAACACCTCTATCTTTTATCTTTTATACCAGAGTTAAAGGTGATTTATTTACCACCTTTACAATAGAGTGTTCTGTATTTGTCTGTATATTTACAAGTGAGTTTTATACTTTTATAAGTTTCATGGTGCTAGTGTCTTTTTGTTTTAACTTAAGGAAGCCTTTTTAGCATTTTTTATAAGGCAGGTCGTGTGGTGATGAACTCCCTCATCTGTGTGCGTGTTTATTACTTCTTAATTTATGAAAGTACACTTTTCCAGGGATAGTATTCTTAGTTGGTATTTTTTTCCTTCAGCACTTTGACTACATTTTCTCACTCTGTTTTAGCCTGCGAAGTTTCTGCTGAAAAATCTGCCTATAGTCTTCTGGGGATTTCCTTATATATGATGAGTTGCTTTTCTCTTGCCACCTTCCCAATTTTTTGTTCTTGACTTTTAATTTTAATGAGTTTTGGTGACAACCTCCTGATGCAGCCTATTTGGGATTTGGGGGAGCATCATGGATCTGAGTGTTCATTTCCCATTTCAGTTCTCTTTCTCCCTCTCTTTCTGCCCCTTGCCCACTCACTTGTTCTGTCTCAAAATAAATAAATAAATAAATAACCAGTGCTCATCACAAGTGCACTCCTTAATCCCCATCACCTATTATCTCCCCACTTACCTCCCCTCTGGTAACCATCAGTTTATTCTCTATAGTTTAAAATCTGTTTCTTGGTTTCCCTCTCTCTGTTTTTCTCCCTGTGATCATTTGTTTTGTTCCTTAAATTCCACATATGAGTGAAATCATATCTTATTTGTCTCTCTGAGTGACTTATTTTGCTTAGCATAATGCTGTCTAGCTCTATCCAGATCACTGCACATGGCAATGAATAAAAAATATTTCATTCTTTTTTATGGATGAATAATATTCCATTGTGGGTATATGTGTATGTGTGTGTGTGTGTACCACACTGATGAAGGTATTGTATTTTAAATTTTTGGTCCAAGTGTTCAATGCTGGCATATAGAAATATAATAGATTTTTGTATGTTTGTTTTATATCTCATGACCTTACTGTGCTTGCTTATTAGTTCTAGAGTGTTTGGATAAATTCTCAGGATTTCCTTTGTAGACAATTATGTCACCTGCAAATTTAGATTCAGAATAATAATATCTACAGTTTTTTAATAGATACTCTTTATCAAATTGAGGAAGTTCTCCTTAATTTATATTTTCTGGGGCTTTTTATTAAGAATTGGGGTAAAATGTTGCCAAATGCTTTTTCTGTATAATGGATATATTTCTTTTTTAGCTGTTAATAAATATGATAGATTAAAAAAATCATTATAATGTTGAACCAGCATTACATACCTGGAATAAACTCCACTTGGTCATGGTATATTGTTAAAATATATGTACTGGTGAATTCTATTTGTTAATATTTTGTTAAGGTTTTTTTCCTGTCCATATTCACAAGAGATATTTGTCTGTAGTTTTCTTTTTGTGTATTGTCTTTGGTTTTTATACCAGGATAATACTAATTCATATAATGAAATAGGAAGGGTTCCTTCCTCTAATTTTCAGGAAGAGATTTATAGAATTAGTTTTATTTCATCTTAACTCATTCAATCGTTCCTCTTAGGAACATGCCCTACATTGTTTGTTACTCTTTTGTTCAGCAAGTAAGTTATTAGTGGTTGTGATAAACATAGCTGACATTCCCCCAGCATCTGTATCTCTTTCTTTCTTTCTGTATATAGAAAGCATATAGGTTTCTATACTTCCCAGTCCCTTTCAAATAATGAAGTCCATGTGACTATTTCTGGCCAAGGAAATGTGAGCAGAAATGATCTATAATATTTCTGAGCTGAGCTAGTGGAAAACTCCTGCATATTCTTCAGTTTATTTTGCCTCTTGTAGGATAAACTTAGAGTACATGTTTTGAAGTAACAGAGCCCCAAATTGAAATGTGTTTGTTCACGGAGTGATTGCCCAATCTATAGCAGATTGAGTGAGAAATAAACTCTTGCTGGGTGAAGGCCCTGATATTTAGTAGCTGTTTATTACTTCAGCATATCCTATCCTATCTTGACTAATGCAATATTTAAAACCATGATGTCTAACGTAGACAATACTGAGTTACAAACCTGGTTTGACATTTCCTTTGTTATTTCTTGTCACTCCCCAAGCCAATACAGGCAGCAGTCTCTTATGTTTCAGTAAAGTGGTATAACAACAGGTAGAATTAAAGTAGTCTATCCCTGAAAAGTCTTTAAGATTTTGTGGGAAAGTCTTATGAATAAGAGCAAGACTATTCTTCCCTCTGAGGCTTAAAAGCTGTAGGCTGCAGGATAGAAAAAGGGAGAATGATGGAAATGATGAATAGAACTAGATAGTGTATGAACAAGAGAACAGACCAGTCTGGGGTTTGTGGCAAGCAGCTAAATCAATAAAAACCCCTAAGTAGCACAGTAGGAACCAAGGTTGTCTTTTTTTTCTGACCACCCAATGTCTGTTAGCTTGAGTAAATATTTTCAATTAGCAGTATTAAAAAACTGAGAGTCCACAGACTGACAAGTTTCCATTTGATCAGGTACATAAACAACCTGAATCCAGAGGTTATGATAACTGTCCTTCTTCATGACTTTGAGAACAGTTAGTAGGTGTGATGCCCACTTGTTCTCTGATATTTTGCTAGGTACTACTTTATCTTCACAAATTTTGACATGTTGTGCTTTCACTAGCATTTAGTTCAGAATAATTTTAGTTTCTCATATGCTCTATATTTTGCGGTATAGTATTTAATTTTCAAATATTTGATCATATTTTTTAGTATTGTTAGTGACTTATAATTTAATACTGCTAGAGAAGATAATGTGTGGAATTTAATCCTTTGCTATTTAGTGAAACTCATTTTACGGCCCAACATATGATCCATTTTTTTATTATTTTGCATGTAATTTTGTAACAAATGTGTATTAGGTATTGTTGGGTAGATTATGCTCTAAATGCCAGTTAGTTCAAGGCAGTTGTTGGGGCTATTCAGATTTTCCATATCCTTTACTAATTTTTTTGGGGGGGTTACTTGTTCTATCAACTACTGAAAAGAGTACTAAAATATCAAATTATGGTTATTAATTTTGTTTCTCAAATTAGTTTTCAATTTTTGCTTAAATGTATTTTGAAACTCTGTATTAGTGGTATCCATGCTTTGGACTGTTTGCCTTCTGTATAAATTGTGTTCTGTTATTATTATGTTATTTTCCTCCTTATCTCTTATGATATTCTTCATCTAAAGTCCATTTTTCTTGATATTATCATAGCCATATTACCTTTTATAAATTTCTTAGTTTTTTATTATTATTTAAATTTTAGCTAGTTAATATACAGTACCATATTAGATTCAGAAGTAGAATTCAGTGATGCATAACTTACACACAACACCCAGTCCTCATCACAACAAATGCCCTTCCTTAATACCCATCACCCATCTAGCCTATCTCTCACCAACCTCCCTCCATCAACCCTCAGTTTGTTCTCTATCATTAAGAGTCTCTGGTGGTTTATTTCTCTCTCTTCTACTTTTATCCCTGACTTCTCATATGTTCATCTGTTTTGTTGCTTAAATTCCACATATGAGTGAAATCATATGGTATTTGTCTTTCTCTGACTGACTTATTTCACTTAGCATAATACTTTCTAGCTCCATCCACATCTTTGCAGAAGGCAAGATTTCATTCATTTTGATGGCTGAGTAATATTCCAGTGTGTGTGTGTGTGTGTGTGTGTATACCACATCTTCTTTATCCATTCATCAGTCAATAGACATCTGGGCTCTCTCCATAGTTTGGCTATTGTTGATAATGCTGCTATAAACATTGAGGTGCATGTATCCCTTCGAATCTGTACTTTTGTATCCTTTGGGTAAATACCTAATAGTGAAATTGCTGGATTGTACAGTAGTGCTATTTTCGGTTTTTTGAGGAATCTCCATACTGTTCTCAGTCATGCTACCTTTGTTATGTTTAAGTTTGCACAGTATATATTCTTCTGCCCTTTTATATTCTGTTTTCATATTTAAAGTGTAGCTCTTTTAAATAATATATAAGATGATATTAATTTGTTATTTTACCATCTCTGTCTTTTAACTAGGCCATTTCATCCATTTACATTTAATATTATTTTCAATATATTGGGCTTAAGTCTACCATTTGGTACTTATTTTCTAAATTTTTTTAACGTTTATTCATTTTTTGAGAGACAGAGAGAGAGCATGAGCAGGGGGTGGGGGGTACGGAGAGAGAAGGAGACACAGAATCCGAAGCAGGTTCTAGGCTCCGAGCTGTCAGCACAGAGCCTGACGTGGGGCTTGAACTCACAAACTGCGAGAACATGACCTGAGCCAAAGTCAGACGTTTAACCCACTGAGCCACCCAGGCTCCCCGGTACTTATTTTCTATTTGTCCCATTTGTTTTTTATTCCTTTGTTCCTACTTTCTTTTGTTGAGTGGTAAGTTTTTAGTATTAATGGTTATCTTCTATCGTGAGTTTTTTGCTATATTTCTTTGTCTTTCTTTTGGTCACGCTAGACATTAAATTATCGAAATATACCTTAGAAGTTATATCAGCAATTGTGTGTGTGTGTGTGTGTGTGTGTGTGTGTGTGTGTATGGGTGTGAGTGCATGCATGTATTCAGACCCTTTTTATTTTGGGGAAAGTTTTTGTGTGTAGATTATAGTTTTATATTTTGGTTTTAGTTCATTGTTTTTTCTTCTTTAGAGATTCCAGAAATAACACAGATTAATATGTGGAATTTTTGTTGCCTAGCTCTTTTATCTAATCATTTTCTTTCTGGCCATTTTACCTCTTTCTTATTTTGTTTTCATTTTTTTGGCTATTTTTATTCCTACTGTAAGTGTTTTTTATTATACTTTTGGTGAGTTCATTCTGCTTGTGATTTCAAATTAATCTTCATTCATGAAATGATTTGCCTTCATTTGCTTATTTTTCTTCCTAAGTTTAGTAAACTTTCATTTCATATTTTTCTTTTTTGTCTATTTATTGTCAGAGTTTTAAATTTATGATCTATGATCTTTTATATCCAAACATTTTGTTTAATAGTATTTAATTCATTTTGGAGTGTTATGTTTTCCTGAACCTCATGGCTTTTATTATTGAGGACCATTTTCTTAAACTGAAAGATTTTGATTCTAACTTTCTGATTTCTTCTTATAGTAGATTCATATGGATGCTAATTGTTATTTTCTACTCATTTAAGCTGTATCGTGTTCCACCAGAAATATAAGTGAGAAGTTTGGATAACTTACTCAACTTCATAATTCCGAATGTCTTCTTTTGTTGAATTTAGTACAGAGTTTACTCTCTAACAAAAAGCACCTCTTGGTAATGGGTTTGTGTGTCTTCCCATGTTGTAATAGTCTTTTGTTTCCATAGGACCCTATAGGCTGTGTTTTACTTATTTATTACACTTTGTCCCCTAAATCTCCAAAAGATTCCTCTTCTTTCCAAGTTGTCCTCCTCCATCCAAGAAGCACAGCCATCTCTGCTCTTGCACACTTTCAAAAACTTTCTCCTTAATTTTCCAGTTATCAGTTTGCTATATAGTTGCCATAGCAAAGTACCACAAACTGAGTGGCTGAAACAACAGAAATCTACTTTCTCACACTTATGGAGGCTAGAAATCAGCAGGGACACACTACCTCTGGAGGCACTAGGGAAAGATCTGTTCCAGGTCTTTTTCCTAGTTTCTGATAGTTACTTGGCTTGTGACAACATAGCCCTAATCTTCACATGGTATTCTCCGTTTATGCTTTTCTCATCCCAATTTCCCCTTATTATAACCCAATTAGATTGGATTAGGGTCCAATCTAATGACATCTTAACTTAATAATCTACAAAGACCCTATTTCCAAATAAAATCATATTCATAGGTAGTAGAAGTCAAGACTTCCACATCTTTTGGCGGGGGGCGGGGGAGGGTACAAAATTTAACCCATAACTCCAGTAGACAGTATTCACAATACCTCACATTTTGAGGGAAGGAGGGGAGTGTTATTTCTCCACTCATAATAGAAGACTTTCCTTCTAGATGATCTTTAGATAACATTGTCTGCATTGCACTATTGCTATTAATATACTGGACTCTCTTATCTTTGATATAATGTTATATTCCAAGCTGGACTTTCTGATTTCTGAAAATTTCCCCATATGTATAGAAACTGAAGTTTACTGTACTGTTTTCTAGTTGTGCTGCAGGCACGAATTGTGGTTGGTCCTCTTTGCTCTTTTGATCTGCGTGATTTTTGAAGGATGTATGGAGAAATTAAAATTTGAGTGCCCACTGTTATCTTAAGGGATTGAGAAATGTCTATTGTAATGTATACTAAGATTACTATAAAGATTCCAAACTTCTTTTAAAATTTATTTCAGCCAGATAATATTGAACCACTGAATTCTGTTCAATAAGCTGAGTATTTGTTTTCATTTGAAATGTAGTAGCTGTAGTAACAAATTATAAAGCATTTGGTAGTCAGATTGAAGTCAACACAGATAACTCAGGTAGCCCAATTAAACACATTTCTAGCATGTAATTGGTTTCTAGCTTTTTCTATTTATTGGAAACCCAAGTGTGTATATTATTAATTATTCACTTTCCTATCCATTCAGATATGGCAATGTATTCAGAGGAATAGGACATGGGAGATGATTTCACAATGACTGGGGATTTAAAAATTTATAAGTTAACTAAAATAGCATCACTTACAGGTTATCCCACTGCTTAATCTGAACTGAATATTGGACTAACTAAATTGTTGGGAGATCAGTGGAGATAGTATCCGTTTTCCTCATGGCTCTTTTTGGTGCCTGGATCAGACTTTCTCTTGGACCAACAGACTCTAACACCTCTTCTGGAATTGGTTCCAACCGATGATGAGCTACATCTGGCCTGTGAAATGAAAATAGCAAAACCTTTGATTGAGTCCAAGTTAAGTGGATCTACATCATCTGCTCAGTCAACTTTTGCCAAGATGAATGATGCTGTGTCAGTGTTCCATAATTTCAGAGGTGGATTTCCCCTTTTTAAAAACAAAGTGTTTTCCTTTACATAGGCAATGAAAGAAAAAAAAAACCTGCTGTGTGTGAAAATGCATTTTGGCTCCTCTATATATTTGGAAACAAAACCCCTAAAGTAATCCTATTTTAGCCTTTTTTTTCCCCTCTTGGATCTCTGCCATCCTGGCCCTTATCAAGTTGCACAAGGGGGCACTGTAGCCATGAAAGTTCTGGAGTAGTGATTCATTTCCTTGCTTCCTAGTATCAGAAGAGTCTAAACAGGAGCAAGTATGTCATAAAAGAGAGAGAGAGAGTGCCAATAATTTTCAGAGGCTATGAGTGTTTCCCAATTGTTTTAACTCCCAGCTCAGATACCGAAATATTTACTCCAAAAAGGAGATAAATGAGAGAAAGACAAAAAACTTGAAGTTTACTTTACAAAGTTGTCCAGTTTCCCACAAAGAAGAGCAATAACTATAGGAAAGAGAATGAACTGAAAATGGACATTTTCTAAACTAGTCCCAGCTGTGGGACTAGTGGATATGATAGAGGCAGCAATTCACAACTCAGTGTCTAAAGCCCAATTCAGGTTTAGCTGATCTCCATGGAGAGAGACGGAAGTTTGGAATTTTTATGTTAGAGTGGCTAAAGAAAGAATCATAGTAAGTAAGAGTATTTGAAATAATTCAGTAGAATGGGTTATAGTATCAGGATTACTGATATAACCCCTAAAACCTTAGGTCCTGCCAACCTATGATACAAGTGATGTCATATTTACATTAATTTTCAAGTTCTGACTGCATGGTGACCCATCAGGCTAACTTTAGGTTTCCATCTCTGTAGAGTTTTTCTAGATTATTTATGAGATATTGGGCATACCCACACCAATTTTCTATTGCCAAGGCATGATCTAGGTTTTTACTTTTTGATTTGTGTTATTGTACAGTTCTTTAAAAACTTCTGATGCCATTTTTCTCTCCTCTTCAATTAACTTTACCAGTAGCCAGAATACAAAAGATTCTTCAGTTGTCATGTAAAGACTGTGTGGTCACAATAGCATTTAACTCTAGCTTCTTCTGTCATTTGCATTAATTTAACTGAGTTCACTTGAATCCATTTTCTTAATTCCTACCTGTACTGCAATACATTATCTAATAATAAATAAGTAAATGTAGACCTAAGAAGTCAATGAGCTGAGCTTCAAAGGAAATTAGCTAATTAGCTACAAGCTGAGATTAATCAGGGCTTGCAAAATTTTTAAAAATAACTTAAAATGTATAAATTTTCTGTATGTAAACTATAACATATTGCTAAATTCAAATACAAATTGTATAAATTCATTTTTAAGTAATAATTAATTTGAAGACTTGCAGAATCATCATTGGTGCCAATAAAGAACAGAATTATCAGTGCAGAAAATAGACCCAGTAATATGGAGGATAGACCTGAAAAGCTTCCTCAGAACTAAGAGTAAAAGCAAAAAAATAAAAATGATGGAACAATTTCTGATATACTTTGGAGATTCAATATAAAATAGTGTTTTTGAAGAAGAAAAAATGAACTAAGTATCAGTAATTGTGGCATAATACTAGAAGTTTCCTGAGAAGTAATACTAGAAGTTTCCTGAGAAGTAATGAACTAAGTATCAGTAATTGTGGCATAATACTAGAAGTTTCCTGAGAAGTAATACTAGAAGTTTCCTGAGAAGTAATACTAGAAGTTTCCTGAGAAGTATCAGTAATTGTGGCATAATACTAAGAATTTCCTGAGAAGAAATATGCACATTCCTGACAAGAGTATGCACATTAAATGTCCAAATCATGAAAACAGGTAAAATTAATTAGAAGTGACATGTTTTGAATTGCAAGGAAAGTAAAAATATTCTCTAACTATTCTTTACTCATGCAGTAAAATCGACTTATCTATAAAACAAATCAGGTTAGTCTCAAAAACTCACCAACATATGAGTGGGAAGAAATCAATAGATATTTATAGAGTGTTGGTTGGTAAAAATCAACTTCAAAAATTAAATAAACATATAGCAACAAAGATTTTATCAGGTGTACATGAATTCAGAAAATAAACATCCATGTACTCTTCTGAAAAATATTATGTGAAGGTATCCTCTAACTTACCCAAATATTAATAAAAATTAAATAAGAAAAATGGGGGCATCATGTCAAATAAAAAAGCCTCAAAATTGAATGTAAAAAAAAGTTAAGCAGGTTGTATTAATAATTATTGTAAATATAACTTAAAACTTAATTCAAATGTTAAATCTATACTTAAGAGATACAATATGTGACTTTTAAAAAAATGAATAATTACTGAGGGTCCTGGGTGGCTCAGTCAGTTAAGCATCCAACTTTGGCTCAGGTCCTGATCTCAAGGTTTGTGGGTTTAAGCCCCTCTGTGCTGACAGCTCAGAGCCTGAAGCTTGCTTTGGATTCTATATCTCCCTCTGCCCCGACCTTTGCCCCTCCCCACTCACATTCTGTCTTTCTCTGTCTCTCAAAAATAAATAAATGTTTTTAAAAATTTTATAAGTGACTAATTTCTGGCTTTAACAAGTCTCAGATTAAATCTACAAGAAATTAGAAGCAGATAAAAGTGGTGGGGTAAATTGATAGGGAAAGTATTCTCTTTACATTGACATTTATTTTTAAAATATAAGTGTAAATGTATTTTTAATTGTCAAAAGGTGAATCTAGTTTAATTCAAGACAATTTATTTCTTACAAAGTATAAGAAAAGATCAAAGAAAACATAATCAAACCAACTCAAACAAATATCTGGAAAAATTAATTTAGCAAAAAACAGACCAGAAAAGCAATAAAAGGCAAGCACACGTGCATGCACTAGTACACACAACACACACACACAAAGAACAAAAAGTGAAAGTAAAAAATATTAGTGACAAAATATTTTGTAACAAAAATAAAGCCAAAGTTGCCTACTACTATAAAAAATATAAACAGGCTAAATTCTCTTTTTAAAATACAAAATTTATAAATTGAGTAAAACAAATCATGTTCAAAATGTAAACTCTAAGCTTAGACAGTTCTTTTGTACCTCAAGTTCTCATATATAATGTGAGAATTAAGAAGTAAGTAAATCATAAGATTCGTTTCTGGAGTATGATCAGTAAAGATTCGTTAGTATTTTTATCAATGATTATTATAATTATTACATATTTTACAAGAGAATCACATAAAATGAGAGTAAAATTATTTATATTGTGTATTATTTTATATATCAGACAAATAAATATACAGAGTACTTACTGGTAGCTGGGAATTGCAAATTAAAACAATAAGATACCACTAACCACCTTTTTAATGGCCAAAATCCAGAACACTGACAACACCAAATGCTGGCAAGGATGTGGAAGAATAGGAATTCTCATACACTGCTGGTGGAAATAAGAAAAACAGGATGCAGCCAATTTGGAACACAATTTGGTGGTTTCTTACAAAACTAAACAACTCTTACCATGTTTAGCAATGGTGCTCCTTGGTATTTACTCAAAGGAGTTGAAAACTTATGTCCACACAAAAAGCTGCACGAGGATGTTTATAGCAGCTTTATTTATAATTGCCAAAACTTGGAGGCAACCAAGATGTCCCTCAGTTAGTGAATGAATAAATAAACTGTGGTACATCCAGATAATGGATATTATTCAGCACTAAAAAGAAATGAGCTGTCAAGCATAAAAAGACATGCAGGAATCTTAAATGCATATTACTAAGTAAAAGAAGCCAATCTGAAAATGCTACATACTGGATGATAACAGTTATATGACATTCTGGAAAAGAGAAAACTATGGAAATAATAAAAAAAGATCAGTGGTTGCCAGGGAGAAATGGAGGGTAAAGATGAATAAGCAAATCACAAAGCATTTTTAGGGCATAAATACTCTGTATGATGTTATAATGGTGTATACATGTCCTTATGCATTTGTCCCAGCCTGTGGAATATACAACACCAAGAATGAACGGACTCTAGGTGATTATGATGTGTAGCTTCATCCTTAGTAAAAAATGCACCATTCTGGAGAATGATGTTGATAATGCTTGTCTGGGGACAAGGGATATGTGGGAAATCTCTCTCTCTCTCTCTCTCTCTCTCTCTCTCTTTCTCAATTTTGTGCTAAACCTAAAACTACTCTAAAAAATTAAACCTTGAAAACAAATTTTAGGAGTAGTGGTAGAAATACTTTTATTAGAGAAGCAGAAAGGCCTGGTATAGTGTTTTTCAATTCTGCTCCTTGGAGCCCACCTTGGGGTTTCATAGGGCCCACTCTGAGACAATTTTGGACTGGAAAAACAAAGGGGTATAGAACATATAGGCATAGAGCTCAACACCTGATAGCTAAGCAATACAATAATCCAAAAACAAAAGAAAATACCTCGTTGACAAAATGCCTGAAAAGTAGCAGAAGTAAATTAACTGACCTTTCTGAGAATCATTTTTCTCACGTACAAAATAGGTTAATATTACCTAGGGTTATCTTGTGGATTTTCTTAAATATCAAATTTAAAATGTGTGCTATAACTTAGACGTCTAATAACTACTGGCATCCTTATCTTCCCTATGTCAAAGATTAAATGCTTTACTTTAACACTGACCAGATTATATGCTTTAAATCATCCTCCTTCAACCTGTTATTCATATGCATCATTCCTGTATGCTCAAGAAATGGTGCATTTTCATTTTTGCCTAAACTAAAGGAAAAATGTCTGGCAAAACTAAATCACAAAAGCATATCAATGCCAAGCACAAATGGCTGTTAGATCATCCACAGTTTGTGATAGTCTGCATCATCCATTGGCACAGAGGTTTGGTAATTGACTCTTTGCATATTGTTGTCTAATGCATACAAACTCTCTTTAGTTTTGGAGTTCTGTGCCAGTAAAGTGTCTGAATACTCTTTTTCTCCAGAACAATATTCAAGTACACTATAAAATTTCCCATTTCATCTGGTTTAATTGATGGGGAAAAATTCACACACAAATGCATATGTTGATCCTTAATATACTGGTACCAAAAAAAAAAAAAAAGTGCACATGACAGCAAGCACTGAGAAGTGATGAGGAGACCTGTCATCCTCTGCCACTGGTAACACACCTGACATTCTTGTATTGTGCATGTAGCATGCTTTGTGGTAGAAAGGATGAGAAAAGGGAGAGATAGACATAAGGGAAGGATAAGAAAGGAATTTTACTATTTTTTTCCAGAACTTCCCTTTTTTCCCCTAAAAGAAAACCTCACTCCTTCAAATATAGGGTTGCCAGCCCTAATATTCATGCATATGTATGTTAAGCTTGGAACATTAATGTGGGACCAGCCATTCTTTGTACATTCATTTATATATATAAATGTTGTCTTTTTTACAGTCCTTGTCAGTAAATTATAGTTATTTTACTATTTATGCTTCACTAAAAAAGAAACTCCATTTTTACAGAATCCTTCTATGCAAGCTTCTACATAAATGGCTGATTATTCAATCTGCATTTGGAATTTATTTGATTAACAAATATACACGGTAATAGTATATTTTAAGTAGCAGTGAAATAGGAATACCAAATATTCAAAGAAGATTCATCAGTGCGGGAAAAGCCCAACCAAGAGTTAAAAATGATGTCAACAGGTGCATACTGGGGTCTTGACTTGGAAGTTTCCCCATGGTATTTATCTGTAAAACAAAGATTAAAAGCCCTTCACCATTTCTTCAGTGAGTTGCTGCTTTGCTTTTCAATTTGCTAATATGATAGTCTTTAGATTGAGTATTTATCTACATGACACCAAACATACAGATGAAAACCAAAACATTCAGTCAATCACTCAGCTATTTGTTAATATACATTTGGCATCACTTACAAAAGAGTAATTAGAAATCATTAACTAGATTTTTCTATTTTTATTTGTATATTTGGCAATATTTAGGTAAAGTCATATTTACAAGTAAAGCTTGGTCTGATTAGTCATTGCCTTTTCTTCTATTTGGTTTTTGTATTCTGTTAACAAAAAGCTTTTTGTTCTGATGTATTCATTTTTCCCTGATTGTTAAATTACAAACTTCATTTCTCTTTGACTGTTGGGCTCTGACCTAAATTTATTTCCATCAGTGTTTTGACTTTTCTTACTCTCATTTCAATTTTCCAAAATAGGAAGCATAAATATATTTTTCTATACATTTTATGACTTTCATATCTATTTAATTCATTCTTATATAAAAGGAATTTATGTGATTTAAATTCCTTGAATAAATATGAAATAAAACAGTCCAAAATCTTAAATTTCAATTAAGATTAAGAAACCTTAGAAAAAGGAGAAAGAGAAATGAACCAGGGATCTGGGATGACTGTGTTACTATGCCTGGGCACCGAGTTTCCTAAGAATGAAAAATATAAACAAAGAATAAATTGAGGGTCAAAAATTGAGTGAAACTGTCTGAAAAAAATATCATGCAAGTACATTTAAGACAGTGGTACTTCACCTTTTTTTTAATCCAACAAAGGGCATCAACACCAGTTACTGTGCCCTTTCCTTGTTACAGAAGGATTGGGGTCCTCCCCGCACTCCTCTAACCTCACCACGTGAAACACTCATGGGTCAGCAAAAAAAGTTATCTGGACAATCACTTCTCTATGGAATTCAATGCATACATTAGTACTGTCCAAATATGTTTTCTATGCTTCCTGATGATTTTAATTCAATACAAGGATAAAGCTTAAAGAAGCTAATACTTATCATATATCAGACATTTCTCTGTGCCCAGATTCATTGAGAATTTTCCATGTCTCATTTAATTACTACAGTGTTTGTGAGTGATTAGCCCCATTTTATAGGTGAGGAAACAGATTTTAAGGAGATCAAGGAACAGGATTAAGGTTACAGGCCAGAAGCAGGTAAATGGCAGAGTGGGTACATAAATCCTGGGTGGCTAAATGTGCATAAGCACTGCTGTCAGTATGAACCTCCTGGGCTCCACCACCAGAGATTCTGACTCTTGAGGCTTGAGATAGAGCCTTGAAATCTGCATTTCGTAGCATCTCTGGTGACTCTTGAGTGTGATAGAAGTGGGGCCAATATTCAAGCTTATTGACTCCCAAGCTCTTGCTTTTTCTCAACTTTGGAAAGATCACTTTTCATCCAGAGGACCCCAGAATTGTTTCATTGGGTTTCCTAAGTCAGATACGAATAATCTTCCATGTAGACATCATGGCTTTTATTGAGCTTACTGAGCTTTTAAAAATTATTTGATAATAATACTACTGTCTGCTCTTATAGCGCTCTCTTCAGTACATTCTAATTATTTTACATCTATTATATCTTCAAACAACCTATCATTTAGGTACTATTGTTATCTCCACTTCTCAGATTAGGAAACTGGAGAAGAACTAGAATTTGGAGCATAATTTGGCTTCCAAGGCTACGCTCTTATATCAGTACATGATACTGTTTCTGGGAGTCCTTTGGCTGAAAAACAGGTAGACTTTCAGGACTTAATGCAACTTATATGCTTTCCTTTGGCATACACTTAGTAATGCAATTGATAGCTACCAGAATGGGCCACCAAACATTGGACGGAGAGGTGTTCAGAGGCTGCTTCAAGGCTGAGTTCAAGGGGAACAACAGGGATGTAGTTCAGCAGCCTGAAGAAGACTGTAAGTATCAAAAACTCTTTCTAACTTACCCATGAATTTTGTGAGTAGTTAGGGTCAGGTACTACTTCACAGTCTTAGCTGTGAAGGTTATTCTTTTGCAGGGTGGAATAAAATACCTGGGACTTTTACTAAGTTTGAAAAGACCAATAAGGGAAAATTTTCCATAAAATTAGTAGAGTCAGTCACATTAAGGTTTTAATTTCCATTGAAACAGATAAATAATAAAATACATTATACTATTAAATGGGTTGCCAATCTATATTTTATATGAACTTTGCTAAAATTTCCTCTGGAGTTTCCCTCTTTTTTTTGTTATATTAATTTCTTCATCCTGCCAACATTCAACCACTGGATCTGTAAAAGAATGCCTAATTTGTCTTTGCATTCCCAGAAACAAAAAGGTGTTGGTGTAGAACAAACACTCCATAAGTGTTTATTGAATTGTAGTAAGTGTCTGCAGCACAGTTTATCTCATGACAAAAATATATATGCAGGGTAATAAAATGTACATTATCTGTTCTCAAGTTGTTTACAAGCAACCTTGATTCCAAACATTTTTGTCAGGCAATGTTGCATAATGCTGCATTATCAATTTTCAAATGAAGTTTGATTATGAGAATAAATGATTGGATAAATGGCTAAATTGTTGCATCTAAAATGGAATTTGGTGATGGGCTAAATTGGTAAGGGGCATTAAAGAATCTACTCCTGAAATCACTGTTGCACTATATGCTAACTTGGATATAAATTTAAAAAAATAAATTAAATAAAATTTTTAAAAAATAAAATAAAATGGAATTTGGTGACCTTCTAGTTAAGAAGCTTGCAAACTCTTTTAGTGACCAAGCCTTTTCTCAAGCGAAATTTTATACAGAAGTCCAAAATGTTACTCAGCTAAATCTGGCCAAGGAATACATGGGAGCCATTCTTTCCCTGGGTCTCTGAGGAATGTCACTGCTCAAGCTGAATATCCTCATTGTACACTTGAAAAGAGTGAAGCCAAGAGAGATTAAGAAATTGACTTCCCAGGGCACCTGGGTGGCTCAGTCAGTTGAGCATCTGACTTTGGCTTAGGTCATGATCTCGAGGTTCATGAGTTCAAGCCCTGCGCCAGCTTGCTGCTGTCAGCCTGTCAGCATAAGGCCCACTTTGGATCCTCTGTCCCCTTCTCTCTGCCCCTCCTCTGCTTGTGCTCTCCCATAGATAAATAAATATTAAAAAAAAAAAAAGGAAAGAAAAAGAAATTGACTTCCCAAGTTTACATTTCGAGTTAGGTACTGAGTTGAAAACAGAATCTACATATATTACCTCCCAATTTTTTTTCTGTCAGAACTCAGACTGGCTAGGAGAACAGAAAAGGCTAAAATAAGCTTTGGCCAAACCCAATAATGGCAAATCACCTGGGTCAAGCATGAGAAAGTGAGGGTAACGTCTGGGTAACATAGACCATTAGCATGAAGAGGCCAAACTGATGAAGGGATGATTCCCAGGAGAAGAGGCTCAGGTGACCTGAGAAGAGAGTTGGCCAGGCTTGGAGACTTCTCTCACAACATACAAACATGTGTAGAAGGTCCATGGGTGGTAATCATTGAACATTGCCTTTTATGAATGGTCTGATTCCATGGCCACGCTGTTGGTCATAGAATTACATTAAATCCAACAACCAATACTACTTTTTAGATTGTGTACTTCAGGGGTGCAAGTCCTAAGATGTATAAGTTTCTAAATTACAAGTTATAAAACAGCTCCAGACAGGTGCCCTTCCTTTTGGTTTGCATGTGGGAATCTAATTTTGCAATTTCTGCTAACGATCTGTGACCTTGAGTCTGTTCTTTCTGACATCTTTTCACCCATATGCTCCTTTTGGCCTTTAACCTCATATGTGTCTTCCAAATGCCTTCAGTTTCTACCTTTGCTCTGTATCTTCCTGACTTTCACACATCAAAAGGGGTTTACTATTTAACATTGCAAAATCATCCAAACTCATACCTTGCTGGATTTTTTTTCAGAATAAAGTTGATCTCAGAAAAAATTATTTAATAATAAAGATTAGAGCTGGAAAATTTGAAAGTGTTCAATCTGTTATGAGCTGGTGATAAGAGATCTGCTGCAGAAGTAGCCCCTGATAAACAACAGTTTGTTTAATGACAGTGATATTTAGGAGAAGCCCAAGACTGCTCCAGAATCACTGAAGTCTTTTCTTTCTGTAATTGATTGAGTTGTCCTTCCAAATCAGGGTAAGGCCAGTGGCATGGCAATTTCAGAAAAAGAGCATCTGCTTGCAATATACCTGGCTGGTGGATGTATTCTGGAATTTAATTTCTGCTGCTGCCAATCTCTTGACCTTCAAAACACAAACATTGATCCTGGAAAAAAGAGTTTTATGGTTCAGTTACATGACTTTAATCTCCCAAATGGGCCACTGATTAGGGAATCTTATTTACATTATATACATTGAAGGTTTTAAAACATAATCCAAGCATCTAGAGAGACAGAGACCCCCTTAATGAAATTATAGGCGTCTAGTCTTTTTATGTGCAGAAAATATTTCTCATCTCTGTCCAACATTGATTCTCTTTCTTCATTCTTTGCTGCTGGCTACTGTGACAAAGTCTTATTTTTCTCATAACAAGTACTACCTCCTTTCCCCCTTCCTGCATATATACAATCATTTCAACCCCTTTCTGCAAGCCACTGCCTGATTTTCTTTTAAGTACACAAACTAGGAGAGGGTGGCATGAAGTACACCTATTCAAATTAGCTACTGCAAATACAAACAGAGAGGTTCTAAATATTGCATTTGATCATTTTTTTCTGTAATTTGCTGTTCATACCGATGTTTTGCGTATGTTGATTAAATATGCACTTTCCACTGCCTGGGGAGCCACAGCCCCTCACAGCAGACCAGTGTTATCTTGGTCCCGGGAGACTGCAGCACTCCAGAGGGGCACTGTCACACGGACTACCTGCTTCAGCTTGTCTTAGCAACAATGATCGCCATATGTGAAGCTGCAGGAAAACAGATGCTGTTTTTCCATTTGTGAAATCAAGTTGTTGGAAAGTAGTCAGGTTTCCAATGTACGAAAGCTCATCTAATCAACCTACGGAGACTGTGTGAGCTTTCTCAGAAATATTTGACAACATTCTCCTGCTATTGGTGAATAGAAACATATATGAAATCGTACTTCCACAATGATAATCCTTTCGCATACTTGTGTTGATAGTATCTGTTTTGATGGATAAAAATGGAGTCCCTAACTTTCTTAAACAAAGCAAATATGTAGCCCAGTTTTCAGTTGCAAAAAAGGGCTTCAAGGAACAGTCTTTAGGTGTTGGGTAGATTTACTATAGCATTTTGTTTTATTATATAAGTCATAAATATCAATGATTATTTCTCCCCTGGTGACCAGAACAAGAATATAATCCTCTTCTTAACAATTCAAAAGTAAAATCTCCACAAAAACCTACTAAATGTTCTATTATCCTCCCCCATTTCACTCTTGCCCATATAGCAAGGACTTAAATTATCTGCCATTTGTGTAACAAAATATTTTACTCTTGTTGTTTGGAAAGCACCTTTTATTTTAAAAATGTGACCTGCTTCTCAGAGTCACTGCCTTTAGCAAAGTACAGTTTGAAACTGATTAGCTAGAATACATACCATGCCATGTCAGAAAGGAAAGAAATGTTGGAGAAATATAGTTATTTGCAAACCAGATCAACTGTGGATATTAATTTATGTGCAATTATTACTATTTCGTAAGTTTTTTTCAACTTCTAGGAAGAAATGTAGACAAAATCTGAATATGAACGGTACAAAGTTCACATCCAAGGAACTTGGTTTGTAACCCTGTTTCTATCATTACTACCTGATTTTATTACAGCCTGACTTTTAACTTTTCTGTATATGAAATTTAAGTAATGATACATCAAAAAGTTGTCATAAGAAGAAATACAACAAGCTTTAAGAAATAAAACTCTATAGAATACTCAGGTATTAATAACCTCTGCTTTTCTTCATCCATGAGTTTTTCCTGGACACCTGCATCCTGACCCAGGAGACACAACTTCCTAGAATAGTCATCTCCTTGACATGACTGAGAAACCAATGAATAATGAGTTCATAATAGTAAAAATTGCTGTTTGTTAAAAAGACAAAGACATTTTGTGCCTACTTAGATTAATTTAGGAGTTACCACTTGAGCTGGGCTTTGAAATGTAGAGATTCAATAGGATGGGTGTTTCTACAGGAAAGAAACAGCAGGAGCAGGACAAACTTACTGGCAGGAAAACATGGGACATTTGCAGGAGTGAGGGGTTTTAAGTTCATTTGGTCAGAAAAAGTTGAAATTTGTTGAAGAGCAAGGAGAAAAAGACAAGTAAGTTAAGGTCAGACAACGACGGGTCCTAAATGATGGTTTAAGGGATTCGGATGTGACAGGGAGCAGTGGAGGAGTTAGATGGCTCTTTGCAGCTGATGATCAAGGTCAGAGCTGCACTTTGTGTGGATCAACTTGGGGTTTTGGTGTGTAGCATAGTTTGAGCTTATTATAGGCTAGCACTCTCTTTATTAAAAAGGAAATGAACTATGGTGAAAAAAAAAAACCCTTGCAGTTCAGGAGGAAAGACCAGAAATATGAGGCAGTTATAAATAAGTGCCAGGAGATAATTAAAACTATGTGGTAACAATTGTCACTGAACTTTATAGTCTGCAAATCACTTTCACAGTAATATCAGCCCCTCAATAAACACTTCGTGAATGAATGAACAATCACTCTTTGAGGTAAATAGGAAAGGTAAGGAATCTGAGAATTGAAGTCACATGGGCTATAGGTGTTGCTCTGGGGCTCAAAGCCAAATCTCATGGTACCTAATTTTCTGCTTTTTATAGACTGATGTGCAGGAGTTAGTTCTTCTACATGTACGTTCTTCTACATGTAGGTTCATCACTGAGTTCTTCTACATGTAGGTTTACTAAGTACTACTGAATGAAGGAAGAGAAAATATAGGTTATGCTGGGCTGTTAGCCCATGAGTAATAGTTAAATATTTCTGTGAACGAAGCATTCCTTAAGTGGACATTTAATGACCAGGTAGTGTGACTACTAATGCATATGACAGAAGTCTTATCAAAGATTTTTAGCACATACATTGGACCATTTCTCAGTCCTATTGGCAATTCCAAAAACTATGCAAGGACATTTTAATAAATTGGATTTCTGCTTAAATCAACCAAAACTGATTTGGTCTACCTAGAATCTTGACTGATACGGTAAAAAATTATTGTAAATAGATGTTACAAAGTCTTGCAAAATTTCTGTGCATACTCAAGTATGAGTGCTCACATCAGATCCTGGCTCATTACATACTATGCATTTGGGGATATGTCACTTAGCCTGGACAAGCATATTTTATATCTATAAAATTTCAGAAGCAATTCCTATCCAATCCACCTTTATCAAATAAATGCATGTAAAATTACTTTATCAAAGGTAAAGTGCTTTATGTTAAAGAAGTGAAAGATATTGCTTGCCCAAAGTATCATATTATTTTTATTTCATATTTCACCAATCAATGAGAAACAAATAAATGTATTATTTTGGATGTTATTCTAAAGGGAAAGATTATTTATTCCTGTTTTTTATATTCTGCCCTTCTGTATTTTCAAGACACAGTGACTAAATACTGTTCAAGGAAAGGCAGAGAATGCTCTCTCTTTATTCCTTTCAGGTTTTTCAGATTATTTATTAATTTTTAGAGAGAGAGAGGTGGAGGGGAAAGGCAGAGAGAAAGGCAGAGAGAATCCCAAGCAGGGATTCGAACTCACAGACAGTGAGATCATGACCTGAGCCAAAACCAAGAGTCAGATGTTTAACCAGCTGAGCCACCCAGGTGCCTCATCAGTTTTTCTGAGTCTCTGAAGTTCTCAAGAAATTACTCAGCCATTCCACTTTGTGATGGAGAAGCTGAAGTGCTCCTGGAAGCTTGAAAGCCAATATAGAAGAACATCAGAGGTTGGGATGTGCAGTATGGGTAACAAGGAGCAGAAAACCTACAACTCAGCAGTCTGATTCCAGTTGGAAGACTGGTCAGTTAGCCAGAGATACACATGTGTGGCGGTCAAGTTCAGGACTACTCCCCTCGTGTCATTAAGGGAAGATGTTCCCCTTCCTTTAGTAAATCTTTCTAGTCTATCATCTCTCCAGCGGTTACAATCTCCTGCTCTTCACTGTTGACAGATGCCCAGGATTATTATAATGGAAACCATGTGCTAGAGATGTTTGTTGCATGGAGGTTTCAAGTTACTCTGTGGGCAAGTGTCACTTGCAGTTGGCTTTTGGCCACAATGAGAGACATGGAAACTAGGCATCCAAGTTGATTGGAAATAGTTCCAAATTGTGCAAGCATCCAGACTATAATATGACAGAAGGATGTTCTGTTGAGAAGAGTAAAACATTTTGTAACTGTGGCTGGTAAATGGCAATTTCCTCAAGTCTCACAATGACCCCAAATCTTGCTCATAGAGGCTACATATTTGGAAGTTGTTATAAGCTATTCCTAAAAAGCCCTTATACCTTTCATTTGTGTTCATTCCAATAAATATTAAATGACCATCTAGCGTGAAGTAGGTCCTGATGATATAAAGAAGAAAAACACACAGTCTTGTCCTTTTGTAATTTATAACAGGGAAGATTATCCTCTGTTGGTGTGAAAACTCCACTCAGTTGGTCTGACTTCTTATTTCTACCTGAGTAGTAGAGAAGAGTAGTCTACCATCATGTTTATTTCATGACATTGCCTCTGTTTTTAGATGGCTGCTTTTTTGTTGTTGTTGTTCAGAGTCCCACATCGTGTGCTTGTGTGTGTGTGTGTGTGTGTGTGTAAGTAAATCCCTGTAGGGACTTCTCAAATATTTCATTGTACTTTAACAAAAGCGGAGGATTTCTACACCTTTATCCCAAGGTGGCATTGTGATAAGTCCTGTGTGATATCCAGCCATGCTGTTGCCTCTCTTGAGAAGGCTTGCTTGTTTGCTGCTTTTCTGAAACTATTTGGTTTTTTTATTGGTTTATTTTGTCATACAGTGACCTTAACTAAATATATTCTTTATTTGTTTAGTTTGTTCAAGAGAAACAGGATCCAATACTTCAGCACATCCTGTCAGTTCTACTTTCCAAATATCTCCTGCATCTGACACCTTTTATCTCCTCCATCCTTTTTTTTTAACGTTTATTTATTTTTGAGAGAGACAGGGAGACACAGTGCAAGCAGGGGAGGGGCACAGAGAGAGAGGGAGACACAGAATCCGAAGCAGTCTCCAGCTCTGAGCTGTCAGCACAGAGCCCAACACGGGGCTCAAGCTCACAAACCGTGAGATCACGACCTGAGCTGAAGTTCAACGCTTAACTGACTGAGCCATCAAGGCGCCCCTCTCCTCTGTCCTTACTACCACGATCCTTGCCACTTTAATATCTTGCCTAGAAAACAGCAACCATCTCTTCCATCTTTCTTATTCCCCCTGCCTTGTGACAGTCTGTGCTGCACATAGCAGCCAGAGTAATGTTTGTAAAATGAAACCCAGATTTTGTCACTTCCCCACCATCAGGCCTTCAGTGGCATTCCATCCCAGAGTCACACAAAAGCCTTCAGGCTCCCGTGAATTCTAAGAGGGTTGGTGGTTTTAAATGGTGAGAAAGTCAACCCAGAGCCCAGTCTGGTGTTTTTCATTTCCTCGCATTCAAGCCTCCCCCTCTCCTGGCCTGGCTATTACTTCATTAAGTAAAAGCAGGAATTTGAGTCCACTGCTCCCTCTACCTGGAACTCTCTTCTCCCATAATTCTCAGGCTTTGCTTTCTCATTTCATTCTAGTCTGCCCAAATGTCACTTTCTTGGGGAGACCTCTGTCCAGCTCCAGGTGCATATCACCTTCCCACTGCCACCACCCTTTATCCTCTTAATCTGTGGTGTCAACCTGACAGACTCCCTTCATCTACTCCTGTTTTCTCCATTAGAATGTAAGCCCCATGAAGGCAGGGACATTACTTTGTTCCCTATTGCCTATCAGAGGGACTGGAATAAAGAGGTATCTCGTAAGTATTTAGTGAATGAATGAATCATATTTCCACCCTCACCAAAAAAATGAGATTCCCTTAGCAGTCGGGGAGCCCAAGGTTCAGAAAGGTTAAATTATTTGCAATTCAGAATGAAACAGATACAAAGTATAAATTCAGTGCTTCTGATGTCAAGGGTTCCTCCAGAGTTCTTTTCACATACATTCTTTGACATAGTTCTTTGGATAGTTTGGATGCTTATTCAAATATTTATTAAAGAACAGATTTAAATTTTTTTAACACTTATTTATTTTTGAGAGACAGAGAGAGACAGAGCATGAGTGGGAGAGGGGCAGAGAGAGAGGGAGACACAGAATCCGAAGCAGGCTCCAGGTTCTGAGCTGTCAGCACAGAGCCTGATATGAGGCTCGAACCCACGAACCGTGATATCATGACCTGAGCCAAAGTCGGATGCTTAACCGATGGAGCCACCCAGGAGCCCCGAGAATAGATTTTAAATGCATTTGAGAAAAAATATCTCTACCAAATTTAATTCTATCCTTTAAAGCCAAAGGCAAAGAAATAACTTTTACGAATCATCAGCACCTTTCACGGAATTTCTTCAGGATCATGGGGACCAGGGGTGCTGCCTCAGCAGCCAGCTCTCTCTTTAGCTGCATATCCCTCCATCGACACTAGTCTCACCACCCACTGCCCCGTGCTCCTGCCCTACACCGTAGGCTTGCATCATAATTGGAAGTGGATATTTTAAGATAAAAGCTGTACCTGGCAAATAAAGAAACATATTTGTTCTAAGTTTAATTAAATAAGTCTGGGCAGCCTTTTTGCAATATGGAGATTAACTGTCAAATTTATGTTAATATGATCTCAGAGAACGAAGCTGCTATAAAAAGTTTCTCCCCTCACCCCTCGCTTAAGCTCCTCATGTTGCCTCATTGAAGTTTCCTTAAATTGGTAGTGTTTTATTAAAATATCACCAGGTCAGTTGTGCAAGAACAAGGTAGTTAAAAATATCGAATAAATTCCAAATGTTAATTTAAAGACATCAATACAAATGAACTGAAATCATATCAATTATACAGAGAGAAAACTGTCACAATGGTTGAATTTTCAGCATCTCTTTGGAATCATTCAATGCCAAGCTCTTCTTTATGTGATTAACACAGGATTATAAAGATCTTCTGAGCACTCTCAGTATTATACAAAGAGCCTTTCATTTCCCCCTCCTTTTTTTTTTTGCGTGTGAAAAAGATGTGCCACCCAATTTTTTTATTTTGTGATTTAAGGAAAAAAAATGCTAACAGTTTGAATCATGAATCCTGTTGTGGGGACTGAGTTAATTAAAAACCTGATGTATACATACAGCTGATCCTACTCACCCTAATGAAGAACATTAATTCTAGGACATGTGTGGCTGTAGTCACATTGCTACAAATTACTGGACTCTTTCCTTTATCTGTTTCCAAGAAAGTCTCCCCCTGTTAGTTAGGAAAAAAGAAAAATATGACGCCTTAGTTCTGGGTAGCATAAATTACACGCATCAATCAGAGAAAGCTTAAATTAAAATACACATTTGGCAAACAAATATGAATATGTTGATCTCATCTGTGAATCACAATGATTTAGTGCCAGTGCTGACCCCCCACTGTTCAACATGAAGGTCACCGTGAGCAGCTTCTTTCTCATTGAGAAATGTTTTTGTGTCTTTTAAGGACACAATTTTATGTGTGCCCTAATGTTCAGTCTAACTAGTGATTCCCATGTAGAGAGACTGATTTATTTTATAAAGAAAATACAGGCTCATTTTTATTTATGTAATCCAAAACAGATAGCTAAATTAAAATGTGGGGGGAAAAATACAGTGGTTTATGGTTTCTGGGCTGAGGGCTCTCCAACGTGTTTATGATATTTTCTAATCTAGCAGAATACTATTTGTGAAATGGAATGCTACACCTTTCCGATATTGAGTGATCATAAATCAGTCTGTTCTTATCACCTACTGCATACATTCTTGGGGCAGGGATAACTACTTGAGAGATGCCCATTATATGGCAAACCTTAAGTAGAGATGATCTTGAGTCTTTCAGGTTGCCATGTCTCGAAAATATCTGTAGGCAAAGCAGACAGATTGAATAAGGCAGTGATCTCCCTGGACAGAAGCAAGTTTTATGTTATGACATTTATTTTGAATATTCATGTTATATTTTCTTGCTAAGATTTCATTCTCATAGCTACAAACCAGTATAATGATCCTATCTGAATTAAAGAGGGAGGGGGGGTATGCCATGCATGCCTTTGATAGAGTGCAACTCAATACTGAGAACCTTCACAACTAAATGGAAGAAAGCAAATAACAAAACCAAGAACTGTAAACTGTACAACATGCACACTTGAGTCTGCAAAATCACTGGAGGAACTTGCTAAATTATAGGTTCCCAGGCCCTACTCCTCCAAATTCCATTTCATAGGTCTGGAATGACGTATGGGATCTGCATTTCTCACTAGTTTTCCAGGTATTCCTTATTAAATTGTTTCTCAGAAGAAACTTTGAGTAAACTGCTGGCAAGATGAATAGGCAAAAAGAAGACGGAGTAATTCGAAATCTGTTTGTTTTAGCAATTTGACGAAAGATCATATCAAGAGATTAAACCCTGAGTTGGGATGAGCAATTTCTGCACAAACTGTCACTTTAGACAGCAGAAAGCAGAATTCTAGTAACAGTTGTTTTAGATTGAGGTGTTTTTTTTGTTGTTGTTTTGTTTTGTTTTGTTTTGTTTTGTTTTTTTTGCTGGAGGCAGGAGGGAAGACAAAGTAAAGGGTATCAGAGAAGAGAACTACCCAGAATTAGGCAACTTTTAGCTATAACAGCCAAACCTCTCAGATATTTTTTTTAGCAAATTCCAGTTTGAAATATTCAGTTGCATTATCCCCATACTATGTGTACCAATTTCTGATTCAGGAAATATGATCACTATGTTTCTTGGGCAAATTCTCAGACAGACTTAGGTTTACAATCTAGAGTACTAATAAATAAGCATGGAAACCTCTAAAAGGAAGAAATCCACTGAGGCAGGGTGAAAGAATTATCATTATCATTCCGAATCTTACCATTTTCAGAAATGGATGGAAAATAGTTTCGTCTATTCCTTCTATGATGCAATTGAGAACACTGAAGTCTTCAGAAAAGCAAAACGATGTGACAAAAAAGGTTGATTGAGGAATATTGCGTCTTGGGGAGGAAAAAGAAAACCTAGTCAATTTTGCATAGATGGCCAAGATGAATGGATTGGTTGTGCCACAGTCTGTTCATTTGGCTCAGATAGGCACTGCCAAGAGTAACTTGGGTACAATTTTGCTCTGTGCTAATTAGAGTTGGTCAAATGGTCCTCTGATGAATTTCCTCCCCAAAAAGGGAAGAGAGAATTTGAAAGGACATACAACAACAAAGTAATTCTCAGGGTACCAGTTATCTATAGGGGCATCTATCGTGGATCCAGGGATGTAGAACCTTGTCTCAAGTTCTTAGAAAATTCTACACCCCAACTAATGCAACCCCATTAAAAGTTCTTTTTTTAGTGGGCACACAACCAATGCTGCATATGCTGATGGCATTTTCACATACAAATCTGATAGTTAGGCACGCCATTACCCAATTTACACATGCAAATGCAGTAATTGTGTGCACTGGGTGCTCAGGGAAACCTGGCACACACCCAAAATGGAGGCCTTTTCAAAGCATGGCCAACCCACCGAATTCTTTTTCCACAGCAACTCACGGTACTGTCTTACCTCTATTATACAAAATTATGTGGGATTCTGGGAAAAAGGGTATATGCTTTGTGGATGACTGAAACTTTTTATCTCTATTTGATTTGGACATGATTTAAGTTCTCTTTCTTTTTCTTCAATTAATTGACTATAGACTTTCTCCCCTTTGTAGTAATTCGCTATTTCATTTCTCTGCTTTAAAGAATCAACTTTAATTAGAAAATACAAATTTCTCTCATTATGACTTATTCTCATCTAGACCTTGAAATGAGAATGATTATGAATTGTTGTAATAAATGATTTGTGCTTTTAAAAGAATGGAGATTACTGTTTACAGCTATGTGCACATGAGTTTACTCCAAGATGCATTTGATTATTCTAATTTACTGAGCTGCTGCAGAAGCAGCCATTAACTATTTCCTGTTTCTTTGTTTATGTATATCACATATTCTGAGGCCTCTTGACTACTCAGGCAGTACAATGCAGGCAAAGTAATTTAAGAAATATAAATAGGATTGAATATATTTGCTTTTCCAGTGTTTCTCAGAGAGGGAAGTCTGAGTCTGACATCAATCATGGCAAGATTTTTAGATTAACCATTTGTAGCAGAAAAATCACGGTAGAGGAAAATTTTACCTCTATATACCAAAATATACCAAAAGTAGAGAAATAAGGGATATTTTGAGAGGAAAATTACAATTGTAAATTATAACCCATTATTAATTCAGAAAATTTACTGTGTGCTTATTCATTTGATATTTTAAGTATCCTTTTATCTCCTTGCTCTCACCTGGTTTCTCTGTACATTATATCTCATCCCAACTCCCCCTGAACTAATGGGAATTTCCAGAATTCTAGATTTCAGTCCTCAACCTTCTACTCATTTTACTCCGTCTTCATGAGAAGACACGTTTTCATTTCTGACTGTCGTATCTTTCTCTAGACTAGACTTCTTTTCTGAATTCCAAATTTATGTTTCCCAAAGGCTTTTTCTATTCCCATAGGAATGTTCCAATGTGCAGCAATCTTAACAAGTCCAAATAGGATTTATATCTTTCCTCTACTTCATGCTAGAATCATCTTTAGGTTCTCTCTGGATCTTCAATCCACATATCTTATTGGTCACTGAATGCAGCGGTACTGCAGTTCAAAATATTTCATCTTGAATCTGTCCCCTCAGCTCTCTTCCTACTGTCTGCTTGAGTTTAGGACACTTGCAATGGTTTTATAACTGTCATCAGTCTCTACCCTAGGCAACTCTATTCTCTCACTCTCTCACCAGAGTTGTTTCCTTAAAGTGTAGTGTGATTGTTTCCTTAAAGCGTACTGTTTTGCTTAGTTCCTTTAGTTTCTTCCACAATATACATGCTAGAGTCTGAATTCCATTGTTTCCTGTTCCAGGTTCCACTTCATTGCACCTATTTGCTGTCACTGAAAAAAATAAGTTTCACACTGTAATATCACTGCTCATGCCATTCCCATCTATCAATATGTTTCTCCCTTTTTACAAGCATTATCTTTCATTCTGTTGCTTTCATTCTCTTCATCCTTCAAAGTTCACCTCAAATGCTTTCTTCTTTATGTAACTCTTACAGCACCTACTCCAGCAATGAAACAAGATATGCTTTCTTCTCTGTAATGACACTACTTTTTAACATATTAATTACCTACCACTTCACAAAATAATACTGACAAATAGTTACCTGTTTCCACATGGGATTATACTCTTCTTAAATCAGGAATTTTATTTTATTGATCGACCGTCAATGGCCTCCAACCAAAGATCATAAAGAACACACTTATTGTTGAAGTTGGGTTCCAAAGAGGAAGAATATTAACCATGGGGCATGTTACAATGTTAGAAAGGTCTGATTATATATAGTATCTGAGTTCATATTGGGTGCTTTTAGGGAGTATTTAGGGAAGCAAAGTTTTGTTTTTGGATTTGATGCTGACTTAAGTGGAAGGATTGGCAGTCTCAAAAAGTCTAAACTAGAAATAAGAAAATATAGGAGTTAAACCTGTAATTGCCAAAGAATCAGTAGTCACATATATTAGCCATGATAGGGGTGCTTCATAATTGTTGTGGCTTAATAATGTTCATGTTTTGTTTGTGTTTGGATAGGATTATGGTGTGCTCTTGCTTTTGTCTCGATCTTGGTCGCGGTCAGATAAGTGACATTATTTGATATTGGTGTTCTGCAAACATTTTTATGTTTAGCTGGAGAACAGTAATACCTGGCTGTGAACACCAGGACAGCCCCTAGCAACACCACAGCCTGATAATGCCAGGACAGTTTTTAGCTGGCAGGTCCTGATTTTCTTCTTCAGTCCTTCTATTTGACCAAGAGAAGACAAAGACAGACCATGGGATATTAATCCATGATATTCACATTTTCTTCATTGCCAGGATTTTGCTGATCAAGATCAGAAGGGTATCCAGAGAACAGAGTCAATTGTTGTACAAGGGTTAATCCATTCTTTTCCTTTTCTTGAAGGATGAGTTATTGAGTCAACCTATTTATTTTTTTATTTTTTTTTTTTTAAATTTTTTTTTCAACGTTTTATTTATTTTTGGGACAGAGAGAGACAGAGCATGAACGGGGGAGGGTCAGAGAGAGAGGGAGACACAGAATCAGAAACAGGCTCCAGGCTCCGAGCCATCAGCCCAGAGCCCGACGCGGGGCTCGAACTCACGGACCGCGAGATCGTGACCTGGCTGAAGTCGGACGCTTAACCGACTGCGCCACCCAGGCGCCCCGAGTCAACCTATTTAAAAATAGCTATGCTGTAGCACTTAAGATTCTGAATAAGATCCATCAGCTCACTGTAACAGTTACCACAGGAAAATGATTACTAGTCCTTCTAACAAGTCTTGAAGCCAGGAGTATAAAAATTGTAAAACCTAAGAAAACATGTACCAGAATCCAACTGTGTGTGTTGTTTTTTTCTTAGTCATAGTTGTTTTACTTGCCTTGTAACATAAAGTTCAGCAAAGATGTATTTACATTAGGATTCCTTTTCCTTAGCTAGCTAAAATAAAACCAATGGCTGTGAGTTGTCTGTGACAATGCTGGGTAATAAATTTAAAACAGTTGAGTTTCCAGGGCAGATTAATGTCATTTAAGATGTTTGCCAAAATCAGAGACAAGTTTTAGACTATATATTACAGTCATATTATTTTCTTTCTGTGGGATAATTATAATTCACAAGGTAGCTAATAATTAGAATGAGTGCATAGAATAAGTCAGTGTATAGCAAATGCATAAGTTTGATATTCATATCAGAAGTAATGTCCTACTGGGGCATGGACTATATTGAATAGTACTATCCTTACTATTGAAAGTAAGGATAATGTTTAGGATAACAGCAATGAGCCATTTGTTTTTCTCAAGCATGTAAGCTTTCTCAAGTGGAGTTAAATATACCTTTAAAGCAGGCTGGAGTGTCTCTGAAGAGAACAGGTAAACTATTATACTAAGGATAGTCCTAATATTAATCTTCATTTCTGATGGGCTAGATTTTGCTGATAGGATTTTAATAACTTCAGGATGCCCGGGTGGCTCAGTCTGTTGAACTCTTGATTTTGGCTTAAGTCATGATCTCACCATTTGTGAGTTTGAGCCTCACGTCTGCACTGTCAGCACAGAGCCTGCTTGGGAGTCTCTGTCTCCCTCTCTCTCTGCCCTTCCCCTGCTCACATTCCATCTCTCTCCCTCTCAAAATAAATAAGTAAACATTAAAAAAAAAAATAACTTCAATAGGAGCCTTTAGTTGACATAAGGTTAAGGTTCAATATTTATAACACTAAAAGGTTAGAATTAAATGATGTGAGGTACACTTAAGTATTGGGAGGGGGTGGTAAAAGAGAATCTATTTTCTAAACTGTTTAATAATTAACTAATAATTATTTTTTTTATTTTTTATTTATTTATTTTTTTTAAAGTTTTTTTTTCAACGTTTATTTATTTATTTATTTTTTTTAAAATTTTTTTTTTTCAACATTTATTTATTTTTGGGACAGAGAGAGACAGAGCATGAACGGGGGAGGGGCAGAGAGAGAGGGAGACACAGAATCGGAAACAGGCTCCAGGCTCTGAGCCATCAGCCCAGAGCCCGACGCGGGGCTCGAACTCACGGACCGCAAGATCGTGACCTGGCTGAAGTCGGACGCTTAACCGACTGCGCCACCCAGGCGCCCCTCAACGTTTATTTATTTTTGGGACAGAGAGAGACAGAGCATGAACGGGGGAGGGGCAGAGAGAGAGGGAGACACAGAATCGGAAACAGGCTCCAGGCTCTGAGCCATCAGCCCAGAGCCCGACGCGGGGCTCGAACTCACGGACCGCAAGATCGTGACCTGGCTGAAGTCGGACGCTTAACTGACTGCGCCACCCAGGCGCCCCAACTAATAATTATTAATTTTGTTGACAATAAGCCAAATTAGAACAGTAGCTATTTTTTCATTCCTTTTATTATTAAAAAAAATTTTTTTTAATGTTTATTTATTTTTTTAGAGAGATGGAGACAGAATGTGAGTGGGTTAGGGGCAGAGCAAGAGGGAGACACAGAATCCAAAGCAGGCTCCAGGCTCTGAGCTGTCAGCACAGCTGACAAATTCATGAGCTGTGAGATCATAACCTGATCATAACCTGAGCCTGAGATCATAACCTGAGATTGAATGCTCAACTGACTGAGCCCCCCAGGTTCCCCTATTTATTTTTTAAATTTAAATCCAGGTTATTTAACATATAGTGTAATAAAATTTCAGGAATACAATTTAATGATTAATCACTTACATATAACACCCAGTGCTCATCCCAACAAGTGTCCTCCTTATTACCCCTCATACCTTTAGTCCTTCCCCTCACCCAACACCCCGCCAGCAACCCTCAGTTTGTCCTCTGTATTTAAGAGTCTCTTATGGTTTGTCTCCCTCTCTGTTTTTATCTTATTTGGGCTTCCCTTCCCTTATATTCATCTGTTTAGTACTTTAAATTCCACAAAAGAGTGAAATCATATGATATTTGTCTTTCTCTGACTGACTTATTTTGCTTAGCAGAATATACTCTAGTTCCACCCATGTTGTGGCAAATGGCAAGATTTCATTCTTTTTGATTGCCATGTAATATTCCATATATATACATATATATATATATACACACACACCATATATATATATACACCATATATATATGTATATATATGTATATTTATGTATATACATACATGTATGTATGTATGTACACATGTATGTATATACATATATGTATGTATATATGTATGTATATGTATATATACATACATATATACATATATATACGTATATATACATATATACGTATATACATATATGTATATATATATATATAACACATCTTCTTTATGCATTCATCAGTTGATGGACATTTGGGCTTTTTCCATAATTGGCCATTGCTGATAGTGCTGCTATAAACATTGGGGTACATGTGCCCCTTCGAATCAGCACACCTGTATCCTTTGGATAAATACCTAGTAGTGTAATTGCTGGGTCGTAGGGTAGTTCTATTTTTAATTTTTTGAGGAACCTCCATACTGTTTTCCAGAGTGACTGAACCAGTTTGCATTTCCACCAGCAGTGCAAAAGCGTTCCTATTTACAACCTCATCAACATCTGTTGTTGCCTGATTTGTTAACTTTAGCCATTCTGACAGGTGTGAGGTGGTATCTCATTGTGGTTTTGATTTGTATTTCCCTAATGATGAGTGATGTTGAGCACTTTTTCATGTATCTATTAGCCACCTGGATGTCTTCTTTGGAAAAGTGTTTATTCATGTCTTTTGCCCATTTCTTCACTGGATTATTTGTTTTTTGGGTGTTGAGTTTGACAAGTTCTTTAGAGATTTTGAATACTAACTCTTTATCTGATATGTCATTTGCAAATATCTTCTCCCATTTTTTTGGTTGCTTTTTAGTTTTGCTGATTGTTTTCTTCACTGTGCAGAAGCTTTGTATTTTGATGAGGTCCCAGTAGTTCATTTTTGCTTTTGTTTCCCTTGCCTCTGAAGACATGTCAAGTAAGAAGCTTCCGCAGCTGAAGTGAAAGAGGTGGGTACCTGTTTTCTCCTCTAGGATTTTGATGGTTTCCTGTCTTATGTTTAGGTCTTTTGAGTTTATTTTTTTGGATGGTGTAAGAAAGTGGTCCAGGTTCATTCTTCTGCATGTTGCTGTCCAGTTTCCCCAACTGGACCATTTGCTGAAGAGACTGTGTTTTTCCATTGGATATTCTTTCCTGCTTTGTCAAAGATTAGTTGGCCATATGTTTGTGAGTCCATTTCTGCATTCTCTATTCTGTTCCATTGATCTATGTGTCTGTGCTTCTCCCAGTACCATACCATCTTGATGATTACAGCTTTGTAATATAGCTTGAAGTCCAGAATTATGACGCCTCCAGCTTGGTTTACTTTTTCAGGATTGCTTTGGCTATTCATGATATTTTCTGGTTCCATAAAAATTTTAGGGTTCTTTGTTCTAGCTCTGTGAAGGATGCTAGAACAAACATTTTGATATCCTATTTTGATAGGGATTGCATTGAATATGTCGATTGCTTTAGGTAGTATCAATATTTTAACAATATTTGTTCTTCCAAGTCATGAGCATGGAATGTTTTTCCATTTCTTTGTGTCTTCTTCAATTCCTTTCATAAGCTTTCTATAGTTCTCATTGTATAGATTTTTCACCTCTTTGGCTAGATTTATTCCCAGGTATTTCATGGGTTTTTGGTGCAATTGTAAATGGGATAAATTCCTTGATTTCTCTTTCTGCTGTTTCATTATTAGTGTATAGAAATGCAACCGCTTTCTGTACACTGATTTTATATCCTGAGATTTTGATGAATTCATGTATTAGTTCTAGAAGTTTTTTGGTGGAGTCTTCTGGGTCTTCCACATCAAGTATCATGTTGTCTGAGAAGAGTGAAAGTTTGACTTCCTCTTTGCTGAATTCGCTGATTTTTATTTGTGTTGTCTGATTGCTGAGGCTAGGACTTCCCAACATTATGTTGAATAACAGTAGTGAGAGTGGACATCCTTGTCGTGTTCCTGATCTTAGGAGGAAAACTCTCAGTTTTCCCCATTGAGGATGATATTAGCGGTGGGTCTTTCATATATGGTCTTTATGATCTTGAGGTATGATCTTTCTATCCCTACTCTCTTGAGGGTTTTTATCAAGAAAGAATGCTGTATTTTGTCAAATGAACAGTAGCTATTAATTTAGAAAAACATGCCAGAGAGTTTGGTTATGATTTAAGTGGCAAAAGAACATAGGAAATTAAAAGTAGTGGGACAAAGATAAGGAAGATATTTTTGAGAAATTTCTCAGTTAGTTAATAAATGATGTCAAAGTATACTAATAGGCAACACTAGTGATAGAGGAAAAACAGTGCTGAAGAATCAGAGAATTAATTTTATTTCATTATTTTGCATGGAAGCTATCTACATTTGCAATCACTACCTCGTTCCAAAGTTTTGGTAAAAGTTGTCTACTTATGTAGTTGTCATTATAGAGAATTCTCTGTTTAAGATCCCCTTATGGAATGGATGTCCAATAGTAAGAAAGAAGTAATGTTTCTTTAAGTTGGTAAACATTACCCTGATGACCAACACATTGGAGTTTCACTGTTGCATGAGTTGTTAACAGTACATGCTAATTTCTTTTTCGTTTAGGTTCAAGGACAGTTCTTCTCTGGTGACTTTTTCAAAAGATGAAATCTGTAGATTTCAGATTATGCAGAGACTACTTAGGTGGATGTTTTAGAAATGTATCTAATACCTTTGGTGACAGTACCTTAGGTATTATATAAGTCTATTGCATTTATTAGTCATATCAGCCTGAAGTAGGGTAGAATCTACAATTGCAAATAATTCTTAAAATAATAAGATAACCTGTTATTAGCCTAAAAGATAACTTGTGGTTCCTAGAGAGGCTTGATCTTAGTACCATCAAAGCTAATGACAGGACTCTGGGCCTTGGAAGTTTAGTATATTATTCAATGTAATCTGTAGTATAATATAAACAAATGTATCATGTAACATTTGAAAGTAAAAAAACAAAATCCATAACTTTATGTACATATTTCTATACTTCTATAACTATTATACCCACTTCAAGTAACCATGTATATAGATTTTTATCTTTAATCAAAGCAACCATTTAGTTAAAAAAAGTAATCATTTTTTTTCTCTCTAGACACAAGAGAAAATCAGAGAACAGGAAAATCTTGAATTTTCTTTGTTATTTTTTCACATGAATACTTATTTAAGGAGGAAAAACTAAACATATATAATGTCATTCAAAATCATTTGTATATTTTATTAATCTATTGCCATTTTAAGAAGTAAGAGTAAATTAAATTTAGGTTCAGCTAACCAGTGTTTGTATCTGTTGCTTATTTAGAAGTTGTGCAAGCTTCCAAAGATTATTTATTAATTAATTTAATCATTTGACTAAGCTCTTAAATTCAGTTAAGTATCTAGAAATTACTGATTTCAGTTAACACATTAAATAATAGTTTGTAGGATGCAAGAATTTCATAAAATTGAATCTTTAAAAAGCAACCTAGTGTCCATCAATAGATGAATGGATAAGGAAGATATATACATGTGTATATATGTATGTGTATACACACACACACTGGAATGTTATTTAGCCATAAAAAATAATTATATTTTGCCATTTGCAACAACATGGATGAACCTAGAGGTATAATGTTAAGTGAAATAAGTCAGATAGAGAAAGACACATGCAATATAATTTTACTCATTGTGGAATTTAAGAAACAAAACAAACAAATGAAGGAAAAAAAAGATGGTCAAACAAGCAAAAATCTGAGACTCTTAAATACAGAGAACAAACTTGTGGTTGCCAGAGAGGAGGAAGGTGACAGAATGGGTGGAATAGTTAAAGGGGATTAAAAATACATTTATTGTGATGATGGAGTGCCTGGGTGGCTCAGTCGGTTAAGCATCTGATTCTTGATTTTGGTTCGGGTCATGATCATGGTCCATGGGATCGAGTCCCGTGCCTGTTTGGGATTCTCTCTCTCCCTCTGCTCCTGCCCTGCTTATGCTGTCTCTCTCTCTCTCTCTCTCTCTCTCTCTCAAAATAAATAAGTTAACTTAAAAAAAATACACTTATTATAATAAGCACCAAGTAATGTATAGAATCACTGAATCATTATATTGTACACCTAAAACTAATATAACACTGTACATTGACTTAACTTCAATAGAAATTTATCCATCATTATCTTTCTATCTAGTTAAATATAATTTTATACATATAATTTTAAATGTTGAACAAGTTATGGAAACAGTGACACTCTACTTAATTCACCAAACTAATGTAGGATATTTAAAAAGGTTAAATCATGAGAAATTTACTGTAATGACATCATGCCTCTACAGTAAACTAGTTTTTTTAAGTCTTTGAATTATGCTAAAAGACATATTTTATCTTAAAACTAAAGCTTTCCCTTCTTATCTTTTTTTTTTTTCAACGTTTATTTATTTTTGGGACAGAGAGAGACAGAGCATGAACGGGGGAGGGGCAGAGAGAGAGGGAGACACAGAATCGGAAACGGGCTCCAGGCTCTGAGCTGTCAGCCCAGAGCCCGACGCGGGGCTCGAACTCACGGACCGTGAGATCGTGACCTGGCTGAAGTCGGACGCTTAACCGACTGCGCCACCCAGGCGCCCCTCCCTTCTTATCTTATATCTATAGTTACAAAGGCTACTATATGAATACACATAAAGGGAAACACAAAACATAACACAAAGAGAAACACAGCCTAAAAATAATTTTTACTTTCCTTTGGACATTTTAGAATATTTATCTGGACTAAATATTGGGTGGACACCTAAATGATTTTTCAAAATAAGTTCATCTTTAATGTTTCCTGAGAGAAGACAAAAAAGGGGAAGAGGCATAGAAAATAAGTAAGAGGGGGTCAGCTTCATAAAAATATGAAATTATTGCTGTAAAAATACTTATATGACATGATTATCTATGTAGAAAAAAAACCCAAAAGAATTAACAACAGCAAAAACTCCTGGAACTCACCAGCAATTATAGCAAAGTTGCAAGATAGATGATTAATATACAAAAGTAAGTATGCTTTCTCTGTAAGAAGAAGGAAGAAAGTTTAAATGTCGAAAACAACCTGACATACAAACACACAAAAGAGAGTGTCATATAGCTGATTTAGACATAGTTTGGACTTTTGACAATTTTATCAACACTTACAATTCAAAAGTCAGCATTTATTTTTCCCAGAAATAAAAAAAAAAATACTGAGAAGGGTATGTCTCCTCTGTTAAACAAAGTAATCTTTCAGACAAATAAAACAACTTCCTCATTAAGGTGTCTTTGCTTTTTGTTCTAAGCAAATTTCAATTTAATAATCTTTCTTCTGTCAACCCCCCCCAAATGGCCCCTGAAATTCAAAATTATCCCCAGTGCTATAGTGTCCCTTAGAGATAGAAGCCTACCAGTTAGCATCACTGTGAGAAAATATGGAGCTAGCAGGTGTTTGATCTGAAAGCAGAGTTTTAGATTGAGAGGACCCATCAGAAATGTAATGGTTCAAAAGATCATGTAATGGAAACTCTACCTCCAGATTTGACCAGAGTCCTGTCATCACTGATCAGGGGCTGGACAAAACCTGTCTAGTCACATGAAACTATAAAAGCAGTTCTCAGGGACACAAAGATAAGACTGAGGGAAAAGCTCAAAGGGGTTTTGAGATGATGACCCACAGCAAAGTTTGCCCAGTGGTCTCTGATCTGAGGAAAACTTCTGAAATCCTCAGGCCCTAAGGATGACTCAAGAACAGACTTTTCGGGTATCTGCTAATCTTCTCCTACAGATTATTGTCTTATAGATAAACAACACCCAAAACACTAAACAAGCATACCACAGGAGCAAATGTTAGAAAACTAGAAAAAAAATTTCTTAGGAAATAGTATGACTCTGATCACATAATAAAAACAAGAGCAAGAAGTCCCAAGGGTCCTTGTTCCTAAGAAAACTAAGTAAACTAATTGTTAAAAGGCTTCAACAAATATCAGAACTCAATTTAGTGTCAAAATTCCAAGCCACGGACAGATTGGCATTTCCAGCAGGTATCTTAGGTGTGCACACTGTGCTCCAGTGCAAAACAGTGAAGTCTTCAGCTGATTCTCAATGGAGCCGCTATTTCATTTCACTAACATTCTCTAGTGTATATACAGTATCATGCTTGGCACTTGAGATAGCAAGGTTTCAAAAATAGAAGATAGAAGTTCTTCCCTCAAGAGTTTGCATTCCAATTGAGAAAACACAAGCATATCATATTAAGTTGTATCATGATTCTGGTTTGAAGTTGGCTTTCTTTTTGGTACACTGTATTGCAGTTGGCATCACTTTGCTCCTCAGGTTGTTCTCAGCATTTAACACAATGCTTTGTACATAGTGGGTGGTCATCAAACAGCTGTGAATTTGATTTGATGAGACAAATAGTGAGCTGAGAATTAAAGTTATGAAATAGTGAAGTTATGTTCTTTTTCTTCTTAACTGTTTAAATGTATTTGTCAGGACTTACTCAAATCTTACAAGAAAACTCAAGATCTTCATCTCTACTACCCCTGAGAAATAACTGAAAAGTTAATTAAATGAATAGAATATTGCCAGCCACACAAGTTCTTTGAAGACATAGAAGAAAATTATTTTGCTCATTGAGCTCTAGCCTAGAGGGGCAATATCTTGCTCACATCTTCTTATCAGTAGCTATGAATTGGCAGCCTCAACCCATTATGATTCTCTTGGGCGGGTACTATTTCACATTCAGTGCTTGGATGCAAGTTTCTTCCAAGGAAGTGTAACTAGAGAACTGAGCTGTTGTATCAGGCTGAAAATGTAGAGTTTCTCTTCAGATATTTTAACTGGGTCATTTCATTTTGACAAATATATCAGGGAAAACTGAAACTAATAGAAAAGAAAAAAATTGTATTTAAAAAAATAATAACTGCAATGGTGGCTCATACCGGTGGCATAGATGCTTAAGGATCATAGAGTGAGAAGGATAGCATTACTTTTCTTTCTTGAGCCTGAGACATGATGTGCCGTTGAGGCATGCTTGGACAGATATAGACAGTGAATGAAGCTCCCTGGAATTGAACAGGTTTGGTAGATGACTATGGAGGGTCTACTAAGTGGCAAAAGAAAGCATCCAAGGATAAGACAAGTTTAGTAGTAATGCAGGCACCAAGTAGCATTGTAGTTTGTAGAATTGGTAGCAAGGTCACAAAAAGGAAGTGTGGCCTATGGATAAGAATCATGAGGGAGCAGTCGCCATCTGTATTCATCCATAGAGTAGCATACTCAATGAATGCACAAGGACAAGGCCTGAGATGTTCAAACACAAGTGAAACCAAAGCTGAAAGCCTCACTATTGGGTTTCTGTGGGTGGCGGTAAATGGACTAAAAAGGCAGTGAAAAGATGACTGGTCAGCACTGGGATACCGTGATTTGGTGGCTTCTCTCTACCCTACTGTGGAGAACTCAGGTTATTTGAATATGATTCTCTGTACATCATGACTGCCTCTTGACATGGACAGAGCTGCACATTCTCATTGGAGGCAGAGGCTTGGGAAATGAGGTAGGGACTGACGTAATGTAGGTCATGTGGCTAGAATGCTACCTATCTAATAAGAAAGATCTAACTTTCTATGTAACTCACTGGCCTCCTCACCCTCCCACAGCACCACCAGTGTTCCTATGTGAGTAAAATGAGAAAACAGAAACATATCATTATTATTTAGTATCTTCAGTGTTCAAAAACATAATCCTATGATACATACATCCTTTAAAACATGTACCCTAGGGGCACCTGGGTGGCTCAGTCAGTTAAGTGTCCAATTTCAGCTCTGGTCATGATCTCACAGTTCATGAATTCGAGCCCCGTGTTGGGTTCTGTGCTGACAGCTTGTAGACTGGAACCTGTTTCCGATTCTGTGTCTTCCTCTCTCTCTGACCCTCCCCTGCTCATGGTCTCTTTCTCTCTCTCTCTCTCTCTCTCTCTCTCTCCCTCTCTCTCTAAAAAATAAACATAAAAAAACCCCATGTATCCTAAAAGGTAGAGATTGGTTTTTGTATCTCTAGAGCATTAATTATATGTCATTTGTTCTTAAGATATGAAAGACCAACTAGTTGATAGAGAAGATTAGTGGTAGTGTAGTACCACTTGGTCTTAAGAATCAAGAACCCTAGTTTTTGAGTTGAACTTCTCTACTCATTTTGTGATGTTAAGTAAATTATCCATATCCAACTAGATAGTGAACCAGCCACTAAGATCAACAGTGCTGCTAGAAAAAATGACATATAGGATTTACACATTTCATGTAGTTTTAAGATGTTGGGTACATTTTGACCTATCCAAAACCTGCAAAGCTTTTTTGATTAATTTACTAGACCTGTGAAAATCAGGTATCTTATAGATACAGTGTTTATTTCTTAATACCTTAATCTATCATTGGCAATGAACTTCAATGTCAGTCTTAACAAATGTGTTCTTTCCTGTCAATACACCATTACTCCTTGATAAGATGGTGATGCCAGATGGAAAGAACCCCAATTTTGGTGTTATGTGTCTGGATTTGAAATCTTGTTTTGCAAAAACAACATGGAAGAGTAGGGAAAAAATTGTAATTAAGCCCTAGGTTAAATTCTGACCTCAGCACTCAGTAGTTTAAAGAATTTAAGTCCACTGAACGTTGGTGTACTTATATTAAAAATGGAGATAATAATAGCTACCTTACAGGGTTTTTTTTTCATTTAAACAATGTAGTTGGCATAGTGTGTATCATGTAGAAGTCACTAAATAAGTGATCATTATAATTGGCATTATTAATATTATATTAGGCCTCCCAATGGGAGCACAGGTAGAACATATTCACAGTGACTTGCTAACTAAAAAGTAAGGTTACCCTATTTTACATGCCTCATTTGACCTTATTTCTCTGTTTTGGTTTCCTTGTTTTATCCTTATTTTTCACAGATTAAATATATATGATATGAAAAGCTAAAAGTTATTTTTAAAATTATGTTGAATCCAAATTGCAGACATCAATTTAGTAAATTGAGCTAAGTAGTTCTGATTTCTTCTTATTTGCTTTTTTTTTTTTTTAAGCAGGTTGTGTTTTGGCTTCAGAAAGCGAGATCCTACAATTGAGACAGTATAGAAAAACCCTTTAAAAGCTAAATGAAATGAATAGTCTTGCAAAAGGGAAAAAAAAGGGAATTTTTCACAAGTCCCTGGAAACCAGCAAAAAAGCGTTAGAACTGTTGTTTTCAGTAATAATTGTGATTACTTGGTTAAAATACCCTGTACAAGAAGCTTTCTATGTTTTTTGTGTGTCTACAAGGAAAATTAAAACAGAATACACAGCATTGGGGCCAATTTGTTTCCAAGGAAGTCAATTATTAATACAGTATTTAGTATTTAATGAACTAAGCCTATTTATGTGGAACACTGAAAAGAGATCTCCATACCAGCAGAGAACAGGTGTTGGTATAAGCTTTGCCCGTATGTTTACCAGCTGATTAGTACCTATTAAAATGATAATAATGTAATAAAAATTACTTTATATCTAGTGAAAGTAGAAAGCCCCCTGTGTATTGGAAAATGATTTTATTCCTATTGCCATGGCAGTGATAGGACTGTAGTGACAAGAATCCACACCCAAGGCAGCCTGAATATTCTGAATTTCTATACCTCAAACTTCTCTCTTTAAGTATCCCTTTCTCCAAAAACCTGTCTCAGGCAGTCAAGACAGTTCACTTTTTTTCATGGCTTAAAGGGAAGAAATGACAATGACCTACTCCCAACATCTTCTTTGGCAATGGGAAGAGAAATCAGAACCTTAGTAAATAATGCTGCTTTGTCTGCATAAGGAGACTCAATGTAGCTATGAATGTCCTGAAGGACCATCCTGGGCTTTACTCACCCCAGAGAGCCCTGTGTAATTGCTAAGAGAGCTCTGAGCCTTCCCTGAACTGGCAGTTTCCTGGGAAATTCCTTATTTCAGGCCAGTTATAGTCAAAATTGTGATGAATGTGAAGTCACATATCTCTGGCCTCACAGTTCCTACCACTTCTCCTCCTGGCACAGTCTACTCATTCTTTCTCAACTGAACCCAACATACTTTACTTTTGGTCTTCTCCCAAAAGCTGAGTTCAGGGGTTTTTTAGGTATTTAGTTACACTATAGGGTAGAGATTGAGCTAAGAGAATAAGTTAAGGTGTTTGCATTATAATCAGGATCTAGTCCCTCACATCTAACCAAATAAAAGTCCTCTAGAGGAACACCTGGGTGGCTCGGTCCATTAAGCGTCTGACTTCATATCAGGTCATGATCTCACGGTTCATGAATTCAAGACCTTTGTCAGGCTCTGTACTGACAGCTCAGAGCCTGGAGCCTGCTTCAGATTCTGTGTCTCCCTTTCTCTCTGCCTCTTCCCTGCTCACTCTCTCTCTCTCTTATAAATAAACATTTTAAAAAATTGAAATAATAATAAAGGTCCTCTAGAAGAAATTTAGGCGTGTGGCCAAGTGTAGGTCACATATACTCATGTGCTTTCACCTGCCTCATTTATCTCTCAAGTTCTCAGGGCTCAAATTACTATACAATGGGGTCTATGTCATTATGCTTACTGACTTCTTCTCAAAAGTATTGATAGAAACATAGTAAAAAGAATGAATTTTTGAGGTAGAAATGTATTTTTAACTGATTTATTTTAATAGTGACAGAGTCCCTATTGAAATTTGGGGTATAGAAAGGAGTCATAAGAAGAAAATCCAGATGATTTTTGGAAATAAGGATTTTATAGAAACTGAACAAGAAAGAAGCATCTCAATACTAATGCCAAAGTCTGTCCTTTGTTTATATGCTCTGCAGTATTGAAACTGTGCAGTATTTTACATTGTCTTATACCCCTGATTGACATGAGGCCAGAATGACTTAAGGACTGTTTTGATAAATGGTAAGTTCTACATTTAAAATAAAATTTTACCTCGAATTGATTGGTGCAGAATAGCGTTCTTTTCAAAAAATATTTGAAATGAAAGCAAAGAGCACACTGGTTATGGAAGGGGAAGTCAGCAGAATTATTTGTTTATCTATTCTCTGCTTTTCTGAGCTGCTACAGGAAACAAACATGAAGGAAGAGGTTATAAGATCACTTGGGGCTCTGGGGTTTGAGGCACCCATGCAAAAACCTCATGGCCTCAGACTCTCTCACAAAAGACACACTGTGAGTTAGCCCCCATATGTGTGTGGACTTGTGTTGTACCTCAGTCACTATGCTGGCAGAGAAGCATTGCCATTATTTCTATAAAGAACACTTTGAATTGTCATGATCTTCTTTGCCATGGCAGGTTACTCTTAACATTCAGTGAAGATCTCTTCTTCTAACCAGTGAACTTAGAAATTAGAGACTTGGTTTGGGAACCAAAAAAATAAATCCCATGACTGTCTATTGGCCACTTTTGGAAAAGCACACTTTAGAAAGTGTGACTAATGATTTTTTTGTTTCGTGTTTCTTTATCTTTAATCCAAAGGACAAGTTAACAGTTCCTATAATGAACTTCCACCTGATCTCAGAATAGCAGCCTAAGCAGAAGAAGAGGAAATCTGAGGTGAATGGCTATAATAGCAGGAATTGTGATGTAAAATCTGATCCTATCTTTTCAGTACACAACAAATTCAAGTCTGAACTTTTATCTATAATTTGTGATTTATTTGGCAAATTCACACAAATAAGTCCCTAGGTTATCTCTCTATTCTTCTTTGCTATCTGTCCAGTACATGGGAGTGAAAATACAATGGTATCCCAACAGTGAGCATGCCTCAAAATCTCATTAAAAATAGACTCTTCTTTCCTTCAGAAAATTGGGAAAGAGGAGAAGAATTCAGTATATATACACTGAGTTTAAGGTACCTAAGATTGTTCAGGGAACTAGTGTGAACATGCGCTTTATGGATAATATATAGAAAAGAATAAAGAGGGGCTTTTATCTTTATTATAATATCCCCAGATATGTTGGAGAGGTCACCAGTCCAAAGAGGTTACAGGAGGAATAAGGAACAGGGAGCATCCCTCCTGACTGTAGGGGCTCTCCTCAAGCCTAGGGAGAGCCAGTGTTTCTGTGCTCTTTCTCAGTGCATAGTAAGAGATCTGGCTGTGTGGCTACAAGTGAAACATTGTAGGGCATCATTGACTATGTGTTGCTGGCCCTTTATTGAAGGCCAACCCACCCACAGGCTATACCATGGTGGAATCATAAAGGAATGTATAACTGTGAATCCTAGGAAGTGAACCCTTTGGGGACCCATATTGCTAACTTCAGTGACCTGACTTACTACTAACGACTTGACTTTCATAATGTGTGGGCACCACTTCTGATTTCTTGGACCTTAACATCTCTGCCCAATTTTTTCTCGTTCACTTCTTTGGTACTAATGTCCTTCGTAGTTTTAGGTAGGCTCACCCTACTCCAGCCTCAGAATCCAGCCATTTCTGGAGAAGAAGGATTGCACAGCTATGACCCAAATTGTCCTCCAATTTTGACAAGGCTTTGGGCAAGTTCTGGAGATAAGTTGAGTAACACAATGGCTATCATTAATGCTGATTATCACATTTTACATAATTTGGCTTCTAGAGATGATAGAAGAGGGACCCTGGAATTTCCAGGAACCAAGAGTAGTTCTAAAAGGCAAGACTTTAAGGGACAATCTCTTCTTTGGCCCTATCAGCCAACTGGAGCTGTCACTGCGACTAGCAGATTATCATGATGGTGAGTCCTTTCTGTTAGAAGGTTTGGCTGTTTTCACTATCTTAGTGAAACTTAGAAGTCAGTTGTCCCCTCAACCAGACTCTTTGGGATAGAACTTTGCAGCTCTGTGCACTTTCCGTAAAGAATTTACCAATCCACAAATCAGTAATGAGTAATGTGGAATTTTCTGGAGATTTTATCAGAGAGATAGTAGAGGGGACTTACATGAGACATCTAACACTATTATCATTTAAAAATGCTCATTGGGCATGTTTGTTTTCCAAACCTTCATCTCCCTACCTAGAGCCCACAGTATTTCCCTTTTTGTTTTTCCATCATATAGGGTCCAGGCCTTCTGCTGGGTTCCCATCTCCCCTATTTATTGGTGCCATTACCAAGACCAATTCCCCTTAGAAGGCACTGGTGAGTCATACAACAACAGCAACAAAACATTTACACTATACCAGAATAAAAGCCTTAAGGAGAGATGATCAGTTTCATGTTCATGATGTTGTTTCCTCCTCTTTGCAGCACTGGAAAGCAGGCTTTATTCTCCATGGTTGGTAGATAAGGGAACTGAAGTCCAGAGAGCTTTACAGTTAGTTTGCAAAATGAGGTGAAATAAAACCCAAATCATATGACTCCAAGTCAGGGTTATTTCTGTATCCCACAGGGAACCAGGCATTCTTGGACCCTTAACATCAAAGGGGAGAGAAGAGATTTTTGGCCTTTCATTATAATCCTAGTCACAGAAAGGTAATAAATTTTGATGAGAATGAGTTTAGAGGCCTTGATTTGATCCAGCTATCAGCTTTTCTGGAAAGGGTATGTTCTAAGAAAGGAAGTGATCAAGCCAAAGGAAATCAGGGACTCTTGATTAAGAAAGAAAAGGAGAGCCCTCCCACAGGGTATTTTTCTACAGCTTTTTTATATTTTTAACTCATTTTTGTCAGCAGGGGTTCTTTTTGACTATGAAACAGAAGAAGAAAATCTTTTCTTAACAATAATATACACGTGCCATGAGAGAGATGAAGCAGAAGATTAAGCAAGAAACCCAGCTATTTTATTGCCCTAAGGCATTACTCATTTTCCTGACACATTATGTTTTTAATTAAAATTGCATGTGAGTTAATTAAAGTATTCACTCGGGCACTTTCTTCCCTGTTCTTGCATGGGTTCCTTGTTACTCTTTTAGCTTTTTGGTAAAACTCAGTTTCATTTTAACTCTGCTACAGCTTTAACAAAGAATCTGTATGCTATGCTAACTAAAACAATAATAATAAAATAAATGAATAAATAAATAAATAAGAATCTAATTTTAAAAACTCATCCTTAAACTGACAAGGGGAAAGGGAAGTACCCAGGGTTGTAATCATTTTGGCTACTGCATTCTTCCCTGCTTATTCAACAAAAAACATGAATTCTTCTTATAACACGGATGTGTTTTTCTTGTGATAGACATATTTATCCATCTACAGTCCTTTGTTCTGGAGAGGATCATTGCTCATGGCACCTATGGTTGGTTATGTAACCCCAGCTTTCCCTGATTACAGCTGATTGATTAGCCTTTGGCAAACATCTATCTAGTTCAACCTATTGATTGATAGCCAGTAATCCTAAAGGACAGAATCCTTCTTGAAAATGTTTATATGGAATCACAGAGCCCTTGGTCACTGGTCAGGCTTCTATTAGACCTATGAGGGCAAATAAACCAGGGCTGTAGGCCATGTTGGTTCATTTGAAAGGCCATGTTGGTTCATTTGAAATAGACCAGGGCTGTAGGCCATGTTGGTTCATTGAAAAGAAGAATAGATCAGAAGAAAAGTTGATGGTTGTGGTCACATGGCCTGTGAGACGGACAAGAGAGAACCTTCAGTTTCAATGTCTTCCCATCCCACCGCCCATGAGAACTGCCTGAGTCCTTGCTATGTCCCTGAGATGGCACTTTTTTTTTTTGACAATAAATTCTTTTTTTTCAAAGTTACCTAAAATAAATTTTGGATCCTTGTAAACAATGAACTCTGGCTAAAATATCCGTGTTTCAAGACTTCATATAACCCTAAGCATCCCTGATAGAAATAATTTTAAAAAAGAGAATCATGGGGCGCCTGGGTGGCGCAGTCGGTTAAGCGTCCGACTTCAGCCAGGTCACGATCTCGCGGTCCATGAGTTCGAGCCCCGCGTCAGGCTCTGGGCTGATGGCTCAGAGCCTGGAGCCTGTTTCCGATTCTGTGTGTCCCTCTCTCTCTGCCCCTCCCCCGTTCATGCTCTGTCTCTCTCTGTCCCAAAAATAAATAAACGTTGAAAACAAAAAAAAAAAATTAAAAAAAAAAAAAAGAGAATCATAAAATAAATAGTGAGAAACCAATTACAGCAATTCAGGAATATACAGGCTGAAGCTGCATGGGCAAAGTGAAGTCCAGGGTTGAGAAGAATACTTTAAACAACCACATTAGAACCACTCCGTGAAGAGTTTGGAGAAATTTTTTCCCCATTTTATTTTTTTACATCTCCAGTGATGTTTTAGTACCTCAATAACATATTGATGCATTTGAGAAACTAGTACCTGGACAGCCACCTGACCCTTTTGTTTATTTTTCTCTGCGACCTAGATTAAGGGCTGCCATATCTTTCTCTCCAGATCAGAATTCTAAAGTATCAGCATTAGCCCTAATGTATCAGTATCAGATGGATGTGGTATTCACCCAAATTTGACTTTGTGCCTTGGCTGGACAGCTCCTTGCCTGGGACATAGAATCAATTAATCCTCCAAACTCTTGAACTTCCTTCCCTGCTTAAATTCCATGGTCTAGCATTATAGTTCCATCCCAACTCTTTGTGGCCAAACCATGGCTAAGAGTTAAATATCACTATCCATATCATTACCTAGTACTTGCCCACATTTAGACAATGTATAGATGGAGAAAAACTTACAACTTCCCTTACTGGCCTTCCTTTAAATTTATTATTGTGACCCTCAGGTGAATCCATACTATTGCCTGGCAGTCAAGCCATTTTCCCTAGACCATCCATTCTCTCACTTTCCTCTACTACCCTTTATCTCTCCTCAACCTCCATACCCCTCCTAAATACACTCTTATTCTTGGAGGCTGTGTAAATTGTCTTCTAATGGCTCCAATATTTCTCAGTTAAAGGAGAAGCAAAGTCATCAGCTGAGAGTGAGGATGGTAAAGATAAGAGCACATATCAGAGATTTAGGGCATAGCATTCCCTGTCATATTTACTTTCTTACTTGCATTGTACCCTGCATATACCTGCATATATTGTTTATATGGATGAACTGTCAATGGTTCTATAGTTAAACTCTTCACTTATGTAGTAGGTAGATCTCATCCTCTATATGTGAGGATATTGCTCCAAATCTCCTTTTCTTCTACGTTATCAGTTTGCCCTTCCTTCTGCAGCTTCATAGTCAATACCACATCTTACTGTTATTTTTCTTATCTTAAAATCCTTTTTTTATTCTCCTTTCCCCTTCAGCTACTATCCCTTCATTCTCCCTACTAATCAATGAACTTCTTGATGAAATTTACTGAACTAGTATTTCCTGTTCCTCTGCTCTCATTTCTTCTTCAGTCAACTCCAGTCAGGCTCTAACCCTCACTCATTCCATCAAAACTCCTCTTATTACTTCTCCAGTGCCCTTTACATTGCTAAACCAAATGATCAGTCCTCACATGACAAACCAGTAGCATTTAGCAGAGTGGAGCATTTTCCCTCTGTGATACACTGTCATCATTCAACTTCCAGGAGATCATACTCTCTTGGTTTTACCATTTCACTAGATACTTCTTCTCAGTCTCCTTTGCTATTTCTTCTTCTTCTTTTTGACCTCCTAATGTCATTGTTCCCCCAAACTTGGTTCTTTTATTTCTTCTTATTTTATCCACAGTTTTACCCCCTAATGATATCATCGAATCTTATGTTTTTAAATAGAATTTCTATGCAAATTTATATCTCTAGCTCAGACATTTCTTGTGAAATCCAGACTCTTATATTCACCTATCTACTTGATATCTTCATTTGAATACCTACCAGGAATCTACTATTTCAATTAAAAACTCAACTCTTGGTATCATTTCTGCTAATCTGCCTTGTTAATAGCTTTCTCTATCTCACTGAAGGGCAGCTCTATCCTTCTAGTTTCTCAACCCAAAATCTTTGAGTTTTTAAAGATTTCTCTCTATTTCTTTTTCATGCTCACAATCATTACTTTATAAGATTCTAAATCCTTTACCTTGAAAATATTTATCCATAATCTGACTACTTTTTGCTATCTCCATTTCTACCACACTTGTCCATTGAACATGTTTATCGCAAGAATCTTATATCTGATTTCTCTGATTCCTTGTTAGTGCCTCTACTGACTGTTTAGAAGACAGCAGCAAGAGTACTTCTTTTAAAATGTAAATCAAGGGGATGGGAGGGAGAGGAGGGTGGGTGATGGGTATTGAGGAGGGCACCTGTTGGGATGAGCACTGGGTGTTGTATGGAAACCAATTTGACAATAAATTTCATATTTAAAAAATAAATTAATTAATTAAAAAAATAAAATGTAAATCAAATCATATAATGCATCTGTTAAAAGACTGCAACGACTCCCTGTTTTACTGAGAGTAGAAGCCTAAGTCCTTATAATGGATAACAAGAATCTTATAAGTTCACTCAATTCTAGACACAGTGACATCTTTGTTGATCCTTCAAAACTCCAAGAACACTCCTCTGTTGTGTCATCTTTCCTCTTAGATATCCACATACTAATTCCCTTATCATATTTAAGTCATTATTCAAAAGTCGCATTTTTAATGCAATCTAACCCTGACCACCTATTTAAAATTTCAATCTCCCGTATACTGATGCCTTGTAATCTGCTCTTTACTTTTTCTATAGAGGTTATTATATTCTCACATACTATATGATTTACATTTTTATTATTTGTTTATTGCTTTCATTCTATTGGTTGTCTCCCACATGTGCAAATGTAATCTGCCTCTAAAATTAGGGATCTTATATGTTATTAGGGATCTTAATATTTCCAAGCATCTGGAACAGTATGCCTGGCATACAATAGGTGTACAATCAATATTTGTTGGATGGATGAATTAATGCTTCTTGGCTGAGAAGGCAGATCAAAGATTGGATAAGCAAAGATAACTAGAATTTGCATGAAAGAATATAAAACAAAGAGTTCCAAAAAACCTGAATAGGGGTACTCTTAAATCTTTTGCCAAATACTAAACTGTGACACGTATAAGGTGAGATTCTATCAAGCTAGGGAAACAACAGACACCAAAGAAAGAACAACTACTTGAGAGCCATAAGCTAGAAAATTACTCAACCCTGCACATAATTGTCCTGATCAACCAAAGTAGAAGAGACCTTCTTAAATACCAGGTATATTCAGTAGATCCTCTATAAAGGTCATGCCTAGGAGTAGTGCCAAACTAGTGCCAATAGCTACTCTAGACTTGCCTAAACAGCTTGAAAATAAGCCTCAAAAGTGACAAGCTAATCTGTAAATAAATTCACACCCTGGTAGACAAATCTTAACAGTCTTTTAAGGAACACAACAGAATCCAGACACAAAATCCAGACAACAAATATCTAAACACTGGACATTGTAATATTTACAATTGCAATTTTTAGGGGTGCCTGGGTGGCTAAGTTGGTTAACGGCCGACTTTGGCTCAGGTCATGATCTCACGGTTTGTGGGTTCAAGCCTCACATCAGGCTCTGTGCTGACAGCTCAGAGCCCGGAGCCTGCTTCAGATTCTGTGTCTCCCTTTCTGTGTCTGCCCCTCCCCTGCTCGAGCTTTGTTTCTCTGTCTCTCAAAAATAAATAAACGTTAAAAAAAAGTTACAATTGTAATTTTTTTGAAAGTACTGTATTTTCAAAGAAGTAGGAAAATATGACCCATAACCGTGAGAAAAATCAGCTACTTCAAGGCAAATGTGTAAAAGAGAAAAGCACATTGGTGCTTTCTTCCTGCACATTTGATGAAATCCCATATCTCAAAGTCTTCCATTTTGCAGCATATTCCCTAGTCTTGTAGTGTTCAGAGCTCCCAACAGTGTTCTGTCTTCTTTCTCTTCCTCTGTACCCAACTGAACTCGCTTGATCTGACTTTATTTATTCTTTTTTTACTTTTTTTCTCTCCTGTGTATATCAAGATTGCAACAAGCTAATCTGATAATTCAATGTATTATAATAAAGAAAGACTAGAGCTACACAATTTGTCACTCTTATTATTGCATGTGCCTTCTCTTTACTACTCCATGGTATTGCCATCTTGCTTTAAATTATAGGAACTTCTTGAATAGAAAAGGAGGTAATTGGGAAAAACCTCACTTTGAATGTTGGCAACTTATGGAACCACCTATTGGTAGGGTATAGGCAGACATCTACTTTGAGTTTCATATCTGAGAGCCAAACCAATCATAGTTTTGTACAGGCAAACCTAGTAAATTGTTACTGGGGCATGAGATCAGGGATGGACAGGTGTGATGGTGATGGGATGCAAAATCACCAAGTGTTGGCCAGATTCCCTTAAATTCCCCTGCCTTAGAGTGGGATTGTGGTACTTGAGACTAAAGTGGGGTGCACCTGGATATCAAGACTGACATGGGGTGCACAAGAAGATATCAGTGACCCCAAATGGGGAATAGAGTGGATAAAAGATTCAAAGAGTTAGAGCCTAATAGGAAAACATAGTATTGCTAACAAAAAAGAATAGAAAACTCTTCAATGGGCAATGGTTGTTCTGTTTATTTTAAGATCTCATGGATATTTATACTTAGAGTCTCAGCCTCTGCAGCTCAACTTTTGGCTTGTGTTTGTAATGATCATTCTGTTTGGAAATATTGATTATTTTAACTAGACATTTACCAAAATGCTTAGTTTAACCTAAAATATGTTAATGTATTTCTTTCACAGAATCAGAGAACTAACTCCCTAATTTTGCAGAAAAATTACTAATGTTTCTTTATTTTTTTAATGATTTAAACTCAGCAGGCATCTCACCTCAGAAATAGAAAGGCATTATTTAATTTTAAAAGTGCTTTAGTGTGACATTTTAGCCATTTTGAAAAGTGCATAAAAGATAAGGTTACCTGACAGTATGGCTATTTCACAACATCATTACACTGATAACTACCAGAGCCATTTCATTTGCATGAAACCATTTGATTATGGCATTAGGAATCAAGTGATATTGTGTTTGGAACCATTTGTGTATGCTATTTATTTTAGCATAATACATATTTATTGGCGTTTTATTCACAATATAAGTCACATGTTAATAACAGTTTAACAGGACTTAGAGAATTGCCTTTTCACATGTTCAGTAACAAGTTCATGAGCAATTTCACAAGGTACACATATCCATAATCTTATATACATAGCAGCATTTCTTCCACAATTGAGCAGATACTTGTATGATATAATTCCCTTTCTAGGGTTGCTAGATTCAGAAAATTAAAATACGAGGCACTAAGTTAAATATGAATTTCAGATAGACAATGAATAAACTTTTAGTATAAGTATGTCTCATGCAATATTGAGTACATACTTATACTAAAAACTATTTATTGTTTATCTAAATTTTAAATTTAATTGGGTATACTCTATTTTATCTGGCAACTCTACTCTTTGTGCTAGTAAGATAAACTTATCACCTTTAAAAATATTCAACTACATATATTTAAAACTAGTACAAGCCATATAGAAATTTCACTTCAGTAACATGACATTTAGAGATGCCTTAGGTTATCAACTCCCCACCCCCAACAAATCCCCTGCCGTTTGGGTCTTGGATGTTGCTAAAGAAAGCTGGGTGGTATCTATGTCTCATAAATTAAATCTACTGAACTGTATTGTGCCAAGGAGCCTATTTGGTGTAAAAGGATTTAGATCACAATTTTAAACTTCATTAGCCCTAGGGGAAATTTAATTATTTTTTTAAGTGATTGGCAAGGGTGACCCAGCCCATCATTGGGTTGTAGAAAAACACAACTGAGCCCCAATAGGAAACTCACCATCAATACTGATGGAATCTAGCCTGATGATCTGGCCCCACTGACAAAGACAAGTTACAAGAGAGACATAGATACAGGTTCTGGATTGTCTTAACACACTCCCCCACGAACTGTGTGAATTTTCAGGATCTTCACCAGTGGTAGCAAAAGCAGTTTAGCATAACTCCTTGTTGGGGCTTCAGCTGGTGCTCAACAACACCAGTTGGCTGCTACTAATAGCCAATTGATGGTGCTAATGGCAATTCAAGACCTCTAGGGGGACTGACGGGAGACTAGTCTCAACTTTTTACCTTTTATTCCCATGCCCAACGTTCTGTCCCAGTGCTCATCCCGATCCTCTATTTTTGTTGAGAGTATATGGAAGGGAGTTATGGATAACGAACATGACCAAATCAAATCTGTATCACATTTGCATTATGTGGCGAAACAAGTGATATAGAAGCTGATGCTGATTCAGAACTACTGCCAATGAATGAACAGCCCTACATGTCAGGAGCTGTCAACACCATGTACCTTTGTGTGTGATTTGTGGATGATTTGTATGCCTCTTGCCAATAGAGTTCATAAACTAAAGATTAATGAGAGGAAGAGGCAACCCATTAGGGGCAAAGCATTAGTAAAGCAGGAAGGTCTTTTGCTGTGTGGAGCTGGAATAGCCAGGAGAATTCCTCATTGTTTCGGCTGACTTTGGTGTCCAGCCAAGCCAGAGGCACTGACTGCAAGCACATTTGGATCCGTCTCCTCTTCTACCACCCCCAGTGTCCCAGCAATCCTGCCACCACTGCACAAGTTGTTGACAGACTGAAAAACAGTAGTAGTTCTCCTTCTTCCTCCTTCTTCTTTGCTATTTTAGAGAAATTTGAATAATAACCTATTCCCCTCATTTATTATTCTTGATGAATAGTAAATTATTCTAATAGCATTGACTGTTCTATTCATTTATTATTTGAGGATGATTAGAAGTGAATAGCTATTATAAAGCTTCACGAGTTCCAAAAATTAGACCTTAGAATTTTGTGTTTCCCTTTCTTTATGGCTCTGAGCAATTTTCTCTATTGCTTCCTCTAATTCTGTCTCTCACACACACACACACACACACACCTTTTTCTTTTTTCTTCATCGTGGTCTGTTTTGACTCCAAAATTAGGATGCCCAGTACTTAAAAGTTTATCCAGAGAGGTGATGAATGAGCCTCTGGAATGTGATCCCCCTCAGACATAAAGGGTTTTAAAAATGTTTTTAAGATAAGGTTTCATAACTTTCTCATAACTGTGTTATGTGAGGGTATGGGATACTAAGACATGGCTTACAGATGACAACAGAAGTGTATGCCAGGATAAATCACACTGATATTTATAAAATAGACGGGGAGTTTCTAACCTGAGGGTAAAAGAAGATGTAGAGTAAAAACAAATTATTTTTTGATAATAAGACTTGTCATATAACTCTCTAATATGGGTATTTGAGGCCTTAACCTGCTTCCTCAGCCTTATCTCCCTTACCACTCTAAACACTGTTCACCCAAGTCAAAGTAGAACCATTACTTTTCCCAAATATTATGTCAGCTTTACCATAATCTAAATTTTCTGCTTTTCTTGACCTGTAATAGGTTTTCAATTTCTCCATATCACATCCCTGCCTATGAAAATACAATTCTGCTATGAAGACTCATTTTAAATCTCTCTTTAATCCCCTCATCTCAAAATGTCTTATCCATTTGGGATGCCTGGGTGGCTCAGCCGGTTAAGCATCCAACTTCCGCCGAGGTCATGATCTCAAGGTCCGTGGGTTGGAGTCCTATGGCAGGCTCTGTGCTGACAGCTCAGAGTCTGGAGCCTATTTTGGATTCTGTCTCTCCCTCTCTCTCCCTGCCTCTCCCCTGCTCATTCTCTGTCACTCTGTCTCTCTCTCTCAAAAATAAGTCCCTTCTATAAAACTGTCTCCTTCCTCTGAAGGATTCCATTCACAATTGCTCACCGTAATGTATAAGGATAGATTCAGCTTTTATTGGGCTTCATGTTTATATAATTTGGGAGATCTCCAGAAAATATGAAATTACAAATACAAATATAGTTATAAAAGAGGATGTTTGGGGGGAGTATCAGTGTAAATAGTTAAGTAAGGAACTCCAAAAGTTCACCTTTTCATAAGAGTAACAACAACCAAAAAACTGGAAAAAATGATAAAATTAACTTTTCAAACATTAGAAACTAATCAAGAGCTTGTAGAAAACCAGAGAGTGCTTTATTCAAGAAAATGGCTGATTTTTGAACAATGAACTTTTTGTCATGTTAATTTATACCAGTTCCATCCCCTGCTCCTCAAATCAGCCGTAGACTTGAAAATAACAGCCAGCATTCTCAGTACTGGTACAAGAGGGAGAAGAATATTCCTTATTTGCAAAGATTATTTTTTTTTTACCAAAAAAATGTCTGTCTCTAAAGGCTTGTCTTTAACTTACTTAACTCACAACATGCCCCACGTTAAAGCTGTCATCGGTGGTAGGGAAGGGTAGTAGGTTACGGATGGTTCATTTTTTACAGGGCAATATTGATGAAATTGTCAGAGGCAATAGATAACCTTTGGAGCAAACAATAGAACAACCAAAAAGCTTAGAAGGAAAGGCTAAGGAATGAGATGCTTTTGGAAGTAACAACTTTGAAGAACTCTAAAATATTCTTAAGAATCTTAAAGACCACATACATGCCCAGGACTGTATGTATGTTCATGAAAGATCTGAGAAGATCCTCAACTCTTACCTCTGGCTAACTTTGAAACTATGTGCAAGGAGAAAGTGAAGGTTAAGGCAGAGTTGTCAGCTGTCCAGAGAAGTTTTGAACATATACCCCAATTAATACAGACACTCTCTGCAAATACTAGGACAGTTTTTTTGTTCAGAGAATTTAAGGAAATCTCTGTCTAATCATTAGCTGACCACTAAGCAAATGGAACACAGTCCAGTGGCCACAGAGGACAAAGAATACAAACTACAAAATTAGTTCAGAGAAAATAATGAAACAATAAAAAGAAGAACTGCAACAGATAGAAACAACAAATCTTGGAGAGGGAGTAGAATCAAATTTCCAAAGTTTCAACACTACACTATTCAAATGTCCAGTTTCATCAAAAAATTATGAAGCATAAAAAGAAACAAGAAAGTATAACCTAGAGACAGGATAAAAAGCAACTGATAGAAATTTTCCCTTAGGAACTACAGGTGTTGGATTTATTAGACAAAAACGTTAAATCACCTATTGTGAGTGCCTTCAAAGAGCTGGAGGAAATCTATCTAAATAATTAAAAGAAAGGATGAGAATGATATCTCATCAAATAAAGAATATCAATAAAGAGAAATTATAGAAAGGACCAAATAGAAATTCTGAAGTTGACAAGTGAAATAACTGAAATAAGAAATTCACTACACCTCAACAGCAGATTTGAACAGAAGAAATCATCAGCAAGCTAAAACTTACATCAATTGAGATTTGTCTGGGAAATCTTGAAAGCTGTGTGAGAAAAGTTGACTCATCACATATGAGGAAACTCCAAAATGATTAACAGCTGATTTCTCACCAGAAACCATCGAAGCCAAAAGCCAATGGATGGCATATTCAAAGTGTTGGAAGGAAAAAATATATATATATATATATGTATATGTATATATATATATATGTATATATATATATATATATATATATGTATATATACCTGTCAGCCAAGAATTCTATATCTGGCAAAACTACCCTTCAAAAATGAAGGCAAAAATAAAACTTACCCAGATAACCAAACTAGCAAATATGCCCTACAAAAAAAAATGCTAAAAGAAGGCCCTCAGGCTAGCATGACAGGACATTAGTCAAAAACAGGAATCTACATGAAGGAATAAAAAACACCAGTAAAGGTAACTTTATAGGTGAATAAAAAAAATAGTATTAATGGATTTTTCTTTGCTTCTTTGTAACTTCTCTTTTTTCCTATCTGACTTAAAAGACAAATGCATAATGCAGCAATTATAAATCTATGTTGATAGGCACTCAGTGTACACAGATGTAACTTGTAATCTTAATAGCACCAAGAGGGGAGAGAATGAGCTATAAGATACAGCCAATGTTTTTGTATACTATTGAAATTAACTTGGTATTAATCTGAACTCAATTTTTATAAATTAAAATGTCAATTATAATCCTCAGAGTAGCCACTAAGAATATGTTAAAATGTACAATAAAAGAAATAATGAAGGTATTAAAAATGGCGCATGAAAATATTTAACACAAAAGGAGGCAGCAATGGAAAAATTGAGGAACAAAAAGTTTAGAAAACAAATAGCTACATGTCAGATTTAAGACCTTCCTTGTCAGTTAAATACAAATAGTTTGTATTTAACAAATAGTTAACAAATAGTTAATACAAATGTATTAACTATTAATTAAATATAAATATAAATGTATTAAATTAAATATAACTGTATTAAACTCTTTAACTAAAAAGTAGAGGTTGGCAGAATGAATTTTTTAAATATTTTAACTATATGTTTCCAATATGAGCCACGATTTAGATTCAAAAATACAAATAGTTTGAAAGTAAAAGAATGAAAACGATATTCAACACAAACAGTAATCAAGAGAAGAGTGGCAGTACAAATATTAGACAAAAGAGACTTTAAGAGAAAAATTATTAGGACACACAAAAAAGACATTATGTGATAATAAAAGGATGAATCAATAAGATACAATTATAAACATGTATGAATCTAATAACAGAGACTCAAAATACATGAAGCAAAAACTAATAGAATTGTTTTCTTTCTCTAATGTCTTCCAGTACTATATTTTAAAACACCACATACCACAATGAAAACATAAGATATTTATTAAAATTTGAAGGCAAATAACATAACTTCAAAAGATTTAGACCTATGTCAGGCGTGATACAGTATGAATACTTTCTTGAAGTTCAAAATCAGGGCGCCTGGGTGGCTCAGTCAGTTGGGCATCCAACTGACTCAGGTCATGATCTCACAGTTCATGAGTTTGAGCTGTGTCGGGTTCTGTTCTGACAGCTCAGAGCCTGGAGCCTGCTTCAGATTCTGTGTCTCCCTCTCTCTCTGACCCTTCCTGGCTCACACTTTGTCTATTTCTCTCTCAAAAATAAATAAACGGTAAAAATTTTTAAAAAACAATTATAGGGGCGCCTGGGTGGCGCAGTCGGTTAAGCGTCCGACTTCAGCCAGGTCACGATCTCACGGTCCGTGAGTTCGAGCCCCGCGTCGGGCTCTGGGCTGATGGCTCAGAGCCTGGAGCCGGTTTCCGATTCTGTGTCTCCCTCTCTCTCTGCCCCTCTCCCGTTCATGCTCTGTCTCTCTCTGTCCCAAAAATAAATAAACGTTGAAAAAAAAAAATTTAAAAAAAAAAAATAAAAAACAATTATATCCAAGAGTATCACTTTCAGAATGTTCTAATACATTGAGTTTACTTTTAGTTGTCTTGGATGAAACAGTCACTATTCTACTTCCTTTCTTGACAGAAATGTGTTTTTTCAAAGATTCACTTTTAATTGGTTCACTAAGCAAAGAAAAATAGAATGGAAAAATAGAATGTTCAACAGTAATAGTTGGAGAATTCAAGGCCCTACTTTCAATAATGCATAGAACAAGACAGAAGATAAGCAAGAAAATAGAGGCATCACTATAAACCAAGTAGAACTAAAAGGCTTCGATGGAACACTACACCCAACAACAGTAGAATACTGTTTTTTTGTATACATTTTTTTGAATGCATGTGGAATATTTTCCAGAATAGACCATGTGTTAGGCACAAAACAGGTCTTAATAAACTTAAAAACATTGAAATCATACAAATTATGTTCTCAGATCACAATGGGATGAAATTAGAAACAAATAGAAAAATTAGTTTGGAAATTAGAAAATTATTTGAGGTAAACAAATATGAAAATGCAATATACCAAAACTTAAGAATGCAGTGAAAACATTGCAGAAAGAGGAATTAATAGCCATAAACACCAAAATTAAAGAAGAAAGATCTCAAATCAATAACCTAACTGTCTACCTTAAGAAACTGTGAAAAAGAAAAAAACCCAAAGCCAGAAAAAATAATAATTAATAATAATAATAATTAGTAATAAAGATTAGAGCACAGAGAAGTAAAATAGAGAATAAAAAATGAAAGAGAAAATTAATCAAATTAAAAGTTGGTTTTTTAAAAACAACTAATTGATAAATCTTTAGTCAGAAGGAAGAATGAAAAAGAGAAGACTCAAATTACTAAAGTTAAGAATAAAAACAGGATATCACTATTGACTTTACAGAAATAAAAAAAAGATGATTAAAGAGTGCTATGAACTATTGTAAGTCAACAAATTAGATAACCTAAAAATTCCTAGCAAGACACAATCCACCGAAACGGAGTCTAGAATAAATAGAAAATAAAATAGACATAACAAGCCAAAAGCCTCAATTAGTCAAGATTTTTTTTTAATTTCAACAAAGAAAAATCCACAACCAGATGGTTCCACTGATGAAATTTACCAAATGTTTAAAGAATTTACACCAATTCTTGTCCAACTGTTCCAGAAGTTAAAAGAATAGAGAATACTTCCTAATTCATTTTATGAAGTCAGTATTGCCTTGGTATCAAAGCCACATAAGGACATTACTAGAAAAGGAAATTACAGACAATATACTGTATGAATATTGGCACAAAAATCCTCAACAAAATATTAGCAACCCAAATTCAGCAGTACATTAAAAGGATTATACACCACAACCAAATGAGATTTATCCCAGGAATGTAAAGTTGGTCCAAAATACAAAAGTCAATGCATGTAATATACCATAATAATAGACTAAAAGGAAAAAATCTACATGATCATCTCAAATGCTGCAGAAAATAGACTTGACAAAATCAGACACTCTTTTTTGTAAAAACATTCTATCAAATATGAATAGAAAGGAACTTTCTTGACCTGAAAAAGTGCACCACAACTAACATCATTCTTAATCACGAAGGAATGAAAATGCCCCACATTAAGAACAGAAAAAAGATTAGGGTGTCTACTCTTGCCACTTCTGTTCAACATTGTGCCAGGAGTTTTTGACAGAGAAATTAGTTAACAAATGAACTAAAAAAGTATCCAGATTGGAAAGGAAAAGTAAAATAATTTCTATTTGCAGCTGACATGATGGTATTTACAAAACTCTAAAGCATACACACACACACACACACACACACACACACTTATTAGAGCTAATAAATCAGTTCAGAAAAGTTGAAATACATAAATTAATATTGATAAATCAGTTGTATTTCTATGCGTTTGCAATGAACAACTCAAAAAATGAAATTAAGGAAAACAATTCTATTTACGAAGCATCCAAAAGAATAAAATACTTAGAAATATTTAACCAACGGAAGTGCAAGTCTCATACAATGAAAACCATAAGACGTTGAAAGAAATTAAAGAAGACCTAAATAAATTGAAAGCCATCTTACGTTCATGGATTGGAACACTTAATATTGTTAGGATGGCAGTATTCCCTCAAATTGATGTACAGATTTAACATAATCCCTGTCAAAATGCCAGCTGACTTTTGATAGGAATTGAGAAACTTATCTTAAAATTAGAATGGAAATAGAAGGGACACATAGTAACCTAAATAATATTGCAAAAAACTCACAAAGTTAGAAAAGCTATACTATTATAGTACTACAGTAGTCAGTAAGTACAATATATATTTAATAGGGAAAACAAAATTGTAAAAAAGGATAAAGTTGGAGGACTCACTCTTTCCAATTTCAAAACTTACTACAAAGCTACAATTATCAAAACAGTGTGATACTGGCATGAAAATGGACATATAGATCAATGGAGTATAATTGAGAGCTTAAATAGTCCCCTACAACTATGTAAATTCAAAGATGTAAAGCCATTGAATAGGGAAAGAATAATCTTTTCAACAAATGGTACTGGGACAATTGGATGTCCACATGCAGAAGAATGATTGTGGACCCCTACCTCATACTGTATACAAAAATTAACTCCAAAATGTATCATGCACCTATACTAAGAGCTAAAACTGTAAAACTTTTGAAGGGAACAAAGGTGAATTCGATTAAACCTAATTTTGCCAAAGAATATATACAAATGTCAAATAAGCACATGAAAAGACCCTAGATATCATTAGACATTAGGGAAATGCAAATTGAAACAACAAGTTACCATTTCATACTCACAAGGATGGCTATCCTTTTTTTTTAATGGAAAATAGCAAGTATTGCCAAGGACGTGAAGAAATTTGAACCCTCAAACACTTTGGGTGGACTGTAAAATGTTGCAGACACTGTGGAAACAGTTTTACTGTTTCTTAAGAAGTTTGACATAGAGTTACCATATGACTAACTGGACTCCTAGGTATACACTCCAGACAAGTGAAAACATATATTCACACAAAAACTTATAAACCAATTATTCATAACACTATTATTCATAATAGCTAAAACATGGCAAAACTCAAACATCTATCAGTTGATGAATGAATAAGCAACATGTACTACAGCTATACAATAAACTATTATTTAGCCATAAAAAGGAATAAAGTATTGATACATGCCACAGTATGTATGAACCTTTAAAACATTATGCTAAATAAAAGACGTCAGACACAAAAGACCACATATTACATGATTCTAATTATAGGAAATACCTAGAACAGGCAAATGCCTGGTGACACAAAGTAGATTTCCAGGGGATCAAGGAGGAAGAACTCGGAAATAGAGGGTTTCTTTTTCGGGTGAAGGGAATATTCCAGAATTAGATAGTGGAGATGATTTCACAGCATTGCAGACATTCTAAACATCACTGAATCCTACACCTTAAAATGCCTAAAATAGCCAATTTTATGGTATGTGAATAGTATCTAAAAATTAAATAAGTGAATTAATAATTGAATATTTTAGAATTAGAAAATTAATAAAAAGTAATAAATTTAAATAATTTATAATCATATTTTTAAGTTGCCAGATATTGTAAGCTTCACAACATCCAGAAAATAATTAAATGTTTATTAAAATATGTTATTTTTTTATATTATAATTGTTTGTTATATCATTTACACATAAAACTATATAATAGTTACATTAATATATACTTACTACATTAGACTTCTAAAACATCATTTTCCTTTATTTTTAGATGCATACTCTTTGATTAACTCTTCATACAGTAGCAATTTTATATTATTTTCCACAGAAAGAACAAAAATAAGTCAGTCTTTCCAGTATGATTGATCAAATGTGTTTTATTATTGATATTTGGGGTGAATCAAACATGCAACTTCATACGCAACATACCATTTACAGTACTGCTTCAGGTTTTTGCCCTACAAACACAGAATTTCCTTTTTTTTTTACAGAATTTCTGTTAAATTACACTTCAAATTTACATGTCTGATATTTGTGTTTCTCACAGACTATCTCCTTGTTCTATGTATTTCAAGTTTTATTCATCTATCGTGACCCACATTTGTGTTGTCCTCAACACATTTATGTCTTAATGGGCCTGCACATTCATACCACAACACCACATGATTTGGAATGTATGTCCTGGGAAGTTCTTCCTATAATAAGGCAGGTAGGAATAATTTAAGCTTTATTTTATTTGTTTATATATTTATATATATATTTTTTGATGTTTATTTATTTTTGAGAGAGAGACAGAGCATGAATAGGGGAGGGGCTGAGAGAAAGGGAGACACTGAATGGGAAGCAGGCTCCAGGCTCTGAGCTGTCAGCACAGAGCCCAAGGTGGGGCCCAAACCCACAGACCAGGAGATCATGACCTCAGCCAAAATCAGACACTTAACTGACTGAGCCACCCAGATGCCCCTTTAATTAGAAATAAAAAATAAATAAATAAAATGTAAATATATTCCACTAAATCCAACTTAAAAGCATTTCTTTTTTTTTTTAACGTTTATTTATTTTTGATACAGAGAGAGACAGAGCATGAATGGGGGAGGGTCAGAGAGAGGGAGACACAGAATCTGAAACAGGCTCCAGGCTCTGAGCTGTCAGCACAGAGCCCGACGTGGGGCTCGAACTCACGGACCATGAGATCATGACCTGAGTCGAAGTCAGAGGCTTAACCGACCAAGCCACCCAGGCGCCCCTCAAAAGCATTTCTAATTCAACCCCTCTTTAGCTCTATCCCTCAGATTTCTGTGGCCCTTCCGGCTACAAAGCAGAAGGGGAAGTCCAGGAGGAGAAATTTCAGTGAAAGAGACAGTGGTCTTAACAGATTGTGTTAAGGGTCTTAACCCGGCTTGCTTTGGCAAAGTTTACAAAAACATATCACATGACCTCAGGAACAAACTGCTGGGGGCCCCTCAGAGCCTAGAAAGGGGCCCGTAGAAGAGCAAGGCCCTGACACTTATGCAATACTAGCTTATCACTAAATTTGTGTCTGGCATGTTTCATTTTCTCTATTGTAGACTGCCGTATATACAAGTAACAAATCTTGCATGCCTGTTACTTGGCTGATATGATATCTCCTTTTTTCCAAAAGGGCTACATGCTTTCTTTTGGGAGTTGCCCACCCCATTAAAAGAGTATGTATGGAGGGGCGCTTGGGGTGCCTCAGCAGGCTTAATTGGGGGACTTCAGCTCAGGTCATAATCTCACAATTCATGAGGTAGAGCCCCATATGGGGCTCTCTGCTCTTAGTGCAGAGCCTGGTTTGGATTCTGTCCCTCCCTCTCTCTCTGCCCCTCGCCTGCTCACGCTCTCCCTCTCTCTCTCAAAAATAAATAAACATTAAAAAAAATTTTTTTTAAAAAGAGTATGGAATTTTCAGACAAATAAGGATCATTTGGTCACGGGCACGAGAATAGCTTCAGTCCTCTGCTAGAACTTCCTCACAAGCTCTCAAGATCCATTTGTATCCTGCCTGGTGTTCAAATTCTGGCTCAGTCATTTACTACCTCTGTGGGGTTGACCCAAGTTACTTTAACCTACCTGAGTCTTATTTCCTCATCTGTAAACCAGGAACTGTTTTATCTAGACCATATACCAAAACACTGCTATGAAGACCACATGAAATAAATTATGTTAAGTACCAAGCATAATGCCTTGATCATAGCAGGTACTCAGTAAATGGCAGCTATTGTTGTTCTTATCCTTATGGTTACTTCTTATTTGTCAGAGGCTCCTAATTGATTTACTCAAAAACTGAAACTTTGAGCTCTAAAAGTAGAGTGTATCAAATGATTTCATCTTCGTGTCCTCTATACTTAGTGTTCCTTACATATAGTAGGTGCATAGTAAATATTATGGAATTAAATTGAAAGATTTTGGACAAAACCCTCATATGCCCAGCTACAAACTCCAGACAAAAGCAGTGCCATGCTTTTCGCCACCAGTTGCTGCACAGAAAACCTTCCCTCTCAGTGAATTACTATACATTGGCCACCACCTATTCTTCATTACTAGTCCCTTACTGGTTGCACTGCCTTGGACAGTTGACTTTGCAACCCTCTCCCTCAATCTTTTCATCTGTAAGGTGGGGATAATAAGTTTCTATGTAAGAGTTTTTATTAAGATAAAAGTGAGTCAATACACACAAAGTTCTTAGAAAAAATGCTCGATAGAGAAAATGTCTAATAAATGTAACTATTATTAGTCATCACCAAAATATGCTAGGCTCTGCTAGAATTTGGGGTCTCAGAGCTCAGCAAAAATGCTACCAAGCACCATTCTCTGGTGGGCCTTTGTGGGACAGTCTTTCTCATTGTGTTTTTCATACTTCTCACTTTTCAACCTTTGTTTACTATTTTTCTCCTCCAACCTCCGCATGGAACACATGAGGCTTCTGGCTGATTCTCATGTTTTAATGACAGCTCTTGAGGGTATTTACTTGCTTTTGAAATGCTTTAATCTCAACACCTGAATAAACTTCAGATTTGGTAAAATAAGCTGGATAGGATTCCGTCCAAGGAATTTAATGAGAGGACTTCACAAAAGCTAACAGACCACTTCAGATTAATGCTCACCATATGTAAATATGTGTCTTTCCTCTAGTGACTAAAAATAGAAACATGAAGAAGAAAACTTGAAGGGTGCCTGGGTGGGGGTAAGCATCTGACTTCGGCTCAGGTCATGGTCTCACAGTTTCTGGGTTGGAGCCCCGAGGCGGGCTCTGTGCTGACAGCTCAGAGCCTGGAGCCTGCTTCGGATTCTGTGTCTCCCTCTCTCTCTCTGCCCCTCCCCCGCTCGCTCTGTCTCTCTCTCTCTCACTCTCTCTCAAAAATAAATAAAGACATTTAAAAATTTACAAGAAAAGAAGAAAAAGAAAACTTGATTATCTGTGCAGAAGATGTCTGCAATGTGGGTTCAATTTTAATAAACATTTTAATATTTTATTATCATTTTAATAAACCAATAGTTCTTAAGAGTAGGGCATCACATTAGTTTACAAAGTGACTATTTTCATATTCTGCATCACCAGGTTATATTTCCAAGCACAGTAAATCTTGTCCCTTGGGTTTTTTTCCCCCTGTGGCTTGAGATGATCATTGATCTACATAATCTTTTAAAACTCATTTCACTTAATCCACTTTTGATTTTAGGATCTCTATTAACTACTAGTTCTTTTCAGTTTTTGTATTTGTTTCCATTAAACTTCAGTGGAAATAGCTAAAACCAAACCTGTCTGTACCTCTCATTCTTAGAATTATTTCATTGATTGGTTCATTTTATTCATCTCTTTATGTGTTTACTTAAGCACTGAAATCACATTGTATCAGAACACGTAGTCCTACCACCTCTAGTGAGACATCAACTGAAAGGGTGGCAATCATTTGACAAGTGCAGTGATCTCTAAGCCAGGGTGATCTAAGTCTTGCGCAAATTTGGTGCTCCAATGTAGTCATGCCCCCAAATTCATTTATTGACTTACCATGGGGAAATCTCTAGCCTTACTGAGCTGGGGCATCATTTATTAGAAAGATAAATGAGAGTGATTAAGCTTCAAGGCCGTAAGTGTTGAAAGTTTTGGGAATTAGTGAGCTATTAAAATGACGAAGTACCTGGCTCTTCCTAGGTAAGCCATGGTTTCTCTCCTGCTCTACTTGGAGTGACCTCCGTGGGCTCTTCTAACAGCACATGTTGTTTCCATGAAGCCAAATATAATCTTGCAGGCAGCCGAATGGATAGGTGGCCAGTTTGTTTTTAAAGGTCATTTTGGCTACATTATTTAGTGCTAAACTAGACAGATGATAAGCATTACCCTTTAGTTAATGTTTGTTAATCTGTTCAATTAAATAGACCAACCTCTGATCAACCATCTATTCAATAAGAATAGATAGCAGTTACCTCTTTTTACAAAGTAGAGCCAGGTTTGTGTGACTTTTTGGGTTTTTTTTCTTGAAAATAAAACAAAATTTTAACTTTTCAAGACTTTTAACTTTCTTAAGAGAGAAAAGATCTTGGCCAGAATCAATAAGTATGAACAGACGTGACAGAAATACACTTGACTTGTATTTTCCTTTCTAAATGTACTCCTAAATTCTTGTGTAGTTTAGAAGATTCTGGGTGTGAAAATACGATAGAGTTACTGGGAATTTGGGAATTATCCTCATTTGCTTTTTTAAATTTTTTGAAGTCCCACAATACATCAGAAGACTTTGCTAAGCATGGTGTTTTACACTATTTCCCTGGCCAGTGCCCTTCCAGTCTAAACTACATAGGTGTTTCACATTTCAGGTCTTTCTCATTATGAAACGTCTATTTTGGTGTGCACAAAATACCTTCCTTCCAATGAACTAACAAACATTTTTATGATGCTATTTTTTTCAAAACGTGAGTGGTTTGCAAATGTGAAGAAAATGTCATTATAACATCCTTTAGGTGGGTTAAAAGAGGTAGAATTTCAACAAAGCAAACAACCATATTAAAGAAGCATCATTATTGCTTAAATAAGATGTTCTAATTATGACCTCAGTGCTTTTATTCTTTGGTGAAAAGGTAATTTTAATATTATCTGTAGTCATAAATACTCCCTTAGAGTCTAATACTTCTTGGATTTAACCAAAGATCCAGCACAAATTTAAAAACATAAATCATAGGGGCACCTGGGTGGCTCAGTTGGTTAGGCGTCTGACTTCAGCTTAGGTCATGATCTCAGCTCTTGAGAGTTCCAGCACCACATCAGTCTCTGCGCTGACAGCTGGAGCCTGCTTCTGATTCTGTGTCTCCCTCTCTCTTTGCCCCTCCCCCTCTATGCTCTCTCTCTCTCTCTCTCTCTCTCACTCGCTTGCTTGCTCTCTCTCTCAAAAATAAATGAACATTTAAAAATCTAAATCATAAAAACATTGAATGGATGAACTTGAAAAAATATTAAAGATAGTGTTCAAGTAAACCATTTCCATGCTACTAAGTTTTCTATTTCTCAAAGGCATGGCATGATTTCTCTATCTAACTCTTCATTATCTTTCCAAATAATTTCCTTTCCAACTGTCTTCTATCCATTGTCACACACAAGCATGTCAGCAAAAAATCTTCCCATCTGATTGACCACATATTTGAGAAAGGAAATGCATATTTTCTATTATTTATAATATTTAATATTTGATCACTTTTGGAAATATTGAAAAAGAAGTTATTTCAGAAAACCAGCATATTGTGCATTCTACATATCAAAACAAGTTCCCCCCCACAATAACAGTATTCAAATGAGAATGTAAATTTCAGGGGCAGGGGCAGGAATTCTTGTCTGTTACCTATTGTAAATGCATCCAAAAAATTGTAAATTAATGAACAATAATTTACAGGTTAGTGGTTAATATAACTCATAGGTCCTGTCTCTGTGAATATTACCCCTAACCTGATGCTCACTCAACAGGTCATTTAGTTGGAACAGAAATTTTCTTTCAGTAAACATTACTCCTTACCTAGAGCACAGTCAATAAGATGCATTAGGGGGGCCAGTCAGAAGCCCAGTTTTGTAGAATTTGATGAATCTGCAAATGTAACTCTCAGAAATAGAAAATCATATGCTCAATACCAAATATAAGATGGCAATTCTCTTTTAGAAAAAGTACATTCTAAAAAATGATGAGATAAGGATTGCTTCTTATTCTATCAGTTATGTTCTTTCCCGTCTGTGTATTCAACATTTTTCTCCCTGCTAACATTTTTTTAATCAGCAAACAAATATGCTCAAACTTCACCACCCTATAAAGCCCATTGTGCAACCCCCAAACTAATAGTCTAAGTTTCTTACTTTCACAACCAACCTTCTTGAAAAACTAGCCTAAAAATTACTACCTTGACGTCTTTACTCCACCACTCCATGTGACTTTTGGTCTCACCACTCAAAAAACAACTGAGGACTTCCTGGTTGTTGTATACAATAGACATTTCTCTGGGTTCTCTTCTTATTTGGCCACATTGTGGTATGTGACCTCAAAAAAAAAAAAAACTTTTTGAAGAGTTTTTAAAGAAAACTCTTCCTTTAGTGAAAATTCTTTCTGATTCATCTTATGTGGCATTATTTCTTCCTGATTTTTCTTCTGTCTCTCTGGCCACCCTTTTCTCAGTTTCCTTTATGGGTTCCTCTTCGTCCATCTGCCTCTTAAATGTGCGCCATCAAGTTCTACATATTATCTTCTCCTCCTCCCATTATACACATAATTTCCTGGCAAATTCCAACCCCAGACATAAAAATGGGTATAGTAATGATTTCCAAATCTGCCTCTCTAGCCTAAATCTCTTCTAAGAAGATACTTTCTGGTTCCCTCCAGGTAGATCGCTCATAGTTAGCCCTGACTTGACATGTCCAAAGCAAGAAATCTAAAAATCAGCCTCACCTCCCACATGTAATCCGTCTCTGTATGCTATTGCCTACCTCTTAAATACCACTCAAATCTGCCCTTCGTTTTCTTCCCCAAGTGTAGACTCTTATTTCAAGCTATTTCTCATTGGTACTGCTGTATTTCCTTCTAACCCAACTGTTGTTAGGCAAAAGCTTCATGATTTCAGCATAGTCTAGGGCAGAAGTAGAGCACCCTTAGAATGAAAAAGAGTAATTTATCTAGAAAAAAATATACCCCAAGACAACCGACACATTTGTCCCTAACTCTAGGATTATGAAACAATGTTTAGATTTGTAATTTGATCTCCTAATTGTAGCTACCTACTTAGAAGATATGTTTGGGGTATTATTTATCACCTAAGTTGGTATCTGTTGCAAACTGTAAATTTTAGCGTGTAATTTCTTGTGATTTTGGTTAGCAAGAGTCTATTTCCTATAACCTGAGAAATTGATACCATTAAACTTTTGAATATGCAAAGCTTAGAACCAGATCTTAATGGGTGATTACTTATGTTAACTATAGCGACCTCTACTGGCAACTTTCAGTGTGCAAATGTCTACTAACTCTACCTTGTCTTGGGCACATTGTGACTGTGGCATTAATTACAATATGCCCTTTTAAGGAGCAATGAAAAACACCCTGTTCAAGAATATTAACTCCATAATTTTCCCAGTTCTGAAACTCATAAATATTTCATTTTGTTGAAATCAAGTGGATAAGTGTTGTAAGTGAGCTTGCTAGCATGATTCTTGGAATAATCTGGAAACAGACCCTGTTCTGATCCTACAGTACTAGGCTCAGGAATGTATTTGGCACAGCCTCCATTAGCTTGAAGCCTGAGCATAATGGACAACGTACTGTGCTTTCCTAAGGGCATGTACTTTACCCTGTAATCATATCATCACTGACAGCTATGTAAATCCAAAGGTTGACAAAGTGCATCAGAGACAGATAACATGGCCCCTTTTATATCCAGCCTAGTCTATGTATGGAATCACTCCAGCCTGGAGTTGAGAAAGAACATGTTTTGCTGCCAAAAGGTCTCTTGAACTTTGAGTTTCTCCTTTTCATTATTTGAGTAACCACAGAAGCCGTTACTCTTCCTGCAGATTCTATCCTCAAAATGTCACTTAAATTCATTAGTCTCTTCCCATTCCCAGACTGTCGCCTTGCATGGATTCCTTAAAAAGAGAGAGTAACAGGAAAACATCATGCACTTTGGAATCAAAGAGAACTAGGCTCAAGTTCCAGCTCCATCTCTTCCTTACTCTTTCTGTGACTTGAGTGAACTGCATAACCGGTTTGAGATTCCGTTTCCTCATCTATAAAGTCAGAATAATAATTTTCACCTCAAGTCTTGCTACTTGGATAAAAGATAAAAACAAGTACCATATATCCAGTGCTTTAGATGTAATCTAATATTTAATCTTTACAATAGTCCCAATATATGTATATTATTATCACCACTTTAGAGACAAAGAAAACTGTGGCAAGTAACTTGCATATTCACCAGACTAGTAAAGAAGGAGTCAGGATTTGAATCTAGCCAGACTGGCTCTAGAGACACTCAACAACTGAACCCACAATCACTATGCTTTCCTGCATATGGCTAAACAGTTAGTAGAGTTTCTGGTATACAGGAGATGCTAAATAAATGTTTCTTTAGGACAACTACAATAGCTCCTAGTGGGTTGCTTTGACTTAGATGTGGCTCGCTTCCAATTTATCCTGCAAGTTCTCCTAGAATCAACTCTTTAAAGTGCAAATCTGATTTTGTCTCTCATTAAAACAGAAACACAAAAATAATTATAATAGTTTCCCGTTGTCTAATGAAAAAAAGTCTGAACTTTTAAAGATACCATGAAAAAGCCCTCCACAATATGGTTGCTACCTCCCTTTTGAGAATCATCTTCGGACATTCTGCATGCCTGTCACACATCATCTTGTGTTCTTGCCATAGCAGATTACTCACTATTTCTCAATACTTTTCTATATTTGTTACCTCTGTCTGCTTGCTTATTTTGCCCCTTCATTTGCTTATGGCAACCTCTTATTCAGCCCTCCAGGTCAAACTCAAATTCTATTCTTTTGCAAGTTATCCTTAGTCCCCTGACACTGCTCCTCACCTGAAGGCAGTCCATTGCTCCTTCCTCTGGACTCCATAGAAATTTTAGTTATACATATTAACTCTTCAACCACAACCACATGAAGTCTGAACATAAACATGATCTGTCAGATTCTCAGGGACCTGAGAATTAAATTATGGTTTGTTTTGCATTACTTCTGCTGAAAAGTAAGGAAATTCACATTTCTGATTTTGAGGGAAGCAGAGGTAGAAATGTGGATGTTTGGGAAGACATAAGATGTAAAGTAAACAGCCTTTTAATGTTTTTATATATTTTTAATGACTGGAGGCTTCCTGAAAGGAAATCAAGCTTTTCGTAGAAGGAAGTTACTGAATGAGCCTTTTGTGTTTTGTGGATTGATAAAGGAAGGCAGCCAACTCCCTGGGCGGCTGCCAGGATTTGGCAAAAGGGTTAGTGTTTGCTTGCTCCTCAAAGGACAGATGCCTAAATTCACTCGGGCCAAGCAGGTTTTAATTGGCAGAACTTTGGAGGAGAATGGGAGTACATATACCTGAAAGTTCCAGGCATTGAGAGTGATGGGGTCCAAGTGACCAAGCTTAGTAGAGAGGAATGGACTTGCAAAGACTCCCTCAAGCAAGAACTAGCAGGACTGGATTTGTCAGAGAGCACGTTGGGTGCAATGTGAAGCTAAGATGGCCATGGCAACATCAAATCCCCCATTCGAATGTGGCTGACTAATGTACCTCCTTTTGGGCCTGTGTGAGGCCTGGGGTTTTTCAGCGATCCAGGTAAATCCAAGAGTGCAATAATAAGCTTCTTGTCAATAGGCTTCTGGGGTTCTCATTTTTTATTGAATTTGATAAATAAAACATGTGACAGTTTATATCATAAAGTACAAAACCATTAAGATTTTTATTCTGAATGTATTTCGGTGTTTAAGATGCCTTCATTCCTGTGGGCTTAATCTCCTGAATATCTCCGGAACACATCCATGTCGAAGATACTATCATCTCTCACATGGATTTTTGCAACAAACTTTGTCAGTGTTTTTCTCTTGTACTCCTCCAGTCCATTCTCAATACAGGAGCACTCATTTTAAAACAAAATTCCTATCAGACCACCTCTTCTTTTAAAATTCTTTGATGGCTTTCACTGGTCTTTGGATAAAGACAGACACCCATAGTTCTCAACCTGATCTAGTCTCTGCCCACCCCTAGAGCCTTACCTCCTACCACTGCACTTGCCCTCTAGGCTCCAGCCATGTCAGCCTTGCAGTTCCTCCCAGGGGTCAGGCTCTCTTCCACCCTAGGAACCATGCACACACTTTCTCTCTCTGTATGGGGTGTGCTTGCCTGGGAAAGAATTAAAACCCATTCATCCTTCAGATCACAGATCAAATGTCGGGGATGTTTTCCAAGAATCCTGACAACTTCACATACCCATACACACACATAATCAGCCAGGGTTAGACTATGACATTACTTGCTCCCATAGCTGATTACATCATAGCGTTTACTACAGCTTTCACATATAGATTAATTTTGTGATGGCTTGTTCAGGGACTCTCTCTCCAATAAATGTTAAGCTTTATGAAAGCAGAGCTTTTTAAAATTTATTTTAAGCAGCAGTTTGTTCTCCACAACACTTAGTGCTTGATGGAAGGTATTTGTAAAATCAGGCTCCATTTTGGATAATTACAAACACTTAAAAGTGGTATTTGGCATGGGAGAAGGACGTAAACTGGGGGTAAAAGGAAGAAGATATTTTTGTGGTGATGTATTGGAAAAGATGAAACCACATGAGAAAAGATGAAGCTCATGGTGGAACAGTTCTTCAGTGGAGTCTGGGATGTATGAAGCTGCAACATGGGTACTAGTGCTGAGATGGGATCCGGGAGATGGAACATAGGGGAAATGACCTGTGGTTTTAAGAAATGACATTCCGGATACAGGAAGTAGCTCCCAAGGGCATAAAATGGATCCCTCCCCGAAGAAAGGGACAACTCCTAGGTCATAAACTCAGAAATGCTTTCACCATTTGGATGGGAGACCAGATGCAAGGGTAAATAACTGAGTATATAACTGATAATAAAGTAATACTAAGCTAAAAATGAACAGTTTACTGAGACCATAGATGAAGATTTGAATAGTTCCCACTCAATGGTACCTGTGAGTAGAAATTAATATTACTGAGTACAGAATTACCAATCATGTTAATAGTAGTTACATTGCCTTTATTTAATGCAACATTTTTATTTGGTTGCTAGAGATAATCACTTGTACGAATTTTCATATATACTCTCTTATAAGAGAGTATACTCTCTTATACTCCTTATTCTTGTTTTAATCAGGTCTTAAGCTTTTTAAATGAGTATTCTCCTCCTATTTTCTGGAATACAATGCTAGCATTCATGGAGCACAGCAGCCTTGGTCCATCGCCTGTGTGTATCCCTTCCAGCCTTCTAGTTGTAGTTGAACTGGCCAACTGCCAGCTGTCAGCTTCCGTGCCTCTTTGCCTGAGGGCCTTCTCTGCACTCAAGCTGCCCCGCCTGGGAAGGCTGAAGTACTAGACAATTAACTCCTCCTTCAACCAACGACTGATAGAAGGTGGTGTGTACATATACCAGTTTCCTCCTTCTGTGGTTGGTGTCACTGTAAGGCTCATGTTCTGCACTGGCTCCAAGAGTTGCCCAGTGGGAATAAGTCCCAATTATTCACAATGGAAATTTGTTAACTCACCCATTATTGGCTGCTTTTGCTTTCCCTGTCTCACTTCACTCCCCTTCTGCCGTTTCCTACCATGTCCTCCAAAATAAGCTACTTACATTCCCTTCTTTGTCTTCAAAATAAGCCACTTACAGTCACTTCTTTGTCTCCGGATCTGCTCCGGAGAGAATTCAAATTAAGACAGTGCAGAAATAATATGGAAGCTTGTGCTTACCTGTGTCGTTGTTGTTCTAGATGCCTTTCTCCTTAATTTAAGTTACTTGTGGAGAGAGAGCATTTGCATCTCTAACACTCACACCCAGCACCTAGAGTAGCCTGTACAATATTGTTTACGAAATAATTAAATTATAATACTGATAATAGCTGACACTTGCATAGCACATTTGTGCTAGACACCATTCTTTTTTTTTAAATATTTATTTATTTTGGAACGTGTGCAAGTGGGGGAGGGACAGAGAGAGGGGGACAGAGGATCTGAAGCCAGCTGACAGCAGTGAACCTGATGTGGGGCCCGAACTCACAAACCACAAGATCATGACCCGAGCCAAAGTTGGACACTCAACTGACCGAGGCACCCAAGTGCCCTGCTAGACACCATTCTAAGAGCTTTTCATATATTAATTCATTTACTCCTTGCAATAGTTCTATGAGGAAATGCACAGACCCAAACAAAATCACATTAAATACAAGCCTTCCCCAACACTGAGCTTTACTAACAACCACCAGTGAAAGAGATGAGAAAGGCCAACTGATACAGCACCAGTATCTGGAGCCCCTGAACTATGGGATGGAACTTCCTATTTCTGGACTGAGACACACTTTGGTTATGAATTAACAGATAATTACTATGTGTGAAGTAGAAGTCAGCCCATGGAAGCTGCATGTTTTCAAAATATCCCCATTTTTATATCTCCTTACTCACTTAGCTTCATGTTAACTACATAGTCCATGTTAGTTTCCAATTTTTATTCTCCAGTAGAACTGTGATTCATAAATCTACAATCTACATACAGATCAATTCATGATAAGAAATCTACACAGATCAGGTATACCCTCCCCAAAGCCTTCTTAGATAAGAACTCAGAAGAGAGTAGCTGCTAATGGCTCCTCCTGTTGTCTTTGAATTATAAAAAACCATTTGTATGTTTTATATGGTTAGGTATGGATTGCCTGAGGCATCTCTGAAGGAAGGAGAAATTGATTTACATACCTACTGTTAATCCCTTTCTTCCCTGGCTTTGTAGCTATTATCACCCTTATTTTAGAAATGGAGAAACTGAGGCTCAAAGAGGTTAAGGGACTTGCCCAAAGTCACACAGGTGGTTGGGCCTGGAAATGAACCCAGATCTGTGGGTTCAGAATTCACACTCTCAACTACTCTGGAAGATAGGTAGCAGGTAATGGTGTCACCAAGCTATGGGTGATATAACCTGGGTTTTGTGTTTTCTTTTCACCATTTGAGCCAGGAAAGAAAAAATTCTATTCATTGTTAAAGTGTAGTAGTGATTACAGCTTTCAGATTAGAGGGGAGAAAGAAAGCTGCAGTGTTATGCAAACAAAGAGACCCTCAGGTGGGACAATCCAATGGAGAGGCCATTTTGCAGAGTATGTTAAAGGAAAGGAAATCACAATCATTGCACAAATCCGCTTGTTATTAGAGTTCATGAAGACCCAGAAATTTGAGCAAATGCAGGCTGAGTCTGAAAATTTTCTCAAGTTAATAATAAAGACCCTGTTATATGGAAGTGATTATCCCATCACAAATGGGACAGAGTACATATGGCATGGAGATCAGTGAACGTGGACAACAAAAGGGCTGGAAAGCCTCTTAGAGAAATTTCTCTAACAGAAAGGTATCTTAGCCACACCTGGGGAAGGGTTTTTATAATCACTTAGTGGGAAGACAGTTAATATCAGAATCATATTTATAGAAGTTTGTTTGACATAACATGTGCATATACCATTTTAAAGCTGAGTTATTAAATTGTATATAGTCCTTATTTGAAAATGTTGATTCCATTCTCTTTATGAACTCATCTTTGTTTGAATTTGAATATAAACACATTCATTCAAGTACTGGTTCTGATAAATATCTGAACTCCAAACAGCAAGTATAATAAACATTCTGGTTCCCAAAATTATTCAGCCATGTAAACAGTGCCCTTACAGTATGCTTTTTAAGCAAATCTTATTCTTGGCTGGGCCCATTATGTTCCCTGAAATGCCATTTCTATAGGAGGCACTCAGTGGACTTTTCTCGAAGGAAAGTATTGTTTCACGGATGTCTTTTAAAATTTACCCTACCAAGACATCCTGCTCCAGAAAAATGTATGATTTGAGGAAGGATGGTCCTGATGGGAAATTGAAATAGTCACAGATGTCTCAATTATATTTCTATATACAAACCCTGCTAAAAAACAGAAATTTTATCCCTTCGCTCTATAAGAAACCAAGGACTAAAAATTTACATTTGCCATCTCACCTCCGGGTCACCTTCCTGGGCTTTGATGTAATGCAACAGAATGACAGCTCCTATTTAATTAAACAGATATCTGGATTAGCTCCAGCTGTGAGCCATGCAATCAGTCCTTGTGTGAGCAAAAAGGGGTGTAATCCCTGGCCCATAGATCATTTCTGCATGGAAATCTGCTCTCACTCAAAGCCATCCACAGGCCGCTGAAAATGATTTTTTTCCTGTATGAATTACTTAGAATGTGCAGCTGTCCACCCGCCCCCCACCTCCACCATCCTCACCTTATGAAAAGAACCAGAAAGGCTGAGCTTGATTTGTCCTCTTTTTGTAAGCACTTTTTAATCAAAAAAGACCCTGCCTGTTGATACACCCAGCATTTCTTTGTTTGCTGCAAGAAGCGCTATAGATGTGGTTTGCTGTTTAATGCAGTTTTTTTTTCACATGCGTCTCTCCAGATGGGTGTAATTTGATTCTTTGATACATATTGAACAGATTTTTTAGAAATAGCTTCTTTAGAAGCAGATTTTTGTTGCAATATGACTTCATCTTTCTTCCAAAAGGAGGTATCTTGATCTTTTTGAATGGGTTTACTCACAAAACCCATCCTTTTAATACAGAAGGCTGTAAGAGCCTGTCTCTCACAGATTTAGACCAACTAGAGTCAATGGAGAGTAAAGGCTTGTCTGTTTTGCTGGACTTCATGAGAGTGGACAGAGATTCATCAGTCCGGAGGCATAAAGAAAGACTTGAAGCTATTCAGGGGAAGGAGTGAGTGAATGTGCACAAATGGGGAGGCTCAATTATTATGTATAACTTAGAAGAGGATAAACTGAACTCATAAGATGTCTTTATTGTTTATACCCCAGGTAGGTAAAAGAGCATCTTCTTGCCAGAGAGAAAGGGGGCGGGCGGAAAAGTTTCCAAAGACTTTTTGGATTTATACAGTTATTCTTGACAGCACCTTAAAAAAAAAAAATTAAAGTCTCAGTCTTTCTCCAGTGTGTTTCTGGTACATATAATTCTGCAAGCCAAGTCAAAATTTCTGTTACACATGGAAGGTTTTGCAACTCTGAGTGTTTTGCAGCTCTAAGCACTGAGAATACAGATGGGTTTGCTTTTCTAAAAATTAATTAATTAATTGAAAGTCCACTTGGCCTGGATTCTTTTCAGATTGCTGAAACTCACCTGCCAAAACAAATCGGAATCTCAAAGCCAGCACTATAGTAACACGGAGTCAGCTTTGAGGTGAAACTCCCTATGGTCACACTACTGCAGCTTCCAGTCCCTTGGAATGGCACTGAGAGGAAAGGCAGTGGAGTCCTTCTCCTAAAGCAGTGGTTCTGAGCCCTGACAGCACACATGGGGTGCTTTAATAAGACAACAGGTGCCTGCCTGGGCCTCAGCTCCAAAGATTGTGATTCAATAGGTCTTAGTAGGACCTGGTCCTCAGGAGTTTCTAATAGGTCCCCATCTGATTCTAATGTGCAACCAGGTTGAGTCCCACTGTTCCAGAGACACTTTTTAAATATTTGACCCTGTATTTCTCGATTAATATGTCATTGTCAAAACAGAACTTGACTGTTCCAGCTGCAGACTTTATGCCAACAGCAAACCTTAAAACAGATTAAAAAAATTTAAAGTCTCGTTCACAGTGAGAAGTGATTACCCTCTTCTCAGTTGCAGCAAATAGCAAAGTGAAGCTTAGTTCTTATGTTAGCAGATCCTGAGTCTTGTGCGATTCATTATGAGACAGTGGTACAGAGGGCCACCATGTTATAGTTCTATATCAGCTCATCACCATGAACTACAATGTCCATGGCACTGGCCCACAAGTAGCTGGGCCAAATGTACTTTTTGTAGTCTTTCAGGGACATCATTTAGGGTAGTACGTTCTTTAGGAAAGGGACAACTAGTGACTCATTATTATGAGGTAAAGGTACAATTGGTTACTTGAGCCCCCAAATAGAACCCTGAAGGTTCACCCAGTAGTCCAAGGGTTTCTTAATGGATTAAATCAATCAGAGGACCCTTTAGGCCACAGTTGTGTCTCAGAAAAATGTCAATGTGTCAAGTCCTATGGTCTCATCAACTAAGACTGTATTTTCAAAGACATTTGTTTTGACCCAAAGTTGTACAATGAAAAGAACACTGGTTTGGAAATCATTAAGCTAGATTCTTGTCCTAACCCAATCACTCACCAGTTGTGTGGTGCCAGAGAAATTAAATAACAGTAGTAAAAACAATAATGGTAGTGACCAATTAATGAGCACAGACTAAGGGTAGATAGGCGCTAAGGGCTTGTGTGCTGTATTTCCTTAAACTTTTACCAAAAAAAACCCATGAAATAAGTATTATTATCCCATTTTTAAGATGAGATTTGGAGATTTGGGGTGTATTGTTCAAGATCATCCAGCTCTTACTTGGCAGAACCAGGGTTAAAACCTATGTCTTCCTGGGGCACCTGGGTGGCTCAGTAGGTTGAGCATCCGACTTCCGCTTGGGTCATGGTCTCGCGGTCCGTGAGTTCGAGCCCCGCATCGGGCTCTGTGCTGACAGCTCAGAGCCTGGAGCTTGTTTCAGATTCTGCGTCTCCCTCTCTCTGACCCTCCCCTGTTCATGCTCTGTCTCTCCCTGTCTCAAAAATAAATAAAACGTTAAAAAATAAAAATAAAAAATAAAAAAAATAAAACCTATGTCTGCCTGGCTCCCAAGCCAATGCTCCTGACTATTATGTGATGCTTGACATGTCCTTATTTTACACTACCTCAAAAACTTAAGAGTTCTTTCTTTTTTTTTTTAATGTTTATTTATTTTTAAAAGAGAGAGACAGAGACAGTGCGCAAGCAGATGAGGAGAAGAGAGAGGGAGACACAGAATCCAAAGCGGGCTCCAGGCTCTGAGCTATTAGCACAGAGCCTGACACAGGGCTCAAACCCACGAACCGTGAGATCATGACCTGAGCCGAAGTCGGACGCTCAACCGACTGAGCCACCCAGGCCCCCAGGAGTTATTTCTGAGTGATCTTCCGCTGACAGTACCATCTAATACTGTTTTAAATTTAACTGTGAGATCACTCCCTTAACCCTAAACAGAATTTGCTAAGTAATTAGTGCTGTATAAATAACAGAAGTGTTTAGGTATTTCACATGTTCGTTTCCACAAATGTTTGCCGAGTATCTGATCTAAGTGAGGGGTTAGATGATAGAAATAAAAAATAGACGAGATGATCCCCACACCTTACGTTGCAGGAGAAACAACTGCAGGAAATTGCATATTGAATATTTATGGTGTAAGGAGTGCCATTAAAGAGGCAATGTTTTGTAAAGCACAGAAATTTTTTGTAGTGAGTAGAAACATGCTTTAGCCAGGTTCATAAATTTGTGTTTTCCTGTATCAGGTGTGCTAGTCAATAACTTTAACAAGATTTTCTTGAATAAACATAACTCACACAATGATACTTGAACTATGCATTTCATTATGCTCTCCGGTTTCCCATTTGACTCACACATTTGGGGATTTGTTTCTTGCAGAAGGGTGTTGGCAGGGCAAGTTCCCCATGTCAGCAGCATTGATGTCAGCCTCTTTGACAGGAATTGGAGGGAGCCCAAATTCCTACCAGTGGACTCACTGCTTTGGGTTAAGGCTTTGATAAAATATCAGCATGATATATCAAGTGCCATAAATCAGATAGCCTATCAATACCATTTAAGCACATGCTTAAAGGACATTCTATCCAGAGAACTCAGGATCCCTAAGGGAATGACACAAAAACAAGATAGAGAAGTTTCTGTAAGGTGTGAAATTTTTGGCAAAGTCCAGATCGGGGGGGATGACTAAAGATAGCCCAAACTCACGGTGGTCAAGGGATGCTAATCACATTTGGTGATACATACTCCTAAAGAGAATATAAAAGGGAATGGGGCACCTAAGACACACTTCCTATCTTAGGCTAGGTTCTCCCAAAAGCAGAGCCTGAAATAAAGTCTTGGATACAAGTAGTTCATTTGAATTTGATCCCAGGAGGTGGTAATGAGGTAGTGGGGACAATAAGACAGGGAATGGCAAAAAGCCAATAAAGGGTATGCTAATGAACCAGTTACTGCTCAGAGTAACTGGAGCTCAATACTTCTGGGGCCTTGTGAGGAAGCATGGAGATGTGCCTCAAGACTGTCACACTTAAGGACAGGAAGACTGGAGCATTTACCCACCCACTCCCATGTCCCCACTATTTGAGAGTTGCACCCAAGGCATTAACTGTGCTCCTAGGTTGCATTGGTGATTAGGCTTTGGAGAAAATTCAAAACATGCAAAGCAGAGAGACCAAGTGTTATGTTCGATATGAGACCCTGTGCGTGAAGCTATCTGCACTCTTGTGCTGAAATGAAGCAGCCCGAAGAGAGGGAGCGTGGGGATCCACAGGAGCATGCCAGACTGCCCACTTAACAGTTTTGTCAAGGACTTGGCCTGAGTTTTGTCATCCCCATTTTCATTTCATACTAATAACAGATATCATGATTTTAGTAGACCATGAAAAATAGATTAATGGCCTTGCAATTCTCTTTCCTATCTATGAAGACTGAATAGAATGTTCTACTCAAAATAGCCACTTAAAAAACAGACAAGACTATTCCAAAGGAAGGCAAATTCTTTTTAAACAGTGTAGTTGATACAATCTGTTACTTTTATACCCACTATGCTCTTACGCTGCAAATGTCAATAATTAAAACCATCTTCTTTTTGCCCAAAGATACTAAGACTCAGTTCACCAAGAGTTCCCATTTGTGAAAAGTATAGATCACATCATGATAGGCCTCCTCTACCCTTAGAGAAAGGTGCTTGGTCCCACTTTCTGTTTCTAGCTTCACCATAGTAATCATGTTAAAGTGATTTGCTCTTGAAAATTCATCTCTGACTTGTAACAGAATATGGTGGTCAGCTTGCTGACACATGGGAGGAAAGCCAGTTTTACCACATAAAATATAGCTGCTGTTTTCCGCAGTTCATTTTCATTTTAAATTCCACTGAATTTTTTTTAAAAAGTGCACACACACACATGCACACACACACACACACCTTATTTCTGCTTGGTGGTGGTTTCAAAGGGAGGATTGGGATGAGAGGCATTGGGAAAGGATAAAATGTCCTTGCACAAAAAGAGTACATTTAAAATTGTATCAATATTCCTGTGATAAACGCTAAACCCCGAGCTCAGTGCGGTCAAGTTTTACATGCCTGAGCTGACATGCCAATCTGCCAGCAGTCATATGGTTCTCATATGGCGACACTCCACAGATGCCAGCAGAATGTGAGAAGTTTCTGGCTCATTTCCTTTGATTTTCTTAAGTGCCATGTTGCCTGTATACATGCACGCTCACATGCATGTGCACACGCATGCACACACACAGACACTTAGACACAGACACACACCTACCTTTGTCATGTTATAAAAGCATTGCTATAATCCACTTAATCCCAGTAGATCCATTAAAAAGACCTTATTCCTGCCTCTGCAGATTCATAGTAATTCATCAATTAACATTTAACATTTGAGGTTTTTCTTTTCAAAAGTTCAAACTGAATAAGAGTTTTCTTGTGAATCCACATAGATTCTTTTGAACAAAAAAAATTTTTTTTGGAATATTTTATATTATGACTCATTTTTCATTCTTGTCGTTATTTTAAAAAAATACGGTGTCCCTGAAATGGATTTTGCAGCAAATTTTTTATACTGAAAAGTAACATCTCTACAAATGATTGAAAGCATACAAATGCTAAAAATTAAACAATTTTGTTTTTCCCATTTTGAAACTGATATGTGTCACTGTTTAAAGAATCTATTGCTTTAGCTATTGTGTAAGAATTACATAATTTCACATAATAAAAAATTAATTCTTTAAATGTTTAAAAAATTGATTACATGTGTTTCCTCATTAGATCTATTGAGTCATTGAGTTTACACTATGCATATTTCAACAGTGCACTCTTTTAAATCAACTTGATTTATACAGTGATTCTTTTTTATTACTTTGCAAGTGGTACTGAGCAAAGTAAATGGAAAATGAAATCAAAGTGACACATTCAAATAGTTATGACACATGCAGTTGTATACACAAATGAACCACACTTCTAGCCAAACTATCCTCAACTCCCAGCTTTGATCAAGAAAGGCATGTCTGTTTCAACTCTGTATTTCCTTTATTCAAACCTTAATGGCACATAAATATTTGTAATTTAATGCATGCAGTATTTACAAATATAAATACAATATGGTCTACCTTTACCTTCTAGACCCTTATATGAAGTGAGTTCTTTAGGCATACTGTATATAAAATGGATGGCAGATGGCAATTGAATAAAACTAATATACTGTCTGGCTCACAAATGAAGAAAAGTATCTAATGAGTACTATCTTCCATCCCCTCCCTAAGGATGTTGCCATTACAGAAGATATGGTTTCAATAAATATAATGAATTATTTTCATTATAAACATACCATTGCCAATTTTTTTTCACAAAGCAATGTTTACATAAATATATCCCAAAGCAGAGAGAAATACATTCAAATGTAAATTCAAGTCATTCTGAAGCCTAAATCACAACAATCTTTTAGGAAACTTTCCTTCAATATTCAAATAAATGAGCGTACAAAATTAGGTCAAAATATATACAATCTTTTGAGAGACAAGAAAAGACTCTAACCCCCTTTTTTTGGTATTGATCATAATTTTGACAGAATCTCAAACTCTCTCCAGTTTCTGAGTAACCCAGATTAAAATACAACAATAATAAAACCATGGAGTATTAAATTATTATGAAAATTCTTATATCTTAGAAGAATTTAGATGTGTTGCCATTTCCTAACCAAGAGAAGGAAGGATATCATGGCTTATCTACACCTCATTCCTACACTCAGTTTTAAGTTTGTCCTCTACCACACAGTTTATAAACATCTTTTGGGGCGCCTGGGTGGCTCAGCCGGTTGAGGGCTCGACTTCAGCTCAGGTCATGATCTCTCAGTCTATGGGTTTGGGTCCCACTTGTGGGTCTGTGCTGATAGCTCAGAGCCTGGAGCCTGCTGCGATTCTGTGTGTCTCTTTCCTGCCCCTCCCTCGCACGCGCGCGCTCTCTCTCTCTCTCAAAAATAAATAAACATTAAAAAATTATAAACAACATCTTTTGAGAAGTATTCTCTTCAGGCTGATTAGTAAAGGGTAAGGTGGTGATGCGGACATTAAAGAAATTGCTATCAGCTAAATTTAATTTAGTGAAAAAATACTGAGTACTAGATGCTAAGCAATTGTTAGATATTGAAATACAAAGATAAATAAGACACAAAGATCTTGTTCTCAAGGAACTCATACGTATCTACTTTTGAAATTGTTGATGAACGATGCTTGGATAAAGAATAGAGTGCAAGAGGGGCAGTAAACAAAGGAGAACTCTCTGGTGCATACATATTAAAACCAGTTCTTAATCTTTTTTAGAGAAGAACTATATTGCACACAGATGTTTAGAACATCCTTTGACTCACACATTCTCATTTGTCAATTATTATATCTCAGGTAACATTTCATAAAACCATTCTCAAGTAATTCAGACTATTTGGAATTTTATATAAAGTCTAGACTGAGATTAAATTTCTTTATCACACACTGTCTTTAAGATATAGTATTGTAAATTCTATAAACAAAATTACGATAAGTTTATTTTTTTAAGTGCATTTATTTATTTTGAGAGACAGAGACAGAGATAGAGAGGGAGGAGCAGAGAAAGGGAGAGACAGAATCCCAAGCAGGCTCTGCCCTGTCAGTGAGGAACCCAAAGTGGTGCTCAAACTCATGAACCAAACCGTGAGATCATGACTTGAGCCGAGATCAAAAGTGAGAACTTCACTGACTGAGCCACCCAGGTGCCCCTCTAATGAGTTTAGTAACAAATTCTTAGAGGACAAGCTGATTTCAAGCACATAAGTAACATTTGACTTTCAGGCAATTGATAAATTCATTCCCAAGTGTTATTATTCAACAAAACAAATTTTCTTAAGGGTATATATTATATAAGAATTGTTAGTCTGGACCTTAATGAATAAATGAAAATGTCATTTTCTGAAAAATCCAGTAATTTCCCCCCTTATTTGTGGGGACATGGGGTGGAGGGGAGCTTTGGTTTATCTAAATGAATGAGGCTTTCTGTAATTGAAGATTAAGACTGTCCTCTAATCTACATTAAATGGCCAATTAAATAAGACTGTCTCAGTATTTCTAAAGGTAAATCCTTTGGGAGAAAGGGCCCTTGGTACCATGTAGGAAGAAGCTACTCATGGGATTTTGACCGCAATTCCATTATTTATGATTGGTGTCTTCTGGGGCAAATTATTTAATCTCTCTAATCCTTGACTTTCTTACCCATAAAATAGGGCAGTAACAATTCTTATCAAATACATTTGTTTTGAGGATTAAATGAGAGCATGTGTGTAAATTCCTAGAAGACTGTCTGATAATTAGTAGGCACATAACACTAGCAATTAAGATTAGTTTTTATTCTGTTTTAGGTTGGTTGGGTTTTATACTTAACATTTCTTCTGGGAACAAAAATAATGTGTTATCCTGGAAAAGTAAGAAGAGTACAATTAAAAAAGTAAACCACACTTTTAGCCAAATTTTATATATCATTACCTTAAAATACTTTTAAAATATATTGCTCCAATTTTCAGCACTATTAATAAAATAATATCAATTCCTTTGTATGAAATGGAAAATATCATCCTCTCTAATTCAAACAGCAATAGATAATCATATTTAACAATGCTGTCAATATATTTTTAGATTATTTCCTGGGAAAATAGTTTTATTATAAAATTATTTATTATATGGTGCTTATTCTTTTTAAACAAATATGTTTCATTAAGAGTTTCTTATATTAATCTTCCAATATAATTTTCAGTGGCTACATAGTATTTATAAAAATACCAACTGATTTTTTCAAATTGCTATTAAAAGAAATTTAAATTGTTTGCACATTTGTCCTGTAAATATCACTTATATTTAACCATAGAATTTATACATTTGCATTTTCTTGATTGTTAGAGTCAATATATTATACTTCTCACTTGAGTTTCATTTTTCTGTAAATATTTGTTAGTGTTCTCTGTTCATTTTTCTATTTAGACACTAATTTTTATTGTTAATAATTTGTAAAAGTTCTTGACGTACTAACCTCTTAATTCTTCCATATATATACTGCGAACACTTTCCTCATTTTGGTCTATTGATTCTTGAACCATATCACACCATTAAAGCAGGTGCATTTTTACAAAACAAGTGTATTTTTAAATTATGGCACAAAAAAACCTTCCCTTTTTTTTTCTTTTTCAAAATTTCTCAATTATTCAAAAAATGGTGTTTATAATCATTTTGCACATATAATAATAGGAAAATGTGTGATGTATTGTAATTACATTAAATGTATCATTTATATGTGGATAATTAATATATTTACAATATTGAGTTTTCTCAGAGTATATTTTTGTTTTTTGGTATATAATTTTCTTTTATGTGTCTCAGTTACTATTTTAAAGTTTCCTTTAGAGAAGATTGGAATATTCATTGTTTAAATTTTTTGCAGATATTTATTTTTTAAGTTTATTTATGTATTTTAAGAGAGAGAGAAAGAGCACAAGCAGGGGAGGGGCAGAGAGAGAGAGAATCCTAATCTGTGCTGCAGAGCCTGTCATGGGGCTCGATCTCACCAACTGTGAGATCATTACCTGAGCCAAAATCAAGATTCAGATGCTCAACCAAGTGAGCCACCCAGGTGCCTCATTTGCTAGACATGTGAATGGGGGTCTTATTCCTCTATACTGCTGTCATCTGTATATGTTGAAATGTATGGAATTAGCTGATGTGTGTGTGTATGCATATACATATGCATATACATGTATTTTTTCTATCTGATCATTATATTGAATTTATTGAATGAATTATATTAAATTTCCTTTTAAATGCTATTAGTGTTTTCAATAACTTTTTGACTCTTCTAGTAGTTCAGATGTATCATCTATAATTAATGACAGTATATGCTTCTTGTTTATTCTGTTATCTTTTTGGATTTATCAGAGCATCTAGAATAATATTATATGATAGTGGTGATGGTGGATATTATTGATTTTTCCAGCTTTAATATTTCAAACTGATTATAATTTTGCTATTGAATTAAGATAGATTTTCAAAAAGTTAAATAAGTGCCTTTCTATTCCTTCTTCACTGAAGAATATTCAACACAAATAACAACAGCTTTTATCCAATGAATTTTTATTATCTATCATAATGGTGATAAATTTTCACTATCTTTTTAAATTTGACCTGTAGGTCTAATTTTCTCCTTTGACCTATTGATGTTATTAAATATAACAGATATCATAATACCGAAATATTTTTACATGTTTAAAATAAATCTGGGGCGCCTGGGTGGCGCAGTCGGTTAAGCGTCCGACTTCAGCCAGGTCACGATCTCGCGGTCCGGGAGTTCGAGCCCCGCGTCAGGCTCTGGGCTGATGGCTCAGAGCCTGGAGCCTGTTTCCGATTCTGTGTCTCCCTCTCTCTCTGCCCCTCCCCCGTTCATGCTCTGTCTCTCTCTGTCCCAAAAATAAATAAACGTTGAAAAAAAAAATTTAAAATAAATCTGACTTGATCGTGTGATCATGGTAAATTGTTTTCTTAATTTATTATTGAATTTGTTTGATGTTATCATTTTCCTGATTCATAATGTCTACTTGTATATTTATTAATTACTTCTTCTTGACCTCTATCTATCTCCATACCTACACTAATGTAGATAAATGGGATATATGTTTATCTATTTAGCTAATATTTCACTTAAATAATAAATTCATTTATTTTAATTCTTTTCTCTTTATCAATGTTATGGAATTACCTCTAAATGCATTTTTAATCATCTTCTATGAGATCTGTATGACTCTGATTTAAATTATTTCTAAGAAAACCATAACTGCAAAAGTTTTTACTTCTACTTTGATCTATGAATGAGAACGTTTTAAAATCACCATGCATTTGTAATTTTACTATTCAGTTCTGGTTTTACAGCTGAGTTATTAAAAATTGTACACTTTTTTACTTTTAGAAGTTTTTACATTTCCTGTGGCTTAACATATAATCAACTTTTTCAAACTGTAAAGAAAATGTATATTCTCATTTTGTGTGGTTCAAAATTACATATATTCTATAAAACCAGCATTCTTAACTACTTTATTCCATTTCTCCACATTTCTATTTACTTATTTATTAATTACCTGGCAACTAGTGAAGGGTATCAAAATTCCTCATAATTTTTGTTTTTCAGGTACTTTGGATTACATTTACAACTATTTTTAGTATATGTTGATAATACTTTTCATCGTAAAAAGTTTCAAGACGTTTATTGATTATGCTTTCACCAATCTGAAAGAAAAATACTCTCATTACTTAATGTTTCCCTTGAATTATACTTGACATAATATTAGCATTTTGAGCACTGGGGAATTTTGAACACATTTTCCTGATGAATATTTGCCCATGATTTTAACAGTTGGAATCACTGTATCTTAGATGAATCTCTGGTATATTGCACATAGATGGTTTTGTTTTTCTCCCACAATATGAACTCAGCTGGCCTCTGCAAGAGTTTGCCCTGTTTACATTCACAGACAATTTTACTTCAACAATATTACTTTATGACTTCTAGATATTTTTAGCTCATCGATTTCACTTGTTTTCTATCATTTTCTACATGATACTTTAAGAATCTTTTTCTTTTCTAGTAATAGGAAAAACACAGGCTGTTTTAAATTACATTAATACACACCATTACTTTAAAATATTGGAACATATATCACTGTAATTTTCAATATCAATAGTAAAATATTAGTCCTATATAACAAAAAATTAGCCTATTGTTCTTTTCCTTTCTTCCATGTCTCCTTTTCATGCTACTTGGTATGTTTGGCATATTGAAATTTAAGGCTCAGGTATTATTGCCAAATTGTTCTCTACATTATGTATCTTCTCTTCAAGATCCATTTATGGTAACTATATTCTACTTTCTAAACATATTTATGACATTTTTGGAGTAATTAATATTTAAATGTTTTCAGTGCTATCAACCATGTCTTTCCTGCCATGATTTCTTCAAGTGTGATTTATATCTTGGTTGCAGGAATATATCTTAAAATAATATAAGTGGCATATTTTCTGAGCCCTTGAATATCTAAAGATGTCCATTAAGTACCACTGCACATAAATTACAACATGCTGAATATAGAATTCTTGGATAACAGATATTTACCTGAAATGTAAAGATATTACTCTTTACATTTACAAGCCTGTCATCTTCTGGTTTTTCATATTGCAGAAGAGAATTTCTGTTGGCCAGAGCCATTTCTTTTTGGTAAGCATCATGTATTTTTTGGTGTGTAATTATTTTTTAATAATTCAACTTCTTTGTCTTTAAAAGCCTGAACAGTATGCTTTAATATATTTAGGCACTAGCTTTTTGCACAGTATGGAATCAGCCCTGTCAGACTTTAGGGTTAGGACATTTTTTTGTTCTCAAGGACACTTTTTCTATTATAGATAGCTGATAGTTTGTTGGCTTCTAATCATTTGTCCTCCATATTGAGTGTCTCCTTGTCTTCATTTTCATCTCTTTTCCTTCTTCTTCTCTATTCTGGAAGACTTAATCAAGCTGAACTTCATCATTGACAAAATATTAGGGAGGGTCAGTTCTGCTCCTCACTACATCAACTATGGTATTATTTTTTCTATTTCCTCTTCAGTTTCAATGCAGTCCTTCCTTGCCATCGCCTTCTGATGTAGTCATCCCTTGCTATTTCCACTTACTCTAGTCAGTCTGCATTTTCATATCAGTTGTCTGTACTAACATCTCATCTTCCATTTCTTGTTTTAAAAGGATCGTATTGTCTTCACTATTAGTATGTGAACAAAGTAGATGTACTCTAAATGTTACATATTTCTCATTGTGCATCTATTTGAAAGTGTTCTCCTTTTGAATGCTGTTTTCTTTTTTGTGTGTTGCCGAATCTTTTTATAGACCCAGTTTCTCGGTGTATAATTGTATGTGTGTGCATACATTTAGCAGATTGTTGTTTGGTTTTGAATGATGAGCATATGATGAGCATTCTAATGTGGTCTGGAATTACCTAGGAAGAGGGTGGGTGAATTTCTTTTAGATCACCTTACTCCCTCTTGGAATGCTAGTGGAATCCTTGTCTCAAATCTCAAGCCAGAAGCCAACTCAAAGTAACTTTCCATTATCTGTTTAGTGATCTAACAATTTGAGATGAGTCATAAAAAGGGTCATGTGTATAAACCTTGCAGGGAAGCTCTTACTTTCTATATATTCGTGCATTGTGTAACAGCTGATTAGATGCATGGATCATTTTTCCGTGTCTGAGATATATCTTAAGAGGGAGGAGCAGACCTTATCAAGGCATACAGTTTGAGCATATCTTTCCCTTTTTCAGAGTCCTGACTGCCATTCCTAAGAGAAGCCTCACAGAACTGTGCCCCACAGAACTGTGTTTTTTGACTACAGGCAAGTTACTTAACATTTTTGTGTTAAAATAATACTAATTATATCATCGGGTTATTGTAACAATTATGCAGTTCAATACAGACAAAGTTCTTAGAACCATGCCTGACACATAGCACACATTCAATAACGATTTAACTGAGTGGGGAGACCAGTCTTCCCATGCCAACGGTAACAAGGCATCCAAAGCCCTAGCTGAAGGCTGAATGGGAAGCCAGGACTGTCATCATCACAATGTGGTAACAAGTTCATCCCCACAATGTCAGAGAAGATCATGTGGGGAGCCTGAATTTTGGTTCCACCCAACATTAATGAGATCCTCTCCTTCTACCCACTGGGATGGTGTCAGAAGAGGCCTAAAGGAGAATCAGAACTTTCACCACCACCCTCTTCCCATGGTGTCTAATGGAACCTATGTAGGGAGCAATGATGAGGTACTCCAACCCCTCCTTGCCAGGAAGGTATCAGTGGAGACCTGATGAGACCTAGAACTCTCATCCCAACTCAGCAGTAAGAAGAAGAGTACACCCTTGGGCATCAGTAAAGGCTAAGTGGAGAACCTGGACTTCTAGCCCTACATGGCAATCATGAGACAGCACCCCCCCCCCACTTTCCCTGCTGGAGAAGTGATGGAGGATGCAAGTTAAAACAGATTTAAATAAGACCCAGAACCTTAAAATATATTACCCCAAATGTCCACATTTCAATCAGAAAATCAGTGGTCGTATCAAAAACCAGGAAGATCTCAAACTGAATGAAAAAAGACAATCAATAAATGTCATATAAGATGACAGAGATGTTAGAATTGAGATGTTAAAATTACCTGACAAAGATTTCAAAGCAGCCATGATAAATATGCTTCATCAAGTAATTAGGAGCATGATTGAAACAAATGAAAATACAGAGTCTCAGCTAAGAGCTAGAAAATTGCAGCAAAGAATAGTAGATATAAAAATGAACCAAATGGAAACTTTAGGACATCAAAATAAAAAACCTCAGAGGATGGACACAATTGCAGAATGGAGGGGACAGAGCAAAAAGAAAAAGAAAAATCAATGAACTGGAAGATAGAAAATAGAAATATTCCAGTCTGAACAGGAAGAGACTGAAAAAAAATGAACAGGAGGGGCACCTAGGTGGCTCAGTCAGTTAAGCCTTTGGCTCTTGATTTCAGGTCAGGTCATGATCTCATGGTTCATGGGTTTGAGGCCTGCTTGGGGCTATGTGCTAGCAGTGTGGAGCCTGCTTGGAATTCCCTCTCTCTCTCTCTCTCTCTCTCTCTCTCTCCCTCTCTCTGCCCCTCCCCCACCCACACAAGCACACACACTCTCTCTCAAAATAAAGAAATAAAGAAATAAAAAGAAACAAATACTTTTTTAAAAATGAATCACTGAGACTATAACAAAAGATCTAACACTCTAGTCATTAAAGTCCTGGAAAGACAGGATAAAGCATATAGGATGAAAAAATATATAGCAAAGATACAATAGATGAAACCTTTCAAATTTAGAAAAAAATATATAAACCCAGAGATTCAGAAATCTGAGAAAATCCCCAAGCAGGATGAATCTAAGCAATCCACACCAACACACAGCATAGTCAAATATTTGAAAACTAAAGACAAAGAAAAAAATCTTGATGGCAGCAAGATAGAAATGAAAACTTATCTACAAGAGAAAAGTAATTAAATGAGAAAAAAAACTCTTATCAAAAACCATGGAGATCAGAAGGAAGTGGCACAACATTTTTCAAGTGCTGAAACAACAGAATTGTCAACACCCAATCCAAGAGAAGGTAAATTTCAGGAATGATAAAGGAAATCTGAGATAATTTGTTGTCAGGATACCTACCCTAAAAGAAGGGCTAGGAAAAGCTCTTTAAACAGAATGTTATTGAAAAGTAAGAAATATTGGAACGTGATCAGAAAAAAATAAAACATGGTAAACAAAAATATGAGTAAATAAAGTAGACTTGCCTTCTTCCCGTAAGTATTCTGAATTATGTTTGGTGGTTGATGCAAAAATTATAATACTGTCTGATATGGTTATAATTGTGTATACAGAAAATACTTTAAACATTTATATTCTGAACGGGAGAAAGTAAAGTTACACACATGGAAGTAAGATTTCTACACTCCACTCGAACTGGTAAAATTATGGCACTAATAGATTTCGATAAGTTATTCATAAATAATATAACATCTAGAGCAATCACTTAAAAGAGCTATATAAATAGATATACTCAAAAAACACTATTAATAAATAAATATAGAATTCCAAAAAATGTTTAAGTAACACAATGGAAAGGCAAGAAAAAGAAAAGAGAAATGAAAAACAGAGAGAAAAAAAACAGAAACAAAGAAATTCACTGACTTAAGCCTAATATGTCATTATTTATATTCAATATAAGTGGTCTAAATACGCCAACTAAAAGACAGATATTAGTAGTGTGGATTAAAATCATGACTCAACTCTATACTACCTACAAGAAATTCACTTTGAACAAGTGAATAAATTTGAAATGTTTCCAGCAAGACTGACAAGGAAAGAAAGATGAGACACACATATACCAATGTATTGTTTTACCCACGTATCATATGTACTAATATTGGGAACAAAATAGGAGCTATCACTAAGAATGTGCACATATCAAAAGGACTACAAGGAAAAATTATGAACAACTTTACACACATAAATTTGACAACTTAGATGAAATGGACCATTCCTAAAAAACAGCAATAAAAACAACACTAACATAACTCACCCAATTTGAAATTGATAATTTGAAAAACTTTGTAACTATTCAAGAAATTGATTTATAATTTAAAATATCCCAGAAAAGAAATCTCCAGATACAGATGGTTTAGCCAGAGAATTCTAACAAACATTTAAAGAAGAATTAATGCCAATTTTACACAATTTCTTCTATAAAATAGAAATTTATAGATGAAATTATTGCCTTAGGGAAAAAAACAAGAAAAGACAGTACAAAAAAAGAAAACCACAAGCCAATATTATTCATGAATATAGACATAGATATCCTTTAAAACTATTAGCAAATAGAATTCAGTAATTTACAAAAAGAATTATATACCATGGGAAAGTAGGGTTTATTCCAAAGATGCCAGGCTGTTTTAGTATTTGAAAAGCAATCAATATAATCCAATATATTAACAGGCTAAAGAAAAACATCTTGGGCCCCTTGGTGGTTTGGTCACTTAAGCATCTGACTCTTGATTTCAACTCAAGTCACAATCTCACCAGTCATGAGTTCGAGTTTGTATGGATCTACTTCTGGGTTTTCTGTTCTTTTCCATTAATGAGCATCTGGCTCATGCTCACAGTGCAGATCTTTCTTGGGATTCTCTCCCTCTCTCTCTGCCCCTCCACATACATGCATGTTCTATCTCTCTCTCTCTCAAAGTAAATAAATAAGCTTAAAAAAAAAAATCTCATGATCATATCAACTGATGCAAATAATTTGACAAAATCTAAATCTAATTATGATAAAAACTCTCAGAAAAATAGAAATAGTGGGGAACTTTCTCATCTTTATTAAGAGCATCTATGAGATGCATCCAGCTAACATTGTACTTAATGGTAAAAGATTGGCTGCTTTCTTCCTAAGATTAGGAACAAGCCTCTCTCTTTTTCAGCATAATGCTGGAATTTCTAGCCAGTGCATTAAAAGAAATAAAAGAAAAGGCACACAATCAAGAAAAAGAAAGAAAGAAAGAAAGAAAGAAAGAAAGAAAGAAAGAAAACTACTATTTGCAGATGACATAATTGTCCACATAGAGAATTCCAAGGTATCCACAAAAGACCTCTTAAAACTAGTAAGTGACTTCAAAGGCCATAGATAAAAAATCAACATATAACAATCAATTGTATCTGCATATACTAACAATGAACATGTGGACACTAAAATTAAAAGTATGATACCATTTTTAATTGCTAATAAAAATGAGACATTTAGATATAAATCTACCAAAACATATACAGGACTCAAATGCTGAAAATTATACAACACTGATGAAAGAAATCGAAGATCTAAATAATAGACCATGTTCATGGAGTGGAAGACTCAACATAGTAAAGATGTCAATTATACTCAAATTGATATAAAGATTTAATGTAATTCCTACCAATATCTGAGCAAGATTTTTGTAGATATAGATAATATTACTCTTAAATTTATATGAAAAGGCAAAGGAACTAAAATACCTCAAAGAATTTGAAAAGAAGAAAAAAGTGGGAGGAGTCAATCGACTTAATTTTAAAACATTATTTAGGTACAGTAATTAAGACTATGTTGTGTTGGTGGAGGAATAGACACATAGATTAATGGAAAAGAACAGAAAACTCAGAAGTAGATCCTTACAAATATGCCAACTTATTTTTGACAAACATGTGAAAGTAATGCAATGGAAGAAGACCTTTCAATATCAGTAGTGGAGCAAATGAATACCAACAGGTTAAAAAAATAAAGAACTTCAACCTAAGTCTGACAGCTTAATAAAAATTAATTCACAATGAATCTTGAAATTTAATATATAACATAAAGCCTTCAATCTTTAAGGAAATAATATTGGAGAACATCTTTGAGATTTGGAACTAAAGAAAGAGTTTGTAGATTGACACCAAAGCACAATCCACAAAAGGAAAAAAATGATAAACTGGACTTCACTAAAACTAAAAATTTGTGTTCTATAAAACATCTTGTTAAGAGAATGAAAAGGTAAGCAAAATATGGCAGAAAATATTTGCAAACCATGTCCAAAAAATACTAGAATTTGGAATACATTAAAAACTGAAAACTCGGGGCGCCGGGGTGGCGCAGTGGTTAAGCGTCCGACTTCAGCCAGGTCACGATCTCGCGGTCCGTGAGTTCGAGCCCCGCGTCAGGCTCTGGGCTGATGGCTCGGAGCCTGGAGCCTGTTTCCGATTCTGTGTCTCCCTCTCTCTCTGCCCCTCCCCTGTTCATGCTCTGTCTCTCTCTGTCCCAAAAAAATAAAATAAACGTTGAAAAAAAAAATTAAAAAAGAAGAGGTGGAGATGGGAAGAAAGTGGATGTGGCCATAAAAGGGCATCCTGATTCGGGGCCTTAAGATTAAAGGGCCATCAGAGGGGCGCCCAGGTGGCTCAGTAGGTTAAGGATCCAACTTTGGCTCAGGTCATGATCTCACGGTCCGTGAGTTCGAGCCCCGCGTCAGGCTCTGGGCTGATGGCTCGGAGCCTGGAGCCTGTTTCCGATTCTGTGTCTCCCTCTCTCTCTGCCCCTCCCCCGTTCATGCTCTGTCTCTTTCTGTCCCAAAAATAAATAAAAAACGTTGAAAAAAAAAAAACTGAAAACTCAACAGTAAAATAAAAATAATCTAAGTACAAAACAAACAACTCACATGAAGAGACATTTCACCAAAGAGTATTACAAATAGAAAATTAGCACATGATAAGGTGTTCAAAATTAAAACCACATTGAAATATTACTACACACTCATCAAAATGGATGTCACAAATAATGACAATACTGAATGCTAGAAAGAATATGGAGAACTGAAGAAACATTGCTGGAGTGAATGTAAAATGGATTAGTCATTCCAGGAAACAGTTTGGCAGTTTTGTAAAAAAAAAAAAAAAAAAACAGAAAAAAGAAAAGAAACATGTAGCTACCATATGACCTAGCAACTACAATCCTGGATGTATTTCAAAAAAAAAAAAAAAAAAGACTTACACTCATGCAAAAACCTATACGTGAATGTTTATAGCAATTTTATTCCTAATAGCCCCAAACTGCAAATAATCCAGATGTACTCAACAACTGAATGGCTGTAGTTTATCTACAGCCATGGAAGACTACTTAGCAAAAAGGAATGGACTATGGATACCCACAACAACCTGAATGAATCTCCAGAGCATTATGCTCAATGAAAAAAGTCGATTTCAGTTAAAGACTGTGTGATTCCATTTATATAACATTCTTCAAATGACAGACCTACAGACATCAACAGATTAGGGGTGACCCAGTTAAAGAGAGAGTGAAAAGGAAATGGATGTGGCTAAAAAAAAGGCAACATGTGGAATCCTGTGGCGATGAAATTGTTCTGTACCTTGACTGCATCAATGTCAATATCCTGGTTGTTTTGTATTATAGTTTTCCAAGTGTTACCATTGGGGGAAACTGCGTAAGGGATACACAGGATATCCCTACACTATTTCTTAAAACTGCAGGTGAATCTGCACTTAACCTCAAAAGTTTATTTAAGAAAACAAACTAGAGGCGTCTGGGTGGCTCAGTCTGTTAGGCATCTGAATCTTGATTTCAGCTCAAGTCCTGAACTAATGGTTAATGAGTTCAAGCCCCAAGTCAGGGACAGTGTGGAGCCTGCTTGGGATTCTCTCTCTCTCTCTCTCTCTCTCTTTCTCTCTCTCTCTCTCATTCTCTCTCTGTATATACAATTTTATCCAAGCACTAATAAATATTCACCACCTCAATTCAAGGCCACTATCCTGAAATGTCTTTGAGTACATGCAGTTATGAGGTGCTAGAAAATGTGTATTTATTTTAATTGCGGGCAATTATTTAGAGATCTCCATTCTCAATTTTTTTTGAGCCAGTATTCCATCCATTAGGTTAGATAATTGGCCAAGTCATGATATCAAATGAATATAAAGTAGTTCAGGTATAATCTTGTGTTAAATATACATATATGGATCTCCTTCAGCAAATGTCACTGTGTACACAAGTGTATGAACACATAATTTGCACTTTCATTTGATATATAAAACTGTCATCATTACAATTCTCCATACCTTTTAAAATAAAAAGACATATTTTGCAGCTATAAAACCATATAAATTCTGGAACTAAATTTATCAATCAATTTTGGTACTGGTAGGAAAAAGTAGAAAGAACTACAAGTGGTCCAGCAGTATCATTTCCCAAAAATTACCTTTTTAATTTTGTGAGGAGCAATGATAAGTGATACACTGAAGGGCACTTTGTTTCAAATTTTAATTTTACTCAGAAAGCAGAATGCATGGGGATTTAATTCTGGCAAATAACATGGAGAAACAAATGGATGTTTCAAATTGTGTGAAAAGCAATATAGAAGAGAAATCACAATTGGGAATTCTCAAAATAAAAAAATCAGGATTTTAAGAGAAGTATGAAGCAAATAGTTAAAAACCTTGGTGCCATTGCCAGAAAAAGGAAAGAAAGACGAAAGATAAACTATCTTTAAGAAACATGTCAGGGGGCACCTGGGTGGCTCAGTAGGTTGAGCAACTGACTCTTGATTTCGACTCAGGTCATGATCTCATGATTCATGAGTTCGAGCTCTGAGTTGGGCTTCACATGGACAGTGCAGAGCCTGCTTGGGATTCTCTCTCTTCCTCTCTCATGTCCTCTCTCTGTCCCTCCCCTGCTCACAAGCATGCTCACATGTATGCTCTCTCTCTCAAAAATAAACAAATAAACTTAAAAATTGTTTTAATTTCTCAAAAAAGAAACACTTCAGGAACTTTAACATTTATCAATTCTGAAAACAAGAAAAAAAATCACATTTAAAAGAAAAAAAAGAGGTAACAGTTAAATATATATCTTCCTTAAATCTTGTTTTATTTAACCTTTTGAAAATTAAAAAATAAATAAGTAATAAATAATATTAAAAGTTATAAGTAGTAATATGTTGTAGATACAAATATTTCCATGAGAAGTTGTATATATAATCTTATGCAAGTATTTCCATTAAAAGTCTCTTGTTCAAGAAAACAGAGTTAACTGCATCATGTGCTCATAAAGCACACCACTTATTTTTAGAAAAAGTATTGTCCATTGACAAGCACTATCATAAGGCATTTCATAATCATCAGTTAATTAGAAGTATGTAATGACCACCTAAATTAGATACATAGTTTCGGTGGGAATTAATCAGTTTAGAGCCATCACACTTTTCCAATTGAAATATTAGATGAATTCTTAGCATGTGTCTCAAAGTTGCGTCTGATACAGTCCTATCTGTATTCATATTTATGTTTTGCTTTTTCCTCCTCTCTCATGAAAGGTAATGGAGAAAGCAACATATCCTATTTCTATCATATTCTCTCTTTCCTTTGCATTATCATTTTCCTCCTAAATACAAATGTATACAGCTTTTCCTTCTAAATTGTGCATTTCATTTATGACATTACTTTTCTATCCTCTGGCAGAATCCTGCAAATAAAGGGTAATGATGGTATTTATAGACATCCAGGTTAAAATGGAACCATGCCTGAAACATTTCTGCTCAACTTCCCATTAAAATACCCATGAAGATATCAAAAAAGACAAAAACTGGCAACTGCATCAGACACTAGCTATAAGAGAAAATGATGTGTCAAAGTCCAGGTGGAATGCACACTAATTGCATGTTGATTAAGATGACTTTATCAACACAGTCCTGGACTGTAGACCATCACGTACTCTAGCCTCTGAATCAAGCAGAACAATTCACTTTGAAGAGATTGGAGGAAACCATTTTGACATGTCTCCATAGCTGAATCAGAGTTCAGAGTTTGGATCCAAACTCAATCCAAGAGACTTGCATTAGAAGAATGCCAACTAGCCATTGTAAATTCCACCAACTTGGAACTTGAGGTTTAAATCTGGGAGGGAAAAATTCTAGCCCAAGTTTATAGAAAAGGAATTTATTATTCTCTGTTGGAAACTTCAGGAATAAATAAATCTCTTCCCTTTCAATATGTATAAACACAAAAGAAAAATTATCCACTTTGTAGGGGCTTAAGTCAAAGGAATCATTTCTCTGAAGGTTAAGAGAATCATATTTCTGATTCTTATTTTCTTTTTAAAAAGAAGAAAATTTTAGAAGACATCTTATTAATGTCCTCCGTAAACTACAGAAGAATATGAACCATGCAAAAAAAAAAAAAAACCAAGAAACCATAAATGAAAAAAAAACAAAAAAACATGTCATGAAAAAGAGAGTTTAAGTGAGTTGGCTGAAGTATAAATGAAGATTTTAAGATATAATAGCAGTAAGAGACTTAGGATACATAAAAATATGATACATAGGTTTTAATTCATAAAGTTTTTTAGATAACTGGGAAAATTTGATGATGTATTAAGTATTGGATAATATTAAGAAATAATGTAATGCGTGCATTATGAATGTGTAATACACTTTTCATATTCTTAAGAAATGTAACAAAGTACAAAGAGATAAAATGACAGAATGCCTGGGATTTGTTTTCAAATACTTAAGCAAAGAAATGAAAATCAGAGAGTGGGCACCTGACGTGAATACAGTGAACTCTAAATTTTTGCTGACGAGTGGCGGGTCATGCAGAGGCAGATGCTGAGGTAGAGTTGGGAGATGTAATCCATGTGAAAGATAAAGGGAGCTGAAGCAAGATTAGTCAGGGAAAGCCTGTGGATGGGCCATGATACACATCTGACAGCGAGGAGAACATAGGCAGAAGGAGGCAGAATTGGGGAGGGGAGTCTCAGAATGTGATGCCCATCTGACAGTGTTGGCCAACCCAGTGGGTGAGCTCATTCAGGAGGCCCACACTGGGTAGAAATGGCAGACCCTCATATCCCTGTTGTGGTCACTCACTGGCTGGACACTACCCTGGAGAAGAGGGATCTGGCCATGGATGCTATTGCAAACCCCAAAAGTGCTACATCTGGAGATTTCGGCCAGCTGCTTACAGCTGAAGCCCAAGTCCCCTCTTGGTGAGAAATCCAGGCAGCTCACCTCCCCTGGCTACGTCACTGGTACACAAGCCGCTACACATTATTGTGCTATTCTTTTTTGTTAATATTTTGGAAATTTTATTTAAAATGTTCAAAAGCGGGAGTGCCTGGGTGGCTCAGAGTGTTGAGTGTCCAACTTCAGCTCAGGTCATGATCTCTCAGTGTGTGAGTTCAAGCCTCACATAGGGCTTGGTGCTGACAGCTCGGAGACTGGAGCCTGCTTTAGATTCTGTGTCCCTCTCTCTCTGCCCCTCACCCGCTCACCCTCTGTGTGTGTGTGTGTATGTGTGTGTGTGTGTGTGTCTCCAAAATAAACATTTTTTTAGTGTTCAAAAGAAATAGCAGGATTAAAATACACTTTGGAGGAAAGAAAGTGTACAATTGATGCTGCAGAAAAATGAAATCTATGATAGAAGACAAATAGGGGAGACTCACCCAGAATATAGAAGAAAACAAGGGAATAAAAAGGAACGTCTGAGAGAGAAGTCAATTGCATTAAAGGACAGAAAACCACCAGAGAAAGGATATCAACACTCGGCACAGAGATGATCATCAGAGATATTTATAGACTGCATATTTTATTGGGAGAACTCACAAGCCAAAGAGCAATCTGAGCCCCCCAAAAAATGAATGAAAAAAAGCACACTCAGAATGTAGGGAAACTTGCCTTTTGATGTTGGTTTTACAAAGATACAGCACATGCATTCCTTTAAAAGTATCTTCCATTTCTTACAATTTGCTGTGGAGTAAATTTAGTCCAATCTGGCGAAAAACCGAATCTGATTCACCAAGTTGAACAGTCTTTTAAGTTTAATTCAGTTACTTTGGAACAGATTCTTTTCAGATTCTTCCCCTGCCCACCCCTCCACCTGCTACCTCAACAGGGACTTCCTCTATTCCCAAGGCTGAGAAGGGCTTTTGGAATCCACTTGGTTTCCTTCCTGTCATTCCTTCAAGCCCTGGAGTGATAGCCTTTGCTTGGTCATTTTTTCCCTCTTGGTACCATGGCTGAAGTTTGGGGCCAAAGAATGCACAGGCCCCTTGGTTCTCTCTGGCTGCCTATGCCTCACCTAAGCAAGAGACTCTCCGAAATTCCCCAGCCTGCTGCTAGGGCCAGTCCTTTCTGCAGGTCCCGTCACCCATTGCCACAGCAGACCCCAAGGCCTCAGCTCAGTTACACCGTCCCCCTCAACCTGGCCCCAAGGACTTGTGGGGACCCTAGTTTCCATTCACACTGTGCAAAGCTCTAGCCTGCCTAACCTGTGCTGCTGACTTCTCTGTGATGCTGAAGTGCCTACTTTGGACTGATGGCCTGTGAGGCAGCATCTTGCCAGCGTCCCCAGGAATGCCCCTGTCTTTTGCATGCTCCTCACTCAGTACAGCACACCCCCTGGGATAGTCCCCTATGTGTCTCTCTCCTCGCTGCCTTACTTCCCTGTCCTTGAACAAGGAGAAATCCTGACAGCACCATGTTGGACAATTTACAAAAGAACCAAAATAAGGCTCTCTTCAGATATCTTCTTCTCAACACAAATAGAAGCAAACTTGATTAAAACAAAATTAGATATTAAGCCAAGCCATCACATGTGCAAATTACAACGTGGCCATGTTCAGTTAAGGAAGGACTGAGAAAATGAACCCCCCTCAGACAACCAGAAGAAGATACATATACCTGCACATCCAAAAGAGGTCTAGCAATCACAATGGCCAAGTCGATTATGTAAGAGGAGAATAAATAAAATGTACACCGTAAATTATAAATAGCTATTGTAAATATATAACACAATGAAATACAAACTTTAGTCTCTCTTCAAAATAAGATCTGTATAATAAGGTGATGAAACTCTGTATAATCTGTATAATAAGGTGATGAAACTCTAATCCCAGAAAAGATTTTAAGTTTGTGAAGGGTTAATGGGGAGAGGAGCCAAACTGCCTGATAAGCTATGAGGAAAGTTTTTATTTCTGTGAAAAGAAATTCAGGCAACTTTTACATTCCCAAGAAAGAAATCAAATTAAGAAGCAAGTGGTTAAGGGTAACTGGATCAGTGCACAGGAATATTTTAGATGTATTTAGATATATTCACAGGGCAGCTTGCACAAGCCTATTCACTAGTGTAAATTGGTGTTGATTGGGTGGACAGCTTTCACACTGATTTTGGTGGCTGTGACCGCAAAACAGTCTTCTCCTAAGTTTGCGGGAACTATTCTCTTTTGGTTTCCCTCTTGGTCTTCATTTGAGCAAAACTGCATGACAGATTATCAGTGACTGGTCAGGTCTTCACTACAGGTGAAGAATTCTTAAAAATAAAGTTTTGTTGATAGATATCTGGTTTTTGGTTTGAGAGTTGGTCAGGGTGATTTTATTTTGCTTTTGCTTGAATCATTTGTAGAATCACCTGTCAGGACAACGCCTAGAAGCATTTAAGATTCTATGTAACAGGCGTTGAACTGAGTGAGACAAATAAATAGAAGTTTTATATTTAAAAAGGCGGGGGAGATCAATCCCAATAACTACCTTTGCCTATATGAAATATCCAGATTGTCTTTTCTTCAGCTTAGCTACACTTTTTTTTTCTTATGAGTAGTGTTAATTCAGGGAGCAACGGCATGATTCTTCCCTGGTTGACCAAAAGAAAATCTATGACTATTTTGTAACCCATGACTACTTTAGTTAAGGAATTTAAACTGCTCTGTTTTATCCTCAGGCTGTACTATTTACTGTCATCCAATATGAGGGAACCAGTTTTTGATGGTCACCTCAAATTGTTTGATTTTTAAGGATGGAGTCACTATTAACAGGAGTCTTTCAAAAAAAAAAAAGGAGGAGGTGGGGGAGGTTTTCCTTTCTCTTTTGGTTTCCGTAAAGAGATACAGTCCACCAATGGTGTTGTCTAGTCACACCTCTTGAATGACTTGCCCCAAAGGGTTGACAAAGTGTGGCCCGCAGGTCAAATCCAGACCACAAGCCAAGACTGGTTTTTACATTTTTAAAAGAGTATTAAAAAGAAGAATACATGACAGAAACTGCATGTAACTCAGAATGCTTAAAATACTTACTGTTCTATCCCTTTACAGAAAATAGTTGCCAACTCCTGCCCAACAAGAGCCATGTTAATGCAAAGACATTTTACCTAAAGCGTACACTTAGGCGAGTCATTGTTATCAGTAAGGGGAATATGGTGGACTAAGTCAGAAGTGCAGTAACTTTAAACTGGTAAAGTAGTATAACAGGTGCGCCTGTGTGGCTCAATGAGTTGGAGCCCCATGTTGGACTCTGAGCTGACAGCTCAGAGCCTGGAGCCCGCTTCGGCTTCTGCATCTCCCTCTCTCTCTCTCTCTCTGCCCCTCCCCAACTCATGCACTGTCTCTCTCTCTCTCTCTCTCTCAAAAATACATAAACATTTAAAAAATTTTAAAAGAAGAAGTAGAATAAAAATAATAGTAAACAAGAGTATACATGATTAAGTGTAACATGTAGAAGAGTCTTGTTCCAATGGTCTTGGGCAGAAGTTTCCTACTTCACGTGATCATCAGCTTGTTCTGAGGTTCTTGGGTCAGCCATCAACCACTGAAGATGATCTACTTCTGGAGAACTTCTGTTTAGGCTCTGTGATGGTTGTAACTTCCCATAGCTGCTAAATTCCTTGCATTTCCCGGAAGATTGAGAGTAGCAGAGACAGATTTCTGAGTAAGGAGCAAAGCCTTGAATCATTTAGATACATGAATAGCTATAACTATTTCATGTTTTATGTTAGATGTGTCCCATCGGAATGGATCAGTAAAACGGAACTTCTAAGTAGGAAATACAAAAGCCAATAGCATTTTAGCCATGGTTTTCAATAGAAAAATGCTTGGATTCATTCAGAAGAAACAAACAAACAAACAAACCAAAACCAAGTCTACTATTATTAGTACATATTCAGAACCCATAGAGGAGAGCAACTGTATGAAGTCTATTTGGAAGTATGTAAAGAGTGCTTTAGGCATGGAACCAGTCCATGCTCTACCTCCATAGCTTTTCCAGATTAATTTAGCAACTTATATAAAAAACTATGTCCCCTGCTACCCTGAAAAGTGATCCCAGTGTTTAATATTGTAGCAAATTTGTCCTCACATGATGTTGTGTTTCATGAAAGATTTTTTGCAAGTGTATGTTTGAGATTTTATTTGAGGCTTCTGGTGGCTATTCAAGTTTTGCAAAATCTTATTCTTATAAATAATACAACCTGATCATTTCTAAAGTGTCCTTTCAGAATTTAGCAGGCCATATTCTATGTGTGTCTGATGGAATAATCCTTGAATTTCCCCAGGAACTCATTATTTTTGTTGTTTGAAATGAAGCCCTTGTAAAGAGACTTCATTCAAAACAGTTTGTTTGGCTTATGGTTATTAAAGTATTTATAAACTATTTCTAAAGTATTTAAATGGTATTTACAAGTATTTTATGAGATCTACTCTCTCTTTACTTTCTCTCTTTACTTTAAAAACAGCTTTATTTTTTATTCACAAAAATTCATTCATTTTAAGTATACAATTCAATGGCTTTAAGTACATGTATTGAGTTTGCAACTATTACCACAATCTAGTTTGGGAACACTTCTGATAAGTCACTTTTGACAGCAAACATTTTAGGTAGCATCATGACATCTATTAATTATTCATTAATAGATATGTTGTTATTGAAAAGTACCTAAAGAAATTTTTAAGAACTATTTTTTCTGAAGAATTTTAAAATAAGGGGATTATTTTAAAATACACCAGCTATTAGTTTTATATTTACTACTTTATTTTAGTAGTTTCATATGCCATAAAGAAGGCCAGATAGGTCAGACATTTGAACAACTTGGCTTCTGGTAAGGACTTAGATTTTGCAAGAGAAACTGGACTACTTCTTAAAATGAAGCCTAATATTTCTTTCTTTTATTGTAAATAAAAGAACCATCAAATCACCATTTGGTGTTGGAGTGCCCAAAAATTCTGTTCTAGACATGAATACTCCCCGAATTAAAGAAATACAATGGATTCTTCTCCATTGAGTAAGGGGTTTCGGGGTTTCTAGATTAAAAGTGTTAACACCAGCAGATGGTAACAATAATTCATAGTTACTCAACTACTATGAAGATGTTGGATAGTTTCTAATCGCAATAAGGATTTCCTATCTTTGGTTATAGTAGATTTAAAGGTCTAGTCTAAATTCTACAGGTGCTTTCATTAGTTTAGTTGATGCCTGTATTTGTCCTGAGGCAGGGGCTCTGAGCACTGGCTAAGGAATTAAGGATAGATTTCATAGTTGTGGATTCTTTGATGTGTACCATGTTATTAAGTCAATTACTCTGGAGCATGGCTTAACCTTTTCGTGTTGTACAGAAAGAAAGGCTTATATAAGTCAGGAAGAATCCATTTGGATTCTTAAAAATTCCGATGCAATTAACCTGTCATTGTCCTATGGTGTCTTTTGCCCATAGGAATTCTGAGACCATAACTATTTTTTGGTAATTTCTTGAATCACATATAGTTAAAGTATATTAATGTTCATATTCTATAGTCATATCATGTATACAAACTTCAGAACATTTGGTCTGGAAGCAGATTCCACCATTTAAATGTGTAAGTGTTGTTTTGCAAAGAATAAGTAAAGTGTTCCTTTGATAATTTCAAATGTCTGTCTCAGGTTAGGTCATAGAATTGTTAGAGATTTTAACTACTGGATTGATTCAAACCAACTAAGATAAATTAAAGTTTATTTTCCCATAAGTCTTCTGCAATTTACTACTCAAATTTGTCTTTTATTATCTTTTCCACCATCTGGCACAAGCAGTCATTTTCACTTCAAGAGAACATTTTTCTCTTAAAAAAATATTTTTGCTTATTACACATCAATTTGTTTCTCTTTTTTCAGACAACTTTAAGACTTTACTTTGAGGGCTCTGATGTTCTATAGCAATGAAATTGATGGTAGATATTGTGAAACCCATCTAAAAAAGAAAGTGGTATTAATGCATAGGTAAATACAATACCTCTTAGGAGTTTAAGAGAAAGATGGAAATATTTGTAATGTACCACAAGGAGTGGCATCAATGATTAGATTCAGATAGTATCCTTTTATTTATTAGCCAATATCAAGCATTGGTTTCTGCAATGGCCCTTCTGCTTATAATATCTGCGTGTATTCTCTTCTATAGGTTCTAAAGTTTTAGGAAACAGGAAGCAACCATTTGGGTTGTTTTACCTAGAGAGCTGTTAGCTGTATTGATTTATAGCCTGCTTATTTTTAAGGCTATCTAGAAATGCCTACCCACCTTTTGGATATATTTTAAGTTGGCAATTTCAGACTTTAATTTACTTTTTTCTTATTAAATCCCCTGATTCAGATTTGAAAGCATTTACCAAAATAGAGGAAAAGGCTATTTTTATTCAGGACTTGGGTCTATCCCAGAATACAGCATGAAAGTTTTCTTAAATCTATTATTTATCTTTATTTGATTCAATGTTTGAATCTTAGTTTGATCTTTTATTAAAAGAAAGACTTAGGGAATTTCCTACTTTTATTTTTAAAATTTTACACACTGGTGTTCTTTAAGTCTTCTCTTTTCTACTCTGTTTCTCTTAAATATTTTACCAACTGAGGAGTTAAAAATTAACTGGTTAGTTAGTATAGATCTTCAGTTCAGAAAAACAAGTAGCTAGCAAAGTCCTGAATTCTATAGGAAACTTCGCCTATGCTTTTGAGGTTTAGGAAACACCTTAATTATAGCTATTAACTCCGGAAAAGGTTTTAATTCAGCTTCTATAGATCTACATTCATTTTGTCAATCAATTTCACAATGTGAGTATTCTTTCCTTAGGAAACCCTGAAGAAAATATATCTCAAATAGAACATTAGGTAGAGCTGATAGAAAAAGAGAGGGATGCAAGGATGCAAGAAGGTTTCAAAGTGTTTGAGAAAAACTATACTGGAGTCAGGATTTTGTTCAGAAGGTTTACTGTATCTATTGAAAAGCTAACTATTGACTACTTAGTGTTCAGAAATCCTCTTAAACATTAATTTACTGATTTTTGACATTGCTATTTGAAGTCACTTCTTTTACATTAAAAAATTAAGTGCAACAGTTGGGTTTATAATACCCCTGTATGTGGAAAGTAGAAGTTCTTCTAGGGGAAGTTTGAGACTTTAGCATAAATAGATCCAACTAGCATAAATAGGACCAACTAGAAAGAGGAGCCATGATAGCTGGTCAACAATATGTACTTATTCATGATAATTCAGGTCCACAGACCAAGCAGAGGTGAGGAAGGGGCTATAGGATTAATAAAGGATTACAAATTAAAGAAAATTACCATCTTTCAAAAATTCACAAGACAAGGAGTACATGCATTACAGGTTTGTAGAAGAGCTGCATAGCTTGGACATTCTTTTCTGCAAATGTGTTGCCAGTTTAGTGAACCTCTAAACACAGGATCTACTTGGATTGGATTGGAGATTTATCAGACAGATGTCTCAATCCACTCTCTTACACATATGAAAACAAGACATTGCACAAAAAAAACAAACCCCTTGAGGGGCCCCTGGGTGGCTCAGTAGGTTAAGCATCTGACTTCAGCTCAGGTTATGATCTCACGGCTGGTGAGTTCGAGCCCTGCTGTCCGGCTCTGTGCTGACAGCTCAGAGCCTGTAGCCTGCTTTCGATTCTGTGTCTCCTTCTCTCTTTCTGCCCCTCCCCCAGCTCACACTCTGTCTCTCTCAAAAATAAATAAACATTAAAAAAATTAAAAGAAAAAAAAACAAACCCTTTGAAAGAAACTTTGCATATATATATATATATATATATGTAAAAGCAAAGAAGCAACAGAAGAACAGCAGGGAAATGGAAAATAGATTTTTGAAACGGTATAACTCCACAATAAAAAGTCTAGTTACTTTGTTCCCAATGGTGCTCTTCAAATCAAAGAATTACTGAATAAAGAAAAAACTGAGACCCAATTACCTAACACAAAGAACTAAGTCTAATGGCCATATCCAAAGATCTATCTGGCTACAAGTCCTAGGATAACACAACTAATTCATCAGGAAGAGCTCAGTGAAACTAGTCAGAATTCAGATCATTGATGGATTCACATCCCTGGCAGCAGCTATGAAGGATGAGTGGAGTTTGGGCACAAGGGCCCCAGTAAGGTTTGCATAGAATGCTGCCATGCAGGGCTCTTCAAAATTATGTCAGTGCACTTTCTGAATTGTTAAAGAATGAGACCATCATTTAACTCCTAAAATAAACAAAGCTGAATTTATTGCTTACTGTAGTAAGGAAGAACAATGTTGGTCTGCACATTCTCTCTGAGCAGAATGCTAATCTTACTTGGGCTTTGGAGAAGCACAGAATTTAGGGACTGGTGGACTTTCAGAGGCATAAGTGGGTTGGAATTATCAGTAGAAGTGTGGTTACTCATGCATGGCAGTGGTTGGCTGATTAGCACTCAGTGGTTTGTTTTGTAGGCTAAGACTATCTCTAACTAAATCACAGAAGCAAGACATTGATACTGAATTGACTTGCAAAAGCATGTTCACTGAATTGAGTTATCACTGATTAATTGAATAGACTTAAAATACATTCTCATGGCTACTTATTAGCATGGCCACAGAGCAATCAGCTTTTTTTTCTAAGTTTTGGGGAACTTTTAAATCCTTGTTTTGAGGGAAGATTATACTGAGCATGATTCCTGGCTCTGTCATGTAACTTGCTCTGTATTTTGGAAGGTGACTAGATCACTCTAAACCCCCAAGAAAAATGAAATAATGAATTCTACCTTGTGTGATTAGAAAGCAGCATATTAAAGCACCTTATATTTAGTTCATATTCAAGAAATAATGAATTTTATTTTGTAATCTAAAATAGACAAAAATAAAAACATGTAATACTAGACAGAGCTTATTATGTGCTAGTCACTTTTTCCAAGGTTTTTACATATTTTACTCATTTGAACTATAAGCCACTCTTTGGTATAGGTACTATTATATCATTTTCCATATGAGAAAATAGAGGCACAGTGACAGTAAGTAAAATGCTTTGTCACACAGTCAGTAGGTGGTGGCTGTGAGATTCAAACCTAGGCAATCTGGCTGCAGAAATTTTTGTGCACAACCACTAACCAAACTTTCAATGTAATGCACAATGAATAAACATATGATAAATATATAGATTTTTATTAAAAAAATATACATACATATAGGGGTGCCTAGGTGGCTCAGTAGGTTAAGCGTCTGACTTCAGGTCATAATCTCACGGTTTGTGAGTTCAAGCCCCACATTAGGCTCTGTGCTGACAGCTCAGAGCCTGGAGCCTGCTTCAGATTCTGTGTCTCATTCTCTCTCTGCCCCTCCCCCACTTGTTCTCTGTCTTTCTCTGTCTCTCAAATATAAGTAAATGTAAATATATATAATATGATAACATAGGTAAATTTGGCTATTGTTGAAAGCGCTGCTATAAACAGTGGGGTGCATGTGCCCCTATGAATCAGTACTCCTGTATCCTTTGGATAAATTCCTAATAGAATTGTTGAGTCATGGGGTAGTTCTATTTTTAATTTTTTGAAGAATCTCCACACTGTGTTCCAGAGTGGCTACACCAGTTGGCATTCCCACCAGAAGTGCAAGAGGCTTCCCACTTCTCTACATTGTCACCAACATCTGTTGTTTCCTGAGTTGTTAATTGGAGCCATTCTGACTGGTGTGAGGTGATATCTCAATGTGGTTCTGATTTCTATTTCCCTGATGATGAGTATCTTTTCATGTGTCTGTTGGCCATCTGGATGTCTTCTTTGGAAAAGTGTCCATTCATATCTTCTGCCCATTTTTTCACTGTATTATTTGTTTTTCAGGTGTTGAGTTTGGTAAGTTCTTTATAGATTTTGGATACTAACCCTTTATCTGATATGTCATTTGCAAATATCTTCTCCCATTCCATCAGTTGCCTTTTAGTTTTGTTGATTGTTTCCTTTGCAGTGCAGAAGCTTTTTATCTTGATGAGGTCCCAATAGTTCTCTTGCCTCTGGAGACATATCTAGCAAGAAGCTGCTGTGGCTGAGGATAAAGAGGTTGTTGACTGTTTTCTTCTCTAGGGTTTTGTTGGTTTCCTGTCTCACATTTAGGTCTTTCATCCACTTTGAGTTTATTTTTGTGTATAGTATAAGAAAGTGGCTTAGTTTCATTCTTCTGCATGTTGCTATCCAGGTCTCCCAGCACCATTTGCTAAAGAGACTGTCTTTTTTTCCATTGGATACTATTTCCTGCTTTGTCAAAGATTACTTGGCCATGCATTTGTGGGTATAGTTCTGAGTTCTCTATTCTATTCCAATGGTCTAGGTGTCTGTTTTTGTGCCAATACCATATTGTCTTGATGGTTACAGTTTTGCAGTACATGCTAAAGTCCAGGATTGTGATGCCTCCGGATCACAATGCTATGAAACTTGAAATCAACCACAAGGAAAAATTTGGAAAGCCTCCAAATGCATGGAGGTTAAAGAATACCCTACTAAAGAATGAATGAGTCAACAAGGCAATTAAAAAAGAAATTAAAAAATATATGAAGCAAATTAAAATGAAAACATGACTGTCCAAACCCTTTGGGATGCAGCAAAGGCAGTCCTAAGAGGAAAATACATTGCAATCCAGGCCTATTTCAAGAAACAGGAAAAACCCCAAATACAAAACCTAACCTTACACCTAGAAGAACTAGAAGCAGAGCAACAAAGAAACCCCAAAGCCAGTAGAAGAAGAGAAATAATTAAGGTTAGAGCAGAAATAAATAATATAAAGTAAAAAAAAAAAAAGGTAGAACAGATCAATGAATCTAAGAGCTGATTTTTTGAAAGATAATACCCCTAGCCAGACTTCTCAAAAAGAGAGAACCCAAATAGATAAAATCACGAATGAAAGAGGAGAGATCACAACCATGGAAAACTTTTAAAAGTAGTGAAAAGCCACTGGGTTATTATCTAGGGCAAGACCGATTTTAGGGAATAGTCTTAACACTTAGGGTCATGTTTCCATGGGGCCACTTGCTAATAAGCAGAATAATATAATAAGTAATATATAATTCAGCACTTATGAATTTACATCTGCTAGTATTTCAGTATCATTTCAATAACATAAAAAAGTGATGAAATGCCACTTATTGTATCATTTCGTTATTTAAGTGGGAAAATACTATAATTTGTCTCAGATGCAGTGTTGGTATAGCCTGAAAGCAAATACATCAGAAGCAGGTGGTCTTTATTTGTTAGCCACATAGGAAGATAAAACATTTTATTAAGTGTAATGCACATTCCAGTCTCATGAGCAAGAAAAGAGTTCTACAAATGTATATATTTAGAGCTTAGGATACAATTTCTGATTTTAAGAACAAATTTTGTGAGAAAGTTTAAAGAAATTATTTGAAATTAAATTGCAAGTTTTTATTGTATAGCTCTGAGTAAATATAGTTATGAATCCAAATAAATAAAATAAGCCCAATTTTACAGTGAAAAGCTATTAATGGGTAGCTTTTTGTCTGTATCAATTTAAACTTTTTTCCCAGCATTCAATTTAAATCTAAAAAATCCCCTATATCCTTTTGATGGACATGCCAAAAGGACATGATGAGCTCCTACCACTGAAGTATAAAACAAACCTAGCTACCTTTAAAAGTAAGAGATCAGATTATCTGAAGTCAGTGACAGTCATGAACCTAATCATAATTCTTAAATGAAGTAGTTCACTGTCCAGAAAATTGCTTCTATAGAAAAAAATATAAGTAGAAAACTAAAGCATGTGATTAAGGAAAAGGAAAAAATAAATAAAAATATCCTCCTTTTCCCCAACTACTTGGGTTTTTTTTTCTTCTTCTCCTGAATTGTTAACAAGATGGAATGTTCAACTCTGTCACTTTAATAAAGTAGAAGGTCGAGTCATTCCACAATTTTATTTAACCTACCAGAGATCAAATAATCCCATTTCCAAAATTTTCCAGTGAAAATTACAATAACTTCTCTTGGCTCTTGTGCCTTTTGAAAAAAGTGAAGTAAATAATGATATAAGATTTTTAAAGAGCTAGCATGTGGAAGAGCTCTTAGAGCAGATTTATCCTGTAAGCCATGCACACCCACCATGGGAGCATCCAGAGACATACTTTCATCATGACTGAGAAAGGGGGGGGACCTTTCTCAGAGGGGGAACCCAAGAATTCTTGAAGAGGTCCATGGTCACTCTCTTCTGTAGGACAGAAATTACATGGGGCCTTCTACTCTAAATGAGAACCCTAAATGCAGTGGAGATAATTGAGGTCCCAGGATGGCAGGGGCCATGTTGTGGCCCTTAATTATGACAGACAAGGTTGGCAGAATAGTCTGACTTGCAGAGACTTACAGTGTTGACTAGTTGATCAAGGTGTTCCCTAAAAAATATAGAGTTGACAGCCTACTAATTTCTAACTTGATCTATATAAACAGAAGAGTTCTGGGTTTAATGCACAAAAGTCTAACTTGAATCACCAAAACAGAGTCATGGCCCCTCAGTCAATTCTCAGACTTAAAACAGTTTACAAACCCAGTTTCAGAGCCAACAAAGTAGAAAAATGTTGCAGTTCCAGAGCAAGGTTCTCCAGGAGGCTGCATATGCTCTAAATCTGTATCCAATACATAGTGCTCTATCTCCCATAGCCAGGATTCATCGGTCTAGGAATCAAGGGGTGGAAATGGGAGTTTCCTCTTATCCATCCCATTGATCCACTAGCAAAATTTGTGCTTCGTGTCACTACAACTTCAGACTCTGGTTATCTAGAGGCCTTATTTCCCCAGGGAAGAGTGCTTCCCCTGGGAGATGCAACAATGATTCTACTAAACTGGGAACTGAGACTGCCACCTGGCTACTTTGGGCTATTCATGCCTTTGAATGAATGGGTCAAGAAGGAGGTTACTGTACTGGTTTGAATGACAATCCTCCTTACCAAGGAGACATTGGGTTGCTACTACACAACAGAGGTAGGGAAGAGTATGTCTAGGAATATAGGAGATCCCTTAGGGTGTGGAAAACTACACCTTAGGGTGGAAAATGACAACAATTCAGGCAGAACTAATAATGACTCAGAGGATACAAGAATGAAGGTCTGAGTCACCTCACCAGGCAAAAAACCATGGCCAGCTGAGGTATTTCCTAAGGGCAAAGGGAATGGGTGATAGAAGGTAGTTGTAAATTCCAGCTACAACTGTATGTTCAGTTGCAGAAATAAGAACTATAATAGTTATAAATATCTCTTCCTTACTTATTATAAATATATTTGTGCATATATATGTATATATACTAAATATTTTTGTTTTCTTCCCTCTCTTATACCCTTATCATCTAACATAAGCTGTATTAATAACAGTTAACTTTATATCACAGTGTTTAAGTTACGGGATATCAAAGAAGAGTAAAATACTTTACATCCTCTTCAGAGTAAAGGGTAACCACATTTTTGGTTTGACAGGTGATAGTTATATTATGTTAGGCAGAAGTATGACTTTTTATTGTCTTTATTTGTAGATTAAGTATGGCTTAAAGAGATGTGAATGGACAGCATGTTGACAAGGGATAAAATGCTTTAAATATCAACTTGGCTCGGTTACACTCCTCAAGTTATCTAATCAAATACCAATCTGGGTGTTGCTATGAAAGTATTTTATAGATGCAACTAAAGTCCATAATCAGGGGCACCTGGGTGGCTCGGTCGTTTAAGGGTCTGACTTCGGCTCAGGTCATGATCTCACAATTCATGAGTTTGAGCCCCGCATTGGGCTCTGTGCTGACAGCTCAGAGCCTGGAGCCTGCTTCAGATTCTGTGTCTCCCTCTCTCTCTGCCCCTCTCCTGCTCACACTCTGTGTGTCTGTCTGTCTCTCTCACACAAATAAACATTAAAAAAAATTTTTTTAAGTCCATAATCAGTTGACTTTAATAAGGAAAGCTACCCTAGAGAATCTGTATAGGCCTGACTCACTCAATTGAAAGGTCTTAAGAGCAGAGTTGAGGCTTCCCTGAAGAAGAAGAAATTCTGCCTATAACAGCAACTATAGCCCATGCCTAAGGATTCCATCCTGCCTTTCTGACAGCCTGCTCTCTGGATTTTAGACTTGTTTAGCCAGACCCCACATTATGTGAGCCAACATTTCACAATAAATCTCTTAATGTATATCTCCTACAGGTCTATTTCTCTGGTTAAACTCTGACTGATACACCTATTGTATTCTCAGTATCAAAGCACTAAGCCTAAGGCCCAACATGTATTAAGGGCAACCTCAAAAGCTACTTTATTTAAATAGCTTTATTTTATATTTAAGTAAAATAGTTTAACAAAAGTCCCTTCAATTATTTTTTCTTTGTAACCCACTACCTAGGTACAGTGCTTGGTGAATTAATGACTATTTAATAAATGTTTACCAAAAAACACAAATAAATGAGGGAATTAATTAATAAATTATGATTACAGCTGCAGGGATTTATAAACAGTACATCACGGCAGAGAATTTTTACGAATCACCGCATTTTGTAGATTTGAAACAATTAAACAGATGCTAGCATTTAGTTAACTGCAATTTCACTTTGTTTCTCTGAAAACGATGCTCTTAAGAACTATAATGAAATGACTTGGGGATAAGGATAATTTACTCCTTAATAAACATCTCTGTGAAAGGGTAGGCTATTACTTTTTTGACTATTACACAACCTCCCTACGACTCTTGATTCACAGGGCAGGAAAGCTCCTGGGAGGTCTTCAGTCCAGCCATTTGCTTCCCAAATGCCTCCCTGATTTCACTCTAATAAATGAGAGAAATCCTGGGGAGAACACACTGCTAAAAATTAGCACAGCCTTTCGGTGGCACATATTTTAATGGTGGTGAAGGATATATGATACAGAATCATTGTTTTACAATAAGAACAAGACAAGCAAAAATAGAAAGATGTAAGGAGAAGAGAAAGGAACATAAGAGGTGCTTTGAACTTTTAAAAGTAGGCTGGGGGATGTTGATGAAGGTACTGTCGATGATTATGTGTCTAAGATAATGAAAAAAAGGAAATAAACGGGGAAAGGAGAAACCAAAGAAGGTAGAAGTTCTAGCAACTTCTTTCTCAGAAAAAAATGCTATCATTAGAATAGCCTTAATGCTATGACCAATATCAAGAGAGAAAATAGATTCATGCAGTACATTTGGGTGGGTAAACAATCAGGGTAGACGTTACTGAATTACATCTACTCGAATCAGGTTTGAGAAATGATAGAAAAACACTTAAAAGATTATCTTGAACTCTGAGGATTGTGAAATCTGCTTCTAAGGGTTACAGACTTGGAGGTTTCTATTTTCAAAGCAACTATAAAATGGTCCCAGTATTCCCATTTGGGTGGGAGAATGGTTGTTCTGGATATCCGCAGTCTAAGTTCTCATTTTTCCATCAAAAAGACCTGGCAGAATGGGGAATTTTTTTAATAGCTACAAATTCTTTTACATTTCAATCATTAAGAGATGGGTGTCTATCACTCTTTCCCTTGAACCTAGGCAGCGATGTGACTGCTTCGACCAATGGAATACCACAAACTGATGTTATGTGATGTTTGAGGTTAGATTGTAAATAACCACACAGTTCCCACCTGACTCCTTTGGGGTGCTTACTCCCCCTCAGGATGTTTCTGCCCAGAACTGGGCTGCTATGCCATGCTTTAAAGAAGCCCAAGCCACATGAAGGGGCCATGTGTAGGTACTCTGGTCAACCATCGCAGCTGAACCCTGCCTGTGAGTGACCCTAGACCAGACTCAAACATGAGATTGAACATTCCTCCAGGTGATTCCTGCCTCCAGCCATTCCTGTCCCCAGAACTGAGGTCTCAGACCTTGTGATTCTATGGAGCAGAAATAAGCCATCCCCTGACCAACAGAATCAGGGAGTGTAGTAAAATGGCTGTTTCATATCAGTAAGTTGAAGGGTAGTTTGCTACCCAACATAGGTAACTGAAATCCAGAAAAACCTCTACTCATTTTGCAGGTGCAAACTTTCTTCTGGGATGGTAACTCTCCCAGTTTGGGGATACTTTACCTTTTTTGAAAAGATAAAACTATTGCCTTAGTACATATTTCCAACCTTAAAAAGATTTAGAAGAAAATAGTTGATGAAATTAAACCAACATATATATGACAATTCTGTTTTAAATTCAGCATTAATACATTCAAAATTGTTAAACATTCTGCATACTGAAATTCTGACAGATTTACCTTTCACTTCTATTTTAAAGTAGGTAATTGAATAATTGGTTTAAAATATGTAATCTTGAAGTAAAAGGTACATAGTTTAAATGTTTCAGGAAATTTAAGTAACTAAATTATAAATTAGACTCTGTTTATGGGAGTTTAATCTCAAACTTTAGTTCATTCTTCACTGAATTTTTTTTTTTAGAGAGAGAAAGTGTGAGCCAGGGAGAGAGGCCCAGGGAAAGAGAGAGAGTCCCAAGCAGGCTCCATAGTCAGCGCAGACCCTGACATGGGGCTTGATTCCATGAACCTGGGATATGGCCTTAGCTGAAATCAAGAGTTGGACCCTCACCTGACTGAGCCACCCAGGTGTCCCTTTTCAATTTTTTGTCTTAATTTATGTAATACAAAAATAATGACTTTTAAGGTGATAGGAAAACATACAACAGGAAGTTGCCTTACAATCCACTACAAGTAGGTCAATGTGATTGCCTCACTTTAAGACTGGGACAGAAAGGCAATGCAGAAAGAAGCTCAAGTTAGAACCCAAAACGTCTCAGCTGGGCTCGGTTTGTGTGGTCAACATAAATAGAGTGACCATATAAATTTGTCATGTAAAGTAGGACAGAATGACAAGGGAATTACTAAAATTTGAACAAGAATAAAAACACAATCTGGGACTTCCTGGCAAACAAGGACTTATATCAGAATCATTCACCTGCAGCCTTCATGAGTGGCACCTCATCTGGGAGAACCACGAAGCTTATGAACTATAAACTTCAGGTCCCTCCATTGCTTGGGTCCTTGTTGTCCATTGAATTTTAATCAGATAAAAAGTATGGGTGACTGCTCTCTGTTTATTATGAAAATCCAAATGTTAAGTTAATAAACACTGAATAGTAATTCAGAGCCTGAGTTGAGCATCAGACTCTTGATTTCAGCTCAAGTCATGATCTCATGGTCTAGGAATCAAGCCTCCACGTCAGGCTCCATGCTAAGCATGGAGCCCGCTTAAGATTCTCTCTTCCTCTGCCCTGCTGCCCTCACTTGCACACAATCTCTATCCAATAAAAAAATACTATAAGATATAATCATTCTAGATAAAATAAATAATTCTAAATAATCTTTATGTGCACAAAAATATATCCTTCTCATGGACATTAAAAATTGATATGAGGAAAGAGCATAAAAAAGTAGAAAAAGAAATAGAATAAAGGACAGAAGCCTAACAATTTTATCTGTAAGACAAACACTTGAGTCAGAGCATCAGGGAAAGACCAGTTTTATGCCACATAGAAGAGGCCATTTGCAGCTTTGGAGAAACACCCTGAATGGCTCACACAGATTTCTTCCAGAAACATGATGACCCCATTCTAATACTGAACAAACATATCTATTAGTAATTCCACACTGTATAAAACCAAAATATTTTAGGCTGCAGTGTAGAGTAATTTCCTCTTATTTATTTATGAGTACAAACTAAAAACATCTGGTTATCAGCCTTTTCTCAATATAAAAACATTTGAGCCATTATTTATTCATTTGTTCATGTAAACTGCAAACTCCGTACCCAAGACAAATATAATATTGGACACATATGTTCTAGTGTTAACATAAATAAGGACAGAGTAATAACAGTTTCTAAAAGAGAGGTTCTGAGAATAGTTCTAACCAGAATTCTTAGGAAAAGTGTTCCAAATGCAGATACATTTCTTGAGAAATGGAGACCAAAATGTGAAGCACAATGGATTAAACAAATCTTTCGTGTGTATTTTACGAATATGATCTCACCCCCTAGACTCTTTCAGTAGAGTTCTTACTTCCTCACCCCATAATCATTTTTATATTTTTCTGGATGAAAAAAATTCATTTTAAGTTGGGGACCCCCGAACTGAATGCTATGGAGCAATCACCAGAGTTTTGAACTTTCACATAAAAATTAAATTAGGAAAACCCTCTGGGAGTAAAGGAAGAAACAGAACAAAGTGACATGCAGACAAACTGCGTTGTCCTTTTTTATTGCTTTTAATTTTATTTAAATCCACGTTAGTTAACATACAGTGTAATAATGGTTTCAGGAGTAGAATCTAGTGATTTCCCACTTCCACATAGCACCCAGTGCTCATCCCAACAATGCCCTCCTTACTGCCCATTGCCCATTTAGCCCATCCTCCCACCTCCCTCCCTTCCAGCAACCCTCAGTTTGTTCTCTGTATTTAAGAGTCTCTTATGGTTTGCCTCCCTCTCTGTTTTTATCTTAGTTTTCCTTCCCTTCCCCTATTCTGAAATTAGAACGAGTTACAAAACAAAATGTTCAATGAGGGGGTAAAAATTGGAACCATAGAAATCTTAAGGTGATACCAAAATTGTAAACACAATTTTAAGATACTATTACTCTTTTTTAAAAAAATTAATGCTGGAAGGTAAAACAGGGAAAAACGTCCCCAAATGCCCAGAGATGAAGAGATAACATGTTAACAACTTTTTCTAAGCTCACTATAGGCACACACAGCATGGAGGTGGATGTTACCTAGATGTGTACTTCCCTTCGCGGCTGCTTACTCACCCTCCCACTCTCAAGGCCATTACAGTGCAGACCTTGGTCCTGTCACTACAGTCCACAGAAATGTTATCTCAGGAAACATTTAATTTTTATTTCTCTGGGGGCACCTGGGTGGCACAGTCAGTTGAGCAAACGACTTTGGCTCAGGTCGTGATCTCACGGTTTAAGAGTTCGAGCCCCCACGTCCAGCTCTTTGCTGACAGCTCAGAGCCTAGAGCCTGCTTCAGATTCTGTCTCCCTCTCTCTCTGGCCCTCCCCTCTCGCACTCTGTCTCTCATCCTCAAAAATAAATAAACATTAAAAAATTTTTAATTGTTATTTCTCTGGACTAAAAGAAGATTTGGCAGTGTATAAGAAGAGATTACATCACACCCCATCCAGCACATGACCTCAGTCAAAGCCCAAATTCCCATGACATTTTTCCATATAGATGTCTTCCAGTCCGGCTATTTTCCAGCCTTCCTTACACTGTGCCAAGTTTTACTGTCACTCGTTTTCTTGCGTATCTATCCCTCACAACTCAGTTGTGAAGGCAATGCAGCCCTGTGTTTGTATCTACCTCCAATTACTATTAGAAAGTGAGCTCCATAATGGAGGACTTGAATATGTTTTGTTTTTGCTGCATCACCAGCACCTAGGAAAATACAAGGCATATAATAGACACTCAACAAGTGATTGTTGAATGAATGCATTATTGAGAAAGTGAATCAATGCCCATGTGCCCCCACACAACTAATTGTGCTTTTTAAATCAGCTACTTGGTCACCCCCCCTCAAACACACACACACACGCACACACACACACACACACAGATCCAGAAAGCAGTAAGATTAAAAACACATTTCTCTCTGGTTCACCTGGCCTGAGAAAAGTATTCACAATCCCTTCTAATCTATTTTGCTGGTTCCTTCCCTCTTGAAGAGAAGACACACCGATTTTCTTCCAGGATTTATATTGACACTGGCAATACCCAAGTCCACTGTATTGCTGGGCTATAGGGATAGTTTCTTATTTTTTCTGTGGAAAACTTTTCTCAGACAGCCAAGTTAGCAGAATTCTCTAATAAAGTTGGTAGTAGGAGGGATGGGAGGTTCTCTCCAAGAAATTTGTAACTGGCAATGATTAGATGTGATAGCACATTATTAGGATTTAACGGTGACCCCCTCCCAAAAGGATGGACTTCCCAGAATGCCTTCTCCTATAGAGTTTCTTCTAGGCAGGAGCACCATCTATAGAGTGCTTGACAGCTTGCTCCAGCCCCTCTCCTCAAGAGGAGACAGAGGATTTGCATGCCTCTTTACTTTTCTCATAGTATGAAAATACCTCTCTGTTTTTTCAAACCTAATTTTTGGAGGGCCAGGATTAGACTCTCCTCATGGTTAATGTCTATCACAAATGTCCATTTCTTCACAATGGTAACAACAAAGTCTACAGGCATTTCTGTTCCACAGAGTCCTTGGAAAGATAACGTTGCTTTGTTAGATTTTACCTGAATCTTGCCTAAATATAACAAGTTAGATTCCAGAAGATGCACTCTCGCAGTAACTTCAAATCATATGTAAAGGTCTTTTCTCCTTTCTATGAGCAGAAGTGCTTCATCAAAGAACATAAGGTAAAAGCTTCAATATATTTCGCAAATTAACTTCTAAATAATTGCATCTGTTTTAAATCCCACCTACATTATATGAGTAAACATTTTTTCCACACCTTTACCTTTGAAAAAAAAATAAAAATGGAAAAGACAAAGGTAACAATAACCATCATGTTTGAATAACATGTCAATTTTTCTTTGTTTTCAAAAGTGTCTGTACTGTTATGTTATTTCAGTAAAATTTGAAATAAATATAGGTATGTGTCTCACTTCAAGAGAACATGCTCCTAAGACACTGAGGTTACCTTCAGAAGAACAGATGGATTAATTCAGAGGAGAGAATAATGATGGTGGTGATGGAGGAGTGAGTTATGAGAAATGATTAAAGATAAAGATTATGTCTGGTGTTGCTAAGTAATGGCTGAGGGGGGACCAATAATTGACTACAAAAATCTGACAGGAGAAATACTGAACAGGCAGTAAGAATTATTTAATCAGGTTTAGGACAGGATAGCTAGAAGTGTAAGGAAGGAAAGAAAATTTTACCCTGAATAGGAGAGAAAACTTTCTGACAGTAAAAATTATTATTTAAGAAAAATATTGCAAGAAAAGTGATGAAAACGCATCCCTAGGGATATTTAAAATAAGGTTGGATGGAAACCAAGAGAGTGTATATGACAGAGAACCACAGGGCTATGACTCGGGGCTAGTTTCCTTCTCTGATTTTATAGCAGCTTTGGGGAAAAAAAATAGGTTAGTCAGTCATGGTGGAGGATTAAAACGTGGCTGAGGCACGTTTACACAGTTCTGTGTAACACTGTGATTACACAGTTCCGGGGTGTCCTGCTTCCATACTAGGCACTAAACTAAGCTGAGCCAATGTCTTTGTCTGGAACGTGACCTGCTGTGTGTGACTGGGAACTCTTACCAGTGCATGGCTACCACATATGTGGTGGGGGCAGGGTGTCAGCAGATTACCCGAGCCAAAATTTGGATGCCAGCAACCAGCTCCTGGATCACAGAATACTACCACTCATAGGGAACTGATCTAACCACTTCCTTTGAAAATAATGAAGAGCTGTACTTACTGGGTATGTGCTATGTAACAAGCACTGTGTTAGATGTTTTACCAATATAATCTCATTGGATTCTCCCAACCACTTTGGAGCATAGCTATTGGCATCCACACTTAAAAGGTGAGGATGTCTCAAGGTCATGTGGCTAGTAAGAGCTGAAATGAGGATTTCAACCTAGATATATGTATTTCTCCAAGCCTGCGCTACTCAATAGACAAGGCTGCTATCTCAATAGACAAAGAAGACAATGGCTCACACAAGACTGGACAGTCCAATTTAGAATTTAGAGCCCAGTCTAGAACTTACAATTCTTGCTCTTGGTCACTGTCCTTTACCAAAATTAGTTCTCATCTCTATCTTCTTCGGTCCCCACTTCACCCTCGTATCCTCTTCTTGTGATAAGGAGCAGAGGAAGAAAGAAAACTATATTTCTGATGTTATAAACTGGGGATTGGTGGAAAGAATGTTCATATGTAAATTTAGCCTTTTGATTCTTTAAGTTATTTTATATGCTTCCAAAATTCATTGTGTTATTCAAGTGGTTAATTTGATATTCTATATTTTTAAATTGTCTGAATCAGAAAAGTAATATAGTCCTTTCATAATAAAGTAAGATTCATGGGATGTATAGGTCAGATATGTACTTTTCAGTCTAATCATCTAAAATAAGTTGAGGGGTGCCTGGGCGGCTCAGTCAGTTAAGCATCCGACTTTGGCTCAGGTCATGATCTCACAATTCATGCGTTCAAGCCCCGTGTCGGTCTCTGTGCTGACAGTTCAAAGCCTGGAGCCTGCTTCAGATTCTGTGTCCCCTTCTTTCTCTGCCCCTCCCCTGCTCGTGCCCTGTCTCTCTCTCTGTCTCACAAAAATAAATAAAATGGTACTCGGCAATCAAAAAGAATGAAATCTTGCCATTTGCAACTACCAGTTCCAGTGGATGGAACTGGGGGTATTATGCTAAGTGAAATTAGTCAGTCAGAGAAAGACAAAAATCATATGACTTCATTCATATGAGGACTTTAAGAGACAAAACAGATGAACATTAGGGAAGGGAAACAAAAATAACATAAAAACAGGGAGGGGGACAAAACAGAAGAGACTTTTAAATATGGAGAAGAAACTGAGGGTTACTGGAGGGGTTGTGGGAGGGGGATGGGCTAAATAGGTAAGGGGCACTAAGGAATCTACTCCTGAAATCATTGCCGCACTATATGCTAACTAATTTGAATGTAAATTTAAAAAAGTAAAAATAAAATGTTAAAAAAATTTTTTTAAATAATAAAATAAGTTGAATAATTAAAATAGGAATAATATGTATCAGTAAGATGCTTCATTCTTATATTTCCTTACTTATATTTATAATATTGCTTAATTATTGTTTGTAAGACAAAGGAAATCTATTAAGGACATAAAATGTGTGACATACTATATAAGCTATGAATTTATTAAGGCCATTATCTACTTTGTTTTAATATTTATCTTAATGCATTGCATTCTTTCTGGTGCATGTTCCTCATTCTAATAAAGTTAACCAGGAACAACCAGGAGCTAACCGCATAGCAGTAAGATTGAAGATTTGTACACCTAGAAACATCTGGGCTAGACTTAACTCACTAGAGATGACTCATCATGTATTATTCAAACTTTTCTTCTTTGTACCATCCTCCTGTATACGAAGTTAACTATGTCTGAAAAAGGAAAGCCAAATGCCTTACAGACTTCGGACATCCATTCCTCCAATCCTAAGAAGCATTTTGAATAAAGTAAAATCTTATGAAACAAGTTAGTTGCTAATAGTGCTTAATGTGTTGAAAGAGGAAATGGAGTGACACTGGGGAGAATGGAGGTTGGAGAAAACAGTGTTTTTAATCCTCTTTATGCTGCTCTATTGCTTGGTTCACCCCTGGAGACAGACGGAAATGGCCATCTGGATGATGTGCTCACAAAAGGATGCTCTGCTGGAGAAAACGCCTTTTATTGCACAAAGGGGTATTTCTTCTCCGCCACACTGTGGCTGAGGTACGAATGACTCAACAGTCCCCACCTGCACTGGCCACTGGAAGAAACTGTAGAAACAGTGAAACCTTATTCAGAGGAGCTGAATATGCTATAGACCTAAATATTTTAAGTAGGGGCATGCTATTGTTGTTGTGGCTTTTCTGGCAGCCTTTACAAATTTTAGTTGTGCACCTTGAGTTGTCACATCTAGCCACAACCGACATAAGAAAAGTCTTCGGAGGCCAGGATGCCTGCAGTCCCTTGCCTAAGGCTCTGCGTCTGTAGGCAGAGAAAGCCTAACTGAGAAATCCCTTCTAAAAGTTGAGTCTGACCTATTGAATCTAGACCCACTGGCTTCTTCTCCTGTGTTTGTGTGTCTTCACACTTTTCTCGTTATTTGCAAAACAGACAAGAAGGCTACCTTTCCTTTGACAAGATAAAAATAAAAAGTAAATAATTTCCTCAGGAAACCCACAAATTTCCTTATTCTGTTACTCAACAGTCCGATGTAAAACCCAGTCATCAACTGAAAATACAAAACCAACTGTTCATATTCTTAAGCCCAACATTGGAGTTTTACTTTTATAAAATTTTAATAATTGATTCTATATCTAAGGTTTCTATAAATACCTCCCTATATCTCCTGACCACATAGCATATCTTCAGATAATGAAGTCTCCAAAGAATTATAGAAATTATAGCCTTCCAATAAAATACTTATTGACTATCATTTTGTTCCAACATAGCAATCAGAATAAATAAAATTTAAGTTGTATCTTGAAACTGTCTAGTCATCTGCAAAATAGAGTCTGGATCAGTAATTTTAATTTTTTTTTGCAATTATAGTCAAATTTAAGAAACATAAAACAAAAAACAAATGTGAGATAATGTAAAATAGCCAAAATACAGATCTCACTTTGTTCATCGAATTCAGCCCTTAATAACTGTTGCTGCAAAGAGTTTCAAACCCTTTGTGTGCTTGACAGCTTCTTACTAGTAATGGATTATTTCAAAGTTGAATTGTCAGAATAATATGTAATGTAAAATCGTGCCCAACTACCACCCACACGCAAATCCATTATTCCAATAGTCTTGTGGGATAGTAATCCCTTACGTTAAATAATTTTCCAATCCTTTCATGGTAAAAATAATAGATAAGTAGGAAATGAATCCAAACCTGCATTCTGGATGTCTGATTCTTTATTAGCTTATAAGATGATAAATGTTGCAGTATAGCTAACACTTCTTATATCATAGAACTGGCAATACTACTATTAACTGGGAAGGAAACCTAGAGCCCCAGAGAAGTTACTTGGCCAGAGAATTGGCTAGGAAAGGTTCTGAAGGTGTACTTTCTTCATTTTTTGTGTGTGTGGTGATTTTTTTTAAAAAAACAAATGCTGTTTAAACCAAGTGCTGTTCTTAGGACTCAAAAAGATCATAGAACAACAACTTACTTCGTTTTAAGTATGTTTTCTCCTTTTCCCCAAAACCTGTTAATTAATTTGAACTAGTTTGAGTTTTTCTATTGTTCCCTGTTGCTAGCCAGGAAACGGGAGAGAACAGAGCAGGAGCCCTAGAAAACGGATAGCAAAGGTCTCCCTCCAGATTCTAGGTGTTCAGGGATGGATTACATTCACCATGTATGTAGTAGAAAACAGAGTGATTATGCTTTAAATGTTTCAAAGTGTTGCTTCTAAGTTTTTGAAGGATAGAAAGAAAGAAAAGGATAGAAAAAAAGAAAATATTGACATAAGCACATCTTATTGATTCCAGTTTTAATCTTGGTAAAAACAAGCTGATTTGGTCACATACAGAGGTGAGCCAGTTAGACCACTTCCACGCTGGCCCAGATCTTGGCTGTGGGGGGAAGTGGAAGGAGGGGTCAAGGTGGAGCCAGTGACGCAAATGAACCTTCCCTTGGGAATAGCTATTTGTGAATGCAAGTGATGTCTGCCTTATTTCGTGAAACAATAAATTCCCTCTAAATATTGTCTGTAGGAAAGTGCCAAACTGAAAATTTCTGATATTTCTGATATGGCTCAGTTTTCTTTAGCCAATGTTGACGCTCTGCAAAACGCATGAAAAACGACAACCAGATCAACAGAAATGACCACTGTGACATGCTGGCTCCACGGGAGTAATCTTTTCTACAGAAAGCTTTGTACCCATCTACGTGTTAGACGATGTTGTCCTAAAGCTTAGGTCAGTATGGTTACATTGACCACTCTTCAACAAATAACCCTGTTAACATATACTTGCCCCCTCTCTATTCACACATCACTAATTTGCCTGCTGTATCTCTTATTCAGGTCTTCTAAAGTAATTAATAATGTGTTAAACATGTGATGTGAAAATATACACATAACAACTGCACAGTTTAATAGCTAAGCCTGCATTTAGACTTTACTAGGTGCAGGCAGGTACTGTGCTAAGCACTTTACACGTGTTATTTTATTTGAACGCTCACTAATCCCATGTGATTGACAGATTAAAATTATCCCAAATTTATATATAAATAAGCTGAAGCTTACGCAGGCTAAGTAAATTACAGAAGATCACATGGCCTGTAAGTAGCAAAGTCAGGAAAAGGTAGCGGGAGAAGCCAGGTACACAGGAATGCAAAGTTCATGGAAAGGGTACTCGGATGTTCATAAAGTGATGGAGGGGGGCAGGGGAGGGGCACCTGGGTGGCTTAGTTAAGCGTCTGACTTCGGCTCAGGTCATGATCTCGAGGTTCGTGAGTTCGAGCCCCACATCTGACTCTGGGCTGACAGCTCAGAGCCTGGAGCCTGCTTCAGACTCTGTGTCTCCCTTTCTGTTCCTCCCCTGCTCGCAGTCTGTCTCTCAAAAATAAAGATTTAAAAATTTTTTAAAAATAGTTTATAAAGTGATGGGAAGACAGAGGAGGTTTCTAAGCAAAAGAATGGCATGATCTGATCCGTGTGTGTGTGTGTGTGTGTGTGTGTGTGTGTGTGTATGTATGGTAAAATATACATAATACAAAATACAGTTTTAATCTTTAAAAACAATTCAGTGGTATTAAGAACATTCATATTATTGTGCAACCATCACCCGCCATCCATCTCCAGAATTTTTCTTCTTCCCAAACTGAAACCCTGTACCCATTAAACACTAACTTCCCATTTCTCCTCCCCCCCCATCCCCATCTCTGGTTACTACATTTCTACTTTCTGTCTTGATTTTTGACAACTCTAGATACTTCATATGGGATCATACAATTTGTACTTTTGCATCTGGCCGATTTTATTCAGCATAATGTTTTCTAGGTCCATCCATGTTGTATCATGGATCAGAATTTCATTCCTTTTATGACTAAAAAATATTCTACTGTATGGATACAATACATTTTGTTTATCTAATGGATTAAATAACATCTATTATCAAAATTAATTTAATTTGCTTTTTACTTTTTAAAAATATGGCTCTTAGAAAAGGAACGATTACTTACGTGACTCACATTTGTAGATGACATCCTACGTCTCTTGGACATTGCTGCTTTAGAGTCTTCATACACTTATGGAGAAGCATGGAAAAAATGACCTTAATAATTTTTTAAGTGTCACGGGGAAGAATGGAAAGTGGGCTGTTTCTGATTATAAGAACCCGCAAGAACAGAACTATGCCCTACACTAGCACAAAATGCCCCAGAAATAGCATTTCTGTATGGAGGATAAATGGTTTTATGGCCAAAGAAAGCATTTGTTATAGTGAATTGTTCACCAAAGAGAATTCATTGAAATCAAATCAACAGCTCATTCGTTATGGAGGGTGGAGGAATCTAATGGGAAACAGGAACCATTCGCTCACTGCTAGCCTGAGGAAGATTAAAATGAGTGTCAAGCAATCAGTAGAACGAAACATGAATGTGTTCTTTAAAACGTTTATTAACCTTTCTAAGCACGACATCATACTATAACAGAAATATTTTGCTGAGAGCTTTTTTTTTTTTAAGTCACAAACTGGTATAAAAAAATCATGAAAGCTGAACCAAAACACACCAGCAGCTTGAGAAACATTTGAGGTACAGGGTGGCATCCTCATTCACCATCATTCTTGTTCAGAGAAGCATGGACAGAAAAATGCAGACATTGACGGTTTGATTTGAAATCTGACCAAAAGATGTAGTAGCCTCCAAATACCCAATTTAGAGCTGGTGTGAGCTCATATGATGACATCCTACACACACAAAACCACATTCCATTTCTTTGTTCCCAAATCAGTAGAGCTATGTCTGAGCTGTTTTAGTGGTAGCAAGCCATCTACTCCCTCTTTTGAAAGAAGACAGCATTGTCCTCTTGAGAAGTCCAAACGGCTTGGTGCACGGAGAACTTGGGAAATGAACATTCATTTATTACTGTTACCCCAAGGCCATTTCAGGCCAATGGCATGCTTTCAGAATCTGAGTTTTTAATAGATTGCTTATCTTCTTGTGTGCACCTTTTAAAATTTCTGTGTAGCCTCTCCTTTCAGCATTGTGTCAATCTTTCAAAACATTAAAATAAAAAGCACTCTCCATGATTAAAAATTATTCAGTCCATGTTGCAGCTACTGTCCATATTCTGACCACAAGCCATCCTCCTTGTGAGTTTCAGAGCCTGTGGGATCTGAAGATCTGCATATCTTCTTACCTGCCGCACCCACGGGCCGAGAGAGCAAGGGTATATGTGCAGCATTATAAAGGAAAAGCTCTGCTTTCAGACGCACATTTGCAAATTACCACAAGAAACTTTCTCTAAGCAATTTATTATTTAGGAATGATAGGACATAAAACAGAGTAATGATATATGGTTACACAATTTGCATACGATCAGGTGACACTGCATGCCAGAGAGAACTTGAACGTAATTATCTGAATTTAGGCCGAGCTCTGATTACTAAATTTCCTGCTGGTTGCCTCGCAACATTCGTGTTCCAGTGTAGGCTACTTCAGCCTTCTGGCCCCTGCTGAATTTCCCCATATGATTATGGGGCCTTTCCTTAAGGAAAGGATTAGACCCATTTGCCTTTCTGAAGCATAACTCCATGTGAGCAGCTGGAGTCTGGGGGGAAGAAACTGCTACCGATAGACAGAAATGACCCATCCTGCCACCCCTCCTTGTGGCCGTGTTGATGAACATGTCTATTACAGAGCCTGTCATTCCAGAGAGCCAAAGGCCAGGATGGAGAATACACACAGCGTCTCCAGGGACAGGACAGCATGCTCCCACCAGCCCACACGTCTGGGTCCTGTGTTCCACAAGAGCTATTATTGATGAGAATGCAAACGGGCTCAGCAGAGAGCCAGCCCGAGGGGAGAATGCCCATAAAAGTGCTGTGTGATACCTACTTTTCTTTATGAAGTTTTATTTCTCAGCTCCTGACACAGCCTATACCTAGTAGGTGCTCAGCACTCCATAGATATTTCCTCCTGAATAAATTTAGTCCCTGGCTCCCAGGAGACCACATGGAACTGTGACACATAACAAGTCAGCTACACTTACATGTTCTGTGAAAAGACAGTCCTTATATGAAGTTCTTGCTATTTCTGTTACTCAAAATATGAGCCCCTTCTCATAGTTTCTCTCGCTTTGTGTACACAGATTAGAGCTGAAGTCCTTCAGTTGTTTATAAATCTCTACAGCAGGACATTAGCATTCAGAAGCAACTATGAGGGAAAAGAAAGCCATTATGAGAATCCAGGACCCAATAGTAAGATATTTCTCAGCTGTCAAGCAAATAATTTACAACATGGAGTATGGGGACAGGGGCAGGAGCAGGATTTGGATTTTAAATAAAGCAAGTATGCAAACTAGAAGATTATGGTCTCGAGTAGGAAAATCAATGGGATGTTGGAATTGTGAGATCTCCTCACAGGCTTAATAATATAAAACACCAGGATCAGAGAACAGATACAGGGTTCTGGGGAAACCACAAGGTTGGGAAAGTCGACTTTTGCTTGAAATGTACATTTCCTGGAGCTTGGGAGGAAGAACAACAGTGGAACTCTGCCAAGGGAGGAGGAGGGAGAGGGAGGGGGAGAGTCCTTTCATTAAGATCCATCATCTTTGACCTGAAATCAGTGCCCTTACCTCTCAAAAAGACAGTACGGTATTTTTCTCCCACTACAGGTAACTTTTACTCATCCCCCTCTAGTTTTATGAGCAGTTGGACCTTTCAAAAATGTTTCAGCTGTGGAAGGAAGGGGGTCAAAACCGGAAATTTGTCTGAACTCGTTGACCTCTACAAATTCTATACAATTTGTTTAGGACAAAATGTTACACCTGTATTTCACTGATCTTATGTCCCAGGCTTCAAGTTCACAGCAATCTATATTCGATAAACATGCACAGAAAAGGAAATGGAGAGCGAATCTATCATCAAGGCAGCCTGCTGTCAAAATACATGGAACCAACAACACGGAGACTTTGTCTCTTTCCTTCCTTCCTCCCTTCCTCCTTTTCCTTTCAAGCATGTGTTTATTCTACACACATTTATTGGACATCTAATACCCTTCACATATCCATTGCCAGCTGATCTTTTCAGGCCAGGCACATATTTGCATTTTATTTTCATATCCAAAAATCTGCCTAAAGTTGAGCAAACTTGGGCTGAAGACACGGGGATCTACTCTCAGCGCTTGGGTGTCCCAGCACCTGCCAGTCGTGCGTCCCCGGAATTGAGGACATCGTGTTTTCAATTTTCTTCAATAAAGCAATGAATCTGGCAATTTGCTGGCCTGCTTCAGCTAAACAGAAAGGACAATTTGAGAAAGATCATAGTTCAGGCCCAGTCAGACGGAAACGATTGAAAACAGAGAGCTGGCCGCTATGTTTCCCCAATGCAGCTTGCTGTCGCAGTTTGACTGACAAACTGACTTTTTTGAGGTGCTCATGCCCATTTCAGTCAGAGTTTATTGAAGGTGATTTTGATCTTCTCCATGAGGCCACAGCAGTGGCCATGCCATCTGTCACCTTGATTGCATCGTGGATTCTCTGGAGAGAGCGCCATGGCTCCTGATCATTTACAGATTGTGCTGCTTTCCCCTCCATAAGGACCACATGCACAGAGCCAGATGGTGAACATGCACGCTTATTATAAGTCTTTATCTCCGTGCAGGAAGGAGAGGAACCATTAGGTCTCCCTCAGGAGCTCTGCTCCTCTCTACCATCATGCTGCTCCTCAGCAAATACAGTCTTCTTCAGCTGTCATCAGCCTACCTCTGAAAATTAAAAAAATAAACAATAATTCCATCAGCCAAGGCCGGGAAACCAAGACTGTACAGCAAAGCAATCCCCTTGCCTGGCCTTCCCTTCTTTTCTCTAACCTCCCACTTGCCTGACTGTCAGCACAAGGTAAAAACAAGTTGTTTGCGAATGCATCATTAATGTGTTGCTTTTTTAAGAGGTCAGGAGGGCCAGCTGCTCAGAAATAAAGCGACATGATCCTATTTTCTGTTATTGGGATCATGGCTTCCATTGTATTGGCCTCATTCTTTTTCATTTAAGGATTTCTGGTTCGTTTTACATATTTTACAATTCTACATTGTTTTTCTACAATAATCGCAGGAAGGGGACCACCTGTGTGTCAAACATAAGGGACCGAGGCACTGTTTACCAAGAATGGAAAACCCCAAGTACGATGGAACTCTAGAAAAATTTCTTTTAGCAAACTCTCCATTGTGAAAGAGACATAATGTGGAAGGCTGGGGACACGTCTGAAGAGCTGAGCAAGCGCAGCTCAGAGATCCAACTGATGGCTGTTAAAAATGTGCATCTTCTCCCAAACCACCATTGTCACTTACTGTTAGGAATTCCGAGAGGGTCCAAAAGAAAACTAAGTGAAACTGTAACATGTGCAAAAATTAATACTGACAAAATAACACGTTATTTGTAAATGAAGTGATTCTCAACTTTTTGATTACATAGGTGTAACTTACATATAGTAGAGCACTTACATCTTAAATGTATATTTTGGTTTTTACATATAAATACTTACCCAGGGCCGGATATAGGACATTTCCAAAACTCCAGCAGCAGCAGGCTTATGATAAATAAATAAATAAATAAATACTTATAAGCAGATTCACTAAGAAGCCCACGTCCCCTGTCTTCACTGCTCTTTCCATAAACAGTACACCTGAGATGAGAAGTCTCTTCTCACATGGACACACACATTCTCTCTCTCTCTCTCTCTCTCTCTCTCTCTCTCTCTCTCTCTCATACACACATGCACACACACACACACACACACACACAGAAGAGAGAGGGAAAGAGAGAAGAGCTTGGCCTTTGCCACCAGGAGACCCCAGCAATGTAGGAAAGCCCCGATCAGTGAGCAGCTGTATGCAGAATCTAGGGAAAGCTTTTCAGTGACCCATAACCTTGAAGGCTCACCTACATGAGTCATTCATTTCGAATAACTGCCATGTTAACCCAATTGTTGCAATTACTGAGATCCAATATCTTCGCTCACACACTAAATGTAAGTGATCCCAGAGCCCACTAAGTCACATAATCTCTTTGGTCTATGTTAAAACGGCACAGGATTTCTCTCTCCATGAAATGCTAAGTCCACAATCTCGTACACACCATTTCTCAAGGATCTGGCTCTTCCAGAAGTATTAGCCTTTATTGGGAGTGCAGAATAAGCTACAACAGAGTAGTTGTAAAAAAAAGTGACTATGAGAAATCACACACACACACACACACACACACACACACACACACAAGCTGCTTACATCTCCTCAAAAAGTAATTGCATCCAAATAACTTCCTACACCAAGCCCAAAGTTATTCCACTGTTATTCCATTCCATGTTAGTTGACATATTAGGGACCTTTCCAGTGGATAGTTGAATAAAGACAATAATGTATCAAACAGACCAACTTCATTTTTGTAAGTTCATTTATAAAACCCATCAACTCCCATGATGGTACGGCTTTATTTACATTTTCTGTGAAATAAAACAACTGCTCTTAACAGAATAAAGTCACTACCAAATATTTTTAGAGGAAGAAATTTAGTGTGGTTTTAATCCAATGCAAATGTTTTTTCAGAGAAGAGGTTTATTCTTAAACCAGCTTTTTTTTTTCACTTTGGGGCATTAAGGAAATGTGTGCCCATAACACTGTGTGAAGGTGTGGATATGTGCAGGAAATGTGTGTATTTGAGAGGCTCTTGTGCTCACTATACTTGAGATATTTTGCAAATGATAGTTAAACACAAGAAAAAATTAGTCATGCCTGTCTAAAATAATTCCTGGTCCCTGAACATAGCACATGGATTTTTAAAAATACCAGCATTCTCCCCAATGTTTATCCTTTTTCTACCCAGCACAGATAGGAATAAGTTTGGGATTAGCTCTACCCTAGTTAAACAGATGATCTTGATCTTTGTAACATCACATTGTTCTGTGCTTTTGGAGCAAAAACCATTTACAGGGATGCAAATTGAAAACCAAATACGGTTCACCCTCTCCAAAAGGAAAGAAGAGAATCAGAAATAATATAGTGCATTTGATTAAAAATAAAAATGTAGTTTTATAAAGTGAAAAAGATTACTAGGGCCCAGGAAAAGGAAAGGGAAACTGGGCTTGATTACTTAGTGTTAATGAAACATGCTAAGAGAGAGGAGACTTCCTGGCCCCCATGTGGGGAGAAGGTAATCCTGCAAATCTGGAATGTTTTTATTTTGTGTGCTGGTTCTGTCCCTTCTAGCAAGGCTAGGCTGAAAAGCTCACTGCGCTGCCCCCACCCCCCTCCCTGCCCCCAACTGCGGCCTCCTGTTCAGGTGCAGGGAGAGGCCAAGAGGGCATGGAATCAGGCTGGGGTTGAATTGCAGCCTTTTTACTTGGCCTTGTACTTCGGCAGGTTGCTTACTTTCTCCCAGTTTCACATTCTCTATCTGCCAATGAGCAAAACAATTCCAATCTCCCAAGTGAGGATTAACTGAGATGAATGAGAAAACATCTCACATGTATCTGGTGCGGACTAAGCCCTTAAAGCATGCTATGACTGAAATGAAACCAGAACAGGCGTCACCATTTCTGGTAAAAGGACTACAAATACATACACAGCGCAACAATGAAGATTACTAGGTGTCAGTGTAGAAATCATATTTTGTAAAGCAGCCAGAACTGTAAATGCATATTTGATGGCAGGGAAGTGGGCACGGTGATGAAGAACAGACATCCTACGTCCAGCTGTAGGCTCCACCTGCCACTTGGTAACCCTGAGACCTTGTGCACGTTACTTAAATTCTCTGTGTTCCTGTTTCTCCACCTGAAAAGGGATGACAACGAGGAACGTACCTCAGGATTAGATGAGATAATATAGGTTATGTGCATCGCAAATCGTAAACACTGTAAAAGTTAGCCAGCGTTCCGACTGCTCCGATGAGCAGTGAAATAGTGGCTCGTGATTTCATCCTTTGCTAACTTCTGGCTGTGGCGTAGCCATAAAATCTCATTGCAGCTCAAAAGCCCAGGAAACTGACCAAAATTCATTGTTCACTTTTATTGGCTGTTTTTGGTTTCCAGTGTTTGCTAAGTTGGAACTATTGTTTATTTTATTTCATTGCTGCAAACCATACCTATAAACTTACTAAGCTGTGTCCCATCACACACACACACACACACACACACACACACACATATTCTTTGGGCAGGGTAGGTGTTGCTGGAGCCATCCAAACCCACAGCCATTACTGAGACAACACCTCCACAACAGGAGAAAGAGTGGCATTATTTTGGACTCAAAACTAAAAGACTTGGATATTGGCCCTAATTCTATTGCTTAACCTTGGATAAAGCACTTTTTCTCTCTGTAGCTATAAAATAGGTATTGCAATGCTTTGTTATTTCATGGGGTTGCTGTAATCTGTGAAAGGACTTCAAAACATCGGAGACACAATACAAGCTTAAATATCAGGTATTCGTATTCTATATTGAGACAGCATCACCAGCAAACATTAATGAGCATTATACAGATTAATGAAGATTTCATAATAATTGTATAACCGTCAGAGATAAGATTCTAGTTGGGAAGCAAGAACATCAAAATCCACAGCCTTCTGAACCACTATGCCAATATAGAGCAATAACTAAATTCTGCTCCCAGGGTCTCACAGGAGTTCCTAGATCAGGTGATTTTGATTAATAGAGTGGACGCATAGGGCTCACATTTTAATTTTGCTTCTTCCTATCTTTGAGAATACTTCCAATATTACATTTTCTATCCTCCAAATAGCATAAGACCCAAATGAAAGTAAATCCAACAAAATCTGCTTAACTCAGGCTGCTTTAAAATAAGAGTTCCTACAATGGGACAGTTGGTCCCATCCTGGTTTAATATGTCTGCAGTACAAAGGGTCTTTGCTGCCTCCTGTTCCTGCCGAAAAAGGAGCTTATTAAAATAAATGTAGAATAGAATTTAAGCTCCTGATAGGAATGGAAAAACAATAATTATTATTGTTTATTAATAACAAATAAATCTATTTTTCAGGTTATTTTTTATTCTCACACTGTAACTTAATTCAGTAATATTCAGATTTCAAGGGTTACTTCCTATGGATGTAAAAAATGGAAATAATTATTTTTCCTTAAAAAGTTCCAGAGATTCTTTTAAAGAATGATATGACAATAAATAGGCAGTTATAAAAATAAATTCAACCCATAATGAACAAAGTAATTCAAATCTAAATAGCATTAGAAAATATAGAGGCACATAACCTTTTTTTTTCTTTCTCTCATTAGATAAAGTAAGCATTAGAAGCTAATTGATTATGATTAAAAAACAAGTATTTTGGGGGCACCTGGCTGGCTCAGTTGGTTAAGACTCCAACTTTGGCTCAGGTCATGTTCTCACAGTTGGTGGGTTCGAGCCCTGCCTCCGGCTCTGTGCCGACAGCTCAGAGCCTGGAGCCTGCTTCAAATTCTGTGTCTCCCTCTCTCTGCCTCTCCCCCACTCATGCTCTGTCTCTCTCTCTCTCAAAAATAAACATTGAAAAAAAACTTTTTTAAAAACAAGTATTTTTAAATAATAATATCATAGTGTGTAAAATGTCAATGTATGTGTTTGCGTGTACATGAGTGTATGCGTGTGCGTGCGTGTGTGTGTGTGTGTGTGTGCCTGCTCAAGCCAAGTTCAACTAGCAGGCAGTGATCACGCGTCTCATCTTGTGAATGGCATTAGATATCTTGTTCAAAATCTCTGATTAATCTGATTAAGCTAGTGAGTGAATAATCCTTTAATCCTCTCAAGAATACAGTTTATGTCTGCTGAGTGTCAAATTTAAGACTGGTAAGCTGTAAATACTGAAATTTAAGTGAAAGAAAAGGAGGGAAAAAAAAGGCAGCCACCCAAAGTCAAACTGTGTCGCCTCTTTTCTGGATTCTGTCTTTTGTGGGTGACCTTCTCGGCTGAAACGAGAATGAGGAACATTAGGAAAAATAATAAATCATCCTCCAGCAGTGGCTCTGTGGCAGGGAGCGTATCAGTCACCGAGGACCAATCTGCTAGCATGTGCTTCCCTTTCCCAACCAGTTTAATTATAAATTAATGGATACTGCCTTTCGCTTCTCATTTCATTCTGAAGCAGAAATGCTTGACACCAGATATTTATTTTATAGTTGGAAAACTATCTCAGAAGCTGAAAATGGCTAAATATTTTCACAGAATCACACAAACAAACAAATAAAAAAAAAACCAGGAAAAGGAACATCCTTTCATTAAAATCCCAGTCAGAGGACTACATGTTGGAAACTGCTACTGCATTTAGAATACCAGGGAGTTTTAAGTCAAATGAATTGAGGTGCCTTGATGATGCTTTATCATTATGTATCAAATTTAAATAACAACAAGACGGTGTGGCAAGGTGGTCAGAGGAGGACGGTGGTCATTCTTTTGCTGCCCAAGGAAAATGAAAAGTAAAAATAATAATAATAATAATATTTTGAACTAATGGGCTTATTTGCTTAGGGCATTTGATCACTTACCTTTTATTATTATTATTCTTAAATATGGTTTAATACTCTTCTCCACTTCTGTATGGAACAACACCAAGATTCTGCTTAGGATCTCTCTGTAGAGGGTACAGAGAAGGCAAAGGCTATGGTTTTCACTCCCTCTTATTTATGTATCTGTATGTGTTAAGGGTAATACATATCGGCATATACTGATACACACATTAACATATAATGCAATATATTGACGACATACTTTTTTTTAAGAAAAGTTTATTTATTTTAAGAGAGACAGAGAGAGTGAGTGGGGGAGGGACAGAGAGAGAGGGGAAAGAGGATCTGAAGTGGGCTCTGTGCTGACAGCAGAGAGCCCTATGCAGGGCTCTTACTCAAGTACTGTGAGATCATAACCTGAGCCAAAGTCAGCCACTCAGGAGCCCCTTGACTACATACTTTTAACTGGAGAACAGACATTATCCCGATCATAAGTTTATAATGTCTGTAGCCCAAAATTTGCTGTGAATTTGTTTGCCGGAAACATTTTTTGGGTCAGTTGCTTATGAAAATCACCCCCAGCAGGCTAGAGCCTGCTTTGGATTCTGTGTCTCCCTCTCTCTCTGCCTCTCTCCCATTCATACTCTGTCTCTCTCTCAAAAATAAATAAATATTAAAAGAAAAAAAAATTTTAAAGAAAATCATCCATTGCCCCTAAAACCCTTAACTAATATCTGCTAGAAGGGCAAAACTGCTACAAGAGATTAATTTGCCCCTCAACTACTTTTTCATTTACTAATTTAACAAGAGTCAAAGGGATCTGATCTCATTGAAGTATTGGCCAACCCATAAAAGTGGAAAGTCCATATTATCCCTTAATTCCTCACGATGTGAGGAAATGAGGCAAAGGAAGAATATCCCTCCCGGCCTGAGTGCAGCTCCAGGATCACTGCCACAGTCTGGGAAGGGATAAAAAGACCAGATCAGCTCATTCTGCTCTTTGCTGTTTGGGCTCTACTGTAGCCTCTACTTGTTGACTTTTCCAATGAAAATTGGAAAACCTGGAGAAACTGGGTGCTCAGCAATCAGATAATGGAAGGGAAGCATGCAAAACAACCTTCTGGCCTTCTCTATTTTTGCCTGAATGGAGGTGGGATGGTTCTAGGTTTGCCCAAAATATCTGGAGGTAAGACAAGTGGCCAAGAGCTTCTAGCCCCAGCACAACTAGCCACACCCTCAGCCATCTGGATCTCTCATCCCAGAATCTGCCAACCTTTGTGAGCAAAGCATGTTGTGCTAACTTCAGCATCTTTCTGATGTAATGTCAAACATCTGGCAGAATCTAGTATTGTTGGTCCTTTATTTTTACTAAGGTAGGCAAATGTCTCACATCTCTGGTCCATGTGCTTAGCTCTACCTCTTTCTTCCTGAATACTCAGTGGTAACGACTTCTGCAATTTTGACTTGCTACATTATCTATTGTCTTCATAGGTTTTTAGACTCTTATTAGCTTTAACCAATCTACCTTTGACTGTGGAATTTCTCTCAGCACCCTAAGCTGGAGATGAGCTAATGCCTGATTTTGAAGGGCAGGACCAAAGCTTAGGCCTTGAGAAGCACACACCCCATTACAGCTTCTGAACTGAGAGTGATCCAAAGTCGGAAGGGAAGGTTTAGAATTTTTTGCAAGGTCTCTTGTAAGGCGTTAAAGAATGGACTGGAAAACTGACAGTAGTTCTCAGTCAGTAAGTTGTGCAGTTGGGAAGTGAGTGCACGAAGATGAATCTCATACTGGTAACAAATTATGGAATGACCTTGTAATTTCGTTCAAATGGTAAGGACTTTCTTAAAACTCCAAAGAGTAGTGTTTACCAACTGTGTAAGATAATTTCTGAAATTATTTTACAATGAACCTAATTATGAATAAATATCTAAGAGAATATGTGTATAAATTGTGCTATTTGTAATTTTTTCATTTTGTACATATCCTCTAATTTACTGTCTTTAGATCCTGTTCTCACCTTCCCATAATCACTGTCACTCATATTACAGAGTAACAGACACACTCTTTTGCCTTTACATGGCATGCAAGTTAATAGCCCTCTATTTTGCCATTCATTTACTCATTTATTCACTCAACAAATGTTTACTGAAAGTTTGTTAAGTGCATGGACATAAGGAAGCTATTTAAAATGATGAATGAGAAGTGGGATTCAAGATGGCAACATGAGAAGATTCTGAACTCATTTCCTCCCATGGACATATCAAATCTACAGCTACATACTGATCATTTCCCTCTGAAAGCTAATTCAACTGCTTCTCCACAAGAGGATAAAAGGACTACTACATCGAGATGAGTAGGAGAGGTAGAGACACAGTTCCACCAAAAACCCTACCCCTGTGCCTCGATGCAGAGTAAAGAGGGATCTCACATGTCTGGCACTTCTCCCAGCGGAGTGAGGGATTGGTCCCCCAAATCAGACACCAGAACCCTTGGGATCTACATCAGAGATAGAAGCCCCCAAAAATGTCTGGCTTAGAAAATCAATGGGGCTAATGTCCAAGGGATGCAAAATGCTATAAAAACAGATTCTCTTGTTAAATAGCTTGTGGGCAGTCTCTCTCACCCTAGGATCTGGTGAAAAAGCACTGATTTGAAAAGTGCCTCAACTGTATATAAAGAAGATTCATTTTCTGGCCTGGGGGAATCTGCTGGAGGGGCAGGGGGCAGTTGGGAGTGCTCTCCAGAGATGGAAGTACTGGTGGATTCCATTTGTGTGCTCTCCACCTATCCCACTAGTGCCGGTGGTATATTCGGGCACAGCATCCTCCCGCTGCTTCGCTGAGTCAGGAAGGGGTAAGTGGTCATGACACTGTCTCGCTGCCTTGCCAAGGCCACAGAGTGGAGGCAGCTGCAGTGATGCCCTGCTCCCTGGCTGGGGCAAGTGAGCACCAATGATTGTAATAGCATTCTTCCAGTCCCTTGCTAACATTGGTGAGCATGGGCCGTTGCAACACTCACCCTGCACCCTGGCTGGGGCTGGCAAATAGGAGCAGTCATGGCATTCTTCAACCTCTTTCCTGGGGCAAGCATATACCCATAGTCAAGGCATTCTCCTCCAGCATTGCTGAAGCCAAACAGTCAAGACATTTTCCCACTGCCTTTTCTGAAGCCGGTGAATGTGCCCCAGCCCCTATATTTCCAGCTGCCCTACTGAAGATGGCTGGTCCACATAAACCACACAGGGGATGCCATGTTTGCCTGGCCCTTGTGGCCAAGGGGGCTGGAGTTCCTGAGCTCCAAGAGATTGTAACAATCAGGATAGTCTTGGCAGCCCCTCCCCCCTGCCCAGGGCTCTGCACAGACAGCAAACTGAAACACAACCCCAGTCTTCCCTTGAAAAAGGCCTATTCTTTTATGCTGTACCTTCACCCTAAGGAGCAAGGATTCCGTTTTCTCACACATCTAGAGGTTATGGAGGTACTCCTAGGAATGTGAGCAGAGTGACACCATCATGGCACACTCCCTTGGCGAATACCTCTCAGAAAGGAGCTTACACACACATCTGGAGTTCCAATTTTTGCAACCATCACCCAGGGGCAACCTCCAGATCTCCTGGTCTGGAGGCCAACAGGGTTTACAATTGTGGTCCCACAGGACTGTGTATATTTGCATATTTTAAAAGCTGCTGCCTGAGGCTCTGGCTTCTCATCAGCCTGAAACTAGGTGCTAAATGAGATTCCTCCCCTAGGAACACAGACAGGTCTTGGCATACCCTCAACAACAGGGACACATCAAGAACAAACCAGGCTGTTGATTAAGAGGTAAAATGTGACATCAAAAATATAAAATATGAGGATGGGGTGAGTAAAAACGTAGAGTTTGGAATGTGTTCAAATTTAAGCTGCTATCAATTTAAATAGACTGTTATATACATAGGATGTTACATGTGAACCTCACAGTAGCCACAAATCAAAAACATATAGTAAATGCACAAAAGAAATTGAGAAAGGAATCTTAACAAAACACTGAACAAACTCATCATACCACAAGGGAAGAGAGAGAAGAAGAAAGGAACAGAGAGGAACTACAAAAACAGCCATAAAACAATTTTTAAAAATGTCAATAAGTGCAGGGCACCTGGGTGGCTCAGTCAGTTAAGCATCCAACTTTGGCTCAGGTCATGATCTCATGGCTCATGAGTTTGAGCCCTGCATCAGAATCTGTGCTGACAGCTCAGAGCCTGGAGCCTGCTTCAGATTCTGTGTGTGTGTCTCTCTCTACCCCTTGCCTGATTTCTCTCTCTCTCTCTCAAAAATAAATAAACATTAAAAAAAATTTGTAATGTCAATAAGTTAATGTTAAGTTAATAAGTTAAGTTAAATGACATACCTACAACTAACTACTAACGACTTTAAATGTAAATGGACTAAATTTTCCAGTCAAAGGCTGTGACTGAATGGATAAAAAAAGAGACTGCTGCCTACAAGAGACTCACTTCAGATTTAAAGACACACAGAGACTGAAAGTTAAGGGATGAAAAAAATATATTCCATGCAAAGAAAATTAAAAGAAAGCTGATGTAGCCATACTTATATCAGACAAAATAAACTTTAAAACAAAGACTGTAATAAAAGACAATGGATGGCATTAAATAATGATAAAGGGGCCAATCTAGCAAGAAGACACACATTTATAAATATATATTCACCCAACATAGAACCATAAAAATTAGAAAGCAAATATTAACAGGCCTAAATGGGGACAGAAGAAAACTCGAAAAAACAAAAAACCTTAATATTAAACAACATGCAACTGCACAGCCACTCAATCATCAAGTAAATAAAAGGAGAAATTTAAAAATATTTAGAAACAGAAATATGACATACCAAAATCTATGGGATACAGCAAAGGCCATTCTAAGAGGGACGTTCAGAGCAATAAATAAGAGAAATCTAAATAGCTCAATAAATAAGAGAAATCCAAAACAAATAATCTAAATTTATACCTAAAGGAACTAGAAAAGGAATAAATGAAGCCCAAAGTTAGTAGAAGGAAGGAAACAATACAGATCAGAATAGAAATAAGAGACTACAAAGACATCAATGAAACTAAAAGCTGGTTCTTTGAATAGATCAACTAAAATGACAAACTTTTAGGTAGACTCACCAAGGGGGAAAAAAAAAAGAGAGAGAGAAGGCTCAAATAAAATCAAAATGAAAGAGGAGAAGTTACAGTTGATATCACAGACATACAAAGGATCATAAGCAAACAATTTTATGCCAACAAACTGAACAGCCTAGAAAAAATGGATAAATTCCTAGAAATATACAATATTCCAGGACTGAGTCAGGAAGAAATAGAAAATTTAAATAGACTGATTACTAGTAAGAGATCGAATTAGTCATAAAAAACCTCCCAAGAAACAAAGTCCAGGATCAGACTAGTGAATTCTACCAAACATTCAAAGATTTAACACCTACCCTTTTCAAAATCTGCCAAAAAATTAAAGAGGAGGGAACACTACCAAATTCATTTTACAAGACCAGCATTACCCTGATACCAAAACCAGACAAAACACCACAAAAATTACAGGCCAATATCCCTGATGAACACAGATGCAAAAATCCTCAACAAAATATTAGCAAACTGAATTCAATAATACATTAAATTAAAATGATCATACAGTATGATCAAGTGGAACTTAATTCAGAGATACAAGGATGGTTTAACATCTGCAAATCAATCCACACAATACACCAAATTAACAAAATGAAAGATAAAAATCATATGATCATCTCAGTAGATGCAGAAAAAGCATTAGACAATATTCAGTATCTATTTGTGATCAAAAATTCTCAACAAAGTAGGTATAAACAGAATGTACCACAGCATAATAAAGCCCATTTATGACATACCCACAGCTAATACCATAGTTAACAGTGAAAAGCTTCAAGCTTTTCCTCTAAGATCAGAAACAAAACAAGGATTCCCACTCTCACTACTTTTATTAAGCATAGTGACTTGTCTCTAGGCCTGTATCAACCAGCACATGGTCAAATGTTTTTCAAAAAGAATAGAAAACTGGATTTTATCACCTTGGTTTGCTTCCCAATTTTATGTTTTACCATACACTTTGACATGATAGCATAAAAAAGTTTAAGAAACTCATTAGGTTGATTGAAATTGAAAAGCTGAATAATGCCATTATTGTTGAGCATATGGCTATATGAAAACCTTCATATGCCTGATGATTTAAGCATAGACCAGTGCAGACATTCTGGAAGCAACTTGGTAGTACTTAGTTAAATTAAATATTCCCTATGACAAATAGTACTCTTCCTGGATACAATTCTCAAAAATATTCTCATACAGTGGGGGGGGGGGGAGGGCGGGGAAGGGGGGCATCCTCCATGATATTTATCACAGTGCTGTTTGTCATGGTGTGAGGCAATCATGGAGTCTATTGCTGGTGGACAGGTAAAACATGGTAGATACCAACTATGAAGTATTCTGCAGTAATTAGAAACAAATAGCTGAATGTTTACATAGCTATATGGATAGGTCTTAGAATCAATAGGCTATAATGATAAAAAGAAAATAGAATGATCTGTGTAACATAATGACACTTGTATAAACTAGAATGCACGAACAAATGTCTTATAAAAACATGAAAACAAAAAGATATCATTAAACATATTAATATGACTGTTTGTGATAAGAGAAAGAACCAGAATGACAGAAGTTGAAAAATGGGAATCAAATGAGATGGACTGATAAAAACATGGATGGACAGTTGATAGAGAGATAGGTGACATATAAGTGAATCAGTCAGTTGGTTGACAGAAACCTGTGCAAACCAATGATACGGTGTCATGAATTATATGATATATAATTATCAACTTTCTGAACTTGAAATCCAGAAATGAATGAAAACAGTTCAAGAAAGCTGGTATGTTTCTAAGTCAATAATATATTATTGATGTGTAACACTCCAGATTGAGATTAAGTCTAAACACTGAGTCACGGTATTGCTCAACCTTCACTCTGCCTATGAGACTCACATTTGCCATGAACACCACGTCTGGCTCCTTGAGATCTCTGTCCAGTTACTAGCCAATAGTGAAAGCCTAGAATGAGACCAGTCCACTGGCTCAGCATCTTTGGCAGAGGAGGCATAAGCAGTTGCTAGAGAGCAAGCTGCAGTGAGACAGCCACTAGCAGAGAGTAAAGACATCTTAAAGTATCATCCAACGGTCCAACAGTCCAGCACAGCCACAGCACATTGCAATTTGCAGTGTCTGTCTGACAGCCCAACCTAGTAAATGCAGCAACTGAACAAGTAACAGTGCTGGAAAAGGTCAGCCTCTGCAGCCTGGGAAAACCCAAGGGTAACTTTCAAATACATCAACAGAAAGCACATTTCCCACTGTCACTCCTGGTCATTCACTGACACATACTCATCTTAAGATCACATGGAAATGACAACATTTTACAGCCTTTGAAATAATTCATCCTTCAAAAGAGTCCCTCTTAGAGAACTAATACATGGATGCAAGATTAACAGTCCAGGGCTAAATTGTCCAATATGGCAGCCACTACCCACATGTGGCCATTGAACACTTGAAATTTGGCTAATTCAAAGTGACATGTGAAGACCTAGTATGAAAGAATGTCAAATATCTCATTAACGATCTTTATAGTCATTAAATGTTAAAATGATATTCTGGAAATAATGGGTTAAATAAAATATTAAATTACTCTCACCTGTCTCTCTCTACTTTTTTTGAAGTAGCTAGCAGTACATTTTAAATTGTATCTGTGGCTCACCTTCTATTTCTATTACACATTGTTGATCTGGTGACTTACATGTTGATTTACAGCTTGTCTTTCAGTTTAGTAATGTGAAATTGAAACCTGACTGTTTTCCTACAAAGGTGTTAGAGTCTCTCTCCAAGATGTTATTGTTCAATAGAAGACTCAAAATCATGTTTGGTCCTCTAACGTTTCTTATTGGCGGTGATTCCCAATAGAAGTTTCTGGCCTTTTCTGTGTTTTTGATTCTACCTTTTAGTCTAAATAGAGCATGATCAAATCACAATAGAACAAGAAGTCCACATAGGTTGGGGACCACCTGCAAACACCCCGATGATTGTTGCTCAGGTCTTTTGTGCCAAGACATCTTATAGCACCCAGAAAGTCTCTTCTGGGCTCTTACCTGCAACCCTGGCATGAAATCTCACTGAAAATCTAGGATGGAAAAGAAATGAAAACAATTCATACCCAAATATGTCTCTCTCCACCATAAGGGAAAGTCAGGAAACGTAATTCATTCACCTCGTATTCCCAAGACTCAATGCGATAGGAATTCAAGATTTTTAAAAACAAGATACTCCTTTGAAGTTAGGGGGTGGGAGAAGAAGCTTTACTTAGTGAAAATATAGCTTGTGTAACTGAAAAACCGAAATGTCGCTAAAGGCCTTTATTAACTTGGGAATAGGGCACATTTTCTACTTTGATTATTACCACATAAGTATATCACCGCTCTTTTATTATTATTATTATTATTTCCTTCATTTGAGCCTGATCCCTGGAGTCAACCCTTGGTTGTCAGGGGACTTGTTGTAAGTAATGGTCATTTGTGTTTCATAATTATCTTGAATCAACACAATTAGTTCCACATTCTGCTGTTTTCTTCCTAAGGCATCTGTAAACATTTTTATATAATTCTAGCAAATAGCTTTTGGCAATAATTAAATTTTTCTAATTAAAAAAATAGTAAAGTGATCCAGGATAGTTATTTTAAATGTGCTTTACAGACCCCTCTAAGAGTATTAGAAAATATTCTTCAAGATGCCAAGAGATTTTCTCTTTCAATTATCAACCACAGTTCCACAATTTAGAATGTCTTTGGTCACAGTTTTAACATGGTTAAATCAACATAAAGCCTGAAGGACATTTAATTCTTTTTTAAACAGTACTATATTTGAATAATTTTTTAAATTTCCTTGGAATATTTTTATTCCCTTCACACACACACACACACACACACACACACACACACAAATATATTGAACACCAGCTATGTACAGGGCAATGGATGTGATGCTCTCAAATTTTTCATATGCATCAGAATTACCCCAATACTACCTTAGTGGCTCTGATTCAGTGAGTTAGAAGTGAATCCCAGCAATGTGCACTTGTAACTTCTACCCAGGATGATTCTGAAGTCAGTAAAACTCCAACCCCCCACTTTTAAGAAATACTAAGACAGAGATTCAGATTCTGTCTCTTACCCTTGAGAGAGGTGTGGAATATAAATGTTCACCTCTGAAAATCAAAGGCGAGTCTATGTCTCACATAATTTCAGTAAAACTAAAATGATCTAAATGCAGTGGTCCTTACTCACCTGCAGCTGGGAAAGCATGTTCAAAAGGTGGAGGGGCACCTGGTGGCTCAGTCGGTTAAGCATCCAACTTGGACTCAGGTCATGATCTCACAGTTAGTGAGTTTGAGCCCTGTGTTGGGCTCTCTACTGTCACGTGGAGCCTGCTTCCGATCCTCTGCTCCCCTTTCTCTCTGCCCCTCCCCTACTTACTCTCTCTCTCTCTCTCAAAAATAAATAAACATTTTAAAAAAAGAAGAAGAAGGTGGAAAAGTATGTGTCATTTTGCTAAAAAGTCCACTTTGGATTTCTAAGAAGGCTTTCTTCAAGAATTGTTCCAGCAATGATATTTTCTAATAAATTTGTCATAAACAGGCAAATACTCTGCTGAGTGATAAAATCTGAAGACAGGGAGTAAGCACGGAAAATGCATTCTCTTCAGGCAACTTCCTGAAAGCACTTAGGGCCATCTGGAGGGTGTGGCCACCAAAACAGGGTTACTGAACACAAAGCTGTGGGTCCCTTCACCGATGCCACATTCAGATATGTGCTTTGTTTTGTCTTGTTTTGTTGTGCGGTTTCCCCCCAGGAAAAGGTTTGGTACATTGTAAATAGTGTAATTACAGGCTGACAAGGAGTTTTTCTGGTGTTCTGAGGCCTGAAGACATACGTGCTGCCTGACTATGTTCTATAGACATAGGGAGGGAGAGAACCTGGCCTCCTCTCACAGAGGTGAGGGCAAAGGGCTGTGGCATTGAAGGCTCATCCTTGTGACATTAAATTATGGATTGAAAGTCCTTCTATATTTGTCACTCCTAGTTCTAACAGGATCCTAACCAGCGAGAGCTGAAAATCAGAGCATACCAATAAAATCCCAAAGTGTATCAGTCTCAATAATGGTGTATCTTAGGGGTGCCTGAGTGTCTCAGTTGGTTGAGTGTCTGACTCTTGATTTTGGCTCAGGTTGTGATCCCAGGGTCGTGGGATCAAGCCCTGTATCAGGCTCTGCACTGAGCATGGAGCCTGTTTAAGATTTTCCCTCTCTCTCTCTCTCTCTCTCTACTCTCTCTCTCTCTCTCTCTGTGCCCCTCTCCTCCACTCGCCCTCTCTTTCTCCAAAACAAGGGGGGAGGTATTATTAAGTACTGTATACCACTAAAGGATATCAACAAAACTTGAAAAATTAAAATTAGTGAGCCCCACCCTTGCCATAAAGAAGAACAACACCAATCCCACCTAAGGAATAGAAAGCAGTGGCCCCAGCCATTCAGGATGCATTTCCCACAGTGTATTTAGCATCCTGTTTTAAATTATTGTGTTATTTTCTTTAATTTCTCCCCAGATTAATATCCAGTAATAAAAGGTAATTTCCCTATCCACATTTGGCAATTGGGAGAACATTTAGTCACTTTAAAGTCAGGTGTCGGCACTGTAAGGAAAAGACACGAGGTAGTTAAAAATTTGAAGAATATGTCAATTGGTAAAATTAGATAAAAAGTTACGCTGTGTTCTGCCCTACATTTGGACTATCGCAAGTGAGGCAAACTTTTCTAGGCAAACTGCTGAGGACTGCCAATTTAACAAGCTGTTCCATGCTGCAAGGGACATATTTATGGACATACTTTCAACAAGACGTACCTAGTGCTACCAAGCTGTGCTGTACTAAAGAGCAGAAAGAATCAGAACGATAGATGAAAAAAAAAATAAAGGATTTCACACATGGATCCTATTAAAATCAGATCAAGTATTCTGAAATTTACAGGCAAAAATATTTAAAATAATGACAGGGTTGTTGCAGAATCTCAGAAGAAAACACCCAGGAAATGTAAAAGAGAAGATTGACACAGCATGTTTAGCTCAGGCTGTTGGACAACAAGGCTCATGAAGCAAGAGAGGAAAAGCCAACTACATTGTGAATCTTCTCATTTTTAATTAGTTGGGTCAACATGACTCTAGTGCTTTTCTCGTGAATGTTTTTCAATATGAAGATTACCGTTCACAAAATCTTCCAAAAAAGTTTGATTTCATGTCTCTTTATCTTTTAGTAGTCCAAAAGGCACCTGACGTGACTACTACTACTCCGAGTACGAGCACTTATTTATTTTGAGAAGCCATTGGCTGTTCCCTATGATAGCATTTCCTATCCCTGGGCGTGTGTTTGGGATACTGATGAGTCAGGCTGTTCTCTATTTAAAACTTGGTACCTATTTCTATTTCTGGAAGTGGAGATCTCAAATCAACTTAGAGCTCATCTTCTTTGTTCTGGGGGAAAAATCATTGCGGCTGGGGACAGAGTATAAAAGAATTGCCGATGGTGGTTTGACAAGAACCTGGAGTGTAGCTGCTTTGATGATTGGCGCTATCCCTCACACATGCACTCATTTACATCCTTCCATTTATTTGACTACAGAACCTTGTAGAAGAACATTTTACTGCCATAATCAATGTCACTATGACACTTTTGATGGTCACGGGTGTCTGAACACATTTTTTCCACAAAGGGCCAGGTGGTGGACATTTTAGGCTTTGTAGGCCACAGCGTGTCACCATAGGTCCTCCACTCCTCGGTATGAAAGCAGCCATAGAAGATATGTAAGCAAATGAGCATAGCTGTGTTCCAATAAAACTTTATTTACAAAAACAGCAGCAGGCTGATGTGGCCCACAGGCTGTAGTTTGACAACCCTTGCACCAGGCTGCAGGAGAAACAAAAGGACCCTGAGGAGGAAAGTCATTAGAAGGAAAGGAGAGTCCCAAAGCGGTGACTAAACCCTGGTACCAGGATTGCTGGAGAGAAGGACTGGTCCTAGGCCCCCCAAAGTGGCCAAGGCTCAACTCCCTTCTGATGGTGGCTCTGGAACTATTGCAGCCCCAGGGCAGTGCTGTGGGCGTGAGGACTGAAATTGCTGCTCACGTGGGGCTCTCACCCCGGAGGCTCAGGAATCCTGGGGCAGGAAGGGGCTCTCCTCCCTTCCCGGATCCTCATGCTGACAAACCATCAGTGACCCCATTACAATCTTGACAGAGCAGCTTGTCAATAGGCAGGATATCAGCTCCTCAACTTGCAGGGTTTGCTGTGGATGGCAACAACAGCAGCAGAGAAAGGGGCTCTTCTGCCATTAGACCAGATGTTCTAGTTTCTTCCTTTGTCAAGTGATGTATCTATGGAGACTAAGCTCTTTGGACTGAGTAAATTTCTAAGGGTCTTGGTTTTTTCATGGAACCCCATGGGGAAAGAGGAAACTGGATGGAACACAGCTACTATAATTTGAATAACAAAATGAATGTGACCTTATCCTATATCCTATACCCTGGTGAGAGGGCCACATTGACTAAAGTTATCAGTTAATGTTACAAACCAGGAAAGTGTCCCCTCTTTTTTCTTTGGACAAAGGTGTTAAGCTGATGAGACCTGTGGGTTCAGATTCTCTCCTAAAATGAGGAATGTGATGCAATCATTAAAAGACGTGGAAGTGAAAATAATTCCATGGATTCAAAAATCAAGGTGCGTTAATAGAAGGGTGGTGTCCAGAGATCTAATCTGGGTTCAGTTACAGAAACAAATTATTTCCACTCATCATTCTAGACAACTAGACAAATCAGGATTTTATTTGATATTAAAAATGGTTGGAGGCCTTTGGTGCTTCCTATTTATATACAATGTAGAGTCTCCACATTGCATATTCATACACTGCTTTATTTTATCCTGAGAACAATGTGTGAGGCAGGTGGGAAAATGCTCATATTACTCCCAGTTTTTTTCAGACATAGCAATTCAGACATAGCATAGACCCCCCTCAAAATGTCAATGATTTGCTTAGGGTTCCGGAAGAGCAAGTGCCCATGGCTGCACTGGTCTTCATCCCAGCTCTATTTACTTCAAATCCCATGATCTCCCCACCCCAGCTGCCCCAGCACCTTCACTTGTGCAGCCTCTCTGCTAAGCCATGTCTCTCCTGGTCACAGGGAGACTGGAAAGTGTGCAACAGAGCAATTCAAATACTCGCGGCTGTTGTCTCCTTGAGAGCTGAGCTGCCCGGTGTCGCAGACACCTATTGACGACCTGTTCACCTCAGGCTGGTTCTTATTCGGTTTGGAACAAGGTGGAAGGAATCATAGAAGAGAAACTGGAGGTCACGGAGCACGCAACCAGGGGATGCATAATTTCATGGGAACAGTGCCAAGCAGAGGTCCAGCACATGCTAAGAAACCTTGGGCAAGTCACTTGCCTTCCCTGTCCCCACCCGCTTACCTGTAGGTTAACAAAAGTACCAACTTCAAGGAAATGCAGTACAGGTTAGTTGACTTAAAATGTATAATGTACTTGAAGCAATGCCTAGTATACTGAAAATGTTAGGCAAAAGAGACATAGAATAGTTTCAAGGAAAGAAGTCGTGAACAAGAATCAGAAAAAGGAAGGAATCTGGTCCGGCTACTAAAAGTGTGACCGGAAACAAGTTATTTTTCTTCTTGGGCTTCTATTTTCTCCTCTATTAATAGGAGACAACAATATCTATTGAAACTGTTGTAGAGAAGAGGTAATAGTGCTTTGTAATGTACTGGTCAAATTGTAAACTATCTTGGTAATTACCTTCTTTGCAAGCGACTTGTACCACACAGTGCAATTTTAGGACTATGAAGCAGAAAATGTCAGAAAGTGATTTATATAAAATGTAAATACAACCTGCTTACCCCTTCTTAAAATTCTTTCCATCACACTTGGAAGAAAAAAAAAGGAAAAGAAAAGAAAAGAAAGACAGAAATGTCATCATCTGCCCCATCTCTAGCTGTCAAAATCCCAAGCATGCAGAGTATTCCAACAATTGCCACCATTTTTTGAGTCCTCACTCTGTCTAGTCCCCATGAGTTACATGGATTATCTCATTTAATCCCCATGGAAATGCAGTAAGTATAACAAACTTAGTTTTACAGATGAGGAATCTAAAACTTAGATTAAGTTTTAATTATTAACTTAGGTTAAATAATTTGTCCAATATCAACAGCCACCAAATAATGAAGCTGATTCAGCTCAAGTCCCTGTGATACCAAGGACCATGACTTTGACCAACCACTCTATATGTTCCTTCCATTAAAAGGAATCTCTCCCTACTCTGAAATGATACAGTACTTAGCTCATATTCTTTTCAGAGGACTACAATTCTACCTTGAATTATGATTCTGGGGGTACATACCACAGCTTAACTGCTGGCTTACAGGCTTCCCCCAAATAGACGATAAGCTTTGTACATCTGTGAACATGCCCTAGTTGCCAGGCAAGTAGCAGCATGACAACAGGGGGAAGAGAAAATTCGTAACTTTCTTGAGTGTTAGCTGCCTCATCTGATAAGGATGTTGAAAATCCCTACTTCACAGGATTGCTATGAAGGTTGTCAAATAACAAAAGTAATACAATTTAATAACAAGTCTGATACTCGTTATCCAAGGGGAAATAATTAATGAATTGGAGTAGTACATTGCCTCATAAACAGTGGGCCACTCTTCTCGAGGGATTTTGGGCAAGAGCAAGTTTCAAAGAGCATCAGAAGCAGAACACGGATACAAGGCGGAATTGGCTAGGCGGCCGGGGATTTCCTTATAGAGCCAGCAGGGCCTACTTTCTTTTTCTTTTTTATTTATTTTTTTAAAGGTTTATTTATTTTTTGACAGAGAGACAGAATGTGAGTGGGGGAGGGGCAGAGAGAGAGGGAGATACAGAATCCGAAGCAGGCTCCAGGCTCTGAGCTATCAGCACAGAGCTCGACTCAGGGCTTGAACCCACTGAGTGATCATGACCTCAGTCATCAGTCATGGATACCCAACCAACTGAGACACCCAGGCACCCCATGAGGGCCTACTTTCTAGGGTAAGTTAAACTAGCTAGAGCTGAGTTGGAGAATTGTGATTGGTGGGTGGTAGGTTTCCCCAAGAGCAAAATATTTCCCATAAGTGCAGGCTGACTTAGGTTTAGATGTGTGACATGGGCCGGGCTACTGGGGTGGCCTCCGTTTTGTGGGTCCAGATATACAAATTACTGCTGTCAGGGTCTATTAAGACAACAAAGTTAAAACCACTGTGTAAACATAAACAGAGTCCTACCAATGTGGTCACAATTCAAGTTCATTAAGTCCTACTGAAATCACAGGGGTTCGTGGGACCGATTGACTCTTAACCAAGAAGAGATAGAATCAATAGGGATATGAACACAGCAAGGAGAATGACCCAGAATACCTGCCTCATTTCCCTGGAAAGTAGCATTTTAAGGAAAGTAATTAACAAATACGTAATGGTGAATAAAGAGAAAAATGTGTCAAAGGAAGATGGAAACATATAGAGAAGGGGTTACATGCTACCATTACTTGCAACCCTAAGGGGGCAGCAAGTTGGAGGTCTCCCTGTCACTTCCTTGTGCCCCACCTGATCGGCATGTTCTACCTTCCCGCCGGGTTACAGGGGAGCAAAGTTGATAGTTCCTTTGAAAGGGCTCTTGAACCAGGAAACGCTACACAGGTGTGAGGGGCTAGTGCTCTTGTTCCTATTCTAGAGCAGCACAAGGGCATCCACCACGTGAAAGCCCCACCTGGGTCAGCCCCCTTCCACCAGGCCTTTCAGAAAACCAGGGTCATTCATCCAGCCGGGATTCACTTTCAGGGATTCATCAAGCTCTCCGTATAGTGGAGATCTAGAAACAGCTCCAGGTGACTTCTGTGAGAGACTGACTATATTCATCAATTCTTAATAAAGTTTCTAACCAGGTTTACCAAGGGAGCCTTAAATGGGGAGAACAGCTTGTTTCCTTGACAGCAAAAATCGACAGTTTTTTTTTTTTAATCTTTTGTTGTCTGTCAAGAATTCCATAGAAATAATAGATGCCTAAAAACACAAGGAAACAGCATGCATTTTTTTTCCCCCAACTTCAGGGTTTGCTTCCAAGGAGACTGACAAGAGAGGAGGAGGGCTTCTGAAATACGAGCAGTGGGCAACAAAGACCCTCAGAGCCAATGGGGGACAAGTTACCACTCAAAATTTGCCTTTCCCCAAGTCAAGGAAGTCTTTGCAGTCTTAGGACCGGCAGGCTGCTGGGGAAGCAGGAAGGCAGCATTTCAAAACAAAAACAAACAACAAACACTGCGGAAAGGGACGACTCGGTTTGCATCGCTAAGCTCGGTCCAGGCAGGCAGCCCCGGACCTGGCCTGCTTTCCGTGGATCTGCGGGTCTAGGCGCAGCCTCCAGATCAGCGGCCCCGCCGCGCCAGCCTCGGCCCGGGGCTTCCTCCAGGCCGGGGTCTCCCACGTGGCGCGGGGTCTGCGGCTGCCTCGCCCCGGAGCTGAGAACCCCTGTGTTCGCCAGGCCCATCGATTATTAATGAGCCGTCGTTAAAAGACTTGCTGAGGGAGGGTCCGATTTACTTGCCTACTCTATAGAGAAAACAAAGAGGATAGAGGTGGAGGGGGGAGAGGGGGGCACTGGGGAACTAAGCGAAAATGCAGCTTTCAAGTTCAAAAAGCTTATTTTGCATGAGAAAACACATGGGGACGTGAGGATTGGTGGTAGCCATCCCCCCTCCCCCATCTTTAATATCTGCTCAGCAAAAAGTCTGGATTAAAACCATCGGCCTCTGGGACACCTTAAAAAATCCCTTTCTTCTGTGTCCTTATGTACAAGGGTAAAGACCAGCTTTCTCTGTCCAAGTCGGGAGTGCTGAAGGGAGAGCTAGCAGTGGGAGGCCCAGCCGGAGCCTCTGTCCTCTGCCTGTTCCCGATTCCATGGCCTGAGGCGATGGTTTGCATTTTTAGGACAACAGCCGGCTATCGGCAAGCAGGAGACCTCTCGTCAGGCTTCATTACTGCGTACAAAATGACACGAGCGAGCCTGTGGCCACAACTGCGCTTATGAAGTGCTGCGAAGCCATTGCCTGTCCCTGCAAACCCAACCCTCTTCTTCTGCCCACTCACTCACCGATTGCCCCAAACCTGAGCTCAGTTTCTGTGTGCAGTGTCTCACCTCGGGACACATTGCTCCCACTGGAAATCCGGCTTTGCCACCTTGCTTGCTAGCTGGCTTATAAATTTCCAGAGAGACAGAGAAGAGCTGTGTTTGCCAACTGAACTTTGTAGTTCAAACCACCCTTTCCCTTCCTTCCCCTCTGATATGCTTTCCAAGGCTGGGGTGTTGCACCATCTCGGGATCTAGACAGGATGCTTAGCCGGCATTGGGAGCACAGCTGGGAATAGAGACCCCTCTCCCTACAAGGTCATTTAAACCTTTTTAGTTACCTCCCTAATTGCAATAGTCTTATGTGTCTGGCCTAAATCATAACTGCGCTCTTAAAAAGAAATCCCACAGCCGACAGCTGCAGATACTACCATTAAATCCTATCTATTAAGAGCTAATGCCACTCAGTGTATTTTTTTACAAGGGTGAATCTGTTTGCATCAGCCAGAAAACAGGTCATGACGGTTTGTTCAGCCGCTGATATACACCAACCATTCTAAACCAATATATCAGAATAAGGATATGTAAAGACAAGATTACTGATTATGAGATTACTGATTATTCTGAAGAAATTATCGTAATAGAAAACATTTGTATCATCAGCCAGGTAGACTGAATTTGACCTTGAACTTTTCTGAAGCCTCTGGGGCTCAAGTTACGTGGAAGATTGTTAGGTGAACCTAACATCTGAATCTTTAAACAGCCACTAGGAAAGACGTAATGTGGGAGACTAAAAACAAATTGCAGACCACTGGCTAACAGGTGTGGAAAGGGAGATCAGCGTATTACCTAGCAGCTTCTTACCTGTTAGGGTAAAAACAAATGGTAAAATAACCATTAGTTAGGGTATGGGCTTGGCTGCTGTAACAATGAGACCCCACATACATGTGGGTCACTTAGGACACAGCTAATTCTTCCTTTGCCTAGCAGTCCTGAGATAAACTGGCCATACTGACGAGCAAGTCTACTCCACAAAATTATTTGAATCTAAGTTCCTCCCATCTCATTGATTTAGCAGCTCCTCCGACAGTAGTTCTGACACTTCCATGTAGAGGTTGGTAACATTTTTCTGTAAAGGACCACAGAGTAAATATCATAGTTTTTGCAGCCCACATGTAGTTCAATTAAAGATTCCTTGTTTTTATTTGTCGCTCTTCTCGTGGCAACTCTTCAAAAATATGGAAACCATTCTTAGCTCACCAGCTGTACCAAATCAGGCTGCCCCAGTGATTTTGGCCCACAGGCCATAGTTTGTCAGTCCCTGCTTTAGGACATCAGAATCACCTGGAGGGCTTTCTGAGCCCACCTGAGTTTCTGATTCATTAGGTAAAGGTTTGACCCAAGAATCTGCACTTCTGGGGCTCCTGGGTGGCTCAGTCAGTTAAGTGTCCAACTTCGGCTCAGGTCATGATTTCTCGGTTCATGAGTTCGAGCCCCACGTCGGGCTCTGTGCTGAGAGCTCAGAGCCTGGAGCCTGCTTCAGATTCTGTGTTTTCCTGTCTTTCTGCCCCTCCCCCGCTCACACTCTGTCTCTCAAAAATGAACATTAAAAAAACATGCATTTCTAACAAGTTCTCATGGGATGTTTATGCTGATGGTTTGGAGACAGCACAATGAGATCCAAAGCCCTACAGTGTTGCCTTTGCCTTTATGGGCAAAGCGAATCTCTTGCACATGCATGTTCCGGCACAAAAGAAAATGAAAAAAGCATCAAGAAAAAGTCTCCTTAAGTATGTAAGCAGGAAATTGTACACATAACTTTCACTCACATCCCTTGGCCTAATCTTAGTCATATGGCCATGAATGGCTGCAAGGGAAGTTGGGAAATGTAGACTATAAATGGTTGTTCATGAATTCTGCTACAACTCAAGAGGTTTTGTTGTTAAGAGGAAGGAGGGGAGAGGGGCGCCTGGGTGCTCAGTCGGTTAAACATTCAACTTTGGTTAAACATGGTTAAAAATCCCAAGGTCCTTTGGGATTTTTAGTCTTTTATAAGCTTCTAGAAATTTACCAACCATTTGTGATAAATAATAATAATAATGAATTTATTTCATATATCAGATAGATTAAATGTAAATGAAAAATAATCATGAGATTACCTTACAATTTTGTTTTTAATATTTTAGAATATTTCTGTAATCCTGGGGCAGGAAAACACTCTATGTGGTGGTAATGAAATACCAAGAAGGTAAAGAATGTCTGATTTAACTACAATGCAATAAGTCATATTCCTAAATATTCCCTCCCCAAAAAACAAAGATCAACAGACATATGGGAGAAAAATACTTGCAACAGGTATAACAATAAACAATGTTAATATTCTACCCAGGGGACATGGAAGGCGATTCTCAAAACAGAAATGTACACATAACCAAAGAACATAGGACTATACATTTATTTTCAATTATAAACAAATATATTCAAATAAAAATGTATCACAATTTCTATCAAATTGGTAATTTCTTTTTTTTTTAATGATGCTATAGAAATTAACCAGTGTGATAGAAAAAAGGTCACACTAATTCTGTGCTAATACAGATATATTTCAGTTTGGTTATATTCAACAAAAGTTTTAAACATGTACTATAGTGGACAAATAGATAGGATGACCCCCATGACCCTGCTTCTGGGTGTTCATGCCCTTATGTCATGCCCTCCCCCAGAGGATCATGGGACCTGTAATTTATGTCCAGCCAATAGAATGAATACAGAAAAAAAAAGAGGGGGAGGATACATGTGATTACATGATTATGTTACATAAGATTTTAACATGTGTCTTGCTGGAGTATGTTTCTCTTGTTGGCTTGAAGAAGCAAACTGCCATGCTGGGGGCTGCCTCTGTTAGGAGGCCAAATGGCAGTGAACTTTCAGCTATCTCTAGGAGCTGAAGGCATCCTCTAGCCTATAGCCAACAGGGGCTTTTGGTCCTAAAACAGTAAGGAAATGGATTCTTTCAACAATCTGAGTGAGTTTGGAAGTGGATACTCCAAGCACAGCCTCTGGTGAGACCACAACCCGCACTGATGACTGACACCTTCACTGGTGCCTTGAAGATACACTAGCTAAGTCACATCCAAACTGTTGACCCATAGCAACTGAGCTCATGAAAGTGTGTTGTTTTGAGCTAAGTCTGAGATAATTTGTTATGCAGCAATTGATACTAATATGTGTATATTAACCTAAAAATTCTACATTTAAAATTTTATCTAGGGGCGCCTGGGTGGCTCAGTCGGTTGGGCGTCCGACTCCAGCTCAGGTCATGATCTCGCGGTTTGTGAGTTCGAGCCCTGCGTCAGGCTCTGTGCTGACAGCTCGGAGCCTGGAGCCTGCTTCAGATTCTGTGTCTCCCTCTCTCTCTGCCCTCCCCCGCTCATGCTCTGTCTCTGTCTCAAAAACAAATAAAACATTAAAAAAAGTTTTTTTAATTTTATCTAAAGAAACTTAGCCACAAGGATATTACTCATTACAGTATCTTATAGTTATGAAAAATTAGAAACAAACAATATATGCAAAAATAGAAAATCTGTTAAATTATGGAAAAGCCACACAAAGAAATATTCAGCTAACAAAAACTGCAATGGAAATAAAAACATATTTTTAAAGAAAAATGTTTTAAATACAGCTATAAATGAAAATATAGCTTTTAAACCAGCTTGCATAATCAATTCCCACTTTAATTTTTTAAATGTTTATGCATGTATAGAATATAGTGCTTAAAGTAACATACCCAGGTGTTAATAACAGTTATCCTCGAGAGGCAGGATTATAGATTTTTAATTATAAGACATAAATTTTTACAGTTTCCTACATTATACATTTCATGTCTTTGCAAAACAACCAGAACCTAAAACTGAATTTTAAATGCAAAATGAAGGGAAGAAAAGAGTCCCAGCTTCATGAAAAAGAAAAGGCTAACGTCCAATGCAAATGTTAGTTATTTTTATGGTTATTAAATGTAAGATGCAAATGTCCCCGGAGGCTAATAAACTGCTAACAATAATGGCTACCATTTCTTGAGCATTTACAATGAGCCAGGCACATGCTAAAAATTTGGAGTGCGTTCGTTTGTTTAACCATGGATAAAAAGTTAGATTTATGCCCTGTGTTCACAGAGAAGGGCAGCCCATATGCCTGGACATCCTGCTATTCATACCTTCACTTTCCCCCTCGATGTAAGGCAGATAACTAGTGAGACACATCACTAGGGGGCAAGGAGATCCTGGTCACCCAGGACCTGGATCAACTCCCTTAAATGTGGTCTGGGCACTGGTCCCAAACCAATCAACTAGTTTTGCCATTGCACAGCAGTTCTCAAAACCTTGCAGTTTTGGTTCCAAGGAGCCAGAGAGACGTTCTTTATTTGTTGTGGAGTCTACCACAAAAATAGAAGAGGCCCTTACCGCACACTTTCCCGTTGAATGACTGAAAACAACAGTTGCTCTTACAGATGCATGGAAAGAGCAAAGATATTTCAGTAGGCTTGAGGACAAGCTAAAAATTACCAGTTCCTCAGGAATTACTCATTCTGCTAGAGAACAATTGAAGGTTAGCTCTTCCCAAATATCTACCTCACTCTGCAAACTGAGGTTAATCTTGGTTTAATGGACTCAGGCAAGTCATGTAATGTCTAGGACCTCAGTTTTCCTCCCTGTAAAATGAATTTCTGTTACTTTCCCTAATCAGAGGCTAGTCAGGGTGATCCCTTGGTTCTTATCAAACTGATGGTATGTGATTCTGAGACAGATTCTCTCATCCAGGTGTTTTATTAGTCAAAACTTTTTAAAAAAGAAGTCTACAAGATATATCTATAACACTGACTCAATGAATGAGTAAAGCCTTCAGAAAGATCAATATATAGAAACTTTGGGCTTACTGAAAACACCTTTAGGGGATTTTCTCTTAATGAACTCTACATGCTTCTAGTATAGTGCCTTCAAATGACATTCCAGTAGAGTTCCACAGTCCTGTGAAGGCAAGTTCCTCACTCTTCCACGGGGGGGCAAGAAAACCAATAACACGTACTCTTTGATAGACTGACCACAGAGAATCACTTCTTGGAAGGTCACTTTTATTGCTTTAAGTCGGTCTAAAGATTTTCTGTCTGAGAAAGTACAGCAATGACATCTGTTCATTCTTCAACACAGACCAGCCCTTTACCCATGATTTTTCAATATTTAAACAAACAGCCAAAACAAAGCTGTGCATCAGTGTTAACCTTGTAAACTTAAAAGTCTGCACCTGTACAATTACTAATTAACATGTTCAGTAACAAAGCTGGTAGGTAACGGGTGACATTCACACCTCTTAATTGGTGCGATTAGCGGTCCTTTTGTTGTCAACTGTTAGCAGCTCTCCTCAAGTGTAAAATGCCACAGGTAAAGGGACATTGGCCATGGGTGGAGTGAAGGGGGGAAGGTGGGAGTGAACAAAAGTTTGTAAAACAGATTAGGCTGAGTTACAGGGAAGCAAAAATATGGTCACTGCAAGAAACTGGCTAAAACTGCCAAATGATTAGGAGCATCAGAGACTGTATCTTTTTTTGTTCTTTACTGGTGGTGTAAATCTTGACTGTTTAAAAAATCTACTCCCCCATTACATTGCAAAATGGAAAGACCCCACTTTCAGTAAATTTAACCGTGAATGGGAAAATCCAAATCAATTTTGTTTTTAAATGAAGGAAGGTATGTCTGGGTAGCTTTTGCGCTCCTAGCAATACACTATAATATTTACTATGAGATTCTTGACAAGAGATATCCTAAGGTTTTTAAGATAGAGCCCAGGATATACAGAGGATATATACAGGATATACAGAGCCCTGTATTCCTTCAGAAATACAGGAATCAAGACACATTTCTGTATTTCTTATTTAATCCTCTCTTCTCTTTTTTAAAAAAAGTAATACCAGGCTCCCCTTCAGCTCATTGAGTAACTTCCTTATGATAGTATCCAATGTTGAATTCTCATCATCAATTACCAATAAACTTTAACTTAGGTTTCCTAAAAGGCATGACCCTGTATTAGGATCATTCCAATTGTCAGGATTTAGCTTCCAGGCTTGGCTTTTCTACAGCTCCCTCATAGGTCAGTCTTCTTAAGGATATGGCTTCATATTAACCATGCAGAAATGTTACTATTCTCTACCAACTAGAGGTTCCAATATTTCTTCATAATGGGAGGGGTTACTGTGTTGTCATTTAGGACAAAAATTTGATGTAATATGTTTGTGAGCTCTATGAAGGCAAGAATTATGTCTCTTCCACCTATAAACCACCAACTTCTAGCACATATGCACCTTCAATAGATAGACGTTACTTATCGAATGTGAACGTTGGTGTCAATGAGATTTTTCTTTCTTTCTCCTAGCTTCCCTTTCATATTATACATTTTTGGTTTTTACACAATTCTTCTGGGGTGAGTATGACCAGATTTTTTGCAATGCAAGTCGAATTCTCCCTCTTCCTGAGACTCTTATTTTCCTTTTGGGAGTGTCTTTCTTTATGTTAACGTACTTTTCTTAGACAGTTCTTCTACTTTGTCTTTGTGGATCCGGCTCTCTATCACCTGGCCTTCTCGTTTATTGAAATTCAGCTTCATACCAAAGACTTCACAGCTTTCTACATTCTTTCGGATCCTTCAACCTTATTTTACCTCTTGCTTATCTTCCACCCCCCTTTCCCCGTATTATATTCTTTCTTTAACCTACTTTTTCAGTTATCTATTTATGCCACTTAGGGATTTAAGGATTAATTTAAGGGATTAAGACACTAATTTTATTTTACTCAACAATTTTGTGGGTTAGGAATGTGAGAAGGGTGTGGCTGGATGGTTTATCTTGATCCATGTGGTCTCAGCTGGGGTGGGTGGTCTGGAGGATCCATTTCTAAGAAGGCTTCCTCATGCACATAGTCAGTCCCTCATTCCCCACCCAGAATCTCCTCCTCCAGGACCTCTGCACATAGCTTGGGCTTTTCACAGCATGGTGGTCACAGGACAGTCACACTTTTTACATCTGTTCTCCTCCTAATAAGCCTTTCAAAAGCAAGCATTCCCAAGGCCCAGGTAGAACCTGCCAGGTTTCATTCAGTGATCAAGCAGGTCCCTAAGTCCAGCCTAGATCCAATGGGGAGGGAGGAACAGACTCCACCCCTCCATGAAGGGATGGTTTGATCCTACAGGGAGGGAAGGAATTGATGGCAGCAGCCATCTGGAAGACAAACTGCCACACCTACAATTCTCATTTTAATGTTTTACTTTTCTTCCCCATTTGAAAATTCTAATAGCGCTTACCTAATCTGTAGGGTGTTACATATGTGCCAGCGCTATGTTCAAGCAGGAAAGTGACCCCCACCTTACCTCATGAAAAACTATTTAAGGGCACTATGAGGCCCTGACACTCCAAAGTCATGTCCCATAACCAGCCTCCCCAGTCTCTGATTTGAGTCACTACACCTTTCTGGTGGGCACAAGCCTAGGCACAAGCTTACACATGACCTGAGAGAGAGAGATATAACCAATCAAACATGAGTACTTCTTTATCCAGAATTGCCAGTTTATTTATAAGATGTTTGGTTTTTCCCCAGGGGGGAAACAGAGAGTATGAAGTGGAAGAAAATGGTGTTGGAACAGCAATTGTCCTTTGAAGTGAGCAGAGCTTGGTGACACCAGGCACCTGGGATAGCATCAGGGCATGATGTTCATCGGTCTAGAAGAAGGAGGGGTGCCACGGAGGGTGGTGGTTGGTGAGTGAGTGTTGGCAAGGGTGTTAGGTGATGTAATAATATAAAATATTTAACACCAAAAGAATATAAATCACCAATCATCTCTCTTTTCCCCAAAGAACACAAATAATTTAAGAGTTCTCCATCTGTATATATATATAGAAGGAAGGAATTTATGGCAGCCATCTTGGAGACAAACTGCCATACCAACCCACTGTCATTTTTTTAGAAAAATATATGCCATATATATAAGCAAGATGAGAAAGTTGGAACAGTTAAACCATTCAGTTCCCAATCTCCCAGCTGATGTATCTCCTAGGCAGTTTGTATCCAAACTACCAAGAATTTTTTTTTTTTTTTGTAATTATGGAACTGGTCACCAAATGATCATTTGGATTACTAAAGCAATTAATTTTGACCCTGCTTTCTTTTCACACTCGGTCCTATGTCCCTTTCCAGCAGAGACTGCTAGTTACCTTTTAATACATATTGTCTCATCTCCCTTACAGACTCTCCAATTTTTAGTCAAAACGATGCAATCTAGAATAATGATTATATTTTTCACCAACCTTGCTACACGCATGAGATCTGAGAAGTCCTTCAAGAGGTCCATTTGTCTACATTCTTTCCTCCTTCCTACTGGTAAAGGAGAAAATGATAGTTGGAGCACTAGCAGCTATCTTGAATCATGTAGTGGTCGTCATGGACTAAGGATGACAGAGCAGCAAGACACAAGGAGCGTCAGTTTCTGATGACCGCTCTATCTACTCCCAGCTTTGTGTTAGCGTACCATATTTATTTATGTAGGAGACGAAATTCCATCCGCTTTAGCCATTGTTACTTGAATTTTCTGCCACTCGTAGTGAAACCTGATTCTAATACACCCCTTTGCCAGTAAGGTCGGTTGGACAATCTAGTCAGGTTAAAGCAACAGCTTAATTTAAAATATTTTTCCAACAGACACAGTGTATAAACTTGCAAAGGCTGATTAAATTTCGCTAGGGCATATCTTTATAAAAAGAATAAGTAACATATGTAAATACCATATCCGAATTTAAATACAGTATTTAACTGCCCTAGATTTCACAATGTATTCATAGCCTTGAGAGGGAATAAGAAACCACTTTATAATCCATTGATCCTTGTAAATTCTGTTTACATGTGTTTTTAAAATACATGTGTTTTGTGTTATCGGTGTTGATGGTCAGGAGCTCTGTATTGTAAAATAGTCTTCAGGTACCGTTCTGGAGAATAAACTAAGACTTGGTCTGTGACCTGAAAGCCCTTGCTGGGGTAGGGGGCAGTGCTTTGGGAAAGAATACCCGTTTATAAAAGCCAATGGCTTCTTTTTCTGAAATGGCTGCTAGCATTGCTTTAATTCAATGTTCACTATCTCTTAAAGCTTCCTCTCCCCTTTCCTTCTACAAAGCCTCCCGCACTGAGTCTGCACCTGCCCAATACCTGCTAGAATTATCCCTTTATTTTTTTTAAATTGTTTAATGTTTACTATTTATTTTTGAGACAGAGAGAGACAGAGTGTGAGCAGGGGAGGGGCAGAGAGAGAGGGAGACACAGAACCTGAAGCAGGCTCCAGGCTCTGAGCTGTCAGCACAGAGCCTGACGCAGGGCTCGAACTCATGAACGGTGAGATCATGATCTGAGCCAAAGTCAGACACTTAACCGACCAAGACACCAGGCGTCCCTAGAATTATCCCTTTATAAATAACACCTGATCATGTCATTTCACCAGGAAGACACTTGCTGATTTCTTGTCACCTCTAGCTTGGTAGAAAACAGCTTGCACTTTTTCTGTCTTATCTTCTATGCACTTTCCCAGTCCTTTATCACACTTGCTCTCTATTTAAACATGATGAAATTTTCACCTTTTTTTCCAATTATGCCATGCCTTTCACACCCCTGCATTTGGAACAGGCTATTTTCTATGACTGAAATACTCTCCCAACCCCCAAGCTTGCTTTTTATTTTTTAGAACCTTCAGGATGCATCTTGTGGGTCAAAAAGCCTTTGTTCAAAAAGGTGCAAAAACCTTTTTTGTCACTACTACAGACGAGATTAACCACTTCTTCTCTTGCCCATATTCTGCATTTTGTACTACCTTCTGTGACAGCACTTACCAGGTAATACTAGAATGGATCTGTCTTGAAGTCTGATTCCTCCTATGTGACATGTTGGAGCTTTTCTAGTACTGAGCTCAATGTCCATAACCGAGTGGGAACTTGCTGTGTCTTGCAGCATGTATCCATGGCTAAGACAAGGTCATTCCAACAAAAAGGCATTTGTTTCTAAATGTAGTTTTTAGGTTTGTATGATAAGGGGGGGGGGAATTAGGTAAATTACAGAATGTAAATACATGTTTTCAACTTCTTGGAAAAGATATTCATAGGAATATACAGGAACATGCATGCATATCCTACAAACCGTAATATTTTTCTTCCCACCTTGATGACAAATTTAGCATTTCTTACAGCTAAATTTTTCTAGAATTAAATTATGGAGTCATAGAATTGTAAAGCTAAAAAAGACTTTAAAAATTATTGACTCCAACTTCATAATTTATAAATGAGAAAACTAAGGCCCAGAGAGATTAAAAGATTTGTCAAAGGACACCCAGCTAGTTAGTGTCAATCAGATCTGAAATCCTGGTCTCTTGACTCCACTGTTCTTCAAACATTTCAGTTGTAAGTCCCTGGTTAAGGGCAGCCAGCAGCTGTGAAGCACACGGACTTTAATTTCAAGTTAAATCAGAGCTAAAGCACAGATAAACCCAAGGGTTTCAGCTACAAATTAAACAGGTGAGAGAAGATAAGTGAGATTATTTGATGAAAGTTTTTAAATCATACACTGTTTGAGTGTAAAAGTCCAAGCCCCCAGTTTTCATAAATGAAAATAAGAAAATTAAATGACTTCCTCCACCCCAATCAGAAAGCCAGAGACAAAGACAAAACTAGAACTTTGAAAGCAATTGTGATATGGACTTCACAAAATTGTGGATAAAATGAGTTACCACATAGAATAATAGTCCTGTCACTCAAAAAAAAAAAAAAATTGGAGCCTGTGGTTGGTCAATTAACCAAAAAGTTGGGTAAATTGGAAATTGTTAAAAAGTGATACGTACACACTATAATGATTTAATTTTAATTTCAAACATGAATGTACACTTATTATACATATGTGGATAAACAATTATCAAAAAATTATGTGAATTAATTTCTTATTGCTGCTGTAACAAGTTACCACAAGCACAGTGGCTTAAAAGGATAAAAAATTGTTCTTCTAATTCCGGAGGTCAGAAGTCCAAAATGGATCTCACTGGGCTAAAAGCAAGGTGTCCGTAGGGCTGCAGGGCTACAGGGAAGCCTCCCATGGGGGCTGCAGGGAAGAATCTGTTCCTTGCCTTCTCCAGCTTCTAGAGGTCCCTCACATTCCTTGGCTCATGGTACCTTCCCAGCTTCAAAGCCAGCAATCACCCCTCCAGCCTCTGTTTCCCTCATTACATCTCCTTCTCGGACTGTGACTCTACTATCTCTCTTCCACTTACAAGGACCATTGGGATTACATTGGATTAAACTGGATAAACCAGGATAATCTCTCCATCTCAAGATCCTTAATTTAATCACATCTGGAAGACCCCCTTTGGCCATATGAGGTAACATACTCACAGGGTTGGAGGATTAGGATGTGGATAACTTTGATGATAGGGGTGGGAATATTATTCTGCCAACCATAGCCTGGCTGTGTCATTGAAGATGAATCTTCTTTCCTTGGTGAAACATTCATAAAGTGTATTGTCTATGATTTCTATTGTGTGTCTTTAAAGTTAAAGTAACAATTTAAAGCATTTGAAAAGCGACCTGGGAAGAATTCTTCCAGATTTGTCTCTCAATTTTTTTTATGATGTCTGTTCCACAACCAATTTCAAGTTGATTTTTAAAAAATTTTTAATGTTTTTTATTTATTATTGAGAGAGAGAGTGTGTGTGTGTGTGTGTGAGCAGGGGAGGGGCAAAGAGAGCAGGAGTCACAGAATCTGAAAGCAAGCTCCAGGCTCTGAGCTGTCAGCACAGAGCCTGATGCAGGGCTCGAACTCATGACCTGTGAGACCATGACCTGAACTGAAGTCGGATGCTTAACCAACTGAGCCACCCGGGCACACCTCAGATTGATTTTTGATGTGATTTGTCTTTTGTGGTCCTTCTGAAGATTTAGATTTTATAGACACAATTCTCTTTTTTGCACTCCTATGTCACTGATTTATAAAACATTTATCTAAATCATACAATTACAATAACAAGTACTCCTCACTTAAACAGTTTTGAGGGCACGAGAACTTGGTACAAATTCCTCCACTGTGGGGCACAAAGGTGACCAGGTTGCTGACAAGGGGCCTACTAGTCCCTGGTCCTCAGTGTGCCCAGAAATAAATGAAAAGTTTTCTTCATCTAGTAGACTGTATATGTGAAAGTGGTTTAGGAAAGCTTCTGTTATATAAAGTGCCTTGTGTACGGGAAGGCATTCTATAGATATAAACAATCACCATTATTTTTGCTTTTATTTATTTTTTTTTTTTTAATTTTTTTTTTTTCAACGTTTATTTATTTTTGGGACAGAGAGAGACAGAGCATGAACGGCGGAGGGGCAGAGAGAGAGGGAGACACAGAATCGGAAACAGGCTCCAGGCTCCGAGCCATCAGCCCAGAGCCGGACGCGGGGCCCGAACTCACGGACTGCGAGATCGTGACCTGGCTGAAGTCGGATGCTTAACCGACTGCGCCACCCAGGCGCCCCTATTTTTGCTTTTAATTCAAGATCTGGTATTGATGCATGCAAGGTGGAAAAAAGCAGTCTAGAAGTTAGCCTGATGACTAGGGAAAGTCAGAACAATTTGAGAAAACATTATGCTCAAGCCACAATAAAATCTATAATTAAGTTAACAATATAAGTCAAGTTTCAATCAATAAAGTCTTTAATTATAATGAATGGTTTATTTGCTTTATTAATCTGCTTTTAAGCTTACTCACTATTTCTCTGAAAATTTAGGTTAAACTGCCTAACTAAAGAGCTATTTTCAAAAATATTTAATTGGCTGGAAAGAGTGTATTGAACTCTTCTTTCAGTTGACCTACCTTTAGAAAACAAAGCTATTTGGCTCACTAAACTATAAATGTATCCAGGCATCTTTGTGAAAGCGTATTTTAGACTGAGTAGTGAAGGGGAAAGAGTCACTCACCAATGCCCTGAGTTTGTAAACACAGATATGTAAAATATGACAGTACATAGAACAGAAAATCAGTGCTAACTCTAGAGTTTAACAGAAAATCAGTGCTAAATCATAGAGTTGGGAACTCTATGCTGCCCTTGAACTCTATTGTTTTTGACCACTGCGTCAAGAACTGTCTCCATCTACCAGGTGGTTGAGGAGCACTAGAGAGATTCTAAATGACCCTGTGAGGACCAGCTCCTAAGCCTAAGGTATACTCATCAACCAAAGGCATGGGTTTCTTTATCCCCACCCAGAGTGCAAGCAGTACACTTTCTTATCCTGAAGCTCCCACAATGAGGTCAAACAAGCTGCCACAAACTAGGTGACTTAAACAATAGAAACTTGCTGTCTCATACTTTGTGAAGCCAGAGTTCTGAGATCAAGGTGTTGACAGAGTCATGCTCTCTGTGAAAGTTCTAGGGAAGACCTCTCTCCTAGCTTCTGGTACTTCCTTGATTGTGATAACATAACTCCACTCGTTCCATGACATTCCCCCTATGTGCATATCTATATCCAAATTTCTCTTTTAAGGGCATCAGTCACATTGTATTAGGGGTCCATCCTATTCCAGATGACCTCATCTTAACTAATGACATCTGCAATAACCCTATTTCCAAGTAAGTTAACATTCTGAAGTATGGAGGGTTAGAATTTCAGCATGTTAACTTTTGGTGGACATAGTTCTACCCATGACACTCTCAGTGGAGGAAACCATCATCACCATATGGTTCATACTAATTCTCCAAATAATTTTAACTTTAATAACCAGTATATGGTCAAATTTAACCACATACTTCAGTAATAATCATAATCATAAAAATTATAGTATGTGCCAGTAGAAATAATAAACACATAAACAGATGAACAAAACAAAAATTGATAAAAAATTGGTGAGGTTTGTTGTTAGCTATGAGTAGGAACATTACCAGTAAGAAAGAAGAAACTGAGGACATGCGAATATGAGAAGCAGAGAAAAGATTTTAAAAACAAAAAGCAGGGGTGCCTGTATGGCTCAGTCAGTTAAGCGTCCAACTCTTGATTTGGGCTCAAGTCATGATCTTAGTTTCTTGAGTTTGAGCCCCACATCGCACTCTGCATGCTCATTATGCAGAGTCTGCTTGGGATTCTCTGTCTCTCTCTTTCTCTGCCCCTCTCCCCCCTCAAAATAAATAAATAATTAAAAAAAAAAGAAAAATCAGAGGAAATAGATCAACTATAACAGAGATCAGGAACCAGACAAGGATGTCTACTCTCACTACTGTTACTCAACATAGTACTAGAAGTTCTACCCACAGCAGACAAGAAAAAGAAATAAAAGACATCCTAACTGGTAAGAGAGAAGTAAAACTGTCACTATCTGCAGATGACATGATGCTATATATAGAAAACCCTAAAGACCCCACCAAAAAACTGGTAGAACTGATAAACGAATTCAGTAAGGTTGCAGGATACAAAATCAATACACAAAAATTGTTGCATTTCTGTATACTAATACTGAAGTAGCAAAAAGAGAAATTAAGAAAATAACCCTGGGGTGCCTGGGTGACTCAGGTGGTTAAGCGTCCAACTCTTGATTTTGGCTCAGGTCATGATCTCATTGTTTGTAAGATAAAGCCCTGTGTTGGGATATGCACTGATAGCATGGAGCCTGCTTGGGATTCCCTTTCCCTCCCCTTCTGCCTCTTCTCTCTCTCTCTCTCAAAATAAACAAATAAACTTAAAAAAAAAGAAAATAATCCCATTTACAATTGCACTGAAAATACCCGGAAATAAACTTAACCAAGGAGATGAAAAACCCAAACTTTAAAAACCATAAAACGTTAATGAAAGAAATTGAAGAGGACCCAAATAAATGGAAAGATACCCCATGCTCATGAATTGAGAGAACAAATATTGTTAAAATGTCCCTACTACCCAAAGAAATCTACAGATTTAATGCGATCCCTGTCAAAATACCAACAGCAGCTTTCATAGAGCTAGAACAAATAATCCTAAAATTTGTGTGGAACCACAAAGACCCCAAATAATCAAAGCAACCTTGAAAAAGAAGAACAAGGGGCACCTGGGTGGCTCAGTAGTTTAAGTGTCTGACTTCAGCTTGGGTCGTGATCTCACAGTTTGTTGAGTTCAAGCCCGGTGCCAGGCTCTGTGCTGACAGCTTGGAGCCTGAGCCTGCTTCGGATTCTGTGTCTCCCTCTCTCTCTACACCTCCCCCACTTGTGAGCATGCACTCTTTCTCTCTCTCAAACATAAATAAACAGTTTTTTAAAAAAAGAATGTGACAAGCTGAAGCACTTAATAAGTACACGTGTCTTAAAAAAAAAAAGGAAAAGAAAAAGAAGAACAGAACTGGAGTTATCATAATCTCAGATCTCAAGATATACTTCAAAGTTGTAGTAATCAAAATAGAATGATACTGGCACAAAAACAGGTATCATAGATCAACGGGACAGAATTGGGAGCCCAGAAATAAACCCACGATTTTATGGTCAATCTTTGATAAAGGAGGCAAAAATATGTAATGGGAAAAAGGCAGTCTCTTCAACAAATGGTGTTGGGAAAACTGGACAGCTACATGCAAAAGAATTAAAGTGGACTACTTTCTTATACTATACACAAAAATAAACTCAAAATGGATCAAATACCTAAATGTGAGACCTAAGACCATAAAAATCCTAGAAGAGAGCACAGGCAGTAATTTCTCTGACATTGGCAGTGGCAACATTTTTCTAGACATGTCTCCTGAAGCAAGGGAAGCAAAAGCAAAAATAAACTATCAGGACTACACCAAAATAAAAAAGCTTCTGCACAGCAGAGGAAACCATCAACAAAACAAAAAGGCAACTTACTGAATGGGAGAAGGCATTTGCCTTCAAATGATATGTCCAATACAGGGTTAGTATTTAAAATATGTAAAATTTCTCCTGTGTCTCATCCCAACCATGCCTGGGTCCATGACCGCCTACCCTTGCTGTCCTTCCGTCCCGCCCTGCCAGAGGTGTAGTGCTGACAGATCAGAGCTTTCCCAGAGGGTTCCCAGAGGGTTGACAAAGATAGGAGCCAACTGATACTGGACAATGAACTTCAGCAAGCACTATCCAATGGCACATGGACTCCACTGAATTCAGTGACTGTCAGGTCAATGATATCTCTGTTTGACCAGAGAACAAGGCTGGTGTGACCTTCAGCGAGTTCACTGTTATCTGGAAATACATCACAGACTGGCAGAATGTCTTCCACACTTACGGCCAGGGACCACTCTAGGATGGTTGACAAGAAAGAGCTCAAGCAAGCACTTTCAGTGTATGGGCCCTCTGACCAGTTTCACGACATCTTCATCCACAAGCGTGACATACAAGTATGGGGGCCCTTGATGACTTCATCAAGGGCTGCATCATCTTGCAGGGGTTGACAGATATATTCAGGTGTTATGCTATGGATCAGGATGGCTGGATTCAGGTGCCATACGAGCAGTATCCATCCATGGTCTTCAGCACTGTATAACATTGGCCTTTGCAAGTAGCAACATGACTCATGGAAGGAGGACTAAAAATGCCAAATCTCCCTTTAAAGAAATGGAACACAGATGCAGGTAGATACTATTCTTCCTTTAGATTTTATATAATTAACATTTGGGGACCTGACTGTACATATGTGGATAAGCTGATTAAGGTTTTGCAAATAACAACAATAGTTATAATCGTTATTCACATACAAACATTTGATTTGAGACTGTTCAATTGTGTCATGAGGTAAGATATAATAATATTTCAGGTATCCTGCATGCAAAAAGTTTATCATGTGCATTTCTAGATAGCTCCAGTTCTGTAGTGGGAATATCTTTATTAGCCAACAGGAATTTAAAAAATAATATAGACCTTGGACAGAGACTTTTATGTGCCTTACGTTTTTAAAATGAGGTTTATTGTATTTGTTTGAATATGCAACATAAGCAATGAATAAAATGCAAATGAAAAAAGAACTTATACAACTCAACCCCTCAAAAAAAAAATTTAAAACAGGCAGAAGAGATAAACAGACATTTCTCCAAAGACATCCAAAGATGACCAACAGACACATGAAAAGATGCTCAACATCACTCATCATCAGGGAAATGCAAACCGAAACCAAAGTGAAATATTACCTCACACCTGTCAGAAGGGCTAAAATAAAAAAAAAAAAAAAAACACAAGAAACAACAAGTGTTGGCAAAGATGTGGAGGAAAAGGAACGCCTGTGCTCTTTTGGTGGGAATGCAAACTGGTACAGTCACTGTGGGAAACAGTATGGAGGTTCTTCAAAAAATTAAAAATAGAACTACCCTATGGTCCAGTAATTCTACCACTGGGTATTTACTCAAAGAATACAGAAACACTAATTCGAAGGGATACACGTATGCCTATGCTTATTGCGGCCTTATTTACAATAGCCAAATTATGGTAGCAACCCAAATATCCATCAATAGATGAGTGGATAAAGAAGATGTGGTATGTATATACAATAAAATGTTACTCAGCCATGAAAAAGAATGAAATCTTGCCATTTGCAATAACATGGATGGATCTAAAGGGTATAATGCTAAATAATATGTGGAACTTAAAAAAACAAAACAAACAAACAAAGAAAAAAAGGACAAACAAAAAAGTTCTTAGCTATGGAGAACAAACTGATGGTTACTAGAAGGGAAGTGGGGAGCGAGGATGTTAAGAGAGGTGACAGGATTAAGAGGATACTTATCCTGATGAGCTCTGAATAATATATAGAATCACTATATTGTACACCTGAGACTAATGTAACATTGTATGTTAAACTGGCATGTAAAAAGAAAAAGAAAAAAAATCAGAAAAAAGAAAATGCAGTCTCCTGTAGGAAAGCATGCTTATCAGGTAAGAAGAAATTGTCCAACGACTGAGTACTGGAATCTGTAAATGGCTCCCTATCATATCTCAAATATCTGAGCACCTTTTATCTTATCTTTGGTGCCAGAGATTAACCTATGGCGCCGATGGTTTAGAAGTGAATGCTTAGAGGTAAAGTTTGATATGGAAAACAAAGTCCATTTATCAGTAAGGTACAAAGTAGAAGTATGTCTCATTTATAGTAAGCATTTAAATAAAGTACAAGTACAAACTTTCACTCAATGACACAGGTGTCAGGAAACAATGGGCTAAAATGTTGACTGCGTTTGCCTCAGGTATGCAATAGACAATAAACCAGAAGGAAACATGTCTTTAAACTCCAGGGATTCTACAATCTTTCCCACATATCAAATGTCTTTTTCTTGCTTAAGGATCATTAAAATTTGTCATCTTTCTGCAAGGCCTCAGTTATCTAGAATTATTCAATAATTTTATGGATAGTTTAGTGCTCCAATTTTTTTCAAAAAATGTTTATGTTTATTAATTTTTGAGAGTGAGAAAGAGTGTGAGCAGAGCAGGAGCAGAGAGAGAGAGAGAGGGAAACACAGAGTCCGAAGCAGGCTCCAGGCTCTGAGCTGTCAGTACAGAGCCCAACACGGGGCTTGAACTCACGAACCGTGAGATCATGACCTGAGCCGCAGTTGGACCCTCAACTGACTGAGCCACCCAGGCACCCCTAGTGCTCCAAATCTTTAAATTTCCTTTTTTTTATAGCAACATTCCCCAGACGTATAAAATACAGTTCTATGTGTTAGTTAACAGAACTTACTGAACTTATGGTCACCTGTGTTATAAAGGCAGAAGGTTTGGGACATCAGGTTGACTCTATTAAACACAATAAACCACCATAATACATTTTACAGTGAATTCTCATTTGTCTTTTTCTTCTAAAGAGGGTTTGCAGAATGTGCTATGGCAGAGCCTCCTATACCATATAATTACAAAAGTAGTTATTAAATTAAAGGCATAAAAACTTTATTTTAGTTTGTTATTTTGCCTTCAGTAAAACTGTTATCAGCCCTAACCCACTTTCTAATTGAACCCACCTTCAATTCATAAGAAATATCATTTTATCAAAACTTATAATATTGCTACTAAAGATCATGAATAATAGATAACATTGCATTATATTTTTATTCTCTCATAACCACAAATAGAACTTTGCACTGTTTTTTTTCAACACCTGATATATAAGTTGGGACTTTTGGCTACAATTGCCAGAAATAAAACACAATGTAACATAAGTTTTAAAAAAAGAAATTTATTGGTTAATAAATATGGAAAGTCTAAAGTTGCATGTAGCATGGCTGGATCTAAGAATTCAAATGATGTTATCAGGTCTCCGTCTCTCCATTCTGTAATTATGTCTTCTTTTGCTCATTGCCTATCCTCTCTTGCCTGACAAACAGCACACCATCTGAATCCCCCAAAATACCCAGTATCATAAGTGGACAATCATTTTGTTTTCCTGTTTTTGTTTTTGACTTTCCCCCCAAGGATTTCCCTCAAGAATTCTATCTCATTATGCTGATACTGTAGTCTCTAAGCCAGGTATAACTCAAACAAAAGATTATTATGTAGTTGCCAACAAGTATACTGATTACAGTCATCTTTATCTCCTCTATATAATAAGGAAGAGAAACGTGTCCATTTACTTAAGAATGGATTTTCTATGGCTATCTTTATGTTGTAAAACATCTGGAAGGAAACCAAAAAAATCAACCAAACAGCAACAGCAACAATAGCATCATCAACAAAAGTCCCAGCAGTCTGTATTTCCAAGTGCCTAGGCTATAAAATTAAAATACTGATTTATTAATTGAATTTTTAATTTTCCTGAAGATATTTCAGCTTCATGTAGGCAAAATTCAAAACATACTTATGAAAAACAAGCAACTAATTGTGTGTACAGAAGAGTTGGTTTTATGGCCATTGGGCTCTTACTCCAAAGACACAAACTTAGTCTTAGTAACAAGTATTTTATAATGAATCTTGAGTTATATTTCCAAGATGCCAGGAAATCATGGCAATATTGACCAGTGCAATTCAGTCTCAAAGCAGCATTTTATAAATTTGATACTTTTAAAAAATCCTGTCTAAGCCAAACAATACATTGTGTTTACACAATAAACTACTTTGGAGGAAAACAAGAAGCTGGTTTTCAATAAAAGTAACACAATCTTAAAATCCTGGGTATTAGTAAGACAAGAATTTTCCATATTGGACTATCAACTTGAAATTAACACACCATAGATTTTCATCTGTGTGTTATAAAGAATCACCTGATATTTTTACTCCTTTGCCTTACATATAGCATTTTGACTAGACAACATTTAAATATCAACATAATAGAATTAATAGAATTGCAGTGTCTATACCAGATTCAGAGCTGAAAGTATATTCAGAAAGTCAAAATATTCATTACTACTCTGTGATATGAATCAACAATCTTCAGAAATAAAAATTTGGTATTTAAACTGAAAACTTGGGGAACCCCTGGGTGGCTCAGCTGGTTAAGCTTCCACTCTGGATTTCAGCTCAGGTCATGATTTCATGGTTGTGATAAGGAACCCCAATTGGGCTCCACACTGGGAATGGCACCTGCTTAAGATTCTTCCCCTCCCTCTCCCACAGCCCCCTCCCTGCCCCCCCAAATGAAAATTTGTGATACATCCCAACAGTAATTCTCATTTACAAAAGAAGCATTGTAATACCACTGTTTCACATGTTACTGAATGGCCACACTGAAACAGTAATAGAAAAGTGGATAGAAAGTCTATTCTTGGGAATGCAAGTGACAGAACATCTTTGATTTCATCTTTTCTGATATTCAAATTGCATGTGAGAGAAACGACAAAGGCAAGTTTTATCTATTTGATTAAACTGACTAAACTGCAAAGCTCTTTACAAGCACACAGCACCAACATCTAACTCTATATGCATGAGCTTGACTTCGCCATTGTTAAGTGCTGAAGGTAGTAAAAGCAGCAATCCCTTGGTTCTAGGAATTCGGTTTTTGAGATCAGGAAACAGCTTCACCTCTCAGTTTAAGTAAACATTCGGGAGATGTATGAAGATAGAATAAACACCAGTGATGGGGGTGTTTCCTCAAGATCTCTTTCCATTATGTTCTTATACTTACATGATCTGGCCAGTTTGCTTCCCTGGTCATCAGTGGAGTGTGGTCTATCTTGGACTCGTTCTCACGTTTGTCATCTCCTACTGGACATTCAGTTGTATCTCACATGCGTGAAAACACCAATGGGTAAGTAGTTAAGGCTCTCTTGATGACACTAGCTCTCCTAATCATTCCTCAAGCAGTCTATAATTCCCCTTTGTAGTAATCATGTGTCTATGTAATTCTAATTTATTAATTGTGTTCCCTATAACACCATAAATTCCATGAATCCAGAGGCTTTATCTGACTATACTTCTCTGTATATTTACTGCCTAGAAGCATGGTATCTAGAACAGAATAAATGTAAAATAAATATTTGCTGAATGAATAAATGAGGCAATTGCAAGCAATATCCTCCCTGTTCTAATACAAATTTATGTGATTTTCACAGATGAGTGGGAGATGTAGAGTAAATTGATGTTTCCCAATTTGCTTGCTTTTGAAAATACAGATTATTAGGCCCTTCCCCTGGAGCTACTGATTCAGAAAGTTTGGGGTGGAACTCGAACATCTGTGTTTTAAACAAGTTCCCCCAGATAATTCTTATAGTGGAGTAAGTTTAGGAGACAGCATATTCAGGATTTCACCTTAGCTTCATAATTCTAGGATGTTCTTCTTTGTTCCATGATCTGAGGGCCTCTGGAATCCTCATAATTCCCATGCTTTTTAAGAGAAATACTGAATTATTATATTTCTTTGTTCTGCCGACCTGGAGTTTCTTGATCTATTTGTAATTCTGACTAAATATGAGTAAACCTGCCCATCTCCTGGGTGCAACACTCTGTGTCAGGCATGAAATTTCACCTTATGAACTATGTGCCTCGTCTTCAGAAAAAAAAAAAACAACAACCTTTCAGCCAGTGTGTGAGTCTGGCTGACCACTCAACATGTACAGATAATATGATTTGACTGCTTTGCATTGCAAATTGCTCTTTTACTCTAGGAAATTGTGTTTAACGGTATGCACAAACACAGAGACTTATAGTAGACATTTGATATTTCATTCTTTCCAGCATCCTTCCCCTCCCTAATTTTGTTTTGGAGGAACCATTTTTAATCACATGGCATGGCATAGATATGATTGACCTCACCCCAAATTTTAAAGTGGGACCTAATTGGTTGATGACAAGACACAGAACCCAAGCAGAACCAATGAAGCAGAAGAAAGGTTTTCTAGGGTTTCTGGTACTGAAATTACTTCTTTCATGGATGCTACCAAAAGAAATCTTTCTTTCCCTTGCCAGTGAGGAGTAAAGATGAAAGGTCTAGAATTGCTAGGCCCATTTTGAGACGCTGAAGGTAACTGAGGGCTATCCACGGCCCTGTGTGGAATCTGAGGATGAAGTCAACACAAAGGACAGGGAAACTTGAGACAAAACCAGTCCTGGACAGCATTATATGAGTTTCCAAGTTAAGCCTCAATTACAGCCAGCCCTGAGTTACCTTTTCAAGTATATGACCTAATAAATCTCCCGTATTTTTATGTCAGTTTAAGCTGGTGTCTCTATTACTTGAAACCTAAAATTTCTTAACAGATGTTAAGATCCATGGCTATATCAGAATACAGCCTTTAATGTTCCTTGAAGGGGAAACAGAAGAGCTGGGAAGTCATCAGTGGAGCCAAAGGTTTACATAGGTGCTAGAACACCCTCCTGAAAGAGCATGGTTTTTGTTCAAGAAGTAAAAATAAGGATCACCATGACCTACCCAGTAACCACATTTTCCAAAGAAATCCATACATGTAATCTAGCAAAATATTTTTTTCCTGATATGCCAATTCATTATATGAAGTCTCAGAATAATATAAAAAATTGAAATCACATTTCATTATGTATTTCACTAATTGCCTTTATTGTAATGAAAATAAAATTACATGAAATCAAGATTAGCGCAGAAAATTCGGGGCATATGGTGTCCATATCTAGGGAACATCCACCTTGTTTTATTGGAATAAATTATTGTTAAAATGAACACACTGCTAGAAATGCTGTTACCAGTCTGCAGGTCATAAAGATAAAAAGGGCTAAACCAACCTCTCAGTGCTGAATTGGCAAGTGAAATGCTACGTTCTGCACACAATAGGTATGCAGTGAATATATCTGACTGACAAGAACCCTGCTAGGACTAGCAGTGAGCTATTTAAGCCCTGCTGTTTCTTGTGGACTTTGCCAGGCTTGGCTGCAGAGTGAGGATGCGGGAGTCATTAACAAGAGCCCCAAGCTACAGCTCCTCTTCCTCCACTTCAAACTTTCATAAGCCCTATCGTCAGGTGCTGGGCTCTTATCAGTGACTGATAGGCACACAGGGTCTGAAGAAAACACTTTTGTACTGGATTATTTGTTGAGGATAATAATTTCACTGTGCCAGTGTCAACAGGCTTGTTACTATGGAATTTGTAAATATATTCACTAAACTGTAAAATGATAGTCTTGAGTTGAAACTGACCTGCTTTTAACCTATGTGTTTTAGACATCTGGCATCCAAAAATTCTGCTGCATAACACAAATCAAAGTAGATGAAACCAGTTAGCTGAAAATAAAAATGAGAGTGATCAAGTCTTTCTGTTTCTGGAAGAAACTAAGAGAAACAAAGCAGAGACTGTCTTTGAAAATCCAAATTACAGGAGTCTTTTTAATATCAGGAACTATATATACCTATGTATTCAAATATGTAATACACACACACACACACACACACACACACACACACACACATTTCAAATTGACCTCAAGCATTAATCAAACAAAGGTAGCAAATCTCAGCCTTCATAAAATATTCCAGTTCAATAGAGAAGGAATTATATTTCCAGAAATGGAACCGTGTACTGTGGTTTTATAGAATATTTGCCAAAGAATCGGTGGTGTGTGTAATCTTTATATTTAAGCTTCATCATCATATGATAACAAAAGATCACATTTTCTCAACTAAGCAAATTTAACATCTCATGCCCCTACCTGCCCATGAAAGAACTCAGTGCCCCATCCACCACAAACTGTCCATGGTCATTTGCCTGCATTTTCCTTCCCACTGCCCATGAAGCTTTTATCATCTGCTCCCTCCAGACTTTTCAATAGCAATAGGTACAACTATCATTAATTGAGCATTTATTATGTACTAAACAGTGTGCTGGTGATTTACATATATGTTCTCATTTTATCCTAACAACAGTGAGGTAGGTGCTCTTCTCGGCCATCTTACAAATAGAGAAACTGGGGCTCAAGTTCATAAGTTAAAAATGGCAGAGTCAAAAGTGGAGCTGAATTTTAACCCAGTCCATCTGATTCCAAAGCCCACGCTCTAAATCATTACTAATTGATCATTAACTATTCCCTTTGGAGGTCTCAAAAGGATTTTAAATTTCTCTCAACAATTGTCAGGCAATATACCCCAATTACATAATCTGGTTCTGACATATTCAACTGAAATTCTTCCAACAGACCATCTAAGTTTGAAGGAAAAGGTAAAACGCAACAAATAATATTTGCGTGTCTTGCGGCTTTTAGAATTAATCAATTATATTTAGACAGAATCTGGTAGTTCAGACGCTAAGAGAACACACTGAACTTGTATTTTGCCCATTTTAGTAATGATTCACCAGGCTTTATATCTGACTCCATCTGAAATTCATCAGTGCTATATCCAGGACATTTTTTTCTTTATCTGCCAATTTCATTTCATGTTCTCACTTTGTGCTTTTCCTGTAGTAATATTAATGATTTTGGAACACAGAGGCTGTGATGGTGGTCTTCCGAATACTAGCGTGACAGCATTATTTCAGATTGCTTCTCTAGTCCTCTCTATACGTACCCAGTTTTTTCTTTCCTCCATTCCCATCCTCCTATTTCTTCTCTCCTTCTTCTTCTCCCATAAATTTCCCATACCATAATTTTTCTTACGGTCTCCAGGTCATTTTTCTTTTGTTCTTAGAGTCAGACATATGCTCACAGTACAGAAGACCGAGATACCATACTTTGATCAATTTGGGGAGAGATACAGATATGGATGTGGATTTAGAATTACATATACATATATAGAGATATCGAATTTCTCATTGTTTTTAAGACATAATTTTTTTTTCAACTTTCAGCATTCATGAGATCGGGTCCAATACAATTGGTGGTTCCTTTGATCTGATGAAGTACAATAAATACAATCACTTTCATGACCGTAGTGTGTTTTCTAATAACTCAAGCATTTCTCTTTTTTTAATCTCTCAAACACAAATACACATGTATAAAATTCTCAGACACCTTTTCCTATTTCTCCTTTCATGCTCCACGCAAAAAGACATGGGATCTGAGCTCTGTTGTTATGGAAGTTCTTTCTCCTATGCCCTCATTCAATAATTTTTAGGAAATATATATCAACCCTCCTCTTCAAGTCAAATTCCAAAATGCGCTGTTGATTTTTTTCAGGCATTTTCCAAATATGCTTGCTTCTTTCTTCCTTCCTCCCCTCCCCCCTCGTCCTCTGGTACGTGACAAGGTGCTACATACTGTAGGTCTAGACTGGGGAGCAGTGCTAGTGGGCTCCAGCGTCGAGATGTGCACTAGATGTATGTATTTTATTATTACCTTTCCTCCACAGCCAAGACTGTCAGAAGAAACATGGCATTCTTTACAGCTTTCTGCTAAGTGTCAGGCTTTGCATTGCAGAAATATTTGATAAGTGGAGCATAAGTTGCAGGAGCACATCCATGCAAAAGGCAGATACACAATGTAACTTTAACTCTCCTATTAACTTTTTCATTTCCCTGCAGAAGTTGTTTCTGTCCATATTTTTACTTCAGCTGGGCTGAGTGGGAGAAAGAACTCAAAGGGAGGTCGAAGCAGATGGTTGTCACAAACTGCATACGGCAATTGAGAATTAGTGTGCAAGCATATGCAACCTGGTACAGTATGAAACATTCCAGCATATGAGTGCCGAAATAAATCAAGCCTGGAGAAGATCGGGATGATAAAATGATGAGCTCTTCTTTCCCTGTTACATATATATATATAGGCCTTCTGAATTCATTAGGGTATGTTCTCTGTTTTCAGTAGGCAAGTTAACACCTAAATTGAGCAGATTCATGTAGATTCTGGTGTCTTGCCTTTTTCTCTCATCCACAGTGTGCTTTCTGAAAAGAAATACTTCTGAAGAGGTGTGCATCCTCTGCACATGAGAAGGATTGGAGATGTGCCATCAATTTACCTGGACAAATTTAATCATCATAATAATCACCAGTCAGATACCAAAATTTACATTTGTTCCCCAATTTATTCACAACAGCTATGCACCACGCACTAGCAATTTATATAGAATCTCCGTGTACATTTTTGACTATTCATGACCCTACTGGTGACCAATTTGTTCACAGCAATTCATTCATCAAACATGCTGAAGTGTTCTTCCGGTAAGAACGGTAATAAAGAGACACACAGCAACGGTGGTTAACAGGAAGTGGAGCCAAACTCACAGCCCGGAAGTCCTTACGGTGGTAGCAGTGAGGAGACTAGCACCGCCACGTTGCCTTTTACAGTAATAACTAACTGGAAGGCTCCCTCAGTGCTCTCCGGAGTCTCAGGAAAGGGGATAGAGCCTTTCCCTCCATCACAGATGAAGGAACAGAAGAGGAGGGTTTGATTGTCAGTCACCTCTCCTCTCAGAAGAGCAAAGATCAGTTCTGCAGTCGGGGTTGGTTTGGTCCTCGTGGGCCTGTCTGCCGCTCCACCCACTAAGCCGCGGATTTTTGTGTCCCTACGTGAGGCCAGGGCTGGTGAAGACAGGTCCGCGTGGGCCTCTGTTCCTGCAGTCAGGGCACCTCCACCCTTCCCTCAGCTTGCTCCCGATGAATTTTTAAGAAGCTACAGTTGTTTTCAGCAAGGTCCTTCCCGCCATTGCCTTTCTGCTTTGTTCCCTTCCCATCTGTCCTTCCTTGTGAGAGGTGAAAGAAATGTAAGACGCAAAAGAAATGGAAAAGGGCGAAAGTGATGGGTATTGGCTCAAGAATAGATATTGAATTACATATTGGTAGACCAAAACACAAATCAACTCTGAACTACAGGAGTCCACCAACATGCACATAAATCATTTATAACGATAATCCAAGACTAGGTCCAAATCTCATTAAAGTATATGAATCCTTAATCTATTTTGGCAAAAAAGCGCCAATACACATTTTTTCTTTTTATCATAAATTACAGTTCTGTGGCACTGTGCAAATATTACCAAGCTGTAAGACAGCTGTGCTCCATTAAAATGTGTAATGGTCGCTGATTTCTTACAGCACATGGTCATCAGGCTGAATCTACAGCCAGTAATTAGGAAGATGAAATGTTTAATTGTGCCTTAATTTTGATAAAATTTATCTGTCACACATCCCGCAGCCGAGCATTATGCTCACAAATCAATGTCATCGGGCCGAGCAGGAACTCAAGCACCAGACTCTTGTCCCTGACAGATTCATTTGAATATGTAACTGCTCATCATGAGCAACCAGGCTAAGGAAGAAAGTAAAAACTTTCCTTGTTGACATTGTCCCGGTGAGGTGCGTCCTGTTACTTCCTTTATGGAAAAGAAACGCTCAAAAATAGTTCCGCTGTTCCCTCCTAATGACCGTGTCCACCTCTAGCTCTGGTCATGTAAAGAAAGACAACCCCTCAGGGTCTGTTCTTTCATCTTGAAATCTATTAGTGCAGGGAGAAGAGAGAGATGGAAGAAGGAAGAGAAAAAAATAGAGAAGTGAATTCAGTAATGCACTTTTTTTTTTAATTTTTTTTTCCACGTTTATTTATTTTTGGGACAGAGAGAGACAGAGCATGAACGGGGGAGGGGCAGAGAGAGAGGGAGACACAGAATCGGAAACAGGCTCCAGGCTCTGAGCCATCAGCCCAGAGCCTGACGCGGGGCTCGAACTCACGGACCGCGAGATCGTGACCTGGCTGAAGTCGGACGCCCAACCGACTGCGCCACCCAGGCGCCCCAGTAATGCACTTTTTAATCCCATATCCTAAGGTCCTTATTTTGGGATAGGTTAGTGAGGTAGGCAAGCCATCACTTTTAAGCCGGGTAGCTAAACATTCACCCGCTCATAGAAATGTTAGACTGCTGGAGATGAAACTCATCTTGATTTATCCATAGGAAAATGGAAGACCAGAGAGGTTGCCCAACGACCTGAGCTCCGTCGGAGACAGTTTGAGTTACCACCACTATGCAGTCACACTTGAGATAGCCTACATTTCATAGAAAGTTTTATAATTCTTATAAGCAATATTTACAAATCATAATATTGAATTCATTTTTCAAATGGCAAGAAATATTATTTTAAGCACAGGGAAGTGTAAGTACAAATACCTGCCAATACTGAAAATTAATTTGTATCATGTTTCCCCCACAAAATGAATCAGTGATCATCTTTCTCACCCACAATAACGATGGCTCATTATCCAAGAGAACTTAAAGAACATATGTAGGAAAGTACTTTACATTTTTATTTCATAGTCTTGGAAATAAAAACAACAGAGTGGGGTCACGGCAAAGATTGTGGGAAGTGAGCGGAAGGCCAGTGAGAAGAAGGGTAGCAACTTGAGATCAAGCTGAATTGGGTCACGGAGGACACAAAACAGTGCAACCACTGGAAAACGGGGAGTGAAGAGTGGGGGGTCAATTTTCCCAGGCCAGCAAGTTAGATTCTGAATGTGGTTTTCAGAATGTTTTTAATAGCCCCAAATTTTGCCAAACGACACCAGCCAAGTTTTCTCGGTCACTCATTCCAATTAATAAACCAGCACAAGACTCAGAGCATGTCCGCTTACTTTAAAGTAAAATAAGTCCCAAGATCAGGAATAATTTTAGAAGAGTCTTCAGGGAGAGCCAAATGGCATTAAGCTATAGCCTGCTAACAAGAAGACTCATTAAAACGCTTTTCTAAACTTAGCCATGGAAATAAGTCCAAGCTAAAGATATCATATTCCCCATTCCCTTTTGTACTATTTTCATGGGCAGATATATTCAGGGATTGAATAAGTGAGTGATATTCTAGTAAGATAGTTGTATTTCATCCCACTAGCATGCCACATAGGCTAAAAGAAGTAGGAATAACTAGGAGGGCACAACGGCCTGGGGAATGACACTAAATAACTGGCATTTTGCAAGTCTTTGTGACAAACTGCTCTCATATCCATCGTCTTATTTGGGGGTCACAGAGGTTAAATTCGTCCCATCATCATCCAAGAAAGATTAAAACCAGTGTGGGCCTCTCTTTCATACTAAAACACCCTTTCCCAGACTCCTATGGAGCAAAGATTCCGCATATGATTTAGGTACTGCTGTTCGGATGCTCGGGTGTGAGCCAATCCCCAGCAGGATTTTGGAGCCAGCAGTCACGGTGGCAACTTCCTGATTTGTCAAGCAGTTTTCTAACTCAGCAGCTTCCTGTTCAGAGCAGAGGTGGCTTCCGAATTCTGCAGCTCCCAACCCACAGCAGAGGCGGCATCTGCCTTACAGGTGCCATTCTACAATGTTTTGGGGCTGCAACAAAAACCCTCCATCAACATATCCAAGTTAGGTGATCCTAATGTAGTTTTCTTTTCACTGCTTCTCATCATGAGAAAAATGCAAATGATAGATCTGGTTTAGAATTTTGGAAGACCTACTGACTTTTGAAAACTGTGCTTAAATTACTATATTATGGCATAGTAGAGATAGCAATAAACTCATTGGGCAGGAGGGCTGGATTCCAGTCCCAGGTTTGACTCTATGATTTGGGGCAGATCAATACCTCTACAGGCATACATACACCTGTCCTCATCTTAAAAGTAACACACACCGGGCGCCTGGGTGGCGCAGTCGGTTAAGCGTCCGACTTCAGCCAGGTCACGATCTCGCGGTCCGTGAGTTCGAGCCCCGCGTCGGGCTCTGGGCTGATGGCTCAGAGCCTGGAGCCTGTTTCCGATTCTGTGTCTCCCTCTCTCTCTGCCCCTCCCCCGTTCATGCTCTGTCTCTCTCTGTCCCAAACAATAAAATAAATAAACGTTGAAAAAAAAAATTAAAAAAAAAAAAAGTAACACACACACTGGGGCCCCTGGGTGGTTCAGTCGGTTAACTTCCGACTTCGGCTCAGGTCATGATCTCACGGTTTGTTGAGTTCGAGCCCTGCGTGGGAATCTGTGCTGACAGCTTGCTCAGAGCCTGGAGGCTGCTTCGGATTTTGTGTCTCTCTTTCCCTCTGCCCCTCCCCCACTCACACTCTGTCTCTCTGTCTCAAATAAACTTAAACATTCAAAAAATTTTTAAAAAGTAACACACAGTAAAATCAATGATTTCTGTAGTCCTCACAGTTTCAATATTCTAAGAGTCTACAAAGATCATATATATATTATATATTTATATATTATATAATATCTTATGTAAACATAAAATAAATTAAAATATAAATATTTAATATATAAATATATATTTAAAATATGTGTGTATATAAACATAAATATATAAATACATATGTATAAATAAATACATCTATGCGTGTGTGTGTGTGTATATACACACAGATGTATATATATACATATATATATATACAACTCCTTTGTCAGAGTTCTTAAGTAGAAACTATATGACCTACTGACACTGCTTTCAGAAGGATATTGATGCATATTTGTCCCATTTGGCCAGAACCACAAATTCAGGTGCCAATGTATGATCTGATCCACATGATTCTACCCCCAAAATACAGAAAATATTTTACGTATTTCTGTTTTTATAATATCGACACTGATAAGTGAAAAACTCTCCCCATTTTCTCACTATGCCTCACACTTTATGGAATGTGCATGTGTCAAAATTTGTGATGTTAGAAAAGTTAGTGAAATAAGTAAACTCACTGGTAAACGAAACTTCATCCATTTAGTCTGCACACAATTGTTGAATGAGCCTTTACTTATTCGCACACATCTAGTGAACACCAACGCTGGGGTGGGTAGAATGTTACGTGTTACAATCTAAAGGACACAGTTCCTACCCTTATGGAGCACACAACCTAGGGGAGAAGAGAGACCAGAAAATAAGTAGTTGTAAATCAGATGATGAGTGATAGCTACAGGGGCCGTGTATGTGGAGGTCACGTGGGAAGGGCTTACAGAAACTTCCCTGAGACAGGGATTCCCTGGGTAATTTGGAAGGCTAAGAAAGTGCTATCAGCGAGGGAAAGAGTTACTAGAGATTTCAGAGGATAGGAACCAGCACAGATGAGAGAGATGGACATTTAAACAATTTTTTTTGTTTATTTATTCTTGAGAGAGAGAGAGAGAGTGAGTGGGGGAGAAGCAGAGAGAGAAAGGGAGACACAGAATCCGAAGTAGTCTCCGGGATCTAAGCTGTTCAGCACGGAGCCCTATGTGGGGCTCGAACTCATGAGCCGCGAGATGATGACCTGAGCCGAAACTGGACACTTAACCGACTAAGCAACCCAGGCGCCCTGACAGATGGACATTTCAGAGGGTGCAGCATATTAAGAACAATGTATCAGTCTAAGCAGGAATGTGAAATTGAGTAAACGTGTGTTTTCTGTTTTTAACATTTTCATCTTCCATAAACAAAAAAGCTTGCAGAAGGGGAGAAGTGTCAGAACAGAATGAAGTAAATTCTACCAGTTTCAGCTGCTGTATCCTGGGGTGTGAAGAGTATGCTGACCAAACCAACTGTCTCTCCACCCCTGACCTGCCACAGTCTTCCACAATACCACCACAAGGGATCAGAGTCAGGAGATTTTGGAGGTGACAACTTGATAAAACTTTGTAATTTCTGTGAAAATATAATTTGTTTTTATTAAAATTCTTTAATTCTTTAAAATAAAGCAAACAGCATCAATAAAAATAAATGTTTTGTACATATTTTAAGACATTTTTATGAAGAAAGCATCATAGATTTAGTACAGAAATTAAATAGAGAAGAGTGTGGTGGGCTGGACAACATCTCCCCAAAATATGTAGGTCCTAATTCCTAGAACCTATGAATGCTACCTTATATGGCAAAAACAGACTTTCGCAGGCATGATTAAATTAAGAATTCTGACATGAGATTATTATGGGTTATCTCAATGGGCCATAAATGCAATCACATGTTTTCTTGAAGTAGAAGGTAGAGGGAGATTTGCATAAACAAAAAGAAGGCAATGCAATAACAGAAGCAAGATGCTGCATTGCTAGCTGGGTAGGTGAAGGAAGGACAGGAATCAGGAATGCAGGCAGCCTCTAGAAGCTGGAAGAGGCAAGGAATAGATTCTCTCCAGAAGGAACCAGCCCCAGGACACCTCGACCTTAGCCCAGTGAAAATGATTGTGAACTATTGACCTCCAGAACTACAAGAAAATAAATATGCATTGTTTTCAGCCACTAAGTTTGTGGTAATTTGTTACAGTGTCAGCAGCAAACTAATGCAAAGAGAAAATGGGTAATTTTATAAAATTTCCCAACATGAGAACTGGCATATATTATAGGAAAAGCATTATTCATAGGCTAGAATTATTAGGTAAAGCTGTAATTTGAATTTTAACCAAGCTTCACAATTTTTTCTTAGAGAAATTATTAAATGTTGAAGTTTGTGGAAAAGCATACCAAATCAGTGCACAAAGTTCCAAAAAGAAGACAGAAAACCATGCATGGGAAAATTAAAGTTGAATACTATAATTTATTAAACAGGCTGGTCTCATTCAGTAAATCTGTCAAGAAATTACTTTAAAAGCTAGCAATAAGGTATTGTTTAAATATTTATCGTTATTGCCTTGTAAGAAGATTCTTTTAAAGTGATTCTTTCAATAAACATTTATTGAGTTAGACTTTGGGGATAAAACAGTGATCTAAACAGTCTCGAACTTCTTTAAAAAGTTCACATTCTGGAAAACTGGACCAAAAAAGTCAATAAATTTCAAGGACATGAATGCTATGTAAAGGCATATACAGTGAGAATAAACAGAGAAACCTAGGATACTGGCCTGTTTATATTATACTAAGATTTTCAAATATTTAACTCCACAATGGAGAATTCCTGGAAAGTGAAAATATATTGGAAAAATTGGTCCATCCATTCAGAATAGTTCTTTTTAAGTAAAGCAATTTAACCAATGATGCAATTACGCTGGTGTCACATCATCTTCCAGGCTAATATGCATGGTAGTTTGGAAAATGGCACATACAAAATGAGTAAAAAGGTGTCTTGGTGTTATTTATATATACATTATGGAGAACATCAGTAAAAATATTTTAGAGAATATTATTTTTAAAATCCTGAGATTTACAACTATTACTTCAGACTCTATGGAAATTTGAGGCATGCCTAACTGGCACTGAGAAGTATCTGAAATGCATGACATGATTTACCAAGCATGGTTCTCAATGAATATTGTCCCATTCCTCCCTTAATAATAAATATTAATGATAGAATATGGTGGTAAATATCACACAAAATGATCTGAGTTCATAAATCAGCAGTAAACATATTAACCAACATATATTTGTTGATTTAAGCAAAAATTAAGGACTTTTCACTTTTCTTGGATGGTCTTGATATCCTCCATATGTCATTTTTCCTATTCACTTAATTGAGGAAGGGTAATAATGTCTTGGGGGGGATTGTAAACCAGGTATTATATAAATTGTCCATATTACAAAGATAAGGAATTTACCAATCTACTCTGGGGAGTAAACCAACTAGTACTCAAGTAAAGATGGATACTTAATGACCACCAGATTTCACCTACACTGGTGTACATGTGTAGAAATAATTTATGACATAACGAAGACATATATTTTGACCATCTACAGTTGATCATCTGGAGTTAAGGTCTTGACAAGCACGTAAAAGTATAAAAGATGAGTAAAAGACTAATATGAAGTGAAATAGAATAGAAACATCCTTTTTTTTTTATTTCAGAGCTCATGGATGTCTTCAGACATATCAACCAGAGAAGAAAATACAAGTTTCTATTCCACAGTTCATCCTGATTGTTTCCATTTAATGAAGTTTTGTTATTCCAAACCTGTGTTCAGAATTTACACTCTCAATTAATGGGTTTTGTTCATACAACAAAGCCTATCTCTCCTCATGTTCATGGAAATGATCAGTGAGTGGAAAATGGCTCAAAAATTTTAAAAGACAATATTAGAAACTCTCCAGCTCCGTTCCTTCCCTCTTCCTCACTCTTGGATCTTATTATGTAATGTAATGTTAATCAGAAGTTGGGAGTGTTCCAAAGGTCCTGACGCCAGGGTTGGGATGTCTGAGGTGGGGAGGAAGAAAGAAGGTGAAAAATAATGATTCTTTACTGTAGCATGAAACTTTAAACTCAATTCCCCTTCTCTTCTTACAAAGCAAATAACACCAAGTCAAGTTGTTTAGTCAAAGTGACATTTAAATGGTGCCTAAGGATAGTTTCTGTGGCACTGAGTTATTTATTGCCCAGAATCGATATTTTCAACCAATCAGTAGGTGGCAGGAGCTAGCTGAGTCAGGTGGCTAAGATACTGACCCTGGACCAGCCCAACAAAGGGAGGAACGGACTATAGCAAGGCATCCAGCTAAGTCCTTACTCTTGTCAAAGGCAGGACCAGAGGACCCCCTTAGCCTCCTGCATTTCTCTAGCTCGATCTTTAAGTTAATTTTTCTTTTTCAACATTATGTTTAAAGTTTGAAAGAAAACTTTAATAAAATTGCTGCTCCAATAAAGAAATGATGTCAAAATTTAAAACTAATAATTCTCTGTGATATAACTCTAGAAACGAAATTAAATTGCCATACCAATTGACGTCTCTTTAGAGTGGAGTACAAAATATCTAATAGGAGTCTTAAAGAGCCACAAGTTAAGAGAGAGCTGAGATCTGAGAAACAATGCTATAGATACACTGCAAAATAAGACACCATTTAGTTTTAACTAAATCTGGTTAGTAATGGAATTAAATTCATACTTTATCTTATATCCACAGAATGTACATTTATGTCTCTACATAACTTTATGATTCATGTGGGCCTAAATGAAAGCATTCAGTGACCCCACTGGCAATGCACAGTGGAGAAAGGAAGTGAGCTATATCGATTTATATTTTCATTATTGAGAGAACTAACAGAGTAGTATATGAAAATGATATAGATAGGCACTTGGAAGACAGTCCATGAAGTAGCAATACATTGATATAGTAACCCACATCCCAGTGTCTAATCCTCAGCTTTGCTGGTTCTCAAACGCAATTTGGTCAAAAAACCTACAGTCAATTGGTTTCCCAGGCCCAATGTACATTTATTAAACTCACAAGTGACATCAGAACACCAATTTATAAAATAAATATTCTTCTACTATTGCAGTATTTGCCTTCTCTAGAGTACCGATTTTCTTTTTTCAAGACATTTTGGGGGCTAATTTCATAACCAGAAGGTTCTTCCTGTAACCAGAGAAGCTGCATGGTCAATAGGGGTCATTTTATTGTAAACTTTGAGGAATGATCTTTGGCCATCAATGGAATAACTAGATATTTTTCTTTCCCCTTTTGGTAATGCTGGATAAACAAGGATAAATTCTTGTTAGATTTTCCTATTCTAGATATATTGTAGGTTACTCTTGTCTCTCTCCCTCCCCCACCCAAAGCATAATTTAATTTGTTTCCTTTTACAAAGAATCATATTTTCCTAGGACCAGTCACCCTCGCGAACCCACTAACAAGCAACATGTATGTGTATTTCTGCTCTGAATAGCTTTTAGGTTCCTTATTACTAGTGATGCTCTAAGACCATCTTACCTCCAAATTATTAGGAAAACTCATTTCACTCATGTACACTAACTACATGGAGAACAAAGGCAGGGAAACTAAACTTGGCTATAGAGATGATGCATCAAATGGTGTCTCAGCATGATATCCAAGCTAGTTCAATCTGGGAGTTATATTAAGGAAAGAAAAATTGTAGCCAACGGAGATACTAGAAGACAAGCAGGAAGCAATCAATGTATACCAGGTCCAGTGCTCCCAGGCAACAGGTGAAGGTGAAAAACAATGGAAAGAAGAAAGCAGGTCAGACACGACATCCAACAAAATGAGCTGAAATTCAGGGTGAAGTTCCAATCTCAACAGGAGGAATCGAGAGCCAATTAGCCACAGCAGAATCTCAATCACACTTTATAAGCTAACACAATGGAAAATAATGGAAGAATTTGATTAGATTGGTATACGTGTGTCCGGTGACACCAGACACTGAATTTATCTAGGCAGAGTTACATGATGGTTAAGGCATGGGCTTTGGAGTTAGAGAAACAAACAGGCTATCCTGGCTCCACCACCTACCAGCTAAGTGCTAATAGGAAGCCTCAGCTTTTTCACCTGTAAAATAGAAATTATATATTTCAACAGTAAAGCACTTGGCACAATGCCTAGCACTTGAAGATGCTCAATGAATGATAGATATTATTATTCTAGCTTCCAGTTGAGAGGCTGTTGACAGATTGCCTGCTGTGGTAAGGATCTGTGAGTGTTTCTGAGTTAGCAGGATGAAGACCATGTCTGACACCCAGAGGGTCTGAGGAAGGCAAGGACCAACTGGCCGATTCCTCAACATGTGAAAAAAAAAATCATGATGAAGTGTGATGCAAAGGAGAGAGTAGGGGCTTTGGAGGACAACAACCAGAGTTCAAATCATGTCCCTTGCTCTTCCACTTACTAGATATATAAGCAAAATATTTTATCTTTTGAATCATTAACAATTTTTCATTTGTAAAACAGAAGTAATAGTTACCTCACAGTGTCAAAATAAGAAAGAAATGAGATAATGGCTTTTGAAAGTGCTTAAAACATAGTAGATATTTAAATGTATTTCCCTTTCCTCTCTCTTTCCAACTTGTTCATATATGAAAGAAAAAAGGACGTTGTCAGATTTGTCAATGATTGGAAAGTATATCACCTCATGTGCAAAAATTACTCTTCATATGGTTCACATCATTGAAGGATGACTGGAGGAAGTCATAATTGAGGGAGATTTAATAGAACAGGCTGTAAATACTAAAGTAGGAGAGAAGTATTACAAATAGTATCAGGAAAATGTTGACGTCAGAGCGGCAGAAGTAGAATATAAAATTTCTAAAATAAGATGCTTAATCAAATGTATGGAGTTTTTTAGTTACAGACTGATGAACACTGGGAGAGGAAGGATATCCAGGGGAACAACTGACTTCGTAATATACATATAAGTTTCCTCCATGTCTTTTCATGGTTTAATAGCTTATTTATTTTAAGTCCTAGATAATGTTTCATTATTTGGATGTACCACAGTTTATTTATCCATTCATCTGCTAGAGGACATCTTGGTTGCTTCCAAGTTTGGGCAATTATGAAGAAAACTGCTATAAATATCTGTGTGCAGGATTTTGTGTGGATATAAATTTTCAACTCCTTTAAGTAAATACAAAGGAGCGCAATTGCTGGATCATATGGTAAGAGTAGAATTTTGCTAGAAACTGCCAAACTGTCTTCCAAGGTGGCTGTATGATTTTGCATTCCCACCAGGAATGCATGAGAGTTCCTGTTGCTCCGCATCCTTGCCAGCATTTGGTGTTGTCAGTGTCCCGGATTTTGGACATTCCAATAGCTTGTGTAGCAGCATCTCGTCGTCATTTTAGTTATCTCACACTGTTAACAGGCAGTCACCATAGTTAGATTCAAAGCGTTATTTCTGCCTTTATCTTCTGTAGGCAATAGTGTGCATTTCAGTTCAGTTCTCTAACCCTTTGCTGCACTGGTTTGGCTTCAACTCAGATGAGCATTATTCAGGGACTAACTGGAGACTTGTGTGAATGTTTCAAATTTCATTTCTGCTCCTTAAGCCTTTGCTGTGTTGCTTGTCTCTGTCTCCTGCTTGTATCACTCAGGGGTTTGACTATGTCTTGTGTGGTTTCATAAACAATTGGAGACCCATTCTTCAGCTTTCTCCCCTCCTATGTACTCCTCCACTCTCCTGCCTGGTTCCTCTGGCCAGAAAGATGGGTTTTTCTTGGCGTTTTAGCTGCCTGTGGGGCTCCTGTGCTGATCCATGGCTAGGACACGCCCTTGGGGAAAACTGCTACAGAAGCAGCCCAGCCTGAAGATTGATTTCCTTTCACAATAATGCTTTTGTTTACTTTTCAGAGGTCACAGGTGGTTCGTTTTGTGTTTTGTTCTGTGTTTTAGTTGTAATCAGCTGAAGGAGTAGTCTGTAGTGGGTTTACTCCACCATATTGGAACCAGAACCAAAACCTTTCTGGGAACTTTTAAAATAACACTAATAGAACTAAGGCAAGAGTTGCTGCCTATTCCAATTATTCCAGAGCAACAAAAAAGACATAATTTTCACAGCAAAAGACAGAATTTTTTTTTAGGTTTATTTATTTATTTTGAAAGAGAGAGAGAGAGAGTGAGAGCAGGGGAGGAGCAGAAAGAGACGGAGAGAGAGAGAATCCCAAGCAGGCTCTGCACTGTCAGTGTGGCGTCTGATGAGGGGTTTGATCTCACAAACTGTGAGATCAAGACCTGAGCTGAAATTGAGTCAGACACTTAACCGACTGAGCCACCCAGGCACCCTAAAATGATAGAAATTTTTTAAATGCATGACATAATATACAATGACAGAACTTCTATCAACTGGAAAAGTATGGGGTGCCTGCGTGCCTCAGTTGGTTAAGCGTACAACTTTAGCTCAAGTCATGATCTCACAAGTCATGAGTTTGAGCCCCACATCAGGCACTCAGGCACATCAGGCTCACATCAGTGCAGAACCCCTCTCAGATCCTCTGTCTTCTTCTCTCTCCCTCCCACATGCATGTTCTCTCTCTCTCTCTCAAAAATAAACAAACATTTAAAAAATTGGAAAAGTATGAAAACTAATATGAATTTATACATATAAAACTAGGGGCACCTGGGTGGCTCAGTCAGTTAAGCGTCCGACTTCGGCTCAGGTCATGATCTCGCGGTTCGTGGGTTCGAGCCCCACGTTGGGCTCTGTGCTGACAGCTCAGAGCCTGGAGCCTGCTTTGGATTCTGTGTTTCCCTATCTCTCTGCCCCTCCCTCACGCATGCTCTGTCTCTCTCAGAAATAAACATTAAAAAAATATTTTTTAAATACGTATAAAAATAAATGGTTGGACAAAGATACTTAATGAACAACAACAAATCAGAAACAGCAAAAATGTTAGCCATGTAGAATTAATTTATTTTTTCACAGCTTTACTGAGATATAATTCACATGCCATACAATTCAACCTTTTTAATATGTACAATTCAATAGTTTTTAATATATTCAAAGGTATGTGCAACCATGACCACAGTCAATTTTAGAACTTTTTCATCATCTCAAAAAAAAATCCCATACTCTTTAGCTATCATTTCACCCAACCCTCCAAATCCTCCACCTCCACCCCAGCTACCATTAATCTACTTTCTCTATAGACAGATTTCCATGTTTGGCACATTTAATATGAAATAAATCATATAATAGGTGGTCTTTTGTGACTGGCTTCTTTTACTTAGCATAATGTTTTCAAGGTTCATCCATGTTGTAACATGCATCAGTATTTGATTACTTTTGAAGGTCAAATCATATTCCCCTGTATGTATACACCACATAATTATTTTTTTTTTTTACCCAATTGATGGATACCCCGTTGGGCTATTGCCACCATTTCGCTGTTATGAATAATGCTGTCACAAACATTTATGTCCACGAATCTATAAATATCTCCATTTGTGTAGATATGTTTTCATTTCTCTTGAATATATAACTAGGAGTGGAACTGCTGTGTCATGTGGTAAACTGTGTCAGTTTGAGCAACTGCCAGAGTGTTTTCCACAGTGGTTGCACCATTTTACATTCCTACCAGCAGCACATGAGGGTTCTGGTTTCCCACATCCTTGTCAACACTTGTTTTCTGACTTTTTGATTATAACCATCCTAGTGCATATGAAGTAGTACTTACTGCAGTTTGACTTGCCTTTCCCTGATGACTAATGAGAATATTTTCATGTATTTATTAGCCATTTCTATATCTTCCTTGGAGATATATCTATTTAGATCTTTGTCTGTGTTTTAATTGGGTTGTCATTTTACTGTTGAGTTATATAAGTTCTTTATGTATTCTGGATATAAGTCCCTTATCAGATATATGATTTGCAAATATTTTCTCACATTCTATGGATATGTTTTCACTTTCTTGGTGATGTCCTTTGAAACAAAGAAGTTTTTACATTTTTAAGTCCAATTTATCTTCTTTCTTTTGTTGCTCATATTTTTGGCATCATATCTAATACATGACAAGTACAAGGTCATGAAGATTTACCCCTATGTTTTCTTCTAAGAGCTTGAGAATTTTAGCTCTTACATTTAGATTTTTGATCCATTTTGAGTTAATTACTGCAAAAGCCAAGTAGAATTAAACCAAAAATATTACATGAGATAAACAGTCCATTGAAAATATTTTAAGAGTTAATACAGATATAATAACATTGAATTTTTTTGGACAAATTCTGTAGCAATTAAATGCAGTTGTTAAAAGGTTAAAACTATACAGATAAGTTTACATAAATATGATCCTATTGATAAATTTTAGCATATAAATGTTACTCTGTGCCATCAAAGGAAAATAAGAATATAGAGGATAGAAACATTATATATAACAGGTCAAAATTAATATCTAAATACCAAATTTTACAACTTAGGGAAAACATAACTTTCCTATATTTGACTGTACACAAAATATTTATTTAAATTTTCAACCATTGGAGGATCCTGGGAAGATGGCGGCGTAGGAGGACGCTGGGCTCACTGTGCGTCCTGCTGATCACTTAGATTCCACCTACACCTGCCTAAATAACCCAGAAAACCGGGAGAAGACTAGCAGAACGGAGTCTCCGGAGCCAAGCGCAGACGAGAGGCCCACGGAAGAGGGTAGGAAGGGTGGCGAGGCGGTGCGCACTCCATGGACTGGCGGGAGGGAGCCGGGGCAGAGGGGCAGCCTGCCGGCCAAGCAGAGCCCCCGAGTCTGGCTTGCAAAAGCAGAGGGGCCGGAGTGTGTTCTGACAGCAAGCGGGACTTAGCATCTGGGAGGTCATAAGTTAATAGCTCTGCTCGGAAAGCGGGAAGGCTGGAGGACAACGGGAGGGAGAGTTGTTGAGACCCGGACGACAGACCTCATCTTGGTGGGGAACAAAGGTGCTCGCCAGAGCCATCTCCCTTGCCCATCCCCCAGCCAAAATCCCAAAGGGAACCAGTTCCTGCCAGGGAACTTGCTTGCACCGCACAAACACCCAAGGCTGTGCTTCTGCGGATCCATCCCTCCAGCGGGTCTGACTCCCTCCCAGTGCCGCAGGGCCTCTCCCGAAGCAGATCTCCTAAGGAAAACCGAGCTGAGCCTCCCCCTCCCGCCCCTGTGCACCTTGCCGATCCACCCCAGCTAATATGCCAGATTCCCAGAACCACAAGCCTGGCAGTGTGCAAGTAGCCCAGACGGGCCACGGAACCCCACAGTGAATCCCGCCCCTAGGAGAGGGGAAGAGAAGGCACACACCAGTCTGACTGTGGCCCCAGTGGTGGGCTGGGGACAGACATCAGGTCTGACCGCGGCCCCGCCCACCAACACAAGTTATCCAAGACAGCACAGGGGAAGTGCCCCGCAGTCCCGCACCACTCCAGGGATTATCTAAAATGACAAAACGGAAGAATTCCCCTCAGAAAACGTCCAGGAAATAACAACAGCTAACGAACTGATCAAAAATGATTTAAACAATATAATAGAGAGTGGATTTATAATAATAATCATAAAATTAATCGCTGGGCTTGAAAACAATATAAAGGACAGCAGAGAATCTCTTGCTACAGAGATCAAGGGACTGAGGAACAGCCAGGAGGAGCTAAAAAATGCTATCAATGAACTGCAAAATAAAATGGAGACAACTACGGCTCAGATTGAAGAAGCAGAGGAGAGAATAGGTGAACTAGAAGATAAAATTATGGAAAAAGAAGAAGCTGAGGAAAAGAGAGATTAAAAAAAAATCCAGGAGTATGAGGGGAAAATTAGAGAACTAAGTGATGCACTAAAGAGAAATAATCTACGCATAATTGGTATCCCAGAGGAGGAAGAGAGAGGGAAAGGTGCTGAAGGGGTACTTGAAGAAATAATAGCTGAGAACTTCCCGGATCTGGGGAAGGAAAAAGGCATTGAAATCCAAGAGGCACAGAGAACTCCCTTCAGACGTAACTTGAATCGATCTTCTGCACGACATATCACAGTGAAACTGGCAAAATACAAGGATAAAGAGAAAATTCTGAAAGCAGCTAGAGATAAACGTGCTCTAACATATAAAGGGAGACCTGGGGCGCCTGGGTGGCGCAGTCGGTTAAGCGTCCGACTTCAGCCAGGTCACGATCTCGCGGTCCATGAGTTCGAGCCCCGCGTCGGGCTCTGGGCTGATGGCTCAGAGCCTGGAGCCTGTTTCCGATTCTGTGTCTCCCTCTCTCTCTGCCCCTCCCCCGTTCATGCTCTGTCTCTCTCTGTCCCAAAAATAAATAAACGTTGAAAAAAAAAAATTAAAAAAAAAAAAAAAAAGGGAGACCTATAAGACTCGTGACGGATCTCTCTACTGAAACTTGGCAGGCCAGAAAGGAATGGCAGGAGATCTTCAATGTGATGAACAGAAAAAATATGCAGCCGAGAATCCTTTATCCAGCAAGTCTGTCATTTAGAATAGAAGGAGAGATAAAGGTCTTCCCAAACAAAAACTGAAGGAATTCGTCACCACTAAGCCAGCCCTACAAAAGATCCTAAGGGGGATCCTGTGAGACAAAGTACCAGAGACATCGCTACAAGCATGAAACCTACGGACATCAAAATGACTCTAAACCCATACCTTTCTATAATAATACTGAATGTAAATGGGCTAAATGTGCCAACCAAAAGACACAGGGTATCAGAATGGATAAAGAAACAAGACCCATCTATTTGCTGTCTACAAGAGGCTCATTTTAGACCCGAGGACACCTTCAGATTGAGAGTGAGGGGATGTAGAACTATTTATCATGCCACTGGAAGTCAAAAGAAAGCTGGAGTAGCCATATTTATATCAGACAAACTAGACTTTAAATTAAAGGCTGTAACAAGAGATGGAGAAGGGCATTATATAATAATCACAGGGTCTATCCATCAGGAAGATCTAACAATTATAAATGTCTATGTGCCGAATACAGGAGCCCCCAAATATATAAAACAATTACTCACAAACATAAGCAACCTTATTGATAACAATGTGGTAATTGCAGGGGACTTTAACACTCCACTTACAGAAATGGATAGATCATCTAGACACATGGTCAATAAAGAAACAAGGGCCCTGAATGATACATTGGATCAGATGGACTTGACAGATATATTTAGAACTCTGCATCCCAAAGCAACAGAATATACTTTCTTCTCGAGTGCACATGGAACATTCTCCAAGATAGATCACATACTGGGTCACAAAACAGCCCTTCATAAGTATACAAGCATTGAAATCATACCATGCATACTTCAGACCACAATGCTATGAAGCTTGAAATCAACCACAGGAAAAAGTCTGGAAAACCTCCAAAAGCATGGAGGTTAAAGAACACCCTACTAAAGAATGAATGGGTCAATCAGGCAATTAGAGAAGAAATTTAAAAATACATGGAAACAAATGAAAATGAAAATACATCAATCCAAACGCTTTGGGATGCAGCGAAGGCAGTCCCGAGAGGAAAATACATTGCAATCCAGGCCTATCTCAAGAAACAAGAAAAATCCCAAATGCAAAATCTAACAGCACACCTAAAGGAAACAGAAGCAGAACAGCAAAGACAGCCTAAATCCAGCAGAGAAATAATAAAGATCAGAGCAGAAATAAACAATATAGAATCTAAAAAAACCGTAGAGCAGATCAACGAAACCAAGAGTTGGTTTTTTGAAAAAATAAACAAAATTGATAAACCTCTAGCCAGGCTTCTCAAAAAGAAAAGGGAGATGACCCAAATAGATAAAATCATGAATGAAAATGGAATTATTACAACCAATCCCTCAGAGATACAAGCAATTATCAGGGAATACTATGAAAACTTACATGCCAACAAACTGGACAACCTGGAAGAAATGGACAAATTCCTAAACACCCACACCTCCAAAACTCAATCAGGAGGAAATAGAAAGCTTGAACAGACCCATAACCAGAGAAGAAATTGAATCAGTTATCAAAAATCTCCCAACAAATAAGAGTCCAGGACCAGATGGCTTCCCAGGGGAGTTCTACCAGACGTTTAAAGCAGAGATAATACCTATCCTTCTCAAGCTATTCCAAAAATAGAAAGGGAAGGAAAACTTCCAGACTCATTCTATGAAGCCAGTATTACTTTGATTCCTAAACCAGACAGAGACCCAGTAAAAAAAGAGAACTACAGGCCAATATCCCTGATGAATATGGATGCAAAAATTCTCAATAAGATACTAGCAAATCGAATTCAACAGCATATAAAAAGAATTATTCACCATGATCAAGTGGGATTCATTCCTGGGATGCAGGTCTGGTTCAACATTCGCAAATCAATCAATGTGATACATCACATTAATAAAAGAAAAGATAAGAACCATATGATCCTGTCAATCGATGCAGAAAAGGCCTTTGACAAAATCCAGCACCCTTTCTTAATAAAAACCCTTGAGAAAGTCGGGATAGAAGGAACATACTTAAAGATCATAAAAGCCATTTATGAAAAGCCCACAGCTAACATCATCCTCAATGGGGAAAAACTGAGAGCTTTTTCCCTGAGATCAGGAACATGACAGGGATGTCCACTCTCACCGTTGTTGTTTAACATAGTGTTGGAAGTTCTAGCATCAGCAATCAGACAACAAAAGGAAATCAAAGGCATCAAAATTGGCAAAGATGAAGTTAAGCTTTCGCTTTTTGCAGATGACATGATATTATACATGGAAAATCCGATAGACTCCACCAGAAGTCTGCTAGAACTGATACATGAATTCAGCAAAGTTGCAGGATACAAAATCAATGTACAGAAATCAGTTGCATTCTTATACACTAATAATGAAGCAACAGAAAGACAAATAAAGAAACTGATCCCATGCACAAATGCACAGAAGCATAAAATACCTAGGAATAAATCTAACCAAAGATGTCAAAGATCCGTATGCTGAAAACTATAGAAAGCTTATGAAGGAAATTGAAGATATAAAGAAATGGAAAAACATTCCGTGCTCATGGATTGGGAGAATAAATATTGTCAAAATGTCAATACTACCCAAAGCTATCTACACATTCAATGCAATCCCAATCAAAATCGCACCAGCATTCTTCTCGAAACTAGAACAAGCAATCCTAAAATTCATATGGAACCACAAAAGGCCCCAAATAGCCAAAGTAATTTTGAAGAAGAAGACCAAAGCAGGAGGCATCACAATCCCAGACTTCAGCCTCTACTACAAAGCTGTCATCATCAAGACAGCATGGTATTGGCACAAAAACAGACACATAGACCAATGGAATAGAATAGAAACCCCAGAACTAGACCCACAAACGTATGGCCAACTCATCTTTGACAAAGCAGGAAAGAATATCCAATGGAAAAAAGTCTCTTTAACAAATGGTGCTGGGAGAACTGGACAGCAACATGCAGAAGGTTGAAACTAGACCACTTTCTCACACCATTCACAAAAATGAACTCAAAATGGATAAAGGACCTGAATGTGAGACAGGAAACCATCAAAACCCTAGAGGAGAAAGCAGGAAAAGACCTCTCTGACCTCAGCCTCAGCAATTTCTTACTTGACACATCCCCAAAGGCAAGGGAATTAAAAGCAAAAATGAACTACTGGGACCTTATGAAGATAAAAGCTTCTGCACAGCAAAGGAAACAACCAACAAAGCTAAAAGGCAACCAACGGAATGGGAAAAGACATTTGCAAATGACATATCGGACAAAGGGCCAGTATCCAAAATCTATAAAGAGCTCACCAAACTCCACACCTGAAAAACACATAACCCAGTGAAGAAATGGACAGAAAACATGAATAGACACTTCTCTAAAGAAGACATCCGGATGGCCAACAGGCACATGAAAAGATGCTCAACATCACTCTTCATCAGGGAAATACAAATCAAAACCACACTCAGGTATCACCTCACGCCAGTCAGAGTGGCCAAAATGAACAAATCAGGAGACTATAGATGCTGGAGAGGATGTGGAGAAACGGGAACCCTCTTGCACTGTTGGTGGGAATGCAAATTGGTGCAGCCACTCTGGAAAACAGTGTGGAGGTTCCTCAAAAAATTAAAAATAGACCTACCCTATGACCCAGCAATAGCACTGCTAGGAATTTACCCAAGGGATACAGGAGTACTGATGCATAGGGGCACTTGTACCCCAATGTTCATAGCAGCACTCTCAACAATAGCCAAATTATGGAAAGAGCCGAAATGTCCATCAACTGATGAATGGATAAAGAAATTGTGGTTTATATACACAATGGAGTACTACGTGGCAATGAGAAAGAATGAAATGTGGCCCTTTGTAGCAATGTGGATGGAACTGGAGAGTGTAATGCTAAGTGAAATAAGCCATACAGAGAAAGACAGATACCATATGGTTTCACTCTTATGTGGATCCTGAGAAACTTAACAGGAACCCATGGGGGAGGGGAAGGAAAAAAAAAAAAAAAGAGGTTAGAGTGGGAGAGAGCCAAAGCATAAGAGACTGTTAAAAACTGAGAACAAACTGAGGGTTGATGGGGGGTGGGAGGGAGGGGAGGGTGGGTGATGGGTATTGAGGAGGGCACCTTTTGGGATAAGCACTGGGTGTTGTATGGAAACCAATTTGGCAATAAACTTCATATATTGAAAAAAATAAAAAATAAAAAAATAAATTTTCAACCATTAAAAAAACTGTAAAAGCAGAACTTTTATATCTTACTTTTTGAAATAATTCAACAAAATAAACACTATAAATTTTCAATATCTTTGAAAGGTTTAACCCTCTCTTAAATAAAATCACTGAAAGAAATGAAAAACACACTACATCACAAAATAAGAAAGTTCAAAGTTAACGCTGTTGGGATGGGTCAAAAATGCTCACAAAGGTAAATTCATACCCGTAAATTCTTTCATTGGTCACAAATGAGAAAGTTAATTCAAATTAAACTGAAGCTTTAAGCAAAGAGCAATAACAAAATCTCTAAGGAAAAATGGCAAAAGTAATTAGAAAACAAATTAAACAATGAAATTGATTATTACTGCCAATTAATTTAAAATTCATAACTAATACACTACATAAGCCTCTGTTAAATCTAAATAGAAAAAATACAAATTTTAAAAAGCTATACATAGGAAATCGCAAAATATCATACATAAAAATTTTTATTACAGGAGAATACACAACTGTATGCTAGTAACACTGAAAACTTCTAAAAAACATACAACTTTCCATAATAAGTAATTAAGTTAAAAAGGACATACAAAACAGGTATTATGAAGAATTAAGGAAGTCATCAATAAGTGACCTCCATAAAATGGCTCCTGCCTGTAATGCATATACTACTGAACTTTTTTGAAATTTAAAGAGATAATTTTCATTTAACAAAAAAGATGACAAACTTTGTAACTTAATATGTAAAGTAGATAATACTGATTCTAGGAATTCCAATATTGACAAATCCAATATAAGAAGAGCCAGAAGTAGAGAACAGAGCAAACAGAGAAGAGGAAATTATTACTGAATATAAAAAGGCTTCCTAAAACTGAAGAGCATAAATTCTCAGGAAAATAAAAGTACTGCTAAGCTCTGGGTGATAAAAGTTCCATGCATCCTCATAAAAATTTTAAATACCAAAGTTTTAAAGAATAGTATGAATAGTTGCAGGTAACATTTATTGAGCATTAGCTGTACCAGCTACTCTTCTAAACACTTCACAATATTAACTTATTTAATCCCCATAACAACCTTTTCAATTAAATAGGACTTTCTCCTATTTACAAATGGAGAATGGGAAACACAGAGGATTTAAGTAACTTGCCAAGTTCATACTGATAGTTAGCGGTGAAGCTGGGATTCAAACCTAAGGCAGTGTGACACTGGAGGCCAAACTCTTGGCCATTAAGTCCAAAAGAAACAACAGGTCCTTCTTACAGGGTTGGGAATCATATCTGCATCAGGTTTCTCATTATCACTGGCTTTTTAAAAGACACCTATGGTAGTAGTACAATTCTAATGCTCTAAGGGAAAACTATTTTTAATTGTATAAAAATACAAATTAGCTGTCTACCCAGCTAAACCATCAACATTTCTGATAACAGAATGACATTTTTAAACATAAAAAAGACACAGAAATTTTCTTGCCATGCACATTCTCGTTACTTAAGGGTGTCTGCCAGAAAAAATGAAAAAAAAACAATGCATGGAAAGGGAGAATTTATCCCAAGAGACCCAACCCAGGATTTAACACAATGTCCCAACACCACAACAAGTCAGTAGAGCAAGTAGGTCACTACAGAACAAGATAACTGATGGTTGTAAGGAAGAAACATCTAGGGTAAAAAAGTACATGATTCAGTAATAGCATGATTAAGAAGATGGAAAGACTTGAGTGTATTACAGATATTTTATTACAGAAAAAGAAAGTCCAGAAGAACAAATAAAAAAACAATACACAAAGTCATCGTCTAAATGTGAAACAAATCAGAATGTGGCATAATTTAAAGCAAATAATAAAATGTAAGAATATTCTATCCATGTTACCAACAATAGGATCTTTCTCCTTAAAATGGACATTGCTTCAATTTACATGAGAGTTGATATACTGGTCAAAGCTGATAGAAAGTGAAATTAAATGATTAAAATTTGCAAAGGCAATCAATTGAAAAACAAAAATAATAATACAGTTGTCTGAACTTGGAAGGATAAGGGCAAGAGAGAGGGTGAAACTAGAGGAATCTATCACAGAGTAAATATTTTCTACCAGCAATTAACCAATGAAAAGAAAGTACCTTGTAGAATTATAAAAATAAATGTTAAAGGTGTGGGAAGTAAAACTGACAATTGGGGTGGGGAACAACATCCTCTTGCTAATATTGCTTTAATTGAGAAGGACTTCATTAGTGAAACACTTCCCCCTCTCTCCACTCTGGTTCCTGTGTTTCTGAAGAAGTGGACACTAGCATAGCTCTGCCCTCTTTTGTCTTTTTTCTCTAAGCAAAAGCTATACACTGAGAGCTTGCATTCCTCTGCAGTCTCCTCCTGTTCTACGGAAAGGTAGAGACCTTTGGTGGTCGAGCACTGCTTATGACTGAGTGGGGAACTGTCTAGTTCTGGGGAGCAGTGTTAGGAAGACCATTTGCCCACAGATGTAAGCCACATTTCCTACATCAGTTTTAACACTTATTGAGGTGTTACTTTAGTCCTATTTTACTAGGTAGATCTGTTTCTCAGTTGCTTAATAACTCAGACAAGTGTAAGGGTGTTATTTATTGTCTCCTTTTAAACCCTAACCATTGGTATCTCCAAGGAGCTACACTATTATCTGTGGGTGGTGAGATTTAGATTTCTGTAAAAATGTTCTAAGGACACCACGATGGCAGAGAAATCTTAAACTTCGTTTAGTGTTCTCATTAGTGATAATATTAGCATCTTCGTATTGCAAAGAATCTTTATTTGTTTTGTCAGATAATGAAAATAAGAAACCATGCTAACGGTGTTAGGAACCAATAGCTTTTACTGAAAAAAGATCCAAGCATAAGACCCAAGAAGTTAAAATTCATACACTTTTTAATTGATATTAGAAATATTGAAAAGAACTCATTTTATCTTTTCAAAAATTCATATTTTGTTACTTTTGCTACTTGTCTCTGTCCATGGAAAAGACCCAGAAGCAAAGACTGGCAATGTCTTTTCTCAAGAAAGTAGGCTTTGGTTATGGAGAGCACTCTGAGCTTATTTCACTCTCATCGTTCTGGCCTTCCCCCTGCCAGGCTCCCAGGAGTTTCTTACTCTCAAGCTAGTTCACCTCAGCCGGCAGCAGTTAATCAAAATTATGATTTGAGTGTTCCTACCCATTAATGGCTCTGGCAGCTTCAGCTCCAGATATGTAGATCATGTGGATGTGACTCTGGATGCCCCTCTCTCTCCAGGTTTCAGCATGGCAATTTGCTCTGCAACCCAGTTCTCTGATGAGTCCAAGGAAACTCATTCATGTTGTTTGTCCAGTTTTCTTCTTGTTGTAAGGATGGGACTGACAACTTCTAAGCCCTTCACACGTTGAAACTGAAGCCACATGTGACTGCACTATTTGCTTTTGTGTGTTTGAAATCTGTCATCTTTAAAACTTAGCAAGAAAAAGATGGAGGGGCGCGTGGGTGGTTCGGTCGGTTAAGTGCGCAACTCCTGATTTCAGCCCAGATCATGATCTCATGGTTTGTGAGTTTGAGCCCTGCATCGGGCTCCTCGCTGACAGTAGAGAGCCTGCTTGGGATTCACTGTCTCCGCCCCATGCTCCTTCTCTCTCTCTCTCTCAAAATAAATAAACTTAGAGAAAAGAAAGATTGAGGAAGAAGATATAAGAAATTTCTTTGAAAATAACCCCAGTGCCTGAGAAGCAGTATAACAATATAGTACACTGATTAAGGTTGTTCTATCTTTTAAAACAAGCATGCAGATTCATGTAATATTGATTATTATGTGATATAAAGTCTTAATACGGTATCCAAGTATATACGAGCTATAGTCATGCCTGTGTAAACTATGTGCACATATAGGAAAACAACTGAAAGAAAAGACACAAAGTATATTGATAGGCTTCCTATATGGAGTGTGTGTCTCATTTAACATTCCTTATTCAGCAAGTGCTACTGATCAAAGTGCTTCCTGTCCTTCAGGTGCGTGTTATTGGGGGGAAAAACTTTAGAAATACCCATCTAGAGCCACTGCTTCTTTCTTTGGCATATGATTGAGACTTCGGTGGTTTTACTACCTTTGGCTGTCCTGAGCACAGTTTCATTCGTATCTTCTCGGCAGTACAAATAGGGATAGTCAACCTGTTTACCCCAATAAGCGTAACACAAATCTGTAGCTGTAATTAGATTTATTAACGAAGGGCCCCCTCCCCTGTAAGTCTGTGCTCTTAAAATTTTTAAATTTCCCACCATTTCAAATATAATTCCTTTTTCTTCGATTCAACTGAACACATATTTGCATCGCGACTGTGTGACAGGCTCAGTGACTGGATTCTGGGAGAAATGAAAAGATGAAGAAGCAATGTCTGCCCACAAAGGCTTCATAATATGACAGGTTAAGAGAGAACTAGGCAAATCGCTAGCAAACAAGGTTGGATAATACTTAAAACACAGGAAGCGATTACATCCGGAAAGTCTCTGGGAAAAGCAGTGACACTTGTCATGGGCCTTGACTAATGGACAGAATGTGAGCAGACAAAGATGTGGAAAGGTAGGATTTCTGAGAGAGAGCCCTGAGCACAGACACAGAACCAGCACAGTTTGAATAAGCTTGGAAAGCTAAAGTGATTATTCTTTTTATTGATCGAATTTAATGACTGAGATTATTTTATACCAAAATCCCAAAGCAGCCACTTGAAGAAGGTTTAACAATTTAGTCACTTTGAAATAAACTTTACCCTGAGCTCCAAAAACTAAATACGTTTCTCAATTCCATCCTGAATGGAATCACACAAATTCAATCTGAGGTATATTATAGAAACAAATGAAGAAGAATTCACATTAAAGTTCCCAAATCCTGATCCTTATTCCTTCGTTCAAATGACACCTACCGTTTCAAACAATGTGTTCTCTAAATGCATTGTATTATGTTACCACAGACCTAATAATTCTTGCTTAGAGTATGAACACCTTGCAGAATCTGAAAAACACCAAGAAGATCTTGGAGCTGGGGTCAGTGAGGATATGGAATGGCCGGAGATAGGCAGACTTGGGCAAAAATCTGTTGTCACATTTTCCACACTTCAATTGCTAATAAAAATTTGGTAATGATGGCAGAAGTCTTTTCTGGAAACACTTACGACATCGGTAATGACCCATACTGGGGAGATAAATCCAGTATGTAGCCATGCTTAAGTAAAAGAAATTCTTATTACCTCATTTGTCTACTAATAAGTGTGTCTTTGGAGGGTTCTTTAAATATTATTGATATAGTGAGTGATAAAAGAAGACTGTTATTGCCTGAAAACACTGAATAACTTACCTTCATTATAGCACATCCACTGGAGGTTTTTCAGTTTGCATGAAAGATAGAGTTCAGAAAAGTCTGCTTTTATTATGAAGAAGAAAATCATGTCCTTGATAATTTTTTTAAATCATCATTATTAAAAGATTTCAGCTGCCTTCTTTTGTGTAGTTGTGATGTCAGCTTCCAACATCTAATTTAATACAATCTGTGTCTCTTCCACCCTCTTCTTAGACTTTGAGGGATGACATACCTTGACTTAGAATTTATTCATTATTTGTCACATATTTGCTAAATCTTAATGTATGTCCTGCAGTATGCTGGATGACAGGGACTCAGCTGGAAACAGTTCTGACAAGAGCCCTGCCTGCTGTCAAGTTCTCATCCCAGCACTACCAGTATGACTCCAATATCTCTCTTAAAGTATAAGCTCCAGCACCTTTCCATACTGCCTTCTCTCCGGTGTTAGCACAAGGCCTTAATGCAGGTGCTTGCTACATATTTACTAAGTAGAATTTCAACTTACATTTTCTATCTCACATTAGAGTTGATTGTGTCCTACTATCCTTCCTAAGCTAGTGACTGAGGAGAGACAGGGTGACAGAGAAGAGCTACTCTTCTGCTGAGACACACAGCTAGACTACATTTTCCAGCTTCCTTTGCAGTTGTGACCACATGACTAAATTCTAGTCAGTAATGTGTGAGAAGTGACACTCTCGAAATGTACCACCTGTGAAGCTAGACATAAAATCCTCTCGTAAGATACCCTCCATGCTGTTGGATGCTGACCCCCTCAAAGTCGTCAGGAGCCAGACGAGGACACAGAATTAATGTGTGGAGCAGAACTCTCCTACTCACCTGAATCTGTCTTGGACTGTTGACAGAAACGAGAAATAAACCTCTATTATGTGTATGCCATTAGTTGTTTTTAGTCAATTTGTTAGAACAGCAAGGTTATCCAAATTAATAAATGTCTTTGCACATTGTACAGAATAAACTTTAGAATGCTAAGTGATGGGACTGAATTTAGAAAAAAAGTCTCCTCCTCTGGTGTCAGAAACCACTATTGTCTACAGTTGACATGTGACTGCTTTGGCTAGAAAACATCAAGCCCCAGAAGTCACAGGTTTCACCTTTGTTTAGATGTTTAATAGTCCAGTAAGTGATAGCAAAGGTGAATGATGATTTATATGAAGTACTTTTTTTCTCTGTATTATAAATTCACAGTTGGGAGAGAAAACTGAATGTATGTATAATCTTCCCAAGCTACCATAGGCTCACTGTTGACACTGAAGTTTGTCTCGACCTAACCAAGATACTTGTCAAAATTTATCAACATATCTATTTACTTCTCTTTTTACCTATAGTTCTCTTCACCTTCTACTAGTTTACCTCAAAAGAGTAGGAAGATGCCTTTCAGAGTCCCTTTCACTCTATCCAAAATACAATTAAATGTATTTTGCTAGAAGTAAAGATAAAGCGGACATATCACACATGCACACACGCGCACGTGCGCACACACACACACACACACACACACACACAGGATAGCCCTATGCTAGCTCACCAATAAGTGACATATTACTCTCTAAACAGAGAAAAACATTTATTTCGGAAAAGACTGCATATTTTTTCTATCACTTTGTGATTTCATAGTAAGTGGATATGATTTAGCTAGAACACTTGGACCAGAAAATAAATGACTCCTGCTCATCCTGTGGGTGCCAACTACGTTCAAGCATGAGGGGTTGCTGGCCCGCAGTGCCAACATACAGCACCTTCGCAGGGAGGCCAAGGCCCTCATGCTCCAGCAATACCAGACGGCGCTCCGATGAGGCGGGCTGCTTCTGGCAGGTGGTAGCACAGGAGGTAGTAAGTGAAAGCAGCTCAGCATAAATAGTTCCAGTGAAATACGAGAATAATATTCTGGCGTCCTCAACTCATTTTCTCTCATTCATGACTCACAATAAACGCATATTCTGATGGGCAAATGGCTAAACTACCCCAAAGAAATGAAGATTCATCTCTAACCTCTAAATGGAAACTCTCCACTGGTCTGGAAACCTTTCCCCCTCAAGTTAAGCAAAGTTTGAACAGATACGATTCTCTCCTCATTGACCTTGGAAATTTGTCCCAGGCTGTCAGCCATTCTGGTCATCTCCTCTAGACCAGCTGCTGTCTTCCTATCAAGGGGGATTTGGAGCATTCCATGGGTCAGAAGAAGGTAATGTGTTCTGGGCCATTTCTAATCCCTGGAAAGCCCCCGGTGTATAAGATTGCACCAGCCAACAAGAGAAAGAGGGGAAGACACAGAGAGGCAGAGACAAAGACAGTATTTGACCCGGGGGGGGGGGGGAATGAAAAAAAAAATAGACAACAAACAAATTAAAAGTGTAATAACTCTAAGAATTAAGACATTTCTTTTCATGGGTGAAAAATGTAATTTCAGGGTTTTACTTCAGGGAGATAAAAATGAAAATTTACAGAGGCCCTTCACATTTAAAATACATTGTGTTGAAACTTGATGATGGGTGAAAAAGAATTATACTATCTGCTCTCTAATTTTTCACAGATTTGAAAATTCCCCCATGAAAATTACAAAAATAAAAAAATACTACTTAAATAGTCCACACCGATTAACAAGTATTTCTCACCCATTTACCATGTTTGTAATTCTATTTCTACTAAGTTTCATTTTTCAAAAATATTCCTATTTCCACAGACATAATTACAAAGAGGTTATATAACTCAGCAACAATAAAATCCCTTGGTAAGCGAGAAGGGGGAAAATTTAAAAACTTGGAAGAAATTAAAAGTTTCTGGAGTGACTAATCATGAGCTGTAGGAATTGCTGGGAGTGGAGTTGTTTCATTTAGAGCTCCAAAATTTGTCAAGAATTCACAATTTGTATCCGTGTGACAGACTAAATGATACAGGGCTAGGCACTGAAAACAACTGCATGGAATGGAAAACTCTGCCTTTTAATCTACACTGCAAAATGTACCAGGTCTGTTCAGGTAAATAGGCTCCAAAATGATAAGCAGCGCAAACATCAGAGGTTTTAAACCTCGTTCTGTTTAATATAGGTCAGAATTTCAAGTTTGATTAAATTTTGCACTCCCCTGTGGCCTGATTTCTGTTCAGCCTAGACTAATTACTTTCAGGACCTTGCTAATTGGGATGACTATCAAAGACAATTTATCGTGTGGCTCATTTTTCGTAATATTTTCAATATTTAGTGTTCAATATTTATCAAGTTATAGTAAATTAGATTAGTATTCACAAAAAGTCAACATGCGGTTCCCACAACATAGCATTTCAAGGTCATCATTGACCCTCCAATCTTCAAAAAACCATTTGAGATTATGTTACTAAATTCTGTATGTAATTATAACTTGGCCATAGAGAAGTTTTTCTCCATAGGGATTCCTGGTAAATTGCTCTTTCTTGGCATTCTTTTTGCCCATGAAATGAGGAAAGCTGAAGTAATTCTTCCTTTAAATTGAGATGCCCCTTGAGGTGGCAAAAATCTTAACAATGTGGGCATAGCAATCAGTAGGAAAAAAAATGACCAATAAGGGACTTTGGTCTCAAAAGTTGAGAAAACATATTTCTACACAAACCTACCACTGAAATCAGACTTTGAACTTCCTAGGTGATGCCCCTCAAGTACAGAGGGATGCTGCCACCATCCGTCACTCTTAACTAAACATCACGGTATCCCAGGGCTTCAGAACCTGAGACCCAAAGCCTGAAATTGTTGGAATATTTATGCTACTCTGTGATAGTCCTCCTGGAAAAGCAGGTAATTGATAAGTGAATGACCTCCTCAGGCAATTAATGAAATACACACATCAAACACTGGTTTAGTAAGATCATATGACTCCTGAGGCTTCACTATATGCCTAGAAATTTATATCCAGGATCCCATTTGATCCTACCAGCACTGTAAAGCAGATGTTCTTATCTCCAATTTTAGAATAAGAAACTGAAACACCGAGATATTAACTAACTGGTCCAAAGTCATAAGCGGCAGAGCCAGGATTCAAACTTAGATGTAGTAAATGCTGTTGGTGCCTTGCTGATATCCTCTTAACCCGATCATTAACTTCCAATTCTCAGTACAGAACTGCATTTCTTTTCCTGGTGATTTCTCCTATGTCTGTTGTCTGCTTTGCCAGCTCTTGAAGAAAGCCAGAAATGTCTAGGAAATAACTACCCTCAATGACTGACGGGAGCTAGTGTACAAATACCCCAGCTCTCCCTCCTCAGGGGGAATAACACTGGCTCCTGTTTCCCTAACGTCATCAAGCTCATTTCCTATACTGATAACTTATTTGATAGCATGCCCTTTACTACCCAAACGTGTACCCCCACACTTCCACCAGGGTTTCCTGGGATCACCTTGCAAATAAACTAGTTATCCAAGAGTCTACTTCAGAAGTAACCTAAAATACGACACAGAGTCTGTCTGATTCTAAGTCCTTATGATTATTCTTTACTCTTTACTCTCCCACACTGGGAATACGGCAATTCAGGAGAGTGACAAATGCCCAGGATCTGACATTGTTAATAATGTAGAAAAATGGTTGTTTAATACACATAGTCTTTATTGGATAGTAGGCTGCTTAATGCAACGGCCTGATCTGTTATACCATTTGCACCTCTGTAGTCTGGCATATCGCTAGTGGGTCCAAAATATTTGTCACTCTTTTTATTTCCAAGGTTGATTATACACACCAGAGTTGGGGGAAAAACAGACATCCCCTTTCCTCCTCGATTATTTCTAGCCCTTTCACTGTTGACACTACATATTTTATCAGAGAGGTGATTATTCCCAGGGGTTAGAAGACCATTTTTTTCATTCTGGTAGTGTGAGGAATTAGGCTTCCCTGTTACACCTCTAGATTAGGAACTCACTAAATATGTGTTAGGCTTGAATATAAAGTACAAACTGATAACAGACACACGAAAAGATGCTCAACATCATTCAGTCATCAGGGAAATACAAATCAAAACGATGATGAGATACCACCTCACACCTGTCAGGATGGTTAAATTAACAACACAAGAAACAACAGGTGTTGGTAACAATATGGAGAAAGGGGAACCCTCTTGCACTGTTGGTGGGAATGCAAACTGGTGCAGCCATTCTGGAAAACAGTATGGCAGGTCCTCAAAAAGTTAAGAAATAGGGGGCACCTGGGTGGCTCAGTGGGTTAAGTGTCTAAGTCTCGGTTTTGGCTCAGGTCATGATCTCACGTTTTGTGAGTTTGAGCCCCATGTCCTGAGTTTGAGCCTGTCTGGGATTCTTCCTCTCCCTCTCTCTCTCCCTGCCCCTTCCCCCCCCCCACCTGTCAAAATAAATAAATAAACATTTTTTAAGTTAAAAAATAGAACTACCTATGATCTAGCAACTGCACCACTAGGTATTTATCCAAAGGATACATAAATACAGATTTGAAGGGGTACATGCACCCCAGTGTTTACAGTAGCATTATCAACAATAGCCAAGCTATGGAGTGATGAATGGATAAAGATGTTTGTGTGTGTGTGTGTGTGTGTGTGTGTGTGTGTGCAGACACACTAACAATAGAATATTAGCCATCAAAAAGAATGAAATCTTACCATTTGCAATAATGTGACTGAAGCCAGAGTATATTATGCTAAGTGAAATAAGTCAGAGAAAGACATACCATATGATTTCACTCACGTAGAATTTAAGAAACAAAACAGATGAACATATGTGGGGGCGGGGGGAAGAGAGAGGGAAACCATAAAACACTCTTAAAGACAGAGAACAAACTGAGGGTTGATGGGTTGATAGAGGGAGGTGGGTGGGGGATGGGCTAGATGGGTGATAGATCACTGAATTCTATTCCTAACACCAATTTTGTACTGTATGTTAATTAACTGGAATTTAAATAAAAATTTTGAAAAGAAAAAATATATACACAAGTTGAGATTAATCAAAGAAAGATGATTTGGGGTCAAGAGAAATTTATTAGAGCCGCAGTGGTCTCACAGAGAAAGAGAGAATCCCAGGTAGGCTCTGTGCTGCCAGCACAGGGCCTGACTCGGGGCTGGATGTTATGACCTGTGAGATCATGACCTGAGCCGGTTTGAAGAGTTGGATGTTTAACCGACTGAGTCACACAGGTGCCCCTAAATCTTTAGGAACTTAATTGTGCCTTATTTTGTGTTACTTAGTGTGTTCTGCCTTGAGGACTCATAGGTGGGCACCACACAAGCTGTGGCTCTTAGAGTCCCCATTCCATTGGTGATGGCAGATTATAAACCAACAGTGACGAGAAGTACACCTGGAGAAATACAAGAAAAGTGAAGTGTTGAAAGTGTTCTGTGATTGGGAGAGGGTGGGAAGCATTCTTTCTGTGGTTTATGGGGAAGTGGAAGGGTGTGAGAGTCTTCACAGAAGGTGACAGTTGAGCTGGATTTTGAAAGACTACAAAAGTAATTTATGAACAGAAAAAGATGAAATAGTATGGGTGGTTTTGAGGAGAGAGGTTTAACCCAACATTTGGCCTCTAAGGAGGAAAAAGAAATATTTCCCCTCACAAGTCAAATGTTTGGAGATGCAAAGTTACTTGTTTTCCTTCTCTTAGCTTGATTCGTAACTTTTTTAAAGGTGGGCAAGAAGATGCTAGATGTCTAAGACACGCCTTGGTGACCATAAATGCTTTTATCTAATCATTCATTCATGAGACACATATATATCAGCACCTGCTATGTGTCCAGCACAAGGCCAAAGACAGTGAAAAGAATGCTACACTTGGCCTCAGAAGTTTCCTGGAGTTCCATTTGTTAGCTCTGTGACCTTCAGCAAATCATTTGGCCTTTCTATGAGGTAAGAAGATTGGACTAGATCACATTACTGGAATTATAAAAGTCCTGTCTAATTCTAAATGCTATTGATTCCTTGAGTCAGCCTGTATTTCCTGGGAGACTGAAGCTCGAGGCCCCTCTTCTTCACTGTGTGTTTGCCAACTCTCTCGTGAGTCTTCCCTCAGCTCCTTCTCAAACACCCCTCCTCGTTCCATAAATCTGCATACGAAAGGACCAGACAGCTGTAGCTCTCAACAGCTTTGGTTTTCATCACTGCCTGTGTCATCCTGCTTGCTGAAGCTGCTTTTTAAAGGGGCCAAGCCTCCTTTAAACAATTCTAAATATTTTTGAAGTTACGAACCAGAACACAACAAGCTTACAAATAGATAAAACAGTAGCGTTTTCCCACAGGTGGTTATACTAACAAGAGGACCTCTCTGTGGGAGCCATTCTGTGATGTTGGCTGGTCGTGGAGGGGGCCAGAGCAACACTGGAGAAGCTATGGTAATGTGAATCAGAGAAGCTCCAGGGAGAAAGTCAGCATCATGATAGGAAGCAAGAGAAAGGGAAGGAAACCCACCTTAAGAGAGGACATCCTGCCTGCCACGCACTCTGCCAGTTGTGCTATTTATATCAATTTAAATTTTCCTGCACCGCAAGAGTCACAACTGTGGTAAGCAATGATACTTAACTGAAAAGAGATCACTGCTAGAACAGCAAAACTACTCTGGTCTTGCTAAATATAAGGCAAAGGCAGAGGAATAGATACTCACACACACTCTGTTACTCCCTGTTATAAATCTTCTTCTGCTAGCCTTACTCCCATGTCCCATCTTAGGTTATGTCACTGATTTAGAGATGATGAATTGTTCTCTGGCAGCTGAGGTAAGCATACAGGCGCCAGGCATTGCAAAGAAATAGCAAGACAATAGAAACAAAACCGCCAAATACATCAATGTTTTGCTTAAGATTAATACGAGATTTACATTTCAAAGTCTAAAACTCACGGTTGAAGAATGATCATTGTCTTTGACAGGACCTTGAGACACCACTGCCAGAGACTCAGTCCTGCAACTTATACCTCTGCCTCTTCCAATTGCTCTGAATAAATGGTATTTTCCTTTTGTGACGGTGAAATCAGAACACCTCCAAACCCTAGGCACTTCATTCATTCATTCATTCATTCATTCATTCATTCATTTTTACCAGCAAAGAATTTTATTTGGGAACAGCAGAGAATTACAATCCAGGACACTCAAGCTACATCAAAACCATAGGTAAGTCCACAGAACAAAGGAGAGGAGACTCTTTTATTTACAAAGAAGGGAGGTAGTTGAAAGAAATTCTTGTGAACTAAAAGTCCATAGAGTAAACTGGGAGTTTGAAATATAGTGACTTCTCATTGGCTGGCCTGTGTCTGTATCTCATTGGCTGGGCTGTTGCCAGGGCAAGAGAAAACCTTCCTTCCTACACCAGGGGTTGTAAAGGAGTATCCCCTTGCGTCTCTTCCGGTTGGGTCTGCAGCTGACCAGGAGTGCTGGTCATGAGAGCTCCCCCTGCTGGCTTCCCAACTCCATTCTAAGGAGGTCTTTGATTATTTTTCATACAGGTTTGGTATCATTGCAATGTATTCTAAAGAAAAAATTCTGACACCTTTTCTTGATTGATTTCCTGCCACAGAAGACAATTAATTTGGGTTTATTTGCCACCTATAAAAACAAACACCTAATGTCACAGGAGGACAGGAGTAAAAAGGGAAGCTGAGATTTTACTAAGTGAAGGTGGCACCTATTGCAGTGTGCAGAAAGGAAAGGGACCAGCACCTTCCTTGTTCAGGGATACAGTATGGATGATGCCAAGGCTCAGCAGGCCAGCTGCCGAAGCAGCAGGTGGCAGGGCATGGCGTAGCCATAGGGAATGGGCATCAAATGCCTGGTGGGCATGGGCAGGTTCACATTTTCTTCCTTGGCATCTTGTTCTGGGGGGAAGGGACTGTCTCTTCTGGAAGGGCATGATGTTGATGGAAGAGTAGGGGTTGACTCTTCTTGGGACCCCAAGTGTAGTGGGCTCCACTAGTGTCTGTGTCTGTTCTCATCCTGATTTCACCTCCCACTGCCATCCCTCCAAGCCCCTAATCCTGCTCCACCTCTGCAGCCCCAGGATGTGCCCCAGACCCCAAACAAGGGGCACTTTATATTTCCGACACTGATATATTGTGATGTCTGACCTCTTGTTGATAACTAAATTTCACTTTTTAGTCCTTCACATCTTGTTGTTATGCTCACTGACCTATCTCCTAAAAGAGCTGAGCCTTAGTGGAAGAAATAGTGCCATCATATTTTTTTTAAGGAAAAGATACAGAACTTTATCAAGAGTTCAGCATTTAGAGCTATTTTTTTTAACGTTTATTCATTTTTGAGAGATGGAAAGAGACAGAGCATGAGTGGGGGAAGGGCAGAAAGAGAGGGAAACACAGAATCTGAAGCAGGTTCTAGGCTCTGAGCTGTCTGTCAGTACAGAGCCTAACACGGGGCTCGAACCCATGGACCATGAGATCATGACCTAAGCTGAAGTCATACACTTAACTGACTAAGCCACCCAGGTGCCCCAGCACTTAGAGCTTTTAAGAGTGATCAAGTTCATGGGGCGCCTGGGTGGCGCAGTCGGTTAAGCGTCCGACTTCAGCCAGGTCACGATCTCGCGGTCCGGGAGTTCGAGCCCCGCGTCAGGCTCTGGGCTGATGGCTCAGAGCCTGGAGCCTGTTTCCGATTCTGTGTCTCCCTCTCTCTCTGCCCCTCCCCCGTTCATGCTCTGTCTCTCTCTGTCCCAAAAATAAATAAACGTTGAAAAAAAAATTTAAAAAAAAAAAAAAAGAGTGATCAAGTTCAGACTCTGTTCACAGGTAAATAAAAAATATGGTCAGTCACCTATATACTTTGCTTGTATGATAACAGATATTCATGAAGGTTATAGGCTGAATGTTTCTGTCATTTTGTTAATGGACATCCCGTAGAATAGGACCCATGGGACAGTAGAAAAAGTATAATCTTTGGAATCTAGAGAGCGGGTTTTTAGCCCCAGCTTATCCACTTAAAAGTTGTGTAGCTTTAGTCAAATGAATTGATCTGTAGGGGCCTCAGATTTCCTTGTCTATTATCAAAAAGAAAGAGGAAGGGGTGCCTGGGTGGCTCAGTCAGTTAGGCTTCAGACTTCAGCTCAGGTCATGGTCTCACAGTTCATGGGTTCAATACCCATGTCAGGTTCTGCACTGACAGCTTGGAGCCTGGAGCCTGCTTCAGATTCTGTGCCCCTCCCCCTCAAAAATAAACATTTTTTTTTAAAAAGGAGGAAAAGAGAAGGTAGAAAAGGAAGAAGGAGAAGAAAAGAACAAGACAAGGAAAGAAAGGAAGAAAAATAATGGGAACTAATAATATATACTCATATAACCTATAGGATTACAACTCACAACTCACTGAAAGCAGTATATACAATGTAAAATGTTAATAAATACAGCATTATTGGTAAAAATTATACTTTAGATATTGTTAAAGTCTTCTGCATATTGAAAAAAGTCCAAGAAATAAGCGATGCTTCCTAGAATAGTTAAATCATCACCTTCAGATAACAGCAGAATCTCCATCCTAGCACAACTGCAGTTTGCATTTGTTGGTGGCAGTGTAGGTCTGGCTCTGGGGCACTCAGCTCAAACCCACCCCCTCTAAAGAATGTCTTTTTTCATCAGCATCTTTCACAGATTACAGACTTCTAAGTTTGACTCTTCAGACTTCCTGTATCTTGAAGTCCTGCATGGGTTAGAACACTAGCCATCAGACTGTACTGTAAGTACAGTCCCATTGACAACAGCCCCTGAACTGAAATAGTACCTGGTGAGTGTATGGTGACTGTCTCACTGCACACTGGAGCTGTTAGTTCTGGTTTGGTATTTGGTAAAGAGAATATGAATCAGGACATGGAGTCTTGCAATAAAGAGGAACTAATGGAGGTAATTAGGAAAGAACACCTGTCGGTGAGAAATTGCAACCTCTACATTGGCCATAGCCAGCCGTTGCTCCCAATTGTTATTCACAACAATGGAGAGCCTCTGGACTGTGAATGTGAGCAATGATGGACGGCAATAAAATTTGCAAATGAGTTTTCACATTGTCTAATAAAATTCTATGACTTTGTCAATCTGTGTTGACACAGACCTACACAGGACTAGATGATAAAACGTTGTAATGGGAAGCTAATTGTTTCCTCGGGTTTATGCATTTGTCTTTTATTTCTATGGTTCTAGATGCAAATTCTGGCTTTTTTATAAATGACCATGAGGATAGAAGTCAATTCTGAGTCCCTAGTGGTCAAATACCCTATTGCCCAAACCATTTCAAGACAAACAGGGCTACAAATGGGCAGCAAAATGAAAGCCCCAACACATAAATCTGAATTTAGGGGTATGTGGAATCAGGGTAGCCTCAAACATGGCTCAGAATTGTGCATTTTATTTTCTTCCCTGTTTTTCAATTCAAGTATCATTAACATACAGTGTTTTATATTGATTTCAAGTGTACAAGAGAATGATTCAACAATTCTATACATTTCTCAGTGCTCATTGAGATAAATATACTCTTAATCCCCTTCATCTATTCCCCCCACCCACCCACCTTCCCTCTGGCAACCACCAGTTTGTTCTCTCTATATAAGAGTCTGTTGCATTTCTATACACTAATGATGAAGTAGCAGGAAATGAAATAAGAAAACAATGCCATTTATAATTGCACCAAAAATAGTATCTGGGGCACCTGGTGGCTCAGTTGGTTGAGCGTCTGACTCTTGATTTTGGCTCAGGTCATGATCTCACACTTTTGAGATGGAGCCCTGTGTAGGGCTCTGTGCTGACAGCCAGAGCCTGCTTGGGATTCTCTCTCTCCCTCTCTCTCTGCCCATCCCCATTCATGCTTGTTCTCTCTTTCTCTAAATAAATAAATAAACATTTAAAAAAAATACCTAAGAGGGGTGCCAGGGTAGCCCAGTCAGTTAAGCGTCTGACTTCAACTCAAGTCATGATCTCACAGCTTGTGGGTTTGAGCCCTGTGTCAGGCTCTGTGCTGACAGCTCAGAGCCTGGATCCTGCTTCAGATTCTGAATTTCCCTGCCCTTCCCCCACTCACACTCTGTCTCTCTCTCCTTAAAAAGTAAATAAACATTAAAAAAATTAAAGAAAAATACCTAGGAATAAACTTAACCAATAAAGTGAATGTTCTGTTCTGAAAACTATTTAAAAAAAAAATGATGAAAGACATTGAAGATGACAAATTGGAAAAATATTCCATGCACATGGATTAGGAGAACAAATATTGTTAAAATATTCATATGACCCAAAGCAATTTACAGATTTAATGCCATCCCTATCAAAATACCAGCCACATTTTTCAGAGAACTAGAACAAATTATCCTAACATTGGTATGGAACCACAAAAGATCCCTAATTGCCAAAGCAGCCCTGAAAAGGAATAAAGCTGGAGGTAACGCAATCCCAGATTTCAATATATACTACAAAGCTATAGTCGTCAAAACAGTATGAGACTGACATAAAAAGAGACACAGATCAATAGAATAGAATTGAGAGTTCCAAAATAAACCTATGTTTTTATGGTCAATTAACAACTAAGGAAGCAAGAACATACAATGGGAAAAAGATAGTCTCTTCAACAAATGGTGTTGGGAAAACTGGACAGCTACATGCCAAAGAATGAAATTGGACCACTTTCCTACCCATAAACAAAAATAAACTCAAAATGGATTAACGACTCGAATGTGAGAACAGTGCATTGTAAGTAAGCTAATAAACAAAAATTGGATACTGTCACAGAAGTTTTAGATTAAGGATTGCTTTATACCTGTTCCAAAGATGCCATCTTAAAAAAAAATAAATAAGAGCAAAGAACATTTTACGCTTAAATTAGCCTCAGAAAATAACATTTTAAAAGTTTATTTCAATTCACAAATAGCTTTGGAAGTTGTAACCTGGGAAATGGAAGTGGGGAATAAAAGCGAAAATTCACAAAAGAAGACTGTTTTTGCAGATATACCTCATATTTATTTGCCTTTACATGTTCAGCAAGAAACAGCTGAAACAGGGGCGCCTGGGTGGCGCAGTCGGTTGAGCGTCCGACTTCAGCCAGGTCACGATCTCGCGGTCCGTGAGTTCGAGCCCCGCGTCAGGCTCTGGACTGATGGCTCGGAGCCTGGAGCCTGTTTCCGATTCTGTGTCTCCCTCTCTCTCTGCCCCTCCCCTGTTCATGCTCTGTCTCTCTCTGTCCCAAAAATAAATAAAAAACGTTGAAAAAAAAAAATTAAAAAAAAAAAAAGAGAAAAGAAAAAAAAGAAACAGCTGAAACAAACAAATAATTGTGGAGGGAAAGGGGAGCAAGGGGAAAAGGAAATTATATCTATATACACATAAGCTCTATGTGGTCAAAAAAATTTGTTTCGTTTACTTGATGGTTACCAGAAGGGAGGTGGGTGGGAGGGATGAGTTAAATAGGTGACGGGGATTAAGGAGTGCACTTGCTGTGATCAGCACCAGGTGTTGTAGGGAAGTATTGAATCATTATATTGCACACCTGAAACTAATATTATACTGTATGTTAACTAACTGGAATGTAAATAAACTTAAAAAAAATTTGTTTAGTTTGCTACTCTACTCCCATTGGCTAGAACAGGGCAAGCTTATAATAAATGTTTGGTAAATATTTCCTAAATAAAAACAGCACATCAAGTTTTGTCTTGTTGATTAGCAGACAAGATGTTCATCTAAGTTATCATTTTTAATGCAGCCTCAAAAACTATAAAATTGACAACTCTCTTAAGTGTTCATTGAACATCCCACAAGCATGGACACACAAATATAGTATAGCTACCTAGTCATTTTCTATATTAAAGGTGAGAGGAAACATTATCTATTGAAACAACTACCTACTAATGTCTGCTTACTAAGTATGTATCTATTGCACTTAACTTGGAAAAGTCCTTTATTGATCTTTGCTCCATTTCTCTGAGATAGTAATTGAGGGTTAATTATACTTTCTTCTAGACTGTCTCATAGAGGCTTATGGAATTAAAGCTAGTAGCATATTTTGGATTTCTGTAAATAAATTAACATAATAATGATTTTAGAAATAAAAATTTAAAAATTGAGAGAAAATCACACTCAGATTTCACAGACACTTAAATCTCATTAGCATCAGTTTTGAAAGCATTTTAACCAATGGAACCATAGTTCACAAGTAAATATAAATCAAGTGTGGAAGCCAAAATTACTTCTAATTTCTTATTCTCCTTTTGTGCCAAAATATATTCAAAATCAAAGGATAAATTTATGGGATACTTAAGTCTTTCCTGACTACACAGATTCAAAGTTCTTGAGTAAATTAACTATGTTGTAGGACAGAAGAATATTTTGTGTAGGATTTTCACAGAGGATTTTTAAAAACATTTAACAATTAAGATAACAAAAAACATATGACAAATTATCTTAAGTAAAAATAAATATGCTAATACTATAACAAGACATGAATGCATATGATATATATAATATATAATTTTCACTGTGGTTGGAATTTATAAAAGTGAAAATTTGGAAAATTTATACACAGACTCTCATTAAGCGAGGTTAAGTGATGACAGGTTCTTGGAAAGAAAGAACTGGCAAAGGTTCTCAGCCCAGCCCCCTTCCAGATTATAAAAGACAATGAGGTGCCCCCTGAATCAAAGAGGAAAAGTAAGTCTCTTGAATCCAATCAGCACTTAGAGAAATCTCTCAGCACTTCTGAGGACCTCTCTTTGTGGGTTCCTTTCCAATTTCTCTGGACAGGCAGATGAACATTAAATTATGGAGAAAGGGAGAAATACATTCAGTATGTTGGCCTGGAAGACAGTCGCCACATGAGTGCTTACAGAAGGCAGGTCAGGAATATGAAAAGAGTGCCCCACCTGGGCATGGTGGGGGCTGGCCCAGACCAAAATTGCCCAGACTGTAAATCCAACAGGATTTGCCTGGCCTCTACTCTTTGGCAGCCCTGCCTTGAAATGCAATATCCAGTCAAAGATAAGGTGACTCTTTATTCCTATGAAGAGAGATTCCAAAATGGTGGAGATATATATTCAGAGCAGCTAGAAGAACACCGCCTTGAGAACAAAGTCCCTCCTCATCCTACCCAACTAACAAGATGCCACTTGCATGTTTCTCCTCTATGCCTACAAGGTGACCAGTGTTTTCTATGAAGGCTCTAAAACTTCGTCATCACACATAAGAATAAAGTTCACAAGCATTTGTCTTTTCTAGCATCTCAAAAAGCTCTTACTCAGGCACAAAACTTAATCTCTAAACATAGCTATGATCATGTCACCCTCTTATGTAAAAACCACAGGAATACTTGCCACTCGTTGAGGAACCATATGCCTTCATACATGCAGGCTTTCGCACAGGATGTATCTCCTGACTGAGACACCTTTCTCAACCTCAAGGCAGCCCAAATGGCCTCTCTTCCTGAGATCTTCATCAACACACATTTCCTCCCCTGCCCAGGTTCAGCAATGCCTCATCCTGAGTGTACATATAGCACTTTGCATCTATCCCTATCCTATCTGAATTCTATCTGAATTCAAAAATTTATTTATGTGTTTAAATAATAGCTCTATTGGGGCGTTTGGGTGGCTCAGTCGGTTGAGCGTCCGACTTCGGCTCAGGTCATGATCTCACAGTTCGTGAGTTCGAGCCCCACATCTGGCTCTGTGCTGATGGCTCAGAGCCTGGAGCCTGCTTCGGATTCTGTGTCTCCCTCTCTCTCTCTCTCTCTCTCTCTGCCCCTCTGCCGCGCACGCTCTGACTCTCTCTCTCAAAAATAAACAAAGATTAAAAAAATTAAAATAATAGCTCTATTTACTAACTTGATATGACCTTGAGCAAGTTATTTTACCTCTCTTGGTCTCAGTTTTCTGATTGTAAAATTAGGAGGTGGAATAGTTAGTCACAGTTATATTTTGATGCATTGTTCTTGGTCCTCTGTTAGACTTTTAGAATAAAGTGGTGAACAAGACTAGAGTTTTTCCCTCCTCATCTTATATCCTACTAAAATGGAGAAGATGACTAAACACATAACAAACATGAAACTTCAGATACCATTGGGAAGTGCCACGATGAAAATAAAAGAAGGTGATGCTATAGATGGTGACAGGGAGGGAGCTTCTCTTGCCAAGGTGGAAGGGGAAGGCCTCTCAGAGGAAGGGAAACTTGAGTTAAGAATGGAACTGGGAATAGATGGAGCCTTTGTACCCACATTCCAAGTAGAAGACACATCAAAGAAAGACCCTATAGCAGGCATGATCTGCATGTGTGCAAAGAAGACGAAGCCGACAGCAGTGACTGTGGTCAGTTAAACATGGGGGTGGGGAAAGGTGAGGTCAGACACATGAGCAAGTGGCAGATCACATGGGACCTTGAAGGAGTTTGAGACTGATTCTGCTACAACAGTAAAACATCAGACAATTTTAAGCAGTTGACATAATTTGCTTTATACTTTAGAATGATCAATCTGGCTACTATAAGGTGGAAGGATTTTGTGGGAACAGGTAGAAGATGAAAAGCAATTTAGGAAGATATTTCGATAATATAGGTGAGTGATGCAGCAGCTTGGACAGTGTTGCAGCAGTGAAATTATAGAAGAGTTAAAATGAATCACCCAAGCTACTAGAGTAAAGGGTGAAAAAAATAAATTAATCAAGAACGATTGCTAAGAGTCGAGCCTGAGCAGCTGGATGAACATGGAGGTGGAGAAGGCCTGGGCAAAAGAGTATATTTGACTGTAGAGGTTTCAGCCTTGTTAAGACTGAGGAATCACTGGACATCTGAATGAGGATGCAAAATGGGCTGTGGACTAGATGAGTTTAGAGCTCACAGGAGAGGAACTGGGAGTTGGCTCTTGAATCCGTAGTCTCCTCTTGGGAACCATCAGAATGTTGACAGAAAAAGCCATGGAATTAAATGAATTTGCCTAGAAAAGAGTGAATGTCAAGAAAATGTAAGAGCTGAAGAGAAAATGCTAGGGCCTGCCAATATGTTGATCGAGAAGAAAGCATCAGTAAAAGATGCAGAGTAAGTGGAGAGGAAGTGAGGTAGGAAAAAAGGAACAGGCATATGTGGTGTCCTAGCTCTGGATTAAGAATGTGGTCCAAGAAGAGAGGCAAACATTTGCTGTTGAATGAATGAGAGACTACTGAACATTGGCTTTGACAAGAGGTAGGTCATTGTTTTATTAGTCTTCTTAGGAACTATAATGTCTGACAGTTCTGAGAGCCTAGTTGATATTCGTGGTCATAAAATGAGTTTCAACTATCCTGATGGTGTCATTTTCTCCATCAATGTTCAGCTACCCTGGTTAAGGTAAGGCAGGATGAACTGTTGAGTTTAATCAGGATATAGGCTTGCTTGGCAGAAAGTCAGAATAGGTTAAAGTTTCTGCTGATATCTAAAGATTCACAAAATAATACTGAAGTTTTATTTTATTTGAATCTAAAATATCAAATGAACTTTTTAAACTACCCTTTCATAAAATTATCCAAATTAAGGTAATTTATGACTGCATACAAAATTTTGACAAGGAAGCAATGAGAAGAGAGAGGGATTTTTAGCTATCTTGCATGTTACTAAAATTACAAATATTGGACTAAGAATATGGATTATTAATCCAAAACAAACAGCATGGTTATTCTTTCAATATTTTCCACTTATATTTGGCTTCCCTTCCTTTTCCAGTTTCAATCCTTGGGAAATTTAACAGAATGGATTCTGGGGGAGGTGGGTGACAGGATGAGCTAAACAGGTGATGGACATTAAGGAGGGCACTTATTGGGATGAGTGCTGGGTATTATATGTAAGTGATGGACTACTGGGTTCTACTCCTGAAACTAATACTACATGGTATGTTAACTAACTTGAATAAATAAAATTTTTAAAAAAGAATAGATAACAGGAAAAAAAATAAAAAGAATGGACAGGACTTGATGTCCTGCCAAGTGTGGCCAAGAAATATCCGATGTCACAGTTAGAGTTGACATAAACATTCTTTTAAAATAAGACAAACACAAGGAATTTATATATTAATAGAAATTATTTATCCCAGTGAATAATTCAAAGATTAGCTATTCCCCTAAACTCTGACATCTTATAGAAGGCAGCATTTGTCTTTTTTTTGTTTCATTTTAGGAAAATCTAAAATTAAAACCTACTTTAAATTCTAAAAATAAGTGGTTTAACTCCTGAAAATTTATTCACTCACATTTTAAACTCCAACATACATATTTCTAGACTTGTAAACATATTTGCATTCTTTTAAATTTAAATAGAAATAGATTTGTTAAAATCCGGTTCTCTGAAATGTTCAGGAGAGTATCATCTGGCTTGATTTTTATAAATTACATGTAATGTTTTTAATAAAATACTATGGAATACATGCTACTTTGGAACAAGAATTAATGATTGAACTCTTTTCTCACAGACCATTAATTTTTTCACAGTGTCCACGCAGTGGACAAAAATAAGTAGCTGTCAGTTTCAGTATGAAGCAGTGTTTAACTCTTGCTAAATTCATTTTGTCATAATAAAGAAAACCAACTTGAATCCCAAACATTACAAGTGACAAAACATTTTAAGGAGTGTTCATTTTGTATGTAGACTGCACCTGAAGTACTCTGCTTTAATCTAAATGAAAAAGCCAAAGTGGAGTCAAAAGTTATTTACTGTTGCTTCTTCCTTGACATTTCTAACAGGACGTAACAAGCTGGTAAAAAGGGAAGTCTGGACAGACAGGCCTCCCTATGCGTGCATTCAGTGAGCTCCAGCAGTATTCCTCACACAGGGCCAACAGCAGCAGCATCTCAACAAGAATAGCAGCAATGCCTTGCATTTATACAATGCTTTCTAGTTTACAAAGTGCTTTTCATATTGGGTTTGTTTCTTTTAATGAGAGGGAAAGTTATGTGGAGGATTTTATTCCCTTAGAATACAGGAGACTTTTGGCAAGATTTTGAATCTTTCCTCTGTGGCCAATTAGTGACAATTCCACTTTTGCAAGACAGCCGTCTCCCTGTCCAATTTGACAAGGCAAAGCAAGAAGACTGGCACTGAATTCGATGCCAACAGTAGTTCAAAATCTCACCACCACCAAAATAGGAATTCGGATGCAAAATTCCAGGGCTTGCTTACTAGGCTCTGGCCGCCACAGAGGCTGAACCATAACCAGAGTCCGCTTCTGAAAGAAGCAGGTCGATGGCAGAGTAATTGGTGTAATATCTCTGCAGAGGAAGTCTGGCAACACGGTTATGATGAATGCAAAATTGCACAATTGTGTAATCACGTGCATACCATTATGTTTGCTTCAACCTTGTTTATAGCAGGAAAAAAATAGAAATGATGATATTAATCAATAGGCAGTGAGTTGACAATAGTTAACTGGAGTACTATGTAACCAATAATGAAAATACAACAGAATGCCATCTGGGGATGGATAGAGTAGACCAGAGAGTGTAGGACCTTGTAGGCTATGATAATGCAGAATTTGGACTTTTTCTCAATGTAAATTAGAAAGCCACTGGAGATTTTTGAACATAGGAGGGACAGGATTTGACTTACATCTTCAAAAGATCGCTCTGACTCAGGGTTGGAAAGAGACCAGCAGGACTGTGGGAGGAAGAGACGAGGATGTGCCAGGGGAGGGTTATCATGACTTAGAGCAGGTACTACCAGCAGGGAAAGCGGGGAAAAGAACCTAAAGTCTACAAACAGTGAAGGTCAGGAAAACAGGATTCTCCAATACATTGGACATTGGGTGTGTGAAAAATTAGAGTCAAGGAGGACCCTCAGGCTCTGATTAAAGAGATGTGTTTATGCACGAGTAAACCAAAGCACAGGAAAACGCACCCTCAAAATAACAGGGTTGTTGCTGAGTAATTGGTTTAGAGAAGATCTTTATTTTCATCTTCATACTTTTGTTTGGGATTATGCAAGGAACATGTGTTACTTCAATAATTTAAAAGCTATTTAAAAAAAAATAATGCCAAAGAGAATGAGAAAAAATTTGCCCTGGTATGTATTTCTTTGGTCAGCCACCCCTTGATGCGTGACAACCAAACCCTACAGAGTAGCAAGCAACAATTCTGGAATATGAAACAATATCTGACCCCCAACCTACCCAGTTTTAGGATTCATAGCAAGTTGCATCTCTTTATCTGTGTCTTTTCTAACTGAAGGAGAGAATTCACTAGGGCCTCCCACACAATGAACCTGAAGATTAACACCACGGAGTCAGCACACCTGCCAACCAAACCACATAAGTAAACCTCCATCTGTGTAGTGAAATGACTCATTCTTATTCTCATTAACCCTCAGAGTTAGCATATTTGAGCCTACCTCTCTTTCAAAATTTTTATTTTGTTTATATTTTCATAGGCCTTATGACATACATACTTTTTTTTTGGTAAACCACTTTGAATACTTTTTTAAACATGTGGGGTGAAAATAAATGCATACATAAACACTTGGATGTTTTTTTTCTGCACACCCCCCCCCGTTCCAGGTATATGTGCATGATTTCTGTCTTATTCAAAATCATGCTCTTCATTCCCCTAACTGCCTCCCTCCTTACTGCATGGTTGTCAGAAGTCATGAGCAGACCCATGCAGTTAAGAAAAATACTCATGTAAAGATCTGTATACAGCGCTGAGCCATTTGGAGAAAAGGTACAGGCACATCTAACACACAAATAACGCACTGGTCCTGAGGAGCCATGTATGAACGTGGACAGATACTTCTTCAGCAGACACTCAGCACAATGAGCATGGGTGTACCTCTGCATGCAAATCTCTTCATTCAGCAGTGGAGATTAACAAAACGTGATCGTTCCCCCCATATTGTGACACAACGCATTACAAGATGAACAAAATTGCTCTCGTGGCAGTGGTAGGTCTTCAAGCACTATATAGGAAGACTCCTGATGTCTTGCATAACACCAGATCCCTCCTGTTTCCTCACACATTCCTTCTCCACTGCAGCTGCACTGTTCACTTTCTGTCCTTCAACATGTGCGTGCCTGGAACCCAATGAATCGATGGTGACTGCAAGCTGTGTTTCTCCCCAGCTACTTATGATGGGGACTTTTGCATTTCTAGCTCATCTCATGGCGAATATTCGAACACTTGGAATTTAAGCGTGCAGTCTGTGCATGTACTAAGCATGTGGCTTTCTGCATATGTCTGCACATCATTTTTCAGGAAACTCTATTTCACACTACACCAGCTTGATGAGTAGCTGTTGTTCACACCCACTGAGAAATAACTCCATGTGAGAATAATACCTTTACAACTTTGAAATGTCCTCAGACAGACTTCTCATCTCCAGGCCATCAACCTGCTGTGAACTCTCATCTTGACTTTTCACACTTACAGGCAACAGTCATGCAACATACTGTCAAACAATATGAAGGTTTGAGGAAACGTGAAGGAGTGCAAAATTAAATCAGAGCCTCAACATCTTTTTAGTTCAGTGTGATTTTTATAATTAAAAGAAGTCCGCTACATATACAACTATATTCGAACCCAGGGTCAACTTAAAATTTCCACTCTGTCTTCGAAGCGTGTTTACATTTCTGATCCTCATCTATATTCTGTTTGTTGAAAGTTGGTGTATGAACTCAGCATCTGAAGTCCCTGTCCTCAAGATGCTTTCTACCTACATCTTCCTTGAAGTAAGTATTCCTGGTCAAAAATCTCAATCTTTACTTTAAGCCACAATTACTATGATACCAAGGAAACCGAAAGCCAGTGTGTGTATGGTTCCAACGAACTGAATTTTCTCTTTGAGAACCATCCAGAAATAATTTTACCAATCCTGTTTGTTAAAAACCCAGCAAAATGTAGGCATTCAATAAATATGTTATAGGAAAATATAAATAAGCAACTCTTTCATTCCACAAATAATCACTGAGCCCCTGAGATGTACCAGACTGTGTTGTGTTGCATATTCAAAAGTGAATCTAATGTGAATCTGGACCTAAAAGAAATCCACTCATGCTCAGTAGAAGAGCTGACAGGTTGATTATACTTTCCCTAATTCAGCAGGAACATTTTTTAAGAAGGGCTAAAATATACACATCAAACCTCTCATTAATTTTTAGTTAACCAGAAAGTTCAGCCTAGTGAAAACCAGCTCACTCTTAGTGCTTAATTCTTTCAGGAATGCCCAACTTGCTCAACATCTGGAACTCAGTTCAATCCGACAGATGTATTGAGTGAATATCTAGACTGCACAGGCCAGGCCCTGGGGATGCAAGATGGGAAGAAAGAGGCTGGGAGGAAGAAGAATGAGTTAATGATAGTCCACCCCCAATCCTGGGATGGAAAAGTGAGCTAAGAAGTGTAAGAGGAACAATAGAAGAATATATGAGATATGGGAGCTGATCGTGGGGGTGACAGAAAGTGACAGGGCACAGGGGAGTGCATTGGGGAGGCTTCTTCCATATGGGGATGCAAACTTAGAAGGTCTGAATGGGCTGGGCCACTGGGAGACTGAGTTGGTTAAGCTTTTGACTCTTGGTTTCGGCTCAGATCATGATCTCACGGTTTGTGAGTTTGAGCACCACATCAGGATCTGTGCTGTCAGTGTGGAGCCTGCTTGAGATTCTCTCTCTCCCTCTCTCTCTCTCTCTTTGCCCCTCTGCTGCTCACTCTCTTTGTCTCTCTCTCTCAAAAATAAATAAATAAAAATTTTTTTAATTAAAAAAAGAAGAAGGTCTGAATGGGTACTAACCCAAGACATCTTCTAGAAGTTGTTCTTAAAATTCCCAGTGTCAGTTTGTTTCCTTTTCATTTGCCCCTATCCTAAAAGGTCAGTAAAAAGAAAATATAATAAGCCAAATCTTCTGAGTAGCTTTATTCTCTTTAGTAAAAGTTGTCATAATTATACATCTTTAATCTCTTTATTTACAAGATGTTTTTGATGTACATTGTAGTTTGGATGGGAAACTAAAAGAATTGCGTGTGTATGTGTATACATAAAATACACATCCTTGACTAGATAGGAACATCCATCCTTGACTAGATATTTGCTTATATTTGCTGTTAAACATTTAAATAATTATCGATGCCAAATATTAATAAGAATAGTTTCACCCCTAATTTAGAATTTGTACATAAAGTTTAAGAAATGGCATATGGAAATAGCCTTGGGACATATGTGGTCAACAAATGAATGGAATAAGCCTCATGGCACAATCACTATAAGACTTGCTTCTAGATAATGTTTCTTTCAAATTTCTCAACAGGAGTGACATTTTCTTCCCCAGCTTAGCTTGGGAAAATGTTTTAACGTACTTTATGATACATGAGTAGACACGTATCTCAGGAAAATGAAACTAGTTATCATCATTTATGAGTTTAAGAAAGCCATGTAAGGTAAAGAGAACCAAATTTCCCAATTAAAAATTAAACCAGTGAAATTTCATAATAGTAAAAACTGAGACACTGTATGAAATGGTCATAATGTAGTCTACAAGTCTTATGAAACTCAGCATGTGAGCTGTTTTACCTGTGAAAGATTTCCAAACGAACTCTGCACACCAGGATGGAAAGTGAGCCAGGAACCATGATGCCATTTGCCTGTTGCCTCTCCACTAGTATTGCCAGCCTCAGCACAGCCAGAGAGACAAGAAGTGGTAGGTGTCTAAGACATCCCTATTAACTGACGAATAAACTCTTTGACTAAGTTCACCAATAGTTATGTCCCCTAAAAAAAAGCAACAAAATGTGGGGCTCTTGGGTGGCTCAGTCAGTTAAATGTTCGACTCTTGATTTCAGCTCAGGTCATGATCTCATGGTTCATAGTATCGAACCCCACATCAGGCTCTGTGCTGATGGTGTGGAGCCTGCTTGGGATTCTCTCTCTCCCTGTCTCTCTGCCCCTCCCCCGCTCATGTGCACACTCTTGCTCTCTCTCTCTCTCTTTCTCTCTCTCAAAAATAAATAAGTAAACTTAAAAAATAAAATAAAAATAAAACAACAAGATGAAAATACAAACTTTCCCATTAGAAATATAGAGATACCAGGTACTTCATGAAACAAGTGATTCTACTAAACAGATTCTCCTCTTGTACTTAGATCTATTGACCCCCAAAGGCATGAAGGAAATAATTATGAGACAATAATTCTCTTAAAATTCTCAATGCTCCTTATTAGTCCTTCTGTGGTAGGAGTGAATTATCAATTTTTCTCAAAGGAGACATAGAAAAATTTCCAGTAAAAAATTTTTGAGAACTCAGAGTGGGTCAGGTAGAAGTAAAGGGCAGTATTGGCTGGTTTCAGTTTCTGAGTTACTTATCTACAATTGATGGTTGTGATAAAACCTGTCCATTAGAGCAGGATGTCAACATGATCCTCTTTTCTAATATTTAGCTTTTAACAAAGATTGATCACAAATTTTTCTTTAGACAATTTTGTAAAATAATCCAGAAATTTTTAGCTAATAGACACTCACTAAGAAACTTCTCTTGCTCAGCACTGTGTGGGGTGGTGGGATATACAGCAGTGAGTGGGTTGATTGGCACTCTGCTCTCAGCAAGCATCCGATGGGACTGCTAGGCACTCATGCCACCACTAGATCTTTACTGTATTAGTATTTAGAAAAAATATCCTTGCTTGTAAACGAAGGGTTTGACTTACCTGTCACCTCTTTCCAGCTCTAAGTTCCTTTTATTCCTTTGACACTAGGAATGTGCACAGTGCTGGAGATATAGATGATTAGCTCATCAAATGATTAGCTTGCCTTCAGGGAGTTGAAGAACCAGGAAGACCAGAAAATATGTATCAATCCAAGAAAGTATCTGTTCTATTCCATAATTTGGAAAATGAGAAATTCCCTCTCTCTTTCCAATCTGTCATTCATCTCTGCTTACCCCTTCTTTTATTCTGATTGATTATAAAACCTGCAGTTTGGTTATAGGGACATAAATTAATAGAATTACTGTGCTAAAGATTACTCCCAGTAAATGATTCTTGCATCTGCAGGGTTTTTCTCCCTATCTATTCCTATGAGTTATTTCAATGATTCTCAGATTTTTCCACAATTAATTTGCTCATAAAGGGACATAATTCCAGCTAACACTTAGCACCTCCTAAAGTATATCACTACTAGAGTTCAAAACAGTGCTAGATGGCCACCTAAGTTTTAGAGATGTCTAGTTTATCAGAACTGAGCTGAAGAAATAAGCTGACCCTGCCAAATGATGCTTTCAAATGATAGAGGCATAACTTTGCAACTTTTTCCTTTGGTATTGGTTGAGTCCCCTCCTCTGTCACTTGGAAATGACAATTACTAAGAGACTATAGATCCAAATGATAAACACCCAGCACTGGGGAAGTAGCAAATCTCAAGTAGGGACCAACCCAGAAACCTTAGGACCATATATACATATATTGTATTTTTTACCTCAAAGAGAAGCACTATTTGTCCCTCAGTCTATGATTTGCAGCCTTGAAGCCTGTTTCCAAGTACTGCATCAGAATGATGTATTCAGGAAGTGATACACAACCACCAATGGGGGTGGCATCTGTCTCATAGTAGTGTATGTCTCTTCCAGGCCATATCATTTATCTGAAAGAGCAGATATTGAGATATGGATTAGAAAACATGTACTATTCTTTGAATGATTAGACTGCAGAGCCACTTGGAGATTAAAAGAGCTATCTAAAGTATGGATCAAGTGCTTAATGACAACCAATAATCTGGGAAGTTTTGCAAATGGAACTCTCTAGTGATCCTCAAAAATATCTTTGCTGTAAAGCAAGATTCTTTTCTACAAATTCAATGAGTAACTTTTCCAACAATGATCTTCTGGAAAATACAAGGGGATTTGAATGTTCTAAAGAAATGTTATTGATCAAAAGGATAAAACTTCTCTGTTTTATAGAGTAAGAAGTATTTTATGCCTTCTGAGCTTATAAAGACCACAAATTTATGTGTCCACATGGATAGTTTATAAGTGTACCTGTTTTAATATCTGTGAGATCACACACCAACATTAAAGGATAACAATATAAGAATATGCCAGCTCCGTGTCTGGCCTCGTTCCTTGTAATAACTCATGACTTTCATGTGCCATTACCCATTAGCAATTCCTTCTTCAGTTCATCCTACATATCTCATCTATATTGGAAACACAGTGATAATTTCATGTTCAAAAGAGGTAGGAGGCCTAACCATCATGCAAGGTTTCAAAACCATTTTTCAAAAAACAGGGATATGACACGTATGAGGCACCCCAAAGAACAGTTTCTTTTGGTGAACACAATGTGTTCAAGATTTTTAAAGCCCAAGTAACCAGAAAACAACAAAATAAATAATTCCAAAGAAAAGACAGATTAAAAAAGTAAACTTACCATCCCTCACCATATTTATTCTAGTAGGGAACCAAAGCTCGACATAAGTTGTCATCTTCCTCCATAAAACCCTGCCTTAGGAAAGTTAATTACAAGATCCCACTGAGTCTGACATGTAGTGGGATAATGAAAACACTTTGGTTCTGGAGAATAACAGTACAGTACACAGTGTTCACAAACAGAATGAATAATTGAAATCCAGAGCTTTTATGCTTCAATGAAAAAAAAAACAATATTTCATGGCACATAAATTTATTCAGCTTATTTGCATTAAGGTTGAATGATCAAAGCACTGTCCACAGGAAAATAGTGATGGTACCTTGATTTAAGTGTGATAAGCATTCATAAATATTCTTAGGAAGCAAGATGTACCTACATTTAATCAGCACTTATTAAAATTTTATTCCCTATAGTTATTCAACAGGATCTGTGGTATAAAAACATAATTACAAAAATCAGATTTGAGCTCATTTGACAACAGAAGGGTTTTATGGTGACCTATCTCCAAATGTTCCTATTTGTAATTAAATGCAGCGATCAGCAGTAAGGATTTTGAAGCTGTTTTAGTAGTTCCGCTATTCTGCTTAACATGTGGCACCCGTAATAATTAAAATGATACTAACACATGCACAATTTTATGGCCCTTATGGTGCAACCCATTATGCCAAATAAGGGCCTCTGTTTTCACAGCATACTGCACATGGTCTCATTACACCCACTTTTCTTTTCCTGTCTTCACACTAACAACTGTTAAAGTGAATCAACACACGAAACGTACTATAACAGCTTAGTGTTTATGATATGTGTGCTGTTAGTCAGTGAACAGGAAAATCTAAACATTTACTGTTTATGTAAAGAATAGCGTTAGTGTTAGCGAATTGCTCGGGTCTGCTTACTTTATTATCTAGATCACAAACGTAATGATGGGTTTCAATGGCATCTATATTTTCGCTTTGTTTTGTTTTTCAATGCAGATGTCTATAAAAACCAGAACAATTTAGCATTTACATATCTTAGAATATTTCTTCTCAACCATAAGATAATTTAGGGATCACTTAAAAAAAGATAAATAAGTCAGTATGTCATTCCCTTAAAAAAAAAAAAAAAAGGAAAAAGAAGAAGAAGAAGAAGAGTGAAATATTCAAAGGTATTTGGAGATGATTTTCCCGACAACATTCTGAGGCTGGATCTGGTTTACCTAAGGTGTTAAAAAGCTATAAACCATTTTTATGTGGTTCCACACTAAAATTTACAAGAAACTGGGAATTTGAGATCAGTGCCATTTTATCATGAATAATTTTGTAATTAAGAAGCTCCTCAAAGACCTCCTACACTCATTTTACAGTCATCAGTTCCGAATGGCGTTCAGTCTTTTTGTTCTGGGACACAGTCCAAAGTAGGTCCCATCGGCAGAACACCAACGGATTGGGCAAAATCTCATGTCTGCATTTTACACTGCCATTTTTCTGAACATTAGTCGAAACTTCAGATAAAGAATAACAACCTTTCTCCATTTTTTTCTTTTTAAGTCAAACTCAATTCTATCCATTTAGGAATTTTGCCGTATTGGCGATAAACGCACGTAAGCTGAGCTGAGTAGGCCTTGAATGCTAACGGCTTAATAGCTCAATTGATTGCAAAGATACAAAAGAAAAATGCTCACAGATTGCAGCCTTCACATGGTTTGGCTGCGAGATCTCATCAACAGTGTGACGTCGACCAGTAGAGAACCATGTGGATGCTGTATGAGGACCATGCGCTCGTTACAGAACTGTGAAAATTTGTGGGACCGCAAAATGAAAATTATCAGCCAGGAAAAAAAAAAAAAACAGCAAGATGAGAAGTGGTGGGGGAAAGCAGCTTGAGAAAGACCTAACACATTCTTCTATACAAGCTCCTTAGTAGAAAGACTAAGAACATTTAATGTTATGTAAATATCACTGTAGGTCCAACAAATCTGTCAGAGCCCTAGCAACCCCAAGCTCGGAGTGTGCCACTCAGACACCACATGGGGAAGATTTCATCCCTGTCAGGGTGCATTCTCCAACCCTACTACTTGCAAAAACAGAAACACACCCTGTTTCAACAATTAAAGAAGGCATAAAGCTTTCTATCTGAACTTGAAGGAAGTTGCATTTCACAAGCCCTATTCTTTGATTAAAATAAGCATTTGTGATCAGCATTAGTGTTTACTACCCTATGATCAAAAACAAATAACCCACTTTGTTTGTTTCTTACTGCAAATGAATTAAATTAGAAGCCATTAGGAGGACTTGCTGTTTATATCCTTGTTTCGGCAGTGGTAGTATTTGAAGTTTCCTGCGGTAAGTTCATTACTCGTATTTTGTCCAGAATTAGTGAAGCGTGCTGAAAATTGCTAATGACAGATGTTTCTCCACTCTGTCACACTTCTTGTATCATTTGATTTGGAAAGCAACATACGGTGTTCTGCTCTATCAGTATGTCACAGACTGTCTGTAAACAGCTGGTCATAACTCAGTTCAGTGAAAACCATTACTTTCCAATGAAGGGCTGGACACCCTCCAAATTGCATTTTGGCATGGCCTCGGCTGCATAATGCACAAAGTTCCTCTGTTCAGAGGTTACCTAAGGAAGAGTTCTTACTTTCCCCGTTTGTTTTTATGTTTCAGAAAATCAAAGTGTTTTCTCAGCAATAGAAATCAAGAGAATATGAAAAAATATATAATGATTATATGAAGCACTCAAAAAATCTGTGAATGGTACATTGCAAAAGACAACAAAAGTGTATCTTATCAGTTCTAGGTATGTCTCCAATTAAAGGGAGCACGAATTATCAGGGTCAAGGACCACAAGATGACATATTTAAAAGTCCTCTATAGAATAGTCGGTGGTATTTGAACACAACCATGTGGCTCTTTCATGATATCTAGTCACAATGAGAAGTACTAAAATCATCCCTCTGTCATTTATACAGTGGTGAAATTCAGAGAAATTGTTCCTGCTTTTTTTTTCCTGAAACTCATCAAGACGAAACCAAATATAAAAATCATGTAAGTACAGGGCCACACATCCTACTTTTTAACATGATATTCTAAAACATCTAATGCCAACTTATCTGAATAGTCAGTATATATTGAACACCAAGATCATTAGCAACACCTTTCAGAAAGTATGGAATTTTGTCTCCCCATGGAAATAAAATCTCTCATTGAAAGCCTCTGGATAGAGCAGAAAGATAGAGATATTGAATACCTTTAAAGCCACTTGGCACTTCCAGATTCATGGAGGCTTCCTGATATACATGAAGGATCTAAACAAAATGAATTGAGTCCATTTGAGGGACTGGATGATAAACGAACATGCGCATCTCAGCTCAGCACTCATTCAATCATATATCCATCAACAAAAATCAAGTACTTACACATGCCAGATAATTGCTGGAGATACTCTTAGGGGACTCTTCTCTATGCATGAGGGCAAAGGCTAATCCACACTGAACTCTAAAAGTATGCTTTTTCCACCTGGGATACCACACTTCCTTGTAGATCAGGCTTCCATATCACCTCTCTGAAGCCTTCTCTGACTCCCCCAGGCAAAAGGGGCCACATGTGGATCTTCTCCACACATTTCTGGTAACTCTACTATAGTTTTACACATAAGGTAAAACTGGAGCCCATGAGAGAAAGCAATTCATCCTGTGAGAGAGTCAGGGGACACCTCAGATTAGGTGACATTTTGTCTGGGTCTTGCAGAATGACTAACATGTGCAAAATAAACATTTTAGAACATCCCTATTAAGAGACACACACACACACACACACACACACACACACACACACACACAAAGAGAGAGGTGTCCTTAACTAGTAAAAAAAAATAAAAGCAACACTTTTTGAAGATCAATTGCCACGAGGGTAGAAGACAAATTCATGAGAAAATTCCAAGAAATAAAAAGTATATGCACCGTGATGAATCTCTTTAAAACAAGATATTTGACCTGGATCTATTTTTCGCTCTTCTAGGCCAGAGGTTTATTAGGTATCCTTTCCTCTCATGGATAAAATCAATATATCCTGTCCATGAAAGGATGAAGGATTCAACAGTTGGCCAATCTTAAGTGAAAACACATGTACTTGAAGAGTCATATCACTTAAAAAATAAAAATGTAAAAAAAAAGTCGTATCACTAATTAGACCACTGAATACAATTGGTTTCCCAAAGCATTAGTATTGCAAAGTAATAAGTAAAGGGTATTTCCATATGGTTCTTAACATGAAACCATTCCTGAAAAGTACTTTACATTAGTCTTGCTTATATTAAAAAAAGAAAAAAAGGGGGGGGGAAGCTGCCTTACTGTGGGATGTGGCATTCCTTTTGAATAACAGGCTCTTCACAGTTGTTATATTGTAAGTTTCCTGGCTTAGCTTTACCTGCCCAAGTGAACTAGGCTGCACCATTAAAAAGTTTTATCATCTGTAAACACAGTAGCAGGAGTTAAAAATGGCATTTCCCCCTGCCAGTAGCAAAGGGCTTATTACCTTATTAAGGAATGTAACCAGCTAAGAAAACCTGATTGATTCCTTTAGCTGCTCAAAGCTGATGAAAGAAAATAAAAGGGAGAAATGTTTTCGTTGTTATCCTTTTTCCTAACCCTCTCTGCTCTCTTTTTTTCTTCGAATATTTCCCTCTATTTATGGTGAATCCCCCCACCCCCACCCTATAGAGCAACTCACTCCTTTGCCTCTGCTAACGTACTTAGTGAAGGGCTATTGCTTTCTTATCACAGAGAAATACTCTCACATACCATTAAAAGTAAGTGCCTGGTCGTTTTTTCAAAAGATGGCACAGGAATCTCTGTAGACTGATTATGCCAGGTGGCAATAATACAAAAATTAGGACTTTTGCATGAATATTACAAAGTGATTTGTCTTCTTTTTTATCATTGGATTTGTTTTGTTATTTCAATGATGGCCTTTTATTCTTCTTTTTTAACTTCCATTGATGGTCTTTTTTTTCTTCACTGTAAGTAGTGCTACTTCTAAATATGAGCTATGGCTCCTAGAGCAGATGGGTGAGAAGAGAAATAATTTCCACCCTATAACTTGTTAGAAGAGCTCAGTGCCTTGCCAGTTGGCCAGGAGTTTCAGTACTCAAATACAAAATACACAGATTCTCAAAGGTTGGTCCTCTATGTGGTTCTTATTTGAGTCTCTTGAAATCCGTATAGGGCCAAAAAATTATTCATTGAATTTTTGACTAATGAAAGTTGCAAGTTATGGCCAACATCCTATTGGTGGTCCCCTGTTGTCCTTCTGATCAAAACCTTGGCCAGAAAAAAAAATGCTAACATTTCTGTCCAATATATCTGAAGAAATCAAGGCCACCAGTGGACATTTTGCCTTAATGAACATATTTTTTTTAACCATTTCAGAAAAGAAATGCTTTGTAACAATACACAACTAGAGCTTTACAAGAAATAGTAGTAGCAAGGATGAGGAGGCATAAAAAATTATTTAGTGTGAAATATGTAAAATTTGTAGTGGCATACTGGCACCTCCCAGTTTGTGGATCAGAAGATAAACCAACACAGATTATCCCTGATGGGACAACTTAATTTGATTGCATTTTATCCAATTCCATTGAACCAATATTTGTTGAGTGTCTACTAAGTGCAAAACTGTTTGCAAGGCATTAAAAGAAATTAAAGATTAGTATATTCTCATGTGTGGAAGAGTATTCCTAAGGAGGCTAATGGAAATACTTGAATAAATTATTTAAATTGTTACTCAAATTATTCAAATAAATAATTAGAATACAAGGCAGTACTATAGAAGTGCTTTGTGTGTGTGTGTGTGTGTGTGCATGTATATAAAATCTTTAAAAAAGTGTTAGTATATTTTATAAATTCCAATTTAGGTAGCTATATCCCCATTTTCCACCAAAACAATACAAATACCCTAAGTCCCTGCAATTAAATTACAAATAGCTTTTGATTATTTAGGGCCTGATTAATAGAGTGCCTATATAATTTATCATCCAAACAAGGACACTTTGAGAGTGAAAAGTGATGCTATTAATAATTATGCCAAGTCAGTAGGAATAAACTAGGATTATCCCAGGCAAATAGAGACGGATCACCCTATTGATTACCTAATTTTAGTGTGACCAAGACTATACTGTTCTACTTTTTCTGCTTCTTCCTGCTACCTGCCTTTAGTATTCCACAAAAGTTTAGCCAGGAGTAAATTACAATATTGGAAAATCACATATATTCATAAAATTTTTAAATATTTAAAAATAATTTTTAAATATATTATTTTGAAGTATTTAAAATTGTTATATTTCTACAAATAAATGTTTTTAAAACATTGAAGTATATATGGTAAGATAAGGAGAAAAAGTAGTAGTGAAATAATTCTTTTGTAAATGCCTTTAATTCAATTTCCCCCACTTAGGAGTTATGATAAATTCATCCAGAATGTCCCTTCCTACTTCTCCTTTTCTCATTCCCACTTCTCCTTTTAGTTTTTTCCTCCAATTCTAACATAAAAGATTATTGGTTGAGATAGGACATAAGCCATGCATGCAAAATTACAAGGGCATGGCAAAGGTTTGTGGCAGAGAGGTGCCTGGGTGGCTCAGTGAAGCATCCAACTCTTAATCTTGGCTCAGGTCTTGATCTCAGGTTCTTGAGTTCAAGGCCCGCATTGGGCCTTCACTGGGCATGAAGCCTACTAAAAAAAGGGGGGGGGGAAGAAAGAAAGAAAAATGGTGTGTGGCAGAGGGAGCAGTCCAGTGTTTTTGTGTCCAATCTGAAATCCAGGTTTAAATGGCAAAAATATACGCAACAAGGTAAGTCAAACTGAAAAAAGACACAAGATCAGTTCCTTAGGAAACACTTAAGGAGAGCTTTTAAACTGTACCTATAATGAGAAGGAACTATTCTGTCAAAAACAGAAAAAGCAGAAGGGCAGAGCTCTAGGGAGGTAACAAGTCATGGGGGAAGTGGGGAGCATATATGGAACATGGATGGCAAACTCAAGTGCCTACAGAAATGGGCAAGTGATCCAGGCACAAGATGGTCAGGAACACATTATGGAACGGTATGGACTGTGGCAAATTGTGGAGTTATGGTCTAACAGTGGCAATAGCTACTCAGCAACAGCCAATTATTATGTGAAACTGCGGATCCAGTGTAGCCAATTCTGCCAACTTTCAAGAAAAACTAGAAAACCAAAATTAAAAAAAAAACTTTTTATTTAATGTGGCAATGAAATCAAATGGAAGCTCTGTGAAGCACACCTGGTCCTCAAGCCTGCCACTCTGGGACTTCTGCAAGAACATCTTTTACTGGCACATGACTGCAGAAAAACAGGACTTTCCCTCCCATATACAGGCATATTTGCTTTTGTCCTTTCACAAAGGAAATCTTTTAAGAAGAATGTTTGTGTGGATGTGATATACAGGCTTTGGAATATTGTAAGTATTTGAAATGCATGTTCACTATGTATTTTTTTAAATGTATTCTATCATTTAAATGTGAAAAACTGTCATACGGACAATTAAAATCAAGTTGAATAGTACTTAAATGTGAAGTTCCCTTCAAGGAGTCAACAGTTCTATGAATCTTAGTCCACTTTACTTTCTGTTAACAAAGTCCATTTCTATTCGTTCGTTCATTCATTCATTCATTCATTCAACAAACATTTATGGCACATACATCCTAGATACTTGGCTCTATTTGAGGTGTTATGCATACAACAAAGCACACAAAATTCCCTGCCTTCATAAAACTTACATTCTAGTGGGGAAGAGAAACAATAATTAAGCTTAAAAAGCAAATTATACCACATATATAGGGAAGGAATATAGTTTTCACTGGACTGTAGGTGGGATTCAGGTTCAGAAGTTTCTGTTCAAGTGTCTAAAACTAAAATATGATCTGGCTGGTGTTTTGACACATTTTTAAATGTTAAAACATTAAAATAATATTGTATCACAATCTCCAATATTCTTTAGGAAGTGACATAAAATGTTTAGAGCACTGGAAGATAAATAAGGAAGTGAATTATTAAATAAATGATTTAGGAATAAGAGTAGAAAGACTACAATCATGATATTACTATCATTGTTATATTACAATACATCATTCAATCATTTTCTAAAGTTGATAAAAATATTGCTTAAGTTCAATCAGTACAGAAAAGTATCAAGAAAAAAAAATCATCCAGAAATAGGTATCGTTAGTATTCTACGAATTTCATCTCTGTTTATATAGAAGGATGGATGGATAGATGGATGCTTGGATGGATGGATGGATGGATGGATGGATGGATGGAAGGAAATACTGGATTTTAATAACTCTGATCCAACTACACATACATAGTGATATAGATATGTCTGGGGTTAAAATCTTGCCTCTGCCACTTTCTAGTGAGTTTATGTGACTTAACCACACTGAGTCTCAGTTTCCTCAATTGATAATGAAGAAACTACTTACTCATAGTATTTTTATGGGTATTAAAGAAAGTAATCAATACGTAACACTTAGGACAGTGTCGAACTTACTAAATGCTCAATAAATGGTAGCTGCTTTTATTATCTGCTTTGTTAGCTCGTTAATGATACTGGGTTGATCCTAAAACTATTAAGTCTGCTATTTCCCTTTCCTTCTCATTCTGTGTTTCATCATCATCTTTGAGCTATTTGTTTTCTAATTAGGTTGTTTTAAAGTAGGAAATGCTCATGAAGAATTATTTTTAGTTCCTTGCCAGATCACATTCAGTGATCATTTCTTCCCTCCTCTCCCTCCCCCTCTTTGGAGCACTCTTGCCCTAGCTGCCTTGCTATCCCTTTTCATGTGGCCCATGCTTAGGTCCTCATTTCTGTTTTCTATTTTCTCTGCCTATGGCATGAATGATTTCCCTTTGATGTGTCTTCTGTATCATCCGTGTTCTGTTCTTTTTCCTCACACTAGGATTGGAATGCTGAGTGTTCAGTGTTCTGTGCATCCTTTCATAGCCCAAGCAGGGTATGGAGGGAAGAGGAGGGAGGAACAGAGGCTCTGTGCAGACCTGGCTGGGGCACTTGCTCTCTGCTCTTCCTTCTTAGATTTCAGGAAATGATCTGCTGTACTTGGGCTCACTCTACCTATACGGACTGGAGAGAAGGAAGAATCTCATTCCTGCAGGGATGCTCTCTTTTACTTCAGATTATCTCCCCATTCAGTATGGAGTCTGGGGGTTTTCACCACCATCTGATTCTGGTCCCATTTTTCATCCCGCATTTTTCCAGGCTTTACCCACAGCCATTTCTCTTAATGCTTCTTCCTCCCCAGAGAATGTCAGCTCAGTTAGCACTATCGCTGTAAAATTCTAAATTATGCCTTAACTGATCAAGGGTACCCTTGTTTGCTTTTCTAACAAACAGTGCCATCTTCTGCAAAGAACATTCATGCAAGAAAAAGGATTATTTGTCTTACTTGTCAGTGACAGAAAAACAAACTTAGAAACCAAATGCCCAATAATAGGGAATAGTTAACAATGAAAGGAACATCCTCTCAATAGAATATAAGGAACTATTAAGAATTATATTGACAACAAAACCTTTAACAATATGATGTCAATTTTGTAAAATTTATTTATACATTTACTTATTTATTGACAGTGTGGGAAAACATATTAAAATATTTAGATTGTGGGATGATGGGACATTTTTGTCTCTTCCATGTTTTATATAATTTTCAAAGTTCCTAGATCATATGACTTAGAAAATCAGTAAGAAGGATCCATAAAACATTATTTAAAGAAAAAAAGTAAGTTTGTCCAGTGTGGCATTTTCAAACACAAATTAAGACAGAAATATATAACTAGAAAAGAAGCACCCTCTCACACCAAGCCTGAATCTCATTTATTTTTCTTACAACATATACACTTAAACATTTACTTGTTACTAACCTAGGCATCATAACCCACAGAATATGAATAAGAAAATCCCTTTGTATGACAAAAGTTTCAACTCTGTGAAACCGATGATGACTTTTAGTAAGAACTAACAGATCTCTGCCAATATAACCTCCTCTCCATTTGTCATGCAGCTAGCTATTTGTGCTTTCAGAGGACTGTTTTTACCCTGAGGGCCAATTCCATTTAAAAAAAGAAGGAGAAGAAAATATGCAGATGAATTTTATGATTTTCCTCCCTTTTTCTACCTCCTGAAAATCAAGTCATGCAATGCCAAGGTTCTACCTTTTAGGGGTAGACATAGATTGCCCCCAAACATATGAAAAATCTCAGACTCTGCCCAGTCATGAAGAAAGCTCCTGCTTGTCCAAAGAAAGGCATGAAATCAGGAGTTGACAGAGATTCTCATTCAGGAAAGAATTGTCACCATTTTTGCTGTGCTCCGGCCAGAACAACATATGGCAGCCCAGCTGACAAATATAATCTTTTCCTCTTTTTTTCCCATTCCACATGCACATTTCATTTGTGGAATATTAAAACTTCACACAAAGTGCCTGTTAACCCCTTGGCACCACAGCATCCCTCGTCTGGGATGTGCTATTTCCCAGAATCCTCCCATCCAGCTGTGAGAGGGTTAAGGCCAATAGAAAGAGAACGTGTGGTCAGAGGCCTTCTGACTTCCCTGCTTACAACAGGAAGGGATGGCTCTCAGCATTTGCAGGCGGGGTTGTCTTTATGTTAGGAAATTTAGAGCTTCCTGGCTTCAATATAAACTGCCTCATTGTCCTGCATCCCAGATTTCCATTTCCCAAACCAAGGTACTTTCAGACACAGCTGTGCTTGCATCTTGCTGTCCATGGGGGGCCCCAGGCAGGCCCACCGTCCATTCCATGAGCACACTGCTGGCCGAGGTCCTAAAGGAAGAAAGCCTGCACATGGGATTTAAATAGAAAAAGTGACTTTGTTCACTTCACTGCCTCCCCAGATACAAGCACTGGGTTCAGGTTTAGATATCTTTGTTGACAGAGGCAGGGTAAGAGGGCTGTTCACACTCACTCATTACACTGCAGAACTCCCCAGGCAGAATAAACACACTTCCAACAAAATGTTTCTACGTATGTGTCAATGTATGATTTCTCTTTCCACTCACATCTTTATATTTTGTTTTCCTTCTTTTTATTATTTTATTTCATTATTTTTTAAATTTACATCCAAATTAGTTAGCATATAGTGCAACAATGATTTACTCACTTAGCCCATTCCTCCTCCCACAATCCCTCCAGTAACCCTCTGTTTGTTCTCCATATTTAAGAGTCTCTTATGTTTTGTCCCCCTCCTTGTCTTTATATTATTTTTGCTTCCCTTTCCTTGTGTTCGTCTGTTCTGTGTCTTAAAGTCCTCATATGAGTGAAGTCATATGACATTTGTCTTTGTCTGACTAATTTCGCTTAGCGTAATATCCTCGAGTTCCATCCACGTAGCTGCAAATGGCAAGATCTCATTCTTTTTGATTGCTGAGTAAGACTCCATTGTGTAGATATACCACATCTTCTTTATCCATTCATCCATCGATGGACATTTGGGCTCTTTCCATACTTTGGCTATTGTTGATAGTGCTGTTATAAACATGGGGGTGCATGTGTCCCTTCGAAACGGCACACCTGTATCCCTTGGATGAACACCTAATAGTGCAATTGCTGGGTCCTGGGTAGTTCTAGTTTTAATTTTTTGACGAACCTCCATAATGTTTTCCAGATTGGCTGCACCAGCTTGCATTCCCACCAACAATGCAAAAGAGATCCTCTTTCTCCGCATCCTCCCCAACATCTGTTGTTGCCTGAGTTGTTAATGCTAGCCATTCTGACAGGTGTCAGGTGGTATCTCATTGTGGTTTTGATTTGTATTTCCCTGATGATGAGTGATGTTCAGCATTTTTTTCACGTGTCAGTTGGCCATCTGGATGTCTTCTTTGGAGAAGTGTCTATTCATGTCTTTTGCCCGTTTCTTCACTGGATTATTTGTTTTGGGGGTGTTGAGCTTGATATGTTCTTTATAGATTTTGGATACTAACCCTTTATCTGATATGTCATTTGCAAATACCTTCTCCCATTCTGTCGGTTGCCTTTTAGTTTTACTGATGGTTTCCTTCGCTGTGCAGAAGCTTTTTATTTTGATGAGGTCTCAATAGTTCACTTTTGCTTTTGTTTGCTTTGCCTCCAGAGACGTGTTGAGTAAGAAGTTGCTGCGGCCAAGATCAAAGAGGTTTTTGCCTGCTTTCTCCTTGAGGATTTTGATGGCTTCCTGTCCTACATTGAGGTCTTTCATCCATTTTGAGTTTATTTTTGTGTATGGTGTAAGAAAGTGGTCCAGGTTCATTCTTCTGCATGTCTCTGTCCAGTTTTCCCAGCACCACTTGCTGAAGAGACTGTCTTTATTCCATTGGATACTCTTTCTTGCTTTGTCAAAGATTAGTTGGCCATACGTTTGTGGGTCCATTTCTGGGTTCTCTGTTCTGTTCCATTGATCTGAGTGTCTTTTTTTGTGTCATATATTTTGTTTTTCACTTAGCAAAATTATCTAGCATAAAATAAGGCACTCATCTATTTGTTAAAAAGTTTCAAATATACAAAAATGCAGAAAGTAATACATGACCTATATCCATGGATTCACCAATGAATCCCTTATATTTGCATCAAATGACTCTCTCCTTTTTAAAAACTAAGATAAAATGTTTCAGGAACATCTGACCCCACTCCACTTCCCTCCTTGACAAGGTTAACAACTACTCTGAAACTGGTATGTATCATCCCGTTGCAAATGTGCTAATACAGATGCATGTATCAATAATACATGAATATGAGTAGTTTGTTTCTCCAGTATTTGCCATGAGTAGTATCATGGCATATATAATACTTACATATATTTTGCACTTAACATGTTTCTTTGTGCAATTTATTCATGCTAATACCTGCAAATCTAGGTCACAATTTTAATTGCTCTATATTTTCCCATGATTTCAATAAACAATACTTTATACATTCCCCTAATAAGAGACAGATTATTCCATGTGTTTGCTATTACCCACAGTCCTGCTTTGGCCATCCTCAATCACATCTCTTACAGACGGATGCCATATATTCTCTAGGGTAGACACCAGGAGATAGAACTACTGAGTCGTAAACTCAGCTTCTTCAGTTTTACTAGATTGACAAATTATTTTCCAAAGCAGTTATATCAGTTCTTGTTTTCATCATAAACTATAAAGTTCCTGTTTCTCCACATTCTTGCCAAAGTTTGGTGCTATCAAGCTTCTTCGTTCTTGCCAAACTGGTATGTAGATAGTAGCCTGTTGTTGAATTAGTTTTTAGCTCCCTTCTTTTTAGTGGGGCAAAGCAGCTCTTCTTATACTTATTGGACACTTGTTTTATCTTCTTTGTAAATTGTCTTTGTTTATTTTTCTTTCAGACTGTTTGCCTTTTTCTTAAGGATTTGTAGAAGTTGTTTATAAATAAAATCATTATCATCATTTTCTCCAAGCCAGTCAATAGCTTATCTTTTTACTTCATTTTTGTATCATTTCTGCTATATGTAAAGTTTATTATTATTATTATTATTATTATTATTGAATAATAATAGTCAAATTCACCCATGCCTTATACTTCAAACTTCTTTTGCCTTATTTAGGAAATTTTTTCCCTACCACAATGCTAAAAAAATATACTATCCTATTTCTTACAGTCGGCTTGGCTATAGTATTTGTTTTGAATATGCAAATTTGTTCCAAGACAATTGGTATAATTAGAAAAAATATGAGCATAACACAAAACTCCAATTTGCTTATGGCAATTTTGTCAGCAAAAACACTAGGTGAATGCAGAGAAAGACATGCAGTTAAATCAAGCTGTGTTGGAATACACATAATATACACACATGCATACCGCAAACATCTACCAGCTACCTCAGTTCACAGGTATGCTACATGCCACACCTATCCATGCTTGGTGTTACAACTTTCCATGAAATTTCAGATAACCTACTTCACAATAACTTGTCAGTGGAACTCTTCTGATGTCCATTTCACAAGCAACCTATCCATTTATTTCAAGGTAAAGTTCCACATTTATTGTAGTATTTATGTATTTTGTAACTATTTGGCACAGGAAAAACTATGCTTCCAGTTTTTTCCTTTTTTTTTTTGTCAGTTTTTGAGTATTGCCCTTCCATCCCATTTCTCCCTAAGTCCTATACTTTTAATTGTGAGATTTTGCATTGTGGGGTGGTTTTTAGGAACACATATGTTGTGGTATAACAGAACTGATTTATGAGATCTGTAGTCTTGCACATTAAAGTCTTCAGTCCATCTGGAATTTCCTTTTATGAAAATTGTACTGTACTATTGAGATCCATTTTTTCCCATAAGGAAAACCACATAACTTCCATTTTAATTATTACATGTTTCTTTTACTTTTCTTGTCTCATTTCACTAGCTAGGACCTCCAGTAAAATTTTGAATTGAGACTAAGATTAATAATAACAGTGAATTTGCTACAAAAGGCCATATTTCATTTTTTCTCATTGCCACATAGTATTCCATTGTGTATATATACCACAATTTCTTTATCCATTCATCAGTTGATGGACATTTAGGCTCTTTCCATAATTTGGCTATTGTTGAGAGTGCTGCTATGAACATTGGGCTACAAGTGCCCCTATGCATCAGTACTCCTGTATCCCTTGGATAAATTCCTAGCAGTGCTATTGCTGGGTCATAGGGTAGGTCTATTTTTAATTTTCTGAGGAACCTCCACACTGCTTTCCAGAGCGGCTGCACCAATTTGCATTCCCACCAACAGTGCAAGAGGGTTCCCATTTCTCCACATCCTCTCCAGCATCTATAGTCTCCTGATTTGTTCATTTTGGCCACTCTGACTGGCGTGAGGATGGAACTGGAGAGTGTAATGCTAAGTGAAATAAGCCATACAGAGAAAGACAGATACCATATGGTTTCGCTCTTATGTGGATCCTGAGAAACTTAACAGGAACCCATGGGGGAGGGGAAGGGAAAAAAAAAAAAAAGAGGTTAGAGTGGGAGAGAGCCAAAGCATAAGAGACTGTTAAAAACTGAGAACAAACTGAGGGTTGATGGGGGGTGGGAGGGAGGGGAGGTGGGTGATGGGTATTGAGGAGGGCAACTTTTGGGATGAGCACTGGGTGTTGTATGGAAACCAATTTGTCAATAAATTTCATATATATATAAAAAAATAATAATAACAGTGAATTTGAATGTTTCTCAAGCTTCATGATTTAAAATATTTGCTGTAGGTTTTGAGGATATGTTTTCTCAGGATAATGAAACCCTCTTTTATGCATGGTTTACTAAACAAGATTATCATGAACCATTGTTGAATTTTATCAGATACTCTTTCTGTATCTATTGAGATGATCATATGGTTTTCTCCTGTAACTTCTTAATATAGTGACTTAAAATAATGGATTTAATGTTAAACTATCCGTTTTCTTTTGATAAAATATTAACTATGAGATAGATATTTGTGATATATATATATATATACATATATGTTTGAGTATGTGTATTACACATGTATTTTTTCCATAGTTTTATTTCAATATAGTTTACAAAAATAAAATTCACTCATTTTAATTGTACAGGTTGAGGAGTTTGGAGATATGTATATAAGTCATGTGACCACCAATTTAACCAAAACATTCCAAATCCCCAAGTTTTTATCTTCTACAATGTTGCTACAAGGTGTCTAGCTCTGATTTTTTTTTAAATTTTATCCTACATGAAGTTCATTGAACTTCTTGGAACTATAAGTTAATGTTCTTGATAAAACTTGGGACATTTTCAGCCTTTATTTCATCATATGATTTTTCTACACAATTCTCTCTTCTCCTTCTGGATCTCTAATAACATGTGTTGGAATTATTAATATTGCTTCACAGTTCTTGAATATGCTTGTTTTTCTTTATATATATTTTTAAAGTTTTTAACGTTTATTTATTACTGAGAGACAGAGTGAGACTGAGCATGAGCATGGGAGGGGCAGAGAGAGGAGGAGACACAGAATCTGAAGCAGGCTCCAGATTCTGAGCTGTCAGCACAGAGCCCAACGTGGGGCTTGAACCTACCAACTGCGAGATCATGACCTGAGCCGAAGTCAGACGCCCAACCAACTGAGCCACCCAGGCACCCCTTTCAGCGAATACATTTTTTTTCTGTTTTTTGCATTGGATAATTTCTATTAAACTACCTTCAGTTCCATTGATTCTTTTCTGTGATATTTCAAATATGTTTTTAGTCCATTTGGTGTGTTTTTATTTCAGTTATTATAGTCTTCAGCTCTAAAATTTCCAATTGGTTCTTTTCAGTTTCTATTTTGCTTGTTGTAATTCCCTATTTATTCTCTTATTTTATCATGTTTTGTTTCAATTACTTGAATGTATTTCAATCTACATCTTTAAATGTAAGATTTGCTTTGAAGGTTTCATCTGCTAAATCCAATATCTGGAGCCACTCAAAGCAAGTTTCTGTTAACTATAATTTTTTCCCTTGAGTAAGGCTCATAATTTCCTATTTCTTTGGATGTCTAGTAAGTTGGTCAAACTTGAAAGTGTACATAATATACTGGAAGGACTATGGATTCTGTTTTGTTTTTCTGACAACTGGAAATTAAATTCCTGGATTCTAACTGAAGAATTTGTCCCTCTGTTGTATATAGTCATTGATGCTTTTGCTTAGGTTTTTCCCCCAGTTTCTAATTTTTAGCCTTGCCCCCTAGCCTCCCTTCTTGAGTAGTTTAGTGATCATCCAAGGATTTGGGAAGAGATATACTCAGCCTCAGCTTTGTGCTGGTAGGGAACTCAATTTGTAGAAGTCTAAACTTACACCCTCACCAAGAGCATTTTGTTTTTCGAAGATAGACCTCTATCTTTGTGTGCTTCTTCTCTGGGCTCTTGGGAAGTTTCTCATTTACATCCATAATTTAACAGTCAACTAGATATTTGGGAAGAGTTTTTTTTTTCTTTTTTAGGTCTTTGATCTATATTTGAGATATGTGTTAAATTCTAAGTTGACAGGGATTTTTACAGTATTTTGAAGGTGATATTCCATTGTTTTCTGCATTATACTGTTTCTAATTAGAAATCTACTCTCAGTTTAACTTTTTTTTTTTTTTTGCTTTTAGAAAAATCTATCTTTTCTCTCTGGCTACTTTTATAATCTTCTCATTGTCTTTGGGGTTCTGCAGATTCACTATGATATATTTATGTGGTGGTATTTTTATTTATCTTGCTTGGAATGTGTTGTGTTTCTTGAACTGCTATTTCAAGTCTATAATCAGTTCTCAAAAATTCTCAGCCATTGTCTTTTTGATAATTGCCTCTTTTGTTTTAGTCTCATTTTTGGAACTATTACTAACTATATGCTGATCTTTCTAATTCGATTCTCCATATTTTTGAAACTTTCTTTTACATTTGTATCTGTTTATCTTTCCAAACCATATTCTGGATAACTAAATTAATTATTTGATTTCTATTTTAGATATATCTTTTAGTTCACTAATTTTTTCTTCAATTTTCCTTAGTTATTCTAATAACTTATCCATTAATTAACTGATTAATTTTGTTTTTCTGGTGATTTGAATCACGCCAATCATGCTCCACCACACTACAGGCTCCAAGAAAGTGAAAGTCTCACAATTATATCTCCATTATGTTGCACAGAGCTACCCATTTGCAGATGCAAACTGACTAACAAACCAGCAATTGAATCTTGAACAAACTCATTTTCATTTATAGAAATGCTATTTGATTTTCTGTTTATTTATCATAGTATTTTATTCTTTTCTTATGTTCTTGATTCTTCTTTTATATCTTTAATAAATATGCAGTCACTATTAGATTATTCTATGAAGGCTCTAATCTTCCTGGTTTGTGTGTGTGTGTATGCATGTTTGTTGGCCGACTTTTGTTCAAGATGGCTTCTTTTCTTTTTTTTTTTTAATGTTTATTTTTGGAAGAGAGGGGAGGGGCAGGGGAGCCCCTGAGCAGGGGAGGGGCACAGTGAGAGAGAAAGACACAGAATCTGAAGCAGCCTCTAGGCTCTGAGCTATCAGCACAGAGCCTGATGCGGGGCTAAGAACTCGCAAGCCATGAGATAACAACCTGAGCTGAAATCAGACGCTTAACCGACTGAGCCACCCAGGCACCCCTGGCTTATTTTCTTATATGTCTTTCAATTTGAATTATGAGCTCATCCACTTCGAAATGTTATCTATGGAAATTCTGTGTGATATGGGTTGAGGAAATGTTCCTCAAGAGTTTAATGCTTGCTTCATCCTGGTACCAAATTTCATGTTGATTTTTTGGCTTCCTAAATAATGCCAATAGTATAACTATAAACTCCAACCCCTCATGAAGTTCAGTTTTGGGGTTTTAGGTTCTTATCAATTTATTATTATTACTATTACTATGACTATTTCTAGACTGAAAACTAGTTCTTTTTGGTTTCCTGATTGCAAGCATAAAACTCTTCCATAAGGTAATGCTCCCTACTGGAAAAATTGGTTAAGCTGGAAAAATGTGTGCTTTATGACTTTGAGAAGTTGAAAGCACATGACACATTCTTCTGATTGTCTTCTTTGTGGGCACTTACTATTTCTATTGAAGTTCATTAGTGTGCTATATTAGCTTGTGCCTAGGCATGAGGTACAGCAACGAAACAAACTTGTAAAAGAAACATTTCTAACATTCTAAACATTTCTTGGCTAAACCTCCCATTTATTTATAACTTGCATATATTTTCTAAGGTCTTGATATTATTCATTTTATAGATGTCTCAGCTGTTGAAATAGCTGAAGAAGTTACAAGATATTTGATGAAAAGGCTCATAAAATTTTGACATTGTGTGAAGCAAAGCCTTTGGTTTTAAAAAAAAAAGGCTTTGATTAAAAAAAAAGCTAGAATGGTAAAACAAGAAGATATGTCATGCCTTGTTCAAGGCCAGCCATATTCCATATTTTTCATAACTAACAATACAAATTTAGTTAAAAACTAGATCCAACTTCAGCAAACTGGGCAGTTTATTTATTTGAACATATTTGATCTCTACTGTTTATTAATTTCTTATATGAGAGAAAAAAGGAAAAGGAAAATTTAGTTCAAAACCAATGATTATAGGGGCACCTGGGTCTCTCAGTCAGTTAAGCATCCAACTCTTGATTTTGACTCAGGTTATGATCTCGTGCTTTCATGGGTTTGAGCCCTGCATCGGGCTCTGCAATGGCAGTGTGGAGCCTGCTTGGGATTCTCTCTCTCTCTCTGCCCCTGCCCAATTCACGCTGTCTCTGTCTCTCTCAAAAAATAAATAAACTTAAAGTATTAAAAAAAAAAACAACAATTATAATGATCACAAATCTGTTCAAGTACCTTGACTGCTGAATCAGTACTTCCCATCAGTATACTTATCAAGACTCTTGAGTAACAAAATCACTTTTGCTGGTACTTTTTACCCATTAAACATTTTGCAAGTGTTTGAATTCTGTGGTAATTGGGGCCTGTTGCACACAGAGAAGTCTATGAAGGAGCCAGTCCTGCATCACCCTCAACACATACCTATCACCACTCAGGGAATGTGTAGATCCACACACAGGATCACGAAACATCTCTGCCTTCTGCCTCCAACAGTCTTGGTTTAGACCTGTTGTCCCAGTATAATTATTAGTGTCCCCTTTCACACTCAAAATTGTCCCAATTTGGACAGTAGTTTGTGTAGAAACCCACACATCCCATCTTAGAAACTATGTTCTAACACAGTGCCTGGTGAGGAAAACTTAAAAGTTTTCTAGTAAGAAAGCTACCAATCAATGCTAGTCCTTCACAAAAGCAGAAAGTCACCTGGGAGCTGATCCTCTTTAACTTATCTGCACAGATGAATGGCCTCTCTTCTTTGAACACATATTGAATATGAAGTCACCCAAAACCTTGTAGGAAAAGCAAAATGGGACTCTGTAGCTTGTCAAAGACTCCCTCAGGCTACCCCTTTGTAGAGAGGGCTGGATACCAAGACAGCAGGTAAGTTCATATAAAGATCAAGGGGTATTTCAAGGGGAAAGAGATTAAAATTCTGACCTTTTCCTTTTTTAGACTCAATCACATTGTATTTGTCTGATGGGTTAGAATGTTTCTAGCTGACTTTGCCTGGCAAGAAAGGAAACCAAAGGCCCCAAAGAGGGACACTCCATACAGGGGCAAGTAGTCTAAATTGGGGACCTAGAATCCAAGCCAAGTCCTATACTATAAGTGGAAAGGTAGATGCCATACAGCAGCATGATATTTGTATTTTGGGTATGATGACAGATCATGTAATATGTAAATTCAGACCTTTAACCTCAAAAGCCTAAAAGGGAAGTGGATAAGGATGGACTAAGCTGCATCAGCTTTTGGCTTTCAGCAGCCTGAAATCAAAAGCCATCTAGAACTGGAACACACCAAAGGACTGATATGAATTCTTAATTCTCTCCTTGCCCAGTATTTGGAAGTGCAAGTCACGTCTTAAGACTAAGTAAATGCCTAGAGGCCTTGGGTAATTTAGAGTCACAGAAAAGCACAAGAGGCAGAAAATGGACGCCCTGCTAGTATAAACAGATGAAAGGGATTTAATAATTAATTGGGAAAATAAAAGGGATATGACAGTACTCTTGCCAAGAAAAAAAGATATCACTCCAAACCAACATAGTTCATATATGACACAGTCAGAGCATTTTCTAATGTTTAAAGAATAATCAGTTCATTCTGAGGAATGGAGGAAGCCTCTCATCCATGGTACCTGGAGCAGAAGGGACACTGCTCTAACCAGCGTCTTTAATGCCTAGCTCTCCCTATCAAAGTCCATGAACAATGTGACTTAGAGGCAGCCATATGGACAGAGATAGGCATTTATAGAGACATTTTCAACTCTTGACAAGAAATCTGCTTGTGAAAGAAAATAAGCAAGCAAGGGCTAATTAGTAAGTGTAACACTGGCTCCTTAATTAAAATCTCCCTTTAGATTCAATCTATTCCATGGAATGACATTTAATAATACTGAGCTATAGTTATGAATGAGTTTCCCCAAATGTCTTCATCTTTGATTAAGATAAGCATTGCCCATAGAGAAATAACCTTCCCAAGTTAAGTCATCTATAAATGGAGCTTTAGCAAATCTTCTCTTTATTCTGGAGCTCTGGAGTCCCAGATATCCTGGGACTACTGCCTAACACAGGGTATTCTGAGTGTACATTTTGCAAAATGCCACCAAGCAAGACTAGGTATCCAACACCATTGCCATACACTTTAACAGTGAGAATATGCATACATGCACATATTGGCATGTATACATGCATATAAAGCAACAAAAACCATCCCTCCCCTTAGAGAGCTACAACAGGATGACAAAAAATAAGTCCTTATTGTACCTTCAAGATAAGACTGACATTTTCCCATGACATCTTCTGAAACCATGATGATCGATATGGCCTTGCTTCCACTAAAACATTTTGTTGAGGGTGGGTAACAGAGTAAAGGAAGAAAAGAAACAGTAACAAAGCTTTGGGTCAAAATGATTTCCTTTATCCGGAATTGGTTGCTTTTGAAAAATAACATTAATGCCCAGATATTTTTTCTATATCTCTATTGCACGTCATTTCCATTGTTGTTCCTGGTGAGCCACTTCCCTGAGGAACCATGGAATTTCTGGGACAATAGAGACAACTGTATTTGCTATTTGCAATACGTGTCCAAGGGTATTCTGCCTTCTGATTTCTGACACATTCAAGACTGGTCAGGTTTTATACTTTGGGGCTAAAATCTGGCATCAAAGATGATTTTATTTTGCTGGGATTATAGTTAGTTGTGAATGTGTCTAGTTAATGAGATCTTTAGGATCAAAATCTATGTTTTATTAATTATTACATCTCAAAATAAACATCTGTGGAACTCAAACTGGACCATTTTCACCATGATCTTCTAACTAGTCTTCAGTTACAAGTGACAGAAAACCTAACCCAAATGGTTTATGCAAAGAGGCAATTTATTGGTTCATAAAATTGATAAGTCTGGTAATAGGATTAGCTTCAAGCATGGCTGAACTCAGGAGCTCGAATGAGTCATCGGAACTTGATTTCTTAGTTTAGTTCTCTTTTCCTTTCTGTTTTGGGAGTTATTGTCTGGCAAATTCTAACCTTTTGAATGCAAGATGGCTCCTGAGTCTTTATATTCTTGCCTTCTCAAATTGAATTACAGCAAAAATAGAGGAAGCCTGTTTTCTAGTGTCCCATGAAAAACCTTGAGACTTATTCTAATTGGATAAGTTTAGGACAAATGTTCACCCCTGAATTCTTCCAAATAGCCAGAGATGAGTACGTCCACTAGCTGGAGCCAGGACAACACTCTACACAGAGGTGTCAGGTTATGTGTCAGCAATATGGCACCATTTTCCCTCTTTTATGGTTTCCCCCACCACAGATTTGGAAGCTTCGGAGCTACATTGCCTGCAAGGCTCCAAGTTAGGTCCTGACATCGAGAGAGAACTAGCCTGAGATTAAAAGCCAAAGGAAATACAAAAGCCATCATTTCTCCCAGGCAGCAACAGGTGGGTGTGTGGGCTTTGGCAGTGGGTGGTTGTGAGATTCTGATGGCTGCTTCCAGGCAGCTTCCTGCAAATCATTAAACTTTGACATGGCAACTAGCTGAGATTATTGCCAGAACTTGTGTGATTGTGGCATTTTTTTATTTCCTGCCCACGAGTGACAGTTTTCCCTGACACTCACTCCCCCTTTCTTTCACTGGTTTCATAAACCTCTAATTCCTGTATTAAGTCCTTCCTGCTTGAAGTGCCTAGACTGGTTTCCAATTTCTGATACCTCTGTTCAGATGAGCTGAGAGTAGAGCGTTGGTACATCTGCAAACCAAATCCTGACTTGTAAATAGGTGGGAGAATGAGTGGCAAGGAAATGGAAATAAAAGTTCACTCCATTTCCCTTCAGTAGCATAATCCTGAGATTCTAGAAATCATAGGGATTGCTTTTACAAAACACCTCAGTCATATGGATTAAAAAACTATGGTAGTTTCCATTGTTTACCTAATTTGAAAGAGAGATCTCAGCCTGTTTTTCCTGGCCCCTCATAATCATGTCACACTTCTCTTTCTTACCCTAGCATTCACCATCCTTCCACATGTCCTACAGAAGAAAGTAAAGAGACTAGATGCTACTCTTGGAACATACCCTAAGTTTCCCTGCTTCCATGCCTTCCTTCCTATCATTCTTTCCTTCTAGCCTCTTGGTTTAAGATTTCCACAAACCCCGTATCTTCTTTTTACATGTCCCTCAAACCTCAAATTATCCTTTCAAATCCTCCTCCTTGTCTTTTTCTTCCTCTTCCCATTCTTCACCAGCAAGGTGAACATTTTAAAAGCACTTTCCATGTGCCAGACAGCATACTAGCTCTTCACATCCCATAAACTGAGTTAATCCCACGTGATAAGGGCTATTGTTAGCCCCAGCCTATAAGTGAGGAGCTTGAGGATTAGAGAGGTTGTATCCTTGCTGCAAAGTCTGATGACAAGTGTTAAGACTACCACTCAAATCTAGGTCCATAGCTCCTAGTCAGAGAAATTCCCATCTTCCCTGAAGGGCCGTGTAGAACTTATATTCTACCTTGAATATGAAAAAAATTAATGAGTCAGCTTATTTGCCAAGGTATTTTGCCCAAAGGGAGTGATGAGAGGCCCTCAAGCCGCAAGGCTCAATGCTCGGCCACCTGCCACTCTTACCTCGCTATCACTAAGCAGCTTTTGAGACTTTTCAGCCGGCTTTGTATCTCCAAAGCACCCATCACCTCTACACCCAGGCCTCTTCTCCCTCTATGTCCATTGTCCCGGCACCCAATAACACTTTCTTCAGATAACCTCACCTGTGCCTGACACATGAATTTTTTATGCCAAGTGAATGGAATAGCAGTTTATTATTAACTATTTAACAGACTGCATATCTGAGCTAAATATTGTCAGGTCAATTTGCTGTTTTGATATTTGACCAAGGACTTCCTTTCAACATAGTTATCATGTCAGATGCTTGGCTGTAGCCTCCTTAGATCTAAAAATCCAAAGCAAGTTTTAAGAATAGATCAATAATACATTAAGTCTATCTATCAGCTTCACTCTTTTTTTTAAATTTAATTTCTTAAATTTACATCCAAGTTAGTTAGCATATAGTGCAACAATGATTTCAGGAGTAGATTCCTTAATGCCCCTTACCCATTTAACCCACCCCGCCCTCACAAACCCTCCAGTAACCCTCTATTTGTTCTCCATATTTAAGAGTCTCTTATGTTTTGTCCCCCTCCCTGTCTTTATATTATTTTTGTTTCCCTTCCCTTGTGTTCATCTGTTCTGTGTCTTAAAGTCCTCATATGAGTGAAGTCATATGACATTTGTCTTTCTCTGACTGACTAATTTCGCTTAGCGTAATATCCTCGAGTTCCATCCACGTAGCTGCAAATGGCAAGATCTCATTCTTTTTGATTGCCAAGTAAGACTCCATTGTGTAGATATACCACATCTTCTTTATCCATTCATCCATCGATGGACATTTGGGCTCTTTCCATACTTTGGCTATTGTTGATAGTGCTGTTATAAACATGGGGGTGCATGTGTCCCTTCGAAACGGCACACCTGTATCCCTTGGATGAACACCTAATAGTGCAATTGCTGGGTCCTGGGTAGCTCTAGTTTTAATTTTTTGACGAACCTCCATACTGTTTTCCATATTGGCTGCACCAGCTTGCATTCCCACCAACAATGCAAAAGAGATCCTCTTTCTCCGCATCCTCCCCAACATCTGTTGTTGCCTGAGTTGTTAATGCTAGCCATTCTGACAGGTGTCAGGTGGTATCTCATTGTGGTTTTGATTTGTATTTCCCTGATGATGAGTGATGTTCAGCATTTTTTTCACGTGTCAGTTGGCCATCTGGATGTCTTCTTTGGAGAAGTGTCTATTCATGTCTTTTGCCCATTTCTTCACTAGATTATTTGTTTTTGGGTGTTGAGCTTGATATGTTCTTTATAGATTTTAGATACTAACCCTTTATCTGACATGTCATTTGCAAATACCTTCTCCCATTCTGTCGGTTGCCTTTTAGTTTTGCTGATGCTCAATAGTTCACTTTTGCTTTTGTTTGCCTTGCCTCCAGAGACGTGTTGAGTAAGAAGTTGCTGCAGCCACGATCAAAGAGGTTTTTACCTACTTTCTCCTCGAGGATTTTGATGCTTTCCTGTCCTACATTTAGGTCTTTAATCAATTTTGAGTTTATTTTTGTGTATGGTGTAAGAAAGTGGTCCAGGCTCATTCTTCTGCATGTCTCTGTCCAGTTTTCCCAGCACCACTTGCTGAAGAGACTGTCTTTATTCCTTTGGATATTCTTTCCTGCTTTGTCAAAGATTAGTTGGCCATATGTTTGTGGGTCCATTTCTGGGTTCTCTATTCTGTTGCATTGATCTGAGTGTCTGTTTTTGTTTCATATCAGCTTCACTCTTGTACTGCAATTGATGCCTCGTGGCTTTAAAATGAAGGATATCGGGGCACCTGGGTGGCTCAGTTGGTTAAGCGTCCGACTTCAGCTCAGGTCATGATCTCACAGTTCATGGGTTTGAGCCCCATGTCAGGCTTTGTGCTGACAGCTTGGAGCCTGGAGCTTGCTTCTAATTCTGTGTCTCCCTCTCTCGCTCTCTGCCCCTCCCCTGCTTGTACTCTCTCGCTCTCTCTCAAAAATAAACAATCATTAAAAAAATAAAAAATAAAATAAAATGAATGATATCATTGAGTGTAGTTAATGCAATACAGTGTTATTCCTATAGAGTAGGACCACTAAAATCTATTTGACACTTCTGCCTGGACCTGTGATTTCCCCATGAGAAGTGCATTTTCCAGCCTGCATTGGTAAATTAGAATCTGAGCAGAAGTGATGTGTGCAACACCTGTATCACTTTCTTAAGAAGGGATCTTTGCCCTGCATTTATTTTCTTTATCTTCCCTGAGCTGAAACACAGATGTGCCACCTGCAACCTGATGAGGGCAAGCCATTTACTCCACCCAGGAGAGCCCACTTTGGGGCATTTATATGGTCCCATAAGAGAGAAAAATAAGCCTCTAGTTTCTTTCAGCCAGTTTAATTTCTATCTTCTTTGTTTAGAGATTTGTTTAGAGACTAGGCATCACCGTAACAAACAGTAATCTACATGGGCTTCAAACAAAGCAGAGAATCGTGTTCTCTCAAACTGAAACCCACTGTGATCTCATATAGCATAGGGTTGATCCTCATTTTTTTTGCAGGTTCTGTATTCGAAAATCTACCTGTTCACTGAAATTTGTGTGTAACCACAAAATCAATACTGTGGCTCTTGGACAACCATTCAAAGACATAAGCGGCATGGAGCAGAATCTGAGTTGTCCAACTTGCACACTTCCCACTGAGGTTGAACAAGGTGATGCTCTGCCTTCTTATTTCAGCTCTCAGCTACACACAAGTAGCACTCATGGTGTGTGGAGTGCCACTTTTTTCACATTTTGCGCTTTTCAGTGGGAATTCCACTGTTTAAAATTGAAATTAAAATTCCATTGCCTACAAATGTAGTGCTGCAGCATGTATCTAGTGCTTCTAAGAACAGAAAGGTTGAATGTACGTCACAGAGACAATGCTTCTGTTGGATCAGCTTCCAGTAGACATGGGTCTTGAGCTCAATGTCAATGAATCAACAACATGTATTAAATATATATGTCTTTGAACAGAAACACACATAAACAAAGTTGCAAATGACTGACTGATGAAAAGTTGTAACCAGAGGCTTGAGGGAACCTAACCCTCTATTTCCCCTAAGAGTAATCGTTCACTATTCAGTAATTCAGCATTCATGGCTGCTTAGAACCTAACTACCATGAAAAACAAGAACTATGTTTAATAGCCTTGCCCCCTGTATCTGTAGTGATCATGAGATTCCATTCTCAGTGACACTTGCAGGTAAAGGAAAACAAAACCAAAACAAAAAGCTGGTACAAAAAGTACCAGCTTTACTTCTACATGTGGGAGCAAAGGGGAGGGATGCTAATTAACAGCAAATAAAAAACTTGTTTGCCTGCATTATAGACTTTTTTGAGCAGTAAAATTGAGAATATAAATTAGGCACAGCCATCCTACCGTCTCCAACATACTCGTGATAGAGAAATATAATCGAGAAGAAACACCAAGAGGCATCTGGCTCAATCCTTTCTTAACTCAGAAGAGGAAACCAATGCCCAGGTGCCCAGGACCACACCACTGACTAGCTGGTACTAATGCAGAGCAAAAACCCAGGTCTCCCAGCTCCCAAAAAAAGGTCTGTACAAGGCTTTCTAGCTATGGTCACAAGAAGAGAATGGATTCTTTTGGTGCAATGAAAGGAAGCAGACAAACTGAGCACTGGAAGGAGGGAAAGTTGGATGGAGAGCCAGGACCATTTGACTCTAAGTTATTATGTTCCTGACTTGGGGCTTATGTTCCTGGCAGTCAAGCTCTCACCTCCTATTTGAAAGCAAGACAAGAAATACTCCTGGCCATGGCAAGACGCTGAACTAGTGCTGAATCCCTGCATTTGACTGTTTCTTGGCCGATGGGTTTATTTCTCTGCAGAACAAGAGCTGTATTGAGTCAGACGCCTGACCCTGAGCTCTTCTCACCACCCTCTTCTGATCATATAATGTTGGCAGTCATAAGTGGCCTAGTTTTAAGGACCCAAACCTCTTCCTCCAACATTATCACTTGCCCCATCATCATTAAGTACTTATTACATCTAAATAGTAATTTCTTGATTATAAAACATTATATGGTTTTTTTTTAACTTCTGAAGCATAGTTATTTGATATACAGATTTTTCCAAAATGACTCCCTGTCAGGATGTTTAAGGATACTCATCTCGTGGAAGGAAAAAGATGTGTGTTCCTGAAGATCAAACCAAAGCCTCCCAACAGCATTACCTGTCATGGTAATTACCTGTGGGTCAGGAGGCCTGAGAAGGTAAGTTCCCAGAGACCAAGAACCTACACACTGAGCACTTGACTACACACAATTGATATCGTGTGGGGATTTTTTTTTTTAATACTAGGCTGTATTGTGACTTCAGCATTCTGAAACAATGTCTGTGCAATGCCAAAAACATCCAGATGGAAGTGGAGAACTCAGCCGCCACCACATGCTTCATCTGCACCGATGTCTTATGGAAACAGCCAGCACAGATCTCTGGGGCCTGGAACAGTTGCTGGGCAAGAAGCCAGAGGGGAGAAATATTGCCAATATATGTTTAAATTAAATTAATTAACATTTATATAACTCTCTACATTGTATAAGGAACTTTTATCAAATGTAGTGTCTCATTGAATCAGAACAACCACCTTATAAATTAGCTATTACTATTTGCTGTATTTTACAGATAAAAAAAATTTAAGCCTCGAAAAAATTTAGAACACACAGTTGCTAAAGCGTGGAGCCATGACTCGAACCCTACCCATGGAGTCTATAATAACGATTGAGGACTTACTACATGCCAAGAGATTCTGACAACAATGAAATCATACACTTGTACCATAATTAATACCTTCTACCTAGCTATGCTGTCAGACAGGGAAGGCAGGCATAAATGTTTCATGTTGCATTATAAACCTGGATTTTATATAGCTGGATATCTGTCTATATACATATTGATATCCATATCAATCTATATCCATCTATAATATATGTGTGTGTATATATACTTTATATTCCTACAAAGTGGCAGGAAACAAAAAGGGAATGCAACAGAAATGGAAGGATAACTTGGATCTATTTGAAATTCAGTGGATTTGTTCTGTGAGGCCCTAATACAGCAAACACAAGCCCAGACAGGTTTCCCATACCTTCTTAGACTATCCACACCTAACAAGGCATATGTTCAGTGAAGACAGACAATAATAATCCAACATGTTTGTACAATTCGCAAGTTGACAACGTGGGGCAAGTTGCCAATTTTGCATTCCTGAAGATTATTCTAAGTAATGGCCCTACTTTGATCGTATTATGCTCCAGAAAGAGAGTTCTGGGTTTATTCTTGTTTCTAGAATCACCCAGATCAACACAATTCTGTTTGCACTTTTTTTCACCAATATATTTCTATTCACCTCTCGGTCCTTATCTTGGCCATATGTATCCATGAGAGTTGCTTGATTTCAGGGGTGAAAAATAAAAAAAGAAATGCACAGCAATGCAGCACTGAATTTGGAATCACCAGTTTCTACAGATTGAAAAGAGGAGGACCAAAGGTCCCTTTAGAAAATAAAGGGAAGTGATATCACATGAGAGACAGACACCACAGCCATGTGCAGTGAGTCTCTGGAGTTTCCTTTTGAATAGGAGATAAAAACAGGTGAATGCGTGAAGGATGCAGCCATTTACATGGGTCCTAGGCAAATGCAACTTCCTGAAGCCTCATATCACACTCAGATCTCATATTCAGGGCAGACGGGTTTTTCTAGGTCGTTAGTCTCCACAAGTTACACTTCCACCCACTGTGAGATAAGTTTTGATGCCAATCAGATATTCACAGATGTCTACACTCAAACCCCTGCCTGGACTTCCAAATTCTACCTATTCAACAGATTCGGTGGCGGGGGGGGGGGGGGTGTGGGGGGTGGGGAGCAAGATTGTAAGTTACATCTTAGCAGACAGATTTGGGGATTATTATGCCCTTCCTATGCTGCAAACTATATAACTCAATAAGAACATATGATTCATGCCCTATTTACACAAGCATTGTATTTTCAGTATCCAACATAACATGAATTATGCATGTTGGGATTTCATAACTTTATATAATCCTGCACATGAAATAGGTGCCCTAGGTCCTTCTTGGAGTTACATCTACAAAAGATTTCAATGGTAAACACTACGATCATCTTTATATACTGTAAAACACAGTGTTTTACATCAGAGGTCAGCAAACTATGGCCAATGAACCAAAGGCAGCCTGCAGTTCATTTTTGTGTGGCTCAGGAGCTAAGAATAGTTTTTATAGTTTTAAATAATTGTTTTTAAAAATCCAGAAGAACAAAACAAAAAAGTAAACATAATCAAATAAAACCATACAACAAAAGACCATATCTGGCCTGTAAAGCCAAAAATATTTACTATCCAGTCCTTTACAGAAAAAGTCTGGTAACCTGTTTTAAATGATAAGTTGCAAATAAAGCTATTTCATTTAGAGGGGCGCCTGCCTGGGTGGCTCAGTCAGTTAAGCGTCCGACTTCGGCTCAGGTCATGATCTCGCAGTTCGTGGGTTCGAGGCCCGTGTTGGGCTCTGGGCTGACGGCTCAGAGCCTGGAGCCTGCTTCGGATTCTGTGTCTCCTTCTCTCTCTGCCCCTCCCCTGCTCACGCTCTGTCTCTCTCTCTCTCAAAAATAAATAAAGTTTAAAAAAATTATTTCATTTATTTACCTTCTTTTATTTAGTTTTTACTGGATTTGATTTGTTTTATTTTACTTATTTGGTTTAATGAGGTATAATAATACTACATAGCTGAGCTTTGATCTCTTGCTTTTGACAGTGGCCGCATGAGGGGCTCTTGGAGAGGACTCTGAAGTAGCCCTCCAACATGGTGGCAGACAGGATGCTATTATCAATTAGTGAAGCCTCCATAGATGTAGGAGGCCGAAATGGGGGTATTAATTCCACAAATTGCCCTCCCTGCCTTAGGCGAGATTTTTAAAGCGTAGTTATATTTATATATGCAATTAAATACGCAGGGGTAAGAAACAAATACATTTAACAATGCAAGACTACATAAGCAAAGCCAGCCCTAGCCTGGAATACATCGTGCCACATGTTCACTGCGTGACTGAAATTAGCTTTGCAGAGCTGCATAAATTAAATGCTTGCACCCAGAAAATTCAGGTCATTTTTTTCAATAGGGCATCTCCACAAGTGTGGGTTGTAGCTTAGGTACTCTAGAATCCCAGAGACTCTACATTTGAGCTTTACAATCAAGTGCTTAGATCATTTTAGCAAATATTCATAAATACTGGAGGAGTGTTACAATAGCCAAGGATGGCCTGGCTGGCTGTTTCCTTATAGCAGATTACACATTTCCATGTGCCAACTCTCTTCCTCCACCTATGGAGGAAGGGAAACCAAACTCCAAAGAGGAAGGCCACTTCTAGAGTATGCAGTTATAGGTGGAGGCCAGTAAATAAATCCCCTTTCACTATGACAAACACATAAGCCAGAAACACAACCTCACTGTCATACTTCAGTTTCAAAAGCACAACATGGTATATTTCTGTGGCATTGCTTCAAAATGTATTACCTCATCAATTCATTTCTGAAAAAGTCAAAATAGTGGAGGCAGTCTATTTTGCCAACATTTTGAATCAAAGCTGTTTTGAGTTCTTCAGGCACCAGAAAGCAGCCTTACTTAATGAGCTGCATCCTCACCCAGCATTGGTGCAGTTTTTGGGTTCAGAACTGAACATAACCTATCTATTCATTTCTTCATTCATTTACCAAATACTAATTAAGAATGGGCTAGCTGTCAGATACTCTATTCAGCTTCTGGAGACACAAAAACAATCAGAACACAGCCCCTGGACTCAAAATCCAGGAGGAGAGGTAGATAAGCAAGCCATTAAGGGGCAGGCTACGTGTTGTGAGGGGAAAAGCTTAAGTTTCTGTAAGAACACATAGGAAGGAGGAGCCCTTAGCCCAGGCCCATGGAGACAGGGAGTCAGGAAAGGCTTTCTGGAGGAATGGGGATCTCTGCTGAACTCTGAAAGTCAAGAAATGGAACAATAGGACTTGACTTGTACCAGTACCACGTGTTCTTGGTGCGAAACACATAGGACACTCCAGGTCTCTGGAGAGTAGCAGGAACCACAAGAGGAGCATGACACACATGACATGACTCAGGGTAGGACAGCTATGGAGCAGGGACTGGGCCATGTCTTAATGGCCCAGTCGATTTTACTGCCAATTAACTTAAGGGCACACTGTGTTCTCTCCTCAAGAAACCTATTCTTAGGGCTGGGGCATAAAGACTGTAGCATAGAGATCTAAAACTAGACTATCACAAGTTCTGGGGAGAGTAAATGTTCCAAAGACCTCCCCCCTCCCACATTAGTTTGCTAGGGTGTCCATGATAAAGTATCACACATTTGGTGGCTTAAACAATAGAAATGTCTTATCTCACAGTTCTGAAGGCTAGAAACCCAAAATTGAGACGGTGGCAGGCATGGTCCCTTCTGAGGGCTGTGAGGGAGAATCTGTTCCATGCCTCTGCACTCACTTCTGGTGTTTGCCAACAATCCTTGGCATTCCTTATAGATGTTCTCCTTTGTCTCCACATGACTTTCTCTCTGTATGTGTCTCTTTCTCTTGGCTTGACATTCTTTTTATAAAGACACCAGTCATAGTGGATCAGGGGCCCACCCTACTCCACTATGACTTCATTTTAAGTAATCACATATGCAATGACCCTATTTCCAAATAAGGTCACAATCTGAGGTACTGGAGGTGAGAACACCCATATATGAATGGGGGGCGGGGTACAATTTGACTCCTAACACCCTCATTTAGGAGAGTAAGGGAACTTCCTTTCTGTCTCTCTCCACAAAGTAGCATCAACAGTGACAATCCAGTGCCTACAAGTGTAAGGGATGGGGTCCAGACCTCAAAGCTGGGACCTCAGAGTTTCAGGGAACTATAGGGAAAAGGCCTGGATAAGGATAAAAATCTCTGTCTTTCAGCTTCAAGCCCCTAAGTAATCATTTTTTCCTCCTTGGCATTTTACCTGCCCTAGTCATGAGATCACAAAAAAACATCATGAGGCCCCTTGGAAGTGAGTAGCTTCTCAATGTATCCTGTACCCAGCAATGAGGTCAGGTAGCCCTCTTTCACCATGCAAAGCAGGCTCTTAGCTGTTGTTGGGTCAGGAGGCACAAGGCTGGCCCCTGGAAGCAGAACCTCCAGGCTATGTGAGGATGGGAAAGGAGGACAAAGGAGAAGGAAGAAGAGCGGAGGTCATCCCGTTGTGTCCTGTTTGCGATGCTGGAGCCCACGGCCGAATGTTATTTTAGAATTTGGTGAGTCACAGCGGCACAGCATTGCCTGCCTGCAGCCACCCTCCTACCAGTGGGGGAATTAGGCTAATTATATCTCCAGGCAGGTATTCCCCTAGTTTTAGGGAAACATAGGCATAAGTACGAAAGTTGCTGTGGAAAGGAAACTGTGGGCCATGACAGGATGGCAGGTTAGCAATGAAGGACTACCCCAAAGGCCTGTGCTCCACAGAGCCCCTGCATGCCCACCTCTGAATGAGCTGTAGAAGCAGGACACAGGAGACCTCAGATGGGGTCACTTAGGAGGCTTGCATGTTACAGCATTGGCTCACCTAATCCCAACCTCCTTATTTAACAGATGGGGAAACTGAGGACTCAACACACAGAGACTTGACTGCAATCCCCCGGTAGGAGAATAACAATAAGGCCTATCACCAAACTTTCCATTCCAAGCTCTTTTCACAACATCATTCCACCTCAAACTGCTGGCCAGCCTGTATTAGTTCACTATGGCTACCATAAAAAGCACCACAGACCATGTAGCTTAAATGCCCAGAGCTTTATTTTCTCAAAATTCTGGACACCAAATGTCTGAAATTAAGGTGTCAGTGGAGTTGGTCCCTTCTGGGCCCACTCTCCAAGGCTTGTAGACAGCCTCTTCTCCCTCCATCTTCACATGGCCTTTCCTCTGTGCCTGCCTATGACCAAATTTCCTCTTCTTATAAAGACACCTATCATACTGGATTAGGGCCCAGTGCAATGACCTCACATTTTTATTATTAAAGTTTAAAAAAAAATTAATGCTTCTTTATTTATTTTTGAGTGAGAGAGAGACAGAGCGTGAGCAGTGGGGAGGGGCAGAGAGAAGGAGACACAGAATCCGAAGCAGGCTCCAGGCTCTGAGCTATCAGCACAGAGCCCGAGGCGGGGCTCAAACCCACAAACCACAGGATCATGACTGAGCCAAAGTCAGACACTTAATTTAGACACTTAATTTGGCTCAAGACTGAGCCAAAGTCAGCCATCCAGGTGCCCCACAATGACCGCATTTTAATTTAATTACCTTTTTAAGGTCCTATCTCTGACAACAGTCATGTTCTGAGATACTGGGAGTTAGGGTCTCAACATATGAACTTGGAGGTGGACACAATTCAACTTGTAACACTCCACCAGAGCCTTTCTCCCAGGAGTTCCCGCTCCATAACTAGCCCTGCTGGTGCCACATGACCCTGCCCCTGACAAAAGCTGACAGGACCAGGGCCACTGAGCTCCTGGTTCCATCTCCTAAATGTGTTTATTGTGACAGCTCTGCCAGTGGAGACAATGGGCTGGACTAATTCAGGCTCTTTGGGGCAGTCTGAGCTCAAGACATGGGGAGAAATAGAGCAAGATCCTAGTGAGGCAAAAGCAAAAGGAGCAGGCACAGAAAAGTAAGCCTACAAAATGGTGAGCTCTAGGGGAGAACCACATCTCCTGCTGCTGATAAAGAGAAAACAACAACAACAACAACTCTGGACACCAGAACCAGGCTGGACTCTAGATGAACTTCCAATAAATTGGTAAGGTCTCCAAGCTGTGCTTGAGTTTTGAAGCTGCCGGCACATGATATTCCTTATTTCGAGGGGTAACGACATTAAAAGCAATCAACAAGTCAACATAACCAATACCTGAAACACCATGGTAAACCAAAAGAATCCTACCCTTTTTTTTCTTCTTTGCCTAGGAATGCATGTTACCTACAGATGAGAAAGGAAGAAAGAAAGAAAGAAAGAAAGAAAGAAAGAAAGAAAGAAAGAGAAAAAACAAAACCTTGAACATATGTTTTCTTTTTTCTCAGAGATTGTGGAAATCATCAAGGGTTGAAGCATAGCTGAAATGGTCCTTAAAACAAGAATAAATGGAAAGCAAGAGCCTGGGGCAACAGTTTACAATGGCCTCACAGTAGGGGACTACATTCTTTCTATTGGTGTCCTGAGTTGTGTATAAGATAAATCTGATTTCAAATGTAATGGAAAGAAGAAGGAATGGTGAATCCATTAAAACAAACCTACCAGGAATGTCCTCACAGTTACATTCCTCACTGCCCTTTTGAGAACATTTCAAGACAGAGAAATTTCAAGAGTCTTACGGCATTTATCTCATTTTTTCTAGGTCACCCCTTTACACAGCAGTTTGACCCTTTTCATGATAGGTTTTTAAGCACTTAAGATTCCACCCTTTGCTATTACATTGGAAAGAAGGATTTTTTTTTAACTTTTTAATATTTTTCCCTTTTGTTTATTTATTTGTTTGTTTATTTGTTTATTTATTTATTTATTTTTGAGAAAGAGAGCAGGGGAGAGCCAGAGAGAGACAGGGAGAAAGAATCTTAAGCAGGCTCCACTCTCAGTCTGATGTGGGGCTCAATCTCATGACCCTGAGATCATAACCTGAGCCGAAATCAAGAGTTGGATGCTTAACTGACTGAGCCACCCAGATGGCCCAATATATTTTTCCCTTTTAGATTAAGCTCCCTGTTTCTTTGGCTATATCTGTTATTCCACTCCAAACTTACTTCAATTTGTCTTTATCTTTCCAATAGCCACGATCCCCAAAACACTACAAGATTTCAGAGTCATTAGTTGCAAGCCCCCGTAGGGTAGAAATTAAGCTCCTGATTTTTGTTCTATTTTCCCACTGTGTCTGTGCAGCCCCCCTCACACAGGAGGCAGAAGACAAATGTTCCCTGACTCATCCTTTCATTCGGGCTGTTTCTCCCCCAGGACAGTGGGAGTATTCACATATCTCACAAGCAAAGACTAAAATTCGGGACCTCTCTTACCTTCTAAATAACGGTTAGTTACATCATATTTTTGTAATATTCCCCTGCTGACCTGAAGCCAATTTACTTCTCATCCCTGTGTTTCTCCATCAGCTCTGGAAAAAAATCCAGATATGTAACATAAACTCTTCTCTGACCCTAAATTTGCTTGATTGCCAATGGAAGGATTGGAAGCTGGTCGGAAAAGGCATCTTAACCTTGGCACTATTTCCTCCAGCAACTTAGACATTCCTTTTTAAAATTAACAATTTCTTGGGGCGCCTGGGTGGCACAGTCGGTTAAGCGTCCGACATCAGCCAGGTCACGATCTCGCGGTCCGTGAGTTCGAGCCCCGCGTCAGGCTCTGGGCTGATGGCTCGGAGCCTGGAGCCTGTTTCCGATTCTGTGTCTCCCTCTCTCTCTGCCCCTCCCCCGTTCATGCTCTGTCTCTCTCTGTCCCAAAAATAAATAAAAAACGTTGAAAAAAAAAATTAAAATTAACAATTTCTTGCCATGAGATGCCCAGAAGGTTTCAGTAGCAAAACCACACTGACAATAGCTGCAGGGTTAGCTAAGCAAATACATACTGTATCTTCTATGGGAAACGGGTATGGGAAGGGGAAGAAGTCTGTATGGATTTAAAAAAAAAAAAAAGGTGACTTTTTCTAATCATGCCTAAGTATCCCTTTTTTGTAAAACAGTTGAGCTGTTAACTTCTATGCTAAGGCACGTATGCACTTTGGAAAGGTAATTTGAAAGCGAGTTGAGCCATGACAAATAGGGACAGCTGGCCTAATTGAATCATTTGATCTAAGACAGCTCAACTTGGTTATCCTCACTGCAGCCCACACTGATATTAGCGAGTGAATCATTAGCCATGAAATCATGTCGACTTTCCCGACTGCAGCGTTCTTGACATGACAGCGATCGCAGTCTGCCTTTCATTATAGCCCCAGTAAGTTCTTTCTTCTGTCAGGAAAACAACAAAGCAGCTTGGAAAACTTTTAGGCTCGGCTTCAGAAAGTCATTTGCTCCAACATGCCACATAGAGCATTTCAAAGAAAGACAGGGCGTGAGTTAGCTACAGGAGCAAGCTAGGTGCACCTAAGCAAGTTCAGCCAGGCTGGACGCCCTGAAGCCTCTCCAGCATCCATACCTGCAGGTAAAAGGCAAGAGCAGCTTTCTTTTGTAAGCACCAGTTTATGGTCACTTGGGAAAGTGGACTCTAAATGGAGTAATGATAAATACTATAACACTTGACCTACAGACATCCCTAATGGGAGTCTTCATGTAGAGAGGACATTCCTGTCATCTTTAATTTAGTTTTTGCAAAAGGAAGGAAAGGGGCGAGTCCCTCTTTTCACTCTATTTGTCAAAGGTGGTGAGGCATCTAAGAGAGCTCAAATGGAGGGACCAGTCCACTGAAATGTGGAACAAATCTTGGGTCTTCCCAGCACTCAAGCTGTATCTCTCTAACTTGCCCCCTCACAACTAGACTCCTTCTTAGGTCCTCCTCTCAAGACTGCACCTAAGGGTGCACTGGCCTCAATTCCCACCACAGGCAGAGACTGGGACAAAGTCTTGGGAAAATCCAGAGGGGTGAGACAAAGGAGAGAAAGGCAACACAGGATGCATCAGCCTTTGCTTCGAGCAACTCTGCTTGATCCTCTGGAGCCTTCTGAGAGGTCTGTGAAAGGCACTTCAGAACTGCCTGCAAGGGGAGGAAAGGAGGAAGCACTTACTTGCTCCTGCTCCCTGTTGCAAAGATGACCCCACAGAAATTAACTCCTTGCACTCCCAGGTTACACACGTGTGAGCTATGAGCGCTTTCCTTGGCTGTCCCCCACGAAGCATCAGCAACATCCAGTACAGCCAACCAAAGCACCATCCAGCTACAGCTCCACAAGCCTTGCAAAAGTCTGCCTAAAACTGGCCTATCAGCTTAAGAGGTGGGCCAATGAGACTTTGAAGAAACCGTATTGATAAGAATTATCAGAAACAGAAGTGTAGCTCAGATGCAGCTCATGGCAGGTAAAATGTAGACAAGTTGATACATTCAAAGATCTACAAGCAGTGTCCGGATGGCTGAGTGGTCTAAGGCACCAGACTCAAAGATCTACCAAAAAAGTCTGAGTAAACAATGACATTTGCAGATAACTTTGATGCTGAAAATGACATTAGATTTAGAATGGAATACCAAGACCAAGAAACAACTGATATGGCTCACTTTTACAGCTGTCTAAACAGTAGGTGAATCCAAAAAGCAACGGCAGAAATTTTGTAAAATGAATATTGAGTTGGAAAGCACCCCACACTGTAGGTGTTCATGTACATATAATGGGTACAATAATCAATCTGAATCACAAAATTTCAGAGACAGAAAGCAATTTGGAAATCATGTCCTCAAACCTTCTTTTATTGCAGGAAAGAAAATCAAGCAACTTCAGCAGCAAATACACTGCTAGGTGGTGGCAGAGTAGATTCCTGAACTTAGACCTTGCTCCACTTGCCTGTGAACTTGGCCCTTGAGATCAGTTTCACCATCTCGTGGCACACCAAGAGTGACTGGACATCTAGAGTGGGCCATTTTGTAAACCCTACCCCCAAAATATTTTCATAGTAACTGTAACATGAAACAAATAAAGATAACAGCCAGAAAAGAACTGAAGACAATTAAACAAATTTCAATGTACTACATAAACGTAATTTTGCCAGGAAAAAAAATTTTTAATTTTAATTAAAATAAATATAGTACAAAAAAAGGAAAAAAGCACAACTATTTATTCAATGGTTTTAAAAACATTTCTAATGTTTATTTATTTTTGAGAGACAGAGCGTGAGTGGCAGAGGGGCAGAGAGAGAGGGAGACACAGAATCTGAAGCAGGCACCAGGCTCTGAGCTGTCAGCACAGAGCCCGACATGGGGCTTGAACTCATGAACCATGAGATCATGACCTGAGCAGAAGTCAGATGCTTAACCAACTGAGCCACCCAGGTGCCCCTCAATGGTTTTTAAATATTCCTAACAGTTTTAACTTTGATCCATTGGCTACAGTTTCATATAATAATATTTTATGAAAATCACTGTTCAGTAGGTAATTTATAAATTTTAATGAAATTAAAATATCTGGGATGCCTGGCTGGCTCAGGCATAAGAGCATGTGACTCTTGACCATAGGGTTGTGAGTTTGAGTTCCACGTTGGGTGTAGAGATTACAAAAAAAAAATAATAATAAACTAAAAAAATAAATAAATAATATAATGTCTGTAAAAGGTACAATATAAGAATTATTAAACAGTGCCACTTATATAACTTTTTATTTTCTTGATTTTTTTAAATAACTTTAAAGTAATTAATTTTAAAATATTTTAATTTAAAATGCATATTCGGATTCAGTTAAATATTTCATGCAAGCCAAATTTGTCTTTATCAACAAAAACCTATGCTTGCCATTTGCACTCAGTTTTACTCTTTTAAATTGTAAATACCAATAAAAACACCAAATTGTTTTTAGATGATAGAATTGAAGAAACGCAAGTTTTTTTCTATATCTTGACAATCACTTCACTATTATTTATTTCTAATCTACTGTTTAAACTCAGGAATATGTCAAACCCTGGGGACCCATATACCTTCTATACCCACAGCAAGCTGGGACAACTCTGAACCAAAGGAAGATTTGCCTGAGATGAACACGTATATAGATGACTCCACATGTTTCGCAGTAAACTACATAACCAGAAATTCTTTAAAAAAATTTTTTTAATGTTTCTTTATTATTGAAAGACAGAGACAGAGCATGAGCATGGGAGGGGCAGAGAGAGGAGGAGACACAGAATCTGAAGCAGGCTTCAGGCTCCAAGCTGTCAGCACAGAGCCCGACGCGGGGCTCGAACTCATAAACCCCGAGATCATGACCTGCCTGAGCCGAAGTCAGATGCTTAACGGACTGAGCCACCCAGGCGCCCCAGAATTCTTTAAATTAAGTTTCGTGTAGAATACTGCTTATTAAAGGATAAGTAATAGCAATATACTAATTTAATTATTATTTAAATTCAACAGTAATCTCAACAATTGTTAGAACTCAGATCATAAGTTTTTTTTCAGAGAGTATTTTGTCACCGACATTTAGAATTGCTGGCAAATGGTGACAATAAAAATACCAGCTTTTGGTCAGTTTTATAACTGTTCTTGAATCTGTACAGATGAGTCACCCCTTACTGTGTGCCCTGAATGACCACTCTGTATTGTAAGCGCAGTTTTTGCGCAATGTTCTTGACGAGAATGACGACAGGTTGGCTCTGGTTTAAGAGCACAGGATCCAGTCGAGTACACGCCAGGAGTCTGTTGTCAGGACAGCCCCTTTTTCCTCTCCTGCAGTCTCTCTTCTTTGTACCTATGTTCTGAGATCATGATAGAGCTTTATTTCCCTGTCATCCATTTCTGAGCTTTCACTTTAGCCACTTTTTCTATCAAAAAATTTCTTCCATAAAGGGTTTTGATCCTTCAGCATGTTCACAACGTAAAGACAAAGATAAAGAAGACAACCAGGACTTAAGACTTCAGTATTCAGGGCTTCTGGGTGGCTCAGTCGGCTAAGCGTTTGACTTCGGCTCAGGTCATCATCTTGCAGTTCGTGGGTTCGAGTCCCACACTGGGCTCTGTGTTGACAGATCGGAGCCTGGAGCCTGCTTCAGATTCTGTGTCTCCCTCTCTCTCTACCCCTCCCCCACTTGTGCTCTGTCTCTCTCTGTTTCTCAAAAATAAATAAATGTAGAAAAAAAAAAGACCAGCATATAAACCATGACTTTTTAAAAATCCCATGCATGCACACATGTGTAGAAACTACACTTCAATGTTCCAGAGCACTGCTTATGTTTAAAAATTAATTAGATTTAATCAGGTCAACTCAACCATGTCCATCAAGTAATGGACTAGGTGAGGCATAGCAAAATAATACTTTCTAATGATTAAAGTACCTGTGAATACATGAGGAATCCAAGAAACAGAGAGGATAAAAGATTCCCCTATAGTCACACAGCAATCAGTTGTAGACTCAGTTTCCTCATCCCCTGCTAGATCCTTTTCAACTTAAAAGCCATGTTTCCTACACACATTACCTACAATCCAGAGTGGGAAATACCATTGCAATACATGAAGCTCTTCAGACACGTAACAGTGTGTGGTCAAAGGCTACAGTGAGATCCCTGGAAATCTAGGGAGGTAAAACCTGGCTGGAGATATCTCAAGAAAGGGCCAGTAAAGAAGATGAGGCTTGAGTTGGCCTTAGAAGCTCTTCAAGTTGAAAGAACATGGAAGAAGAATGGGTTGCTCCAATGGGTTGTCAGCAAAGACAGAGGAACTCCAGCATATGAGTGAACCATGGCCAGCAAGCAAGTCACCTCACCCCTTTGAGCCCATTTTATTCCATCTTAAATGAGGAAGGGGTGCAGTTATAATGGTATGGAAAAGTGTTATTCACCAGAATTCCTCATGAGATGAGCCTGTATTTATTAGAAAGAAATTCTTTGATAAGCAAGAACAGACTCACATACCAAAGACATTCCATTAACTGCTATGTGTAAAATAAAAAGAATTTATGTATTTTTCCTTTTTCTTGAGAGAGAGAGAGAGAGAGACAGAGACAGAGAGAGAGAAGGAACAGGGGAGGGGCAGAGAGGCAGGGAGACACAGAATCTGAAGCAGGCTCCAGGCTCTGAACTGTCAGCACAGAGCCCGATGCAGGTTCAAACCCACGAACTGTGAGATCATGAACTGAGCCGAAGTTGGATGCTTAACTGATTGTGCCACCCAGGCACCTCTGTATTTTTTTTTTCCTGAAATGAAAAGGGTAGGAAAGTGAGAAGAAGAAAAAAGAGGGAGAAGGTCAACACGATAGAATGTGGTTATGGGACATAATGTGACCGACCCCTTTCTAATGACCTCTCAAAAGCTCATCAAAGCATACCAAAAAATTATGAAGCGCTAAGTGTGATGGGATTTCTTATAGAAACTGGCAGGTGATAGAGTTCTGCCCAAGGGGTCATGGGTAGAAAAAGATGTAGCATCAAGGATGTGGGAGTCAATTGGCTTCTATGCTACACTCTGTGAGTCGTCCGTATTCACCATCTAGGGCTGCCATAACAAATTACCACAAACTGAGTAGCTAAAACCAACAGAAATTTATTCTTTCACAGTTTTGGGAGCTAGACGTACAAAATCAAGGTACTAGCAGGGCCATGCTGCTTCTGGTAAGAAGAATCTTTCTTGCCTCTTCCTGCTTCTGGTAATGACAATTAATTCTTGGCTTTCCTTGGCTTATAAATGCCTGATTCTAATCCCTGCCTCTGAAATCACATGGCCTGCTTTCCTGTGTGTCTCTAGAGGTCTCCAACTCTCTTTGCCCTTATAAGAACACCAGTCATTGAATTTAGGGCCCATTCTAATCCAGTATGACCTCATCTTAACTGCATCTTAACTGCAGCATTTCAGCTGAAAGACCCTATTTCCAAATAAGATCACATTTCCAGGTACCACGGTTAGAATTTCAAAGTATCGTTTTGAAGGACACAGTCAACCCACAATAGACCCAGATATATCCCTGAATACTTTGTATGTGCTTTACTACGAGAAGCTCAAAATAGCTGTATAATTGGCTCATTAACTGAGCCTTCGGCTTCTCTTTGCTGGCTCAGAACAGTGGATCTGTGGAGAGCTGAAGGACAGATTTGATGGATCCTTACAATTTACCTATTCTGACAGTATTTAGAGAAGCATTAATTTCAGGTGATAGTTTTCAAGGAAGATTCATCTGTATGTGGGCACATAATGAATAGGCAAATAGTGCTTGGCCTTGCCTTAGAACTTTCCAGATATCTCTCTGGGCACATAGCATACAGGAAGGCTTTTCCGCTCCGTTTCACTTCTTGCCTTTCTTTCTCCCATACCCACGTGGTTGAGGTCAGCTCATCCCAAGTATAGTTGGTACATTAGTATTAATGCTAGAAAATCATCCACCTCATTATTATACAATTATGAATGGATGGCAAAGTTGATCATAGTTTTATTTATCAGCTGTAATTATTACGATCCTAATCAAAGCCTTTCATAAACTCCAAATTTAATATATTGTCTGGTGGCTTTAGGTCATATGCCTTTCTCCTTGACCTTAAAATTCTTCCAATGTCCCTCTTCTGGCCTTGGGAGAGTCTGATGAATTTTAAATGGTCTTAGATGGCTTGTCTATTTTCCCACATTGCCTTCCACCACTATTACTAATACTCTTTACATATCCACCACTCTTGTCCACTTCTATTTTAACCAGCCTAGATGCCCTTATTTGGCATTCTTTTGTACTCCTGTAATTTGGTGTTTCAGCCTGTGCCATTAACCTAATCACACACTCACATTAACTGGCTTGTCAACCTCTTGAGGGCCTTGTTCTTCTCTGCATATTTTATAACATTTAGCACAGTGTCTAAGATGTGGTAACTGCTCAAAAAGTCTGCGTATCATTAAACTGAAATTGGGAGGATTATTTTCCATCTTTTTAGACCTGTGCTCTCCTGAATCTCAACATTCTAAAGGCAGTGAAGTTCACAAAAAAGACATACATTTTATGTCTGGCTTATTTAGATGCATAAGTATAGCATCCTATTCATCTCAAAAGAAGGAAGTATGGGGGTGCGTCGGTGGCTCAATCGGTTAAGCATCCGACCCTTGATTTTGGCTCTGGCCATGATCTCATGGTTTGGTTCATGAGTTCGAGAACACTGCCAGAAGATGCTATGAACCTGAACTGACCAGAATCTTGATCTTGGACTCTCCGGCCTCCAGAACTGTAAGCATTAAATTTCTACTGAAACAGTAGAAAGCTAACCTGTGGTAATTTGTTAGGGCCAAATGGACTAAGATACAAGGAGAGCAATAAGGCTTCCAAACAGCCCCTTTAAATGCCATGTCACTAATCAAAAGTTAGGAGTAATGGAATCCTTGGCAATGGGATCAGTTGCTTGCAAATTTGTGGTTTTGTTTCCATTTTCCAAAATGCAAATATCTCTCTGATTTTTCAGGGTTAATTGAACAACTTGGAAGAGAATATGCCCACCTTTTCAAAGACGTCCAATGTTTTCCCCCAAATATTTCCATTCTTTATTCTTCCCTGATTTACACATCGTTTTCTCCTGAACAGAGAGCATGCTGTGTGCCAGCTGGACCTGGACTGCAGTAGGTTTGTTTCCAAAGAAGGTTCATGTCCAGAGCATTGATAAAAGACCAAAGAAATTTGACCAGAATTAGGTTTTTAAGGAATATTTGGAGTAAAACAGTCCAAATCTGGATTTTCATCATTATATACTGGGAGGTGGAAAAATTGTTTTAAGGGTCAACTGCAACTATCCCATATCTACAAATTTGTTGCCACCTAGAATTTCTATACCTCACATCTTTACCTACTACAATTACGAGAGAGAGAGAGAGAGAGAGAGAGAGAGAGAGAAAGAGAGAAAGAAAAAGAGTTAATTTGCAATAATTTGTTTTAAATAAGACTGAGTAGTTCTAGTCAATCTTCACAGCATGTTATTATAAACATCACTAATGCTTTGTGATTAATAATGTAAGAATTTACCCTCAGTCAACAACACAAAATACTCCAGGCATTGTCAGTGAGTCACTTTTAAGTTATCTGCTACCCAGCTCCTATTAAAAATCCTGCTGTTAAAAGTTACATAAACAGGCAAACAAAAAATCATCTCAAGGTTACACAGCAGCTTACCTCCTCTTACTTTATCCTTCAACCTCTGTGAATTATATTTAAGTCACTCATAGACTTGCTTTCCCTGAGCTGCAGTTTTACAAGAAGGGAAATCCATCCGTGCATCTGTTATGAAAATCATGCTGAGGTGAAGAACATTGTCTGTTGTCATGTGTCGCTTCTCTGCCTATACAGTAGTCCCTCCTTATCCATGGTTTTGCTTTCTGAGGTTTTAGTCTCTCGCGGTTAACCGCAGTCTGGAAGCAGATGGTCTTCCTGACATAACAGAAAGTCACAACAGCCTCACACGATGTCACAGTGCCTACCTAGGTCATTTACCTCACTTCATCTCATCATGCAGGCATTTTATCATCTCACATCATCACAGGAAGAAGGTTGAGTACAGCACCATATAATATTTTGAGAGAGACCACATTCAAATAACTTTTATTATATCATCTTGTTATAATTGTTCTGTTTTATTATTAGTTATTGCTATTGATATCTTACTCTGCCTAACTTAAAAATTAAACATTACTATAAGTATGAATGCATAGGAAAAAAAAACATAGAACAATATGTACTTTCTACAGTTTCAGGCATCCACTGGGAGGGTCTTGGACTGTATCCCCTGAGGCTCCTAAGTGGGGGCCACAGTATTCTCCCATTAGCGATTTGCTTCAGAATTCAAGGGAAAGAAAAGCTTTGTTTCAGGTGAGGAAGTGGACTGGCCACTGTACTGAGAAGTCGAACTCCAGTGTTGATCTTTGTGGCGGACAGCTTTTAAGCCTCTCCCATCTCCCTCTGTCCCTTGTGCCCATATTTGAACAAGCTGATAACAAAGCCCCTTCTTTGGTGCCTGTGGGAGATGCAGACCACCACAAGCACTCAGGAACCTTCACCCAGGCTCAACCCCTAACAATAAAAACTCAAGCCAGGCCCCTGCCCTCACTCACCAGCCATTTCAGTCTGCTTGAGAGGAGGCCCCTGCTCTCCACTACACCTCAGTGATGTAAGTAACAAATTATTTCAGACTCTCATGGATTGTATGTGGTGTCATCAGTCTCAACATCCCAAACAGATTTCGGGGGGGGGGGGAGGGTCCCTCCTGCTTTGGCAGCATGACCATAACAACTACCCTCTTTCTGAAGTGAGAACTAGATAATATACATCTCCCTTTTGATCTTGACCAATATAAATACCAAGTAATTATGGCAGACTAGTGTGCTGTACATCTGTGGACCCCTCCAAGGCAGGCAGATGGGCATCTCATGGTTTGGACTTGACCTCCGAGACCCAGGTAGGAGCCCCATCTTTGTGCCTTCCTGGAACCCAATACAAGGGAGTATTTACAAGCCTGACTCTCCACTGGGCTGGAGACTCTGCAGGGCAGTTCTTTGCCCATGGTGTTCATCACAGTATTCCCAGCAGGTAGCACAGGGTAGGCACTGAGCAAATACTTGATCAATCAACGACTGAAAGAATGAAGTTTAGGTAGAGAAGCAATTTGCAAGAAAGCAGGGCAAACATTAGTAAGTGTCACAGGAAAAATAAAAAGGCTTCTTCTGTGGCTTCAAAAATGAGAACTACCCAGCAGAAATCCTAACCTACAGCATTCTGCTACCGAGCTGCAAGTGTGGCATCTAATTGCTCAGGCCCTACGCCACGACAGCCACCTGCATTGAAATACTAGCACAAATCACAATTTACTTCCCAAAAGTTAAACTTCATTAAATATTAGTTTAATTTAATGTTTTCCAGATTAATTTAAGATTAATTTATAGCCACACATTTGCACAGCCCAAGCAGTATCTCTCCTTTCTGTCATTTCTATCATCTTACAGACAGTAGGAAAAGGGAAAATGTATGGTTAAGAAGCGCCGTGATAGAGTAAGTAGGGGGAGATTTAATTAAACTATTACATATCTTTTCCTCGAATGTGGGGAAAAAAACATAAATTTGCCAGTGAGTACAGTAGTATGCATATCAGGAAGCCTGATAAACAAAAACTTTGCAGATAGGAAAAGTGGTTCTTACAAAATGACTTGGGCTCAAAATCTGACATTGTATTTAACCCTACGTTCTCTTCCTAAGTCTAAAATTGTATATTAATGCCAGTTTATTCTTTGTTGGTAGAATTTGTTCGCAAAGAAAATTAAAAAAATTTGGTTCATTAATATTCAATATCTCTTTTTGTGCATGACTATCTTTTCCAGAATCATAGGATCTTAGTGCTCAAAAAAGCCCTGGGGAATATCTAGTCCTGTGGAGTTCATATCATTTTAACAGGTGTCCTTCACTTAAATGGCATCTTATATATGGAAATCATGGCTTAAAGAAGCTCAAAGCACAACTGCTTTGGTGAAATTGGGAGTGAGGAATCTGAACCTTCCCCAAGCCCCTTCATTCTTAGGAGCTGCCCCCGCCAAGTACTTCATCATCAATTCCAGAGCTCTGCAAACACAGTCTGAAATTCACTAATTTAATGCAACTTCCCCATTTTACAAATAAAAAAAAAAAAACTGAAGCGGGCAGGGCCAAGAGACTAGTCAAATTACACTGATAAGCTGTAGCAAAACCAAGTTAGACCCCCACCTTCCCCTCCTCACTGCTCTTCCGGCTGCCTTCATGGCACTCAGAGCTCCTTGTCCTGGAGGATGTGGCAGCCAAACTCACCATGCAGGTCTGGGAGAGAGTCTAATGGTGGGTGGGGGAATGTCACAAAACAGGACTCTGTGAGCAGAATGGCTGAGCCCCTGTGTAATGAGACTGTGTGCCTGTGACTCTTAATCACTAAGATCTGCGGATGGTTTTAAAAAAAATCAAATCTTAGAGAACTCTAAAAGTAAGTAAAAGTGCCCCTTCCTCCCACCCCACAGGTTCCACATCTCAGAGATAATCACTTTCCTCTTCACTGAACAGATGCAGAATTCTCTTTCTAAACTGATCAATATTAGATCGAAAGATGAGGAATTTCATACTGATACTACATTCCATGTATGCTCCCTTTATAGACTTAGTTTTGCGTTTTCAACATTTTTTTAGTGATTTTCTCTTTTCTTTTCTTTTTTTTTTAAATTTTATTTTAGAGAGGGTGAGTAAGCATGCACATGAACGGGGGAGGGGCAGGGAGAAAGACAGAGAGAGAGAGAGAGAGAGAGAGAGAGAGAGAGAGAATCCCAAGCAGGCTCCACGCTCTGCTTGGAGCCCAACACAGGGCTCCCCCTCACTACCCTGGGATCACAACCAGAGCTGATATCTAGAGTCCGACGCTGAACCGACTGAGCCACCCAGGTGCCCCACATTGTCAAGGTTTTTAACATTTATTTCTGTAATGAATGTACATCCTCAGTGTTTCGTTGATTCTCACACATTTTCAGGGAAACTGGAGTTGTTCTGATTTTTGGTTGGTTGGTTTTCTTTTTTTCCCTTCCTCTCTGGAAGCATTCAGAATGTTTTCTGTACCTTCTGTGTTCTCAAATTTTATAGCTTAGAGTCAATGGTAGAATATGTATGTATGTATGTATGTATGAATGTATTTTCATTTATCCTGCTCAGAATTCAATGTCACTTTTAATCAGCAAACTTATGTTTTTCTTGAGTTCAGTTGAAATGGTCTGCAATTATCTTAGGTATTAAGTCTCAATTTGGTGACATGGGCTTAGCACAAGTGACTCCATTTTGGATTTATTCTCTCTCTCTTTTTTTAAACAGTAATATAAAATATATTTAGTCTCCAGCCCCGTTCCCAGCACAAAGCTCCTAAAATCATTGGAATTTCCTAAGTGATTAAGAGTGATAAAAGTGTCATTTATCATTCAAAACAAGCTGCTTTCAACCACACCTAAGATTATGTTAATGAGATGACTTTTGGAAAACCCCTCTGGATGGGGTCTGGTTGCCAGAAGGACAACAAGATTAGATGGTTGGAACTTGCAACCCCACATCCCCTCAAATCCCCTTACAACACCTCTGGGGAGGGGAGAAGAGATAGATGAATCAATCTCTATGGTTGAATCAATCACCAATGGCCAATGAGTTCATCAATCATGCCTATGTAATGAAGCCTCCATAAAAACCCAAAAGGACAGAACTCAAAGAGGTAATAGTGAACAAGAATAAATGCACATTCTAGAAGGATGACTAAACTCCACAGGGACAAAAGCTTCTGTCTTCAGAACCTGACAGACCTTGCTCTATGTATCTCAACATCTGGTTGTTAGTGTCCTTGAACATCTTTTGTAATAAACCTGTAATCTAGTAAGTAAATTGTTTTTCTGAAGATCTGTACAAATTGATCAAACCCAAGGAGGGGCTCAGGAGGAGGGTGGCAGTCTTATGGGAGTGACCCCTTATCCTGTGGGATCTAATGCCATCTCCAGGTAGACAGCGTCAAAATAAATTGTAAGACACTCATTTAATGTCACAGAATTGCTTGCTGTGTGAAAAACCCACATATCTGGTGTCACAGATGTTGTGAGAGTTCTGAGGGTGAGTGTAATAGTTGAGAATAGAAAATGGCTGGCTGGTAGCTCAGTTAGTAGAGTGTGTACTCTTAATTTCTGGGTCATGAGGTTAAGCCCTACGTTTGGCATAGAGACTACAAACAAAACAAAACAAAACAAAACAAAACAAAATAAATAAAATTAATAAAATTAAATTAAATAAATAAAATTAAATTAAAATTAAGTTAAATAAAATTAATTAATTAAATAAAATTAAAATAAAATAAAAAAATAAAATAAAATAAAATAAAATAAAATAAAATAAAATAAAATAAAACAAAATAAAATAAAATAGAGGAGAAACACAGGAGTGTATTCTTTTACACCTCAGTCATGACTTTTCTAATTATTCATCATGACCCTATTTGACAACAGTAATTTTAATTAAAAGTACAGTGATCCTCTGTTGTCTATTCATATTTACAGTGTCAAGATCTAGGTAGACTATTCAGAAAGACCACAACAACTGTGTAGGTTGGTTTTCCCAGCAGGCCCCTTCCCTGAATGGAAAGGCAAGTTGCAGAAGCATAAGTGGGTGACTATGGCCCAGAACGGCTTCCCTGAGATGTCTGCACAGGCACCCAAATGAGGACTTTAAGAGAACCTTAGAGTATTTTACTTTTAGGCAGAGTTGCCTTTTTTTTTTTTTCCTAGCATCTGGTGTAGCTGTCCTGAATTTGCCTCAAATCTGCTCTAATTCCATCTCAAGCCCCCTTCCTCACTTCTAGATTATTCTCACATAGATTACATAGTGTATTTATGGTATGTTAGTCTTGTACTAACCATATACTCAGTAAATGTCACAAACTTAGGGTAATCCCATAGGCTCAGCCGTTTGAGAAATGAGTTCTTGCAGAAAGTACCCTGATGACGTCCCCATGCTTCACACTCCATTCCTGGTCCTACTTCTGAGTTTCACTCTTCCCTGGGATGTTCTTGTTGACTACAGCTCTTACCTCCAATAAACAGATTTTTCTTGATGTTGTTTCTCAATCTGACCCCATCCATTTTTCATCTTAAAGTAGTTCCTCAAATGTTCTGGTCTGCTATCAGTTCCCTTTCCTTGGTTTTCAATACTGTCATGGTTTTGTTTGTTGGTTGGTTTATTTATTTATTTTAAGAAAGAGAGAGAGAGAGAGAGAGAGAGAGAGAGAGCATGAGTGAGGCAGGGGCAGAGAGAGAGGGAGGGAGAAAATCCCTAGCAGGCTCTGCATGATCAGTGCAGAGCCGGACACAGGGCTCATGGGACATCATGACCTGAGCCAAAATCAAGAGCCAGAGGCTGAACTGATTGAGCCACCCAGTTGCCCCATGGCTTTATTTTTATTCATTATTTTTCAATGTCTTTTCAGTCAGGATATAGGAAAACAGGGGAAATGATGTCTATCAAACACCTGTGCATCTCGAACTATGTTCTAGTATTTTGAAAACTTCAACTGGAACACTGAAAGCTTCCACAGTTGAATGTAAAAATAACAAATGTGTCCACATACATGAAGCCATGTACCCAGTGACTTGCCAGCTCTAAGGACAGTGAGGCAGACTACCTACAAGCTATCATTAAGCAGGTCAACTCTGCTCACTCAGCCATTCCTCTACTTCCATACAAGATAGTATTTCACATACATCCCCCTACATAAATAAGAAAACCTAGCAAAAAGAAGAAAAAGACCTAGAGTCTACAGTCCTGACCAAGGCTCACAAAGATCAATAAACAATCACAAGGGAAGTACAGATGCAGGGAAACTCAGTGATCATCTAGATCAATATCTTATGTTGGCCCACAGGCTACATGAAGCTCTAAGACTTGAAGCTATTCTCTCAAGGGTATCCAGTTACTAGTGATACACTTAGAACTTGAATCCTGATCTTTTTATATCTAGATTATGGCTTTCTACACCTCTGATTGTCTTCTCTTTGTTCCTCTTTTTTCCTTTATGCTTTATTTTTACTGAACAAAAAAGCAGAACAGATACCCTCACCAATAAATGCCTCTCCTTCTATCCACCCCTCTTGCCACACACCCTTCTCCATTTAACATTCAACAGTGGAATTCACTGTGTGTGTGATGTCTATGATGTCAGTCTTACTTTGCATATCAGAGGCACCAATATGACCCACTGACTACTGTTGGGGTGAATTCAATGAATATTCAGCATCTAAGACACAGAAAGCGCTGTACTAAATGTTGCAGGAAATACTAGGATAAGTAGAAACTATTAAGAGAATAGAGAGATAAAGAAAAATGGCCCATTCTAGCGTATTCAATTCATTCAGAGGGCAGGTGGAAAAAGAGAAGTAGACATTGCAAGTGTCCAATGGTGTCTGGTGCTTCCCCCACTCCAGGCACTTCTCAGGGACCTTGCAGTTAGGTAGGTCCAGGTGACTCATTCTGGCCAATGGAGAATATAAACAGCATGTGTCACTTCAAGAAGAAAAACACACAAATGATATTCCAGATTCCTTTTCCTGCTGTGGCAACTAAGGTAACCATGTTGTCCAATGGTGCATCTACAAGATGGGGGGAGTGTCTCTACGCCTGGGGCCCCAAGTGACTATGCAGAGACTCCTGACAACCCATATAGGACATGTAGCATGAACCAGAAATAAATGTTTGTCTTGCTAAGCCATTGTAATTTTTGTTACAGTAAAATTTGTTAGAGCAAAATCTAGTCCATCTAGTGTCCTAATGAGAGGACCCAGTTAAAGAAACCGAGAAGGAGCAGTGAGCAAAATGAGAAGACAGCAAGGAAGAGAAAATCATGTGATCATGAAAATTAAAGAAGCAATGGGGAATTTGTCACTAATAAAACAACAAAAATTCAATAAAACTTTTATCCTTATTGATAATCATTCTATCAACTCTTTGTTCTTTAATACAGCTTTACTCTGCTTCAATAATTTCCTTGGATCGAAAAAGCACATGCAAAAATACCTCACTGCAAAAGTATAAACCTGAAATGTGAAAAACAAATGTATATTACAATCAGACCAAAATATTTACATGATGTAAAACATTAAATAAATAAACCATTAGAATAATCCTACTGAACTAAGCAAATGGAATCCAATAGAACAGCTGTTAATATTATCTTCCTCCATAAAGAGAAACCTTGATGACTCATTTAGAGCTTCATAAATTGTATCTTTTCCCTGCTTGGTATAAATAGGGTTTTTCCATTTAGTATGTTGTTTGGTATATATTGCTAGACTTGATATGCATAACAACATAAGATCCTATCCGTCCATTGTGTCTCCTACACCTGGAAACTCCCTATCCATCCAAGTACCATGCACCTCAACTAGGCAAATTCACTCAAATAAGCTGGAAAAAATGCACACAGATTAATGGTAATCTACTTCCTCCTATTTATTTCTTCATAAACTCAATTCCAGCAGAGCATACTTTTAAAATATGTATATATTATGCATTACAGAAGAATCCTAAGTGATTCTTAAAAAATAAAGCGCCACCAAAACAATTTAAAACTTTTGTGTATTCCCCTGAAATTGCATCCTTCTCCTTTTGTGCGCCTAACCCCCATGTCCTGATGACAATTCAGAACACCTCTGGCCTTGTTCTCCAGCACTGTAAACATTTCACTGGACCCCTCGAGTGAGCAGTCCTGGTTCAGACTTCCCAAGGAGCTTAACTGAGAGAACCCTTGTCCTAGTCGCAGATCTAGGCACGCTGTGAAGAAGAAAGGCAGGATTTGTCCACTGTCCTTCCCTTTACAACATAGGGGATATTGTAAAGGATAGAGAGCAGTAATATTTCTGAGCATCTTAGTCTGAAATTGGGCAAAAGAAAGGAGAAAAGAAAGACCCTTATGGCACGTCCACCACACCGTCCTTACTAAAAGCACTAATAATTCTCAATTATCAAAGCATATATTATTTAGTTTAGAGCATGCAGACGGGCACCATGAGCACCTGACAAACTCAGCTCCCGACACAAAACCATGAGCAATGTTTACTACTTCTTAGTTTTCAGGAGAAATTAATCTTCACCAATGATCAGAGAAGCTGAAGGCAATACTAATAAGTGGAAGGTGAGATGTTACAGTTCTCAAGTTGAGGCTTCCACATACAGATCTTTAAAACCAAGTTCAAGCCCTTCATTTTAACCATGTACAGGCAAAGCAAGAACAGGGATTCTCTGAGAAGGCTTGAACCAGATTAATGCAAACAGAATTGTACCACTCCCAACCTCCCATGTTTCCTTGGTAATGTGTATAATAATCACTATAGTTAAAATCAATGAAATCAGAATTTCTTATATTTTGATACCTGATACAACCATATTGGGGAAAAATTGGTATCACCTAGTAAATCTGAACTGGCATATACAACCCAGTAATTCTACACATAGGTATATACCCTAGTGTATAGCCTAAATACATACGCATAACTTTTTCACAACTATGAGCTATGTTACAGAAATGTTCGTGGAAGTATTGTTTGTGAGAGGAAAACCTGAAACTACTGAAGTCCACAAACAGGAAACTGGATAATTTTGGAATATTCATACCTGGATTACAATATACATAAATGAATAAGCCACAGGTATACATAGCAACATGGATGAATCTTATAAACTTCCCCAAAAAGGGGCAGGTTACAAAGCAATACATAGAGCATAGTTCCATTTTGCCTAACCTTGGCAAAATCAAACAATGCACTAAGTTTATATACAATCGTACAGAATAAAACTCGAAAGAGAATGATTCACACAGGATTCAGTATAATGGCTACTTTGGGAATGAGGAAAGAGGAGTATGTGATTTGGGAGGGGCAAATGATAGGCTTCAAAGAACCTAGTAATTTTCTATTAAGTTGGGTAGTGGGTAAACGGGTTATTAGTCCTTGAAGCACATATGTTACACATACTCCTTTGTATATAAAATAATTTCATATAAAAATTATTAAATTTAGTGTACATAAGAATTCGTGTTTAAAATGTATTTTCACAGACCCAACACTCAGGGAATCTGTTTCAGTATGTTTAGGGAGCAAGGGGATACCTCAGGTTCAGCTTTTTAAAATAAACATCCAAGGTACAACTGGAAATGGTCCATGAGGTGTATGTACCACCCCATGAAAAATACTAGATTAGTTTTCCAGAGTTACCAAGGTTTTTTTTTAAGCTTAATTTATTTTGAGAGAGGGAGAGCGTGTGTGAGCAGGGAGAGGCAGAAAAAGAGTCAGGGAGAGAATCCCAAACAGGCTCCATCAGTGCAGAGCATGATACAGGGCTTAATCTCACAAACTATGAGATCTTGACCTGAGCCGAAATCTAGAGGTGGATGCTTAGCTGGCTAAGCCACCCAGGCACCCCCTAAATTATAAAGTTTTTTTTTTAACATTTATTTCTGAGAAACAGAGACAGAGCATGACCAGGGGAGGGGCAGAGAGAGAGGCAGACACAGAATCCAAAGCAGGCTCCAGTCTCCTAGCTATCAGCATGGAGACCGACATGGGGCTCGAACTCACGAACTGTGAGATCATGACCTGAGCCGAAGTCAGACACTTAACCAACTGAGCCACCCAGGGACCTCCTAAGTTATCAAGTTTTATAACAAAGTTTACAGACTTTCTTTTTTAAGTGAAATCTTATTTGAAAAAAACAAACACAAACAAACAAGCCAAAAAAAACCCAAAAAACAAAAACCAAAAACCCAGTTTGTAAAAAGGATCAAAACAGAGGGGTTCTGGTTAGAGTTGGGGAGGAGGCCCCAAGTCTTGTTCATTGGGCATTCCTTTCTCCCACTACAACTGCAGCCTTGAAGGCAGCTCTAGAAGTCCACAATTTCATGACCAATGGCAAAGAAACTCCCAGTATCAATCCCATTCAATATATTTCAAAATAAAAAGAAGGAATTATGCAAGTTTGGCTGTGAGACAAAGGCAAGGTGAAAAACAAACCTTGAGAATATTTTAACTAGAATTTATAAAATGTGTATGCTTGTTTGGTTTGATTACACACACACAATTCACACAATCTGCATATGTGAAGGCACAATGTCTGGCACATAGTAGGTATGTGTACAGTTTAAATGGATCAATACCTTGATTCGTTCCTGAACTTTGTTTTTTTTTTATATATATATATATATGAAATTTATTGACAAATTGGTTTCCATACAACACCCAGTGCTCATCCCAAAAGGTGCCCTCCTCAATACCCATCACCCACCCTCCCCTCCCTCCCACCTCAGTTTGTTCTCAGTTTTTAACAGTCTCTTATGCTTTGGCTCTCTCCCACTCTAACCTCTTTTTTTTTTTTTTTCCTTCCCCTCCCCCATGGGTTCCTGTTAAGTTTCTCAGGATCCACATAAGAGTGAAACCATATGGTATCTGTCTTTCTCTGTATGGCTTATTTCACTTAGCATTACACTCTCCAGTTCCATCCACGTTGCTACAAAAGGCCATATTTCATTTTTTCTCATTGCCACGTAGTATTCCATTGTGTATATAAACCACAATTTCTTTATCCATTCATCAGTTGATGGACATTTAGGCTCTTTCCATAATTTGGCTATTGTTGAGAGTGCTGCTATGAACATTGGGGTACCCTTGATTCGTTCCTGAACTTTGGATGAAATAGGAGTGAAAGTCAGAGACTTGTTATTCTGTGATTCTGACTTTTGGATGTAATTTACAACATAGTACTAGCCACAACTTCTTCCACTGGAATGCTTCCAGGCAACAAAAGTAATGGATTTGTTAAGTTACCCACAGCAAACCACAGCACCCCGAACACCTGCTGAAAGAAAGAGTTTCCTAGCTACAAATGTAGTTTGAACATGCTGTCTAGAGCAGATCTACTCTGCACGAAACATGTAGCCAAAGTGAGAAAGGAATGGAATGGAATATTCAAATAGGAAAAAATAGGTGGGTGGCTACATATTGGTGTAAATGGAACATCATGTAGGGAAATGTGTTCTTTCTTTCTGAATTTACATTTTATACACAAATTGTATAATTAATGGCCATAAGCAAAACTTCATGAAATGGCTTTGAGAACAATTTGTGAAATAGTGGCCACATACAGAGCCCCTCCCCACCAAATATTGGTTAAGACTTATACACCATCTATAATGGCAAAAAGAACACAGAAGTTAGTATTCTAGGTGAAAACCTTTCTTATAAGCCCATTGGTTTCTGTTGATTCTCTTGGCCTTCATTCAAGAGAAGCTGGCATGGGCTGTTGCCTAGCAACAGCATGCAGTGCACTTTTCTACCAGCCCATGAAAACGCTGTCTCTGGACCTCATGCCATTTAGCACCGTGGTTTTGTAAATGATGACAATCTCTTAGGAACTTTTCTTTCCTCCCTTCAAATGAGTGCCTGAGGAAGACTATTTTAATATTCATTCCTTTATTATAAACATTGCATTTGGCTTAACAAAGACCAGAAAATTAAGAAGGTACATCAATTGGCAACTCCCGTTTCTCTGACACTGACAGAGAAACCAGTAGGAACACATATCTTATTGAGAATTGCAATATATTTTCTTTGAATGAACTATAGACTGTTTAATACCATCCATACTAATATTTAATTAATGCCGCTTATGTGTTTAGGATATCATATCTCAACAACACAGACACTGTTCCTATTCTCATGGAACTTACTTGCCTATCCTTGAATCTCCCTAAAGGCTAAATGTTCACCCATAAGAACACATTCCAAATTCTTGTGTATTCCAGCTAAAAAGGAGGTCCTACTTTTTTAAAACCAAGAAATATTTTCAAGCCTAATTCAGATAACTGAAACCCTAGTTGGTCAGGGCCAGCCGAATCCAAGTTAGGAACTCCAGAAAAATCAAGTCAGCAGACAGGAACCCTAGCTGTGTGAGGTACCGTGCCCCACAGAAATGGTAACAGGACTTTTGAGACTCATGTCACATGATCGAGATTCTTAAATCAAAAACAATGGATGAAGGTTTTCAAAGAAAGTATCTCTGAAAGGCCAAAAACTAACTTACCAACAGTTAGGAGAGCATCAAAGGACCCATGTCCATCCTGTATCCCAGCATACAGGTTCAAGGTCACCTAGAAAATATAATGGAAGCTTCATTAAAAACATCCTGTAAGCCATTCAGTGAGAAATACTCTAAAATCCTCAACAGAGAGGACCAAGAAAGTAGGACAATTCTTTGGGAACCCAAAAGAAATCTGGCTATGTAACTCTCCTTTGAAGACTCATATCACTTAGGAAGAAAATTCCTCCAATTTGAGGAAAAACAGAACAAAGCTACCAGCAAATGTTTGGGAGTAGAAAATAAAAACAATATTAAGGAGTCACAATTATTCAGCAAAGCATGAGTTACTAAGACTTGTAGGAAAGGGACAGGGCCACTCAGGTGGGTAGAAAAGTATTAGGCTAAATACCTAGTGATTGTCACAGAAGTTTATATGACATTATTTTCATTGGAAATACACAAACAGATCTTGAGAAAGTAGTATGGCCTTCAAGTTGATTTAAATATGAACCATCACTATTCAAATTTGTCACAATGTAAACCTAAATCCAAAGAGCCTACCTGTTCACAAAAGACTGGAAGGCATCCTTAGTTAGGTTTAGAGCCCTTTGACTGCGTCAGGCCAGAAACAGATTAAATACTTTTTTAAAGTTTCAGGAAAGGAAGAGAAGAGGACAGGAGAGGAGAGGAGAGGGGAGGGGAGGGGAGGGGAGGGGAGGGGAGGGGAGAGGAGAGGAGAGGAGAGGAGAGGAGAGGAGAGGAGAGAAGAGAAGAGAAGAGAAGAGAAGAGAAGAGAAGAGAAGAGAAGAGAAGAGAAGAGAAAAGAGAGACAAAGGGAGAAAATTTCAACAGAAGACTGTGTTATGAAAAAAGTTTTGGAACTGTTCTAGCCTGATTTTCACTTTATTTAATGCCAGCTAAATGCTTTCTCTCCAAAAATTTTTAACTAAAAAATAAAAGAGGCAATACAAAGTTCTCTGAAACCTTTTTCCCCTTCAGACACAAAACATAATAATGGGAAAGTAATCCTATCATTATGCTTACATGATAAGCAATTTCTTTTTTTTTTTAAGTTATTTATTTATTTTGAGAGAGAGAGCGTGCACAGGAGAGGCAGAGAGAGAGGGAGAGAAAGGCTCCAAGCAGGCTCTACGCTGTCAACACAGACCCCAATGCGGGGCTCGAACTCAAGAACCATGAGATCATGACCTGAGCTGAAATCAAGAGTTGGACACTTAACCAATTGAGCCACTCAGGTGCCCCAAGTAATTTCTTAAAAAGAGAAAAATAGGGGCACCTGGGTGGCTCAGTCGGTTAAGCGTCTGACTTCAGCTCAGGTCATGATCTCACGGTCCGTGAGTTCGAGCCCCGCGTCGGTCTCTGTGCTGACAGCTCAGAGCCTGGAGCCTGCTTCAGATTCTGTGTCTCCCTCTCTCTCTGACCCTCCCCTGTTCATGCTCTGTCTCTCTCTGTCTCAAAAATAAATAAACATTAAAAAAGAGAGAGAGAGAGAAAAATAGAAAGAGATTGAAAGAGAGCCTATGTCAATTAAGTTCCATGTTCTTGGTTGACAGAAATTACTTTAGTGACATCTCTCCATGTACATACACACACTACTTTTAATAGCAAAAACAACATATAATAAAGGCTCTGTATGCTCATTTTTTTAATGGCACTGTCTGCCTATGTAAACCCACATTTACCTGGGTCCTCTAAGCTTAAATTATTGACTACCCCTACAAATATTTCAGAATCCCTCCCTAACACACCTCACAACCCTTGCCTTTTCCAAACTGTAAGACGTGCTAGTGATTTCCTCCTTTTTAGGACCCCTGTGCAAATTTATCTCTTTCCTCCACATACTGATAGAATAGTTATGCTGGAGTGCCTGAAACCACAGAGCCTCCTCGGGGTAAGTCAGCCAAATAGCTCTTGTGATGGAAGGTAAGAAGTCTTCCTAGGGGAGGGGACATTTGAGTGGGACTCCTAAAGCCACATTAGCTCTAACACTCTTTGTCAGCTGTGCTAAGTGATAGAGCTGAGCCCACAGGTGTTCTTCATTCACTCAGGAATTTGTGGATTCTCTCACATATCATAATGGCTATTATATTTTTTAAAAAACACTTCCCTATTGATGTGACTTGACTAGTGAGGCATTTTCTCCCCAAGAGCCCATTCCCCAAGAGGTTGGGTGAAGAAGAGGCTGTGACTCAGGAGTCACCTCCCAAGAGAATTAGTGAAAGGGGATCCCACCCCTTCTGGCCAAGGTGGGTAGTAGAAAGAGGGAGATGGGGAGAGGAGCCTGGAGAAGGGCCGGGGGATTCCAGGGTACCCAGATTCACTCCCTATGCCACCTCTATTACAAAAGGAGAAAACCAAACACAGCCAGTATTTCCCTGTTTTCCATCTAAGACTCTGAGAAGAGATTGCCCCACAGGGTAAGCACAAAATCAGGAAGGACCCGGTTTGGCACCCATAGTTGCCCTCAGCTCCTGTGTGCCATTTGGAGGCAGCATTGTTAGCAGAAGTCACTGCCTGATGAGCTTTCTAGGACTGGAGAAAGGTGACCAGGCCAGGGACCAAAGCCAAGTCTCAGGCAAACCTCAGAAGCAGAGAAAGAGGGGCAGTAGGCCTGAGTCAGCAGGGAGAAGCCCCAAGCTTGACCAACCAGGAACAGACCTCAAGTTCAGCAGCTAGTGCCAGAGGGTTCCCTTTCCCCAGAGGCCTGCACAAAGGCACATACATGCAGGCACACACACACGTTCATCTTGTTCACATGATAAATTTATTCTATAAGACCTAACCCTAGCCTCTGAAAAGACTCACCAGTCCCTCAGGCCAAGACTATCACTCACTATCTTGTCTCCACTGCATCTTGTCTACTCTGTGGTAGGACTCATCAGAAATGCATATTTGACTTTACCTTCCCCACAAGCCTGTAAACTATACCTTCTTCATCTCTGCATCTCCAGCTGTAATGATAGCACCTGGTTAAGAGTAGGTCCTCAAAGTTTTGTTTGCCAAGTGAATTTATAGAAATGGACATAATAGAACCTTTCTATCAGGAAAAAAAAAAGGTGCTTTTGTTAAGACCTACTTTATGCCAGGCTCTGTAACATGCACTTTTGTATAGACAATTTCATTTGACCCACTCTCCAACCTGCAGAATAAGTGTTATCATTGTCCTTGTATGAATGAGCACTCTGAGGCTCTGGAAGGATGAAGGGACTCCCCCAAGAATACATAACTAGGAAGTAAAGGGTCAGGGTTAAACTCCATGTCTTCCATCTCCAACAGGAAGACTTCACAACGTCAAAGTTTCTAAATAGCTTTCCACATTGCACTCTAGTAGAGTAGAAATGTCAATATAACACTAAAAAATAATACACATGAACTATGGCTCACACGGAAACTTTGATATCTCTTCGTATGATTATAATTTAACAGCATCAATTCGCATTAGTCGCTTAAATTTTCTGTCCTGGTGGGTAGCCGATAGGGTGAGGAGGAGACTGGAAGGCATGGTGCCAATATCCCCCACCTTGTCACAGGCAGCCGATATCTTACAATAGTTGTTGGGTCTCCATGAGAGTAGGATCAAACAAAGAATGAATGTTGTTGGAATCAACTGTGAGGCCACAGCTGCACAGAATAACAACTGGAGGGTGAACCAAGTGAACTGTTTTAATGATGGATACATTTTTCAATGAGATGAGCTTTTCCCAGGCCCTACTGGGCGTTCCTCTGAGCTATCATGGTGAGTCACAGGTTTGACAAAGCTTTCCTCCACAACTTTGAGGCATTAGGAGGTTGTCAGAAAACTCACACTTGTGGTGGAGATCTGTTTTTGAAGTTGTACAGAATTACCAATTAATGAGTTCTCGTATTATTCTTTTATAGCTGGGTGCATCTGGATGAGACTCAACCACAAAGGGGCCCAGGTTTGTATATCATGAATTCTAACTTCCAGAGACATATCTGGTCTCACTGTTGCCTACTCTATTTGCCTTTGTGTTCTGGAGACCTGATAACTCCAATTAATGGGATAATTAACAAAATCTTTAATTCTTTTCAAGTAGCTCTTCTTTTAATTACTGCAGATGCACCAGATCCTCTAAGCAGGGCTATAAAGCATTTGGGTTTGTCCGCCTGTGATAAGCTCCACAAGGCAAATGTCCATGTGCCAAGCCATAGGCAGACATGGAACTGTAGAATGGATTACAAATTCTAAAAAGTATTTTATTGGTAGTAAACTCATGCTCAGAAAAGAAAGACAGTTGGTCAATACATAATACTCAAAGGGTCAGCTTGGCAGCTGGCAGGTAATAGATGCTCTTAAAATACTTCTCAAATAAATAATGCTGTTAATAGGCCCTCTACCATAACATCAGCTGTAGTATTCTTCAACTTGCTTTCAAGTTCCCATCTGATATAGAATATAGAGAATAGATTTAATTTTATTCAAAATAATTTTTAAATTTGCCAAAAAATGCAAAGTATAACAAATATCCATATGCCCACCACTCATATTAATCGATGTTAATAGTGTGTCACATTTAAGACTTTTAATAAAAGAAATAACAACATTTATTGGTATTTAACCATGTATTCCAAGTGCTTTACATACATCAATTTGATTAAATCTTAAAAAAAAAAACCTAGGAGATAGGTTAGTTAATATCTCAATTAAAAAAAAACTTTATTTAATGTTTATTTATTTTTGAGAGAGAGAGAGAGACAGAGACAGAGCATGAGCAGGACAGGGGCAGAAAGAGAGGGAGACAGAATCTGAAGCAGGCTCCCAGCTCCGTGCTGTCAGCACAGAGCTCAATGCGGGGCTCAAACCCACGAACTGGGAGATCATGACCTGAGGCAAAGTCAGGTGCTTCACCAACTGAGCCACCCAGGTGCTCTATCTCAATCTTACAGAGAAGAAACTAAGGTATGCATTTTAAGATTGTGCCAAGTCATACAGATTTAAGAGGCTGTATTAGTTTGCCAGGGCTGCCATAACAAAGTACCAAAGGTGGTATGCCTTAAACCACAGAAATTTATTTTCTCATAGTTCTGGAGGCTAGAAATCTGAGATCAAGGTGTCTACAGCATTTCTTCTCAGGCTTTTCTACTTGGCCTGTAGACACCTGCCTTCTCCCTGTGTCTTCACATGGTCTCCCCTCTGTGCATATCTGCATCCTAATTTTCTCTTCTTATAGGAACACCTGTCATATTGGATTAAGACTTAACCTACTAACCTTATTTTAACTTAATTACCATTTTTAAAGGCCCTGTCTCCAAATACAGTCACATTCTTAGTACTGAAGGTTAGGACTCCAACATATCAATTTCAGGGGGGCACAATTCAGGCTATGCCAGAGGCAGAGCTGGCATGCATTCCCAGGAAGCTACGACCCAAAGCCATGTCCTTGCTGTCTACAGTAAAGCTGCTTCTGATAACAGTGAAGTCCTCGTCGCACACTTTCTCAAACCCAGTCTCCCCATCCCATCCATTTTCACAGAAGCAACATTCTCACAAAGTTTATGCTACTTTTGTAAGTTAACCTACCTAACATGCATCCTTAATATTATGTGTTTCTAACAAGTATTAATTTAAAAATGCCACCCTTCTCCCAAACAAGACAAGAATCTTAAACGTGTTTTAACTTCTCTCCAAACGGCATCACATGCTCACACCTTTCATGTTATTGGTGTCTAGTATCCTAACCATCATTTTAACCACCTTCCCCTACAAATTAGTTACTAGTGCCAACATGTATTTAGGCTTAACAGCAGGTTTGATTGATTTCCTTGGTCAGGATTTCTTCCTGCATTTGGGTTCATTTTCCTTGTTGCTAAAGCACTTGCGTGAGCATTTCTCTCAGTGAGGGTCTGAAGGTAGGAATGTGCTATATCTGTGTATATCTGGAAATGTCTTCATCACTCTTACTTGATATAATTCTAGGTTCAAGTTATTTTCCCTCAGTGCTTTAAGATAAGATTCCATTATTTTCTAACATCTATTGTCCCTGGTAATTAACTCCTATGATTCTAATTGTCATATGTTTCCAAGTTTGAAAGTAACCTGGTTTTTCTCTCTGATATCTTTAAGTCTTTTCCCTCTTTTTCCTTAAAGTTCTACAGTTTTATTATGATGTGTCTAGATGTGAATTTGATTCTATTTACCCTGCTTCAGACAAATATCTTTTTTCCATTCTAGAAAACTCTCAGTCATTACCACTTCAAATACTCTCTCTTCTATTCTTTTCATTTTATCCTTCTAAGTCTCTAACAGAAAAAGTTATAGCTGTTCATTGTACCTTCAATATCTTCCATGTCTCTTAACTTATCTTCATTTTCTCTAAGTCCTCAACTCAGTAGTGAGTTCCAGGTGATTAGCCCAATTCTGTTATCTACTCTACTTGACTAGTTCTGTCTATCCCTGTATCTAGATTATTGTTTAGCCTATAAAACAAACATTTCCTTCAAAGGTGCAAGTTCTTTCAAAAATCCTCACTTGCCAGCATTCAGTGATAGCTAGCATTCATTTCAAAGAGCTTTGTTCATAAGGCCCATAACACTGTAGTGAAATGATTTCCCCAGATGCAACAACAGTAAAAAATCTAAAACCTATAGTTCATAGATTATCTATTGTATGCATTGCATTCACGGAGAATCTGTACTAAGAATGGCAGTACAGTCAAGCAATGCGTTTCCAGAAATGGTAATGAAGTGCAGCCAAAATAGAGATAATTATTTTAATTAATGGTAATGATTTTAACGGTTGAACATTTTAACTAATTAATTATGATTGATTGCTTGTTACTAATCAGGAATATGATTTGAAGTTGTAATTGAAAAACCAGGAGCAAGAGGTTCTGCAGAGACCATATTACAAGCCTACTGAGATCAGGGGCATAACTTTTGCCTTGAAAACTACTTCCTGGAGCATTCCAGTCCTTTTTACTTCATATGTTTCTTTAAATAAACTGCTGGAACACGGATTTTAATTCCATGTTTAGGATCCTTTATCAGAAATGGAAAATTGAAGAAATGTATTATGGTATTGTGGCTATAGCTTTTAATATCATATTATTCATCTAAATTTTATTCTTATTAACTTTTGAGTCTAAGTTGTCTTTCTTTAGATAAATACTTTGGATATAAGAAGCTACTCAATTAGTCTACTTAGACAACATGAAACTTTTTTTTATTTTAATAAGCAAATTGACAGAATTAGTTTGCTATATAATTTATATGTAGTACTTTGGACACTGGATTGTTAATCTTTTTAAAATCTGACAAACTAAAAATATCACATAGAGAACAGCCAAAAACAATGAGATAAGCTTCTTTTGACTCTTTCATCTATTGTTCTAATGGTTCTGTATAATTTGGCAAGTCACTATCTCCACATGACCTGGGATCTATCTTGAAGTAATTCTATGTGTTACCTTACTATGGTAAGGTGGCTATTTTCATCTAATCCTTTACCATAAGAGAAAAACCATGTTACTCCACTTCTATTTGTTAGATAAGGAGAGGTGGGAAGAGAGAAGGGAGAAATAGTAGAGCGATAATAAGGCATGGTAGGTTTGGAAAAGGGCAGAAGGTCAGTGTAGCTGTGGTACAGGGTGTGAATACAGAAAGTGGAAACAAATAAGACTGGAGGGGTAGGTGGAAGCCAACTTGCAAAGTCTCTTGTTTGTCACATTGAAGAGTCCTGTGGGCAAGGAGGAAAGGCTGGAGATCACCAGGGAGAGGATGACATAATCAAATATATTTTAAGGAAGGCCATACTGAAGCACCTATTGGAAGACTGATGGGAATGAGGACAGAAATTAAAAAGGAGGCTGTCCCTATAGTCCAGATGACAGACAATGAAACCTTGGACTAAGGCAATGATAAGGGGCATTCCTAGAATAGGACTGCTTGGATTTGGTTAACAATTAACTGTACGTAACTATCTAAACAATAATTAAATATATGATGACTATGGAGGAGGTTCAAGTTTGAGGGAAAAATTGAGCTCCATTTGGGACATGTTAAAATCAAGGTGCTGAGGACACTCTGGTTACTGCATGTTTAACCACTTCTTTGCACCTATCTATCCCATTCAACAACTGCACCTCAACAACCTATTGTCCACAGCCATGGTCTCCAGATCATGTATCTACTTTTCAGACTGGACTTTACTCAAAGCCAGAGCCAGGTTCTGCAGCCAGAGGAAGCAAGTCTGAGAGCAGGGCCAATGCCATTGATTGGCATGGGAGCAAATGCACAAAACATTGTCAACATTGGACTACTTTTTTTCCACATCTCATAGTCTAATCACTGACTTTTCAATCACTTAATTTGCACTGCCTCCTCTGGCATTATTTTAATCACAGTCTTTAAAAGCATTGGCTCTGAGTCACTTTCGCAGAATGTGTTCAGAAAGAGTGTCTGATCTCCCTTCTTTTCTCCTAGTAAATTTCAACACCTAATTACCTACAATTGAATCTCTCTCCCATTAGCCAGCCCATTCTTATAAGGGTCTGATTCCAGATTACTAGACTCCTCCCCATTTTCTCTACACTTCAGTGGTCCAGTTATGATAAATACCAGAACATTGAGGCCCAGAGGACTAAACTCAAAGTCCATGTTATTATTGTTTGATCCATAGTCAGGATGGACTCAGGGCCTCTGTGATCATGGAGTCTGCAGCTAGGCGTCAAGTGACTTAAATGTGAAGAGATGAGAGCTGTGGAATGTGAAAGCCAAGCAATTCCCCAACATGTTTTGATATTAGTAGCATTTGCAAACATTTATCCTTTTCATAATCTTGTACTAAACTCTGGGGGCATAGGAAATATCTTTATTCCTCTCAGGTGTTATCAAGGTTAAAGTGCACTGTTTATATTTCAGCCAATAATTTTTTTTTTTTCAGAATCAAACAGGAAGTGGACACAGAGTTGAAGGAATAATGATAGGTCATCAGCTTTTTTTTTTTTTTATCTTGCTATAGATCGTCCACTCAGTAATTTACCCTTGGACATTTTTAGTCTCAGGTCAGACTTCCTTCTGCCATTTGGCATTCTCCCAGGCACCATCCTTTTCCATCAGTCAGTGTAAACATTAGCCAAGCATAATTAGGAAGGTAAATCTGCTGTAGAAATGATCATGATTTCATTTAGATTTAACCAATGCTAAACAATGGACAGTCAGTTAATTTTCTTTTCCTGGAAATTCAAAAACAAATAACAGACTCATCATCTAGACACATCTAAACTATGTAAGTTATCCACTGCAGCTTGTTTTTCTGATGGTAATACTTTCAATTATGTTCTCATTTCAGTACTAAGAAATGAGTATTTGGGTAGGAAAAAGGAAGGAGCACAGAGATTGAAGGGAAAAGTAGAAAAGGACAGCAATAGAGAGCACTGTGTATCATTAGACTATCATATAATTTAGGTATTTCAGCTGCAAACAAAACTCACTACTTACACTGGTTTGCAGAACTGACAGTCTGTTTTGCCAGAATGATCAACATTAGCAAGCAGCATCCCACTGTTCAGCTGTGGATTTAGTCTGGAGTCATAGAAGAGGATAATATGCTTACGAATAGCACCTCTCAGAGTGTGAAGTGTACCTCCTGGGCTGGCAATCTAACCCTGGTTCTGGCAGGGCCCCAAGCAAGGTGAAGGAAAGGGAGGGAGAAATGAATGAATAATATTTCCTCTTTTGCTCAAGATTTGCCAAAACTAGAACCTGGCATTGAATATTCTGAGCTGAAATACTCCACAGATAGTTCCGTTCATGTGCTGGTTCAAAATTGATATGGCTTAGTAAAGTAGAAAAATGAGCACTGGGTGCTCCATCCATATGGTAAAAGTAAGAGCCTGACATCTCCCTTTTCTTCCCTATCACCAACTTTTGCACGTTCCTAATGATGTGCCTTCAGAAGAGATCTGAATCTAAGATCCTAATCGTTGAGTTTTTAAAAGTTCTCATGACAAGGTCTTCAGGATCATGATGTAGGCTGGATGTCTCCAGACAGAGCAAACAGTAATATTCTCTTATGTATGTATATAGCTAGCCATACCCACTAAACCACAATGAATTAAGCATCTCACAGTAAATAATCTGCTGAAATAAAAGCCTTAATTTTCTCAGCCCCAAATGAATTATAAAGATAATCCATTTACCAATTATAAATATGCCCAGTGGAAGCTATTATGATGCAGCAAATGTGTATCTTATATCCAAAAATGATGTTATTGTTATATTCTGTGATAGGGTTTTCTCTTTGGATCGTCTCTCCAGCAGTGGTAATGAGTTCACACACAGCTACTGACATGCTTTCTTTCCTTGTTGCTGATGACCCAAATCCCCATTTGTTAGATGGTTGGCCAGAATTGGGGCCATCAGAGCAAAACAGTTTAAAGCTTGTAGATTATTGTTACTATCAATGTTAATTTTTTTACTACCAACAAAATTTGCATAGCCTATAGAGTAAGGTTTTTCTGATGATAATACTTTCAGTTAATGTTCTCATATCAGTACTAAGAAATATATCCTACTCTATAAAGCAAGTAAAGCACATCGTATACATTATATCACATGTACATTAAATTGGTTAAGGTAAAGTATTGGTTTCAGTGAATAAATTATTATTAAAAGAAGAATAATTGTAAGGAAGAATTCTTTATATGTGAATGATGATTAAATTGAGTTTATAAAGAGAACCAATGCACTCTTTCTCAAGAGGTTTATGATATGACTCTTAATTTTATTGCTTTAGACTAAAAAACTTGTATGAAACCTAGAAAACAAAGCATAGGTACAAAGTGATATTTAATTAAGTCACAAAAACTAAATAAAGTAAAGTTAGAGTGAACTACTCAGCATTCATTTTGAAAAAGAATTAACTATGCAGCTATATCAACGTCTCTTTCGAACTCCAGGTTTCAAATAAATAGCTTAGGTTTTTTAAGAACTCAGTGCAAAGAGTGCCTCCAAATTTAAAATACCATGTCACTGTCAGATAGTAACTTACCATTCCTAATCAAGAGTAAACACTAATTAAAAATCTATTTGGTACATTATCCCATGGTTTTAGATAAACAGATAAATGAAAGATGACAAAGTAGGTTCCCTGTCGTGCAAGCCCCAGATACAGGGTCACCAGCTTAAGAGGTAATATTTGACTAGAACAATATAACATTATGAGGATAGAGAATGTGCATTCGGTAATCTGAGGAGGTTCCTTCCAGCTCTTGACTATATATTTGGATAATAATCATTAGAAGAAATGTATTATCTTTTCAATTTGACATTATTATTTCCCTCTTCTTGGATTGACAAGACATGTGCTTTGAAGCAGCATGATGTAATAGACTAAGGCAATGAATCTGTAGTTAGAAAATACAGAGCCTTTGCTCTCCCATTTAGAAATTCAGTTTCTTTATAATTACAATGGAAATGATCATGATACTTTACCATATACCTCACAGGGTGAATTTCAAGCATACAGGATTATATGAGCAGTGTGTAAAACTTAAAGTCCTATATAAAGGTTAAAGTTGTACATTTATTTAGGTTTTTTTTTAGAATTATCATAATGATAAACATTAAATCAGACCTTACAGAGATTGAGGAAATGCATTTTCTCAATAGATAGCCATGATTTAGAAATGCAATCTGACATTGAAAGAGTTTAGAATTATTTAAAACTAAGAGATGAAAATACAATATCTGTAACTAAAAGCTCAGTAGGTAAGTTCATCATCAGACTGGACATGTCAGAAGGCAGGGTTAGTACACTCAAAGACAGAAAAATATAAAATATTCCAATTGAAGTTCAGGTTAAAAAAAGAGTAAAGGGGAAAATTATAGTAAATATACGAGAAGCATGCTCAAAAATTCTAACATGTATGCAGTTAGAGTCCTAAAACAATAGAAGAGAGAAAAAGGAGAAGAAATATTGCCAGAAATAATTGCTAAGAATATTCCAAGGACATCAAGAGTCTCAAGGAACCTCAAGCAGGATTAATACAAAAGAAACTACAGATAGTCATATCCTAGTCAAACTCTGGAAAACAAGATAAACAGAAACATCTTAAAAACAGAAAATTATTCAAGGAGCCTGCAAAAGACCAGCACTATGGCTTATAACTGACTTTTTTTCAGAAACTATGAAATCCAAAGAATAATGGAACATCCTTAAAGTTCAGAAAGAAAAATCCATCAACTTAAAATTTTACACCAACTAAAAAAAAATCTTTTTAAAAATAAAGGTAAAATAAATATTTTGCATAAAAAATGAAAATATACAATTAACAACCAGCAGTCATGTTACCAAAAAATATACTAAAAAGGTAACAGAAAATAATTCCAGATAGAAATACACCAGTAAGGATTTTGTTGCATGAATACAGAATGTATAGAACTTGTTCAGCCATCCAGCAGCATGAAAGATATATTCCTGATAAAGAAGATGGTCAAGCTAAAATACAGAAGTCCTTAAGTTATTGTTGAACTACTGAACCATTCTGGAGCAGACTATTACAGACTTTTTAAGTTAGATAATAAATTTCTTGTTGTTTAATAAAAAAAATATTTTATTTAAAAACACATTTCTTTTAAAAAGCCTAAAATTTTTGCTTCTAGCATTATGGCATGTTAGATGCTCTGAGAGATACTCCTTTGGCAGAAAGAATATATTCTGGATAGGACACAATTTTTTTGCATTGCTTTTCTTGCAGGAAGTATGTGAAGACTCCAAGGAACACTTTTCTCTCCTTCCTCCCAAAATAATCACCTGTCAGCTAGTGGGTTAGGGTTTCCCCTGTGTGTACATATTAATATCACCACCGTTTTGTGGATACTAAGATGTGGTTCAATGTTAACATGGAAAAACTAAGCCTGGGATCCTGTGCTAGTGAAGACCAAGGAGAAAGGCTGAAAGAAAAAGTCTTCTGTGGAGGAGAACTATTCTAATTTAGATACATATGACTCATACAGGTTAAAATTAAGCAATGAGTGTATGAATTTTTAAAAATCACCAAGCATTTAAGAATGCAAACCACTGTACGTAAAAGTCACAAGAAGTTGTAAACAACAGAATTGGCTATCCAAGAAACTGCAGATACAGGGTATAGAATATGATAGCACATATGAAAATAATTTTTTAACTGCTTAAAGAAATAAAATGCACATGGGGCACCTGGGTGGCTTAGTCAGTTAAGCATCTGACTCTTGATTTTGGCTCAGGTCATGATCTCACAGTTCATGAGATCAACCCCATGTTGGGCTCTGTGCTGACAGCACGAAGCCAAGCCTGCTTGGGATTCTGTCTCTCCTTCTCTCTCTGCCCTCTCCTGCTCTCTCACCCTCTCTCTCTCTCTCTCTCTCTCTCTCAAAATAAATTGAATAAGTGTTTAAAAATATATTTTTAAAAAAATGCACAATAATGAATATGAGCAAATAACAAGAAACTATCCAAATGAACAGGCAGATTTGAAAAATAATGCAATATATATATATATATATTATATATATATAATATATAAATATATATATAACTTTTTAATTAAAAAAAGTTAATGAACAGGATAAACAGCAAATCAGGCACTGCTGTACATAAAATAAGAGCAATCTGATAAAATATCCATAAAGTAGCACAGTGAGATAATAAAATATAAAATATTAGGAGGATAAGAAATATGAAGGGTAAAATGAGGATATAACTGATCAGAGACACAAGAGGAAATAATGGGAGAATAGAAGGTAAGGCAATATTTGAAAAATAATGGCTAGAAAGTTTTCCAAAACTAGTACAAATATGGATTCATCGATCCAGGAAGTGTACAGTATCTCAAGCAAAATAAATAAAAATAAATTCATATCTATACAGTGAAACTACAGAGCACCAAAGATCTTTAAGGGAACATGAGATAAAATACACATTGTCTACAAAGAAAGGAAAATTCAAATGACAGAGATTTCTCAGCAGTAACAATAGAAGCCAGCGAAAAACAGAATATCTTAAAAGATGTTGAAAAAAGTAGCTTAGCCTGATTGAGCTGCTACAACAAAATACCATAGATTGAGCGGCTCTAATAACAGACATTTATTTCTTACAATTACAAAGGCTGGGAAATCTGAGATTAGATAGTTGAGGTATAGATTAGATAGTTGAGCCAGCATAGTTGAGTTCTGGTGAGAATCCCTTTCCTTGCTTATAGATGCTGCCTTCTTGCTGTGTCCTCACATGGCAAAGAGAAAGCTCTGGTACTTCTTATAAGAGCACTAATACCATCATGTGGGCTCCATGTTTATGGCCTCACCTAAACCTAATTATCTCCCAAAGTCCCCACCTCCTAATACTATCTCATATTGGGGGCTAAGACTACAATACATGAATTTGGGGGTGGGGGGAGACACAAACATTCAGTCCAGACTGACAACAAATATCAACCTTGAATTGTTTACCCAGTTAAATTCTTTAATTAAGATAAAATAAATACACTCAGAAGGCAAAGAAAAACTGGGAGTTTACCACCAAGAAATTTATACCACAAGAATTTAAGTATTTTGAAAGAGGCAAATGATTTCAGAAGACTATTTTAAGATCCAAGAAGAATGATAACACATAAAATTACAAACATATGAAAACCTAAACAAATATTTATATAAAAGAATATTCCTAAGTTAGAAGACTGAAAAAGAGCAAAACTAAAATTCTAGGTACCAATTACATTTAATTTGGAGAGGATGATCAAATCTAAATTGTTGTAAAGGCTTGATGTTAAAACTGTGGTCTGCTGATCACCAGCATCAGCATCACCTATAACTTAGTGTGAAATTCAGACTCTCAGGCCACTTTAACAAGAGTCCCAGGTAATTACGTGCACACTCAAGTTTAAGAACTGTCTAAAGTTCTACAATTGTTTTTAGATAGGATTAAAATATTGTGCAAATGTAAATTTAGTTTAGTTTATACGTGATAAAATGTCAAGGGTAATCACCTAAAAATAAAATAAAATAAAATAAAATAAAATAAAATAAAATAAAATGAAATAAAATAAAATAAACAAAAAGAAATTTTAAAAGTACTGAACCCTAGGTCCCACTCCAGAGATTATGATTTAATTGTCAATGGTATGGGACTAAGATCATGATTTTCTAAAGCCTCCTGAGATACCTGTGATGTATAGTCAAAGTTGAGACCCACTGCACCAAGTAATTAAGCTAACAGAAATATTTTCTTATTATCTGAAACTTGATGGGGCTAAATATAAAATAAATACTCTTCAATATGTCCTAAAAAAACAAAGTATACCCAACTAAATAGCAAACGCATATGCTTAAGAAGGAGTAGCTTTTCTGTTTTGAGTAGTATCTTTTCTTTTCATAATGGAAAAAGAACTTCTGTCCCAAAGAGAAGAAAGGGAATTATGGAAGGTTAGTATCACTGCAATAAAATAGAACAGCTTTTTGGATATTTAGAGATCTGGTGTTTTGGAGCTTAAAAGCACCTTATAGATGAATGATATAGTTTTCTGAATCTGACTATGTCCTTACTTTTACCAGTATATTGTACATTTTCATAATTTTTATGTTAATGTCTTTCCACTTTGGCCTGAAGAGCTTCTGTCAGCATTTCATTTAAGGTAGGCTTAGTGGTCACGACTTCCTTCAGCTTTCATTTTTGGGAAAATCTTTATCTTGCCTTTATTTCTGAAGGACAGCTGTACTGAGTAAAATATTCTGGATGGCATTTTTTTTTTTCTTTCAGCACTTTGACTATATCATCCACTCTCTCTTAATCTGCAAAATTTGTGCTGAGAAATCTGTTGATAGCCTTATGGAGGTTCCCTTGTATAAGAGAAATGTTTTTCTCTTGCTGCTTTTAAAATTCTCTTTGAATTTCAACAGTTTCATTATGAAGTCTCTTGAAGAACATTGAAATTACAGAATGACCTACTAGTTTCATGAACTTGGTTATTCTTTCCAGGTTTGGGGAGTTCTCAGCCTTTTTTTAAAAATTTTTTATTTATTTTGAGAGAGAGAGCAGGGGAGGGGCAGAAAGAGAGGAGAGAATCCCAAGCAGGCTCCACTCTGGCAGTTGGATGCCCAATTGACTGAGCGCCCCCCCACATCCAGGGACCCCTCAACCATTATTTCTTTAAGCAAGCTCTCTGGCCCCTTCTTCCTCTGTTCTCTTTCTGGGACTCCAACAATGTATAGATTGTTTCTCTTAATGGTGTCTCACAACTCCCATAGGCTTTCTTCATTTGTTTTTATTCTTTTTCTTTTTGCTCCTCTGACTGGATTTTATTTTATTTTTTTAATGTTTAGTTGTTTTTGAGAGAGAGAGAGATCATGAGAAGGGAAGGGGCAGAGAGAGAGGAAGACAGAACTCGAAGCGAGCTCCAGGCTCTGCACTGTCTGCACAAAGCCCAACGCGGGGCTTTAACTCACAAACTGTGAGATCACAACCTGAGCCGAAGTCGGACACTCAACCGACTGAGCCACCCAGGCACCCCTCTGACTGGATAATTTTAAATGATCTGTTTTCAAGCTCACTGCTTCTTCTTCTGTTTGGTCTAGTCTGATGATAAAACTCTCTACTGAAATCTTTCATTCCGTCATTGTATTCTTGAGCTCCAAAATTTCAGTTTAGGCCTTTTTTTTTTTAGGTCTTTTTTTTTTATGTTCTCTTTCTCTTGATTAAACTTCTCAGTTTGTTCTTGTATTTTCCTGATTTCATTAAATTGTTTACCTGTGCTACAAGACTATCTCTCTGAGCACCTTTAGAACAATTATTTTTAATTCTTTGTCAGACCATTCATGCCATTTCTTTGGATTAGTTACTTGAAGTTCACTATGTTCCTTTGGTAGTGTCATGTTTTCCTGATTCCTTATTATTCCTGTAGACTTGTGTAGGTGTCTACACATTTGAAGAAGCAGTCACCTCTTCGAGATTTTATGGACTAATTTTGGTAAGGAAATATGTTCACCTGTAGGTGGGGGCATGCTGGAGCACGCTGTTATCCTGGGTCTAGTGGTAGAGCACCAAATGCAGGGATTTGTGGCGTCTCCAGGTGCAGAGTCGTGTGATTCTTCATTGGCTCAGGACACTGGGGCCCACAACATTGACAACTATGTGGTCTTTGGCAAGTCCTACGGGAGGTGGCAGTGGCTTAAGGACTTTTGGGGTTTTCAGTGGCACCTCCAGATCCACTGGATAGCACAAGGGTAGGCAGCAGTGGCGGCCAGAGCCAGTGATGTGCACACACTTAACTACAAAGACCAGCTGCAGGTGCCTGTGCAGTGGCAGGAGCTGGATGCAGACACGCACACAGTGGTGGGAGTTAAGGTCAGCAGCAAGGGCCAGGGCCAACTTCAGGCACCCTGGCAGCTGCAGGGGCCCTGGCGGTAAGTGTGCACTCCTGTGGCTGCAAAGTCTCACCCTGGACATGTGCCCAGCACTGGAGGCCAGTGACAGGAGTTGGATCAGCAGGCTGTGGGAGCACAGCTGAAGAGGCTAGCTCAGGTGAGCCCATTAATTCAGGCCAGTGACAGGACACGGAGTTGGATCTGGGCTCACAAGCAGCTATGGGACCCTGGCTGTTGACAGGCACTCCTGTGATCTCCCCACTAGCATGTACACAGCACTGAAGTCCAGTGACGGGGGTGGGCCAGGGGCATACAGGTGCACAGCTAGGAGGGCTAGCTGAAGGTGAGCCCAGTAGTACAGGCCAGTAACTGGAGATAGGGCCAAATTTTGGCCTACAAGCAGCTATGGGGGCCTTGGCTGTTGCCACGAACTTCTGTGGCACGTGTCCCCAAAGGCACGTACGTGGTAAGAACGGCCATGGCAAGTCAGGCTGGCAACGGGCAAGTGTACAGTCTAGCCTTAAGCATGCACATGGCAGAAGTCAGCATGTTGCACTCACATAGCCACAGAGGCCTGAGCTGGCCGCCAGTGTGCATCTCAGACTCCAGCTGGGGCAAGAGGGATGAGGCAGTGGTGAAGGAATCAGGCAGCTGGTATTGGTGAAGAATACATGTGGGGCAAAAACCTGTGAAATCTGGTGGGGGTCTGTGGCGCCTTATGACCCACTGGTTTCTTCAGTGGTGGAACTGCTGGGATCCTCTTCGGAGCAAGTCATGGGGAACCATGGTCACTCCCACTGCATGGCTGACTGGTAGCCCCTGATCTTCCTTGTTCCTAGCCATCTCTGTATGTCTTGGCTTTGCCAGTTTCTGGGTGGGGTAAAACCAAAGCAGGTCTTTTATGTGATGCCCCAAAAGGCTGGGGAAGCTGGTTGCTCGCCATACTCTCCCTTTTCTGGCAAGGGGAACGCTTTCTAGCTGGTTAAGTTCCCTCTTGGTGTTAAGTTGGTCAATGGGATGATGCCAGCAAAATACACCTGTTCTTCCTTCTCTTTTTGTGCAGTTATTCTCAGGTGTTTTATTCTATTATCTTATGGAAGTTTCTCTCTTTTTTAAATAATTTTATTTATTTATTTTGAGAGAGAGAGCACAAGCAGGGCAGGGGCAGAAACAGAGAATCCCAAGCAGGCCCTATGCTGTCAGAGCAGAGCTGACGTGGGGCTCAAACCTATGAACCATGAGATCTGACCTGAGCCAAAATGAAGAGTCGGACACTTAACTGACTGAGCCACCCAGGTACCCCCTGCTGAAGTTTCTTATGTAGACACCCGAGCTCACCCAGAGCTGTTTTTGATTGTGGATAGCTGTCCAATTGTTGATCTTTGTGGTAGGGATGGAAGCTACTTCACCACCTTGGTAATATCACTCTAAATATTTCTAAATATAGTCACTGTTGATAAGGAGTTCTCTGGGCAAACTTTCATTATTAAATGGTTGTTCATAATATTCTCTAGAGCAGCACTGTCCAATAGAATTTTCCACAAAGGGAAATCCACTAGCCACATGTGTCTTCTGAGCACTTGAGAAGTGTTTAGTGTGATTGAGGCACTGAGTTTTTAATTTTATTTAATTTTAATACACTTCAACTTAAATAGCCACAAGTGGCTACCATATTGTTCAGCGCACTGTGGGGAATAAGCTTAGAAATTTCCTGAGCTTACACCAATGGGTTAACAAGGCATGAAGAACTACAAAGCCATAGGATGCTCACACCCAAATTTGGGTAAACAAGATTAGGTAAATAAGTATAGAGAAGGTGGGGCAGAAGCCCCAGTATAGAGAGGGTGGGGCAAAGCCCCCAATATAGGACATAGGTATATGAAATCAACAAGATTAGGTATTCAGGGCAGAAGCGCCCCCCAATTTAGTACTGTAGCAGAAAACTGCTTTCACAGGAAGGGAGGACCAAGTTAGGTAAACAGGTAAATTGGACTGCAGACTGCTGAGCTAGCTGCAGGTGAACCTGCTCCGAGTGGAACTGATTAACAAAAGAAAAGGTGCCTTGTTAACCCTGAGGTTACTTGCTCTATCTGTCTCAGCCCCTAGGCTAGCTAAGATAAACAAAGGTGGTGCCTCTTGTCTGATGTAAACAACTTCCACCTGGCTGCCCTGTGCCAGGATTTTGTTTTATATTAGCCCAAACCCCAACCCGAATATCTTCAAGACCCCCTTTCCCTCACATCCATGAATTAATGTCCACAGATTTATTGTCTCTTTGTGTACGTCCACCACTATGTTTGTAAGCCTTCTGATCCTAATAAAAACAGGGCAAGGACCCTTTTCGGGGCTCTTGTCTTTTCCCGGACATTAGCCACCTCTCACATTTGAATCCTGCATCCCGCTTTCTTGCTAGACAAGAAAGAACTTTAGGCATAGAGTCTATGACAGTACACCTTGCTACTCAAGGTGCGGTCTCAAAGCCCAGCAGTTTCTATCACCTGGGAGCTTATTAGAAGCTTGGACCCCACACCAACTGACTTTGGAAGGTACATTCTGATATGATCCCTGTGATAATTCATATATATACTGAGGTTGATAAGCCCTGTTTTGGAGATTTTGTTCCTTAAAAGAGGCTATATTAATTGGCTGGAGTTTTGGTTGTTTGTTTTGTTTTGTTTTAGTGTTTTCTCATTCTGAAAGAATAAATCAAATGACTGTCTTGGCCTGAATCCAAGGAGTATAAGACCTTAAACACACAATGTCTTTGTGTCCCAGTTTCCATACATCTCATATACAAATCTCAGTTCCATAGCAACCTATGTCACAAGATTGTGCATGGGATTTTTTTTAGCACCATGCAATTATAAAGTATAATTTGCAATAGGAAATAAGCAACATTTGAACTAGATAATGTTACCTCTGGAAGGGCCCATGCTAATAACATTTAATAATAAGAAAAGTCAGGCCTTCAAAATTCATTTTACTTGATTTCATCCTTCCTGGCATCTCATCTTGTCTCATGCCCCCAACCCCACCTCTGCTCCTTCAAATGCCCCTTTACATTTAGACCGACACTTGGACAACATACAGACAGCCACAGATCAACAACTTGGTTGTAATTGGCTGTTCAGGGCCAGTGTCTGTGACATTGCATGTGTTCTCCTTGACCAGAATTCTCTTTCCTGCCCCCAACTGGCAAAATTCAACACATCTTTCATGATGCTGGTCATGTTTTTTCTCTGCCCCTGAGCAAACTGAATGAATCACTGCCTCCTCTACACCTTCATGGTAACCTGTATCTGCTGCCATATGGCACATATCACACAATGTCGCAAGGGTTTATCTGTCTCTCCCCCTCACTATGCTATTAGTTCCTTGAAGAAAGAGAAACTACATCTAATTCATCTTTATAACCCTTGTGACCAGCACAATATTGGCACATAGCTGGAGTTCAATGAATATACAATAAAATAAAAAGAATGGATGTTTCTCCAAGGTCACATGGCTTTGGTCAGAACTGGAACTAGAACCTAGATTTTTCCAATTCCCATCTAGGCCAATGCTATTTCTACTACAGCCTGTTTTAGCACAAATAGCAATCTTGGAACATTTGGGGAAACAACTGTGAGAAAGAGAATGCCATCTTCCAAAGTGACACAGGTCAAAAGGGAAACAAAGCAATGCCACTTTAAAATCCATCCAATTTATCAGAGGCTTCCTGAGAGATTGTGCGTCACTTACATACTTGGTGAAATTAAGCAATGAAAATCCAAAAACGGGATCAGGAAAACAACAAAACCAGAAAATTTGTATTTAGAAATAACAATTTATGCCCATTGGGCTTTGTGAAAAGTGACAGGCAGTTCTAGGTAGTGAGGAAAGTACAAGTTTCATCTGCTGTTCTTTTTTTTTTTTCTTAATGTTTTTATTTATTTTTGAGAGAGAGAGAGAGAGAATGCCAGCAGGGGAGGGGCAGGGAGAAAGGGAGACACAGAATCCAAAGCAGGCTCCAGGCTCTGAGCTGTCAACACAGAGCCTGATGTGGGGCTCAAACTCATGAACCATGAGATCATGACCTGAGCCGAAGTTAGATGCTTAACCAAGTGAGCCACCCAGGGGTCCCTTTCATCTGCTGTTCTGACTGTTAGTGTGTTAACTGGTTACACTTAAAGGTTATCTGGGTAAATGGCCCAATAGTAATGAAAAATGAGCATGTGAGTAAGACTGGACGAGGGAGAAGAGGAAACACGCAAAGATGGAGGGAGGGAATGTATGCAAGTGGTAAGAAAAGGCAGAGGGACAGAAGGAAGGAGTTTGGATGAATAGCTAAAGATTTTAAAACTAAATTAATGGCAAAACTGATTTCATATACACATATTAACAAAGGGCAGCTATCCCCCCCACCTTTCTTTCATCAACTACGAAGGGTTCTCTTCCTTCTATTCTTATTTCCTTTTACTTAAGAATAGGTGAAGAGGCACCTGAGGTGGCTCAGTCAGTTAAGTGTCCGACTTCAGCTCAGGTCATCATCTCACAGTTTGTGAGTTCAAACCCCGCAGCAAGCTCTGCTGTCAGCACAGAGCCCGCTTAGATCCTCTGTCTCCCTGTCTCTGCCCTTCCCTCACTTGCACACACACACTCTCTCTCTCTCTCTCAAAAATAAACATTTTAAAAAATAAAAAGACTCAGCCGTAGCAATCTCTTACTCGACACATCCCCAAAGGCAAGGGAATTAAAAGCAAAAGTGAATTACTGGGACCTTATGAAGATAAAAAGCTTCTGCACAGCAAAGGAAACAACCAACAAAACTAAAAGGCAACCAACGGAATGGGAAAAGATATTTGCAAATGACATATCGGACAAAGGGCTAGTATCTAAAATCTATAAAGAGCTCACCAAACTCCACACCCGAAAAACAAATAACCCAGTGAAGAAATGGGCAGAAAACATGAATAGACACTTCTCTAAAGAAGACATCCAGATGGCCAACAGCCACATGAAAAGATGTTCAGCGTCGCTCCTTATCAGGGAAATACAAATCAAAACCACACTCAGGTATCACCTCACGCCAGTCAGAGTGGCCAAAATGAACAAATCAGGAGACTATAGATGCTGGAGAGGATGTGGAGAAACGGGAACCCTCTTGCACTGTTGGTGGGAATGCAAATTGGTGCAGCCGCTCTGGAAAGCAGTGTGGAGGTTCCTCAGAAAATTAAAAATAGACCTACCCTATGACCCAGCAATAGCACTGCTAGGAATCTACCCAAGGGATACAGGAGTACTGATGCATAGGGGCACTTGTACCCCAATGTTCATAGCAGCACTCTCAACAATAGCCAAATTATGGAAAGAGCCTAAATGTCCATCAACTGATGAATGGATAAAGAAATTGTGGTTTATATACACAATGGAATACTACGTGGCAATGAGAAAAAATGAAATATGGCCTTTTGTAGCAACGTGGATGGAACTGGAGAGTGTGATGCTAAGTGAAATAAGCCATACAGAGAAAGACAGATACCATATGGTTTCACTCTTATGTGGATCCTGAGAAACTTAACAGGAACCCATGGGGGAGGGGAAGGAAAAAAAAAAAAAGAGGTTAGAGTGGGAGAGAGCCAAAGCATAAGAGACTGTTAAAAACTGAGAACAAACTGAGGGTTGATGGGGGGTGGGAGGGAGGGGCGGGTGGGTGATGGGTATTGAGGAGGGCACCTTTTGGGATGAGCACTGGGTGTTGTATGGAAACCAATTTGTCAATAAACTTCATAAAAAAAAAAAAAAAAAGAAATTAATCTCATGAAAAAAAAAAAAAACTGAGAACAAACTGAGGGTTGATGGGGGGTGGGAGGGAGGGGCGGGTGGGTGATGGGTATTGAGGAGGGCACCTTTTGGGATGAGCACTGGGTGTTGTATGGAAACCAATTTGTCAATAAACTTCATATAAAAAAAAAATAAAAAAAAAATAAAAAGAATAAGTGAAGACAATGAGGTAATCACACATTCTAAAATATTTCTAAACTCTTATTCCAGTTTTCAATTGCTACTGTATCAAATTACTACAAACCTAATCACTTAGAACAACACAAAGTTATTATCTTATAGTTCTGTAAGTCAGAATTCCAACACAGATCTCACCTGGATAAAATCAAGGTGTCAACAGCACTATGCCCCTTTCTGGAGGCTCTACCTGAAAGAATCCATTTCCTACTCATTTGGGTTGTTGGCAGAATCCAGTTCCTTGCATTTGCAGGGCTGAGGTCCCCATTTTCTTTCTGGCTGTCAGCTGAGGTCTGTTCCCAGGTTCTAGAAGCTGCCTATATTCCTTGGATCATAGTTCACTTCCCCTATCTTCAAAGCCAGCAACAGTGGGTCAACCCATCTCCCACTTAAATCTCTCCTGCCTGTTTTTCCCATTGCATCTGTCTCCCTTCTGCCTCCCACATCCTTTAGTAAGGATACTTGTGCTGACAGTAGATACATACAGATCCAGATACTCTAGAATTATCTCTTTGTTTTAAGGTTCATAACCTTAATTCCATCTCAAAGATCCTTCTGACATGTGAGACAACAAGTATTCAAAGGTTTTAGAAATTGGGGCATGCAAATTCTCCCAACCACACCTTCCTTCACTAGACAAATGTGCGTCCAAGAGGGCACTTGGCTCTGCCTGCTGCAAAGACATCAGCTAGGAAACAACTTCAGGCAAGATTAGGGGTGAATTCAACAGTAACGGAATGTACATGCTATCAAAACGTCTCAGGCATTCACTCACATGGTTATTTAACAAAAATTTATTTAACAACCACTGTGGCCAAAAATCCTATGGTAAATATAAATAAAAGACGGTCAAGTACTAATCCCTGCCCTGCAGGAGTTGACAGTGAGGTGACAGGCAAGAAAGTCAAGCAACTGCAATGCCATGTGGTAAGCTGTGTGGTGAAGATACGTATGACGACAGGGATGAGGAAGAAGCCACATGGAGAAGGGGATTCAGAGGAGGTTTCTAGAAGGAAGTTCATCCTGAATAATAGGGGTGGTACATATAAAAGCTGTGAGCTGTCTGGTGTGATAAAGCGTGGGACATATTTGGGGAAGTGATGGGCGATGGGCATGGGAGGAAGGCAGGAGACAGTTCTCCAACATCATGTATGTGCATCATAGAAAGGAGTCTGGATGAGGCAGATGAGGCAATAAGAATCCATTAAAGGAGTTAAGTAGACATGTAATCAGATTTTCTTTTTTAAAAGATCATTCATGAAGCAGATAGGGATAGTAAATTTGAAAATAATTTCCAACCCGTTTGCTCAGGGAGAAAGGTATTTATATAGCCATGTAGAACATACATAGGAGCAGGTATGAAAAGCTGTTAAACGCTACTTCCTCTGTCAGTCTCCATTTGTGAATTCTTTGTGGTAATCATACAGGAACACTGTGAAGGCACATTTTTTTCTCAGGTAAGCTGTTGTGGCCATGTTCCAGGGAGATCTGGAAACTGGCACAGCAGATCTCAAACTACTTCACCACCCACAAACAGAGGATTTCCTTCCCCACACACTCATCTCTGCTACCTCCAAAGCACTATCTGCCATAGGGCACCTGAGAGGCTCAGTCGGTTAGGTGTCCAACTTCGACTCGGGTCATGATCTCGTGGTTCGTGACTTTAAGCCCCGCATCAGGCTCTGTGATGACAGCTCAGATTCTGCTTTGGATTCTGTGTTTCCCTCTCTCTCTGCACTTCCCCCACTCACACTCTGTCTCTCTCTCAAAAATAAACACTAAAAAATAAAAAATAAAAAATAAAAAGCACTACCTTCCCTTCCCATAGACCTACTCAATTTCCTGAGAAATGACATCACATTTTAAATCCAGCAAAAGATATTTCTATTCAAAGAAATCCTATACTTCTAGAACATATTTTCTGAATATAAAAGTAATATGTTTTATAGTCTAAAATTTGGAAAACTATAAAGAAGTTTGATGTAAATCCTTTCATCTTTTTCCTATAAGAAGGAATACTTCTAAAAATGTGATTAGGCTCTAATGCTTTTTTACCTCCTTTTTTTCTTAACATATTAGAATTATTTTATCCTTATATTTCACTCTACAACATTGTTTTAATGTCTGAATAGAAGTTTTCTGTATGAAATCACCATAATTTACCTAACTGCAATTTATTATCTCCTAGAATTTTCTTTCTTCTTTTCTTTTTTTTTGATACTAGAATTAATACTATAATAAAACTATTCTAAGCACCTGTGATTTTCTGAACACAAATAGACTCCTTTTGAATTCTTTCTTCTTTCATGTGCATCCAGAATTTAATTTTTTAAAAAACTCATTAAGGTATATCTGGAGCCAACTGTTTGATACTCCCCTCTTAAGAAAAACAAAGGGAAAATGACATGTAAATACTGCCACAATTCTTTTTGGTGAAAGGATAGCCAGGACACAGGCAATGACTGAAATCTGCAGGGAGAGAACATTTTAGAACAAGGGATTAGCAATACAGAGAGGGATACAAATGTTTATTAAGCACCTAGCATAGAACAGACTCTGTTCTAAGCACTGGGGATATAGACATAGTTAGATAGACACAATCTCACCCTGGCAGAGTTCAGTCTAACCAGGTAGAAACACTTAGGGAAATGACACTAGAGAATGATGTTAAAACCAATGCAAAAATTGCACCTATAAATAATTTTTTCAGGGCTACTGATTTTTAAGCCTCATTGTCTACTATTAATCCTCATCCTTCACAAATATTAATCAAAGTTACCTGCACATCTATACTAGTTTCTTTCATTAGGTCTTAGACCCTTATGCATCAGAGAACATTTTGCCTTCGTTAGGACTGTAATATCTTGTCTTGAATTTTGAAAAATGGCTCCTTTCTCTGATAGAAGGTCATTCAGCATCTATTAGCCATACCCTAGTGGTATTTTTAGATCCCGATTTGCAGGATGGGTGTTTGAGGAACACAGAATTCTTAGTCCCCTGTTGGCATCCTCCAGGCAACCACAATCTTCTATTTGAAGATTTGTCTTTTGAAAGATTCCCAAATTCATGTTTCTTAGTGTAAAACATACTGCAAATGAACTAGATGATCTGGTTATCTTTTGAGAGTTAAATGCAATCATCTCTCTCCCTCTTTGCACCACCCTAGGCACTTTTGAACTCAAAAGGCTCCATCTGCAAGGAATATTTGCAAAACAAAGAAGGACAAATGGTGGGGTGGGGGGGTGTAAACTTTTTCTGAAGAATGTGCTAAACTCTTTCACTATTTAATAGATAAGAATGAATACTGCTGTTTAACTAGATCCAGCCTCTGAAATATCTAATTAAAACTGATGTGCTTATTTAGTTTCCAATTCATCACAGGTGGGCCCACATTAATGTGAAAATGAGAGTAAATTACCAGCATTTGGCAATCTCACTGAATGTCATTCACATTATTAGCTCAAACCTCAAAATGCATTTTAAAATGTGGTTCACAGGTAGGGCACTGTCTCTCCACACAAACAAAATTCTTCACTGGAGAGTTGATAGAATTTCACTTTAGTGTAAGGAGTTCCCAATGGCAAAAATCCACCTACTCAAAACACTTACCTCTGACCCATAGAAGGTGCACCTCAGAGAAGGTGGTAGCTATGAAGCAAAGCTCCCTCTCTTCCCAGTCATAAATAATCTAGCAAATTTTATGTTATGTGTATTTTATCACAATTTTTAAATGTAATAACATAATAATGGGAACGACTGGGTAGTTTGGCCCAGCTCTCTTCTAGCTTGTCAACCAGAACTTCATATAAAATTCAGTTCATTTAACTTACAGAGGACTTCTTTCCTTGTCGTCCTCATGCAGGATGAGAAAAGGATCACAGCTTCCATACCATCCCAGCAGACGGCCACCTCCCTCCTGCAAGGAGGCCCGGAGACCATCATCCTTTCTCTTTTCACATCTACCAAATGTAAACTCATCTTCCATTGAATTGATTTTTGAAAGGCTCTTTACAACAGTATGCTGAAATGCGTTCTGGAAATGCACAGATTAGAATCTTACTTGACAAAAGGACAACACTCAATGGCACACACAGTGATTCATTTGTATCTCAAAATCGCTTTTATTTCCCACTTTTTCGACAGCTTCTAAATCCACATAGAAGATAATTTATTTCATCATTAAAGCACCCCACTGTTAGAGGCTAATTTATAAGCAGAATAAATTATTTCAGGAGCATAGAACAGAGGCCAAGGAAGCTCCCACTTTAAACATATACACACACATCCATATCCCCTTGGGGGGAAAGCCCTAAATGGAAATTTGTTTTTTTTTATCTCAAAGTTCTGAGCCCTTTGACTGAAAATTCATATTTCTTGGCAAAGAACAAATACATGATATGGTGCTCAATCTCACGAGAAGTCTGGGAAATACAAATTAAAGCAACAATGAAGTATCCATATTCAACTACCAGCTTGATAAAAGTTTACAGACCAGGAACATGCTGTGCTAGTGCAGAAGTGGAAAACCCCTTCTCATTCATTGGTGATGGGAGTTTGAACTGCTACAAACTTTTCATAAAAATGATCTAGAAAATTTTATGTTAAGTGTATTTTATCACAATTCTTAAATGTGACAATAATAACAAAATAATTTAGCAGTAGTTATTATAATTAAATATATCCAAACCCATTGGCTCATCTCCACCTCTCCATCTTTGGGGATCTAACAAATATAGAAATCAATACACTAGTACATAACAACACATGTTTTGAAAAAAACCTTAACTGCAGCATTGTATGTGACAGGGTGGTAGGAGGCTAGCCAAATACACTGAGGTATATCTATACTATGGAAAAGTTATGTTGCTCGTTAACCTGGAAAAATATCCATGAAATACACAGTTAAGTGAGAAAAATGAGTGCAGAGTGTCTTATAAACCACTGTGCTCAGTGGCTCAGAGCACAGACTTTGGAGCTAGACTGAGGGACTTTGCAGCCTACATTTTTAGCAGGTTCGACCATACATAAGGTTCTTAATCTCTCCAAGGCTCAGTATCCTCATGTATAAAATGGATAGAAAAAAATGGGGACGATACCATCCATATTACAGGGTTTGAGTAAACACTGACTAAAAAAGGATGTAAATGGAGTATACAGAAAGCCACAAAGAAGGCATTCAGTTAATGCTAGTTCCCTTCTCCCTGTGCCTGTAAAGTGAATCAGTTTTAGAGTTCTGCTTGACAGCCCTCACAAAGAGAAAGCCTGGGGACCATCAACAATAACTTGATTCAAAAGAAATGAGTTATTCAAAAGAAATAACCTCAAGACTGAGGTTAGAAGACATGGCTTCAAACCTCTGTTTGGCCACTCGGTGACTGTGCTACCTTCAGTAAGCTTGTGATTGTTTTGAGCTTCATTCCCTACCTCCTAGTGGTTTGTGTGAGAATTAAGTCAGATGCATGCATGTGCACATACGTGTGTGTGTGCGTGTGCACATGCATGTGCTCCTTGCCCCAGAGGTGGTATTCAAAACGTTAACACCTGGTATTGCACAGATACCACCCCCCCCCCAACTGGAATGATTCCTGACTGCTGGCATGCCATAGGTGCTCAGTAAGTATGTTTTAATTACTTTCTTTTTGTCATTTATTTCAAAAAAAAATGTTTGAATATTTAACATAAGCCCAGTACTATGCTTTCCTTGATGGGAAAGGATAATTCTGATACTGAACTAAGTAAAAGGTAAATAATTTTTATGAAAAATTGCAATTATTCCAAGTCAGTGCCCCACACCCATCCACAGAAAAATCAAACTGGAACAAAACTCTCAAGTTCTTAATAGCAGCATTATTTTAGCTGTGAAGTTCCTGTCATAAAATGCCACTGCAACACAAACACAGAAATCCGGAAAGAGGGGCTGTATGCTAAATTCACAGTCAAAGGATGAGGAGGGGAATGCTAGGATGAGCTCACTGCGATTGGCAATGGGAATGACACGCTGGCAGCTGCAGGCTCAGAGAGGCAGCCTCTACAACAAAGAGAGCAAATGGACTCAGGTTTCCACATCCCTTCTTTTCACTGGGCCTCTGTTTCCTCCTCACAGTAAATGAGGGCACCAGGGGGCCACATCACCTGCAAGGGCCCTTCTCTCCAGACACTGAGCTGGTCTGAGTTCCAGTCAAATCTGTCTCAGAGTTCTTTTGAGGGTACGTTTTAAAGGGGTGAGGGCTGAGAACAATGAAATTCAGTGTGAAGTCACAGGAAGAGAGAGTCTGGAGTCTGACAGACCTGGATTTGAACCATTTTCACAATGTTCAAACCATCTCTCTCCAAGGAATTAGAAGTTCTGCAGTCAGAAGGGAAAGTCTGCCACTCCATGTGGGCGTAACAGGGCTCCTGAACTAAGCTAACATTAATGGAATGTGCGGTGGCTGAAAAAGAACCACTACACTCCAAAAAATATTGTTTCACTAAATTGGGAGTGATTTTTTTCTTTATGTACTGAGAAGTCTAGGGCAGTTGCAATGGAATCAAACTCCTGTTATCCTTTTGGCCAGTCACCCTTAGGATGAGTTTTTCACCTCATGGTCATGACATAGCTGCTAGAACTTCAACCAGCATGCATATATTGTGCTGGAAGAAAGGGAGGCAGGGTGATCAACTAACCCAGTGTGCCTAGAACTATCTGGGCTTTAAGACTGAAATGCCCATGCCTCTGGAACCCTGACAATCCCAGGCAAACCAAGACAGGTGGTCACCCCAAAGAGAGAACAAAAGCTAAAAAAGAAGCTGCCAGCTGGGTCTGTCCTGCCATTTTAAAGATCTTTCCCAAAAGTGCTACTCAAACAACTTCTGCTCATTGGCCAGAACAAGTGCACATGGCCACCTACCTAAAGTGTTTCCTGGTAGGAAAAGAAAAGATGAATATTGAACAGGCAGTCTCTTTCACACCTAGTTAGCCTGGAATGGCACAGTCCATGGAACCCCATATTGTTCCTTAATCCTAAAACTGTGAGCCCAAGAGCATTCTTAGAGTTCTGTTTTAAGTACCTGCCATAACAGAGGCAATGATGACTCAAGAATTTAGCAAATCAGACCACAATTTAGTTGAGAATAGCTGGGGTGGGCCATTCCAACTGTAACTGCCTGGAGGCTCCCTGTGGGCTCTAGATCTCATGGCCTCATGTAAAATGGCCCCAGCAAGGCAGTAGGAGCTGGTTTCCAATGACTCCCCTCCAATGATTGTGCATCTCTGTCTTGCATCTAAGCTCCAGCAAGCAGAAGAAGGAAGAAAGATGCACACTACTACCAGCACTGACAGGGCCCTGATTAGGGATTAAGCTTTCTCCAATCCCATCTCCACCCAACCACAGAGTGTCGTTTTGAAGAATCATTTGTGGTAAATGAAGAGAGAGGAGCTATAAGGGCAAGAAATTGGTAGAAAATAATAGGAAAGAAGTGCTATCGTTTGATGAGGGTAATAACCTTTCTAAACTAGTGTCCTACTGCATTAGATTTTCCATGAAATTATTTAAAACAGCAGGGAATCAAACATCCCCACATTATTAACCTCTAGTGTGTGCTTACTGAAGAAAATCCAAAGGATATTTATGCGTCTCGTGCAGAGGTTGAACCTTAATGTCACAGACTGAAGCAATGAAGCTATGGAATCCTGCCTGCATTGCCTTTTGTCGATAACAGGAACCACAGCTGTATTTCTTGCATTGTGAACATGCAAAATTGTTCTTCAGCCTATTGCGATAAGCAGAATGTCAGTCATCACTTTCTAGCTTTTGGCAGCTTATTACATAAAAGAATAGGTCTTATTTGCAGCTGCTCCTCCCTTTTCAGGGAGCCTTGGTTGGGAGAAACACTAAAAAGTTGATACACAAAGTAGTGTATTTTTTTTTTTTGAGACTCTTTCCTATGAGGAAACACAATGGCAGGAAAGCTTCACCACCAGAGCCGTGATATTGTTATAATAAACCATTACACCACATACACGAATGAGAACATTCAGCCACAGCTCATCACATTACCTGGGAGTAAATCTGTCACAATGTGAGTCACTGGAGAAGTGCTATGGCCAAACATGTTGAATTATAGCTAGGTTTTAGCATTAATTATAATAATTATACTGTAACCACCATTTCATCATAAAAACTAGTTTCATTATGACATTTTATTCTTTGTTCCAGGACTTGCAAAATTCCCAAACTGCAACAGGAGTTTAAAAATAATGTTTGATCAAGGTTACAAAATGTAGGTTTTTACAGATTTATGGTTTTTTAAAACAGCATTCAAATAAATGGTAATTAATATACAGGAAAGCTTGCTAAAACTGATTGGATTCCATACTCCCTATAAGTTAGAAGGATTTAATTTTTGCATTTTTTGAAGAACTATGCATGTATAAATTATAGGTAGTTGTGAATTCCAAAGCTATAAATATACTGGAGGACCCTGGTGGTATCATACTGAACAGCTGTTTGCAGAGAAAAAGTCTCTCCAGTACCCTGAGGAAGGCACAGAATACTGAAATGTTGGCTAAATGTTCAAATTGTTCGAAGAATGAATACCTCTGAAAACAAAAGGAAAATATGAATGATGTCCCTGGGTTCGTGGCTTGGTCTGAGTAAGCTCTGTCAAAAGCCACTTCCAGGCTTTCTTTCCCCACTCTTCCTTTCTCTACCCTACTCCTTCTTTCCTTCCCCTCCCCTCTCCTTTCCCTCCTCCTTCCCCCTTCCTTTTCTTCCAGGCAATTTAGTTCAAAAGCTAATAGCTAGAGCTGAGCAAGGCATGTATCAGCAGAGGGAAAGCAAGGCACAGACCATAGTGGCACTAGGTAATGTATTAGAGCCAAGTCCAGTGAGAATGGCACCCTTGAGGAGGAAGGTGGCCCAGCACAGGGTGCTGGAGTCCGACCAAGGTGAGGAGGGTATCCATGTAGATAGCAGTGGCCTAATGCAGAGCATCAGACCCCATGCAGGTAAAAGGAGGTGTGACAATTCAGAACAGACTGTCCAAGCTGGCACAGAGTGTGCCAGGCATCCTGTGGGTCTGGGAGCTGGAGTGGGTTGGGAGGGAATCCTTGCAGGGAAGGGACAGTGAAGGTGCTATGGTGTCCAGGCCTCAGAAGGTGAGGAGGGCACCCACATTAAGTGTTCAGTGCTATAGCGTGTAGTTCTGAGTCCCAGAAGGGTATGGAGAATGTCCTCATGGATGGGTGGTGGGGCACAAGTGAGGGCAGGAGGGTGCCTGTGAGTGAAGGCTGCACACATAATAGGGTGGAGCCTGAAGGGCCTGATGAAGCCTTCATTCATGGAGGAGAAGGCAGCAGTGGCCTGGCACAGGGTGTCAGAGCCCAAGAGGGAAGGGGTAGCTAGCATGGAAAGGGCATCTGAGGCCAGGTGACTGAGTCCAAGCTAGGTGAGGAGGATGTTTAGGTAGGAGGGTCCCAGAATGGGGTGTCAATATCTGAGTGGGATGAGAAGAGTGCCCAAATTGGGAAGTAAGCAGCCCAGCAGCAGAGTTAGCACTAAGCAAAAGTTAAGGTTCACAAGAAAGGGTGGCCTAGTACAGCATATCAGAGCCCTCAAGGGGGGGGGGGCATTTATAGATAAGATATAGGGGGCTGGGAAATGGTGGTGGTGACCATCATGGAATATCAGAGCCCAAGTAAAGAGGGTGTCCAATACTGGAGTTTCCCGGAGCCAATTATCTGAGCCCAAACAGGGGGAGGAGACTAGACCCACAAAAGAAAGTCTTAGTGCAGTTTGTCAGAACCTGAGCAGGGTGAAGGGGTAAGGAGGAGAGTCTGTCGAGTGGGGAGGCAACAGTGACAGTGGTAAAGCATAGAATTTTGGAGCCCAAGTGGGATGAGTTGGGTGTACTAGAGAAAGGTAGCCTCATACTGGAATTTGAAACTGAGCTGAATAAGTATGATGCTCATGGAGGGGTTGGGGGACGCCCATAATAGGGAGGCAGGTGGAACAGGGATTGGAAGGGAGGAGGTGTTGTGGCAGCAGTAATATGAGTTTGGCTACAGAAACAGATTGATCAGTAAGTGAATATGTTAAGGACAATGGGAATCATATTTCTCACTGTCCAAGAAGAAAATTTCAAATATGAAAAGGGAGAAAACAAGAATGAAATGTGACATTAGATTGGAATTTGAAATATTGGTATGAATTCATGGTTTTAAATATATTTAGATAGATCTAGAAATACACATGGATGCAAATGTGTGTGTGAGTGTGTATATACCTACACGTATTACCTAGCTGATTCCACTGGGAAGGCCTAGAAATGACACCCCAATAACAATGAGCACACCTAGTACCCGATTTTGATTTGTAAACACAATGTTCTAATTGAAAAAAATCAGAACTCCTTGAAGAAATGGCTGATTCCATATCTGGGACAGGGATATTAAAGAATGAGCTGAAACATGTTTGTGTGTCAGAAAGGACATGCCCAAAAAGTGCTAGAGACATGTCAAAGGGAAACAGTGCCAGCTGGGGTTCCTGCTGGTCAAATCTGAGACAATTTGAGTATCAAAACAAACAATGATAGTCATTTTTAAGTCATTCAATAATAACAGGAATCCATGAATCCATACCTGTATAAATAAATAAACAACAAATAAATGTATAAGTAAGAAGTTTAACCAGGTGGGGGAGATATGCCTGACAGATACCACCTTAATCAAGTTATCAAAATGAGCACCTATGATGAAATAAATCAAAATTATGTGCCACCAGATAAAATGCAATAAGAATGGCACAGCATTACTTCTATGATATTTCCACCAAAGATGTATAGTTTGAGTCTAATCATTAAGGAATAGACAATCCTAAGTTGAAGAATATTTAACAAAATACTTGGACTGTAATTCTCAAAAGTCACATGGATTTGTACGTCAAGGAAAGGCTGAGGAACTAGTCCAAACTGAAAGAGAATCAAGACACAAAATAACCAAATGTAATGCATGATTTTAGACTGAATTATTTTGCCTACAAAGCTGTTATAGGGGCGCCTGGGTGGCGCAGTCGGTTAAGCATCCGACTTCAGCCAGGTCACGATCTCGCGGTCCGGGAGTTCGAGCCCCGCGTCAGGCTCTGGGCTGATGGCTCAGAGCCTGGAGCCTGTTTCCGATTCTGTGTCTCCCTCTCTCTCTGCCCCTCCCCCGTTCATGCTCTGTCTCTCTCTGTCTTAAAAATAAATAAACGTTGGGAAAAAAAGCTGTTATAGAGCCAAAATGCATGTGCCAAAAGAAAGGCACCTGAAACACATTCTTGGAATTCTTTGAACTGAAATGAACTTGATTTTACTACATCAGAGGAGTCATCATGACAAAAATAAATGGACAAATTCTGTCCATTTATTTGTTCTAAAATTACTTTTATACCCAGCTATTTGTAACACTTGCTATTAATGACTCTTTAAGATACAACATAGTAGAAAATAACTAACTAAGGGCGCCTGGGTGGCTCAGTCGGTTAAGCGTCCGACTTCGGCTCAGGTCATGATCTCACAGTCCGTGAGTTTGAGCCCCGTGTTGGGCTTTGTGCTGACAGCTCAGAGCCTGGAGCCTGTTTCAGATTCTGTGTCTCCCTCTCTCTCTGACCCTCCCCCGTTCATGCTCTGTCTCTCTCTGTCTCAAAAATAAACGTTAAAAAAAATTTTTAATAAAAAAAATAAAATAACTAACTAGACACAAACACACATAATCACCATGCCTGTTATGCATAACTTTTTGTCCTCTGAATAATTCATCTGAATATTAAAAAACTCTCTTACATAATTCACGTGCTATATCACAAAATGTTTTCTAACTTTTTATCTTTAACTCTCCATTTTGAAATAGAGATTTATAGAAAGTTGCAAAAATAATACAGAATTATCTTATGTAACCTTTACCCCATTTCCCACACTAGTCACATCTTCTATAACTGTAGTACAATATCAAAACCTGAAAATTGACATTGGTAAAATGTGTGTGTAATACTATGCCATTCTGTCACATGCAAGTTTGTGCAACCACCAACACAGTCAAGATATGAGACAATTCTATCACCACAAAGATCTCACTATGGCTACCCCTTTATAGTCACACACACCCACACCCCAAAAATCCTCCCTAACCCCTGTTATCCTTATTTTTAATTTTATCATTTTGAGAATGTTATATAAATCACATTATAGTGTATGTGATTGGCTTTTTTTTTAACTCAGCATAATACCCTTGAGATCTATCTTATTTATTGTCACATGCATCACTAATTCATTATAATAAATCATTATAATTCACATAATAATAACTGAGCAGTAGTTCATGGTATAAATGTACCACAGTTTAACCATTTAGCACAATTTTACTATTTTGGTTGCCTCCAGTTTTGACTATTACAAATAAAGCTCCTATGAACATTCATCTATAGAGGGAGGTAGGGGAAAGAACTCTCCAGTGAAGAAAAAAGTCATTATAAAGAACATTGTTGGGAAAGTTGGAAAATTTGAATATGGACTGTGGATTAGATGTCAGTATCAATGTGAACTTTCCTAATGTTGATAAGTATACTGTGATTATGTAAGACAATGTTCTTACTCTCAGAAAATACACACTAAAAGACTTAGGGATGATGAGACACTTTACCTCTTAGTTTCAAATGATTCCAGAAAAATGAGGTAAAATTTAAACAATTCATAAACCTGGATAAAGGTATACAACAGTTCTTAGTACTATCCTTTAAATTTTTAAGTTTGAAACTATATTAAAATTAAAAGTTAACAAAGAAAAGTACTGCCAGAATTGCAATCTGGTTTGCGTATTTTGTTCAAAGATTCTTGAAAAGTTGAAAAATGATATTAGACGTGTGTCCAGTACAGAGAATCTTCATCTGTCCTGAATCTAAACAAGTGAAATGTCGTACTGGATGTCTCTTTCTTGCCCTCCACTCTTTTGAAATATTACTACAAAGAAAACAATCTGATCAAAGAGATTTTAAAATTGACGTTTAGGATAAAAGAGTAGCATAGGCTCAGCCAACTCTCTCTTTGGTAACAACACTAATCAAAAAGACTATGTGGCACAAGGCTTGGGGGTCTGGCCTCTAGAGCCATGAGACTTGTGTTTGAATCCCGGCTTTGCTACTTACTCGTTGTGTAAACTGAGGTAAGTTGGTTAACCTCTCTGTGCTTCAGTTTTTGCCTAAAAGAAAGTAGAAATAAAAATAAGACCTACTTCTAAGGGGTTTCTTGAGTTTTAAAAGTGTTTACATCTAAAGTGGCTAAGAGAGTACCTGGCATATAGTGAGTTTTTGTTGTTTTTGCTGTTGCTGTTGTTGTTGTTTTGAGAGAGAGAGACAGACAGAGACAGAGAGAAAGCATGTGCACATGCAAGAGCAGGAGAGGTGCCGAGGGGGAGGGAGAAAGAGAATCTTAAGCAGGCTCCATGCTCAGCACAGAGCCCGACACGGGGCTTGATCTTACAATCCTGGGATCACAAACTGAGCCAAAACCAAGAGTTGAATGCTCAACGGACTAAGCCACCCAGATGCCACTATAGTGATTTTTATAGAGGAGTTTACTGCTACTAGATGAAGGGATTAAAATTAAGTTCCTGGACAGATACAAACACTGTTACTTTTTTTCTAGAAATTTTTTTCTTTGCCTCATACACCCCCTTAAATTTGTATCAAACTCCATCTTCTTTTAGGGTATTTTTATTTTCCTGCTCTTTGACAAAATGTTTCTTAATCTTTAGCAGTAATATATCAATATGGAGTGACAGTTTGACAATATGGTTCTCACTTTTCATAGTATAAATTCAAAGACAAATTGTGAACGAGTCAAGTGAAACTTGTAATTCACAGCTGTGAGGTCACACTAGTGAATTATAAGCTTTTCATTATGTCAGAACTGTGAATTACAGAGATTTTTTTTCTGTATTTCCTGTCAAATAATTTATTAGCTACCCCTTTATCACAGGATTTTGCAGCATGCCAGTACCAGAGAACACAAGGACTGTATTGCAGAATTTCCAGACAGAACAATAAAAATTCAGACATATAAGAGGAATATTAAAAAGGAAACAGCAATGATTTTAACCCGTATTCTTCTCAAGTTTAGGGTCACTCCTGATGAGCAGTTAGTTTTCTCTAAATTGGAGCCATCACCATCCGGACTTGAGGGAAGTTATCTTTTTACTGTCTCCTCCTTATTAACACCATCAACTATCATTTCTGGAAAGCCACTAAGAATACTATTCTATACTGTTTAAAAATTAAAAGGTATTCTTGTTAACATGAACATCACTATTATTACTACTATCATGTAACTCTGGGTAACTCTTTATAATTTGCATAGCACTTTCATGTCTTATTTATTACTCACATTGACACAATGAAGTACTATATCATATGAGTGCAATACAATGAAGTATATACATATATATGTGTATATACATATCCCCATTCACCAAGCAAATTGAGGTGTAGAAAGGCTCCAAGAAGTAATAGAGGCTTATCCAAAATCATGCCACAACTAAATGTCCAAAGCAGGAATTCTATATTCTAGTTCCAAATCCAGAGATTATTTCCCATGTTGCACTAAACCTCCTTCTCTGTATAAGCATGCATGTATAGTGCAACCCAAATAAATCCTGGTGCTTCCACAGCCAGTTCTCTCTTCTGTTTCACATTTGAAGGAGTCTAGTATTTTAAGGTCATTTTTAAAAGAATTCCAAAACCTGCACTTGCAAATCTTAAAGAAAATTTACTAAGTTTCGATTTATACTGTATAGCCACATCAACTTCTGTTTTCTCTTGTGCCCTCAAAACTCTCCCTGCCATGGGTCAATATGGCTTTTGCCATTTGTTTCCTTTCCCCTTCCCTTTGGTCTCTTCAATCCTGATCCTCTCTCAGTAGTCTCCTGATTCTGCACCATAAGAGCCCATGAACCAAACACATACAACCACATTCTCCTTGAAGTTCAGGTAGGTGGACAAAGGAGACAAAATCAAAATTATCCTTCATAAATGGTGTTGGGATAGTAAAAGCTTATATAACACTCTTTCAGTAATAAATCTTATCCCGGGGCACCTGGGTGGCTCAGTTGGTTGAGTGTCCATCTCTTGATTTCAGCTCAGGTTATGATCCCAGGGTTGTGGGATCAAGCCCATGTCGGGCTCCCCACTGAGCATGGAGCCTGCTTGGGATTCTGTCTCTCTCTCCCGCTGCCCCTCTCCCCCACTTGCACATGCTCTCTCTTTCTCTGTCTCAAATCAATCAACCAATCAATAATCAATCATATCCCTATTCCTGTAGTTCTTGATCTTGCTAGCTTGAAGATTATATTGATGACAATGTTGTTATGTATGCAGTTAAGTGTGATGGGTAAAACCAATACTTGGCCAGCATCTCTTTCCTTATACCTCATATAGTTCAACATTTGTGCAATTCCCTAAGTGTACCATACACTTTCTAGCTTCCAAACCAGAGCTTCCCACCTTCTTAACATTATAACGTGTTGTGATAAACAGTGGAAGTCGCTGCAAGCACAAGGAGGCATCAGTATCTTTGCAGAGGAATAACCTATTCAAAGCACTCCAATGTATTGAGACTCATTGATTGGAGCACTTAGTTCGATGTCTTCAAGCAGGCTGCTTTTCTATTTGAATAATCTTCTTCTTCTCTCCCTCTCACTGCTCTTTCTAGTCAGCTCCTCCTCAACCTTCAAGAAACCACTTATGTTACATCTCCCAGAAGGTCTCCCCACTGCTCTCCAAAGGCAAGGAAGGTCATAGGCCCACAGGTTTTCTGTGCTCATCCTCATCTTAGTGCCCCACATTGACTTTGCATTTAGTTCTACCTCCCACTAGACTGTAAGCATCTTCACAGTAGGAATTTAATTTTATACATTTTATATTTTTAGCACTTATATGGTACCTAGCAAATGTTTGCCACTAAAAAAACTATTATTTAATGAATTAATGAACTCTTCATAGATATGTGATTCTACTTGTCATTGCTGGCCTTGCAATCTTATTCCTAAAAAGAACTCACATCTATCTGATAGTTCTTGCAGAGAATAGTCTGATAAAGTCTCTAGGTGCTTGCCCCTTGGAATGAGCCAAATCTAGTCAGGACATCATGTGCCATGTCATTCTTTCTCATAGCACCCTGTTCTTTGCCTGAATTAAAATTTGTTTTACTATTTTATTTTATTTTATTTTATTTTATTTTATTTTAGAGACAGAGAGAATGGGGGAGGCAGCAGGGGGAGGGGGGCAGAATCCTAAGCAGGCTCCATGTTCAGCACGGAGCCAGATGAGGGGCTTGATCCCAGTACACCGGGATCATAACCTGAGCCAAAATCAAGAGTTGAACTCCCAATCGAATGAGACACCCAGGCACCCCTATAATTTGTAATAATTTGTGTATTTATTTGTTTAATGTCTACTTCTCCCACTAGACTGTAATCTCAGGACAGTAACTATTTAGATTTGTTCATACATCATGCCCAGCTCTCGTAAGAATAACTAACTTATGGAAATGAATGAATGAATGAATGAATGGACAAATTAAGTCACTCTTTCCTTAAGTACTGAGATTGCTTGTTGTCACATTTTTGATGGGTGGTTCCTAAACTCTATGCTCCTCCAGAACAGGTGCTATGTATATTCTAGTAAATAAAATGGATAGTTTTCATTTGGTTCAGAATCTCCCTTAAAGCACCAAAGCTGAGAACAATGTAAGATAAGCAATGCCAGGCACTTTAAAAGATGCCAAATACATCCACAAAGAATTTGGTAAAAGACAGCAAAATTGGTCCACAGACCAATACCCCATTAATCTATATAAGCAAAAAACTAGGGTTCTTTGGAAGAATCTTATAGTATTACTGTGTTGTGAGTTTAGTGGGAAGTGCTATGACTTTTCTTTTCTCTTTTCTATGAAAGAGGTAATGAGGGTGTTTCTCCTTTCTTTTGCTGAAGCCAATTCAAGAATGTTTCAAGAGAACAAGACATACAGATAAAAGGGTACCTGCAAGGAGAGGACAGCAGCATCTCACTCTCCAAATGGATAATTACTAAGATGTGTATTCAAAGCTCCCAATGTTATGAAGACACTCAAGTGAAGCAGGCTGAGAGAAGCCTTGGATAAAACTGATATATTACTCCTGGAACTGGGGAACGTATGTATACATAGAAGCTGACATCTGTGTCTTCCTGGAGAGCTCTCTGAAAGGGGAATTCTGAAGACAAGCAATTTCAGGGACTGGCCTAAGAAAATAGAGAAAAGAAAAAAGCAACAGTAAGGCAAGACTAGACTGCTCACAATTTATTGTTTGTCATGACAAATATGCATGAGTTTCCCAAGAATCAGTCTTGCTGGGACCCCATCAGCCAGTAGGAAGCCAGTTAGGATTGAGGGGGGAGGGGGGGACCACATTATTAAGTGGCTATAGGGTAGATCACTGGGAGCAGGAGTTACAGAAATTCCCCAGCAGAGCGCATTACTCACATCAAAGAACGATGCCATGAGGGAGTTCCCTTGGCATCCTCTAATGAAAGAGAGTTCCCTCTCTAATGAAACCACAAATATACCCCAAAGAGTCAGCATTTTGAACTACAAATATCATAAACTAAGCAAAAATATCTTTGACCCTTTTTATTCTGTGTACCCTTCCTCTCTAAACTGCATCCCAGAAGAGGGAAGAAAAAGAGGATTAGAAGTGCCCAAAGTGTGAAAAGGCAGCACATACCCCCTTTCCCTGTGTTATAGGTCATGTTGCAGGCAGGAGAGTATCCCTGAACTAGACGAAAGACTGAAGTTTTAAACTGGACTGGACTAAGTCTAATATCAGAAATTGACCAGAAAGCTATTAGATCTTCCTGAAGTGTGGAGATGTTGACAAAAGCAGGAAAAGGAAGAGTCAATGGAGATACTAGAGACAATGATTAGAGAAAAAGTAAGCCATTTCCTGATTGTACATCACTGAGTTCAGCTCAACCAATAAACCAATCGTGTTAGAGCCCATCTTGCTATCCAGAAGCTTAAGTTTGGTTTATAAATGACTAGCATATTTTTGAAAAAACAGTAAAATAAATCTTAAATTTGTGGTCAGAATGGACACATATTTATGCCCAATTTGCCATTCAAGCCCCTACACCATTCCTGTCCTCCTCCTTCCCACATCCATGTTACCACCACAACCCATTCTCCTTCCTACTACATGGAATCCAAGGGGTGGAGTCAGGCAGAGTACAAGGAAAATTACCTGCAGATCATTTTATAAGCAAAGGGCTACAGAAATGGTGATGTGACCTCAGGCACATCAGCCTGTGACTGTGACTATAGGATTCCTGTAGATGTATACTAATGCTTCAGGTAATTTTAAGAGATTTATTTTCATAAAACAAAGCTGATCTCATCACTTGCCTGCTCAGAACTTTTAATTAATAATCTATTGCCTACCATACTACTATAAGTATTAAGCCTTTCATACTCAAATATCTTAGGGATCTAATGCCAAATTATCTTCCCAACATAATCACCCATTACTCCCCCTATATAATATACATTTTAATTAAATAAATAAATAAAAACTTCCTGTGCTTTCATTCATTCAACAATCTCAGTTATGAATGGCAAACCATTCACTCCACAATTATTTACTGAGCACCCGCTACATGGCAGGAACCGTGCTCAGTATAGAATGGTAAACAATCAAATGGGTCCTTATCCTTCACAAAACTCAACAGATTTGCAATGAAGACAGACATTAAAACAGTAATTAGATGAATAATTCATTATTGCCATTGTGGTATGTGCTTCAAGTTTCTCAAAAGTGTTGTGAGGATAATGACAAATCTAACTGGGTTATGACAGCCAATTGACATCCTGTCTCCCCATCTCTTGTCAGTCACAGTTGCTTCCAAAGGGCATTCTTAACAGGACCATGAGGCTCTGGGCAAGAGGTGAAGGGAAAATACTGTCTTTCTTCAAATAATTCATCTGCCAGAGTCTCCATGTATGGAAAATGGTCCCCATGTAAGACCTACCCAAGAACTCAAGTCACTCAAGAAAACCTGTGGTTTTCTCACTTTAATTGAATATATACTTATTTTATTTCTTAAAATATTTTTTGGGGCCCCTGGGTGGTTCAGTCAGTTGAGAGTCTGACTCTTGATTTCAGCTCAGGTCATGATCCCAGGGTCATGAGATTGAGCCCTGTGTTGGGCTACATGATGAGCATGAAGCTTGCTTAAGATTCTCTCTCTGAAATAAATAAATAAATAAATAAATAAATAAATAAATAAATAATCTCTCCCTCTGCCCCCTTCCATTCTCTCTCTCCTTCTCTCTCTAAAAAAAAGTATAAAGTATTTTTTACTCACTTATCAAATACTTAAACAACATACCACATACACATGCTAGAAACCCTCCTCTGATCTCTGTGTGTCTAAATCATCCAATTTGATGCCACCTCATTCAGCAGGTCCCCTTGATTTCCCCTAAACCAGGTGTGTCTTCTGACCTCCCATAGTACCGAGTTGTAACTCTTGTATAGTCTACCATTTTCTACTGTATATTATCTTCATTTATATCCCAATTTTTAATAAGGAGAGAGGGAGGAGAGAAATTGGAAGGGGAAGAGAGTTACCAAGGCCTGATGGCCTAAAAGACAGCCTGTCAAACCACTAATGCTGAGTAGTATCTTCTAGGTAGTCAATATGATTATAAACAGAATGGGGAGCACAAGGGACACTTAAGATGCAGTCACGGTCTCCAGTAGGCCTCTTGAGAAAGGGGGGTGGGAAATAGTATTGCAATTCTTTCAGACATTATTTATTAAAAACATAAGAATACCAAGATAATTGAGCCATCTCTAAAATGGAAAGTCAGTGCATATACCTGATTCATAGGAAATTTGAAATGGTTAAATATATGTTATGGTATATGGTCCAACTTAGTATTTTTAAATTGGACAGTATTGACTTTAAAGCATTTTTCTCCTAGTTTTCAAAATAGTCAATGCTGAAATAGCACCCGTAAAACGTGTCCCATGACTGTTATAACAAGCTTGTCCTAGATACAAGAGAACTAATTGCAGAGTCTGTTTTTCTCCCTTTTCTATAAATACATTCTAAACAAAGGGTTATGACTTTAATTTAAAAAATATTAATATATGCTGTCAAAAAATAAATGTCTTTCGTAAGATTTCATTGTCTTGGTGCTATTTCTACAATAGTCGGAGTAATAAAGGATTTAATCTTGTCCAAAGTAGGAATTTTTAGTGATACTGGGATTTCTGGAAAGCAGTCATTACACACCATCATGTTGAAGGAATGTCTTTTACCCAAGAATTTGACTGAGTCTTCTCATGAAAAAGTTATACATGCTTATATTTGTGCATTTAGTGGTAAACTGATCTTTTGAGCTGCTAAATTACAATCGTTTCATTTTTAAATCTTAAGATCAACCAACTGTTAAGAAAACTGAAAAAGTTTAATTAGACTCACAGTACTAACCCCATTACAAAGGCAAATAATTTTGAGCCAGCTAGAAAGATACTTGCAGTTCTAAATTTGAATATTTTTTTATCACTAGATTTGCTTGTCACGGTAGAGCTGAAATTAGATCAAAGAAATCACTTTGCAATCTCTTTCCTGAGTATTCTCACCATATTTTGACAACCAGTTGAAATTATATAAGGCAATCTATGGTTCAGCAGGTAAGAACATGGATTCTGGAGTCACAATGACATGGGTTCAAGTCCTAGCCTTGCCACCCACTGGCTCTGTGACCTTGAGAGAGTAACTTAATCTCTCCAAGCTAAGTTCCTTATCTATAAAATGGTGATAATAACTGAACTATATTATAATAATGTCATGAAGATTAAATGAAGATGTGTGGAGTGCTTACTGCAGTGCCTGACATACATTAAGTGTTTAGCAAATATTAACTATTTACTTTATTGTTACTATTTATTATAGCGTATACAATAATACTCTTTATTATTTTCAGTGTTATCCTTTGTCCATGATCCAGACTACCTTTCATTACCAACTTCCTCCCCAACCCTACTTGCCCGCACACTTTGTGAGAGACTCAAGCCAATAGATCCACATGGATGAAGGTCAGGTGAGGTTGTTGTAGTAATAAAAGAAAAGAGTAGATCAAGAGATGACCTCAGTGGAATCTTCTGGAAAAGTAAAAATATGTATTATGTTGTCAAACCTTCTATCCATCCACAAAATTATAGTAATACATGCATGCCCTCAAAAGGCTTTTTTAAAACTTAAAGAATTAAGTCATTAAATAAACATGTGTTAGGTGCCTACTACACGCTCACCATGAATAAGACTGACACAGTCTCAACCCTCAGGGAGCTTATATTCAAGTTGGAGACACAAACTTTACACAATGGATTATTTCCTCACAATTATGATTATATATTACAGAGAAGAAAGGTACGCAAAAAAAAAAAAAAAAAAGAGCCTTAATGGAGAAAATGACATCCCCAAACCAGGGGAGTCAGAGAAGGTTTCTGTGAGGATATGGTGCTTAGACTAACAGTTCTGGGATGAACTGTCAATAACTTGGGTTTGAAGAAGGAAGTTTTAGCAGGGAAAACAACATGTGTACAGTCCCTGAAGCTACCAGGTATATAATGCATTTGAAAACTGAAAGAAGGCCTGTCCAGAGCAAAGGCCAGGCATGTTTACTGCCCATTAGAAAAGTTTGGGGCCCCAATCTCAGGGTTTCTCCCCTTTAATGCAAAATACTGCCTATGCAGGTATTAGCTGGCCCTTTATGTACACCTGAAGGTACTGGGGCTTGGGATATGCATATTGAGAGAGAAAGAGAGAAATTAAGAGGAAAGTCAACATAGACTTATAATCAAAAGCACAGATTTTGGAGCCAGCCTGCATCATCTGAATACCAGTTTTTATGCTTATTAAAGATCTGCCTTTTTTTTTTCAGAAAATAGAAAAAAGGGGAAAGCTTGCCAACTTGTTTTATAGGAATAGAATAACCTTGACACAAAACTTGACAAGGACATTATAAGAAAGAAAAATTACAGATCACTATCTCTCACGATGACAGAGAAAAAATCCTGATGAAATACTAGAAAACTGAATCCAGATATGTAAAACAAGATAATTCATAATGATTAAGTTGGATTTATTCTAGGAATACAAAGTTGGTTTATTTTTTTTCAGAACAAAGCATCATAATTCAACATGTTAACAAAATAAAGTAAAAGAATCATACTAATTCAAATAGATGCAGAAAGAACTTTGATAAAATGCAATTTCTATTCATGTTAAAAGCTATCAGCAAACTAGGAATAGAAGATGACTTTAAAACTTCCTTAAAATGATATGGGGTGCCTTGAAAAAACATCACATACCTACAACAAATATCATAGTCAATGGTGAAATGTTGAAAGCTTTCCCCTTTGAAACTGGAAATGAAACAAAGATGTCTGCTATCACTATAATTGAGATAACTATCAAGATTCTAGCCCAGACTCCCAACCTCCAGAAACTGTGAGTTAATAAATGTTATTGTTACAAGGCACTAAGTTTTAGGGTAGTTGTGGTAAATTTGATTTTAAAATTAACTTACAGATCCAACAAGTTCAGTGAACCTTAAGTACGGTAGGTACAAAGAAAACCACACCTCATCACATCAAAATCAAAGATAAGAGAAAATTGACATGTCATATATGGGACAGCAACAATAGTGATGACTGACTTCTGAACAAAATCAGTGGAGGCCAGGTGCAATCAATGTAAGGACATCTTTTAAATTGTCAGCTATAATTCTACGTCTAGTGAAAGTCCTTCAAAATTATGATACAGACACTTTCAGATAAAAGCTGAGAAAATTTTTCAAAGTAGACCTGCACTATTGGAAACACTAAAACAGCAAGCAAACAAACAAAGAAATACATAAATAAATAAATCTCCAGGTTCAAGGGAATGATAGCAGATGGAAACTTGGATCTATATGAAGACATAAGATGTACCCCATATGGTAAATATATGGGTAAATATAAAGATCTACATTTTTCCTTTTTTTAATTCCCTTAAAGAACAACATACTGTTCAAAACAAAATAATAACATAATAATGTGGGGGCTTATAACATATGTAAAGCAAAATATATAGCAAAAACAGCAAAGAAGAAAAAGAGGTGTAAGTGGTTTTACAATATTGAAGGTTCTCACATTTATGTGAAATGATTCACTCTTCATTCTAAATAGACTACCGTAAGTTAAGGGTGTATATTGTAATTCTTGGAGCATCCACCAATAAATAAACTTAAAAACCAATGGAAAATATAAAACATAATACTGAATAAAAATACTTGATTAACAAAAAGAAGGGAGGAAAAGAAGAACCAAAAATAGATAGGACAAATAGAAAACAAATAGTAAGATGGTAGATATAAACTAAGCCATACCAATAAGTACATTCAATGTAAATGGATTAAACTCTCCAGTTAAGAGGAAGAGACTCAAAATGACTAAAAATCAAGACCTAATTATGTGCTATAGACAAAACACACACTTTAAAGATAAAGATACGAATCAGTTGAGAGTTTAAAAAAAAAAACAGAAAGTAACAATACAAACAGTAATTTAAAATGCTAAATTAATATCAAAGTATTTGACTTCAAAACAGTATTTCCAGAGACAAGTAGTAGTATCTCATAATAAAAAAGAGTCAGTTCATCAGAAAGACATTATAATCCTGTGTATATGCACTTACAAATATGTAGAGCAAATATTTACAAAACTAAAAAGAGAAAGACACAAATCCACAGTCATGATTAAATATTTTATCATTTATCTCTCAGTAATTGATAGGACAAAGAGATCTTTAAAAAGTAATAAGGATATGGAAGATCTGAATATTATCAATAACTTGCCTTAATATCTAGCAATACCCAACAAGTTCAGAATTCACATTCTTTTCAAATGCACATATAATATTCACCAAATAGACTACATGTTAAGCCATAAAATAAGTCTCAATAAATTTCAAAAGGTTAATATATTAGTGTTCTCAGAATAAGAAAAATTAACTTAAAAAATAATAACAATAGGACATCAGGGAAAAAAATCCCAAGAAATTGAAAATCAAACAATACGCTTCTAAACAATGCATGGTCCAAAGAAAAATGACAAGGAAAACCAGAAAATCCTTCTAATTGAACAATAATGAAACACAACATATCAAACTTTGTAGGATGCAACAAAAGCAGTGTTTAAAGGGAAGTTTATCATTTTAAATGACTTTGTTAGGAACAACTGTCACTGAGAAAAAATCTAATAAAAGCTAACTAAATTGAAAGATATAATAGTTCATGATTTGGAAGAATTAAAAGTACTAAAATATCATCTTCCCCTACCTGATCTACAGATTCAATGCAATTCAAATAAAATCTGAGTGGGTTGGGTTTTTTTTAAATTAGCAAGGTAATTTTAAAATTTAGTTGGAAATGTAAATTACCAACAGTAGCCAAAACAATTTTGAAAAATAAGAACAGTGTTGAATAACTTAAACTACCTGATTTCAATACCTACCACATAGCTATAGTAATCAAGACAATGGGGTATTGGTACAAACATAGAACAAGACATAACAGAACAAGACAGGGAATTCACCAATAGACCCACACTTATACAGCCAGTTGATTTTGATAAAAGCACCAGATATCAATGCAGAAATTATCAGGGTTTTTTCTTTTTCAACTACGTATTCACGTGAGAAAAAAATTCATCTCAACTCCTATCTCTCATTTACACATAAATTAATTCAAAATGAATTATCAACCTAAACATAAAAATTAAAACTCTAATACTTGTAGAAGAAAACAGAAAAGAGTATCTTTTTGATCTGAAATTAAGCAATTATTTCTTAGGACACAAAAAACATTAACCATTTTTTAAAAAAAATAACTAATTGGACTTGATGAAAATTAAAATTTATGCTCAACAAAAGATATAAGAAAAGAAAAGAAAAAAAGAAAAGAAAAGAAAAGAAAAGATCTCCTAAGGCTGTTCGAATGTCCCAAAGAATTGAGCACCATGATCCAAGCAGAGACTGCTCACTAGCACCACCCTGCATTGGTTTTCCCTTTTTCCAAGTTCCTCACTCCTGCTCTCTGAAATCATGTTCCAAAATATCCCACACATAGTCTTTCACCTCAAGCTCTGCTTCCAATGGATCCCAGGCCAAAACAATGTTGTAGCTCAAAAGCTACAGATGAAGTCCCTTGTCCAGGAAGAAAGAGAAACTAACACTTCCTGAACTATCAATATATGCCAGGCTCTGTGCCAGGTACTCCACATTAGCTACTGCACTTGATACTCGCCAGAACTACGAACTGGCTCAATTTGGAAACTGGGGTCCAAGCTATTTGAAATTACACAGCTTTGCCAGGGCAAAAATATAGGTTCCTCTTACCTCAGTTTATATTTTCTCTTATTCTCCATGCTGCCTCCAGTGATACCTACCTTTGTGCTCTTTGATGTATTTTTGGAAGTGAACTGTCATGATAAATAATAAGAATAGTAGCTATTATGCCTTGAGTGCCTATTTGTGTCAGACAATTGGCTAAGCACTTACAATTAATCCTCACTGTACCTCTACAAGCTATTACTATCTCCAACTTATTCAATTGAAAACAGAGGCTTGCTGAGGTTAACTTTCTGAAGGTCCTCTACTAACAAAATAAGAGCTGATATTTGTGCTCAGTATGTGCCCCTAACATCTATAATTTTATTTAATCTTCACGTTCACTCATGAGAGGATTCTTTATCACATTATAGAGCCAGTCACTCAAAAACCCATGGGTACATTTTCCCCTCCCATGTTGCCTCTCATTACAGGAAAGGGGAAAGGAAAGTAATACACGACCAGAAAAAAAGATAGTACTGCCATCATTTTTCTATATAACATGTGTTGATAAGAGACTTCGATAAAACGCTTTGAACAGAGCGCCAGTCTTACCAATAAGCACCTACTAAAAATACAACCTATCGCTATTTTAAGGAAGTGTTTCTTAACTTCAGCACTATTGAAATGTTGAGCTGGGTAATTTCGTTATAGTGGGAGACTGTCCTGCATATTACTGGATGTTTGGCAGTATCCCTGGCCTCTGACTATTGAACGCCAATAGCACCCCACCTCAAGACAACCAAAAGTGTCTTCATACTTTGCCAAAATTGTACCTAGTTGAGAACCACTGGTTTATGGTATTTTAACCAAATCATTTTAATTCTGAAGTGGAACAAAGCATATCGGGACAATGGTTCTTAGGAGAATTCCACTTTTTCCTGGAATTGAATTGTGAATATATGACAGAGCTTTAATCCAGATTCACATCTTCTCCTCCCCTATTCTTATTCCCTCCCTTCCTCTGTCTTGTTTCCAACTCCCAGGGATGCCACCCACCCAGTAACAACAGATGGGAGCACTGGAAGAGATCTTGTTCCTGGCCCATGAGGGCCTTCTTAGTTTTCACCAGATATTTCTCCTTCGATTCAAGATTTGTCTAGCCCTGATTAGCATACTGTCATCTCCAGGCTTAGAACAAAACCTATGTAATTGGCTCTGCTTCTAAATGAAAGCACACCAGGTTAAGAACATTGTTTCTATATTTACAAATCCAAGACATGATTAAAAGCGTCATGCTCTCAGTGTAGGAACAATATCCCCGTAATCAAACATCCAAAGCAAATTGTATGATTATTTGTATTATCCAGGATTTCAAGGCTCTGTTTAGGGCAGAGAAGCCAAGTAGAAATGTGCTGACTTTTTCAGCAACCCCTTTTCTCCTTCAGACATAAATAAAACTATTGTGTGCATTATTTTGCCCAAAATTTTCACACAAATTCCCCTAAACATTCTGAATTTATGATCATAAATAAATATTGAGTCAAAACTATAAGAGACATAAGTAGCCTAAAAAATGATCCTAGAACATTTTTAAATATTTTCCCAAACTATCAGTTCTTTTTGAAACATACCATGAAACAGTAAGTGCAGGTGTATGTGTGTGTGTGTGAGTAATACGTAAGGCTGAGTGTGTTCTCTCTTGGAAATGTGGCCAAATAAAACACCCTTCCACAAAGCTATTCTATGAATAACTTCTATAAAGTTCTATGATATTCCTTTCATGTCTTTTAAATAAGTCTTTCAGATATAGTTAAAATGATGAACTTATTAGAGACAAATTCAAAATTAGTCCCATAATGAAATTTATCCATATAAGGAGTATTTTACATTTATATTTACCTCTTCTAGAGCTAGTCTTTCCTAAGCCATTCTTCCTAAAATATGTGTTTGAAATATTGAGAGCCACATAACAGGCATCAAGGCCATTCCTAATAAATAGGTTTTATTAGATCTGCAACTCTGTAAAAGCAGAGAGAAAAATGTTCTTGTCGATTTACAAAATCCTTCATCTAATGATCTAATCATTCAAAAGAAGAGATAACTGCATAAGTTAAAGAACTGACTTAATAAAAGTTAAAAAGCAATTGGTACTAAAGTTAATTAAACTCTGGATCTTCATTCTTTTGTTCCAATCTCTTTCTAAAATTTGGTGCTTGGTGCTAAAGTAAAAATAACTTCCATTAGGTAAATAATTGCAATGAAGATTCCATTTGTGAAAGTAGCAATGTGCATAAAAACCAATATACATCAAATATATAAATACCTATACACATTTTCATACTAAATGAAAATTTAAATTAAATTTTGTTCTAAGTGAAAATCTGTTTCTTACAGAGTTGTGAGAAACAAGATTATACATGTAAAAGTACTTTGTAAATCTTTACGTGCTATATGAAATGTGGCATTTGTTCAATTTTGACACAAACTTCTTCAAGTATTAGCTTAGTGAAATATTTCCAATAATATGTGCCATCTCCCTGGTGGTCTCCTCCCGGCATTATCTCGTCTTCCCCACTATTGATGAGAATAAGTACCTTACCATAAAGTTGCATTATATTAAGAAGTTAAAAAACAGAAATTATACAGCTACAAATCAGTGAGCAGATCACAAGTAAACATGAATTTCTCAGTTACATACCTCAATTATAAAACCCAGTTGACTCACCTACCTTGGCATTTTGGTCCATTCCCTGAGTTAGAAGTTGCAGCTTAGGGGTGCCTGGGTGGCTCACTCAGTTAAGCGACTGACTTCAGCTCAGGTCATGATCTCACAGTTTGTGGGTTCGAGCCCTGCATCGGGCACTCTGTGCTGACAGCTCAGAGCCTGGAGCCTGCTTCAGATTCTGTGTCTCCCATTCTCCCTGCCCCTCCCCAACTTGTTCTTGTTCTCATGTACCCAGCTTTCCTTGGATTCCTGTGAAGCTGCTAAGCCTTGAAAACAGCAGAGAAGCCTCTTCATCTAGGCCCACAGACCCCATCTCTGCTCTACTGGTTACTTGGTCTATGATCCCTAAACTTTCCACTTTCTGGGAAACTGCACACTGGTGATGTCAGAGTCAGTCTAGCCCATCCTACACCAGAAACTCTCCTGGTGCTGTCAATGCCAGGGAAGAAGGAGCTGTAACTCCTTTTTCTTATTGTTTTCTTTTTTTCTTAAAAGTTTGTTTCCCTCCTCCATTGGATCCTCCAAAGTTCTATTTGCCATTGCCCCCACATACCCTTTTACCCCTTTCCATGTTATAATTCAGTATTACAATGTTTCTATAAGGGTTGCTAATATTTGACTCTTATTTGTAAGGGTTTGAAACATCATGGGACATGAAACAAATAGTCCTTAGGCTAAGCCTGTTCACTTTCAGGTCAATGTTGCATTTAAAGATTAGAAAGAAACCAGTCTTACCTAAAAGGGAAAGCACCTTCACTATGAAGAACATCCCAGAGAACAAGATTAAACAGTTAGCAGCTAACATGAATAACAATAATAATAACTGAATTTTTAAATTCTGTACCAAGCGTATGCTAAGTATTTTGTGTCCATTATGCATTTGATTCTCACAATAACTCAATGAAGCAGAGTATATCATATCAGCCCAAGGTACAAAAGCGAGCGAGTAAAAGAGCCAAGGATGGAGAAAGCCTGCCAGCTGTGTGGATGGGAAGTCCTTGCTTTGCAAACAGTGCCTGACAGTGAGTGAGCAGTGGAAGGCAGAAACCAGGTGAGAAGGAAGGGGAGTTCCAAAAAGTTCTGCCTTCTTAAGAAATAGTGATTCTTGTGGATGCTAAGCGAAGTCAGATAAAGACAAATACTAGATGATCTCATTTATATGTGGAATCTTTAAGTGGTGGGGGGGGGGGGGGAAGGGGAAGAAGGAGAAGAAGCCGCAGTTGCTTTGGCCTAACTCACAGATACAGAGCATAGATTGGTTGTTTTCAGAGGCAGAATATTGGGGGAGGGGAAGTGGACAAAATGAGTGAAAGAGGTCAAAGATAAAATAAGTCTTGGGATGTAATGTACAGGCATGGTGATTATAGTAAATAATACTGCATTGTGTATTTGAAAGTTACTGAGAGTAGATTTTTTAAATTGTCATCATTAAAAAAAATTGCAATTATTTACCATGACATATCTCAACTAGACTGTGTCATTTCACAACATATACAAATATCAAGTAATTATGTTGTGCACCTGAAACTAATATAATGTTATATGTCAATTATGTCTCTATTTTGAAAAGAAAGAAAAAATAAAGGGAAGGGAAAGGAAGGAGAAGAGAGAGAAGAGAAGAGAACAGAGAAAAGAAAAGAAAAGAAAAGAAAAGAAAAGAAAAGAAAAGAAAAGAAATAAAAGAAAAAAATGATTCTTGAAGCACCAGCTTAAGAAGGGGGAAGTAGTTGGGAAAAGAGTCAAGGAAAAAGGAAGTGGGGGAAGCTTATTCTTTAGTTAAGCTTACATTTCTGCCTGCCCTGGCAAAAACAATCTTTTTCACTGAAAGCCTTCCCAATACCCTCAAGGAATCTCTCATTACAAGCAAGGTGACCTATAGAAGGGGTGGGGGGTTGAGGGTGGGAGAAAGGTAAGGAAAAGTATTAATTATTTCTTCCCCAAATGGGAGCAAAGTAGAACAGATTAAGAGTGGTATATGAGGCATATTTGCATTGACTGAAAGCCATGAGACAAGAACTTAGATTTAAGCAATTACCTTGGCAGGCACTATTTTTGAGGAGAAAAATACAGAAAGGTGTCAGCCAGATCAGGAGTTTTTTATTTTCCCCCAAATTACAGAATTGTTAAACCTCACTACAGAAGTCTCCAGTGTATTGCTTTCTTTTGCATTATGCTGAGTTGTAAACGTTACCAAAAATTCCAGTAATATAAAATTTTCTAAATTTTATAGTCTCTTTTCTTGGTCTCTTGAAAATTTTCACTTAGCTCCATTCACATCAAAATATCCTCAACCAAAAGCTACAGGAAACCATAGAGAAGGAAATAAACTCTCTGTTAAAACATAGAAGGCTTGGGGTGCCTGGGTGCCTCAGTTGGCTGAACATCTGACTCTTGATTTTGGCTCAGGTCACGATCACAGGGTCATGGGATAGAGCCCATAGGATTCTCTCTCCCTCTGCCCTTCTCCCTCACTCACATGCTTACTCTCTCTCTCTCTCAAAAACAACAATAAAAACAAAAACGGACATAGAAGGCTCAACCACAAAGGGTCCTATGACATAGCAAATGCAAGCAAAGCTGAGTTCCCAAAGGCTAAGAAGGCTCCAGATGGATGGTCTCCAAATGATAAACATACACTTAGATTTCCATGAGTACCATTCTGCTGATCCAAAGATATATGGGCATGCTAAACAAAGTACTTATAAATGATAAGTCCACATTTGTGACCTGTGATAACTAGGATAATTAATAACGAGGCCCACAAAACTTAGGGCAGATGATGATCCTCTCACTATTATTCTGAAAACTACAGGCATTTGGCATTGCATCCTGTCCTCCCCATTAACACACATCCTTTATTTTTTTTTTTTTGAGTGGGGGGCGCAAGTGAGTGAGGGGCAGAAAGAGAGAGAGAGAGAGAGAGAGGGAGAGAGAAAGAGAGACGCAGGGCTCACCTGAAGCAGGGCTTGTGCTCACCCAAAGTGGGGCATGAGCTCACCCAGTGCAGGAATAGAACTCACAAACCATGAGATATGACCTGAGCCAAAGTCAGATGCTTAACCAACTGAGCCACCCAGGTCCCCTAATACTTTCAAAGTCTAACAAAAAATTTACTTTCTTAAAAACAAAATCTTCCCTAAATAACCATAATTGTCTTTATTCATTACTTTCCAAAACCCTTTCAAAACTTTGTATGTTTAATCTGTGCTCTCTCCATGTATAATGCCAATTTGGGGCACCTGGCTGGCTCAGTCAGTAAAGCATGTGATGCTTGATTTCAGGGCTGTGAGTTCAAGCTCCACATTGGGTATGTGGCCTACTAGAAAAAAAAAAAGCAAAGCAAAGCAAAGCAAATCCATATGTAATGCCAATTTAGTGCTAAGTATGTATGTGTGTCTCAGCCTGCAAATGTTCTCACTGTAGCCTAACAAAAGAAGATACTTCATCCCCTAGGTTGCTTACAACAAACATTTATCGAACATTTACTTTGCACTTTGTCCCATGTAACATGCTATTGCTTTGTGTATTAATTCACTTGTTCCTCACATCAATAAAAAAGGCACACAGTGACACATAAGCTATGGTTCAAAACCTTAGTAAGTAGAAGAGACATCCCAATATGTCTCTCAGACCTGTCGCTTATTTTATGTTCTTTCTGCTACCATTATCATCCCTAATAGTGGGCTGTGCCTAGTGGGAAGACAAAAGGTGTTATTTCAACTTAATTCAACCAACATTAATTGACAAGAAGTTCTGATAGACATTGTAAAGCAGGGGGTCTCAACGCAGGGTGACTTTTCTCCCAGAAAACACTTGTCAATGTCTAGAGACATTTTTTTGTTTTCACAACTGGGGAGAAGTTACTATTGGTACCTAGTGAGTACAGATCACTGATACTACTAGGAATCCTACAATGTACGGGATGGCCCCCACATAACAAGAAATTATCTGGCCCAAAATGTTAATAGTGGCTAAGGTTGACCCACTCTAGAGGGTAACTTCAGAGGTTAATTTTACATCTAGAATGTTCAATTCTGTGAGGAGAGGGATTCTATCTGTCTTATTCAGAGTGGAGTAACCAGGCCCAATCCAGTACCTGACACACAATGGGAACTTGGCAAATATCTCTTACATTAATTCATGTGATAGTGAAATAAAAACAGGTAAATATACACATGACTGTAAGAGAAAATGGAAAATAGAAGGTCCCATGAATAGAGTACAAACAAAGTGCTTTGGGATTTTCAAGTAGAAGAAGTCACATCCAATTAAACAGAAAAAGAAAGACCATCCAGAGGGCAGCATCTAAGGTGGAAGGGCATTTGAGGTTCCAGCAGTGGGAGATGGGTAAGGAAATCATGGGAATCCAGGGAAACCACTTGAGGAAAACACTGAGGCTAGCTGACAAGCAGTTCAGTTGGCGTGGTAGACAGGGTATAAACAGGAAAGCAAAGAGAAATAAGCTTGGGAAGATAGATGAGGGCTTATAGTTGCAGCATGCCATGAAAACTCAAATACGGAATTCATACTGAATTTGATATATAATGAGGAGCTGGCACCAGCTAAACTTAACTATGATTAATAAGAAAGCAGAGTCAGAAGGAATTAGAGTGGAAAGAAATTAGACGCAGGAAGATTAGTTGAAAGTATTTTACAATCGTGCAATTGAGATAGAAGGAGGTGGCACTAGGAGTTGGGTTTACAAAATATTTGGAATATAAAACCCACATTTCTTGCCAACTAACTATGTGGAATCAATATATGGAGTGAATAAGCCAAAAATGATTACCTAGTTTTGATTCTCCGTAGAAAAAGGAAACTCAGTTTGCAAGGTTTGGGGCTGGAAGGATTATAAATTATTTTTGGACATAATGAGGTGCAAGTGAGCGATGGTAAATAGTTGCACATTTTGGAGCACAGGATTCTGCGACACAGAATAAAAAAGAAGGCTTAGGAGGGAGATTCGCTAAAAACTAGATGTTAATGGTATGCCTATGAACATAAACTCAGAAAGAAACAAGAGAGACACCCAAGGTCAGAATATGGGGAGAATTCCTCCATTTAGCCAATGAGTAGAAGAGAAGCAAATAAAGACGATGGAAGGGAATTGGGAAGAGAATCAAAACAGTGCTGTGTTAGGACAAGAGGTAAGGGTTGAAGAAAAGAAGTGATAAGACCTATGGAATACTACAGAGAAGCTGAGAAAGAAGACGTGTGAAAAGAAGTCATTGACCTTGACAATTAACAGGTAGCTGATGGCTCTGAGTGGGCAGTTCATGTAATGTGGTCAGGACATAAGAAAAATTACAGGGGTGCAAAGGAGTTGAGAAGAAAATGGTATGGCTTGCTCTGACGGAATATTAAGTTAACTCTTTAATGTATAGATTCTTGATCTTCCTTCTCTTTGTGGGAGCTACTCCAGTGCAGCTTCACAGCAACTTTTGAATGTGAACCACAATCACATTTCTCCATATCCACCGGAGAAAACACACTACCTAAAGAACAAATTACCTAAATTATAAACAGGTTACCTTCCAATTACCAGTTTAACTTGTATAAACTTAAAAATGTTTTCTTATAGGTGAAAAAAAAAGTGAGTAACTTTCTAGACCTGAAGAGTCCCCCAAACTTATTAAGCCATAATGTACTAAAAATAGAAGTCTATTTCAAATATATCTAGAACATTATTTGTTAAATAAAGATATAATGAGTTTGTATTATCTTCTCTGTGGTAATTATAACTTTCTCTCCAGCTGCTTTTGGGGAAGGGTGCTTTTCCCATATGCTCCCTCCCTCCCCAGTCTCCATCCTCTCTCCACCCGCAAAAGGGGTTCCCTACCTTTCAGGGTTTCTTGCTCCCCAAGTTCAGCTCTTTGTGTCGCATACCTGGTGAATTCTGTGGTTCAGGTTGTGCAGATTGTTGTGTTAATCTTCCAATGAGTTTTCTAGGTGTGTAGGATGGTTTAGTGTTGATCTGGCTGTATTCCATGGACCCGAGACACACAAAAAGCTTCCACGCTGTTCCGTCATCTTGGCTCCTCCTATAACTGCAATATCAAGTTTGAAGGTTGAGTATAGGTAGTGTCAGGACATCAATAGCTTTTACATTAGAGAAACCAGCCCACTACATTGGTTTAAAGAAAAATATTTTACTATATTTGCCTAAGAGGGTAACTCTGTAGCCCAGTCCTTTCCCAGTATACTAAATGGGGCCCGAAGACTCTTGTTATGAATCCCAAAGAACTGCCCTTCCCCAACACTGTTCCTCCCTGTTTTATGTACTCAGTCATAAATCATGGTCATAAGTTGAGGAATGTTTATATTACACACAATCAGCCTCATGAGGATTTTAATTGATTCAATAAATATTTATTACATGCTGACAGGTAAAGGTGACCTTGTCCTAAAGGCTAGCTGACCAGAACAAGTTAGTCTTCTACAAAGTTTAACAGCTATTGACCATGGCCCAGCACTTAAGACAATCATGTCTAGTCAAACACAATGCTTGGACCACGCGCCCACTGGCGCCCCAGGAAGGAGTCTTGCATTTCCAATCTTGAAGGCTTACATGGCAAATCGTGCTAGGCCTCCTCACAGCATAGAGCTACAACTATGACACCTGACTGGCAGCCTCCTTCTCTGAGCTAGTTAAGAGTTAGCTATTACCCCAAACACAAAAAGAGTTGTCAGGACAGGACTGGAGCCATAGTTCTGCCACTTTGAAATGGAAGTGGATGATGCTTATCTAATCATGCAGCTTAAAAAGCCCACAGCCTAAGTGTCAGGAACCCTTTCCCCCAAGTCTAACACCTGTACTTGTTAGATCTCTTTGAAATGCCCCATAATGCAATGAGCAACAAAGTGATCTGTTATTGCTCCTGTCTCCATGAGTTTTCCCCATCAACACTGCTTCAACATTGCCCTTGACACACAAGTATCAACAATAAATCAGGCAATAAACAAAACAGAAGTTCCTGCCCTCAAACTTATATTCTCCTGGGAAAAGAGAAAGCCAACAAACAAAAAATAAGTAGGTAATGTACTAAGTGATGACGAGTTATATGAGGCATAAGGAATAATAAAGTAGTAGAAGGAGATGGAACGATCATGAGAGCATACAGGGTGGTCAGCAAAAGTGACATCTGAGGAGTGACCTAAAAGGAAACAAGGGATTGAGCCACATGTGTGTGCAAAGAGAACTCAGTTCAAAGAACTTGAGGCAGGAGAAAATTTTGTGTGTTTGAGGAAGAACAAGAGTCTCTTCCTGTTCCAGGAGATGCAGACAAGAGTGGAAGGAAATGAAGTCCTACAGGCCATGGCAGGGGCTTTAGATTTTACTTTTGATGAGGGAGAATAAGGCAAGCTGAAGGCAAAGTACAAGCTAGCATAACCCCCACCCATGTGGGATGTGTGTGATATTCCTCAGGTACTGCTGGCTGCCCAAAACAAAGGAAAGGAAAGAAAACAAAAGGTTAACTGATAGAGATTACACTCATGCAGGACAGGAGTCTCCATTCGTTTACAAATATCTTGAGTTTGAACTGTCTCTTAGACCATGAGTAGATGCTAAATAGTAAATTACAAGAAAAAGGCAATCTTATCAATAGCCTTATCTCCAGAAACTTATAGACTCAGTTTCCCGTTGCCCCTAATATCACCCTCCCCTCCACAGTGATGTGGGGAACAAAGGCAAGAAAGAAATGGCATGTAAAATTAAATTTCTTTATAACCTGCAGCCCATTGACAAATACTTGGGGCAAATAGAGATTATAACATTTCTCCAGGAATCCCCTACCATCCTAATGTTAATGTCTTGCTAGAGGAAATACAACCTTAGATCGACAATAGCAAGTCCTCAGGCATCCTAGGAGTCCTTTTTAGCATATCAATGTCCTTCTAGAGGCCTCCCTTTTCACTTTACCCCCCTAACTCCATAGTATATAACCAGTCATTCTTCACAACCCCAGTGCAACTCTTTCTGCCCACAGATCCTATCTCTGTGTTTAATAAAATCACCTTTTTGCACCAAAGACGTCGTCAAGAATTCCTTCTTGGCCATCAGCTCTGAACCCCACCATCACCCCAAAACCTCATCACTTTGATTCAGATGGAAAGTCATTAAAAGAAGCTGACTCCCATGGAGAAGTGGCCAGATAGGAAGAACTATGTGAAATGTAAAGGCAGGAGGGTGGTTAGGGGTTGATTACAATAACCTTGGCAAGAGATTTGGTAGCTTAGAGTAGGATGAGCAGTGACAGAGATCATGAGAAGAGGTTGTATTTGAAACGTATTTCCAAGATAGAGCTAGTAGGATTTGCTAATGAATCTGATGTGGAATATGAAAGAAAAAAGTTAAGAATGACATGATCTTTTTTTGGCCCCCACAACTGGAATTCATTTATGGGCATGGGGAACAGTGGGATGATCAAGTTTGTGGGGGCAAACTGAGTTCAGGTTGAGACATGTTAAGTTTGAACTGTCTCTTAGACCAAGAGTCGATGTTAAATAGAAATTTGATTATATATCGCCTGGCATTCACAGAAGTCATCTGGAACGAGATGCAAAACTTTCAGAAGCACCAGCAGAGAGATAGTATTTGAGGACACAGGTGAGGTCACCTAGGAAAACTATGCACAAAACATGGTCGGGGACCTCTACAGATCTCCAAGATTCTTTTACAAGGTTCACATGGTCAGCACTATTTTCACAACAACACTAAGATAACATGTACCTTTTTCATTCCTTTTCTCTCACAAAAATATAGTAGAGTTTTCTAGGGGTTACATCAGATGTGTTGTGGCAGTAGATTAAATGCAGAGGCAGATGTGAAAATCCACCTGTCTTCTATTAACCCAGACATTAAAGAGATTAGCAAAATGTAAAACTATGCCACTCTTCTCATGAAATGTTTGTGTTTGGGAAAATAGAGTTATTCTTTATAAAAACATGTTATTTATATTAATATGTAATGGGTTTGTTATTGTTTTTAAACAAAGTTAATAATTTTTTTAAATTTCTGTTTCAATTTCTTTTTTTTAATTTTTTTTTAACATTTATTTATTATTGAGAGACAGAGAGACAGAGCATGAGCATGGGAGGGGCAGAGAGAGGGGAGACACAGAATCTGAAGCAGGCTCCAGGCTCTGAGCTGTCTGCACAGAGCCCAACGCAGGTCTCGGACTCACAAACCGCGAGATCATGACCTGAGCTGAAGTCAGACGCTTAACTTACTGAGCCACCCAGGTGCCCCTCTAAGTTTCAATTTCTAATACGATAATTAACAATAGAAATAATCCACATAGGTAAAAACTCTTTGGGATCCTCAATAGTTCTTAAGAGTGTAAAGAAGTGTAAGTGTAAGAAGTCTAAAACCAAAGAGTTTAAGAATTGCTAACCTGGGAACTAAGTTTGGAGGGAAGAGAAATGAAGTCTAAGGAAGAAGGCAAGGTGGATAAGGAGAAACCAGGAGAGAGAGTGAAAAGAGCAAATGAGAAAAACTTTTTCAAGAAGGGAGCAATCACCTGCATCACATGATACAGAAATACCAAATAAAATGAGGATTCTTAGACTTGACAAGACAGAAGTCAACAGTCACTGTGATAAGAGAATCTGTCAGAGTGGCAAAGACAAAAGACTGACTAGAGGGAATTTAAGAAATAATAGAAAGACAGGAGAGAAAAAGTAGGTGCACCCAGGTGGCTCAATCCATTGAGCATCTGACTCTTAATTTCGGCTCAGGTTGTGGTCCTAGGATTGTGAGATCGAGCCCTGTGTCAGGCTCAGCACTAAGCATGAAGCCTGTTTGAGATTCTTTCTCAAGATGGTTTGTTATGTACTCACAGATCCAGAGGGGTACACATAATGCCGTGAGGGAACCACACTGAGAAGCATGGTGGTCAGTTGTGAGACAGAGGAGAGAGAGACCTTCATTGTGATTTCTGCAAGAAAGAAAGTGTCAGGCAAGGCAAGAAGGCTTAGGATTGGTTAGTTTAAGTACTTTCAGTGGGCTCCAGGGCATAGGGACTACCCATTATTGTCTGATACCTGACCCTGGAGTCATGAGGGCAGGTATACAGTGGCCCAGAGTATGAGAGTCTCATATAGGAGGTGGTTGTGGGTGTGGATTCCAGATTGACTGGTTTGTATCTGATTGATTGATTGGTTCCTGGAAGGCAGTGGGGTGTAAACATGGAAGGCAGGAGGCCAAAGCAAGATGACTCAGGCATATTATCAGTTGTCCAGAATGAGGTACGTCCAGAATGAGATATTAAAGGATCACGTTTACAGAAGCTAGAAACATGATAAATACAAAGGACTACAATAGTATATTTGTGTGATAATGGGAATTATCCAGAAATCGAGGGTGATTAGTAATTTAAGAGAGAGGACTGCTTGGGATTCTCTCTCTCCCTCTCTCTCTGCCCTTCCCCTGCTCATGCATGCATGTGCTGTCCCTCTCAAAATAAATAAACTTAAAAAAAATTTAAGAGACAGGAGGCACACTAGAGGTGCCATGTCTTGAGTTGGCAAGAAGGGATGGGATACAATGTATTTTTTTTTAAAGTGTGGATAGTTCTTTTATTATTATAGGCCAAAAGGAAGAGGATGTGGGTTACAAGTGCAAGTAGGTTGGTAGATTTGAGAGTGGGAGTGTATGAAAGCTCTCTTCAGATTGCTTCTGTTTCTCAATGATGGGAAATTATCAGTAGACAGTAATGCAAGGAGAGGTTATGTTGGAGATCTGTTGGAGAGGAGAAGGTGTGAAATAATGGTGTAGGAGATCAAGAACATGAATTGAGGGGCGCCTGGGTGGCTCAGTCGGTTAAGCAGCGACTTCGGCTCAGGTCATGATCTCGCGGTCCGTGAGCTCGAGCCCCGCGTCAGGCTCTGTGCTGACAGCTCAGAGCCTGGAGCCTCTTTCAGATTCTGTGTCTCCCTCTCTCTGACCCTCCCCCGTTCATGCTCTGTCTCTCTCTGTCTCAAAAATAAATAAACGTTAAAAAAAAATTAAAAAAAAAAAAAGAACATGAATTGATTAGGGAAATGTAGTAAGATCACAGGGTAGCACTAAGGGCCCACTTGGTTCAGGGGTCATAAATTTAAAGTGAGACCAAACAGCAGACTTGTGTGTTTTCCTCCAGCCATACTCAACCAGCAACATTAAATTATGAACACACATCCTAAAATACTTCTCAACCCTGAAGTGAGCTCTGAGATTTAGGATAATGATATTTGGCCTATTTTTTGGCACATATTTCACGATTTATCTTTCTTTTTCTTTATCCTTTAAAGCAACTAACATTTAGCCCTAGATAAATGATGACCACATTTAGGTTTAATCATTCAAGCTACAATCTCTCTTTCAGAACAATGGACTTAATAAGGAACAGAACCTAAGTACTATTAACAGGCGCTCAACAAATTCTGATTGGATGAAATCTAGTATCTTTATTTCCCTAGGAAACCCCCACCATCACCACCACCAAATCAAATCAGCATAATACAAACAATACATCATCAATATTATTACCATGAACAATTATGCCTTAGTTAAGTCACTTGTTCTGCTTTCTGGGTATTATGCACAGCACTGATGATAATTATAATAACAAAGGTCATATCTGTATTCTAGCAGCTTCTCCTCACCCATTTTATTACCATAATTGACAGTCTTTGCCAGAATCACATTTGTTAAGAGCCATCTTTTTTTTTTAATATTTTTTTTAACGTTTATTCATTTTTGAGACAGAGAGAGACAGAGCATGAACGGGGGAGGGGCAGAGAGAGGGAGACACAGAATCAGAAGCAGGCTCCAGGCTCCGAGCCATCAGCCCAGAGCCCGACGCGGGGCTCGAACTCACGGACCTCAAGATCATGACCTGACTCGAAGTCGGACGCTTAACCAACCGAGCCACCCAGGCACCCCTGTTAAGAGCCATCTACATGCTGTCAGGCCATGTCTAAGAGAAAGAAAATGTGTCTAATCTTTCCTTCTTTGTCCATTTCCTACTATCATGATCTATTTGAGAGTTTTCTGTAATCATCTGGAGTCCAGACCTAATAAAGATCTTCACACCACAGTGCTAGCGGTAATCAAGAATTTTGTCAATTTGAAATACAAACATAATCTGAAGCTCCCCGAAAAAAAGATGGTATGATTACCATACACTGGCTTGGTCTGAAATGTGAAATAGTCTCTGTCAAGCCCTGGCCGATGAGACAGTGGCACGGTTTCTGAAAAAATTCTCTCTGTTCAAAACCAGTAACAGCAACTACTGTATATTGCTTAGGATCTACTAGTCACTGTGACCTTTTGCTGTGGCTCAAGACTCAGTCCCTGGTGCTCTGCACTTCTTCTCTTCCATACCCTCAATTTTATAACAATCATGAAGAACAAGAAACACTCAATGTGAATCATTTTCTGCAATCAATTTAGTGTAAACCACCACTTACCTGGGATATAACGAGCATTTGTCATATTTCTACCTGCCTAACACCTCCACAACAAACTCTCTATATTTGGGGGTTTCCCCACCACATAAGCTTTGCCTTCCCAAGAGAGAAGCCAGAAAATGTGTTTTTCTTGCAACTAGGGCACCAACACATCAGGCTCCACCAATAGATACACTCATGGGAGCCTTCAATTTGGAATTAAGCAACCTGAGGAAGCCAGATTGTGGTAGAATCCATTTTCTGAGTAGAGTGACAAAGGATGTGTCTGGCTTTAGTGGAAAATAATAGTGGAGGGGCGCCTGGGTGGCTCAGTCGGTTGAGCATCCGACTTCGGCTCAAGTCATGATCTCACGGTTCGTGGGTTCGGGCCCCATATCAGGCCCCACGTGGAGCTGACGGCTCAGAGCCTGGAGACTGCTTCGGATTCTGTGTCTCCCTCTCTCTCTGTCCCTTTCCCACTCATGCTCTATCCCTCTCTGTCTCTCAAAAAATAGATAAGTGTTAAAAAAAATTTTTTTAAAGAAAATAATAGCGGAGTTTCTAGGATTTGGTGTTCCATATCAAGGATATGAGCCCAGGTGGTAGAAGCAACAGTGACTCACTCAAGCTGAGCCATGGCATGCCTTTAGCACTGTGACTGGCTGTATCACATACAACCTCACTCTCCAATCCCAGAAATTCCAGAGCCACCTGACAATCCTTAATAGGGTGTTTTTTAAACCATTGTTCACAACCAATTAGTAAGGTGTAAAATCAATTTAGGCAATCACATCCGGCAATTTCTTAAGATAAAGTAGAACGGAACAGGAAGAATGTTCAAATCTCATAAAGCAAGAAGTATTGCTGCACTCATACTTTGTTTTATGTAGATATAAAAACACGTACGGATATGTGAACACCACACGGCAAAGTGTACTTCTTATTGAGAGTACCAGTCAAAATTCTTTTAACAAATTCTTTTTCTGCTTTAACCAGCAGAAGTAAGGATTTTGTCGTTTGCAACTAAGAATCCCCAGTAGTGTCTAACAGGAACAGACTAAGGACAGAGCCTCATTCACTTCTCCCCACTGTGCTCTGACACCTGCTGATTCATCACCTAGTGGCTTTAATTTAATCCTTATCCTATACCACACAGAAAGTTAGCTCATTCCTAACACACGTGTCACAGTCTGTTTGAAGGGCATCCAGGAAGAAGTTTTGCATAAAACTAGAATAACTAAAACTATGGTTTATGTAGACATGTTTGCGATGTTAGTTAACATTTGCCTTAAAATTTTCTCAAATGGACATGTTACATGAAGTTGAAATTGGCGGCCATGACCACCACTTATTTAATGCTTTTTTTTCTTTTTTTATGTTTATTTATTTTGAAGAGAGAGAGAGAGACAGAGCACGAGCATAGGAGGGTCAGAGAGAGAGGGAGACACAGAATCCAAAGCAGGCTCCAGGCTCTGAACTGTCAGCCCAGAGCCCGACATGGGGCTCAAACACACGGATGGCGAGATCATGACCTGAGCCAAAGTTGGATGCTTAACCAACTGAGCCACCCAGGCACCCCAATGCATTTTTTTTCTAATGAGAATCTTTATCCTTCCCAAGCATACTCTTGACTCCCCTGTGAGTGGTGGTCTACCCAGGCATATCTCCTTTCTCCAAAGGAGATGTCCAAAACAATCCTACCCAGCTTGACTTTAATTAAGGAATATGTTTCTGATTTTCATCTATGGCATACAGGAAGAACAGTCCTGTTACTTGAACATACTGCCATGCAATATTTACCAAAATTTGTGCAAGTTTTGGATTGCCTGAAGAGTATGAAGCCCCCAAAATTCCTCTACACACTTTAAAATTCACCCCTGCATTAAGCCAGTGGGACAGAGTTGCATTCCTGGAATACATAGAATTGTTCCCTTACTGAATGAATTACTTTGTAGATGAGAAGAATGTTTTCCACATCAGAAATGCACTGGCCTTGGTTCTATCTCATAACCTTTGTTTGTTTTTATGTTTTTCCCCACGCCACTCTTCTGCATTCTTCTGCTGTACTTCATAGATTCTTGCAAACTATCTTAAAGTCTTCTTTGGAATGAGACAAGGTGTAAACAAACAAACTCCCTTTCTTTTCTTTTCCACAGCCCCCACACACAGAAGGTTTAATTCAACTTATGCCTCAATTACTGTAAAACCTTCTGGCTGGTTTCCCTGCCTCTATTTTCTCCTCTCATAAATGTTGGATTCCTCTTCTTCAATATTGTTTTCATCACTTTAACCAGCTGCTCAAAATCTGCAGTTGCTTGGTAATATCGCTGTTGTAGATAGAGTCTTCAGGCTTACATGCAGAACCCTCCACCAATTGCCCACACACTTCCAATTTTATCTCTCATGCTCACTAACAAGGTGCTTCTGTTCCAGATAATGCAAAACGATTGCCATTGTCTACTTACCACTTGCAATCGTGCAAAGCCCACCGCCAACAACTACTATCTGTATTGCCTTCTGAAAACCGTATCAGTTGGGAAAATGGGAATAATACTTTGTATGGTTTTGTGAGAAGAGATAGCATATAAAAGTGTCTAGCTTAACTAATTACATAATGAGTAAAAATGTCTATCTTTTAAAGCATGTGGCACATAGCTGGCACCCAATAAAACGTGTTTTGGAATAGATTATTTTTTGCTTCTGTTCATACTATTTGTACAACCTTGAAAAGCTCTACTTCCTCATCAGCCATTAGTTCCTAAAGAGCAGGTAATGGTTGTACAGACCTTGAATTCAGAAAAGGGAGGTTTGAATCCTGACACACTCCACTTACCTACTGCATCACCTTGGGCAGGTGGCATCAGTGTCCTCCTGTGTGATCCTTTCCTGGCTTTGCTGAAGAACTGGACCCGGGAGCACAAGGGAAGGATGTCCAAGACACGACCCGTACAGTCTTGGGAACACAATCTGTACTGTGTCTTCTATTACTGTTTCCTCCATATTAACAATCAATAAATGTCTTCTTTAGTTTGGTTTCATTTGTGATAAGGTGATTGAGTTGTTCCTTTTACACATGGCACTCAGGAAAGGTAATTGCTAAGGTAAAACAACAAACAATTGGACCCTAAGGGGAAATCTTCATCTTTCATCTTCTAGCTGCTAGTAAGCTGAGAAAAATCCAGCAGTAACTGTATCATCTCCTCAAAGCGTCCCAGACTAAGAAATAAGAATGGTGATATAATGAGACTCCTGATAAAATAGGTATTTTAATTCACCACAATTATACCTATTCCCAAACCATTCTGGTTAGATTTCTTTCACTGCATGTATTTCATATTACTTTTGTATATTCAAAATATAGAACTTGACACTGAACATGTGCTTTGTATTTACTTTTGACTGAACACGGGCTTTGTTACCTCTAAAACTACATGACGCAGTACACAAAGCCACTTTCATGGTGTGACAGAGCATTCTCACGGAGTTTTTCTGATTCATCAGACCCAAAGACCATCTACGGTGCCAACAAATTTTGTCTCGGCATAGCCTTCATTTAGAAACCTTGCTCGTTCTAATACTGCGCCTTTCTATAGTTCCTGATATCTCTAAGTATTAAATTTCTGCCTGCAGTCGCTTCTGCCAAATCCCACACCAGCACCCCCATCGCTTAGTCCAATTCCTAACCAACTTTAGACCTAACATGAAATGAAGAGTTATAGGGTTCAATTCCCACTGGGCTCATTTCTTAACTCCCCTTCAGTCTACACTTCTTTATTTTATGCTGTGTGCTAGTGGTTGAATTGTGTCCCCCCCAAAAAGCTAAGTTAAAGTCCTAACACCTACCTCGCACCTCAGAATGTGACCTTACTTGGAAATGGGGTAGGTTCCCGATGCAATTAGTTAAGAGGCAGTCGCACTGAAAGAGAGTGGACTGTTCATCCAATATGACTGTGTCCTTATGAGAAAAAAGAGACAAAGAAAAGGAAGACAGCCATGTGAAGACACAGAGACACGAGGAGAAGGCCACGTGAAGACAGAAGCAGAGACTGGAGATAGGCTGCCACAAGCCAGGGAACATGTGAGGCTCCGAGAAGCTGGAAGAGGCAAGGAAGGATCCTCCCTGGGAGGCTTCAGAAGGGGCATAACCCTGGTAACACCTTGATTTTAGACTTCTAGCCTCTAGATCAGTGAGACAATAAATTTCTGTTGTTTTAAGCCACCCTTTTTTAGTACTTTGTTCTGGTGGCCTTGGGAAACGAACACACCGTTAGTCTGTGCTTATTTTTCAGCCTCAGAATGTAAACTCTCCCCTAGACAGTGCTAGGCAAAAGGTGTGCTGATCTGCCCTGCACTATTTTGCATTGTCTTCTTCAGTTCTTTCTTCCTGAAACTCAATGACGCTCTTGGGTACCAGTTGACTAATGGCTGCCTCTTCTTTAAGGTCTCTGCAGTTTCTTTCCCAGTGGCAAAGAAGTGACAGGGCAGAGCAATGATATTTAAAGAGTAGGACCTCTGATTCGACAGTTAAAAGCCCACACAATGCACACATAAGCTACAACAAACACTATTCTCACTGTTTCTAGACATCACATATTTCAAGCAGCTCGGGCTAATACTCTCTACGCTGTCAGAAAAACTATCCCAGGCTCCAGAGAGCTGACCTCTCTTTATCCGGCCAAGGAATGGCAGCATTGGTCAACTGCACCATCTGCAAAACAAAAGCTGAGCATTTTAAACGCAATCAAGGACCTGTTTGACCTTAGCTGGGGTGAAAGTCCCACGAATGGAAACTGTCTACCTGATTTCTCTCATTTTTCCTGTTTATGTTCTTAATTAAATGAAAAACTCCAAGTATAGAGCACAGATTTGACTTTTAAAAACCAGATGTCTGATGTTTTGGGTCCTCCTTTTAAATTAACATAGGCAAACAATGTTATCTCCGTGTTAACAAAGAAAACCGTCTCCTCCGGCCCTTTGTGTTCCTTTCAGAGACTCTGGGTAAATGAAGGCCACACTTGTTCAGTCGGGCACATTTGCCGAGGACAGAACCGGCGCCAATTCAGCCTGTTCTTTATAGGAAATGACACCCAGCAGCCGGGCCTGGATCCCCCATAAGCTCCACATATTGTTGAGGCAGCTCGGAGGACGTGCTCGGATCAGTCAGATGGTGCCCACAGCTGCTAACAGCAGCCTTGCACCGCTCTGACCCCTTGTGCACAGTTTTCCTTTGGCTTCCGGAAACTTCCCTCCTCCCGTACTCTCTACCCGCTCCGCCCACAGCATGCTTGTGGTGAGCCCACAAATCCTTGTCAGGATAATAATAAAATAATAATAATAACAACAACAACAACAACCATAATAATGAACTTCAGGGGAGCTGACTAACAGAAATGAGGTATACGCTGCAGTTTTCTTGGAAGGTAGGATTTTCTCCCCTTTAAAACGTGAACGTTCTGCTTTCCTGAAAGAGCAGCCTCCAGTTCTATGATTAGCACCAGGAACTGGAGAGGCTCCATGAGACTGAATCTTTGATTTCAAGGCAGCTTTGTTTCTCAAACCTGGTAAGCAGGCTCTTGAGAAGGTTCGGGCATAGCTGGGAAAAGCAATTCGGTAGGTGCTGCACAGACTTCAGAGAAAGCAAGCAAGCACATAGTTTACATTTTTTTCGTTGTAAGAAGTAGGGACAGCACATAGGTGGGGAGAGGGATGTGGGTGGGGTTAACTTATACACAGTTATTTTATACTGTGCCATCTTGCAGCAGATTTTCTGAGGACTTTGTGTGGGTTTGTTAGGGAAGTAAAAATTGGGTCAGAATAGTTTCACACTCTACTACAACGTTCTTTGCGTTGTTTTTTTTATAGCCTCAATTTAGGCAAATCATATTCATGTATCATTGCTAATTTTCAAAACAATGACACAAGAAGGCTTTGGCTAAAAAGGAGTAACATATTTTAATCTATTCCTGCTTTTCCCTAATTTATCAGTTCAACATTATAACAAGGGACTCAAAAATTGTTCTGTAAATATCATTCCTATTTTGCCAGGAAGATGATTACAGTGTTTTGTGTTGAAAAAGTTTATCAAGACTGGATATATTTTTTTCCAAAAAAGAAATAGAATTTTCTTAAATGGACACAGGATTTTCCATATTTATTTAGATGGCATGATTATCAAATTTATGACTGCAAGGAAATTTAGAGTGTCATAAAATGAATTGAATGACAGAGTCAGGATTCAAAACTATTTCAATGTAGTAAAATTATGGGAAGATCTAACATGATTATATAGCACAATTGCAACATTTGTTATAAATGGAAAGTCTGGTACTTGATCTCAAAATAACAATTATGTAAGTAAGGATGAGGTGGCTATAGTTAAAGAGTGACATTTGGGGGAATGACCATATCAGTTTTGTTTAGTACAAACTCAATGGGAAGTGGCTTGCCAAAAAAGCGAACATACTCTAGATAGCCTCCTAATGCCAAAACAAAGTCAGACAAGATTCCTGCTCTCCTAATCACAGTCCAGCCACACTGGGAATCTGGAATCTTAGTCGCCTCTGGGTAGTGCTCATTAACAGCCCACATGGTCCAGACTGGTTATTCTGAAAATTTGAAGAGTTATAAACCCTTTAATAATCTGATCAAAGTTATGGACCTTCTGCCCAGAGAAAGGCATATACCTACAATTTTGTGTCCCATTTCTAGGTGGTGTTCACAGATTCCTTAAAGGATCTATAAGTAATAACCCTAAACTCTAGGATTTGGAATCCATGGAAACCATGGATTCCAGATCCAGAGCAACCAGAATCAGAAGTGCTCTGGAACTAATGTTCATCCTGAATCTCATACTGAAATGTCTGCTTTGCTCATTCCTGCTTAAACCCAAGACTGAATTGGGAAGCCAAGAGGCCACCATTGACTTACCTATACAATACCAATTTTCTCCCACCACAAAATCACGGGTGCAGTCAATTCAAACATTTTGGCAAACATCAGCCAAATATTTGATGATATTTCACATGAATAGACATTTAACTAATTGATTTTTTTCTGTTTTAGCTTCCTATATGTAATAGTCGTAGTATTAGCTAAGATTTACTAAGCACTTACTACATGCCAGATACAATGCTAAGCCCTTATATGAACATTCTCAGTATATCCTCACAACAGTCCTATGAGGCAAATACTCTTTCTACCCCAGTTCAGATGAGGAAACTGAGGCAGAGAGAAGTTGAGTAATTTATTAGAAGTCACATCCATATGAAGTGGTGCCCACATGGGTCTGCTCCCAACCTCGCGACTAAGCTGTGATGCCTCCTGGCACAATGAATGAACAAGCTATCTTTCTTCACAACATACTACTAAGCATCCAAGATGTTAGCATTGGTTGCCAGGTCATAGTCACCTCTAAGGGCAAAGCAGCACACTCATACTTACAGGTTTACGGGCTTTGTTCAGTTGCCACCCTTTTAGATTTTCAGTCTTAATTTTCATTTCACATTTCCTTAATGTTTGTGGAAGAAGAGCTCTAACCTTCTGCCTTCTTGTGTCTATATGTCCTCTCTATCAATCCTGAGTTACAAATCTTCAGTTTTGGGGTTTATATTTTAAGCACATTACTTTTCAGAGTTATTAACTTTTTTTGTTATTCAGTATCGTAGCCCTGGCCTGATTCAAGCACCTTTCATAAACAGGTATGAACAAATCTGGGAGTACCTCCTAGCTCTAGCTCCAGATACTGAATTAATAAAACTCACCCTGTTGAATACTAACTCTCAAAGGAATTCTAGGTTATGTAATGTCTTTGTCTCATAGAGTTTCAGTGACACCAGCCATGATATAAACAAGAGAAGCACTATATCTGGTCCTTCTCGGACAGCTCCTTCCAACTATTTTCTGATGAGCAAGATAACACTTGACAGTCTTTCCCCCTGTTCTCTTACCCCCTCCATTTTTCTCTTATGTTCTTTAGCCTTTAGATCCCAAGGATAACCCTCTTTTTCCTCTCTGAATTTTTGGACCAGAGAATGCTGGATATCCGTAACATAGTTTCATTTTTGTGCTCACTCTACCAAAAACAAAAAACAAAACAAAAAACAAAAACCAAAAAAAGATGCCAAATGATTACTAGAATCATTATAAGTTAACAGTATATAAAATAATCAGGTCGTGCAGTACAATCTCCTCTGATATGAGTCTTGTGCCATGGAACTCTGATTTTGTTTTTAAAAATATGAGAACCCACAACTTAAATAGGAGCAGGTAGGAAGGGAGGAGGTGCCCCCTCCGATCCCATAAGGATCACGTTTCTAGCACACATACCCACAGTTCAGATTCTTGCATTAATGTGCCTCACAAATAATCTCACTAAACATCAAGCTGGGAAATGAACACTGCAGAGTCCTGGTAAATTCTCTTAAACTGGCCCCTGGCGGGAGCAAAACATCTCAAGATGTGTGTATTATGTATCAGGATAGTACTTCTAAAGGTTGTCCATCGCATATGTAACAAAGTCTCCTAATAAACACATCTGACAAATCATGACGATAGCCTCCATATTTCCTTGTTTAATTCTCAGTTTTCTTCTAAGACCTTCTCGAAGTTTGGTTGTAATGGATCATTACGTCCATAATGTGCTCAATGTTGGAGTGAATTTTGAACAGTTTTTAGGCTGCATACTGTTTTCTTCCAGATAATTTACTGGATTAAAATTAGCAGTGTGAAAAGCTGTAGAGAAATCTAAATGCCTGCCAAATCAAAGAAATAATCACATTTTTATGAATATTTAATATCATAGTCATGGCAAATAAGGCAAGTAATTAGTACTTACCATAAATTTGCAAAGTATTATTTTATGTAAATGTTACATTCTACTAGTTTGATATGAATTATTCATTGTATAACCAGACACTGACACAAACCAGTAAACATTTAAATCTATGTGCTATTAGTTTACTTACCTTCAATGATTTTGTGCAGAATATATACATATTTTTGTCCATGAATCCATGTTTTCCCTCTTGCCCCAAAAAGGGGCAAAAGACTATGAGAAGAATGTTATTTAAAGCCATCTACTATATATTCAATAGTAAAGAAACTTAAGATGCAAATGTGAAATATGTGGTTCCCTCATGTGTACAGATGAAGAGCTCCCTGGCTCTGCTTCTGCCTCTTCACCTATCATGTGGATTTTTAACGAACAGCAGTAACGAGTGATGTTATAAAAGCAAAAAAGGTTGGAAAAAAATAACGGTGTATTACAAACTGTATGGTGAAGAATTAGCCTTATCCAAAAGGGAGGTCTGGCCTTTGCCCTTAGCTACTGATAGGTGATCTCTCAGGTCCTGAAATGCCATGCCTAACAGGAAGCCCCCAGGCAGTCTAAAATGTGATTTGTGTTAGGCCACGTGGTACCTGCTGCTCCCTGGAGGAACTGGAGACTAAGGGTGTCAACCTAATATGCAGAAGGGCTGGAGACTAAAGGACAGCCATGTGGCCAATACGTGACTGAATGTCAATAAAAACTCTGGACACCCAGGCTCGGGTGAGCTTCCCCTGTTGGCAATGCTCCGTGCAACGCTGCCACACGTGGATGCCGGGAGAAGTTAATGCTGTCTGTGTATCCATGGGGTGAGGACTGGAAGCTCAGCGTTTGGACGCCTCTGGAGTCTGCCCTATGCATCACTTCCCTTAGCTGACTTTCATCTGTTATAAGCCATAACCACGAGTATAACAGTTTTCAGGGAGTTCTGTGAGTGAATTTTCGGTGAATTTTCAAACCTGATGGTGGTCTGAGGAACCCCCAAATTTGCACTTGGCATCAAAACTGAGGGGAGGCCTATGTGAACTGTACACCGTCTCACATTAGAGTTGGCTAAATTTTGCATAAATAGTCAACTCAAGGATACACAGGATTCTATACCTGAGAAACAAAACAGAATAGCAGCTCCTTGGGAGTGAAAGGTAGGTCTTTAAACCCATCACCAGTCTACAGTGAAGAATTTTTTCCTCTCCACCATTTTTTTTTTTCCTGAAAGTCCCACTGCCTCTGCCCTCACTTTGAGAGGTCAGTTGAGTTCTGAACTGATTCCAGAGAGGATCAAGCCAAAGGAGTCCTCTCTAGCAGTAGATCTCCTAAAAGTCATGATGTTTCCAGTACCTTCCCCAATCTCTACACAGCTCAAATATCATCTTACCGGTAAGTCCTCCTTAATATTCTTACTTGAAATTAAACCACCATCCCCCACCCCAGCATTTATAGCCCCACTTCCTGTTTATTTTTCTCCATAGCAAGTATCTTTAACGCACAATGTATGTTACTAATTTATTTTGTTCATTTTCTGATTCCACTCATGAGACTATAAGCTCAATTAAAGCAGGGATTTTGTTTCGTTTTGTTCACTGTACCCCCATACCTAGAAAAGTGACTGAGACATAGTAGATGCTCAACAAATATTTATTGAACAAAGGAGAGAATAAATCATTCCATATAGGAAATTCTTAAGGGAAGCCATATGTCCATAGGAGGTCTGGGGGACTTATCCTGAATCTGACACACTGGTTTCTCTCGGATTATATTTAACACAACAATAAAATGGCATGGTTTTCCAAAGATCTTTCCATCTATTTACAATGGTCATAAGATTTATAAGATATTGAGAAAATTTAAAATTTTAGGTGGCTCAGGGCAGAAAGGGAGAAAAGGCCACCACTAACCTGGAAAGTCTATCTTGGTCTACTTTAAAATCATTCTCATTTCAGGAAATTCATAAGAAGCCAGAGTACTTTTAGAGCAAAGGTGCTCAAAATGACAAAAGTGATGTGGTGAGAATGGGTCTCAGTACAACCTAGAGAACATCTTAAAGCATGAGATGGGAGGGTGGCGAAAGGCAGTGTAGTTTGTTTAGTTCCTTCTAGAGGCAAAAGCCACAGGAATCAGTGTCCCCACATTGGCTCCATATTCACATTGCCCAAGTGTTTCCACTCATGCATCCTTTGTCATACTCAGTCTGCTGTTTCACTATGGTTTCTGAAACTCACACATACAATCAGCCAGCAAGATTCTTAACTTGCCTGGTTAAGAATCACTGTGAAAGTTGGGGCACCTGGTGGCTCAGTCGGTTAAGCGTCTGACTTTGGCTCAGGTCATGATCTCACGGTTCATGAGTTCAAGCCCTGCTTAGGGCTTTGTGCTGACAGCTCAGAGCCTAGAGCCTGCTTCAGATTCTGTCTCCCTCTCTCTCTCTCTCTCTCTCTCTCTCTCTCTCTCTCTCTCTCTCTCTCTGTTCCTCCCCTGCTCTCACTCTGTCTCTCTCTCTCTCTCTCAAAAGTAAATAAAGATTAAAAACAAAATTTAAAAAGAAAAAAAAAAAGAATCGCTGTGAAAGATATAACCTGACCTAAACACATCTTTCCTTATCCAGGAGGGAAAGGGGTACAGACTAAGTCAAAGCTATCCCATTCATAGGCCTGTGAAGAAAAAGACCATCATTAATGTCCACTGTGTATTGGTCCACTTCAGTTTTCTGTGTGGTCAGTTTCAGACATGTCCTTTCCCTTTATTTAGGAAGCCAACAAAACAGGACTACGACATTGCCCATCCCATGTTTTAAATATCAACTTAAGAAATCCTTGACGTTCAAAAAAAAAAAAAATAAGCATCAGCCAGTCAGTAAGTAGCAATGAAATGGCACTCAACACTTTTCATTGAAAGAAATGCACTAAATGGAAGTTTCTTAAAGGTTGAAGAAAGGAGCAAAGGAAGTTCACAGGAGGCCCTTTAGCACTATTGTTATAAAACTTCCTCATTTGGCTGCGGGGAGAGGGAAATGTAGAGGTGATGGTCAAAGTTTCAGTTACGCAAGATAAATAAGTTCTGAAGATCTATTATATACATAATGCCTATAGCTAACAACACTATATCGTATTCTTAAAATACGCCAACAGAGTAGATCTTGTGTTAAGTGTTCTTACCACTAAATAAATAAATAAATAAATAACAAAGAGGCCTAGAGGAAATTTAGGAGGTGATAAATACATCTATGGCATTGAAGGTGGTGATGGTTTCAGAGATGTATACTTATCCACAAAATCATCAAGTTGTATACATTTAATATGTACAGCTTTTTACATGTCAATCATACCTCAATAAAGTAGTTAAAAAAAAAAACAACTTGCCTTTTGTCCTGATACTTCCATGCCTATAGAAACAGACCATATTGAGTGGGCAAGATCATTTAAAATAAGTAAATTCAATGAAATGGCTGAACTTAAGTGAAGTCAAGGGAATATGACAGTATATAAAATTCTAGAACCCCCTGTTTTACAGGAAGTTTCTTTTCAGAACTCCAATCACTCCTAATTCTGTTTTCTATTTTTCTAAGAAAATATGCTATGAAGTTAGATTTCCTGGATTGAAGTCTATATGAACTTGGGCAAGTTATTAAAACTCCATCAAATGAGAGTAATAATGTGCACCTCACATAGGTTGTTGTGAGGGGCTGAAAGCCAAACTCCTCAAAGAACTTAGCCCAACATCTGAAACAGCATGAATGTTCCATAAGCATTGGCCGTCTAATTATTGCTTGTGTTGTTAATATCACCTCTTCCATTGTGAATACTCTTCCACCTTGCTGTTGAAGATCATGTTATTAGAAAAAGGGGTCAAAACTATTCAATAATTCTTCTGTCTACATCTTAATGCTATTTAAGGGTTTCCTCACAATATTATCTAGTTAGAAATGGGCAATAGAACTTCTCTACTTTGGGAAGATTTTGTTTCCCCTGTGAACTCTTCATTCAAATGCACATGTAATTAAAGAGGAAGCAGAAGAGAAACTTTAAATTTTAAGTTGTTCAACTGAGGGCATAGATAGTCACATATCCATACGATCATAACACTGGATTTTCAAATTCAAACTTTGATTTAATGTAACCAGATGCTAAATAAACCATTTTGACTTTAATTTCAGCAGAGGCCCCAAGACAATAAATATCATATCTCAAAGTGAGATACACAAGGCCACCCGTCAGAACATGCATGGGACTTGGTTAAGAACTGTTATTTAACACTGCTGACTACCCATCCTCAGCCCAGGAAGGATTGGGGGACTGAAAAAAGAATTTTGTTTATAAGAGGACTTTTTGGAGATCTGCTCGGCTGTATGCTGTGAGTGCCAACCCTCCCCCAAGGAACTTGGGAATGTAAATCAGTGTGTGCCCCTCTCTTTAAGTTTAAGGAAAGGACTTCAGTGGGATCCCCCTGAAAGCCTGACATACATTTTTTAGGGCTGGGAGACACCATGACCTGGTGTCTGACTCTGGATTTCCAAAGGGAGGAAGATGATGGCCAGCTGCCCTGACGGTGAAGTAAAGATGGTTGTCAAAGCCTGCATATGCTCCCAGGGTTTGGTGGGGCAAAGGATTCCTGAGTGCCCCCAGATGTGGCCTGCCATTTAAGAAAAACCAGCACGATACTAATGTAGGACCTACCTAGATAGCTGAAGAGACCCCATCAGGGTATGAACTGCTGAACTCCCAGAGCTGAGGACCATATATATGTGACCAACAGGGGAGACACATTAGCAGGTAAGAAATCCCCAGTCATTTCGTGTGAGTGTGTGTTTGTGTGTGCATGTCCTATAAGAGAAATGTAGTTTTACAAATCTCCCAAATCCAGGAAGCATCCATGCCAACAGCGAGACCTTCCTGTCTCTCTCTCTCTTCTTCCACATCATCTCCAACTCTAGCCCTGGAGCGGCAGAGCACTGTATGGGGCAAGTGGCAAAAGACCAGCACCAGCACGCCAGTAGCCCCCACAAGCCTGCAGGGGGGTGGTCTGCAGCTGGCTCGAGCTGAAGGAAAAAGTTTACCATTAAATGGAAACAGGTGTTTTACTCATTACCTTACCCTACCCTGGTCTGATATATTAATTACTGAACTGAAATCAATCACTGATGATAATCAGAGGGTCTTTTGCTATCTGGAGGTAACCGGAAAATCATGAGCTGGCCCTTAGGACAGGAAAAAAGCAAACAATAGGGGAGATGAACAAAGGTATTTTCAGAGTACACCTCAGGAGCCCACTTGCCCAACATGATGACTAAGTTATTAAACAGCATCCTTGCCAAGCTTACTAAATTGGTTCTGCCATATGCTTTCCACCCTTGGTAAGGCAGGAGCACCTGCCCACAGTGACACCAGGAGTGGCACCATCTGAGGGGAACATGAGGACTACTGAGAGCCCCCCAGTTCTACATATACTAGTCTCCCCCTTCCCCATCCCCAAGACTTCTAGGCCACCCTGAAAGAGAGAGAAGAGGCCACAGTCATATCTCAATGCCCATGTTTCCTTACCAAGCCTCTTTTCCAGTCCACACCCAAATGTGCAGCCAAGAGCTAAATGAGGAAAGTAATGACAGGAATGACTACTGCCCATTTCAAATGGAATGGCTAATGAGATCTAAGAATGCCCCAAAGCAATTCCATCAAACAATTTTTCAGTATGCCATTACCAGTATATTTTACAATAAATGCAAGGGCCCCTCCCTCAGAGATTCCCAGATAGTTGTGATGGATGGAGAAGCGGTCATTCCGGGTAATACTCAGGGTCCCCCCATCCCTAGCCCAGCCCAGCCCAGCCCAGCCTTGTTTCTAGCAATGAGAGAGGGGATGTTGTCAAATTTAGAACTGACTTGAAAAAGTGTTATTTCTAAACCTAGAATAAAACTCGAAACATTTGGAATTTGTATTTCATTTGGCTCTGGAAAAGATGAATTTGAAGCTGCTGCAGATTTTGTGATCCTTTTCCCCGGGGAGTCTTAGAGGCTAGAGAAGTAAACTTTAGTGTCCTACTAGTAGAGGATGGAGGCCATGATATTTCAAAACACGTGGACTAAAAAGGCTGTGCTTCTGAGTGCTGACTCAGTTTGTGGTAAGCATTTCATACTCTCTCCTGTAAGCTGAGAAATCGTGAACTGGTTTATAGCCCTGGGAACAATTGCCCTCAATAGCCAGTAATTCCTTCTTACGATACCGGAACAAAAAGTTCCGTTTTTGCCTTTGTCGCGTTAACAGCGGGAATGGTTCTGATCCTTTTATCTACCCTGAAATGACACGCACAGAAACACATACACTGATACACACCACAAAAGTCCACGCATGGGAGAATGTGTCTGACAAGCACAATGAGCAGAAGAGAGCTGGAAAGGGGAGCCATGTGCTCTGTAGGACTCTTCTTGGCTTGAAGGGTTTGGTCTGTGCTTGCAAGCCACATGCTGTAAATGAGGAAGTCCACTGCGGCGTTGACAGGTAAGATACAGTAAGTGCCTATCAAAAGTCAACTCACAAAACCAAGCTTTTGACAACACACTGTGACGCTCAGTGGGACACGTAAAATTTGCCAGTTGGCCCAGCAACAAGGAGAAGCACGTCCAGGAAGCTCAGCTTTCTCTCTCCTACAGCAAGGGGACGGCCCCTTTTGATTTCAGGTTGGCATGCAGAAAGCACAAGAAAAAGAGACAATAATTGCTTATGATCAAAAGATTGTGAAGAAGAAAATAAAACAGTGGAAGTCACTCAGTTCATCATGCTCCTTCTGGAACCTCATCGATACACAGTGAATGTAAAAGACAGAATCCAGGACCAGAGAATATTGCAGCAGGAAACAGGAGTCTACCCACACAGACAAAAAGATGGGGCTCATGTAAATGTTTGCCTTTCATTTATTTTGAGCAAACATTTCCTTCCACGTAACAGACTCATCCCGATCAGCCACTTCCACCTGGTGTTCTTTAAACCAGATGGAAGTGTAAATTATTTAAATACATGATCTTCCATTAGCTGTTGAGCTTAAGTGCCTCAAAAAAAATTTTTTTAAGTGCTTTCCAGGATTCTAGAAAGCATTTGCACTAAGACAGATAAACATATTTTCAAGACACGACTCCAGTGACAGCAATTTTTAGATTTTAAAGTACAGTCAGCATTAGCATCTATAAGTAATGATGACTTCTGCAAAAGACTGTTTATACTGTAAAAGTAAAATCAGAGCTAATGAGCTAATTAAGTAAGGGTCTCTTCCCCTCCACATGATACTTTCCACAAAATCCAAACATGTTCATCATGACACACTGAGGAACTATAATGACCTGTCTTCAATTGCTTCTCCCATTCATGGTTTTGATGCATTTGTTTGAAAATATGTCTTTAAGTAAAAAATTTGATGGTAGATTTTTAGTTTCATCAGTTTTGTGAGAGGAAATGATGTTAGCACTCATAATAATCACTGTGTTCATGTGTGGGGGCAGTATGTAATGGATAGACTCATAAGAGTGGAGACATCATAGTTAACTTCCAAAACTGTAATTACTCACTTGATTACAAAATTATAACATTCGAAATTCATAACATTTCAGAAATTGGAAAGATCATACAGATCAGCTGGATGGGTACTTATAAACTTGATCTTGTTAAAATACATATTCTAGGGGCGCCTGGGTGGCTCAGTCGGTTAAGCGTCCGACTTCGGCTCAGGTCATGACCTCACGGTCCGTGAGCTCGAGCCCCGCGTCAGGCTCTGTGCTAACAGCTCAGAGCCTGAAGCCTGCTTCGGATTCTGTGTCTCCCTCTCTCTCTGACCCTCCCCTGTTCATGTTCTGTCTCTCTCTGTCTCAAAAATAAATAAACATTTAAAAAAATTTTTTTAAATAAATAAAATAAAATACATATTCTAAATCTGGGGTTCTGGAGTGGGTCCTGAGATTCTCCACTGCTAACAAGCTGTTGGATGTTGATGGAGTTGGGCTGTGGCTCATCCTTTAAATAATAAAACCCTATTTGTTAAGTATGCCTTCCTTAGCCTCTTTGGAGATGCTACATGTTAGCAGGAAAAATGCAGAAAAGGTATCAGATTTCACAAGATAAGCAAAAATCTTCTTTGCCCTTAGTGTAGTGTTAATAAGTTTTACATCTAGCAGTCAAGCAGATATCAAAAAAAGGGTACCACACTGTGGTACAGTAGTTCTCTAAACTTATTTGAATGCAAGGAACCACTCATTCCAAGACACTTTACTCAGAAATCTAGTCTGTAAAGAACATAAAGGTGTTCAGTCAGTTAAGGTGGCTCAGTCAGTTCAGCATCCAACTTCAGCTCAGGTCATGATTTCACGGTTCATGAGTTCAAGCCCCGCATCAGGCTCTGCACTGATGGCACAGAGCCTGCTTCAGATCCTCTGCCTCCCTCTCTCTCCGCCTCTCCCCAACTCTCACTCTCCCTCTCTCAGAAATAAACAAACATTTTTTAAAAAGTGGAATTGCTTAAATCAAGTGTGTATGTACATGTATGTGTACATGTGTATGTGTGTAGTGTATATATGTGTGTGTACATGAATATGCGGTACGTGTGTGGTGTACCTGCATGTGTGGTATAGGAGCAGGTGTGAGCATGTATATGCATGTGTGTGGTGTTGATGTGTAGGTATGTGTGCATGTGCACGGTGTGTGGTATACATGTATATCTTGTGTGGTGTGTATGTGTGCATGTGCAGTATGTGCACATCTGTGCTTGTATATGTGGAAGTGTATATGCATGTGTGCTGTGTGTGGGTGTCATCACTCATTTGGCCTCTCCAACCTTAACTCTGACTCTCCCAATCTCCACCCAAGGTCCAGAGGGTAGAAGTCCTCGACTTTGGCAAAAGAGTCTGAAAAGAGCTGTGACCTTGAAGAACTATCTTTTGGGACCTCACTTCTCTTCTCTGAGTTATAAAAAGTCTTGATTCCAAACTACTCAAAAGAATGATCCCAACCTAATATTGGTGGTATGTCTATATTCAAGTCTTATTTCAAACTCCACTTCCCATTTTCTCCCATGAACTTAATTTTTCTTAATTGCTCTTTGACAGTGAATATTTGATATCCGTCCTCCTTTTCTCATTCTGCCGATACTGTTCTTTATTCCCATAACTTTGTTTACATGAATTGATTCCTTGTTTGACTTGTCCGCCTTCTCTTTATTCCTCCCACCAGTGGTGGATGGCAAAAGGGAAATCATGCCCTTTGAGCTCTAATGATCTTCTTTCCCATTACCAGCCTCAACCATCCAGAATCCATTACAGAATCAGATCATCAGAGTGAACAGGTACCAGAGAGGTTTCCCACTCCACCAACCCATCCAAGGTTTCTGTTTTAGATAAAATTGACTTACCCAACCCAGCTCTTAAGAACTCCTGCCTTTTTCCAAAGTTAATTGCTACCACTGGGGTGCCTGGGTGGCTCAGTCGGTTAAGCGTCCGACTTTGGCTCAGGTCGTGATCTCACAGTTTGTGAGTTCAAGCCCAGCATCAGGTTCTGTGCTGACAGCTCAGAGCCAGGAGCCTGTTTCAGATTCTGTGTCTCATTCTCTCTCTGCCCCTCCCCCACTTGTTCTCTGTCTTTTTGTCTCTCAAAAAAAAATAAATGTAAAAAAAAAATTTAATTGCTACTATTAATGGAACTAATTCTAAAATACACTTTCTTTACATGCTTAAGGATTGAAAGGCTTATAAATAACACACTTCTTTTCTCCAACTAAGTTCAGAATTGACATACAGAGCCAGGAAGATGAAAATAAAATATCACCTTTGCTCCTGAAAAAGCTGTTAAAGAGTATGCCTCAGATGGAAGGATGAAATAGGCTTGCTAACGATGCGTGGCAGAATTAAAATTATGCACTGTGTCAAGGAAGTACTGGAGTTCTGCAATCACCCCCACCGCACACACTGGGCAGAAACAGTCCTGCTAAGTTACTAATATCCAAGAGCACACAAGTACACATGTTCCCTGCAAGTCAGGGAAACTGAGACTGAGATTGAGAAATGAGCATGCCCCATTCCTTCTTCTCAAACTTATCTGCCAAATTCCTCTTGCTCTGCTCACATCTTCTCCCTCCAGAACAAGTAAGAACAGGGGGAGAAGTAAGAAGTGGTAGGATGTCACTTCACAAGGAAACAAGAGGAGTAGAAATACTGTGTTTCCCCTAAAGATGGGCTTTTATAAGAATTTAATATATTAAATTTGCCAATTCTCTTGTTACATACAGATATACTCTCTAGAATTGGCAGAAAGGAAGCTATTATGCTCACCATTAATTATCAAGTCTCCAATCTCCATTAATTAGCACTAATTTATCACACAAGGCCCTATGTCAACACTGGTGAGGGATACAAAGTATGACACTGTTTATGCCCTCAGGATGCTTAAAAATCTAGTTGGAGATATCAGACTTGAACAAGTAAAATTAAACAATTAAGTATCTTAATAGCATTTCAAGACAATACTCTGAAAGATATCACAGGTCAGCACATAATTAACTTCTACCTTAATTAATAGTAAAATAAGAATCCAGAAGAGGAAGAAATCTTGATAGGTTGGGGTGGCAGAACAATGCTTTACTAAGTATAACCTGGGTGTCCAAAAATGGGCAAGATTTGGATATATGAAGAATAGAGAAAAGGAAATAATGTCAAGGTGGTAGAATCCAGAGGAAAAATCATAGCCCATGGTACGGCTGTTTCACAACAGAAAGATTACAGCACAATACAAGAAGTTTCTACCAGAGAACCAGGTGCCAACACTCACTACCTAACTCGCTCATAGTGTGCCCCACACTCATGCTCCCCTGTGGATACACCCTCTCCAGCCATGCCTCAACTCCAGGTCCCCTCGCACAGCAGACCTGCTCAAACCCTGCTAACACCAAGCTCATCTCCACCCCTGCACTTCTGTGGATCTGCCCCCTCCAACACAAACTTGGCCCAAGCCCACCCAAAGTGAGTAGGGACGGCTGGGTGGCTCAGTTGGTTAAGTGACTGATTCCTGGTCTGAGCTCAGGTGTTGATCTCAGGGATGTGCGTTCAAGCCCCACACTGGGCTCCACACCAGGCATGGAGCCTACTTAAAAAATAGAATAATAAATAATTTAAAAAAAGAAAAAATGTGCCCAAAGTGGTATCACAAGTCTAGCAGTGTGCAAGCAGCCTTGACAGGGGCTAGTACCACTCCAAAGCGACTCCTGTTCCAGGAAGAGGGAAAGATAATCACACACCACAATCAGACTGTGGCCTCAGCAGTGACTGGGGGTTGAAGCTGGTCTGACTGCAGGCCTCGCCCACCAACAAAAGCCTCTCAGAGGACAAAACGCGAAAAACACCCTGCAGTTTGGCACTACTGCATCTCTGGCAAATGCCTGGTCTCACTCAGCTCAAGCCCAAGACAGCCCCAGACTGCCCAACTAACAACACAAGGGCCAAACCCAACACACAATAAGCCAAGAGAGCCATTGCAAATGACTAGACTGAAGGAAAAAGTGGCTCGGTCCTAACAGCAGGGTGTTTGCAACACATGTAAGAGACACCCCTGAAATGCCAGGTTCTGGTGAACACGGGACATTGCACTACAGGACACTACAGGACCTTTTCTTCGTAAGACCACTACTTTCAAGAGCAGGAGATACAGCTGATTTTCCTAACACACAGACACAGACGCAGACAGATAAAATAAGGATACAGAGGAACGTGTCCCAAATGAAAGAAGACGACAAAATCACAGTAAGAGATCTAAGTGAAACAGATATAAGTAACATACCTGATAGAGAATTTAAAGTAATGGTCATAAAGATACAAGACTTAAAGAGTGTAGAATATCAGTAAAACCCTTAACAAAGAGATAGAAAACATAAAAAAGAACCAATCAAAGATGAAGAACTCAATAAATGAAACTGAAAATACACTAGAAGAAATAGACTAGAGAAAGCAGAAGAATGGATCAGTGACCTGGAGGACAGAGTAATTGAAAGCAATCAAGCTGAATGGGTGAGAGAAAAAATACAAAATAAAAATAGACTTAGGAAATTCTGTGACATGATAACATTTGCATTATAGGGATCTCAGAAGAAGAGAGAGAAAAGGGGGCAGAAAATTTATTTGAAGAAATAATAGCTGAAAACTTCCTGAATCTGGTGAAACAAATGGAAATACAGATCCAGGAGGTACAGACAGCCCCAACAAAATCAACCCAAGGAGGTCAACACCAAGACACATAATTAAAATGGCAAAAAAATCACTATTTTAGGAGTGCGAACTAAGGTGGTTCAGTCAGTTAAGCATCTGACTCTTGATTTCAGCTCAGATCATGATCTCAAAGTTCATGAATCAAGCCCCATGTCAGGCTCTGTGCTGACAGTGAGGAGCCTGCTTGAGATTCTCTCTCTACCTCTCTCTCTGCCCCCCCCCACTCATTCTTGTTCTCTCTCTCTCTCTCTCTCTCTCTCTCAAAGTAAATATATGAACTTAAAAAATGAGAGAGAGGGGGCACCTGGGTGGCTCAGTCGGTTAAGTGTCTCTTAATCTCAGCTCAGGTCATGATTTCATAGTCTGTGAGATCAAGCCCTGTGTCAGGCTACAGACTTACAGTGCAGAGCCTGCTTGGGATTCTCCCCACCCCACCCCCCACCTCTGCCCTCCCTCTCTATCTCTCTCAAAATAACTAAATAAACTTTAAAAGAAAGAGAGAGAGGGAATTTTAAAAGCAGCAAAAGGAAACAGTCACATACAAGGGAAAACCCATACAGCTATCAGCTGATTGTTCAGCAGAAACTCTGCAGGCCAGAAGGGAGTGGCATGATACATTCAAAGTGCTAGAAGAAAAAAATCAGCAACCAAGAATACTCTATCCAGCAAGGCTACCATTTAGAATAGAAGGAGAGGGGAAGACTTTCTCATACAAACAAAAGTTCAAAGGAATTTATGACCACTAAACCAGCCCTACAAGAAATGTTAAAGGGGATGCTGAGTGGAAAGAGACCATAAGTAGGAATGAGAAAAGCAGGAAGCACATACAGAACATACAGAAGATGTTACATACTAATCAAATGGTAACTACAAATCAAAAACCAGTAACATATATACAAAAAATAAAGAGAGAGGAATCCAAGTATATCACTAAAGAAAGCCAACTAACTAACCATAAGGGAAGAGAGCAAGAGAAGCAAGGAATAGAGAAGAACTACAAAAACAACCATAAAAGGAGTAACAAAATAGCAATAAGTACATACTTATCAATAATTATTTTTAATGTAAATGGACTAAATGCTCCAATAAAAAGACATAGAGTGACAGAATGGATAAAAAAGCAAGACCTGTCTTGCTATCTACAAGAAACTCATTTCAGACGTAAATCCGTATGCAGATTGAAAGTAAAGGGATGGAGAAGCATTTATCGTGCAGATAGATGTCAAAAGAAAGCTGGGGAAGCAATATTTATTTTGGACAATTAGACTTTAAAACAAAGATTGTAACAAGAGACACAGAAGAACAATTTATAATTATAAAGGGAACAATCCAACAAGAAGATGTAACAATTATAAATATTTATGCACCCAATGAGAAAGCACCCAAATACATAAAGCAGTTAATAACAAACATAAAGTAAATAATTGATAGTGATACAATAATACTAGGGGACTTTAACACTCCATCGACACCAATGGAAAAATCATCCAAACAGAGAATCAATAAGGATACAGTGGCTTTCAGTGACACACTGGACCAGAGGGATCTAACAGACATATTCGGAACACCCCATCCTGAAACAGCAGAGTACATATTCTTTTCAAATGCACATGGAACATTCTCTAGAATAGATCATATATTGGGCCACTAAACAAGTCTCAACAAATTGAAAAAGATTAAATGGTATCCATGTCATACCATGCATCTTTTCTGACCATAATACTATGAAACTAGAAATTAACAGGAAAAAAATCTAGAAAGAGCAAAAATACATGAAGGTTAAATAACATACTACTAAACAATGAATGGGTCAACCAAGAAATAAAAAAAAAAAAAAATACATGGAGACAATGAAAATGAAAGCACAACAGTCCAAAATCTTTGGGATGCAGCAAAAGCTCTTCTAAGAGGGGGGTTTATAGCAATACTGGCCTACCTCAAGAAGCAAGAAAAATCTCAAGTTAACAACCTAACCTTTTATCTAAAGGAGCTAGGGAAAAAAAAAAACAGTAGAAGGAAGGAAATAATAAAGATTGGGAAAGAAATAAACAAAATAGAAATTAAAAAATAATAATGAAATAAAATAGGTCAATGAAACAAGGAGCTGCTTCTCTGAAAAGATCAACAAAATTGATAAACCTTTAGCCAGACTCATCAGAAAAAAATAGAGAGAGAGAAAAGGAGAGAGAGTATTCAAATAAGCAAAATCAGAAATTAAAGAGGAGAAATAACAACCAACACCACAGAAATACAAAGGATTATAAGAATATTATGAAAAATTATATGCCAAAAACAAACTGGACAAACTATAAGAAATGGATAAATTTCTACAAACATATAACCTCCCAAATTGAATGAGGAAAAAATAGAAAATTTGACCAGCAATGAAATTGAGTCAATAATCAAAAACCTCCCCACCAGAAAGTCCAAGACCAAATGGCTCCACAGGTGAACTCTACCAAACATTCAAAGAAGAGGTAATACTATACTCTTCTAAATATTATAAAAAAAAAGAAAGAAAAAAGAAAGAAGAGGAAGGAAAGCTTCCAAATTCATTCTATGAGGCCAGTATTACCCTGATACCAAAACCACATAAATATAACACACACACAAAAAAGAGAACTATAGGCCAATATCTCTAGTGGACACAGATGCAAAAATCCTCAACAAAATTTAGTAAACTGAACCCAACACTACATTTTAAAAAATCATTCACCATGATAGGGGGAATTAATTCCTGGTTTGTAAGCATGGTTCAATATTTGCAAATCAATCAACATGATACAACACATCAAAACGAGAAAGCATAAAAACCATAGGATCATTCTAATACATACAGAAAATATATTTGACAATGTACAATATCCATTCATAATTTAAACCCTCAACAAAGTCGATTTAGAGGGAACATACCAATAAGGGCCATATACAAAAAACCCACAGATAGCAGCACACTCACTAGTGAAAAACTGAAATCTTTTCCCCTAAGGTCAAGACCAAGAAGAGAAAGATGTCCATTGTCACCATGTTTATTCAACATAGTACCAGAAGTTCTATACACAGGAATCAGATAAGAAAAGGAAATAAAATGTATCCTAATTGGTAAGGAAGAAATAAAACTTTCACTATTTGCAGATGACATGATACATAGAAACAAAGATACATAGATACATAGAAAACCTTAAAGAGTCCACCAAAAAAACTGATGGAACTGATAAACGAATTAGGTAAGTTTGCAGAATACCAAATCAATATACAAACATCCGTGGCATTTCCATACACTAATAATGAAGTAACAGAGAAAGAAATTTAAAAACCAGTCCCATTTACAATTGCACCAAAAATAATAAAATACGTAGGAATAAACTTAAGCAAGGAGGTGAATTACCTGTACTCCAAAAACAATAAAACACTGATGAAAGAAATTAAAGATGACACAAACAAATGGAAAGGTATTAGAAGAACGACCTTCTGTTGATGCTCTCTCTCTCTCTCTCTCAAAATAAATAAACATAAAAAGAAAAAAAAGAACATACTTTCAGTCCACTATAGCTATTATCCTTATTGATAAAACTGTCACATTGTTTGCCAGTGGAGGCCTCTTCACGTTGACCCTAGAATCCTCTGGACACATTCCCGGGAGTCTGATACATTCCATGCTCTGCAGTATGGTGAAATATTACAGTTTCATCTTGAACATTTCCTGCCCCAGACCTGCCGTTTTTCTGAGGGAACTGGCTCCTTCAGGAAAGAAATTATACTAATGGACCAGTATTCTGGTAAGAAGTTTGCTGATTGCTATGGGGTTGGCCCTTGCTTCCAGGCCTTTTCAGTAAACAGGGCTAGAAATACGTTGTTATTTTGTTGTTGTTTTAATGTAAGATATATCATTAATTAAAATTTATATTTCTAGTGTAAATTTAGGACTACAAAGTTTTTTAGCTTTCCTCATTTATGTAATATCTTTTGTCTTTTCTCCTATCCCAAAATCCTGTTTCCCAATAATATAAACATAACTCTTCACTTCATCCACACAATACACACTCAACACTCTTAAAATTAAAATTCCAACACTACCACCTACAATATGATCACTGGAAAGAGGTTAACATTTTTTCAGTTCTATTTTCTTTAAAGCATATTCCACTCTGGAAATATGGTCAAAGTAGCTTGTTGCAAAGCCACTTAAAATAGTTTCTTTATATACGGTTGTGACACAAATTCAATACTCTGATGATTCATATCTTTCATTTTACCTTTAATTTCTAGAATTAATTTAATTTTGCTTTATAAGTATGTGAATATTTACATTATTCCAAAATCAAATCTACAAAACAATGTTTATTCATAGAAACATACATTTCTACCCTTGTCCCCTCCATCATACACACACACACACACATTTGTATATGCTCTGTTCTGGGTTGAATTGTGTCCCCAAAAAAGATACGTTAAAGTCCTAACTTCAGGTACCTGTGAATATGAACTTATTTGGAAATAAGATCCTTGTAGACATAAGCAAGTTAAGATGAGGTCATACTGGCTTAAAATGGACTCTAATTCAGTGACCAATACGTTTATAAGAGGACACAGAGGGAGATTTGGAATCAGAGACAAACACACACAAGGGAAGATGGTCATGTGAATACAGAGGCAGAGATTGGAGTGAAGCAGCTACAAGCCAAGGAACACCAGGACAGCCAGCACCACCAGAGCTAGAACAGAGCAAGTAAAAAATGTTCTGTAGAGCCTCCAGAGGGAGCATAGCCTTGCCACCACCTTGATTTCAGATTTCTAGCCTCCAGCACTGTGAAAGAACAAATTTCTGTTGTCTAAGTCACCCAGTCTTATTTACTGCTACTTTGTATGGTAGTCCTAGGAAACATACACATCCCTATCCCCAACGCCCTTAGATGAGTGGTAACATATTGCACACATTTTTCTCCATCTTGCTTTTTTTTCTTTTACCTGAAATATGTATCCTGAAGATTACTTCATAAGTGTATATAAAGATGTTTTTCATACCTTTCTATAGCTGCACAAGCACTCCAGTTTGTACATGCATCTTCGTTTACTCAACTAGTTTTTTTGATCATGAGGTGGGATTTTTCTAATGTTTTGCTATTATCAATAGTCCTTTTTTAAAAAGTTTAGTTATTTTGAGGTAGAAAGAGAGTGTGTGCACGTGTCCAGGAGCAAGGGAGGGGCAGAGAGAGGGGGAGAGAGGGAGAGAGAATTCTTCTGCGCTCTGTGCTATCAGCACAGACCCCAAAGCAGGGTTCCATCTCATGATTCTTGAGATCATGACCTGAACTGAAATTAAGAGGCCGAGGCTTAACTGGCTAAGTGATCCAGGCACCCCACCGATAGTACTTTGAATAGGCTTCAAAATGACCTTTCTATATTTTTCCCAGATCCTTTTGTGTTGGTTTTTAGGACTAGTATTGCTGGGTCGGAGGGTAAAGGGTAAATATAATGTTGCTGAATATTACCAAATTTCCCTCATGAAAGTTTTCCCAATTTGCATTTATACAAGCCATGTGTGACTGTCTATTTCTCTAGAGTCACCAACAAAGTACATTATCAACTTTTGTATTTTTGCCAATTTGATAGGTGAGAAATTGTTTCTCCGTGTGGTCTATATGTGAATTTCTCTTATTATGAGAATGAACATCACTCATCGAGGTAGGTAGGTATGTATAGGTATGTATATATAACTATATAAAGCTAGATAGGTGATACTAACATAAGCATGTACACATACACACATACACATAACAGGAAAATAAGGTATTAATAGAGTTGAAAAAGGACAGAGAAGAACAACTGGTACATAGGATTATCTCAAAATTTAATTTTTAGGGCACATTCCTTTAAGGTGATATACAACTCTACAAAAATAAGTATTTCTGGAAATGACATTTGGCCATATAATCATTCACAAGTTAGTATAAATTAACTAACCCTACTGTTTTTCTCTTTACAATCACCTGAGATCTGTTGGCTTTCTGGATGAGGAATCTCCGTAAAAATAAAAAAACCTGGACATGGTGTAAAATGAGAGCATTTGACAACAAAGAAAATAACAGGAGACTATGAGTTGAACTAGAAAGATTGTATAATATTGTACCCCAGAATGTGACTGTAGTGGAGATAGGGTTTTTAGAAGGGTAATTAAAATGCAGCTGTTATGGTAGGCCTTAATCCAATCTGACCAATGTCTTTATAAGAAGAAAAGATTAGGACACGCAGAGAGACACCAGGGACACATGTGCACAGAGATAAAACCATGTGAAGGAGCAGCTAGAGACTGGCTATTTGCAGACCACGGAGAGAAGCCTCAAAGGAAACCAACCCTGATGGCACCTTGATCTTGAACGTCCAGCCTCCAGAACTGTGATAAAATAAATTCCTACTGGGGTGCCCGGCTGGCTCACTTGGTAGAGCATAAAACTCTTGATCTTGAGGTTGTAAGTTTGAGCTCTAAGTTGGGTGTAGAGAATATTAAAAAAAATAAAATCTTTAGAAATAATAATAAAATTAATTTAAAGTAAATAAATAAATAAATTTTCGTTGTTTAACCACCCAATCTATGGCATTTTGTTACGGCAGCTTAAGCAGACTAAGACAGTGGGTAAGTCTAAATGAATATTGACTGTTCAAAACAAATTGAGAATGTTCTATGGGGGTTAAAATGTGTTTGGAATTAAAATGCATGACAACAATAGTACAAAGTAAGAGGTAAATGGGTACAAAGGGTTTTAAGATTCTAGCATTATTATGGAAGTGATAAAATTAATCTTTGTATTAGATTGAATAACATAAGAATACATGCTTATTCTGTAGTAACTTTTCAAAAAATGATAATAAAATACAGCCAACAACTAACGATGCAGGGAAAACATGCTATAATAAAAAATACTTGATTAATCCAAAGAAAGGCAATAAATGAGATAAAAGGACACATCCAACAGGTGGGTCAACTAGAAAACAAATGATAAGATGGTAGCTATAAACCCAAGTATATCAGCAATTATATCAAATACAAATGGACAAAATATGCCAATTAAAACAGTGTCAGAATGGATTTTTTTAAACTGTATGTTTACAAAGAAATGTACCTTAAATATAAAATGCTTAGCATGATGCCTGGCATATGGTGTCCCTAAAAAGGAGCTGGTGGTAAAAGCTGTAATTAATACGATTGTGAGTGTAATTACCAGTTTCCTGAGGAACCAGGATGAAAGCTCATCAGAAGACGTATAAAAGGGGACGTGGCTAATTCACAATTGTGCCAATTACTGGTCCACAGAATGGACATTAAAAGTTCTTTCCATGAAGGCACAATAAGAGTTGAAACCATATATTACATGATCTGCTTTACAAAAATCCCCCTTAGTAAGATATGGTGTTATATCAATAGAATTTTACACTGTGTTCAAACAACTGACAGATATAATCAGAATTTGGAGGAAGTTCTTTATCCCATGGTGACCATTTATGGATTCTAATTACTCCATCAAAACAAGAAGATTTTCTTTTCATATTTAGCTAACTTTAAAGCACTCAGACACCAACATGGTGATAGTTCAAAGTAAACTACTGCTCCAGATATTTGAGTCCAATTTTGTAATCCAATATTAATACTTCGAAGGTAATCTACATGAATTGGTAAACAGTCTTTCTCCAATACAAATCCAACTTTAATTATAAAAAGTTTCTATTTTTTCTTCAGGAAATTTTAGAATTAAATGCTTAAACTTTTGAGAGAAGAGTCTTTAGTTTTTTATTTTGAAACAAGAAACATACAGAAAAGTGGCACAAATAAGTACACTCTTCACTGTTTCTCCAATTTCTGATATTTGCCACAATTGCTGTATATTCTCTCTCTCTCTCTCTCTCTCTCTAACACACACACACACGCGCACACATGCACACACATATGTACACATGCATGTAGCAATTATTACTTTGCTGAGCCTTTTGAGAATAAGTTATGGACAACATCACTATTTACCCCTAAATATGTCAGTCTGTATCTCCTAAAAACAATAAGAAATTTTCTTATATATCCACAATATAATTATCAAATTCTGGAAATTTAAAGTTGATACACTAATGTTGTACTCCACATATGTTGTATATTTGAAAGTTGCTAACAGAGTAGATCTCAAAAGTTCTCAAAACAAGAAAAAACTTTGTAACAGTGTATGGTAATAACTAGACGTATTGTAGTGATCAAATCACTATGTTGTATACCTGAAAGTAATACATTGTTACATGTCAATCATATCTAAATCTTTAAATAAGTTAAAAACTGATACACTACTGTTAACTAATGGAGTTAACATTTAAATTTTTGTAATCCAGCTCATATGTGATGTCTTCAGGGAAGCCTTTCCCGTCTCCCCTTCCTTCCTGATCATTTTATTGGGTCTTCTTCCTACCTTTTTACTTTCCATATAATTTTAGTGTCATGCTTGTTACAGTCCAGTTAATTTCCTTTCCATCTTCTCTCCCACCAGACCATGGTATTCTGGAGGCCAGAAACTAAGTTCATTTATTTTTGTGTCCCCAGAGCCTACCAGAGCGCCAAGCACCAGCAGACACTCGAAAAATATTTTCTGAATGAATGATATGAATGCATTACATATGCTTGGTTTGCTGCTTTGTTTCTTTATCCAAAGCACTATTATCACAGGTTTCTGTTTAGATTATGGTCAACTTAAAACTCTTATTTCTTGTCTACTGTATCAGTTAGACATGCTACATTACTACACACTTACCACAGAATTTCAGTCTGTTGGTTTATTTTTAGTTAAAACTTGATCCTTCCAGCTTCTGCCCAATCACCTCCTACTGCCATACACCAGTTACATTCTAAAACTAATAATATTTTAAGGCATATCTATGATAAGAATACATTCTCATAAGAATTATAAAACACATGATTATATAACAAGTAAATAAAACAGAGGTCAAAATTAATATTGTGGTATGTTAGGCTTCAAATTTTAAATAATTCATCCTTCCCTATCCTTTTCATGCAATCAGAAATGGGACGGGAGAAGGCACTGGAAGGGGAGAGGAGAGGAAAAGAGGTTGCCACGATTTAGTAATAAAAGCTGGACTGTGTCAACATAGACGTCATTTAGAAGAGAGCAGTCCCAACTCTGCATGACAAAAGAAAAATAAGTATTAAACAGTGGCTTCCCTTTACCCCAATATCTTCTGGATCTAAAGACTCTATCAAAAAAACCTTCACTGAATGACGCCTACTGTCCAATTCTCTGATAAGCTCAATAACATACTGTTTTACCTTCACAATAAACCTGCAGCATCTTTGCCATTATCGTCCCATTCTATAAATAGAACAGGATCAGAAATGCTACCTGACTTGCATGCAGCCACACAAGTATTATAGCATTTTATTAAATCTAAGTCAACTCTCATCACTCACCATTATTTTATGTTCCGCTGAGAAAGAAAAAAGGCTGAAAGTTAAACTATGACAATATGCAAAAATGTTATTGATTTTAGAATACATCTCAATTTTAGATGAGTTGAAAATGTGTCTTCAAATTGGTGAAAAAAGATAAGTGGTGGAGCTGGGGCTTGAACATTGGTCCATTCCTCTTTCAGCTCAGTGCAAAGCCAGCTCCCATCCTGCACAGAACCACTGAGTTTGCGTCCAGGCAGGTTGATAGGTACTGCTGATGCCTAAGGCTGGGTGGCTTTGAAGAAAAAGTGACATTTTTAACCATCCACCCAGATGAGGAAGATTAGGGGTTTTACATGCCTAACAGTTGAAAGGCTTGAAAGAAGAGATAGAGAAAGGCACACTGGATAGATTTTATTCTCTCACAACCACAACATGACTGAGAGCTGCAGGCAATGGATCTCGCACCTGAAGGCCTTGACACAGAAAGGTGCAGAGACCTTGCCCAGTAGCGCAATGCATCAGGGCAGAATCTAAATTAAAATGTGGAGTTTCTCACTCCCAGGCCTGTGTGGGTCCACTTTGGCATGCCGCTTTCCCTGCACAACTGTGATTCTTGCTAAATAATTGAAGCCCAGGCTTTGTCCATATCAGGGATATTACTGTTTGATTTTGTGGTCCCGAAGGGACAGCTGCAAACAGCTGATGCCTCTGCTGGTACTGAAATTGCTACAGAATGTGGGAATTTTTCTAGTTTTCTATTGGAAAAATCTCGAAGCATTGCACTTGGGAAACAGGGGCTTCTTGAGGTTTAAAAAAAAAAAAAGTGTAGGAGTATATGGGTGGGAAGGGTGAGAGGTTAGTGAGATGCTTTTCTATAAGACAAAACTGCATTTAAGCAATAAATTGTTAAAAGAAAAAATTAATTATAAATGGAATAACCCAGCTCCTAAGGAACAGAGAAAATGCAGAATAAGTTCCTGCTAATGGAAAGATGTGAACTGTAAATACATACACCATACGAGGGTAATATTGCTCACATACAAGTACTACAAAACATGTTCCATTCCCCTCCTGTCTCACTTCAAACAAAAAAAAAAAAAAAAAAAAGGAAAAAGAAGAAAGAAAAGAATCACAAAGGCTGGGTTACAAAAGATAACTTCTCCAAATAGAAATCGTCAGATGTGAATTCACAGATGAAGAAGACTGGTTGTAGTGCCATCATATGAGTAAGACCTGTGACCTCAGCCTAACAAATCCCTACATGGGTCACAGAGCATAGGGCAGTGTCATGTCCAACAAGAGAGCTTGTGGTCTTTGCCAGGTGTGTCTGCAAACTCCCTTCCGAAATGTTTAGTAGTTATTTCTCACAGAAATGCTGTTAATCAAATATCTATGCTATTATCATATCCAAAAAAAGTTTGAAAGAGAGGCACAGAAAGAGTTAATGACTTGCCTTCACCAAAATATATACACCTGAGTTTGTCAAAATTCCCAGGTTGAGGCAGGAGAATATAAGCAAAACATGCAACAAAGAAGTTGGTGAGAAAATAACATTCTAGACCCAAATTTATAAAAAGGCACAAGCACCCGAGACGCCAAAGCCAAAATAAAGCTTGTCATCAGTCACAACTGCCTTTTTCTCTTTATTATCTCATGGCCATAAATGAAGTACATAATTACATACAAACATTGTGTATGTAACACACACACAAAAAAAGGAAGCTTTAATTCGTCTTCTAAAAGAGAATAGCGGGGCTCCTGTGTGGCTCAGTTACTTAAGTGCCCGACTCTTGATTTCGGCTTAGGTCATGATCTCATGGTTCGTGAGTTCAAGCCCCCGAGTTGGGCTCTGTGCTGATAGCACAGAGCCTGCCTGGGATTCTCTCTCTCCCTCTCTCTGCCCCTCTCCTGGCTCATGCTCTCTATCTAAATAAGTAAGTAAGTAAGTAAATAAATAAATAAATAAATAAAACTTAAAAACAATTTTTTTAAATAAATAAGAGTAGCTACATAGAGTTAATAAATGTGAGAATTAGTGAGAAATTTGATGAATAAATCAAATGGAAAAACAAGAGTGCAGAGATTCTACCACTGTCTGAAGTTCTGCTCTCCATAAAGTGAGGAGGCCTGGGTCCCATCTCTATCATTCCCAGCTGTGTGAGGCCTGGCACCTCATTTACCCTCTCTGTGCCTTAACACCCCCATTTTATGGCAGAGTAAAAAATAACCACAGCACATTCCTGCAGAGAGAGAAAAGGCAGTGATAAAAGCTCCAAGCATCACAGCTGGACTCCGGAAAGGTGAGGGGAACATTAACCTGATAGCTGAAGAGAAATGTATTTTGCAGACAGCAAAAAGCGCAGTCTGAGGGGAGGTTTTGAATAAGAGTCCTTTATCCCAAAATATCGTCATCAAGAAAAAAGTCTTCCTCATTGGCCAGACGGCAAAGAATGAGTAACTTGAAGGCAAAGGCTACTTTATTTCATCTCATTTCATTTTAATTCATTTTAAAATGTATGTGTCTGTTGTTTGGTTTGAATTTTGGTTTCGGGGGTTGTTTTTATTTTTGTTGATTGGTTGGTTTGGTTTAGTTTTTCTTGTGTGTGGAGGTACCCTATGTTAAGTGCTCGGTAAGTATTTGTTGAAAGGAATTTAAAAAGGGAGAAATTTGGTCAGGGACCTTGTCTTCCCTATAATATAGTCTATTCCTAGGACTTATCACAATGCCATGCATATATTACATTTTCAATGAATATTTGTTGTATGAGCAAATATTAGCTTTTAAAATAAGAACTTTTCAAGTTCCTTCCCTATTACATTTTCATATTACCTTTCTGAATTTCATTTTCACTACCAGGCCTCTCTTCCTTTTTGGCAGTTATGGCCTCTCTGTAGCAAAACAAAAAATCCAGACTCTATCTGACTTTCAGTATTTTATAAAACTTTATTGTCTTGCCAATACCATGAAAATATTTTGTCCAACTGTCTCCCTATTTGTCTCTCAACTCTTTTCACCGTAACAACCCACCTCCCTGAGCTCCTACCACATTATGAAGTAGCCCTGTAAAAGTTCCAAGGGCATCTGAGGCCTCGCAAATTCTTGACCCAAGTCCATGACTTAAATTTGTTTCCTCACCCAGCATCCATCTGCACACTTAAATAACAGAAATGCCATGTAGCAAAGAGGAGGAAAGAACTCCCATCTTTAATTTTGCCTCAGTCACAGAAGAGGCTATCAGAATTCTCTGGGTCTAAAGGGAATGCCAAATGCCTGAGGTGGGTTTTCCTTCCAGGAGGAAATGGAGCGCATCAGAGAAAAGCAACCACACGTCACGTACTAGCTGTGTAAGTGTAAGCAAGTTACTGAACTTCTCTGTCTCGAGTTCCTCATATTAAAATCAAGATGGTGGGGCCCTGGGTAGCTCAGTTGGTTAAGCGTCGACTCTTGATCTCAGCTCAGGTCATATCTCACGCAGTTCCTGAGATCAAGTCCTGCATTGAGCTTCATGCTGACAGCAAGGAGCCTGCTTGGGATTTTCTCTTTCCCTCTCTCTCTGCCCCTCCCCCACTTGTGCTCTCTCGCTCTTGCTCTCTCTCTCTCTCAAAATAAATAAACATTTAAAAAAATAAAATATAATAAAGATGGTAATGGTACCTACCTCATAGGGTTCTTATGAGGATAAAGTGAGAGTTATCTTTTAAGACACCTAGAACGAGGCATTCAGTAAGTTCTATCAAGTATATGTTTTGTTGTTTTTTTTTAATGTCAGAGAAGGCTGACATAATCAATGAGAAAGTGGTAAAAAGGTCTTGGTTGCCTCCTAAGGCACAATGTTCACAACTGCACATAAACACTGCTCACGAAAATAAACAAATATCAGACAAAGTTCCTCTGCAGATGCAGAGGAACAAGGCAGAGACAAAGACTGTCCAAGGCCATGTGTGAGATGAGACAGAGACAAGGATACTAAACATCCCTTATCCTGTGACTAAATGAGTACCTTCTGCTGCCTTACCAGTGACAGCTCTCGTCCCATTTTAATCACCCTGCTTTCTGGGTAAAAAGATGCAAGGTTATCCAGTCATCAAACTACCAGCACCCATCCAACACTGGCCTCTGTTTTTTGTTTTGTTTTGTATTTTTTAGACAGAGCACACACACAGCTGGGGACCAACAGAGAGAGAGGGAGAGAGAATCTTCACGTTGTCAGAGCACAGCCAGACTCAGGGCTCGAACCCACGAACTGTGAGATCATGACCTGAGCCGCATCAAGAGCCAGATGCTTGGCTGACTGAGCCACCCAGGCACCCCTGGTTTCCGCTTCTTCAAACACTCCTTAGACTTACCCGGTGCAAGCCCAATCCTACAATAAGCTCCTCTGAGTAGCTCTCAGCAACTCTCTCTCCCTCTCTCTGCCCCTCTCCTGGCTCATGCTCTCTATCTAAATAAGTAAGCCCTAGAGTTCCCTGAGGTGCCTCATCCCTGGCTGCAGCAAATAAGCAAACCTGACTTTGGTTTGGCTCTAGGTGTGTTCCTGGGGTTCTCTGTCAGGTGGACCACAGAATAACACTTCTCACAACAACAAAACCAATAGCATTACTTACTGAGTGTTTGCTCTGAGCCAGAGACCTTCTAAAGTGCTACACACATGTTGACTCTTAATCCTCACAACAGTCTGTGTTCTGGACTAGGCAAAAGTAAAATAACATTAAAAAGAATTCAAACCCAGTCTGACAGCTGATGCTCTCCATCCCTGTATTCCACTGCTTCCCTGAATAAAGGGCAATTGTCTAGGCAGGCTTGATATCCTGCCTCTTAACTTGGAATGGAGCACAGCACACCCTAATTCTGTTTAATTATTTCCAAGCTTGTGTTTATTGTTAAAGAGAAGAGAAAGAGAAAAAGGAAATGCATCATCCCTCCAAATGGAGTACAGTCTCACGTTGCATTTGCAAACACATAAACTTGAAAACGGGCCTACTGGTTTTAAATTTGGAGCTTAGAACAGCTTCTCAGATGAGGAAGCAGGATGGTATACAGGAAGGAGACAGTGTGGGCTGTGAAATCTAGGAGACCAGAGATCAGTCTGGCTGCAACCCTTCTAATAATGTGGACTTTAGATGAGTTACTTAACTCCTCTCATGCTTGGCTTCTTATTCTGTAAAATGGACACAGTAAAGCCTACCTCAGTGTTGGGGCGGGGGGGGGGGGGCAGGTACCCGATCCACAAAGCAATTGGCTCTATGACAGCTGTGATTTCTATTGTGTCATGGAAAGTGGGAAATTTCAGTACTTGCAAAGAGGGCTTGCAATGGTTCACACATCCTGAGAAATTGTAAAGGGCCCAGAGGGGTTCTTTTTGTGGTCTCTGAGGGTCACAAAAGCCATCAGAATCAGGATGAGAACAAGAAAGGCAAGGCAAGGAAAAAGGAGCCATTTTAAATGAGGCAAGATCTTGCTTGAGATCCTGTGCCTACTCATCCTAGAAGCCAATGGCACAGAGAAACAAAATAATGTTCTAGTCTCAGGACATTCTAATTTTTTAGGAACCATAAGAATTCAGACCCAGAAGGACTTCAATTCATACCCACTGAACAACACATTTTCATCTTTCTGATAATCCTGGACACTATATAGATGGGCTTCTGAAAGAGAATGGAAAAATATACATATCCATACATATATATGTCTACCTGAAAAGAAAGCTGTGATTATTATCAATAAATGAACAATTCCCTGTATTTGCCACAAATCTCTCTTTAATGAGCTGCAACCTATTCATTAAATGGGAGGAAAAAATATGAGGACAGGAAATGGGAGGGGGTGGGGAATGGAGGCAGGAGAGAGGGTGGAAGAAATCACTTTATTTCGAACAGGAGGCCCTAAGACACAAATACAATCAAAGGGGTTAATCTAATCCCTTTGTGAAGCATTGAGTCAGAGAACAAGACAAAAACAAACCTGTGATCTGGAACTTCCCAAGCCCCCACTTGGGGGGATTAATGAGGAGTACACGGCTGTGAAATTACGTGCCCTCTGAGTCAGGAAAATGGTCCTACTGGTGCATGACCTTGAAATGAGGGGATGCAAACTTCACCTGATCCACAATTACCAAGCCCTGGGAGGAGGGGCTCAGGGAGAAGAGAGAGGACGTGAGGCTGTGTGAATGTTCGGAATATGAAAACGCACAAATCTCAACCAACCTGAGGCTTGAAGGGGGATCTAAACACAACATAAAATATTCAGAGGACTTTAAAAGGACGTTGGCATGTGTGTGGAAGCATTAGGAGGCAAGCCTGTCCTCTTTATTTACATGAAGTAGATATTTTGTGGCTGTTGTTATGGACTTAGTGATGTTTGTCTCTGTTCAATTTTCCCTTTGCAATGAAAAATTGTTGCGAGATGATTTCTAGTCTTAGCTGCTTTACATGACAGTATTATCAAGGATTCATCAAGAGGCCATCTGTCGAATTTATGAAAAAAATATGCAAAAACAAAACAGATGAAAAGGAAAGAGCAAGACAGACTGGTCCAGGGGAAGATAGATGTGGCAGCATGTGCCTCCGTGTGAAAATTACAACATTTAAATACTGCGGAATAAATTACTGTGCCGAAAAATTAGTGATGCTCTCCCACTTTAGACGCTACCCTTACCATAAGAACATAATGAAATATATCACATATCAAATCACCCTTTCCTCAGACTATTATTATATTCTAATGAAAAATTAGGAGAGGAGAGACACATAAACCTCAAATGGGAGGGATGAAAATGAGCCAGAGTGGATTTGCTCTAGTATTGAGCCATGAGAAGCTTCTCCAAAATGCACAGTCCATATGGAAATAAGAGCTTTGCCCCCCTATTTATTAGAAAGTCAATAAAATAAATTACAGATTGTGTGAAAAGCTGAAATAATATATATTAAAATGACAACGAGGCTGGCCAAGCTTACACCCAAATTAGATGGGCTGTAAAAACAATGTATTTCAGAAAGGAAATGGGAGGGAGCATGAGGATACAGACAAATGACCAGAGCTGCAGTGTTGCCTCCTATAGGTGAGACACAGAACCACATGCACATACTGTCCACTTGCTCCTGGAGAAGGAAGGACCCAGGGAACAGCTCTGCCAGATCTGAGCACTGTGGGGACAGACTCCTTACAGAGCACACAACAAGGGGGTAGCTCCCTTTGGAATCTGTTTCTAGCCTCTAACTCTCCTAGCAGCTTCCCCCCCACCCTTGGGGACCATCTTCCTCCTCAGTCTCCTCCATTTCCCCCACCCCTCCTAGAGTTTAATCAATAGGAAAACTTCTATTTTAGTGTCTTAAGGAGATGTTTAGCAATGCTGCTAAATAATGTATTAAACTACAATGCTCCAAACACACAATGAAGATAATAGCTGGCACAGGCCCCTAAATTTCAAAGGAATGAGAGAAAAAAGCCAAGCCCTATCTCACCAAGAACCAGTGACAGTAATGAATTCACAATGAAAAACTGTGAACAATAATAGTATTAGCTAACACTAGTCAGTGCTATGCATTAAATAACTAGTTTAACCCTTGCACTAACCCTATGAGATAACTTACCATTTATTACTGTTCCTTATTTTACAGATGGAGAGACTGAAGCCCAGAGAGATGTAGGTATCCCATCCAAAAATCACACAGCTGTGGTATAGAGATTCAAACCCAAGCTATCAGGTTCAGAGCACCTGCTCCATTCCACCAAGGTGTAATGCCTCCCATTAGGAAGGCAGCAGAGGTACTTCATTAATTTTGTTTGAAATGTTACAAATTCTTCAATCAAGAAATACAAGAATAAAAAAGATCCCTATGACATTAGGTTAGACCATATCATCCCTCAGGCTGTTACTAAACACAATCCTATGAAAGACATAAATGTAAGACAGGAAACCATCAAAACCCTAGAGAAGAAAACAGGCAACAACCTCTTTAACCTCGGCTACAGCAAGTTTTTACTAGAAATGTCTCTGGACGCAAAGGAAACAAAAACAAGAATGAACGGTCTCATCAAGATAAAAAGCTTCTGCACAACGAAGGAAACAATCAACAAAACTAAAAGGCAACCAACGGAATGGGAGAAGATATTTGCAAATGACATATCAGATAAAGGGTTAGTATCCAAAATCTATAAATAACTGAGCAAACTCAACACCCAAAAAACAAATAATCCAATGAAGAAATGGGCAAAAGACATGAACAGTTTTCTAAAGAAGACATCCAGATGACTAACAGACATACAAAAAGATGCTCAATATCACTCATCATCAGGGAAATACAAATCAACACCACAATGAGATACCACCTCACACCTGTCAGAATGGCTAAAACAGATGGCAACAACAGATGTTCACGAGGATGCAGAGAAAGAGAAACCCTCTTTCACTGCTGGTGGAACTGCAAACTGGTGCAGCCACTCTGGAGAACAGTATGGAGGTTCCTCAAAAAATTAAAAATAGAGCTACACTATGACCCATCAATTGCTCTGCTAGGTATTTATCCAAAGGATACAAAAATGCTGATTCAAAGGGGCAGATGCATCCCAATGTTTATAGCAGCACTATCAACAATAGCCAAAGTATGAAAAGAGCCCAAGTGTCCATCAACAGATGAATGAAGATGTGGGGGGTGTGTGTGTGCGTGCATGTGTGTGTGTGTGTGTGTGTGTGTGTGGGAATATTACTCAGTAATCAAAAAGAATGTAAGCAAAATAAGTCAGTCAGAGAAAGATGAATATCATGATTTCACTGATGTGGAATTTAAGAAACAAAACAGCTGAACATAGGGAAAGGAAAGGAAAAATAATATAGAAACAGAGAAGGAGGCAAATCATAAGAGACTTTTAAATACAGAGAACAAACTGTGGGTTGTTAGAGAAGAGGTGGTTGGGGGATAGACTAAATGGGTGATGCTTATTAAGGAGGGCACTTGCTGTGATGAGCACTGGGTGTTACATGTAAGTGATGAATCACTAAATTCTATTCCTGAAACCATTATTACACTATATGTTAACTAACTTGGATTTAAATTTTTAAAAATTTATTAAAATTAATCAAAAACTAATAAAAACACAATCCTAAACAGCCCTGGCTGTCTCTCCTACTTAATTCTCTTTCTGATAAGTGGAGGATACCTATTTAGAAGTATATATGGGATTATATAAAATAGAGTAATGATAATAAAGGTAAAGACATTTTTAAAAATAAGGACAAAGAATACTATGTCAACAAAAGGTGGAAGGTGAAAAGGGAAGCCCAAAGGTCTGGTATAAGGGAACTGCTTGCAACTAAATTAGGTCTTCCCAGGATGTTTTCTGCTTTTACTTTCCATACTAGGAAATTCTGAAACACATCATATCTATGATATATGAGTATATAAACATTTTACCAATATAACCAAAAAGTCTGTAATCTACATTGAACATCTGATGAAAGATTTCACATCTGGACCAAGAGCCATGTGTATTTATTAAACCAAAGACTTCCAAGAGACAAAATATTATTATCTTGAAAATATAAAATAATTTCAGCATGCAAGTATGCAAATAATATCTCAGACCCATATAAGCCTATATTATCTGTGCTTGTCCTTGTAAGACATTCAAGTTGAAGTTTTCTTCTACTTAGACTTTCACCATTAACAGAAATTTGACCAACTTTAATTCAGCATCTTATTTTATTTTCAACTTTACTTTCACCTTTTATGGAATTATGATTATCTATAAATAACACTGGAGTATATCAATTCAGGAAGGTTTCTGATCTCAACTCAGCTACTACAGGTAGTAATGAGGTTAACCACTTTTTTCGAAAAACACCGACTGGAAAATAGAATGGGTCCGCCTATGGAAGCATCTCACCCACAGCAAGACTGAGTGATACCATCAGTCACCTGTTCCTCCCTTCTTTCATTCTCTCTTACAATGTCTTGCACAACAGATATTGACAACATTTCCTATACACATAAAAACCAGTTTTTATATATTATTTTTTAAATTACAAGTACAGTGGCATCATATGCATTGGGCATCTCATGTAGCACAGCCCTTAACCCTAAATTAATGTCTACCTAAAATGACCCCCAAACTGGGAACAAGATGACAGACCCTCTCACACCTGCTGCTATCAAGTCCTTTGGCCTAATAACTCGAAATATCTAGCTTAGACTGAGCCAGATCTTCCCAGTGTGTGAATTAGCCTAGGACATAGCAAAATTACTGAGGCTAGCCAGTGGCCTCAGACAAATTTTTAAATGGACAGGCAAAAAAATATTGTATTTATCAAGAGTGTGTAGGGGTGCCTGGGTGGCTCAGTTGGTTAAGCGTCCGACTTTGACTTGGGTCATGATCTCATGGTTTGTGGGTTCGAGCCCCGTGTCGGGATCTGTGCTGACAGCTCAGAGCCTGGAGCCTGCTTCAGATTCTGTGTCTCCATCTCTCGGCCTCTCCCCTGCTCATGCTCTGTGTCTCTCCATCTCTCAATAATAAATAAACGGAAAAAAAAATTAAAAAAAAAAAAAAAAAAAGAGTGTGTATCCAAATACTTTTACCCTTAATTCTCCTGTCCCGACTAGCTCACCAGAGTGGGAGGCACCCCAGTGGCCAAACACAAGCCATGCATAGACATCTTTATAAACATTTGTAGAGAGCTGGCCTCTGGCTATCCAGGATCCCAGTACCTGGGATTACTCTCCATCCAGAAATCCTTTGGTAATTTAAATTTGATCAATTTGTATATGTGTGTAAGAGTAAGTGTGCTCACTGAAGTGCAACCTGACTTAACTTGCCTATCCTTGACTCACAGTCCCTGATAGACCTTAAAAAGCATCTAGTATATATGAATTCACAGAGACATCACTCTACGCAGCGATTGCGAAGATACGAGCTCTTCTTGCTCTTCCATTATTTCCATTTTGCTTTACTTCTGTCTCTACTCACCATCTACTTATACAGTACTCTTATTAAATCAAAAATTCACATTTTGATAGGCCTCCATTCAAAGGCATATTTGAAATAGTTCCTGGTGGTATTTTTCCCTCTGAAACACCCTTTTATCCCCCTCCATCAACCTATCTTCCTTAGTCTCTTTCTAAATTAACCTCCCCCAGGAAGCATTCTAAGATTACCTTAACTCACAATGATCACTACTCTTTACTGTTATATTTTTTTTCTCCCAAGGTGAGGCTATTTATGTATTCTTTATATACAGGGCCTTACACATCGATGTGTTTACTGGATTTAAGCAACTCCTTGATTTATTTTTTGTAATTTATCCATTGAAAATTCATGTATAACATTTGCAAATTAGTTAATTTATAACATTTCTCCCATGTGCATGTAAAAGTAAGTCACTCAAGGATACTATCCTTAAACTTATAGCAGGAAAAGACATAACATAATAGGCATTTCAAACATGATCTGTCCTAAACAGAACTCTTATTTTTTATTCCCAGAAACTGTCCCTTTCCCAGCATTCATTATCTCTAAAAATGTCACCATTATTCACCCAGTTTCTTAAGCCAGAAATCCTGGATCATCCTTGCCTCTACTCTCTCTCTTGCTGACTCACTACTGGCATTTCCCAATGCCCTTGTTATACCACCATCTGTAAAACAAGAAGGGCGATATTTACTAGCTTCAATTTTAGGGAAGGCCGAGATGCCTCTTCTGCACATACAGCTTTTACACACATACACCCCCAAGAGAAATTCATAAAATAAAAAATAGGTGATTATTGTAACAGTAAGAACTAAAAAGAGACCTAAGATAACTATTTCCAAAATATTTAAAGTTACCATATTTCATTGGTGGGTATTTTTATAGAACATACTTCAAACACTGAGGTATCTGAGTTAAGGCTCCTGCGATAATATCTAAAAGATGTAGACATAATAAACCCTTACATCTGCATGGGGCTAAACATGTGTCAGTTCTATTCTTAGTTTAACATCAATACTTTATGTCTGTATTGGAGTTTACAATGGCTTTCATGCCCATCATGTCATTTCTCCCTTCCCACAGCACCATGACAACTATCACTGCCATTTTACAGATGGAGATGCTGGCTAACCTGACTAAAGTCACTTAGTGTGTCACTGCTGAACTTCATCCCAGAACCTCAATTTCCCAATGCCTGGTACAGTGCTCATACTATTAGAACTTTCTCTGTGCAATTCTTACCCTATGAAATCAGTAGAAGGTCCCAAACATGTATGTATTCACACACACACACACACACACACACACACACACACACTACACATGCATACACCTATATACGTGTGCACACACATACACGCACACACACACACTGAGTTTCTTTATGGTCACCCAAGAGTCAGGCTCTTTGAGGGGATCCATAGTCACCCCTGAATTCAGTGAATTGCCTGCTTACTCCCTGAGACTAGGGTATTTCATGAGAAAGCTGAAAGGTATCACCTAAGACCCTATTAACGCACATTAAATTAGTTTCTCAGTGCATGACACCAGCCCACAATGGAGTCACTGACACCAATAAGGAAGGCCACCCAGCTCCCTTGGCTGGGCTCATGGAAGAGAGAGCTCTCAGCCTCAAGCAGAGCAAGGCATGAAGCTAGAGCTAGGAGGCAAATATCCTGAGGGGTAGCCCCAGCCTCTGGTTGTACTTGGGTCCATTTTGTTCGTTGTAAAGCTACTGCCTTTAATAGAACAAATCTCCTTTGATCTGTGCCTGCTCAGCATTTGGAGAAGAGGCAGAGAGAGTTTGTGTTATCTTAGTTTAATAACTGTTACACCGAATAAACACTATGCACACCACTCAGCCTTTTAGAAATGGAAAATAAATCATCACCAAAAAGCTTATTTTACAAACCCACAAATCATCAGAAATATAAATGCTTTCCTTTCTATTCCCATGTTTTAATAAAGACTCCCCCCTCCTTTTTTTCAGACTCACTCAATTACAATATCACTATCAGTTCACATTACAGGTCAGAGATACGGCGCTTAATGTATGTAGAGCCACTTCTCCTCTCCTAATAACCTGTCATTCCGGGGATTTGAATGTCAGAATACAGCCTGCCGCGGTAATGCTACTCGGCAGCCCGATGATGAAAACTTTGGACAAATCATGAAGAACATTCCAGATCCACATCACTGGAAGGTTACCGGGGAGAGCCTTTCATTCTGCTTTGACCCCTTGATCTGACAAGTGACACCTACAAAATGAACAGCTCTCCAACTTAAATTGTTTAACTGTAGCCTGATCAGTTTTATTATCTTGCTAATCCGGATATCAGCCGTTTCATCAGAATGGAAGATATGCATATCATGAATTATTTTGACACGGGGACCTTTTAATTTTTGCCAGCAATATTTCACTGCCCCAATCAGGGCCTGCAGTCACTGATGCCGTTCGCCTCCTGGGATGTCAGAGGACAGCGCACTCCTGACAGCCCCAAATCATCCGGGAGCTGTAACGAGCCATTGCTGCAATTATTATTATCTCCCGTAGTCATGCATTTCATTACAGCGCAGGCAGCCAGGGCCTTGGGGTTCAGGGCAGTCTTCTTCAGGAATCTCTGCCATTTTATGGGCTTGCCAAGCTCTGGGGTGTAATTTCCCTTTTCTTTCCCCTTAGTAGACAAGGCGAGGTGAATTTCTAATAAAAACAAAACACTAGGTAGGCACTGCAGGAAGAGCAAGCTCAGTACAGGACATTAAGCTGCGGTAAGGCAGCTTGAATGGCCCACTTGAAGCTTATGAAAGCAGTGGTTAATCAGCAATACGGTTTGCTACAGAGAGAAATAAAGAACAATTTATCCCAGAAAAAAATGCTCCTTTCTAAATTGCAAAGTGCTACGAACGCTTTCTTAAGGAAAACTCCCTTTTCCCTTAGATGTGTTTTTTAATTTCTCTCTCCCCTGCTAACCATTTTCTTCTTTTGAATTTTCATCCAAAGAGTATCCAGCCCCACTCCAAGCCCAGACTGCACGGTCTGCATCCGTGACCTGTGCTTTGGCATCGTGTCATCAGCTGCCCCGAACAGCCTCTGGAAACACACTGTTATCGTTACTCTAAGGCTATTATAGATCCTGTCCTTCATCAAAATACAGAGCAACTTCTTTATAAGTACCCATGGGAGAAAGTTCTTTCTAGTCTCACAAACAACTGATCCGTGTTTACCTTGAGGATACTGTGAATCATATAATTTATTATGTTTCCTTTCTGGAGAAGACTGCTAGAAACCTCAAAACTACATTTGTTATTCCTCAAAATATTAGACATAGAACTGCCATATGATCTAGCATTTCCACATCTGGGTTTATATCCAAAGAAGTAAGAGCAAGGACTCACACAGATAATTGTTCACCCATGTTCACAGCAGTATTATTCATAACAGCCAAGAGGTGGAAACAACCCAAGTGTCCATTGATAGATGAATGAATAAACAAAGTGTGGCATATTCATACAATTGAATGTTATTCAGCCTTGAAAAGGAGGGAAATTCGAACACGTGCGACAACACGGATGAACCTTGAGGACATGCTAAGTGAAACAAGCCCGTCACAAAAGGACACAAATACTGTAGGATATCTAAAGTAGTCGAATTCATAGAGAAAAGTAGGAGTTACTAGAGGCTGGAGGAGAGAGAAATGAGAAGTTATTGCTCAATGGGTACAGCGTTTCAGTTTGGGATGGCGAAGAAGTTCTGGACAAGGATGGTGGTGATGGTTGCACAACAATGTGAATGTCCTTAGTGTCACTGAACTATACAATGAAAAACAGTTAAAATGGGGGGCTTCTGGCTGGCTCAGTGGTGGAGTATGCAATTCTTGATTTCAGGATTGTGAATTTGAGCCCCATGTTCAGTGTAGAGATTACTTAAAAATAAAAAAAAAAGTTGGGGCACCTGGGTGCCTCAGTCGGTTAACAGCAGATTCTTGGGTTTCAGTTCAGGTCATGATCTCACAGTTCATGGGTTCGAGCCCCACGGCAGGCTCAGCGCTGACAGCACAGGGCCTGCTTGAGATTCTCTCTTCCTATCTCTCTGCGCCCCCACCCCCTCTCTTTCTCAAAATAAATAAATAAACTTTAAAAAAATTTAAAAATTAAACAAATAAGTCTTTAAAATAAAAAAACAGTTAAAATGGTACATTTTATGGTATGTATATTTTACTACAATTAAAAAAAATTAAATTTGCAGCCAATTTTTAGCAGATGTATAGAATCTCATAGTAGGCATACTTATCTCATTACTGCCTTTATTAACTCTTCCTACCCTTACATTATCTTTGCTTCATTTCCCTCACTGGCTCTTTTAAAATATTATTTTATTGAGTGTTAATTTTTGTAGTACAATGACTTAGGACCTTTTTTTTTTTTTTTTTTGGCAGAACAAGAAAGGATTTCCATATTAAAGTACACTCAGTCTGGCAAGACAATGCTGTTGGTGATTGTGTCCCAGAGAAAGAGTGAGAAATATGTATTTCTGAAGTCCATCAGTGACACTGAGATAAGAAAGGAAACTGAGAGGGAAGACTGCTTTCTCACCCCTCCTTGAGCTGGGGAAACCCCTCCCTCCCCAGTGCCACCAGAAGACTCTGTACAGAGTGCTCCTGGGCCCCCTCCCCCAGCCCTGTAGCAATATGCATCAATTCTCTCCCCCACTCCCGGCCAGCCTCATGGGCCTTCTACCCCTGCAGTCTGACAGAAGGCTACCTGGCTTAGTGTTCTACTGTCAAATGGTGAGTTTCTTAATAACTTTTCAGCAAAGAGCGCTGAATTTTCATTTTGTACCTCACAAATTGTGCAAACTTGCAAATTATGTAGTGAGTCTTACCTCCACTAGACAGTAAGCATCTTAGGGGAAAGAAATCCATCTTACTTCTCTTTGTGTAGCCAGTCCCAACCCCAGTGCCTGACAGGCAATTCCACAGGAGACAATCAATAAATACTTGTTGCACAAACAAGGATGCAAACTACAGGAAACCCTTTATATCATAGTACTAAGTATTCCTTCTTCATCATCGTATATCAAACCCACTCCAGAAAAAGCCTGCCAACACAGGAAAGTCCTGCTTCCTGGAGGAAAAGGAAGGCTTATGGATGAGACCAAGAGTGAAGGAGACACCGTGTCTCGTCTTCTTTCCTAGGCTGGAATCCACAGGTGGAATTCATCTTTGATGTGAGGAATGGGGTGAGTGTTGCACCCACAGCTCGAATGGTTGTAACTCAAGCTCCAGCCTCTTCAAGACAGATCATTACATAGATTCATCTCATATTGACACTCCTGTTTAAACTCTCCAGAGATGGGATTTTCATGGCTTCCCTAGATAACACAGCTTAGCCATGCATCATTCTTCACAACTTCCCAGAGACAGAAGGTTTTAATAGCTCTCCCATAACAAGACAGAAATGCAGAGAAAGGGAATAGAGCTGGAAGAAAATCATGATAAAAGGAAGGAGAAAGCTAAGGAAGGCAGAAAGACATGCAGACAGAAAGAAAAGCAAACGTAGTGGATCACGGCTCATGACTCACAGCTCACTTCAAGGGCCAGGCCTTTCCGATATCCACCTTCTAGAGAAGGCTGTCCAGAAGCTGGGGGTCCCAGATCATTTCTTGAAAAACCTAAGAAAATATAAAGAAATTTCAAGCACAGAATGGCCATTTGGGATCTTTGAAATTTGTCAGATACTTTCTATCTACATGAGGACTAGGGGTCAGGGTACATCAAAGACATCAATTTGAGGCACGAAAGGGGAAACACAGAAAACTGGGTGTGGAGGGTGAAGAGGGGAATGGAGACGAAATGGCGTCCAGGGCAGCATTTTCTAATTTGCACACTTTCCCTAAGCCATCCCCCACCCACATGCTCACTCGGTTCCTAACAGCATCTTCATCAATTAAGATTCTAGGAGATTGGCAGACTCCAAGATCAACAGTACCATCCACATATTCACTATTCCACTGGCAAGGCGAACAATTCCGAATATTAAAAGTAAAGCAACACGTTCTGCCATGTCTTTTGTATACAGACAGCTGAAGCTGCGTGAAAGTTTGGCACCAAAAGGCCAAGTACCATATTTTCAGCCACCCACACGCCAAACCCCATAATAACTACAGACTCTAGATGTGAAATTTTCAGACATTTGCAGTGAAGGAAAACTAATAGTCATGTTTCTTCATGTGCTTCCTTTCCTAACAGGGCAGTTTCTCAACTTTAAAACCTCGTCAATGTAAGCTAAAGAGAACAAAGGGTGCTGCGGAGATATTTTCACCAGATGTCAAATGGTGCTTATTTATTTAAACAGAAAACCCCACTTTGTACATTTGGTTCACTTAGTGGTATGTGCTCTGTAACAAGTATTTTTTATGAGTAAAAAGCTGCCACCAGTGCGCTTAAGTTACAATAGGGCTTCAGAAAAGTCTGTTAGCTGAGACTAAATATTGCTCTTTTTGCTTTTGGTTGAAATGTAAATTCCACTCCCATCTTCTCTCTATAATAGGAGAAACATTGTTGCTAATGTCATACCTGGACTTATACCTACTTCTTCTGTGGTCAAACCTAGAAGCAAAGATGCTCGGTTCCCTGTGCTTTTTAAGATAGGTATATATATGCTACAGAGCACTGATTTTTCTCAAACATTAACAACAGAAAACAATCAATTCCCTCCTGTGTGACTATCTGGTCTCTTGTGACCTGAATGAGCCCTCAAAACCCACAGGCTGAGAGCTTGTGTTGCCCACTCAGTGAGGATAACAAAATGGGTAGATGGACATCCTCTGAGCCTCTGCAAATAAGGAGCATGTTAACTTGTTCTATGAAGAAGAGCCTCTATGTCCTTCATTCTGCCAGATAGAAAATGTAATTTTAGGTCAGACCCCTCCCTGTCAAGGAGTCTCTCCACCTGTCAGAGATGAGGTGTTTCAGATGCCCCTCCTACCTACAAGGTGAGAGACAGTCGGAGATCACAACTTGCAAAGATTTGAAAAAGACAAAAAAGCTTCACAGATAAGCAAATATATGAGGCATGTATTCCCAGATTATCAACCCAAGCATAGGGCAGAGTGCCAACCCCCTTAGATTTACAATGGATAAAGAGCATTTAAAAGGAGAACTCTGAACAAGTACAAAAAGAATCTGAGTATTTTCTGATGCCTTCAGGTCCCTGGTTTAAGAAGTAATCTCCCAGCACAAAAGGGGCTGAAGCATAAATGAGGGGGAAAACTTAGGAAACAGTCAACTATGCATGGACAATGAAAGAAGGGGAGCCCTGGCTGTTGAACAGAGTATTCACTTACTTACATTTGGTAGAGGGTTTTCACCAATTCCTTGATGAGGAGAAACTGGCAGGCTAAACCAGTATCACTGTATGTATGTATTGTATATCATAATATAGATATTAGATATATAATATCTAGTACATAATATACTATCCACATAGGATAATAGAGTGGACATAATTTTATTTAATATAACTTTTCAGTAAAGTGTACATAGTTCTCATCTCATTCTATGCTTTGTCTATTTTTAACTTTTCTTTTTCAAACCCAGGGTTAAATAATTCATTCAACTTTATGTTATACTTAGAAATTTCGATAAACAGGGTGAAAATAACATTGTAGTGAAGAATTAAACTTATTAGATATTATTTATCAGATATCCTTAGATGATATATCATAGATATCCCTTGGTGATGTAGCATCTCATACAGAATGCTAACTTAACTTCCTTCTCTATCAGTACAGTGGCTTACTTACACTGCCTAAGAAAACCCACCACTATAAAACACCTGGAAATACGGATCTTTTTTTAAAGGATTTTAAATGAATAACCAATCTCACCAAAAATGTAAGCAAAATTTCTGGGAGCCAAAAATAAAGAGGAAACTGAAAAACAGAGTGGTGAGCCATCTCTGAGCTTTTTACTGCTTTGAAAACATTCGTTATTCATCAAAACTAAGAGGCTGTATTTTAATGGCCAAATAGGGACAAGACACATGGCCTTGGGAGTCCCCTTATATCAGAAATTTTTGATAATTTCAGGGAAAGAGGAAGCAAAAAATATCAAATCTCCAGCTTTTAAGAGTATGATATATTTTCGGGGCGCCTGGGTGGCGCAGTTGGTTAAGCGGCCGACTTCAGCCAGGTCACGATCTCGCGGTCCGTGAGTTCGAGCCCCGCGTCAGGCTCTGGGCTGATGGCTCAGAGCCTGGAGCCTGTTTCTGATTCTGTGTCTCCCTCTCTCTCTGCCCCTCCCCCCGTTCATGCTCTGTCTCTCTCTGTCTCAAAAATAAATAAACGTTAAAAAAAAAAATTAAAAAAAAAAAAAAAAGAGTATGATATATTTTCAATCCCAGTCTATATTTCAGGTTTAAAAAACAAAACACAGGGGCGCCTGGGTGGCTCAGTCGGTTGAGCGTCCAACTTCAGCTCAGGTCATAATCTCGCGGTCTGTGGGTTCAAGCCCCGCGTCGGGCTCTGTGCTGACAGCTCAGAGCCTGGAGCCTGCTTCAGATTCTGTGTCTCCCTCTCTTTCTGCCCCTCCCCCGCGCATGCTCTGTCTCTCTCTCTCTCTCTCTCTCTCTCTCTCTCTCTCTCTGTCAAAAATAAACATTTAAAAAAATTTTAAAATAATAATAAAATAAAATAAAAAACACAATACCAGCTCTAATGTTGGAGAATATGGAAATACAGGTCTGCATCACAGTCCAGAAATTTGAGATATCAACACAAAAAGTACCATCTGACTTGTAATACTACTCTAGAACACCTAAAAGAACCAAACATAAAATCTCTCTCAAGAAATAAGGCCTCAACTCTGTCAATAAAGGGTCACATGGTAACTCTATGTATCATATTTTGAGGAATTGCCAAGCTGTTTTCCAAAGTGGCTACAAAATTTAACCTTCTCACCAGCAATGCATGTAAGTGCCAATTTCTCCACATCCTTATCAACATTTGTGATGGTCTCTCTTGCTTTAGCAGTCCTAGTGGGGGTGAACTGGTCTCTCATTGTGGCTTTATCTTTCTCTAACGACTAATGATATGGAGCAGCTTTTAATGTGCTTATTGGCCATTTGTATATCTCCTGTGGATAAATGTCTACTCAAATCACGGGCCCATTTTTAAATTGGGTTGTTTGTATTGGTTTTGTTGTTCATTTGTAAGAGTTCTTTATATATTCTGAACACAATCCTTTGATCAAATGTATTACTTATAAATATTTTCTTCCAGTTGTGGATTATATTTTCACTTTTTTATAATGTCTGGTGAGGCCCAAAAGTTTTTAAATTTTTAAATAGATTTTACTTTTTAGAGCAATTTTAGGTTTGCAGAAGCAAAACTGACTAGAAGGTACAGAGATTTTTCCATGCTGCCCCAACTCATGCATGGCTTTCCCCATTATTAACATCCCCCCTTCAGACTGGCACATTTAGTACAATTGATGAACTTACTATGACACCATTATCTCCAGAAATCCATAGTTTACATTACAGTTTACTTTTGGTGTTATATACATTTTGTTGGTTTGGGCAAATGTATAATGACATGTATTCACCATTACAGTATCATACAGAGTAAGTTTTGCCACCCTGAAAATCCTCGGTGCTCCAACTATTCATCCTTCCTTCCCCTTAAACCCTGGCAACTACTGATCTTTTTACTGTCTCCATAGTTCTGCCTTTTCCAGAACATCATATAGTTGGAATCATGCAATATATAGTCTTTCCAGATTGGCTTCTCTCACTTAGTAGTATGCATTTAAGTTTCCTCCATGTCTTTTCGTGGCTTGATAGCTCATTTCTTTTTAGTGTTGAATAACAGTCCACTGTCTGACTGTACCACAGCTTATTTACCCATTTGCCTATTGAAAGGCATCTTGACTCCTTCAAGTTTTGACAATTACGAACAGGTGCTATAAACATCCATGTTCAGACTGTCGTGTGGACATAAGTTTTCAAGTCCTTTGATTAAATACCAATGCACATGATTGCTAGGTTGTATGGTAAGAGTTTGCCTTTGAAAGAAACTGCCACATTATCTTGCAAAGTGGCTATACCATTTTGTGTTCCCACCAGCAATGAGTAAGAGTTCTTGTCTTCACTCATCAGTTAATACTGACGAAGTTAGAGGACTAAAATTCCTTGACTTCAAGACTTACTATAAAGAGGGGCACTTGGGCAGCTCAGTCGGTTAAACATCCAACTTCGGCTCAAGTCATTTCTCATGGTCCCTATGTTCAAGCCCCGTGTTGGGCTCTGTGCTAACATCTCAGAGCCTGGAGCCTGCTTCAGATTCTGTGTCTCCCTCTCTCTCTGCTCCTTCCCTATTGATGCTGTCTCTCTCTCTCTCAAAAATAAATAAATGTTAAAAAAAAAACTTACTATAAAGAGACAGTAATTAAGACAGTATGGTACTGGTAAAATCCAAATCCTCACCAGCATTTGGTGTTTTCAGTGTTCTGGGTTTTGGCCATTCTAATAGGTGTGCAGTGATATTTCATTGTTGTGCTAATTTGCATTTCCTGATGACATATGGCTGTGAAGCATCTTTTCATGTGCTTACTTGGCATCTATATATCTCTGGGAGGTATAAAAGATCTTTAGTCAATTTTTTAGATGAATTGTTTTCTTATTGTTGAATGTTAAGGGTTCTTGGTGTATTTTGGATAACAGTCCTTTATCAGATATGTCTTTTGCAAATATTTTCTCCCACTCTGTGGCTTGTCTTCTCACTCTTTTGACATTGGTTTTTACAGAGAAGTTTGTAATTTTAATAAAGTCCAGATTATCAATTATTTCCCTCACGGATCACGTCTTTGGTGCTTTATCTAAAAAGTTATCACCATAACCAAGGTCATCTAAGTTCTATGCTATGTTATCTTTTAGTAGTTTCATAGTTTTGTATTTTACATTTAGGCTTATGATCCATTTTGAGTTAATTTTTGTCAAGGATATAGGTCTGTGTCTAGATTTTTTGTGTGTGTGCATGTGGATGTCCAGTTGTGAGCATTTGTTGAAAAGACTATATTTGTGGGACACCTGGGTGCTCAGTCAGTTGAACATCTGACTCTTGATTTCTGCTCAGTTCATTATCCCAGGGTGATGGGATCAAGCACCACATCAGGCTATGCACTGAGCATGCAGCCTGCTTGAGATTCTCTCTCTCCCTTTGCCCCTCTACCCCACTTGTGCACTCTCTCTCTCTCTCTCAAATAGAAAAGAAAAGAAAAGAAAAGAAAAGAAAAGAAAAGAAAAGAAAAGAAAAGAAAAGACAAGACTCTATTTCCTCCATTGTATTGCCGTAGTTCCTTTGTCAAAGATAACTGAATATATTTATATGGATCTTCTTCTAGGCTCTCAATTCTGTTCTTTTTATTTGTCTATTATTTTACCAACCCCATACTGTCATTAATCACTGTATCTTTAGAGTAAGTCCTGAAGTCAGGTAATGTTAGTCCTCCAAATTTGTTCTTCAATGTTCAATATTAGCTATTCTGTGTCTTTTACCTCTCCACATAAACTTTAGAATCAGTTTGTTGAGGGGCAACTGGGTGGCTCAGTCGGTTAAACACCCAACTTCAGTTCAGGTCATGATCTCACAGCTTGTGAGTTCGAGCCCTGTGTCGGGCTCTGTGCTGACAGCTCAGAGCCTGGAGCCTGCTTTGGATTCTGTGTCTCCCTCTCTCTTCCCCTAACCCACTCACATTCTGTCTCTGTCTCTCTCAAAAATAAATGAACATTAAAAAAAAAAAAAAGAATCAGTTTGTTGATAGCTACAAAATTACTTCCTCATATTTTGATTGGTATGGCACTGAATCTATAGATCAAATTCAGAAAAACTGTTATCTTTACAATATTGACTTCCTGTCCATGAATATGGGGTATCTCTCCACTTGTTTACTTCGACATCATTCATCACAGTTTTGTAATCTTCCTTTTGAAGGTGTGCAGTGATATTTCATGTACATACAGATCTTGTGTATATTGTGTTAGATTTATATCTAAGTATTACATTTTGGGGGGTGCTAATGTAAATTTTTTAATATCAAATTCTATTTTTTTCATTTTTGGTCGATAGGAATTAACTGACTTTTGCATACTGACCTTCTTTCCTGCAATCTTGTTATAATCATTTATTAGTTCCAGTAGTTTTTTGTTGATTATTTCAGATTTTCCACATAGGCAATCATGTCATCTGCAAATAATGGCAGCTTTATTTCTTCCTTCCCAGTCTATACCTTTTATTTCTTTTTCTTGTATTATTGCATTAGCTAGAATTTCCAGTATGATATTGAAAAGCAGTGGTAAAAGGGTTCATTCTTGCCTCGTTCCTGGGATAGCTTTAAGCTTCTCACCATTACATATGATGTTAGCTACAGGAATTATTTTAGATTATCAAGTTGAGAAAATTCCCCTCTCTTCCTAGTTTATTGGAAGTTTTTATAATGAATAGGTGATGGAATTTGTCAAATGCTTTTTCCACATCTATTTATATGCAATTTTTCTTCTTTAGCACGTTGATGTGATGATTAACTAAATGATTTTCAAATGTAAAGTCAGCTTTGCATAGTTGGGAGCTTTTGATTTTTGATTAAGTGTAACTTACCTTTTTTCTTTTTTTTTAAATTTTTTTAATGTTTTTATTTATTTTTGAGACAGAAAGAGCATGAGCAGGAGAGGGGCAGAGAGAGGGGGAGACACAGAATCTGAAACAGGCTCCAGGCTCTGAGCTGTCAGCACAGAGCCCAACACGGGGCTTGAACTCACAAAACGTGAGATCATGACCTGAGCTGAAGTCAGACGCTAAACTTACCTTTTTTCTTTTGCCACATGTACTTTTCAAGTAATATCTAAGAAACCTTTGCCTAATCCAAGGTCACAAAGATTTACACCTATGTTTTCTTCTAATGGTTTTATAGTTTTAGCTCTTACATTTAAGTCTATGATCCATTTTGAGTTAAAAATTGTATATGGTCTGAGACAGGGATCTCATAACCTTTTTACTCTTCTCACACATAGGATACATTCACTGCTTCCCCAAAAGGGATAAAACATAGTCCTATTTGATCACCGTATTCATTTCTGACTTTAAGGTCACATATATTCCTCTCAATCAGATGTTGATGTGCTCCTCAAGGCTCAGTATCCAGTGAACTAAGAACACAAGTGATCTAGATTCCTAACATGCAAAATACAACAGTGGAGTTGGATCAGGATAACCACAGTAAAAACTCCATTTAGAAAAAGAATAAGAAACAGAAACTGCCAATCATTAAACCCTGCCTCAGAATCCATATAAGTTTTATATACTGAGGTGGGATGGAAAATTGAAGATCCTTGATTGAACTACTTTCTGTGCTCTCAAAGTGTTCCTTTGGGAATTTTTCCTTGATCTCAGAGTCCCTCCTTCTGAAAGATGCCTCCATGACCATTGCTCTTGACAGCCATATCCAAAGTGGGCACTGGGAAATATCCCCTGCTTGGCAGTTATAAAGCTTTCACAACAATGAATAAGACTTTCATGGAGAAAATCATAAACCTTTACTAAAAGATATTTTAAAAGAGCTAAATAAATGGAAAAAAATATACCATATTCAAAGACTGAAAATCATAATATCATATACATGTCAAACCTTGCTTGCCTAAAATGATATATAGATTTAATACAATTTCTCAAAATCTCAGCATATTTGTGTGTGTGTGTGTGTAACCAAAATTTCATAAGGCAATTGCAAAATTTATATGAAAGATTAAGGGGCCAAAATACTTCTTAAGAGGAACAATAAGGGAGGAGGATTTGCCTTAACAGACATCACAACTTAAATATTGAGACCAGGTGGTACTAATGAAGAGATAGACAAGGAATAAACTGAACTGATCAGTAGAATAGAACAGAAAGCCTAGAAGGAAATCTACACATATATGGTTTAGACCTGGCTGTGTGGATTGGTGGAGAATGCCTTCCAATAAATGGTGCTAAGATAACTGATTATGTATTCTGAAAAAAAAGTAAATATCTACCTTACACCCTACCAAAAAGAAGGACAAAAAAATCAATAAGTAAAACCCAAACAATCCAATAAAGAAAAAGCAAAAAACTTGAAGAGGCATATCACTGTAGTAACCTGAATAGCCAATAAACAAATGAAAAGATGTTCAAACTCTTCAGATATGGGTTGAATACAAACTGAAAGCACAATGAAAAACCACTATACACTCACCAGACTGACAAAGTTTAAAAGTCTGACAATATTGAGTTAACAAGGATATGGAGTTTGAATTAGTACTACTGCTATAAAAACCACTTTGATATTATCCAATAAAATTGAAGATGAGCATAACCTATGACCTATAATTCCCTTCCTATGCACATACCCTACAGAAATCTTTGTACACAGATAACAAGAATGTTCACAGGACCACTATGATTATAAAAAAGAAAAAAAAAAAAGAAGTAGAAGTAACCCAAAAGTCCACCAATAGTAGAATGAACAAATCAATTGTGGTATTAAGTGTGGTATTAACAAATTAACTGTGGTATATATATGTATATATATAGAGAGAGGAATTATATATGTGAAATATATATGAATTTATATATATGAAATTGTATAAAATTCATATATATGAAAATTGATGGATTTCCATCACATGCAATAACAAGATGAATCTCAAGAGCATGGTGTTAAATGAAAAGAACAAATTGAAGAATACAAAAATAGGATTCCATTCCCATAAAGCACAATATTTAAAATCACACAATATCTTATTAAGGGATATAAACATATGTGAGAAAACATAAATAAAAGCAATGAAATGCTAACTAGAAGTTCATGACAGTAAGAACTTCTGATTGGGAAGAGGCAAGTAGGGATTTCAAAGTTGATAGTGAAGCTCTTTTGGGGAGTCTGGGATGTGTACACTTTCTACCCCTTTTGTGCAGATACACACACACATACACACACACTATTATCTATTGAGTATTAGATGAAAAACTACCCCACCGAAATAAGATGTTATGACAACAATCACTAGTTGTGAGATAGTGTTACTAATCCATCAGCTTCATTTTTTATATTTAAAATGTTTTATTATTTTATTAGAATATATCTTTATGTGAACTTCTCAAAACTGATTTTGCCAAAATGAAATGATGTGTATCTTCTGGTTTCTCAGTTTCTGATCATTTAAAAAGTTGGAAGGAGGCAGGGAATAGTAGCAGACTCATCCATAAGAAGCTACTGCAAATTGTGCTCTTGATAATATTCTTTCTTTATATCCTTTGCCTCAAACATTTTACACTTAAAAACATTTCATGGTTGCATTTTACAGCTTCCAGATGAAGGTCAGTGGAATTTATAGAGAGATTAGACCTAGAGAGAACATAACAATGAGTTTAAATGTGAGAAAGGTATGATTGGCAATTCTTTGGTAATCTGTGAAGAATATTGGAAAGGAGCTAATAATGATAAATGGCATTCAACTATATTCTGCTCTAAGTCAGAGCCCCATTCATATTCATATTTAAGGATGGTTCTGGTGTTAGAGCTCACACAAAATTCTTCTATAGACTATGCTCTTCTTTTCCAGAATTTTCCATGATGAAATAATCTCCTTGCCCATTGATGTCTCAAGTAGTCACGGCAGAATGGCCAAAATTGCTCTGAGCATTCCAGTGGATGACATCAAGAGAGCCAGTCCTGCGTGCTGGGAGTACACGGCTTTTGTGGCAGCCTGGTGGTAGCACCCCACTTTTCCACTTACCATCTGTGTGTCCTTGGGAAACTTCTTGCTTTGGTTTCCTTATTTCAAAATGGGAAAGATTATATCATAGAGTTGTTCTGAGGGTTAATGCTTCAATATATAAAGCACCCAGCTCTAGCAGATGCTTTAGAAATGTTAGTTGCCTTACCCAACTACTATCTTCACAGTGGAAATGGAATCCTATATCCCAGTGCTCTGAGCATCTGTTTAGAACTGGCCAAAAGCTAGAATCTGAGATTATTAAAGACGGATCATTAATAGAGCAGGGATGCCTAAATTCCTATTCTTACTGCCTATGTTTATTATATTTCTTCAAAAATGCTTTATGAGCATTTAAAGCAGCTTTCTGTCGAATGACATTTATACTACAAGCAACTCTGCATTTATCTTAAAATTCTTGTGAGAAGCTAGAAATTAAGTCTGAGTATGATTGAGATTACAAATAAACTAATGATAAGACAAGAGCACTAGAAACAATTATGAAATCCCAGAGATTAAGAAACTTTGTTTGATTTTTACCTACACATTTTAAAAACCATTCAGAAGATGTTTGGATTTCTTTTTAATTTTGTGTTGTTAAATACAGATAATATTTTGACAATCTGGAAAACAAAGAACTATGCTTTTTAAAATTTTGTGTTGCTAAATATAGATAATATTTTGACAAACTGAAAAACAAAAAACTATTTTAAGCCTAGTTTCAAGAGGCTTGATCATAATTAGCTGGTGTTTATTAGTGTCTCCTGAGTGCATGGGTTTGCATTTTCCTTTGAAGAATATTAAATAACATGAAAATATTAATTCTTGCCCTGTAAGGGTTTACATTCTAGGATATCTCATTCATTTGGGAGAAAATAATTTTTTCATTTTAAAAACAGTAGGCAGATGGTTTAATCCATTGGGTTTAGTTTCAAACAAACAAACAAAAACATTTTTTGAGGTGTAGAAAAGCTAAGTGAAACAGATAAAAACATGTCAAGAGTTTTACATATAATTTGGCTCTATGGAAACATTCAATATTAAGTGTTAAATATGCATAATATTAACACATTTATTCTAAGTCATCAATTTAACATTCTTCTCCAGTTTCCAGGAGATTCCATTGAATTCAGCCAGGATTTTCCCATTACCTATGTGCCTGGTTGCTATGCAGAAAATCTACCATCATTGGTTCACTTACCAATGTTGAACACCTACCATGTGCCACATACAATTCTAAGTCCTAAACACAAGAGGCTTAAGAAATACACACTTTCTATAGTTTCTATATATGTTCATTCAACATTGGTGTTATTGAACTATTTTCTAAATCTCCTAACACCAGTAGAGATGCAAGGAACTTTGAAATGTGTTTCATCTGACATTTTCCCTTCACAGTGAAGAATACTGAGGCAATGTCAGAGTGTGTATTATATTCACAAGAAAGCCTATAATATGTATGTCACAAGTGTCCAGAATTATTTGAAGGCAGCCATGAACTAAAGATGAAGATCAATATTATCACAAAAACGCCACTCATAACTTTGGTTCCTAAACACAAATAAATTTCACAGAAGCTGGAATTTGGAATTAATTGATATTTGCTACCTATTTACTACACTTAGCAAAACTTCTATTGTGCAGTAAAATAATAACAAAGAATACCCTTGGAAAGATGGATTCTAAAGCAGCAGAAAGAGATATATCCTGAAAAAGAACCTCTGAATGAATATCACATCTCTTCTTTTGCCTACCTCTGATCAAGTTTACCTACAGTAGCCAGAAATAACTTTTGAAAATGCAAATCCAGGAGTGCCCAGGTGGCTCACTGCACTGAGTGTCCAACTTTCGATTTCAGTTCAGGTCATGTTCTCACAGTTCTTGGGATCAAGCTCTGCATCATGCTCTGTGCTGACTGCATGGAGCTTGCTTGGGATTCTCTCTCTCCCTCTCCCTCTGCCCTGCCCCTCTCTCTCTCTCAAAATAAATAAATATTTTTTAAAAAAAGAAATAAAATGCAAATCTATTTATGTCTCTTGCCTGCCTAAATACCACCTTCATGATTTCTCAGTGCACTGTGATATAACCTGTGATATAAGTTGTGATCGTTAATCTTATGTGTCACCTTGACTGGACCATGGGGTACTCAGATATTTGGCTGAATGTTACTCTGGGTGTGCCTGTGAAGGTGTTTCCAGATGATATTAGTATTTGAATTGGTAGACTGAGTTAAGCAGATTGCCCTTCTCAATTTGGGCGGGCGTCACTGAACCCACTGAAGGCCTAAATAGAACAAAAATGTGGACAAGGGAAGAATGCTTTCTCTCTCTCTCTCTCTCTCTCTCTCTCTCTCTCTCTCTCTGTCTGCTTGCCTGATCTCAGACACTGAGCTTCTACTTCCCTCCAACTGGGACTTACACCATCAGTACTTCTGGTTCTCAGGCCTTCATGTTCAGACTGAACTATACCATCAGTTTTCTAGGTCTCTGGCTTACAGTTGGCAGATCATGGGACTTTTCAGCCTCCATAGTTTAGTGATGTGTGTGTGTGTGTGTGTGTGTGTGTGTGTGTGTGTGTGTACCTTATTGGTTCTGCTTCTCTGAAGAACCCTAACTAATACAACAGCCTGAGAGTTTCTGCATAATCAGACTCCTGCCTGCCTCACAAACCTCACTTTACACAAATCATCACCTTGCTCTTAGGGCTCAGACACACTGACCTTGTTTTTGATCCTTAGATGCCCAGCACCTTCTCCACTCAGGACTTAATCATACGCTGTGCCCTCTTCAGAGCACGTGCATGTGTGTTCCTTCCTAAGACACGTATGTGTGCTGTTACTGCCTTTCTTTGGAATATTCTTCCCTTCATCCTATGCTTGCCTAATTGCAAACCATCTCACAGATCTCAGGTTAAATGTTGATTTCTGAGGAAACCTTCCTATCCCCAAATTAAATTAGTCCCTTATTTATTTATTTATTTATTTATTTATTTATTTAGTGGGGGAGGGGCAGAGAGAGAAGGAGTCAGAGGATCCCAAACAGGTTCCACACCATCAGCATGGAGGAACCTCATAATAGGGCTCGAACTCACAAACCGCTGACGTTGTGACCTGAGCCGAAACCAAAGTCAGATGCTTAACCGACTGAGCCACCCAGGCGCCCTGATCCCATTTATTTTTTTAAGATTGAGTTTTACTTAATGTAAATTATACTTCACTAGGTGACTTTTGTTTTTAAGTTTTTATTTTAATCGTCTGGTGTTCATCATGACAAGTGCACTCCTTAATCCCCCATCACCTATTTCACCCATCCCCCACCCACCTCCCCTCTGGTAACCATCAGTTTCTTCTCTATAGTTAAGAGTCTGTTTCTTGATTTGTCTCTATTTTTTTCCTTTGTTCATCTGTTTTGTTTCCTAAATTCTACATGAGTGAAATCATACAGTGTTTGTCTTTCTGACTGACTTATTTCACTCAGTGTTATACTGTCTAGCTCCATCCATGTCATTGCAAATGGCAAGATTTCATTCCTTCTTATAGCTGAGTAATATTCCATCATATATATATAAAGACCACATCTTCTTTATCCACTCATTAATCAGTGAACATTTGGGCTGCTTCCATATGTTGGCTATTCTAGAGAATGCTGCTATAAACATCAGGGTGCATGTATCATTTAAAATTGATGTTTTTGTATTTGTTAGGTAAATACCTATTAGCGTGATTACAGAATTGTAGGGTAGTTCTATTTCTAACTTTTATGAGGAAACTCCATACTGTTTTCCACAGTGGCTGCACCAGTTTGCATTCTTACCAATAGTGCACTCAGGTTCCTCTTCCTCCACATCCTTGCCAACACCTGTTGTTTTGTGTTTTTTATTTTAGCCATTCTGATAAGTGTGAGGTGATATCTCACGGTGGTTTTGATTTGCATTTCCCTGATAATAAGTGACATTGAGCATCTTTTCATGTCTCTGTTGGCCATCTGGAAATCTTCTTTGGAGAAATGTCTGTTCATGTCTTCTGTTCATTTTTTTTTTTTTTCAACGTTTATTTATCTTTGGGACAGAGAGAGACAGAGCATGAACGGGGGAGGGGCAGAGAGAGAGGGAGACACAGAATCGGAAACAGGCTCCAGGCTCTGAGCCATCAGCCCAGAGCCCGACGCGGGGCTCGAACTCACGGACCGCGAGATCGTGACCTGGCTGAAGTCGGACGCTTAACCGACTGCGCCACCCAGGCGCCCCTGTTCATTTTTAAATTGGATTATTTGGTGTTTGGGTGTTGAGTTTTATAAGTTCTTTATAGATTTTCAATACTAACCCTTTATCAGATATGTCATTTGCAAGTATCTTCTCCCATTCCATCAGTTGCCTTTTAGTTTGGTTGATTGTTTCCTTCGCTGTGCAGAAGGTTTTTATTTTGATGTAGTCCCGCATCATTTATTTTTGCTTTTGTTTCCTCGCCTCAGGGTACCTATTTAGAAAAAAGTTGTTACAGCCTATGTCAAAGAAATTACTGCCTCTGCTCTCTTCTAGGATTTTTATGGTTTCAGGTCTCCCATTTAGGTCTTTCATCCATTTTGAAAATTTTTGTGTGTATGGTGTAAGAAAGTGGTCCAGTTTTGTTCTTCTCCATGTTGCCGTCCAGTTTTCCCAACACCATTTGTTGAAAAGGGATTAGTCCTCCCCTTTATATGCTCCCATAGCTCTGGTCTTGCTCTTGCATAGCATTTTTCATAATTGTGATTCAGTAATTAGAGTTGACCCTTTAACAATGCAGAGGTGAAGGGCGCTGACCCCCCCACACAGTCAAAAATCCATGTATACTTTTGACTCCCCAAAACTTAACTCCTAATAGCCTATTGTTAACCAGAAGCCTTATCGATAACATAAATAGTTGATTAACACATATTTTGTATATGTATTATACTGTATTCTTACAATAAAGTAAGCTAGAAAAAAGAAAATATTATTAAGAAAATCATAAGTCAGAGAAAATATATCTACAGTACTATACTGTAGTATGGGGGAAAAATCTGCATTTAAGTGGACCCATGTAGTTCAAATCTGCTTTATTAAGGACCAACTGCATTTGTTTAATATCTGATTCTTCTATTAAATTGTTAAGGACTAAAAGGTAAAAAATTGTAAGAACTATGAAAACTAGAACCAGATTTGCTGTACAGGTGGGGTCCATGTTTTGCCTTTTTACAACTAAGTCCCCATCACTGAATATGGTGTCTGGTATTTAAGAATAAATACTTAATGTCTGCATAAATCAGTGAATGAATGAATGAATGAATGAATGAATGAATGAATATGATCCTTGAGCTACCATTTATTAGTATCCCAGACTCATTCATTTGTGGTCAAAGTAGACTTTTCATCAGCAAATACAAATTGAGGATACCTTTGTAATTCTATCACTTATTCTATAAGTACGTAATTCTATGTTACCAGGCAACATGTTGCCTGGTACATAATGAGGGTTTTGTAAATGTTGGATGATGGGTGAACGATAAAAGGATGAATGGATGGATAAAAAACCAAATCCAGTAATTAGGTCTGTCTACAGTTAAACTTAATATGTCTTTTTGTATAAGCATAATAATCATCCTCATCAAATTGTCTAAACAAATATGAACATGTTTGAAAAAGCACAGAGAGTAAAGGATAAAGAAAACAAAAGGGAAAAAAAAAGACTCATGTTTCTCCTGAGCTCTCAAAAGTCTTATTACCTGTAATACATTTTTGGCACTTACATACTGAACTGTTAGTTAACTTTATAGATATGTATGGTTTATCACCCCAACCACATTATAAACTTCTTAAGATCTAGTAACAGGGGTATCTGGGTAGCTCAGTCAGTTAAGCATCTGACTCTTGATTTCAGCTCAGGTCATGATCTCATTGTCCGTGAGATTAAGCCCCACGTTGGGCTCTGTGTTGTCAGCATGGAGCCCACTTCAGATCCTCTGTCTCCCTCTCTCTCTGCCCCTCCCCCATTCTCTCTCTCAAAATAAATAAATAAACTTAAAAAAAAAAGAAAAAGATCTATCAACATATCTTATATTTCCCTGTATCTTCCCCTCAACTTCTGGAGTAGCTGGCATAGCGCCTAGCCTATAAGAGGTACTCGTAAATACTTAACTGAATGTACCATGACACAATGTTACTCTATTCTGACTGGCTATTCTCGTGTGCTGCGAATAATTGCAAATTTTGTCTCTCTGAGCCTTACCCAGACTTTATCCTGAGGTTCCAGTCACTAATTGCCAGAATGGTGCTGTTTTGTTATCTAGGTTGTAAACACCAGACATAAAGATAGATAAAGATAAGATAAAAGGTGTTGGTTCAGAGCTCAAGGTACTAAAAGTCTAAATTGGACTGGCAACTGTGACAATGGTTAAAACAATAGTAAGTAAAAATAGTCATTGTCCCTAACAACAAATTTTCTGATAAAGAAATAAAGACATTGATCCCAATTACAGAACATCAAAAACAATACTTAGAAGTAAGTTTAACTAAAAAGGTGAAAGATCTCTATTCTAAAAACAAGATACTGATTTTAAAAAATCAAAACAGACACAAATAAATGGAAAAGTATCTTTTGTTCATGGATTAGAAATGTTAATGTTGTTTAAAAAAAGAAATATTAATATTGTTAAAATGTCAATACTGCCAAAAGCCATCTACAGATTTAATGCCATCTCTATCAAGATTTCAATGGCATTTTTTATAGAAGCTAAAAAAAAAAATTCCTAAAATTTATACAAAATCACAAAAGACCCTGAATAGTCAGAGCAATCCTGAGAAAGAAGAACAAAGTAGTAGGCATCACACTTCCTGATTTACATACTAGAAAGCTATATTTCTCAAAACAGCATGGTACTGGCATAAAAACAGACAAATAGACCAAGGGGACCAAACCGAGAGCCCAGAATAAAGCCAAGCATAGAGTCAACTAATATTTGACAAGTGAGCCAAAAATACTCAACTGGAAAAAAGACAGTTGTTTCAATAAGTGGTGGTGGAGATAACTGGATACTCACATGTAAAGAACGAAACTGGACCCAAAACTTATGCCACTCACAAAAACTAACTTGAAGTGGATTAAAGACTTACTTACTTACTTACTTACATATAAGACCTGAAACCATGAAACCCCTACAAGAAAACATGGGAACAAATCTCCTTGACATGCATCTTGGTAATCATTTTTGGATATGACACCTAAAGCACAAGCAACAAAATAAAAAAAAAAACAAACAAAAAACAAATGGGACTACGTCAAACTAAAAAGCTTCTGCACAGCAAAAGAAACCATCAACAAAATGAAAAGATAACCTACACAATGGGGAAAAATTTATGAACCATATATCTGATAAGGTGTTAATATCCAAAATATGTTAAAATTCAAATAACTCAATAGTAAAAATTAAAAAAAAAACCAAAACCAAAAACAAACAAACACAAAAAACACAAAAACAAATAACCCAATTAAAAAATGGGCAAAAGATGTGGACAGACATTTCTCCAGACAATATATGAAAGGCCAACAAATACATGAAAAGATGTTCAACATCTCTAGTTATTAGAGAAATGTAAATTGAAACCACAATGAGATATCACCCCATGCCTGTTAAAATGACCACGATCAAAAAGACAAGAAAGAAAAAATTCTGGCATGGATGTAGAGAAAAGGGAACACTTATGCACTGTTGGTGGGAATGTAAACTAGTGCAGCCACCATGGAAAACAGTATGGAGGATCCTCAAATAACTAAAAACAGAACTATCACATGTTCCTGCAATTCCACTTCTGGGAATATATCCAAAGGAAACAAGAACACTAACTGGAAAAGATATCTGCACTCCCGTGTTCCTAGCACAATTATTTACAATAGCCATGACATGGGGGCGCCTGGGTGGCGCAGTCGGTTAAGCGTCCGACTTCAGCCAGGTCACGATCTCACAGTCCGTGAGTTCGAGCCCCGCGTCAGGCTCTGGGCTGATGGCTCGGAGCCTGGAGCCTGTTTCCGATTCTGTGTCTCCCTCTCTCTCTGCCCCTCCCCCGTTCATGCTCTGTCTCTCTCTGTCCCAAAAATAAATAAACGTTGAAAAAAAAAATTTTTAAAAAAAAAAACAATAGCCATGACATGGAAACAACCCAAGTGTCCATCAACATGTGAATGGATAAAGTAGTTGTGGTATATATATAATGGAATATTATTGAGCCATAAAAAGCGAAGGAAATTCTACTACTTGCAACAACACGAATGGACCAGGAAGGCATTATCCTAAGGGAAATAAGCCAGACAAAGGAAGACAAATACTGTATTATCTTACTTATATGTGGAATCTTAAAAAACAAAAAACAAACAAACTCACATAAAAAAGATCAGCCTTGTGGTTACCAGAGGTGGAGGGTAGGCAGAAGGGGAATTGGAGGAAGTGGGTCAAAAGGTACAAATTTCCAGTTCTAGGATAAGTAACTATTAGGGATGTAATGTACAGTATGATGACTATGGTTAATACTGCTGCATGATATATAGAAAAGTTATTAAGATAGTAAATCCTGGGTTTCTGTTGCAAGAAAATTTTTTTCTCTTTTTTTATTTCTTTTATTTTTATTGTATCTATACAAGAAGATGGATGTATGTTAGCTGAGTCTTCTGTGGTAATCATTTCACAATATATGTAAATCAAACCACCATGCTGTATGCCTTAAATTGACATACACAGTGATGTATGCCAATTTTTCTCAATAAAACTGGGAAAATGGTCATTGTGAGTTTTTTAGGACAATTGTAATTTAACTATTTGTTTTGTGCTAATAATTAATCCAAAAAAAGATTAAAATGCAGTTCTGAAAAAAAAAGACATCTGAAGAGATTTGTGTATGTCTGATAAGTTGCTAAAATCCAAAAGAATAAAAGATCATGCTATCAAGTTTATAAATGATATTTTTCTAGTTGTTAAAAGTTCTCATTGAAAAATAAAGGAGTAAAGCACTAGATCCTGTCAAGAACAAGTACTTGCAAAAAGAGAGAGGGAAGGAGGAAGTGAAGGAAGGAAGTGGGGAGGAAGAAAGGAAGGAAGGAAGGAAGGGAGGGAGGAAGGGCTTAAATCAAGAAAACTGTGCATCCTTCTCCGAGTTTGCCAGTCCTTGCTCTACTCACCTCTCAGCACTGACTGAGCAGCCCCATTGGATTTTTGAGCCAACCCTATATACCTGGACAAAGCTGGATTAGCTAATCTCTATGTATCTAGGCATGAGATGATAACACCCCACTAGCAAAGATTATTAAGCATGCACCCGTGTTTATGTACCCTTATTTACGTGTAAATTACATACAAGTTATGTTACAGTACTATATTACCTATATAAGACATATATAAGAGTGTAATTTCTTTCAAAGACTGAGATGGAAACAAATATAAACGGCAGTGCTAGTATTTCTCTTCTTTGCTCCAATGAATCACGTACGCAGTCCCCAGGATGAATGTTCCCAGCTTGGAGACCCCTGGTGAAAGCTCCTCTTAGAAGCCCCAGTTGTGAAGGAACTTCTTCACATCTGTGTGACTGTGCTGTGTGACTGTGAAGTTCTTCACAACTTCTTCTTATCTGTGTGACTGTGCTTCTGCCTTCTTGATTTGCCCTCAGGTTCCCTCTTCTTCCCACCGTGAGCAGGCACCCTCATCTGAATCCCAGCCCACTAATCTGGACTCCTGAAACTACGATTTATTTTGTTTCAAATCCCTTCCTTCTGGGAGCATGACACTGCTCTTTAGGCCTCAGTCACAGATGGGGAATTTGATCTGCAAACACACAGAACACCTACAACCGCAAAGGTGCCACTCACCTGGCTCAATAACTGTCTCTAGCTGGAAACTCTTGCTGTCGTGTCAAATCCTTCAGGGCACTTGGCTACTACAGTGCTGCTCCTTAGGGAGTAAGATGGAAGTTGTTCAAACATAAAGCAACCTTTCAGTGTACGTCTGGTGACAATAGGTACTTTTCTTTCTTTACTCTTGGGTCACATAAAACACAAGCAGGGATATGTCAATCTGACAGACAATAGCAGCACAAATCAGAGTGTTTATTATAATACATGCCTAATATATCTTTGGTGTCAGTTGTATTGACTTTCCTATTAATCATTAGCATACTAATTAAATAAAATTCATTTATTACCACATTTTAGATTACATTGGCTTTTTCCCCTTTATGCCATCTGGTGTGTCTTCTTCTAGTACAGTCTTTCAAATATGCAATCTCAGGGTTATAAAACTCTCTGAAAATGTAATCACCAATACCACAGTTAAACAAATGCCTTCAAAGGACAAGAGAATTGCTTTGTTGAGCCTTCTGATATCAGTGACAGGAGTCAGCTGTGAGTCTGATATCAACAATTAGACCAGTCTGGAATGCTCGGCATCTCTAAAACCACAGGATTCTCTAAAATGAGGGGTGAGGGGCTTAAATTCTGGCTTCCGTTCCTCTTCTCTAAAATCCTGTTATTTTTGAAATTCTCACAGATGACTAAGTTAGCCAATTGTCAAAGGAGAAAATGTAAGAGGAGTTAAGAAAAACCTGTTCCAAAAGTGCTATTTGTAGGGAGTCATAGATGTTTGAATTTGGTTATCTCACAGGAAATACCATGATAAAAAAAAATAAACAAAAAGCAAACATAAATATCTTCTTATGTCTACATATAAAAAGAACAACTACAGAACAGTTCTAACACCAAAAACAAAACACAAAGCATCCTAAACGAGATAACTATCACTAAATTGTCACAAAGGACCACTGAGAATGAAAATGTAATGTTGAGAATGAAAACATAATCATACTTAACAATTACTTTATTTTTCACCTTAAACTTGATAAGCCAGAAAAACATCAGGAAAAATTCAGAGTTAGATAACAGCATAACCAGAAAAATTAAAAATAAAATAGAAATATTCACCAGCACTTGAGGTCAAGCCCCGCTTTGGGTGAGCCCCGCTTTCTTTCTTTCTTTCTCTCTCTCTCTCCCTCTCTCTGCCCCTCACTCACTTGTGCCCTCTCTCTTAAAACCAAAACCAAAACCAAAACCAAAACCAAAAAGGAAATATTCACCAACACTGCATTATTCACCAATAAAGATGATTTCATTGTTAGCGATATTCGTGGGGAAAAAACACTTCCAGTTTGATTACTATATATTTCAACTTTAGAATTTCTATTGCACTCTCTTTAAAATTTGAAGTATCACTTTTAATAGTTTCCAGTTTCTTCATGAAATATTTAAGACTGAGTTTTATCTCCATAAGCATAATAAAGATGGTTTATGTTGGTCTGCCTCTGGGAATTCCACTCTCCAGATGTCCCATGGATCCGTTTTGCTGGTGTGTCTGTTATGTTTATGCTGGTCCTCACTCATGTCTTCTTGTCTCTCTCTGTTATCTTTAACAGTATTGTGAAAAAAAGAAAAACAACCTTACAGGAATAATTTGAGGCTGAGGATGACCTTTGTCCTCCTCTAAGAGAAGACTCCTTAGCTTCTGCTAGATGCTCAGGTGGATCCTAGATTGCTAGTGCACTTGATCAAACTTCAAGGTTTGGAGTTTGGGAGCCCGTGGATACTGGAAGCCTGCCTGGAATCCATACAAGGGATTTTTTTTTTTTTTTTTTTTTGGTCTGGTTCACTCTCACTCCTAGGGTGCAGCCTTTTGGTGCCATATCCACAATCAGTGTTCCCATGTTCCCCTCACTCTTGGTATCACTGAATTCTAGTTTTGGTCCCCCTTGCATCTGAGGCTATCACAAGCAGTGCTCAGACTCTCAGCTACCTGTGCAGGGTTGGCAAATGTTCCCCACAAAGCAAAAGTGATCCCAAATGCCAGGCTTGTGTTCTGCATTTCTGTCTTCTCACAGGTCTGGGCAAGGTAATTCTTTACTATTTTGTCACTTATTGGGTGCTTCTTAAAAGATTTTAAAATATTTTGTCAAGCTTTTTCAGTCAATGTCAACAAGAGTGTTGTTTCAAATTACCTAGTCCATATTAAAGGGGGAAGAAGTCCAACCATAGTTCAAGTTTAAACACCCACTGAAGGCAGAATATCATTGTCCTTTTAAAGTTTCCCACTGAAAAACTAATATATGCCATTGTTTTCTTTACTCACATCTAATTCCAAAAGAAAGTATTCAATGAGTTCCATACAAATTGTATGATTATTTCATTCAAATATGTATTACATAATTAACCTCCACATAATAAATTTATCAGTCAACAAATATTTATTGAGCATCTACTATGTGCCAGTCTCATTTTTAGGTGCATCAGTGAAAGAAACAAAAACTTCCGTATCCTTATGACGCTTATATTCTAATGATAAGAGGCAAATTCCAAAACTTACATATATAAAAAGGTAAATTACATGGTATATAATATAACAGCACATCATATTGGAGGGTGGGACATATTAGGGAAAACAGCAAAGCTAGGTAGGAGATTTGTAGAGTCAGGACAGGGAGAAGAGTTATAGCTTTCTCCAAAGTAGACAGAGTAGGCTTCATTGAAAAGATGAAACTTCAGCAAAAACTAGAAGGTGGTGAGGGAATTACCCATGTGCATGTCTGGAGGCAGAAGGAGAAGCCAGCAGGAAGACCTTGAGATAAGATTATGTCCATCCTGATCATGGAACATCAGGAAAACCATATGACTAGAATGGAAATAGAGAAGAAGGAGGAGGGAAGAATGAGTTACGAGAGATGATGAGGGAGTGAGGCAGGGCTTGTCACAGGGTCTTGGGGCCATTGTAAGAATTTGGGGGCAATGTCAGGTTTCCTTCTGAGTGCCCTAGGGATCACTGCACTGCAGAGAAGGGCTTTGACCCTTCTGGAAGAGGTGCTAAGAATGGGGAGGAAAGAAAAACAGGAGAACAGATAGAAGCCCACTGCAGGAATACAGAAAACAGATTATACTGTCTCAGTATAACTCTGGATGCATTTTCAAGGCAATATCAATGACATTTTGACAGATTATATGTGCAGTATGAGGGAAAAAAAAAAGAGGATACAAGTATATTTCCTATGATTTTTGGCCAGAGCAACCAGAAAGATGGAATTGCCATCTATTGAGAAGAGGAAGGCAATTGGGGAAAATTAGAAACGCAATTTGTGGGGGAGCCTGGGTTGCTCAGTCGGTTGAGCGTCCGACTTCGGCTCAGGTCATGATCTCGCAGTTCACGAGTTTGAGCCCCGTTATCAGGCTCTGTGCTGACAGCTCAGAGCCTGGAGCCTGCCTTGGATTCTGTGTCTCCCTGTCTCTGATCCCTCCCCCCCCCCCCCGCTCATGCTCACACTCGTTAGCTCTCTCTCTCTCAGAAATACAGAAACTTTAAAAAATAAAAAGAAAATAAAAAATAAAAAGAAATAAAAAAGAAATGCAATTTGTGTTGCATTTGACATGTCTACTAGACAATGAAGACAGACACCCAAGTCGGATACTTGAATCAGAAGATAAAGGTAAGAAATCTGAAATGGATATATAAGCTTAAGACTCTCAGGCTAATAGTTTATTTTTAAAGCCATGAGATGTGATGAGATTCCCAAGGGATTAAAAATAGAGGAATAAAAGACATCAAGGACTGGGGTGCCTGGGTAGCTCGGCCGGTTAAGCATTTCACCCTTGAATTCATGCTCCCAGGATCATAGGATCGAGCCCACATTGGGCATGGAGGCTCCTTAAGATTCTTTCTCCTCTCTGCCCCTCCCCCCTCACTCATGCACACATGTGCATGCTCTCTAAAATTTTTAAAAAGATGTCAAGGACTGAGCACTCAAACATTAAGAGGTCCCAATATCATCATATATATTGATTTTGGAGAGTTGAAAGGAAAAGCTGAGTGGTGGGCGGTAAGAGAACAATTTGAGGACAACAGAAGAGAATATATGAAATCAGGAAAACACAGGAAATGTGTCCAATAATTATTTACCTTTCGAACCACTCCTCGCCAGGTACTTTACCTCTTTCTATTTTCTTGGAGTTAGAAGTAGATGTCATTTTAGCTATTCAGGCTGGACCTATAAGTACACCACACTTCAGGAATTGCTTGTAACACAAAGGAGATTTTCAGAATCAGCAGGTACAGAAGCTATAGAAAATAAGTTCTCCTCCTGTGACACTGCAGCCATTGTAAAATCAGCCCTGTGCAAAACTGAGATCAGGCTGAACTTATCTCCAGCATCACTCCAGTTCCCTTTCTCTGTCCCATCTTCCATCCAGTGGCTCCAAATCTTCAGTCACAGCATCCTCAAACGGCCAACTGCCTAGAACTTCTGAAGCCCCAAACTCCCAACACATCCCTCCTCTTCGTCAAAACTTCTCTGTTCTCTGTCTTAGGATGTTACAGCCTTACACTCAGCTAGCAAACGAAGGTACTGTTATCTGGTAGTAACTTGCTGGACAATTTCTCTTTGAAACATTCACACTTAAAAGCTGCTTTCAAAGCAACCAAACTGACTAATGTGAATGAAGTAGGGCATTTTTTGAACAGTGACAAAGCTTCAGCATAGAAATGAAAGGAGGGGTAAGCACACTCCCACCTCAAGAGATCCTGCTCCAACTGTTCACAAAAAATACTACTAGTTGCCCTGGCCAGCAGCGGCTGGGCTGTTTCCCTACTTGATGTATCTGGGGGTCATTTTAACTTGGAATTTCCTAAGGGCAAAGTAAGACTACCTGATAAGCACTGAGCTTGCATTACAAAATACTGTAATCTACAGATTAACAGTTAATGTAGACACTCATTTCCTATAAATATTAGGTTGAACAATGTGAAATAGCCTTTCTGTAAGTCAAAAATCATCAAATATTGGCCTTTTCATTTGGTTCAATCTACTACACAGGTACATATTTAATACACAGACATAACTACTCTGTGGTTTTGTTAACAAAATCTACCCATTTCTTTCACCATTTGTGACTGCATAATTTTGTTGTTACTGTTAACAAAAATTACCCATTTCTCTTACCATTTGTGATTGAATTATCATTGGAGACACGCGTCTCCTTGTGAATGAACTTAGCCAAATGCTCTCTATAAAATACCTTCTGCCACAAATACAGCAAGGAGTCTTAGGTCGTTATTTAAGGCAGGAAGTCTATCCCAGGCTGACTGTAGCCTGTCAGTCTTGGTGACACTAAAAAGCCCTTCTTAAAATCCTGTTTGACCTTTTCAAGCCCATTTCAGAGAAGCAATTAATGTTCTCATCATAGCAGCAGTAAATTTAACCTATAGATTTAGGTCCCTTTCTTAGTTCAAATTATAACATAAACCTTAAGCTCAACAATGTAATGTTCCTCCTTCACTAGAAGGATATTTGCTTTATGAATCCTTGTAGCATGTTTTCCTAAAGAGGAAGGCACTGAGTTTGCACGTCAGCCCCACTCCTTAGCAGATATATGACCTTGGTCCAATCTCTTGTGACAGACCCTGCCTAGATGTTCATCATGCCTGTGTCCTCTTCTGCCTAGAACCACCTAAGTGCCAGGCTTCCTTGAAGTTAGGTGTGGCCATATTACCAAGTCCTTGCCCATGAAATATGAGTGAAAGTGATGTGTGTCATCCCCAGACACAGAAGTTAAAAAGAAGCACTCCTCCTCTACATATGCACTAATCTCAGCTCCCACCAGGGGCAGAGGATCCAGGGGTGGACCCTGGACCCCTAAGGATGGCAGAGCCACTAGATGGAAAGAACCTGTACTCAAAAGGCTGCACGCAGCAGACCATCCTCTCCTGGGCCCTCATTTCACTGGAGAGAAATAGACCTTGACGGTGTTAGACAACAACAAATGTTGAAGTATTAAAAGCAGTTAGCCTACCCTGTCAAACTCCCTAACCTTTTATTTCCTCATCTGTATAAAGGAAAATAATAAAACCCACCTCATAGAGTTGACGTTAGGATTAATTGAGGTAACAAATGTAAAGTGCTTAGCACAGTTTTTGGCATGGAGTAAGGCTATATAAATGCTGGTTGCCTTATGTTACCATCATCATCATCATCACCATCATCATGATCTCTCCCTCATATATTAGCTGTAACATTTTCTATACCCCTGAAAACAGCCCAGGGTTCCAAAAATAATTTTTTAGCAGTGCTCACCGGGCAGCATACTTCCAAGACCCAATATCTGACCCATGCAGTCTAATAGCAGAGCTCGTGGGATATTGATAATTTTTTTTTCTGGCTCCAAACAACGTTCATTGGATAAGGTTAGACTTTTTAATGCCTATCATTTACTGAATAATTAAAGTCATTATTTCCAGTTGCTCTTGGGCATGCAAATGTAGAAAATCCTCTTAGAGATACCATCTGATATAAGCTATTTGCTATAAATCACATGTATAGCAAGAAAGTCCTTACATACCATGCATGCTCGCTCTCTATATAAGTGCTTATTGGAATAAGGCAATTTTTTTCAGTCTCAAGTGACCTAATAATTCCCTGAAAATTTTGCTTACCAGCTTTTTTCAATGAAACACTATTTGTCACTTTGATTAGCATCGACAGAACACATCTACTTTTCCAACTGCAGTTTCCTCAAAATCATGAGACCACAAACTTGAACTTACAATAGTATAGACTATAGCACTGGTAGGCACGTCTTAGAAAATCCATACATATATGCCAACTTCAAAAGCAAATGTGGGTATTGGTCATCAAATACAACTTTATAAGTTATACAACTAGTTTTTCCAAAGGAAAGTATCATTTAAAGCAGATTTTGAAAGAAAAAAATATAAAAATCAAAGCTCCATATAGAAACAAACAGCCTTCTTACACACTCTCCAAAAATTCTCTAAAATCACCTTAAATAAATAATATCACTTTACATTGAAAATGTCTTCTCTTTGGCTCTTTGGCCAACATATCTAAGTGCATACCGGAGTCCCGTACTTGAGTCGAAGCCACATAGAATGTCAAGAATCACAGGCTTTCTTTACATTTAACTATCTACTTAAATCTAAGCTTAACAAGCAAGTGTGTTTTGCTTTGCTACACCTTTTTCCAAAAGTGAATTAAGATGGTTTATAAACACATGTAGAAAAAATTACTTATGGTGAGATTAAACAAAAATACAGAGGAAATTAGAAGACAAAGGGAAATAGGGAAGAAAAATAAAGGTAAAAGTTGAAAAGAGCAGCAAATATTGTGAACTTCTAATCAGTTTATCATTAGCCACACATTTTGCTCTGAGTTTCCTGGAAACCAGTGCAAAAAGAGAATCATGATCAATTACATAATTCACAAAGTTGATAACTATAATATTGTGAACAATGCCCCAATAAATATCCTTACACAAGATAAAATATTTTCACAGGGCTTTTTATTTCAACTTCCATAAATATATTTCAAAAAATTTAAGGGGGTGCCTGGGTGGCTCAGTCAGTTAAGGGTCTGACTTCGGCTCAGGTCATGATCTCGCATTCATGAGTTCAAGCCCCGCGTCAGGCTCTGTGCTGACAGTTCAGAGCTGCAGCCTGCTTCAGATTCTGTTTCCCTCTCTCTCTGCCCCTCCCCTGCTCTCTCTCTCTGTCTCTGTCTGTCTCCCTCTCTCTCTCTCTCTCTCCCTCTCTCTCAAAAATAAACATTAAAAAGACTTTTTAATTAAAAAAAATTTTAAAGACTCAATAGGACAAATGTCAAAATAAAAGGTCATATTACTTCCTAATGAGTCTGTGGAAACTCCTGGACAAGGCCAAGATTATGATGCTTTTATTTGTGGAGGTAGGTAGAACTGTATTAATAAAAGCTTTCTACAGAATTGATTTTGGGTGTTTTTTTTTGAAGGATGTACAAACTAATGTTTCCAAACGAAGCATGAAGGAAAATATATGAGAACCACTGATCCAAGAGTGGTTCATAAGAAGAAAGCAGGACTTGAAGGGAGAATCTGGCTAAGGGACAGAGGGAAGGAAGAAGGAAATAGAAGGTACATGCTCTTATCGGGATGGGAGGGGTGGGGGAAACATAATGGAAGGTCTTTCTTTTTTTAACATTTATTTATTTTTGAGAGACAGAAAGAGGCAGAGCAGGAGCAGGGGAGGGGAGAGAGAGAGAGATGCAGAATCTGAAGCAAGCTCCAGGCTCTGAGCTGTTTGTTAGCACAGAGCCCGACACAGGGCTCGAACTCACAACATGAGAGACCATGACCTGAGCTGAAGTCGGAAGCTCAACAGACTGAGCCACCCAGGCGCCCCATAATGGAAGGCCTTTAAGCACTCATATCAGTACTTGGTGTCTGATTCACTGGATAACAAGAGCAAAAGAGACCGACAACGAATATAATGTGAGAGCATGTTTGGTGAACCATTCTAACTGAAACTCACAAATAACTGAATGAGTAAAATCAGGGAAAGAAAGAATCAAATGTGAGAAAGATTTTATGGTCCAGCTGAGTTTGGCTGTATCATTGGGACCTCACTTTTCCATTAGTTTGTGAACTCATCAAGAGGACAATGGGGGTAGAGAGGAGAGAGAAGAGGAAGGAAGACTGCCTGAATCTTATAACTTATCTGTATTCACAGTATTCAGCGCAAGGAGATGTAGCTGACATTCAGTTTTAGTTTGTTGTTAGAAAAAAGTACAGCATCCAATTTGTTCAACTGAAATTATTTACGGTGACTTATATTTTACAAATGAGTGGATGGTAAGGTAAGGAAAAGGAGGCATTAAATATCACCCCAAATATTAGTAATGGAAAACAGAATGAGAGTAATGTTCTGAGCTAGGAAGTTTGGTATTGAGCAGCTATAGCTACAAAGTTCTTTGCCATATTGTTTTGAGTGGCAGCAATTCAACCAAGAATGAGCATTCTTGTGACAAAAAAAAAATGGATACATAATTCAGCAAAGAGAATAGAAAAGAATGACAGATTAAAAAGCATGATGTCCTCTATGTACATCATAGAGCTTATCAAAAATAGAACTTATTATTTGGAGCTTATTAAAAATAAAGTAAAAAGGTAGAATAACAATAAAATTTAGCTTCATGGAAGGAACACTTACTTGTTTGGAGTCCAAAGACCAGGGATTGGATCTCAATTCCAATGCAAGTTCTCTGTCCAACTTCTGATAAGTCACTTTATGTCTGGGTCCAGGTTTTTACCAACTATAAAGTGGGGGTGAGGTGGACAAGCTCAGGGGTTTTCAAACTGTGCTCTGCAGACCCCAGATGTCCTGAAGGAAAGGTGAGGCCAAATGGGACAGGCCTGAGCATGTTATCAGCAAATTAGATTCACCCTAACCTTTTAGCTATAGCTATTAAAAAAGACTTCCATACAGGGAGTCTTTAGAAAAGAGATCTACTACTTTCAAAAAGCTAGAAAACCGGGGCGCCTGGGTGGCTCAGTCGGCTAAGCGTCCGACTTCAGCTCAGGTCACGAGCTCGCGGTCCGTGAGTTTGAGCCCCGCGTCGGGCTCTGCGTCTGGAGCCTGCTTCCGATTCTGTGTCTCCCTCTCTCTCTGCCCCTCCCCTGTTCATGCTCTGTCTCTCTCTGTCTCAAAAATAAATAAACGTTAAAAAAAAATTAAAAAAAAAAAAAGCTAGAAAACCATATGGTACACAATCTCCGGTGTCCCTCACATTTGTCATAAATCCCTCTTAAGTTAGTAACATACTTGAACAAAAAGTGTAAGCTGATATTGTTGCTTCCATCCTGCAAGGTGGAAACAAGCACAGAAAATCTAAGCAAAGTCTCATTAACAAAAATTCCAAGACTAGTATTCCAGTCAGCTGAATATCAAGCCAGAGTTCATACTTCCAAAAGCCTGAAAGCCCTTTATGTTAGGAGAGAATTCTATCAGGTGATTTGGTTATGTCACAATAAGCATACAGGCACATGATGTGGTCTCGATTGATGAAGTCATTTTACATAAAATGCATACATAAACATTTGCAGCAATATGTTTATTTTTTTAATATGAAACTTATTGTCAAATTGGTTTCCCATACAACACCCAGTGCTCATCCCAAAAGGTGCCCTCCTCAATACCCATCACCCACACTCCCCTCCCTCCCCCCCCCCCCATCAACCCTCAGTTTGTTCTCAGTTTTTAAGAGTCTCTTATGCTTTGGCTCTCTTCCACTCTAACCTCTTTTTTTTTTACCTTCCCCTCCCCCATGGTCTTCTGTTAAGTTTCTCAGGATCCACATAAGAGTGAAAACATACGGTATCTTTCTCTGTATGGCTTATTTCACTTCGCATAACGCTCTCCAGTTCCATCCGCATTGCTACAAACGGCCATATTTCATTCTTTCTCATTGCCAAGTGGTATTCCATTGTATATATAAACCACAATTTCTTTATCCATTCATCAGTTGATGGACATTTAGGCTCTTTCCATAATTTGGCTATTGTCGAAAGTTGCAGCAATATGTTTATTGAGTCCAGGGGTTTTTTCCTCTGAGTTTGGCCTTCTCTGAACTGCCCCACCCCCTTCTCAGTTTGGGTTCCTATTGCTATATGAATTCTGCATCTTATAATTACAGTTTGATGAACCACGAACACACACACACACACACACACACACACACACACACCCTGCTACTTGACAGTGAAAACTCAAAAGCCTACAGTTGTGTCAGGGTAAATTATGTAAAATGTAGCTGTTTTACGAAATTAACATTTGATGAATATGTTTATCTTTTTAAGATACCAATTTAAGTAAGATTAGCACTACTGAGCCAAAATGAGCCATAATTTATATAAAGCAATATTGAAAGCCCTGAAGAACAGTTTTGGCATTTAAGGTAGATTACAATTGTGTCTGAATTTGTTTAAAAAGCTAGAGTTATCAGGGCACCTGGGTGGCTCGGTCAGCTAGGTGTCTGATTTCAGCTCAGGTCATGATCTCGTGGTTCGTGAGTTCAAGTCCTGTGTCGGGCTCTGTGATGACAGCTCAGAGCCTGGAGCCTGCTTCGGATTCTGTGTCTCCCTCTCTCTCTGCCCCTCCCCCACTCACACTCTGTGTGTGTTTCTCTCTCCTCAAAAATAAGTAATCATTAAAAAAAATTTTTTTAAAGCTATTGTTATCAAGATTGCACACTTACATAGGGCACTTATAATACAACCTAACCAATAAACGCTTAGTGTTAGTTTAAAAAATTCTGTCTTAACTTAACCACCATTATTTGGGGTCTCTGCTACACAGAGACAAGCATTCCAATTAAAGCAACCTGCTTACACTAACACGAACATGCTAGAAGTAAATATAACTTATTTTACATACATGGTAGAGATACCACTTTTCAATGAAAATCAAAGGAAGAATTAGTAACAAGTTCTACCAGCATCAGCTTTAAAAATTAAAAAATTTGAAATTCTTTCTTCCTTCTTTCTTTCCCTCTCTCTCTTTATGAAACATTCAATATAAAAGCCATTAGATTGAAAAGTGAAAAGTAGAAATCTGAGAGAAGGGAGGGAGATGCTGACTGGCAAAATTTGTACATACAGGGGACGTTGGTCAAATATGTTAGCATATACAGGCTAATGGGAGCCAGGAGAAAAACTATAATCAACACTGTGCGCTGAATCTGAATTTGAAGTGTTGATATGAACTCAAGATTTGTTTTAATATAATTTATTGTCAAATTGGCTAACATATAGTGTGTGCGGTGTGCTCTTGGTTTTGGGGGTAGATTCCCGTGAACTCAAGATTTTCAATATAGATAAATACTTATAGAAACAAGTCTAGTAGCTGTGTGCATGTAGATATATACACATATATATACATACTCCCTAGCTCTATGGACTGAGTCTGACACTTCAGTAGTAACGAGCACACCTAGCACCCAGATCCTGATTGCTGCATACTATTCCCAATTACAAGAAACCCAGGGCTCCTTGCAGAAATGGCTGATTTCAGGGCTGAGGCAGGGAAAATACAGGATGAGCCTGGAGCATTTTGTTGTCTCAGATGGTAAGGAAGTGCTTACAGAGTGATGAGCACATATCAAAAGGACATAGAAGCCAGCTGAAAGAGGCTCCCACTGGCCAATTTAGGACTGTGTGAGTGTCAAAATAAAGATGGCAATAAACTATAAACCATTAAATAAGAAAAGAATCCATGAGTCTATACTGACATACATAACACATACATACACGAGAAAGCTTTTCCTTACAATGGAATGCCATCTGATGAATATGGGAGGAATTATAGAATCAGAAAATCATCATTTGGTAACCATGATAGTAATAACTAATTCACCCAAGAAACATCAAAGGATGCTAAAGCTAGTGGGTGAAAGTTTGATGAGGAATGGGATATTTACATAATCTCAGAGTATGTCCCCACAAAATACTTAGTGATTACAAAGGGTAACAGAGGGTTACAGAGTAACTCTATGATGGACCTGACAGTATTTTAATCAATAAATCAAGGTTATCACTGGCAATAGGACAAATAAAATTGTGGGTACTGATAGAATACAATGAGAACACAGCATCAATTCTGTGATATTCCTTCTCAAAATGTATAGCTTGAATCTAATCATGAGTAATTGTTAGACAAACACAAATTAATGGACATCCTACAAAATAGCCTAAAATCTTTACAAGTTCAAGATCACAAAACTCAAGAAAAGAATGAGGAACTAATCCAGACTAAAGGAATCTATAAAGACATGACCACTGAATCCAATATATGGTCTTGGATCGAATCGAATCTCTTCACTATAAAGAATGGCAGACGTGAATGGGTCTGTGAGTTCCATGGCTATAATGTAGCATGCAAGGCAACTGAGGTCAGGTAATACCCATGGCATGCAGGGTTATGGAGCATCATGTCAGCAACTTGCTCTCAAATGGTTTGAGAAAAAAAATTTTTTCTTTGTACTACTCTTATAACTTTTCTAGAAGTGTGAAATTATTTCAATTTTTAACACAACCAATTATTTATTATGAAAACAGTAAACACTGAATCTATCTTTAAATTCTACTCATAAAGCTGTTGTGACAATTAAATGAGTTAATACCTACAAAGCATTTATAGCACAATGCCTGGTACAGGGTAAGACCTTAAAAATACAGCTATATATAGTACAGTATATCGCAATATTAAATCACAAACACATTCCTCATCCCACTGGCAACTGAGTATGATCAGCAGAATCAAATGAAAGGACTCAATCTGATGGCTGGAATTGTTCCTGCCATGAAGCAAATGTTAGGACCAGATGACCTTGAGGCACCATTTGTACTTAATTATGTCTGGTCCCATAGTGCTAATTACCATATTTCCTCAGCCCTTTCATAAGCATCCTCCTGATTAAACATCATTTATTAGGCACAGTACAATGTATACCACATAACCAAAACATTATAAAGGCTTGATTAAATATTGCATTTTTCTGGGCTCCTTGTGTACCCCTACCCACTCTGACTTCGTAAATGAAGAATTTGATTTGAAGGGTCTCCTCCAAGGACACCAAGCAGGTTGACAGAAACAAAAGCAAATATCTAGAGAGTGACTGACCTTGCTTCCCATGCTGGTTCCAAATGACCAGCTAAACTTACCAAATTTAAAGATACGGTTCCAACTCAGCCAAGTTTTAATAATAGTAACCCTAGTTCAATTTGTCCCTTTTGAACTTCAACTTTGCACTCAGCTCCATATCCAAAAGTACTGTCCCCTAAGGCTTCATGCAGCACTTCAAAATAATTTTATAAGATTTACTCTGTGTAGAAAGCAAAACCCCTTTATTTTGAAAACTGGCATTGTAAAAAACAAAAGGGTGGGAAGGAAATGAAAGAAAAATGCAAACTGCTCAGACCTGGTATCTAATTCTGCTCACACTGCCTTATTCCTGGCTCACACAGCTCACTTTGACATCAAGGGGCGCTCTGCCAGGAAAAAGCCACATGGACTGCCGAAGGGAATCGGAACCTGACCCTCTCATCTCCCACTCCTCCCCCTTCTCCAGGGCCCCACTGCCAGCTTAAAAACAGTTAATTGCCTTTTCATACAAAGAGTTTGACAGCCACTCTCCCACAAACCACGCTAAAATCTTACCCCCTGTATGGTTTGTGAAAAAAAACTGTTTCCATTTTTAGGAGAGCATGAGACCTGGCCCATTTTATTTAGAAATTAATAATAATTCTGAGTGCTCTCTTTTCTCTGTTCTGGAAGAGCAGTGAAGCAGCTCTGAAATGAAGAATTTACTACTGTGCGTGCCAGGACAAAAACAGATGGACCAAAAAAGTTTAGATGGATGAATCTGAAAAATTGGATGACCTTTATTATACCCCAAAAGTTATAAAAAATTAGAAGAGCAAAACTTCCATTTGCCAGCAAGATTCTCTCCAATTTACAAATTCCATACTGTGGATTCAGGCACAGAAGTAAAAGCTCACACCATTCTCTAGATGGCCAGACATCATCTCCTCAACCATCAGTCTACCTCAGTCTCTTTACATGAAAAGTCTAGAAAACTGCTCCTACCTCCTCACTTCAGTAAGAAGAAGGAAGATTGGGGAACTCAACTCAGGCTCACATGACATCCTGAGATTCCTGAGGCTGGACTTTCATTAGAACACAATCCAAATGAAACCAAGAACTGATTCATTTTCTCAGGTGGGTGACTAAATTCAGGCTGCTGCCTATTCCCAACTGAAGTTACTCTCCTCACAGATTTACCCATGATCAGAACTGATGTAATAAATTGCGAATTCATAGAATGTAATCGGATCAGTGCAAATCCAGCTCCAATACAAAATCCATTTAAAGCATCTGCTGTATCAAACATGGGTCAGCAGCACGTAACTGTGTATATGTTTGAGGCAGAGATATGGCATGGCAAATGTTTACTTCATAGATATTCTGAATAATTCCTAGGCAATGTATAAAATGTACTGTTGTGAATTTACAATACAATGTATAAATTAAGAATGGTGAGGCAGAGACATCCAAGATTCACCCAAACGCAGCACTGCTCTACTTTTGCAATATGGGAGAATTACACTTCCATACCACCACTGTATTTGTATGGGGCAATGCAAGTAGTTCTAACCAATGAGCTGTGGGAATGTGTCATTTTGGAGCTAGAGCATTTAATTGCTAGAGTGACACTTTGATCTCTACACTTTGTCAGCCATAGTAAATCTTGAAGCATCATGCTGATTGGTTTGGAATCATAAGATAAATGGGATGAAACTAAGAGTACAGCCCCTACAATCCATGAGCAATCTTTTTCTTCCTGATTTAATCTACTGAGGTTTGAGGGATCTTTGTTACTCCTATCAATGCCTACATTACACACTTGGCCTAAAATACATGGTCCCTAAATATTCTTCAGTCTTATGGCACTTAGCAAAACAGGTACAGGGAATATCAGGTCCCCAAAAGAAGTAAGAAGCAGATGTCAAGCCTTCTATGAGAACCTCATGAGTCTATCATGGATAGGAGGGCAGGGTCACTCACGTGTGGTCATATAGGAAGCCTCTGAAGGCATGGTCACTGCAGTTATGAGTTAGCTACAAAGCCAGTATCAAAAAAAGGAGGCAATTCAAGTCCAGGGAAAAGAGATGAGTCTTAAACTCAAACCAATGTGGTTAGGCACTAAGTTATTCTTTGAAATTCTACCAGCATGTAATGCTGTCTCACATGACTTATATGGGCACCAAAATATACACAGGGACTCTTTCTCTCTCTCACTCTGCCTTATGCTAAAAAACACTACATGAACTGTGACCAAAAAGAAAACATACAAAAAAAAAGCTCTTAAATCCTTTTAATTAAAAATTCTTAGAATCCAACTAATCCTACAGATCAATTTTTATTTATTTAATTTTATTTGCTTTCCAAAATAGCATCGGAATAATCTCTTCAGACTTTATCTCCCTTCTGAAATAATTGACCCAAATACCAATCACCAGCCTCACACTATTTAATTCATCTTCTCTCCTACTTTAAACAGGTACCTTGCACATAAGTCATAGAATCACAGAATCATGATTTTTTTTTAATCTTAAAGGGGACTTAGAGACTAACATCTATCTCCCCTATGCCTTCAAAAAATAAAAAATAAGCAAGGCTGGACAAAGAAACAACAGCCAAATTTTTAAAAATAGTTTCTCAACCTATAGTTTTGGTCTGTTTTTACCCACCAGATTCTTCTATATCCTGAATAAAATAATGAAGCATCAGAGAGGCCACTATATATTCACATAAACACACCAGGAAAATATCCTAATAATAATTAAATCAGAACACAAGCTGCTGGGATCCCTTAGGTTTTTTTTATTATTATTAATAGCAAGATGTTATCATTTGCTCACATTCTTCAGCTTATTAGGAAACTTGGACTGTAATTTTGGATCCTGAGTCAAAAGAACTAATTAAATGATAAATGTCACTTTTTCTCCCAACTTACACAACTAGAATTTTGAATAACACATTCTTCTATTGTGCCAAACCAAGAGAGAAAATATTACTCTTTTGGTCTTTAGAGGACCAAATGGGACTCATAAAAGTAATTAATTTATAAATAAATGGGACATTTTATATTTACTAGAAGTTTACATTCTTGCTTTTTTACAAAAGGCAAAGGCATTCATGTCCTCTCAGCATATCACAAACATGAATTATTCACCATTTTGATAAAATCCTAAATGGCTTTAAAATTATCATTATCCCATTTACAAATGAAGTTCAAAAAGGCAAATTTATGTGTACCAAGCTTGTCTTACTCCAGTAAGACAGTGGTAAAACCTGGTCTGGACTCCAAATCTTTTTTTTTTTTTCACCTTAAAGATGTATTACAGCCACAGAAGTCAACATTCTTGTTCCCTCCTGCCTTTCCTCTACTCCCTATAGAAAGAAAGAAAGAAAGAAAGAAAGAAAGAAAGAAAGAAGAAAAAGAAAAGAAAAGAAAAAAAGATAAGATACCAACAGATCCATCCATCAAGAGAAATTGTCAATGTTTAACAAGTAAAAATATACTAAATAATTCTTTTCTGGTTCATATCTTTGTATCAGTCATATGTCCTTATACCATCCTCAAATTCTCCATCCCCTTAAAAGAACAGATAATATCCCAGGCATTAACAAACTACATCAATTTGCTGTTAACTGGTATTTTCAGGAATGGAGTAACAATAATAACTAATATTTATTAAGTTGACTATGTGCAGGCACTTTTCTAAAAGTTATAGCCATGTTAGTTTATTGTACCATCAGAACACCTCTGTGAAGTAGAGACAGTGAACATTACCCTCACTTAACAAGGAACTACAGCACACAGGGGCTACCTATCTTGCCCTGTGGCAGTCTGGGACTCAGACTCAGTCCTGGAGTCCCACTGTACTCCACACGCCCTCTCTTGTTAATCCAGTAATATGCCTAACAAAGAATTATTGCATGCAATTCTTCAATCATTTTCTAAGTCACAATATAAAAATCACATAGCAGTAGAACTGTAACTAATTCCAATTTTCTCTAGTGATTCAGAAAACATATCAATACTTTCAGGAATTTTAGGATCAGCAATCATAAAATGGAAATAATAATAGTCTACCTCAAGAGACCTCAGAGGATTGAGAAAACTTAGATGAAATGCTTCACCATAGTATATGTTCAATAAATGGTAGTTATTATTAAATTGATTAGATATTTGTACAATTAAATTATAACAATAGAAATTACAATATGAAGAAAGAATACTTGGTTCTTTCTTCTAATAATGTTTTACAATACATTTATACATCCCTTAAAATAATAGATTCCCGGGGCGCCTGGGTGGCGCAGTCGGTTGGGCGTCCGACTTCAGCCAGGTCACGATCTCGCGGTCTGTGAGTTCGAGCCCCGTGTCAGGCTCTGGGCTGATGGCTCGGAGCCTGGAGCCTGCCTTGGATTCTGTGTCTCCCTCTCTCTCTGCCCCTCCCCCGTTCATGCTCTGTCTCTCTCTGTCCCAAAAATGAATAAACGTTGAAAAAAAAATTAAAAAAAAAAAAAAAAAAAATAATAGATTCCCAAAAATAAGGTGTAAATTGAAATATTTATAAAATAAGTCATACTTTCCCATTTAAAGACATTTTTATTCAGAAATACTTCATTGTCTTTATGTTTAACAAAAATTTTTTTTAATATTTATTTTTTAAAGAGAGAGAGAGACAGAGCAGGGGAGGGGCAGAGAGAGAGGGAGAAAGAGGATCCAAAGCAGGCTCCACGCTGACAGCAGAGAGGCTGATGCAGACTCGAACTCACAGACCACAAGATCATGACCTGAGCCGAAGTCAGACACTTAACCGACTGAGCCACCCAGGAGCCCCTAACTATATTTCGATTAACAGTAACTGCTAAATCTTCAGCTTTACAGTTTTTCAACCACGAGTCTGTCAAGGGATTTATAATCAATCAAATATGCAATTACTCTAAAGATCTAAATATTTATAGAATCTTAAAGTAAATTATTTTGTAATCATATAATAGTATTTTGTAATCAATAATCATGACGATTTTGTAATTTCAGATTTTTATGTCTGAATTTTCTCAAAGTGGGAAAGAAGAAATGCTGAAAAACATTCCACTCCACCTAGCTCTCCTTTTCCCTTGCTATGAAAGGCAAGTCCTTGAGTTTATCAGACTGAACCCAGATTACTGAAGCAGAATGAAGATACTATAAAAGGAACACATTCCTTTTAATTTCTCTCTTAACACAAATTATATCTTGTTTCTTGAGATAGGACACTACAGAAATAAAGAATGAAGAGTCACTCTGAATATGAGTTTCATATAAACCTATTTCTCAGAAAAGAAAAAAACAAAACAAAACAAAACAAACAAAAAAAAAAAAAAACAGCAACGCAGGAACATGATGAAGCCTACCTAAAGCCAGCAAGGAAACTCCACAGCTATAACTTCCTGACTTTAATTCTCCCCTGTAGGTCTCAGAGTGGATAATTTCATCCCTTAGATGGTCAGGCTTTGAGAAACATCTCTCTATAGGCCACGGCCAGCCAAACACAGGGTGTACACCTAATCAAGGTTAAATAACTAATACATTAAGCACATCAAATTAGTAGTATTGTTTTTTAATTTTTACTGAGGTACAACTTACATACAGTAAAACACACAAGTTCAAAATGTATAGCTCAGTGCAGTTCTACACAATTCCATTCACAAGGAACCACATCTAGATCAAGATATAGATCATTTGGCAGGGAGAGACCAAGAAGGAAACACAGGAGGCCCCTGAACTTCCCTCCTTCCGCGGACACAGCAAATGTACAGATACATATGAAGCAATTCTCTCTGAGACAAAAACCAGGAACGAGTTGGGTGACTTCTACACATTAGCAAATGAAAGTAGGAAAGTCTGAAACAGGCTCTCACCATAAACCCCACCCCAGCACAGCACCATACAATCAGAAGCAAACCTCTAAAGTGACAGCTTCTTCCTGAGGAGTGAAGGGACAGACCCCCAAAAAACAACTATTGCTAAAAGCCAATAGGGCTTGCATTCACAACTCCCACAGGACTGTAGCAAAAAAAGAAAAAAAAAAAAGTAGCAGTTCTTTAACAGACGTGTGAGCATTCCCCATGGCCATCCCCCCCAGGGCCCAGTGCAGAAGTAGCACACAAAACACCCATCTCCCCATCTTTCACTGGAAGGAATTTGACTACATACTTTACAAGCTGCGGCCTGAGGGTCTAGCTTCTAATTAACATGCATATAAGGGTTGACTAAGATCTTTGCTGGAGCCTAACAGAGCTGCTGGACACTGCCTTCTCCCTCTGGCTCACTCCAACAATCAACCAAGTCCCCAGTGTCTCCCTGGAAGGAGTTCATCCACACATCTAGTGCCCCAACTTTTACAGCTATCACTCAAATGATGGGACTCCAAATCACCTAGCTCTGACAGTCAGTGGGACTTGCATTCAAGAGTCTCACAGGACTACAGCAAACAAAGAAGCAGCTTTTAAACTGGCATAGAAGTACCCACCCATCTTGAGGCTATACACTCAGGTTCAGTGCAGAGAGAGCAAGCAAAAATGCCCACCTCTCAGTTTTTCCATGAAAGGGGTTTAGCTGCTGCCTCAGGGTCCAGTCTTTAATCTGCCTACAAATGGGTGCTGACTGTGATCCTCCCCTCTAGGATACTGATGGGTCTTAGCACACCCTCAACTATTGGGAGCCACTAAGAACAAAGACAGCAAGGTGGACAATCACAAAGATTTGAGAGAACCACCTCAGGCCAAACTGACTGATGAGGTTCATGTCCTACACAAGACCAGTCTGTCAAGACTAAAAGGTGGTCATTTTACCTAATGTGCATAAGCCAACTCAGGGAATCAAAGAAAATAAACAGGGGAATATGTTATAAACAAAAGAATAAAATACATCTTCAGAATCCAACCTTAATAAAACAGAGATAAGTGATGTACCTGATAGAGATTTGAAATAACAGTCTTAAAGATGCTCCCTGAGGTCAGGAGAGCAATGCATGAACAAAATGAGAATTTCAACAAATAAACAGAAAACACTAAGAAATACAAAACAAAAAATATAGAGCTGTAAAATAGAATAATTGAACTGAAAAATTCTAATAAAGGGGATTCAATAGCAGACTAAATCAAGTAGAAAAAAGGATAGTGAAACTCAAAGACAGGACAGTGGATTTCATCCATTAAAGGAGCAAAACCAAAAAGAGTTGAAAAAAAGTGAAGACAGCTGAAGGGACTTATGGGATACTATCAAGCAGAGCATTACACAACTTTTAGAGGTCCCAGAAGGAAAAGAGAGAAAAAGAGCAGAAGATTCACTGAAAAAATAATGACTGCAAACTTCCTAACCTGGAGGAAGAAACAAATATCCAGATTCAGGAAGCCCAAAGATTCACCAAAAAACGATGAATCTAAAGAGACCAACACCAAGACACATTAATATCAGAGACAAAGTGAGAATCTTAAAAATAGCAAGAGAAGAGCAACTTGTTAGACACAAAGGGAAGCCCCATAAGACAATCAGTGGATTTTTCAGCAGAAACCTTATAAGTAAGAAGCGAGTGGAATGATATATTAAGTGATGACATTTAAAAAACAACAACAATGGGATGACTGGGTGGCTCAGTTTGTTAAACGTCCAACTTTGGCTCAAATCATGATCTCACAGTTTGAGGGTTCAACCCCCATGTTGAGCTCCACAATGATGGTATGAAGCCTCCTTGGGATTCTCTCTCTCTTCCTCTCTCTGCCCCTTCCATGTTCTCTCTCTTTTTTAATGTTTATTTATTTTTGAGAGAGACAGAGAGCACAAGCCAGTGAGGAGCAGATAGAGAGGGAGACACAGAATCTGAAGCAAACTCCAGGCTCTGGGCCATCAGCACAGAGCCCAGTGCGGGACTTGAACTCATGAACTGTGAGATCATGACATGAGCCAAAGTCAGATGCTTAACCGACTGAACCACACAGGCACCCCTCTCTCTCTCTTCCAAAATAAATAAATAAACTTAAATAAATAAATAAATAAATAAATAAATAAATAGCACAACTGCCAACCAAGATACTCTACAATAGGGAAAGGATAACCTCTTCAGTAAATGTTACTGGGAAAACTGGATAGTCACATGCCAAACAATGAACTAGACTCCTATGTGACACCGTAAACAAAAATCAATTCAAAATGGATTAAAGATTTGAACATAATACCTGAAACTGTCAGACTCCTATAAGAAAATATAAGGGGTAAGCTCCTCAACATTAGTCCTAACAATTCTTTTTGTATTTGACACCAAAAACAAAGACAACAAAATAAAAACTATACAAATAGGACTACATCAACTTAAAAAGCATCAGCACAACAAAAGAAATAATCAACTAACTAAATAAATAAGCAACTCATGAAATGGGATAATATTTTGCAAACCACATATCCAATAAGAGATTAATTCCAAAATTTAACAGTAATTCATACAACTCGATAGCAAAAACTAAAAAAATAGAAATAAAATAACCCAAGTTTAAAAATGGGCAAAGTACCTGAAAAGACATTTTTCCAAAGACAACATCCAAATGTTGAACAAGTAAATGAAAAGCTCAATACCACTACTCATAAGGAATCTTCCAATTAAAACCACAATGAGATATCACCTCAAACCTACTACCAAAAATACAAGAGGTAACAAATGCTGTCAAGGATGTGGAGAAAAAGGAATATTTATACATTGCTGGTGGCAATGTAAACTAGTACAGCCACTATGGAAAGCAATATTGAGTTACCTCAAAAAATTAAAAATAGAACTACCATATGATCCAGCAATTCCATGTCTGGAGTATACCCAAAGGAAACAAAATTACTATCTCAAAGAGGTATCTGTACTCCTATGTTTACTCTAGCATTATTTACAATAGGCAAGGTATGGAAATAAGTATCTGTGGATAGATGAATAGATAAGGAAAATGTGGTGTGTACATATATACAATGGAATATTCAGTCTTAAAAAAGGATAAAGCCTGCCATTTGCAATGTGGACGAATCTAGAGGGCATTATGCTGAGTGAAGTAATTCAGATAAAGAATGACAAATGCTGCATGGTATGATTTATATGTGGAATCTAAAAAAAAAAAAAAGTCAAACTCATAGAAATAGAGAGGAGAATGGTGGTTACCAGGGGCTGGGAGTGGGGGAAATAGAGGTTGGTAAGAGAGTAAAAACTTTCAGTTATAGGATGAAGTCTGGGAATCTAATGTATAACATGGTGACTATAGTTGATAACTTGTATTATTCAATTGAAATTTTCTAAGAAAGTCGAACTTAAGTGTTCTCACCAAAAAACAAAAAAACAAAAATAAAAACAAAAGTTAGTATGTGAGGTGATGGCTATACTAATTAACTCTATGGTGGGAATCCTTCCACAATGTATATGTATATCAAATTATCACATTGTACACTTGAAATATATAACAATTTTGTCAATTATACCTCAGTAATGCTGATAAAAGAATACAGAGCATTTCCCACATCCCAATAATATTTTCAGTTATTTTTAAATTTTGTCTAAATTTGCTAGATGGCAGTATTGGTATTCTTACGTTCAACAGTGAGTTGGAGATTCCTCTAGGAAGGTGGAGTGCTTAAAGATGGTGAGGTCATGGGGTTGAAAGCACAGTTTCGGGAATCAGAGACATTTGGCAAGGCATACCTCCCTAGCCTACAGTCCGTTCACTTGTATTATGAGAATTATAATTATAGGTGAGTCTTTTGGGGATTGAATGAGTTAATGCATGTAAAGACTCACAAGGTGCTGGGCAGACACATATTAGGTTCAGAAAATGGCAGGTATCAATAATAAGAATTAATCATTCTAATATTCAGTTGAAGCACAGCCTGGGCCAAAACATCTTCCTTTTTCCTGACTGCTACACTTTCATGTGATAATGCCCTCAAGGGCTGAGTGACAATATTTTGTTCCTACCATTTTGATTTAGCTGTTGAAGGAAGATGTATTTCATTTGCACTGTATCAGTATCAAATCTCATTTTAAAAGCAATTGTTAAAAATTCTGAGAATAAACTTATACTGTCTTTGATCAAATAAGCTGCTGCAATCAGAATGAATGTTTTACAATGATCAAGCTATTTATTTTTGAAAGCTTCCAATATTTTGAAGCCTAAAATGGTTTAGTTCTGTCCACCAAGCAATTAATATGTTCTACTAAACAAATCAGAGCTGGAGAACCAAATTAACACCTTTCAAGAGTGATATATCAGTGCCGGCTTCTACAGAATGTTTTATGACCCTTCCACCTAATTTAATGGATACATTCTGAGCATCAGAATGTCCCAGTATGGCTTGAATTCTTTCAGAGGCAAGAAAATATACATTCATATTGAAGTGGAACTTCGTAGAGAAATTAAACTCCTCTGTCATATATGAAATTCTACTTTCAAGTATTTTACCTTAACTCCAAAACTAGACTCAATTTCATTCATTAACTCAGACTTAATTCAGTTAGAAAAGATATTTTGTGTAAATGAGTAAGAGCTGAGACAAATGCACACCAGATCCTTTTCCAGCTTCACATGACTGACAGATCATGTAGGAGGATTACAGACACTCAGACATAATTACCTCACTCTGGTCTTCAATGTGAAGTAACTGATCAGCTTTTCTGCCCACTCAGCTGAACAGTACACCACAGCCCAAAAACCTCAGCCACACTCCAACTAGAACAAATCATGTGGACTTATTATTGCTTTTTCCCAAATCCTGCTGTGAGATAATAGAAAATATATATAATCGTCTTTGCCCCCAGTTTCTGACACAGGGCTTCTAAAACCCTTGTAATTTCCGAAATGATAAGAGCACTCTAATGAGGCAATTTTGTGTGAGTTCCCACACGGAGGCTGGTCACCAGAAATATCAAGCCATGATTATAAGCTGGGAATTTTCAGCCCCACACCCCCACTTCTCTGGAGAGGAGAGAGGGGCTGGAAATGGAGTTAATAATCGATCACACTTACACAATGAAGCCTCTGTAGAATCCTAAAAGTATGGAGTTCAGACAACATCCAGGGTGGTGAACACATCCACACTCTGGGATGGTGACACACTTCAGCTCCACATGGATAGAAGCTTCCATGCTCAGGACCCTCCCAGACTTCACCCTATGTATCTCTTCATCTGGCTATTCATTTAAATACCTTAATAAACTGGTAAATGTAAATAAGTGTTTCCCTGATTTCCGTGAGCTCATATATTCTAGCAAATAATTAAATCCAAGGGGGAGGAAGCCATGGGAACTTGCAATTTGTAGCCACGTCAGAAAGAAGTTGTAGGTAACCTGGAAAACTACTACTTGTGAATGGCATCTGAAATGGGGAGCAATCTCATGGACTGAGCCCTTAATCTGTGGGATCTGACACTATCTCCAGAAGTGAGAATAAATTGAGTTACATTATTTAATTCTACCTGGTGTTATAGAATTGCTTGGTGAGGGAAAAAAAACTCAAACCTCTGGTAACCTGACACATCAGAAGTGAAGTGCTCCATGTGAAAGTAAATGAGAAAGACACAGGAGAGAACTGTAGGCTTTTTTCAACTCATCCTCACTCACTGGCCTCCATGCACTTGAAGTTGTCTGAAAGGAAATGGCAAGGATGTTTTTTGTCTCCCAAAACTATCTCCAATATTCATTTTAACCTGACTTTAGGGACTAATGTCCAAAACAATCAGACTTCCATACGTGCCCTAGATCAATATGTGAAACAGAAACTGATGTATGCTACTAGAAGTAAATGTTAATAGTACAGCTTGACAGTGGGAAGATCCTAAAGAGCCCCATGGACAATGAAATCATTCAAGGGCGCTTCTTTATTGTGAAATAGAGAAGTTCCAAGTGGTACCATTCCCTTCTCCAGCCCTTCCTCTTATATATTCACCTGGGTAAACAGACTAGGAGGAAACTTCTGTATTTTTTCTTTAATAGGACTTAGGGAATGTGTTGTTTAAAAAGAAAAGAGGATAATAAGGTAAGGAGAAAAGAAGGAATAATAATAATAATGACAATGACAACAGTATGATAATTGTGCCAGAACCAGGACCTTAGCAGCAGAGGTCAAGTTTAGCTGCTGATTGTTCTACTTTTTTTAAAGTTTTTTTGTTTTTCTTTTTTGGGTTTAATTTATTTTTTTAATTATTTTTAAAATTTTTTTATTTATTTAAATCTAAGATAGTTAACACATAGTATAATAATAGTTTCAGGAGTAGAATTTAGTGATTTATCACTTAACATATAATACCCAGTGCTCATCCCAACAAGTGACCTCCTTAATGCCCTTCACCCATTTAGCCCATCACCCTACCCAACACCCCTTCAACAACCCTCAGTTTGTTCTCTGTATTTAATAGTCTCGTGATTCACCTCCCTCTCTGTTTTTACCTGATTTTTCCTTCCATTCTCCTATGTTCATCTGTTTTGTTTCTTAAATTCCACATGAGTGAAATCATATATTTGTCTTTCTCTGGCTGATTTATTTCGCTTAGCATAATACATTCTAGTTCTATCCATGTTGTTGCAAATGGCAAGATTTCATACTTTTTGATCACCAAATAATATTCCATTATATACATATATATATTATATAATATATATTTTATTCATCTCTTCTTTATTCATCAGTCGATGGACATTTGGCTCTTTCCATTGTTTGGCTATTGTTGATAGTGCTGTTATAAACATCAGGATGCCTGTACCCCTTTGAATCAGCATTTGTGTATCTTTTGAATAAATACCTAATAGTGCATTTGCTGGGTTGTAAAGTACCTCTATTTTTAATTTTTTGAGAAACCTCCATACTGTTCTCCAGAGTGGCTACACCAGTTTGCATTCCCACCAACAGTAGAAGAGGGTTTCCCTTTCTCCACATCCTCACCAACATCTGTTGTTTCCAGAGAGGTTAATTTTAGCCATTCTGACAGGTGTGAGGTGGTAGCTCTTTGTGGTTTTGATTTGTAATTCCCTGGTGATGAGTGATGTTGAGCATCTTTTCATGTCTGTTAGCCATCTGGATGTCTTCTTTGGGAAAGTGTCTGTTCATGTCTTTTGCCCATTTCTTCACTGGATTATTTGTTTTCTGGGTGTTGAGTTTGCTCAGTTCTTTATAGTTCTTTATCCAATATGTCATTTACAAATATCTTCTCTCATTCCATTGGTTGCCTTTTAGTTTTGTTAGTTGTCTTCTAAGATTTTATTTTAAGTAATCTCTACATCCACCCCATAAGCCCAAGGTCAAGAGTCGCATGCTCCACCAACTGAGCCAGCCAGGTGGCCCTAGCTGCTGACTGTTCTGATATGAGCAGAGGAGTAAGAACTTATCATGCTGAAAAATGGGAAGCCAATACAGTAATTCATCAGAAAGATGTCAAAATCATGACTGTAAGATAAGAAGTGAAGAGGAAGATCAGGCTGGGGCTGGGGACCTGGAACAAGATTCTAGAAGACTGGATTAGGGAATATGACAAAGAAGAATGATAGGTTAGGTGATAAACATGAGATTATCTGGCTGATTACTAGCAAGTACCAAGGGCTGAGCTGAGATGAGGAACGTTTAAGATGTAGTCCTCATAAGGTAGTTATATCCAGAGTAACATCCTAAATCAGAATCCCTTTACAACTGCATAACCTAGAAACTTCCCTTGTGTCATCCAGGCCAACATTCAAGGGATGGATGAGCTAAAGCAAAAGAGTCTGCATTGACAGAATATAAGGAGCATCAATGAAGGTAAAATAAACACACACACACACACACGCCATAAAATAGCTTGTGATAGCCAGGAAATAGAGTAAGCTCATCCCAGGAAGTCTCTTGGAGTTCTAGAAATCTAGGGCTCTATGATAATGGCTTAAATACTCTTGGGAGTCATAAGAATATATAAATTTAAAAATAATAACAAAAAGAGCCATTCAGTGGTTTAGGAGATAGGTATTGGAGTGACACTGACCTCACTTTGTAACTACCTCTGACTTTGGAAAAGTTTAAACTACCTGTTCCTCAGTTTTGTTATCTGTAAAATGGGGATGATAACACCTACTTAATGTCCTTGGGTTAGTCCAAAGTCAAACTTGTATAAAGTGCATAGTACTTCCCTAGGCATATAATAACATCCAATCAGTGGACAGTTTTGTGATAATGGTAAAATATTTTAATATAACTCTGATGTTCAAAGAGTTCATATCATTTTCTTTGTTAGTGCTTCCATTATACCTACAAATCAGATTTTAAAAATCAGCAAAAACAGGAGCCTAACTCTGACAGAATCAGCATTTATTCACTTTACTTTCTTTAATGTTTTTCATTTATTTTTGAGAGACAGAGAGAGCATGAGCGAGAGAGGAGCAGAGAGAGAGAAAGAGAGACAAAGAATCTGAAGCAGGCTCCAAGCTGTCAGCACAGAGCCCAACACGGGTCTTAAACCCACGAACCGTGAGATCATGACCTGAGCTGAAGTCAGACACTTAACCAACTGAGCCACCCAGGCACCCAGAATTCATCACTTTAAATGCATTATAGTGCATTTGGGCCTGAGGAGGCCCTGACATATAATGAATCAATGTAATAAACAGCATTATCTAGTAATATTATAGTATTAACATTGTCACAGAGAAAATAAGGTAACAAGAGGTAAAATGATAGCACTCGCATTAATAACTAGGAAGACAAATACTTAAAGGAAGAAAAGTGTTCTCCTACACTAAGATCTATCATTAATTGAATACTTCCATAGTACTTTATATTATTTTATTTATTCATCACAACAACCCAGTGATGAATATATCATCTCATCTTTACAAATGAGAAAACTGACACTTTGAAGTGGTAAGTAGCTTGCTTGTGATTACTCAAGTAGTAAGGGGAAGAGCTGGAATCTAAATAAAGACTCATCTGCCTCAAAAGCCTGTTTCCTCCACCTCTGGCTTATGGCTGCCTCAGCAGTTACCAAGCCAGTTACTAAATTTGAGACTGGTATTCCAGTAAACTATATTGATGCAAACTTGAATAGCCCTTTCTGTAAAAGAAAACTAAATAAAAAACACAGCATGAGAAAAAATTTTACCTAGATCCCAATATATACTTAAAAACCAAGTATTTTTAAGCTATACCAGGCACCTATAAAAAGGTAGATAAAAAACTTTATTCCTTTTGCAAACAAAACAGAAATCATAGAAATAAAGGAGAGTAAGATAAAACATGAAATTTCATTCACCTCTGGAATACGTGTATAACCAGTGTTCACCATAAAATTGAGACAGAATATGTGGGAAACAAGGACAGATAGACCTATGATTCTATTTTCAATCATGTTAAATTAGGTATTTATATATATTTGTAAGTATTAGGTATTGTACATACAAGTATATGCATTTATTCTTAAATTTTTCTGCAGAACTTATCTAACCTATAATTCTATAAACATGTTTATAAATACATTTATAATTAAATTCTTCACCCTGCCGCTACTCGTAAAACATTTTTGGGATTTCTTTTCTTTAAGTTAAACTGCTTCATCAATTTATCCTTTCCTCCTTCCTTTACCACATATTTACTTCAGCTGTGTACACAGTTTGGCAACAACCATAGAATGAATATGAGAAAACCACACAGTATTCTAACCAAGCCCTCCTTAGGACAAACCCATAAGAGACGAAATGCATGTGAGATAGGACACCCCAAAGATGCCAGTCGATGGGGCGCCTGGGTGGCGCAGTCGGTTAAGCGTCCGACTTCAGCCAGGTCACGATCTCGCGGTCCGTGAGTTCGAGCCCCGCGTCGGGCTCTGGGCTGATGGCTCAGAGCCTGGAGCCTGTTTCCGATTCTGTGTCTCCCTCTCTCTCTGCCCCTCCCCCGTTCATGCTCTGTCTCTCTCTGTCCCAAAAATAAATTAACGTTGAAAAAAAAAATTTAAAAAAAAAAAAAAAAAAAAAAAAGATGCCAGTCGATTGTCTCTGCAGACATCCCAAGTCTCATAATCAAATTCACCATAAAAACCATTCATTCGGTGACTTTACTGAGTGACCACAGTGTACTCGGCACTAGGCTAGATTCTGAGGACACTGTACCCACCTAATAGAAGCCCAGAGACTGGTTAGAAGAGACATGTGTAAACCAACATTACAGGACCATTTGATCAGAGCTCTAATTGTAGCATTCATAAGATGCAGTGGGCATGGAAGGGTATTCATACTTGAATACCAAGGACAGACTTATTCTGATGTATTAACATGTGCTCCATATAAATACTTGCTGCCATAAAGTAAAAATTACAAAGGATCATGTTGAGATCTAACAAAAACAATTTTTAATTTCATTGAATCCATAGGACCTACCAAAACAATCTTTTCCAGTACTGAACCTTTACTGAACCTTTATTTATCAAGTCTTCATCAGCTCCAATCTGCAGACCACTGGCATTCCTGTGTCTTTTAATTTTTCATCTTTTTTTTACCACCTTTAGTTTCCAAAATCAACATGGACTTTATCATCCACCTTCCAGTTTGGGGTGAAGGTCATCACCTGGTCATTTATACTGCCGTGTTCTCAACGTAAGAGAGACATATGGCTAATGCATCCCTAATTTTGTTATTTTGTTGTACTCTGCTGCTATTGCACATCTCCTGAATTTTCTTCAGCCAATTATTGTCAAGTGCATTTAATTTCTTCTATTTCATGTTAGTGCATTGCCAATATCCTCATCCCCACTGAGCTGATATTCTGCTGGGGAAATACTGGATTTTTACTTTCCACTGATACAAACAGTCACTCTGTGATAGTTTCTTGAAAGTGAAACTATTCTTTTCTGGAAGGCCTACACAGCCATTGTGAGAGCTGGTTTCTTTGAACCTTTTAGTGTATGTCCATGTTCTTTATTCAGTATGTCACTGCCCCCATGTCCCACTTAATTATGTGATAATGTAGAGAGTGCCACAGCAGTCTGAAAAAACAGGTTGAATTACTCTAGATGTCAACAACAAATGGCAGAGCCCACAGACTGCCATTTACTCACCCGCCAGTCAATAAAAACACAACTGAGATCTTAGTTGAAAGATCTGAAGGCATAAGTGAAAGATCCAAAATATCTATGCTCCTGGAAAATGAAATGTCTTCCCGTAAACATACCATATTTACTATAGTTCCAATATTTTCCTGTTACTCCTCAAAAAATGGCGTAGGAATCATTTATAATATCCTTGGTCTCCAATACAATTGAAATACTTCATACAGAAATTGAAAAATACTTTGATTATACTTAGTGTGCAGGACACTTTTCTGATTTTTTTTTTCAACGTTTTTTATTTATTTTTGGGACAGAGAGAGACAGAGCATGAATGGGGGAGGGGCAGAGAGAGAGGGAGACACAGAATCGGAAACAGGCTCCAGGCTCTGAGCCATCAGCCCAGAGCCTGACGCGGGGCTCGAACTCACGGACCGCGAGATCGTGACCTGGCTGAAGTCGGACGCTTAACCGACTGCGCCACCCAGGCGCCCCCTGATTTCTTATATTACAGTTTCTTTGGGTCTCTTTTTATTACCATAGAAATTAAGCAGGTTCCTTCCTACCTCCAGGATAAAATTAAAATTTCTTTTTTTCCTTTAATTTTTTAATACATTGTTTCCACAAGTTCCAAGAGTTGGTTTCAACATGGAATTTACAAATTGCACCTTTTAGGTTAAATTACATCTATATTTTTTAGTGCATATCCTAAATGTACTAAGTGAAACATTTTTTCAAAACTCGTTATAACAGCTTAGTCTAGATCATAATTTTCATAATTTTAGCTATTTAGAAAAAAAACATTAACTTGTTTTTAAAACAACACAACATTTCATCATGAAATTTGCAGTGCCTGGATACCAAATTTCTCCACAAAGATTTTTCAAAGGTATCTGGCACCAAATTTCTCCACAAAGATTTTAAAGAGGATATTAGAAGTGGACTTAGGATGCTGGGTGGCAGCTGGTGTGACATGACAGGCATGAATAAATGTGCCAACAAAGCCCTTATGGTTTATTGGGTAATTACGGGAAGTGGCACTGGTGCCAGCCAATCAGATTCCTGGGCAGCTACTTCTAAACCCACTTACTCTTAAAGTAGATCATTAAAAATGCACTTCGGTGGAGAAGCTTTTCTCCTACTCGACATAAACAGTCTATTTGCAAAGTTAGTCATTTGGTCAAAATGCAGCACATCAGTGATGGTACAGTGAACAGCCACCTCTATATTACACAAACATCTTCCATTAAAGGCATTTCAGAGTGAAGCTTTCAAACATGAGAGGAATGAATAGGCCTGCAATGGGCATGTGCCCATCTCTTCCCATCCATAAAACCATATATTGACACACAAAAGCGAGTTCATTCCATTTATTTGCAGGTTTCTGAAATGTAACTCTAGAGCTTATGTGTACAGTGCAAATTGAATCACATTTTTTAAATGCCAAACAAAGGACAAATGTTTGTTACTGGAAAAGACAAATCTTAATTCCTGGAAGCTGGTTAAATCCTGCCAAGCCACTAAAGAAAAAGGTGATAACTCAACAGCTTTCCAAAACGTACTGAGGAAGATCAGAACTTTTTCTCAATGATGTGGAGGTGACTATTTTTAAATATGTGATCTTCCATTGCCCAAAAACTTCAAAAGTCAAGTTGGTTCCAAACACTGTCTTGGGGGGAAGGATAGCCTAGGTCTGAGAAACTGTTTTTAAAACTACTACTGGATTGACATGATTTTGTTTCCTAATATGACATTCACCTTCATTCCTGGAAGGATATTGGTATCTAATCCTGGAAGCCAAGCTTCTCAGCAAAAAAGGTTAGTCTTCAGAAGAGGTATATATGTTTTAAGTTTGGAAAGCTCTGCCAATAAATTCTATTTTACTCATAATCAGGGGCAATGCTCAAAATAATTATAACTGGTTGGCATAGGAACCAACCAATCAGAATGAATTCCTGGATACCACTGCACTGAAGTAGGGTCTGAAAGTCCCCTTAACAGGAGTTTCCAAGGAATGATTCTAGAGGAGGGGCTACAGAAGCCAAAACATCTGGGGACTATCCAGGGTCTCAAGAAAGGGGTCATTTCCTTACCAGTTCAGACAGATTTCAATATAACAACTGGTGTAGACATACCTGTGCATACTGATTCACAGAAGCCTTGCTCCCACCTATAAGAAACATCTATCATACTAGGCTAGACCTAAAGAAGAAGTAGTTCAAAAAGAGACTGGTGACTTACATTGAAAACACAGATGTTGAACAAATGCCGTCTTCCCATGAGAACACAATGGGACAGGTGGGAGGGAAAGGAAGGAAAGAAAGAAGGGGAAATGAGTCCAAGGATAACTATAACCTATCAGGGCAACTAAAGGGGTCACCAGTGTGGACATTTAAGAAAGAGAAGCAATACTGACTAGGAGGGAGATGTTAAACAAAAAGGGGATTAAGGTGGTAAAAAGTGGCCTTTTTTCCGGCTGACAAGAATGACAAGTGTGTAGGCCACCAGGAGCAATGAGGTAGACACTGGTTTCCATCAGCATCCTAAATCCAATTTGAAACCATCATTCCATCTTCAAAGCAATAGATGAAAAAGTTTATACCAAAGACAAAGCACCTGAAGTTGAATCACATCATCAACCTGCAGCTGATGAGACACTGAATGGATTTTCTATTACATTTCTACAGACTGAACATCTGTCTTAGAGTGAGCTTATTCAGCCTCAGCCAAAAGCTTTCATATCTAGCATACTCATCATCATCTGAGGGCACTGAACTGAAAGATACTGTGAGGAGACAAGACAGACCATTGGGAAATCATTTTAACTCATGAAAGCTTATCCTGAACAAGAAAAAACACCCAGTTGAAGCAGCATGAGAAAGAACCTATGGCCTAACAACCACGTGCTTTTAAAAAAATTAGCTCTCATGCTGTTGCTCTGAGAAAAGTGACCTTCTACTCTCTGAAGAGGCACTAGGTACCAGTGGGTGACTGACTTACTAAAAGCACAAAACACTCTATCACAGAGGCAGAGGAAATTTCATGTATTTCAATTTTCACACATGTCACACATCAATAAATGTCGACCAAAAGAATAAGGGGATAAAAAAAGAAAGATTCACAAAAACGAAGATAATTTTAAAAAAATAATAATAAAGGAATGAATACATTCAGCTCAACTCAACATTATTCTGAAGATAGTTAGGATGTAAAATATCTTCTCTGAAAACACTGTTGAGGATAAAATCTGGAGACAATAGAACAACCAGAGATTAAATATCAGCCACAACCCACCTTCCTTCAAGAAATCTTCAGGGGGAACTCATAGGATCCTGGAACTCAACAGACTGAATTTGGAAAACCATGGTAACATCCTATGGTATATATATGTCTCTTCCATTTCAATGGGTTGGCCTTTCTTTTAGGCTCTTCTACAAGGAACCAACAATTGAGGATTCTTAACTTTTCCAAGTTTCCCCTCAACCCCAATACAAGTAAGTAAATTAAATCCTGTGTCTTACTTCTCCTACAGAGATATTAAAAAGAAGACCTGTGCATCAAAGAAATAACACTTTGGAGCAAAAGAATAAGTTAAGGCCATCCCTTCTTTCTCTGGGGAAAACTGATACTCAAGCTCCCAGATCCAAAGTTCTGAAATGTATTTGCAAACAGTATGGTTGTAAAGGAAAATTCATCGGGGTTTCTCACCTACCCTTAAATCTCCACTTCCAGCCACTTGATCACAATTGGTCTCCTTGAGTTGCTGACAGACATCTCTCAAAGCAGTGGCATAGTACATTTCACAGAAAGCTTCTCCCTGAAAGGCAGAGCTCCTTTGGAATGGTACCACATTGGCCAGAAATCCCTATTTCCTGCAGTGCAGCATCCATCCAAGAAATCGTCTCTCCAGGACCAATATTGCCAAGAATAATACAGACAAACATGTTGGCATTCACAAACTTTGAAAGTAGCCCAGAAACTGTGATGCTCAGCCCACTCACAGCAGAAAAAGACATGCACCCTCACTTCTTTGTGTGGACTACCTACCACATACCTAAGAGATATAGCTAGCCTACTACTAATGAACAAAGACTAGCTCAAGAAAGAATAAGTCATTGAAAAAAAAAGAAGAAGAAGAAGAAGCCTATGCTCAAGAGTTGGAGACTTGGGTAAAATCTGATTCTATTTAGAATAATACCTCCCAGTGATGCTGGATCAGAACCGGCCAGTGTCTCTATTCTACTTCATGACTGAAGTTACACACCAGGGACAGGGTCCTCAACAGATCAGCTAAAACTAATTAACTGACCTCAGTCTATATCCAGTAGAATGCATACATTTGGCAAAGCTAACTTGAAGTTTGTCTTACTGACTTTAAAATGCCCTAAGGCTAGAGAGAGTAGGGATGTGACCACAAGTGATTATCATGGCCCCCTTCCTAGACCTCTATCACTAAGCCTTTTTAATAGGGAAGAAAAACAAGTGTCCAGAAGGTGCAAGAGATTTAAATTTCAGACAGCACTGTTATAGTATACTCCCTTCAATTCAGTGGCAGGAAATCCTGGTCAGAACTTGCTAAACTCCTTTCCGCACTTCTCCGTAGCTACCACCTTGCGTAACATTCTCACAAATTCATTAGTGCCCATAATCCTTTACTATCAAAACAGGGGCTACTCTCTTAAAAGGATAATTTCATTTCAGAACCTTTGCATACTTTAATCTATAAATAATTTCTGAAAAACAAATGTCTTGGCACACCGTACTAATAATTTAACTTATGAAACTATTATTGGCTGAGTTAATACAACTTCATAAGTGGCCAACTTATATTTTAGAAACAGTTTACTGTCCTGAACTAATTTAGACAACCATATTTCCATGCACGTCTGAGTTTCATAAGCCAAATTTCCAGATATTTTATATCAAGATTTGAGCTGAAGAAGAAGACTGGAAAACACTCTGGAAAAAAATAATGTTAGATATTGGAATCACAAGGCCATCAAGAGAGGTAGAGTAAAATTAAGAAAGATGGGCAAGGAAAAAATATCTAAATACTTTTCAAATGAGATTTGAAAAAGAGATGGTGGAGCAATGAGGTGTAAAGAGAAGACAAAGGCAAACTTTCAGATTTCCAGATAAACAAGCAGACATCATTCACACCCAGTGAGCTACATGAAGCAGAGAGGCCATCAAGCCTCACAAGGAACAATGCTCCCATCTCACACGTTAATTATAGGAGGAAGTCTAGTCCTTGTCTGCCATACAGCTAGTTATATTTCTAGTTTTCCATCTCACTGCTCTAAGGAATCATTTATGTTGGCTGAAGCCACCAGAGACTAATGGATATTCCCCACTCCATAAACCAGCAGCCACATTCATGGATTTCTATGGAGAGCTGGGGAGGGAAACTTGTATTTAAGGTTTTCTATATAACCAAAACTATCATTCACCAACAACACTGATGGTAATACACTGACACAAGTAAATCAAGTGAATCTATAGATTTCTAAAGTGCTGGTCACCTTAATACCTAGGTAAATATTTATCAGATCTGGAAATGAGCGTGTACAAAGCTGCACCAAGTATTAGAAAGAAACTCCAAGTTGCACTGGGACTAATCCCTGTGTAATAACAAATGTGAGAAAACCTACCTTGACCTGGTCTGCTAAGGTGCCTAGAACAAAAAAAGTATATCTGGCTGCTCAGGACCCAGATCTGATTAGAAAGTTGAATAACATTGCTTGTGACCACTCCTTCCGATCAAAAAACAAAACAAAACAAAACACACAAAAAAATACTTTTTACCATTTAATTATTCATCAGTTACCCCCGTCAAGGAAAAATTGTTATTAGTACTCAGGGTTTAACTTAAAAATATTTAAAGTAGCACCAAAGTAATTGGCAGGGAAAAATAGAAGGAAAACAACTGGTTTATTTTTCTCATGTTTAAAAGAGGCAAAAGAATACTGAAATTATAAATAATTTCATTTGACTGACTAAAAATTTTAGTCACTGATTAAAGCTGAATATATCAAGTTTAACCCAAGATATTAGGCACTCAATTACGGCATCTTCTATTCAAGCGAGTAGACTATTCACACTTAAAGAAAAAATAGAAAGCCAAATCATACAATGTTTTTAAAGATTTTATTTGTAAGTAATCTTTACACCCAACATGGGGCTCACACTCACAACCCTGAGATCAAGAGTTGCACGCTCTGCCAGCTGAGCCAGCCAGGTTTCCCCCAAATCATATAATTTTTAATTAAATTCCACGGCCCCATAAAATTAGCACCAGAATAAAATGAATTATTGGTTATTCTGGCTTCATCCCCATAAGGTTCAGATGTTTATGCCTGGGGCTGTTTGTTTATATATTTGCTTGTCTTTTGCAGGTTTTGTTGTCGTCGCTGTTGTTGTTGTCTCCTGAGTGGAGCAAATCCAAGGATGATGCTGACTAAAAATTTTGCCTTGTAGGCTACAGCTTAGAGATTAGCTTAATCAAATTTACTTGGAAATAAAGCCACAATTGTTGTGATCCTCTTACATACTCAGAATTCAGGAATAGAAAATTAGTCTCAGAAAAAAAGCATTTAACTCATTTATTATAGAACAAACTCAAGTGTTTCTATGAAATGGTATGATTCTAGATTCTTCTATGCTTGGATCAACATGGAGAGAGTTCGATCTCTCTGAACAAGGATTCTCTACAATTCATGGAGACTCATTCACCCAGCACTGTGGAGAAATCAATATCATTTTTGGCGGTGAGTGGAAGTGACAGATGATACTTAACTTTTCTTTAATAAAATCCTTTGTGAACAGGGTAATCATCATTTTTAAAAAGACATAATACCTCTCTTTTTTTTAAATTTTTTTTTTCAACGTTTATTTATTTTTGGGACAGAGAGAGACAGAGCATGAACGGGCAAGGGGCAGAGAGAGAGGGAGACACAGAATCGGAAACAGGCTCCAGGCTCTGAGCCATCAGCCCAGAGCCCGACGCGGGGCTCGAACTCACGGACCGCGAGATCGTGACCTGGCTGAAGTCGGACGCTCAACCGACTGCGCCACCCAGGCGCCCCTTTTTTTTTTTTTTTTAATTTTTTTTTTTCAACGTTTATTTATTTTTGGGACAGAGAGAGACAGAGCATGAACGGGCGAGGGGCAGAGAGAGAGGGAGACACAGAATCGGAAACAGATCTCTTTTATTTTTTCTTCCTTAATAAAATAAATGACAACTTCACTTTTTATCTCCTGTCTAGTCCTTACAGAAAGGTACAAGCTGGAAACCATGAGAATAAAAGCTCTCCGGCAGCTGTGAAAAATAGCAGTCTAGCAGCCACCAGAAGAAAAAGAATAGGTTTGGAACTCTCCCAAAAGATCTATCCCCACAGAACTGTCACCATTTGATCTGTCTTTCAGCTCACTAAAAAGCTCTGTATAGGGTTTGTCTTTATTTGACAGGATGGAGAACTTGCTCTGTACAAACAGGCTTATCTACAGGGCATTTGTCAAAAACAATCAATGGCAACTGTTTAACATTCATGCCACCTGAGACAGCATTACCAATTTGGGTTAATAAAAGGCTGCCCAAGATACTTAAAGGGAAAAATTGGGGAATAACATGTCCATACACTTTGAGAAGCTCAGTAATATTTTTGGCAAGCATGTATATGAACATGGCTGTGTGCACACCCAAGGGTGTGCATATGCTCAGAAAATATTTAAGAAGGTCAAAATCTCATACCCCTGGCTTACCTTGAGGCCTTGCTCAAGAAAAAAGTAAAGGCTAAGGCAGAGTTGTAAATAACCCGCCATAGCATTGAAAGTATGCCCCAACACACACACACACACACACACACACACACACACACACACACACACACACCTTAGCAAAGGCTGGAAGCCTTACTGAGTCAAGGCATTTAAGGAAATCTCTGTCCATTAGCTGATCATTACCATTAACCAAGAAGAGACATTAGTGACTATACACAATTTTACAGACTTTAGAAAATATGTCAAATATCACTAAATAAACAAGTAAGTGGCAACAACAAAAACTCAGGAGTGGGGAGTAGAGAGGAATGTGATTTCCAGAGTTGCCACATAACATTATATTAAGTGTTGAGATTGCAACAACTGAAAAGAAAAACAAGATATGCAAAGAAAGGGAAAGTATGACCCATACACAGGAAAAACATCAGTTATAGAAACTGTCCTGAAGAAAACCCAGATGTTGAACTTACTAGGCAAAGACTTTAAGGCAGCTATCATAAATACATTCAAAGAACTAAAAGAAACCATGTGTGGAACACCTGGGTAGCTCAATCAGTAAAGCATCCAACTCTTTATTTTGGCTCAGGTCATGATCTCACAATTCATGAGATCAAAGCCTGCATTGGACTCTGCATTGACAGCATGGACCCTGCTTGGGATTCTCTCTCTCCCTCTCCCTCTGACCATCCCCCACTCACACACATTCTCTCTCTTGCTCGCTCTCTCTCAAATAAACTTTAAAAAAATAAATAAAATAAACCAATAAAAGAATAACATGTAATGAAATAAAAGAAATTATGAGAATAATATCTCATCTATATATTATTGGTATAATACATAGAAATTATGAGGGATAAGAAGGAAGAGGAGGAGGGAAGGAAGAGAACAAAGAAGGAGGGAGAGGAGGAAAAAGGATATGAAGGAGGAAGAAGAGGAGGAAAAAAGAATGAAATAAATATTCTGGGTGTTTTAAAATACAATAATGGAAATGAAAAATTCACTATAAAGACTCAACAACAGATTTTATCTGGCAGAAGAAAGAATCAAAACTTGAAGACAGATTGATTGAGGTTACACAAGCTGAGGAATAACCAAATGGGTCAAAAAGGAAATTACAAAGGAAATTGGAAAAAATTTTAAATACTGAAAACAAAATACAATATACCAAAACTTATGAATATGGCTAAGGCAGTGGTTAGAGGGAAATTTATAGCTATAAACATCTATATTTAAAAAGGAAAATGATCTCAAACTAGTAATCTAATTTTTCACTTTAAGAAACTATTTTGTTTCTCTTCTCTAGTTTTAGTAAAAAGAAAAGAATATTAAATTTTGAGCAAGCAAGAGATAGGAAACGATAAAGACTAGGGTGAAAATAGATGGAATAGAAAAATGGGAAAACAATACATAAAAGCAACAAAATCAAAAGTTGTTTCTTTGAAAAGATTGTTTTTAACTGGCAAAACTTTAGATACACAGACAAAGCCAAAAAAAAAAAAAAAAAGACTCAAATTGCTAAAGCCAGGAATGAAAGTAAATTAGATCACTAACAACCTCACAGAAATAAAAACAACTATAAGGGAATAGTATGAACAAATGTATGCCAATAAATTAGACAAACTAGATGCAACAGACAAATTCCTACCAAGACACAACTACCAAAATTCACTCCAAAAATAATAATGATAATAATAATAGAAAATCTGAATAAACCTACAACAAATAAATTCTATGAGCATGGTAGTCACAATAATGGCACCCCAATAATGTCCATGTCCCAACCCCCTAAACCTGTGAATATGTTAGGTTACATGGCAAAGGAGTTTAAGGTGGCACAAAAAATTAAGGCTTCTAATAAAACTACCTTAAAATAGGGAGATTATCCTAGATTATCTGGATAGACCCAATTTAATCACAAGAGTCCTTAAAGTAGAAAAGAGGACTAAAGGAGGATGTCAGAGGATGCAATGTGAGGATTCAAACACCTGTTGCTGGTTTTGAAGATGGAAAGAGGAAGCCAAACACCAAGGAGTACAAGCAGCCTCTAGAAGCTGGAAAAAGCAAGCAGTTATGTTCTCCCACAAACCTGGTGACCCCTGCTGGCACCTTGATGTTAGCCCAGTGAGATCTGTGTCAGACTTCAAATAAGTTTGCAAGATAAAAGGTTTGTATTGCTTTACACCATGGTAAGTTTTTGCAGCAGTAATGGAAAGCTAATATAGGTGATGGCAATGAGAGTGGGGTACTGATGCAACAAACACCTAAACAGGTGCCCGTCACGTTTGAAATGGGCAATTGGCAGAGGCTGAAAAGTTTCTGAGAAGCAAGATAAGAAAAGCCTCGATTGCCTTGAACAGACTGGTAGCAGAAATATGGGTATTAACAGCTCTGCTAGTAAAGCCTCAGAAGGAAGTGAGGAAGCATGGTAAGGAAAACACACATCACCTTAGAGTACCTAAATCATGCTGACAGACTGCTGCAAGAATGAGGGGAGAAAGAATTAAGCAAAAAGGAACCAGGACACGATGGTCTGAGGAATTCTCAGCTTTTCCAGATTGCCAAAGATGCTAAAATTTAAGGGATGTACCGTCAGGAGAGAAAAAGCTGAATATGTGGCTATGTAAGCTTTTGCTAATACCTCAGCTCAATCAAAAGGTCCGAATATTCAGTCCCATATCACGGACAAGGTTCTTTGGAAAGATTAACTTTGTGACTCATAAATCCCTTCTGCTGTCTCAGCAGAGGCCAAAATTAAAGATGGGATTATCTAAGAAATGTCTTGGATGATCTCATCAAAAAAGGAACGAATCCCATGACGGACAGAGAAGATCCACAAGGTTCTTGAGAATTTTACATATTAGCAGAAACACTACCAGCTCGGACCCAAAAGCACAAAAAGAGTACAAAATGAAAGAAGGCTGTTAGACACCCAAAATTCTACAGGCAGGAATCAGACTGACAAAACTACCCAGTTGCAAAGATGTGCTACATTTCACAAAAAAGACACGATAATTCTGAGGGCGGAACTGAATGCCCAGAGCGTAGAACCATGATTTACAGTCCCAGCTAGAAAAGTTGTTTGGGACCAGTGGCTCCTTTTTTCACTCCATTTCCTCCCTTTTTGTACAGGACTATCTATACCTGTTAGGTTATGATTGTCCCACCACCATATCTGTGTGCAGATATGTTGCTTTCTTAGTTTCATAGGTCCACAGATGAAAAATCTGCCCTGGGATGGATTATGATAAGAGCCTCACCCATACCTAATCTGTATGATTTAAATTGATCATATTTGGGGCGCCTGGGTGGCGCAGTCGGTTAAGCGTCCGACTTCAGCCAGGTCACGATCTCGCGGTCCGTGAGTTCGAGCCCCGCGTCAGGCTCTGGGCTGATGGCTCAGAGCCTGGAGCCTGTTTCCGATTCTGTGTCTCCCTCTCTCTCTGCCCCTCCCCCGTTCATGCTCTGTCTCTCTCTGTCCCAAAAATAAATAAACGTTGAAAAAAAAAATTTAAAATAAATAAATAAATAAATAAATTGATCATATTTGAACTTCTGAGCTAACTCAGAATAGATTGTGAAGTTTTGATGTGATTCTGTAACAGGCTGAGAATTTAAAACACATGCCCATCCAAACACTTGTATAGGGGTGCCTGGGTGGCTCAGTTGTGTAAGCGTCTGACTCTTGATTTCAGCTCAGGTCATGATCTCACAGTTCGTGAGTCTGAGCCCCACATTGGGCTCTGTGCTGTTAGCGTGGAGCCTGCTTGGGATTCTCTTTCTCTCTCTGCCTCTCTGCCCTTCTCTCAAAATAAATGAATAAACTTTAAAAAATATATTTTAAAAAACTACTTAAAAAAAAACTTGTACATAAATGTTCATAGCAACACTACCGATGACAGCCAAAAAGTAGAAGCAATCCAAATGTCCACCAGCTGATGAATGGATAAACAAAACATGGTATACCCATACGATGGAATATTATTTGACCATAAAAAGAAATGAAGTTTTGATACATGCGACAACGCAAATGAACTTTGAAAACGTGCTAAGTGAAAGAAGTCATGCACAAAGGCCACATGTTGTATGTTTCCATTTTTATGAAATATCCAGAATGTGCAAATCCATAGAAAGACAAAGTAGACTGTAGTTGCCAATGGCTTGGGAGAGAGAAATGGCTGCTATGGCTATGCAGTTTCTTTTATCCAGCTTTCTTTCTGGAATTAGATAGTGGCAAGAGATTTCCTGTGAATACGCTAAAAAACATTCAATTGCACACTTAAAAGAGTGAACTTTATGGTGTATTAATTATACCTCAATAAAGCTGCTAATTTTCAAAAGTCACTTCTTTTAAATTTTTTTTTAATGTTTATTTTTGAGAAAGAGAGAGAGAGGCAGAGTGTGAGCGGGCAAGGAGTCGAGAGAGAGGGAGACACAGAATCCAAAGCAGGCTCCAGGCTCCGAGCTGCCAGCACAGAGCCCAACGCGGGGCTCGAACCCATGAACTGCGAGATCGTGACCTGAGCCGAAGTCAGACACCCAACAGGCTAAGCCACCCAGGTGCCCCTAAAAGTCATTTCTTATTAATATTTTCTTAGGTGATAATCATGAAAACTTTTCTTTTGAGAATAAAAATTTCATTGTATCTTCCCAACACTAACTTTCTAACTTTCATGGAGGAAATGAAAAGTATTAGGTTCTACTTTGTTTCTTACAATACTTAAAACCTAGTTTTTCGTTTATGTGTATTCAAAGCCACAAATGTTGAGTTTTTCACTTTCATTCCTTCATTCAAGGAACGTTTGTTGAGTGATGAGCCCACACACAAAAATGCAATAGTAGGGGGTGCCTGAGTGGCTCAGTCAATTGAGCATCTGACTCCTGGTTTTGGCTCAGGTTGTGCTCTCATGGTGGTGGGATGGAGCCCCAAATCGAGCTCCGCACTGGGCACGGAGCCTGATTAGGATTCTCTCTCTCTCTTTCCCTCTGCCCCTCCCCGCCCCCACCTCTCAAAATAAAAAAATAATTTAAACATGCAGTAGTGGTCCTTGTCTTCAAGGAGGTTCATAAAAGACTCAAAGAAATAACATGAAATGTGTTAAACATGTACAGACTGCCACTTTCTCATCTTCCCACCTGCCTTCAAGTACGTACACACATTCTACCTTTTCTCAGGTTCCTTCAAATTATTATAACTATTCCTTCAATCCAGTCCATCCTTTACAAGGGTATTTCCCCAGCAATTATACTCTGTCCTGAATTATCAATTTTTCACTTTCTACTAGATTATTCCATTTATCATACAAACCTGCAGGTATTACTCTCATACAATTTTTTTAACTTTCTCCTGACATCACTTCTCTCCTCCAGCTACTACTGTTTTTCTTTCCTTCTTTTTACAGCAAAACTCCTTGAAATGGTACTCAGGTACTTCCAATTTCTCCTCTCCCATTTTCTCGTAAACACATCGGGTTTTTCATCCCGTGTCACAGAAACTCTCTGTTCAAAGTCACCAGTGACCCAAACACCACACACTCCAGCTTTCATCCCTGTTTTCACATGTTCCAAGTTTCTTTTGCTCTTATCTTTTCTCTCCAATCTCAAAATGTTGGAAAGCCCTAGAGCTCAGTCATTGGTCCCCTCTATCTACATTCATTCTCTATTTCATCACATGACCTTAAATACACCCTTATGTCCAAGTTTATATCTATAACCTGAACCTTTCCCCTGAACTCCAAACCTATATGTCCAACTGCCCATTTGATATAGACAGTGAATGCCTATTAAGCATCCCACAGTCAACATGTCTAAAACAAGCTCCTGATATTTTCCCCAAAACAACTCTTCCTAAAATTTTCCACATAATTATATCCTATAGTCACTCTTATTTTCCTTCACTTCCTATATCTGGTCAGTCTATCGGCAAATTCTATCAGCATTACCTTCAAAATACATCAAGAACTTGAATACTTCTCATCACTTTACTGATCTTCACCAAAGAGATCTCTCTTCTAGCCTACTTCAATAACCTCCTAACTAGTTTCTCCCCTTCAGTCCTTTTCAGATGAGTATATTTTAAACCCAGTCAGATCATGTTATTTCTGTGCTCAAATCCTGCAAAGATGACCTAACTCACTCAAAGTCTTTACTATGACATGAAAGGCCCTATGTGATCGGGTTCACCATTGTAACACATATCTCATCTTCTGACATTCTCACCTTCTCCTTACTCCAGCCACACCTTCCTGCAATTCCCTGAACACATCAGGAACACTTCCAAACCAGGCCCTCTGTGCTTGCTGGACCCTCAGCCAGCCAGTATAAATATCATTGAAAACTAGATAGAAATAGGAAAATATAGACAAACATCAAAAAGTATTCAGAGCAGGGGTGCCTGGCTGGCTCAGTCTGTAGAGCATACAACTCTTGATCCTGGGGTTGTAAGTTCGAGCTCCACAATGGGTGTGGAGATTACTTAAAAATAAAATCTTAAAGGGGCACTTGGGTGGCTCAGTTGGTTAAGTGTCTGACCCTTGGTTTCGGCTCAGGTCATGATCTCGCGATTCGTGGGTTCAAACCCCACATCCAGCTCTGTGCTGACAGTGCAGACCCTGTTTGAGATTCTCTACCTCCCTCTCTGTTCTCATCTCTCTCTGCCCCTCCCCTACTTGCAAGCTCTGTCTCTCTGAAAAAAAAACTTTTAAAAACTAAATAAATAAAATAAAATCTTTTTTAAAAAGTATTCAGAGCAAAATTGGCAAATGGCTTTTAAAACTATTCCAAATAGGGGCACCTGGGTGGCTCAGTCAGTTAAGCGTCCGACTTCGGCTCAGGTCATGCATGATCTCATGTGGGGCTCTGTGCTGACAGCTCAGAGTCTGGAGCCTGCTTCAGATTCTGTGTCTCCCCATCTCTCTACACCTCCCCCACTCACATTCTGTCTCACTCTCTTTCAAAAATAAACAGTTTTTTTTAAAAAAAATTTTTTTTTCAACGTTTTATTTATTTTTGAGACAGAGAGAGACAGAGCATGAACGGGGGAGGGGCAGAGAGAGAGGGAGACACAGAATCGGAAACAGGCTCCAGGCTCCGAGCCATCAGCCCAGAGCCCGACGCGGGGCTCGAACTCACGGACCGCGAGATCGTGACCTGGCTGAAGTCGGACGCTTAACCGACTGCGCCACCCAGGCGCCCCAAAAATAAACAGTTTTGAAAAATTTTTTAAATAAAACTATTCCAAATAAAGCTAAAGATAACTTCCAGTGATTTTACATCATCAAGAAAACTTCAATGCAACAAAGTTTGTTTTCGTTACCCAAAGTTTACTTTATAACTCTATGTGTTGCAAGGACCTCACAGCAAATAATTTTGCACAACAGATGTTTCCCCCCTTATCCTTGTCCATTTAACAGTTGTCCTCTACAAGCAATTGCCTCATTATATGTTCCGAGTATCTGCATGCCAGATAAATGGAGTGAGGCGGCTGAGGCATTGTAACCAAACTCTTTACATCTCCATTGGTCTGCTGGCAAGCAGTATTTTCACTTTAATTCTATTCCTTTCCCTCTCCCTGTAACAGTTTTTAATTCATAAATCGTGTCTTACATACATACACATCAGTTCAGAAAAGACACTGGGAGACGATACCGTCCACCTGATACAAATGTACAGTGCAGTCCACGCCCGCTCAGCGTATCAGATAATACAGCACTTCAGAGCAAAGACTTGCAGTCATGCAGGCTTGGTTCCCATGCTGGTTTCTTTTTTTTTTTAATATTTTTTTTCAACGTTTATTTATTTTTGGGACAGAGAGAGACAGAGCATGAACGGGGGAGGGGCAGAGAGAGAGGGAGACACAGGATCGGAAACAGGCTCCAGGCTCTGAGCCATCAGCCCAGAGCCCGACGCGGGGCTCGAACTCACGGACCGCGAGATCGTGACCTGGCTGAAGTCGGATGCTTAACCGACTGCGCCACCCAGGCGCCCCCCCATGCTGGTTTCTACACACATGAACTGTACAACTCTGAGCTTCAGCTCCAGCCACCGTAAAATGGGGAGCAACAGCAGTGCTTACCTCACGTGAGGTTTGTGAAGATTCAATGCAATAAACGAATACATAGCGCTAAGTTCTCTGCCTCGTGCAAAGTAAAACGAGTAGTGATAAGCAATACTTACTATTATCATTTTCACGTAACAGAAAGAAAAACAACAGCAGCAGAAACAAAGATGATTCATCACTCCTGAAGTGGGGGGAATACATTTTAAACTGCACCCTTTCACTAACGAGCTGTGGGTGAGGAAAAGAACTCTGCTTAAGAATTCAAGCCTTTACCAGTTCTTTGTATCACAAATTCTAAAGGCCGGGGATTTCTCCCTTCGTACAGAATAACCCAATGAAAGATGAGGCCAGGAGCTCATGGAGATGGGGAGACTGAAATGTATCTAAATTATGTGGTAAAGGAGCAGGAATTTGGGGGAGTTGTCTCTGGGTAGCGCTAAGGTTTCAGGGGCCCTGGAAATTTGGAAAAAAGGGGTGATGAGCTCTCCAGCTATATTTAAACAGTTTAAGATCCACAAGCAAGCTGTGGCCAGTAAAAGGTGATCTGTGATGGAAAGTGGTTAATAACTTATTTTTGGAAAAATCATTTCTGATGTCGAAGTTATTCCTTATTCTGAGCTGTGATGACCTTATTTTCCTTCAAACCTTCCTAACAGTCTGTTGTGCACAGTACCTTGTCAGTGGTGATTTTGGCAATGAAGAAGCAGGGCTGGGTTGCAAGTGGAGTGCTGAGGGGTGGGAAAAGGGCAGGAGCCCAAGGAGAGGAGGCTGGTGAAAGGAAAATAGAACTGAAGCGCTAGTGTGAATTAACAGCAAAAATATCAGAAAGAATGTAAGTTCTACCAGGGACCCTTGGAAATAATGGTGGGGTGGGGGCGGCGGTGGACCTCTCACACGTGATGTGATGGAAAGCTTCAGTGTCTCTGTTCAAAAGAGATAATAAAGAAAATATGAAAGCTGGAGAACATGGGATACTCTGATGACAATTATTACCTCACATACCCATGACTAACTTAAGATTTTATATAATTGTACACCTGTCCATGGAGCAATCCAAAGTTAGAAAGAAACCAGAGCTAAGAAGAGAAAGTTAAAATTACAGTTATACTTTACTTAAACTGTACAAAAATGGTAATTATCAAAATACCTACAGTTAAATAAGGGCAAAACTACAAACCAGGAACTAAGAAATACCTTAAATATGTCCTGTAACATATTGAAAGCAACACAGACATAGGAATCAGCCAAAGTCAATGTAAAGTCCACTCTGGGTCCTTACTATGTGAGGAGAAAACTCACTCAAGCTCTCAATATTTCAGTCTGTCTGAGAGGTAAGGGAGCCCTGCTGTGAGAGACTCCACCCTCACGCTCCCACCTCACTATTCGTTCAAGGTGGGGGCCCTCCATTCCTGATGCTGTCTGCTCCTCTGGCCTCCTTGGTTTTGAGGGCCCTTCAAAACCCCTCGTTGAATCTGTGGATGTTAACATACCTCAAGAGTTTGGGCTTGGCTCATTCGTTCTGTTTCACCAGCTCCTTCACTCTTCCTGCCTTAGGTGTGGACTTTCTGCTCCAGCCACTAACCCTGTCACTGCTCCTTCTCATACCCACAGCCATAAAGGCCACAGCCCAGCCTCCAAGAAATAGTGGAGATTTTGGCAATAATAATACTGACTACTAGGTTCTCATGATAATCAGATGAGGTCATCTCTACAAAAGCATTAGTAATCACAGAAATTAACCAAATAACCCATGTCATGGTATTAAATTATCTCCAGCCTGGATTTTTTTTTTAATAAATCTTATGCTTGTCTACATATTGTGCTTTCACTTGTTATTTCTCTTGTGAGGACTTTGGGATCGGCCCCAAACATGCAAGCAAAAACATCATTTGTCCTTATGAACAAGTCTATCTGCCTGTAGAAGCAAACAGATGCAAATGTAAGAACAGCACACTTGAAAATGTTACCATGACTATGGGTACTGCAGATGTTTAAAATATGAAAAACTGGGGGTAAACCTCATTTAACCGACTCACATAGTTGAGGATAACTCCCAAAGGGGATCTCTGAGTTAGTTTCAAATTCCCTGCATATTTACAGCAATATGTAGACTTGGCTCTACACATCTCCTGAGAGGTCCCAGACTCTCTCCCTGGAGTCCCATTGGCCCTCCTCACACAGGCTGTAGCCTCCTCCCAAGGGGGATGCAGGACAATTCAAATGCCCAGATGCACGCACTTTGCCTCAGCTACCCTTCTCTTCCCAAGGTTGCACTGACCTATCGGCTACCTTTCTCTTCCCAAGGCTGCAACATTCCTTTTTCTCCCCTTCCTTTTCCTTACCTCCACTTCACCTCTTTTATAATTATTCTTCCTGGAAACCTCTTCAACTAAGCTGTTAGCACCTTAGCCCAGACAGAAGTTCTACTAGGTTGTTCCAGGTGCCAATTAATTTGGTAGCTGTAACTGAACAACCGAGGTTTGTGTAGAGTTGACGTGCTGAGAAACTGTAAATAAGAAACAGAATTCTAGCAGCCACTAAAAGTTAAATCATTATTTTAAAACCGATTAGAAATTTAGTGTTAAATTCATTACCGAAAGAAGAAAGAGTCAACATAGCAGTTGCAGAAGGAAATTGCAAGCACTTCGTGTTGAGTCTATTCTTCTGGACTCTAGTTAGCCAGCTTCTTTAAAGCTGTCGTTCATACCCAGACACTGTCCTATCCATCAGTTACAGTCGCTTGCTGGCTCAGTCACAAAGCTCCCTGTCATCGCTGGACAGGATTCTGACAGCTTCCAGAACATCAGTTCTGTCACTAACACTCATTTCTCTTCAACCTACATAAGATTATATTAATTTAACCAGGCTAGAAACATTCTCTTTCTGTTAAGATCAACCTTGAGGCCAGACCTGTCCTCACTGTGAGTTTTCCTGCAGGGTCCTTTTCAAGGGCTCTCCCCCTTCGCCCTCTCAGTTGCCTTAGTCCGTGACTCGGTTTGTGGTAGACACACTCAAGAACACAAAAGTGTTTTCCTCAGTTGACACTCCATTAACTTTGCAGGTGAATTACTTTAGAGGTGTGCTTCTGCTAAAAATTATAACTGGCACATTCAGGTCAATTATCCCCCCTCTATCTATCCTGACATATTTCTCTCTCAGGCAGTAAGAACTGCCACCTCTCTTAGAACACCCAGTTCTCAGAGAATGTCTCAGCCAGGTGACTGCCGTGGCTGCTCAAGTGGGGGAGCACCTATCTCCTGGAAGAACGCCCCGCATGCTTTGCTTTGCTTTCATGCACATCTCACGAACATCACAAAACTCATACAACACATACAACACTCAAAGTGTACCATGGTTATTTTCCACACGTAGGATATTACAGGACTTCTCGTTGATTTATGTATTAATGATTTGATATGTGTTAGTATTTGATGTCTGCATTTGCTAACATAACTATAAGAGGAAAAAAGATAATAAAATACAGGTGTTCAATAAACCAATTGCTTCTCCATGTTCTCTCCCACTGCTTCCCCTTCTCTTTCCTGGAGTCCAACCAAACAACATTCTCAGATTTTCTCACCAGGCTGGTGTATTAGTCACATTGTAGTAAGCTGTTTAACATAGAGACTCCCAAAAACAACACTGTAGAAGATATTTGTCTCTCTCCCACAACAACCTCTCCCTAGACAATTCTGAGGATCGGTAGCTCTGCTCCATGAAATCATCCAGGCACCCACATTTCTTTTATATTCTTGTCCCGCTGTGTCCAAGGGTGCTGCCCTCATCCCCATTTTTAGAGCTGACTAACCTCACCATGGTCTGCAAGAAGGAGAAAGTCGAATAGCACATGTGACTTCTGTTCACATCCCTTCGGCCACAGGTTGGAGAACGTAGTCCCTACTTGAGCAGCCACTGTACCCACTGAAATTCGTGGATTCTTTAACTGAAGGAAGGAGAACTGAAGGAGGGAATAGATACGGGGTGGGGAACAATTAGCAGCAGTCGATGCCAAATCCAGTTCAGACTTAGGCTTAGAGAATGCCAGGTTCACCCAGTCTAGGCACAAACATAACAGCATTTCTCATACCAGATCCTCGACAAACCTCTGCTACTGGTGCCATGCTGATACTGTCAACTGAATCTTTTTAGGTCTCAAGCATTGTGCTGAATAATCTACGTATACGCACTCATTTAACCCTCACAGCAAACAAATGAAGTGGATACGTAGTCTTCATTTTAGAGAAAAGAGGAATTTAATTTAGAGAAATAAAGCAACTTTCCCAAGCTCAGAGAGCTAAGTGTCAGAATCCGGAGGACAGGGTAGAGGGAGGTGGTCACATGACTTCCACGTAAAGTTGAAGTAAACTAGACCATTGCACAAAGCTCTGAGCTAACAGAGATGAGATTTAAAGCTAGGTTCCCATGAGGAACTAGAGTGAAGACAGAACCAGAAGGAGGGCAAGAAGGCTGTTTCAGACTGGATGATGCCAGAGTTGAATAGACGAACCATGACCTCTGCTCACCAAGACACTAAGCGAAGAGTTTGTTCTCCCTGGGGCCCACCAAATCCTGAGTGTAGAGGTAACCTGCCATTTTCTGTCCCTGCTCACTGGAGGGGGATCTCCTGCACACTGCCATAATCAGTGTCTATGCTTTAGGGCTTGGAAGGGTCTCTGTCCATATTCAGTCACTAGCCACATACATTTTGTAGCATCCTTTCGTCAGAAACCTCCTAGGCACTGGGAATATAGAGATGAACAGAAAATCATCCCTTCTCTCACAGAACACAAAGTCTAGCAGGGAAAACAGACGTTAGATATTGTGCTCATAATAATGGGTAACAAATGTTGTAGTAGGGCAAGTACTGGCTGGTGAGGACCATGGTCTGCTTGATATAAAGAGGGAAAGGAACCATTCACAACCAGGAGGGAGGGAGGAGCCCCATCATAACCAGGAGGAAAGGGCCCATTCTGCCCAGAGAAGTATCTCCGTGTACACTATGGTACACAAGTATTGCTACTTTAAGCCTCTTTCTCATGGTTGCAAAAAGGTGGCATAAGAATTATAGAGAAAAGATAAGAAAAAAAATAGAATCAGCTTATTTTATCATTGACTTTCTTCTCAGATTCTCATTTCCAAATACTGACTCTTATTTTTTTTATTATTTTTTTAATGTTTATTTAAGAGAGAGAGACAAAGAGTGAGAGCAGAGGAGAGGCAGAGAGAGAGGGAGACACAGAATCTGAAGTAGGCTCCAGGCTCTGTGCTGTAGGCACAGAGCCCGATGCGGGGCTCGAACCCACGAACCATGAGATCATGACCTGAGCCAAAATCCGACTTGTAACCAACTGAGCCACCCAGGCGCCCAGGCGCCCCTCCTGACTCTTATGTTAATTTGATCTTTATCAAGGACTATCTTTTCCGGGGGAGCCCCTTGCCTCCCTGGAATAGCAGTTCCCCCTTATCTGTAGGGGATACATGCCAAGAACCCACAGCGGATATCTGAAATGGGGGTAGTACCAAACCCTATATACACCGTTTTTTCCTATACATATATGCCTGTGATAAAGTTTCATTTATAAATTAGGCGCAGTAAGAGATTAACAATAACACTAACCAATTTCTCATCTGGCTTCACAATTTCACGGAGATTTGTTCTTACCTTTGATCTTTGCAGCCTCAGCATTCGATGGTTTTTCTTTCTTTACGAAATTGAAAACTTTCACCTTTCCACTTAAGAGAGCTTTGTGGCTTCTCTCTGGCATATCCTAACTGCCACCCTCACTGTTCTTGTGCCTTGGGACCATCACTGAGTAAAATGAAGGTTACTTGAACACAGGCACTACAATACCGGAGCAGCAGATCTGAAAACACAGGCGGGCGGGCAGCGTACACAGCTCGCACGCGCTGCAGGCCAGGGACGATTCACTTCCCGGGCAGGATAGAGCAGATAGCGCGAGATTTCCACACGCTACTCAGAGCCACGCGCGCGTAATTTCAAACTTTCGAATTGTTTAATTCTGGAATTTCCCATGTAATATTTTCGGACCATGGGTCACTGAAGCCACGGAAAACAAAACCGCAGACGAGTGGGGACTACTGTGTCAATGCTTTCATTAATCCTTTCAACTACACCCATCTGACTCCCCTATCCTATAGCTTTTCCCTGGGTATTTATGACGGACAACATCGTACAATAACCAGTTGCTACCAAATGTTAGTTACAGTCACTACTACTAATGAAAATAAAACGCCAGAATACTTGTATCACCAACCCAACTAGCGCACCCCTTAAACTCTTATAAGCTAAGATTCCTTTGGCAAGTGTTCATAGGATCAGAAACGTATACTATCATAAAAGAGAATAATGTGACTGATAATGAACAGTCCTGCTGTCATTATTCACACAAGCCAAGACTGGAACTCTTAGGTAAAAAATAGGGAAGGCTGAAAAAAAAAAAAAAAAAACAAAAGAAAGAAAGAAAGAAAGAAGGAAAGAGAAAAGAAGGAAGGAAGGAAGAAAGGAAGAAAGAATAGGGAAGGCTGCTGAGTAGTTGTCCCTATAGTATAGACCCTCATGATTGATTAGATCCATAATTAATTCAGCTCAGAGCAACTATAAAAGGTAAATAACCCATTGGCATGGAATAAGAAAGAGTAAAGAATTCAGGAAGTAATGCTGGCATCTTCAGAAGGGTATGGTCTCCTTTTTTTGAGGTACAATGCATCCAGGATTGTGTTGCTGTATAAATCACAAATACCTCAATCATTCCCCCAAATATTTATTGTGTGTGCTAAGTACTAAAAATGTCCAGTAACAGACACAGTCCTTGCCATATGAATCAATGGACATACAAATAAAGCTGTGATTATAAACTGCTATAAATGTTATGGAGCAAAGTTAAAAGAGTTTGATGAACATTTTGAGAAGAGAGTAATTTAAATTAAGGGGCCAAGGAAAGTATTGCTAAAGAAGATATTTAAGTCCAAAACGAATAGGAATAGGCCATTAAAATGGCAGGAGATAAGAATGGCAACAGACGCTGAATGCAGAGGAGGATGGGATTTGAGAATCAAAGCCATCTAAGTGGAAATCAATGCTCCTGTGTAAGCAGGGGCAGTGAAGTTACCTGTGTTCTGCAGTACCCCAGCTCTCCTAGCTAAGGCATGCTAAGAGCATCATAAGATCTCTACCTCTCAACCTGGGTCATTAGACTCTTGGTCTTAGGTTGTCTTCTGTCTTTAGGATCAAGAAAGAACAGAAGTTGCAAACAGTTTGAACTCTGACTACTGAGGTTGTCACTGTGTCAATCCTTGAGCTTTCCAGGTAAAAATAATCACAGGCTCACATACTTTAACCACACTTTACAGGTTCACTGTTGCTGTATTATAATTAAATATATTACAATTTACAATTTTTGTAATTTTATGTAAATTGTAATATTTACAATTTTTCTCTCCTTCTAGCTTGTGAGGTTATAGTGCACAGAAATATTATATTTTTGTTTATATTACTAAAATCTAGCACACTGCCTAGAAAAGGGTAACTCCTCTATATATGTATATTAAAAAAATATGTGAAAAACATAAGTCAATTGATCAATCAGTCATTAGGTTCTGTAGGATTCTGTTGTAATTTAAGGAGATATGGGTTTATATACATTATGTATTTTTATATAGAAGTCTCTAAAAATAGTAATTGATAAGAAATAGTTTCTTTGTTTCATTGCATGATTCTCAAAATCTTAGTGAAAGAAAATAGGTGGAAAAATATGCTGACCCAGACATTAAGTATGCAACTATTTATTTTCTTATGAAAATGTCTGGGGCGCCTGGGTGGCTCAGCTGGTTAGGCGACCGACTGGCTCAGGTCATGATCTCGCAGTCTGTGAGTTCTAGCTCCGCATCGGGCTCTGTGCTGACAGCTCAGAGCCTGGAGCCTACTTCAGATTCTGTGTCTCCTCCTCTCTCTGCCCCACCCCTGCTCGTGCTCTGTGTCTCTCTGTCTCTCAATAATAAATAAACGTTAAAAAAAAATTTTTTTAAGAAAAAAATGTCAATGCATTATGAAGGCTAGTTAGATGAAGATACAAAGCCTTCTACATCACTACTTGACTTCAAAAATGAATGCATTCATCCTCAAAAAAATGAATCAGCACTGGGTTATTTTGTGCTCTCATTGAAAATGTGATGTTTTCGACTAAAAAAAGACTTATATTCCAAACTAATGTTATATGAATGCAATTATTCTCAAAATGTCCTATTTGGAATCACTACATCTTGTATAATAATGCCAAGCACCCAAAGTTGCTGAGAATCTTTCACCACTGACAATGGCTAGGTATCAAGTATAATAGGACCAGACGCAGCAAACAAATTAAAATGTGTGTCTTTGTCAAATGACACTGTTTCGAGGAGTGTAAGTGACATGGCAATTAATGTCTGTGAACAGCTGGTTTTAAAGATTAAAGAAAGTGATTATTTTGCCCTGCCAGTGGACAGATCCACCTAAATGTGCTGAAATGTTAGCATTTTAAGATACATTTCCTTGAAACACTATGGATAAGTTGTCCAGAAAAATTTAACCCAGTCTTACAACAGGAGAAGGCCATTTTGAAGTATTTCAAGGGTAACCCAGAATTTCAATATATGAACCAGGAACTTTATGTTGCTGTTTCTATGGTCAGAACTGAATCACAGACTTATCAAAGTAGGAAATGATTTGATTACAAAGAATGATTCAGATTCTTCCTGGATATGCTGCCTCTTTTATTCCCATAATATTGGCCTTTAAAAAATTTTTTTAAATATGTATTTATTTTTGAAAGAGAGAGACAGAGAGAGACAGAGCATGAGCAGGGGAGGGGCAGAGAGAGAGGGAGACACAGAATCTGAAGCAGGCTCCAGGCTCTGAGCCGTCTATGGGGCTCAAAGTCATGAATCATGAGATCATGACCTGAGCAGAAGCTTAACCGACTGAGCCACCCAGGTGCCCCATATTGGTCTTTTAAAAAGAGGGGCAAAGGGAGAACATGTTTCCATGTATTTGGAGAACTATCATGAGTTTTAACAGAAATGTTCCTCAAAATGGCTATACAATCAGGAAGTCCCAAGGCCATGAAGACAAAGTGTTTATAAAGCCCAAGCATCATTTTTTGTTTAAGCCAAAATATCACCACTGGCTGATTGCCATGCTGAACACTAATTACCAAACCCAACACAGTAGAGGCTTGACATCCATAGGGGATGTGTCCTGTGACCTTCCAGATCTTAAGAATATTCAGGAATAGTAAACACAGAACTGGCAATAGACTGTGTTTTGAAGGATATTTTCACAAAGTAACAACACTCTTATCACTCCAAGAGAGTCATTCCTTGGATGAAGCCAATTCATTCACATAGCAAATGTTTATCGAGGTCTTTCTTTCATAGCTCAGAAACCTCCAAATTAGTTTCACAATGTCCTTGACTTCCATTCTCACTTTAGCAAATCTACAAGTTGAGGAGTTCCTTGCACATAGTCCATATAAAAACGTTAAATCTGCCAGTGCAAATATTATAATGTATTTAATATACACAACATTTTTATAAGATTTTTTTAAAGAGGTGATGACATACTCTAAACTTTCCTGAATTTTGTTCCTTATTTGGGAGAAGATGACAAATACATTGCCTTGAGGCCAATCAAGACCAAATCTCAGACAGTGCGTCTCACTTTAACTCCCTAGTTAAGGGAGTTGTCCCTAGGACAACTGCTTTTTTTAGTTTCTAAAACAAATCAACTTTGCTTCTTCTCTTTCTACAGACATGTTTATCCTAGTATCTCAGAAGCCCAATAATAAATCCAAAACTTTCTTCAACACATCCCACTGGAGACTTAGGCTCCTTATGGAAATAAGTTTTCTTCTATTTACACAGTTATGTCAGATTTTGTAAGGTACACTTGTGAATGAGGCCCCACCCATGACCCTTGTTGCATAGGAAATTCATAAAAAACGCAAGTAAGTAATAAGTCATATTAAGTATTATGAACTATTTTTTTAATGTTTATTTATTTGAGAGAGAGTGCATGAGCAAGGGAGGGGCAGAAAGAGAGAGAGGGAGAAGAAAATCCCAAGCAGGCTCCACACCATCAGTGTCGATCCCGATGCAGGGCTTCACCTCATGAACTATGAGATCATGACCTGAGCTGAAACCAAGAGTCTGAGACTTAACCGACTGAGCCACCCAGGTGCCCCGACCTATTTTTTTTTTTTTTTAATTACTTATGTGAAGTGAATTAGTTAGGAATTAGGTCTTTGAGACAAAGTTATGACCTGGATCCTGAGGACAGTGTTGTAATACCTTGAAAAAAAAGTAGGCACAAGCACCTCTTTATTGTAAGGCTCACCTGGAAAGGAGAGGCTGTGACTGAGAGGTGGCATGAATAGGTGGAGAGAAGACAAGATGGTTCCTACCCCTTTGTTTTAAGCAAAGGAATTTAGATTTGATTTGGCAGGTACACTTTTTTTTTTAAGTTTATTTATTTTGAAAAAGAGAGTGCACGGGTGTGTGCACATAAGTGGAGGAGAGGCAGAGAGAGTGGGAGAGAGAGAATCCCACGCCAGGGTGCTCAACACAGGACTCAATCCCATGAACAAAACTGTGAAACCATGACCTGAGCCGAAATCAAGAGTCAGATGCTTAACCAACTGAGGAGAAGAATAGCAGACTAGTAATTATCTGGGGAAAATGTGTCCTTTTAAAAATTGGTAGAAAATAAGTCAGAAAGAAACTGAGCTACCAGATTGTCTCAATAATTCAAATTATTGAATAATTATATTCAGTGATGAGGGACAGGATGAGGTCCAGCTGTAGAAGCAATGAAAAAGAACCCAATTTAAGAGGCCCTGTAGATAGTGAATGATAAGGACCAGAGACTGATCAGACAGGAACCTGAAGCAGAATCTAGTATCAAAATAGCTCCAAAATGGTGAGCCTGGCAACATCTAATTGTGAAATGCTATTTAATTAATGAAGTCAACATATATTAATTGAGCAGCTATTTATATGACAGGCACTATTCTGGGTACTTGGGAACCAAAAAGACGAAACTCCTTGTCCTTAAGGAGTTTACATTCTACTGAGGTAAACACAAGGAGCTGTGAAATTAGATACAAAAGGAGGTTGAACCAGATAATCTCTAAGGTCCATTCCAACTCTTATTGTTGTGATTCCAAAAAAGATGGAAGAGGACCTCACATTTTTAAGAAACACGTAGGTCATCAAACTTCCTTCATTCTAAAAGTACTTACTGGGCACAAACTATGTACAAGGCATTGTCCAAAGCCCTGAAAACACAATAGCAAACAAGACAGCTCCTTGTCTGATTGGGCCTGTATCTAAAGGGGATACATGCAAAAAAGTCACTGAAGGGCTTAAACTGAGATTGATCTGATCCAATTTATGTTTTAAGAAGGTCACTTTGCTGTCCTACAGAAAATGAGTTGAAGGGGATCACAGGCTAAAGAGGAAAGTTTCCTTCAAAGACAGCTGGGAAGATGAAGGTGGTCTCATTGGACATGTAAAGGAGTTAATGTTAAGATATCCGATAGGGCTCCTGACTGGACTGGATATGTGGTGAGGATAATGGTGGCATCACGGATACTGTTATGTTTCTGGTTTAAGCAATAAGAAGTCTGTGATGCCTTTTATTGTGACGTGGGAAATTGGCAGGAGGAATAGAAATTAAAGGGAAAAAACAAAGCTCTTAAGGAAAACTTTCTTATTAGGGAATTTCTGACTGGGGGTGTAAGTAAGAAAAGGTATCTCAAATGTCAAGTAATAGAACTTCATCAGAGATTCCAGATGTATGGAATCCACCAGTGTAGGGTGGATATGAATATTTAGGGCTTTGATCTATTGGCTTTTTTTTGCATCCAAGCGCAAGTTTTAGGGGCTTCAGTGGGCAGGGAGAGAGCAAAGCTTGCAGACTGGAGCTGAGTAGATTCTTTGATATACACGCCAGAAAAAAACATTACAAAATATTTACCCATCATCAAGTAGCTTATTAGCACTGTTACACCACATATCACTGACAGTGAAGAGTCTAGGCAGGGATATTCTTTACCATCTTAGTGCCACAGGCAAGACTGAAAGGCAAACAGAAATGCTTTGGGGGGAAAATTAAATGACTTCCCTGTAATAAATGAGACTGAATGGCAAAGTCAACATCCTGTCCCATAGCTCAGGTAATATAAAACCTTTATTTACAATGCTGGTCTCTGTTATTGCGTTAATTGGTATCTAAAAGTCACCATCTCTGCCTTAATCCTTATTTAGAAACATCCAGTTGTGAAATACATTGGTGGTACCCAGAAGCAGCTAATCAATACTGCAGGGATTCTTTCTGACATGGAAAATCAGAACTTGGCAGGTAAATGGACTTTCTGTCCTGGCTCTCAAATCAATAGGTCAATTGGTTCTGGCTCCAAGTATTCAATATATATTTAACCTAAAAATAATAGACTCTTTTGAGCCAGTTCTATGAATCTCTATTAGTAAGTTATAGGTTATTGGGAAAAGACTTAAAAATAATTGACAGGATAATTCAATAGTGAACAGGTAGGGAATCACTTTTGTATGGGATCTTAGTGATATCTCTGGTTCATTGTTTTTCTCTAAGAGCTACCCCTATAAGATTCTACCCCTATAAGAGCTCTCAGATCTTTCCCCTCCTCTCTTCTTACCCACTCTCATGATCTCACCCTCCAATGCTATTTAATTAATGTAGTCAACATATATTAATTGAGCAGCTATTTATATGGCATGCACTATTCTGGGTACTTGCGAACAAAACTTGTGAACCAAACAGACAAAAATCTTTGTCCTTAAGGAGTTTAAATTCTCCTGAGGTAAACACACAAGCAAGAAACATGTATGTAAACAAATTATATAGTATGGTAGCAGGCAGTAAGTGCTATGAAAAAAAAAAAACAAAAAGACAAGGTAAAGTAAAGTAAGGAGGAATCAATATGGTAATAAGACAGGGATATCTGGTGAGGAAGTCGTCATGGAGAAGGTAAAATCTGAACAGACATTTGCCTGGTGAAGGAGGAGGAGCTGGTGAGGCAGGATCTGTGGGGAAGCTGTTCCAGGCAGAGGAAACAGCCAGAGCAAGAGCCCAAGGCCAAAAATGCAAGGAGCCCTAGTTAGCTAAAATGGGGGAAGCAAGTGGTAGAAGTGACATTGGGTTCTTTTCTCTTCCCCTCAACAGCAGGACTCAAGTCAGAAATGTAGGAGTTACCACAGACTTCTCTTCTCTTCCCATGGCCATCAACTCCATCATGGTATCATGTGGCTTTTCCCTCATAAATACCCCTCCAATGTCTCTTCTGACTTACTTTACACTGTCATCATTCCTTATAGAGATAGATGAAGTAGGCCTTAGCTATCTTCCAATCCACTGGTTTTCAAACTGCATACCTGTGAGTATCAGGAATGCCTCAGAAGTGACCCAGGTTGTTCACTTTAGGAAAGTGGGGAGGACCCATTATCTCACTGATGATAAAGATATATCCAAGAATGTTTTCTAAAATGTTAATTGGGATTATCTCTGGGTGATAGGATTTCAAATGTTCTTTACCTTTTTTTTTTTTTTTGAGAGAGAGAGCACATGAGCAGGGGGAGAGGGACTGAGGAAGAGAAAGAGAGAGAGAGAGAGAGAGAGAGAGAGAGAATCCCAAGTAGGCTTCACCCTCAATTCAGAGCCCAAAGTGGGTCTCAATCTCACAACCCTGAAACCATGACCCTGAGCCAAAATCAAGAGTGGGATGCTCAACTGAGCCACCCAGGTGCCCCTGGTATTTACTTCTTTTTAGAACTTTTTGTATTACTTACTTTTTCTTTGGAAAAGTATATATTACATTTATAATAAATTTTAAAAAATTTTTAATGTTTATTCTTATTTTTGAGAGAGAGAGAGAGAGAGAGAGAGCGCCAGTGGGACCGGGGCAGAGAGAGAGGGAGACACAGAATCTGAAGCAGACTCCAGGCTCTGAGCTGTCAGCATAGAGCCCGACATGGGGCTCGAACTCACCAACCGTGAGATCATGACTTGGGTCGAAGTCAGATGCTTAACCAACTGAGCCACCCAGACGCCCCAATAATATAAAAATTTTTAATAAAAATGTTAATAATAGGGGCACCTTGGTGGCTCAGTCAGTTGAACGTCCAACTTCAGCTCAGGTCATGATCTCACAGCTCATGAGTTCGAGCCTGGAGTCGGGCTCTGTGCTGACAGCTCAGAGCCTGGAGCCTAATTCGGATTCTGTGTCTCCCTTTCTCTCTGCCCCTCCCCCACTCATGCTCTGTCTCTCTCTCTCTCTCTCTCTCTCTCTCTCTCTCTCTCTCTCCCAAAAATAAACAAACATTCAAAAAAAAAATTTTTTTTTTTATTTTATTTTTTGGGACAGAGAGAGACAGAGCATGAACGGGCGAGGGGCAGAGAGAGAGGGAGACACAGAATCGGAAACAGGCTCCAGGCTCTGAGCCATCAGCCCAGAGCCTGACGCGGGGCTCGAACTCACGGACCGCGAGATCGTGACCTGGCTGAAGTCGGACGCTTAACCAACTGCGCCACCCAGGCGCCCCCTCAAAAAAATTTTTTTAATGTTAATAATAAACTCCTTCTGGGGATTATCTTATTTATTGACATGGGGAAATACATTGTTGAGTAAAAGTCAATATATAAGATGATACTGTAAAAAAGAGAGAGAGAGGCAAACCAAGAAGCCGACTGTTAACTATAGAGAGCCAAATGATAGTTACCAGAGGGGAGGTGGGTGGGAGAATGGGTTAAATTGGTGATGGGGATTAAGTATTTCATGGAAGTACTGAATAACTACATTGTACACCTGTAACTAATATTACACTGTATGTTAACTCGAATTTTTAAAAAATTTTTAAATGCCTATTTATTTTTGAGAGAGAAAGAGAGACAGAGTGCAAGCAGGGGAGGGGTGGAGAGAAAGGGAGACACATAATCCCAACCAAACTCCAGGCTCTGAGCTGTCAGCACAGAGCCCGTCAAATTCACAAACAGCGAGGTTATGACCTGAGCCAAAGTTGGCCACTTAACCAAGTCACCCAGGTGCCCGAAAGAACTGTAATTTAAATAAAAATAAAATACAAATAAAATGCAAAATAAAATGAAATAAAGTAAAATAAAATAAAATAATAAAATAAAATAAAATAAAATAAAATAAAATAAAATAAAATAAAATAAAATAAATAAAAGGATACTGTGTCTCTGTCTTTGCAGAATGGAGACTACGAGATACATGCCAGCATGTTAGTGATGGTTTTCTCTGAACACTGATGACAGGTGACTTTCCGTTTCTGTGTTTCTATACTGGTACATGTTTTATGCATTGAATAAATATATATTATATTTATAATTTTTTAAATGACAATGTTGTTTTTATTCATTCCATACATTTTAGAAAAACTAGTATCTAGAAACTTGATTGTATATCATATTTACATTGAAACTACTTTTGTTAATGCTAATTAAATCTCTTACCCATTTTCACCTCTTGATATGTATACTACTACCCTACTGACTTACTGCCACCTCTAGAAACCCAGGAAAAGAAGACGATGTTCATGCAATTGTTTCTCTTTGTGCGGCCCTAAGATAAGGGGAAATGACAGACAAATGGCTTTGGAGAGACTGCATAGAAAGACCTGCAGTTCTTCTAAACAGCAAATGGATAAGGGCTGGGACTATAAACACCAACCTGGGAATCCTCATCACGTTTGTCTCCAGATTCCCACAATGATAATATTGTGTATTTATCTCGGTTGTTTAATCCCTGTCCTTTAACTTATATTTCTCAGCTCTGAAAGCCCATTTTTTCTCATGCTGAAATATGTGCAATATCATTTGAATCTCTCCCCTTCAGAACTGCATTCTCTTGGTCACATTCTAATCAGAAAGGGTTAAACTTATGGACCTTGCATTACACTTGTTCCTAGAAATCCTGACCAGAAAAGCTCTCCTCAGTGAGCCCTCAGTGTCTTTATTTTATATATTTTATATCTAAGCCATCTTCCCAGTCAATGAACCTCCCTAAAAGATTAATGTAGTTTGAACTTTTATAGAGGAATATCATTTGTGTGCTGTCATATTTAGCACAAATGGTGCTTCAGTCACAGCTCAGTAATATTCCAGCATATTATTTCCATGGCATTTGAGAGTTTAAAGAATTATTGAAGGGCACGCTGTACTCATTTGGTAATAAGGCAGAGAGCACTGCCGTCTACATATGATTTCAACAAATGGAATCACTACTAATTTCATTGCACGTAGCAAAATAGTTGTGATAATAATCCAGGTAAAATATCCCACTGGAGGAAATAGAGGAGATAGAGTCTTCTATAAGACCTCCAAGAAGCACTGAAGAGGAAGTCCTAGGAGTTGAGGGCAAAATGTGGAGAAATCATCTTCCCTCATGAACACATACCTTTGATGTTGTGGTTTTATCAGCCCTGGGTGTGAGGCCACGGCCTTCACTGGCCGTTATTTTTCTGCAGAAGCTGCCACAGACAATATGCAGCATGATGGGAATGTTGGAGCCACTGAAGGGGAATGAAGGGGTTAATGTCATTCAGGGGGAAACCCTAACCACACCAAAGCTCAGGTATTTGGTGAGAAAATTCCCTGATTTTTGGAGCTTTGCAAAGCACATAGGTGAGACTAGTTTGATCTTTTTTTTTTTTTAACATTTGAATTGACAGCTAAGTTTTAAGGAAAGGTCTTGCTTACTGTCAGGTGTCAGCAAAGAGTAGTTTAAAGGTTTCTGTATCTATGCTAAATCAAAAATAGAAAGAGAAGCCTGCTGTCATGAAAGATCCTTTTCATATATACTATTCCAACCCTATTTGAGGTACTGACCTTTTTTTATTGAATTATCCTTTCCAAGCAACAACAGTATTTAAATCTCCAACCTGTGAGAATCCTGAGATCAGAGATGGACCTCATCTTCCATTCCCATACCAAGAAAGGGATAACTTTGCCGTTTGGAGAACTGGCTTATTCACAACACAGTATAGTTTCTTCTGCCTATTAAGAGTTATTCTTGGGACGCCTGGGTGGCTCAGTCAGTGAAGTGTCCGACTTCAGCTCAGGTCATGATCTCGTGGTTCGGATCGTGAGTTCAAGCCCCACATTGGGCTCTGTGCTGACAGCTCGGAGCCTGGAGCCTGCTTGGGATTCTGTGTGTGTGTCTCTCTCTCTCTCTCTCTGCCCCTCCCCCACTCATGCGCGCGTGCGTGTGCGCGTGCTCTCTCTCAAAAATAAACATTTTTTAAAAATGTTATTCTCTGCAATTAGCATTAACTTACTGAGACATTTTGAGAATACTGTTATTTGTATTAGTTTGAAAAAATCCAACTGTGAATTTAGACAAAAAATGACTCCCCCTCCAGTTTTCTCCCATTGCTTCCCAGCAACTTCAAGTCCCTCCTTTCCACCTGCCATGTCTTTAAGGAGTTTAAGCCTTTTAGGAAAATGCTCTTGGACTACCCTGAGGGCAGCATCTACCCGTTATTTATTAAGGGAGTGTGAAATTATTTCAACAAACTTTTCGTATCTCTCAACCGTTGGGAATTATACTATCTATAAACTAGATAAAAACCATAAAAAACATACAATGCCAATAAATGGTACATCCAAATATAGCTAGAGTGACCGCATATATGCCAAAATTTTTTAAAATATAAAAAATTTTTAAAATATAAAAAATGTGACAGTCAGACTGGGACAGATTTCCTCAAAAAACAGATTGTAGGACACCTGGGTAACTCAGTCCTTAAGCATCTGACTTGGGCTCAGGTCATGATCTCACAGTTCGTGAGTTCGAGTCCCACATTGGATGAGCTTGAGCCCCACTATGGGTGAACGCAAGCCCTGCTTAGGGTGAGCCCACTTCCCCCCCGCCCCCTGCCCCTGGCTCACTTGGGCCCTTTCTCTCTCTCTCTAAAAAAAATAACAAAAAACAAAAACAAAAAACAGAGATTGTATTCACATAGCATTTGGTATCTTGTACATAATACCAGGATTTGTTTCCAAGCGTCTTACTCCTCTCCAGGTATCCTATCTTGACGACAACACACCAACACGTTCCATTTCTCTGACTATGTCACTGATCAGCAGTGGCCACGGACCTTACCCACATCCAGTACACATGAAATTCAGCATGTTGGCTCACACCGGCTCTTTCTCCTACTGGATGTGAATGGTAACAGCACACTGTACTGTGAGTTGTTGCAAGTCACCTTACAACCACGAGGGGGCATCAGACCTGGCATAAAGATCACGTATTAGCAGGTAAAGTGGAAAGGAAAAAACTGTCCCTTAATAACATTATTAAGCTCCAAATGAAGTCCCCAAGCCTGGATTACCCAATATTTTTCAGTGACAAAAAAAAAAAAATCAACCTCTTTTAATTTTAAGGGGGTTTGAGACAAATTTTCAGTTAGCCACAACAATAAAACAAGTACTGAAAAAAATGAATTATATTTATTAAAAATCTAAATCAGGAAGCACCAGGTCAAAAACTAAATAAAGTTTTTTGGTCTAGAACTTTATACAATATTCATCACCAGGCCACCCAGGAGCTGTGACAAATGAGCAAGTATGATCAGTTAGAATAAGACACCATACCATTTCTCAGTTCCTGCCTACAAAAGATGTCTTTTACTTTTTATTTTATTTTATTTTATTTTATTTTATTTTATTTTATTTTATTTTACTTATTTATTTATTTATTTATTTATTTGTCTCTGAATAAAACTGGAATTGAAGGTTAGATACAATTTTCTTTTTCATTCAAGGCCCAGATGGCAGCCTGCAAACACTTAACTTCTGGTCTGTTGGTAGAAATTTTAGGACCATCAGCTCTTAAGATTTTAAGTAATTCAGTCAAGTGACTACAGGCACTGTATGTTTGGGAGTTTTGCTGTCTTCAGTTTTTTTGTTTTGTTTTGTTTTTAGTAAGTGTAACATATCTTAATATTCATAACCCATCCTCAGAGAAACCCTGCAGGGTGCCCCCTGTGTCTGACAACATGGATTGTTTACAGGCCAAGGATCCACAAGGAACAAGCTTTGAGCAGCTGGAGCTCCTGAGGACTCCAATGCAATGGAGTTCAGTGAGCATTTGGGAACATTTGGGAATTGCACCATGAGATGTTGCCTTGAGGTAGGGTTGAAAATAGAACAATGACATGTGACAGACTGGGACAGAAAGGAATTGAGGTTGCCCATGGTACTCTGCAGAAGGCAGAGTTTATGGAGGGGATGAGTGAGTGTAGGTAGGACTCTACGTGGCCCCCAAGATGCCCTGCCTCTTCCCTTCACCCCCACACCCACCCTGCATAATCTTCAGTACTATGAATCTGATGGCTTTTACTCCTGTGATTAGATTATGGTATATGACACAGGTGACTATAAGAAAAGAGTATTATCAAGATGTCCATAACTTAATGACCTGAAACCTTTAAAAGCTTGGAGTTTTCTCCGGCTGGCAGCAGAAGAGGAAATCAGAGATTTGGAGTATGAGAACGATTCAACTCACTATTGCTGGCCTGAAGACAGAAGGGCAATATGGGTGGGATATGGTTGCTAAAAGCAGGTGCCAGCTGACATCAAGCAAGTAGGCAGAAATTTTTTTTTAATGTTTATTTTTAAGAGAGAGAGACAGAATGTGAAGAGGGGAGGGGCAGAGAGAAAGGGAGACAAAGAATCTGAAGCAGGCTCCAGGCCCCGAGCTGTCTGTACAGACCTTGTTCCAGGGCCCCAACTAACGTGAACCACAAGATCATGACCTGAGCTGAAGTAGGATGCTTAACTAAATGAGCCACCCAGGCGCCCCAGATAGGCAGAAATCTTAGCCCTGCAACTGCAAATATCTGAATTCTGCCAACAATAAGCATGAACTTAGAAGCTGATTTTTTTCAGGGTGCTAGAGTTGCTCAGTCGGTTAAGCATCAGACTTTGGCTCAGATCATGATCTCACAGTTCCTTGGGTTGAGCCCTGCATTGGGCTCTGGGCTGACAGCTCAGAGCCTGGAGCCTGCTTTGGATTCTGTGGCTCCCTTTCTCTCTGCCCCTACCCCGCTTCTGCTCTGCCTCTCAAAAATAAATAAACATTAAAAAAAAAAGTTGATTTTTCCCGGAGTCTCCAGACAAGAACTCAGTCCAGCTGACACTTTGATTTTAGCTTTGAGTTCACCCCAAACAGAGAACCCAGCTCCACTGTGTTGGACTTCTGACCTATAAAACTGTGGGTTAATTGGGGCATCTGGGTGGCTCAGTCAGTTAAGTGTCCGACTTTGGCTCAGGTCATGATCTCACGGCTCAGGTCATGATCTGCCAGTTCACAGGTTCAAGTCCCATGTTGGGCTCTGTGCTGACAGCTCAGAGCCTGGAGCCTGCTTCAGATTCTGTGTCTCCCTCTCTCTGCACCCCCTCCCCACTCGCACTCTGTCTCTCTCCCAAAAATAAACGTTAAAAAAAAATATTTAACTGTGGGTTAATAAATCAGTGCTTTTTGAAGCACATTTTGAAATTTGTGATATTTTGTTACACAGTAGTAGATAACAAGTACATTTGTCAAATCAATTGGTAAGCAGAGAAAATTATTTTGGCAGGAACAGTGAAGAAAGAATGTAAGGAGGTGGAGCTGAATGGAGGAATCCCACTGAAGAAAAGACTATTCACATACTAAGAGCAAGTGGCAAACAGTAACTGAGATTTGGGTAAGACAGATTATCAACACAGAAGATACACGAAAATCACATAGGAATGGACATAGTCTTTGTAACTTCTAAAACCCAGTCCTTCTGGAACACTGATAGCAACATTTGGCAATGAATAACTGTAGTGTATAATTACATTTATAACTCAGCTAAGTGAGTATGAATTTATAGGCAACGTATACGATTATGATATATATTTACATGGGACAAATATGTAAGGAGAACCTTATGACTTACTGCCAGAGCCTAGCAGAGCCCTAGCTCAGCAAATGGTCCAATACACGTGGGTTAAGAAATCTGAAATTGTAGGATAAGCTAAGTTTTATGTTTCCTGGTTTTCACACTAACCTGCATACCAATTGTTTAATATTTTTTAATTTTCATTGAGTGATTTTGAACTATTCTAACAACTAGGGAATTGACAGATTAAATGACAGACAGATAGAGGTAGCTTTGTCATTTACTAAGAGTTGTATCTGCTTATGTACAACTTAATATGTGTGAATAGTGAAGTCCTTATATTAAAGAATAATGTGATTTTTTTTTTTTAAGGGGTGGGGGTTCCCGGCTGGTTCAGTCGGTAGAACATGTGACTCTTAATCTCAGGGTCACGAATTCAAGGCCCATGTTGGGCCTAGAGCTTACAGGAAAGAGAAGGAGAGGAAGGGAAGGGAAGGGAAGACAAAAGAGAAGGGAACAGAAGGAAGTGTAGGAAGGAAGGGAAGGAGGAAGGGAGGGAGGGAGGGAGGAAAGGAGGGAGGGGAGGGAGGAAGGGGGGAGGGGGGAGGGAGGGAGGGAGAAAGGGAGGGAGGAAGAAAGAAAGAAAGGAAGAGAGAGAGAGGGAGGGAGCAAAGGAGGAAAAAAGAAAGAAAGATGTGAAGCTATCACTTACAAAAGGTGTTTTTTAATAAACTTTATTTTTTAAAGCAGTTTTGGGTACACAGCAAAATTAAGTAGAAGGTACAGAGTTCCATACTCCCTTTCCTGGTATATAACATAGCCTCTCCGACTATCAACATCCCCCACAAGAGTGATACATGTGTTACAATTGAAGAATCTACATTGACACATCATTATCACCCAAAGACCAAAGTTATATTAGGGTTCATCCCCTCTTGGTATTGTACATTTTATGGGTTTGGACAAATGTAGTTTCTCTGTGTTCTGCTCATTATCTCACCTCCGCAAACCCCTGGCAACCTCTGATCTTTTTACTGTCTGCATAGTTTTGTTTTCTCCAGAATGTCACATGGTTGGAACCATACAATATGCAGCTTTTTCAGACTGACTACTTTCACTTAGTGATACGCATTTTTAAGTTTCCTCCATGTCTTTTCATAGCTTGATAGCTCATTTCTTTTTAGTGCTGAATAACAGTCCACTGTCTGGTTGTACCACAATATATTTCTTCATTCATCTACTGAAGGACATCTTGGTTGCTTCCAAATTTTGACAATTACGAATACAAGTGTTACAAACATCCATGTTCAGGTTTTTGTATGGACATACGTTTTCAACGTATGGTATATCCTTTGGGTATATACCAAAGAGTATAATTACTGGATCATATGATAAGAGTATGTTTAATTTTGCAAGAAACCACCAAACTGTCTTCTAAAGTGGCTGTACCGTGTTGCATTCCTACCAGTAATGAGACTTCCTATTAACTCCACATTCTGACCATCATTGACTGTTGTTGGTGTACTGGATTTGGGCCGTTCTAATAGGTATGTAGTGGTATCTTATTGTTGTGTTAATTTGCATTCCTGTGATGGCATATGATATGGAGCATCTTTTCATATGCATCATTGCCATCTGTATATCTTCTTTGCTGGGGTGTTTATTAAGGCCTCTGGCCAATTTTAATTGGGTTATTTGTTTTCCTATTGTTGAGTTTTAAGTGTTCCCTGTATGTTTTGGACAACAGTCTTTGCAAATACTTCCTCCCAGTCTGTGGCTTTTTTTTTTTTTTTCCTTTCTTGACACTATCTTTTGCAGAGCAGAAATTTTTAATTTTAATGAAATCCAGCTTATCAATTCTTCCATTCATTGATCATGCCTTCAGTGCTGTTATCTATAAAGTCATCACCCAAGGTCATCTAGATTTTTCTCCTATGTTATGTTCTAGGAGTTTAATAGTTTTGCATTTCACATTTAGGTCCACAATCCATTTTGAGTTACTTTTTATGATGGATACAAGGTCTGTATCTAGATTCATTTTTTAAACATCTGGATGCCCAGTTTTTTCTGCACCATTGATTGAAACACAAATAGTTTCGTTCCCTTACAAACTTAAAAAAATTTTTTTAAACATTTATTCATTTTTGAGAGATGGAGAAACAGAGGATGAATTGGGGAGGGGCAGAGAGAGAGGGAGACACAGAATCAGAAGAAGACTCTAGGCTCTGAGCTGTCAGCACAGAGCCTGACACGTGGCTCAAATCGACAGACAAGCAGATCATGACCTGAGCTGAAGTTGGACACTTAACCGACTGAGCCACCCAGGCACTCCATTCCCTACCAACTTTTAGTGAGAGGTGCCTGGTAGTATGTTAATGTACATTTGTTTGTGACCATAATAATAAATCTTGCTAAAAATCTAGGATGCAGGCATTTCATATAAAGACCCAACAATACTGTTGCTTTTATTCATTTCTCTCACAACTGCTCTGTGAGCTGGATTACTGGCGTGACCTCATTTTACAGACAGAAAGGATGACATAGAGAGATAGCAGGAAAGCTGACTTACTTGTCCTAAGAAGCCCACAGCAGAGTGAGAATTCACATTGACTGTCTCTAGCTGTGTCCTGCTCACCAGAGTACCTGATGCATGAGCATTGCTCATTTTTACTCTGTCCTTCGTAAAGCAATAAAGAAGATGCACACTGGATTCTCTAAGGAATTCTTTAAGGAGATACCTAAGGGTAACATTTTTCAGAAATGATCTTTCCCTCACATTATAAGATAAATGTGAGGAGAAACCCTGAGTTACCCAATCCGAAGGACTATGAAAACCCCTTCTGATCAGGAAAGGAGGCATCTCACAGTTTCAGTCCTTTTACTACAAAAGTAAAAAATATTAAAACTTGTTCCCTTTCTTCTCTTTGGTAGTAATGCTAACAACAAAAAAACAATTTCCCAATTGTGAGCCTGACTTATGGGTGAAGGGAAACATGAGGAGCCTGCCTTAAAATGTTATGCTCATTTCTCTGCAAATGATTCTTCAGAAAAGTTGTAACAAAATATAATTTGGGGATGTTGGGAAGTTGTGAGGACCAGAACACATCCGAATAATTTCAGAAGCAGAAAGAAGACACTTATGTCAATCTCCAGCAGTCCTACCTTAAATATTACCCTTCCTAACTGAGCATTGCTACTGATTTTTGTGGTTACTTCACGTGTGAATGGCTGGTGGAAAGAAGTTATATGACAAATTCATTAGTTCCTCACACAAATACTCCAGAATTTTGTGAAACTTCGCATAGACCTTTTTTTCACTTTGGGGCCTAGCCTTCTTATTGACTTGCTTCATTTGCTGGCTGTTCCTGTTGCTCTGAATCAATGCTGCCGTCACAAGAAGATCCCATACTTCTGTCTGACATGCCTCGGGACAACCGTCCATGTGGTCACCAAGCACTTGTGTTTTTCGGAGTTGTTCAGATGTTGACTCTAACAACTGAATTTGAGAAACTATGACTCAGAAAAAGGACTCTTAAAAAAAAAAAAAAGGCAGTGTTTTTAACACATAGAAAGATTTTTTTTTTAATGTTTATTTATTTTTGAGAGAGAGACAGAGACAGAGCACGAGTCGGGGAGGGGCAGAGAGAGAGGGAGACCCAGAATCTGAAGCAGGTTCCAGGCTCCGAGCTATCAGCACAGAGCTCGATGTGGGGCTTGAACTCACAGACCACGAGATCATGACCTGAGCCGAAGTCAGATGCTCAACCAACTGAGCCACCCAGGCGCCCCTATAGAAAGATTTTAATTAAAATCCAGATAACTGGATCTCCTGACATAATGCATTTTTTAAGTGTGATATTGCTTTTCCCCTTGTTCCTGATTAAGACTCAGTTTCTAATATCTCTATTGTTCTCCTTGCTGGTGGCATTCACTCCTCTTAGGACTTAAACTTCTTTTGCTCAATTGTACACTTTGCTTCTGCCCTAACTCATCGATCTCATACTATGTCAACATCTACATCTTTAGCTACACCCTGAAGAGACAAAAATGGGGTACCCTGGGAGTTAGGAAGATAACCTGTTGTAGTGGGGAGGCTATGGTCTATGGAGACAGTCTTATTTTTGTCACATATGAGCTGAGGGACTTTGGACAAGTTCATTCACATTAATGCCTACCCTGTAGGTTCTGAGGGAGGATTAAATGAGACACTGCATGTAAAACACACAGTACTGTGCAAAGAACAGGAGTGGAATTAATAAGTGTCTATTTCAGTCAAGCCATTTAACTTCTTTGTCTCTGCTTTTTCATCTTTAAAATGGTAGTGGTAATACATAGAGTAGCAATAAAATGGAAGTAAGACAAAGCATGCAGAGTATGTGGGAAGCAGAGAGCACTCTGGGAATGTCAACCTCCCACCCATGATCAATACGTAAAAGACCATCTGGATGGAAGTTCCATGATTCTGTGACTTAAAATATACACTTTTAAATGGACTCTCTAGGTTAGGAAATACTGTGGCCACTGTTTTTCCTGTGAATTGATGCATCATATGTATGTTTATGATAATTGCAGAGATCCCCACACATAAACTGGTACTTTCTAAATGAGGCAAATGCCATTATTACCTCTGTTTTTCTAGATCAGTGTTTTCTCAAGTGTGTCCTGGAAAGTATTCATGGCACAGCATATTTAACTAAAAGTACATAATGAGGCAGTTCAATGGTTAAGTAAGTTTGGAAAATATGGGTGAAAAAGAGTTCAGCAGTTTCTTTTAATCTAGGAAAATCTACATATTTAAAAAAAAAAACTTTTAAGTTTATTTATTTGTTTTGAGAGAGAGCAGATGCGAGCTAGGGAGGGGTAGGGAGAGAGGAAAGAGCGAGAATCCCAAGCAGGCTCCACACTGCCAGCCCAGAACCCAACGTGGGCTTGAACTCACAAACCTGTGAGATCATGACCTGAACCAAAGTCAGGCAGTTAACCCACTGAGCCATTCAGGTGCCCCAACTTAGAGCTTTTAATGTGCAAATATCCATCATGACCCTCCAGAAAAGTAATGTACTATGCATTGTTTTGCAAAGGTCATCAAACTGGTGTGGGCGTACCATGCTAGAGAACATGTGTTCTCAGGAATACACATTAAAAACGCTGCTCACAGTATGATCACGAGTATGTTGCCCATTTAGGACTGAGTAGTTTTAAGTGCTAACACATCAGCCATGTTCAACATTTTGGGACACCATAGACTTAAGACATAGATTCCCAGCCCTACCCCAGACCTACTGAGTCAAAATCTCCAAGGATGGGGCGCTGGCATCAGTATCTGTAAAAAGCTCCATTAAAGGGTGCGATGCCTGTTCAACATTGCAAAGACCTGTTGTGAAGGTTTGCATGGATCCTGAACACTGGATTTTGACAGGTGGCTTGACATGCAAATTCCCACCTCACAATAAACGGAGTCATATCTGAAGCCCTCTGAAGCCCTCTGAAGCCCTACACACTCATGAGTCCAAGGCCTTGCTAACCCCAGGAGGTCTTACTGCGACCCCTGTGAGGTCTGACCTGGGGCCCAGCATAGAGCACAATGCTTAGCAGTCACTGACACCCAGTACAAGTTTTTTGAGTGAATGACACTTTTATTTTTAGTTTTATGTTTTTTAAATATTTTTAATGTTTATTTCTGAGACAGAGTGAGACACAGCATGAGCAGGGGAGGGGCAGAGAGAGAGGGAGACACAGAATCGGAAGCAGGCTCCAGGCTCTGAGCTGTCAGCACAGAGCCTGATGCAGGGCTCAAACTCATGAACCGTGAGATCATGACCTGAGCCGAAGTCGGTCGCTCAACCGACTGAGCCACCCAGGCGCCCCAGTGAATGACAGTTTTAAACTCAATGAATTGGTTAAAGATAACTCTATAGCCATCTCATATATTACTGGAATTCTGATACTAACTACACTGTAATTAACAAGATCATCTCCATGCCTCCTTCCCACTTCACCCTTTTGTACTACTAGAAGTAGTGTTGTCTGGAATTGAGCCAAAAAATACATCCAGATGGATTTCCACTTCACTCCACTAAGTGGTCTTAGAAACCTGTTGAAAGCAGTAACCCAACTGTACTGGTTCCCGATTGCTATTACAGCAAAGTACCACAAACGAAGTGGCTTACAACAACATATATTGTCTTACAGTTCTGAAGGTCAGGAGTCTAAAATCAAAGTGGACACAGGGCTTCATTCCTTCTGGAGACTTCAGGGGAGAATTTATTTCCTTGACATTTTCAGCTTGTAGAAACTCCCACATTCCTTGACTTATGGCTCCTTCATGCCACTCCAACCCCTTTCTTCCATCATCAGTTTCCTGCTACTGACCCTGTTCCTCCTGCCTCCCTCTTACAAAGGCCCTTATGATTACATTGGCCCACCTGAAAGATCCAGGATAACCTCCCTGTCTCAAAATTCTTTTTTCTTTTTTTTTTTTAATGTTTACTTACTTTTGAGAGAGAGAGAGAGAGAGAGAGAGAGAGAGAGAGGGTGAGTGGGGGAGAGGCAGAGAGAGAGAGAGACAGAGGATCCCAAATGGGCTCTGCACTGACAGCCAGAGAGCCCAATGTAGGGCTCGAACTCACAAACCCCAAGATCATGACCTTAGCCAAAGTGAAGTTGGACACCAACCAACTGAGCCACACCCAAGAGCCCCTCAAAATTCTTAATCACCTCTGCAAGCCCCTTTTACTTTGTAAGGTGACATATTCACAGGTTCCAAGGATTGTGATTTAAACATCTTTGGGACAAACATTGTTCTGCCCTACTGCACCAACAATTTCTCAATTCATCTACAATGTATATTGACACACACAATGTCTAAAAAGTGTAGGTCATTCCTGGGTGCTACCAGGGATCCCAAAGGTAATAGACCAAGTCCCCAGTCTTAGGATCCTATTAAGGACCTAATAAGGCAAATAAAATAAATTTATAAATGATTTTCAGTTCAAAGATTTGTAAAAGCAAACGAAAAGGACAGAACAATATGGTCTCTCAGAGCCAAACACAGGAAATTAAGTAGGACACTAAATTCAGAAAGTGCCAAAAGTTAAGGTTGTCATGGCAACATGAACTCAGTAACACAGCAAAACCTGTTTTTCAAAAGTATACACTTAACAGCTTTGCACAATTATGATCTGCTGAAAGAGCAGCTTTCATTCAATGATCCAGAACCTTTACAACTACAGATTAGCTCTTGTTCTGTAGCTATAAGACAAGAATGGCTTGCCTCACCAAATTCAACTTCATAAATATTTAGATGTCATCCACTATGTATAAGACATGGAGTAAGTGCTGAGGGGATACAAATATGCATAAGACAGGGACGTCTGGGTGGCTCAGTCGGTTAAGCGTCCAACGCTTGATTTCAGCTCACAATTCATGAGTTCAGGCCCCGCATCAGGCTCCACGGAGCCTGCTTGGGATTCTCTCTCTCCCCCTCTGTCTCTCCCCTATCCCACTCACACTCTGTCTCTTTCAAAATAAAAAATAAACATTAAAAAAAGAAGAAGATGCTAAGGTGGGAACCCCCTAGGGAAAGCTCAGAAGCTGGAAAGAGCAGAGTGTTTAGAGGAACAGTAATTAACAGTCTGGCTGGAATAAAGATTACATGAAAATGGTCTTATAGAGCCAGGGCTGGGAATGATAGGCAATAATGTGGTTAGCAGATATCAGTATTTTCAATAAGTATATTCCACAGATTTAAAAAGTCAAAGGTCTCTTTCAGAACAGCCCTTATCTGATTTTCTCAAACTTCTTACTGATCAAAAAAAAAAACAAAAAAAAAAAAACTTCTTACTGATCACGCTGTTCTGTGGCCACCTGCCTTGACATATGTTGTTCCCCTGCACCTGAAATACAAGGCAGAAATTGTATCAGTTTTCTAGATAAGGAGGTTGAGAATCAGGAAGTGGTGAAAGAGGGGTTTAAATGTTGTCTATCTGATTTCAAAGACCAACTGATTTACTTACTTTGATTACTGATTATTTGATGTCTCTGTCCCCAGTGAGACTCCAAATATCTTATGGATAAGGTTCACATCTCATTCAATTTTGTATCCTCAGAATCTAGTTCAATGACAGACACACAGTGGGGCCTATGTAATTTCTGTTGAATGAGTGAATAAATAAATTTTAGGCAAGCAGTTATTGAGGCAAGGTGTTCCTTTCCCTGTGGAGGTGAAATGTTTTTCCACATAGCAGTGATGTTCATTGCATGCCCTGCCACAGCAAATGTTTGGTGGACTTTATTCATCAACTGGTTATTTATAATAATTTTTAAAAATAGGCATGAGCTTCATGGATGTCCCTTCCCTCATCCTAATTTATGCTTGCATCTTTCCCTTCTCCTGTTCCGTCCAAAACTTATTCCCAGGAGTATTGAAAAACACAATCTCCAACCCACAAACGTATGGCCAACTAATCTTTGACAAAGCAGGAAAGAGTATCCAATGGAATAAAGACAGTCTCTTCAGCAAATGGTGCCAGAAAAACTGGACAGCGACATACAGAATGAACCTGGACCACTTTCTTACACCATACACAACTCATACACAAACACATACACATACGTAAACTCAAAATGGATGAAAGACCTCAATGTAAGACAGGAAGCCATCAAAATCCTCGAGGAGAAAGCAGGCAAAAACCTCTCTGACCTTGGCCGCAGCAACTTCTTACTCAACACATCTCTGGAGGCAAAGGAAACCAAAGCAAAAATGAACTACTGGGACCTCATCAAAATAAAAAGCTTTTGCACAGCGAAGGAAACCATCAGCAAAACTAAAAGGCAACTGACAGAATGAGAGAAGATATTTGCAAACGATATATCAGATAAAGGGTTAGTATCCAAAATCTGCAAAGAACTTATCAAAGTCAACACCCAAAAAACAAATAATCCAGTGAAGAAATGGGCAAAAGACATGAATAGACACTTCTCCAAAGAAGACATCCAGATGGCCAACTGACACATGAAAAAATACTCAACATCACTCATCATCAGGGAAATACAAATCAAAAACACAATGAGATACCACCTCACACCTGTCAGAATGGCTAACATTAACAACTCAGGCAACATAGATGTTGGGGAGGATGCAGAGAAAGAGGATCTCTTTTGCATTGTTGGTGGGAATGCAAGCTGGTGAAGCCACTCGGGAAAACAGTATGGAGTTTCCTCAAAAAACTAAAAGTAGAACTACCCTACGACCCAGCAATTGCACTACTAGGCATTTATCCACAGTATACAGGTGTGCTGTTTCGAAGGGACACATGCACCCCCATGTTTATAACAGCACTATCAACAATAGCCAAACTATGGAAAGAGCCCAAATGTCCATCAATGGATGAATGGATAAAGAAGATGTGGTATATACATACAATGGAGTATTACTCAGCAATCAAAAAGAATGATATCTTGCCATTTGCAACTACGTGGATGGAACTAGAGGGTATTATGCTAAATGAAATTAGTCAGAGAAAGACAAATATCATATGACTTCACTCATATGAGGACTTTAAGACACAGAACAGATGAACATAAGGGAAAGGAAGCAAAAATTATATAAAAACAGGGAGGGGGACAAAACATAAGAGACTCTTAAATATGGAGAACAAACAGAGGGTTACTGGAGGGGTTGTGGTGGTGGGGGGGGGGCGCTAAATGGATAAGGGGCATCAAGCAATCTAATCCTGAAATCATTGTTGCACTATATGCTAACTAATTTGGGTGTAAATTAACAAAATAAAACTTATAAAGAAATAAATAAATAAATAAATAAATAAATAAATAAATAAATAAAATGAATGAATAAATAAATAAATAAATAAATAGAAAAACACCATCTCCAATCCTTGAAGATGATATTCTAGCATCCTTGCCAATTGGGTTTCTATCTCCCACGGTCCAGAGACCCCCACCTAAAACCACTATATAATTTGTGATGTTACTGGGCTTCTCAGAGTCTATTTGAATTGGCTTCCATCAGAGTTTGCCTATTTTCTCCTTCTCCTCTCCCAGACTCCTAGAGCTTTTTTTTTATTTTTTATTTTTTTAAGAGAAAAAGCATGTGCAAGCTGGGGAGGGGCAGATGGAGAGGGAGAGAGAGCATCTCAAGCAGGTTCCACACCCAGTGGGGAGCCCAACTTAGGCTCGATCTCATAACCCTGAAACCATGACCTGAGCCAAAATCAAGAGTCAGACGCTTAACCGACTGAGCCACCCAGGAGCCCCATCCTGGAGCTTTTTATCATCTAAAAGCATTTTGGTGATCCTTTCTTTCCTTTTTCTAATTACAATAAGAGAAGATCATTTGCTCTTTGCCTATTATTTCACCTAAACTTGGTAAACCCCCAGTCTACTTTGACCCTGTATTTTCCTCCTCTGACTTTATATACTCTTTCTACAAGGTCTGTTTCATTAAACGTTTCTCAAAAGACACGTTATTTACTCTTCACTCATGACCCTTCCCTGGTTCTAATTTCCAAGTATTAGAAAAACTGCTAACATCTCTTCAAAACTACAAACTAGGAAACTTGGAGAAGTACTGAATTTATCTTCTATCCCATACTCTCAACACTAAATCACCAAATTTTGCCAATGTCTTCTGTACCAAAATGTTCATGACCTGCCTTCCCTTCTATTTCTTACTCACTACAGGCTTGTCGAATTTATTATCATTTTCTCAACATTCTTTGCCTTTATATTATCCATATTACTACTGACAAAGGTATTTTTGGTGTGTTTTGCTTTAAATGGGACAATTTCACTCTCTAAGCCATAACACAGTCTCACAGGCCTTTGGATCCTGTCAGAAGACTTCACTGTATACTTGATCAAGACGCTATGAATTAGCTGAATTCTTTAGCTTCCTTCTGTGTTTCAAAGTCTCCCCTTCTCGCCAGGCTTATCTCCTTAACGATCTCTCCCTACTCTGACCTTCCAGTTTCTTCTTCTGTTTCTCCATTTATTCAAATAGTTTCAGAAATTCTCCGTTCCCATGGAGGCTTATTAGTTAGATCCCATACTATCGGGAAATCCCGTCAGCATGACCCTCAAAATATATACAGAATCTCCATGTTCAGTGCCACTGACTGGGGTGGGCCAGCACCCCATTTTCTAAGATTGGGGCAGTCACCTCCAGGATCTCAGCTGTCCCACTGCATTCTGTTCTCAACCAGGAGTTCCTCTGATCCTTTTAAAAATATAATCAAATGGGGTGCCTGGGTGGCTCAGTCGGTTAAGTGTCCAACTTCAGCTCAGGTCATGATCTCACAGTTCATGAGTTCGAGCCCCACATTGGGCTCTGTGCTATCAGTGTGGAGCCCGCTTAGGAGTCTCTGTCTCCCTCTCTCTCTGCCTTTTCCCCACTCACACTCGCTCCCTCTATCTCCCTCCAAAATAAAAATAAATATTTATAAATAAATAAATAAAAATAAAAATATAATCAAATCACTTCTCTCCTCTGTTTAAAACCCTAAGCAGCTCCCCAAGTCACTCATAGTAAAAGCAAAGTCCTCCAGAGCCTAGACTACAGTCTGCCCTCTTCCCTCTCTAACCTCACATCATATTCTCCCCACCTTGCTGAGTGCTCTCCAGCCATATATTCGCAAGGCTGGCTACTGCTTTGGAGTGTCGGCATGTGCTAACCCTCCTGCTTGGAGCCCTCTTTCCCCATTTATCCTTTCCTTCAAGTCATTGTTCAAATGCCATCTTATTCATCCGATTAGCAAGGCATATCCTGACTTAAAAACACAACTCATTCCCTTTTCCTATTTTGTTTTTCTCCTTGGCACTGATCACTGTCTAATATACTAAGACTGGTTTATTCGCTTATTAGCTGTCTCTAAAAATCCAGTACCTGAGGGCACCTGGGTGGCTCAATTGGTTAGGCATCCCACTTCAGCTTAGGTCATGATCTCACAGCTCATGGGTTCAAGCCCCGCATGGGGCTCTGTGCTGACAGCTCAGAGCCTGGATCCTGCTTCGGATTCTGTATCTTCCTCTCTCTGCTCCTCCCCCTCTCACACTCTGTCTCTCTTTCTCTCTCAAAAATAAATAAATAAACATTAAAAAATGGGGGGGGGGGGGCGCCTGGGTGGCTCAGTAGGTTGAGTATCCAACTTGGGCTCAGGTCATGATCTCACAGCTCATGAGTTTGAGCCCTACATCGGGCTCTGTGCTGAAAGCTCAGAGCCTGGAACCTGCCTCGGATTCCGTGTCTCCCTCTCTCTCTGCCCCTAACCCACTTGCATTCTGTCTCTGTCTCTCTCAAAAATAAATAAACATTCAAAAAAAATTTAATTCAGTACCCTGAGGGCAAGAACTTTCGTCTATTTTTTTCACAAAACGGTGATAAGAACGGTGTGCCTGACCCATAGCAGGCACTCAAAGCAAACTTGTTGAATGAATGAAGTCAAAGCATTAATTCACAGAGATATAGGATATATAAAACACAGGCTGTATGGAGCAGAAGTACACATTCATGGGTTTTTTTGCCTTGTTTTTTTTTTAAGGTTTATCTATTTTTGAAAGAGAGAGACAGAGCATGAACAGGGGAGGGGCAGAGAGTGAGGAAAGACCCAGACTCTGAAGCAGGCTCCAGGTTCCATGCTGACACAGAACCCAACGAAGGGCTCTGGTTCACAAACTGTGAGATCACGACCTGAGCCAAAGTCGGATGGTCAACCGACCGAGGCACCCAGGCACCCCGTTGCCTTTTTCATATGTTTCACTCATAAGCAGCAGAGCTGCGCTATTTTGTTTGTAAAGTCACAAACAGCAATGTATTCAGGGCATTCATAACCTAAAAGGGACTCTGAGACACCAGACACACAGTGAGCAGTCCAGAGTATAGAACTAGACACAGTTCAAAAGTAGAACAAGAAGATGAGTTATTGTGCAAGAATAATGACAAGATGCTGCCTTACAGGCTAAGAAAAAGTTGTTTCTAACGATCTTACTTGCAAATCTTAGAATCGTCTAGTGTCAAGGTCTTTTTCCCCCGTTCATAAGAAACCGGATTTTTTTTTAAGGCCCTAGATCCTCAGCTTATGAAACGAGTGAGATAAACGATTCAATAAATAATAAAAATAACGATCCGACTTGAAAAAGAGTTCCGAATTTGAAATGTTAAACATCAGCATCTTCGATTTTAGTTCCTACCATTTGAATACAATGTTGATCAAACGCCACGTGGAATAAAGAAGAGTCTGGATCCTTTGGCAGAGAAGCCCTATTGTAAAACCGTCTTTGCCAGCATTAGCCCCTCCGTGTGAAGAGGCAAAGATGACAAGAGGATGCTGCTACTCCCCGGGCTGGTGGGTGAGGGGAGCCACCATAAGGCGACCACTCAGAAACATGCCTGAGTAAACAGATGGGTCTTCCGCTGTGCCCTGAAGGCAAACAGACCCGGCTCTGCTGGACCTCGGGAGGGGGTGCATTCCAGGGTCCCGTCTCTCTCCTTGAGAATACCCCGCCCCTGGGTTCCCAGACTCCAAGCCTTCAGCATCTTGATCTCTGGCACCATGGAGGAATCACAGAAAGGAGGGTTCCTGGGGAGAGCACATTTCAGTTTTACCTGGCTGTCTAGATAAAAGCCAGCACCTGCTCCACTAGTTACACGGGGAACCTGCAATGTCAGGGCGGCACAGGTGTAAAGACATTCCAAGGAAAGAGGAGGGCTTTTATAAATATCACTGCTATATAGTACATTTAAAAACTTGGGAAAGCACCTCTTCTGTCCTTTGCTGCCAACGTTCAAGCATGGGCTTCACCTTAAAATTTTAAAAAAGAGGAGACCTTATCAACCTGTTTCTATGTCTATTGCACAGGCTCTGCCCATTCTGGCTACAAGGTAGCTGTAGGATTTTATTACTAATTTCAAAGGTGGTGTTCCAGTTTTGAAAATGTTGTTTGGCCAAAAGTTTAGATTTTAAGGACACAAAGATAAACATATAAAAGTGTCATTGTAGCAACAAGAATAACATGGAAAACAACATTCATCAATTGAGGTAGTTTAAGAAATTACAGGGGCACCTGGGTGGCTCAGTCGGTTAAGCTCAGGTCATGATCTCACAGTTTGTGAGTTCAAGCCCTGCATCGGGCTCTGTGCTGACAGCTCAGAGCCTGGAACCTGCTTCCAATTCTGTCTCCCTCTCTCCTGCCCCTCCTCTTCTCATGCTCTGTCTCTCAAAAATAAGTAAACATTAAAAATTTTTTTAAAAAAATTACATCACCAACATACTTTTGGAATGATATATAGCCTATAAAAATTCAACATAGAAAGATGTCCATGATAAAGTAAATGTAAAGTGGAAGCTGCAAAATAGTACCAGTGCTGCACAATCTCATTTCATTAAAAATGTAAATGCTTGCTTTTACGTGAAGAAATACCTAGGAGGATATTAACAAACCACCTGAGGGGATTATGGGAGACTTCATTTTCTACGTCACATATTCTTATATGTTTTAAAAGTTTGCAGCAAGCATATTATTACTACGAACAAAAACCGCATTCATAAGTATGTGTGTGTATGCACGTGTACATGTAGTTAAGTTCTCCAAGCTTTGGACATAATAAAATCCAAAGTAATAAATGGTACAGGGTAATAACAATTAATTTGTTATTAATCACACCTATAGAACAGATTCACATTATGCCTTTTATCACTTCATAAGAAATACGGGATCCTAGAATGAGAAAACGGAGGTCATTCACAGGAAAACAATTTGTTTCCTTCTGACTCAAAAGCCCCTGCAACCATCTATTGCTAACTCCAATTACCCACTCAAACAAATAAGTGAAAACGAAGCCAGTAATGTAAACATAAATTTAGTTGAAAGCTGCAGCCTAGATGGAAATACCTTCTTTCTGCAAAGTACTCTCTCTCTTCATGCCCTACCCACACAATACTCCCCAAGATAAGCTCAGGCCCCAAGACCTGAAAGCCACGTTCTCTCATTGTCTTGCTTGTTCTAATGACAGTGGGTTGTTAATCACCACAAGGAACACAGCAAGATTCCAAAGTATATTGTTCCCAGATTTCCTGAGATTACTTAAGAGAATGCTGTGACAGAAACACATTGTCCAGCATGTTGACTGCACCACTTTCAGACCCGACACTGCAAAAGATGGTGAGCATGGTAAACAACTTTAAGATGAATAAAGAAAAGAAAATCCTCAGTATTTCTCTCATAAAAAACCTGAGAAGTCATTTGGAAACCCTCGCTGGCTACTCTATGCTCAGAAAGAACCACATGACAAAGGTTAGTCTATTTTTTGTTAAAGTGAACTTAGAACAACCTTTCTGTGGATGATAAATTTAAATGAACATTTCTCTGCTGCCATCTTGTGGATTAATGAGGTAATTCAGTCAAAGCTCAGGAACAGGCAAATCTAAAGTCCTTCCCCCAAAGTTATGCCAGATATGAACTTATCGATTGTTTAAGGCCATTTATTTGACAGGACAAATATAATCTAATTTATATGGCATACTAGTTCTAACATATTATATTAAACATCTAAGAGTCAGATTTATTTTTAAGTTTAAGATCTTTTAGCTTTCAAACGTTACCTTGTAGGGAAACAAATGCTTTTGTCACTACTTAGGCAACAGTTAGTATAAAAGAAATTATAAATATCCTATATTAAGGCATTGGTCACTTAAAAAAAACTAATTTTTTAATATACACCATTGGCATCATCTCCACCACCTTACACTAAAATTTAGAAAGGAAAGTTAAAATCCCAGGCTGCCTGGCTGTCTCAGTAAGTGGCACATGAGACTCTTGATCTCGTGGTTATGAGTTCGAGCCCCACACTGGGTGTAGAGATTATTTAAATAAATTAAATTCACTACAAAAAAAGGAGAGAGAGAGAGAGAAATTTAAAATCCCCTTTCTAAAAGATAATATACATGGCATTTTGGCCTCACTCCAACCCAGTCCCTCCATTGGGAAACTGTAGTTGGGGCACAGAGGTACAAGAGCACCTGGTCCTGGGGATAGAAACAGACCAGGTTCAGTCACTCACCACTGACAAAATCCAAAGACAGAGAAATGAGTGGTGGTGAAAGAAGACAGGAATTTCAGTGAGGCCAACACTGAGAAGACAGTGGACTATCATTTCAAAGACTGTCTCCAAAGTGCCAAAAATACTTCCAGGTTTCTATAAGGAAAATGTGGGACAAAGGTGGGTGCGTACCTTCAGGTAGTCAGTGAAGATCAAATAGATCACTGTCTTGGAGTCGATCACAGGCAGGGTGTCCTTACTGCTTGGGTTCCCATCAATGGATGCCTTGCCCTCAAGGTCTTCTGCCTGAGCTCACCTGGTGATGTGACTATGCAGTAGAGATAGGAACACCCACTGCAACAACCGCCAGCCTGATTTTGACTAGGTCAACTAGGAGTAGGATAACTTCAGAGGTTTTCCGCTTCACAAAACTGGGAGCAAGGAAAGGAGGAAACAGGGAAAGGAGAAATGGGAATATGATATTGTCATTATAAGAAATATATACATGGTCTTTGTCTCCATTCCCATCACAAGAGTTCCTAAACCTCTTAGAATTTCCTAAATGATGAAAGCAATAAAGGTATCTTTTGTTATGTTAATGAAGTGACATTGGGTTTCAATAGCCAACGCTTTATTCAACCATGCCTGTATAAAGAACCCTCCTTAAAAACCCAAAAAGAGGAGCACCTCAGTGGCTCAGTCAGTTGAGCATCAGACTCTTAATTTAGGCTTAGGTTGTGATCCTCGGGTCGTGGGATCTAGCCCCACATCAGGCTCCACACTGAGCATGGAGCCTGCTTAAGATTCTCCCTCTGTGCCTCTCCCCTGCTCATGCTCTCTCTCTCTAACACACACACACACACACACACACACACACACACACACACACAGATAGAGAGGGTTCAGACAGTTTCCAAGTGAACACATGGAGATTCAGAGAGAATGGCAACTGTGCAGCGTTGGTGGTTTAGTGGTGAGCTGCCTTTCAGGGAGACTGGCAACCGTGGAAAGGGCATGGAAGCCCCACACCCTCTTCCTATACCTTGCCCTGTGCAACACTTCCATCTAATTGTTCATGAGTTACATCCTTTTATAATAAACCAGTAATCTAGTTATTAAAATGTTTATCTGGGTCCTAGGGGCCACTCTAGCAAATCAATCACACCCAAGGAAGGGGTCCTTAGAACCTCCAATCTATAGCTGGTCAATCAGAAACACTAGTGACAACCTGGACTTGGGAGTTGTCATCTGAACTATGTGGAGGGGGCAGTCTTGTGGGACTGAGCCCTTAATGTGTGGTAGGAGGCACTATCTCCAGGTAGTGTCAGAACTGAGTTGAATTGTAGGACTCCCAACTGGTGCCAGAGAATTGCTTGGTGATGTTGGAAAACACACATAATGGAATTGGTGTCGGAACCGCGCGTACCATTCCTCGTCAGATTCTGAGTGCAGTCCTAGAGGGTGAATGCTAATGTGATATGTGGGGATACATTTCTTATATGGCTGCCAAACCCACTGTCACGTGTTGTTATTGGTTCGTGCTGCAATGTCTCGTACCATTTCTGGACTTGCAGGCATTCCTTGGAGTACCCAAGTTGTAGGGTCAGCAATAAATCCAGAAAGGGATATAGGGGAAAAAATAGAGATATAGGGGAAAAAATAGAAATTCTTGTTAGTTATAATGTTTATATTGGAGAACTGAAGAAGAAACTGGAAAAAATTCTGCTGCCTGGCCCTCCCCAACTTCTTTCCCCAGTAAACCTGAGAAAGTATAGTATTTTCCCACTTGAGAACTTAAAAGAATGTATTAGGAGAACGTTTATGAGACCCTTCAAATTTGTGCTTTAGAATCCCATGAACAAAGAGGAGGACTTGTATTTCTACACTCATTGTCAGATCACCACCTTGCAGCAGGTTGGTACTTTGGGCATAATAAATATAGTAAATCAGTTTTAAAGAAAGGTGGGAGAGCAGGTACTAATATGTGTTCTCAGTTGCTATTTTTTACCTCTGGTTGTAATTTAGATAATTCCATAAAAAGATAAAGGTTCTGACTGGACAGGTCATATCTTCTGAGTGTGATCCTGGCTCTAAAATGCCACTTCTCCATTAGGTTCTATGGAATCTATACTTGGGAACTTCAAGATAGAATATTATATTGACCAGGATGAGAGCCTAGGTTGCTAAATTTAGGAAAGAAAATCTAAAAAGGACACACAGTTAAATTAAAATTTCAGATTTAAAAAAGGAATTGGGACATATTTATGTTAAAAACTTATTCATTGTTTACCTGAAATTCAAATTCCCAACTGGCATCCTGAATTTTATCTAGCAACCCTAATCTTCCCCTTACCCCAAAGGAATATTAAAGAAAATTGACATCTCAACTAGGAAAAAAGAAACTAATTCCTCTTTAATATAAAGCTAATGTTTTTAATTATTAAGATAAAGTAGCATAAGATTACACGGAGTAACAGGTTTTCCAAATATAAGGGGATAAAAAGTAAAGCAAATTACATAAAGGTTCCAATTTAAGGTACACTTGAAGGTCACATAGAATTATTCAGTTCCGTAGTTCGGACGCTTAGTACGTACCCCTGAATGCAGGCACCATGCTTGACATTGGGAAAAGCAAGATTAACAAGACACAGCTCCTGTTCCCAAACAACTCATGGTCTAGTAGAAGGAAGAGAAAGCAGAGTTGATACACATGTGAATGTAGAAAGGAATCTAGAGGACTTGCAGATTTCACCTTCTCTTCTGCCCTCGGTAGAACCTGGTCTCATCACTAAAGAAGTGTGACCAACAGGTGAAGAGATATATTTTAAACAAATGGAGCAGAACTGATTCTTGGTTAATATCAAAACCTACACATTGTCAGATGATAAAATGTCAAAGCTGGAAATAACCTTAGAGATCTCATCCAGCATGTCTATTTGACAAAACGAGTCTACATACAGCCTCGTATCTGTGGCCATCAGAGCAGCTGCCCCCTAACCAGCAGACTTTGTCCAGAGTCTTGTCCTGGTTGTTGCTTTTTCAGGTGAGGTCTGGCCATGAGGAAAGACTGATCCATATCTCAGGTTCCAAATGACAAATAAATTTGTGCTTCCAGACACCAAAGCTGTCAAAGCAGAGAGAATTTTAAAAAGAATTACAAGATGGCCTGCTGCCACACTGTAATAATACTCCAATTAGAACAAAGTGCACAGTGGGTTTAGGAAGGAAAACAGAAAGAGTTATTAAAGTCAAATTTGACGCGTCCAGCTAATTCAGCAGATAAAATCCACTCATTCCATTCTTTGTCCTCATGAGGATGAGTCAAAGGGCTTATCTCTGGACTTAACTGAAACAAACTGGTTAGGAAAATTCACACTGTGTTGACAACTGTTCACAGAGCAGATAGAGTATAGAAATTGACTTATTAATTGCTGATGTTAGTTATTTATTGCCTTCTTTCCTCTGCTTGTCACTTTAACTTAGAAAAGTAAGGAGGGGGAAGAAGGAGAAAGAAGAATAGAGCTGAGATTCCATCTCTAAGAGGGAAGGGTAAAATGACATCAGCATGGTGGAGTACTTGTCTTCCTCTTCCTCTAACTTCTCTTTCTTCAAATACTCCTTTATTTAGGGCATCTTCCTCTCAGAAGTCCTTGATGTGGTGTGGGGAAGTTTTGTCTCCATCTTCCTAGAAATAGTCTATGTTCCTATATATGTGAGTATAGGGTGATCTCTTCTAGAAATAGGAAAACTGATTAGGACATTTCCCATTAAAATGTAAATGATTACTGTTTCTAATCTTCCCAATCCACCCAGTATTTCCCTGTTCCTACAAAATTGATGAAACTTCAGGCATAAACACAGAGATATTTTTACTCACTATGGTTTTCTTTCTCTGCCCCCTCCCCCCAACCTGTAACAGTGGGACATAAATATCTCCAGACAGATACTCTGTATGCTACATACTAGCCAGGCCTTGGCTTACTGCCCTCCATTTCAATAAAATGCCCAACACTCATCTACCTTTGCCCCCACATATTCAAAACTTATGTATTTTTCCAAGTCACGTGATTGCAAAAAATAGTTGTTATATTTTGTGCCTAGGACCCCTCCTGCTTGTGGTTACCCCATTTTGCTCTGTTGATCTATACCTCACTACACTGAGCTCTCACGTCTCAAATGCGTTTGAGTTCAATCCACAATCTAGGCCTACATTCTATGATCAGACAGACCATGTGGGAGAAAGATGGCTATAGCTCCCCTAGTGCAAAATTCCTAGGTTCTGCTCCTATAGCCATTGGAGTATGTTTAGGAATGTGCCCAGTCAGAACCAGTGAGGTACCATGAGACAACTACTGGGTGTTATGGAAAGAGAACTCCTAGGAACTCCAGGAAAGAGGCCCTCACTCATTCTCACGCAACTTTAACTTAAGTAGGCTGAGCTGCTGCTGTCTCTCTCTACCATAAGCAAAGACTCTGAGAATGGAACTAGAATAAACAAAGGTAAGGTTTAGAAAGATATAAACCAGGTGCTGGTGTTACCATGTAAGCTCCCATAGAAAACTCAACTGCACCCGAAGTCAGCATTACTGCCAACATTTCAGTTTTGTGAGCAGTAAGTTAGCTCCTTCCTTATGCAGCTTAGATTTTCTATCACTTTTAATCAAAAGAACTGAAAGTAATTAGTACACTTAGGAATATCTGAAACAATAAATAAGGGATGCTACTTTTTTTTAAATTTTTTTTTTTCAACGTTTATTTTATTTTTGGGACAGAGAGAGACAGAGCATGAACGGGGGAGGGGCAGAGAGAGAGGGAGACACAGAATCGGAAACAGGCTCCAGGCTCTGAGCCATCAGCCCAGAGCCCGACGCGGGGCTCGAACTCACGGACCGCGAGATCGTGACCTGGCTGAAGTCGGACGCTTAACCGACTGCGCCACCCAGGCGCCCCAAGGGATGCTACTTTTTTAAAAAAGGGGCAGAGAACCAGAAAGTCTTAAAAATCAAAAATAAGATATCTTAAATAAAATTTTCAATAAAAGGTCTAGAAGTCAAAGTTGAGAAAATTCCACAGTGCAAACCAAAACTAAGTAGTGAAAAATATGAGAAAAAGGTTGCAGAATGGAGAATCAATTGAGGAAGTCCAATATTAGTCAAATAGGAGTGGGGGTAGGAGAGAGACAATTAAAAGAAAAAAATTCATAGAGCTGAAAAGACAAAAGTCTACAGGATGAAATGCCATGCAAGATAAATAAAAAGGATTGACACCAAGGTATAGATCTATATATATACCAAGGTATACGTTATGCCAAGGTATATTCTCATAAAACTGCAGAATTTTAAGGAGAAAGTAAGACCATAAAGCTTGTAGAGAGAAAAAACAGGTTCCCTACAAAAAAAAATGGGATTCAAAGTAATATTAAACTTCTCAACAGAGTGCCCAAATGATATAGTATCTTAAAAATTTGGAAGAAAAAAATGGTATGGATCTATAATTCTAGCCTACATAGTACCAGACATCCTGGTCAAGGAAATAAGGTAAGAAAAAGATAAGGATTGGAAGGAAAAAAGATAAAACTGATTATCAGTCAACTCCTAGAAATAATGAGTTGAGCAAATTTCCCAGGTAAAAGATTAACTTATGAGTAGCATTATTCTACACTCACCAATTAGAAAATATAATTGAAACTAAGATACCATTCTGAGCAGCAACAAAGCCAAGTGTGAAGAAAAATAAAAAATTTTATATATATGCAAGGACTCCTTGGACACACCCTTCTGGAAAAAACTTCTGTAGAATCTGAAAACAATGAAATTAACCCAGATTACTATGAAAAGAAATCCGATGATAACAGCTATGTGGCTAAAACAAGACATTAGAAGGTGTAAAGAAAAAATGTCTTCAAACAGAATGTTGGAATGGATTTTATTCAGCAAATCATATGAGTAAGAGCCTCAAAGAACTTACTGATATGGCAAAGAACCGTATATTTTTTTTCTCTCAACAAAAACTTAAAAGTCAACTTTGGAATCCCTGAGAAAAATTTTAGAAACCTGCAAAAAAAAATCATGGGCCAAATAGGAAGCATCCTCTTTCAAGTGGCAAAGATTTGATTTGGTGGGTGTATGATTCTTTCTTTATTGGCCCAATTCTACTGGCTCTGTGTTAAATAATATTACATGTACCACTCACAAAAATTAACTCAAAATGGATTAAAGACTTAAATGTAAGATCTAAAATTATCATACTCCTAGAAGAAAACACAGGGGAACACCTGCTTGACATTGGTCTGGGCAATGACTTTTTTTGGATATGACATCAAAAGTACAAGCAACAAAAGCAAAAATAAACAAATGAGACTATATCAAAGTAAAAAGCTTTTACGCAGCAAAAGGAGAAAGCAAAATGAAAAGGTAACCTATGGAATGGAAGAAAATATTTGCAAGCCATATATATGATAAAGGTTTCATATCCAAAATATATAAGGAACTCATACAACTCAATATCAACAAAAATTAAAAATAAATCCTATTTAAAAGTGGGCAAAAGGGGCACCTGGCTGGCTCAGTTGGAAGAGCATGTGACTCTTGATCTCAGGGTTGTGAGATCAAGCCCCACACTGGGTGCAGAGATTACTTTAAAATAAATAAATAAATAAATAAATAAATAAATAAATAAATAGCTTGAAATAAATAAATAAATAAATAAATAAATAAATAAATAAATATTAAAAAGTGGGCAAAGGACTTGAAAAGACATTTTCCAAAGAAAATACACAAATGGCCAACAGGTACATTAAAAGGTGCTCAACATAACTAACCATCAGGAAAATCCAAATCAAAACCACAGTGAGATATTACCTCAAACCTGTTAGGATGGCTGTTATCAAAATGATGAAAATAATAAGTACTGGTGAGGATGCTGAGAAAAGGGAACACTGACACACTGTTAGTGGGAATGTAAATTGGTACAGTCGCTATGGAAAATAGTATGGACGTTCCTCAGAAACTTAAAAATAGAAATACCATATGATCCAGCAATTCCCCTCTTGGGTATGTATCCAGAGGAAATGAAATCACTATCTTGAAGAGATATGCTGAAGAGATATCCCCATGTTCGTTGCAGCATTATTCACAATAGCCAAGACATGGAAACAACCTGAGTGTGCACTGTTGGATGAATGGATAAATAAAATGTGGTGTAATTCTTCTTGGCCTTTTGGCTAAGATCAAGTGAAGAAAATGTGGTGTATATATGCAATGGTATGTTATTCAGCCATGAAAAGGAAGGAAATCCTGCCATTTGTGACAACATGAATGGACCTTCAGGGCATTATGCTATGTGACAAAAGTCAGACAAATACTATATGATCTCACTTATATATGAAATCTTAAAAAACTGAACTGTAAAGTCAAAAACTGAACTTGTAAAGTCAACTGGTGGTTACCAGGACCACGGGTTAGTGGGGGATATGGATGAATGTGGTCAAACGGCACAAATTTCCAGTTGTATGATGTATAAATTCTGGAGCTATAATATACAGCATGGTGATTATAGCTAACAACGCTGTTTTGAATACTTGAAAGTTGCTAAGGGAGTAAATCTTAAAAGCTCTTACTACAAAAAAAAAAAAAAAAGGTAATTATGTGAGGTGATGGATGTGTTAACAAACCTTACTGTGGTGAGGGCGCCTGGGTGGCTCAGTCGGTTAGGTGTCTGACTTTGGCTCAGGTCATGATTGCACCATTTGTGAGTTTGAGCCCCGCATCAGGCTCTGTGCTGACAGCTCAGAGCCTAGAGCCTACTTCAGATTTTGTGCCTCCCTCTCTCTCTTCCCCTCCCTCACTTGCACTCTGTCTTTCTCTCAAAAAATAAAATAAACATTAAAAAAAACTTTATTGTGGTAATCATTTATATGTATAAAATTATCATATTGTACTCCTTAAACTTACACAATATTGTATGTCAATTATTACCTCAATAAAAACTGGAAAAAATAATAAAAAATAAAATGAAGCCTAAAATAATTATATTACAGGGGCATCTGGGTGTTAGTTAAGTGTCTGACTCTTGGTTTCAGGTCATGTCATGATCTCACAGCTTCAGGGGTTTGAACCCCACATCAGGCTCTGTGCTAGCAGCCTGCACAGAGCCTGTTCGGGATTCTCTCTCTCTGCCTCTCCCCCACTCATGCTGTCTCTGTCTCTCTCAAAATAAATAAATAAACTTAAAAAAATTAATAATAATTATATTACATGATTTATAATAAGATTATATATTCATATTTCATAACTATAATAATTTACATCCTATTTTTATTTCTAATTTTAGAACTGACACAAAGCATGAATGATTACATTTTGTGATCATAGTTAAAAACCAATGTAAATATAATAAACCATGTAATGAATTAATGACAAAAGTAGTGAAATAGATGACAGAATTTGGAAGATAAATGAAGGGGTTAGGAAAAGGGTGAAGGTTACTCTGAAAGGGAAAATGACATCATCCTACCTACAAGGTATGTATCATCAGTTACCTATTGCTACATAAGAAACATCCCCCCCAAATTTAGTGGCCTAAAGGCCAATACACATTTCTTATCTCATAGAATGTCTATGGGCAAATTAGTTGAGGGGTTCTGACTTAGGTTTCTCATGAGGTTGTGGTCAAGAAGTTGGCTTCAAGCTGCAGTCATCTAAAGGCTTGACTAAGGCTGGATGATCTGCTTTCAAGATGGCTCATTCACATGGCTGGCAAATTTGGTGCTGACTTTTGTCAGGAAGTCTCAGTTCTCTGCCACATGCACTTCTACATAAGGCTGCTTGTATGTCCTCATGACAGGACAACTGACTTCCCCCAAAGCAAATGATCAAAAAGACAGTAAGGCAGAAGTTGCAACATCTACGCTGACCTAATCTTGGGAGTCACACACCATTTTTTGGCAGTGGTTACACAGATCAACCCTATTCAATGTCAGAAAGTCCATGAATACAAGGAGGTGAGAATCACTAGGAGCAAGGAATGGCTGGTTCCATAGGGTATTAATGGATACTTTCTGACTAAGGTTGTTGGAATAAAGAATAGATGTTTAAGTATATTATTTAAAGTTCTAAAAGTAACCACCTCCAAAAGAACACAAAATCATATAACTAAGAAACTCAAGGGAAGAGGTGGGAATGGGGAGAAGGGGGGAGTCATCTTCCCCATGAGGACATTGATTAACATAGCCTAAAGTTGATACATCAAGAAACAGAGAAGAGGTGCCTGGGTGACTCAGTCAGTTGAGCCACTCAGACCCTTGATTTCAGCTCAGGTAATGATCCCACACTTCGTGGGATTGCTGAGCTCTGTGCTGACAGCATGGAGCCTGCTTGAGATTCTCTCTCTCCTTTTCTCTCTCTGCCCCTTGCCTGCTTATGCGCACTCTCTCTCTTTCAAAAATAAATAAATAAACACTTTTAAAAATGGAGATATATGAATATTATTTACTCTGGTGATAGCCACCCTTAGAATGAAAAATAGGGGCATGTGGGTGGCTCAGTTGGTTGGGTGTCTGACTTCAGCCCAGGTGGTGATCTCACAGTTCGTGAGTTGGAGCCCTGTGTCAGGCTCTGTGCTGACAGCTCAGAGCCTGGAGCCTGATTCAGATTCTGTGTCTCCCTCCCTCTCTGCCCTTCCCCCGCTTGCACACTCTCTCTCAGAATAAATAAATAAACATTAAAAAAAAAAGCATTAAAAATAGAACAGTTAAGAAGCGACTGCCTCAAAAAAGTGATACTAAGAATAGCATGGGAGATTTTTTTTTTAAACGGTATTATGATACCAATCTATTTCTTAAAATTATGTGTATGTTTATTTAATAATAATGACTTAAAAAGTATAATTTTATCTTCAGGACGTAAGCATGTTTTTTCTATAGTACACATGCTAGGATTAACCCAGAAACAGTATGCTGAAGTCCAAGAATCTGTTAAAATACTTCCCCTGCCCCATAGCTAAATGGTCACACTGACATATGCTTAATACAGCTTTTAATGCTGTAAAATAAAACACTGTGCAAACAGTAAACTTGTTTGGACTTTTTTATGCTCTAGGGTAAAACAACTCTTACCACGATTTGTTTCAGAACTTAAGAATTTGCTTACTTCCCCCAAATGCACACTCACTTTAAGAAATGTCCTTTTTCATGTTTTGCAAGTCCTAAAATGCTGCTGAAAATAAAAACTTTTAGTGAAAGATTATATTCTTAAACTTGTGGTGCTAGGGGCTATTGACCATTTTAGGACCCGAATAAGAAACAGAAACTAGTTTATTGCAGAAAACCAATGAAAGTATATCGCCCAATAGAAATTTCTCTGTCAAACATATCTTTAACTAAAATTAACCTGGTGAGGGGCGCCTGGGTGGCTCAGTCGATTAAGTGTCCAACTTCAGCTCAGGTCATGATCTCACGGTCTGTGAGTTCGAGCCTCGCATTGGGCTCTGTGCCAGCAGCTCAGAGCCTGGAGCCTGGTTCGGATTCTGTCTCCCCCCTCTCTGCCCCTTCCCCACTCACACTCTGTATCTCTCTCTCTCAAAAATAAAATAAAAACATTTAATAAAACAAAAATAAAATAATTAAATTAACCTGGTGAGTTGATTTCTTGGGTGGGAGAAGCAGCCAGCTTACTGGACCTCACCCCAGAGAGAAGAGCCCAGCACTGACATGTAGGTATAACAGGAAAGCAGCTGCTTCCAAAATTTAGGATGGGAAAGTAGACACCTGGGAAATATTTTCCATACAATATTTGACCCAATGTGGACAGTAGGAATTACCCAAGCTGCCACAAAGTGTCAGACAAAACAGAAGAAAACTGGGTTAGCCTAACAAGTCTGTTAGGGCCCTAGGATCAATCTGGCATTAAGTCCCAAACAGAGTTAACCATCTAGAGAATGGTTGCTTTTACTCAGGCTTCTTTATGGATTGTAAGCCTGTCACATTCCACTCGTTTCATGAGCATCATCTACAAGCCGCACTAAAAATTAATTAGCAAAACAGATTCATCACTGCGATTATAGGACACAGAGAGTCTAGAGTCGGGAATGTAATGTTTGCCATAGAGCTTTCTGGCTAGAAAGGCCAGAAAGACAGGAGTGCCTGACCATAATGGGATGATTAATCAAAGTTGCCTGAGCAACTCTTCCATGGTAAGCCCACAGTAAAAGAGGAAGAGCTGCAAGGCATAGTCACAGTAAAGCACAGCTCCAAACAACGTGATAAAACTGTAGAAACAAGGGTAGAGAGGCCAATCTGATACATCAATCAGAAATGGAGCAGCTAATTTTAAACACATGAAAATTTTATAGGCTAAGAGCTTCAACGGCAGACATTGACAGGGCCTAAAAATCTCACATGTTATTCCAAACTAAAGGACACTGTTAGACACAAATTGAGGCAGCTGCCAGTGATCACTCAGGGTCACGTCTGCTCTCCACGGCTCTCTTAACAGCTCTGGCCTCCCGCTGGCCCCAGAGGTAGCACGGAGCTGGCTTACTCACGTAGTTCCTCTCCCACCCTGGCCGTGATGCTGGTCCAGGGTTGGACACTGGCCAAACCTGTAGCTGGGATGCAGACTCCATATTGCCTCTCAGAGTGGCGAGGGGAGGATTCTGGAGTGGCTTGAGCTTTGTTCCCTGCCATTCAGGGAAAGGACTTCTGCGGCAGTCTGCAGAGGCAAAAATGAAGTCAGTGTGTGCACAGGTTCCAATGGCATTCAAATCCCCAGATGCAGCCGGACCTGCGGCTGACTCTATATGAACTGATGCATTCTTTTAGCTTTAACTAAAGTTGGGTTTTTGTCGCTTGAAAGAGGCTTACTGTCTATCATCTGTGTAAAATAGTTTATTGAAGAAACACAGCTCTTAAGGGCAATAAATGTAAAACAATTTTTTTTAAGTATCGCCTGAAGCTATACTACTTTTAGTCTCTCTCTCTCTCTCTCTCTCTCTCTCTCTCATCTTTTAAAGATATGCACAAATTAAATTCCTTTCGGTTTTTATGGGAGTCAGCAAACTTTTTCTGAAAAGAACCAGATAGTAAATATTTTAGGCCTTGTGGGTCACATGTGATCTCTGTTGCATACTCTTGTTTATTTTGCAATCCTTTAGAAAAATGTCAAAACCATGGACTGGAGTTGGATTTGACCCGTGGATTATTAAAACAGTTCAGCTTTGAGCTTCAATCTCATTTTGGGAGAGGCACGTGCCTGCCGAGTGTGCTGGACTGCCAGTATGTGTGCTCTGACACTGAGCAAATTCTGAAGCTACTCACATAGACAATTAAGTAAGTGGAGGTAGTCCAGCATGACTACCAAAGCCAGGACCAGGGTGAGGAAAGCAAGGTGCCCAGGACACAGAAGTTAAGGGGGTTCTCGTGCTTAGGTGCTAATCCTGCATTTGTACAAACCTAGCACTGAGTGCTTCCCTAAATTTTGCACCATGATGCCATCCCTTGCCTCATCCTTCTCCCGCCCAGACTACCACCATCTAACTGCTCAGTCTTAAGAAGAGGGGAACTGGCTGGCTTGCTCTTTTCTACATTTGTGGTTTGCTCAGAAAGCACTGGGCTCTTGGCCCTGGCTTCTCCTGGTGCATAACCCACTCTATATATTCATATTATCTCAGTCCATGAATCACCCCTACCCCGAATGGGACCTGGGGGCAAAGGGAAACCAGCCAATATGTTGAGGCTCATGCTTTTACTGTGTGGTGAGTAACATATGCAATTTTTTTGACCCAGGAGTCTAATGTCTTCTGCCATCAGACACGGAGGCTAACCTGTTAACTTGCAAGGTAAAATCAGACCCTCCATAGTTCTTAACATTCATATATGATGCAAAACCCCATTTTTGCATCCCTACCCCTAAATCCATCTCAATCATGGGCTGGATGGCAACTCCAGAACTTGTAACAGTATCGTCTGTCTTTGTGATACTTTCTCCCTTTCCTTCTTTAAGTCTGGTGTTGGGAGCAAGGAGGAAGAATGAGGGCGATAGAAATGTGCAACTGCTTGCCTGGTGGTGGTGATAGAAAGGGTCCCTCATTTCTATTGACTGGACTTGGTTCTGTCTCATGCTGGTGGTCTTCTTGGGCTACTGTCAGCTTCACCTCAGCCCCTTAAGGGAGGAGGAGCTTGTCCCTTTGACCCATATGTGATAAATGTCCTCAAAGCCCCTCTTGAGGTGGGTTGTCTTCTCATTTGACCTAGGTAATTGTACAGTTCCTGTCCTTCCTTTAACTTCCAAGTTCCTTCTCAAGGAGCCCAAAGAATCTCTAGAGAACTCTTCCATAGCTTGAGGGCTATGCAAACCTAGAGCAGGGTGACAGCTCCGACCCTCTTCTATGTAGGCACTCGCTCCACATCCACATCAAGGTCCTTTCATACTCTGCTGACACAGGCTTCTCTTGCCGACCTCTTGCCTTCAGAGACCTGTAGACAGAAGCAGATAGTAGTTTCTACGTACACAGACTGCCCCAAATTCTATGGGATGTATTTCCTGCTCTCTCTAGGCTTTGTTCATGCTCCACTGAATAACAGAAGAACCTGTTAGGACTTTTGGTTTCAGACTGATTGTCTTGAAGCCACTCCCCAGGCTTGGAAGAAACCACCAGAAGGAGAGGAAGAAGTCCTCTGCTACACTGTTTCCCCTTAAGGTCAAAATTTCACTCCTCCTTCCTCAGACTTCTTTTTACATAAACTTGTGGGTGAAGGAAGTGGTTAATACAATAAATCCAGAATTTGGCAGTGTTGGACAGTAGAATATGGGAGAATTTAGTACCCTTTGTTCTCAGCTTTGGGCCTTGCCAGCAATTCTTGAATAACAGGAAAATTCCTATTGAATATCACACCCACATTCATGGACATGATTAAAGACATGGGTCTTTTTAAAGCAATCTCTACACCCAACATGGGGCTGGAACTTACAACCCCAAGATGGAGTCACATGCTCTACTGACTGAGCCAGCCAGGCACCCCCTAGGATATGGATCTTTTAAACACACTGGAAATGATCATATGTGACAACTTTGCAACATTGTTAGGTTCCATTCTAAAATAAATCCCACAATGGGAAACTTTGTACTATTTTCATAGGCTTTAGTATATATGATGATAGCACAAACAAAAGCTGGTCTCAAATTTAAGGCAAACTTTTTTTCAAGAGAAATTTATAATACATTCAAACATATTAAACAGAAAAGACAACTTCAGAAATTGGGAAAACAAAAATTTCCTTACTAGAATTATAAAACTGTTTTCTGACTTAATAGAGTGCTTATAGTTACTTCAGTATTCAAATTACTTTATTGTCCTGTGCATCAAAGGTGATACTACCAAAAATATCATCTTCTGTAGTTTCAGGGTTGGCCTCAGAAGGGTCTAGATCGTTATAGCAGTGGTTCTTAAATTTCAGCCTGCATGCATCAGAGTCCCCTGGTGGGCTTATTAAAACCCTAATTGCTGGACCCTAGCTAGCCCATTTCTGACCCAGTAGCTCCTGTTGGGTGGTGTCAGCATCTGCATTGCTAACAAGTCTCCAGTGATGTCAATATTGCTGGTCTGGGAATCAAACTTAAAGAACCACTGCCTAGCGCATCATTTTCTAGCTCAGGACAGCCCAGGGGCCCAATCCGTCCTTTCTTTATACAGTTTTATTATAACACAGACACACTCATTTGTCTACAGATCGTCTATGGCTGCTTTGTTGATACAATTACAGAGCTGTGTAGCTGCAACAAACTTTATGGCCTGCAAAGCCTTTTTTTGGTCCCTTACAGAATATTCACTCTTGGTGAATTTGGTCCTTTATAGGAAAAGTTTGCTGATCTCTGGTCTAGAGTATCATCTACGAGTGCATAGCCAACTCTGCCACATAGCCTCCTGGATTGGGCAAAGGATTATAGAGGATAACCATACAAGGCTGCTGCCATGACTAGGGCTTATTTCATTAATTATACAATTTGATTAAATTGTACAATAGCCTTGACTTTGTATGGGTCACTTGTAGCTATCTACAAACTTTAAAATATTTGCTCAAAACCTTGCTTCATATTCAGGTCATTATTTTAATTCCTTTAATGAAAAAAAAATGTAATGTCTCCATACACCTTGGAGGATAAAAAACTGTTGCAATTACCTATGTTATTCAGTAACAGAGGGACACTGGAAGGATGCAACATGTACTATAGCGGAGTTTACTTCTCATACAGAGATGTACATACTAGGAAAAAAAACATCATAAAGTCAAAATTATGCTTGGAAATCTAAGTCACCTTTAAAATACAGTATACAACATTTACAGACCATGTTGGAGGCAGACTCTCAATATGTCCAACACAGCCAATTTTTCCTTCAGCATTCAAACAGATGGCTCATTCTTTGGGTGAGCACCAGATGAAGTAGTTGGCTTGTATTTGAGGCCATCTTGTATAAAAAAACTTATCTTTAAACACTAGAATCACACCCTGCACAGTGAGAAGCTCACGCTGGAAGGCAGAGAATCTATGACCAATTGAGGGAGCTATAGATTAACATCTCCCTTTTAACACTCAGTCTAGGGGAATACTCGAGAGAAATGGTAGGCGGAAGTGACTGCATGACTTAAATTCTCATTATTCTCTATTATTCCTCTCTGGCCCAGCACTCCAGTTGGAGTCATAAAATTTGAATGTATGGGACTCCCCTATGTTCATGAAGATTCTGATAATGAAATAAAGGTGTTGAAATGGTGGCTCATATCCCACTCCTGGTACCAATTTCTGTTATTGATCGGCTCAGAATAAGAAACATCCTAGGTAAACTTAAAGGAGAAAGATTTAAGATATATCAGCATCAATAATGGCACTAGTACTTTGATATTTTTATCTCTGTTTATGTCAGGGCTTGTTAGCTCCAAAAAATCCAAGCTGAAAGTTGACTGGGTCATTTCATCACCATCCATCATCTCTGACCCCCGAAGAGTCATGGCCATGGCTGAGTCAAAACCATGGCAAAATGAAAAAAAAAAAAAAAAAAAGAAGAAGAAGAAAAAAAGAAAAGAAAAAGAAAAAGAAAAAGAAAAAAAAAAGAAAAAGAAAAAGAAAAAACCATGGCAAAATGAAAACACTCCTATTCCACACAGACAAAGCTGCCTTGGGCTACTTTCCTCTGACAAAGGCAACTTACAGGCTGTCACTTTAAGGCTCCATCCTTATTTAGTACAAATACCAAATACCAAGCACTTCCAAATGATCACAAAGATTATTTGAAGGCATTATTCATTTTTCATGGTAAGTTCATATGAAGTTGTTTTTAGAAAGACAATAAATCCTTGGTTAAAAATTTTTTAAAGATTCTTAAGTCCAAGTTTACTTACATTCCAAATAAAATTAAAATGCTACCTAAGCTGAGCCTCACACAAATCATGTGAAGATAGATATTAACCTTATTTTGCATATGAGAAACTGAAGAGCACAGTTAAGTCACACAGGTTTTAAGCTAGAGCTGGACCCTAAACCGAGATCTCCTGGTACTCTAAGAAGCTGAATTAGTAGGTTTCTTGATAGGTAAGTCAACAGCTAATGTTGGTGTAATCATAATGGGAACATGAAAAGAATATAAATTAATTACTTTACAATTATTTTAACTGTTGGATGTGTAAGTCCAAAATAGGATAAGGTAAAACAGTCTGTGACTGGAGCAGCCTCCAGCCTCAGGAAATGTAAATTTTACAGTTTCAACAATTCATATTACAGGGCTAGTGAAAATGAGGAATGCCATCTCTACCTTGCTAAAATAGGATAACGGAAGTTTAAAAGGTTCTTGTACCTAGTAACACTACCTTTCCCTTAGCATATTACTCATCTATGGTCAAGTGAACCAACTGAATTGTACCCTTTTCTTGTTTTTGTATAAAAAATCAGAAATAAAATTTAAGGCAACTTGGGTTCATTAGAAAAATGGATGGCTTAAAATTTTCAAAATTAATGTAAAGAATTCAGTATACTTACTCATAAGTCATTATTCATTTGATTCAGTTTAATAAAACGTAATTGTTTCTTAAATTTAGTGCTTATGGGTGGAGACTGTTTAGACTGACCAATCCATCTTCCATTAGAACATCTGTCAATGATTAAAGAAACATCTCCCCATTAATGATGTAGGACTTCATTATTTTCTAATAGCTACCAGAATTTTGCTTTGAAAGTTAATGAACATATAACATAAAAAATCTTCTGTCCCAATTTGCTTTAAAATCTGAGCCCACTACTGATTCACACACAAAAAAAGTTGTGAAATATCTGATCTAAATTTACAGATTTTATTAGTCGGCAAAATTATGGTACCATTGCTTGTATGCATTCAATATATTTATTATCTGTGTTTCTCTACTTGCAGTTTGGACAGAACAATTGTCAACATTTGGGACTGTCCTGAGCACCTGGAGGACATGTAGCACCTTTGGCTCCAGTACACTAAGTGCCAATAGTTCGCTGCATTTCTATAACCAAAGCAGTGTGTGGGCACAATCCATGAATGTGTCCCCAGATGCTGTGAAAACACTACCTACCACTCCCTTCATCCCTTTCGAGAACCACTGTGACAGACATTATAGTAGACGTGGACAAATCTGGCAAAGAGCCAGTTCTTTGGAAAAGGTCTTTAGACTAGATAGGTTCAATGCAAGCTTTAGCTTACTTTTGACTTGCTGACTTATTATTGAGCTGCATTTCATTCTCGAATAATACATCCATATGATATTATGAATAATGAACACTGTTTATTCTAGTAGATACTTGTGTTCATCTAAGCCAAAGAAGGGTTCTGAGTCAGAACTCTAAACTCAGGAATTGTACCCCTCTCTTCCTATCGTGGCTGCTACCTACCCCTAAGCACCACGTAGGATTTGGTCCTCTTTTTAACCTGAAAGAATAAAATACAATGGAAAATCAGGTTATCTCTATTTATAAATTTCACATGTCATCCAAGATTTTTCTTTAAAGCAATTCAGATTTATTAATATTATTGATTTTATAGAGCACATTCATGTATCAATTTCAGACTTACTTTTGTTATGCCTGTACATATCACAAAGATATTACACTACAGAGCCTTTGCACAATTATGTATATGAACTCCAAACCAGAAAGCCTTAACTGAATTAAGACCGCATGGAGGCAACTTTATTACGACGCATGTGAATCTGAAATCTAAAAAGTGGGTACAGAATCAATCTGCTTTCACACTTTTTCTTCAAAAATTCATCTGCCAAAAAAAAAGGGAAGGGAGGCAAAATGTCATTAAAAAATTTTCAAGTCTTCAAATCGAAACCACTCCTTAGCACACAGCCATAGAATCTGTTTTATATAAGCTTGTATCGAAAATAATCCAAAATATCCATTACATTTGTGTATTTGTTACAAATTGCCATGTACATTATAGATCCCTGTGTCTACATATGCACATAAACTGGCTATATTTACTGTAATAATGAGATTGCCTCTATAGAGTAAATGATACAATAAATGTTCAACTATTTTGAATGGTTGCTATTTCTATTTTATGGTCAGTGATATGTCTTCATTGTTTTGAAAATGTAGACAACTGAAATTAAGTTGTCAATACCATTCTTCTACAGTAAGCACTAATAGGTGTGTTATACATGAATACACCCTATGCATTTCTTTGAATCAGGGGAAGAAAAATAATAGCTATAACTTGCTAAAAAAAAAAAAGTCATAAAATACCTGCCATTCTTGCTTCTAGTTTTTGATTAATATTTTTAATTTGGAGAATTTAGAAATATATAGGAAATGTGTGGTACCCATTAACCAAGACCCATAGACGAACATAATCCCATGTCTATATAATAATTGGAGTTGTAATTTATAACAGATACCAAATACAATGCAAGCTTGTTACAAGTATCAAAAGCTTCCTCATCCTAAAACATTTATGTTTTGAATAGTTGCTAGCTCTAAAATTTTTATATCCATTGTAAGTATTCATTTGTTTAAATTTAAGCTTTCTGTCCATCAGTGCCTTGAGAAATTTTTAAACTATATTCTTGACTTTTTAATATCTTTTTACTTTGATCATGGTCTAGATTGTAGATTATCTGGAAAATCCAAACATTTTGGGGTATATGTGTTATTGAAATATTTCAGAACAGGTGATACTATTTGGAGCTAAAATAAATAAAATTTCAAGGTTAAGAAACTCCAAATCTATAAAGAATATTTGCCATCAAATAGGTGGCATGATGCTTGATGCTATTTAGGGAGGCCGGAGTACCCCGACAATTAAAACAGGAAACACATGAGACATAAGTGCAAGGGGAAAATGAGCACACTAAAAAACATAAAAAGCCACGTAACTAGTAAAACAGCAAAAATATTCAACTAACAACTAAAATTTTTGGATGTAAGCTTTCACTGTCGATTTCAGTGTGTGCAGTTTCTGAAACCAATTGGAGAAAGAGGGCTTTCCTAAACTGAGCAAAAGCTTAAGATAACAGCTCTCACAAGTTCTTCAGATCTTAAAAGTACAAGAATGAAGTCCTGATTGTCAGCCCTGAGTGTGTATTAGCATTACTACAAAGTTGTTTAAACAAACAAACAACTCCCCTCCCCCAAATAAATCCCCACCCATGCCCTTGCCCTATCCCCAGAGACTCTGGTTCAAGTGTTTGGAGTGGGGACACAAACAATGCTATTTATTACAAGCATGAAGGTGAATCTAATGTACCGACAGGGCTCAGACCCACTGAACTAGAGCAAAAATCAAATGAAAGGATGAGAGAAAGCTGATGGTGATCTTGGAGTCTGATCATCTGTCATGGAAATAAACTCATCCACGGCAATACAAAAAATACAAGTGACTAGATTAATAAGACTGAGCACATTCTCATTCCGATTTAATTTTAAATAGACAAGAGAAAATCATTCCTCCTGCCTTTTTAATCCACGAGGAACGTAAGAAGAGTAATAGAAGAAATGTCTTAATGGGTCAGTCCAGTAAGCTTCATTCAGCTGTACAGAAGGACCCAGAGGGGTTCATCTATCAAAGGCCAGTCCTTCCACCCCTACTCTGGATTCTACTTGCTTCTGAACCTATTCTACATTGAATGCTCTCTCTTCCATATCTCATCTCTCTCTCTTGAATCCACCCCACTAATATTTAAACATTTCAGACTCTCCTGTCTTAAACACACGTGACTGGATCCCTGACATCCTTGCCCATGAATGCATCAGCACAGCTCCTCACAGCAGCTGCTAACAGTCCTGGACATCCCCTCTTCTCATAATGAAATCACCAAGTTCTTTGATACTGCCTTAAAAAGTCTGTCAAACAGGTCACCTCTCTCCATGCCTACTGCCACTTACCCAATTCCAAGCCACCATTGCCCCTGTACTGCAAGTATGGAAATAGCCTTGTAATCTGGTATTCTTAGATTCACTTTTCTCCTCCCAGGTCCCTTCTCCACATTGTAGCCGAAGTAAGCTCACTTTGGCAAATTACCAAACCCACGCTTCAGTTTCGTCAAATGTAACGTCCTTTCCCCCCACCCCCAGACTTTATAAGATTATTGTAAAGATCAAATGAATACTAGACAAAAGCAGTTGGCAACTGCAAGCCATAAATGGTAGCTATTTATGAATGTACAAATACTTAATAGCAACTAAACTACTTACATCAGGATATGAAATATAATATTCAGGGACTAAATCAAAAGGCCTACAGAGTCTTGTTTAATCTTGCCCCCACCAACATTCCAGGCTCATCTTAGACTCCACACACCAGCCTCGTAAAGTTGTTTCCTTTGTCTGGAATGCTTTCCTTGCCCCACTTGGCCAACTAACTCCTGCTCATCATTCAAGTTCTGACTTAAACCTTAATTTCTCCAAGAAACCTACCCTGATTCCCCCACCTCCCTTCCCCACGAGTATCAGGTCTCCCAAACCTTCTGTACTACTTCCTGATACATCACATTTGTCATTATCTGTTCCATGCCCTTCCTTCCCACTAGCCTGTGTGCCTCATGAAGGATTATGTCTGTAATCCTTCTAACAAGCACCGTGACTGGGAGAATATAGGTTTACAAATACTTAGTAACGGACTGTAATGACATAACTGGAAAACACCCGCAAGTGCTACAAGCTGTGGCTCCCTTCAGCAGGAGTGGGTGATTGCTGGCATTCACTTTGTCTCCTGCGCCTCACCAACCAGAAGTACTACACCATGAAGAGTAAGGAACATACCTTCATTTTTTTATTTCTAACATAACTTTTTGAATATAAAAGTTAGATGTCTAACGTAACTTCTGTGGAGGTTAACAACAGCTCCTTGGCCTATTTTGCTATTACAATATTAGGAAATCATATACTGAAGAAAAAACACTGATCTGCTTTCCTATCCTGGATTATTACTAATAGCTTGGTGATCAGGGTCTTAATTTGGAATACATTTTAACTCATTACTTTACACCAGTTCACACTTGTTACTTACTATCCAGTCACAGGGTGAGAAGATTCCCATAGACTGTCATCTCCAAGAATTTTACTACATATTGCTTCCACAAGAAGTTAGTAAGACTAGTAGTCCCTGTGTCAAGCACTATAAATATCTTCCCATGTGTCTTTAAACATTGCTTTTTGTGCTTAAGCTAGTTTTCTACTGAATTTAACTTAAACTAGTTCTCCTATCTCAGTGGGACCAGAAACACTTGGTTTTGTTCCCACTAGACACACCTTGCTTTAATGCTACGGGTCACATGAATCTAATTTTCAAAAAACAGATTTTTGTTGCCTGGAGGAACGTGATAAATTAAAAAAATAAAATCAAAACTAAAAGTGCAGATGCCTATGCAAATAGCTTGTTTTACAAACTTATTTATGTTTTTACATACAAATTTTCTTAAAACACTATACTTTTCCTCTGATGTTCTGCACTGAGAGGTAATGATTCCTTTTTCCTTTGAAGTTTCTCTCTTAAAACTGAGTCCTGATTTCTGGCTCAACACTTTCACAGGATGCCTTAGGGTTTTCATCTACATTTGCTCTAACCCTATTATTTTATTCACTGGTAAGGTCGGTATGGCTGATTTTCCATGTATTTCCTCCCTTCTTCCATCTTCATTCATTTCATGCTATCATTTTTAACTCATTCGATGGTACTTTCTTACCGATCGGTCTTCTAATTCACTTATCTTAAGCTAAAATTCCCCTTTTTTTCTTACCAATCGCAAAAATCACTTTTTCCTCTGAAAGTATATTTTATATTGTCCAATTTTCTTCTACTGGGTAACTCAAAATATTTGTTTGCACAGACTACACACTGAGTATTATGTGTCCTAATAAATGATCTTCTTACCTGAAATATTTAAACATGGAAAAAATGGGTACCTACACAACTTACATTTTAACATGAAACTCCTTATCAGCAGAGAACAGGTTAGAAAAGGGCTTTTGAGGGGCACCTGGGTGGCTCAGTCAGTTAAGCGTCCTGACTTATGCTCAGGTCATGATCTCACGGTTCATGAGTTCGAGCCCCATATTGGACTCTCTGCGTCAATAAAAAGCCCGCTTTGGATCTTCTGTCCTCCTCTCTCTCTCTGCCTCTCCCCCAGTCATTCTCTCTCAAAAAACAAAAACAAAAACTTAAAACAGAAAAGGGCTTCTGGGCCCATTAAAGGGCTGGAAAGAAACTCAGCAAACAGGCTGGTCCCAAAGCCAGCAGTAATGAGGAGACTTGGTTGGCCTTCAGTTTGGGCTTAAGTAAGGGGCAGTGCAAAAGAGGAAGCCTGGGTTTTGAAAGCGATCTCTGCTGTCATAATATACAAAATGAACCCATTTGGGAATGAAGAGACAAATGACACAATGAGTGGTCAAGTGTACAGGAGACATCCTAAATGCTGAAAGAATTTGGGGCGCCTGGGTGGCGCAGTCGGTTAAGCGTCCGACTTCAGCCAGGTCACGATCTCGCAGTCCGTGAGTTCGAGCCCCGCGTCAGGCTCTGGGCTGATGGCTCAGAGCCTGGAGCCTGTTTCCCATTCTGTGTCTCCCTCTCTCTCTGGCCCTCCCCCGTTCATGCTCTGTCTCTCTCTCTGTCCCAAAAATAAATAAACGTTGAAAAAAAAATTAAAAATAAATAAATAAATAAATAAATAAATGCTGAAAGAATTTAAAGAACTGGGAGACAGAATGGCAAGGGTCAAAATGGACAAAAAGGGCTCCATGGAATAGCTGGTTCTAGAAAACTAGAAATCTGGTAAATTTAAGAAGAGAATGCAATCCAGATGAGGACAAATTCACAGTGCACTGACTGAAGACTAAAAATGTAAAACTGAACTAAAAGTGTCGGGTCCATCAGAAGGGTAGGACCGGTTACAGAGAATCTTGAAAACAAGAATAACTTGGTTTTGACACAATAAGTCACTAAAGATTTATAACCAGAAGAGTAGAAAATAAAAATATCTAACAGTTATTCAGGCAACTATTTGGTCACTAAGAAGGAAAATCCCAACCCTGATGCTCATCAATTGTATCTGACTCCACCGATCTGTTTTCTCTTGTAAAATGACTATGAAACACCCTAGCTCACTGGACCACTGTGATGATCAAAGATAACACAAGTAAAGGACCCAGTGCTGACAGAGCCTGAAACACAGTAAGTGCTCAAGTAATGTTAAATGTTACTAACAAGGAGGTAGCAGTAATCTAGATGTGCAATACTTAAGATCCAGACAAGATCTGAACCAAAGTAACAAATCGCTCCACCACCACAACTCATTCGTAAACACTCCCCAAATGCTCGGCACACACAGCATTATGCTGTGTAGTGTGGCAAATACTAAAACATGAGACAGACTCCCTCCCCTTAAGGATCTTGATCTCAGTAGGAATATACTTTGGGAAAGTAATGGACCATAAAAGACAGATCCCAAATGAAAAGTGACATAGCAGTTAAGAGGAAGAAGGAGGGGCACCTGGGTGGCTCAATCTGTTAAGCATCTTTTATTTTTTAATTTTTTTTAATGGTTATTTTTGAGAGGCAGAGTGCAAGCAGGGGAGGGGCAGAGAGAGAGGGAGACACAGAATCTGAAGCAGGCTTCAGGCTCTGAGCTGTTAACACAGAGCCTGATGAAGGGCTCAAACCCACGAACGAGATCATGACCTGAGCCGAAGTTGGACAAAGGATCTGACTCTTGATTTCAGCTCAGGTCATGATAGCATGGTTTGTGAGATTGAGCCCTGCATCCAGCTCTGCACTGACAGTGCAGAGCTTGCTTGGGATTCTTGCTCTCTCAAAATAAAAATAAATGAGCATTTTTTAAGAAGAGGAAGAAGGAATCGTGGGGTGAAAACTGTTCACAGGACTTGTATAAGAAATGTTGGGAAATACTGTTAGAATGTGTGAACTGCAAATATTTTTATTAAAGAAATGGACAAATCTCTTTAGTACGTTAATGGCCTTCTATAAATCAGGTAAGAAAACTCAAATCTCCCCTCTCCTCTGCCAAAAATGAAAAAAGGGCAGTTCACAGAAAAAATACTCAAACAACTCTTATATATATAAAAAAGCTCTTATTCAGAAGATATCCCTTTTTTTAGACCACAAAGGGCTAAAGGTAGGATAATACACTTGGAGAGGCTGAAGAGAACAGAATTCTCATATCATTCTGATGAGAGAAGATACTAGAATAATCTCTAAGGAGGTAGGAACTATCAAAATTAAAGGCACTCTACAGGCTTTAATGTAGCAATTCTACATCTAGAAATCCACTCTACAGATACACTAAATACAGCACTATCTGTAATAGCAAAGGATTACAATCAAACCACTGGTTAAATAAATGGTGTAACATTAATACTGTGAAGCTGGGAAAACAGAAAGCTGCTTCACGCAAGGATATAGAATAATTTCTAAGATAATACTTCAAATGAAAAATCTAAGGTGCATGGCATTTTATTACATGTATGGGGAAAAAAATGAAAAAGTTGGCAAATTTATAGAATATCCTTGATGGGCACACAGAATTAGTAACAATGGCTATCCCTGGTGAGAACTAGGTGACAGTGGTTCAAAGAGAATCACTTTTCACTGTACACCTATTTTGAACACTTAAAAAATTTTAAGTGTTGGGGCATCTGAGTTGCTCACTAGGTTGAGCGTCCAACTTCAGCTCAGATCATGATCTCACAGTGGGAGTTCGAGCCCCACCCTGGATTCTGTGCTGACAGTTCAGAGCCCAGAGCCTTCCAATTCTGTGTCTCCCTCTCTCTCTGTCCCTCCATGGCTCATGCTCAGTCTCTCAAAAATAAATAAACATTAAAAAAAGTTTAAAGTGTTGGGGTGCCTGGGTGGCTCAGTCAGTTGAGCAACCAACTTCGGCTCGGGTCATGATCTCACAGTTCATGAGTTCAAGCCCCACATCGGGCTCGCCATTGTCAGCCTGGAGCCTGCTTGGGATCCTTGCCCACCCCACCCAAAATAAATAAACAACAAAAAATTTAAAAATTAAAAAAATAAAACTTTAAAGTGTAGTAGTTCCTGGTTGGCTCTATTGGTAGAACATGTAACTCCTTATCTCAGGGTCATGAGTTCAAGCCCTATGCTGGGCATAGAGCTTACTCACAAAAAAAAAAAAAAAAAAAAAAAAACAGAGATGAAAATTCAAGTGTACACTTCTTACTAACTGAAATGGATTAAAAGAAAACAAATGAGATAAATCAAAATGTTTAGTTATTGATATTATTTGTGTTGTAGGATGACAGAGGACTTGTTTTCTTTATGCATTTCTTTATGCATACTGAGCTTTTTCATAATAAAATATTTTAAAGGAGATGATAGTATAAAGGAGGAAATTCCATGGGGCGCCTGGGTGGCTCAGTTGGGTAAGCATCCAACTCCTTTCGTTCAGGTCATGATCTCACAGTTCGTGAGTTTGAGCCCCACATAGGGCTCTGTGCTGACTGAGCCTGCTTGGGATTCTCTCTCTTGCTCTCTCTCTGCCCCTCCCCAGCTTGTGTTATCTCTGTCTCTCTCAAAATTAGTAAAAATTAAAAAAAAAAAAAAAAAAAAAAAAAAAGGAGGAAATTCCAGATAAGAAAGAATCTGAGCAAAGATGTAGAGGGTAGGATGAATACAAAATACTTGGGTTACAATAAATAGACAAGACTAACTAAAGCAGACTTTCTCTAACAGAATAACAACTATGCCTTACATATAGAAAAATCTGTAATAATGCTATAGAATGTATGAAAGACTAGGTTGGTAGCTAAATTCTCATGGCATTTTTGGTGCTAGCCAAGCAGTCTAAACTAAGCCATGGGCCTTTGTTGACATCACAGCAGAAAATGACAAAAATACTGTTAAGATTAATCTGATAGATTCGAATGTGGCTACTCTAGAAGTAGCCAATTTCTGGCCCAAACATGTTTTATGTGGAACAGGTAGTATTTTAGAGATCTGGAACAGCCACAAAGTCCAGAAGCTCGACATTATTAAAAGCCCACAATCCACATGACAAAAATAGTTTCCCTCTTTAGACAGACCAGCTGCTCTACATGTATTTTCCTTTGTTGTGACCTAACCAGACTTATTTCTTTCATGTACCTAACTTTCCTAGTGTCCAGAGTTTCTGATTGCTAACAGACATGCGAGTTAAGTCACTTGACATGATTCGGGCACAAGCGTCTGGATGGGAATGATGGTGGTAGAACGGGAGAGGCACAGCAGCAGGACCCAAGATGCAGGCTGCCCTGCGACAGTGTAGACTCGGGAGCCAGACTGCCTCAGTTGGAGTCCTGGCTTCACCATTTGCCAGCTCTGTCACCTGGGACTAATGAGCTACTTACTATTTCTCTGCCTCACTTTCCCTATCTGTAACATGAACACACCAAAGTACCTACCTCATAGTTGTTCAGGGTTAGAGGACTAAGTATCTGTAAAGCACTTAGCATGGTGGCGGACACAGAATTAGTTTTTAAGTCTACTCCATGCCTACCATGAGCTTGGTTCTAAGAGAAATAAAAATTCACAGACTTTACATCTGATAGGGATAGTAAAGGAAAGGGGAGCTATCAAAGATGATGATACAATGGAGACTCAGAAATTATCGACACAAAGGTAACTGAAATCTTGACAACAGATGAATTCTTCAAGGGACATTCAGAAAAAAATCACGTAGCAGTGAACTAACTCTCAAACATTACCCTCTGATTGGACAGAGAAAGATGAGGAGCCAGAGTGTGTTTAGCAAGGCACAGGGTCTCACTTGGAATTCAGGACAAGAATAGAATCGTGTCAAACTTCTAGAAACAATAATTCCATCTTACAATTTTAAGATTTTAGTTTCATTACTCATGATGATCTCACTGCATTCAAATAATGACCCCATAAAGTAAAATTATCTCCATTCCATCAATGAAAAAAAAACTCACAGATAAATTATTACCTAAAATTACAGTAAGTTATAAAACAGGAAATCAAAACAATAAATAAATAAATAAATAAATAAATAAATAAATAAATAAATAGTCTATGAAAATTCTATAAGAATCAGGATATTATAAATTAATCTTAACTTCATTCAAGAGCAAGTATTATGCTTCTCTCCTACTTTTTTGAAAAATGAAAAACAAATGACAAAACAAATGACGAAACTTGCTAATAATAACCAATAAATCAGAAACAAACATGCCAGGAAAAAAAAAAAGAAAAAAAGAAAGAAACAACCTGACATTTTTTTCTATCTGACCAACAAGTTAATCACTATCTTTCATTTATTTTTACAGATTCAAAAAAAAAATCTTGTTCATCCTCCTAAAAAAAATATTTGAGCACTTACTACTAGCCACATACAGCTACAGACTTTCTCAGTTCTCATGGAGTTAAGCTGGGGAGAAAGACTGGTAAATATAATTTCAAGCTAATATGATAAATGCTACAATGAATGCATGTACAGGAGCGGCTGATCCAAACCCAGGGAGAGGCAGGTGTGGGGCTGGGAAGGAGCTGAACGAAGATGCATGGGAATTAGTTGGGTAACGCACCTGCAGGGAGCTAGGAGAAGGTGCCAGGCAGTGTGAATACAAACAGGCTCGAGAGTAACAATAATGTTTCCATCACAAAAATGCAATATCCATTCAATTTTAATTGTGTTACCTTTTATTATTTTACAATATATTTCAAAAAAATGCCGTTACAGTTGCCTTAACTGCTCTATAAGACCTGGAATAAAAGAACACTTAGAACACACAGACATCAAGCTGTTAATACCTACTTGTACTGAACCATTGCTACCAAGAGATGTAGTTTTTTAAATAGGCAGATGTGTGGCAATGCAAAATAAAATACAAACTTGTTAGAACAGTAAACTTTGTTTTAATGGCTATAGAAAGGAGGTGGTTTTGTTTTCATTTTTCAACACATCTGGTTCTGGCAGCAAGCTGTATTATGCATTTAAAGCAATCCATGCCCTGAAAGCTTCTATTTGCAGTTGTGTATGTCATCTGAATCAGAGCCCAGATACATGAAAAATATCATTCCAATACCCTCAATACCCCTCCCTCCAGAAGGTCATGAACTCAAGATTCTTGTTGGTGAAGTATTTTACAAGAATTTTTTTTTACAGTGACACTGGATGCTTTTAATTTTCTCTAAAAGAGAAGCAATGAAAATGCAAGGAAACCCTCCAGGGTCCAACTTTCACTTCACATTCTCCCCAAGTAGTAAAATAGCAGCTCTACATGTTGATGAAAAAGAATTTCAATTTCTCCATATTAGTTTCTTCTTAATCATATTAGCACTAAAATTTATCTGGATTTAGCTGGATTTCCAAAAGGAAAATTTTATGTGCCAAATATTTCAGGAATTTAATAAAGCATTACATATATGTAATTAGCTCTTATCTACCAAAAAATATATATGTATATATATTTATATTTATTTCTCTTACCTTCACTGAAGTTCTTTTTTTCTGGCTGGATATGAGAAACAAGATTAAGTGGACCAATGCTGGCTTTATTTCTTCATAAGCAATAATTTGAGTCTTTTTTTCATTCAGTACGACTGGATGTTCATAATAAATTCACACAAGGCAATACAAGGAAATACCTACTGAATAGGCATCTGCCAAGCAATTCACGTTTCAAGGTTAGACTCTATCTACCAAGTGGCACTATGGCATTATATAGGCATTCAACTTTTGTTTTCTTTTTCAAGTTTGTCAGTTCTTTACTATTTTTTTTCTAGCAAGGATGGTATATAATCACAAAGTCAGGCCTAGAGACCATTTATAGTTGCTCCCAATATTACGTTGGACGGAAATCTTAAGAGCTGATATAAACCAAACTAAAGAGTAGTCAACTGGAACCACATCTGGTCACATTCACATAGTCTCCAATAGTACTTTGCTAATATACAGGTTTCCTTCTTCTTGACTGATTTTGTGTTAGTCTTATTAAAATTACAACAAATAAGATTGCAAAGTTTTTGTCAGCTTGTATTTTTAGAGAACTCCTACGTTCATATGAATATACTGTAATTCACAAAATGTCTTTATAGTAATGTTCTTTCTATAAACATGGTTGGCAAAATAAAAAAGGCACAAGAGGGGGATAATGAGAAATGTTTTCAACTTTCAGTGAAGAGTACCCAAGCAAGTATCTTTCATGAAGAAAAGCAGAGAAAAATGTTCAGTAATTCATGCACAACTTGAGCCAAAACAAACAAAAACTTCTCTTCAGATAGGTCCTGAGGCTTGAGGAGAAAACAAGTTTTCCTAATCACGTGCTCCATGTAAAATAAAATGTAAAGCTGCACATACATATGTTTGGTTTAACAGTGGACCCATGTTTTTTAAAAAGTGAGGCAATTAAAGGAAAACAAAACCAAAATACCTTCATAAACAAAGGAACTCCACCTGTAGCCTCTGTCCTTTTTACCACTGAGCAGGGCAAAACGTCCAATAAAATGTAAAATGCAGCATACGCAATCATGTAATCTAAAAACTTTTCATGATAACTTATTGCAAATTGCACTTGACAGTTCACCACAACAATGGAAAACTGGCGCCTTGTTAGTTCACACAGTCCTTGAGACCCAAACTGAAGTCACCAGTAGAAGGATCTGGATAAAAAGTTTGCCGCTGTGCTCAGCCAGCTAGCTCCACCCTCTGGGTGTGAGCCGACCCGGGACACTGCTTTATCCTGTTCTTTTGTGGGACTCTCATCCTCAGGCAGGTAGTCGGGCAGTTCTGTGTTCTGTTCTACTTCCACAGGCGTATCTTGGAATGGGACCAGCATCTGATATAGACAACACGTTAAGAGTTATTACAAAATCAACCCAATCGACAAAGGTACATGTCCTAAATTAAAGGTCAACTATACACCTCACTCTAATCACTGTATTTATTCTCAGTGACAAGTCATTTAAAAATTTTCCTCTTATATGAAGGTAGGCCCAACTGTTGAGCACTGCATTAGGCAGAAAGACACATGAAAAGTAAGATGCTTTTTTCTCCTGAGGCTCCAGAAATAAATGTGCAACCTCTCTGCATTTAAAGAAAACAAAAGCAAGTACCTGGCTACTGGGGGCTCCGAAGGGCCACTGAACCTTTCTATGGGAACACAAATAAGTTAAGGGGATGTAGATTTGTTTTCCCTATCACAAAGCTGGTGGCGAAAGTAGTAAGAGGCAAAGGTTTTCACTGTATTTACCTACCCAATTGTGGCAATAGAGCTTTATTATTTGGATTGACAAAAAGTAACTAAGGTTAGAAAGAAGTATTTATTTTTTTTTTTTTTTAATTTTTTTTTCAACGTTTATTTATTTTTTGGGACAGAGAAAGACAGGGCATGAACGGGGGAGGGGCAGAGAGAGAGGGAGACACAGAATCGGAAACAGGTTCCAGGCTCTGAGCCATCAGCCCAGAGCCTGACGTGGGGCTCAAACTCACGGACCGCGAGATCGTGGCCTGGCTGAAGTCGGACGCTTAACCGACTGCGCCACCCAGGCGCCCCGAAAGAAGTATTTAAAAATCAACACAGGGGTGCCTGGGTGACTCAGTCGGTTGAGCATCTGACTCTTGATTTCAGCTCAGGTCATGATCCCAGGGTCTTGGGATCAAGCCCTGTATCAGGCTATGCGCTAAGCTGGAAACTACTTAAGATTCTCTCTGCCCCTCTACCCTTCTAACTCTCTCTAAAATAACATAACATACATAAAATAAAACCAACACAAGGAACCTATATATCCTTTATTTCCATGTAAAATTAGAAAGACATCTCCACTGAGAAAAAGAATAGACTCTGAAATCCACAAAATTTAAGAACAGACCCTGAAATCTACAATAGATCTCTCTAGAAAAGAGCTGTTAGCCAAGAAACAAGATAATCTGACCCAACCACACTCCTATATATTTGGCAACTAACAGCCTGAAAATACTAGCAATCTGACAGCCATAAAGAATAATCAAGAGTCAGGTATAAAGAAAACTAAATTAAAAAGCATTTACCTCTTCTCCACTTTCACTTTTCACAACTTGCTGAGCCTTCATAACCTTGGTTGATGCTATTGCTGATGCCAAAGCCTAGGCCAGGATAAAAAGGGAAATTTGAACACTGATTTGTTTATCTATAACCTCAAGCATATTCAGCCATTTAAAATACTAACCTCTGCTTTCAAATCTGAACGGATCCGCACCACACATCTTTGAACGGCCATTTGAAAAGTAAAGCTAATAACACCTTTAATTTTTAACAAAGCCTCTTCACAGAGATTTCTCCGAGACTGAAAAGGTAAAAGCAAATTATTATTACAATTGACAAAATGTTAAACAAATCAACTCAAACCACATTGAATTAGTCATTATATGGACGGTGGGGGGGGGGGGTTGGGGGGAGGGAGCAAATGTCCCTATTTCAGTTCTACCATCTCGTACATGAGGGCATACTGGGGGGTGCTATTTAGTCAAGCTTACTAAATTTTATAAGATCAACAGAACAGTAATTTCTTCTGGATCTTTTCAAGCTTCATTACTAATACTTAGTTTTAATCCTTTTTATCAGAAATAAGTTAGCCAGTGTTGATTTATATCTCAATGCAAATGGAATGAAAAATAATACAGAAAAAAATGCTGAAAAGCAGAGGTTCCTCTAGCTCAAAGGTAAGCAAATTATAGTCTGCCAGCTGTTTTTATAAATAGTTTTACTGGAACACAGCTACACACATTTGTTTACATAATGACTGAGGCTAGTTTCATACTATAGCAGAGTTAGTAGTTAGAATAGACTATATGCCCTTCCAAATCTAAAATATTTACTATCTGACCCTTTAACAAAAACATCTGCTGAACCCTGCTCTTAAAAATCTCTAAGGTTAAATTGTGATGTCACAATTCGTATTCAGTATTTGAGTCACTACTTCTTTTTTAATTTTTTTTAATGTTTATTTATTATTGAGAGACAGAGCATGAGGAAGGTAGGGGCAGAGAGAGAGGGAGACACAGAATCTGAAGCAAGCTCCAGGCTCTGAGCTGTCAGCACAGAGCCCGACACGGGGCTCAAATTCAAAAACCGCGAGATCATGACCTGAGCCGAAGTCGGATGCCTAACCAACTGAGCCACCCAGGTGCCCCGAGTCACTATTTCTTAAAGCACTTGGTATTTATAAACATCACTGTACCCTTTATTTATGGCATTCTCAGTGGTTACCACTGCATTCTCAAGGGTTATTAATACCCTCTTTTTAGTTCTCATTTTCCTCTGATAACAATATAACATATCCTTCAATGTCTCTTTAATACACTATTAATAATACACTAATAACACACTACTTAGACACTGATTATTCCATCTCTGTCTCATCTTACCTCCAAGGTCCAGTGCCTTAAACTAAGTGATTTTCTTTCTACTTCATCCCTCAGTAGACTATTCTCATCACTTTAGTCATCATTACCATGGAGAAAAGGGACATACATCTCCAGTATGACTTTATTTTCATTTGTTATCAGATATATCCACTTGGATATCAAGTGGTCATCTCAAACACAAGATCCAAAGCAAAAATGGATTAAAAAGTAACTAGTTTCACCATATCCTTCCTTCCACCTCTCGCTCACATATTATCACCATCTCTATATTTTCCTGTGTCTGTATTGAGACCAGGTTCTGTCTGATTCAGTACTTCTTCGTTGACAAGAATCTGCAATTGGCCCAAAGTCTCTGGATCACGCTGAGAAACACTATCTTCAAATTATTTGATTCACTCTTTTCTTCCATTGAGTATTATGAGTCTTCAAACTCGTTCCCACAATCCTTCAAAAGAACTCTTATCATTGCTTATCTCCCTCCTAGCATTATAGGAGGGTGCTAAAGTCAACTTGCTAATATTGTATTTTAGATTTCAGCAATCACTTCCATACAATATATCAGCCTATATTTTTGTGTGTGCTGTGCTGAGTTTTATTAGTTGGTTTCAGCTAGCTTTCAAAAGCAACTATATTATCCTTATTCATTAAAGTTAAACAGATGGTGGGGCACCTGGGTGGCTCAGTCAGTTAAGTGTCTGACTTCAGCCCAGGTCCTGATCTCACAGGTCCTGAGTTCAAGCCCCACGTCTGGCTCTGCACAGACAGCTCGGAGCCTGCTTCAGATTCTGTGTCTCCCTCTCTCTGCCCCTCCCCAACTTGTGTTCTCTCTCTCAAAAATAAAGAAATGAATCTTTTAAAAAGTAATAAAATTAAATAGATGGCATTGGTGGTATTTTATGTATCTTAGTATCTTACATTTAATCAATTTACACTTACTGAGCTTGCTTTCTAGAAACTTTTCAGGATCTTGTGGCCCCAGTTGCAGTAAGATCGTTGTGAACTATCTTATTTGGCAATGTCATGGATGATATGCATATGAAAAACTCCCCGCCCCCCCCCACCCTTATTTACTGAATCCTAAATCCTGAGACCTAAATGCTGCAACAGCACAACCAGAAAAAGCTGTGGATAATCTAATGTAACCTACCAGGCATAGCTAAAGAGGTAAGTGGTAATTTACCAGTTGCTACCAGTAAATATGTAAAGTTATATGACTTATCACTGCTCAAAATAACTTCAGGGAGACTTCTAAATCCAGTCAAGATGGAGAAACTGGGACTGGAATTAGCCTTCAGGCTTAAACAACTACAAAGAGACAAAATAAAATGAATAAAACAACGATTTCCAAACAGTGGAAAACAAACATCCCTGAAAGAAGGAAAATAAAGTGAGCTCCACAAGGTCATCAACATATTGCCTAGAAAGTTTCCAGGCTATAACTTAGGAAAGGAGAACTCAAGGGGAACCTGCAGTCTCCTTCAATTAAGGACACAGTTGAAAATTCAGGGAGGTCAAGGCAACTATAATTCGCAGGACAAAGCACAGGAGAGGGCAGAGCTGTGCAGAGAGGGTCCACAGAGACAAAGCATGTACTAGAGATCTGCAATGAGATCCCCTCAGGTTTTCAGCTGAATGATGATCTGTACATGCATGTGAACAAAGAACCGGAGGCTGGATGAATAACCAGACTGGAAAGGAATAGAAGGAACAGTTCTGCAAGCTCAAACCATGCTGAAAATACTTCATGTTCCCATCAGACAGAGTATAAAAACTTTTATAAACATGGGGTATGAACAAAGAACCCAGAAGAGTATTGCCTCAGTAGTGTAGCAAAATTATCCCTAGGATAAAGGGTGCTATGGTTCTGCCTAACAAAGGTTAAAAGCAAGCCTCAAAAAGATCTGTTAGTAAGTAACTGTGATCTAAAACAAATCTCAAAAGAGGTGCCTGGGTGGCTCAGTCGGTTAAGCATCCGACTTCGGCTCAGGTCATGATCTCGCGGTCTGTGGGTTCGAGCCCCGTGTCGGGCTCTGTGCTGACAGCTCAGAGCCTGGAGCCTGTTTCAGATTCTGTGTCTCCCTCTTTCTCTGACCCTCCCCTGTTCATGCTCTCTCTCTGTCTCAAAAATAAATAAATGTTAAAAAAAATTTTTTTTTTAAATCTCAAGAATATTTTTAAAGGATGTACATACAAATAAATACGTACTGTACCCAACAAAGTAAAATTTGCAATGCCTGGCATCTAATCAAAAATTACCAAGAATGCAAAGAAGCAAAAAAAAAAAAATGCAACCAGTAATTATAAAAGTCAATCTGTAATTACAAAAATCAATCTATAGAAACATACTCAAAAGGCAGAGATGATTAAATTAGTACATAAAGACATTATGGTTATTCCACCCCTCTTTTTTTATGTTCCAGTAGATCCATGCTACGGAAATATAAAAAAGACCCAAATCAAACTTCTGGAAATGAAATAAAATAATGTCTATGTTAAAAAAAAAAATACACTGAATGAGATTAACAGGAAATAAATGCCTACAAAAGAAAACTTCAACAAATATAGCAACAGGAACTATCCAAAATGAAACAGAGGGGGGAAAAAAAGGAATTGAAAACAAAATGAGCAGAGTATCAGTGAGCTGTGAGATTTTACACGGCTGAATATGTATAACAGGAATCCTTGAAAGACCCAGGGGAAAGGGGGACGGAAAAAATATTTGAAGAAATAATGGAGAAACCTGTCCAAATTTGCTGCATATGATAAACCCAGAGATCCAAGAAGCTGAATGAACATGAATAAAATTATACCAAGGCACATTATAAACGGCTCAAAAACAGTGATAAAAGAGAAACTCTTAGAAGCAGGAAGAGTGGGAAAAATAAGATCTATTAAGAAGAACACAAATAATAGAATCCTAAACAGAAACAATGCAAGGAAGAAGACAGTGGACCAATGCCTTGAAGTATGGTTAAAGAAATTAAGAAAGAAAAGAAATCCTGTCACCTAGAATTTCACATGCACTGAAAATATCTTTCAAAAAAAATAAAATAAGGACTCTCACAGACATACAAAATTGAAGGAGTTACACTTCAAGATCTGACTTTCAAAAATGAAAGAATAGCTGGAGCACCTGGGTGGCTCAGTCGGTTAAGCAACTGACTCTTGTCTTCATTTTGGTTCAGGTCATGATTTCACATTTCGTGGGATCAAGCCCTGTATCAGGTTCTGTGCTGACAACAGAGCCTGCTTGGTATTCTGTCTCTCCCTCTCTCTCTGCCACTTCCTCCTCTAGCTCTCTCTCAAATAAATAAATCTTAAAAAAACTGAACAGCATAGCTGGACAGATGAGCATGGAAAAGAAGATTTAATCAACCGTATAAACCAACTAATAGTAATAAACACTCAGAATACTCCCAACAACAGTATATACATTCTCAGGTGCATATGGAACATTCCCCGAGACAGACCATGAAACAAGCCTCAGTAAATAGAAAATGATTGAAATCACACAATATTGTCAAATCACATGAAATGAAATTAGAAATTTGTAACAAGGAAATTTGGAAAATTCAGAAATACATGGAAATTAAACAACAAACTCCTAAATTACCAATGTATCAAAAAAAGAAATCACACACAAAAAATACTTGGAGATGAATAAGATGAGAATATATCAAATCTTATGGGATATAGAGAAAAGAATGAACAAAAATTTCTAGCTGTAGTAACTATATTAAATAGAAGAAAATTTCAAATCAGTAACCTATATTTCCATTCTAAGAAAGCCCAAAGCAAGCAGATGGAAAGAAACAATAAAGATTAGAGCAGGGAAAAGAAAAATAGAGAAAAGGGGGAAATATAGAAAAAAAACTAATGAAGCTAAAAATTGGTTCTCTGAAAAAAATCAACAAAACTGACAAACCTTTTAGCTAGACTGACCATGAAAAAGAGAAAGAAAACTCAAATTACTAAAATCAGGAATAAGACAGGACATTATGACCAATCTGAAACAAAAGGATTATAAGCAAATACTATGAACAACTGTATGCCAACACAGTAGATAACCTCAATGAAATGGGAAAATTCCTAGAAAAAAAAAATTACCAAAAGTGACTCAAGAAAATAATGGGAGTTTGAATAGACATACAGTAATTAAAGAGATTAAATCAATTATCAGGAAATATCCTACAAAGAAAAGCTCAGGACCAAATGGTTTCACTAGTTAACACTATCAATGTTTAATGAAGAATCAATAGCAATCTTTCAACAAAGTCATCAAAACACTTCCCAATTCATTTTATTTATTAGGTATTTTTTTAATGTTAATTTATTCTGAGAGAGAAAGAGCACACAAGCAGGGGAGGAGCACAGAAAGACAGAGAGAAAGAATCCCAAGCAGGCTCAGCACAGAGCCTGACTTGGGTCTCAATCTCAAGAACCATGAGATCATGACCTGAGCCAAAACCAAGAGTCAGAGGCTTAACCAACCGAGCCACCCAGGTGCCCCATCCCAACTCATTTTATGAAGCCAGTATTACCCGGATACCAATATCAGAAAAATACATCACATGAAAGAAAATTATAAATAAAACTATAAAATATCCTGTATAAATACATATGCAAAATGCTTCAACAGAATCCCAGCAAACTGAATCCAGCAGCATATTAAAAAGATTATACACCATGATGAATTGGGATTTATCATAGGAATGAAAGGTTGATTCAAAGTATGAAAATCATCAATGTAATACATGGTATTAACAGAACTCAACTCAACAATGAAAAGACAAATAATAAGCAATCTAAAAGCAGACAATGAAGGGGGACCCAGGTGGCTGTGGGTGCCTGGGTGGTTCACTCGGTTAAGTGTCCGACTCTTGTTTTCGGCTCAGATCATGATCTCACAGCTCTTGAGTGTGAGCCCTACATCGAGCTCTGTGCTCACAGCCCTAAACTTGATTGGAATTCTCTCTCTCCCTCTTTCTCTGACCCTGCCCTGCTCATTTGTTCTCTTAAAATAAATAAACTTAAAAAAAAATTGTTTTAAATAGACAATGAATAGGATTTTCTCCAAAAGAGGTATCTGTGATAAAGATATATACAATAAATCCTGTATCAACCACTGAAAAATGGCCAAAAGCAGATGAAAAGATACTCAACACCGTTAGTCACTAGGGAAATGCAAATTAAAACCACAATATGATACCATTTCACACCAGTACTAAACAACAACAGATGGCACAAGAACAGATACCCAGATCAATGGAATAGAGAACCCAGAAATGGAACCACAAACGTATGGGCAACTAATCTTTGACAAAGCCGGAAAGAATATCCAATGGAATAAAGACAGTCTCTTCAGCAAGTGGTGCTGGGAAAAGCGGACAGCGACATGCAGAAATATGAACCTGGACCACTTTCTTACACCATACACAAAAATAAACTCAAAATGGATGAAAGACCTCAAAGTAAGACAGGAAGCCATCAAAATCCTCGAGGAGAAAGCAGGCAAAAACCTCTCTGATCTTGGCCGCAGCAACTTCTTACTCAACACATCTCTGGAGGCAAAGGAAACCAAAGCAAAAATGAACTACTGGGACCTCATCAAAATAAAAATCTTCTGCACAGCGAAGGAAACCATCAGCAAAACTAAAAGGCAACCAACAGAATGGGAGAAGATATTTGCAAACGACATATCAGATAAAGGGTTAGTATCCAAAATCTACAAAGAACTTATCAAACTCAACACCCAAAAAACAAATAATCCAGTGAAGAAATGGGCAAAAGACATGAATAGACACTTCTCCAAAGAAGACATCCAGATGGCCAACCGACACATGAAAAAATACTCAACGTCACTCATCATCAGGGAAATACAAATCAAAACCACAATGAGATACCACCTCACACCTGTCAGAATGGCTAGCATTAACAATTCAGGCAACAACAGATGTTGGGGAGCATGCAGAGAAAGAGGATCTCTTTTGCACTGTTGGTGGGAATGCAAGCTGGTGCAGCCCCTCTGGAAAACAGTATGGAGATTCCTCAAAAAACTAAAAATAGAATTACCCTACGACCCAGCAATTGCACTACTAGGCATTTATCCAAGGGATACAGGTGTGCTGTTTCGAAGGGACACATGCACCCCCATGTTTATAGCAGCACTATCACCAATAGCCAAAGGATGGAAAGAGCCCAAATGTCCATCAATGGATGAATGGATAAAGAAGAAGTGGTATATATATATAATATGTATTATGTATAATACATATTATGTATTATATGTATTATGTATAATATGTATTATATACACACACACACACACACACACACACACACACACACACACACACAAAGGAGTATTACTCGGCAATCAAAAAGAATGAAATCTTGTCATTTGCAACTACGTGGATGGAAGTGGAGGGTATTATGCCAAGTGAAATTAGTCAGAGAAAGACAAAAATCATATGACTTCACTCATATGAGAACTTTAAGAGACAAAACAGATGAACATAAGGGAAGGGAAACAAAAATAATATAAAAACAGGGAGGGGGACAAAACAAAAGAGACTCATAAATATGGAGAACAAACAGGGTTGCTGGAGGGGTTGTGGGAGGGGGGATGGGCTAAATGGGTAAGGGGCATTGAGGAATCTACTCCTGAAATCATTGCTTCACTATATACTATCTAATTTGGATGTAAATTTTAAAAAGTAAAAAATAAAGTTAAATTATAGAAACAAACAAACACACAAACAACAACAGAAATCTATGTTGGCAATGCTGTGGAGAAACCAGACCCCACATCTGCTGCTGATGGAATATAAAATGATGCAGTCACTGTAGAAAACACTCTAGCAGTTGCTCAAAAAGCTAAACAAAGTTACGGTATCACCCAGCAGCTCTACCCCTCGTAACATACCCGAAAGAACTGAGAACATACATCCACACAAAAACTTATACACAAATCTTCACAGAATTATACATAATAGCCAAAAAGTGGAAACAACCCAAATGTCCATCAACCGATAAATGAATAAACAAATGTAGTAAATCCATACAATGGAATATTATAAGGAGTAATGATGTACTGATACACACTACAATAGGGATGAACTATGAAAACATTATGCAAAGTGAAAGCTAGACATGAAAGGTAACATATTCTATGATTCCATTTATGTGTAATGTCCAGAAAAGGCAAATCCACAGACAGAAAGTAAATTAGTGGCTGTCACGGGCAACCCATTAGTGACTGCTAATGGGTATGAGGCTTCCTTTTGGGGTGACGAAATGTTCAGGAATTAGACAATGGTGATGGCTGCACAACCCTATAAATATACTAAAAGCACTGAATTGAACACTTTAAAATGGCAAATTTATAGTATGTGAATTCTATTTCAATTAAAAAAAAAAAAAACCTGAAAGAATTCAACCTCAGCAGACTTGTACTGCTATAAGAAACGTTAACAGAAGTCCTTGAGACGGGCGCCTGGGTGGCTCAGTCAGTTAAGCGTCCAACTTCAGCTCAGGTCATGATATCACGGTTCATGGATTTGAGCCCCATGTCGGGCTCTGTGCTGACAGCTCAGAGCATGGAGCCTGCTTCAGATTCTGTGTCTCCCTCTCTCTCTGCGCTCCTCCCCTGCTCGCATTCTGTCTCTGTCTCTCTCAAAAATAAACAGTCAAAAAATTTTAGAAAGAAAAAAAAAAAGAAGTCCTTGACACAGAAGGAAAATAGTATCAGATGAAAAATACAGAATTTACACAAAGGAATAAAGAGCCCTGGAAACGGCAAAAATGTAAATAGACAGAAAATACTTTTTATTTTTAAATGTCTTAAAAGAAACTGACTTTTCAAAATCATAGAGACAGAAAGTAAAACAGTGGTTGCCAGGGGCTGGGGGAAAGGAAGAAAGCGGAGTGACTGTTTAATGAGTACAGAGTTTCAGTTTTACAAAACAAAAAAGTTGTACGTTCATAAGAAGTATAGAGGTGATGGTTACACAACATTATGAATGTATTTCATACCACCGAACTATATACCTAACAATGGTTAAAACTGTAAATTTGGGGGCACCTGGGTGACTCAGTTGGTGGAGCGTCTGACTTTGGCTGAAGTCATGATCTCACAGTTCGTGGGTTCAAGCCCCACCTCGGGTTCTGTGCTGACAGCTCAGAGCCTGGAGCCTGCTCCAAGTTCTGTGTCTCCCTCACTCTCTGCCCCTATCCCGCTCATGTGCTCTCTCTGGCTCTCTCTCTCTCTCTCTCTCTCTCTCTCAAAAATAAACATCAAAAAAATTTAAAAAAATTTTTTAAAAAGACAGTAAATTTCATGCTATGTGTATTTTACCACAATAAAAAAAATAAAGACTATTTAAAGTAATAACAATGTATTTGGGGTTTATGACATATGTGGAAACAAAAACATGTTAACAACTGCATAGACGCAGACAAAGGAGAAATGGAAGTATAATGTTTTAAGTGTCCTATACTATGCATGAAGTGATATATTAATTGAAGCTACACTATTGTAAGTTAAAGATATATAAAATAGGGGCAGTGCCTGGATGGCTCAGTCAGGTAGGCATCCGACTTCCGCTCAGGTCATGATCTAGCCTGACCTGATCAAACTTGTTCGATCCCTATGTTCGAGCCCTATGTCGGGCTCTGTACTGACAGCTCAGAGCCTGCAACCTGCTTCAGATTCTGTGTCTCCCTCTCCCTCTCTCGTGCTCTGCTGGTGCTCTCTCTCTCCAAAATAAATAAAAACATTAAAAAAAAAAAGATACATAAAATAAACCCTACATCAACCAACAAAAAGGAAGAACTGTACCTAAGAAGCCAACAAAGTAAATAAAATGAAATCATAAAAAACATCCAGTAGTCCAAAAGGCAGGAAAAGGGAACAAAGAACTGATTGGACAAATAGTAATTTGCAAGGGCACGGTGCCTGGCTAGTTCAGTCACAGGAGTGTCCAAACGATCTCAGGGTCGTGAGTTCAAACCCCACGCTGGATGCAGGGAGTACTTAAATAAACTTAAAAAAAAAAAAAAAAGAAAGAAAGGAATTAGCAAGATGGTTGTTTTAAACACAACCATACAAACAATCATATTAAAGATAACCCCAACACTCCAGTTAAAAGGCAGAAATTTTCAGAATGGATAAAAAGGCAAGGCCCTACTATATGGTGCCTGTAAGAAATCTACTTGAAATACAGACACAAATAGAAGACACACTAATCAGAAGCAAGCAGAAGTAGCTAATATTAAAAGCAGACAATGTACAATGAGTTCAGAAGAAACTACCCTGTAGGAGTATTGCAGTATTCTATTATTAAAATAGTCTATATTAGAATACATTGAATATATTCACCAGTGAAGCTATCTAGGACAAAAGTTTTCTTTATGGAAAGGTTTTTAATTACAAATTCAATTTCTTTAATACATATTGAGCTATTCATGTTATCCATTTCTTCTTGAATAAACCTTGGCAATCTGTGTTTTTAAAAACATTTTCCTGTTTCATCTACATTATCAAATTTATTGGCATAAAGTTATTTAAAATATTCATTTATTTTCTTTTTAAATTTTTTATTTTTTTATTTTAATGTTTAGTTAGTTTTGAGAGAGTGTGTGAGCAGGAGAAGGGCAGAGAGAGGAGACACAGAATCGGAAGCAGGCTCCAGGCTCTGAGCTGTCATCACAGAGCCCAATGTAGGGCTCAAACTCAGGACCCATGAGATCATGACCTGAGCTGAAGTCAGACACTTAACCAACTGAGCCAGACAGGTACGCCTCTTTTTAGATTTTTTTAGAAGTCTCTTTATTTATTTTGAGAGAGAGAGACAGCAAGCAGGGGAGGGGTAAAGAGTGAGAAAGAGAGAGAGAATCCCAAGCAGGTTCCACACCGGCAGCACAGAGTCCAATAGGGGGCTTGAACTCTCAAACCCAGAGATCATGGCCTGAGCCAAAATCAAGAGTAGGATGCTTAATTGACTGAGCCACCCAGGCGCTCCCATTTATTTTCTTTTTAATGTCTACAGGATCTATAGTGATGTTTTCTCTCTCTTATTTCTGGTATCAATTTGTGACTTCTTTTATTCCTGATCAGTTTGGCTACAAATTTATCAATTTTATTGATCATGTCAAAGAATCAGCTTTTGATTTCATTAGTTTTTCTCCATTTTTCATTTCACTGATTTGTTTCTTCTCTTCTGCTTAAGTTAGATTTAATTTGCTTTTTCTTTTTTTTATCTAGTTTCTTAAGGTAGAAACTTAAGTCACTGAGAAATTATCTCTCTTATATATAAATAATTAGACATTTGGTGCTAATGAATTACCCTCTAAACACTGCTTTGGTGGCTTCCCACAAATTTTGATACTACATTTTCCTTTTTATCCAATTCAAAATGTTTATCATTTCTCTTCTGATTTCCTCATTGACTTAGGGATTTTTTTTTAATATTTATTTTTGAGAGAGAGAGAGAGAGAGAGCGAGCGAGCGAGTGAGCATGAGCAGGGCAGGGGCGGAGAGAGAGGGAGACCCAGAATCCGAAGCAGGCTCCAGGCTCCAAGCTGTCAGTGCAGAGCCCAATGTGGGACTTGAATTCATGGAACCGTGAGATCATGACCTGAGCTGAAATCAAGAGGCGGACGCTTAACCGACTGAACCACCCAGGCGCCCCCATGACTCAGGGATTATTTTAGAAATAAATTATTTAGTTTCCAAAATATTTGGGGGATTTTCCAAATACCTGTTATTGATTTCTAATTTGCTTTTCACTGTGCTCAGAGAACATACTTTGCATAGTTCTTTTAAATTGATTAAGACTTGTTTTATGACCCACAATAAGGTCTACCTTGGTAAAAGTTCCATGTGTATGTGAAAAGAATGGATACTACCTTGTGGCTGGAGGGTGTTCCATAAATGCCGATGAGGTTAAGGTGGTTGTTAGTACCATTTGAGTCATCTATATCCTTAACTGATTTTCTGTATACTTGTTCTATTAATTGAGAGTGGTGTTGAAATCTCCAGCTCTACTTGTGGATGTGTCTATTTCTTCTTGTTACATCCTCTGATTAACTGACACCTTTAGAACAAAATGCCCCTCTGGAATTTATTCTTCGAGACTGCTGAAAAAATACATAAATAAATAAAAATAAAAAGATCGCTGGTGGGATGCCTGGGTGGCTCAGTCAGTTGAGCGTCCGACTTCGGCTCAGGTCATGACCTCGCGGTCTGGGAGTTCGAGCCCCGCGTCGGGCTCTGTGCTGACAGCTCGGAGCCTGGAGCCTGCTTCCAATTCTGTGTCTCCTTTTCTCTCTGCCCCTTCCCCACTCATGCTCTGTCTCTCTCTGTCTCTCAAAAATGAATAAACATTAAAAAAAAAAAAAAAAAAAAGATCGCTGGTGTCAGTGAAGAAACTATTTACAGTAGTTCCCCAACCCCCTCCCCATACCTTATCCATAGGAGATCTGTTCCAAGGCCCCCAGGGGATGCCTGAAACTGCAGAAAGTACCCAAACCTATACATACTATGTTCTTTTCCTGCACATTCATACGATAAGTTTACTTATAAATTAGACACAGGGGTGCTGGGCAGCTCAGTCAGTTGAATGTCCAACTTCACTTCAAGTCATGATCTTGTGGTTCATGAGTTCGGGCCCCACACTGGGGTCTCTGCTGTCAGTGCAGAGACCACTTCAGATCCTCTGTCCCCTCCCCTACTCATGGTCACTCACTCTCTCTCTCTCTCTAAAATAAACATTTAAAAAATAAATAAATTAGGCAGAGTAAGAGATAAATAATAGAACGATTGTAACAATACATTGTAACAAGTTATATGAATGTGATCTCTCTCAAAATATCCTACTATATTCACCTTCTTCTTGTGATGATGTGAGGTAATAAAATGTCTATGTGATGAGATGAAGTAAAGTAAATGACATAGGGATTGTTACATAGCCTTAGGCTACTACAACCTTCTGATGATATGTCAGAAGGGATCATCTGCTTCCTGACCCTACCTTATGAACCATGTGTTTATAAAAGTCTTACCGTATCATCAAGACCATCTATGTGCAAAACCACTGTTTTGGCACGTTTGTTTGTAGTTCCCAGGAAAAACTGAGCTTTCCTTCTACGTGAATTCATTTCATTGTAACTATCACCATCTGCCATACTGGAAGACTGGAGAATGTCATAAATTTCAGAAGCCAGCAGTTTTGTTTCTCCTGGAGTTGTAGACCTTGAAAAGAAACACATATAAATTAATAAACTAGTCCGGTCACCTCTATTGATTCTGTAATTTTATTCAACTTTGCAGAGCCTTGTTTTCTTCATTCTGATGTTTCATGCAATTTAAAGGAAATACCTAGAATAATCAACATTGAAAAAGCAGTTAGTTGATAATAAGGTCTTCTAATTTTAAAACCATGGTTTACTGAGATTCAAAACTCATCACTTTAATAGTATAAAACCACATTCAGGGGCACCTGGGTGGCTCAGTCAGTTGACCATCCGACTTCAGCTCAGGTCATGATCTCAGAGTTTGTGAGTTTGAGCCCCACGGCGAGCTCTGTGCTGACAGCTCAGAGCCTGGAGCCTGATTCAGATTCTGTGTCTCCCTCTCTCTCTACCCCTCCCCCGTTCATGCTCTGTCTCTCTCTGTCCCAAAAATAAATAAACGTTGAAAAAAAAAAAAATCAAAAAAAAAAAAAAAGATTAGATTAGAACCTGTCCCTGGATTAACATTAATATAATTTGAAGATCCCCTGACCTTTAAGAAAGTACAACACATAAAAAACCAAAAGGAGAAAACAAATTAGGAGAGGATCATTCATATTAGAATCATTATAAAAAAGAGATTTCTTAATAAATTCAAATTGTTTCTTAATTTACATTTTTTACGTATCTTTTACAAAGCATGAATATATTATAAAACCACAACTGGGGCACCTGGGTGGCTCAGCTGGTTAAGCGTCTGACTTCAGCTCAGGTCATTATCTCACGGCTCGTGAGTTCGAGCCACGCATTGGGCTCTGTGCTGACAGCTCGGAGCCTGGAGCCTGCTTCAGATTCTGTGTCTCTCCTTCTCTCTGCCCCTCCCCCACTCACACCCTCTCTCTCCCTCAAGAATAAATTAACATTATGGGGCGCCTGGGTGGCGCAGTCGGTTAAGCGTCCGACTTCAGCCAGGTCACGATCTCGTGGTCTGTGAGTTCGAGCCCCGAGTCAGGCTCTGGGCTGATGGTTCGGAGCCTGGAGCCTGTTTCCGATCCTGTGTCTCCCTCTCTCTCTGCCCCTCCCCCGTTCATGCTCTGTCTCTCTCTGTCCCAAAAATAAATAAAAAACGTTGAAAAAAAAATTAAAAAAAAAAAAGAATAAATTAACATTAAAAACAAAATTCTTTAAAAAAAACACACACAACTAAAAACAAAAGTTTTCATTCTTAAACTTTTTTTTAACTTTTAATGTTTATTTTTGAAAGAGAGAGAGTGCAGGCACACAGGGGAGGGGAAGCGGGGTGGAAGGGGGGACAGAGTGCACAGAGCCTGATGATGGGGGGCTCGAACTCACAAATTGTGACCTGAGCCAAAGTCAGATGCTTAACCCACTGAGCCACCCAGGAGCTCCTCCATTCTTAAACTCTTAAATCCTACTATAGGTCCTCAAATAAACATCTGGTGCCATGCTGTCCAAAACACTTTCTGCACTGATAGAAATGTTTGATAGCTGCACTGTCCACTCACCACCTGAGGCTACTGACCAACCACAATTAAAAACATGATTATTTACTTTGAATTAAATTTAAATCGCCATGTGTGGCAAGTGTATACCATACTGGACAGCACAGATCTAACACTTATTAATTGAATAAACAGTAAATATACATAACTATAAAAAATAACCCTCATTTCACTTATAGATAAGCTTAATTAATCCAAACCTTATAACATACATTCAAGGCTTTTAAATCTGTCCCCATTCAGCTCTGCCAACATCAGCTCATTTTGTCTTTTTATGAACACCTTTTACAGATGCCTTTTCCTCAACCAAAAGACATAAGCTTTTTAACTCTTCCTCCTTCCTTGAAGGTTCAACCTCAACCACCATCTTCTTTGTGAAGCTTTCCCACCCCAACAATCCATTCCACCCTCTACATTTAAAGTACTATGATTGTGCTTATACTATTGATCATAATTTTCTTTTTTTCTTTTGAAGAATGGATATGTATTCTCTCTTTACCTTCCACAAAGCCTCACAAAACTTTTTGCCATCCGTTTATTGAATGAGCAAGAACACTTCAATTTCTGATATTCAGACTATAAACCTTCTAAGCTATACAGAGCTTCAGTTCCAGGGGTACTAATCTGGCAATTTTCCAAGCACTCAATTTACTATACCAGGTGCTTTTCTGGGCTACTGTTGACCACACAGATTACTTTGAATGATTTTGACTGTGTACTGCAAGAAGCTATCAAAAAGACTATTTTGAGGTGGGGGGGGGGGGTGAAATGTCTCAGCACTCTTCTGATAGCTGTTTCACAGTACTGAAAAGGTCACTGCAGTTCTGAGATTTTTTTTTAATTTTTTTTTTAACGTTTATCAGCGTGTGCGTGCATGAGCGGGGAAGGGGCAAAGAGAGAGGGAGACACAGAATCCGAAGCAGGCTCCAGGCTCTGAGCTGTCAGCACAGAGCCCAACACGGGGCTCGAACTCACAGACAGCACGATCATGACCTGAGCCGAAGTCAGACGCTCAACCGACTGAGCCACCCAGTAGCCCCCTTTTATTTTTTTTAGTTCTGAGATATTTTAAATACTAGCCAACCAAAAGTTGTAGAATATGAGGACAGTGGTTACAGATACTCAAGAATTTAAGAGAGAAAAAAAACCAGTGTCTTTGCTACCCCTCTTCACCACCAATATTGTTTTCAAGTGTTTGCATCAAATTAAAAAATCATCAAATAGAAGATTCAACTAATGAGCTTCCTATAAAATTTTTGAAATGCACATACACTATTTCAAAAACTTTGTTTCCAGATGAAGCAGTAGGGACATAAAATATTAAAACACAGTAACATCAAATAATTATCTTCCTATTCTGCAGAATAACAACTGTAAGAGTAGTTCTAAACCATACAGGGTTACTAACCCCTTGACAATCTGGTGTAAAATTAGAGAATGTTTCACAAAAAATGCAAATATAAAAATTTTCTACATTTTCAGTGAGTTTATGTACCCACCCAAGCCATCCATCTTATGTCAACCTCAAAGAACAGAGATGGTTTAACATTTTTTTTAAACTCATCTAGAATTGGAGAGAGTAGAATAGGAGAACAGCAATGTAGTGATCCACCCAACGTTTGACAATTTTCAATAAAATGTAAACTACTGGTAAGAATATAATTGGTAATACTGGAAAAATATTGTTTTCCAAATACTCTTTGACTCTAATTCTTCTACTGGAACTTGTTAAGAAAATAATCTATGAAATAAAAGTAATCCAAAACAGGGGCACCTGGGCGGCTTCAGTCAGTTCGGCTCAGGTCATGATCTCACAGTCCGTGAGTTCGAGCCCCGCATCCAGCTCTGTGCAGACAGTTCAGAGCCTGGAGCCTGCTTTGGATTCTGTGTCTCCCCCCTCTCTGCCCCTCTGCCACTCGTGCTCTGTCTCTCTCAAAAACTAAATAAACATTTAAAAAATTAAAAAAAAAAAAAAAAAGGAATCCAAAACAAAAAAATAGCCTTTTAAACAGTTAGGCAAGGAAGTTTTAGGGATACCTGGGTGGCTCAGCTGGTTGAGGGTCTGACTCTTTTTTTTTTTTTTTAATTTTTTTTTTTTAACATTTATTTATTTTTGAGACAGAGAGAGACAGAGCATGAACAGGGGAGGGGCAGAGAGAGAGGGAGACACAGAATCCGAAACAGGCTCCGGGCTCTGAGCTGTCAGCACAGAGCCCGACGCGGGGCTCAAACTCACAGACCGTGAGATCATGACCTGAGCCGAAGTCGGACGCTTAACTGACCGAGCCACCCAGGCGCCCCAAGGGGGTCTGACTCTTGATCCTGAATCAGGTCATGATCCCAGGGTCATGGGATGGAACCTCCATGCTAAGAATGGACCCTGCTTGGGATTCTCTCTCTCCCTCCCCCCACCCCCTGCCTTGTGCTCGCTCACTCTCTCTACAATAAAAAATGTTTTTAAATAAATTTAAAAAATATATTTATTTATTTTGAGAGAAAGAGAGCATTAGGGAGGGGCAGAGAAAGTATCCCAAGCAGGCTCCCTGCTGTAAGCACAGAAGCTGATGCAGGGCTTGAACTCACAAACCGGGAGATCATGACCTGAGCTGAAATCAAGAGTGAGAGGTTTGGGAGCCTGGGTGGTTCAGTCAGTTAAGCACCCGACTTCAGCTCAGGTCATGATTTCATGGTTCATGAGTTTGAGCCCCTGTCAAGCTATGTGCTGAGAGCTCAGAGCCTTGATCCTGCTTCAGATTCTGTGCCTCCCTCTCTCTCCGCCCCACCCCCACTTGCACTCTTGTCTCTCTCTCTCAAAAATGAATAAATGTTAAAAAAACAAAATTAAAGAAAAAAAAAAGAGATATTTAACCAACCGAGCCACCCAGGTGCCCCTAAATAAAAATTTAAAAGAGAAGTTTTGTGACTCCTGGGTAGCTCAGTCAGTTAAGCATCGGACTTCGGCTCAGGTCATGATCTCACAGTTCATGAGCTTGTGCCCCAATTTGAAGTGAGCTCGAGCCCCACTATGGGTGAACACAAGCTTCGCATTGAGTGAGCCCTGGTTCCCTCTTTCCCTGCCCTCACTCATTTGTGCCCTCTCTCTAAAAAAAAAAAAAAAAAAAAAAAAAGCAAAAAAACCCCCAAAAAGTGTCAGGACAGTACTGACCAACATAACTTTCTGAGATGATGGAAATGTAGTAAACTAGTCACATGAATATTAAATACTTGGAAGAAGGTTGGTACAAGTGGAATATTGGTTTTTAAATTTAATTTTAATTTAAATTTAAATTGCCACATGTGGCTAACGACTACCATACGAGACAGAATTTTTAGAAAAAAAGGGAAGATTACCTCTGCTGTCAACTTCTTTAAGTTAACCTTCCTTTTCCTGATTATTACTCCCATATGTCTCACAAACCATTTCTCTGACACGTTTTCTAAGGTCCTGCAAAAGAAATTAGCTCTACAAAAACTATAAGTGACAATTTTCTCAATTCTCCAAAGGATGGTACAGAGTTAAAACCATTCTAGATTCACAGGAGAGAAGATAATCTGTACATCTATTGGATTCCTTAGGGCTCTGGGGCTTAATTCTCTCATACACCTGTATTACCAGTTTCCACATTAGTAGCAACAGAGCAAGGGAAGAGAATTCCATTTATTCATAAGAACAATGTGTAAAGGTGATATATGTGCATTTACAATTGCCTGTGCTGCTACAGAGGCTACTCGCACTAACTTTCATTTAGGAAATTAAGGATTTCGGGCACCCAGCTGGCTTAGGTGGTAGAGCACACAATTCCTGATCTTAGGTTTGTGAGTTCGACTCCCACGTGGGGTGTAAAGATTGCTTAAAAATAAAATCTTAAAAAAAAAATTACAGATTTACCAAAAAACAGAAAAAAAGAAAATTAAGGATTTACAACAAAACTTTACTTATAGTCACACATCTTATGTTTGCTTAAACAAAACAATTACAGATAATTAGAAAAATGGTTCTATGAAATAAATACTCCTATGACCACCATTTTTAACTTGTTTCATAATTCCAAAATCTCATCATTTTCACACAGTAATAAATTCCCTTCTGGAAGATTTTCAATTTCTACCTACTTAAAACCAAAAGATTTTAAAAGAATAACATAATCAACATGATGGCCTCACTGTTAAGTATGGTTTTCAGGTGTACCTCATAGGACTAATTTTATTGCTACCCTTCCTATGAAACGGTTAAGAGATCTATTTACAGGCCCAGATCCCTCTCAAAACTAAGTAAAATTTTGTCTTAGGCAAAATTAAATTTACAAAAGCATATAAGCAAATTTAATTACAGTTACTTCGTGATCAGGGCACTGTGAAGTACCCGTTCAACAAATCAATTATACCTTTTTTTTTTCCCCCAACAAATCAATTATATATAATTATATTTAAAATGCTTTTAAAACCAAAAAGAAAAATCCAAGACCATCTACAGATTTGGAAGCTAGTCTTTAAAAAAAAAATTACTGTTCAAACACTATCATTCAAAACATTCAAAAAGAAAAAGTCTAGAGTTTTATGGTATATTTGGCCATAAATATGAGAGACTGTATAATTAAACAAGAATTAATTGCCCTCATCTTCTTAGGCAATTGCAAATTGAAAGAGCTGATTAATGCCCTGGATTTAGTTCAGTCTTTAAAATGTGACATCAGAAAAAAAGACTATCTTGAAAATTTCTTTCATCTAAGTAATTGGAATTTTGTTCTCAGTAATTTTCTATTAAATAATGAAGTATATTGATTCCTCACCACTTTTTCTAATTAGTCATCCATACTGAAAAGGTTCATGTTATTCATAAAACACAACTACAAGAAACTTGACCTTTATTATATATCAAAAATAATCTTAATTCTGAATATATATCCTTATTGGTCATAAACACCAATTCACTCTAATTCTAGATGCCGCTATAAACATTTCATATTGCTCATAAAGGCCAGTTAAAACCTCCACATACTACATAAAATCAATGAATATATCATTTTACTGTTGAAGACTTGCTATCTATCATCTTGAAAAACATCTTAAATTTTCCTTTAGGAGTTGCTTTTGCTTTTCTTTTCGGTGTTGTTTGCTAAGAAGTGTTCTGGTAACATTTATGCAGCCCAGAAAATTATCCCTCGTTTTTCAATGCAAAAAACAGTCCTAAATTAAAAAGGGTTCTAAGAAGGAAGTCAACAGCTCTGTTTAGGTAACAATGAAATCCAAGGCAGGGAACCTATGATCCTTGAGCCAAAGCCTATTCATTTATATAGTAACCATGGCTGTTTTGACCCACCAGGGTAGTTGCAACGGGGACTGTTATGTCTAGCAAAGCCTAAAACATTTACTGGCTTTTCACAGAAAAAAAATTTGCCAACCTCTGTTCTAAATAATTACAAAAAAGACACTTAAAAAAAACTACAAAGCATGTGGAATGTAACCACAGCCATTAAGAATGATATTGCAAGGGACACCTGGGTGGCTCAGTCGGTTAAGCATCTGACTTCGGCTCAGGTCACAATCTTATGGTTCGGAGTCCAAGCCTCACATCAGGCTCTGTGCTGCTAGCTCAGAGCCCGGAGCCTGCTTTGGATTCTGTGTCTCCCTCTCTCTCTGCCCCTCCCCTGCTCATGCTCTTGTCTCTCTCTCTTTCTCTCTCTCTCATAAAAAGTAAACATGAAAAAAAAAAAAAAAAGAATGATATTGCAGGTAAATGGTTATATGGAAGAGTGCTCCTGATAATATATATTAACTACCACTACTGCCCTTACCTTTTATAAAATATATTGGCATTGGATTTCTCAAAAAAAATAAAATAAAATAAAAAAATAAAAATCAAGGCAAAGCAGAGCAACATTTTCAAGAATCTCAAGAAAACAAAAGGTGAGCCATGGATCCAGTCCAGCTGTCCTTTAAGTATTAAAGTTACAGAAAAGGGGTTTTAAACATGAAAGAAGTCAAGGAATATTTGAGCCTTTCTTGAGCAATCTACTAGACAATGAGCTTAAACCAAGAGATGACCAGAAAAACTTTTGCAAAAGGACAATGAGCATTTTCTATATTTAACTGTGGATCTAAGTTTAAAACAAAGGTGGGAAAGAGAATGAAAGAACATATCAATGTTTGACAAAGCAGAAATAATCCAACTTAAAAAAAAAAAAGGAGTCACCTGAAACTAATGTAACATTGTGTGTTGACTATACTCAAACAATTTTTTTAAAAAAAGGACAAGGGGGGCGCCTGGGTGGTGCAGTCGGTTAAGCGTCCGACTTCAGCCAGGTCACGATCTCGCAGTCCGTGAGTTCGAGCCCTGCGTCGGGCTCTGGGCTGATGGCTCAGAGCCTGGAGCCTGTTTCCGATTCTGTGTCTCCCTCTCTCTCTGCCCCTCCCCCATTCATGCTCTGTCTCTCTCTGTCCCAAAAAAAATAAACGTTGAAAAAAAAAATTTAAAAAAAGGACAAGGGAGAAGAAAAGACTAAAGTAGAAAAAGTTTAGTGACTATGGAACACATAACAGGTGGGAATCAAAAAATTACCACTAAAACTAACAATCAAGATAGTGGAAGTTTAAATAAGAAAACAGAATATTTTTTAAAAGTATAAGTACAAGAGCAACCACTGTAACAGTAAAACAAACCATATGAAGTATGAGAAGAAATTTTCAAAGTAAGGATCACCTGGGTGGCTTAGTCAGTTAAGCTCCTGATTCTTGATTTCAGCTTTGGTCATGGTCTCATGGCATGTGAGATCGAGCCCTGCATTGGACTCCATGCTGAACGTGGAGCCTGTTTGGGATTCTCTCTCTCCCTCTCTCTCTGCCCCTTCCCTACTTGTGTGCTCTCTCTCAAAATAAATAAATAAACTCTAAATTAAAAAAAATTTTTTTCAAAGTAAAAGAAGAAAACCTCATGCAGAGAAAAAAACACAACTACTACAACATAACATACACAGTAACTATCACAAAAATGAATGAAGATTAAATATATCAATCACTCAATATAAATGGACTTAGTTCACCAAGTAAAACAAAAAGATTTTCCATTTGGCTCAAAAAACTAAAACAAAGTGATTCAGAAATAAAGGAATGGGCAAATGTTGACCAGGCAAATAGAAACAATGAGAACAGGGCTTGCATACCGATCAAACAAAGTAAGGGGTGCCTACGTGGCTCAGTTAGTTGAGCATCTGACTCTTGATTTCAGCTCAGGTCATGGGATCAAGCCCTGCACTATGCTCAGTGCCGAGCATGGAACCTGCTTAAGACTCTATCGCACGCGCGCTCTCTCTCTCTCTCTCTCTCCCTCACTTGCGCTCTCTCTAAAATAAAATGAACATTAAATAAATAAATGAAATGAAAGAAATTTTAACTACTTTTTAAAAAGAACACAGAAACAAGAAGTAAAAACCACATAAGGAAATAAAGAACACAAAGAAATAAAGCACAGACTTTTCATCCAAGATTTTAGCAAGAAGAATAGACCATTGTTTATTATGGCACTGTTTCAAAATCTAGGATTTTAGGAAGTTCTCCAGATGAAATGAGATATTTTAAAGTTGAGATGCCACATTTTATTGAAGCAGCTTTTACTTATAGTATATTTCATACTAGATATTCACAAGCACTTTTATAAAATGCATCTTATAGCAGAACTATTACTCCTAAAATACAAATTACAATGTCCTATAAATACCAATACAAATTGTCTTAACCTGACTTAGATGTTCTCCTAAGTCAACATTTTGAAAACTGTCTCCAAAAAAGGAATCCAAAACTAAAAAATAAAATGTAAAAAGGTTCTAACCTCTAATGAAATGTTATTTATGGAAGAGATTAAAATTAAAACATAATGCCAGATTTATTCTCAATGACAGAGAACTGAAAGTAATAGTGACTTTGGAGTCAATTCAACTATTAATCCATAAGCATCAATAAACACAAGGAAACCTGCTGTTAAATAAATGTTAAAATCTCAGCAAAATTCTGTAAAACATAAGACAGTGATTAAGGCTCAAAATTTTAGTATGCAGAATTTCTCCTAGTTTATATTTTTCTCAGCTTCCCATGTGAAGAATAATGTCCACTTTCCACACCTACTTTTGCGGTTTGGTTTCCCTTTCAATCACTGCCAAGTGAAAGGTTTCCCTTCAGTCAAAAGAGCAGCATATTATGTTCCATGGGTCTTTCTGGAATATGGGGAGATTTTTACACTTCCTTAGTTGCAGAGTTCCATAGAATCATAGCTAAAACTCTCCCTAACTCAGTACTCCCAAATAGAAATACTGATTGGAATCACATCCTAACTGGCTGGCTTTCATGGGACAACCATATCAAAGAAAGCAATTAGGGTATATAATATAAATCTCTTGTGCTATGGCTTACCAAAGTGATCTATATAATAATGGGATGCCAATTCGTTCATAAACTAATTAAGTTAGGAGATCAATAGATCAGACATCTGAGTAACACACATGACACAATGCAAAATGTCTAAAGAACACATATTTACCAAAGCAGTTATGCATATATAAAACTCACCCTACCATATATGAGAATTTTTCATTCTGATTTAAAAAAAATTTTTTTTTAGTGTTTATTTATTTTTGAGAGACAGAGAGTGCGAGTGGGGGAGGGGCAGAGAGCAAGAGAGAGACACAGAATCTGAAGCAGGCTCCAGGCTCTGAGCTATCAGCATAGAGCCTGACATGGGGCTCGAACACACAGACCGCAAGATCATGACCTGAGCCAAAGTCAGACGCTTAACTGACTGAGCCACCCAGGTGCCCCACGTTCTGATTTTTAATAAAGGTACCCAAAAGAACCAAGTAGATGAAAAGATAAGAAAAATGCCAGACCAACCTAATTTCCTAAAAGAAAATCAAGTCCATGCCATGAGACAGTTCACAACAAGTTAAACATGCTGAGCCAAAACCTGATTCCAATACTTCTCTAATACTTCACAGTCTTAATGTTTACGAGCCAAAACTCAGTTTTTATTAACCTTCTAAAAACATTCAAATATAGCAATAAATTTCTAAGATGATCACCACACTGTCCGAAAAAAACACACTTTGAGTTATAAAACTAAGTCACTGTGGCAGCCAAGGAGATACACTGCATGGATCTCCCTTTAAGAAAGAAGCTTGCTTGGGGCTCCTGGGTGGCTCAATTGGTTAAGCTAAGCGTCTGACTTCAGCTCAGGTCACGATCTCGCGGTCCGGGAGTTCGAGCCCCGCGTCAGGCTCTGGGCTGATGGCTCAGAGCCTGGAGCCTGTTTCCGATTCTGTGTCTCCCTCTCTCTCTGCCCCTCCCCCGTTCATGCTCTGTCTCTCTCTGTCCCAAAAATAAATAAACGTTGAAAAAAAAAAAATTTTTTAAAAAAAAAAAAGAAAGAAGCTTGCTTGGGGCTCCTGGGTGGCTCAATTGGTTAAGCTAAGTGTCTGACTTCAGCTCAGGTCACGATCTCACGGTTTGTGAGTTTGAGCCCCGCATCAGGCTCTGTGCCGACAGCTCAGAGCCTGGATCCTGCTTCAGATTCTGTGTCTCCCTCTCTCTCTGCCCCTCCCTGGCTCACACTCTGTCTCTCTCTCTCTCTCAAAAATGAATAAACATTAAATGAAAAGAAAAGAAAAGAAAAGAAAAGAAAAGAAAAGAAAAGAAAAGAAAAGAAAAAAGAAAAGAAGCTTGCTTGCCCTTTGGGTGCAGAAAGTGGAGTAGCAGCTGTCATTGCTTTGAGATCCATCACACCATTCAAGCTTTTATACCAAGGCCTGGCTCTTCACAGGCAGGCCCCAGCCAATGACTGAGCAGTGGGGACACTAGGTGGCCATTTCTGCCCAGTGCAAGTCTCATTCACAGGGCAATCCTTGCTGTGAGCTCCCCTTTGAGTTGACTATCAGATCTGCACTGCAATCTGAGACTCTCCTTGCCTCACTTGGTTTCCTCTCCATTATCCTTTTACAGATGACAGATCCGCACTGAAGTCTAAAGACTGGAGTCTAATCCTGCTTCATCCTCCTCTATCTTTATAGGCCTTACCCCACAACAAATCTCTTCCATTTCTAACTCCATTTCAAGATCTCTTTTCCAGATGATAAGCCAAGATAATGACCTGAATGGACACACCACTTCTCTTACAAAAATATAAGTAGTCTCCCTACTATTTTATAAACGTCTCTCTCACATATATACACACACACATATACACATATCTACCAGAACATTAGCCAATCAAAAAAAATTGTTTTACAGGTTTAATCTATGCAACCTCTAAAACTTGCTCTAAATCTTTAAAGTTCAGATTTAAAGTACATTTTAACATATTAACATTAATTTTTTTTCATGGAATTTCTTACATTTAAATAATTTTTACCACATAAATTTTCAACTTCAATAACTATACCTGTTAAAGGACAACACAATCTTAAGTTCATCATATGAATAAAACTGCACTACAGAAGCATCCATGCTATGCTTAAATCTTTGACTGTTTCCAAAAGAGCTAATATGCCAGTAAAAATAGTTAATTTTTTTTTTTAATTTTTTTTTTCAACGTTTATTTATTTTTGGGACAGAGAGAGACAGAGCATGAACGGGGGAGGGGCAGAGAGAGAGGGAGACACAGAATCGGAAACAGGCTCCAGGCTCTGAGCCATCAGCCCAGAGCCTGACGCGGGGCTCGAACTCACGGACCGCGAGATCGTGACCTGGCTGAAGTCGGACGCTTAACCGACTGCGCCACCCAGGTGCCCCAAAAATAGTTAATTTATATGGGGGTGCCTGGGTGACTCAGTCAGTTGAGTGTCTGACTGGCTCAGGTCATGATCTTGTGGTTCAAGAGTTCAAGCCCTCCATTGGGCTCGACGCTGACAGCAGGGAGCCTGCTTCGCATTCTCTGTTCCCCTCTCTCTCTCCGCCCCTCTCCCGCTTGGCTCTTGCTCTCTCTTGCTCTCCCTCTCTCTCTCAAAAGTAAACATTTAAAACAAAATTGTTACCTATATGGCATCAAAGCATACTAGAAACAATAATGAAACATTTTATACAACTTTTTAGGATATACAAAACATTTCTACATATATTATCCATTAGATCCTCAATCACTTTGCAGGTGTTACTATAGGCTTTAGATAAGGAAACTTAGGGTCAAAGAGATTCTTTGTCTCAAGTAAGAACTAGAATCCAGATTTTTGCTGGTGGAATTGACCTCAAATCATAGAAATAATTAACACAATTGATACAGTTAATACTTTCTATTACTTATTCCTAACTGATCACTTCAATAAAAACAAGAAAAAAACTTCAGCCTCTATCTGGTCATTATCAAAGATCAAGGCACCACAGAACTATCCTATCAGGCAGCTGACCCCATAAGAACAAATATTTTAGAGATTTCTGAAAAATAAGATTAATAAAATAAAATTTATCCAGAAGCTAAGAACACCAAGAAAAAAAGCACACTGCCTTGGAAGTCAGTTTCAATGATTCTTCACTGATATAATTTAACCATTTAGCATTTGGGAATTACAGAAGAACTTTTGTGAGCACTCAAGCCAAAGAAACTCCAAGATTTCTTTCTTGTGGTCACTTACAGTGGATATTTATTATTCTTGACCCTTTTATGCCCTAGAATGCTGTGGGGGTTTCCATGGTGAAATCTATGCATAAGCTAAACCATCAGATGTGTCAAAGACGCAATGTGAGATTAGGTTTGCACTAGAACTGTGATGTGAACAGGACACTTACAACTAATGAATTCTTTCAAGGTGAGGTGGAAGGTTGTAAATGGAGACTTCACATCCCACCCTTGTAGCTCAGAAGCTAGCTGTGACTGAGACTGATGTGGGGAGCTGCATCAGACCTTGCAAGAAACTAAAGGTGAATACAGACTCTGAAATGGCACCCAAAGCCTTTTAAAATAAATAGAAAAATTTTAACAGAACTATGAAAAAAAGACGCAGTTGGGCAGGTGGGTGGGGAGCAAGGATTTAAAGAGTAACAACTCCTGTATTGTAAAATACCTCATCTGTATACCTTGTACTGGGACACTTTATTTCTCAGTACTGCATGGCAGGAAATGGAATGCCAATAGAAGACAGTTGTGTTGGTGATTACTCACTTTAAATCAGATAAATTAAATGGTTACCCTTCATAGTTTTAAAGGCAGTCATGTCTAGTAGAGGATCAAAATACAAAGTAAACTAAGATTAGGCCTCAGAAGCATAGCTTTTTTGCTTTCAGACAAAGTGGAAATATCAAAACACTTAATCTTCAGTTCCTAGTCTTCTAACAGGAAATCAACAAAGACTAAGAAAGGAACAAAACCAGACACTCCCAGGGGCAAGAGAGCTGAAGGACTACAGACAAGTAACATGGACTCTTTGTATCTTCCTCACCCATAAAATTGTTATCTGCCAAATCTATCTCAAAAAGTTTTAAGTAACATAAAAAGATAATGGATGTGAAAACCATAGTAAGCTGAAAGGTGCAATTAAAAACCACCCATTTGCTAAAGTTCAAATTAAACACCTCTAAGTCTCTGAGAAATGTCTTAATAATGCTCAGAAAATCTTATCGAAAGCCCTTTTTTGCCATGATACTGATGAAGTTTTTTGTTTTTTTTTTTTTTTAATTTAAATTTTAGTTAACATACAGTATTGTTTTCAGGAGTAGAATTTAGTGATTCATCACTTACATACAACACCCAGGGCTCATCACAACAAGTGCCCTCCTTAATACCCATCACCCTTCTAGCATATCCCGCACCCACCTGCCTCCATCAACCCTGTTTGTTCTCTATAGTTAAGTCTCTTATGGTTTGTTTCCCTCCCCCCTTTTTCCCCACCTTCCCACATGAGTGAAATCATATGGTATCTGTCTTTCTGATTGACTTATTTCACTTATATATTTTAGCTTCATTCACGCTGTTGCAAATGGCACGATTTCATTCTTTTTGATGGTTGAGTAATATTCCCTTATATGTATATATATGCATATATATGCATACATATACACACATATATATATACATACATATATATATATATATACTTTATATATATATACATACACACACACACACACACACACATCTTTGTCTATTCCTGATGGTTCTTTTGAGTAAGACAGGGATGAAGTAGCAAAAGAACTTTGTAAGGTACTATAATACTGCTTACTTTCAAATGTGATTAGTAACCTATGTTGCTCTGTTTACATATACCTCACAAAACTTAAAGGTAGGATTTTCTCTTTTTAAAAATATGATTCATAAGCACCATGTTTATCAACATTTTAAATAAAATTTGAACATTTTCATAAATACTATTAATATCTATGTTTAAGAATAATCAGAAGACTGACAATCAGAACACACCTAGACATAAAACCCATAAAAGTATGCCTTCATATTAGAATAAAAATTTCAGTGAAATGATGTATTACATTTCACTGTATATTACAACATACATTTAACAGGAAGATCCATTTTTCCACTGCCTTAGGAGACACCTAAGGAGACACCATCTATTGTACTTACTTCTGTATAACATTTTGCAAGCTTAACATCATCCCCAGTTCTCCTTTCATCTTCTCTCTGTTAGCTCGGCATTCTGCCAAGTACCGAAGAGCCTACAGCAAAAACAGTGACAGGTTAATTTACAACTCCAGACTATTCAAAACTAAACTCATTACCAACTTACTGCAAGAGGAAAAAGATGAAAAATAAGTTTTTGTTTTTAGAATCAATTGGTTTTGAAGTATTTAGAAACTCTTCTTTAAATGCAATAATCACAGCAGACCCCTAGGGAAGAAATGATCCTTTTAGCTAAAGTATCTGAATCTGCTCTTTGAAATAATGGTCCCTAACTTATCTGTAAGGTCAAAATTAGGTTGTCCTGGCTTTATTTTCACCACTTCATCTTGACAGAGATATATGAAACCACATTCCATTTATTAATTTTAAGGAGTAGTCTCAATAGCTACCATTTCCCCCTAGATGCTTTTTACATATTAATTAAAATAAATTGCTGAGCGAGATAAAACATAAAAATACCTTTACAGAATGAACTGTTTTTAATTTTACAATTCACCTTTAAAGTGTCCTTTTTTATTGAAAAACAAAAGATGAATTCACAGATTTCTACTTTGTCAAATTTTACTTTTCTCGGGTGCTTTTCTCTTAAAATTTAAAGTATATTTTGGGGGCACCTGGGTGGCTCAGTTGGTTAAGCGTCCAACTTCGGCTTAGGTCATGATCTCGCGGTTTGCGAGTTCAAGCCCCATGTCGGGCTCTGTGCTGACAGCTCAGAGCCTGGAGCCTGCTTCAGATTCTGTGTCTCCCTCTCTCTCTGTCCCTCCCCTGCTCTCACTCTCTTTCTGTCTCTCAATAATAAATACACGTTAAAAAAAAAAAAAAGTATAGTTTTCAAGTATTTCACATGCTGATTCTCTAAGGATTTCATTTAGCTGTTCTACAGACCTCCTAATCTCTCATCACTTACCGAATACTTTGGTACCAGATTTGTAAGAATACATCTGTGATCTGTGAACTACACCATCCACAACTCTGCCATCTCAGCCTGCTGACCTTCACATTTGCTACTGGTCCTCTGTACTACATTTCCCAAGTGCCTGGTGATTACTGAAAATGGTACTATCTACGAAATCTCCTATTCTTTCTGCAACTCCTCCCAACCTTGACATTCACTTCAGTCTATAAAGGATTAACTGCCATGGGAACTGGCCTCCATCCACAAAAAGCCAATAGGACAACATATAAACACACTGAACAAGAAGTGGCATAGGACTGTAACTCCTGAGAGAAGAGAAATATGAGGGGGGCCCGGTAAGTGCCCCACCTTACTGCTTTGGAGGCAGTTTTCAGACTAGCACAGGGAGGGGGAACCCAAATGGAGCCCAGGGGTCTTGCTGGGTTAAGGATGCAGATATCAGAGGCGGGGAGGTTAGGATGGTGCAGCATAATAACAATCAATATTTGGTCTTTGTCCTGTCCCTGGTGCAGAGCTCCTAAAACCCCTGGAATTTTCTGAGTGATAGCAGTTTCTTTTGTTACTCCTAAAGCAGCCCTTTTGATCACACCTGGGTTTATGTAAAAGAAGTGAGGTAGGCTGAGGCCCCAAGATAGCCTCAGAACGGGGCTGGTCACTAGTAAGACCAAGAGATTAGAGGCTGGGAACTTTCAGCCCCACCCACTGACTGGGAGTAGGAAGGTGCTGAAGATTAAGCTCTATAAAAACTCTTGAACAGGGGCACCTGAGTGGCTCAGTTGGTTGAGCGTTTGACTCTTGATTTTTCTGCTCAGGTCATGATGTCAGTTTCATGAGTTTCAGCCCTGCATAGGGTCTGTGCTGATAGCATAGTGCCTGCCTGAGATTCGCCCCCTCTCTCTGCCCCTCCCCTGCTCACACACTCTCTCTCAAGTAAACTTAAAAAAAAATTTTTTTTTAACTCTTGAACAAGGAGATTCAGAATTTCTGAATAGGTGAATACAACCATCAGCAAGGAACATCCCAACTCCACAGGGACAAACGTTACCGCCCTCAGGACCCTTCCAGACCTTGCCCCATGTACCTGTTCATTTGTACCCTTTACAATAAGCTGGTAAATGTAAGCCAAGTGGCTTCCGGAGCTCTAGAGCCATTCTAGTAAATTATCAAACCTGAGGAGGGGGACACTGGAACACCTAATTTATAGCTGTTCAGTCAGAAATACAGGTGACCTGATACTGGCAACTGGCCTTTGAAGTGAATGTAGTCTCGTGGGAGTGAGCCTTAAATTGAGGGAGTTTGACATTTAACTCCAGCTGGGTAGTTTCAGAATTGAATTGAACTGAATTGAATTGCTGGACACCGAGCTGGTGTCCGCACGGAAATAGAATTGGCTGGTGTCAGAAAACACCCCAGGTGGCTAGAATTTGCAGAACAGAATAGGAGAAGAGGGATCTGACCAGGATGGGGGGAAAAATCAATAGAAAGAGACCAAGATGTGACAGAGATGGAATTAGAAAATAAGGGCATTAAAACAGCTATTGTAAATATGCTCCATATGCTCAAGGATGAGTAGGAAAACATGAGCGTGATGAGGAAAGAAATGGGAAGATATTAAAAATCCCCAAATGTAACTTCTAGAGGACAAAAACATAATACCTGAAATGAAGCCAACCCTGAATGGGTTAAGAGATTAGACACTACAGAAAAAAAGATCAGTGAACTTAAAATATAGCAATAGAAACTATCCAAAATGAAGCACAGAGAGGGAAAAGACTTAAAAGGAAAAAAAAAAAAAAAAAAAGAGCAGCGCAACAATGACCCGTAGGACAACATGAAGTATCTAACATACATGTAACTGGAGTCCCAGAAGAGGAGTGAGGAGGCATTAAAAAAACGCTGAAATTATAATGGATGACAATTTCCCCAAATTAATAAAAACTATAAAACCAAAGACCCAACCAAGCAACTCAACAAATCCCACAAGAACAAAACCAAGACACAAAGGAGACCATCCATACCAAGCACATCATAATCATTTGCTGAAAAACAGTAATAAAGTCACCAAAAAAAGCCAGAAAAAAGAATTATGTAGAGAGGAACAAAGATAAGAATCATAGCAGTCTTATTAGAAATCATATGAAATCATAGAGTATAGCTAATAAGCCAATAGTGAAGATAAAATTTAAAAAACACCACACCTGCTCTTCAACTTCAGTGAGAACTTGCACCCATGTATCCCCCCTCCTACTTTCTCTCTAGCTCTGTCCCTCCATGACTTGACTTCCCTTCCTGTTCAGCCTGGCATCTACAGTCTATCATTTCAACCACTCTCTTGCCAAAATCCTAAACTCCCTTTGCTAGCCTTCTGTGTAACTTACCTGGCCAAGAATCAACCCTGAACAAATCTGACTCTTTGGCTCTCAGGACCTGTAGTGGCCTGAAGGGAGGTGAAAAAGGGATTTTGTGAGCTGTAAGCATCTTATCAATCCAGTGTCACCAAACTAGTCAGGCCCTCAAAACTGCTGAACAATCCCACCTTTCTCCTCAGTCAGCAACCTGTCCCATTTTCTGTAGCAACTCTCAGGGCCTCCTCTTCAAACCTCTTCCACTCTGGCAGCCCCTAGCCTCCTTCTTCTTTTTTAGCCCCTAGCCTTCCAAATTTAAATAGGTCCAAGTCTAGTCCACCAAAAAAAAAAAAACAACAAAACAAAAAAACACACTTCTTCCTTCTACCCCAAGTCCCTATCTGGAGACCTATCCCAAGACCTATCTGGAGTTGGTCTTATCCTTATTGCTCTCTCTTATCCTTATTGCTATTCATATTGAAATAAAACCAATCTAGGGACCATGCAAATTTTCCCATTTGTTACTACTGTTCACTTGTCAATGTCTGTTTTGCCTATTAAACTTCACTCTATGAAGGTAAAACAGAAAATCTGTATTATGAAGTCTGATTTTTGAAAGGGAAAATGCATATATTATTGCTCTGTACAAACTTGTGAAATTAGACTAAATGGGTCTCTAGGCAAAGGGCAAGGAGTTTGTGGGGCACCTGGGGGGCTCAATCGGTTAAGCACCTGACTCTTGGTTTCAGCTCAGGTCATGATCTCACAGTTGGTGAGTTCCAGCCCCACGTTGGGCTCTGCACTGACAGCGTGGTCCTGCCTGGGATTCGTCTCCCTCTCTCTCTGCTCCTCCCCTGCTCACTCTCTATCTCTCTCTCAGAAAAAAAGGGGAGGAGGGCAAGGAGTTTAAGATTTATTTTACAATAATGTTCTTTTTTAAACATTTTTGTTATGATTTTTAAAAAAAAAAATTTAAGTTTATATTTATTTTGAGAGAGAGAGCAAGCAGGGGAGGGAGAGAGAGAGAGATACAGAATCCCGAGTCGGGTCCACACGGTCATATGTTTATGGTTGATTTGTTCAAATCAGAATCTAAAAATCAGGTCCACATATTACCCTTGGCTGATCTGTCTCTTCAGTCACTTAAAAAAAAAAACAAGTTTGTTTATTTATTTATTTTGAGAGAGAAAGAGAGAGCATGAGTGGGGGAAGAGCAGAGAGGAGAGAGAGAATCCTAAGTGTGGCTCCATCCCACAAATAGTGAGATCGTGACCTGAGCAGAAACCAAGAGTTGGACATTTAACTGACTAGCCACCCAGGCTAAATCACTTTTAATCTTTAACAGTTACCACTATTCCTCTCCTCCAGCCAACTGCCTTTCTTTTTAATGCCATTTACTGTTCACACAACCAGATTATCTGTCCTCAAGAAATGATCACATTCTGGACTTGCCTGATTGCAATGTTCTTTCACACTTCTCTAGCTCCTGCATTTCTCATAACACAGTAGTTCCTTCTACACTATTAGCCATGATCCTATATGTTTTTCTCTGGTCTTCCCCTTTCCTTACCTTTCCCTCCCATCTTATGCTAAAATAAGTGCTATGTCCATCGACTGAGAAGCAGATAAGGAGAACGTGGCATTCCCTACAATGGAGTATTATTTGGCCAGTACTATTATATGCTACAATGTAGATGAACCTTGGGAACAGTGAAAGAAGCCAGTCACAAAACCCACATATTCTATGATTCTATTTATGTAAAAAATATATAGGCATTTTTGCCCAAAATAGGCAAATATATATACAGTAGCTACTTAGGAAAGGGTTTGGGGGGCGGGGAGCAATAGGTAGAGGAGTTTCTTTCTGAGGTGATGAAAATGTTGTAAAACGGGACTGTAGTGATGGCTGTGCAACTCTGTGAATACATTAAAAACCAATGAATGGTACACTTTAAATAAGTGACTTGTATGGCATGTGATTCAGACCTTAATAAAGGTATTACAAAAAAAAAAAAAACCCAAACAGTAAGTTTCCTCTTCATGTGTCTATCCATACTGATATAATCCTCAAGATTTCTTGTTAAGTGAAAGAAGGAAGTTGCAGAACATTTCCTGCATATAATATGCTACCATTTGTGTCAAAGGTACACATATGTTTGCATATATAGAAATACAGACTTACTATTTGCTCTATAGTCAATTTTAATTTTTTTACCACATCATCTAACATTTTCAAGTTCTCCTGAATTGCAAAATTGTAACACCAAGACTGAAATTACTACAGGCAACTTACCAGCAAAGCCGAGTGGACAACAGGGGGGTTGGGATGGTCCATAAATAAAATAAGGCCAGGCAGACATCCCTGATCCTGAACAATGGCTCTTCTATTTAATGGATCTGCTGCTAGATCCCGTAGCTGGTTAACTACCGAGAGAGCATCAGGTTCTTCATTCATGGTGGAAGAGGAAGAATTCATCTTCTATGCCATACACATGAACAAAATCTTCTTAAATTCTGTAGAAATGGTTTGCAAAATTAGCTCAAGGCTGCTGAGGTATATTATGGCATTTGTTAAATAATCAAGATTACAACACCCTTAGAAAGAAACAGATGAATCTAAATGACACAAAAACTTGAGAATTGGCAATCCCACAGTTTAAGTAAAATGAACATAAGAAGCTAACTAAAAAAAAAAAAAAAAATCAAGTTATTTATGTGTGCACAATGTTTAAAGAACATATGTCATCTTCAATATTCCAATAAATTCCGTTTAGCAATACATATTTTAACACTAAAGTCACAATAAACAAGATCTTTACAGTTCAAGCTCATGACCTTCACTATACTTCTCCAATCATACCACTGCTAGTGCTATTTTCCTCTAGAACATTTCTGGAGCCTAAAACAAGTGCCTCAGGGAAAGGTGGCTAGCTGAAAGCTTTTTTTCTTATTTATCTATGAACAAAACCCAGCATACCGGATTTACAAAAGATAAAATCCCCTAGGAAAAAGGAGTCAAAGAAAGCTGTGAACAAAAAAGCCTCACCCTGTGTCTGAGGCCCAAGGAGTTGGGGAGATCATGGTGAAGCTGAACTGAATCTAAGCACACCTGTGCCATATTTGGAAGAATGACACAGAATTTGAGGTACTTCACTTGACAGATAAGGAAACAGTCACAGAGAAGTTAAACAATTTGCCCCAGGTGACTAAAGTACAGAAGTGGGCTAAAATCTTCTCTCCTAAACTAATCAAGTCTTTCCACTTTCCATGCAGTTCTTTTAAATTCAAAAACTTTTTCCCACAAAAATAAAGAGTATTTTAGAAAATATAACATGCTAAACGTACAAAAGTCAAAGAAAAAAAAATCAAGAAATAATAGTCATATATGCAGAAAGTTAAAAATAACAACTTCCATTAAGCAAGTTACACAGCATATTCCTTATCAGTAAGAATATAAAGGTGTAAATACTTTCCACAAATCAATCAGTATGTTTATTTTTTTAATATCTATTTTTGAGAGGGAGAGCTAAAGCAGGGGAGAGGCAGACAGCAGAAAGCCCAATGGGGGGCTTGAACCCATGAATCACAAGATTGTGACCTGAGCTGAAGTCAGATGCTTAACCAACTGAGCCACCCATACGTCCCAATCAGTATGTTTAATTCCAATTTCAAAAACGGTAACAAGTAGGGCGGGAGAGGAGGGATAAAATTTTTCTCTAATTCCAAAAAGGCTATTAAAGATTATTGGGGGGGGGGGGAGGCGGGGAAGGTAATAAGGCAGAGTTAGCCTTACCATATGTTGAAATATACAAAGCTATAAACAATCAAGTGGGGGGGGGGCACAGAGCAGTAGAGAGATACTTCTCCCAGGAAAGCTACTTATATACATTCAGTATAAGAAAGCGGGCTCTCAGAGAGTCAGACCAAGGCTCCACTACTTGGTAAACATGATTTCTGGCAAATCCTTTACTCTGTCTCAGTTTCTTCATCTATAAAATAGGGCTAATCATAGCAGCTACCAAATGGTGTACTATCTAAATAAAATAATACACAGAAAAGGGTTTAGACTGGTGCCTGACACCGTAAATGCTCAATAAGTAACAGTTTTAAGTTACGTGGAGCCAAAAAAATCCATCAAAAATAGTAAGATTACTCAATAAATGGTGTTGGAATGACTTCTGAGCAATTTAAAACCACTGCTAAGCAAGTTTTAATTCATACCACATGGCAAAAAGAAATCATTAAATATACATTAAATTTTTTAAGTATGCAAGCAAATGCAAAATTAAAGGACTCAGAGAAAATAGGGCTTTAGCAAAATAGTATTTGGCAGGTTATTTTCAAAAAATGAAAACATTATTGTTACTATGGCAATTAAAAAAAGGATTCAGAAAAAAAGCAATAGACTGAACACACAGATAAGACTAACACATTTGGGGGCATGTTGCCTCTTAGGTGCCTCTATAGAGATTGGCATCCTGAATATCCCTGTTTACAAACCAGCTTACCATTGAGCTTTATGTGCTGTTACCAGCATGAATCTTATCCAAAACTGGAACCTGACGAACCAATTACTGGCTGAAAGGCCTAAGAGCCAACCCATTTAAGAACCAAATACTCTGGATGAGGTCCCTTTGCAGGACCTTAGAACGGGAGAGCTCCATTCTTATTTAAGAAGTTGTTTGAGGGGTGCCTGGGTGTCTCAGTCAGTTAAGCAGGTGACTTCCGGTCGTCATGATTTCACAGTTCCTGGGTTCAAGCCCCGTATAGGGCTCTGTGCTGACAGCTCAGAGCCTGGAGCCTGCTTCAGATTCTGTGACCCCTTTCTCTCTGCTCTTCCACTACTTGCTTTCTGTCTCTCTCTCTCTCTCAAAAATAAACATTAAAAAAAAAAAAAAAGGCATTAGTTAACTATTTAGTGGGAATGATTCTGAAAAAGTTATGGCCTTTCCTGTTCCTTAGAGATGAATAAAAGTCAAAACATTTAAAACTTTCAATCTTCAAAGCCCACAGACCAGGAGAGGGCTCAAAACAGGATAAGCCAAGGAAAGGGTCAGGAATACCACAAGGCACCAAAAATCCAGACATAACAGAGGCAGAAATTGTAGTCAAGCGCTGCATTTCCTATGGCACTTAAGGGAAGAAAGGTAGACAGAGCTATGATTCGTCCCCCAACTTAGAAGGGTTTTTATAAAACTTCAAGAGACAATTCCTCAGGGTTAAAGTTCATTTTTCTTTCCTTATTTAATATTGCCAATATCAAGTTACTCTGAGAATTGCCTGAATCCTGCTAAATGATCAATATTTTTGTGTACTGCAGAATTCACATAGCAGCTTTTGCAAGATAGCTATGAACAGCTAAGAAAATGGAAACAGGTAAGTAAAAGTTAGAACTTTAACCCCAATTCATGTATTAGATACATTTAGTTTTTCTATATTAATTGTATCATTTTCACACAGGCTGTTTGATAAAAATGTTAGCCTTCATAGGCTGGAAAGTGTTTTTTAAAGGATATATTTTGGTATTCATTCTATCCTATCCTCTCTTATTCCCAAATTTGGCAGATCTCAAATAATTTTTAAATAACCTTTTAAATATACTGATCTGAACAATTTTATAGCAACCTATGACCCATAATGTAAGTTAAAAATTCTCTTCCTTTCTTCTACAAAGAGTACCACATTAAGTTCAAAAGAAAATAAGCTTGCTTTCTACTTGCATTTTTCATTTAAAATACCAATGCCAAGAAATGTGGACCCAGATAGCCTACATCAGAATAAACTGGGATTATCATTAAAATGCAGATTCCAAGGCCCATACCCAGCCCTCACCAGGAATCCTTGGAGGCAGGGCCCAAAGCATCATTCCAGGTGATTCCTGGTACAAATAAAAGCAATTAACACTTTACAGTGCTTGATAAGTACATGTCTTTTTAACATGGCTAGAGACATCTGAATGAAACCTTAAACATTAAAATTCTACATACTTTAATTCCTGTGCAACATACAGTAATCCCTGTAAGTGATTTGGGGTCTATGTTTCAGTTTTATTGCCAGATAACCAAATGAATAAACTAAAAAAACTACTAGCAGTAGCCAACCTACAGGCTCCTTCCAAAGAAAATGACCGAAAAGTTCCTGATCAAAGGAACAAAATTGTGGGGGGGAATTATGGTGGGGAATTTGTGTACTGATGATGTGTGAGTAAACAGAAAGTTCTTGAGACTGTATTAGCAGTAGTATTTAACATCTTTCTTGTCTCATTTCATTTTTTAGACCAGTACCTGACACCTTACAAGTTAGTTTTTAATTGATTTTAAACATTCTTTTCTAAGTAAGCTAAACTTGACAACACAGACATACTTAAAGAAAAATCAAAGTCTCAGTAGTAAATGAGAAAAATGTGGAACTTTTTCCTAGTCCATTAAAATATAAATGGATGGGGTGCCCGGATGGCTCAGTCGGTTAAGCATCCGACTTCAGCTCAGGTCATGATCTCGCAGTCCTGAGTTGGAGCCCCGTATCCAGCTCTATGCTGACAGTGCAGAGCCTGGAGCCTGATTCAGATTCTGTGACTCCCTCTCTCTGCCCCTTTACCGCTCATACTCTGTCTCTCGAAAAATAAATAAATGTTAATATATATATGTGTGTATATATATATATATATATATATATAAAGAACACAAATGGATACAATACATACCTTTTTTTCCCTCTTTTGTTTAGTTCAATTTGGACAAACAGATCATTCTAAGATAATACTGCATGCTCCCCAAACTTTAAGGAACTCTGATTACCCAAGGGATCTTGTTTAAAAAAATTTGATTCAGTAGATGGAGAGAGGCCTGAGATTCTACATTTCCAGCAAGCTCCCAGATGAGGCCTATCCTGCTGGAACTGGGAACTTAGGTGATAGACGTGAGACTACAATTAGGCAGATGCCTGAAAGATTTTTTCTTTTGCCAAAGCTTACCATTTAACTCAAAGAATGGTTTAGGTCTCTTAACAACTATGAGCTGCAGAGGGTACACACCCACAACCTAAATCCATATTCAGTTAAGCAAGTTTTTAAAAATATCATAAGCATGGAGTTCCTATCTGGCTTTCCCTTAATTAGCAACTAACTAACTCTTTCAGAAGCTAGTTACCTCACTTGAGCCTCAGTTACCTCTCGTAATAACCTTGAGTGATGGTTAGGATCAAAAAGCAAAAAACAAAACAAAACAAAAAAACCCAAAACTTGAAACGATACAACAGAGCACCAGCAATTACCAAACAAGAACAGAACTTAATCTTGTGGGTATTTATATTCCACCAGCTATCGGGGTATATTCTGCCCTAACACATCAGTACACTATCACGAAAGGAGCTGCAAACTGAACGAAGGTCTCCCAAAAACTTAGGAAAATACAGAGATGTGAATGCTGGTCTCTCTTGAATGGAGACAAACACAACGATGCCCTTCCATTCTTAGCAGCAGACATGCAGGTGCACAAAAGATAAAGTTACCAAAGAACAAGCTGGAGAGATGAAGATGACATCTATTAATACCAGGGTTTATAAAAATCAGACGTGTGGGGGACGGAGAGGAACTGAACAAAGCTAACATTTTCACAGGGCACATTGGAGCCTGGCGCTATAAAGCGCTTGCTGGGACGCGCTGCTGGGTCGGGAGAAGGCCAGCGGAGCGCCTCGGCCCAGGCCGAGTTGCGGACTTGGTGCAGGGGCCGCTTTCCGCGGCCTTCCGGGCTCCACCGCTTTGTCTGCCGCCCCTGGATCCTTACATACCACGCCAGAGCTTTAGGAGTCCGGAGCCGTCCGCACCATCAGGGCCACACCAACGAATGGAGCACAGAGACCCGGGAGGCGCAAAGACGGTCCCTCCGTTCGCAGCCGCCGGCCTCAGCGACGGCAAACGACCAGATTAACTCTAGAAGCCAAAGAGCGAGGACGCTGGCGGGGAAAGGCTCTACAGACTCTCCCCCACGACCCTGGAACATCCGTCAGTCCTGCCCTCTCATTGGCTGAAACCATTCCAACGTGAGGATAAGACATCCAGTACGTGAAGGCCTTCTTAGACTAAAGCGTTCATTGGTGACCTAGGGAAATGCACTCAGTATTGAACGGAAGAGTCCAATGAGAGTCCAGGAACACTTGAATTGGCCCAAACGACTCTCCGTTCGCTAAGCATTAGGCACGGAAAGAACCTTGGTTCCGGCCGAGAAACCGTCGTGGTTTCCCAACTACAATTTGCAGCTTTCCGGCGCTGAGGGGAATCTCTCTCTGCTCCTGCGTTCGGAAATTCAAATCGAACTTTTTGTTCTGGCAATTCTTTCAGTTCTAATAAAGGATTTTCATGATATTTCATTCGTTTTTGTGACTCTTAATTCATAATCTTTAAAGTTTCTTGGCGTTTTTGGTAAGAACATATTAGCACATTAGGCGTTTCGTTCATTTCTTGTTAGTGTCCACTGTCTTCCTAACACCGGGAAAGCTGCAAAGTACAGTTTTTTGTTTTAAATAATAACGTCTTTTCTGAAGGATTTTTTTTTTTTTTTTGGTAAGGGAAAGGGACTTCTAATTAGAACGTTCTCAAATTCGTCATGATGTATTTTTTAAATACTGTCTTCTATTTAGTTTATCATTGTAAAGATTTATATACCTTTAACGATGACAGGCACCAGTTTTAAGTATAAATCTTGGGTTTTGAAGCTATTTCTTTTTTTTTCTTTAATTTTTTTTTTTTTATTTATTTATCTTTGAGACAGAGAGAGACAGAACATGAGCAGGGGAGGGGCGGAGAGAGAGGGAGACACAGGATCCGAAGCAGGCTCCAGGCTCTGAGCTGTCAGCACAGAGCCCGACGCGGGGTTCGAACTCACGAACTGTGAGATCGTGACCTGAGCTGAAGTCGGCCGCTCAACCGACTGAGCCACCCAGGCGCCCCTTGAAGCTATTTCTCTAAATATAAGTGTAATCTAAATTATATAGGCCAGTCTGAGAATAATGCATCCATTGCACGCAATAACTTCACTGAAAGGAATCTAGATTCTTTCAGTTTGATTTTGCCACATAGCTCATGTATTAAAGTCTCAAGGAATTTAAGAGGCCTCTAATAGGGCAAGTGTGGTTAAGAATAAATGTCGCCGGGCGGGGCGCCTGGGTGGTTCAGTCGGTTAAGCCTCCAACTTCAACTCAGGCCATGATCTCAGGGCTCAGGGTTCGTGGACTAGAGACCCTCATGGGCTCTGTGCTGACAGCTCAGAGCCTGGAACCTGCCTGGGATTCTGTGTCTTCCTCTCTGTCTCTCTCTCTGCACCTCCCTGGGGCGCCTGGCTGTCTCTGGGTAGAGCCTGCTACTCTTGATCTCCACGTCCTGAGTTCAAGCCCCAGGCTAAGTAAGCATAGAGCTTACTTTAAACACCTCAGACTGTGTTCTACGCATTTGTCTCCAATACTTTGATTCCTAAGTGAATTCAAAATCCAGTTACTTCTCAAGTTACTTTGCCTTTTCTTATTCTTAATTTCCTCTTTCTTCTAACAAGCTCAAGAAAACAGGAGCAAAGTAGAATAGAAAAATGTCCCTTTCACACCATTTGACCTATAGCAAAAACAAGTGAGAAATGATGCATAATGTCCAGCAGTAGAAGCACCAGCCTCATTTTAAATAATCAACCAGACCAACCAACTGCTGGAACTGAGGGGGAAAAAGGAAAAGTTAAAAAGGAGATTGTGATACATTTACAGTAAGAAAAAAGGCTGTAAAAAAGTAAATATAGGAAGTCCAAAGGGCACAGACAGGTTAAACATAATCCATTTGATTGAGTAAATGAAATTTTGTTCAGTATTGTTATTAAAAACAATGAAATAGCCCAGGAAAGTAAACCTGCTATTTTTTCTAAAATCAATTTATCAAAAAGAGAGAAGACAATTGGGATTTTCCCAACTAATAATTGATGACATAGATTTTTGGCAGGGTCAGAATATATATTACATAGAGTCTTTTTTAGAAGTTCAAAATCTAAAGTTAAATATAATCATGCCTCTGACATTAAAGTAGTGAGAAGACTGAATCCTTCGCAAACTGCCATTACAGAGAGTTAGATGACTGGCATTTAAAAACAGGATGTAGTCACAAAAAATAATTAACAATTTCATAAGCACTTATGGACTACAAGCCCCAGGAAGTTTAAGATTTTAAGAATTTATCTTCCTATGTTAAAAATCTATGAACTTGACACCAGTAAAGTTATACTATCTGCCATTATGAGTTGTTGCTAGTTCTGAGCCTCAGATATCTTGCCACAGGACACAGCTGGAATGTTAAGTTTCTCAATAGCTGTGTTGCTTAAGACCCAGGAATCAGATAAAGGTAGTTTCATTTATTCAATTATTTAATTAATTATTTTATTTATTTATTTAATAATTTTAAAGTGTTTATTTTAAAGTGCTTGAGAGTGAGAGAGAACATATGCACATACAGGTAGTGGCAGAGAGAGAGGAAGAGAGAGAATCCCAAGCAAGCCCCATGTTGTCAACACAGAGCACGATGTGGGGCTCTATTTCACTAAACCGTTTAAGATTATGACCTGAACCAAAACCAAGAGTCAGACACTTAACCAACTGAGCCATCTACGCACCCCATTCACTTATTTTAAAACTATTTTCAGAACACATTCAATGTGCTAGAAACAGTCTTAACGATGGATTCAAAAATACGAGAAAACATAATCACTGCCCCCAAGTTTATGGTCTAGTGTTATGGTTTCCAAAACTTATTGATCAAGTACTTCTTTCAGTTTAAAAAAATGTTTTGAGCACGCAGCTTGGTTATATGTATATTATTTATTCATAAATTCTATACACATACTATAAAACTAATATGTAGACTTAAAACATATCAAAATAGAAAATTTTAAAGGATGAGAAATAATTATAAATGTATTTGTATGTATCTGAATGAAAATAAAATTGTGTCCATATACATTATATACCAAAAAACTGAAATTCCAGATGGATTAAGAACACAAGTATAGGGGCGCCTGGGTGGCGCAGTCGGTTAAGCGTCCGACTTCAGCCAGGTCACGATCTCGCGGTCCGTGAGTTCGAGCCCCGCGTCAGGCTCTGGGCTGATGGCTCTGGACTGATGGCTCCGAGCCTGGAGCCTGTTTCCGATTCTGTGTCTCCCTCTCTCTCTGCCCCTCCCCCGTTCATGCTCTGTCTCTCTCTGTCCCAAAAATAAATAAACGTTGAAAAAAAAATAAAAAAAAAAAGAACACAAGTATAAAAAATAAAATATTGAAAACCCTTTAAGAAAATCTTGGTGACTACATATAACAATATAGAAGTAGAGGAGACCTTAGACAAGACTAGAAACTCAAAAGTTAAAAAAGAAAGAAATTAGCGGCGCCTGGATGGCTCAGTTGGTTGAGCGTCTGACTTCGGCTCAGGTCATGATCTCCCGGTCTGAGAGTTCGAGCCCCATGTCAGGCTCTGTGCTGACAACTCAGAGCCTGGAACCTGCTTTGGATTCTGTGTCTCCCTCTCTCTGCCTTCCCCCACTCACGCTCTGTCTCTCTCTCTCTCTCTCTCTCTCTCTCTCTCTGTCTCAAAACTAAATAAACATTAAAAAAATAATTTTAAAAAAATCCAGCAAAATCTATTTTTTTTATTTTTTTAAATGTTTATTTAGTTTTGAAAGAGAGAGAGAGAGGGACAGCATGAGCAGGGGAGGGACAAAGAGAGGGAAATACAGAATCTGAAGCAGGCTCCAGGCTCTGACCTGTCAGTACAGAGTCCTATGCAGGGCTCAAACCCAGGAACCATGAAATCATGACCTGAGCCGAAGTCAGATGCTTAACAGACTGAGACACCCAGGCGCCCCCCAGCAAAACGTATTCTAAAAAATAATATATTTTTTTGACCCAGCAAATCCTCAAGAATCTAAAACATAGGGGCGCCTGGGTGGCGCAGTCGGTTAAGCGTCCGACTTCAGCCAGGTCATGATCTCGCGGTCCGTGAGTTCGAGCCCCGCGTCGGGCTCTGTGCTGACTGCTCAGAGCCTGGAGCCTGTTTCCGATTCTGTGTCTCCCTCTCTCTCTGCCCCTCCCCCGTTCATGCTCTGTCTCTCTCTGTCCCCAAAATAAATAAACGTTGAAAAGAAAAAAAAAATTAAAAAAAAAAAAGAATCTAAAACATAAAAAGCATCAGTATATAAAGACGTAAGAACAAAGATGTTTGTTGCAATATTGTTCACATAGGCAAAAAATAAAAGCCAATAAAAAAAAACCCCAACATCAAATGAATACATATCAATAGTGGAATGTTTTAGTAAATGATGGTATATCTACAGGCCATGGACCATTATGAAAAATATATTAGAAAGAGACATTGAGGAATTTCCACATTGCTAACTGATAAAAGTTGCTTTGAAGTACATATATATATATATTTGTATATATGTATATGTTATGTATGTATATATATAACATATATATTATATATATAACATACATATGTATATATAACACACACAGTATGATCTTATTTTTGGAAACAATAACAAATCATATCCTACACGTTTATATAAATGTGTACCATTATACATTATTCTATGAGCATGGAAAACATAGAGAAAGATACACTCTAAGTTTTCAGCATATATTACCTGAATGGGTCGGATAGGATCTGGGAGACTAGGTGTTCATCACATGCAAAAAAGTTAAAAATAAATTAGCTTTACTGGGGGTGTGTGTAAATATAGTTCTATACATAATTTGATAAATGTTCATTAAGTAAAACCATATGTAAATGAAATGAAATGTAATCAACAAAAATCTAGGTGGTATTTTGTAGTTTCAAGGAATTTCTTTTGCAAATAGTAGAGTGATAAACTTGGGGTCACCAAACAGTTACATCTGAGGAGGATACATTGTAAGAAGTAAGACAGGAGACTGGTATAGTAACCAATAAACCTTACCCAGTGACTCAGTGTCTGTAGGACCTCATTCAGAAAAGCTACATGGTGCCATTTGGGTCAAACAAATCAACTTTGACCACATGCTGGCTCTATGACTTTGTACTAATCACCTGGCTATGAGGACATCAATCTCCTCTAAAAAACAAATCATAGAACCTGCCTTCCACTACTGCTATAGAAATCTACAATTAAATAGTGTGAGAACACCTAGCCCACAGTCTAGAAGATGTTTCATAAATGTACATTTAGTCCCACTTCTCTGTATAAAAACCTGCTCTCCAGAAAAGATCTGATAAGAGCTAATTTGTAATGGTAAAATTCTTGAGTGCTTACTGATACTAGAAAAAATTAAAAAAAAGAAACATCACTCATCACTTTCAGAGAATTTGAAGGAACCAACTCATTTTTCTGAAAACTGGTAATGATGAGAATCAAACCAAGCATTGAACCTGCCTTTCTTGTATGTATTATATTTCAGGGTAACAAAATAGTTGATGTGTGATAATTATTCTGAAAACTGGTAAATATTAAGAAACAAGCATTCAACTTGCTTTTCTTTACAAATGTGCTTCAAGGTGACCAGCTAGCTAATAAATGACACATACAGCCTTACTTTGTCTTAAAATGCCCCTTACATGGGCACTTCACTGTCCTACCCAATGGTCTTTTGCCAGTTAGGTTTTTCTGGATTCTAACTCAGAACCTTCTAAGGCACATTTCAATGTGTTTTATTTTCTATAGACAGGCAATCAGAGCTAGAGAAAATGCAGAACTAGAGAGAGTCTTGATTTTCAGGGAAGATACTGTTTAAGACTTGCAGATTTTTCAACCTATCTCACCAAATGGGATTGTCATTAGACCTAATATGAGATAGGCTGATGGATATATTTTGACATTTGTCTGTCCCCTACTTTACTAGTCACTGGATCACAAACACACAGCTGACTGTCATTCAGGGGTATCATTTATTGGGCCCTTGTGATAAACCAGACATTACCCTTAGTGTTTTACAAATATTACACAATTGGTCCTCAGGGCCACTCTGTCAGGTGACTGTTTTCCTTTCCCACTGTGCAGGTCAGGAAATTGAGACCTAGGGAGGCTGACTAACTTGCCCAGGGCCACACAGCTGATAAGTGGCAGAGGATATTTTGAAGATGGGTCTGTCTCACTTGGAAGCCCACATTCCTTCTACAAGAGAAGTCAGTCTCACCATCTACCAATGTGAACAAATGGGAATCTGACCTCTTGTTAAATTTCTCCAAGGAATCTGGCCCACAACTAGCCCTGGTCACCTTTCTCTGGCTGAAAACACACTTAATAATGGATAAATCTCTGCCTAAACAATGGCATTATAATCCTTTAATCTGTTAGGAATCTGAAGGCATAGAAAGGTCGAGGGACTTTTTCAAGTCTGCACAGTGAGTAAGAGAGAGCACCGATTCTTTCTCCTCTATTCAATCAATCAATCAATCAATCAATCAACCAATCTGCCAGACAAAGTTTAAGTTATTCTGGATTTTGCCCAGGAAGCGGAGGCATTTATTTGGGTAAAGAACTCCAGGATCAGACACACTAAAAAGAAAAGTCCATTTTCTTCTAAAATCCCCAAATAGATTGTCCTGTAACTTTCTACATTAGTTTCTGAACTTAGCTATGCAAAATAATTATCTAAGATTCTGGGAAGGGGCCTGGACATATGCCCTAAAGTGAAATTTAAGAACCCTCAATCTTGCTGAGATAGAAATTGTATTATTTATTGCTTTCAAACAAATCACTTCAAAACTTAGCAGTTTAACACAATAATCATTTATTATCTCATAGTTTCTTTGCATGCAGAATCCAAGTGTGGCTTAGTTTAGGGTCTCTAGCTCAGGGTCTCTCACAAGGTTGCAGTCAAGGTGTCAGTGGGGCTCCAGTCATCTCAAGGCTCAACTGGGAAAGGATGTTTTACCAAATTCACTCACATGGCTATTAGCAGGATTCAGTTTCTCAAGGGTGATGAAAAGAGGGCCTCAGTTTCTTGCTGGCTGATGGCCAGAGGCCTCGCTCAGTTTCTTGCCACATAGGCCTCTCCATAAAGCAGCTCACAATATGGCAGTTGGCTTCTCTCAGAGACAGTAAAAGAAAGACCAATAGAAAGCAAGCAAGATGGAAGCCACACTCTTTTTTAGCCTAATCTTGGAATTGCCACCCTATCTATCTTGTATTCTATTCATTAGAAGGAGGACTCTAGGTCAAACCCACCCTCATCAAGATGGGATTACACAAGGGTGTGAATATCAGGAGGCAGGGATCACTGGGGGCCACTTTAGAGGTTACTTATCACAGAGATGTAAATAAAGAATTAAAAAACAAGGAGGTGGGGAGCCTGGGTGGTTCAGTCAGTTAAGCATCCAACTTAGGCTCAGGCCATGATCTCATGGTTCGTGAGTTCGAGCCCCTCGTTGGGCTCTGTGCTGACAGCTCGGAGCCTGAAGCCTGCTTTGGCTTCTGTGTCTCCCTCTCTCTACCCCTTGCCTGTTCACATTCTGTCTCTCAAACATAAATAAACATTAAAAAAATTTAAAACAAACAAAAACAACAAGGAGGTAATATATTTCCTAGCTCTGTCCACTAAGCGAGGTTAGATTCAATGACACCCCAGTAGCCACAAGTATACCCAGTGCCCAGATCTTGGTTTCTAAGTATCATTCCAGTGCTCCTTGGAGAAATGGCTGACTCTAATGCTGGGGCAGGAAAAATACAAGATCAGCTTGGAGCCTTTTATAGTTCAAGAAAACAGAAGATGACCAAAAACCAAAAAAACCACAGGAATCAACTGAAAAGAGCTCCCAGTGGCTAAAGCTGGAACAATTTGAGCAAAAAATAAAAATCATAATATAAAATATAAACAAAATATAAATATACATGACTCTTTATAAACAAATGATTGAGTATAAATAAATAATAAATCTTACTTAGAGAAGAACTCTAAATTACATAGCTATTCCACTCCAGGAGATGAAGCTTAATCTCTTATGACCCTTCAGGGTGGGTAGGATTTAGTGACTTGCTTCCAAAGAAGAGAATATGGAAAGAAGGTAAAAAATGCAACTTTACAGTGGAGAAACTAGTAAATACTAACCTGGTCAGGTGATCACAGTTAACGTCAGCAGAAATAAATCATGCTAATATCATGTACCCTCAGATATGATGTGATGAGAAGGGCATCTCAACGTGTGGTATTTCCCCCAAACCTTATAACCCCAGTCTAATTCTGAGAAAAACAGCAGACCAATTCAAATCAAGGTAAATTGTATACTATATCTGATCACACTCCTCAAAACTGTCATAGCCATATCAAGATTCTGAAAAACAAGGAAAAATGGAGAAACCGTCACAGACCAGGAGTCTAAGTAAGAAGGTATGATGACTGAATGCAAAGTAGCATCTTGGATTGGATCCTGGAACAGAAAAAGGACATAAATAAAACCTGAATAAAGCCTGGAGTGTAGTAAATAGTGAGGTACCAATGTTGGCTCCTTAATTTTATACATGCATCATGCTAATATAAAATGTTAGCATTAGGGGAAACTGGGTGAGGGGTAGGGACTTCTTAACTATCTTTGCAATTTTTCTGTAAATCTAAAATTATTCTAAAATAAAGTTTATTGGGGCGCCTGGGTGGCGCAGTCGGTTAAGCGTCCGACTTCAGCCAGGTCACGATCTTGCGGTCCGTGAGTTCGAGCCCCGCGTCAGGCTCTGGGCTGATGGCTCAGAGCCTGGAGCCTGTTTCCGATTCTGTGTGTGTGTCTCTCTCTCTGCCCCTCCCCCGTTCATGCTCTGTCTCTGTCCCAAAAAATAAATAAACGTTGAAAAAAAAATTTAAAAATAAAATAAAATAAAATAAAGTTTATTAAAAGCAAAAAGTGAAACAACCTGCTCATAATTTCAAGTGTGATGACTGGAAGATTTTCCTCTACTTTCTGGCTCAGCACATTTTGCATCCTTTCTCCTCCACCAGCCACATACTTCTGGTGCCAGGTGCCATGAGACACAATCATAGGCCCTTTGTCAGTGAGATGGCATATAATATGGCTACATTACAACACCGTGAAAGTTAGCAATAACTTATCACAGAGGTAGTCTAGCTCAACTCCTCCCCTCACGCAGATCCCCCAAATGCCCAGGTCACTAATGGGCACATAGCATGCAGAGAAGTGTGAAGAGAAGGAAGCTGGAACGGAGAAAAGGTAGGTCTTAACCAGTCTCTGTTTGAAGGGTTCTTTTTTTTTTTTTTTTCAACGTTTATTTATTTTTGGGACAGAGAGAGACAGAGCATGAACGGGGGAGGGGCAGAGAGAGAGGGAGACACAGAGTCGGAAACAGGCTCCAGGCTCTGAGCCATCAGCCCAGAGCCCGACGCGGGGCTCGAACTCACAGTCTGCGAGATCGTGACCTGGCTGAAGTCGGACGCTTAACCGACTGCACCACCCAGGCGCCCCTGAAGGGTTCTTTAAGACATCTTATTACAGAGTAGAAAACAACAGATAACCATGTGAACTCAGCGCTAGCATCCCTCCTTGGGTCTTAGGGCTGGTCCAAGTCAAGGGGCCTGAGCACAAACTTTATTAGATTCTCAGTAAATCTACCCTTTAAAGATCTCACAAGAAACAATTAAACTTTGCCAGAAACACCAGTATCCTTTGCCTCCACTCCTTTAGCTCAGGAGCATCAACTTTCATCAAGCCTCAGCTGAAGCGCACCTCTGGAATGTGTTTCTTGAGCTCCTGAGCTGGCTTAGGCAGGTCTCCCAGGCTCTCTACATTCCTCCATTATAGCATTAGGCTAAAAAAGTTTGTGTTTCTATCTTTCTGTTAGCCTGTAGGCTCACCAAGGGCATGGTTCAAGGCTTTTAAAGACTTTGTACTGTCATAATGGGCCCCCAACAAGCGCTTGTTGACTAAACGAATTAACACCCTTGCTGAAGTTGGGAAGCCCTGGCCAGGAAGAGACTTGGGCACCAGGGCTAAAACCATCATAGCTCTGGTGCCTGCCCAGTGACCTGTGGAATCTATTACAGAGGGAGGGTGAGAGAGACAGCCAATCAGCAACAGCCTTTTGAAAGGCCATACAGAAACAAGATTTTTACTCTACATATGAATTTCTTACAGGGCCTACACACGTTACCATGCTGAATTTATTCTTAGCTACAATGTAATGATAATTTCATGGCAGAATTATTTGAAATCTAGTGTCACAGAATATTCAACTGTTAAAAAGCATGTGTCCCCATGAATCAGACTAAACAGATGGTGTAACTGAAGACAGTAAAATCCTCATCCATGCTCTTTGTATACCCCGCGCCCTCAACCCCCCTAAACACAAACACACCCCAGATATGAAGCTCACGTGGTAAGATCTGCCAGGTAAATACAAGTCCCAACAGCGTGGGATAAAAGGGATAAAAGGGCTCAACATAAGTCAGGTTAACAAGGGCTTAAGACTCCCACCTTCTTTCCAGGTGATACACATTTACGGCTACATTCAGAATGTGGATCTTGCTACACATTTACAGAATGGGGTTTACTAGCAAAGTACTTTCCAGGACAGAGCAGTGAAGACACAAACAAAGCTAGGTCCACGCGATAGCGCCCGCTTCCCTCCAAGCTCCACGCATGCGCACACTGATTGTGAAAGGTGGCTGCAGGCGCGTGGGGCGGTAGTTTCTCTTCCCCTCCCTGTTCTGCCTACCCGCCTCTGGGCCGGAGGAAGCAGCTGATTGGTCAGTCTGGTCCGGACTCGGGGCGGAGATTGGGTGATTGGCAGTAACGCCCGGGGTAGCCAAGCTGGAAGCAGGGGAAGCTCAAGAAGGCTCCTGGCTGCCTCGCGGCCGAGGTAAGTGGGGGCTAGGGACTCGGGAAAGCGGTTGGCGTGGAGTCGAGGAAGCGTCCGCAGGCCTGAGGGCGGTGGGAAGCCCTAGTAACAGAGTAGGAGCTGAAGGAGCCGTGGGTTCGGGCATTCGAGGAGGACCGCGGGCTCCATGGGCCGGTTGGGTGTCTGCGCCGCGGCTGAAGAGAGGCGGAGACGTTCTCGGGCTGCCGGGGTGGCTGAGGGCCCTGGTGGGGCTGGAGCACTGGCGGAGCGGAGGGAAGTCGGCCGACTTTGTCCTGAAGGCTGGGACTCACCCACGCACATCTGCCCCCTCCCTTCCGCTCCTGGTGCATCCTTCGGGGTCCACAGTAAGAGCGCCAGCCGCCGGTCCCTGGAAGGCCGCCCTTTGCGGTGGTTCCCTTGGGCGTTGCACTTTTTCCTGAGGCTAGACCGGTCGGACTCGCGGGTGCACCTCCGGGCCGGACCTCGGGGATTCTGGGAGGAGGAGCACGCCTGCTGTTCGGCCTGGGAGGTTTAATCAGCCTCACCTGGCTTGTGTTGCTGTTTCACTTTTCGCCTCCCAGAACTTCCCAATGTAGCTTCCTGACCGTAACAAGATTTGCGTTAAGCCCCAAAGAAAAATCATCTTTTGACATTTAAAAACACCCTTTATTTTAGAAGTCTTTAAATACACAGGACGCGAGGTTAGTATAACGAACTTGGCGAACCCATCACCCAATTGTAACAATTGTCAACACATGATCGGCTTGCCACCCCCTCCCCCCCTCAAGTAAATCCCAGACATTTAATTTCTCTTAGAAATTTCTTCAGCTTTGTCATGGTCAGTAATTATAGTTTTTTCTAATCAATTGCTTTCTAGAGGGGTTGAGTAAAACAAGGCACACTTGAAGGTGTAGACAGCGGAAATATAGTTTGCACTGCAAGAAATGTGGTCAGTTCTCCGACAGAGCACTTTCACTACCCTAAGCTCAGGTTTTCAAAATCACTGAAAACAAAGGTACCAACCAGTGTAGTCTTGGCAGTAACATTATTGCTTTTGAGCAGTAATGTTAATATTGATAATTTCTATTTATATGGCACTTGGTACGTATGAAGCACTGTGAAATTGTTTCCACCTATTCATTTAATTTTTACAACAGCCATGTGAAGTGGGTATTATCCCATTTTACAGATGAGAGAAAAGAGACGCTAAGCAACTTGGCCAAGGTCACACTGATGTAAATAAGGGGGAGGGCAGAGGGGCCTGTGGTTTAGGATGTTAACTCTGGTCAGTGTCAAATTCTTGCTCTTTTAACCATAATTGAATACGAATTGTGGAATAAATGTAACTGCATGGTGTAAATGTAAATACGTAAGGGAAGAAAAAAACCCTGGAATTTGAGTATAACAGTAAAATAGGTATTTTTGTTTCAAATGGTAAAGGGTTAATGCAATTGATTAAAAAAAATTTTTTTGAACATTTATTTATTTTTGAGAGGCAGAGAGCACAAGTGGGGGAGGGGCAGAGAGAGAATGAGACACAGAATCTGAAGCAGGCTCCAGGCTCTGAACTGTCAGCACAGAGCCTGCCATGGGGCTCAAACTCACAAACCATGAGATCATGACCTCAGCTGAAGTTGGACGCTTAACTGACTGAGCCACCCAGGCACCCCTGCAATTGATTTTTAAATCGAAGTATGTAAATACAGATCAATAAATACAAGTGTTTAAAATTTCTATAGTATATGGCCAGTTAAAGGGGAAAAGAAACCAGGGAAAATATACTTCAATGAATAGTCTCTACCTCCTTTGGCATTTAGCACATACTGGATATTTATATTGAATACTTTAAACTATATCTTTTATCTTCTCAATCTTATGCTATCTTTTTTTTAATGTTTATTTATTTTTGAAGGAGAGAGTACCCAAGGGTGGGGGGGGCACAGAGAGAGGGGGACAGAGGATCTGATGCGGGCTCTGACAGCAGAGAGCCAGATGTGGGGCTCGAACTCATGAACCACAAGATCACGACCTGAGCCAAAGTCGGATGCTCAACCAACTGAGCCACCCAGGCACGCTTCCATCTTATACTGTTTCTAAGACAACATCTTTATTCAAATAACGTTAGAGGAATAAGGAACTAGAGACAGCAGGACTTTTTCAGAGGACAGCAGATTAGACCAGTTAAATTGAAGTTTAGGATTCCTACTGTAGGAAGTCTAGAAGGTAAAGTTAGGCTCACATGTGAAGTAATTTGAGTGCCAGGTTTAAGGAGTTTGAACTTGAGCAAAACAGTGACTCACTGATTGCAACCATCCTTTAGGAAGAGTGAGGTGGCACTATCATGGACAGCTTCACCTGAGATGTGAAAAGATTAGTGACTTGACCCGGTGAATATATAGGAAAAAGATGGGGGTAACTTGAATTTATGGATGTAAAGCAGGAAATAGGAAAAAAAAAAATAGCCTGAAAAGGGGGGATGGAAAGATAGTTTGGTTCTGAAGTGCTGGTAAATTTCAGTTTCCACAAGTTTATTTTCCTAGGCAGTTTTTAAAAATTTTTCTTATTGAACTGTAGTTGATGTACAATATTATATTAGTTTTAGGTGTACAACATGGTGACTTGATATTTATATGTATTACAAAATGATCACCAAGTAAGTTAGTTACTATCTGTCACCATACAAAGTTATTGTGGTTTTATTGACTGTATTCCCTATGGTGTACTTTACATCCCCATGACTAATTTTATAACTGGAAGTTTGTACCTCTTGACTTCCTTATTTCACCTCTTTCTCTGGCAACCCCCAATTTGTTCTCAGTCTATGAGTCTGTTTTGCTTTGCTTGTTTTTTGTTTTGTTTTGTTTTAGATTCCACATACAAGTGAAATGATACATTCTCTGACTTATTTCAGTTAGCATACCCTCTAGGTTCATCCATTTGGTTGAAAACGGCAAAATGTCATTCTTTTTATGGTTGAGCAATATTCCACTGTATATACATACCACAGCTTTATCCATTCATTTTTATCAGTGGACACTTAGATTGCTTCCATAGTTTGGCTATTGTAAATAATGCTGTAATGAACTTAGGGGTGTATATATCTTTTTGAATTAGTGTTCTCATTTGTTCAGATAAATACCCAGAAGTACAATTGCTGCATGATATGGTATTTCTATTTTTAATTTTTTAAGGAACTTTCATACTCTTTTCCTTAGTGGTTGTACAGATTTACATTACCACCAATAGTGTACAAGGGTTCCCTTTTCTCCACATTCTTCCCAACACCTGTTGTTTCATGTCTTTTTTTATGATCATTAATATTTTGTTTAAAATTTTATAGTATAAAATCTTACAGAAAAGAGATAAAACACTCCCTTGTTTTATGAGGCCAGTGTAAATTTAAGAACAAAATTACACACACACATGCACACGAGAAAAATAACTTTACCACCCCAATAAGTAAAGAAAAGCATTTGATACAATTCAGTATCCACTTATGCTAAAACCACTGAATACTCAGGCATGCTCAGATTAAAAGGGAACTTTTGATCTGATGAAGAGGATTTACATAAAAGTTACAGTATCATTATCATGCTTAATGATGAAATATTTATTTCCCTCCATGAGTTAAGAAATGAGACAAAAATGACTGCTATCAACACTTCTGAACAGTTCAGTAAAGCCAGGAAAAGACAAGGAGGTTCAAAATTTGGAAACAGCTGATACGGTTGTCACAAAAATTTGAAAATATACTTTAACTATTAGAACTAATTAGTACATGTTGCAAATTAGGTAGTAAAATTATACAAACCATAAAACTTGCAGTAGCTTTAAAAGCTCCTAATATTGAAGAATAAATTTAAATATTTGCAAAGCCTCTACATGGAAAACTACAAAATGTGATAAAAATTAAAGTAGACTCAAATGAAGGTAAATTGGGAGTTTGAGTATTGTTATGGTGTCAATTCTCCCCAAATTTATCTGTAAATTTACTGTGATTCCCATTAAATGTAGGTTTGGTTTTATGGCAATTGAGAGATGATTCTGTAATTTATATGGGAATGTATAAGACCAGAAGCAATAACATTCTAAAGAAAAACAAAGCCAGAGAACATACACTGCTGGATATCAAAACTTAATACAAAGCTATAATTAAATAGAACAGTGGTACAAAGCAAAGTATTCTGAATTAGATTCTGATGTCCTTCCAGTATACTGTGCTGAGGCAACTGAATATCCATATGGTAAACAACCAACTCCATGCTAATCATAAACATGCATTTCTGGTGTATCTAAAGCTAAATACCCAACGTGAAACAAAACTTTCTGAAAAAGACACAGGAGAATATCTGCATGATCATGGTATAGACAGAGATTGATTTGTTAAGGACACAAAATACACAAAAACAAATAATGGGGAAGGGGCAGAGAGAGAATTCCAAGCAGGTTTGCACTATCAGGGCAGAGCCCAGTGTGGGGCTCAAACTGACAAAAGGTGAGATCCAGACCTGAGCCAAGGCCAAGAGCCAGACACTTAACCAAGGGAGCCACCCAGATGCCCTTTACTATGTTAAGTAATCTCTACACCCAATTTGGGGCTCAAACTGGATCATATGGTAATTCTATTTTTAATTTTTTGAGGAACCTCTGTACTGTTTGCCACAGTGGCTGCACCAATTTACATTCCCACCAACAGTGCATGAGGGTTACTTTTTCTCTGCATTCTTGCCAACACTTGCTATTTCTTATCTTGATGCTAGCTATTCTGACTGGTGTAAGGTTGATATTGTTGCTTTGATTTGCATTTCCCTGATGATTAGTGATGTTGAGCATCTTTTCATATGTCTATTGGTCAACTATATGACTTTTTTGGAAAAATATCTATTCAGGTCCTCTGTCCATTTTTTAATCAGATTATGGTTTTTTGGTGTGGGGTTTTATGTATATATTTTGGACATTAACCCCTTTATCAGATACATCATTTGCAGGTACCTACTCCCATTCTACAGATTACCTTTAATAGTTTCCTTTGCTGTGCAAAAGCTTTATAGTTTGATGTAGTTCCAATTATTTGTTTTTGTTTCTGTTGCCTTTGCCTGAGGAGACAGATAGCTGTGCCAAAAAATACTGTTAAGACTGATGTCCAAGTTTACTGCCTGTTTTCTTTTAGGAGCTTTATGGTTTCAGGTCTTACATTTAAGACCTTTATTCTGTTTTGAGCTTATTTTTGTATATGGTGTAAGAAAGTGGTCTGGTTTCATTCTTTTGCATGCAGCTGTCCAGTTTTCCCAACACTGTTTATTGAAGAAACTGTCTCCTCCCCATTTTATTTTCTTGCCTCTTTTGTTGTAGATTGATTGACCATGTATGGTTTATTTCTAAGCTGTCTATTCTGTTCCATTGATCTTTTTGTCTGTTTTTATGCCAATATCATCTGTTTTGATTTTTATAGCTTTGTAGTATAGTTTGAAATCTGGGAGCATGAAATCTCCAGCTTTGTTCCTTTTTTTTTTTTAATTAGCTTTTATTAACATTATTTTTTTGAGAGAGAGAGGGAGACACAGAATCCTAAGCAGACTCCAGGCTCTGAGCTGTCAGCACAGAGCCCAACGCGGAGCTCAAACCCATGAACCGCAGGATTATGACCTGAGCTGAAGTCAGATGCTCAGCCGACTGAGCCACCCAGGAGCCCCTCTGCTTTGTTCTTTCTCAAGATTGCTTTGGCAATTGGAAGATCATTTGTGGTTCTATAGAAATTTTAGGATTATTTGTTCTTGTATGAAAAATGCTATTGGAATTTTGATAGGGATTGCATTGAATTTATAGATTGCTTTGGGTAATAGAGACATTGTAACAATATTAATTCCTCCGACCCATGAGCATAGTGTATCTTTCCATTTATTTGTGTCATCTTCAGTTTCCTTTTATCAATGTCTTCTAGTTTTCTAAGCACAGATCTTTTACTCCTTGGTTAAATTTATTCCTAGGTATTTTCTTCTTTTTAATGCAATTGTAAATGGGATTATTAATTTATCTTTCTAATAATTTGTATTCATGTCTGGGAAGCCAACAGATTTCTGTATATTAATTTTGTATCCTGCATCTTTACTGAATTCATTTATTAGTTGTAATAGTTTTTTGGTGGAGTCTTTAGGGTATTCAATATGTAATATCAAGTCATCTGCAAATAGTGACCGTTTTTTATTTCTTCCTTACCAACTTGAGTGTCTTCTGTTTCTTTTCTGATTGTTGTGGCTAGGATTTGCAGTGTTGAATAAAAGGCTGGCATAGGCATCCTTGTCTTGTTCCTCACATTAGAGGAAGAGCTTTCAGATTTTCACTGTTAAGTATGATGTTAGTTGTGGGATTATAATATATGGCCTTCATTATGTTGAGGTACATTCCCTTTATAGCCATTCTGTTGAGTTTTTTTTTTTTTATCATGATGAATGTTGATTTTTATCAAATGGTTTTTCTGCATCTATTGAGGTGATCATATGATTTTTATCTTTCATTTTGTTAATGTGCTGTACTGCACTCGTTAATTTGTAGCTGTTGAACCATTCTTGTATCCCCTGAATAAATCCCACTTGATCATGGTGTACGATCCTTTTAATGTATTGTTGAATTTCGTTTTTGCTAATACTTTGTTGACAATTTTTGCACCTGTGTTCCTAAGGCATATTGGCCTGAGTTTTCTTTTCTTTTTTTTTTTTTTTTTTGTAGTTTTGAGAACAAGGCAGTGCTGGACTTGAAGAATGAATTTGGAAGTTTTTCTTTCTATTAGAATGGTTTCAGAAGGATAGGTATTAACTTTTTAAATGTTGGGTAGAGTTCGCTTGTGAAGTCATCCGGTCCTCGGCTTTTGTTTGTTTGGAGTTTTTTGATTGCCAGTTCAAATGAATAGTAATCAGTCTGTTCAGATTTTCTATTTCTTCCTGAGTTAGTCTTAGAAGAGTGTATGTTTCTAGGAATTTATCCATTTCTTCTAGGTTGTGCAGTTTGACAGCCTACAATTGTTCTAGTAATCTTATAATCCTTTGTATTTCTATGGTATTGGTTGTAACTTCTCTTTCTTTCTGATTATATTTCTTTGACATCTTCCTCATTTTTTCTTGATTAATGTGGCCAAGGCTTTATCAATTTTGTTTATCTTTTAAAAAAATAGCTCTGAGTTTCATTAATCTTTTCTGTTGTTATTTTATTTTATTTTTATATATTTCATTTATTTTTACAGTTGATTCTTGAACAAAGGGGGGCAGTTGAAGTCCTGACATCCCTCCATGCAGTTGGAAATCTCCCTATAACTTTTGATTTCCCGAAAACGTAACTACCAAACTAGAAAAAGAAAGTGTTGTTAAGAAAATTATAAGAGAGGGGCACCTGGCACCTGAGTCTCTCAGTTGGTTAAGCATCTGACTTCAGCTCAGGTCATGATTTCATGGCTTGTGGGTTCGAGTCCCGCATCGGGTTCTGTCCTGACAGGTTGGAGCCTGGAGCCTGCTTCAGATTCTGTCTCCCTCTCTCTGCCCCTCCCATGCTTGTACTCTGTCTTTCTCACTCAAAAAGTAAATAAACACTTAAAAACATTTATAAGAGGAAATACATATACAATACTGTGCTGGACATATTGAAAAAAATCCACATAAAAGTAGACGTGCACTGTTCAAACCCGTGTTCTTCAAGAGTCAGCTGTATTTTTTTTTTACCATGGGCTTTGTTTTTCCTTATTTTATTTCCTTTAGGTGTAAGATTATATTGTTTATTTGAGATTTTTCTTGTTTCCTGAGATAGGCCTATATTGCTATAAACTTGCCTCTTAGAACTGCTTTTTCTTTGCCCCATATATTTTGGAATATTTTGTTTTCATTCTCATTCATCACAATGCATTTTTTGATTTCTCTTTGGCCCATTGGTTGTTCAGTACCATGTTGTTTAGCCTCCGTATGTTTGTGGTTTTTTTCTACTTTTTTTTCTTGTAATTGATTTCACGTTTCATACTGTTGTGGTTAGAAAAGATGCTTGATATGATTTCAGTCTCCTTATATTTGAGAGAAATTTTGTGGCTTAGTGTGGTGTTCTGGAAAATGTTCCATAGACACTTGAAAAGAATATGAATTCTGTTTATGGATGGAATACTCTGTATGTATCTGTTAAGTCCATCTGGCTTAATGTGTCATTTACTGTTTCCTCATTGATTTGCTGACTGACTGATCTATTGATGTAAATGGGTGTTAAAGTCCCCTACTGTTGTGTTACTGTACAATTTCTCCTTTTATATATGTTATTTCCTTTTTTATATCTGTTAATATTTGCTTTATATATTTAGGTGCTCTTTGAAATGTTAATTACTGTCAGCTACTCAGCTATTGTTTTGTATGTTTGTTGTGTACCATTTATACAAATACACAGTTTATTATTATTATTTTTTAAAGTTTATTTATTTTGGGGCGCCTGGGTGGCTCAGTTGGTTAAGTGTCCAACTTCAGCTCAGGTCGTAATCTCACGACTTGTGGGTTTGAGCCCCGTGTCGGGCTCTGTGCTGACAGCTCAGAGTCTGGAGCCTGCTTTGGATTCTGTCTCCCTCTCTCCCTGCAGTGTCAGCACAGAGCCCGATGTGGGGCTTGAATCCATGAACCGTGAGACTATGACCTGAGCTGAAGTCAGACACTTAACCCTCTGAGACACCCAGGCACCTCTAAATTACACAGTTTAGATAAAAAACATAAAATGTCACTGTAATCCCACCATTTAAGGATTTTAGCCTCAAGTTTTAGCCTAAGTCCTAGAGAAGAGGTTGGCAAACTATGGCCCAATAGCATAAACTGGCCTGAGGCCTGTTTTAGTATGTGAGCTAGGAGTGGTTTTTACATTTGTAAGGAGTTAGAAATAAATTTTAAATGGACTATTTTGTGATTGTTGGTTCACAAGCTCCTTAGGAGCTTCCTGGTTGTTCTGAAACCTGACATGGTTCTTGGACAGCTGGGAGAGACTTGAAGAAAGAGGCAAGCCGTTCTGGATGGGTAGGTAGCAGGTTTAATAAACAAGGGAACTCACTAGGCTTATCTTGAGAAGCCGCAGGACAGATCTCCACACCTGCCTGCGAAATCTTAAAAGTTTCATATAGGGGCCTTAACTGGGTTCAATCACATATACTCCTCAGATGGTCTTAACACCGTATCACTATCTCAAGGCTTTGTCTTTAGGGCAACTTCTGGGAGGGGGGGAAGCAATTGGAATGCACACTGCAAGGGTGGGAGAGGGTGAGGAGCCTCCTGTTGCCAAGAGTCCAGCTCACGGGACTTAAAATTCATCTTTTTATGTCGCTTAGTCTTTCAAGGTATGCATGAGGTACTTTTGTGTATTTAAATAACTCTCTTTTGTTAGATGTTTTGGTTTCTTTTCCAGTTTTTTAAACTATTACAATACTTAGGACAGCTTTTCTATTCAGAATTTTGTCAGTATCAGGTTATTTCTATAGGATAAATTTTTAGAAGTGAAATTGCTAGTATGTACATATTGTCAGGTTGCCCATCAGACATATTGGACAACCTATGCCTCTGCCAATATTGGGTTGTCTCCTTTTTCATCTTTGCCAATTTGATAGGGAAAAAGAGATATTTTAGTTAAGGTTTATTTGATTATTAGGTCATTAACATTTTTTCATGTTGATTGTCCATTTGTATTTCCACTTATAAAATGCTTACTCATGTCCTTTTCCTATTTTTCCATTAGGCTTCTGATCTTTTACTTGTTGATTTACAAACACTATATATACATTTGGGATAGTAATCACTTGTTATATGCAAGTTGCAGATATGTGTCTTTTTTTTTTTTTTAATGGGCCTGTTTTTTTTTGGTCTATTTATTTTAAGACAGTGAGAGAGAGGGGGAGGGGCAGAGAGAGAATTCCAAGCAGGCTTCACACTGTCAGTGCAGAGCCCAATGTGGAGCTCAAACTCACAAAGCATGAGATCATGACCTCAGCTGAGATCAAGAGTCAGATGCTTAACTGACTGAGCCACCCAGGTGCCCCAAGGTAAGATATCTCTTTATCCCAGTCTGTTTTGGTACTGATAGGAAGTACAGCCTATAGTGAAATTATTTATTTATTTTTTAAAACTTTACTTATTAGAGAAAGAACATGAGCAAGGGAGGGGCAGAGAGAGAGAGGGAGAGAGAATTCCAAGCAGGGGCTTGAACCCACAAACCATGAGATCATGACCTGAGCTGAAACCAAGAGTCAGATGCTTAACTGACTGAGCCATTCAGTCATCCCTGTAGTGAAGGTTTTTAAGATGAATGTGGAAAAATATCCTGAAATAACAAGCACTGATTGCATAGATATTACTGCTTGGGATGAAATTAAAACTTATTTTATTTTTTTTTTAGTTAGTTGATTTAAACTAATATCTATTTTATCATTATTGCTATACTTTTTAAAAAAAGATTTTAAGTAATCTCTACATCCAATGTGGGATGTGAACCTACAACCCCAAGATCAAGAGTCCTATGCTCTACTGACTGAGCCAGCCAGATGCCCCTGTATGCTTTTTTTTTTTTTTAATGGAATCACACACACAAAAAGGAATCACAGGTATATGGTAGTTTGCAACTTCTTTCATGTATTTTTATTATGAACATTTTTTGTATATAACTTTTTGTTTTAATGGCCATAAACTTAGAGTGGATATATTGAATTTATTCTGTTGATGGACATTGAGTTTGCTTCTAAATTTTCTTTTTACACTAATGCTCAGTAAATACCTTTTCCAGTTTTATAAACTAATAATGTTTATTTACAAAGGTCTAATTTACTGAGTTTTGCCCCTCAGGTAATTTTTTATACACATAATATGCAGGGGGCAGTAATTATTACACAACTTATGAAAATCACCTTTAAAAAATTTTTTTATTAAAAAAATTTTTTTTAATGTTCATTTATTTTTGAGAGACAGAGACAGAGTTCGATCAGGGGAAGGGCAGAGAGAGAGGGAGGCACAGAATCTGAAGCAGGCTCCAGGCTCTGAGCTGTCAGCAGAGTCTGATGCGGGGCTTGAATTCATTAACTGTGAGATCATGACCTGAGCCGAAGTTGGACCCTTAACTGACTGAGCCACCCAGGTGCCCCTGAACAGTTTTTTCAAAAGATTGTTTTTAAATTGATGCCAGAAGGGGTGCCTGGGTGGCTCAGTCAGTTGAGCATCTGACTTTGGCTCAGGTCATCATCTCACAGTTGCTGGGTTCGAGCCCTGCATTGGGCTTTCTGCTGTCTGCTTGGAGCCAGCTTTAGATCCTCTGCCTCCCTCTCTGCACCTCCCCTGGTCCATCCCTCCCTCTCCCTCTCAAAAATAAATAAATATTACAAAATAAAATAAAATTGATGCCATAGTACTTAATTCATTTGCATGGGAGTGCTTAAAGTAAAAATAGTTCAAGAAGAAGATATGTAATTATGTCATTCATTATAGTTATATTTCAGAGATCCTCATATGAAAATAGTACACTCTTAGTTCAAATGAATATATAAGACTAATCTCTTTTATTTTTTATTTATTTAATTTTTTTTTTTTTTTTAATTTTTTTTTTTTTTTTTCAACGTTTATTTATTTTTGGGACAGAGAGAGACAGAGCATGAACGGGGGAGGGGCAGAGAGAGAGGGAGACACAGCATCGGAAACAGGCTCCAGGCTCTGAGCCATCAGCCCAGAGCCCGACGCGGGGCTCGAACTCACAGACCGTGAGATCGTGACCTGGCTGAAGTCGGACGCTTAACCGACTGCGCCACCCAGGCGCCCCTTATTTAATTTTTTTTAATGTTTATTTATTTTTGAGAGAGAGAGACAGAGTGCGAGCAGGGAGGGGTAGAGAGAGAAGGAGACACAGGATCTGAAGCAGGCTCCAGGCTCTGAGCTGTCAGCACAGAGCCTGATGTGGGGCTCGAACTCACAAACCGTGAGATCATGACCTGAGCCAAAGTTGGACGCTTAACAACTGAGCCACCCAGACTCCCCCTCTAATCTCTTTTATATCAGAAAAGTTGACCTCTAAAAATGTTACAGAAAATGCCCTTCAGAAATGTAATTTCCTATATAAAATCTGTTTCCTTAAAAGAAATATCATCAAGTTGTAATTTGTCTTACTAAACTTTTTATCTGAACAGGTTTTTTTTTTTTTTTTTTTTTTTTTTTTTTTGGTTGTTGAGAGATGTAGTTTAGGTCATGAGATTTATTCATTTGTGGACTGAAACAAGTGTGACTTATACTTTAGATTCTGTGCTAGGCACTGGGAATATAGCAGTGTATTTAATTTTGCATGAACAGTGTAGAATATTAATCCTGAATAATTGCCATTAAATTGTACCCAAGGGTCAAATACTATATCATTATTTTATAGTATGGGAAAGTGTTCTGATTTAAAGTCTCAACCAGACTGAAGTATAGCAGTGGTCACTAGATTTTAATTTCAAGTTTAATTTCCAGAAAGTAGGGAGGGCATGGCATTGACATAGGATTGACAACTTTTCATTGTGATGAGTAAGGACATTAAAAAAAAAAAAAAAAAATCAAGTAACATCCATCTGCTGTCCCCATATCCTAACAGAAAAGGCTTTTTTACACCGAAATGTAAGAAGGATAGAGTCTCAAAATAAAGGACAGTAACTTCAAATTGACAAGTTGTTTTTTTTTGTTTTGTTTTAATACTTCATGGTCCTTATTTTTCTTTCGCATCATTGTTTGGCACTAGAATGTAGAGTGTCATTGGGGTGCATTGATTTATCTAATCTTTTAGTATTCTGAGAACAGGAAACCTTATTCTAATAAATTAACCAACTGAATAAGAATGTCCTTTTAATCATTTTAGACTCCTTCCACCTCTGCTATAAAATGGTCATACTCCTCTCTCATATTGTAAAGATAATTAAATGGCCATTCTCTTGAATAGTTCCCAAAGACCTTATAAAAATAAGCTCCAGTGTACTGTTGTAGCTTTTAAAGTTTTTGGCATTTTAAATTTAATGACAACATAAATTAATAACAACTTTGCTATTATTACTAACAGGGTTATTGTGAAACTATTTACTGGTAGTGAATTTTTTTTATCATAACTATCTCAAAAGCATACACTGCATTTGTTGAAAGCAGTATTAGTGTTATCTTTGATTTGATTGCCATAAACTTTAATTGGTGTAACTGTACACTCTTATATATTTTCATAGTATTTGTAGAGGGAAGAGAAAGTCTGTTTTCAAGATTTATCTATTTTCATTTAGTCTTGTCTACTGCCCTGACCTGTTCTCCTCCTCCCCCAAATAGTTTGCTATTTCTTATAGTCTATGTCAGAGTAGACTAGACTATAAGCTTATATCATCATCATAAAATTCTTGAAGTTAAATTATATATGCATTCATACAGAACCTAGAAAACAAAATACAGTCTGATTCTTAGCCATCTTTTTTTTTTTTTTTAATTTTTTTTTCAACGTTTTTTATTTATTTTTGGGACAGAGAGAGACAGAGCATGAACGGGGGAGGGGCAGAGAGAGAGGGAGACACAGAATCGGAAACAGGCTCCAGGCTCCGAGCCATCAGCCCAGAGCCCCACGCGGGGCTCGAACTCACGGACCGCGAGATCGTGACCTGGCTGATGTCGGACGCTTAACTGACTGCGCCACCCAGGCGCCCCCTTAGCCATCTTTTTTTAAGCCTTTTTTATTTTGAAGTATGACACACACAAAATGTAATATAAAATGCACAAACATGAATATATAACTCAATAAATCCTGACAAAGCAAATGTCCATGTAATCACCGCCCACATTAAGAAATAGAAAGTTGTATGCACTCTAGAAAGCTCCTTTATGCTCTCTACCAACTATTACCCACTCCCATCGAAAGGTAACCACCATTGTAACTTCTTACGTAGCTTTGTTTTGCCTTTATTATTATTTTTTTAAAGATTTTAATTTTAAGTAATCTCTACTCTTTTTTTTTCATGTTTTTATTTTTGAGAGAGAGAGAGAGAGTACAAGCAGGGGAGGGACAGAGAGAGGGAGACATGATCCACAAAGCAGGCTCAAGGCTCTGAGCTGTCAGCACAGGGCCCAACACGGGGCTTGAGCCTGTGAACCACTAGATCATGACCTGAGCTGAAGTTGGATGCTTAACCAATTGAGCCACCCAGGTGCCCCAGGTAATCTCTACACTTAACATGGGGCTCAAAGTTAGAATCCTGAGATCAAGTGTCATATGCTCTACTGACTGAGCCAGCCAGGTGCCTCCTTTTTATTATTATTTTTTAAAGTTTATTTATTTATTTGAGAGAGCATGAGCAGAGGACGGGCAGAGAGAGAAGGGAAAATCCCAAGCAGGCTCTGAGCTGTCAGTGTGAAGCCTAACCTGGGACTCAAACTCACGAACTGTGAGATTATGACCTGAGCTGAAACCAAGAGTTGGATGCTTAACCAGCTGAGCCACCCAAGCGCCTCTCCCTTTACTATTATTATTTTTAGCACCTTTGTGATCGATAGTGATGTTTACTTTTTCATTCCTTATACTTGTTATAGGTGCCTTCTCTCAGTAAATTTCATTAGAAGTCATTCCCTTTTATTTTTTTAATTTTTTATCTTTCCCCAAGGAAATAACTACTGGCCTGGATATACTTCTCTGCCTTGACAGTTCTCTGATGCTTTCAAATACATGATTTTTATATTTTGTCCAGTTTATTTATCCTCTTGGGAGGATGATTTGTCTGAAATTACCTAGTTCACCTATAAGTAGAAGCAAAATGCTTACATAATCTGTTCACATTTGAGATAATGTAGAAAAGATACTGGCTTGCGTCTTAGATGTCCTTCGTTTAATATTTTAATATTAACCTAGCAACTGTTATATTGCGTATACTGAGTGCTGAGGTCACTGTGGTGAATAAGATAGTTTTTGGTGATTAAAGTGCTGTGGAGATAAGCAGTTTAGGTACATTGTTTTAATGTGGTATATGGGATAATATTTACAGGAGTACCCTAATCCTGGTCCATCAGGAAAAACTTTGGTCCATCAGGAAGAACCTCTTGGAGGAAGTGATAGCTAAGCTGAAATAAAGGACTAGTAGGACCTAGCTTGATATAGGGAAACTATAGGGAGGTGGAATACTGGATAAAAGAAAAGTCTAGAGAGCCTGTTGAGTTTTTAGAATTATCTGTATGACCAGATCGAAGAGTAGAGTATGAAAGATACAGAGGATAGGACAGCACAGAGACCAGATCATAAAGGACTTATTTCGGTATCGAGAATGAATAGAAAGGGGAGAGCAAAGTTGGTGGGGGGGACTATTAACTAGTAATAGTCTAGTTAATAGATTTTTATGATAGTGTAGGCTTTGGATAACTGGATTGGAATAGAATAGCAATGTAAATGGAATCTGATCTATTTAGGAGGAAACCTACATCTTGATTGTAGAAAATGAAAGAGAAAGAAGGAATGATTGACGATATGGGTGCCATTTTCTGAGGTAGGGAACACATGAGTAGCAGATTTAGGAAGAAAATTAAGGAGCTTGGTTTTGGATCTTTGGTTTGAGAGCAGATGGGAGAAACCAGAAGGTGGCATGTGATCGAAGCTGACATAGGACAGGAAAGAGGATTTATCTATACAGAGTGGAGCTGATGTAATGAGACCTGTGAGTTGAGGGGGTGTAATCCTGAGCCCTTAGGTGGAAGGAGGGACAGGAGAGAATGGGGGACAGAATAGGTGCGGATGTAGGTAAGTGTATGGCATGTGGAGTGGCAGGATGTTGAGGGATTTCCTGTTAGATGATTTCTCTATTATTTGAAGTAGTGTGCTTCATTTTTGCTGAGAAATGATGGAGGAAGGGTTGGAGAGATTTGGATAGCATGAAGAATGCTTGAACAAGCTGCTTGGGGAATGGAAGAGGGGGAAGAGTAAGAAAATATTTGCCTAGAATGCTAGACAGCAGTGAGGGCCCGTTTGATGTCAGAGGTAGCACATTTTTGTAGCAACATCAAAATGTGAGATTTTGTAATTTTTCTAAGGTCCAATTGTAGGAAATGAAGCCTGTTGGATTAATCAAGTTGTGGTTTGTAGAAATAGAGCAGTAGAGTAAGGAGTTGAAAATACACAGAGTGGTTCAAGTGATTTTTGGCTGCATGGGGGTAGAAGAAAGTGAAGGTGGAAAGGGATTGATTAGGTTGATGAAAATTGCAGGGAAGAATAGACCGAAGGTCTCAGTATGGACCGGGTAGGTCAGAGGAGTATCTGAGGGAAAGCTAGAAGGTGAGATTCTTTTTTTCTAGATTTTTTTTTTTAAAGTTTATTTCATCTCTATAACCCAAGGTGGCGCTCGAACTCAACCCCTAGATGAAGAGTCGCATGCTCTTCTGACCGAGCGAGCCAGGTGCTCCTAGATTTTGTTTTTAAATGAAAAGTAAACCATACAAAGAAAAGTCCACTTCTACCTGCTCTGGCCATTTTTAAGAGTTTGATGTGTATCTTTCTATAAATAAAAAGGTTGAGGCTTGGGGCATCTGGGTGGCTCAGTTGGTTGAGCATCTGACTTTAGCACAGGTCATGTCATGATCTCACGGTTAGTGAGTTTGAGACCTGCATCAGGCTTGCTGCTGTCAGCGCAGAGCCTGCTTCAGATCCTCTGTCTCCCCTTCTCTGCCCCTCCCTCACTTGGGCTCTCTCAAAAATAAACATTAAAAAAAAAATGGTTGAAGATTTTTGTTTTTTACAGAAATAAGATCATACTTAACATGTTCTTCCTAAAAAAACAAAACATTATTCTTGCTGTATCATGTATATTCCAGCGAGTCATTATATAGACTGTTACTTTTTAAAAAAAATTGAGAATAGTTAACACAACAATGTTACATTACTTTTAGGTGTACAACATAGTGATTCAATAAGTTTATACATTGTGTTATGCTCATCACAGGTGTAATTACCATCTGGACTTCACTCACTTAATAGATGCATAATATTTTCTAATATGAGTATATTGTAATTTAACAATTTTATTGATGAACATTAAGGTTGATCCCAGTTTTGTGGTTAGAAAAAGCACTGTAGACAATATCTTTACACATGTGTTATTACATACAATGCTTTTGAGAGAAATTCCTGAAAGTTGCATAAGTTGGTCAAAGGCTATGTATGTTTTTAAAGCTTTTATTTGAGGTATAACTTACATTAAGGAAAGTATGTAAGGATACATCTTGATAAGTTTCTGTTGGTAGGTGGAGGAAGGACTACAAAGTATCCTCCAAACTGAGAAGACACTTAAGACTGAAAAGCACAACAGGCAATTCCATACAGTTAACACAGAGTTTTATTCTGGGTAACTTACTGACAGGGTTGGTTGGATGATAATCTGGACATCTGTGCAGCTATTCCCTGAAAAGTCCGGATCTTAGCCTACAGATTTTTATAGAATGTGCAGGAGGGCATTTTAGTCTTAGTGAGATCAGAGGGCTTGCAGGCGCTTAATTGACAGCTAACCTTTAACAGACCTTGTGGTGCCATCTGTACTTCAGGAGAGGGAATGACTGTTACCTCTAACAGATTCATGGGAGGCCAAAACAAGCCTCCTTGGCGGGCATTTCTGAGGGATGTATATTAATCTCCAAGGGGTCAGGAACACATAGCCCCAAGAGAGATCATTGAGCGAGCAGATATGAGCAAGATGAAAGACTAAAGGTAGAGTCAGTATTTTCAACTCTCCTACAGTTTCATAGAATAAACATACCTAAGTGTCTATGTTAAGAGATCAGAGTATTGCCAGCACCCTTAGAAATCCCTCTCAGACCTGCCAGTCAGGACCCCTGTCTTCAACAGCAAAACAGAACAAAACAAAACTTGAAAAAAAAAAAAAAATCTGATCTGTGATTAGCTTACTTTTAATTTTACCTGGTTTGGTTCTTTATATGAATGGGCTTACACAGTAATCTCTGGGATGTGTCATGTCTGAATATTAAAATCACCTAGCACTGGCAAATAGAAGATACATTTATTGATTTACTAGTGCTCAGGGGGCCAAAATGCAGAGAAGTTGTTGATTAGGAATAGCTTTGATATAAAGCGAGAGAGTAAGCAAGGAGGAACCCTTTGAGAAGGCTTTGAAGCAGGATTATAAATAGGGAGAGCCCAGTGTCAGTTCAGGAAAGGAGGGGACATTTATCTTTAAGAAGCGTTCTAGAGAGCACAGTGGAGAGGCTTGGAGGAAAGGTTGGCAGTAGGAGGCTACCAACTGACTATGTGACCTCTTTCCTGTGTGTTTCAGTTTAACAAGGACCATTTCCTTTCTTGAAATTTCCTTTTTGTTTCTTTGCTGACAACACTTCTGTCATTATTTTTCTACTACCCTTTGATCATTTTCCCCCCAGGGGTTTTTATTTTTTATGCTAGTTCCTTAAGTATTTCCTGGGGTTTCTATTCTGGCTTCTTTTCTTAGTCATTCACTCTTAGATTTCATCTCCTTTATCCAAGCCTTGGCTCAGATTGCAAAACATCTCTTCTTGGCAAAAATAATTTTAAAATATTAAAAAAAAAATCCTATCCATTTGAAAAATGAGCAAAAGATACTTTGGAGAAGATACCAAAATGCTCCCAAGACATGTAAAGAGCCTAGTAGGATGGCTAAAATTTAAAATACCAACAATACGGGGCGCCTGGGTGGCTCAGTCGGTTAAGCATCCGACTTCAGCTCAGGTCACGATCTCACGGTCCGTGAGTTCGAGCCCCGCGTCGGGCTCTGGGCTGATGGCTCGGAGCCTGGAGCCTGCTTCCCATTCTGTGTCTCCCTCTCTCTCTGCCCCTCCCCCGTTCATGCTCTGTCTCTCTCTGTCTCAAAAATAAAATAAATGTTAAAAAAAAAACAATACGAAGCAAGTATTGACAAAAATTGTAGCACAACTAGAACTCTCTCATTTACTTGCTTATGAGAGTGTCCTTTGGAAAGATGTTAGTTTCTATTAAAGATGTAGCCGTATATTTTATTTATACAGATCTTCCTGGACTGATGATGGAGTTCTGTCCCAATAAGTCCATTATAAATTGAAGATACCATAAGTCTAAAATGCATTTAGTACACAGAACTTACTGAATGTCATAGCTTACCCTAGCCTACCTTAAATGTGATGAGAACACATTAGCCTACAGATGGGCAAAATCACCTAATACCATTCTAAAAGTGAAAAACAGAATGGTTGTATGGTTTCAGAATGGCTGTAAGTTTATGAGTTGTTTACCCTGTGATCACGTGGCTGACTGGGAGCTCTAGTTGCTGTTGCCCAGCATCACGTGAGAGTATCGACCATATATTGAAAGCCCAGGAAAAGATCAAAATTCAGAATTTGAAATGTGTTTTCTACTGAATGTGTATTTGCTTTCACACTGTTGTAAAGTCAAAAAATTATGAGTTGAACCATTTGTGAGTTGGGACTGTCTGTATATCTTGTGATGTAGCAGTTTTACTTCTGAGCATATCCTCAAGAGAAATGAGTTTTTATGTGTACCTTTCTATGCTATGTGCAAGAATTATTTTAGCACCTTTATCTGTAATAGATAAAAAATGGAAACAACCCAAATATTCATGAACAGTAAATTGGGTAAGTAAATTGTGGTACAGTACATAACAGCAACGAAAAATAACTGATTTACAAAGGATGTGAATTAATCTCACAGACATTGTTAAATGAAAGAAGTCAGACACAAAAGAATACATCGAGTGGGCAAAACTAATAAATGCTCATAAAAGTTAAAATAATGGTAGAGGCGCCTGGGTGACTCAATCAGCTGGGCGTCTGACTCTTGATTAGGCTCAGGTCATGATCTTGAGGTTTGTGAGACTGATGATCCCTGCGTTGGGCTCTGTGCTGACAAGGCAGAGCCTGCTTGGGTTTCTCTCTCTTCCTTGTGCATGCGAGTGGGGGAGGGACAGAGAGAGGGTGACACAGAATATGAAGCAGGCTCCAGACTCTGAGGTCTGAGCACAGAGCCCGATGCCAGGGCTTGAATCCATGAACCCCAAGATCATGACCTGAGCTGAAGTCAGACGCTTAACTGACTGAGGGACCCAGGCACCTCGTCTCTCTCTCAAAATAAGTAAACATTTTTTTAAAAGTCAGAATAGTGGTTAGAATGGGGGCTTTGGGGGTTCTGGGGCTCTTGATCTGAGTGGTGGCTACACAGGTCTATATATACATAAAAATTCATCAAGTTGGACACTTAAAATTTGTGTACTTTTCTGTGTAAGTTACATTTTAAAAAAGTGATAGGCTGGGTTGCTTGACTGACTCAGAAGAGTGTGCGACTCTTAATCTTGGGGTTATTAGTTTGAGCCCCACAAAAGGTGTAGAGATTACTTAAATAATAATAAAACTTTAATAGGATTTTTAAAAAGTTTACTTTGAGAGAGAGGATGCATGTGTGTGTGAGCTTGGGAGGGACAGAGAGAGGGAGAGGAAGAACCCCAAGCAAGCTCTGTGCTAACAGCAAGGCTCAATCTCATGAGCTATGAGATCATGACTTGAGCTGAAATCTAGTCTGACACTTTACTGACTGAGCCACCCACATGCCCCAATAAGTAAAACTTAAAAAAATTTCATCTTAGAGACATCTGGCTGGCTTAGTTGGTAGAGCATGTGACTCTTCATCTCAGGGTTGTGAGTTCAAACCCCACATTGGGCATGAGGCCTACTTAAAAAAAAAAGGTCAAAAAATATGTATGTATATATAAAAGTGATAGGTTTTCAAATCTGACATAAAACCATCTTTTTTTCTCCCAGGTAGTTGTGGGGTTTTTTTTGTTTGTTTGTTTGTTTTTTTCTCCAGCTTTGACATTATTTTTGGACCTTGGCTGTTTTTCTTCCCATTAACTCTCAGAGTATGGCATTCTTACAAGCAGTAATAGATATTGGTAACATTAAAATATATCTGTGTCTCTGTCTCACCAAAGTTCTAGTCATGACCATTTCACAGTTATCAATAAATTATATATTTCTGCCAGTGCTTAGAATTATTACATACTTTCATCTGTCATTAGGACCTGGCTCTTTTCAGTTCATGTGTCACCCAATGTCTGGTATATTTGTGGCACCGTTTATCTCCCCCTCCCCCAATTATTCATAAAGTTTTTTTCAAAGTGTAGACCATAAACTCTTTTTGTGGTCCATAATGGGATGAACTTGCATCAGAATGTAAATCAAATATGTTACTAAGTCTACTTAGTAATACCAAGTACTTAGTAATAATAAGTACAGGAACTGTTTTGTTCAGCCATTTTGTTTGTTTTTAATCAAGACTGCTTTGATGAGGAAGCAGTACATTGACATAGTTTTCTTCAAACTCGGTTTCACTGGAGACCAACACTTTCAGCAGACTGGTTTAGGCTGTATGACGATTTAACAATTTAATTCTGTCAGACAGAGGGGCACCTGGGTGGTTCAGTCAGTTGATTATCAGACTCTGGATTTTGACTCAGGTCAAGATCCCAGAGTTGTAGGATCAAGCCTCGTGCCAGCGTGGAGCCTGCTGAAGATTTTCTCTCTTCTTCTGCCCCTCTCACCCACTCCCATGCTCTCTCTGAAAAATTAATTCTATCAGATATATAGTATATTGACGGGGAAGAAGGAGGCGAGTGGCAGGGGTTATATAGTGCCAGAAGTGTGGAAGGACTTTTGTCATTTTTGACCCTGTAGCATCTGAATTCCTGTTCCATATTTCTGGAATTCCTTTATGGCTTTGGTAGGAGGCAGAATCTGTAACTATAGTCAGGTAGATTTGGCCAAGCAAATGCCATCAGTATGGACAGCAACTCAGGAGCCAGTGAGGCAGAAAAGTGAGAACTGGCAGACTGTTCTATTCTGGGAGGGCGGGGGTGGGGGTGGGGGGGCAGTAGCAGTTGCAGTGATGTCTTCTCAGGACCAATTCTGCCCCAGTATTGGATGTCTTTCCTGGCTCTGTGTAGCCTATATATCAGTTATCTGTTATATACATTATTATCTACTATATATCTTTTCATAAAAATATTTTCTACTTAAATTACTCATAGTGGGTTTTTATTGCTTCCAACTAAGAAACCTGGCTGGAAAAAAAAATCATTAAAAAAATACTGTACTATTTATTTAAAGCTGATCACAACAAAATTTGTTTTCTCTTAAGTAAACTACATGCAAAGTTTTAAAATGTTTTAGACTAGACTTTGTGAGACATGTTGCAGACAGCAAAGATTCTAAATAACAATTATTTCATTTTAGTATTTGCATTTTAAAATTTTAGTGTGCTTATTGGACCATGTGCTGCTATGTATGCCTGGAGTACTTGAAATGCAAATTTGGAGAGACTTTGCCATCTAAATGCTTGGCTGGATTAAGCGCCTAATTAGGATGGTTTTTCAACAGGTTGGAGTAAGCATGCAATCGGTGAGTGCTCCAAATTAATTTTTAAAATCCAGACACTTGTATGTTTTAAGATTTTTTTCTGAGTGAAATAAATCTATATATGACCAACATTTTAAATTCAATATGTTTATTTTAGTCATAGAAGTGAATCTTTACCTAGCATCCTAAGTAGTGGAGTAACATTCTGGGTTAAAATGAAAGTTTTATTGAAATTTTATTGAAAATGTACCAATATTCATGTGACTGTTAAGAGCAATGCATTTGTTAGTAGTGAGGAAAGAAATATATATATATATATATATATGAATAAAATATGTTTGACTAACACTTGACAACCCTGAATGTTGTGTGTAGAACTATTAATATTGAATGCTGTTATAATGTGGTTTATCATACAACTGTTTAAAGTAAAAGGTAAGTCATGTCTCTGAAAATATAACCTATAGATATGAAGAAAAAATTAGTATAATATTCTATGCCAAAGAGGTTAGTTCTGATCTTGATTTTTGAAGTGTTTTCTACTGATACATATTTTTTATTTTTAGATCCAGTGTAAAGTTATTAGAGCAGTGGTTCTGCTAGGTGTATTTTGTGGAATATTTGTTTTTCATTTTCAAATTTGAAGCTTTTCATCTGTAATGTGAAATTAAATTTTGTTTGTTAAAGATATAGGCAGGTTACATAAATTGATTATGGGTATACTTTTTAATACACTACCTTTGCTCCTGTTTTTATTTTGTGTTTTCTCATGTCTTATTAAGAGAAAGTTAAACTTTAAATCCCCCAACCCCTCAACATTACATCTATTTTCTTTGGAGATAAAAAGCAAAGAACCAAATAAAAATACCTTTTTAAATATCTGCATAATTTTAAGATTATTAGTTTGAAGATAAGCAGTAGGAAAATGGTTTGTGAAGTTAATACTAGTTTCATCTTTTTCAGTTACATCTTTCTCTGTTTTGGACTTCACTTAAAGTAGCTATATACTGTGTTTCTCATTTGTTATTTACCACCATTTGGCTGGATAGACTAGATTAACATTTCACTACCGACAGCAAAATAATTTCTGTTGCTTTCAGAAAGATGGGAGGCTTTCGTAACTTATAATTCCCAAGAAGTCACGCTTTATAATTTATGTTTCTTATTTATTTCCAATTTTAGTAAGAATTACAGTTTAGTGGCGGGGTGCCAGACTGGCTCAGTCAGAAGAGCATGCAGCTCTTGATCTCAGGGTCATGAGTTCAAGCACCACGTTGGGCATAGAGATTACTTAAAAATGATAATTTTTTTAAAAAGTGTAATTTAGAGGAAAGATATAGGTCCTTGATTCAAACAACTCCGGGTCTGAAATTGGTCTCTGCCAGTTACTTTCTTCATCTACAAATTACAGATAGGAACCACTACTCTAGAGTTAGCCTGTGGATTAAAGGACTGTATGTAAAACAGCTACTTCAGTGGCTTGTACGTACTATAGCTACATTCAGTAATGGTTAATTTTCCATAGTTTTGCTCTGTCACTCACCCCCATTCCTGGCCCAGGTCAGGTGAATGTGACTAATGCTGATGAAGCCAAAGTGTTTAGTTTCAGGAACAGATAACAAACACACTTTCTTTAGCTTGTTCGTTTAATTTAGCTTTGTTCATTTGAGTGGTAAAATGTGTGCCTTTCATCAAAAAATGGACCAGGTAACAGAGCATTAACTTATTCCCTGTATTGTAATCACAGTTAAGGGCTCTTCCTATTAATAGTAACTGAACAAGATTTTATTTTCTAAATGTTTATTTTGAGAGAGAGAGAGTGAGTCAGTCAGTCCCTAGCAGGCTCTATGCTGTGAGCGCAGAACCCGATGTGGGGCTTGATCTCACAAACCGTGAGATCATGACCTGAGCTGAAATCAAGAGTCAGTTGCTTAACTGACTGAGCCACCCTGGAGACCCCCAAAATTGTTTTTGTATGTAGTGTATAATCATCAACTTTAATGAGTTAATTGAAAATCTATATAAAAACAAGTCTTTTTTCTAACATAAAGCAGTTTGATCCTTGGGAGTTATTTCGTTTCTAAGATCTCTTAGTGTGCTGCCTAAGTGTAAGGAAGTGTATAGTCTACCAAGATTTTGCTTTTGGACATCTGAAAATAAAACTTTTTAGTTCCCTCTTTTAGTAATAAATACATATTTTCCCATTGGTTGGATAATGAACTTGATACTAATCAAAGTATTCCAAGAGCAGAAACTACCTTCATCTTTACATGTTTTATCTTCTTAAAAAGAAAAAAAGAAGCTTTGAGATTAGGGATTTGTTTTTGCCATTAGAACAACCGGTGATGATTAGCTGTTTGTATTTCACTGTACATATCAGCACCACTGTATGCAATAGCTATCACTGATTGGTTCACTATACCTAGTTCTTTTGCATAAATTATGTACGTTCACCAAACATTTTTTGTTTTACAGGTATAACCACAGTTCTAGCAGATTACTAATTTGCATTAGTAATATATTTCCAGTAATAACTTAAGAATTATAACCTTGTTTTCCTTTTGTGCTGTGGAGGAAGAAGGTGAATGTGGCTAGGAGTTTAGAGTAAGGAAGAAGAGACTTGAGGAAAGTCTTATCTTTAATTGGGGGTTTTGAAATTGTTAATAGAGTTTCATCTTCCTATCTCTACCCCTTCTCCCCAATACACACTTTGAATTTTCCACTGGCTCCCTTGGAGTTAAGGATTTGTACTGTGTTGCATCCTAGACTACTTGAAATTTTGATTAATGATACAGACTTTCTTCCAGAAAAATACTGTGTATGCACAAAATTTTGCATGTAATTTCAGGGATATGTGGCCCTCAGAATAATGACCTTTGTGTTAATATGAAATAGCTTATCTTGAGAAAAATCTGTTTGTTTAGAAATAAATTTGTACTTTTTCTGCTAAATGCTACCTCTCAAATAGTAATATAGATTAAACTAGTCTATAACAGATGAATTACCACATAAAATTTGAGTACAGTCATCATGATGAGACAGATGATAGCTTCAGATTCCAAGCTCACACTTCAACACTTCTACAATAGCATTTCACAATGTTAAAAAAGAACAAATTGCTTTCTTGTTGTCATCCTCCTCCTTGCTGTCATCACTTTCAAACACTGTTGCTAAATGTTATGGACTGTCATTACTAGACCCAGACATGCAAACACACATGCACACAGATTCATGATTAGATTATTTGTCAGTAGTCATTATAAATAAAGCAAAGCAGAGCTTTTCTGTTTAGTAACTATTTAATAATTTTCTAATGGAATTGAATTTTTATTTCTTAAATCAAAGTATCTAGCAGTGGCAGTTTTCTCCTTCCCCCTCTCTTACATCTGAAAAAATACTAATGGCAATTTATCTTTAGAGGAAGTCTTCCCTTCTCCAGTATACTGACAAGACAACAGTTCAGCCACCAGTTAGGGTAGGAGATACACTTGGGCCTTACAGTCTCCCAGTGCACAGATGGTGACTTTTCAGTACCATCTGTTCATTATTTCTTCACAGCCATTTACAATTTCTCCCACTCCATGAGGGCTGAATAGAAAAAATAAAGTAGGACCTAGTTTTAGAGTTCCTGAAAGTTAGCTGCTCTTTCCCCTCACTTTTTCCTACAGTTGAGTAAAGGTTTTATGACTCTTCTTCTTTCTCAATATTCCAGTCATTAGCTTACATAGACCTTACATAGCCTACATATCTCTGGTGCTACGTGCCGTGCAATTCCCAGGTAACAGAAAAGCATTGTTAGTCTACTGCATATACTTGAAAAAAATCACATAAAGCGATCTGTTTTTATTTCCTTTAACTTTGTATAAAAATCCTGAGTAGTCTACTTAGTCCTTATAAGTAAAAGCTGAATCTCTGGCCACCTTCACTTGTAGAAGTCACCTGGTATTCTTTCCTCCTGATATTAAGCAGATGGGAAGATAATAGTTGAAACTTAGCCCTGAAGCATGCATAGCAAGGAATGCTAAAAGTTGGCAGAAACATTAGTCCCTGACCTTGGCAAATCCTTTTCAAATTTTTCTTTGTGAGCTTTTTGTCCTCTTCATCTCCAGTTAAGATCTTGCTTACTGGAGGCATGGGAGGTTAACTTTAGACTCTTAATTGTCACATTGTGATGCATAAATAGTGTTCCACTGCTCTGGCATCATAGGAGTGTTTTGACTTGTGACTAAATACAAGATTCAAGAGGAGAATGATTGAATGGTATAGTTGCTATTGCCCTGTGGATTTCTTTTTATAAGATTAAGACCTATGAACATGTATAAGGTAGAGTTTGCTTAAATATGGTTTTAGAATTACTTGTCCATGAACTTATTTTTCCTTGGCCTCTTATGTTGAATTTGTAAAACTGTGATGCTTCCCATTTTTCTCCAGTCAGATATTTTTCTTCTCTTATGCCTCTTGTGTTATTAACACTATTCGTATGATTGGTGTGAATGATTCGGATTCCCGAATTACAGGTAATTCCCTTCTAAGCTTCACAGTAGCTTCGCCTCTTATATCCTTTATTTAATATTCATATTTCAATATCGATCTAGTCTTATCTTTCTACTGACCCATTTTCCAGTCTGTGCCATCTTTTCAGTTTATATTTCCAAAGTAAGAGTTACAGTTTTTACTGGTTGTGGTAGCCAGTGTAGGTTCTAATACTTTCTGGAACTCTCTCAGGTGATAGTGAAACTCTGAACATATTAGTGGTGAATTATATAAAAGCTGAGGCATATTCTGGAGGTATTATATATACCCCCACGATCCTCACATTGAGTCATACTGTTATCTGTAATTGGATTTGGTTGCTAAAAATCTAAGAAGTCAGGTTACTTCTATGCTCATTTTACAAGTTGTGCATGCTTTTAGAATGGTTTAAATGTCTAATTTGGGTTATGTGTTGGAGCCAGTGCTGTTTACTTTATTTCTTCCTTGGTCATATTGCATATGTTAAGGTGATTCCATTCTTTAAATTAGAATGGCCATGGAGTGACTTTAAAAAGGGGTCAGTGTCTGTTGCTCCGAATACATGCCAGCTGATTTGGTATTATTTAGTTTAAGGATATGATTGAATGTTAAAATTTAATGAATTAAGTATAATGATCATATCATTCTCATTCTTTTCTTTTTAAATTGCTTTTAATAGCATACCACCTATCTTTGCCTCTCTGCCCAGGCTTTCAAGTATAGCACTCAAAACGGATAGTTTTTCTCTTTAAGGAAAAATCATATACTTGGGGAGAAGTTTCCAGGTACTTTATAATGATTTAACATTCTACATGTGTGGTTTTTTTTTGTTTGCTTTCTGCTTTGGGAGTTTGTTTTTGTTTTTGCATTAAGCATAGCATAATGTCCTGAGTGTATTGTGATTTCATGTGAGAAATTCTGCTCATTAGGGTCACTCACTACAAGCCCACCTAGTACCTTTGTGTAAACTGGGAAGACACCTTTTCCCTGGGGATAAGGCCTCACAAGAAGATGCAGTGTAGCTGAATTTTAACCCACACTCCCCCTTGACCAGACATTCTTGTGTAGCAAAAAATGAAGCACCCTGAATGGTACAAATTCAGATTCTGAACTTTGTACTGATTTGGATTTGTTTTGAAAAGTCCATTACAACAAACACTCACGGTTTTAAAAAATGTATATGTATTTAAAATTCTAAAACTTTAAAAAATATAGCAGAGATGATAAAAATTGTTTCCTTTGCAGAATAGTATGAAAACATAGTGAAAATGCGAAGTTTTTACTCCAAATGTAATTCTGTTTTACAATTATTATTCTTCTGTATTTTTTATATAATGCCTTAAATTAAACCTTATTGTGTTAATTATAACCAGCTATATATATATATATTTTTTAACTTTTACTTGAGAAATATTAGCTCATTTCCCATAACATTTAAAGCATTCTGATTCCATAATTAATGTGTGAATATTTTGTTAAATTAACTGTCCAGTGCTTTGTAGTAACAGTTTTATTACCTTTGTAATTAAACTTTGGTTTTTCCTATTTCCTCAGGTACTTTGGTCTGGGAAGCCATATGGTTCATCTCGAAGTATCGTAAGGAAAATTGGTACTAATTTATCTCTGATCCAGTGTCCGAGAGTTCAGTTTCAGGTACTATATTTTATATGTTTCAAAACTTAATATGTGCATTAGAAATACAAGTAGACAAGACAGCTTTAAAAGTATTTTAGAACCTTTCCCCCATTCATGCTGCTACCAATAAAAGACAATAAAACTATAGTAAAGTCTTTCTGATTTTACTTCCTCTGTGAAGTGATTATTTTTATGCTTTTTAAAGCTCTTTAAGACATTTATCCTTCTTAAGAATACACATACTAAGATTTAGAAGCATATCATAAGCCAAGTAGTTGTTAATTCCCAGGTGACCTTGGGCATGGCCTTATGTGACTTTAGAGGGGCTTCAGGTACCACCATTGTTTTCTTTAGTTATTATACCTTCTTATCTGGACAGCCACTCTGTTCCCCTAGTTTATTTTTAGATGTATCCGTGGATGCCTTGTAAGGTGCTTTCTCCGTCCTAGGTTTAAAGCTTAGCATTAATTGTAGGAACCATTGCCTGGACAACGACAGTGTCAAGACAAAGAGGTAATTGTGGTTCTCTGAATGAGATAACAGGGAAACCCTGAATTGGGAATACTTTAGAATGCTTAGGTCTTAGTAACCTCTGAGAGCACCAAATTGAGAGCAACTCTACTCCTTGCTTGGAGACAAATTGTTATTTTCGTGATTTGGGCTTTGTTCCTTTTTGTTGTAATAGTGTTAGACATGTTCTTGTTTTTCAGTAATTCTTCACAACAGTAATACTACATAACCTTTCAGTTTGACATTTAAGAATATAAAGTTCAGCAGATATCTACACCAGTTTTAAATAATAATGGATTAGCATGTGAAATGTGGAAGATGTATTTAATTCATAATCCAAAGCTCAGAAGTGCCCCCTGAAAGCTTATTTGATATTATGTCTTACTCATAAATCAGCACTCCTGGCAGATAGAGGTAAAAATCTGTTCCTAAGTAAGTGGTAGAAATTAGCATTTGTTCAGGTTGACTAACAAGGTTGTTCATTGTTGTGCTCATTCATAATCCTGCTTGCATATTGACTGGCAAAACTTTTGTGCATCAATCTAGAAATTGACAGATTGGAACTTTCCAAGAAGTAATTTTTTTTTCATCAATTTATAGGCTTTAAAAAAAAAAAATGAAGAAATCTCTGGTGGTAATTCTCAGGCACAATTTCTGAGAATTCAGTTAGACACAAATTGCTGATTGCTTCATTTGCCAACTTCCTTCAAATAACTGTTGTGTTAACTGAGGCTTATTAACTTTTTTCTGATTGCTCAGTTCTATTAAAATTTTCTTTTTGTCCATTTATGTGTCTACTTAACCTAGTTGCAGGAGAACTTGGTACAGCATTTGTGTTCATGTAGCTAGAGATACATAGAAGGAGATGAAGATAATTTAGCATTTTTTAGTAACAACCCAAATCTGCCTTGATAGTTACTGGGCTGAAATACCAGAGCCAAGTATAGTTTCTTGGAGAGATTCTTTTTCTCATTGTTATTAGTTGCTTAAAGGGTATGAGCAGGATTAAGAATACTAGATTTAGTACAGGAGCTGAATTTGAGTAAAGGTGGATAAACATAGGAGAGTAAGATCAGAGAAATACTGGTGACCTACTTGAGAATATAATGGAAGACAGAAGACATTTGTTTATAATGAGATTTTAACTTCCAGGTGGTTTTATAGCATACTGAGTCTTTTTAAATTCAAGGTCAATATTAAAGTGAGTGTTTTATGTGCTAGTTAGATATTTTAAATCTGCTATTATTCCTTTGTATCCTCTATTATTTTTTAACTACATCTATCAGAAATGTAAAAATGTGGAATTTTAAAAACCATGCAATTTAGAGTAATAAAGTTGAAAATGCATTTTTGCTATTTTTCTGGCTCATTTGAGGATTTGGTAGGGAATATATTTGGACTGTCTAGGAGCCCAGCATGAGTAAATTCTATAGAAAGTCTGGAACTGAGGACCACAGTTGGACCCCGGGAGAGTAGACACCATTTTAGGGCCATATTCAGGAGACAAAAATTGAAATGGATTAAACTTGAGAATAGGGCATTCCTGGGTCAATTCAGAAGCAGGAGTTAGGTAGTCAAAACCAGTCCCTCTGACGTTCTGGGTGATTTCAGTCTTTTGGAAGATTTGTCTGAAACTTAGCAATGTATATTCTTTACTTCCTATATTCCTGTTGACTTTGAGTTCCATTTCTTTTCTACCGCCCACACTCATAGGTAACACCTCGACTCTGTAACCCTCAAAACAATTTTACCTCTGAAACCTTAAAGTTCAGTATAGTTCCTTCCAGATCATACCATCTTTTCACTGTTACCAGCTGACCCATATATTTGTAGACAAGTAATGATAGGCAAGATGGGTGCATTACTTTTTGTCGTGAGGGTTAGACAAGATAATCCTTGTAAAGCTCTGAATATAATAACTGGTACATAATTAGGGCACAGAAAAAGCGTGCTAGTGGTGGTGATTTTATTATTATTATTGCCACCTGACAGTTGAATAGCAAATTAACTTGCTTGCTATTCAAATAATTCACCTCCTGATTTTATAAATTAGACTTACAGAGTCACAAATCAGAACAGAGACCAGCACATTTATTTATACCTTAATCCAGTTAATGGGCACAATAAATTTTGGGCTGGGAATAAAATATGGTAATAAATGTAAAAAGCAAAGCGTTGCTTTGCTTTGTTACTTGAAGGAGACTTGCCTGTAACCCCATAGCCTTTCCCAGTCCTTCGTTTTGTGAGTGCTAGACATGAGTTGGCTACTTTAGACTCAAAACAAGATCTCTAGACCCTTCATAATTTAGTTATTTTAAATTAAGCTTTTTATATATTTTTTGATATTTATTTTTGAGAGAGAGAGTGTGCGCACAAGTGGGGGAGGGGCAGAGAGAGAGAGAGAGAGAGAGAGAGAGAGAGAGGTAGACACACAATCTGAAGCAAGCTCCAGGCTCTGAGCCATCAGTGCAGAGTCCGATGAAGGTCTCAAACTCACGAATGAATGAGATCATGACCTGAGCCAAAGTCAGACGCTTAACCCCAGCTGAGCCACCCAGGTGCCCGTCATTGTAATTTTGATTTTCATTTCCCTGGTGATGAGTGATATTGAGCATCTTTGCATGTGTCTATTGGCCATCTGTATATCTTCTTTGGAGAAATGTCTGTTTATATCTTCTGCCCACTTAAAAAAAAATTTTTTTTTAACATTTATTCATTTTTTGATAGTGTGAGTGGGGGAGGGGCAGAGAGAGAGGGAGACACAGAATCCAAAGCAAGCTCCAGGCTCTGAACCGACAGCACAGAGCCCGATGCAGGGCTTGAACTCACGGACTGTGAGATCATGACCTGAGCTGAAGTCGGACACTTAACTGACTAAGCCACCCAGGCGCCCATCTTCTGCCCATTTTTAATTAGATTATTTGTTTTTTGGTTACTGAGTTGTATCAGCTCTTTACATATTTTGATTGCCCTTTATTGGATATGTCATTTGCAAATCTTCTCCCATTCAGTGGGTTGCCTTTTAGTTTTGTTTGTTTCTTTTTGCTATGCAGAATCTTTTTATTTTATTCTGGTAGACCCTTCACATTTACTTTTAATTGAAGAAAAATAAACTTTCCTTGGCCTTTTTATACCTTTCAGATATGTACATTTCAACCTTGAGTCACAATTACACACTTCTGGCCATAAGCATTTTGTATATTTGGATATTATAGCCCCCTTGGGGGTAGGAACCCAGATTAAGACAAAGAGAGAGTAGGTTGTTTTTTTGTTTTGTTTTTTTTTTCCTCCTAGTACTTATTCCAGCTTCATGAAACCGAAAGAAAATTCAGATCATGGAGGAACTGGAGAAAGCAGTGAACTCTGGAAGATTGGGAGGAATGGGGTGCAGAGGTTATAACTTGCAGTGGTTCTCGATACTTTTTGCATATTTAAATCACCAGGAGCTTTCAAAATATTCATTCTCCGGCCCCATCTTGCAAAGTAGTTTTGTATGCCCACCTTCCCTGCAAAAACACAGAGCTTTTGAAGAATATAGGTCCTACTCAAATCTCACTAAATCAGAATTTCATACATTTGTGGGTTTTTTTTGTTTTGTTTTATGAGGAGCTTCTTATGCAGCTGAGGTTGAAAACTTCAGGCACATATTGTATTTTAGCATTTTGCTAGGGAAAATTTCCCTTAAAGCAGTAACAGAATTATCTATTGACAGTTACAAAAGTAATCGTTAACACAAGTACTTTGGGGGTGCATTTTTATAAATTTTAAATTGAATGAGTTAAACGTGGAACCAAAAGCTTATTGGGGTGGTAAATATTACATATGAAAAAACCTTAAGGCAAAAAAAATTAAAGGTAATCTTGAGTACTACCAGAAAAAGTGGGGTGGGCCACTTGGCAGTGGGTATAGAAGTTGGACTTTCAGCTTTTGTAACTGACAGACTTCTGGGTAATTTAACTTGGACCACCTTTTTTCCTTGTGGAAACCCTGCCCACTCCTGTTTTCTGGGGTTGCTAGGAGTTGTTGGAACTGTAGAGGTAATGTTCTGTAAACAAACAAATAATGAATGGAATTCTACTAAAGTTCACACCCCGTGACGAAATCTGGAAGTAAAATAGCCACTTGTCACAGCCCATCTTTATTTAGCAAATAAACTTGAAATCTACATTATTCTAGGGGCTGTTGATCAATGGTGGACCAAAAAGACATGATCTCTGTCCTTATTGGGATTTGATTCAGTGGGAGAGATATTTAACAAGTAAATATTCTAATAGACATATAGTTTATACTAAATGCTGTGAAGGAAAACATAGTATAGCATGGGGCAGGATAATAATTGGTGGTTTGTCTGGAAGGCGCCTTTGGAGGAATGACAGGTAAAGATTAGAAAGAACCAGCTCTTCACAGTTGGGGTAAGGGGTGGAGTTGGTGGAAGAGAGAATATGTGCATAGATTCTGGAACAGGCAAGACAGAAGTTATAGTTTGAGGAGCCGAGAGAAGGCTGGTGGGACTTCATGTGGTCTGGTGGTCTTTGGTGTCTGAGCCATGTGAAGGTAAGTGCCTGGATTAATACTAAAACTAACTGTTAAACTTAACACATTTTTGTTCAGTTACTCTTCAGTATTCTGGAATATGCTAGCATGTGATGTCATACTCTATGTGATGTTAAAACTTCTTGGTAATTTTCGCTCTCAAATGGCCATTAAGAACGAGATGCAGATACAGTATTATGTTTGATAAATTTGGTAGTGTGGCACTGTAATTTGAAGTGTAACTCTAAACAATGAACGATTGTGATGTTTTATTCATTCTCAGTAATTGATTTCTTAGTTTCTCCAGGGGATCCTGTTACTTACCTTCTTAGGTTATTTTGAGAGAGAGACACATTTCTCTCCCTTTGTCTCTCTGATGTCTTTCCTGTCCCTGTTCCCTCCTCACCTTCTCTTCCTACCCTACCTCAATTTAGGTGCATGAATAGAAAGCTTTAATAAATGCTTGATTTTTAAAAAGTGACATTCTACTCAGAAACATGAGTGGCTGAGTCTTGGCCAGAATATTGGATTTAGTGTTCTTTACACAGGTATATTGTGTGGCCTGTTGGTGTCACTGTATGTGACTATATTAAAATATACAAATTTTGCTTCCAGTTTTTCTATCTATGGCAAGAATTAGTAGAAAAAGAATTAAATCTGTTAGTAAAAGTGTAGAGAAATTTTTTTAAAAAAGTTAAAGATTATTATTTTGCTGTGCTGCTTTTAATGCATGTTTTGCATTGGAATATAAACAAATGGTGGAAAATAGACTGAGTCTATTTACTATTATACCCTTTTTGGCAAGAAACCGAGAGAATCCTGGTTCCTAGTACCAGTGTATTTATTTTATGAAAAGTCACATTTGGACAAAATTAGCTCTTCTAATATTTTATTCTAAGTGTTTCAATTTTTATACAAGCTGTGTATTTTTCTTTCATGCATTTTATTAAATCATTTGTCTTGGTATAGTTGGTATAGTTTTACATTATCAGAATATTTAAAATTATCTAAAGTTACTGTAGTAAAATTTTTGAAATATAATTGAATTTGGGTAATTTAAGTTGTACCAGATGTTGAATTAAACTTAAGATCAGTAAAAATAATAATGCTGCTACTGAATTTTTGCTCTGAATGAAATACTTTTCATACTTTCTGGAAGGAATTTGGATACTTACAAATCAATAAATACTAATTTTAATTTAAAATTTTATAATGCCCTTGATTTTGGAAAAAAAAATTTTCTATTCTTTCTTCACTGTGTGTTTTGTTTTGTTTTTTTTTCCTCTGTCACAATGATAGCTATGATAGGACAGGACCTTGCTGGAACTTTCAGTAAGTTGGCTTTGTCTTTTTCAAACTTCCCATTGGTCATCCATGCATGTCAGTAGTGCCATCTAAATTGTACTTCCAACAGTTCCATGCCATCAGCCCCCTTGCCTGCACTGATGTTACCTTAACTGGTACTTAATTAAGTGAATTGTCTTTACTATTCCATTCTTTTTTATTTAAAAATTTTTAAAGTATCTATTTATTTTTGGGAGACAGAGTGCAAGCTGGGGAGGGGCAGAGAGAGGAGAGAGAGATACAGAATCTGAAGCAGGGTCCAGGCTCCGAGCTGTCATCACAGAGCTCGACACGGGGCTCGAACCCAGGAAGCGCAGGATCATGACCTGAGCTGAAGTCGGACGCTTAACTGACTGAGCCAACCAGGCGCCCCTCCTATTCCATTCTTGTTACTCAGTGCGCATTTCAGCAACAACTTTATTTATTTTTTTTAACGTTTATTTATTTTTGAGACAGAGCATGAACAGGAGAGGGGCAGAGAGAGAGGGAGACACAGAATCTGAAACAGGCTCCAGGCTCTGAGCGGTCAGCTCAGAGCCTGACATGGGGCTCGAACTCACGGACCGTGAGATCATGACCTGAGCCGACGTCGGACGCTTAACCAACCGAGCCTCCCAGGCACCCCTCAGCAACAACTTTAAATCTTTAAAATAAGATTAGTGTTACTGTATTTTCAGTTTTATTTTGTGTTTTGGAGGAGTTTGGTTTCCCCAGGGACTTTGTTAGCCTTTTTTTTTGTTTCTTTTTTAATGGCATAAATCACTGTTATGTAGATATGTGACTTAAATATTAAGATGACTGTTCTGTGGGGCAGGATGTCCATTAGTAATGATACAGATATGATCAATTCTGGAATTGGTTCTTGACAGTATCAGTATTTTCATCTCATTGAACATGTGTTATATAGACAGGGTATTATTTTGGTGATTACCTAGAATAATTTCTTAGTAAGATTGTAAACTAAGTCAATGGAAAATTTTTGTTTTTTTAAGTTTATGCAGTAAGCAACATTTCATGTTTAATATGTTGAAGGTACTACAGATGTAAAATTTAGATACATTGTTTGATCTTTACATTATAAAATACTCTGAAAAGCTGTCAAAAATGGGTTGATTTATGTTTTTAAATATTTGTTTTTAGAAAAGTATCATTTTTCTCCTTTTATAAACAAAAATACCTAGGAAGAAAACTAATTTTTGTAACTTTTGTGGGAAAGTAAGAAGTCTTGAAGTCAAAACTTCATTTTACTTGTCTTAAATATACGTCACTTCCAACAAACTAGTAACTATTGAAATAAAATTTTATTTACTATCATTTTAAAAAATTAATTAGTTTAAGAGCATGAGCAAGGGAGAGGGGCAGAGAGAGAGAGAGAGAGAGAGAGAGAGAGAGAATATGAATGAATCCCAAGCAGGCTCCATGCCTGACATGGGGCTCGATCTCACGAGCATGAGATGATCATGACCTGAGCTAAAATCAAGAGTCATACACTTAACCGACTGAGCCACCCAGGTGCCCCTACAATTTTATTTTCTAAAATAGTTATAAACAGACTGATCTTCATGAACTAGCATCTTCATCATTCAGGTTTTACTTTTATGATCTTTCACTTGTACAGAATAGCCCATTAAATACTGTGTTCCTTCTAGGAGTTTCCACAGGGCTTGGAGACCTTTTTGTTTAAGTATCTCCATGTAATCTACTTGGAATCTCCCTAATACAATGTTATAGGAATGTTAATACATGATTCTGTTTTCTTTTGTCTTTTCTTTTTTTTTAAATTTATTTTTGAGCAAGCACAAGTTGGGGAGGGTCAGAGAGAGGATCTGAAGCAGGCTTTGCACTGACAGGCTAACAGTAGTGAGCCCAATGTGGGGCTCAAACTCACGTGAACTGCGAGATCATGACCTGAGCTGAACGAAGTTGGACTCTCAACCTACTGAGTTACCTGGGCACCCCCATCATTCTCTTTTCAATAGTGGATAGGAATAATATTGCCAGATTTCTCTGGCTCTTAAGATCAGATGTGATGCCCATTTGAGTTATGTTAATTTAAGTTGTATGAGATACCCATTGACTGAATATCTGTGTGTTTATTGACTTATTTGGATAAATACCTAAAATGTAATGGGGGAGAAGTATAAAAATTCCTTTCGATTTTTCTTTGATCGTATCCCTTGGTAATGTACTTCCTAAAGTGTTTACTTTTCTTCTCTTATGGCCAGTTATTCAAGTACATGCTTTAAAACATTTGTATTAAAAAAATTTTTTTTGTTGTTTATTTGTGAGAGAGACAGAGCATGAGCGAGGCAGGGGCAGAGAGGGAGGGAGACACAGAATCCAGACAGGCTCCAGAGCTGTCAGCACAGAGCCCAATGTGGGGCTTGAACCCACGAACCATGAGATCATGATCTGAGCTGAAGTCAGATGTTTAATCTACTGAACAACCCAGGTGCCCCTAAAACATTTGTATTTTGAAAGGCTTTTCATCTTAATTTCATTATTAGTTTTTGTTTATTTTTTGTTCTTGCCTGGGATTAGATTCTTAAATATTTACTCCTTTAATACAACTGTTTTCCCTCTTGACTGTACCTTTGTCCTGCCCAAAAGCTGTAATTTAAGGCATTTCAAATACTTGATATTCTTAGTGTGTTATTAAAATGTCAGTTTTCTAATGCTGCTTTATTAAGTTGATAATGTTAGGTAATTATGGTACCAGAATGGGTGCACATACGAGTAGCCAGTGTGTTCAATTAAAATTTTATTCATAATATTAAAGATATTTAACTGTTTCAGTATTATGTGTTTGCGTGGTATATTTTACCATTGAGGAAGAAGCATTATTTAAATGTAGCTTCAAAAGCCTGATCTGGCAACGATAGTATTGAGAAGGTTCAAACAAAGCATGAGTTACAGCACAACTTTTCTGATAAATATGTCAATAAGTACATCTCTTTGGCCTTTTTAACTTTTTTCTTCATTTAAAAAGTCTGCATTTTCTTTTTTATTTAAACCTCAGTGTTACTTTTAGGAAGTATTAATCTGATAACTTTATTTTAAAATCATTAGTCATTGGTCATCTGTCTCTGAGGCATTACACTTATAACAACACTTTAATTTAATTATCTTTCCATCTACTTTCCAAGGTAAATTTCAGAACTTGCATGCTTTTTCTTTGTATTTCAGAATATTCTGTCATTTACGTGGTTAAACTTTAGAAAATTCTATTTGTTTTGTTCTTTAATATAGTTAATACTTTAAAAATCATGATTTAAAACAATGTATTTTCAGGGGCACCTGGGTGGCTCAGTTGGTTAAGTGTCTGACTTCAGCTCATGTCATGATCTCATAGGTCATGAGTTCGAGCCCTGCGTCGGGCTTTGTGCTGACAGCCCAGAGCCTGGAGCCTGCTTCGGACTCTGTGTCTCTCTCTCTCTGCCCCTCCCTTGCTCGTGCTCTGTCTCTCTCTCAGAAATAAGTAAACATTAAAAAAAAATCTTTAAAAATGTTATTTTCAGCACTTTAACAGCATCCCTATATACGAATCCATTTAAAAATATTCCCAAATTAAGAGACTGTTAAAAACTGAGAACAAACTGAGGGTTGATGGGGGGTGGGTGATGGGTATTGAGGAGGGCACCTTTTAGGATGAGCACTGGGTGTTGTATGGAAACCAATATGTCAATAAATTTCATATATATAAAAAAAAAATATTCCCAAATTTAGCACATGTATTGCTTGCTTGTTCTTATTATTATACTTTTTTTGACTAAATCTCTTCAGAAAAATTGATTTTTTTAATGCTTAAATACTAAAAATTTTCATAATATTTTAGGATGAACACAGGTATTTGTTGGCTTTTTTTTTTTTTTTAAGACTTTTGTTTTTAGTTCATTTATTTTGAAAGAGAGAATGCACACACAAGCTGGGAGGGGCATAGAGGGAGAGAGAGGGAATCCCAAACAAGTTCCACACTGTCAACACAGAGCCCCATGCTGGGCTCGAACCCACGAACTGTGAGATCATGACCCGAGCCGGAATCACAAGTCGGATGCTTAACCCACTGAGCCACCCGTGTACCCCTGTTGACTTGTTTTTAAAGCCAATCTCATTTGACCTGTAAAATAAAAATTGAATAAAGTTAAGTTATAATTCAGAGATTGTCATAAACCTATTAGGCAACGATACAACATAACTGATGTTCTCTTTTGTGGGGACCTTCAATGGAGATGTTAGAAACTGTCCATGTGTTTGTAACACCAGAGCTGATGATTTTCCTTTGGGTGATTAAAAAGTTTTATTCTAACATTTTGGTGACAAACACCTTTCCTGTTTATAACTTATAGCTTACCAGCCCTACAACAGAATGGAGCCCTAGCCATCCAGGAGAGGATGCAGTGGTGTCTTTTGCTGATGTTGGATGGGTAGCCAATGAAGAAGAAGAGTGTTCAACAAGACGAAGGTTAGTCTGGAAGGCTCTCAGGGCTGAGATGCAGTATTTATGATTTTAAAGGGTGATACATTTGCAATATTTTCTTTTAGTAGCCTAATTTGATTTCTAGTCACTAACCCAGTTATTTTTCACAAGTAGTCTTCTTTTCTGTTTATTTTAAACACTCAGTATTATAAAGTTCCTAGAGACCTATAACTGTGTCTTAAGTGCTTATGAGTTATAGAATTGCCTGCCCTTCAGAACCTTAATATGAAACCAGAAGCAACTATCATAAATATGTTTAGATAAGTAATTAAAATGATATTATTGGGGCAGAGGAATCAGTGTGGGTCACATTAGGGACTTTGTGTAATCACTGGAGAATGCTTCCTAAAAGTTGTGTCAAGATGAGTGTGATTCAGAGGACATAATGTGTAAGAGTTAGAGAGGTACTTTCATTTATTTCAAAGAGCCTGAATAAATTATTGACTACACTTTCAGTCTAATAAACAAGTCATGCAGCATATGTAACTCTTCATTCTTTTTTTTTTTTTAATTTTTTTAGTGTTTATTTATTCTTGAGATCGAGAGAGAGAGAGCGAGTGAGCATGAGCAGGGGAGGGGCAGAGTGAGAGAGGGATGCAGAATCTGAAGCAGGCTCCAGGCTCCGAGCTGTCAGCACAGAGCCTGACGTGGGGCTCGAACCCACAAGCTGACGTTAAACCGACTGAGCCACCCAGGCGCCCCAACTCTTCATTCTTATTAGGCCTCAGAAATACAGAGGTAAACTAAGACACTGCTTTCTAGGAATATTTGGTGTGCTAGAGGAGATTAAAAAGGAAATCAATGATGTTGATATTATAAAGTTTACTAAGTAAATCCAGAAGGCCACTGTGGGATGAGAGAGGTTTGGCAAGGCTTCTCAGAGAAGAGAATGCTGGAGCAAGGACAACCAGCAGAGGTAGGAGAATTTCATGGAAGGGGAATAAACTAATTATCAGTGTCAAATACTTAGAGGCTAGGTAAATCAAAAAACTAGCAAGTTTCAATTTTGTTTTGTAGTTGGAAGATTATCATTGACTTTAGCAAGAGTAATTTCATTTGAGTGGTATTAGCTGCATAAAATAAGAATCAAGTAATCCAAGAAACAGTAATCTATTTCCATTGCTTTTGGCAAATTCATTGCTTATGGATGATTTGAATGACAAGTAGAAGTGAGGACATGGTGGTAAATGAACACAGACCATATACTGCAGATTAGCAGGTTTAGAGCTTTTAAAGATGTTCATTTTATTTTTTAATTGAACTTTTTATTTTGAGATAATAGATTATTACATACAGTTGTATGAAATAATACAGAAACATTTCCTGTACTCTGTACCCCATTTTCTCCAATGGTAACATCTTGCAAAACTGGTATAATATTAAAACCAGTATGTTGACACTGCTAAAAGTCAAGGTACAGAACATTTCTCTATCGCAGTTATCCCTCATGTGGCTACACCCACTTCCCTTCCCTCTCCAGTCTCTCCTTAATCAGTTGCAGGCACTTAGGTTTTCTCCATTTTCACAATTTTGTCATTTCAAGAATGTTATACAAATTGAATCATACAGTATGTAACCTTTTGGGACAGGCTTTTTTCGCCAAGCATAATTCTCTAGTGATTTGTCCAGATTGTTGTATATACCTGTAGTTTTTTTCATTTTTAGAGCTGAGGTAGTATTCCTTGGTATGGATGGACCATTGTGTTTAACCATGCACCAATTGATGGAACATCTGGATTGATTCCAGTTTTTGGCTGTTACGAATAAAGTTGCTACAAACATTTGTGTACCGAAGTTTGAATGAGCATAAGTTTTTATTTCTCTGGGGTAAATGCCCATGAGTGCAGTTGCTGGGTCATCTCAGTCATGAAATAGTTGCGTGTTTATGTTTTATGAAACTGGCAAGCCATTTTCCAGAGTGGCTATACTATTTGTCAATCCCAGTAGTAATGTATAGCTTATCTAGCTGTATCTTTGCCAGTATTTAGTGTCATCATTCTTTTTTCTTTTCTTACCATTCTAGTAGTTGTGTGGTGATATTGTGGTTTTTAATTTGTATTTCCTTAATGGCTAATGATGTTGAACATCTTTTCAAGAGTTTATTTGCCATCTTTTTTTTTAAACTATTTTTTAAAATTGTTTTTTAAGTTTACTTATTTTGAGAAAGGCAGAGTGTGTGAGCAGGGAGGGGCAGAGAGAGAGGATGAGAGAGAATCAGGCTCTGTGCTGTGCTGTCAGGGCAGAGCCTGATGTGGGACTTGAATTCACAAACTGTGAGACCATGACCTGAATTGATATCAAGAGTCAGATGCTCAGCCTACTGAGCCACCCAGACGCCCCTTATTTGCTGTCTTTTGGATAAAGTGTTTCTTCATGTCCAATTTTCTAATTGGAGATATTTTCAAGAGTTCTTTATGTATTTTAGATTGGAGTCCTTGTCAGATAAGTAGTAATAAGTAGTATGTAAATCTTTCCTCCCACATATAATGGGACAAGTGAAAGCTTGTCTTTTCATTTAAGTCTTTCAGAAAGCAAAAGTTTTTAATTCTGATGAAATCCAATTTATCAATTTTTTTCTTTTATGGATTGCTTTTGCTGTCAGTGTAGGAACCCTGGACTTAGTGTTATAGCCTGCAGATTTTTGTATTCTATTTTTAAACCTGTCCTTTGTTAATTATTACATGAACCAAAAGAACCACGAAAGGTAGTGGGAAATTTTCCCTCCCGGACACCATCTTCTTTACAGCACAGACCATTACACAGTATAAAGAGAAAACTACCATAAATGATAGTTATTTCCTGTGGAGAGTTACTTTCTTTTTGAGTTCAGATTGCAAGTTAGGTTAAGACAAATGAAGAAAAACCCAGAATGTTAGCTTATTGAGAGAAACAATAATCTATTTTCATTGCTTTTGGCAAATCTTAAGCGAGGTCTGAATTAAGAAAGCATTATTTGAAAAAAATTATAAAGATGGTAAATGGGTGTTTCCATAGCTTTTTTTTTTTTTTTTGTCTGGAATCCTTGTTGGTTAAAGACAGAAACTACTTCATTTCTACAAAGGAATGCTATGAACTTTTAAGACATGTGCTATCACATTTTTTGTGAACTATCAAAGTCAAAAAGGACATTATCATGAAAGAAAAATAAAGACAACCAAAGAACTTTAAAGGCATTTAGCTACTTTGCTGTTCTCTATTAGTGTTTTTATATGTTCAGTGATATAAAGGAAGCAGAAGCACGGAGCCTGGGGTGAAACAAGAAAACAAGAGGCACATTATAGTAAGAAGGTGAAGAGATAAAGATCCCACTGTCATCGAGAACCTTACATTGCTTAATTTCAATTTAAGGGGTCACTTAAATGCATGGCATTATGGAAAATAAATGATATGTTATGGTTCATCTGAACTTGTCAGTTGGCCCCAAGCTGCAATAATCACCTTCTCAATGTCAGATCATTTACTCCTCAAAGAATCCTGAAATAGCCATTCTCTCCCCATGAATTTCCCCAGGAATTGGCAGCAATCCAGGATTGTTCTTTCTGTCCTTGTGCTGCTCCTTTCAGTGTTCCCTATCCAGTGAGTATGACAGCATGTATCCGAAAGCTTTGATATTTTTCTGATTCTTCATTTGTTCTCGTGCCATATCTGTATGTCCCTGTCTTATAATGGAAGAAATCCTCATTGACTTGCATTATGGCTTGAACTTGGGCCATCTTGCATGATTTCTTTCATTATCTCAGTGTTATTGGAGGAGACTCTGTGTGGAGGAGAACATTGGTAGATCCTGTTCGATTTCTCGATGTTGTTGGGACATGTTTTTTAAAAAAATTTTATAGTTCTGTTTTACATTTAAGTCTGTGATCCTTTGTCTAGTTTTGGTGTCAAGGTAATACTAGCTTCATAAAATGAATTGGACAGTGCCTCTCTTCTGTGTTCTGAAGAGATTATATAGAACTGGTGTTAATTGTTTTATAAATATTTTATAGTTTTCTCCAGTGAAACCATCTGGGCTTGGAGATTTCTTTTTGTTGTGTCTTAAATTTGTGAATTCAGTTTCTTTAATAAAGTTGTAGGACTTTTATCAGTTTCATGTTGGGTGAGATGTAGTAGTTTGTGCTTCTCATGGAATTGGTCCATTTCATCTAAGTGGTCAAATTTATGTGTGTAGCATTGTTTGTAGTATTTGTAGTAGTTTATAAGGCTGTAGTGATACCCGTTTCATTTCCTAATATTAGTAATTTGTGTCTTCTCTTTTTTTAAGACTTGTCAATTTTACTAATCTTTTCAAAGAACCAACACTCTTTTCGTTGATTTTTCTGTTTTCAATTTTTCTGTTTGATTGGTTTCTCCTCCTATTGTTTTCTTCTATTTGCTTTGAGCTCATTTTGCTCATATTTTTCTAAGCTTTAAAGTAGGAGCTTACATTATTAATTTTAGACTTTTCCTTTTTTTCTAATATGGTACTCCTCCCCTCTTGCCTGCAGTTTGTCTTTCCATGATTTCGTTTACCTACAGTCAACTGCAGTAAGAAGCAAATGATCCTCCTTCTGACATATCGTCAGAAGGTCAGTACTAATTCTTACAGTGCCTACGTCATTCACCTCACTTCATCTCATCATGTAGGTATTTTGTCACAAGGATGAGTATGGTACAGTAAGACATTTTGAGAGAGATCACATTCACATAACTTTTATTACAGTAGATTGTTAGAATTGTTCTATTTTATTGTTAATCTCTTGCTGTGCTTAATTTATAACTTAAACTTTATTGTCAATATGTAGGTGTAGGCAGGAACACAGTATATATAGTGTTCAGTATTATCCAAAGTTTCAGGCATCCACTGGAGGTCTTGGCACGTATTCCTCCGTGGATAAGGGGAGACTACTGTTTTTGTTTGTTTGTTTATTTGAAAGGGAGATTACTGTAAAACCATTTTTAGTGCTATAAATTGCCCTCTCAACACTGCTTTAGCTGTACCCTACATGTTTCAATATATTGTATTTTTTAAAAATCCAGCTCACTATATTTTTTTATTTCCCTTGAGGTATCTTCTTTGATCTGTGGATTATTTAGAAGTTTGTTCAGTTTCCAAATATTTGGAAATTTTGCTGTTATCTTTGCATTATTGAGTTCTAGTTTGATTCTGTTATGGTCAGAGAACAGATGTTATATATGCTTCTTTTAAACTTGTTGAGTGGGGCGCCTGGGTGGCTCAGTCGGTTAAGCGTCCGACTTCGGCTCAGGTCATGAGCTCGCAGTCCGTGAGTTCAAGCCCCGCATCGGGCTCTGTGCTGACAGCTCAGAGCCTGGAGCCTGTTTCAGATTCTGTGTCTCCCTCTCTCTGACCATCCCCCGTTCATGCTCTGTCTCTCTCTGTCTCAAAAATAAATGTTAAAAAAAAAATTTAAACTTGTTATTTTTTTTTTTTTTTCAACGTTTATTTATTTTTGGGACAGAGAGAGACAGAGCATGAATGGGGGAGGGGCAGAGAGAGAGGGAGACACAGAATCGGAAACAGGCTCCAGGCTCTGAGCCATCAGCCCAGAGCCTGACGCGGGGCTCGAACTCACGGACCGCGAGATCGTGACCTGGCTGAAGTCGGACGCTTAACCGACTGCGCCACCCAGGCGCCCCTAAACTTGTTATTTTAATGGTCCTTGATATGGACCATTTTGATTTATTTTCTGTGGTTATTTGAAAAAAAGGTGTATCCTATAAATGTCGAAGAGGTTCCATTGTTGAATTTTTCTCCATCCTTTCTGATTGTCTATTCTAACAGTTGTTCAAAAGGGGGTGTTGAGATCTCCAGCTATACTTGTGGATTTGTGTATTTCTATTTGGTGCATACACATTTAGAATTGCTATGTCTGTTTTAACACACTCTGCCAATTGGTCTTTTACTTGGTGCATATAAAGCATTTACATTTATGTAGTTATTGATATGTTAGAGTTCAAATCTAATTTTTTTTCCCCTCTGTTCTCTGTTTTCTTTTTTCTGCTTTACCGTGGATGACTTAAACATTTTTTTTGGATTTCCTTTTTGATTTATCTGTGTTTTTCAGTGTCTTTCTTTGTGAAGTTCTTTTGGTGGTTGACCTAGGTATTACATTATATATACATAGCTTACCACATTCTACTGGTGTTGTCATTTTACCAGTTGAACTTCTTTATGTCCCAATACCCTCCCTGTTTATAATTTTCTTAAAAACCTTCTTTACAGACATTTGGAATCACATCAGTATGATATTTCCTTCAAACATAATTTAGAAACAGGATGAGAGAATAAGTCTATTTACCCACATTTTTGCTGTGTTTTTCTTTCTGCTTGATGCAGTTTCTCTTTTTATTGCTTTCTTTCCATTTGGAGAACTCCTTCAGCTATTATTTCAGTATAGGTGTGCTTGCTGTAAGTTTTTTGTTTTTTGTTTTATTTGAGAATTCTTGATTTCCCCAGTTTTGAGGGAAATATATATATTTGCTAGACATGAGGTTATGAGTTCATAGTTTTTATTTATTTATTTATTTTATTTTATTTTTTAAAGTTTATTTACTTATTTTGAGAGAGAGTGAGAATCCGAAGCAGCCACCACACTGACAGCATGGAGCCAACGTGGGGCCCCAACTCATGAACCGTGAGATCACAAACTGAGCCAAAACCAAGAGTCAGACACTTAACCGACTAAGCTACCCAGGCCCCCCGTTAGTTCTATTCTTTTAACACTCAAACAGTGTGCCATTTCTTCAGGCCTCCATGGTTTCAGATGAGAAATCCTCTATCATTCAATGAGTTTTTCCCCTATAGGTAGGGTATCCTTTGTCTGTAGCTACTTTAAAAATTTCTTCTTTGCCTTTGGTTTTCAGAAGTCTGAGCCAGGTGTTTCTTGGCATGGATTTCTTTGGGTTTATCCTGTTTGGAGTTCACTCAGTTTCTTTGAATCTTCAGGTTTATGTCTTTGTTATTATTTCTATAACTGTTTTCTTTAAGTAACTTGTCTGCCATTATTTCTTTAAGTACTTTTCAATGTGGCCCTCTTTCTCCTCTCCTTCTGGGACCCTGATAGCACAAGTATGAGATCTTTTATAGTCATACAGGTTATTGAGACTGTTGACTTTTTTTTTCCTAGTCTGTTTGCTTTTTGTTTTTCAGATTGAATAATTTCTGTTGTTCTGTCTCCAAAGACAGAACATTCTCCATTCTTGGTTTGATCCTATGTACTGTGTTTTTCAGTTATTTTACTTTTTAGTTCTAAAATTTTCATTTGGGATTCTCCTTTATATTTTCTGTTTCTTTGCTGAGACTATTTTTTTCATTTGTTTCAAGAGTGCTGGTAATTGTTCCCTGAAGCCTTCTGACCATAGCCTCTTTAAAATATGTCAGATAATTTTTAACATCTATTGTCTTTGTGCATTCAGTTCATCTTCTTTCAGGTTCTTGGTATGAGGAGGGATTTTTGACTAAAACTTAGATACTTTTGGTATAGAAGACTCTGGATCTAAACCTTTTCTTTTAGATGTTTTCCACTAATAGCACTCTGGCAGGAGAAGAGTGGATGCCACCTTTTTCTGCCAGGTGGGAGCAGAAATCCAGGTTTCTCATTCAGCCTCCGTTCACTCCTCAGGGTACTGATGTGAGCTCCAGCTTCCCACAAGGCCTCTTGTGACATTATCCCAGCAGGTAGGTGTGAGTGCCTCATTACTGCTGGATGGGGTGTAATTTGAGGCTCCCCACATTGTCCCCACTATACCACAAGGAGTGAGGTACCCTTGTTAAGTCCCTTCTCCCTGCCTTCTTTGACAGCATCCTGCAGAGTGTGAGGCATCTCTTTACAGCCTAATGAGGATGGGAGTTAGTCTTTGCTGCATGGTGTAAGTGGGGCCACAGTGCTTTCTGTGGTATTTGGCTGGAGTAGAGTAGTTATTTTACATAAGTTCTCTATCTTGGGAACCTACCCTTTTCTTGGTCCTTTTTGGCTGGGAGAGCTGACTTTTGTTGGGGCTTTTTCCCCCCGCCCTGCATTCGTTGACATTTCTGAGTTTTACCCATTAACTCCAGCAACCAGTCTGAGATAATGAAGCAAAAGAAAAACAGGAAACTCACTCCTATGTCGTTCTTTTGGATCCCAAAGTTCTAGCCATTCTGTCTTGTCCCCACCTTTCAGAGTCCTATTTGTTTTATGTATGTCTAGGGTTTTTAGTTTTAGTTAAGAGGAAGAGTAGGGAAAACTAGTCTGTCCCATCTTCCTGGAAAGAGAAGCCTCTAAAGGACTTTTAACACAAATGCCATGTTTGCAGAGGATATGACATGAGGTAGTTATAAGGGGGATTGTCATGATACTAAATGAATTGACATAATGGATCTGAATAATGGATTTGGTTTGCATTGTTGAAAATAATTGCCTAAAGGGTCTGTGAAAGAGTGTCTGGAAGTACTTTAGGTAAAGATAATCTGAATTGAACAAAGTGAAAGGAAACGGGAAACCCAGTTGAATTTGAGTGGTGCTCTAGAAGGAGGAAGTTGATAGGCAGTGAAGTGCCCCCATAGTTTCAGGGTTAATGATATGCACCACATGATTAGAAAAATTTGGCAGACTTTCTTTTGCAGTATGGTGCCATATTGCTCTTTACGTTGATTTTGACAAATTATAGATGTGCATAAATGTAGATGGTTGGGAAGGGTATTCTCAGTGTTATTTTCCTATGGCCAGTATCCTGATAAACAGGCCGATGCATCTAAATCTCATCATCTTCCCAGCTCATCATACAAGGGAGTTTTGAGAAAGCCCTCTCATTTTCACATACCAGATACAGTGTATTGTCAGACTGATGAGATATTACCATGTATTTTAAAGAGGGCAGAGTAGAAGAATGAGAGTTGATGCAATTTTGCTTTATTTTGAATTACTGAATACTAGTACCCTCACCTGGCAGTTTGAGGTTTTTTTGTTTTTTAATCTGTCATCCTTTTTTTTTTTTTTTTAAAGTTTGTTTGTTTTTGAGAGAGAGAGAGCACGAGCAGGGGAGGGGCAGAGAGAGAGAGGGAGACGTGGAATCTCAAGCAGGCTCCAGGCTCTGGGATCTGGGCTGTTAGCACAGAGCCCGACGGTGGGCTCAAACTCATGAACAGTGAGATCATGAGCTGAGCTGAAGTTGGACGCTTAACCGACTGAGCCACCCAGGTACCCCTTGATCTGTCACTTTGATAGTAATTGCATTTTTATGGGAATTTTTTGCAGTGTAGACTTACAACTTAAAACTATAACTTCTGGGGTGTCTGGTTGGCTCAGTCTGTAGAGCATGTGACTCTTGGTCTCGGGGTTGTGAGTTAGAGCCCCACATTGGGCACAGAGATGCCTTAATAAAAATAATTTGAAAAACGATAACTTGAATCTTTTTTTAAGATTTTATTTATTTTATTTATTTTTAAATTTTTTAAGTATTTATTTTTAAGAGAAAGATAGAGACAGTGCTGACAGGGCAGAGCCTAATGCAAGACTCGAACTCATGAACCATGAGATTGTCACCTGAGTCGAAACCAAGAGCCAGACACTTAACTAACTGAGCCACACAGGTGCCCCATTAAGATTTTATTTTAAATTTTTATTATTTTTTGAAAGAGAGCATGTACGTGTGAGTGGGGGAGGTGCTGGAGGGAGATAGAATCCCAAGAAGGCTCCATGACTCCGGGCTCAGTCCCACAACCATGATGACCATGACCTGAGCCAAAATCAAGAGTCAGACGCTTAAATGACTGAGCCATCCAGGTGCTCCTAATTGTATCTTATTCTTAATTCTGAGTGCCCCATACCTATCAAAATGAGTATGTATTAAATACAAATTTATAGGTTCATAGGACTTGAAAGTATTTCAGGTAGCCCTTTTTCTTAGACCAGAATGTCTCTAATCTAATGACTAAGATGAATGTGTTTATAAAAAATCTATGATCTAAGGATACCTAAGTAAGACTGAGGTTGACTAAATTCATCCAGTTTAATTTTTCAAAGTTGAATATAAGTGTATAATGGAATGTTCTATTTAGGGAGTGTTGGGGAGGAACCCTGACTTCTTAGAGGACAGTGAGTGAGTAATAAGATTCCAAAGGAGAATCAACACACAACACTTTGGCTTGTCACAGCTCCACAGATGTGAGGGTCGACCAGGAAGCTCAGTGGATTAGAGCAAGACCATTTCCTACTCATGGCGCAGAAAGCAGGTGTTATTCATTCCCATTTTATTTATTTATTTTTTTTTTAAATTTTTTAACGTTTATTTATTTTTGAGATAGGGAGAGACAGAGCATGAACGGGGGGAGGGTCAGAGAGAGAGGGAGACACAGAATCGGAAACAGGCTCCAGGCTCTGAGCAGTCAGCACAGAGCCCGACGCGGAGCTCGAACTCCCGGACTGCGAGATCATGACCTGAGCCGAAGTCGGACGCTTAACCAACTGAGCCACCCAGGCGCCCCTATTCATTCCCATTTTAATCATAATACACTTTTTTTAGTATTTATTTTTGAGAGAGAGGGAGAGCACACGTGCATGCAAGAGCATGGGGGAGGGCCAGAGAGGGCGACATAGAATCCAAAGTAGGCTCCAGGCTCAGAGTTGTCAGCACAGAGCCCAGTGCAGCTCTCGAACCCGCAGCATGAGATCATGACCTGAGCTGAAGTTGGACGCTTAACTGATGGAGCCACCCAGGCCGCCCCTATTATCATTTTAATCTTAATTATTTGACACTAGACATTAACCCAATAATGTATATCAATAAAACAGTGCAGTCCGTACTGCATAAATACATGGATATGATGTCATTCTCATTAAATCTCACTTTTAGGAAGATCCAGCTTTTAAAATGACAAAACAAGAACCGAGCTTAGAACAGCTAATGAAATGAATCCTACCGGTCTTCTGGGTCTGTAGCCTTACAAAAGTCCCACCTTACTCCCCACTATAAATCCTTCCATGGATTACTTCCCTGTATCAAAGTAATTTCCCGAGTCCAGTTGTCTTTATCCAACTACTTGCTCACTTTGAAAAGACTTAGGTTTTGGGGCGCCTGAGTGGCTCAGTTGGTTGAGATCTGACTTTGGTTCAGGTCGTGATCTCACACTTGTGAGTTCGAGCCCCGCGTTGTACTCTGTGCTGACAGCTCAGAGCCTGGAGCCTGCTTTCGATTCTGTGTCCCTCTCACTCTGCCCTCTCCCTCTCGCACTTTGTCTCCCTCTTTCTCTCTCTCTCTCTCACTTTGTCTTCCTCTCTGTCTCTCTCTCAAAATAAATAAACATAAAAAATTAAAAAAAAAAAAAAGACTTAGGTTTCTACCCAACTTCGTGTTTTCAGGGAACTAAATTGCCGCCTTTTTCCCTCTCTGGATCCTATTGACAATAGAGTATATTTAAAAAAGTTGTTTTTAATGTTTATTTTTGAGAGAGACAGAGCGCAAGTGGGGGAGGGGCAAAAAGAGCGGGAGACACAGAATCAAGAGCAGGCTCCAGGCCCTGGGCTGACAGCACAGAGCCCACATGGGGCTCGAGCCCACAAACTGTGAGATCATGACTTGAACTGAAGTTGGACACTTAACTGACTGAGCCAGGTGCTCCAACAATAGAGTGTATTTTTAAACCTTTCTAGGCTATTTTCTGAACTCAAATGGTGAGGGAGAGTTAGTAAAAATCATCTTGGGAATACCATCTTTCATACAGCATTGAGCTGATTTAAAATGATCTCAAATTTTGAGCTTTTACTGTGTGATCAGGAGAAAAAGGACCTCAGAGGTGCATTATATTTAATTTAGAATTTTCTTTGAAATGGTCAGTGGAGCTTAAAAAGCCCTTCATATTCATCTAAGTTGTACTCCAAAAGTGGCTGCCCTTGATAATATCATTGGGATAAGAAAAAGAGAAAATTCTTGTGCATTGCCACTCTGAACAGGAGCCTGTTCCTTTTTGCCATAAGGCATTTTGGAGCCCACATCAAACGAAAACGGTAGAAATCTGACCTGTAAAAGTTGGGATGCAGAAAATGGTTTTTAAGAGACAATCCTGATTTGTCTGTCTTTTGCTCTTGGGGCATCGATATTTGATGCTTCTTTTGTTTTTGTTTCTTAAAAGTATCTCAGAATTATACATACAGATTTTATAAGGGATTATTTCTCTTTGGATTCATTCTGCCTCTACATTCTAGCTCTTAATAGCCCTCTGAATAAGGCAAAACATAGTGGTTCTGAGAATGATTTGTTGAATGTCTTATAGAACATGTCTGTGGGAGGGGCACCTGGGTGGCTCAGTCGGTTAAGCATCCGACTTCAGCTCAGGTCATGATCTCACAGCTTGTGGGTTCGAGCCCCGTGTCAGGCTCTGTGCTGATGGCTCAGAACCTGGAGCCTGCTTTGGATTCTGTGTCTCCCTCTCTCTCTGCCCCTTCCCTGCTTATGCTCTCTCTCTCTCTCAAAAATAAACATTAAAAAAAATTTTAAAAGAACATGTCTGTGGGAAAAGGCTGTAATTTTAAAGGAAGGGACATGTCTGAGAATTTCATAAAATGTAAATCTTTTCCACACACAAGAATATTACAGAGAACTTTTTGTTTTTGTTTTTGATTCTTAAGTTCCTATAAATGTCCAATCTTTCTGTGTCTTTGAGAAGACATGATGACTTCAGGATTACTTTCCTTTTTCAGCTTCTAAAAATCCACATTTAAATTTCCACATTTCCTATAATTACTTTGTTTGAACTTTGTGAATACTGTTAACAGTATTTCACATAAGGAAATGCAGAATCTAGATCATCAAATTTATAAAAATAGAACAGACATAAAATATAGATTATCTGACGCTGTTATTTTTAAATCATTTTGCTAAAGGCCTAGACTTTTTTTTCTCTTATTCTGGCACACTGATTTTCAAGATTAATAGTAATGAGGGCTTTGTCCTTAATTTTCAGTAGATGGAAAATCGAAATGGAAAAATTCATCTCTAGGAGTTATGGGTAGATGTAATAATAACTTAATTCTTTTTTTTTTAATGTTGTGGTTGCTGTTCAACATTCATTCTCTCTTACAATTCATTTTGGCAGGAAGATATTTTAAAGAAAGTAAGCTGTTCAGGGGCGCCTGGGTGGCGCAGTCGGTTGGCGTCCGACTTCAGCCAGGTCACGATCTCGCGGTCCGTGAGTTCGAGCCCCGCGTCAGGCTCTGGGCTGACGGCTCAGAGCCTGGAGCCTGCTTCCGATTCTGTGTCTCCCTCTCTCTCTGCCCCTCCCCCGTTCATGCTCTGTCTCTCTGTGTCCCCAAAAAATAAATAAACGTTGAAAAAAAAAAATTTTAAAGAAAGTAAGCTGTTCAAAAGTGACTTGTAGTTGATAAATTGATCTCTTAATCCAAATTGCCATATTATCTTGTTCTAATTCTGGATATTGAAGAGTAAATGTTCATGGGGTTTGAACTTTGGCTTACTTGAATAACATTTTAAGACAAACTTAGAATAATACTTGTGGATCCTGAGATGTATGGGAGAATTTGAGGTGGGAATATATTCTCTCTCTCTTTTTTTTATCTGCCAAGATTTTTTTTTTAAATATAATTTAATGTCAAATTAGCTAACATACAATGTGTAACAAGTGTGCTCTTGGTTTTTGGGGTAGATTCCCGTGGAGGAATACATTCTCTACTAAAGTGACCTAGCCTGGCTGGCTCAGTCAGAAGAGCATGTGACTCTTATTCTCAGGGTCATGAATTTGAGCCCCAGGATGGGTGTAGAGATTACTTAAATAAAACTTAAAAAAAAAAAAAATTCAAAGACACTAGTTCTTCTTCTCTCTTTTTTTTAATGTTTATTTTTGAGAGAGAGCGAGCGAGCGAGCACACAAGCAGGGGGAAGGGCAGAGAGAGAATCTGAAGCAGGCTCCAAACTATCAGTGCAGAGCCTGACATGGGGCTCGATCTTAACGAACTATGAGATCATGACCTGAGCCAAAACCATGAGTCTGATGCTTAACCAGGTGAACCACCTAGGCACCCCACCACTAGTTCTTGAATAACAGTATTATAATGTCTTTTTTTTTTATTAGTAGCACTGAATATTCTGGTATCCAAAATTTTACTTTATTTGCTGTTATTGTATCAACTTCCTGAAATGTTTGCACTCATACATAATAGGAAAACAAACCATTGCCCTTACTTCCACCCCCAGATATGAACATACTCATTCTTTTAGGTTCATTTTATTAAAGCAAAGCTGAACTTTGATAGAAAATGGAAGATATGGGGATAGAGATGAGTCCACAGGCTCTGTGTTTCTTCTCCTCTCTTCTCAATTCCACTCCAGTTGTCACCCGTTAGATGCCCCTCCCTTGATGCCCATCCCATGGCAGTGGCTTTCTTCCTGTCCTGAGACACTGCTTCTGGTCACTCTCTTCCTTTAAACTCAGTCTGTTACTACTACTCTTCGATCTTTCTATACTCTTGTTTTGAACAAGTGTGATACTCGACTTCTACACTTGAGATTTCTTTTATTTAAAAAAAAAATTTTTTTTTAAGCATTTATTTATTTTTGAGAGAGCCAGACAGAAAGCAGATGGGGGAGGGGCAGAGAGAGAGGGAGACACAGAATCCGAAGCAGGCTCCAGGCTCTGAGCTGTCAGCACAGAGCCAGACATGGGCTCAAACCCATGAACCCTCAGATCATGACCTGAGCCAAAGTCAGATGCTTAACTGACTGGGCCACCCAAGTGCCCCTACATTTGAGATTTCTGTATTTTGTCCAAATCTCTTCCAAGGACTAGAATTCTGTCAGTACCACTCTCTTACCTATCAGCAGTCCCTAGTTCTTTCAAGGAGTAGTTTTTTAAAAATTCATTATCGTGTTCTTTTTTTATTAAAAACATAAAAAGTTATCAGGAATATAGTTGAGGAAACATATTAAGTTAAATAAGAATCCTGGACATTATACTGGTATTAAATATAATTCCTCCATGTAAATGTTCCCCCCAAAAACTTCATTCACTGGATTAATTTCTGTCTACTTGAAACTCTATTTATTGTATGGAGCTGTTTAACAAAATTATTTGACCTACCTTATGAAAGATAAGCAGAAATCAGAATTTAGTCTGTGGTATCAACAGAAAGCCACAGTGATTTTTAAAAATTTTAATGTCTTAATGAAATTACTTTCTTTATTCCAGGTGATTAGAGCACATGCATCTAATCTGTAACTTCTGTAACATATAATCTTTGAAAGAGCATATTAATCTGTTTAATCAGAACATAGTGTTCCTGAGAGAAGGTTTTACTATTGTTTAACCTTCATGTACTTTTTAAAAAATTTCATCACCTATTTCTTCCCAGTGTGGCAGTAAGAAAGGGAGTGGTAATTGAAGCTTTGTAAGCCACACATTTTCTCTAGCTCATAGGTACTCCAAATTAAATAAAATTAATAAAGTTAATATTATTAAAGTTTCTTGCTATCTAAGCTAAGGTGAGGTAACAACTGGGACCTTTATTCTCCAAATATTTTTCTTTAGTAATATTACAGGTAGGGGAGCCTGGGTGGTTCAGTTGGATAAGCGTCCGACTCTTGATTTCGGCTCTGGTCATGTCGTCACGGTTCATGGGTTTGAGCCCGCATCGGGCTCCGCACTGACAGTGCGGAGCCTGCTTGGGATTCTGTCTCCCTCTCTCTCTTTCCTTCTCTCTCTCTCAAAATAAACATTTAAAAAAAAAAAAAACAAAAAACAGTGTCAGTTCTGGACAATTTAAAAAAAATAATATTACAGGTAAATAATTTATAAGCATTCTCTATATATAGTAAATTTAATTAACAGAGTATGAGCAAAGTTAGATAGGAAGAAAAACATCAGAATTCAGTGAATACCAAAAGGTAAAGGTCCAAGAATTCCTTCATTTATGTTTTTTTTGAGTTTGTTTCTTTATTTTGAGATAGAGTGAGTGAATACAAGTGGGGGAGGGGCAGAGAGAGAGAGAATCCCATTCAAGCAGGCTCCATGCTGTCAGCACAGAGCCTCGATTTCGGCTCAGGTCACAAATGGTGAGATCATGACCTGAGCTGAAATCCAGTCAGACACTTAACTGACTGAGCCACCCAGGCACCCCAAGAATTCCTTCATTTAGAACATAAGGTAGAATGAAGAATTGTAACAGCTCTCCAGCAAAAATAAAATACCAATGTCCAGTTAAAAAAGAAGATAAAATGGAGTTTAATGATGGTCGTATAACAGGATTAGGTTCGACTACATTTAACAGAGATGCCCCCCAAAATGGTGACTTCTAGAGGATGGAGGTTTATTTCTCTCAAATCAAACACATCCATAGTAGATAGTCTGAAGCTGACAGTGGCTCTACAGTGTCCACAGGGACCCAGCCAGGCTCCCTGCCGTCGTTAGCATTGACTTCTGCATTCAGGTTAGCTTTTGGTTGTCTGTGACTCTCGAGTCCAGCCATCACCTTGTACTCAAGGCTCAGGAGGAGTGAGTGGGTGGAGCTACAGATGAAAGGACTTTCTCCTGGAGTCCTCTCCTTGTAAACAGCTTTCCTAGATGGCTTATCAACATCTGCCGACATCTTGTTCACCAGAACTCAGACATGACCTCGTGAAACTGTGAGGGAAACTGGGATGCGCTCATTAACTTGATTGTAGTGATTACTTCCAAGTGTGTACGTAAGTCATCATGCTGCACACCTTAAATAAATACAGCTGTCAATTTTAGCTCAATGAAGTTGGAAGGAAAAAGGGCTTAGAGGCCCGGAAAATCTAATTGTAGGAAATAGCTAAGTATATAAATTGACAGTTGAAAAGACATCTGAATTTTATTCTTAGCCTCAAAAGACTTAACATTTGGAACTATGGAGAAATGCATATTAAAAACCTTTACACACAAGTGAAAATGAGGATGTGTGTATAGTTACTGCATGGGTTCAGTTGATTCTTCTCCCTCCTTTTCGGTTTCTGCTGCTGTATTTGGCCCATATTGTTACACTGTGTCTTGCGATTTGTATTGTCATACACGGAAAACAATAACAGTGAAATGCAGAAGCCAAAACCCTGGTGAAAGGCTAATGTATTACTGGTTTGATTTTGTTGTCAAATATAACCAGTAATTAGTTTGCCATTTTTAAAAATAAAGTTTATTTACTTTTGAGAAACAATGAGAGTGCACATGAGCGAGCGGGGGAGGGGCAGAGAAGAAGAGAGAAAATCCCAAGCAGGCGCCATGCTCAGTGAGCTTAGTCACCTGAACCACCACTTTTTAAAGAGCATTAAAAGTTTTTTTTACCTTAGTTCAAAACAAAACATGAAGTAGAAAAAACGGAATCTGTGATGCCTCCTGATAGTGTGGGCTTATGCATATTATATAGAGGTTAAGAATGATGGCAGTAAGAAACCTGGCTTGGTATGTATCTACATCAGGTTGACAAGCACTTTGCTGTTTTGAGACTTACAGGAGGGGATTTATGTAAAGTCAGTCTGAAAAGTATTTCTCAGATACTGTGTGCAGTGATGATTTTTTGTATTTCCTTGCAAAACCTGTGACAGCCGACCTTCTGTCTTTCTTGCAGGACAGAGGTCAGATCAAGGCAGCCCCTTCAGGATGGCCTGCCTTTCTTTGAGAAGCCGCCAAGCAGGGAGCTTTCCTTACCAAACCTGTCTCCAGAAGAGCCTCAACTGAAGACAGCACTGGCAAATGAGGAAGCACTACAGAAGATCTGTGCCCTTGAAAATGAACTTGCTGCTCTCAGAGCTCAGATTGCCAAAATTGTGACCCTGCAAGAACAGCAAAATCTCATTGCAGGTCTGTAAATCCTACGTTTGTTTTAACCATTGAGCTGGAAATTAGGAGAATGCCACTAATTTTAAAATCTATTAGCAAAGAACAGCCATGGGGTTGTTAGAAAACCAAAGGTCAGTCCTCTCCGTAGTCCAGTACAGGACCCAGTCAGGTTTAAGTGGTTTTTGTTGAACAATTTTGACGCTATCAGAAAGGGTGAGTTTGGAAAATACTGAATTTCATACAGTTGAACTAGTGCTCATGTGAATGCACTGGGAAACTTTGTGATAATGGCACCAGTTTTATCAGCCATGAAGTAATCTCAAAATGGTGCTGACAGGGTTGAGTGCTGCTTACTTACCTGCATGTCCTGAGGCAAGTTCTTGGCCTAACTCCCTTCCTGCTCTAAAATGGAGTAATAGTATTTATATCTTAGAGTAATTATGGGAGTAAAAGTGGAGATGCTATAAAATGCCTTTAGCACAAAGTAGCTTCTTAATAGTCACTTGTCTTCTCTTGCCCAGAGTAGAAACTCAATACAGGTCCTGTGACTCTTGGTCTAATACTGTTTGCTTTTATTCGTGTGCCTTGTTACTTTGGAGAAGAAACCATAGCCTTGAAATCCTAGCCCATTAACCTGTTGGCAAGTAGTAGTTGTTTTTCCCAGCGTTCTTCCTGAGTCCTGGCTAGACTCCATATTAGCCAACTCTGAAGGTTAAAAGATAAGGACAGTTATTCTGCCTCTGAGCCACTTGTGCTCCCGGAGTTTAATCCGGCACGGAAACCTCATCCAACCTGGGTACAGCCAAGATAGGCCAAGATGGACAGAGGACGAATGCACTTGGCACTGAGTGCTTGAGAAGTAATTTGTTAATTAAATGAAATTTGCACGTAACTTTAAAAACCAGAAGTCCTGCCTTTTCTTTTCACTTTTATTTTTTCCTTTCAGCTTTTAAATTGCATTTCTCTTTTGCTTTACCTCCCTCTTCTGGCAGACTTGGAAAACTGTAAATAGTGAGATAATTTGGAGATTTATGTTAGATGCTCTATTTATAGTCAAAATTCCTTTTGCATTGAGCCCCCATAATCAGTATAGGTCAGCCAATGAACAACTGTTGTAGTATGCAGAAAGATGAATTCTTAGGTCCTTATTTTGTAACCACTTTAACTCTTAGTTACTTAATGTTTTGGAAATTAAGTACAATGCTGCCTTTTCCCTTTCAGAAATTTGCTGAATAATACATGTAAAACTTTTAATGCTTAATAAGTCCTTTATGTAAATATTCTTAAGGTGAACCACAAATCTATTGGGTTTTTCAAATAGTTACTATACTCCTGAACTGTCAGACCGTCTGTATTGAAGGTGTGTAGGTAGGACACACTGTTTCATATTTCGTTTAAAAGTTAAAAGTAGTTACAAACTGTGCAATGGTCAGACTGCAACATTTGATATCACAAAAACACCCCCTGTTAAGTTAAATGGAACTTTTCCATTTGGAGAGTTTGGGATTAGATGTGGGTATTTAAGATTCTAACCAAGTAACTGAAACTTCCTTTACTTACATAATGGAGTTTTTTTTTTTTTTTTTAAGCATATTGATTTCAGGTATACAAAAGTCCTTAACATAATTTTGCTGTTAAAGGTTATTTTATTTGCCTGTTACCATCAAGATTCAATTGATTTTTCCTTATTTCTGTAGGTGATTTAGATTCGACCACATCCGTTACTGCGGCCCCACCCTCTGTCCCACCACCTCCCCCGCCCCCACCTCCTCCGCCCCTCCCCACACCAGGGCTCCACCAAAGTGTATCTGCTATTGACCTGATAAAAGAACGAAGAGAGAAAAAAGCCTGTGCTGGAAAGACTCAGGTTAAGAGCAGGCCAAAGAAACCTGATATGCCAAATATGCTAGAGATCCTTAAAGATATGAACAGTGTAAAACTTCGGTCAGTAAAAAGGTGAGGATACATTTACCTTATTTCATACTTCCCTTACTTTTTTATGTCTTGTAAAATGAAGTATTAGACTTTTTGGGAATTTTGTTTTATTTTTATTATTATTTTTTTAATGTTTATTTTTGAGAGAGCGCCAGCAGGGGAGGGACAGAGAAAGAGGGAGACACAGAATCCGAAAGCAGGCTCCAGGATCTGAGCTGTCAGCACAGAGCCCAACACAGGGCTCAAACTCACAACAGGGAGGTCATGACCTGAGCCGAAGTTGGATGCTGAACCGACTGAGCCACCCAGGCGCCCGAGAACTTTGTTTTATAACCTGATTACCATGAATGGTTCCAGTTTTGGTTTAAAAAAGATGAGCCCCAGTGTCTCCTATATAACTAAGAAGTTAACAAACATTTTCAGGTTTTTCTCCTATTGCATTTAAAGCCCTTTTAATTTTTTTTTTTTTCAACGTTTATTTATTTTTGGGACAGAGAGAGACAGAGCATGAACAGGGGAGGGGCAGAGAGAGAGGGAGACACAGAATCGGAAACAGGCTCCAGGCTCTGAGCCATCAGCCCAGAGCCCGACGCGGGGCTCAAACTCACGGACCGCGAGATCGTGACCTGGCTGAAGTCGGACGCTTAACCGACTGCGCCACCCAGGCGCCCCTTTTTTTTTAATTTTTTTTTTTTTCAACGTTTATTTATTTTTGGGACAGAGAGAGACAGAGCATGAATGGGGGAGGGGCAGAGAGAGAGGGAGACACAGAATCGGAAACAGGCTCCAGGCTCTGAGCCATCAGCCCAGTAAAGCCCTTTTAATGGGAAGTCTTCATTGTTCAGTCATTCATTCAATAAGCTGTGTTGTAGACCTACTGAGGCTAATCACTAGGCTTTGGAAGAAGAATGAAACTGTAGTTACCCTGACGGAGAGCATGATCAATGCTCCTGTGATGAATTGAGTGGCTATTCATTGGGCATCTTTGTGTTCTTTTATTGAGCCTTACATATAGGGTTTCTGTTTCGTGTCTCTCAGTGTTTGTCAGGAACTTTCCTGGGTATCAGTGATGCTAGAGAAGTGCATGTAAAGGCATGCGAAGTACTTCTCTGAGGGATGTCAGCATATTGAAAAGTCCTCTTGGCTTCTATTCATCTCTCTAAGGTCAGAACAGGATCTAAAGCCCAAACCTGTGGATGCTACTGACCCTGCTGCCCTCATAGCAGAGGCTCTGAAAAAGAAATTTGCCTTTCGATATCGAAGCGATAGTCAAGGTGAAGTTGAAAAAGGAATTCCAAAGTCTGAATCAGAGGCCACCTCAGAAACAGTGTTGGTGAGTATTGGGTTACACTTCTGTCTTAGCACAACATGGTAGTTGATTCCGTTGCTGAGATCCTGCATTTGGTAAGACATTGAGCTGTGGCTCTGTGAGAAGAATGTGCTACTTGATTTAGCCCCTCCCCACAAGTAGATTATAGAAGAACGTAAAAAAAAAAAAAGGAAGCAAAAGCCAAACCCTGGTTTCGCTACTTAGCATCTCCAGTGTTAAATTCTTCATGCTGTGCTTTATTTATACGTAACCACAATGAAGCGAAATTCACTACAGTAAAATTTATATCTTAAGACAGTATGTATGTGGTGATTGAGAAATTCAAAGTAAAGAAAGATAATTTTCCCTTAGGGTGTCCTGTGAAAGTTCTCTGAAGAGGATGAGATTTGACCTGGGTCTTAACAAGATGTTTCAGGTCATAGGTGGAGATTGAGCAGATCAGGGAAACTTCCAAATATTAATTTATATATTATTATAAATTATACAGTTAAGTTATACAATTTATACAATTGTATAAATTATCTAGTATACATTACCTAGTGTAATGTATAAAAAAAATTATTTTACCAAATACAGTAAAATGTATTTACTGTCGTGTGGAATATGTGCTTACCTACTCCAGGGAGGCAGGTATCTGAGAAATTCTAGCATCTTTCAGAGTTTTTAGACATTGGAAAAAGGAAACTTTGTACCTCATTCTTTTACTCAGAGAAGTAAAAATGGCCTAAAGCTTATGGTCTTAAGATGATTATAGTTTTCCGTGAAGTAATTTGGTTACCTTTTTGCTTTTCATTCTGTTGATGTGTCATGTTTATAAGACAGTTTGTCAACTCATGAAGGTTTTAATATCATCTAGCTGCTTGGTTTTTCATGCAGAACACGCCCAGGCCTTTGCTCCATGATTAGGAGGGGGACGTATCATTACTGTTACCTGAAGCACTATCTTTATTTACGCTTTGTTTCCTTTTTAGTTTGGGCCGCACATGTTGAAGTCTACAGGAAAAATGAAGGCTTTGATTGAAAATGTTTCAACTTAATAATAGCTGAAGAAAAACTATCCTTGTTCCAGCTGTTGGTTTGTTAGGGCTATTTGGCTAGTAGAAATCAACACTAGTTAGTAAATACCTGAATTTAGTATTCAGTAGTCTCCTTTAGGTCTAATAAAAAAGCACTCTAAGTCTGTTTGTTTTTATGAGAAGGTTCTGAAGTTTTCCATAACAGATTTTTAATGTGTAGCCAGGATATTAAGGTTTCTAGTCTTAAGAACAATTATATAGATTTCAGAGGAAAGGACATTGTAGATGTAGAGTTTTTAATTTTTGACACTAATTTATCTGTGCAAATGTTTTATATGCATATATTTGGGTATAAAATAGTACGTAAAATGTAATAATGACGTCAGTGAAGCTGTCAGTGATTTATTACTCAGTGATGGAACAGCTGGTATAACACACAGTTGCTCGAGTGAAATATTTGGGATTGGAACCTTTTTGCCTTGAATAGGACTTTAGGACTTTTACCCTAGATCCCCTCTCACATTTCCTTAGAGATGGGGGTTCAAGTAGGAACCAGATAATGTTTACTGCTGAGAATTCCATAATGCTTTCATTTAAAGGAAAGTCAAAGACCACAAAAGCTGCTTTCACTCCAGTGCTGAGAAGGAAAATGTAGTTTTTAGATAGAAATCAAATTATTGAATCAAATCTATAACAAGTGAAAACCAGAATGTACCATCTTTCTATTCCAGTTTAATAAAGGCATCATAAAGATGGCTTGTTACTAAGTTAATATGTAATGTTAATGGCAGCATAATGGAGTTGAAATTTTTTTAAATATTGGTCGAATGTAGTAGCTTTATAATGAAACACTTAATAGGTGAAAGAATTTCCTGTAAGTTATCATTGGTCTGCTATTCTTTTGAATTACACCATGCAGCAACCCTTAGGTGCTCATAGGAGAAAAGCCGTTCTTGTGGAGGGCTTCCGAGGAATGCTGTACATGCTCATTTGGGAATGCTCAATAAAACTTTATGGTTTTCTGTATTTCTGCTAAACTCAGCTGTAGTTAACGCAGAATCTTCTACCATGAGTAAATACTTGGATTTATTTAAATCTAGTAAAAAGTGGAGATGGGAAGAGTAGACCTTTAAGTTATTGAAAATATGTGCAATGTTCTCAATATTAGGAAATGTTATTCAGCTTAAATTTGAACTGTGGCTTATTTTACACGTTTGTTGATTTACATTACATTGTTTCTAATTGTTTCATATGATTTAAAAATTCTGCCTTTAAAAGAAATTCAGAAAATTTGCCTAAATTATATATTTTGACCTCCTAAGCAATTTATATTTGTATCAGTATTGAATTTTGGCCAGTGCTCCAACTGAAGGAAGTTACTGTATTGAAATAAAGCAAATTTGTATTTTCCTTGGACCATAAGCTCTCGTATATTATTTTAGTGGATAAAATGCTCTAATATTGTACATGTAGCTTCTTTAGAATACGTTGTTTTCTGCATTCTTAGAGTGGAACTCTATTGCCACTTATTCACCACCGGTCTCATTCAGTTTCTCCCACTCAACACAATACCTGAAGTGAAAGATGATAAAAAGTTAAATTTTATATTTTATAGCTGAGGCGAAGAAGGTGAAGTAACCGGTATGTTTTGTCTCCTATGATTTGAGTGGTCCAGGCACTCGCTACACACACATAGTGAATAGCAGTCAGCACTGGACTTGGGAGTTACACAAATCATACCTCTGTTTTTAAAACGGGAATGATGCTCCGCTCCAAAAATTGCTGAGGATTAAATGAAATAATGATTTCTGAATACATCCTGTGAGTGGTAGAGAGCCAAGTACGTTAGTACTCACATTTTACGTGAGGTCACTGTAGTTTCCAGCAGACTGCTGCTGGATGTCCTCCTGTATACCTACTTGCACAGGCTTGGGGTAGAGCAGGAAAACTGTAGTTCCTGTTGTGTCTCCAGTCACAAGCCCTTCTGTACAAGAAGCCTGTCGTCTTGATGTATTAAATTCCTGAGTCTGTGTCTCATTGGTGAAGACGACAACCCGAGGAAACCACTTCTCCAAAATTAAAAGTTTTCTTCTTGGGGGATAGAATCTGGCAAATACAAGTTTAAATTTTGGGGAGGTAGTCCAGGATGGCGGTGTAGGGAGCTCGCGGAACTAGAATCTACATATAAAGTGATTCCTCTTGAAGAACCGAGGGCTGGCTGAACAGCTTCTGTACACGGAGGACAGCAGGACCGCAGAGAGACAGGTGGGAGAGAGACCCAACACAGTAATGACAGGAACCCCACCCCCAGTACAACAGACTACACAGGGAAAGATTTCATGGAGGGGACTGTGTACAGACTCGCATGCCCTGGGGCACAGCAAAAAAAACAAAAAAAGTGGTTTAAAGGGCAACTGGCCTATGAGTGAAGGAGACCCGTTTACTCCATTTACCATTTAACCCCAAAACCCCAAAGTGTCAGACAAATGGTGAGGCAACTGCTGGGACTCAGGTTGGAAGCACTGGTGATTGCCACTGTTTATGGTCCCCCTCCATCTTGACAGTGCAGACTGGAGCAGGGTCCAGGCACTCTAGCCAGCCTGCTAGGACCACCTCAGCCTCAGGCCCCCATGAGCTTGAGCCATTCCCCCCACCCCCCGCCCCAAAGGTGACCCTGGCATAGTGTGCACAGGATACCCCTGGCCTATGCCTGCTCCCTTTCCGGCTTACCATCCAAAGTTGTCAAGCATGTGCGGTCTACGCGGGCATTTCTACACGGGGCCACTCATTCCTTCAAGGCTGGGAGAGGAAGCTGTTCTGCCCAATTTATAGAAATAGGCAAAACAAAATGGAGATAAGCAATCTACCTGTAAAAGAGTTCAAAATAATGATAACAGACTTGAGAGAAGAGTGGAGAACTTCAGCAAAGAGAAAATATTAAGAACTGGTCAGCTGAAGAATGTAACAAATGAAAAATCCACTAGGAGGAACTAACAACAGATTAGAGGATGCAAAAGAATGGATAGAGATCTGGAAGGGTACAACAAAGAATCCAAGCCAAACAGGGCAAAAAAGGAATTTAAAAAGTGGGGATAGGTTAAGAAACTACTGGGACAACAAACATACTAACATGCACATGACAGGGGTCCCAGAAGAATGTAGAAGGGAAGAAAACTTATTTGAAGAAATAATACCTGAAAACTTTCCTAATCTGGGTAAGGAAGCAGACACCCAGGAAAAAGTGTGCAATGAGAGCCACACCACAATGTATTATAATTAAAATAGAAAAAGGTAAAGATAGAAAAATCTTGCAGGCAGCAAAACAGAGCCATATACAAGGGAAACCCCCATAAGACTATCAGTTGATTTTACAGCAGAAATTTGGCTGGCAAGAAAGGAGTGGCAAGGTAATACTTAAAATGCTGAAAGGGGAGGGGCGCCTGGGTGGCTCAGTCGCTTAAGCAGCCAACTTCAGCTCAGGTCATGATCTCACAGTTCACGGGTTCAAGCCCCTTGTCAGACTCTCTGCTGACAGTTCAGAGCCTGGAGCTTGCTTCAGATTCTGTGTGTCTGTCTCTCTCTGCCCTTACCCTGCTCATGCTCTCTCAAAAATGAACAAACACTAAAAAAATTTAAAATAAAACCCTGAGAGGGGAAAACTCATAACCAGAATACTTTACCCTGCAAGGGTAACATTCAGAATTAAAGGAAAGATAAGAGTTTCCCAGACAAATAAAAGCAAAAGACGTTCATCACCACTAAACCAGCCTTACAAGAAATGTTAAAGGGTCTTTGTTAAGCAGAAAAGTCCATAACTGGATATAAAAAATATGTGAAAGGAAAAAAATGTCACTGGTAAAGGCAATTAAGCACTTAAAAAATTAGTATGAAGACTGAAGACAAAACTAGTGAGATTAATTAGAACTACAATAAATAGTATTGTAAGGGATACACAAAAATGTCAGTTGAGGTCAAAAACATAAGATGTGGGGGGTAGGGAATAAAAATTAGTGCTTTTGGGGTGCCTGGGTGGCTCGGTTAAGTGTCTGACTTTGGCTCAGGTCACGATCTCACAGTTGGTAAGTTTGAGCCCCGCATCAGCTCTGTGCTAACAGCTCACAGCCTGGAGCCTGCTTCAGATTCTGTCTCCCCCTCTGCCCCTCCCCCACCCCCACCCACACACTGTCTCTCTCTCAAAAATAAAAACATTAAAAAAAAATTAGTGCTTTTAGGATTTGTTTCAACTTAAGCAGTTACCAGCTTAAAATAGACCAGTATGTATATAGGTCAATATATATGAACCTCCTGGTAACCAGAAACCAAAAACCTACAATAGATACACAAAAAATAAAGGAACTCAAACATAACAGAAAACCATCAAACCAAAAGGGAAGAGACCAAGAGAAGAAAGGAACAGAGAACTACTACAAAAACAGAAAACAACGAACAAAATGGCAATAAGTACTCATCAATAATCACTTTAAATGCAAATGAACTTAAAACCTAAAACAGGTGAGTTAGAATGTTAATTTCTTTGGCTACCAGAAGTTGCATCCCAGAATCGCTAAATTCTGTTAGGAAGTAGTTTTAAAGATGAGAAACATAGAGATGCTCAATCCACCAAGCACATGCATGGTATTTTCCAAAACGTCAGCCCCCACTGACTGCATTAGAATGAAGTTCACTTGTGATCAGTTTGTTCATCTGACCCACTGTTAGCAAAGAATGTAGCAAATATTTTATGTTAATAAATGTTGCATTTGATTGGAAAAAATGTAAATGAACCGAATACTTTAATCAAAAGACACAGGCAGTGGCTGAATGAATTTTAGAAAGATCTATCTCTATGCTGCCTACAAGAGACTTATTTCAGATCTAAAGACCCATATCTTCTGGAAGTGAAGGGATGAAAAAAGTTATTCCATAGAAATAGAAACAGAAAGCTGGTGTAACAATATACATATCACACAAAACAGACAAAAATGTAACAAAAGGGCATTACTTAATGATAAAGGGTTGATCCAAGAAGAGGATATAACATTGGTAGATATCTACGCAGTCAACATAGGAGCATGTAAATATATAAAGCAAAGTATTAACAGACAATGACGTAAAGAGAGAAACCAACTGTAATACTTTAATAGTGGGGGACATCAATACCTCACATCAATGGATAGATCATCCAAAAAAATAAGAAAACATTGGCTTTAAATGACACATTAGACCAGATGGACTTCATGATAGATATATACAGAATACTCCATCCCCCAAAACAATACAGATTCTTTTCAAGTGTACACAGGACATTCTCCAGGACAGATCATATGTTAGGCCACAAAACAACTCTCAATAAATTCAAGAAGACTGAAATCATACCAGGCATCACTTTCCTGATCACAACAGTATAAAACTAGAAATCAACTACAAGAAGAAAACGCAAACACATGGAGACTAAAAAACATGTTATTAAGAAGTCAGTGAAGAAATCAAAGAGGAAATAAACACCTTGAGGTCAGTGAAAACCAAAACAACTTTCCAAAAGCCATGTAATACAGCAAAAAGTCCTATGAAGGAAGTTCACAGCAATACAGGCCTACCTCAAGAAACCAGAAAAATCTCAAGTAAACAACCTAACTTCATATCTAAAGTTAGTAGAAGGAAGGAAATAATAAAAATCAGAGGCCAGCATTACCCTGATAAAAGCAGATGAACCACAAGAAAAGAAAATTACAGGCCAATATCCTCAATACACAGAGATGCAAAAATCCTCAACCAAGTATTAGCAAACAGAATTTAGTATATTGAAAGATCATATACCACGATCAAATGGGATTTCTTTCAGGGATGGTTCAACATTTGCAAATCAATCAAGGTGATACACCACATTCACTAAAGGAGCATAGGGGGCCCCTGGGGGTGGCTCAAGCCGGTTGAGCATCTGACTTCGCCTCAGGTCATGATCTCGCGGTTCCTGAGTTCGAGCCCCACATAGGGCTTGCTGCTGTCAGTGTGGAGCCTGCTTCGGATGTTCTGTCCCCCTCTCAGCCCCTCCCATGCTTGAACTCTCTCTCAAAAATAAACATTAAAAAAAAAAAACATAAAAACTGTATGATTATCTCAACAGATGCAGAAAAATCATTTGACAAAATTCGATAACTCAACAAAGTGGTCGTAGAAGGAACATATCTAAACATAATAAAGGCCACGTATGACAAACCTGGAAGTTTTCCTCTAAGATCGGAACAAGACAGGGATGCCCACTCTTGCAACTTTTATTCAACAGAGTATTGGGAATTCTAGCTATCATGAAAGAAGAAGAAAAGACATCCAAATGGGAAAAGTAGCAGCAAAAGTCACTATTTGCAGTTGACATAGTATACATAAAAAAAATCTTGAAGACTCCACCAAAATTCATTTATCATAACTATAAATGAATTCAGTCAAGAAGCAGTATAGAAAATTAACATGCAGAAATCAGTTGCAGTTCTATACACTAAGAAGGAGCTATCAGAAAAAAAAAATAAGAAAATAATACCGTCTATAATTGCATCACAAAGAAAATACCTAGGAATATTTAAAGAGGTGAAAATCCTATACTATGACAACTAAAAGACACTGATGAAAGAAACTGAAGATGACACATACCAGTGCCTATGGATTATAAGAATTAATATTGTTAAAATGTCCATACTACCCAAAACAATCTACAGATCCACAGCAATCTCTATCAAAATACCAACATTTTTCAGAGAACTAGAACAAATAATCCTAAGATTTGTATGGAACCACCAAAGACTCTTCAATGGCCAAAGCAATCCTGAGAAAGAACAAGAAAGCTGGAGGCATCACGCTGATTTCAAACCTTATTACAAAACTCTAGTAATTAAAACAGTATAATACTGGCATGAAAACAGACATAGGTTAATGGGACAGAATAAAGAGCCCCAAAATAAATCCAGGCATATAGGGTCAATTAATCTACAATAAAGGAGCCAAGGATGCATAATATCTCAATAAATGGTGTTGGGAAACTGGACTATTTTATACCATATACAGAAATACATTCAAAATGGATTAAGACTTGAATATAAGACCTAAAACCATAACCTTCTAGAAGAAACCCTAGGCAATGGTCTTAAAATATGTTTTTGGACCAGTTTCCTCAGGCAAGGGCAATAAAAACTAAAATAACAAGTGGGATCATATCAAACTAAAAAGTTTTGCACAGCAAAGGAAACCCATCAACAAAACTAAAAGGCAACCGCCTGAGTGGGAGCCAATATTTGCAAATCATACACATGATAAGGGGTTAATATCCAAAATATATAACGAACTCACATAACTTAGTATCAAGAAAACAACCAACCTGATTTTAAAAAAATGGGCAGAGGACTTGAGTAGGTATTTTTCCAAAGAAGACAGACAGATGGCCAACAGGCACATGAAAAGATGCTTAGCCTCATCCATCATCAGGGAAATGCAAACTGAAACCACAATATCACTTCATACCTATCAGATTGACTATTATCAAAAAGGAAAAATAACAAGTGTTGGTGAGGATGTGGAGACTATACTTTAGAATCAAATTTGAAAGCTAGATGGTTTTACCAGTCATGGATATTAACAAAAAAAAAAAAAAAAAACTCAAGAATTACTAGAAATGGTGTCATTTTCATCATTGACCAAACTAAACCATTCTCTGAACCCACACCCCAACATTGTGCACTCATTTCATAAAATGAAGAAACCTGCCATATTACAGAACACTTTTCACACATCATTCTGTCACTCAAACATTTTGAGAACAGAGACAAGGGTTTTGTAATTTTTAATACCTTTATTATATCCAGTGCAGTACTCTGCACACAACAGGAACCCAGATGTTGCTGACCACATGATTCAGCACAGACAGATTAGTTTCAATATCATTTCTCAATGTTATAGATTGATGGCTAAAGAGAAAACACATTAATACCGAATTAGTTTGTTCAAACATCGATGGCCCAATTGAAGCTAGCCCCGTGCTAATAAGCACAAGAGCCTAGAAGTTGGAGGAGACCTGCTGTGCGCCCCCTGTCAGCTCACCTCCGAGGAAAAGACCATGGATCTTTGGGGGCCTTCCAAAGACACAGGTTGTCTGCAGATCCGTAGCGAGCAAGGAATGGCTCAGACTAAGTCTTGCACATAACTGTACAACTGTATGTTTCAGATGTGTGCTGATGCCATGGTGAGTAGTATGCACATTTATTTAAAAACATTAGTGAATGCATAGTAGCTGTCGGTCACTGTTTATTTTCTCAAGCAGGAGACACTGATCAGGAGAGGATTTAAACAAAATATTTATACATTAAAAAAAGTACACATGAAAACACTGTAAACCCTGATGTGAAAGTTAGAGTTTTAAGAAAACTCAAAGTTTTAAGAGCCAAGAAAGCATTTTGGAAAAGAAACTGTTGTAGGAATCTTCAAAGAATTACTAGCACCTCTAACCTGTACCTCAGGTACAAATATATTTTCCAGGTTTGCAAAGGACATAAAATATTTGCTTCTTTTATACAAAGAGGATCATTATAAACCATCACATTTACATAATAGAAATATTGACCAGGTACCAGATCGGTTTTTCATTAAGCTAAGGCTTGCCAAAGTTTTCTCTCCAAGGACCTTTACCTCCAGAGCAGAGGAGATGCCCCCCTACTACTGAAGTGTTGGGTAGAGCCCCACAGGGCTGCGACATGCCTGACAATTCTTTGAAGTCTCCTGTTTTAAAACTTCATGTGAATTTTTCTGTTCCATAATATTTACTTATTTGAAATGTAATCTTCTAAATTTCTGAACTGTTTCCTCAAATTTTTCTAGAAAACCGATGTTCAAGGAATATAGGTTATATTTAAGGAGCAGGGCTATAGATGGTGACTTCCACATATATGTAACAAAACATAATCTGTCAGTGGGTTTATTCTACGTGTAGGCAGGAGATGGGAGCAACATTGAGGTGTCTCCCCCAAGAAAGGAAATAAGATAATCCTTTGACTATCAAACAATAAGAAATGGATCAGAGCAGAAGTAAGCAATCGTACACCGGCAGATGGAACCCAGGCAGGTTCAACTGAGACAAAGGCTGACGGTACTGACAGATTTACTGGATGTGCCCATCAGAAGCTGATGTGGAGAGGCAACTACTGGCAGAGAATCTCTACAATCATCCGGGGGAAGAGCGTACCCTGGTCCACAAACATGAAAATCAGCAGGTGAGTCCCCATAGGGAGATGGATGCATGAGGCAACTTGCTTCCCTTGCTCAGAATCCACGCTCACCAAGTAACCGGCTGATCATAAATGGACTTCCCCAGAAGATTTGCCTAAAGGGAGAGAATGATTGATAGTTACATTTCTCATTGTAAATTAAAGTACTAACATTTTTAACAACTATCAGTTACTGTGAGCTTGGTTAATGTGAGTTTCCTCTAAGACCGTTGTGCTCTGCATGTGCTGACATACTAGGTCTGTAAAGATCTAATCAGACAACTAGATGCATCAGATCTGCCAGGATGATGCCACCGTAAGTGGTCACTGACCTTCCCCAGGTACAGTCCGCTCTATACCATCAAACTCCTGTACCCGCTCTGTCCAATATGGTAGCTACCAGCCACATGCGGATATTATTGAGCACTTGAAATGTGGCTAGTCTGAACGGAGATGTGCTGTAAGTGTAAAATACGCACCAGATTTCAAAGACTTGGTACCCGCCCCCCTCCCCGCCGCCCCCTGGCCAAGAAAGAATGTAAAACATCTCAATAATTGTTCTCTAAGATAATGACTACATATTGAAACGATACAATATTTTGGATATATTGGAATAAAAATTAATTCCACTGGTTTCTTTTCCCTTTTTTAGATGTGGCTAGTAGAAAATTGAAAATTCACTTACGTGTGGCTCACATTTTATTTCTATTGGACATCATTCTTCTGTGCAAATAATGACAATATGTTTGATTTTAAAACTTGTACTATATCCTTCCTAATGAATTGGACTTGAGAAGACACAGGAGAGGCCCAGTGGTGCCTTTCTTACATTGATATCAACCAAGCAGAATTAAGTGGCCATTTCTTATTACTTTACTTTAAAAAAGCAATTACAGCTAGTACTTTGATATTGTAAGAGTGCTGATATCTTACGCAATTCCCAACTGTGGGGACAAAAAAGGCTGTGGAGTCCAGAGGCCTGGGCTCAAAGCCGACTTGTACCATGTATTAGTCAGAACTCTGAGCACACACAGTGGGGCCACTCACTCACTCGTGAGGTGCAGATAATGACAGATGACCCCAAGGGCTTGGCCAGCACCTGCATCTGCCTAAATAAATACCTGATGAGTGAATGCTAGAACCAAGAAGCTAAACCTTGGATTTCCTAGTAATTTAGTATTAAGATTTCCAAAAGATTGAGTTATAACGTAAATATCAAAGATAAATATGTGAAAAGATAGGTTTTTATTCATCAAAAGTTAACAGCAACAGGCACATATTAAAATGAGTATGGCAAAGCCTTTTACAAATGGCTTTACACTCAAGCTTTCTCCCAAGAAAATGGCTGTTGCAACGAACTGTAAACATAATCAATAAACAGTCTTTTACAGTAACAAGGGAAATACAATTGAACTAAAAGAAAGCACCGGTTTCTCTTAAAACTAGATTACAGTTGTGCTTACTATACATAAAACAATTTAAAACAAATTACAAAAGTGGAATGTTTGAAGTTTAAAATTAGTCCTTAGATTTTGTCCTAGAAAACATCTGTTCACATCAAAAGGCCCATCAAAGGGTAACGTTTCATCAAAGGGAGGGACAAGAAAACAATGCACTTGTTTCAAATCAAAACAAGAAGTTTGGTCACTTAGCTTTGTGCATAGTTTAAGGCAACTGGAGCGGTCTGTTACAGCTCGCCTACCTTCCCCTCCCCCAGTGTGGCTGCGCACCGTGTCACATTCTAAGATAATAAATAAAAGCTTACGTTTCAAATCCTTTCCCACATGGATAAATATAACACATGCACAGTCACACATGCACAAACATGCACGCAAACATACGTCCACACATCCACACACAACATACCTCTCACGCACTGCAGCGAAAGGGACTTTAGTACCCTTGCTCTGAAGGACACACTTCCCCATCCCACTTTATTTCAGATTGGCAAATACCCTGAGCTGTTTATGGTGTTTTAAACATTCCACCTGTTTCTTGCATGTGCAGGTCAAGAGTACAGTAGTGAAAACAACATGCAATGTCTTCACTGCAGAATCATAATACAGCTAGGACACTGGTGTTCTTCCCCTCCCGCCCCAAATCAGAAACTAACAGTTAAAAAAAATTGCATTGCCAAACAGCACTGGAGGGAAAGCTTGGCGGTACTCTATGATAAATGCTCAGTTTCCAGTGCGCAAAATAAAACTATAGCAAAAGGGAGGCTTTGGTGGCATCCAAAGAAGAAAAAGGCAAACCAGGGGGAAAGAGCTGCAGTTTAAGTTTGATCTTTAAAATTCTTAGTGGTTCCTTCACAATCATGCTCCAAGGCAATTTAGAACCAATATTTCAGAGTTGATTTGTAAACATCGAGTCTTGCAGGAGGCAGCAGAGGCTGGGCACTTCACATTTCCTTTTTCTCAGAGAGAACTTAGTGGAAGGTACAGATACACAATGTTGCGTCAGACTGGTTAAATTCCAAGAGATTTCTGCCGAAAGATACAGTTCAAGTTTCACGGTTCGAGGAGTAAATGCTTTGAAAAACTGGTGGCACGTTGCAAAACTTCCTTCGTTACTCCTTTCGGATCCGCTCCTGCTGGGCTTTGCATATTCAAGGTTTCACACGAAAGCCAAGTGCATATTGCTGTATGTTCAGGTCTTATAATTAAAAAGTGGGGTCGCACGATCCAGTAGAGGACACCTTGGGAATAAATAACGCTGGCCTCATTCCCTCGGAAACCTTGGCAGTCAAGAAAGTCCTCTCACCTCAAGACCCCATTTCACATTTCTAAAAACCTGCAGGAGGCAGTCTGTTCCGGCGATTCTGGGGGCTATGATAACCGATTTTCCTGAGGTAACAGCTGTGAGTTCAACTCCTCGAACGCAGCATCAGTGTCCTCACTGGTGGACTGTTCTCTCTGCAACCCCTTCCAACTGGCTTTATTCAGCCCCATATGTCCGAGCATTGTCTGGGATAGCCTGGTATTGGAAAACCTGGCCCATTCTGTGAATAAAGGCTCCACGAGATAAGTCATGAAACCTGGAGAAAATAAGAGAAAAAAAGGTCTTAACATATATTCTGAAACTTTATCTTCAGAACATCTATCCAGTGTTTATTCTCTTAAGTCCTATTCTAATATTACCTAAGTTTTCAGTGTGTGTGTGTGTGTGTGTGTGTGTGTGTGTGTGTGTGTAAATGTACATAACTTCTCTGAAGAATCTATTTAGTAGCTCAATGGAACTTTAAGTCAAGGTGAATTGACAAACACATCAAATCTTTTCTGACGGTTCCTTTCAGCTACACCACCACATCCTATCTGAGCAAACACTCAGCGGTCCTCTCAACTCTGCAGAAAGCAGGGCAGACAGTTGCAGTGAGACAGCTAGAGGCTAAGAGGGGTCTCTTCCAAGCCTGTGGGTGATGAGGCCTGAGCTGAAGTGGGGCTGGTGACGTGCTGCTGGGTTTCGCCCCCTCAGGGATGGCATCTTCACACCTGGTCATGGTTACACTTGGCCACTTTATTTAAGTCAGAATTTACGGAAACAAAACTCATGACAAAAATTACGAGCCTAAAAAGAACAGAGCGTATTAGCTTCAGCAATTACTAAAATGAACACCAAAAGCGTACCAGGGTCCTACTTTTTAAACAACTCATATAACTGATCTCTCTTAATTTGTAGTCGGAAAGGGAAAATGAGTGATTTCTGGGTTGTCTGTACCTTTAGGTTGTACAGCACTCATGCGGACATTATGCCTGATTTAACACTACAGTGTATCTTATACTCCTAGAAAATACCTCGTCAGTCAAATCACATATATTGGAGAAACATTTAGCATTATTTCCTCAACTTTTGATCTGTTAAGGAGGAGGAGCATGTACATTCCAATTCTATCATTGCTATGTAACAGTTTTAAAATTTTCTTCATCTCTAAAAACTTTTTCATTTCAGCAAAAGACCATGTAGACCACAGGCCACACAGGTTTCATTTAGGCAACAAAAAATTCTGGAGTTAAAGCAATTAGCACCCACTACTTTTAATTAGAAAAGTGTACAAATTGTGGTATCTGAAACAGTAATTAATATTGGAAATAAGGCCTTTCACTCCCTCCACGCATATTAACGGAGAACCTGCTATCTATGCCAGGCACTGTTCTAGGGTGGCCAGGAATATAGCAGTGAACGGACAGACAAGATGTGCCCTCAAGGAGTTACATTCTGGTGAAGAGAAAGACGTAACAAATAGAGGAAAATGTCACCTCTGCGGTCAAAGAACACAGCAGCTTTTTGGTAGCCATCCTCACATCACAGTGTCAGGCTGAACCAGTCACCCAGAGCCCTGTCCCTTCCAGGTGCCACAGTTAAGTGGTGAATCGCTAGAGTTTTATACCCAAATGCAGAACCTCATTATCATGCTTTTACATGAGTTTCGTCTTATTTGATTCACCCGTTATTCCAACTGGTTGAGAGCTTTTGGATCTTGCCTCTAACAACCAACAAATTAGTATTACTTGTGGCTCTAAGTTAACCTCATTCTTTTAGGTCTTAAGCACCCGACAAAAATGAATGGGCTGGGGTCACGGACAGAGACAGCCACACAGCACCCTCCTGGAGGGCGGGGCTCTATTCATTAGCTGCTTGTGAATCCACTTGTTGTACGAGCCCATTTGCCTCTCTCTTACCCCCACAGATACCACAGGACACCTTGTCAAATGCCTTACTTCCCCAGTATGTGTTCTTTTCTTGTTTAACAAAACCATTATTTCTATCAAAGAAGGAAACTGTATTAATTACACATGACATCTACTTACTGACCCTATGCTGGCTCTGAATAACCACTGTTTAGCACAGTATTTATTCTGTATAATTTATAACTTTATACATTGGGCAAACTATCTGAAAAGGAGGCAACGAGAAGTCCACGTCTCCTAGGATTGTTGTGAGGAGTTGGCAGATGTCAGCTCTTACCATCATTTCCCTTATCCTTGTCCCTTAGATAACCTGACCTAGAAGTGCTGACACTGACAAGATCTGTAGACTGAAGTGAAGAATTTAAGGGGTCTAGCTTCCTTTCTCTTTTAGAAATTGTAGTTTTTAAAAACCTACTGTTAAATTAATCTAGAGAGTCACTGACTCCAGCAAAAGAACTTAAGAGTAGCTACAATGACTTTGCTATTCATTCACCTATCTTCAATTTAATTCCCTTTGCCCATATTTCACCTGTTCTTTTGCATTTGAAGGTTTTTCTACTTGAGACTCAGGGTACCCCAGATCTGCTTCTTAAGTGTCTTCTTATCCCCCCCAAAGAAAGCTCCCCCCTCTGCAAAATTCCCCAGGCTTCTGGCTGGTTGAGCCCCAGCACCACCCTCCCCTGCCCCCGCCATTCCCGCAGGTCTGTGCCACACTCTTCTTGGCCTGGCTCTTTATCTTCCCTACCTGTTCCTCTGCCATCAAGTCAGTTACTACCCACTGCCTTCCACATGACGATGCCTTGCAATTACTATGTAAGTATCAGATTTCTGAATTTCTGACCCCTACAAGCCTCTTTTCAAAGCACTATGCCACAGACGTGTGCTGTCTTCTGGATTTCTAGAAACTTTATCTTTCTGAAGTTTGTGCACCCATTTCTTTATGTTCAACCTAATCCTCAAAGGCCCTACTCAACACCAGCTACCAAAGTCACATTCATCCCGCAATACCTTGCTGACTTACCCATCCCCACACTGGCCTCCTACTTTACGTTCAAAACCCCAACACCCACTCCTGTGCTCTTTTACAATAAGCTGCCCCTATTTTAATCAGCACATTTCCCTGTGCTTTCTATTACAATTATGTCTCACTTAATTAATAGTTCTCTAGTGCCTCCTGCTTCTAGGTGCAGTGCAAAGCCTCAGGAATACATCGCTGCAGGAAGGACCTGGGAGCTAGGGGAGACGTATATCTAGTGCTTTGGAGGCCTGGAAAAGGAGCGACCGACTCTGCCTGGAGAGAGTAGAAGGTGGCATCTGGAGGAGGTGGATCTTCAAGAAAAATGAGTCCATCAGGCAGGTGGGAAGGAGTGGCGAGGGGGAAAGAGTAAAGGGGTGCCATGGATTTGGGGAACACTGCAGAGTCCCAGGTTGCTGCGGGTATGTGAGGGGAAGTTGCCAGGGAGAGAACTGAAGAGACTATTCAAGGGAAGCTTACAAGAGGCCTGTACAGGATGTTGAAGAATTAATCCACAGGCGGTGACAGAGAAAAGTAAGCCACAGAGGAAAATGGACTTCACATTATAATTGTGCTCAGTGGTCACTTTTTTCATTTTAGAATGCAATCCCAGAATTATGCAAAAGAAGCTTCCACATGAGCAAATCACGTATTCTGTCAGTTTTAAAACAAAGTTACTGCTACCTGCTTTGCAAATATTATGGTTTTTATGACCTAAGATTAAATGAGAGTAAATTATAAATAGAGCCCCAAAAAGGAAAAATGGGTAAAATTTCTTAAATTAAAAAATAGAAATGAGCACAATTTTAATAATTTATATTTCAGATGTAGATCTCTTCTTGGCAAACTTAAAATCAGCGGCATTTTTCTAACCAGCTAGAAGTATGTATAGTTACCAATCTGGATGTTGGCAATAGATTCAGTCTGACGATCACAAAGTGGACTCACACCCAAATGATACTTCTTTTCTATATCTCCTAAAATTATAAAAACAAGATAGAATGATTTACGTGGAACATAACTATTGCTTAAGTATACAGTTAAAGTCTTCATCTTACCTGTAAATTCCTTAGAAAATGCATGACATACTTAATCCTCAAGAGAGGATGGCTTCTAAATTAGTTCTTTTTAAAATTTTTAAGTTATTCACACATAGAAAAGGTTGCCAAGCTGATATCCTATTTTAAATGGAGGAGATGAAAAATTTTACTAGGTGTTACCCCAAGACTATAATTCTGTCAGCATTTTAATTTAAAACTTAGATTTCTAAAAGGAAGGCGCATGAAATGAAGATCCTTGGTTCCTGTTTTTAAATTACTAAAAATAACCTGCATGTTCACAGGGCCATGGGACCCTCCAAAAGGGATGATGAGATACAAGGTCAGGGAAATCTTTCTGGACAGCGAAATTTCTAACCTGACTTATGTCTATTTATAAATGCAAATATTCACATTTCATCATTTCAAAAGAGAACTGGTAATTCCAAAATATGCTCAATTTGTACATTATTGCCTGTATGTACATCTACACTGAGTTGTCACTAAAAATACCAACAAGCATCTATTGCTTGACTCCTGTAAATGTCTGGGTTTTTTAATTCAAATGATGCTAAAAAATGAATTGAACAGACCACTTATCACTCAAAACTGTAACTTGCCTTGATGGAAGAATTCCTCTGTTACTTTTTCACTCCACTGCTTGCTTAATTCCCAGGTCCGACATGGGTTACAAATATCAGCACATTTCAAAGCCATCTAGCAAACAAAATATTAAAATTCTTTAAAGAAAAAAGTAAAATTTCAATTGTACTAAGCTTAAGTATACTCCAATAGTGGGAAAAAAGGACACTTTAATGAAGAAAAATGCTGCAACAGAAAATTCATTGTCTTTTATATTAATTTTATGATGCTATTATGTCTATCAATCATGTCTTCAGGAATGCTAAACGACACTTTATACCCAAGAGCCAAGCATAAGGACTGGACTAAACATAAAGCTACAAATAAATCATTGTATTCTCGCTCATTTTTAGATCCAAGAACTAATTTGTGAAAATAAAACACTTGGCTAAAAGATGCTCAACATCACTCGTCTCAGGGAAATACAAATAAAAACCATGATGAGATAACACCTCACAACCGTCAGAATGGCTAAAATTAACAACACAACAAAACAACAGATGTTGGCGACAACGTAGAGAAAAGGAACCCTCTTGTACTGCCGGTGGGAATGCAAACTGGTGCAGCCACTCAGGATAATAGAATGGAGGTTCCCCAAAAAGTTAAAAACAGACTACCCTACAATCCAGCAATTATACTACTAGGTATTTACCCAAAGGATACAAAAATACAGATTTGAAGGGGTACATGGTACCCTGATGTTTATAGCAGCATTAGCAATAACAGCCAAAGTATGGAGAAAGCACCAGTGTTCATTGACTGATAATGGATAAAGAAGATATGGCATATATATATATTTTATATATATATATAAAATATGCCTACACACACACACACACACACACACACACACACACAGGAATATTACTCAGCCATCAAAAGGAACGAAACCTTGCGATTTGCAATGACATGGATGGAGCTAGAGTGTATTATGCTAAGCAAAATAAGTCAATCAGAAAAAAGACAAATACCGTATGATTTCTCTCATATGTGGGATTTAAGAAATGGAAGAGATGAACATATCGGAAGGGGGTGAAGAAGAGAGTGAAACAAACCATAAGAGACTCTTAAAATTTTGTTTTTAATGTTTATTCATTTTTTGAGAGAGAAAGAGCAAGTGTGAGCATGCATGAGTGGGGGAGGGGCAGAGAGAGAGGGAGACACAGAATCTAAAGCAGGCTCTAGGCTCTGGGCTGTCAGCACAGAGGCCAATGTGGGGCTCGAACCCACAAACTAACTGCAAGGTCATGACCTGAGCTAAAGTCAGAAGTTTAACCGACTGAGCCACCCAGGTGCCCCACCATAAGAGACTCTTAACAAAGGAGAAGTGAGGGTTGATGGAGGGAGGTGGGTGGGGGATGGGCTAGATGGGTGATGGGTACTAAGGTGGGCACTTGTGATGAACACTGGGTGTTGTATGTAGGTCACTGAATTCTGCTCCTGAAACCAATACTGCACTGTATGTTAACTAAGTAGAATTTGAGTAAAAATTTGAAAAAAAATTCATAAAAAAATAATAAAATAAAATAAATTACTGTTTGTTGGTCAGTACCCTAATCTCACAAAAATGGTTTTTGTTAGAAATCACGAGTATGAAAACTACAAAAACAACGGTGCTTTCCTAAGGAGAAGATTCACCTTCTGTAAGATATTTTACTAATGGAAGGAAATCCCACAGCTTTCCCTCAAAATTTAACCACTCTGAAAGCTACACTAGACTACTTCATTTTTATTCTAACAGTCATGTGATTTACCCTGGAAAGAATCTTTCCCAACCCCATTTTACCTGTAAAACCAAATGCCTATGCCTGGCATCTTCAAGGCGTAAATCACCTCTGTCCAAATGGGACCGGAACAATGACAGATACTCATTTTGGCGACTGATGTCTGTGGCTAGTATCAAAGCACCTATCTGAGTCTCCATTTGTTGCCTGGAATTAGAGAAATATAAAAAGAAAATACAAGACTTTCAATTAAATAGTTACTTCTTGATTTTTTTTTCTTAAACTTAATATTCTGCCATTCAACTTTTAACCTATCACAAAAAAAGAATTTTAAAGAATGCACTTAAAAAAACCTACTAAAATCATCAAAACTAAAACCAAAGGAGTTTGTAGGAAAAGTACAAATATGTGTACATTCCCAAAAGAATGCCTTTATTTTGCCAGCCAAGGAGGAATTAGTTGTCTAAAAACAAATCCATATGAGCCTGATACGTTATTTTATAAAATTTTTGGCTGGGATGTGCTGAGGGTACCCAACTTTGGTTTCTTTCTTGGGTGTCTGATACCTGGAAGTCAGAAGGGTGGCTCAAACGGAGAAAGAACAGCCCATTCAACAACTAAGTCTGGTAGATATTTTGACTAAGATGCATGATTATATGCTGACGAAACCCCACCAAACAATTTGATAAAGTTTAGATGTAACTGTATTTTCAAGGTCAAATTCTAGAATCAATTATCTACATGAATATCCAACATTTCTGGAAAGGAAAAGGTAACATGTTAATGCAAATACATCATATATCATTTTTAAAACTGTCTCAAGTAAAAAAATAATTAAGACTGTCTCAAGTCAAATAATAAGAGAAATAAACTTAAAAAAAAAACAAAAAAAAACCCTTCCTTTTTTCCCCTCAATGGGCTGTAGCGAACATTATCTTTGTATAAATATCAGTAAAGAGCTGTCAACAGATTAAAAGGCTCACAATATTGGATATTAAATGAAATAAATCCTAAATAAAGGAAACATAAAAGAATGCTATTAGGTAGTGTTCCTTATTGTCAGTTTTTATCAATAGGGTTAATCATCAAATGTAAAACATGACAAAAAGAAGAAAGCAAACATTTTAATCTGCTTTAATCAAGAAAAAGATAACTTATATATACAAAAACTATGGTTTAAGCAGTTTTTCTATTTGTACTACAGCAAGAAACAATTTTACTTACCAGAAGTATTGTCATAACTCCAAATGGTATCCATGAATAAAGATTTAAAAAATAAAAAATAAAGTCCAGCTTTTTTCTTATGGTCATTACACAAAATACTTAAGTTTTTAAAATAAAAATTGTTTTAAGTTATGAAATGGAAAAAGGAAAGAATAATAGTAACTTAAATTTTAGTACCCAAACTTATTCTTATGCCTCACCTTGTTTCTAGAATTAGATGGTTTATATCCACTTACATGGTTTTCTTAAGAGCATCTTCTCTCAGTGAGGCATTATTAAAAGCTTTTGTTTGTGGATCAGTGAGAAGAGATTTTGTTAATCACCATCATATCGGGCTTATTTGCACTGATGCTTATTAGGCTTTCAAATGGCCTGCTTAACATTAAATGGTCTTTTCTTAAAAAATTAGTATTTCCTGTTCTTTCCATCATTATTTTATCCTATGCTCCCGAAGTGACTCCAGGGCTATGCTATTGAGGTATAAAGCATTTTTTTTTTACTTATAGGTTTTGAAAACTTCCTGAAACTTTTAATGAGGGTATTTATGATACAGAATAATTAATTTCTTTATACCTAGAACATAAGGTTTTATTCAAATGAGCATAAAATGGAAACATGTAACACTATTTACATAAATAGTAAACCATGAGGCACTGTGTATTTGGAGTGAATTTTATAATACTCAAATCTACGGAATGATCCATAAAAAAAAAATCACTAAAAAAATACTACTGTCTTCACTGCAGAACAGGTTTAAATTACTAGAATTTTGATATAAACTTTTAAGATAAAATAATTCAGCCATTAAACAAAAACTGAAAACTGTGGGAACACCTGAATAATTTTGAAACCTTTATAAAATTGTTTTGCCAACTTAATTTCCATAGTTCATAACAAATTAAATGTGTCTTAATCCAACCTACCTGCTTTCTGATGGCATATGTGAGAATAAGCCAGATTCTCTCAATAATCCCACTGCAGATCTCCAGTGGTGATTTTCCAGTACTGAGGTATTCTACAAAAAGGGGCATATCTGAGTTATTTAATAGCGAGTCTCTTTCTGAACATAGAGAATTATCTGTAGGTGATATTAATCTGGTTAAAATTCTAATGTTCGTGGACAATCTGTTTACTACTTTGACTCCATTAAAACATTTTCCAGAATGCAAGAATATTAAATCTCATGATAAAATTGCACTGACCTTGTATAAAGTTGCCAAGTAATGGTTAGTTTTAATAAGGAAAGGTTGATTAACACCTGGATGATCCAGATCATGAGTGGCAGCTGCAATTAAGCTCAGCAAGACATCCCACGGGGTTACAGAACTGGCAAGCTGAAGTGGGACAAAAGAATTAATTACAGACATATCTGAAATAAACTCTGTACCATTACAGTAGTTTTGAATTTGCCTCAAATGGTAGTGTCGAGTCTCCTCCCCCTTCATGTTTTTCAGACTGTTCATTAAGGGCACCAAGCACCTGCCAGGTGCTGTCCTCATCACGACACGAGGGAGAGGTAGAATATGATGTGTGTTCCCATCCACACAGAGTTTACAGACCTTGTTCTTACACTGTGTTCATTTGAGACAGACTTACTCAAAATGACAGCCAAAGCATAAATGATCTTTTTTGAGAAATAGGTTTAAAACAAACACAGGTTTCTGTATGTTTATTACCGTAGTTGCTACCAACAGAAGGCCTATGAGGTCTTTCAACTTTTTTTTATTGCAGTAAGAACACTTAATGTGAGATCTACGCTCACATTATCAGAGTTTTAAGTGTACAATTACATAAGACCTATGACTGAAGGCGCTTATTCATCAACAAATTGGTTACTAGACTTCAATTAAGAATCCAAACTGTAGGGGTGCCTGGGTGGCTCAGTCGGTTAAGCGGCCGACTTTGGCTCAGGTCATGATCTCGAGGTCCGTGAGTTCGAGCCCCGCGTCGGGCCCTGGGCTGATGGCTCAGAGTCTGGAGCCTGTTTCACATTCTGTGTCTCCCTCTCTCTGACCCTCCCCCATTCATGCTCTGTCTCTCTCTGTCTCAAAAATAAATAAACGTTAAAAAAAAAATTAGAATCCAAACTGTAACATTATTTCTGAGGTCTTTAAGGAAGTTGAGTAATCCTGGGGCAGTCTATATCCACTCTATTAAGAAAATCATCTCCCAACAGATGGATATAGTCAGAACAGCGTTCACAATATAGTCATCTCAGAAAAAGTGATCGTGTAAGCGAGCAATTATAATGTTACTCTCAATAATCATTGCAGATCTTAGCTGATACAATAAAATAATCACAAGGGGTAAGTTAATTACCTGACTGAAACGGTCAATGATAAATAACAAACTGTCAGTAGTAAAAAAAAAAAAATAATGATTACCTTTATAATAAAGACAAGCCAACGATATTAAGACAATTTTTAAAGTGGGTTAGAAACAAGGCAACTGTTGCTTCAGATTCTGTGTCTCCCTCTCTCTGCTTCTCCCCACTCGTGCTCTCTCTTTCTCTCAAAAATAAATAAATGTAAAAAAAAAATTAAAAAAACAAAACAAAACAAAACAAGGCTACTGTTATTTCCATTCCTTTAACTGTATCTGGTAATGCCGGACAGTAACAACAAGCTGTGTGAAGAAGAAACTGCACACCATTTGATGGAGACGTCTGCAAAGCTATCATCAGGGCCCTTTTCCAAATAAAAAACTAGTAATGCTGAGTTTTCCTGTGTTCAACAAAAAACGTCACTGTTTTTATTGTTGCTATTAGGTGCTAATAGGCTCAACTGGAACAAAATTATAATCTAAGCTCAGCTATGAAAACACAGAAAGTAAACACTCAAGTTAAGGCTGATGTCAAGTACAGAAAGAAGGAACTTTGCCCTAACTTTCTAGCAATTTGGGGGGGCTTTGAGTATTTCTTTTTGCACTTAAGAGTCCAGGAATTAGCTCTTACACAGAAATCATATATAAAAACTGAAAGCAGATTTCTTTTTTTTTTTTAATTTTTTTTTTTTAACGTTTATTTATTTTTGAGACAGAGAGAGACAGAGCATGAACAGGGGAGGGGCAGAGAGAGAGGGAGACACAGAATGTGAAACAGGCTCCAGGCTCTGAGCTGTCAGCCCAGGGCCCGACGCGGGGCTCGAACTCACAGACCGTGAGATCATGACCTGAGCCGAAGTCGGCCGCTCAACCGACTGAGCCACCCAGGCGCCCCTCTTTTGTTTTTTTAAAATGTTTAGGGGCGGGGCGCCTGGGTGGCGCAGTCGGTTAAGCGTCCGACTTCAGCCAGGTCACGATCTCGCGGTCCGTGAGTTCGAGCCCCGCGTCGGGCTCTGGGCTGATGGCTCGGAGCCTGGAGCCTGTTTCTGATACTGTGTCTCCCTCTCTCTCTGCCCCTCCCCTGTTCATGCTCTGTTTCTCTCTGTCCCAAAAATATATACACGTTGAAAAAGAAAAATTAAAAAAAAAAAATGTTTAGGGGCGCCTGGGTGGCGCAGTCGGTTAAGCGTCCGACTTCAGCCAGGTCACGATCTCGCGGTCTGTGAGTTCGAGCCCCGCTTCGGGCTCTGGGCTGACGGCTCAGAGCCTGGAGCCTGTTTCCGATTCTGTGTCTCCCTCTCTCTCTGCCCCTCCCCTGTTCATGCTCTGTCTCTCTCTGTCCCAAAAATAAATAAACGTTGAAAAAAAAATTTTTAAAAATAAATAAATAAAATGTTTATTCATTCTTTGAGGGACAGAGAGAGACAGAGCGTGAGTAGGGGTGGGTGGGCCGAGAGAGGAGGAGACACAGAATCCGAAGCAGGTTTCAGGCTCCAAGCTGTCAGCACAGAGCCAGACGCAGGGCTGGAACTCACAAACTATGAGATCTTGACCTGAGCTAAAGTCGGACGCCTAACCGACTGAGCCACCCAGGTGCCCAGAAAGCAGGTTTCTCACTAAATACTATATTTAAGCCTTTCTATTTGATTCCCTCTGCACCTGCATTTTTCTATAGGTGACTCCTTCTCAAATTTTTCCTTTCAGTTTATGTGGTTTCTGACCACCTTATCTACAGCTGTAAATGCTTGCCATCCTCTGGTCACTCTCCAGCACATTCCTCGATTTAGATTCCTTCACAGCAGTAATTACTACAATATATGTCAACATTCTATTTATTTGTCTAATGACTGCTTCCCCCACTGGGACCTTTCCTGTCCTGTTTACCACTGGATTCCTAGCACCAGGAAAATGTACTGAATGAAAGCACTTGAAAGTGTGAAGCCTTGTGAAAGCCCAGGCAGTAAGAGATACAATCTTAAGGCTTTTTTTAGAATGTACTTTTAAAACTGAATGAGTCTATTTTAAAATGTAAACTACAATAAAGGAGAAAGGAATTTTTGCATTTTAGGGCTTAGTGATTTTATCTCCTTCACTGAAGCTTTGACTAAGTTCACTAACTATGTTAACCATGAAAAGTATTTAAAAAAAAAAATACTTGAGAGAGAAAGAGGGAGGGAGAGGGAGGGAAGGAGGGAGAGAGGGAGGGAAGGAGGGAGAGAGAGAGAGTGTGAGCGAGCGCATGTGAACACACTCACAAGCGGGGAAGAGGCAGAGAGAGAGGAAGAGAGAGCATCCCAAGCAGGCTCTGTGACAGCACAGAACCAAACCATAAGTTCGTGACCTTGAGCCAAAATCAAGAGTCAGATGCTTAACTGACTGAGCCACCTAGGAGCCAAGTATTTCAAATAAGTGTAATCAAAGCTGCATAAGGCAAAAAGTATTTAAAATAAGAAATATCAGATACATAGGCAAAAAAAAAAAAAAAAGCTTAAAATTAGTGCTGCCAGAGCTGCACAGGTAAGGCAGCATTTTTATTCATTTTTACCACACCCTTCGCACTCTCGCCTTGCCCAGTGCCTGGCATCAGCCCTTACCTTCCACGCCCCTGGCTTCTGGTTGGGTGTGGCCAGTGGAAGATGGGAGGGGAGCCACCTTCACAGACCTGTGCACCAGCTTAATTAACCTCCTCTGTGTCTCACAGAACATGACACTTACCTTCATCATTCCATTTACCTGGCTGTATGGTGATTATCAGTTTCTCCCAAAAACTCTCAACAGAGGCTTCAGCCTTGGCCCAGAGTTTTTTTAAAAAGCTCAATTAGAAAATTCGGGCACTCAGGAGTATACATTTGTCAAAAATGTACCCATAAAATGTATATATTTTATTGTGGCATACAAGTGATACCACAATGAAGTTGCTTTTTAAAAAAAGCCATGATGTATATACTTTAAAAACTGGGGTATTTTCACATATTCTACAATCTCTTGAAAAATGACAAGACTGGTGACCACATGGCTATATTCTCAGAACTGGCATCAATTAGCACAATCTGATTTAGTCAGCTTGCTTTCCCTTCTAACATCTAGTGGGAACTCAGATCCCAGGGGGAGAAGAGTTTAGAAACAGGGCTGAGGGTAAGCAAATGTGATTTCAGGACCATCAGGGGTAGGAAACATCCAAAGACAAACACGGCTTTCCGTTATCATCTACAGTTGATCCCTACATCTATATCTCCAACAGATTCTCTTCTCTGCTCCAGACTCTCTTATCCAACTCTCTATTCAACATCTGCATTTGGATACCACACAAACACATTTAACTCTACATATCCAAAGTGGAGGTCATCATCTCTACCAGCCTTACCCCCAAAACTTGCTCCCTTTTCTACGTACTTTCTCTCACAGAATTCCACTCTCTACTCAGCTGCCCCACGCAGTCTTCATTGACTCTTCTCTCTGCTTCATTCCCCCAAAGGCATGCAGACACCATAGGCTAGGCACTCTAACTCCCAAGAGATCTTACAGACCGTCTACCTCTCTCCTTCCCCAAAGCCCCTTGCCTAGCTTGGGCCACCAGGCTCTTTCATGGTGCACCAAAACAAAACAGCTTCTGACAGGTGTGGGAAAGTCTCCTGCTTCCCTTCTGTAGCTCCCCATTCATTCTCTGAATTGGACTAATGCTGTGCGGCCCTCATGGAGGTTACAAGGAGCTTGGTGTAAATGCCAGTGTCTTAACACAGAGTTGGGGGTTTCGTCGGATCCAGACCTCACCTGGACTTCTCCAGCTTCTCTCTCAACAATCACTCAGTTGTCCAACTGCTATACAAATATAACCAGGATGGGAAACTTGATCCAGCCAGATCTCAGTTTAGTGAAGGAAGCCTCTGATTTTGAGTCAAATCACTCATTTAAGGAAAAGTATTTGAAAGTAAGTCAAGGAATTTTCTTAGGATTCGCACCCCCTGTAAATGTCAGCATCTTACCTTAGGTTCTTTTAAGTAACAGTGCATGGCCTGAGTAACATCTGCAGCATGGACCGCATTGTGGTAAGGGTTCTGACTGTGGTAATCTTCTTGAATCATAACTGCATCAAAGAAAAAAGATCTCAAATTTAATTGTACGTGGGAGGCCTGTGCAAAGTACAAGAATTGTGATAATTATGAGTTTTCCACTTACAATCTTCATGTGGCTACCAGCTAGTTGTTCAGATTCAGATGGATGACAATCACTCAGAACTCACATGTATGTCCAAAGAATCAATACCACTGTGGCTGCTAACTTGTTTGAAATTATCAGAAGGTATTCATGTCAAAACAATAAATATTTTGTTTATTTTTCTTTTTTATTTGTTTAAGTGTTACTTATTTTTGAGAGAGGGAGAGACAGAGTGCTAGCGGGGAAGGGGCAGAGAGAGAGAGGGAGACACACAGAATCTGTAACAGGCTCCGGGCTCTGAGCTGTGAGCACAGAGCCTGATGTGGCGCTCGAACTCACGAGCCATCAGATCATGACCTGAGCAGGCAGTCGGATGCTTGACTGACTGAGCCACCCAGGTGCCTCTCTTTTTCTCTTTTAAAATGTGAACCTATCATTGTACCAAACTCCTCTCTTTCAAATGTAATTTAAGAAGAGTTTCTTGGTTTCATTAAAAGCATTGCAATTCATTCAACAAACACTTGTCCCAAGTACTGTTTTAGACTCTAGAAATTTATCAGTAAACAAAAAACTTTATGAAGCTAAAATATTATAGTTATTAGGGCATATGAAGATGATCCCATGGGCGCATCATCAGTGAGGTATTCGTTTCAGAACTGGAATTAGTTTTTCAGTAGTAGGGATGGACCTTCTTTTAATCCTACTGTCTCTACTCCATGTCTGTTAGGCTTTCATGAAAAAGGAGACTAGGATTAGGGGTAGAGTTATCCCTGTTGCCATCAAGCCTGCAGGATGGCCCCAAGGGCATAACACTGTAATCTACTGGTCACTAGTAAAGTGAGCCAATTCCACAGTGGTGAACCATGACTCACTGGTGAGAAGGAAAGAGCATTAGAATTATGTATTTACTTTAACCCATCCTTTCAAATAGCCTTTTAATTACTCTTGTTAATATCTATTTTTATATATGTTTTATAATTTACACAATTTGTTAGTGGAGTATTGCAGGTATACAAATTAGAAATAAATATGCAGGAAAAGTCTCTCAAAAGTCCTAGGTAATAAATTTATCTTAGTTCAGTATTTAAGAGGAAAGAAAATATTACCTTCTTTTTTAAAAAAAGTAAATAATCCTCATGCTAATTTTCTTCTAACATATTTATTTGGCAAAAAAGTTCAGCTTTTTCCCTAGCAAAACAGTCTTATACAAATATCACCGTGCACATTTAAACATATTAAAAATAATCTTTAAGTTTAACGTAAAGAGATTTCTGGGATCAGAAAAAGAGAACACCTAAGTGCAATGCACCTAATCTTTTAAAGTTTGAGCTTTCATAGTTTGGAAAAAGGACAGAAATTGTGTCATCTTTGTGACAAAGCTGTGGTCAACCTAAGCGATTGACGGCAAAAGTGTCCCACTTCTTCACCATGCCCTCCATTCATGGCTTTGAACCTTCAAAGCTTCCTGGACGAGAGGTGTCATTCACCCCCTATCAGACTTGCTTTGGCCAACAGCACGGGGTGGAAGTGATGGAGAGCCAGACCTGGAGAGCCAGTTTCAGGGGTCCGGGTATGCCAGCTCCCTTGGAGACTGCCCATCACTCTTTGAAGAAGCTCAGTTTGTCATAAAATATATTTCCTTCTTTTTTTGTTTTTAATATGAATTTATTAAGGGGCCAAACTCCTCTGACTCCTTTGAATTTAATGGGGGACCATGTAGAGCTGAGTCACATGAAGCCCAGTGTCCCAGCTGAGGTCCCAGTCCAGGCCCACAGAGTAGCTTGCCTGTTGTCAACTGCAGGTACATAAATGAACTCAGCTAGACTACAAGCAGCATTCAACAGCCCCACACACTCAGGAGCTGAGTAAGTGTGTGTCATTCCAAGCCACAAAAATTTAGGGTAGTCTGTTTTAGAGCAATAGCTAACTGAAAAAACTGATGAAAACTTAAAACAGATTCTTGTTCAAATGTTATTTCTGTTAAACGGGTTAGAATCACTTACCTAAAAATCTACGAAGTTTCATCATATCTAAATGGAAGTACTCAATTAATCCATGAAGACTAAATAAATGAAAGGTTAAACTTACTAGACTATTTCCTAAAATGAAAAAAGAAGAGATATTAGTAGGAAATATAGACTAGCATAATTGCATTGTGCTTCCAAATATGGGTTTTGAATATAAAACACAGAGAGTACAAATTCCTACATTTTGTCTATCTAAAACGTACATCCTTAATTTTACCAGCTGTGAACTTTAATTCTTATATCTTTTTTCCATTCTAAGGAAAAAAATGGGCTTTGTTTCATTTTTCTACAACCAAATAACTGGAAGATAAGCATTTTCAAATCAATTTTTTGAAAGACACCAAAGTAATTAGAATCAGTAGAAAACTTTGCACCAACTCCACCTAGACATCCCTCTACCACATCACTAACTGTATGAGGATGTCCAATCAAAGTCAACTGTGGTAGCTGCACCTTGTTCACTAGAGGTTGTGTTTGTTCTTTAAGGTACAGAGCTAGGAGGAGGGACCAATGACCTCAAGATCAAAACTCTGAACTCAACCACTTGTCTACCCCATACTTGTAGCAAGAAATCTGAGTAGCTGGAAGGGGCGGGTGGTCACAAAACTAAACAGAATTCTATTCTAACACTAAGTTCACAGTCAACAATTATACAGCAATCTTATTATGTTTTTCTAGTGAAACAGTTCTTTATCTGTTTTTAATGCTTATTTGTTTTTGAGAGAGAGAGAGAGCGAGAGAGCATGCACGCAAGTGGGGGAAGGGGAAACTGAGGTGGGTAGAGGACCCGAAGCTGGCTCTGCAATGACAGCAGCAAGCCCGATGTGGGGATGGTGACCTGACCCAAAGTCGGATGCCCAACCGAGACACCCAGGTGCCACTCTTTATCTCTTTAAATGCCTATTTTCAAGCTTTCTCTATTCTTCTCAAATTCCGCCCCCCCCATTCTCAACAGCCTCATACTTCACAGAAAAAATACAAGCCCTCATTTCCTTTTCTTTCCAAAGCCAATCCCTCCATCCCTCCAGAGTGTCTCAGAAACTGTGCCACCTACCAACACCACCCCCCATGCCTCCTCCTTCCCCCTGAATCAAAATATCCCTCCTCAGTCCCTCCTTCTAGTGCTCCAATAAGCATCAGCACTCAGGACATGCTCTAGATTTTATCTTTCAAACAACAAAGAATACTTGACTCTCTTGGCTCCCTCCAGCTGCCACCCTGTCTCTTCCCCTAAGCTAAGTTTTCTGAAAGAGCTGCTACCTGCTGTGAGGACTATCTCACCCTCAACTTCCACCCTTTTGTCACTGACAACTGGAGTCACGTGAGTATAGACATGAAATCTGGAAATACTAGCATTGTTATAATGGTTAGTCTGTCTTCCAAGATGTAACTCTCCATTTTTTATACCTTCTATTATATTTCTCGAAGTTTTGTGCATTTCCTCTATTAGGACACATGATATAAAACTGTACGTTTTAAAGAGTTAGAAGCTCAAAAATTACTGCCAGAATTTAGACAATAACATAAAGATGATTCTAAAGAAACCAACTCTCTAAAGAAACTATCATTCTTAAAAAAATCTATAAAAGACTTAACTATTCTCACATCGCATATTTATAGTAATAACATTTATGGAGAATTTTAAAGGACCACTGGGCTAACTTCATTACCCAAAACTGCCTACACAATTGTCAACAGAAGCCCATAGCTAAGGAAAAATATAAATTAATTGAACAATATTTGCATGAGAAACACTGGAAAAGATGCAGGAGACCAAAAGAGATTCTTTTTTAAAAACCTGACATAGCACCTTAAACAAAAAAAACTTTTTCAAATCTTTTATTTTTTAAGAAATTAAATGTTAAAATGTATTTGAATCCTGATAACACTATACTGATACAAACAGGAGCCCATCTGGTTTAGAACCATTTGTGAAGAAGTGAGCTATATTCCTGTTATTATTGCTGTAACAACCCACTTTTCCTTGGATATATACATAGATATTTCACAATGTAAGTTCAAACAAACAACCCAGTTTAATATAGGCAGAGGATACGAGTAGACATTTTTCCAAAGAAGATATACAGATGGCCAAGAGCCAGATGAAAAGATGCTCAACATCACTAGCCATCGGAAATACAAATCAAAACCATAAATGAGATACCACTCTACACCTGTCAGAATGGTTATTGTCAAGAAGACAAAAAATAGCAAGTGTTGGTGAGGATGTGGAGAAAATTGCACTATTGGTAGGAATGTAAATTGGTGCAGCCACTATGGAAAACAGAATGGAGGCTCCTCGAAAATTTAAAAAGAGAACTAACATATTATCCAGCAATTCGACCTCTATTTACCCAAAGAAAAGAAAACACTAAGTCGAAAAGATATACGCACTCCTCTGCTCAGCGCAGCATTATTTCCAATGGAAGCAACCTAAGGGTCCACAGACAGATGAATGGACAAAGAGGATATGGTATACATATACGATGGAATATTATTCAGCCATAAAAATGAAGGAAATCTTGCCACTTACAACTACATGGATGAGTTTTGAGGTCATTATGCTAAGTGAAATAAGTCAGACAGAGAAAGACAAATGCCATGATCTAACTATTATGTGGAATCTTTAACAGACAAAAAAACCAAGCTCATAGATACAGAGAACAAATTGGTGGTTGTCAGAGGCAAGAGTTGGGGGTGTTGACAAAATGAGTGAAAAGGGCCAAAAGGTACAAATTTCTAGTTATAAAATAAGTCTGGGGAATGTAACGTACAGCATGGTGACTATAATTAATACTGTATTACATATTTGAAAGTTGTTGAGAGAACAGATCTTAAAGAGTTCTCACAAAAAACAATGTAACCATGTATAGTGATGGATGTTAGATTTTTTGTGATTGTTTTAAATATATACATATATTAAATCCTCACATTGTACACCTAAAGCTAATATAATGTTATATGTCAATTATACCTCAATTTAAAAAAGTGGGTGGGAATTGCTGAAAATGGCAGAGTAGGAGGATTCTGAGCTCAGGTCAAGCAATGGCCACACACCAAAACTGCAAGTACATACAGAGCAACTCTTACTGAGAACAATCTGGGGACTAGCAGAACAGCTCTTCCACAGCTAAAGAGTAAAGAAAAAGTCACATCAAGAAAGCAGAGATGTGATTTGGTCGGGGTCCACACGCCCAGCTTGATAACCCACAAGCAGGAGGGATATCACAGGTAGAGAGATCCTCCCTGAGAAGTGAAGGGTTTGAGCCCCACATCAGGTACCCACTGCCCTGGGGATCTGTGCCAGGAAGAAAAGCCTCTATAACATCTGGCTTTGGAAATCAGCATGCCTTATGTCCAGAAGCCTTGAAAATCAGTGAAGCTTAACTCCAGGAGAGCTGGCCGGCTGTGGGAAGCCAAGATTCCACTCTTAAAAGGCCTGCATATAAACACTTGGCTGAGACCAGAACAGAAGCAATACATGCTAAACAGCACCTAAGCCATAACTGAAGGAGATTCACTAATTTTAGGGCTTGTGCAGTAGGGTCAGGGCTCTGTAGGAACTTTCTCCAGGAAGGAAGCACTGAATGGCACCATTTTTCTTGCCTTCCTTCTGCCTCGCTGGGCTGATGCTGGCGGGCACCAGTTCTGACACTATCCATTTACCTTTCTAGCACTGCTTACCCTGACCAGATGTCAACCTGTGGACCTGTCCAGCCCAACCTTCCCTTCCTGGGGGATACCCTTCCAAAGTGGTTCCCCTCCTGTTGCACTCAGCAGAGAGCCTCAACTGAGACTGGTGCCTGTCCCCCCAAAAGTGGCTACTGTCCCACCACAGTGAGTCGCCTCAGCTGGGACTGGAACCCCACAAAAGTGGTACCAGTGTGCCCACATAATTTGTGATCCAGCCACAAAGGAGGGCACATGCAGCCCACACAGGGGAAATCCCTGGAGTGCCTGGGTATAGTTAACAGGGGGTGGGGTGGGGTTTACGCCTCACAGGATGCCTTCTATATAAGGTTACATGTTCAAGACCCAGAGACACAGCTAATCTACCTAATATATACAAACATAAATAGGCAGGGAAAGGAGGAGACAGAGGAACATGTTGCAAATGAAAGAACAAGACAAAACCTCAAAAAAAAAAAACAAAACTAAATGAAATGGAAATAAGCGATCTACCTTATGAAGAGTTCAAAGTAATGGTCATAAGGATGCTCTCCAGACTTGAGAAGAGTAGATAAACTCAGTGAGAACTTCAGCAGAGATAAGAAATATAAAAAAGAATGCATCAGAGCTGAAGAATACATTAACTAAAATGGAAAACACTGTAGAGGGAATCAACAGCAGATGAGATGATGCAGAAGCACAGATCAGTGATCTAGGATTTCAGGGTATTGGAAATCATCCAAACTGAACAGCAAAAACAAAAAACAAAAAATTAAAAAAGAATACACATTCTTTGGAGACGCACATGAAACACTGTATTCTCCAGGAGAGATCACATGTTAGGCCACAAAACAAGTCTCAATAAATTTAAAACTGAAATTACATCAAGCATCTTTTCCAACCACAACAGTATGAAACTAGATCAATTACAAGAAAAAAAAATACTGGAAAAAACACAAACATGTGGATGCTAAACAACATGCCAATAAACAATCAAGACGTCAATGGAGAAATGAAAGAGGAATTCAAACAACTGAATTGAGTCAAATGAAAATTAAAATATAATGTTCCAAAATAGAAGATGCACAGCAAAAATGTTTTTTTTTAAGTTTATTTATTTATTGAGAGGGACAGAGAGAGTGTGAGAGAGAGGGAGAGTGAGGGGGGAGAAGAGAGAGAGAGGCAGAGATAGAGACAGAAACAGAATCTCAAGAAGGCTCCACACTGTCAATGCAGAGCCCAATGCAGGGCTCAAACTCACAAACTGAGAGATCATGACCTGAGCTGATATCAAGAGTTGGATGCTTAAGTGACTGAGCCACCCAGGTGCCCTGCAGAAGCAGTTTATAGTGATAAAGCCTACCAAACCATTAAGAAAAATGTGAAATAAACAATCTAAGCTTACACTTAAGGGAATGAGAAAAAAGAGGAACAAACAGTGCCCAAAGTTAGTAGAAGGAAGGAAATAATAAAGAGTAGAAATAAATGAAATAATTAAAGGAAGGAAATAATAAAGAGTAGAAATAAATGAAATTATTAAAAAATAATAGAAATGATTAATAAAATTAAGAGCTGATTCTTTGAAAAGATAAAGTTGATAAACCTTTAGACAGGCTCATCAAGAGAAAAAGAGGCAGGATTCAAGTAAGTAACATCAGAATGAAAGAGGAGAAGATACAAAAGGCACCATAAAAATACAGCTGGTAAGAGACTACTAAAACAAGTAGATGCCAACAGACTGGACAACCTAGAAGAAATGGATAAATTCCTACATACATAATCTTCTAAGATTGAATCACAAAGAAATAGGAAATTTGAACAGACCAATTACTAGCAATGAAATGAATCAGTAATCAAAAAACTCCCAACTAACAAAAGTCCAAGACCAAATGGCTTCTCACAGGTGGGTTCTACCAAACACTGAGAGAAGAGTAAGTACCTATCCTTCTCAAAGTATTTCAAAAAATTAAAGAGGAAGGATTGTTTCTGTATTCATTCTACAAGGCCAACATTACCCTGACACCAAAAGTAGACAAAGACACTTTGTACAAAAAAAGAAATTACAGTCCAATATTCTTGATGAACATATTTACAAAAATACTTAACCAAATATGACCAAACCAAATTCTACAATATAGTGAAAGGGTCAAACACCATGTTCATGTGGGATTTATTCCAGGAATATAAGGATGGTTCCACATTTGCAAATGCATCAACAGGATATACTACCTTAACAAAATGAAGGATAAAAAGCATATGACCATCTCAATAGATGTAGGAAAACCATTTGACAAAATTCAACATCCATTTATGATAAAAACTCTCAACAAAGTGGGTACAGAGGGAACATATCTCAATATAAAAAAGGCCACATATGACAAACCCACAGGTAACATCATTCTCAATGGTGAAAGGCTGAACGCTTTCCTTCTAAGAACAAAACAAGGATGCCCATTCTTGACACTTTTATTCAACACTGTACTGGAAGTACAAAACACAGCAATCAGAAAAGAAAAAGAAATAAAAGGCATCTAGATTGTGAAGGAATAAGTAAACTGTCACTACTTGCAGATGTCATAATCCTATATATAAAGAAAACCCTATAGACTCTACCAAAAAACTATTAGAACTACAAATGAACTCAGCAAAGTTGCAGGATACAAAATTAACATACAGATATGTTGTACTTCTATATACTAGTAATTACCAGAAAGAGAAATTAATAAAATAATCCCATTTATAATTGCATCGAAAAGAAAATACCTAGGAATAAATGTAACAAAGGAGTTGGAAAATCTGTACTCTGAAAACCTATAAGACATTGATGAAAAAAATTGAAGATGCCACAAAGAAATTGAAAGATGTACTATGCTCATGAACTGGAATAATATGGTTAAAATGTCCCTACTGTCCAAAGCAATCTACAGATTCAATGCCATCTCCATAAAAATACCAATAGCATTTTTCACAGAATTAGAAAAATAATCCTAACATTTGTACGGAACCACAAAAGATCCCCAGTAGTCAAAGCAATCTTGAGAAGGAACACCAGAGCTGAGGTATCATGTTCCCAGATTTCAAACTACATTACAAAGCTACAGTAATCAACGATATGGTGCCAGCACAAAAGGAGACATATAGATCAGTGGAGCATAACGGAGAGCCCAAAATAAATCCATGCTTTAATGGTCAATTAATCTATGACAAAGGAGGCAAGAATATACAATGGGGAAAAAAACAGTCTCTTCAATAAATGGTGTTGGAAAAGCTGAACTGCTGCATGTAAAAGAATGAAACTTGACTACTTTCCCATACCATGTGCAAAAATACACAAAGTATGGACTCAAGACCTAAATGTGAGAGCTGAAAGCACAAAACAATGGAACATTGTAATGGCACATTACTCAGCCATTTGCGATAACATGGATGGACCTAGAGGGCATTATGCTAAGTAAAATAATTCAGATAGAGAAAGACAAACACCATATGATTTTGCTTATATCTGGAATCTAAAAAACAAATGAACAAACAAAACAACAGAAACAGACTTACAGAGAACAAACATGATTGCCAAGGAGGTGGAGGAATGGGGAGAACAGGTGAAAGGGATTAAGAGGTACAAAATTCCAGTTATAAAATAAATATGTCACAGAGATGTAAAGTACAGCATAGGGAATATAGGCGATAATATTGTAATAACTTTTTATGGTGACGGATGGTAACTACTTCTGTGGTAATCTTTTGTAATGTATATAAATGTCAAATCATTATGTTGTACATCTGAGACTAATATAACATCATATGTCAGTTATATCTCAGTAAAAAAGAATGTATATTTATTCTGTATGTTTAGGTTATGATAGCATTCTCCCAAACTTGTTTTGCAAACCTAATGAGACAAATTACCAATTTCTAGGTCTTGAATACGTTTTAAGAAAGCTGCAATCTAATGGTAAAATATCTTCTGGAATTCGGGCAATCTGCAATACATATAATGTCTTCCACCAAGAACTTCAAAAGAATCAGACAAAAACCAGTCTAACAAAGTGTACTACCCATATCTAATTGGAAAACTGCGTGTAACATTGTTTCTTATTTCTAGTTTTTAAGATACCAACGGACTATTTTAATACCAGTGAATAAGAACACAAGTCAAACATTTCAAAACAAGTAATGCTTACCTGTTCTTCTTGCACAGAAGAACTTACTTTATACAAAAATGGAAACACTTTCTTGGAAAAGAAAATTGTGCTTATAGAAGAGCCTCCTTCATAAACATGTATCCAAAGATAGAACTGCTCAAGGTACATGTAAGGGTCATTGATAGTTCTTAGGTGTGATTCCAGATGGCAGCCAGGAGGATGAGGCTGCCATGACACACACCTGGCAACGAGGGTCCTCACATGCCAGGTAGATCTCGGGGGTGACAAACCCTATCTTGCTATTTTACACATAACCTCTCATTCCTATAAAAGGAATGCCAAATATATCCTACCAGATGATACGTATTTTCCTCCTTGCAGTGGACAAGGTGGGACCCTTTGTCTTGGTGGGAATCACTGAGTTTTACCTCTTCTCTGCGTTCCCCCTACTATGTCATCTGGCGAATTGCCAGAGTAAGAAATACAGAAAGCACGGGATCGGTAAGCAACAAAGGAAAACTATACACTTGGATACCATACATATATATTATCCAGAATTCATTTCTGGCTAAGCACTTTTAAAAGGAAAGCATTTCTAATAAAATAATGAAAGTTAAAAAATTTTTCTTGCCCATTTGCTCTTCATGTATAGAATTCCTGTAACTTTTGGGTGGCTCTCGTTACATGAATATGTGTATCACCATCTGTAAAATCACAGGTGTGTAGTTACCTGCTAACAACCAACCCTAAGAAGAAACCATTCAGCCATCATCGTCACAAAAAGTAATGAGGTGATTAACATGAAAGCTATTCTGCCCATCCCACACTTTCAACCTCACTCTACTTTCATCACCAAGACCCCTGACTAGCAGATATGTACTTTTTAAAAATGGAATTTAGAAAACAAACAGCTATTTCAATGAGTAAAAGTGTTCCAGCAGACTAATAGCAGGTGAGGAGCAATTACAGTTTATAGAAGGCTAAACCTGGAAGGTGTGAAGGGTGGCATGGTTTGATCTACATTTATCTTGGGATAATAACTGAAGTAATATTCATATTAAGTTAGAAAAAAGGAATTTCCCAGATCTAGAAGAAGATGAGTCACCTGATATTTTGCCATCTACATGTTTTAAAAAGGGAAGGCTGAAGGGAAAGACAACTGTGTAAACGATACTGGAGCATTTTGTGTGGACATGCCAAGTGGGGCCAGAGAAAGGCAGAAAACAGTCACCCGAGGGCAAAGGAGAGGTAGAAGAGAAAGAGAAAAGGAAAAAAAAAACCCAAAATGGCAGGGAAGCAGGAGGGGGACTGTGCTGATAAAACAGAATTCATTGTTTTTCAATTTTGCTGAGGATCAGTCCGATTTATTTTCTGTCAACAGTGTACAGACAAATAGAAGGTGATCTCAAAGCTATTTTCTTTACATGGACTTTACATGGTCACACAGCTTACAGGGAATAATGTAGTGATACTAAAAAGCTAGACCCACATTGATTCTCAAGATGACTAGAGTTGTATCTGCTTGCCCATTTCCCATATTTAGCTTCCTTATGAAAGGAGCTTCATTCCAAAGGAAAAAAGAAAACAAAAAGGTGATTTCAAAGTACACAGCAGTGAACTACAAATTTAATTCACTCTAAAAAAAAATTTTTTTTTTTTAATTTGAGAGAGAGAGAGAGACACAGAGACAGACAGAAAAAATGTGAATGCATGAGCAGGGGAGGGGGAGGCAGAGGGAGAGAGAGAATCTCAAGCAAGTTCCATGCTCAGAGTGGAGCCCGGCGCAGGGCTCGATCCCACAACCCTGGGATCACAACCTGAGCTGAAATCAAGAGTTGGATGTTCAACTGACTGAGCCACCCAGGTGGCCCACTTCATTCTAAACACTCAGAAGTGGCTTCCTCTCAGTGTACTTACCAATCTGCTTTACTTTTATTAAGGTTTATTTATTTATTTTGAGAGAGAGTGTGTGTGTGTGTGTGTGCAGGAGGGGAAGAGAGAGGGAGAGAGAATCCCAAGCAGGCTCCACAGTCAGCACAGAGCCCACTGTGGGGCTCAATTTCATGAATCATGAGATCATGACCTGAGCCGAAATTGAGTGAGATGCTTAACCAACTGAGCTACCCAGGAGCCCCGTTTCACTTATTAAAAGGATATTTAGACAAGCAAAAAGATATTTAGACAAGTACGGTCTAGTTGAATAATGTGTACCATTTTTTTATGCCAAAAATTTTACCCTAAATAAAAATGATTCTCAAAAGAAATCCTTATCCTGTTCCAAAGAGAATAAGGAAACATGACCCTTGCCCCTAAAACCAAACAAAACACAGGAGGGGGTAAACAGATTAGAATCACCTGGTGTTTTCAAACCATTCATATTCTGTAGATTCTGATAAGACTCCTAAAGAAGCTACAAGCTCATCTCCACCCAACCATGAAGACGCCATGTCATAGGGAACCACTGTTGATCATATGTCATATCTCTCAAGTGTACAGAGAAAGAAAAGCCTGAGAACCATAAAGTTAAAAGAAAGGATATCTTTAAAATGTCATTAATCTCCCACATATCTGTGGCTATCAAAGCTGAAATACAGTATCAGAAGATGTCATTGTAAATGACCACAACCCAAAAGAAACCAAAACAGAAAAACAAAATAATGAGGTCACAATTTCACTTTGGGTTATCTATAATAGTAGCATTAATTAGGGATGGATGGCCAAGTGATGATGATGATGATGACTTTTGATTACTGCTAACCAAGAGTAATGAAAAGACAAAATTATGAGAGTGATTCTTTGAGCTTATAGATCAGTCACTAAAGAATGTGACAAAATGATGTTCTGTTGGCAGCAGAGGGCTCATAACCTAAGTAAATGAAAGCAATAAACCCCCGAGTGACTGTACCATCAATGCAGCAATCTAGAGTACACATTAATTTGAGTAAGTCAAACTCTTCACTTACCATTTGTTAGTCTATCAAATAGAAAGATATCAAAATTCCAATTTCCAACTTTTTCCAGCATACACTGAAATGAAAACCAAACATTCCTACTGTAATTTAAGTTCAATAACAGTCTGTCTTTTACAGATAGTCCATAGTGAAGTTAGTGAAAATGGAAAGTGATTTACTTTAAGAAATGCAAAGTATCATTCTCCTTTTAATCATGACCTTTCCAACTGGCTCCAAAAAAGTGTCCAAAGGGTAATCTCCATTTGGAAAACCAAATAGTTTGTATTCCAATTAATGAATGTACAAGTAAGGTTATTGTTTCTTTCAATTCATTCCTATACTCCCATGAACTTTTCAAGAATTCTAACATAATTTAACACCATGAACCATATATGGTTCACACATGGCATGGTCTAGAAATTAGATTTTAAAAATAAGTTATAATAGTTGAGTACTTACTATATTCCAGGTACTGTTAAAAGTGTTTTGCTTACTCTTACTATTCATACCAAGACTATGAAGTAGGAGTTGTCTTTAACCCTCCTTTATATATGGGGAAACAGGCTAAAAGTAACTAACTTGCTCAGCTAGAAAGTAATAGAGCTGGGATATTAATTAACTCAGGTGGTCTGATTCTGGAACCGTTTGTCATTCCTTTTCTTAAAAAAAAAAACCACTCCCAACTTACAGGTATTTTTTTATATTCTTTAAATATCATTATACAATAATTAATAGCCTTTATTACATTTAAGTTGATGTGTATTTCAGTTGAGCAAATAAATCTCACAACAACCAAACCAAATTCATATTTTTACACTATATATTTGTAACCTGCAATTTTTGTGGAAAGTTCACTGTTGTACACATCTATCAATAAATTGATATAAGAAATACTCTTACTAATAGTGATTATTTGATAGTACTAACAACCACTCATACACAGATCAATATTCTCATTTTGTTTATTTTTAATTTTTTTTAATGTTTACTTTTGAGAGAGAGCATGTGTGTAAGCGGGAGAGGGGCAGAGAGAGAGAGGGACACAGAATCTGAAGCAGGATCCAGGCTCTGAGGTGTCAGCACTGAGCCCGACGGGAGGCTCAAACCCAGGAACTATGAGATCATGACCTGAGCCGAAGTCAGACGTTTAACCGACTGAGCTACCCAGGTGCCCCGATATTCTCATGTTAAAAAGCAGAACCTGTAAACTTTTTACAATTTAAAGAAAGCATGAACACTTTTCTATAGATTTCTTTCACAAACAGGGAAACAATTTTTTTGCACTTTAATGTAATTGTAAAGAAGGTACCTTAGCCCTATGTACACACACTTACAAAATCTGGCCTGTAAATATTAGGTAAAAAATAATTTTAAAAATGTCAGAAACATAAGATCATTAAAAACTCTCATTTGGTCACAAACAAGCTCATCTGAGCTCCACCTTCATTAAGACATTTATTTTAAACTATATAAATAATGCTCACAATCACTGGGTTTAATTAGAAAATGTATAAACCCTCAAAATAGCTCAGTGATGCAAGAGACTATAAAAAATCATTTGACTGTAAGTCATGAGACCTAACATCCTATGCTGGGTTTACCTCTAAACAATGGGTGAGCTCAAACAGTCCCTGATGCTCTTTAGGTCATAGATTCTTTATGTATAGCATATAGACATTAGATCAGAATAGCCATAATATTCTTCCCAGAGTTAAAATTCAGTGTGATCTTATAGTTTAATGTTCACTGATCTACTTGTTACTTACTGTTATAATAAACAAAAACATTTTCATTCTTTTAGTTACTTCAGTGATTTCCCTTGCTCTGTAATACCTAATTATAAAATGAACACCCACTCTAAAGGAAAAACTGAATAATGGGCTTAACTAATTTTTGCATTAAAAAAAAGGTTCTAATAAGTCAATCCCATATGGGAAAAAAGGGTTTCATGAAACTTATCAAAAATTAATGTTTTCTTGGGGCGCCTGGGTGGCGCAGTCGGTTAAGCGTCCGACTTCAGCCAGGTCACGATCTCGCGGTCTGTGAGTTCGAGCCCCGCGTCAGGCTCTGGGCTGATGGCTCAGAGCCTGGAGCCTGTTTCCGATTCTGTGTCTCCTTCTCTCTCTGCCCCTCCCCCGTTCATGCTCTGTCTCTCTCTGTCCCGAAAATAAATAAACGTTAAAAAAAAAAAAAAATTAATGTTTTCTTGAAAAAGTTATACACACCTTGGCTTGTCCATTATAATCATCATCTAAAATGTTTAGAGAATTTGAAACAGTAGTACCGCGAAAAAAGCGAGAAGATCTAAGATACCGCTGGAAACTTAGTAACCTCCTGATATTTCTTGCAGACACAGAAACTTCAATTTCAGATTGAGCTGAAATAAAAGAAGTAAAAGGTGAGTATAGCAAGTCGAAACTGTGCACACACAATCTTTGTTATACTCCTTTCTAGTTACATACAAACCCTTTTTAAAAAAAATGAATCATTATACCACATTTCTAGGAGAGAAAGAAGTACTTCATTTGTATTTTCAGCTAAAGAACTAAAAATGAAGGGGTAAACGGTCAATTTTGACAGGATTTGGAAAGCTAATGGGGAATGTGGCTGGATTAATAGTCAGGTTTTTTGTTTTGTTTTTAACTCTGAAGAATTATCACCTCTCATTCTATTGCTTGAATATACTCGATAGACATTATGGAGAAGAAAGACAAAAATCTAGTTTCAAACTACCCTTCATACTGAGAATCCAGGTCCCCAGTTACATATGAGAATTTAACAATTACACAACTACAACGTCTCAAATCCTAAGGAGATATCATTTCAAATATTAAGATAATTTTATTTAGAGGAAAAGGAGAAGGACTGGAAAATTAAGTAACATATTCTATTAAGAATTCTAAAGAATAGGGACAAAAATCCTGTAAGATGAAAAATTCTAAGGAAGAGCAAGTTTAACACAACCATTTTTTTCCTCTAGTGTTAGAACAAACCAGTTTCCTTAAGTACCAGACGAAGTAACAGACTTGGGTTAAAAGCCATCTTCTAGGGAACACATGTTATCTTTAAACTCTAGAATCAAACTAAATTCAGTGAAATGCTTTATAATATATAAAACACATGAAAAAGGAGACTAAGGATCAACAATTATCATCTCTCATCTTCTGTTAACTTAAACCCACCAGGAAGAATGGCAGGTGATCAAACATACTCTCCCTTATGCATCCAGTCACTAACTCCTCTATTAACCTGTATTACCCTGTGTTTTCATATCTACAGAATAATGGCAATTAATATGCAGTTCAAAGGGTGCTGGATTGAGTGAGATAAGATATCCATGAGCTGGATATATTAAGTAACTGGTTGCAATGTAGATGATGACAAAACTGATGTGATGCCACTGCTTGGAGGTATGCTTCCAGGTAGTTATCCTAAATTTCCAATCTATTCATGTTGCTTTATTATTTTTTTTTTTAATTTTTGAGAGAGAGCACGAGCAGGGGAGGGGCAGAGAGACAGGGAGACACAGAATCCAGAGCAGACTCCAGGCTCCAAGCTGTCAGCACAGAGCCTGACATAGGGCCCGAACTCACTGATGGTGAGATCATGACCTGCGCCGAAGTCGGACGCCCAACTGACTGAGCCACCCAGGCGCCCCTCATGTTGCTTTAAATAAAAGTACTCATTGGCTCCACATCATCTTAAAATGAATTCATGTCCTTAGTCTGAAGAAAAGGCTTCATGTTACAGGTTCTGGCTCGTTCCAGATGTGACTCAGATGTCATTTTCCCTGGAGGCACATCTGAACGACTGCACGCACACTCCCCATGTAGAAGTGGGAGGTGCCTCCTCTGGGTTCTCAAAGCTCCCTGTGTAGACCTCTATCAGACTACTTCTGATATTGGATTATAACCACTTATTTACCTGTCTCCTTTGACAAATGGTGACCTCCAATGTAGCCAAGAACTACTTTTTTTTTTTCATCTCTTTATTCCAAATGCTAATAATAGCACCAGCTGGGTAATGTAAAATATAATGAATAAATGCATCCTCGTTTTGAAATAGCTGATGAGTTTTCAGGCTCCCATATACTCACATAAGCCAGAAATAAAGTAATATACACTGTTATGTACATTTTTCATAATGTACTCATTTTTCATTCCAGTGAATCTAAAATAGAAAGTTTTTAGAGCAACTGTGGAGTTAAATTTCTGATCTTTATCAATGTAACTTACATTAAAAGGAGTACAACAAAAATGGTAAAACTACTAATCAAGTGATTATGTCTGAACTAGAATTTGCATGTTTGAGGACATGAGGGTAGACTAAGTGTTCTGTGAAAACAATGTTCCAAAGTGCTTTGCAAAAAGTACCTCATTTAGTCCGCAACAATGTCAAAAGATAAATCTTATCATTCATTTTTACACATGAGAACACTGAGTCTACAAGAGATTAAGTAACCTGTCCAAGGTCACACAGCCAACATAGGACAAGTGGATTTTAAAACACAGAACTGTCTGTTTACAAAGCCTGTGTCCACACTATTACTCATAGGTTTTTATTATATCTCTATTGTTTAATTATTAAGTGTAAGATTCTGTATGACATTATTCAAAATTGTCTTTATGTAGACGAACACATGCAGAAAAAGAAACACAGAGGGGAAAAAAGCTAAGGTACACGAATTTAAGTCTAATATGATCCTTTTAGTCCTATTCTTAGAAAAGAGTGAATCGGGAAGGGACAGAGTTGAATGGTAGGAACATATGAAGAACAGGTGAGACTAATTAGCGTATACTAGCACCACCATCTCTGTTTTGATAAGGCACCTTACAGTTTTACAAAAGCGCATTCACATAAGCTATCCCATTTAGTGATCACAACAATCCTGTGAAGATGACAAGACTATCGCCCCCATTTTACACACACAACTTTAGAAACCAAAGTAGAAATGCAATACAATTAATGCATTAGAACCAAAGCATTTAGAAAACTTCTAGAAAATGCTGCAGAATGTCTTCTATTCATTATGGAAAAGAGTTCAAAGTCATGAGCATGATTTCATGAGCATTCCCTTCAAGTGATCTTAAATCACAAAAGGTAACAGTTTTGTCACTGGCAATTATACTGAATCACTATGTGCATATATGTGTGTGCATACATGTATACACTAATAATAGTAGCATCACTGCTTTCCAATTATATATCCAAACTCATGCACCCTGGAAATAAGTGTGAGAATCTCTTTGGGAGCATAACTGCACAAGGACCAAAAAACAAATTAGCCTCACTTGAGGGGAAAACCCCAATAACTCAGTCCACTATGCTAAATCCTCATATCAACAAGGCAGGATTCACATTATCAATGGTTAAGACATCTGGCAGTCTGACAGCACCCTCCTTGCCCCTGCCTTACTCCTATTTTCTGAGTAATTTTTGACAAGTCACAACCTCTTAATGTGTCACCTTCCTTAAATGAAAAAAACAAAAACTAAATGTAATTCGTATCTTCCTATTTCATAGAGTTCTAAAGTTGGTACATGTTATCAACAGTTCTGTTTTGGCCATATTAAGTTGAGAATGAATATTAGACACTAACTCAAGGGGAAATGCTCACTCATAGGAGCCCAATGCATCCAGCAAGACCAATCCCATAAATAACCTACACAAAGGATAAGAAACAGAGTTTCATTTAATGACAGAACCAGCCTTAATAAGTACTGATTATTTTGCAGACAACCTAAGAAAGGACAGAGAACCTGTCCAGATGAAATAGCAAATCAATCACAGAACAGTGTTTTCTGCACCTAGAAGGCCTGGGGAAGATTACTTAAGATTACATTCTGGAAAGAATGAAAATCCCATGACACCTTGTAGAGATAGCAGCTAAAACTACCTCAGAGCTTTGCTTAAGACAATACGGGACCAGAATTTGGGGGAAGGAGGAAGAGAATATTCGATATTTCCATTAGTCTAATTAGTAAAATGTAATGCACTTGCACTACAAAAATGAAAAGGAAGGGCGCCTGGGTGGCTCAGTTGGTGAAGCATCCAACTCTTGATTTTGGCTCAGGTCATGATTTCGTGTTCTTGAGTCTGAGCCCCAAATCGGGCTCCACGCTGACAGTGTGGAGCCTGCTTGGGATTCTCTCTCCCTCCCCCCCCCCCCCGCTGCCCCTGACCCACTCATGCATGTGCATGCTCTCTCTCAAAATAAATAAATAAACATTAAAAAAAAAGAACAAACCTGAACCTAACCCCTACCCAGTCATCCATCCAACCACCTCCCAAGCCTTCCCCCAAGATAATTTTTTTCTTAAAGATTCTTGTGTATTTTTCCTGAGTTTTTTGATCAAATGTATGAAATCCTTATATACTATTTTTCTACTCCTTTTACATAAATGGTACCATATATTCCATTATATGTTCTGCATCTTGCTTTTTATCTTGGCGCTCCTTCCCTATCAGTACAGAGACCTTCCTCATTTATTTTTGAGGCTATCAAGTATTTCATGATATGGATGAACCATAATCTGTTTAACCAGTACTGCCCTGAAGAGCGTTGCTACAACTTTACAATTTACAAAAATACCTTCATTTTGTAAAATATGCTTATATTTCCACTTCTTGATTTGTCAGCTTAAGACATCATCCTTTAATATTTTGTTATTACATGCAAGGAAATGACTCTATATCCTACTTTCCCTTTCCCAATGTTTGTTAGTTGATGGAGTATATACTTTTTCTTTCATGATAATAATGTATCTCACAAACAATATATCTTTGAACGGTAGTCTTTGCATTTGACAGACAGCTTGACTAAATATAAATTCTTGTCTTTCATTTTCCTTCCTGGAGTGTATTTCAAAGTACTGATTCATTATCTTCTGGCATTGAGGTTTGCAAAGTCTGAGGCAAACCCTTTACTTCCCCCCTTTAGTGACTTGGTGTTTTGCCATGGCCACCCACAGAAACTCTCTTGATCTTAAAGTCCAATGACTTTGCTAAGATATACCCCACTGTGAACCATTCTGGATCATTTTCCCCTCATACATGGTGTGCTCCTTCAATATGTCATTTTAACTCTTCTGTTACTTATGAAGAGTTTTCTTGAATGGTATCGCTAATTATTTATTGTGTTCCACTATTTTAGCTTTATTATTCAGAGACGAAACTGTTATGTTGAAACGACTTTACCTATCATCTGTATCTCACTTCCTCTCCAATTCGTTTTAATCATTTGTTTTGTTTGCTTTCTTATTTTTCCCAACCCTGCTTAGCTTCTGAGATCAGACAAGATTGGGTGCACTCAGGGTGGTGTGACTGCAGACTGCTTTTCTCATTTCTATCCCCTATGCTCATTATCTTGGTTATTGCATATTCTACACCTTTGGTCCTACAAAATGCCTTCATTTCTGTGATATATTTGGACTTTTGCTTCTATTGTTTTTTTCCTAAATATTTATTTATTTTGAGAGCGAGCAAGCAAGCAGGGGAGGGGCAGAGAGACAGGGAGAGAGAAAATCCCAAGCAGGCTCTGTGCTGTCAGCACAGAGTCCCATGCATGGTTCAATCTCATGAACTGTGAGATCATGACTTGAGCCAAAGAATCAGACGTTTAACTGACTGAGCCACCCAGGTACCCCTTGTTTCTACTCTTTCTTGGTTCTGAATGTACATGTTTCAACCACTTTTTTTTATCTTGCCTTATTATCTATTCCCTGAGTTCAATTTGCTCTTTATGGCTATTGCTTCATTTAATCAAAAAACATTTTAATGTTTATTTATTAACAGAGACAGAGTGCAAGCGGGGCAGGGGCAGAGAGAGGGAGGCAAAATCCGAAGCAGGCTCCAGGCTCTGAGCTGTCAGCACAAAGCCTGGTGTGGGGCTCGAACTCACGAGCCGTGAGATCATGACCTGAGCTGAAGTCAATGCTTATCTGACTGAGCCACCCAGGTGCCCCACTTCATTTAATTTTTTAAGTGAGTGGTACAAAATTCAGTCACACTTTCTTACACCATAAAAATAAACTCAAAATGGATGAAAGACCTAAATGTGAGACAGGAAACCATCAAAATTCTACAGGACAAAACAGACTACAACCTCTTTGACCTCGGCTGCAGCAATTTCTTACTTGACATGTCTCCAAAGGCAAGGGAAATAAAAGCAAAAAAATGAACTATTGGGACCTCATCAAGATAAAAATCTTCTGCACTGCAAAGGAAACAATCAACAAGACTAAAAAGTAACCGACAGAATGGGAGAAGATATTTGCAAATGACATATCGATCGGATAAAGGGCTGGTATCAAAAATCTGTAAAGAACTGAACAAAGTCAACACCCAAGAAAACAAATAATCCAGTGAAGAAAAGGGCAGAAGACATGAACAGACACTTTCCAAAGAAGATGTCCAGATGGCAAACAGACACATGAAAAGATGCTCAATGACACTCATCATCAGGGAAATACAAATCAAAACCACACTGAAATATACCATCTCACACCAGTCAGAATGGCTAAAATTAACAACTCAGGAAACAACAAATGCTGGCGAGGATGTGGAAAAATGGGAACCCTCTTGCACTGCTGGTGGGAATGCAAACTTGTGCAGCCACTCTGGAAAACAGCACAGAAGTTCCTCAAAAAATTAAAAATAGAACTACCCTATGACCCAGCAATAGCACTGCTAGGAATTTACCCAAGGGATACATGAGTGCTGATACATAGGGGCACTTGTACCCCAATGTTTATAGCAGCACTTTCAACAATAGCCAAATTATGGAAAGAACTTAAATGTCCATCACCTGATGAATGAATTAAGAAAATGTGGTGTATAGGGGCGCCTTGGTGGCTCAGTTGGTTAAGCGGCCAACTGTGGCTCAGGTCATGATCTCAGTTCCTGGATTCGAGTCCTGCATCAGGCTCAGTGCTGATAGCTCAAGAGCCTGGAACCTGCTTCAGATTCTGTGTCTCCCACTCTCTCGGTCTTTCAAAACTGAATAAACATTAAAAAATTATTAATTAAAAAAAAAGAAAATGTGGTATGTGACACACACAGACACAGACACACACACACACACACACACACACACACACACACACACACACACAATGGAATACTACTCAGTGATGAAAAAGAATGAAATCTTGCCATTTGCAACAACGTGGATGGAACTGGAGGATATTATGCTAAACGAAATAAGTTTAGTCAGAGACAGATATCACATGATTTCACTCATATGTGGAATCTGAGACACTTAACAGATGAACATGGGGGAAGGGTAGGAAAAACAAGATAAAAACAGAGAGGGAGGCAAACCAGAAGAGACTCTTAAATACAGAGAACTGAGGGTTGATGGAGGTGGGGAGATGGGGAAAATGGGTGAAGGGCATTGAGAAGGGCACTTGTTGGGAGGAGCACTGGGTGTTATATGTAAGTGATGAATCACCAGATTCCACTCCTGAAGCCAAGACCACACTGTATGTTAGCTAACCTGAGAATTAAAAAAAAAAAAAATCAGTCACAATTTTCATCAATTTGAAGTAACATTTTTCTGTGAGGTGCTCATTATTCCAAAGTATGAAATTATCATAATTACTTACTCTTTTTGCTTCTGGGCTGTTTCTTTTATTTTTCTTACAATTCTGTAATAAACATTCTTATAACTATACCTTTCCACATATCCTAGTTGATTCCCTTGGAATACACCCTCAGAAGTAGAACAAACACATAGGAGCACATTTCAATGGCTTCTAAAACACATTGCCAAACTGGAGAATAAGTTTTCTAAAAGAAAATTAGAGGGGCGTCTGGGTGGCCCAGTCAGTTAAGCATCCTACTGCAGTGCAGGTCATGATCTGGCGGTTTGTGGGTCTGAGCCCCGCGTCAGACTCTGTGCTGACAGCTCAGAGCCTGGAGCCTGCTTCAGATTCTGTGTCTCCCCCTCTCTCTGCCCCTCACCCGCTCGTGCTGTCTCTCTCTCTCTCTCTCAAAAATAAGTAAACATTAAAAGAAAGTGAGAGAGCCTTCCAAAACTGTCCTAGAATAGCTTCCAAAATATGATCTAAGGGATCAGTAACTATAAATCAAGGAAAAAGCATGATGAGATCATTTTAAGATGGAAATTTTTAGTTTCCTCAGGTTTGCTTCCCTCCCACTCTTCCCCCTTCTACACACATACATACACAGATTCCCTATAACGATTAGAAGGAAAAGTCTTATATTGAAACAAGGAAAGACCACTACAGAGAAAAAAAAGAGTATCAAGTTGAATAAGTAGATATCATTTAGGAATATATAAAAAAGAATACATGGGGAACTGGAAACAGGAATGAGTGACTGAGAATTTGACTAGTACCCTCATTCAGACTGTTACTGAAAAGCTCACCCTCTAACCATATTATGTAAAATCTGACCCTACTACCAATACTGTCATGGGCTCTCTCTGTAACATAAGGTGTGCCATTATTTATTTCAAAGCATAATACACAGTAGATTAAAATTGTCTTTATTAAAGCCCAGCTTCCACCAGGCCACGACTATTTATTGTAAGTCCCAGGGTTGTTCTAGTTTACATGGTTACCTACATTCCAAACCAGCTTAGAAAGCCAACAGGGCTCAGCGAATTAATCAAGTTACTATTAAAGAGCCGTTAGCTCTGTTGGTTCTCTTCTAAAATATAACATTACCTCACTATGTGACCATGAACAAACTAATCAACTTCCAAAAAATTAAATGAGTGTTGTTACTTGATGATCATGGGAATTACTTCCAGCCATCCATTCTTAGATTCTCTGAGGCAAAAAAATGAAATATGGGATAGCAGGCAAATTTAGAAACAATGTTTTCCCCTAATATTAGAAAGGAGAAAGGAGATACAGGCAATAGGTTTAGGAAACAAAAGGGCCGGAGAATCACACATGTTCAGCAGTATTACTCCTGACAGTCCCAGACTCACTTCTCTATCATTCAAGTAGCATGGCAAAAGATGTCCCTGACAGTTGTTATACAAAAGAGGTTTTTAACAGGAAAGGCTTTGGATCTTGAGACTTGACGGCTACTTGCTTTAATGGTCCACAAGAGGGAGCCTTGTAGTCACTATATCTGCCACCTTAAAATCCTAAAAATCACTTAGATGCATATAATCATGAATTACCCTTGGAGACTATTTAAACAATGTTTTTTAAATTCAGTTTTAACTGTAGTCTAGGGCAATGTCATGTGGAATGGTAATGGAATAAAAAAACCTGAAGGCATTCTATATTCTAACCTCTCCTTTAATTTTCCTAAACACACACACACACACACACACACACACTAGAAGCCATATCTGAAAGGTTATTGTTAAAATACTGAATAATTACTTATCTATGTCTATGGGACAAATTTTCTTGGAAGAACATCTACACTTGGCATGTGTGGATAAATGAGGAAGAAAATAGCTAGGTGCATAAAGCAATGGCCTTTAGTAGAGCAGTACATGCTGATATGCAGAGGCAGTACAGCAGAGTAGATAAATACATGAGCTTTGGAGTTACACACCTGAGTCTAAATCCCAGTTCTGCCACTTCTACTAGTTTCGTGACATTAGGAAAGTTATTTAAGGTCTTTACCATTTCCTCACTGTAAAATAGTCATCATAGGACTGTTGTAAAAATTAAATAATACACGCAATATGTCTTTTTTGGGAAAGAATAAACAATTAACACCTAATAGCTATAGTTATCATAGATATCAAATTTGTTTTTAGTTAAGGTATAATTGACCTATAACACTGTATTAGCTTCAAGTTCAAATATTTTTAATTTTTTTAGTGTCTATTTATTGAGAGACAGAGCATGAGCATGGGAGGGGCAGAGAGAGGAGACACAGAATCCGAAGCAGGCTCCAGGCTCTACGTTGTCAGCACAGAGCCCGACACAGGGCTTGAACTCACAAACCATGAGATCATGACCTGAGCTGAAGTTGGACGCTTAACTGACTGAGCCACCCAAGCATCCCTCAAGTTCAAATATTTTTAAACACACGACCTCACACTACTTATTTTAACAAAACCAAATTTATTCTTCATGATAGCATACTTCATCCTGGAGACCACAGCATACTTTTATGTACTATAGAAATAAATGCACATATTTAAAAGATTTCAAAATATGCATATTTTGCATGTAAAATGTTATTATTTTAAAATGAATATATAAACAGTCCAAGCTTTAATGCAAATCAAAGAAATAAACAAGCTACTCATAATCTAAAACCAGATCAATGTTAATATGAGAATAAGCTGTACAATCAATATTCTTTCCCTTAAGCAATATTTATAAGCTTAGTTTATGGAATTCAATGTTCACTTTGACAGGATAAAATAATTGGTATAAAACTCTTTTAAAAGATTATAAGATTATTGTTATTATTGTTATGGATTAGGCATTTCCCCCCTTCAGAGATGGGATATATGATATGTTGGATCCCTCTTATGTTCAAACTCAGGACCTGAAGATAGCTCCTTATTCATTACATTTTTAATTACCTTATTAGTGAACTGAGAAAGACAAAAAAAAAAAAAAAAAAAAAAAAAGGAAAGAACAAAGACTTAAGTGTAACAGGTAAAATAAAGCCTAAAGTTGAATCTCCTATTCCCCCAGTTCTCCTAGGTACAATTAGACCATTAAAATGTATTAAGATTAATGTCCATTTCATATCAGCTCCCTAATTTATGCTTTGAAGTTAGAGAAGATATCTAGGGGACAGAATGTTCTATCAACTTGGGACAAAGAAACAAAAATCAGTGGTTTTTAAATGTAGGCATGTGGTACAGGGGATTTGAAGTAGGAACATTCATGATGAAAAAGACAGGGAAAAAAGACATAAGATTCTTGTTTTTTGTGATATCTCTGTGAACTATCATAGACACGTTTGTTTACGTTACATATTACAGATGTGATTTCAAGACAGATGAATGATTGGGAACAAACTAAAATTTAACAGAAACCTCAGCAAAAGATGACCTCAGTCTACAACACCACAGCTGTAAGTAGAGGCTGGCTTGCCTTCATTTGGAATGAGACTAAATTACAAGTGATGAATAGCTGTGTTAGCAGATCAAACAAATAATGGCTGAAGAAAATATGCTTGTAAATAGTAAAGTACTGGCCAGGTGGTACAATAGGAAAGATAATGAGAAAAATTCTGTAACAAAGACAAAGTCATGGCTGAGGGAAACACCAAGCAACAACTTTTACACTTAAAGAAGCAGAAAAAGCTACCAAATATAACAGGATCTACCTTTGTATGGGAGTTATTACACATTAAAGACTGAGATCATCTAAGACAATAAAATTAGTGAGACCCAAGCTTTTAAACTCAAAACACATACAAACAGATGTTCTTTCTGATCATATAACTCAGTATAAAACAGGTACTGAGGTCTAACACAGCCCTGTTAGGAAGACAGGAAACAATCCCAAATCAAACACACATGAGGATCTCAAAAAAGTTTAAGGAGTTTTATATCTTTTCATAGAAAGTCATTACAATAAAGACAACATGAGACATTTGATTCAACAGAAAGTCAGCAACCAGCCTGAATCTGGTTAATAATTCAGATCATACTTAGAGAGCTATAAGTAGGACCCTATAAAATCTAACTGGTAGAAGATACAGTTTTAGTCAATTTGATGCAACAAAATTATATTCACCCTCTACTATTAGCCAGAAGCTGCCAGAGGCCAGGAACAAAAAAAACGAATTATGACTAAAAGCCTACAAATTTAAAAGCTTTTAGACTACAATATAAATATCCTGACAAGTTCCCTTGCTGCCCTATTATGGGGTGGAGTAAAGTGCTAAAATGAATAAAAAGCTCAAGATAATGGGTAAAACACATTTACATGGACTGAAACATTACCATGTGCCAGGAGTAAAAGAAAATGGAAAAAACTGTATTTGCGTAGACATGAAAAAAAAAGCTGTAAAAAAAACCCAACAACCATATTCCTTGTATTACTTCTTGTCTGATATTGGCAGAGAGACCGTGCCTTCCAGTCTGGATGACGTCAGTAAGCTTTGGTGAATTCCATGAAAAGAAGTAACTGTCAAGCTGGCAGCTTCTGTTACTAAGTTGATAATCATCCCAGAATCTTTAAAAAGACACACCCGATTTTCTGAGTGCACATGCAGTGTTTTAATAGTTCTTTTACATTTTAAAGATATTAGTATTTATTATATAAGCTAAAAATAAGGTGTAACTAAAAGAATGACTTATTAAATAGAGGGACATACAATTTTAGGAGGAAACAAGGGACAAATTCTGACAAAATGTCAATACAGAATTCATTTCATCAAGTCCAATAAAACTGAAGACTCAAAATATTGTATTTCAAGAGACCAGGTATAGAAAAATATTTGTAGGAATATTTGGGGCTTTTAATCCAGCCTACTGAAAGTAAGCCACCTTACTCACAAGGAGGCAAGTGAAATGAGGAGTCTCCTGGTGATCTTTAGAGCTGAGTGAAAGCAGAAACATGAGAAGCCATCACATCAAGGAATGGTGCTCCAGAGCACAGGAGCTCATGTTAGGGACACACAGTTTCAGCAGAAACTACTCTCCTGTCAGCCCCATGTCTCCATCAGCCCCTTGCTCTCTCTAATCAAACAATTCCTCTCTCCCTCCTCCTCACCCCCCTTATCTTTTCCTCCCAATTTGTTAGTGCTATACATTGCTCACTGTCACTAGGTGCCTCAAACATAGAATTTTCACACCATAAAATTGGGAGACCAAACAGGTTCAAATTAGTTGAATGAAGGACATCAAGAATCAGTTTTTAGGGGCGCCTGGGTGGCTCAGTCGGTTAAGCGGCCGACTTCGGCTCAGGTCATGATCTCGCGGTCCGTGAGTTCGAGCCCCGCGTCGGGCTCTGTGCTGACAGCTCGGAGCCCGGAGCCTGTTTCAGATTCTGTGTCTCCCTCTCTCTGACCCTCCCCCGTTCATGCTCTGTCTCTCTCTGTCTCAAAAATAAATAAACGTTAAAAAAAAAATTAAAAAAAAAAAAAAGAATCAGTTTTTAAATGGGAGGACCAGAAATCTGTACCTTAGTAGGAGTAACTCCCAGACAGAACAGGTCTGAAAGTTAGGGATCTTTTAAGAATGGGATGAAAGCTGAAATTTGTCAGTGGGTCTCAAAAAAGTGTTAGCACCAACATTTTCATATGTATGATACATATTACCTTATGTGCTATATAACACAGAAGTTAATAAGAACAAAAACAAAGGTAAAAGATTGCTTCAGAAAAATCTCTTCAGTGAGAGATGATATCTGGGCAAAGTTTTTGATTTCTTGCCCCACAGAACCAAGATAATACCTCATAAATTCACAAAAGAACTTAGCATGAACAGCCCACTAAAAGCATTAGAGACAAAAGAAAAAGGAAAAAAATCTAGTTAAGAACAAGGCTTCTGTATGATACATCCATTCCAGGAAAGATTTAACTTAAAAATGTAGGAGAATTTATTGATTAAAGTAGAATCATTGCAATAAACATGCCAGACTAACCCTGATTACAGGTTAAAACCAGATCTTTGGGAAACACTTCTTGGCAAAGACGACTGGCGACCATCAAAATCCCTCTGTAACATGAGTACAAGTAAGTTTTTAATCATCTTCCCAAAGTTTGAATTCCCACAGTTCTGTAATAAGCAACCATAGAACTGGTCCAATACCAGTTAATTAACATATATATTCTGATTATAAACCCTTCATTTTTAATAAGCTTACATATAATTTATTTTTTTTAATTTTTTTTTCAACGTTTATTTATTTTTGGGACAGAGACAGAGCATGAACGGGGGAGGGGCAGAGAGAGAGGGAGACACAGAATCGGAAACAGGCTCCAGGCTCTGAGCCATCAGCCCAGAGCCTGACGCGGGGCTCGAACTCACGGACCGCGAGATCGTGACCTGGCTGAAGTCGGACGCTTAACCGACTGCGCCACCCAGGCGCCCCAATAAGCTCACATATAATTTAATTACCAACATTTTTTGTTTGGAGATCATTTCAAAATACAGGTATAAAATACAAAAGGTTGTAAACTAAACTAAAAATAGTACAAGGAATACCCTTTACTCAGATTTGCCATTGTTAACATTTTTTTCCATTGCTTTAATATTTGCATAGAGTGTCCATGGACGTTTCTTCTTCTGAACATCTGAGGGTAGATTATAAACATTCTGGTCTTTTACTCCTAAATATTTCAGTCATTAATACCACAATTTAATACATTTCCCTATTATAAACAAAACCAAAGTGAACATCTTTGTACATACATTAACATTTACCAATGATTATTCCCTTTGCATACATTTCCAGTGGTGAAAACAAACAAAAAAATGTTTAAAACTCTTGATGCATACCGAGGAATTGCCCCCTAGAGTCTCTAACAAAGTAACTATCACCAGCACTTTAGCTGATAGTTTAAGCTCCTAAATTTGATAGGAATTTGTTTGATTGGTAGTGAGGCTGGACATTGTTTCCATATTTAAGGTATTTCTGTGTTGAACTGATTTTCTTCTGTGGCTTCTTCATACTCTTTCAGAAAGACTCAAAGTCAAAACTTGTATGATAGGCCTATGACAAATCATAAATCCTTATGATAACAGGCAATCCAAATGACAAAAACTCAAGGCAGAAAAACTGTAATACCTATAGAAAAAAATTATTGCTGAGTCCCTACTTATTATCTTTGGAGCCTGGGATTGTTCCCTAACTGGCCAGCTATCTTGAGGGGAAACCCAAACACTGTTTATTATAAACTGTATGTATAAAAAAAACCTTAAAAGAAAAGCTCAATATTGCAATGCAGATGTCTCGTAGTAAAGATAATATATTGTAGTAAAGATAATATATCAACATGGAGAAAGTCATAATCCAGAAATTAGTTAAAACTATTCTAGCACTTAAATATCAGCACCTCACAGATACAACAGATAGAACACAAAATTACTGACAAAAAAATAAGTTTTAATTAATATGCTGATGGTGTATTATGTGTCTTTACCTGCTGTGATGCATTTTTCCCCTATATTTTAAGCTTTTCCTTTCTTTCGAAAGATCCAACTTTGGGTACAGAGCACGGGTTATATTACAAGACATAAATCCTAAAAGTAAGGACAATGGTTAAGATAATACCAGAATAATCCCAGACAGTGGTGATAAAGGTCTGAATCAAGTAGGATAAGAGATAAGGGGGACAGAGAGGAAAGAAATATGGCAGCTATTTTTGGTTACAAAATACAAGGAATTTAATGCAGACTGGATTTAAGCAATGAAACAGCAGAAAGAGACAGGAATTTGACAACAGGAAAATTAAGAGTGAGGTTAAGTTACAACCACAGAGGTACACAGAAGAGGGGAGTTCAGGAGCTGTAGACATTCTAATTTCAATCCATTTAATACATCTATCTAGAAGTTTGCAACCTGAGCATGTAGAAACTATTTTAATTTCAGCATGCAAGGTTGTGTCATTGTGAAAAATAAAATCTTATTTTTAATTATATATAAGGGAGAGGACACATTACTAAAGTCTTTCAAATGCTTCAGTCCCTCTGAAGGCTTAAACTTAACCCAGAGAGCTGCTTAAGGGCAGGTAGGTGCCTTTGCCAAGTCTGAAGAAGAGAAGGCTCCTGAAGATGGCTCATGGGAGGTTTAGGTCATAGCAGGAGCGTGTGCTCACTCTCTGATTAGATCACATTTCATAAAACATAAGATTAAGATTTTTCTTTTAAGAATTCTGACCTCTGTGATGAACAATAGCTACTATACCAGTAGGAAACAATGATTCATTTTTTCTCTATGAAAAAAAAAAAGGAATTCTCCAAACTGTATCATCTTTTTGGCTTAGAGAGATATTGTTTTGCAGAAACTACAGGACCGACCCTACAGTGACAGTCAATTTCCAACCTAGAGTCTTCACCTTTTGTAAACAGCAGCATGATGAGGTCAAGAGTTGTAAGATACCCTTCCATACATTCTGAGACACCATCCTAAACCGTTGTAAATCAGTAGATCAGGATACAAGTGTAGATCTCCAAACCCAACGTAACCTCTTCAAGCTTGGTACTGCTTCATATTGTTTTTAACCAGTGTTTGTCATTAGGTTTCATTTTTTACCTAATCTGAGCTTCTTCATCTCTTAGAAGGTATATTTCATCCTTTACCTTTATTACTATCATTGATATCTTTGGTCTACTCTTGTTTTGTCCTTTAGAATTTTTATTATTTGTTCTTGGCTTTGTTATGTTTTAGAAGTCATCGATCCTATTTTAATTCCACTAGAGAGTACTTTCAACTCTCCCAACCAAAAGGTCTCTTATGTCCTTATTTAAAATTCCAATATTAATTACACGTTTCAAATCCTCCATTTCAGTAAATTCAGTGAAAAACAAGGGGTTATTCTAGAGACTCCCAATATAACTGCACCTTTCTTTATAATACCAATATTTAGAATTAACCTTTTTACTGATATCCTTATTCACATCCTAATTAATGAATATTACAATATTCATAAGTAATTTTATTTAAACTTTTCAATGATAATACATTCGCATGAATCAAAATTCAAAAGGCTCTACGATAAAACACTTCTTTTTCTTTCATTTTCTCAATCACCCATTTCTTCCTGGAAGCAACCAATGTTGTCAATATATTGTTACAAAAAAAACACCCCCACAAAATCTAGATATTGAATTATGCTTGCGTTCTTCCTTAAAACAAACCCACTAAGACTGGACTATTGTTCTTTTATGCTGTTGGAATCTCTTTTGCTACATTTTTTTTCAAAAACTTTTTTTAACAGACACGTACAATAAGAGTGTATTTTCTTCTTAAAAATAATCATCAGTCTTCTAAAGATCCAGAAGAATTTGCCTGTAAAATCTCTAGACCTCATGATTTGACGTAACTCTTGGGCAACTTTCCCAAACATGCTGCTTTTCACAACTCCTTTACACTTAAAATTACTGACTGCCCCAAAGAGCTCTCGCTTATATAAGTTACAGCTACTGATATTCACCATGATAGAAATTAAAATGAAATTTGTAAATACTTGTTTATCATTTCATTAAAAAATAACACAACAGTACTTCCAGTTTCTGTATCCACATATAAGAAGCTTGGAAGCTGCCACTCTGTCCTAACAATAAATAAAAAGCTGACCAGACTGAACTCTTCTAGGATCTGTAAGAGAGGTGAGGACACAGGGCAAACCACTTCCCTCAAGATGTGAGAGACCAAGAGATGGTGAGAAAGAATAACAATTTACTGGAGCACAGATGAATAACTGATGAATTTCTGGAGGCTGAGTGTGACCAATTCTGAGACCCAGTCATGGGGCATCCCAACAATTTAGTGAGATTTACCTCCAGGTCTGACCAGAACCCCACAGTAAATGTCTGCCACAACTCACACAAGAATAGACAATCTGAATAGGCCTATATTTATTAAAATATTGGAATTAATAATTAATAACTTTCCAAAACAGAAAACATCAGGCCCAGATGGTTCACTGGTGAATTCTACTGAACCCATAAGGAAGAAATTATACCAATTCTCTACAATCTCTTTCAGGAGACTGTAACAGAGGGAATACTTCTAACGCACTCTATGAGGCTAGCATTACTCTAATAATAAAACCAGACACAAACATTCTAAGAAAACTACAGACCAGTATCTCTTACGCATATAGGTGCAAAAATCTTCAACAAAATATCAGCAAGTCAAATACAAAAATGTATTAAAAGAACTATATACTACAACCAAGTGGTATTTATACCACGTATGCAAGGCTGGTCCAACATTAAAAAATAAATTAATGTAATCCATCACATCAACAGACTTAAACACACACACACACACACACACACGATCATACCAACAGATGCATTAAAAGTATTTGACAAAATCCAACACCCTTTCATGATAAAACCTCTCAAGTTAACTAGGAATACTGGGAATTTTCTCAACTTGATAAAGAATATCTATAAAAACCCCACAGTTAGGGGTGCCTGGAAGGCTCAGTAGGTTGAGCATCTGACTCTCGATTTTGGCCTGGGTCATGATCCTAGGGTCATGGGACCAAGCCCCACATTGGGCTCCATGCTGAGTGCAGAGCCTGCTTCACTCTCTCTCCCTCCTTCTGCCCCTCTCCCCCACTTGTACTCTTTCTCTAAAAAAATAAAAATAAATAAAATTTTAAAATAAAAAGATTCTCTTTAACCCTCTGCCCTTCCCCTGCTCCCATGTGCACGTGCATGTACCCTCTTAAAAACAAAAACAACAAAAAACAAACCCACAGCTAAAATACTGAATGGTAAGAAACTTGACATTTTCCCACTAAGATTAGGTAGAAGGCAAGGATGTCTCCTCTCACCATTCTTTTTAACATTATAAGTCCTAGCTAATGCAATAAGAAAGAAAATAAAACATATAAAGATTGGAGAGAAAGAAAGAAAACCCTCTTTGTTCACAGAAGAAATGATTGTCTGTACATGAAAGAATAAACAAAAAAATTCCTGAAACCAATAAGCAATTATTATAGCAAGGTTGCAGGATACAGGTTAGTATAGAAAAGTTCATTGCTTTCCTATGTACCAGCAATAAACAAATGGCATTTGAAATGAAAAACAATACCATATTCATTGGCACCCCTCAAAATGAAATACTTATTAATAAATCTAGTAAAGTACATACAAGATCTACATGAGGAAAGAAATAAAAAAAGAACTAAATAAATGGAGATATTTTATGTTCATGGATAGGAAGATTCAATATGGTCAAGATGTCAGTTCTTCTCAACTTGATCCTTAGTTTCAATGCAATCCCAATCAAAATCCAGTAAGTTATTTTGTGGATATCAACAAATTGATTGTAAAGTTTACACAGAGAGGCAAAAGACCCAGACTAGACAACTCATTATTGAAGGAGAAGAACAAAGTTGGGAGCCTGACACTGTCCAACTTCCAGACTTACTATAAAGCTACAAAAATCAAGACAGTGTGGTACTGGCAAAAGAACAGACAAATAGACCAGTAGAACAAAGTAGAAAGCCCAGAAATAAACCCACATAAAAATAGCCAACTGATCTCTGACAACGGAACAAAAGCAATACAACAGAGCAAAGAAAGTCTCTTCAACAAATGGTGCTGGAACAACTGGGCATCCATATGCAAAAAAATGAATGTAACACAGACCTTACACCCGTCACAAAAATTAATTCAAAATGGATGATAGACTTAAGTATAAAATTAAAAACTATATGGGGCGCCTGGGTGGCGCAGTCGGTTAAGCGTCCGACTTCAGCCAGGTCACGATCTCGCGGTCCGTGAGTTCGAGCCCCGCGTCAGGCTCTGGGCTGATGGCTCGGAGCCTGGAGCCTGTTTCCGATTCTGTGTCTCCCTCTCTCTCTGCCCCACCCCCGTTCATGCTCTGTCTCTCTCTGTCCCAAAAGTAAATAAAAACGTTGAAAAAAAAATTAAAAAAAAAAAAAAATAAAAACTATAAAACTCCTAGAAGATAACACAGAAGAAAATCTGGATAACCTTAGGTATGGAAATGCCTTTTAGAAACAACACCAAAGACATGCACGATCCATGAAAGAAATTGATTAGATGGACTTGATTAAAATTAAAAACTTCTGCTCTGCAAGACAATGTCAGGAGAATGAGAAGACAAGCCACAGGATGGGAGAAAATAGTTACAAAAGACATATCTAATAAGGGACTATTATCCATAGTACACAAAGAACTCTTAATGTCCTACAAGAAGATAACCAACTTGATTAAAGAAATGGGCCCAAAACCTTGATACCTCATCAAAGAAGACACAGATGGCAAATTAAGCCTATGAAAAGATGACCCACAGGAAATTTCAAATTAAAACAAGATACCTTTACATACTTATTTGAAAGGCTAAGATTCAGAATACTCACAACACCAAATGTTGATGTGAATGTGGAGCAACAGAAATTCCCATTCATTACTGGAAGGAATCCTAAGTGGTACAGCCACTCTGGAAGACAGTTTGGCAGTTTCTAACCAAACTAAACATACTCTTTGCCATATAATCCAGCAATCACACTCCTTGGTATTTATCCAAAGGAGTCAAAAACTTATATCCACACAAAAACTTGCATATAGATGTTTGTAGCAGCTTTATTCGTAAGTGCCAAAACCTGGAAGCAACCAAGACGTCCTTCAGTAGGTAGGGGAGAAATAAACTGTGGTACATCCAGGCAATGGAATATTATTCAGTGCTAAAAAGAAAGAAGCTATCAAGTCATGAAAAGGTAAGGAGTAATCTAAAATGAGTATTATTCATGTTAAAAAAGCCAATCTGAAAATACAATCTGTCTGTATTTGCTACATCTATTTTCCTGTTTTCTTAAATTCACTTAATCATTACCTACTGTATGATTCCACGTATATGACATTCTGGAAAAGGCAAAGCAATTGATAAAGTAAAAAGATCATTAGTTGCTAATGGTTGGGGAAAGGAGGGATAAATAGGTGGAACACAAAGGATTTTTAGGGCAATAAAAATTCTCTGTATAACAATGGATACGTGTCATTACATATTTGTCCAAACCCATAGAACGTACAACACCTAGAGTGAACTCTAATGTAAACAATGGACTCTGGGTGATTATGATGTGTCAATATAGATTCATCAATTCTAATCAATATATCACACTTGTTGGTGATGTTGATAGTAGAGGAAGCTATGCATCTGTGGTATGGGGGTATGTGGTAAATCTCTATACTTCCTCTCTATTTTGCTCTGAACCCAAAACTGTTCTAAAAAATAGTCTTTTAAAGAAATATAATAAACCCATGTTAACATAAATAACATTTTTATTTAAAAAATGTTTTTTCCTAAGCAAAAAATTAATCAAAATTATTCCTTTTTTTTTTTTTCATTTTAGAGAGAAAGAGAGAGAGCAAGCAGGGGAGAGGGGCAGAGGGAAAGAGAGAATCTCAAGCAGGCTCCATGCTGAGCTCGATCCCATGATGCTGGAATCACAATCTGAGCTGAAATCAAGAGTCAGTTGGATGCTCAACCAACTAAGCCATCCAGGAGACCCAAATCAGAATTATTCTTAAGCAGTCTATTTTTATTCTTAATTTCCCTTGTATCTGTTAAGGATTCCCCCCTCCCCTTAGTTTTTAAGTATTCATCATGGCTTAATTTAATCCCTTGACTGAGTTAGCCGGCATTATCGATTTTGTTGCAAAGAGTAATTATTTAGTTTATTTTTATTTTAGGTTTTAACTCATTAATTTCTGTTTTTTATCTTTACTAACTGCTATCTTCATCCTTCCTTAGGTGTACTTTGTTATTCTTCTTCTAACTTCTTGAACTTGACTATTTAATTCACTTATTTCATTCTTTCCTGTATTTATTTATTTATTTAAAACGTTTTATTTAAAATGTTTATTTATTTTTGAGACAATTCGAGAGACAGAGTGCAAGTGGCGGAGGGGCAGACAGAGGGAGACACAGAATCTGAAGCGGGCTCCAGGCTCTGAGCTGTCAGCACAGAGCCCGATGCAGAGCTCGAACCTACCAACCGTGAGATCATGACCTGAGCCGAAGTTGGGTGCTTAACTGACTGAGCCACTCAGGTGCCCCATTTTTTCCTGTTTATTAATGTAAATATTTTTAATGCCATGAATTTTCCCATAAGCACTGCTTTAACTGAATTTCACCATTTTTTCATGTGTAGTCTTAATGATCATTTTTTAATAGTCTGCAAAATCAGATTTCATCTCCTCTTTGACTCAAGCATTTATTTTAGAATTTAAAAAATTTCCAGGTGTCCAGGTCTTTTTGTTTCCCAGTCTTGCTATTAATTTCTGTCTTTAGTGATCCTACTTCCCGTGACAGCTGCCTCTCTCTTTCCTTTTCTTCGCAGTGAAAAGTCTCTAAAGGACTTTCACTTGTCTGTCTGTATTTGCTACATCTATCTTCCTGTTCTTTTAAATTCATTTAATCATCAGGTTTCCCTTATCACCACCTCTATCTACATCACTAAATCAATTCTTCTTGCTCATTTTGAGTTATCAGTATAATTTGGAAAACTAAATACGCCCAAATTTGATTTTTTTTGTTATGATGTGAATAAGGGGTCAAGATTCGTGATTTCCCATATGGGTAGCCAATTGATTCAGCATCATTTATTTAAAAAATTTTTTTTCAATGCTTATTTCATTTGAAAGAGAGAGAAAGAGTGTGCACACAAGTGGGGGAGGGGCAGAGAGAGAGGGAGAGAGAGAATCCCAGAGCCCAGCACAGAGCCTGATTTGGGGCTCGATCTCACCAACTGCAGGACCATTTATTGAAAAGATAATCTTTTCCACTACATTACTACATTTGTAACCAAACATCCCCAATATGTGTGCATCTGTTTCTGAAATTTACAATGTTTCATTAGCCTATTTCTCAGTCCTTGAACCAATATCACACTACCTTAACTATAACTATAGTTTATAACAAGTCTTTAGAACTGGGAGGAATATAAAGCTTCTATAACATGGTTCTTATTTTTTCTGATTGTCTTGACTACTTTGGGCTTTTTCTTTTTTTTCAAGATTTTATTTCAAGTAATCTCTACACCCAATGCAGGGCTCAAACTCACAATCCTGCGATCAAGAGTCACACATTCCACCCACTGAGCCAGCCAGGTGCCCCTGGGCTTTTTTAATCTTTATGTAGGTTTTACAGTGTGTCGATTCTACCAAAGGGAAAAAAAAAACAACCCTGCTGGGATCTTTATTGTGATTTCACTAAATCTATAGGTCAATTCAAGAAAAACTACCATCTTTAAAATATTCAATCTTCCAATCCATGAACAATAGTATATACTTCTGTTCACTTAGGTCTTCTTTTCTCTATAATATCTTATAGTTTCCTATGCAGAGTCATATGCATCTCTTGTTAGACTGATCCCTACATATTTGATCTTTCGTTGATGTAAATTTAAATTGTTATTTCAATTTTTGTCAATGATGCTTTACAGAAATACAACTACATATTGACTTTGCACCCTTCAAATTTGCAAACTCACCTATTACTCCTAATAGTTTTCTAAGTACATAATCATGTCATTCATAAATAGTGACACTTATACTTCTTTCCTAATCTTTATATCTTTTATTTCTTTTTCTTAAATTACAGTACTAGCTAGAGACTCCAAAATAATACTGAATAGAAAAGGTGATAAATGACATTCTTTATATATTGGTCTTTCTGTGACTTTTCTCCTTTATTCTATTAATAACACGGCTAATTATAATGTCTGGTTTTTGAATGTTAAGCCAATCTTATATTTCTGGGAAAATAGAAATTGGGTCAAAATATATTCTTTTTCCTAAAAATTGCAGATTTAATTTGATAGTATGTTATACTTTCATCTATATTCGTGAGTGATACTGGCTGTAATTTTCTATTCTTGTCATATCCCTGCTAGGTTTTAGTAGCAAGATTATGCTGGCCTATAATAAGTTGTGAAGTGTGTCCTTTTTTTCTCTTATTCTCTGGAAGAGTTTGTGGGTGAAATTTTAGTTTGACAGTTATTTATTTTTTTCCATCACTTTGAAGCTAACTTTCCTTTGTCTTCTAGCTTCTTAGTTTCTGTTGAAACAGAATGTGTTTCTGGCAATCTCATGGCTGCTCCTTTGAAGATAATGATTTTCTTTCTCTGTCACTACTTTTATTTCCCGTTCTCACTACTTTTATTTATTTATTTGGTTTACTTTTCCATTTTGCATGTCTTTTTTCTTTCTTTTTTTAAGTAGGCTCCGTGCCCAGTGTGGGGCTTGAAGTCACTATCCTGAGATCAATACTTGCATGCTCTACTGACTGAGCCAGCCAGGCACCCCTTTTCTTTTCCATTTTGGAAAAGAGTTTACTCTCAGGTTTAAAATGCCCTATATATACATAAATAGATATAGATGTGTGTGTGTGTGTGTGTGTGTTTCTATTTAAATTCGTTAGTTAACATACAGTGTAATATTAGTTTCAGGTGTACAATATAGTGATTCAACACTTCCCCACAACACTCAGTGCTCATCACAACAAGTGCCCTTCTTAATCCTCATCACCTATTTCACTCATACTCACACCCACCACCCCTCTGGTAACCATCAGTTTGTTCTCTATAGCTAAGAGTCTGCTAGTTTGCCTCCCTCCCTCTCTTTTTACTCCCCCATTGGTCATTTGTTTTTGCTCACATATGAGTGAAACCATTTCTCTTTGATTTTGGTTTCTACTTATACTGTGCTAATCTACTGTGGTTTTCTTGTAATGTTACTGTACTTAAGATTCATAAGGCTTCTTGAATCTGTACGTTAATGTGTTTTATCAAGCTTTAGAGATTTTTCAGCCATTACCTTTCCAAAGACTACTTCTGCTATATTTTCCCATTCCTCTCCTGGGACCCTAATAACCTTTTTAACACATTTTGTGCCAGATTAAGGATAGAAGATTAAAAAACTTTTAACCTTACTCCCATTGACAAGTGGGGTCTATGTCCTCTGTGCACGAATCTGAGCAAGCTGTGTGACACAGCTGATCAACAGAATACGAAAATGTGCCAGTGTCCATGCCCACATGGTCAGAGACCAGGTGTTCCCATACTTCCTCTCTTTTCGAATGCTTGCTCTGGGTGAAGCCAGCTGCCATGGAAGAAGGCCAACTACCCTGAGATTGCCATTTACGGAAAGAAAGAAACGCTGGCCAGCCCCAGAAATACCAGCTACCCTACCCTGGCATCACATATAAGAATGCAGAAGTCATCTTAGATGTTCCAGCTCCAGGAGGGGACATGTGGAGATAAAGCAAGGCCCCAGACTATGGAGCTAGTGGAGCCATCCCAGCCATCTCTAGCTGTTTGAACTACCCCAGCTGAAAATCAAAGCACTGTGGATCACAGACAAATCGAACCTGATATGCTGACTAAATTCCTGAACCTTAGAATCATGAACACAAAAAAAGTTGCTTTAGGCCAATATGTTTTAGAGTCATTTGTTACTTTTGGGAGAGATAATCCTCCACAGAGGATACTTCTGAGTGTCCCTGTACATTCTTCCTGCCAAGCCCTGACCAATTTTACCCGGGCCATTTCTCAGGGTTGTGTTTGCAGCTAGCAACCTTGAGGAATAAATAATATCTTTTTCTGGGACAAAGAGAAGTATTGCTGTAAAAAAGGCATCCTCCCCAAGCTCATTACTGCTCAGATGTAATGAAAATTCACTGTGTGCACAGTATCCACATAAAATCCTCCAGGTTGCCACTATGGGATGTGGTGGGGCTAGAGGAGCTGACACAATATGATTTTCATGTTGCCTGCTGTGCCATGAATAAGAAGTCCTTTGCCTCTGACCCAGGAGACTTGTGTCTTCTGTTAGCATCCAGGAAGCAGTAATAGGCTAACTTATTTGTTCAATTATAAGGTAAAATCTTAGATTCTCCACAAGTCTTGACAGATACAGAGCAATAGGTAACTAGAACATATTCCATGTGTCTTTTCCATATTTTCTACCTTTTGCCTCATTGTGTTTCATTCTGAATGATTTCCTTTTGACCTAATATTCCAGTCCACTAATTCTCTCTGAATTTGGGGTCTTATTTGCTATTAAAACCATCTCCAATGAGTTCTTATTTAAGGTACGTTATTTTTCATTCTTAAACGTCTATTTGATTCTTTTTTTCACAATTTTCAGTCCTCTACTGAAATTCTCATTCCTTTTTTTTTTTCCTCCCATCAACATAATAGTCATTTTGCAGCTCATGTGAAAGAATTCCATTATTAGAATCTCCTGTGGATGTTTCTATCATTTCCTCTTCATTTTTGGTCACACTGTCTTACCTCCTTTTGCCTTTTTATTTTTAATTCAGTGTTTTATGAAAAATTTAGAGTTAACTTGAGATTTAGGGTAATGTTACCTTCCTCCAAAGATTAACATTTACTTCAAGTAGGTGGCTAGTGGTACTCAAATAACAGATTACCTTAATCTAATCACAGATTGAGCTATTTCAAAGCCAGATTTATTTCTAAGGGATACCACTTTGGGGTTCCAATGGCATAAAGGGTTTACCCAACCTTGGTGGAGTATTAACACCTGTTTTTGTTTTTCCAGCCTTAAGTGTCCATCAGAAGCTCTGCTCAGCTTCTCATCCACCTTTCCCAGAATCAGTAGATGCTACCCAGAGGAAAAGTAGCCTAAATGCCAGGTTCATCTCTGCCTTCCCAGCATTCCAATACACTCAAATACATGTCTTCCACTTTGTCCAGTTTTTCTAATTTTTAAAACTGGAGTGTTAATCCAAATAATTTATCCAATATTACCAAAAATGGAACTCCTCCAAAATCAGATGTGTTTAATGCTTAACGGTTTTAGAAGTTCTGTTTTTTCCATTTTCTCCATTATGGGCCTGACCCACACAACACTTGTTTTCAAAATATGCATTCTACCAAAAACCTTTAAGGCTGGAGGTGTATTTTCAAATAAATCAGGATACACGTTATTAGCTATGAAAATACCTTACAAAATGTCATTTGCACAAAAACATTTTATCTAGGGTAGTGAAGACAAAACATTTGGAATAAAACAACTTAAAAGATTACATATATATCTTATATGAAAGAAAAAAAATGTACCAAAGTATTTCACATTTAAATTGGAAAGAAGAAAAACTATATCAGCTTTCGTATTTTATACTTTCCAATTCTAATTGTCTCTAAGCATTTACTAACATTAGCTAGAAATAAAGTGTCATTTATCATGACCCAGTGTTTTTAAGACATTCAAAACATACTGTTTTTTTGTATTCTTTTTCTTTTGAAAAATTACATAATTTTATGAAAATGTAAAGTTTACTGAAAGCCTAAGAGAAATACCATATATGCCAACACTCACCATGAAAAATACGAAAATCAATATATGGATGAGAACCTCTTCTTTCTGATTCAAATCCTGCTCGACTCCTTACACGTACATCTCCTGGACAAAATCGAGAATAAAACATAAGCTTAGAAGGCTGCCATCTGGGAAGAAGCTCCCATATGCAGCAAAGGTTTATGTGGTATCATACTCACAAGTAATGACCCATTAGTGATATATATGGAATAAGTAGTTGAGAGTGGATTTATGTGAAGGGGTTTACAAATTTTCAATATTGAGTTGTAAGGCTAGATGAGGGGTTTTTTTCATCTTCCCTTACAATAATAAAAATTACAATCTAAATTTTAAAGTTAGCATTTGAAAACATGACAAGTATATAACAATCCAACCTAATATCTTATTATTCACAAGGAGTTTAAAAAATCCTCAGCACAAAATTTTAAAAATCCAGAAAGAAAAATATTAAGTGTCTAGCACCATCCTATAGACTATAAGAGACATGAAAGAAAATATATTACCTATTCTCAAGTACCTTACAATTTTATAAACGTACAGAAAAGTAAAGTGTTAAAGACTTTGCAATAAATGTTTAATTTGATATAACTTTTCTCTTTTCTCATTGACTATGGATATACCCAAGGCCTTTAGTTGGGTCTTAACTTAAACTTCAACCTTTATAAGCCCAGAATTGTTTCTACATGTGTCTATAGGACTTTCGGATCTACTTCTCCATACAGCAAAATAACCACTGCAACTGTGTACCAGACACTCTGCTCCTTATAGGCATTATTATAATTCTCTAAGCAACTCTGAGAGGTAGGAATCTTAGTCCCCATTTTACAGATGAAGATATTGAGACTGTGAGAGGTAGCCTGCTCATGCCACAAAGCTAGTGTAAAGGGTAAGTCAGGATTTAAACTTTGCTCTGTGGGCTCCAAAGGCAGCACTTTCCCCACTATACTTCCACAGCCTCCAACTGCACAACCTTTAGGTCTTCAGTCCCTTGAATTCTGCTTGCCTAGAAGGACTTCCTGCTCACTTGTTGTTTCTCTAAATAAGGCCATCATTTCCAACAAGGCTCATGCCATCTGAGTCCACCCCACAATGATTAATCATCTTTCTCACGTGGGGATTCCTTTACCCTGCAACAAACTAAGCTCTTACTGAGCATCCACTACAGGTCAGGCACTGCAAATATACCAGTGAGCAAAACACATAAAGTCCCTGTCTCCATGAAATGTATGCTTTCATGGAGACAAATAACATAACAAGTAATAATTTCATTCTATGGAAGATGGCAATAACTAACCTGGAGAAAACTAAAGCAAGGAAAAAGGAATATGGAGGGAGAAGTAGGGGAGGACTGACTTACTAGTGTGGTCAGAGAAAACCTCATTGGAAAGGAGGTATCTGAGCAGAGAAGCCTGAAGGAAGTGAGGCAGTGAGCCATGTGGCTATCCGGAAGAAGAAGTTTCCAGGCACAAGGAAGAACAAATAAAATATCCTGAGAAGGGGTATGTTCAAGGTCAAGCAAAGAGGCCAGCATGACTAGAGTGAGGTGAGTGTCAAGTGAGGTCAGAGAGGTAGCAGGGCTGGATCACGCAGGACCTTTGTGGACCATCATAATACCTCTGGCTATTTGTCTAAGACAGAAAACCATCCGAAGATTCTGAAGGGAGGAGTGAGACTGATTTAACTTATGTCTCAAAATGTTCACTTTGACCACATAGACTATAACTGAGAAGAGGCACAGAGGAAGAGGCAGGGAGACTGGCTAAGGAGCAAACGTAAGAAACAAGGCAATAACTATGACTTGGTGGGGGGGTGGGCATGGAGAGATGTCATTCAAAGGGATGTGCATGATAAGTTCTGGAGGTTTAATGTACAACAATGCAACTATAACAATAAAAAAATAACTACGGCTTAGATCGGGATGGTAACAGCAGTGGCTGGTGAAATTCTGGATATGTTTTGAAGGTATTAGCAAAGAGGATTTGCTGATAAAGTAGACATGGAGTAGGTAAGAAATAAGAGACAAAAAGGACCTGAAGGTTTCTGATGTGACAACCAGAAGAATGGAGTTACATGTTCTGAGACAGCAAAAGACTTAAAAATGAACAGACTTGGGCAACACAAATGTTTTGTTTAATAGACATATTACACTCATGTGGGAATATTCTACAGAGTTTAAAAAAAAATGAGTCTAAAGGTCTGTTTTCAGGAGAGCAGAATCCTGAACATGTTTTCTGAGAGAGATGGAGACTGTAAGGAGGAAAAAGCCACACAGTCGTGAGGAAAAAAATATGTACCAGAGTAGAATGGAGATGAGGCAGACATCCAAGGTAAATTAAAGAGGGGAAAAAAGGAAGAAGAGCAAAAACGGGGCACTGGAGAACACTTAGGCTTAAGAGGAAGAAAAAGGATTCGTGAAAAAGGCAAGCAAACAAACCAGAAAAAGGTGAAGAACATGAATGGCTCAATATCTTAGAAGTCGAGGGAGGAATTCTGAGCACGAGGAAAGGAGTCACGGAAGACTCCTTTAAGAAAAGCAAAGTAGGGGTGCCTGGGTGGCGCAGTCGGTTAAGCGTCTGACTTCAGCCAGGTCACCATCTTGCAGTCCGTGAGTTCGAGCCCCGCGTCGGGCTCTGGGCTGATGGCTCAGAGCCTGGAGCCTGTTTCCGATTCTGTGTCTCCCTCTCTCTCTGCCCCTCCCCCGTTCATGCTCTGTCTCTCTCTGTCCCAAAAATAAATAAATGTTGAAAAAAAAATTTAAAAAAAAAAAAAAAAGAAAAGCAAAGTAAACCTGCCTACTAGAATCTTAAGTTTCTTTATTTTGAGAGAGAGAGAGCAAACGAGCACAAGCGGGCGAGGGTCAGAGAGGAGAGACAGAATGTCAGGAAGGCTCTGCAACATCAGTGCAGAGGCTGATGCAGGGCTTGAACTCACAAACTATGAGATCGTGACCTGAGCCGAGATCAAGAGTCGGACGCTTAACCAACTGCGCCACCCAGGTGTCCCTGGAATCTTAATAGTATGTTTTTAATAGTATGAATTAAAGTAGAAGGGATTGACGAGTGTGTGGATGAGGAGAGAAATCTGGCAAAGAGAGGGAGAGAGAAAGAAAATTATACACATATAATCTAAATTCATTTTACCTTATGGACTTGAGGAATATATTAAAAATTTAGGAACAGACACTGGACAAAGACAAATGGTCTTCCTTGCCAGCCATGTGACAACAAAATTCATGCAGTGACAGTACTATGTGATCAGGTATTTCATGGCCTCCTTTTTGTCCATGGACATCTCTTTAGCATTTAGCAACTCTACAAATCTGAAACACTTTTTATGAAGAATGCTCAGAATTCAAAATTTTTTTCAATGTTTATTTTGAGAGAGAGAGGGAGGGGGTGGGGGGGGGAAGAGAGCACGCATGTGGGGGAGAGGCAGAGAGAGAGAGGGAGACAGAGAATCCCAAGCAGGCTCCGTGCTCTCAGCACAGAGCCCCACACAGGGCTCAAATTCTTCAACTGTGAGGTCATGGCCTGAGTTGAAATCAAGAGTCAGAAGCTTAGCTGACTAAGCCACCCACGCGCCCCTAGAATTCAATTTAAAATTTTGTACTAAAGATAGAGTCCCAGTTATTAAGCCAGAGATTTTTCAATTACTCTAAAATGCCTCTTCATTTATATCACATTCAATATTGGTTTTGAGACTTTTAAACTTCAAAATAATAGATTATTTCTATTGCAAATAGTAATGAAAAGTAACCAAATGAAAGCTATCTCAATCTCAAATAACACTGGATGATAACAAAATTAACTGATATTGGTACAAAATAAATAATGCTTACCTAGCATACGAATGTACAATGCAGTCTGATCAGAACTGTCATAGGAAATCGCTCCACGCCTCTAGGGAAAAAAAACATACATGTTTAATGCATGACAAGTAATGTTATACGAAATTCAACAGACATTATTATTTGTAAAGCACTGTGCAAAAGAAGTTGGATATACAAAATGAAATTAGATATGGCATCTGCTCTTAAAATCTCTAGTTGTGAGGAAGACAACTGTAATATGATTAAGCAATACCATACAAGTGGATACAGAGTAAGGAACACGCACCAGGTAGAAAGTTAATGGCAGAGTCAGATAAGCCCACTTGGTGAGAGACATTTTGCAGAGGTAGACAGAACTGAAGAAGAGATATGGTCCAACTATTTACCATGCCCTTAATTTAAACACATATGAATAAGCAAACAAGGATCATCATTTGAAAAAAACCCATCAGCTAGAAATAAACGAAACAAAATGAAAAACCAACCAAACGGCCCAGAAGCTAGCAAGAAGTAAGAGAATTTTTTATTTTTTATTTTTTAAATATTTCTTGATTTATTTTGGTGGGGGAGGGGAAGAGTGAGAAGGAAAGAGAATCCTAAGCAGGCTCCGTGCTGTCAGCACAGAGTTTGACACGGGGCTCGATCTCACAAACTGGGAGATCATGACCTGAGCTGAAATCAAGAGTCAGACACTCAAATGACTGAGCCACCCAGATGCCCTGAGAATTTTTAAAATGTAATTAGTTTACTCAAAGAGATTTGAGAAAACACTGAATCTTTAAAACAATAAACAAAAAATTTTTAAATATATTTTAAAAAGTAAACAGATATGGCAATGTATCTTGCAACATTATTCATAATGGCCCCAAACTAAAAACAACCTGGATATCCAGCAACTAATGAATGGATTAATAAAATTTGGCATATCTAGACCAACGAAGTATTATTCAGACATATAAAAGGTATGAAGTACTGATACATGCTACAACATGGATGAACCTTGAGAACAGTGAAAAGAGCCAGTCACAAAGGACCATACGGTGTATGGTACTATTGATATGAAATGTCCCAAACAAGCAAATCCACAGAGGCAGAAAGTAGCCTAGTGGCTGTCTAGAGTTGGGAGAGCTGGGGAAAAATGGAGAGTGAATGCTAATGGGTACTGTGTTTCTATCTACGGTAATGAAAATGTTCTCAAATTATCTGTGGTAATGACTGCACAACTCTGTGAATACACTGAAAATTACCGAATTGTATACTTCAAATGGGTGAATTGTATGGTATATGTGAATTGTACTTCAATAAAACTATTATAAAAAATAATAGGGGGTGCTTCGGTGGCTCAGTTGGTTAAGTGTCCAACTTTGGTTCAGGTTGTGATCTCACAGCTTGTGAGTTCGAGCCCCACGTCGGGCTCTGTGCTGACAGCTCAGAGCCTGGAGCCTGCTTTGGATTCTGTGTCTCCCTCTCTCTCTGCCCCTCCTCTGCTCATGCTCTGTCTCTCTCAAGAACAAATAAACATTTTTAAAAATTAAAAAAAAAATAACAAATATTACAAATTTAAAATATATATATTAATACAAAATAAATTTTAAGAGCTGAAATACACTCAGCAAGTTCTGCCAACTCTACCTTCACTCTCATCTCCCTTTCTCTATCCCTACTACTTCCTTCCATCTCAGGCGAGAGCACCTCTACACCTGGACTCTTGCAGTGGGCTGCTGACTAGTTTTTCTGATACATCTCTTGGCCTCCAGTCCACTCTTCACACAGAAGCAATAGCAAACAACTCAGCACCTGCTCAAAATCCTCCAATGGTTCTCCACACACTTGGAATACAGTCCAGCACCAAGCTCTGATTTCTTTTTTTTTTTTTTCAATATATGAAGTTTATTGTCAAATTGGTTTCCATACAACATCCAGTGCTCATCCCAAAAGGTGCCCTCCTTAATACCCATCACCCACCCTTCCCTCCCTCCCACCCCCCATCAACCCTCAGTTTGTTCTCAGTTTTCAAGAGTCTCTTATGTTTGGCTCTCTCCCACTCTAACGTCTTTTTTTTTTTTCCCTTCCCCTCCCCCATGGGTTTCTGTTAAGTTTCTCAGGATCCACATTAAGAGTGAAAACATATGGTATCTGTATTTCTCTGTATGGCTTATTTCACTTAGCATCACACTCTCCAGTTTCATCCATGTTGCTACAAAGGCCATATTTCATTCTTTCTCATTGCCACTTGTACTCCATTGTGTATATAAACCACAATTTCTTTATCCATTCATCAGTTGATGGACATTTAGGCTCTTTCCATAATTTGGCTATTGTTGAGAGTGCTGCTATAAACATTGGGGTACAAGTGCCAGTGCCCCTATGCATCAGTACTCCTGTATCCCTTGGGTAAATTCCTAGCAGTGCTATTGCTGGGTCATAGGGTAGATCTATTTTTAATTTTTTGAGGAAACTCCACACTGTTTTCCAGTGGAGTGTTTTCCAGAGTGGCTGCACCAATTTGCATTCCCACCAACAGTGCAAGAGTGTTCCCGTTTCTCCACATCCTCTCCAGCATCTATAGTCTCCTGATTTGTTCATTTCGGCCACTCTGACTGGCGTGAGGTGATATCTGAGTGTGGTTTTGATTTGTATTTCCCTGATGAGGAGCGACGTTGAGCATCTTTTCATGTGCCTGTTGGCCATCCGGATGTCTTCTTTAGAGAAGTGTCTATTCATGTTTTCTGCCCATTTCTTCACTGGGTTATTTGTTTTTCGGGTGTGGAGTTTGGTGAGCTCTTTATAGATTTTGGATACTAGCCCTTTGTCCGATATGTCATTTGCAAATATCTTTTCCCATTACGTTGGTTGCCTTTTAGTTTTGTTGGTTGTTTCCTTTGCTGTGAAGAAGCTTTTTATCTTCATAAGGTCCCAGTAGTTCATTTTTGCTTTTAATTCCCTTGCTTTTGGGGATGTATCAAGTAAGAAATTGCTGAGGCTGAGGTCAGAGAGGTCTTTTCCTGCTTTCTCCTCTAGGGTTTTGATGGTTTCCTGTCTCACATTCAGGTCCTTTATCCATTTTGAGTTTATTTTTGTGAATGGTGTGAGAAAGTAGTCTAGTTTCAATCTTCTGCATGTTGCTGTCCAGTTCTCCCAGCACCATTTGTTAAAAAGACTGTCTTTTTTCCATTGGATGTTCTTTCCTGCTTTGTCAAAGATGAGTTGGCCATACGTTTGTGGGTCTAGTTCTGGGGTTTCTATTCTACTCCACTGGTCTATGTGTCTGTTTTTGTGCCACAAGCTCTGATTTCTAAAGGCCTCCATGATCTGCCTACCTCTCGGTCCTTGTGTCCTCTGACCTACCCTCACCACCACGACCCAGCCACACTGGATTCCTTGCTGTTCCTCAACTGCACCACAGACAGATGCAGCCTTTATACTTGTTCTCTCGTCCAGGATCACTGCATCACTGTTCTCTTCTTATCTCTCAGGTTCTAGATGAAATGTCATCTCTCCAGAGAGGCATTCCAAGACTACCAAATCAAAAGTCACCTGAAAGCCACCTTCTCCCATAGCCCTACTTTCCTGCTCTGTATGACACTTAGCTGGTATATGGCTATCTTTGTTTGCTCGTTCTAAAATGGAAGCTCCACAAGAGCAGCAACTGTGTCTGATTTTCCATGGTACCCCTGACCCCTAAAACAGTAGCTTTTAGTAGATTCTAAATAAATTAGTGAATTTATTAAGTTGATGAATAAACTCATGAATACCAGAATTGATATAAAGACAGATTTCAAAATCTAGAAAATAAAACTGATCAAACCACCTATTGGAAAGACCTTTCTAACTTATCTACAAGACATGTCTAGAAGTCATGAAAGATGGATCAAAATGAGTTCAACAGACATGACAAAGGGCAAATTTCCTCCTACTATACCCAAAAATGGAAGGAACAAAAAAGTGCCTTACAAATCAACTAGAAAGTGATGAATAATAGTGTGGAAAACAGGTAGGACATAAACATATTATTCACAGGAAAAGAAATAATAAGCCCATAAACACAAGATGCTCGACTTCATTAACAAAAGTAATAAACATTAAAGCAATGAGATATTTCTACAAATCAGATTAATGATCTTCTTCCCTCACAAAATTCTGGCATGAGATTTACAACTCCTGAACACACGCCTAGAAATCTCAATGAAAAATAATCTTTTTACCACTATCACTATAAAGAAATTTACTTTTATTTATAGCCCTTACTTGGATTTAGTTTGCAAAATAATTCCCCAAATCATTGTTATTATCTCCTTATAATGCTTATCATGTAAGAGAAAAATGTCAATTAAACTCTTAACACAATTTCAGGTATCCTTACAAAAACAAAAAAGCTTCAAAGATAAATTTCTAATTTCTAACACTGATTGTCTCCAGGGAGCCTGAGGGACAGAGATAGGAGGACTTTTCAATGTTTATCTGTTGAATTCTTTCTCTTTTTTGAGACAGAGACAGAGACAGCTGAGTGGGGGAAGGGCAGAGGGAGAGGGAGACAGAGAAACCCAAGCAGGCTCTGCGCTGACAGTACGGAGCCCAACGTGAGGCTAGAACCCACAAAACTGTGAGATCATGACCTGAGCTAAAACCAAGAATTGGATGCTTAACTGACTGAGACACCTGGACTCCCCTGTTGAATTCTGTAACATGTGCAGTTATTATATATTCACAAAATAAAATTAAAAGTAAAAAGTAAAACAAAAATCTACTACAAAGAAAGCTATAAAGAAAAGCTTGATATAAAATCCCAAGGGACTAAATCATACAGAATACACTCATAGCAGCATCATGCTTAAAGTGTCTTCTACCAACAGAGTACTATCCGAAGGAAGCCTACTGCAGTGTAAATTAAAACAGTTTCAGGGTAAACTATTTATTCTGGAGCAAACAGCCACTGTAATCACTTGGTATGAGAAGGCACCTCTCATACTTGCTGTCGATCCTCCCCTAAGACATTTAGCTTATTAGATTACAGGCCTCCCCTTAATACCACCATATTAGAGGAAAACCTAGTAGACTAGAGAGCATACATGTGGAAATAAATATTTCTATCAGCCAGGACATATTAATGAAACTATAGATATCACTATGTAATGCTTGTCATGGCCATCACCTATTAACTTGCTAGTGTCCAATAACAACTTGGATAAACAGGTTGTTAAAACGAATTGTAACTTGTTATCTCTAACAGCCCTCTTTAGGAAAGTGACTGGACTTACTATTTTCTTTAATATAGGATGACTATTTACTAAAACAGCCACTAATTAGGAATGTAAAATCTCATTACAAGGACTGAGAAAGACTAATATCAGTTCCCTGTTAAAATAATGTAAGTCAAAAACTAGTTAACAGAATCTAAATTATATCTATGGCATACTAAATTTCTTTTAAGGTAATCCCTTTAGACTTATTTATAGAGGCATTAATTTAGAAATAAGAGTGATTAGGTCTATATTAATCATAAAAACCTGGCAAAATAAGAGAATTTTAAATATGTTAAATTCCTTGAAGTACAGATTATTCAAATTATTCTATTCATTACTAATTTAAGTTTTATCCAAAAATAGTTTAAATGCTACATTAAACCACACATAACTCTTATAAAATAAATTCAAATAAGACAATTTTAAAGAATGGACCTTAAAATATATCTATCTGAACCCATCAACAAATATATCCTCAGGGATAATTCATTCATTTATCTCCTCACAGACCAAGATTAAAAACATTATTAAAAATATTATTAAATTCTCTCACTAAGCAATTGAGGTAGAATAATCTAAAGTAACACATTTTTGAAAAATACACTGTAAATTATGAAGAACAATAAAAATTTGATTTGCATGTTAGAATTAGTTATTTTAAACCATAGTTATGAGTGCTTTATACACCAACACTGCAGCACAGATGTAACACATATTTTTTAAAGATTACCATTTTAAAGTCATCTGCTAGTAAAATTCTATTTTTAATAAAAATAATAAAACAAAGTTAATCCACATCCTGTGTCACTGACAGTCATAAAACACTCTGAGCTATCATCCACATTTCCACCTCACCTCACCAGTGAATGGAAATAACTGAGAAGCTTCTACTCGTGACTTTTCTAATTTAGCCATCCTGGGAACAGCTTGTAAAGCAAACCAGTATAGGTCAAAACATGGGCGAGGCTGAGCTAATCAGAAACTGACAGCCACAGCATAAACAAGTTAAATTTTAAGGTTCCAAAGTATCCACTGCCATGCTAACAGGACTTCTGAGTGTTCGGTTAGACACTCGCTCATCTTAAATCAGGATGAATCTCTCTTCCACCAAAGATCTGACTTATGAAGTGAATGTCAAAAGGTGTAAAAATTGTTCCAATATTAGTTAATACATAATTTTTAAAGACAGACCTTTTAAAAAACCGAGCAAAGATATTTTTATCTGTTTTTATCCTGTTTAAGTTTTCCACTAAAATGATCTACTGTGCAAAAGTATGTTTATTTCCCTTACATGGAAAAAGTAATAATATATTAACTAACACTTGCTGGACTCCTACTGTGGGTGAGGAACTGTTACAGGTGCTTTCATACAAAATCTCAATCCATACAAGACCTTCACAAGGTAGGTTTTGTTGGCTCCGTTTTGTGGATTTGTAAACCACTGGTCAAAGGGCTTAATCAACAGTAGCACTAAATACGTTTTTTGGTAACATTACCAAACAACAGCACCAGACTACAAAAGATGCAAGTCCAGTCAAAGTTTTAAAAGCAGTTTTCTCTGATGTAGTAAAATGAGCTTTTTAAGGGCATATTCATCTCACACGTGCTAGAGAAACATGCTGGTGTTTGATTGTCTATCTGCATCGATCTACTGAATAATTAGTATCCTTCCCATTCTTCTGGCCTATGCAAACATTATATTTTTCAAAAAATAACACAAACTTAAAATGTTAACATTCTTTTTGTTTAAAAACTTAAATTTTTGCTGGTTAGAAAAAAAGTAAAAAGTCTTTGAAAACATCCACAACTCAATTAACGTGTTATTAGTACTAACTTGACCTTCATTCAATAACCTGGTAAGCTAATCCTTTAAAAACAATGAGTAAACAGCTGTCAGTGCAACAAAATTAATTCTTAACTTACAAAACACAAGGATTTTAAAAATTTGAGTACACTGTTGTTTTTTTTTTTAAGAGATAATTTTTAAAAAGAGATTTCTTCAATCATATTCACTAAGACTACTTCACGTAAGGGACAGTTAGTTATGCTTAAAACATTATGCTTAAATGCGAAAAATTATGTATCAAGGATTAAAACCCCGGTTGGAAAAGAAATTTAACTTTATGGAAGCTTTGTGTTACTTAGCAAATACTGATTGGCCTTATAAATCTTAAGTGAATATTCTTCAATTTAATACAGGAAGAAAAAAGCTGCATGATGGAAGAAAGATACAATCATTTTTAGACAAGTATAGAAAAAATAATTTCACATAGTGTCATCTTAAATATTTCCTACTTTAGTTTGAGACTTTTGTCTAGATGGAAGCATTTCTGAATCCTGATCCTCAGAATTCAAGTTCAAAAACAACAGACACATAATAAATCTTACATTTTTTCCAACATATTATAAGTTAGGTACACATCTTAGTAGCAGTAACACTTTAACAGAGAACACGAGAGGTTATTATTTAGTTTTTAAAAAGTTCCTAACTGTTCAGAAATTCTCAACTATACATTAAACGTAAGTATTAGGAAATTCTTACCTCCAAAAGTATTTAAAATATGTATACCAAAACTATAAATTGTTTAATAATTATTTAATCTTAAAAGGTATATTTCTATAACTATAAAAACTTCTTTAAGGGGATGATACTGAGGGAAGCTACTTCAATACCGAGGAACGATACCATAAAAAGCCCTTAAAAGGAGGAATAAGGTGGGGGGAAGAATAAAAATTACACGCTTGACCACAATTAAGCTTTTCAGCTGACAGGTAAAACTCATAGCTCTTTTAATCAGAAAAATAAAAACTGAAGCAAAAGAAATTCATAGTAATTCTATTCCAATCAAATATATAAACTAATGATGAACGTCACAATCCTAAAAATAAAGATGGCCTACCTTAGAGGCGATCCACTTGATAAGAACCACAGCCAGACACCAGATCAATGTAATTCCCATTGGATCAACCAAAAGCCCACTGCATAATCTCCCTCCTCTTCCAGCAGGCAATGAGTAAGGAAGACTTATTACGAGTTTGATAATAACCAGCTGTCCGGAGGCAGAAGAGAGGGGACACTGACTGCCTTGAACCTCAAGCAGCTGCCTTCAAACAACGATCACCTGACTCCTCTGAGAAGGCGCTGCCAGCCAGCCTTCCTACCCAGCGCGTGCTTAATGCCACAACCCCAGGGTTGGGGGAGAGCAGAAGTAATGTTGGAAGAGGAAAGGAAAAACCTTAGTGAGAGCTGACCTAAAAGTCTCACAAAATGTAGACAGAAGAGGTCTCGGGCTAGCCCCAAAGACTTCTACATCTGAACACTAAACAGAGTGCTTTGACACAACTTCCCAAAAATGTTTAGGAATACAAAAAATTTCCTAATTTCTTTCACATAGACAAGCTTCACAAGTATAATGTCCTGGCATTTAAAAATATTAATGCATTTTATTCTTTCTTTTCAACTTTTAACACTGAATTTGTTTGACTTTTTATTTCCTTTAGGGCTAGGATTACTTTATGAATGTTAGAGTCTTTCATAAATATTGCCGGCCCTATTTAACATTATAATTCACTCATTTAGCATTTATTGACAAAGGCCAGTCTAACAGCGCATTTTCAGACAATTAAAAGTATATTATTTCTACGTCCTAAATGCCATCTTGCTTATAATTACAATATTTTTCACTACATGTCGCCTTTTCTTGGCTGGTGAGTGAACTCTCTATTAGCCAAGTGTGCCTATATTCATCCACCTTCATGACCTCATAGCAGCCAGCAGGTTGCAGGTAGTACTGCTGAGAAAGTCTTTCCTGAAACTTTCATCCAAGTATTCTGCAAATACTTACTATGCTGCTCCTATGCACCAGGCCCTGTGCTAGATGCCAAGGGCATCATCACCCAGTGAAAACAGAAATGGCTCCCGCCCTTGAGAAGCTTACAGTTTCGTCAGAGTCTCCTGTAACCAAAGTCTACAAAAATAAGTGCAAAATTGCACATGTAACAAGTGTCCACAATGAAGTGGAGGTAAGAACTGCCAACACAGCCTGGATCTGACCTAATTGAGAGGTGAGGGTCTTCTTCCCACAGTTCCTGAAATGTCCCTGAGCTGAGATGAAGGGGGCAAGAACATGAAGAGGACAGGAAGAGTGATCTGTGTAGACACCACAACACATGATGGCCAAGGAACTGATGAAACAAAGCACAGTAAGAAGAGATGGCAAGAACAGGGGCGGCTAGAACCCAGGGCGAGCCAAAGCGGAGGCCATGTGAAGGTGTTTGGTCTTCATCCTGAAAGCTACCCTAAAAAGCTTCAGCAGGTATTGGTCAAGGACAGCTCTGTGGGGGTAGAGCTGGCCAGGCAGTTAAGAGGCCACTGCAGAGGTCCAGGCGAGAGGACATGAGCCTAGGCTGGGTGGTAGAGATGAAGAGAGGGGGCTGGCCGGAGAAATACTGAGGACGTGACAGGACTGCCAGACTGCAGTCCGTGACAAGACAGAGGCATCTGCATGTCAACACCAAAGGATGGTTCTAAAATATTTGAAATAGCCCAAATGGGTCAAATACTAATGCTATTTTCATGATCCAATCCTCAGTACGAAGAGTTTATTTAAAAGAAAAGTTAATTCTAGACCTGTCAAAATGAAGCATAAATTAAATTAGCAGATCTAAATCAAAATTTTCCTAAATTGAAACCGTTTATAACACATGGTCATAAATTTCTCACTCTACCTTATACATTATGTATATCTCTTCTTGCTACTGAACTAACAAGCTGTAATGCAATCCTTGAACAAATGGAGAAGACTTTTTTTTGTCAGGAACCTAAGCGTGACATGAGATTGTCAGGGTCTTTCATTACTCTCTGCATTCTAGTAGGGTTCCAGTAACCAAACCGAAAGGATGCCCAGGGGTAGGACAGAGCAGCAGAACGCGTATTCACCGGAGTCTCAGGAGAAATGCTGGTGGCCATGGGTAAGGGGCCGTGGAGCCTGCACCAGTGGCTACCACAGACTTGAAGTCATTATCTGCCACTCTAGCCCATGTTGCACACCCTGAATTAGCCCATCACCGTGATGCTCAGTCCAGGAGTACATCTCATTTTCATACTTCCTTTCCAATCAGCTACTTAAAGAGTCAAATTTTGAGAAGCAAATACAAGATTGCTGTTTTCAGTACAGTACTTAAATATTTTTATGTCTTTTTGGTTAACGGTGAGCTCAAGGATCTGCATTTTCATTTAGTCTACAAAGGAAGGCTCGAACAGGAAAAAAAGGCAAGAATCAGAATTGAGACACAGAAAAAAAAAAAAAAAGACAGTAAGAAAGGCAGTCCTAACAGTTCTCTCATTTAAGTGAATTTCTGTCAAGAGTTTATTTCCACCATCTCAAAACTCTACTAGTCTTAGAGACAAGAATCTGGGTTTATTTCGCATCTTTACTCCCAAGAGCTGAGTGAGCCAGAGCAAGTCACCACTTCGTGGGCCCTTCTACTACTCACCTTCACAGGACTTACAAGAGTGTCATACAAGAATACTTCACTTATAGCAGCTCTCAGTAAATTTTTGCCAAATCAGAATTAGATATTTAAGACCCAAGAATGATACTGACCTAACCACTCCAGCTTCAACCCAACAAAAGACTTAACTGAAGTCACATGGATCTATGAGGGCAACTTGCACTGTGCTTGTCTAGGGCCTAGGAGGGCTAGGGTCTTGGCTTTCATTGTTCACACTAGTGAATAGGTTGGCTCCCTAAAGTGGTTTTCCCAGCACCCTCTTCTTAAATTTCTACTGTATGTCTAACAGTAAAATACAGAGATAATCAGGACACAAGCCTCCCGAATTAGAACATTCTCTATTTGACTTCTCTATTTGAATAGAAACAGTATTGAATTTATGCCTAAAAAAACCCATAGATCCTTCATTGCTAATGATACATGTACATCATTCAAATCTTACAAAAATCTTAGGCAATGTAATTTTTTTCTTAAAGCAGTACCCTTAGCACTCTTAATGGCATGGACCTAATAGGTTTAATTTTTTTTCTTTTTGTGAGATATGAGATATTTACTACTAATTTAGAAGTTACAAGACTTCTTTTAATAATAAAAAGTTCAGTAAGATGAAATAAAAGCAAAAGCTGCTATCAAATTAGTATAAATATTCCTTTACATTATGTGTATTTCATAGAAAATTCTCCTAAATATTAATCTTTCCAGATTGAATCATGTAAATTATTCCATAAAGAAAAAGCTACCTCTTTTACACTAATGACACATGTATCCTTTTACATGAACTTTTCTCATCCCAAAGCGTTAGTGAAACATGGAAGGATAACAACAACAAAAAAATCAGACTATACTAGAAAAATTAAGGCACAGGATACAACTAAGCTTTCAAAAACAGAATTTGATACTTTAAGAACAAAGTATAATTTTTTTTTAACTTTCTGGGGCTAATATCTGAAAAATGAAAGTATTAAAGGCAGACTATTTTATAATAGTTTAAAACTGTGATCAATAGAAAGAAAAGACATTGACTTTGATCATTGTGTTTTAGAGAAGTAATCCAAGTGCAAATTTTATCCCTGGGGCTCTCTGCCACCCACAGGACACCTGTCAATCTTGGCAATAGCCTTTAGCTATCCATATAGAGACTCAGCATGTCCTTCCCTTAACCAAATTAGGCTACCCTCATCTGCATTGACATCAGCGTCTATAATTTTGGATTCTCATGGACAGAAATAGCCTATCCCAGAGTTCTTTATACAAATGTTGTGTCTGTGGAAAACTATAACGAAACTTATAATAGAAAAATATAAACACTATAGTCAAAACCTTCCAATTGTGCTTTTATCATTTTGAATTCCAGCCAATTTTCATAGCAAATAATGTGTCAAAGCAGGTTTTTTGTTCAAATCCACATATCAGGGCTTATTATTCTTCAAATGGTATGAATTTCAAGAGATATGAAAGTGACAAAAAATGAAGCTTCAATAACAAAAATATTTTAAAACTATGGTAACATGGGAATTTTACCAGTAAATTAAGACCTTTGTATCATATTGATTTACAGCTCCGAATTAAGTTTTTTGTTACATAGTATCTCAGTAGTTGACGACAATGGGCATGTGATTAGTCCTAGAGTATGGAGGAAGCAGTAAAAGCACCCTGACATTTTACAAAACATTCAAGTCTTCTGTTACAGACAACTGTCTTATGATACTAAAAGATCTGAGATTTGCATATTGAACCATTGTTCATGATATATTAAAAATTATGGAAAAGTAGAAGTGGTTGCAATTTTTAGAAGGAAAAAACAGTAGCGCAGATCTATAGAGTACGAACTTAGAAAAAGAACATCAACGTGCATGCTGTAAGACTACTGGTATATTATTAGACCAGGAGAATGTCACAAACAGGGGACACCTTAATTTCAGCAAAGCTGCACATGAAGTCTCTGGTGGCAATCTTAAAAAAAAACAGAGCAATGTGAGCCCCACACTACATTTAGGCAGACTCTAGCTGACTAAAACATACCCAGAGATTAAGTACTTGATATCAAACTGGTGGAAGAATTCTAGAGGTAACTAACAGAACTCTGCTTTTGACCTCGTCTAGTTCCACAGTTCATTTATTGGGGTGCAGATCAGACAAATGCATATCAAATCTGCATATAAATGCAAAGGATAAAACAGCATGCTTAATTACAAGTAACAAAAAAAGTCAGAATGTTTAATCTCTAAATAAGAGACAGTAATTAAAGGCAATCTTAGGAGACGTTGAAAGTCAAATAAGTATCCAGATAGAGGATGTTCCCTTATTCTCAATACAGACCACTTTTATGAGACTGAGTTCAGTCTGAATATCACACTGGAAGATGCATACATATATGGCATTTTATTTTTTATTTATTTTTAAAAAATGTTTATTTTTTTGAGAGTGTGTGTGTGTGAGTGGGAGAGGGGCAGAAAGAGAGGGGACAAGGGACCTGAAGCAGGCTCTGTGCTGACATCAGAGAGTCCGATGTGGGGCTTGGATTCACAAACTGTGAGATCATGACCTGAGCCAAAGTCAGACACTTAACCGACTGAACCACTGAGGCACCCCTTATATCTTATTTTTAATTTTTTTTAAATTTTAGGGAGAGTATGCACATGTGTACAAGGCAGGGAAGGGGCCGAGGGAGAAGTAGAGAGAGAATCTTTTTTTAAAAAATTGTTTTTAATGTTTATTTTTTTAGACAGATAGAGACAGAGCATGAATGGGGACAGAGAGACAGAGAGAGGGAGACACAGAATCCGAAGCAGGCTCAATGCTCTGAGCTGTCAGCACAGAGCCCGATGTGGGGCTTGAACTCACAGAGCGTAAGACCATGATCGGAGCCGAAGTCGGATGCTTAACCGACTGAGTCACCCAGGCGCCAGAAAGTAGAGAGAATCTTAAGCAGGTTCCATGCTCAGTGAAGAGGCTGACACAGGGCTCAATCCTATGATCCTCAGATCATGACCTGAGCCAAAATCAAGAGTCAAATGGTCAACCAACTGAGCTACCCAGGTACCCCATACATGGCATTTTAAAATGCAGATAAGAATAATATACATAAGGGATAACAGTATTATGAACGGAGATGCTTTTGGCAAAGAAATAAAGAGGGGCAGAATTGGTGTTAAACAGCTATAAGGTAAAATAATCTAAGCAGTTTGGCTTTTTTTTTTGGTGAAATTACAGAAGGTAGAAATAAGACTAACATGCAGTAAGTTTGTGGAAAATAGAATTTGATTCAATATTACTATCTAAGAACTTTCTACAACTTGAGCCATGTAAATTGAGAAGAGCTGCCTCAAACAAGCCTCTGTCAAGGAGGTTATGAGACAGGCTAGGACAAATGATCTTCATGCTCTCTGCCAATTCCAAGATTCCATAATACTACAATTGAATCAGATACTGGAGTTCAGGGAAGCTGAAGTGCTTGAAATTTGTAGGTTGAGTACCAAAGAGGGAAAGTGTGAAGAAAATAGGCTCTAAAATTCTGAAAGTGAATCTTCTTGACTCCTTGGCTAAATATTAAGCTAGTTATGTACAGTATGAGATTCCATGAGGCCAGGAGAATAACCAAGGGAAGAACTACTAAAGGAGACATGAGTCGCAACCAACCACTGTAAAGAGCTCTCACAGAATATCTGGGACATTCCACAGAGACCCCAGAAATGCCCTACCTTAGGAGAAGGGCAAACTAGTCCATCAATGCAGAAAATTTTATTGAACAACATCGTTCTAGACCCACACTAACAAAACTCATAACATGCCGAAAAGGATCAGGCTGATCAGCAAGTAACAAAGTTGTCTGCCAGATCAAAATTCAACACTCTTTTAAGAATGACAAATAAAATTACAAATTAGGAGAATAAACAGGAAAAGGTAACCCAACCCAAGGGGTAAAAAGTCATAAAAACAAACCTAGAAATGATCAAGATGATGGAATTAGTAGAAAATAATTTCTAAAATGTTATTATATATAATATTTTCAAAGATTTAAAGGAAAACATGCAAACAATGAAAAAAATAAAAACTTAAAAAAAATGGACTATTTGTAGCTGATAAATATAGTATCTAAATTAAAAGATTCACAGTTGGGCTTAACAGCTGAATAAAGAGAGTAGAAAAAGAGAGCAGTGTAAATTACCTAAACATTTCCCAAATTTGATGAGAACTACCAATCCAAATATCGAAGAAGGTCAATGAACTTCAAATAGGAAAAACACAAAACCACACCAAGATATGACAACAAAATTGCTGAAAATCAGTTGATACCAAAACCAAAAACATAAGAAAAAGACACCACAGATGAAACCCCTCATAAGACACAAGAGTCTTTAAGAAAACATTAGAAAATCAAATTCAACAATATATAAAAAGGAAATGCATTATGACTAAGGGTAAATTATCCCAAGAATCCAAAATTGGCTTAATGTTTGAAAAAACAATTAAATGTAATTCAACATATTAAAAGAAAAAATCATGGGGCGCCTGGGTGGCGCAGTCGGTTAAGCATCCGACTTCAGCCAGGTCACGATCTCGCGGTCCGGGAGTTCGAGCCCCGCGTCAGGCTCTGGGCTGATGGCTCAGAGCCTGGAGCCTGTTTCCGATTCTGTGTCTCCCTCTCTCTCTGCCCCTCCCCCGTTCGTGCTCTGTCTCTCTCTGTCCCAAAAATAAATAAACGTTGAAAAAAAAATTAAAAAAGAAAAAATCATACAATCACTTCATTGACAAAGAAAAAGCATTTAACAAAACTCAATACCCATTTACGATAGACACTCCTACTAATAATATAATAAATGAAAAATTTCTTCACCTTATGAAGATCTATGAAAAATCTACAACCATTATCATACTGAGCAACAAAAAACAATGCTTTTTCCCAAACATCATGAACAAGGCAAGGATGTCTGTTCTACCACTTCAACATAGTATTATAAGTTATAGCTAATGCATTAAGACAAGAAAAAGAAACATAAGGCATACAAATTGGAAAGGAGAAGAAAATCTGTCTTTATTTGCAGGACAATCAGTTTGCCTATGTAGAAATCCTAAAAACTCTACAAAAAAAAACCCTATTAGAACTAAAATTTACCAAAGTCACAAGACATAAGACCAATATACAAAAATCGCTGTATTTCTATATACTAATGAAAAATGTTTGCAACATGGAATTTAAAAAATATTATTTCCAGGGCACCTGGGTGGCTCAGTCAATTAGGTGTCTGACTCTCGATTTCGGCTCAGGTCATGATCTCGTGGTCATGGGATCGAGCCCTGGGTCAGACTCTGTGCTTGGTGTGGAGCCTGCTGGGAATTCTCTCTCTCCCTCTGCCCTTCTCCTGTTCATGCTCACTCACTCTCTCTCTCTCAAAAAACACACAAACAAATACATATTATTTCCAATAGCATCCACAAACATGAAATACTTAGGGGCAAATTTAATAGAATGCGTGCAACAAGCGCTATACAATGTAAACTATTTACAACATTTTTGAGAGATATTAAAGAAGAGCTACATAATGGAGAAATATACCATATGTTGTTGTGGGACTGAATTGTGTTCCCTCAAGAGGCATGTCAAAGTCCTAACTCTGGATACCTGTGAATGTGACCTTATTTGGAAACAGGTTCTCTGCAGATGTAATTAAGATGAGGGCATACTGGGTTAGAATGAGTTCCGAGTCCAATATAACTGGTGATCTTATAAGGAGAGAGAAATTTGGACACAGACATACAACTACACAGGGAGAAGGCCATATAAAGACAGAGGCAGAGACTGAAATAATGCATCTACAAGCCAAGGAATGCCAAGGATTGCCAGCAACCACCAGAGGAGGCATGGAAAGATTCTTCCCCTGGGGACTTCAAAGAGAGCATGGCCCTGCTGACATCTTAATTTGTGATGTCTAGCTTCTAGAACTATGAGAGAATAAATCTCTGTTGTTGTAAGCCACCCAGTTGTGATGTTTTGTTTGGGCAGCATACCTAGTAAACTAATAAACATGGATTGAAAGGCTCAATATTGTTAACACATCAATTTTCCCAGTTAATCTATCAATTCAAGGCAATCCCAATTAAAATTTCAGCATGCTATTTTTTTTCCATTTTTTTTCCTTTTTTTTTTTTTTTTTTTTTGGAGAGGGGGGAGAATATGACAAGCTCATTCTAAACTTATAAGGAAATACAAAAGACCTAAAACAGCCAAAAGTTTTTTTGGAAAAACGAAAACAAAACACGGAAGGACTTATACTACCTGATCTCAAGACTCCTTTCAAAGCTACAGTTATCCAGATAGTGGTTATTACGCAGATAGACAAAATCAATAGAACTGAACAGAGTTCAGAAACAGACCAACAATTTTGTGGCCAACTGATGTTCAACAAAGGTGCCAAAGTAACTCAAAGGAAAATGTAGTCTTTCCAACAAAAAATGGCATTGGAGAAAGCATATAAACATACAAGAATAAAAGAACCTCAACATGCAATCTCTCACTATGTAAAAAATTAACACAGATCACACATTTAAACATAAAGGCTAAACATTTCTAAGAAAAAGTATGAGAATATACTCATCATCTTGGGTTAAGTAAAGATTTCTATATACAAAAACAGTAATCATAAAAGAAAATTTATGTTAATTGGACTTTATTATAACTAAAAACTTCTGCTCTTTGAAAGACAGTGCTCAAATATGAAAAAGCAAACCACCAGGTTTTTTATTTTATCATAATCTGCTTATATTTTTCATGGCCCCTAATAATAATTCAAATATTCTAAAAACAATATTTTATTCCTTTGTCAAAAGAGCATTTTCTCATTATATCTGTGTAAATATTTTTTAATTTATATCCAAGTTAGTTAGCATATAGTGTAACAATAATTTCAGGAGTAGATTCCTTAATGCCTCTTACCCATTTAGCCCATCCCCCCTCCCACAATCCCTCCAGCAACCCTTTGTTCTCTATACTTAAGAGTCTCTTACGTTTTGTACCCCCCCCCCCGCGTTTTTATATCATTTTTGCTTCCCTTCCCTTATGTTCATCTATTTTTTATCTTAAATTCCTCATTGAGTGAAGTCATATGATATTTGTCTTTCTCTATATTTTGCTTAGCATAATACCCTCTAATTCCATCCACGTAGTTGCAAATGGCAAGATTTCATTCTTTTTGATTGTCAAGTATCTTTTTTTTTTAATGTTTATTTATTGTGAGAGAGCATACGCATGAGCAGGGAGGGGGCAGAGAGAGAGGGAGAGAGAGAATCCCAAGCAGGATCCACACTCAGTGTGGAGTCCAATGTGGGGTTTGATCTCACGACCATGAGATTATGGCCTGAACCAAAATCAAGAGTTGGACACTTAACCAAGTGACCCACCCAGGCACCCTGTAAACCACTAGGTTCTGTTAAATTGTTACACATACCTTAAGTTTTTGTTCATTAATTTATATCCACCTAATTACACAAAGCAAATTTGGAGGGGGAACAACATAAATTTGACATATATCTGACAAAGAACTTGTATCTGGAATATATTATATAGATATTAAAAATTCATAGCTTTAGTAGAAGACAACCCAATTAAAAGTATAGGCTAAAGATTTCAACAGGTAAGTCACAATAGGAGATAAATAACTAATACGCACATGAAAAGATGCTGAACATATTTAATAAAGAAATGAGAACTGAAACCACAAGATACCACTACACACCCACAAGAACGGCTAAAATTAAAAAGACCGACAATACCTAATGATGGCATGGATGTGCAGCAATTCGAACTCTGCAAATCCAATATATGTCCAAAAAAATGACCTGAACATGAATGTTCACAGAGGCTTCATTCATAATAGTCGAAATTGGTAATGATGCAAGTATCCGTCAACTGATAATGGGTAAATGAACTGTGATACATCCATACAATGGGTTACTTACTTACTACTAAGTAACAAAATGAAACTGATTCATGCATGCAGTAAAAGGGATAAATCTCAAAAACACTGTGATAGTGAAAGAAACCAGGGGAAAAAAAGTGCATTCTAGAAAAGGCAAAACTAGTCAACAGGGATTGTCTACAGCAGGGGCTGGGGGGAACTGATGCAAAGAGGCACAAAGGAATTTTTGGGGGTGATTGCAAAGTACAGTATCTCGTTTGGAGTATTAGTTGCATGGGTGTATGCATTTGTTAAAACTCATCAAACTGAGTAGAAATTGTACTTCAGCTTGAATTTCAAAAAGAGGAGCAAAATCTACTCCCTCCCACTCACAAAAGAAGTTTAATGCAGGTAAAGTATAAAGTTGGGAGTGGTGAAGAGGCTGAGACCAGAAAGGTAATAAAAGACTTTGGTCAATGGTATTAAGGAATCTGAATCGTACACAAAGGATAAAGGAGGAGCACTGAAAGATTTCACATAGGAGAGTGATGAATAAATTATATTCTGGAAAAAATACTTTGGGTCCCAGTGTGTGGAATGGGTTAGCACAGTGGACTTCAGTCTTCCAGAGATCTGTAAGAAGGCTTTTAATCCAGGCCTTAAACCAGAATGAGATGATGCCCTAGATTAGGACAGGGGGATAGTCATGGGAATGGAGAAAGATGATGAGATTCAAGAGACTGATTAGCTTTAATCTTTCAGTGAAGGGTTAAGCGGTCCAGGGACAACTAAATGGAAATATACCTTCTGTAGCTGGGCTTGTGGGTCTCAAGGCCTTGAAGGAGAGGTGGGCTGGAGAAAGGGATTTGGGGGTAATCATCTACTAATCAAGACCATACAGTAGGATTACCAAATGAGATAAGATGGTTAAAACCAAAATCTAAAGGCTCACAAGCAGGAGAGGACTGGGAGGGCAAAAAGCCAAATCTCACAAATGGTAAAATTCAAATTAAATAGCACCCACCCCCCAGCTACCTGGTGCCCCCCCCCACCCCAGCACACATATATGCAAATAACATTCCTTTCTCTTACATCTCAGTAATGTTAAAACCAGTAAGAAACAGCTTTGAATACAATACAAAAATCAAGTGACAAGAAAGCCACTGCTCAACAAATCTCAAACCAAATCTTTTGGGCTTAAAGTTTCTTCCAGACCTAGGCCAGAGAAAGAATTTTTGGTTTAGCTCTCCCTAGTCTAGACTCCTTTAGTTCCTTTAGTAGATGAAAGCAAGTCACAGCAGCTAATACTAAAACTTCTATCCAGTTCTGTAACTGACACTGATTTGGAAGAAGTCGTTGAGGTAAATAGTAGCTAACCAGGACAAAATCCATGTTTCTATTATACTATTTACAAGGTAGAATGAATGAATCTCTTATCAAAGTCTCTGAGATCACTTTCATTTCCAACAGTGGACTAGTTCAGAGAACAGATCCTACCACTGAAAAGTGAAAACAACAGAAAATATAGAAAATATCTACTGCAATGAATCCATGAGCTGGTAAGAAATTTAAGGAACACTCAGGCAAAAACTAAGTAAAAGCAGGAATGCACAAAGGTAAGCAGAGTACTGAAGCTGGCTTTCACTTCAAGGTCAAGGTAGAGAGGGTGAACCTGAGCTTTGAATTATTCACAACCTCACAGGTGTATGGAATAAAAAAACCCACCAAAGCACAGGGTCTGGCCAAGTACAAAGCACCAATAGTAACTATTACTAATGTAATACACAATGGGCAATATTACATTTTATGTTCATTAAAGAAATAGGTTGAATCAAACCATATGCAATTTGACAACCATCAGGAGAACAGAATACAAATTTATGTAGGCTAGCAAAAAGATTGCCATGTTTTGGATTTGCTACCTTTCTAATGAACCTGACAGCGAAGGCAGTTAAGATTAATTAATGCCACCTTAAGGAGCTGTAACTAGAACAATGTACAAAAAAAAGTTTACTAAGGTTCAGAAAAAAGAGCCACTTTCCCTTAAATAAACACCAATTGTTTATATTTAATAAAATGAAGAGAACACTAAGGCTTCTGTAGTTAGCATATATAATTATAATGCTTTGTTTAAAATAGAATAGACAAAGAATTAAAAGGACAAAAATAATTTGCATTGAACTACGTAGTACTTATTCAAAAGAAATGCATTTATACTCAACATTCTACAAATACAAAACTTATCTAACACCAACAAAACTCTCATTAAAAAATATTTTCTTTATAGAGGTTACCACCAGTGGGGGGGGGGGGAAGGGGAATAGCAAGTTATTGTTTGATGGCTACTAAGTTTCTATATGGCATGATGAAAAAGTTTGGGAAATGGATAGTGATGATGGTTGAATAACATTGTGAATGTACTTGATGCCACTTAATGGTACAATCAAAAATGGTTAAAATGGTAAATTTCATGTTAGGTGCATTTTAGCACACAAAAAATTACATACAAAAAACTATATCTAATTTTCCTTAAAGTTTGGAATTCTCTTAAGTCTGAAATTCATGCAAATAAGTATCCTGTAAAAACTGGACTAAAGGAGCAGAGTTTGGGTTATGCGATCATAGATTTTTTTAAATGTTTTTAATGTTTATTCATTTTTGACAGAAAGAGACAGAGTGTGAGGGGGGGAGGGGCAGAGAGAGAAAGGGAGACACAGAATCCCAAGCAGGCTCCAGGCTCTGAGCTGTCAGCACGAACTCACGGATGGCCTGAGAGCATGACCTGAGCTGAAGTCGGACACTTAACCAACCGAGCCACCCAGGCACCCCAAGGGTTATGTGATTGAAGATTTAAATCTGAGGTCTACCTTCCTACCCACGGAGTCTTGATACAAGTTACATTCTGGAAGTCTCTGTTTCCTCCACCTGAAAAACAGGCAAGTACTTGGACACAAATTGTAGTTAGGATTAAAACAGTTAGTTATGGTATGCATAAAGATAATGCAGGAATTTCACACCAAGGTGTTCTTATTAAATTCTGTGACATATGAAGAGTTATTAACTAAATGAAGTTATTAACTCAAATTTACTAACCTTTTAAAATCATCTACCACCCTTTAGCCAGTGCTTGATAATATATTCAGGCATACAAAACTTGATTCAAATTCTTTAAAATGGCTTTTCCCTATGTTTATCAACCCAGCTCTTAACTTAAATTACCAGTTTCTCTAAGTTACAATATGAAACAGTCAGGAATATTAAAAAAAACAAAACAATTTATCATTAAGTAAAAGAAGTTAGACTCTCATGCTCTCTCCTTTTCAACTTTTTGCCGGCTGCCACCCAATGGCAATAGTCCATTTGCAGTCACCTCCATGAACAACAGGCTTGCATCTCACAATATTAAACCAGTCAGGAATTTGCCCAAGCAGTTCAGAGTCTAAATCATAATTTTACTTTTAAGAAATCAGACCTGGCTGGCATACATGGTATTTAATTTCCTTAAGTATCAAATACTTTGCAAACCCCCACATGATACAAGTTAATCCTCTGACAGCCTGTATTGTGTGTATTTTTTGAAAATCTGTATATTATGATGTCCTACATCTTGAGAAAACCTTCCTGACTGGGAAGAGACTGCCAGTCCTAGAGCTGATCAATTCTTGGAGACAGCAAAGGGCCCAGCCAGAAGGATGCCCTTGATATGCAAACCATCCAGAGCCAGACCTCTTCCATCACATCCTTGTACCCCAAAGTAATCACCCAGAGCCGGGTACTAGGTAACTAGGGACCACTCCAAATGCCCAAGGCCCCAAATTATTCAAATCTGCCAATCCAAAACTGTTCACTATGCCCTGCCTTTCTCTGAGAACCCCCAACAAAGACGGTGGCCTAATGCTCTCCCCTGTGGCCCTGCATGGCGTGCCCGGTCTCCTGTCTCTAGGATCTCTGAGTATAATAAACTCTGTTTTTTCTCCTGAACCTTTCCTGTGTCTCCTCTTGCGGCTGCACCTGGCTACTGCAGCAAACAATGCAAAACATATCCACTGATTGAGAAAATACAAATTATTGTGAGTTCAGTAGTTATGTTTAAATAATTTTACTTAATCACAACAGTATCTCCTTATATTTGAAAAGCACTAGTACATACATGAGATTTATATTTTTAAGTTTACTGTTTTGAGTACATGTATATTCATGAGTTCAGATTCTCCTGGGATTTGCCATTATCATTTGGGAACCACTGGCCAGAGGATAAAACAAGGTGTGTATGTATAACCTCCTCTCCCCGCACCCCCCCACTTCTGAAAGAGAGATGCCCCATTCAATATACCATCATCTCTCTAAAAAGCTGCTAAGATGGGGGGGGGCAGGTGTTAGGTGATCTAAGAAAAACCGATATGGGGCACCTGGGTGGCTCAGTTGGTCAAGCGTCCAACTCTTGATCTCAGCTCAGGTCAGGATCTCACAATTTGTGAGATCAAGCCCCACAATGGGCTCTGCACTGACAGCATGGAGCCTGCTGAGGACCCACGCTCTCTGCCCCTCCCCTCCCTCTCAAAAATCAATAAAAAAAAAGAGAGAAACTGATCTAAGAAAAAACCTATATGATCAATGTTAAAAGGGGGACACACCAAAGAGCACAAAAACATTTAACCCTCTCATCAAATTGCAAACACAGCACTTTATCATACATCTTTCCTTATCTTATAGCATGCTTTATTACCAAGAAGATATAGAAAACCACTTAATATTTGTATTTTATGGTACAAACTTAACTTTTAATATCATTTCCCCCTATACATATTCTAATCCCAACCAATTACTCAAGATTTCCTGAACACAGCCTAGACATTATTGCCACCACACTTGTCCCCAACTCATTTCCTCAATCTAGACTAAATTTCCCCCCTCTCAGGAAAGTTATGTCAGTTTTGACACTTCCAACATGTATTTGTATAAAGACAAAAATAAAATCCACCCATTTTTGGCTATTAGTATGGCTTATTTCAAGATTTCCTGGGAAAACTTAGAAAAAAAAAAACACCTAAAATAGATAATTGGATAGAGTTGAAAGTTTTAATTCTATGGACAATTTGAACCAGTTAGATGTAATCCAGTCAGTTTACAATGGATGAATAAAATATACTTAAAGAGTCTCTTGTTTAGAACCTAGAATATAAGTTCTGGTACCATATATATATATATAGAATATAGACTGGTACCATACTAACTTTGCCATGAGAGACAATGTTTCAAGAACAGTTGATTTTTAAATAACTTGTTCACTGAAAGGTTTCTAAAGTGTCAAGTAGAAAACAATTTTCAAAATTAGTCAACATTTAATTGGGAGACAGATATCACCCTATACATAAAAATATTTATTTATTGTATTATTACACTTTACAACTTTTTGAGTTTTTAAAATATTTATTTATTTTGGGAAGAACATAAGCAGGGGAGGGGCAGAGAGAGGGGGACAGAGGATCTGAAGCCGGCTCTGATAGGCTGACAGCAGCGAGCTGTTATGAGGCTGGACCCATGAACCGTGAGATCATGACCTGAAGTCAGACAATCTACCAACTGAGCCACTCAGGTGTCCCTTTTTCTTACATTACTGTTTGAGTGTAAATTGATATAAGTTTTCTTGCAAGTAATTTGGCAACGTGTATCAAGACTTAAAACTAAACCTAACATTTTAACTAGCTATATACCACTTCTAGGAATTAATCTTAAGGAAATTATCATGGATAAGCATGAAGATTTAGCTACAAAGATTTTCATCACAACACTGTTTACAGCAGTGAAAAACTGTAAACTTTCTAAATATCTGACAAGGGATTGATCAGTTGACTGATTACAAAATTAGAAACATGGAATTGTTCAATCATTTGAAGTGAATACTGTAAAACATACATGTTCAAACTGTCTTGAAACTGATTATAATTCTTGGATACTTTTAACTATTTAAAATTTATAATACTGATAATGCACATATCCAGTATGTTAATACACAGAGATAGAGATCAGATGCGCAGTTGCCAGGGGCTAGGGAAGGGGACAGTGGGGAGTGACTGCTAACAGGTGGTTTTTAGGTGATGCAAGTATTCTGAAATTAGACAGTAGTGAAGGTGTGCAATACTGCACAACCGTGTGAATATAATAAAAACCACACTGTACACTTTAAACGAGTGAATTTTAATGATAATTATTTCTCAAAAAGTACACATTAAAAAATTTTAACTATTATAAGTTAGATATAAATTATAAATATATTTACACAAATCTTAAAGTAGGCCATTGGTTGGCATCTCTCTGCATATATCTGAATGTTTTATATACGTGTTACTAATAAGCCAAGTTTGGGCTCTGAATGGACCTTCTTTTTTCATTTAGGCCTGTGCATGATTCCTCGTGTAAAACTGTGTTCTACTAAAGCAACTGAACTCCAAAAACAAATGCAAGGCAAAGCTCACATGCATCTGTTCACATATTTCACTAAAACAAAGCAGTTTTAAACTAACAGATCAACATGTAAGAGAACTATTGGGATGGTTTAATTTTAAATGCTTATTGCAATTCTGGCATACTTTTCTAACTTTTATATTCATGACAAAGAAGATGGATAGAATTTTAGATAATTATGACTGACTCCACCATGAAACAAAAATTGTGGACTTTTTTCTTCAAACTTCTGAATCACTACTTTAAAAGTATTCTGAAACCATAAGGGAAGCTTTAAATACTGATAACATTTTTTAAACAGCTTTCTTGATATAGTTCACAAACCATACAATTCACCCATTTAAATATACAACACAATGGTGTTTAGTATACTTACAGATATGTACAACCATCATCACTGTTAATTTTAGAATATTTCATCATCCCAAAGGAAACCTCATACTCATAAGCAGTTATTCTCCATTCTCCCTTCCCCCTAGCCCTTGGCAAACATGAATCTGCTTTTTCCTTATGGAAATACATTTTCTGGGCATTTCATATAAATGGAATAACACACTGTGACCTTTTGCGTCTGGTTTATTTCACTTAACAAAAAGTTTTCCAGGTACATCCAAGTTATAACAAATATCAGAAATTCATTCCTTTTTATGGTTGAATAACATTCTACTGTATGGATATACCACTTTTGTTTATTTACTCATCATGTGGCAGACATTTAGGTTGTTTCTACTTTTTGGCTATTTGAAAAATGCTGCTATAAATGCTCAAGTTTTTGTGTGGACCTGTTTTCATTTCCCTTAGAAGTGAAATTGCTGTGTCATTTGGTAACTCTATGTTTAGCATTCTGAAGAACTGCCAAACTGTTTTCCAAAGTGGCTGCACCATTTTACATTCCAAACAGCAGTGTATGAGGGTTCTGATTTCTCCACATCCTTGCCAACACTTATTATTTTTTATTCTGTCTCTCATTGTGGTTTTGATTTGCATTTCTCTGATGGAAATGCTGGAGCATCTTTCCATGCTTATCGGTCATTTATAAATCTTTTTTGGAAAAATACCTATTTAGATCCTTGGCCCATTTTTTAAATTGAGTTGTCTTTTTTTATTACTGAGTTGTAGGACTTCCTTGTATAGTCTAGATGTAAGTCCCTAATTGGATGTATGTTTGCAACTATTTTCTCCCATTTTGTGGGCTAAAACTTTCTTGAGTGTCCTTTGAAGCACAAAAGTTTTTAATTAAAAAAAAAACACCTTTTTTTTTCTTTTATTTTGAGAGAGAGAGAATCCCAAGCAGGCTCCATGCTCAGCATGGAGCCCACGCAGGGCTTGATCCCACGACTCTGGCACCATGACCTGAGCTGAAATCAAGAGTCGGACACTCAATCGACTGAGCGACCCGGGTGCCCCAAACGTTTTTAATTTTGATGAATTCTAAGGCATCTATTTTTTTCTTTTGTTGCTCATGCTTTTGGTGTCATATCTAAAAATCCATTGCCCAATTCAAGGTCATAAAAATTTACTCTATGTTTTTTCTTCTAAGAGTTTTATAGTTTTAGTTCTTATAATTAGTTCTTGGATCCATTTTAAGTCCTAAAGATTAATTTCATCTTTTTCTGTGTGGCTATTCAGTTGTTCTAGCACAATTACTGAAAAGGCCATTCTTTCCCCCTTGAATGGGCTTGTCACTCTTGTCAAAAACCAGGTGACCACAGACACATGGATTCTTGACTCTCAATTCTACTCCACTGATCTCTATGTCCCCGAGGTAAGTACTTAAGGGCCATAAGTGTCAGTACCATGCTGTCTTGATTACTGGTGCTTTGCAGGAAGTTTTGAAATCAGAAAGTATGAGTCCTCCTGCTTTGTTCTTTAAGATTGTTTTTCATTACTCTGGTCCCTTGCAATTCCATTTAAATTGTCAGGTCAGCCTATCAATTTCTACAGAGAAATCAGTTGGGATTCTGAAAGAGACTGTGTTGCATGTGGAGATCCACTTGAGGAGTACTGACACCTTAACAATATAAGGTCTTTTAATCTATGAACATCAGGTATTTTTCCACTTATTTGGATCTTCAATTTCTTTAAACACTCTTTTGTAGTTTTCAGAGAATAGTTTTGTACTTCCTTTTGTTAAATTTATTCCTAAGTATTTTATTCCTTTTACTGCTATAGAAATGGAATTGTTTTAAGTTTGTTTTAGGGTTGTTCATCTCAAGTGTACAGAAACATAACTAATTTTTGTATACTGATCTTGTGTATTAATAATATATTATTATTAGTTCTAATAATTCTTTAGTAGATTCCTTAGCATTTTCTATATAGATCATGTCATCTGTGAATAGAGTTTTATTTCTTTCTTTCCAATCTGGATGAGTTTCTTTTTTCTTGCCTAAATGATCTGGTTAGAACCTAGAGGTTCTAACCTCTAGGTTCAATATAATGTTGAACAGAAGTAGCATGAGTGGATATCCTTGTCTTGTTCCAGCTCTTATGAAGGAAAGCAACCAGTCTTTTACCATGAAGTATGATGTTAGCTGTGGGTTTTTCATAGATGCTTTTTATCAGGTTGAGGAAATTCACTTCTATTCCTAGGTTTCTGAGTGTTTTGTTAGGAAAGGATGTTGGATTTTGTTAAGTGTTATTTTTGAATATTGAGATGATCATGTGGCTTTTATTGTTCTGTTGCCATGGTGGATTACAATAATTGATTTTTGGATGTTAAGCCAACCTTGCATTCCTGAGATGAATCCCACTTGGTTGTAGTGTATAATTCCTTTTATATGTTGCTATATTCAGTCAGTATATTGTTTAGGATTTTTGTGTCCATATTCATAACAGGTATTGTTCTATAGTCTCCTTGTTTTTTGTTTTTTTGTTGTTGTTGTTGGGTTTTGGTATCAGAGTAATACTGGTCTCTCAGAATGAGGTGGGAAGAATACTGTAAACACAACTTTTCTGAGTAAAGGAAAACCTTACCAATCAAAATAGAAACATGAATATTGAGGCTGATAATACAATTGGAAGTGCCATCCCCAATCCATGTGCAGCAGACACTGTTGATTATATAACCAACATCTACCCCGCTTCTTCCTTAAAGAAGCAGAGCTTTGTTCAGATGTCTAGGCAGCCCTATGTTTCAGAGTATGTGGCTGCAGCCTCAGACCTGAAGAGTGGACCCTGACTGGTCCAAATCAATCATAGTGGTTCCACCCTGCTTACCAGAGACTGTTTGAAAATGGCAATGTGAAACAATCAGGTGTGATGGAAATCTGCTAGAGAAGCCCCATGGGATGAGTTTTGTGCACTTAAAATGCTACAAAAGTTAAGAGACAGCCTTTCTCTTTCCCTGGAAGTTGTCACGTCTGAATACATGGAACTGTTAAAGCCACTTTGCAACCATGATAAAAGCTGCTGTGAGGACAACTCCAACATACTGAAGATAGCAAAACAGAAAGAAAGAATATGGGTCAGTGATGCTGCTGCTGAGCTGCTGAATTAACCAAACCTGGAAACACTCAACCTCGGGTCTTCCTGGTAAATCTTCTGTTTAAGCACACTGGAGTTAAGTTTTTTGCTACCTGCAACTAAAAATATTCTAGCTGATAAAACCAGTTGTGTGCAGGAGGCTGCTCTCATTGGCTCAGAAGAGCCAACTCTGCACCTCTCTTCCTAACAACTCATTCAGTAACATTGCACTGGTAGCTTTGAATCAACCACAGTAATAGTAAGCATACTACAAGAAATCAGCAAGCACCACAAATCAGATCTATTTCTCCTTCAGACCCAAAGGAATCTTGTCGTTGTGGAAATATATTCCAGGATATTTCATACAAATGGAATCATACACCATGTGATCTTTTGTGTCTGGCTTATTCAGTTAGCATATTTTCTAGGTTCATCCAAGTTGTAGGCAATAAGCATTTTACAAGAACACCACTGGATACAAGACTCTCTCAAATTTTTTTGTTCATGAAACCAACCTTTTTATTCCCATAGTAAAAGTAATATAAAAATTTTTACCAATAAACACTGCATAAATTTGGGTTTCTAATAAGACTTTATTTAGAAAAAAGTCTCTAGCATCTGAAATATTGCTATACAATATTTCATAATATGAAAAATTACTATGTAAATTAAAAAACTGACTATAAAACATTATGCACAGTAAGAGGCAGGGAAAAAGAATATATTTAAACAGACAGATACTAGAATTGTTGAGCTCAACACCAATATATTCACATTGTTAGCTCTGGGTGGTAGGATTACAGAGGATTTTTATATTTTTGCCTGTTTTTCCCCCCAAATTTTCCTTCATAAACATGTATCAACTCAGTCATAAAGAAAAAAATATAATTCATGCTTTTAAGAGGAAGAAGTTCAATATTTTTTGTTCATGAGCAAATGAAGCCACACTATTTTTTCTTCCACTTGTGTCTGGGAAGAGTCTATATAAACCTTGCTGTATATAAACCTACTGGAAGGTAGCTCCAGTTTTTAAATTGGGTGATTCTGGCTACCATCTAGGGTATCAAGTTATGAACCTATTCTCTGACTACTTCAAGAAGATGTTGTAGTCATAAACTGAATTATAATATGCATTATAAGAGTGCTAAATTCTTCACACATAATCACTTTGAAAATAAAATCTGAGCCAAGGTCTCTCCTATTTTGAAATATACACGTGATCTGATTTGCATTGACTCTTTTCCTAAAGATAATGAAGGAGCATTGACCATGTGTCACAAGATTTGTTTTCTAAGTCTAGAGGTAAATCTTATTAGCCATATGAACTCTGGGAAGCAGAAATCTCTCTGAATCTAAACCTTCTTATCTATTAAATGGGGCAAAGACCTACCCCTTTTCTCTTCATAGGATGAGGTAAAGTAAATGAAACGTCAAGTGAAAGATAGTATTATATGTCACCACTTCATTACATACACATCTTAAGTCTTGTAACAACTGTACTTTGTACCACTTTGATACAAAAGACAGCCTTATAATAGCAATGTATGATGCCAGGTTTCCCTGGTAACAAGCTAACTTCCTCAATGTTTTAAAGATGTTTGTGTGCAGTGTGTAAAATCTCTTTGCTGCTTTACTGTTTCTGACTTGCCTCTAAAAATACTAGGATGATGTAAACAAAAGTACTGCTACCACAACATGATACTGGATGGGGACAGAAAGCCCTAGATCATTTTTTAGTAAGACATATTGTTGCAAAGGTCCTAAACAAAATATTAGCAAGTAGAATCCTGAAGAGAATCATATATCTTAACCAAGTAAGAATTATCCCAAGAACATAAGGGTAAGTTAATATTAGCATATCTCTAAGAAAATATACTAAAGTAGATCAAAGGGAAAACATTTTAAGCATCAATAGATGCAAAAAAAATGTATTTAAATAATATAACCATTCCCAAATAATATTAATGAAGAAAAAAATAGGCAAAATTATCATGATTTGAAACTGATGCGTTGTCTACAGGTGATTATGAAATAAGGTACTGAAAAACTATGGAACAATAATATGGAAAAATATGGAATAAGAAAACTCCGTATACAGCTAATCATACACTTAACATAAAAAATCAATAGTTTGCCTATATCTAATTAGTTAGAAAACATAATGAGAGAAAAGATTCTATTTATAATTCCAATGGAATAAAAGTAAACCTTGGTATAAACAACAAATGATAAAGGCCTTTATAAAGAAAATGTTAATCTCTACTGAAGGATCTCAGAGAAGACTGGAATAAGGAGATTCAATATTAGTAGTAATGAGGATGAGGAGAAGGAGAAAGGGGAAGAGGAGAGCAGTTTCATCAGTCAGGCGCCCAACAGGAAAATGATGGCACAGAGGGCTAGCAACAGCAGGGAGCTGTTACCACCATTTACTATGAGACCTGAGGTGAGGGCTCTCAGCATGGGAGAGGGGACCCAGCCCAACGGAAGGTGTGGCCTTAGGTAGACAAACACAACCCTATAGGGTAAGAGGCTTGGAAATATACCTTTTTTCCTCCTACCCACCCATCTCCTACTAGACCTTCTACTGGCCAAATGCAACAAGAAGCCAGGAGGCTAGAGAGCCTGGAAAATGCATTCCACAGAGGTCAGACTGCTGGGGCACAGATCAAGATGGAGAAAGTGAAGATCATATTTGAAGAGGCAAAAAGAATATCCAGCACAACCGCTAGTCACTTAGCTGTTTACTCTGGATTAATTCTAATAAGGTCAATTTGCCCAAACTACAAATTCAAACAATCCCAGTAAAAATACCAATAGGATATTTTATAGGTAGTGAGAGGGCAGAGGGGAGTTTGTGACTATCATTAAGTTCTTCTAGAATAATAAACATATATGCAAAATCAAGTAGGGAATAAAAAACATTAAAACAGGCTATTAAGGGGCGCCTGGGTGGCGCAGTCGGTTAAGCGTCCGACTTCAGCCAGGTCATGATCTCGCGGTCCGGGAGTTCGAGCCCCGCGTCGGGCTCTGGGCTGACGGCTCGGAGCCTGGAGCCTGTTTCCGATTCTGTGTCTCCCTCTCTCTCTGCCCCTCCCCCGTTCATGCTCTGTCTCTCTCTGTCCCAAAAATAAATAAACGTTGAAAAAAATATTAAAAAAAAAAAAAAAAAAAAAAACAGGCTATTAAGCTATAATAATTAAAAGCTTAATCCTAGCACATGAACAGACTAATCAATGAAACAAAATTAGAATCCAGAAACAGACCAAGTAGATGCAAAATTTTCACATATGATAGAGGTGGCATTTTAAATAGACTGGGTGGCTCAATCGGTTAAGTGTCGGACTTTGGCTCAGGACATGATCTCACAGTTAGTGAGTCTGAGCCCCACGTGGGACTCTGCTGACAGCTCAGAGCCTGGAGCTGGCTTTGGTTTCTGTGTCTCCCTCTCTCTCTGCCCTCCCCAACTCGTGGGCATGCGAGCACTCTCTCTGTGTCTCTCTCTCAAAAATGAATAAAAGTTTTTTAAAAATTAAAAAAAAATTTTTTTAACCTGCTATTTTAAAAATAAATAAATAAACAGGGAAAACATACATTATTTAATTAATGATTTAGGAGAAACTCGATGGTGAATGGAGGAAAAGACACTAGATCTCTGCCTTATTCCTTACATTACAATAAATTCCAGATGGAGTAAAGATCAAAACATGAGGAATTAACTGTGGAAATAGAATTATGAGAAAAATGTAAAAGGCTGTAGGAGAATACAAGAAAGAATATATTTATTACCTTGAAACACAGAAGATAATACACTATGACATAGAATCAAAAGCCTTATAAGGGGAAAATGAGACATTTCACTACATAAATACAAAACTGCTACATAAAAATTTACCATAAAAAGTTAGAAGAGATCAGATAAAATAATACTATAACACGTCTTTATTTTCCTAATATTGTAGTATCACTCTTGTAATACAATAAGAAGGTAACTGGAAGGTACACGTTTAAATATAAATGCCACTAAAATTAAAACATGAGTTATATTTAAAGAGAAGCAAAACAAACCTAATGAGACATTTTTATTTTAACCTATCACACTGGCAAAGATTACAGAGACTGATAATACCTCTGCACCAGTGAGAGGACAACAGGTAATCTGTGCTATTCAAAGTCTCCCCGCCCAGCTCAGGAACTAAACAGGTTACAGTGAATTTTCAAATGAGCCCCTCATTATCTGGACTGTCCCCACTCTGAATATCCAAATCTCAGGAAGCAAAGAGATTTAAATAACATCACATCTCTCATTGTACAAACTCTCACACTACACATTCTCACTGCGCTAATTCAAGAAAAGGTTTGGACAAGGAATACACTGTGAAAGTGTATACAGAGTTTTGTAGTGAGATTGTAAATTCATGTAATCCTTTTAGGGATATCAAAATTGTAAACACACATAGTTTTTGACCCAAGTCCTTCCCCTTCTAGACATGTATGCCATGGACACACTCACATGGGAATGTAAAGCTATATGTACAGGATATTACCTAAAGCACTGTCCGTAAGAGAGAGAGAGAGAGAGAGAGAGAGAGAGAGAGAGGCAGACACACACACACACACACACACACAAATACCGTGAGCCTAAACATCCTGATTGGCATAGACATGATTAAATTTAGTACATCCATTCTATGGAATTCATGAATTCCTAGTTTTCTAAACATAACTGATCCTGAGGTGAATTCTCTTAAACTAAGGGCCAAAATGTAATTGTAAATATTAAAAATAATTGATTTTCAAGATTTTGACTTGAAAAATAAAAAAAAATAAAAGTTTTAAGTTATCTTACATTTGACAAGATTTAAGTTATAATTTCAACTATGCACACATTTCTTAGACTAAAAAAAACAAGGGTTGACTTTATTTTTTAGTGTAATCTTTTCAACAAAATTATATAACACAACATACCACATCTTTCATGTTTTTCTCTTTAGAGAGGATCACAAAGATCTTGTTTTCAGAAATACTGAATGGCTTCATCCATTTTTCCTAGGAGTCTTCTCTAATCATTTGCATCAAAAGTCACTGTAATCAAATCAGGCTCCCTTAAAAGCATCCAGTATGTCATCCTTGAGAATTTTCTTTTTCAACTGTTAGTCTGTATCTTGGAGTTAAGATCACATCCATGAACATCATAAAACCTACCTACTTTGCAAGACATGCAATTTCAGTTTGCAAGTGATTTTATTATTTTTGAGCAATAAAACTGACAACAAAGGATCAGGAGCAACATTTGAGTAGGAATTTTAAAAGGTGTGCTTTCATTATTAAAATTTTTTTTCCTAATAACCAATCTAGTAATGTATATATTAATCAGTCATTAAAAAAGGATGACATTATACTAATACAAAAATATCCAAGATTTATGTATTTACAGAAAACATGAGATTCCGTTTGCTTAACAAGATTTTCATATGTATACATATAATATATATAACACATATCACAATTCCTATATGTGAACAAATTTTCAGGAAAACCATTCAAGAAACTATTAACATTGCTTATCTCTCAGGAATTCAAAAGGAGAGTTTTCTTTTAATTACATTTTACACCCTTCTGAATTATTTAGCTTTCCCATAAGGAGGTATAGTAACTTTTACAATGATGATGATGATGCTACATATAACTAGGTTTTCAATTAAATACATACTAATAACAATCTGCGATTCCAGCTGCCAGTAATTTAAATTAAACCCTAACATCTAAAAGGCATTAAATTTAGAAATCTCAAATACTAATAAAAGAAATTTCAAAAAAACATTCTTATGCAATAATTATCTTAATAGTTTTTTCCCCAAATTATTTCAGACAGAACTTGTTCCATTATCCTTTAGAGATAAACAGGAATGATAATTTTGACGTATCAAAGTATACTGCTTAAACAATGAATCAAAAAAAATTCACAGATATCTATGTTTCAGATTCCACATTGCAACTAACTTTTACAAAACTACCACTTCTTGAGTTCTGGCATCATATCAAAGAAAAATATCCACAATTATAATTAAAGGCTACTGTTATACATCTCATTTTTCCAACCACATCTGAGTGGGGCCAGATTTTCTTCACATACTTGTGCCAAATCAATTTATTTCAATAACTTTAATGCAGAAGCCTATACGAGAATCCAGTGGTCTTCTATTAAACCAGACACTGATGAGATTTGAAAGGTGTAAAATCAATGCCATTCTTGTATCTTTTTTACTTTGAAATACATATGTAGTTTTTTTCATTAAAAAACACTTATGTTAACATGTAACTGGTATTGTCATTTTTAAATAAGTAGAATTTGACTTTTTTCTCAGTTTTCTTTTCTTTCTTTTTGAGAGAGCATGTGCGCACAAACGGTAGGGGAAGAGAGAGAGGGAGAAAACAATCTGAAGCAGGTTCCAAGCTCAGCACGGAGCCCAATGTGGGGCTCAATCACATAACCCTGGGATTATGACTTGAGCTGAAATCAAGAGCCAGACATTAAACCCAGTGAGCCACCCAGGCATCCCTCAATTTTATTTTCTAATACAAAAAATATCAATACATAAAGCCCATTTAAGCAAAAACTCTCTGGAGTCTTCAATAACTTTTCAGAATGGAAAGGAGTTCCAACACCCAAAATTTTGAGATCCTACAGACCAAAAGGCAAACGGTGCGAACAATTTGTTTACAATAAGGATGAATGTGGGGGTGGGGAGAATGAAATGTTATAGATACTAAATTTGTTTTTAGATAGAATTCAAGTATTTTTTAAGAAATGAGAAAAATTGTATTTAAAGTTTTCATATTAACCTACATATTTATTTACATTTCCAGTGTCTGCCTTTCTTCCTATGGATCTGAGTTACCATCTGGTATAATTTCCTTCTTTTAGTATTTCTTATAAGGCAGGTCTGCTTGTTACAAATTCTCAGTCTTTGCATATGAATGTATTTACTTCACCTTTATTTTTCAAAGATAGTTTTGCTAAATATAGAATTATTCATAGACTTTTATTTTTCTTTCAGCACTTTGGATATGTCATCCCATTCTAGCCTCCAGTGTTTCTGATGAGAAGGCAGTAATTAATCACACTGACGCTCCACTGTATGTAGCCAGTTATTATTCTCTTGCTGATTTCAAGATTTTATCTTTGTCTCTTAACAGATTGGCTAGCCTGTTTCTAGGCACAGGTCTCTTTGTATTTATCCTACCAGAGTTCAGTGAACTTCTGGATGTAGTAAGTTTTTCATCAAATTTGGAAAATTTTCCAAAAGGCTATTTTCTGTACCTTTCTATCTCTCTCTGCATTTGGGGCTCCCATTACAGATGTGTTCTATGCTTGATGTGTTCCATAGATCTCTAAGACTTTCTTCCTTTTTCTTCATTTTTCCGCCTTTCATATTGAGTCATATTTATTAGTCGGCCTTTAAATTTGCTGATTCTTTTTATTGGCACCTCAAAACTATTGCTGAATCCCTCTAGTGAATTTTTCATTTCAGGCATTGCATTCTTCAAGTCTAGAATTTCCATTTGATTTTTTAACTTTTTAGTTTGGAATAATTTAGATTTATTTACAGAAAAGTTGCAAAGACAGTACAGTGAGTTCCTATGCTTCACCCAGCTTTCCCTAATGTTAATATCTTACATAAGCATGGTACAATGTGTCAAAAGTAAGAAATTAACATTGGTTCAAAACTGCAGACTTTATTCAGATTTCATCAGTTTTTCCACTAATTTTTCCTTTTTCTGTTCCAGAATCCAATGCAGGATACCACATGGCATTCAGTCATCACATCTCCTTGGTTTCCTCTGATCTGTAATAATTTCTCAGTTTTTCCTTGTTTTTCGTAACCTTGACAGATTAAGAGTACTGATCAGGTGCTCCTATAGAATGATCCAGAGTTGTACTTTGTCTGTTTCTTCTCATGGTCAGACTCAGGCTATAAGTCTTGAGAAAGACTACTACAGAGGTGAAGTACCCTCTCATGACATCATATCAAGAGTGGCTTTTGTTTTGTCTTGTTTTGGTTTGGTTATTGTTTTAATTAGTTCTATACCCTTATGGAGAACCTGCATTTGTTGACTTACTGTTGTTGTAATTCCCTTTATTTAAACATGGTTCCCTTTAGTTCTTGTAACAAATTTATAATTGTTGAAGTCTTTATTAAATCCAAATGTGGGGACATTCAGAGACAATTCTTTTCTCCTGCTTTTTTTTTCCTGTGCAGGACTCACACATCACTGGTTCCTTACATGGCCTGTAATTTTGTTGCTGCTGTTAAACCTAGAAATTTTATAAAATACAGCAATTCAGGATTATTTTTTTCCCACTTAAAGGTACTGTTGCTGTTTTGTTTACTTCTTTCATTTTGTTTAGTATCATGCCTAGGGTAATAAATATGCAAAATCTGTCTCCCTGTGGTATGAAGTCACTGATATCTCTGTTCACTTTTATTTTAAATATATTGTTATTTTTAGGCCTAGCTTCCTAGAGGTTACCCCTTTGCATCACTTAGGTGTCAATTTGTGATGAGACAGAGTTTATTTCAAATACCTCAAGCCACTAAGGCTCCTCCCCTTACCAATGGGTATGTGTGTGGGTAAGACAAACTCATTTGTAGTTCAGTCTTTTTTCAAGTTTGCCCCAGGTTTACCTTTCCATTAGAGCCCTTTCAAGTCTCCTAGGTGCATGAATGCAAGCAACTTCAGGGTCAGTCAAAAGTATGTGAATACCTCGGGCCTTCCCAGGTCTTTCCTGTGCTAATGTGCAGCCTCAACCAGGAATGTTTGCCTCAGATAGTACTGCAAGCCCCTGCCATGCAAGCGGAGCCATTGGCCCTCCCTCACACTTCTGAAAATTCTCATCACACACAATGCCACTGGCATCACTGGCCACTCTAAAGAGCTGACCCTCCCTTCAAATTGAGGTCTTTATGCCTGGCTTCTTGCTGGCAGAAACTCCAAGCCAATCAAGCTGGGTCAGAGTGGGGTGGAGAGTAGTCCCAAGCTAGAAAGCCACAGGTTCCCATTTCTCTTACTTGCAGTTTGAGAGTGTAACACTTTTGAAAGTTTTAGACAATTGGCCTCTGGTCAATCTCCAAAGTACTGAAATGATTGCTTTAGAAAAGTAATGTAGAAATAAAAATTCTATCCAAATATTCATACTGTTTGAACCAGTAATCCCAGTTATACAACACCATCCAAAAGAACTCCCCCCTGCCCCCGCCAAAATATGAAAAAAGCTGTGTACAGCATGTTCCTAACAATGTCAGTTCTCTTTTTGTGCCTCCCTTACAGCTAGATGGAGCCCTGTGACTAAGTTCTCACCAATGCCATGAGAGTGGAAGAGATACCACAGCTTCCTCCTCATCAACTCCAGAGTAAACAGCCCTGAACTTCTGGTCTTTCTCCTTCCCAAAGGCCTAAGTTTGCGTTGGTAGCAACTCACAGACAACCATGACAAATGGATTCCTGTATTACTTCATGGAATAGAATCACTTCACCAGCCTGTACCTATTTCCAGGCTATTATATCACAACAAAATAAAATGTTATATTACTAAGTGACATTACAAATGCATGCTTTTAAAAGAAATACATTCCAAAAGGCTATAAAATTAAATATACTGATTCATCACAGCTACCTTAAAATATGTATGTAAACACAGTAAATACATAAAAATAACAATGTCATGGTGAGATTATAATTATTCTTTTTCAAACTTCCAAAAGTACTGTTTAAATTACTTTGATAATTTCAAAGGTTGAAACTGTTTAATTACACTGGTTAATTAAATATTTTGAAATCCAAATTTAAGGAACCTTTATCCTATCCACTTTCATACTGGTATAAAATGGATCCTCTGGCCAATGTTCAAATCCATAGGGCCTGGTCTGCAATCCAGCCATTGTGTTCTTTCTTTAATAAACGAAAAACTACCTATTCATATGCCTCAAGGGCACTACTAGCTAGGAAACTTAGCTAAATAAGACGGACTTCATATAACTCAATAAACTTTTTCTACTTAAAGAAAAACTTTTTGCTTCATCTTTTATATTTGTATTTCTTAAGAGAAAACAAAGTTTCCATGTAAGGGGATATACTGGAAACTGACCCAACAAAAAGCTTTATGCCTTTTCTCACCCAACAGCTTCCCTCAACCTAAAAATATATCTGAAGAAGGATGAAAGTGACTTCACTAGGAAAAGCATAGCTTTTAAGATTAAAGTCCCTCCCCCCACCCCAAAAAACACAAGAAATTGAAACAGCCCAGCTCAAAGAAAGCAAAATCGAGCTGCTAAAAACTTTGCTGTCCTCTCATATTTGAAACTATACAGTATCCCCAAAAATGCAGCTAATTTATACAGTATCTTGAGATTTCCAAGCTTCCTAATAATTAAAGGTATGAACAAGGGAAATGTACCGAACTATACAAACTATAACTACACATATGTCTAATTATTTAAAAAGAGATGGCCCTGACTCCCTCTAACAAGATGTACCACAAAACATTACTTCTAGAGCTACACTGTTCAATGAATCACTAGCCACTTGTAGCTACAGAGTACTTGAAATAGTGCTTGTCAGAATCAAGATGTGCTCTCCAAAAATATATAAAAATATATCAACATATTTTAACACTGATTACATGTTATTATTTTGGATATAGTTGCTTAAGTTTATTAAAACTTTCTCATGTTTCATTTTATTGTTTAAAATATGGCTCCAGGAGAACTTTAATTTACATATGTGGCCACACTAGATTTCTATCGGATATCCCTGGTGTTACACCTGAGCAAACCAGCCCAGTTTCTAACAAGCAAAATTTTACAACCAGTTTCTTTTGGTTTAGTACTCTCTAGTTCTATACTTTTATCCTAAAAACAAAAAGGGTATGTTGACCTAGGATTATGTACCACACAGTATTGAAGATAAGGGCTGCTTATAGTCACCTGGTTATTCAACAACAGGGGTCTAACCTGTTATCACAACCAAGGCCCCAGGAGAAATCCAGAGACTTTTATAAGTTCTTAACAGGCTGGAAACCAGTCCCTCACTCTGACAATGTCATTTATCAGCTTTATATTAGGGGATACGAATACCAATACCACTTCAAGAGGCTCTCCACAAATCCTCTAGTCATCAGAGAGTTAAAAGTGACCACCTTGAGATGGTATAAGAGGATTCAAGACAGAATGGACTAGCTTGCACAGCAGGGTGTGAGGCCGCACTGTGGGAAGGCAGAGAGAGGAGGGAGTGTGAGTAAAGCAGAAAGCTGGACTCCTAGCACTGGGTCACAGACAGGACCTCATAAAGGTCTAACACACTTTTTACATCTGCTGAGTATCTACTTTGTGTGAAGCACTGGGTTTAACACAGCTAAATAAACAATGTGCACTCTTAAGGAGATCACAGTCTAATCAAACTGAAGTCAGGACAGGTCACCGTACAAGGCCAGCTGTTCTGACAGTTAATCCTGGGCTTCAACCTTAAGGATTGAAATCAGAGTTGGCTAATAAAGTCAAATCGCTAGACAAAAAGCTGCAGCAAAGTAGACTCAGGAGACAAGGAAGGTTATGGTTAAATGGGTCTCATGGTGAAAATGGACTCTAAGAACCCTTTGAAATTTTACATATGGGGATGTGTGTGTGTGTGTAAAAGAACTCACAGCAATCGACAGATGCTCTGAGGTAGTGGTCTCCAAGCTTGTAATGCATTTATTTATGAATTATACACATTTACCTTTATGTACTCTATGTGACATGAATAAAATTAGGATAGAAAATAAGGTTAGAAATAAATATAAATAAAAGTCCTAAGTCTTATTTCTGTATCTTCAATAGTTTTTCTTTCATAGCCCACCACATGAATCCTACTCTAAAGAAACGTAAAAAACACCACTGATGGGGAAATTAGTGTGGAAACCTCGACAGTTATTAAAACTACCCCTCAACTAGAAATGAGCTGGGGCCAACCACAAAAATTCTTGGTCACTTCCAGGAAGTTTTTCTCTGAAAATGGAGAATTTTCACTATGAAACAAAGGAAAAATGAAAAGGTTGGTTGCACATATCATGTAATATATATTTTGCTTTTATCTTCCAATTGTCCTTTTTTATGTTAATATTTTAAACCATTAAAAAACCTTTTAAATATTAGACAGAAATTATCTTTAAAAATTGAGATTTTAGAGGGGCGCCTGGGTGGCGCAGTCGGTTAAGCGTCCGACTTCAGCCAGGTCATGATCTCGCGGTCCGGGAGTTCGAGCCCCGCGTCAGGCTCTGGGCTGATGGCTCAGAGCCTGGAGCCTGTTTCCGATTCTGTGTCTCCCTCTCTCTCTGCCCCTCCCCCGTTCATGCTCTGTCTCTCTCTGTCCCCAAAATAAATAAACGTTGAAAAAAAAAATTGAGATTTTAGAAAAGCTATGTAAAATGGGTCTTATGTTCCATTTTTCTTATTAATACAAAATTTGGGGTAGTATCACTAATTTTTAAAAAATTTTTTTAATGTTTGTTTTTGAGAGAGAGAGAGAGAGAGAGAGAGAGAGAGGGACAGAGCATGAGCGGGGGAGGGGCAGAGAAAGAGGGGGACACAGAATCTGAAACAGGCTCCAGGCTTTGGGCTGTCAGCACCTAGCCCAATGTGGGGCTCGAACTCACCAACTGTGAGATCATGACCTGAGCTGAAATCGGACACCCAACCGACTGAGCCACCCAGATGCCCCAGTATCACTAAATTTAAAATATTTACTTGAGGGAGAGATTGTGTGCTGATAGTTTTTAACAGTGAGCATGCTTCAGTAGTACATCCAGAAGATTTCAAGTCATTAATTTTCAATATACTTTTCTAAGCATAAAATTTCTTCCTCCAATTTCACATTCTCAGCTCTAGAAAAACAGGCAATGGATATAGACAAGTCACAGAAGATAGGTATCAGGTAATTAATAAACATCTAATACAAGTTTAATATCAACAAAAATCCAAGAAATGGAAACTAAAAATATCAGCAACTTATGAAAAGGCACTCATATGCTGCTCATGGAAATATAAACTGGTATCACTTTATCACTTCTTTCTGGAAAGAAATTTGACAGTATGCTCTGATCTAGTAATTACATCAGGAAATTGTTTCAAAATTTAGAGAAAGACTTGTATATGAAAATGACATTACAATATTTTATATCGGTACAGAAAACAATTGGATGAAAATGTTCTAAAATGTTAACTATTTATCACTGGGTGATAGGATTACAGACAGTGTTTACTTTCCTCTTTCTTCTTTGTATTTTTTTATATATTCCATTTTTTAAATAATAAGCACATATTAACTTCAATCCAAAGAAGAAATTCAAGTTTCTTTTTAGAATTCCTTTTAACAAATATCACCTAGTTCTTCTTAAAGAAACAAATACGAAGTGTCTGCTATTTCCATTCAAAATGGAGAGGGCTCCTATTCTAATTTTTTATTTTTACCTCCCCCTCACCAAAAAGCATTCAGCAGCCTACTCCAGTACAGCAGACAGGAGCTCTAGTCAAAGACAGATCTAAGTTCAAACCCCAGAAACACCATTTACAGTTGTGTTACTTTGGGCAACTTTTCTAAACCTCAGTGAATTTTTAAATAAGATTACATAAATTTAGAGATTAAGATAGCTCCATACCACAGCGGCAGCTCAGAAAGAGTATAACGATGAAGGTGGAATTTTAAGGGGAGGGTGTAGGTGGGACTATAAACTGAAATTACAGGAATACAATTTGAGATTCATCCCAAAGAGAGATATGGTGACATACGATCAGACATGGTAGCATGAGACTAAAAGAGTAAATTTTTCTTCATTCTTCTGTATTGAACACTTCCTGTATGTTGCATGCTAGGGACATGGCACTGAGCTGGGTAAACAAGATCCCTGCTTCCTGACCACACAGTCTGTGGTGGCAGGGTGGGGAGTGAGGTGGGGACTGAGGTGGGGAGTGAGGTGGGGAGTGAGGTGGGGAGTGAGGTAGGGGTGGAAGCCAGGCAGAGGCAGACAAATGAATTGAGTTAGTGTTGTATGCCATAAATAAAACAAGGTAAAAGGACAGACGGGGGAGGGGTGCTGTCAGGGAAGATTCCTCCGCAGAGTGGACTGCGACTTGAAGGACAAGGAGCCATGGCCAAGATCTTGAGTCTCAGAGAAGAGCAAGAGCAAAGTCAAAGATGGGCACAAACCTGGCACGTTCACAGGAAGAAGACCACTGTGAAAGAAGAGGGGGCTGAAAAGTTGGCAGGTACCAGATTATATGGGGCCATAACATGAAAAGGAGTTTGGATTTTATTTTCACTGTGAAAAGAACCCACTGATGTTTCGGCAGTGGCATGAGGTGACTGCATTTAAAAAATTACTTCAACAGATCTGTGGAGAAAGAATTCTAGTGACACGACGCTATCACAGCAGGCCAAACATGCCTTGGGCTGGGCAGGACTGACAGCACTAGTGGTGGTGGAATCAAGCAGAATCACCACAGAGGCTGTTTTCAGCTCCATCTCTCAAACCAAGCACAAAGGTCTTTATAAAACCCACCTTGGTTCTCCCAGTTCATCTGTGCCGCTACTCATCTTCGTATACGGTCCTGATGAGGACACATCAGTACTGCAATTACAGATTTACATAGCTCCTTTTCCTACTGGACCAAGCTCCAAGAACCAAGGCAGGAAACCGTTTTATTCACCTGTGACACACCTAGCAGAGTACCTGGCGTATAAAAAGTGCTCAGTAAGTGTCTGCTGATGGAAAGAATGAACAAATACATTTAAAATAACCAAAGCCATTTGTATTCATTTCCTAGGGCTGCTGAAGTAACAAGCTTTGTGGCTTAAAACAACAGAAATATATTTTCTCTCAGTTCTGGAGGCTCCAAGTCCAAAATCAATGTTGGCAGGGCAGGGCCATGCTCCCTCTGAAGGCTTCAGGGAAGGATCCTCCTGTGCCTCTTAAAGAGTTTCTGGTGTTCCCTGGCAATCCTTCGCATTCCAGGCTTGTAACCTGCATCATTCCAAACTCTGCTCCATCTTCAGGTGGCCTCCTTTCTTGTGTGCATTCTCTCCTCTCAAAAAGACATCTGTCACTGGATTTAGGGCCTGCCCTAATTCCATATGACCTCATTTTTATTATATCTGCAAAGATCCTTATTCCAAATAAGGTCACATCCTAAGGCTCCAAGTAGACATGAATTTTTGGTGGACACTATTCAACCCACTACACCATTCAACACCATGGATTGCCTTTTAAAGTGGTAATCTTCTCATCCTAAAAATGCACAAGCAAAAACTGAGTAGCTAAAATCAGGATGTTCAACACAAGAGATTTCTACATTGCCTTTGTAAGTCCCTTTAAACCTTTCTGCTTTCATCCATATAGTGAGAAAACTGATTTCTATAGTCTCTTCTAACATTAATATTCTATGATTCTGGGCCATAAGTTTTCTTGATGACTTTTCACATTTTATAAATGTTATGCTAATGTAGAGACCCTCAAATACTTGAATAAATTATAACAGAAAGCTTACCTTCTCAGTTTTGAAACAGGCAAAATACTTTTTTGTAAATTATCTGCCGCCAAAGTTACTTACTTTCCCCATTAAAAATGCAGTGTATTCCTCCATACATCAAACCATTACACTTCCATTTTAATAAACCACTTTGAATACTTACTATGTGCCAGTGAACAACCTACTTCTGACCCATCTATTTATACTTATTAAATTATTAGCTAACTAGACCTTTCTTCATTATTTCTATATAATAGGTCATTTAATGGTAAGTTTTTTAAAAAAAAATAGCTTTACTGTTTTCCCTTATTATGAAAGTGATATTATTTTTGTTTAAAAAAATTCACAAGTACAAAGATATTAAAATTAGAAGTCCCAGTCCCAAAGATAACCACTGTAAATATTTTGCTGACCAACCTATCAGACTTGTATGTATGAATACATTGGTGAACAAAATATCCTTCATGTTTTTATTTACAAAAATCAGATGTTATGTAGAAAGTTACATAAACAGGTTAATACAAATACTACTCTGCAGCTAGCATTTTCTGCAAACTGTTATGTATATTTTTCCAAAACAAATATGGAAATAAGGCATCATTTTATTGGGTAGAGTTTCATGCTGAATTAAAACAACATATTCTAACCAACCGCCAGACTGGTAAGCACTGAAATAATCTAAATATCCATCATTCTAATGTTGCAAATTGTTACCAAAATAACCTATGTATATATGTTTTAGCAAATTTTTGCAACTGTCCCTTCAGACAAATTCCAGAACTGCAGAAAGGGTAGCATTCACACTTAAAATTTTGATTTGTAAAGACCTACTACCCTACCCAAAAGCTGAATCAAATAATGCTCCCAGCTCCATATATAAGAATACCCATTTTCTCATACCCTGCTAACACTGGGTTTTATCAGTCTTTGCCAGTATGAAAATATGTTTCCCCCGCCAAAAATATTTTTCTTTCTTGCTTTCTTTTCTTTTCTCTCATTCATTCATTCATTCATTCGGCACTTCCTTTTATTACTAGAAAAGCTAAATATGTTTTCCTACATTTGTATTTCTTCCTGGAGCTGTGAGTCTTCTGCCAATTTTCTAATGAGTATTCTTTTTTTTTCCCCTATAGATCTTATTTCTATTGCCCTGTTCAAAGAATACCTCAGGTATAAGGCAAAGATGTTTCCTCTCATCATTCCTTTTCAATATTACACTGGAAATCCTAGCTAACGTAATAAGACCAAAAAAGGAAACACAGTATAGATTGGAAAAGATGACATAAAACTATCTTTGTTCACACATGACATAACTGTCTATGTAGAAAATCTGAAAAAATGGAGCGGGGGGTGGGGGGAAGTCTCCTAGAACTAATGAGCAATTATAGCAATGTTAAAGAGCAATAAACGAAATTTGAAAATTGAAAACACAATACCATTTACACTAGCACTCCCAAAAATGAAATACTTAGGTATAAAACTAACAAGATAGGTACAAGATCTATATGAGGAAAATGACAAAACTCAGATGAATAAAATCAAAGAACTAAATAAATGGAGAGATATTTAATGCTCATTAATGAGAAGACTCAATATTGTCAAAGTCTTCCCAACTCGATCTGTAATTTCAATGCAATCCCAATCGAAATCCCAGTAAGCTATTTTGTGGATATGAACACACTAATTCTAAAGTTTACATAAAAAGGCAAAAAGATCCAGAGTAGCCAAGACAATATTGAAGAGGAAAAACGAAATTGGGAGGACACTACTGGACTTCCAGACTTACTATAAAACTACAGTAATTAAGACAGTGTGGTATTAGTGAAAGAACAAATAGATCAATGAAACAGAATAGAGAAGAACCAAAAAACAGACCCACAGAAATATAGCTAACTGATCTTTGACAACAGAACAAAGATAGTCTGAAGCAAAGATGGTCTCTTCAACCAATGATCCTGGAACAACTGGACATCCACATGAAAAAATGAGTCTAAATACAGACCTTACACCCTTCAAAAAGTTAACTCAAAATGGATCGCACACCTAAATATAAAATATAAAACTATAAGACTCCTATAAGAAAATGTAAAAAAAAAAAAAAAAGGTGGACTTAAATAAAATTTAAAACTTCTGCTCTACAAAAAACAATATTAGAATGAGAAGACGAACCACAGAATGGGAAAAAATATTTGCAAAAGACACATCTGATAAAGGACTGTTATCCAAAATATACAAAGAACTCTCTTTTTTAATGTTTATTTATTTTGAGAGAGAGAGCACAAGCGAACACATGAGCAGGGGGCAGTGGGCAGAGAGAGAGGGAGAGAGAGAATCTCAAGCAGGCTCCTCACTTGATGGGGGCTGGATCTCACAAACGGTGAGATCATGACCTGAGTCGAAATCAAGAGTTGGTTGCTTAACTGACTGAACCATCCAGGCACCCCTACAAAGAATTCTTAAAACTCAATAATATAAAAACAACTCACTTAAAAAATGGGCCAAAGACCTTAACAGACACCTCACCAAAGAAGATATACAGATGGCAAATAAACATAGAAAGATGCTCTACATCATATGTCATCAGGAAAATATGAATTAAAACAATGAGATACCACTATACACCTGTTAGAATGGCTAATCCAAAACACCAACAACACCAAATGTTGGGTGAGGTTGTGGAGTAACAGGAATTGTCATTCATGCTGGTGGGAACACAAAATGGTATAGCCACTTTGGAAAGTAGTTTGGTGGTTTCTTATGAAACTAAACATGCTTTACCTATATGACCCCACAATCACATTCCTTTTGTATCTACCAAAAGGAGTTGAAAACTTATGTCCACAAAAAATCTGCAGAGTAAGTCTGTAGCAGTTTTTACTCATAAGTGTCAAAATTTGGAAGCAACCAAGATGTCTTCCAGTAGGTGAATGGGTAAGTGGTGGTACATCCAGACAACACTATTCAGGTGCTAAAAAGAAATGAGCCATTAAGAAAACATGGAGGAAACTTAAATGCACATTATTAAGTGAAAGAAGCAAATCTGAAAAGGCTGGGGACTGTAAGAACCCAACTACATGACATTCTGAAGAAGGCAAAATTAGGGACAATAAAAATATCAGTAGTTGTTAGGGCCTGGAGTTCAGGAATAATTAGGTAGAGCACAGAGGATTTTAAGACAATGATAATACTCTGTATATTATTAACGATGAATACATATAATTACATATTTGTCCAAATTCATAGAATGTACAACACCAAGAGGGCAACCCAATGTATAGTGTGGACGCTGCATGATTATATCAATGTAGGTTCATACAATAGTAACAAATGTACCACAGTCTGATGTGGGGTGTTCATTATGGAGGAAACTATACATGTGTTGGGGCTGGAGGTACCTGGAAAATCTCTGTACATTCCTCTTAATTGTGCTGTGAATCTAAAACTGATGTAAAAAAAAAAGTCTTTAAAAAATGTTTGCCTTTTGGAATAACTTCACTGTTTTTCTTAAAATGTTCACTATAAAGAATTCGGGGAAAAAGTAAAATGAAGTAAAAAAAATATTAAAAAATTCCATCACCCACCATTTCATACATAAAAGGCTACAGAGTGAGAATTTATAGATCAGGAATATCATTTTATTCCTCAATGTAAAAAAGTTTTATTCTTAGTTTTTAACGTATAGGTGAAATACAACCTTCCTTATAAAAAAACCTTTCTTTATAAAAAACCTTCTTTTTGTACATAAATCTCATTTCAGCAAATCAAATGGTATCATTCCAACTGGCCCATTATAATCTCAATAATGGCTTTGCTTTATCTCTGATTATGTTTTAAGAAGTAACTCAAACATGTTTTAAATTGAGTGTGTGTACTCTAACTAGTTCAAATAATCACTGGACTATATAGATGCTTTGCTACTCAGTAATGTTCATTAAAGAAAGGTTGCTACTTAAGGAAATTACAAAGATCAATCCTTTTACAAGGAAGCAGGGGATATAGTAAGAAAAGCAACAAAGTTGGGAAAAACAAATTTTTAAAACTCTAACTTCTCTACTTTCTAATGGTCAGATCTTGGAGAAATCACTTAGCCTTTCTGAATCTCAACCATCAAATCTTTAAAATGATTTATAGGGTCCCTTTCAAGGACTGATATCCTGATTCCATTTCCAAGGAAGTCGTAGAGTGATTAAGTATGAAGACCTGGGATCAGGAGCAATCAAAAACCAGAAAAAAAAACCAACGTTGATTTATGAAGTATTATTTCTGTATACCTGCAGAAAATGGTAAAATAGGGCAAAAAGATAAGAATAAGATGGAATACAGTAAAGCAGTGGTCTACCAACTGTGTCATGCATGTATAACCCTTAGAAGTACATGAGCATGGAGAGTTTCAAGGAAATGGATTTCTCAGCTCTCAACTTCCATCTATACAATTTTCTAGAACCATTCTGCTAAAACAACATATCAGTTTTCATTTACCTCCTCTGCCCTTTCATCTCTCCCCCTCTACTACCTCATAAAGGAAACCGTAACACTCAACACTTCCTGAAACTTACTGTGGAGCTGGTGTCTAACAACATCTGAAGAGCCAAATGGAGAATTCAAAATATCTGTGGTGAGGAAGATAATGATTCTACACACTGGGTATCCAATTATTTTCAAGTTAAAGGGGTCACTAATTTCTACTTCCACGAATATAGACATTAAACCAAATCCACTTACTACTTGACCAATTATTCGGATTATAGATCACTTTGCTGTCAACTTGGAAGAATGGGGGATATGGCTAAAATAAAGCACGTTTTATAACCATCTACTAAATTCATGAGATTTCTCAGTACTTTCACTATTAAAGTAAAAAAGTTAGAAAGGTAATGCAAAACACCATCTTCTCTAAATTGTATTGCTTACTCAGACCAAAATAAATTTGATATGGCTTTATGGACATAGGAAAATTTAAATGTTTTTAATTATAATTGTTTTTGCACAGAACTCAGAAGAACTGGGTGACAATTTAAAGCATTTTTTATTCCCATTCACTAAATTCATGAATGAATTTACTTTTCATTATAGAAAAATATGATTGTGTGATTGATAAAATTCTTTCCAGTATAAAAGAATACATTAGGATAAGATGTCAATGCTAGAAAAATACAAATGAGTTCAAAGAGAAAAGTAAGGAATGTAAAATTCTGACTGTTAAAATTAAGACATTGTTCATATATTTCTTTTTCCTTTTTTTTTTTTTTTTTTTTGAGAGACAGAGGGCACAAGTGAGCGAGAGGCAAAGAGAGAGAGGGAAAGAGGGAGAATCCCATGAAGGGCAGGGAGAGAGGGAGGGAGGGAGGGAGGGAGGGAGGAAGAGAGGGAGACAAAGAGAGAAAGAGAGGGAGGAAGCAGGGCTCATCTGAAGCGAGGACTGAGCTCACCCATTGCAGGACTCAAACTCACAGGAACCGTGAGATCATGACCGAGCAGAAGTCAGATGCTTAACTGACTGAGCCACCCAGGAGCCTTGTTCACATATATATTTTTTTAAACGGACAACGTAAAATATCAAGTTTTTAAAATTTCCATAATGTATTTAAATTGTTTGAATTTAACAAAAATTCTATCATTTACAAATACTGAAACTTAGAGGAAAAATTCAAGATGTATGAGAAGGTATATAGTTTTTTGTTTGTTTTTCCAATTCTTTGAAGGGGTATAGGAGCAAAAAAACCCTAGTAGTGGAAGTCAGAATATATCACTTGTCTTAACCTTCTTCCTAAGATACTGCCTACTGGACATCCCCATATGGATGCTCCCCAGACACTTGAACTCAACATAATCCAAAGTAAATTTATTCTCTTCCCCCAACCCCACCCCCCCAGAAAAACAAAACCTGCCTCCTCCTCCTATCTGTATTTTTATTATTAGCTCCATGATCTACCTGGTCTCTTAGACTAAAAGAGTGGGAAATTTTTTTATTACCTCCCACACCAAATCAGTTCCTAGGACCTAACTCCTAACGATCTCTATTCCTTGTGCCACAGTAATCATTTAAGGTCTCTTCACAGGCTGTCATCAAATAGCTCTTCAAAACAATAACTATATACATATATAAATATATATATATATATTTAATACAGTTGACATATGATGTTATAGTTTCAGGTGCACAATACAGTGATTTGACAAGTTTGTGCTTTGCTCATCACCAGTGTAGCTAACATCTGCCCCCATACATCCTTATTACAATATCATTGACTACCTTCCTTATGCTGTGCCTTTTATTCCCAAGAATTATTCATTCTATAACTGGAAACCTATATCTCCCACTCCCTTTTACCCATTTTGTCCAATTGATCTATGTCCCTCCCCTCAGGCAAACACCAGGTTTGTTCTTTGTATTTATAGGTCTGATTCTACCTTTTGTTTATTCATTTTCTTAAAAAAGATTCCACTTATTTCACTCCATATGAGTGAAATCATATGTTATTTGTCTTTTTCTGACTTATTTCACTTAGCACTATACATTCTAGGTCCATCCATGTTGTCTCAGATGACACGATCTCATCCTTTTTTATGGCTGAGCAATATTCCTGTGTGTATCATGTGTGTGTATGTGTATCTTCCTTATCCATTCATCAATTGATGGACACTTAGGTTACTTCCATAACTTGGTTATTGTAAATAATGCTGCAATAAACATACAGTATACCTTTTTGAATTAGTGTTTTTGTTTTCTTTGGGTAAATACCAAGTAGTGTAATTGTTAGATATTTCTATTTTTAAGTTTTTGAGGAACCTCCATACTATTCTCCACAGTGGCTGCATCAATTTGTTCCCACCAACAGTGCACAAGAATTACTTTTTCTCCACATCTTTGCCAACACTTATTATTTCTCATCATTTTGACTTTAGCCATTCTGACAGGTGTATGGTGATCTCTCATTGGTTTTGATTTGCATTTCCCTGATGATGAGCGATGTTGAGCACTTTTTCACATGTTTGTTAGCCATCTATAGGACTTCTTCGGAAAAATGTTGCTTTAGGTCCTCTGCCCATTACTTAATCAGATTGTTTTCTGGTGCTGAGTTGTATAGGTTCTTTATATATTTTGCATATTACTGCTTATTAGAGCATATTGCAAATATCTTCTCCCATTCAGTGGGTTGCTTTATTTTTTTTTTACCATTTTTTTTTAATTTACATCCAAATTAGTTAGCATATCGTGCAATGATCTCTGGAGTAGATTTCTTAATGCCCCTTACCCAGTTAGCCCCTCCCCTCTCCCACAACCCCTCCAGTAACCCTCTGTTCTTCATATTTAAGAGTCGCTTATGTTTTGTCCCCCTCCCTGTTTTTATATTATTTTTGCTTCCCTTCCCTTATGTTCATCTGTTTTGTACCTTAAAGTCCTCATATGAGTGAAGTCATATGATATTTCTTTCTCTAATTTCGCTTAGCATAAGACCCTCTAGTTCCATCCACGTAGTTGCAAATGGCAAGATTTCATTCTTTTCGATTGCTGAGTAATACTCCAGTGTGTGTGTGTGTGTGTGTGTGTGTGTGTGTGTGTGTGTGTGTATATACCACTTCTTCTTTATCCATTCATCCATTGATGGACATTTGGGCTCTTTCCATACTTTGGCTATTGGTGATAGTGCTGCTATAAACATGGGGGTGCATGTGTCCCTTCGAAACAGCACACCTGTATCCCGTAGATAAATGCCTAGTACTGCAATTGCTCGGTCATAGGGTAGTTCTATTTTTAGTTTTTTGAGGAACCTCCATACTGTTTTCCAGAGTGGCTGCACCAGCTTGCATTCCCACCAGCAGTGCAAAAGAGATCCTCTTTCTCCTCATCCTCACCAACATCTGTTGTTGCCTGAGTTGTTAGCCATTCTGACAGGAGTGAGGTGTTATCTCATTGTGGTTTTGATTTGTATTTCCCTGAGGATAAGTGATGTTGAGCATTTTTTCATGTGTCGGTTGGCCATCTGGATGTCTTCTTTGGAGAAGTGTCTATTCATGTCTTTTGCCCATTTCTTCACTGGATTATTTGTGTTTTGGGTGTTGAGTTGATAAGTTCTTTGTAGATTTTGGATACTAACCCTTTGTCTGATGTCATTTGCAAATATCTTCTCCTATTCCATTGGTTGCCTTTTAGTTTTGCTGATGGTTTCCTTCGCCGTGCACAAGATTTTATTTTGATGAGGCCCCAATAGCTCATTTTTGCTTTTGTTTCCCTTGCCTCTGAAGACGTGTTGAGTAAAAAGTTGCTGTGGCCAAGGTCAAAGGGGTTTTTACCTGCTTTCTCCAAAATCTCCGAAGAGGATTTTGATGGCTTCCTGTCTTACATTGAGGTCTTTCATCCATTTTGAGTTTATTTTTGTGTATGGTGTAAGAAAGTGGTCCAGGTTCATTCTTCTGCATGTTGCTGTCCAGTCTTCCCGGCACCATTTGTTGAGGAGACTGTCTTTATTCCATTGGATATTCTTTCCTGCTTTGTCAAAGATTAGTTGGCCATACGTTTGTGGGTCCATTTCTGGGTTCTCTATTCCTGTTCCATTGATCTGAGTGTCTGCTTTTGTGCCAAAGTAGGTTGCCTTTTGTTTACTGATGGTTTCCTTTGCTGTGCAAAAGCTTTTTATTTTGATGTGGTCCCAACAGTTTATTTTTGCTTTTGTTTGCCTTGCTTTAAGGAGACATATCTAGAAAAATATATCTATGACCAATGTCAAAGATATTACTGCCTGTGTTCTCGTCTAAGGTTTTTATTGTTTGGGGCCTTACACTTAGGTCTTTAATTCACTTAGAGTTTATATTTGTGTATGATGTTAAAAGGTGGTCCAGTGCCATTTTTTTTTTTTACATGTAGCTGTCCAGTTTTCCCAGCACCATTTATTGAAGAGACTGTCTTTTCCACATACTGTCACCTCCTTTGTCAACAATTAATTGACCATATAATCAAGAGTTTATTTCTGGGGCTTCTAGTCTGTTCCATTGAACTGTGTTTACTTTTGTGCCAGTACTATACGGTTTAGATTACGACAGCTTTGTAGTATAACTTGAAATCTGGAATTATGATACCTCCAGCTTTGTTTTTTTTTTTTTAACAATAATTACACTTAAATTTACTTTTCAACATCTCTCATAGAGAATGAAACTACTTTATACTAATTAGAGCTATACAAAATTACCTGTCATGCATATAATTGAGTTACTCAAAGAAATTAGAGAATCATGAAGTTGGAAGGAACCAGAAGAGTCAATCCCTTTGACAATATCCTTATCCAGGTACTTTCAAGCTGTTGTCAATTTATAGCTTCATGAAGTACCCTGCTCTCTGTCGGGACATCGCTGTCAGAGATCCAGGCCCAAATACAACTTGTTGCACGTTTTCTAAGATTATTGCAATTTAAAAAAAGATTCATGCTAGCAGAAGAACAATGGTAAAATTACACAAAATTCTAAACAAAAAGTTAAAAAATTAGTTAAAATTTAACATACGGAGATAGCTTCAGTTAGCATTTGGGGATACATCTGGCTTTTTTTTTTCCTTTATTTTGTTTGAGTATGCATGGTGTGTAGATATGTATATATTTTGTGATTTAGTTTTAAACAAAATTGGGATAAACTGTTGATACTCGGTTTGTTTGTTTTTATTTTTTCACTTAATTATGTTATAAGCAATTCCCCATGCAATTATGTATTCTTCAAATTCTTCAAAATATTTTAGTGGATATATAATATAGCAAAACTAAGAAATATTAACTTTTAGTCAATCATTTGTAAACTACTTATCATATATCCTTTAAATTTTTCAAAGCATTTTTGTGGTTACATAATATAGAAATAACAAATACTTGGGGCGCCTGGGTGGCGCAGTCGGTTAAGCGTCTGACTTCAGCCAGGTCACGATCTCGCGGTCCGTGAGTTCGAGCCCCGCGTCGGGCTCTGGGCTGATGGCTCAGAGCCTGGAGCCTGTTTCCGATTCTGTGTCTCCCTCTCTCTCTGCCCCTCCCCCGTTCATGCTCTGTCTCTCTCTGTCCCAAAAAATAAAAAAAAAATTAAAAAAAATAAAAAAAAAGAAAAAACAAATACTAAATACTCACAATATTATAATTTATTTAATCATTTATAAATTACTTATTGTTTCTAATTTTTCACAGTGATGAATACGTGATGAATATCCTTGAAGATCAATCTTTATCTACATTTCTAGTTATTTGCTGAGGATAGAGTCCCAAAAGTAAGGCAAAGTATTAATTTTTTTATTCAACTGCTAAATTACCTGTCAGCAAATTTACAATTTATAATCCTACTAGCACTGCATAGCATAATCTTCATGTCATATACTTGTGTTTTGTTTTTTTTTTTTACTTTGTCAATCTTAAGCAAGTATCATTCTTTTAGTTTGTTTCTTTATTAGTGTGATTACACACAAGATCTCCCTATTTCCCTATTGCTTTTACCTATTCATCCCATTCTACTCTGCGGTAACATCCTTTTCCCATGTTGTAAAAGGAAATAGAAGAAAATGCATAGGTGTTAGGGTCAGGTCAGAATGACCTAGGATTTGATCCATTTCCACTACCTAGCTGTGTTACCTTGGACAAGTGACAACTTTAAGTTTGTATCTTCTCCTGTGTATTGTCAACAACCCTCACAAAGTAGAAACAGGGTATAGCAATCAAGAACATACAACCAAACAAAATCTAAATTATCTCCCCTCCTTTTTCTCATTTGCATGGTAGTCCTTCACATATTGGAAGATAGCAACGCTCTTACTGTCTCTCACCAACTGCTCTTCTTTTTTTTTTTTTTTTTTAAACGTTTATTTATTTTTGAGACAGAGAGAGACAGAGCATGAACGGGGGAGGGGCAGAGAGAGAGGGAGACACAGAATCGGAAACAGGCTCCAGGCTCTGAGCCATCAGCCCAGAGCCCGACGCGGGGCTCGAACTCACGGACCGCGAGATCGTGACCTGGCTGAAGTCGGACGCTCAACCGACTGCGCCACCCAGGCGCCCCACCAACTGCTCTTCTATCCCTATCCTTTTGGCCCAAATCTTGGGGATTCCTTTCTCCAAGCTACATGTCTCCAATTTCTTCACTCACATATCAAACAATATGCTTTCAAATTACCTCATCATCTTGGTATTTCAGAGTATGATTTAACCTAGTCATGTTCCCCTAGAAAGTGGCATCTAGAACAAAATCCAGATGTGATTTGAAAAGACCAGAGTAAAGGTTATCACTTCAAATCATCCAATTTGTTTTCCGTATCCAGATCCACGAGCCAACAAAATCTATAATCCATAAACCTAAAAGACTAACTATATTCACCTCACTTTCACCAACAAGGCAGGCCAGGTTAAACGTGAGGGTGTGGAACACTCTTGAAGTTCTTGTGATGCCTTGGGCAAGTAATGTAGTAATGTCTCTAAGGTCAGTTTACTCCTTGGGAAAAATGGGAGTAATATCACTTATCTCAAAGGGTTTTTGGAAAGATTAAAAATATTAATTGTAGTATCTGGCATGTAGGAGGTATTCAATAAATAGAAACAAACAATTACCACTGAAGCAAGACTACTGCATCTTTATTAAGCACCATTTGTCAAGTACTTTACATGGTCTTGAGCTAGAGCTTGGTCTACCCAAAACACAGACGATGGAGTAGATGTTAACCAATTAACAACTCATCTTCTTCTCCAAATTCTGCCCTGCTCTACTTTCATCCTCTCCTCCCTCGTGCCATCATCTTCAGAAAATGAAGAGCCATCCCTACCAGCAGGTGGAGGAATGGAGCAGTCACCTACAATTCCTACTCAAAATTACAAGCAGACAAGAGACACTTCTGATTTCAACCACAAGATCACTGGCACTGGTCCATTAGGAAGGGTACCTGCCAGCAGCTAAAATGAAGTTCTGCAAGCTTCAAAGACTCATCTACAAATGTAGGGTTTTTTTCCTTTCCAAACATACTACTGATCTACTTCCTTTCCTCATATACTACACCTGAACGCAAACATACAAAAGTATCATTTATTTTGTGAATAACCTTTTGAAAGACACATTTGACAACAATATAAAAATCAACAGTCTATGTTACATTTAGGCAAGAACAGGCTATTTAAATGAGGAAGAGAATAAACACTCAATTTTTTCTCTCAATTCAAATAGATCCAAGCAATATGTACAATAAAAAAGTTTTAAGTTGTTTCTAAATTAGAAGATTAAAAATTAATTGTTGAACTTTTCTGGAGTGGCCAAAGGGAATGTAAGAATGCCCAGATTTTAAAGATCTTTAGTCAAACGACTTCTAACAAAATTAGATTTTATATAAACACAGTCTTTAGTACAGAAAATTAAATTCCTTAAGATCTGCATGCAATGAGAGTTCTTTACCACCTAAATTTCCTAAGTATATTTAATCCTACTAAATGGCTATCAATAGTCCCAGGCAAAAAATCTGAATTAAGCTAAGCTTTGTCTACTTCCTCTTTCTTCAGCTCTTCTCTTCCAAAACTTGTCTCTATACCCATCCCTAGAAAAGAAGTCAATTCCCTAAAATTATTCTAAAATTTTTCTTCATGAAAAGAAAAAAAAGGAAGGAAAGATGGGTTGAAACTTACCCTAATGTATTAGAAGTCTTATCAAATTGCCTCAAAGAGAATGGATAATACCTCTCCTTCTTTCCATCCAAAATGAGCTCCCTAATCTTTGTTTCCTGAAAAGGATGTAATATTTAACCTCTTGCAGGACATTTGTGTTTAAAAAAGAATTCTTGGGTAGGCAGTATGTACAGCTGATGGAACTCTAAGCATAGCAACAAAGAAAAATCTAGGCATAGGTCTAAAACCTCTTCAAATCACATCCCATACATTAAATGTGTTCCTGATGACAACTTATAAACTAGCAATTTGAACACCCTACTCCTCAATCAGAACACTCCAAATACATTATAGATTTACATTAATATTATGTTTGGGCATATATTTGAAGTATAGCATAAATATACATTACTTCAGAAGAGCCAAACATGATAGCATTAAATTTAAATCAAAGTATGAAACATTTCTGAAAACAGAAAAATGAAACTAAGATCCCAACAAAACAAGTGTTAGGGAAATGGACAGGGAGGAAAGTCTCAGCAACTGAACCACTCCCAGGATATCCCACCAACTGCTCCCACTATCCCCTGTATTGTCTTCTGAATGTCGATTTGTAAAAAGGCAACTACTGTGGTAACAGTAATTTGGAATTATGCACATTTACAAACTGATATTTGATATATAACAGTCCTTACACATGAGCACAAGATATGCAAATGAAATTTGACAAAAGAAATGCAAATGCAGAGAAGCACTTCAGAAAGTGTCCATTTTGCTTACTGCAAGTTGAAACAAACTCAGCATACCACAGTGCATCTACTGACACAGTAAAACATTTATATAAATGTTTACAAAATATTTATAAAATGTTTATTAAATAATTATATAGTATTATAATCTCATAATCGTTATAATATTATACTGAAAGAGAGATAATCATTTATCTAAGTAAGGACAGAACATTCTAGGAAACAAAAAAATATTCTTACCTCTTGACCCAACCTAGTGATCCCACTCTAACAAACATGCACGAAAGTATTAAAGTTTTTTTTAAAAAAAATTTTTTTTCAACGTTTATTTATTTTGGGGACAGAGAGAGACACAGCATGAACGGGGGAGGGGCAGAGAGAGAGGGAGACACAGAATCGGAAACAGGCTCCAGGCTCCGAGCCATCAGCCCAGAGCCTGATGCGGGGCTCGAACTCACGGACCGCGAGATCGTGACCTGGCTGAAGTCGGACGCTTAACCGACTGTGCCACCCAGGCGCCCCAGTATTAAAGTTTTATATACAACACCAAGACCTGAAACAACTCTAACATTCAACATTCAGAGAATAAATTACTCATAGATCAACACATCATCACTACTAATGTTCATTAGGTATACATAAAACTATACTGTATTCTGACAGTAGCCACAAGCCATATGCAGCTACTTAAATAAAACTGAATTTACCATTCAGTTCCTTAGTCAGACAAGCCACATTTCAAGTGCTTACCTAGCACTTTCCATCATCACAAGTTCTGTTAGATAGTGCTGATCTACACAGCTACCTGGACCATCCTCTATCCTCCTTCCCTTATATGCACCCTTTTATCTACTTAATCTTCAGGCTTTGGCCTAAGCCTCAATTACTGTGTGAGGTTCCCCCTGATTTATGCAGGAAATTTGGGTATACTTTCTTGTAGTCTCATTACACCTTGGTAACTGGCAATAAATTCCATCACATCATATTATTTCCCCTACCACAATCCTGCAAGCTTCCTTAAAGAACCAACTTTTATCCAAGGGACTTTGAACTGTTCTGCCTTGATAATTTGTCATATACTAAGAGAACTGCTAAAAACAACAGAGATGTACACTATAAGTGAAAAACGTTTATGCATAAGGAATATAATGCATCAAAGAAAAACATGGCTAGGTTGGCAGGCTCACAAGTGATTTTTAAGATTATTTATTTTGAGACAGAGAGTGAGCGGAGGAGGGGCAGAGAGAGGGAGAGAAAGAGAAGGCCAAGCAAGCTCCACAGGGCAGTGTGGAGCCAAAGGCAGGGCTAGAACCCATGAACCCGTGAGGTCATGACCTGAGCCGAAACCAAGAGCCGGACACTCTACTGCCTGAGCCACCCAGGTGTCCCATCACAAGTGATTTTTGTTTTCAATTTCTAATTCTTTACATTTTCTTAGTACTCAACATAAGGAGCCTCATTCTCAGAAGGTGTTTAGCAAATATCTGTGGAATAGTTTCTGTATTTAAAAAAAAAACAAAAGACACCACGAATGAAGCCTAATGTAAACTATGCACTCTGGGTGGTAATGATGCAGCAATGTAGGTTCAACAATTGTAACAAATGTACTAACCTGTTGGGGGATGTTGATAACGGGGGAGACTATGCATGCACCAGGTCAGAAAGCACATGGGACATCTCTCTGCCTTCCAGTCAATTGTGCTGTGAACTTAAAACTGCTCTAAAAATATAATGCCTTCAACGAAAAAGATCCCAATATTTTGTTCCATAATAATATATACAATTGATTTATAATAAATTTTAAAAACTAGACCACAAATTTCTAACACAAATAATATTTATCTCCAGTGCTTAGAAAATCTGACTAAATTAACTGCAGGTGCAGTGCTGTCGGTGCCATCAATACACTAACTCAACCTCCTCATTTACTGAGCACCGACCCATGCAAAGCACTGTGGACACAGCAGTGAACAAGACAATTTCTGTTCTCACAATATTCTTTCTAAATAACAACTTTATTCTGCAAGATAAATCTTTAACCTCAGCTATCAACAACAGATAGCTCAAAATGGCAAAACAAACTTCTCTTATCCTGATTTTTTTCAAATAATTCAAAAAACTCCTATTAACCTTCAAGAAAGTAGTACATGACCTGGTTTAAAACAAAAAGTTAATGCCTCATTTACTTGGCATTCTTAGGACAGTTGGTGCTCCAAAGAAATGAATTTTTCAGATAACTCACTCTTATCCATTTAAGCACCAACACTTACATTGTTTGGCATGGAGATTTCTTTTTTAAGTGGGAATCTTTTGATTTTTAAAAAGATTCAATTAAATATTTTGACTGATAATTATTTTGTTGTACAGCCCTCAAGCTCCTAAACTATATGTCCCCAGGGTTCTTTTTTAAAAGTTGCTGGCTTTGAAGAGTTTTTCTTCTGATCCCCAGCTTTGGTGTGTCAGCTGTCAACTTTTGCTGGTATCAGTGTGAACCTGACTCAAGCAGCCTCCAACTCCCTTCAAATTTGCTGCTACTTGCAAAACAAGTTTGTCAGAATTTTGCCTAAAACACACAGGCTTTGAGAGGATCCTCAAATCTACATTTTGGTTGTTCCGTCTTCTATTTATTTCCTGAATCTCTTAAAGTTTGCAGTTACAAGTTCCAAACCAAGTTCTGGATAAATTACTGCTATACCCTGATAAAGGTCCTTACATTGTTTTCATATTTAAAACTGATAGTCAGAGATAGCTTCATTATTTATTCACTCATCCAACAAGTATTAAGTACTTGTGTTGTGAAGTTGGTAAGTAATATTATGGTGAAAATAAAGAACTAAAAAGATTGCTAGTTTTGAACATATTCTAAAATAGAAAAACTCAGAAAAAACAACTTCTTAGCACTTAATAAAAACAGGGTTGTTGTGTGGGTTTTTTTAATATTAAACTTACAAAACCACCTCAGTTTTTTACAATTTCTATAGCTTTAGACTTAAGAACTGAAGATTCAAGGGTTCTATTTAACCAAATATTTATTTTAGAGAGCTCTGAATAAGATTCCAAAATTTTATACCTTTTTTTCCTATTACACATTCCCATCTAGTCCTAAAGAAATCACTAGCAACATATGCTTTAGTTTTAAATGATACTCAAAATCTTGGTAACCATTTCAAACCATGGTAAGTTTATCTTCATTTTAATGTTGAGCAACAATAATTTGATAAAAAGTGTAAACTCAGGAAACTTCCTGTCCAAATTTTCCTAAGTTCCTATATTTGGTGTGCAGAAAAAATTTTTTTAAGTTTCAGGAGTAAGAGATGGTGTGGCTCTACAATATTTGCTTTATCTGCCACAATCATATTTTTAAAATTCCATTACCCATTTAAACCTAAGGCTAGGAAATGAGTCAAAGAGGAGTAGGGCTTAAAATTGGTCTCTGAGGATTAATTAAGACAACTGGTAAAAACCCCTGGTGTCAGCCTTACTTGTTTTAATGCTCTTGGAATCTCCTTTCTCATTCATTTTCTCCTCAGGGAGCACAAGTGACTTTTTCTGTATTTTATAATTTTATAACTGATTACTGGTCACCTCTATTATGCAGACTGAACTGGAAATGGGCATTAGTTATGTGCCTGTAATCTGAGACAGTAAAATAATATTTCTAAGTGAAAAAAAGTTACTACCATTAAAAACTATTAATTACTACCATTAAAAACCTTTTCCAGCAATGCATTAACATTTCTTCAACATTAATTTTGGAACCTGCAGATGCTTTAAGCATGGACCTAACTTTCAAAATAACAACACAGTATTATTTAAACTATTAGAGTAACCATTAAAGTTGGCTCTGACCTCATCAGCATACCATCTTGTCCCATGATATAAGTCTGATTCTAAATAAAAACAATTCAGAGAAAAATCCAAATGGTCTCTTGCTGTCTCTACAATTTAGGCAAAGAAGCAAATGGCAAATACTGGACACACCTATCATAAGCAAAATCTCCACGAGGTACTATCCACACTACCAGTTTAAAAGAAAAATACAGACCTGGCTCAGGATATTTACAATACAATTGGAGAGAGAAAATATGTTCCATAAAAGATACTAATACTAACCAATAGTAAAAATAAAAATAATTGAATTAAATTAAAAACTGATCATGAACATTTAACATTCTGAAAGCAGAAATGGAGGGCACTTAGTTCAAATGTAAACAAAATTCTTTTTGCCTATTTTAAATCTGGCAATCAAAATCAGCCAGAACTAAGGAGTTGGGCCAACAGCATCACCAAAGAAAAAACCGAAATTCTCAGGAGCAACTGGTATTGGACCATTCAAAACAAAGTCTTCCTGTGAGTGCTCATTAGGAGTTTCTCTCCTAAAATCTCCTTATCAAATTAAAAACCTGGCTATCAACTTTGCGGAAACCTAAGCTTCAGAGAAGCACTCTCGATACTTTTTTTTTCAAAGCACTTAAGGTCCATCCACAGAATAGGAGCTGGCGAACACCGAGGAGGAATTGGCCTATTGTTCGGAGAACCGCAGGACCATCCGAACGCCACGGGGCGCGCGGGAGCTGGGGGTAGGCAAGGCTCAAACACGGCACAGGTGTGCGTATGGGGGAGGGGGGACAGGTGTGCCCAGGGCCACAACTAAGGTTAGAGAGGCCCGACTTCAGATCCAGACGTCGACTGGATCTGAGGAAAAGAGTCATCCCTGAAGCTTAAACCACGGAGCATGGAGGGGGGCGGGCCTGGGGAAGGTCTTAAGGACTCCAAAGCCCACCCGGTTAGGCAGTGGGGGTGGTCGGAGAAGGCCGGGGCACTCAGGGTGTAAAGCCCGAGGATAAAAGCAAAGGCTCTCGAATCGAGGGGCCAGCGTAGAAATCTCTAAACAATGAACCACGCTGGGTCTGGGGTAAATGGCTAGGAGACCAGGGGTGTCGCGGAGGTGGGAAGAGGGTGGGAAAAGGGAAACAAAAGAGAAGCCCCCCAAGTGTGGGGCCCCGGTGGCGGCGGCGCCGGCGATTACCTGTGAGAGTTGACGGGGATTGGGGCAGCCGAAGAGCGCGGAGCTGGAGCTGAAGCTGATGGCTCCTCGGCGGCTGAGGACGTGCTGGGGGACCGGCCTGTCCAGGGGCAGCACCGGCAGCTGGTAACATACTTCCATTGAATACGCCCGCCCTGCCCCCGCGCGGCGCCCGCCCAGCCGCGGCCGCCGGCCCCTGTGCTGGGAAGGGGCCGCGGCTCGGGGGCGCCGGGCCGAGGCGGGGGCAGGGAGGGCGGGCGCCGACCCCGGGAAGCCGCGCTCACGCCTTCCCACCCCAACACTCCGCCCGGGCCGCCGGTGGGAAGACGCTGCGGCGGCCGCGGCGACAGTTACGAGGACCGGCGCGCGCCCGGCTCCGGGGTGCAAGCGGGGGCAGCGCAGGCAAAGTGGGAGAGGGAACCCTGCCGCCCCAGATCTCCTCGGCCGGGAGGAACGGGTCCGGGCAGAGCAGAGCAGGAGTGGAGCAAAGACAGAAGAAAGCGGTGCAAGAAAAGACGGCTGGAGCCAGCGGCGAGACCCAGGTCGCACGGGGCTTGGGACCAGCCACCAGCTCGGGCCGCCGCCACCGTCCTGCCCCTCCCCTCCCCCGGAGCCTGACTTCACTCCGCCGCCGGCGCGAGCCCGGCGTAATTCACACTTTGCAGCCGCGGACGGTGCGCCAACCACGGCCGCCGCCACCCTGACGTCACGACGCCGCGCCGCAGGCCCCGCGCCTCCGCAGCGCCCTGGGAGACGGGTTAGCGGCGGTGGGGGTGAACCGTCTCACTCCGGTTCTGCACTCGGTCACTGTCCCCTCCCGCCACACAATGCCCCCCTTCCTCCTCTCCTACCAACCTCAACCCATAGCCCCCTCCCAGCTCTCCCTTATCTGCCCTCCACACAAGGCGCGTGCGCACGAGGCCCCACCGTTTGGGGACATTCCCCTTATCGTTAAACTCTTGCTTTCGAGCGCGCTGAGGGTGTGGGGTGGGCTCAGCCTGTCTACAAGCAAGATTCGGGCCTTCTGACCCCAGAGACCCGAAGCACAGGGCGCAGTGGCAGCGCTCAGCCTTAACTGCGGGGTCATCGCTGTGCTTCCCTCCTTGAATTCCCATTCTTGGGCTTCGCTGGGGACCGCTGCGGCAGTGACGTCAGCGGACCGCGCGGGCACCATCCTCCCCGCTACGTCACTGCCAGTCCCTTGGCGGGGCCCGGCTGGGGCTCTCCCCAGGCAGGTACGGGCCCCAGGGCTGTCCCGGGCCAAGGGGAGAAGAGAGGAGTCGAGAATGCGGGAGAGACGAGAGGGTGAAGGGGTGGTGGGGAAACACCGAGACCGAGAAAGAAGAAGTGAGAGTATGCACTGGAAAAAATGAGAAAGAAAGGATGATACTGAGAAGACAAAGGAAAAAAGGATCCTGCATGACCTTTTACCAAAACTGTTTTGGTTTGTTGGCTTTGATTTTTAGAAAGCAAAGAGAGTGAAGAGCTCTTGACCTGCTTTGTAAGTTGGATACGTCATTTGCAGGTTCATTTTGTCAAATTTCTCCCTAAACTGCAATCCATTGTTTGAAATGCATTCCAGCCCCTGGGATGTCGGCCTGAACAAGCTCTTTCCTGCTGGCAAAATTGTTGATTCGGCTCTGCTCTCAGGGCACCCACCCTTCCACTTATTTGCTATGACTAGCCACTGGCAAGATGGCAGATCATTACTGAGGATATCAGGTATCCACTGCTCATGGTTCCATAAATCAATAAAAGTCTGCAAGACTTTTTATCATCTTTCCACAGCATCTGTTTCTTTTACATCACTTAAAACTTTACCTCTTCCATGGTTATTTCTCTACTTGTGTGCTACTATTAAAACATAACTTCCCCTGTGGTTTCATGGATATTGTCTTCACTAGATGGCAAGCTCCCCTTTAGTGCAACAACTGACCCAACTCCTCTTGGAAACTAATTACTCCCACAATATCTAGTAGATATATTGAGCATCTGCTGTATGCTTGGGATTAAGCTAAGCACTCTCTCTTGTTCTGACAAAAACCCCATGGGATAATACTAAGTTGAAACTAGGTTTAGGGAAACATAACTTGCCCTAGATCTTACTCAAAATAGTGGCAGAACTAACCTCAAATAATGTTTGAAATCTGTATACATTTAAACACCCAGAGATGGTATTCATGTCATATAAAACTGTATATGCCAAATTACTGTCACATTTAATAACATTTAAGAGACTCCCTTCCGTTAAATCATTTGATAAGATTCAGGGCACTAATTAAACAGTGCATCTCCCTTCAGCAGAGAGGGGAGCTAACATTTACTATGCGCCCACTGTGAGCCATGACAGGTATTCTACATATAATGTTTAACTTAACCCTTCACAATATTCACATACGTAAAATTTGATTCTACAGATGAGGAATCAGTTTCCAAGACCATACGTCATTTGTGCCACTGAATTTTGTTCTGTGTGATTTCAAAACCATGCATTTCCACCACACCATGCAGTATCTCAAGATCAGAACTTCAACTGTTCTCAGTGTTCTTTACAGTATTGGGGAGCATATTAGGGTTCTCCAGAAATACAAAACCAATAGAAGATATGTGATATGTATATGTATGTATGTATGTATGAATGTATGTATGTGTATATATATATATATAGAGAGAGAGAGAGAGAGAGAGAGAGAGATTTGCTGTACACATGCCTCATCTAAGAGAAGCTAGAGGAGCTGCAGGCCCTGCTCCTCCCCTAGCCAGTAAGGTGAGTCAGCAAATCATGTGTAAAATTACAGCAGTGCTTGGGACCTGGCATGGACCTACCAAGTGTAATGGCTGGTGCTTCACTTCCACTTCTCAAATCTTGCAAATTTCTATTGTTGCCAACGAAAACCCTAAAAAGAAGAGAATTCTGGGAAATGTAGTTCCAACTTAGCTAAGTTGATAGTGCAAAACCAACCCAGTCCAAACTCTTGTCAACTTGACCTCCAGAAACACTTTTTAAAATCATATTTAATTTTCAAATAAAGATCATAGTAAAATCATGCTTATGTCCATATGATGCAACTATCATACAGCCTGAGACAGCTCCCTCCCTCCCCAAAAGAGGATAGAGTCTTTGAATGATGTTCATCCCTCTTCTTGATAAGTCATATTATTCCTTTGAACTAAGGATATAAAGTTAGCCACTATTAAACACTAAGATATAAAGTTAGCCATTATTAACACATCTTAGGGGAATGGGGAGGGGGAGAAAATAATCGGTTAATACATACACAAATGTATTCATATCAAAATGAGGGGAAAATGTTCACAACTATTATAGTCCTTGTATCTGCAACTGGCAATGTAATCGTAATGACTACTTATAACTACTTTCTTTTTTTCCCCCAATACCAATTTAATATACCCTTTGCCTTCAGCAAGCATCTCAGCTGATAATAGTTTCTTCACTTATGTGGCAACCCATATTTTTATTCCTGAAAAATCTGGACCATTAGAGGTTCTACTTCTACTGGGTTGCTGTGTTTTTTTCCATTAACCTATATAACAGAGTATGGGAATACTAAGAAGCACCCCCAAAGAATCTCCTGCATTCCAGGCATATTCCCATGTAACAGAAACTCAAGATCAGCTTAACAGTCAAAATTGATCACTCTAGGCAGGAGAGTAACCCCCTTCTTTGCATGTTGGTTAAATAGCACAAGGCAGTCTCAATTTACAGACTAATTGAACTCTTGCTTTGTTCAAGAGTTCAAGATGTTCCTGGTGGAAGCATCCTTCCTTTGGAACTAAGACCTCTAGACAAGCAAACCCAAAGCTACAGTAATTGGAAACAAAATCTTGCATTTGATTGACTAGGGATAAAACAGGATCCACTTCCAGTCCCACCTCTTGATTCCTGAATCATGAATATATATTTAAATTTAGAACATATGCCGAAACTTGGAGGACATTACCCTAGCTACACAAGGTATTGTCACTCAGATGGAGAGATTATTGAGTCTTCTGAGGCCATTTCAATGCTACAACATGGATGAACCTTGAAAACATGCTAAGTGAAAGAAGCCAGATACAAAAGGCTACATAGTGTATGATTTCATTTTCATAAATTATCCAGAATAGGCAAACCATAAAGACAGAAAGCCAATTAATTGTTGCCAGGGACTAAGGAGAGGGAGGAATGGGGAGTGACTGCCTAATGGGTATGGGGTTTTCTTTTGGGGTGATGAAAGTTTTGGAACTAGATAGCGGTGATGACTGCACAACATTGTAAATGTACTTAATGCCATTGAAGTGTACAATTATAAATGGTTAAAATAGTAAATTTTTATCATAATAAAAAGAAAAGAAAGAGGGCCTTCAATCATCCTATCAAGCCAGCTATCTCAGGATAATAAGCAACATAATACGACTAGTGAATTATATGAGCATGAACCCATTGCTGACTTTATTTGTTGTAAAATGGGTTTCTTGGTTAAAAGTAATGCTATATGGAATAACACAATGGTGAGTAAAACATTGCATAAATCTAACATACCTGGTGGTTTTGATAGAAGCACTGTGTGTGGGGAAGGAAATTCATTTTCAGAAGAAGTATCTATTCAGTAAGAAAAAAGGACTGCCCCTTCCATAATGAAAGTAGCCCAATTCAATGTACCTCGTGGATGGGAGACACTTCTAGGAAATGGAAGCTTAGTTGTGGACTCTGCTGTTAGCAAATTGGGCACTTAGCAATAGTGGTAGCCAGATTGGCCTTATTGAGTGGAAATCCATGTGCTGAACCCACATCTCACTTGTATCATGCCATCATGGCCACTTTGTTCATGAGTCTGTTGGTCAGGGCCAGGGATAAATGGGGGGAAAGGCTGACTAACATACATAGAATGTATCACTCATCCAACTGATTATGATCATCCTCTAATGAAATTTCTCTTTGGAATCACATGAGACACACTCTGCCTGTTCAATCTATCCACATATACCCCTTCCCCAGACCTCTTTGTCATCAATTTTCCGATCATGTTCCTTCCAAGTTCCAGACTATCCCGCCAGTAAGACACTGCCCATGAATCAGTATGATCCATACACCTAGCTATCTTTCTTTTCAGACAAAGTGAGCAATTAGGTGCATTGTTCTAAGTTTTCTCCCAATCATAGTATTTCCCTTCATCACCTTTAGGACTACCCAAAGAGTAGAAATAGTGCTGTAGCTATCTAGTTTCTGCACCATAGAATACAGAACTACTGTTAAGTCAGACCCAAATAGTTTTCTTCTGTCACTCAGCAGGACATAGGGGGCTAACAATAATGCCTTGGATGAAAGTTGAGAGGGAGGAGGCAATGTAGTAGTAGTAGAGATTATGGACAACTGGGACACTGTTCATACAATTTACTTGAGCCTTAAAAGACTTGCTTGAGGGGCACGTGGGAGGCTCAGTTGGTTAAGCCTCCAAATCTTGATCTTGGCTCGGGTCATGATCTCACAGTTCATAAATTTGAGCCCTGCAGTGGACTCTGTGCTGACCGCATGCACCCTGCTTGGAATTCTCTCTCTCCACCCTCCCCCTCTCATGCTCTCTCTCTCGCAAAATAAATAAACAAATATTAAAAAGAGAGAGAGACTTGCTTGACCCTGATCTCATGCATGCCACTTCTACTTAATGATGGAGTACTCCTGGGCACAACCAACTTTATGGTTTGGTGTATCAGGATACCTTGAGTATATTATGAGCTACTCAGGTCACAAAGTAATTTGTTAGCTCATGGTCAAACGTTCAGTTTCTACTAGGGCCTGGTAGTAAGCCAAAACAATTTCTCGAAAAGGGAATAGTTATGTAAAGAAGAGGACATAACTTAGCTACAAAGTCCTAAAAGCCCATATAAGATTCAATAATAGAAGATTATCAAAAGCTTCCTACAGTATCACTAACCTATCACAGATACTTCAGCATCATACCTGCTGGGTCACATGGCCCAAATGACAGAGAAGCTTATGTGGCGATATGGATTCCTTACATAGACTTTTCTTGTTCTGAGCTCCACCCAATATTTAATTTTTTGTATTGTGGTAAAATATGCATAACATAAAATTTACAATTTTAACATTTTTGGTATAGAAGTCAGTGGCATTAACTACATTCACGCTCTACAACCATCACCATACTCATATCCAGAAAGTGTCATCATCCCAAACTGAAACTCTGTGCCTATTAAACAATAACTCACCCCTTCTTCCTCCATCAGTCCCTGGTAACCACTATTTCACTTTCTGCCTCTAGGAATATGACTACTCTAGGTACCTTATAAAAGTAGAATCATACAGTATTCATCCTATTGTGTCTGTCTTCTTTCACTTAGCATAGTGTCTCCAAGGTTTATCCATGTTGTAGCATGTAACAGAATTTCACTCCTTTTTAAGACTGAGTAATATTTCATTATATGAATGTATTTAGACATGCAGTTTATCCATCTGTCAATGGACATTTGGGTTGTCCTACCTTTTGGGTGCTGTGAATAAAGCTGCTATGAACACGCGTGTATAAATATCTGTGTGAGTTCCTGATTTCAATTTCTTTTAGATATATATCTAGAAGTGCAATTGCTGGATCATATGGAAATGCTATATTTAATTTTGGGAGAAACAGGCATATGGTTTTCCACATCAACTGCACCATTTTATATTCCCATCCAGAATGCACAAAGGTTTCAACCTCACATTGTGGCCAACACATGTATCCTGTTTTTAGATAATAGCCATGCTAATGGATGTGAAGTGGTATCTTATTATGGGTTTGATTTGCATTTCCCTTATGATTAGTGATATTAAGCATTTTTTCGTGTGCTTTTTGGCCATTTTTATATTTTCATTGGAGAAAAGTCTATTCAAATCCTTTCCCCACGTAAAAAAAAAAAATAATGTTTATTTTTGAGAGGGAGAGTGAAAGAGAGAGCAGGGGAGGGGAGGGGCAAAGAGAGAGAGGGAGACACAGAATACGAAGTGGGCTCCAGGCTCTGAGCTGTCAGCACAGAGCCCAACGCGGGGCCTGAACTCGTGAACAGTGAGATTATGACCTGAGCTAAAGTTGGACACTTAACGGACTGAGCCACCCAGGCACCCCTGGTGAGACGTTTTGATTACTGATTCAATCTCCTTACTTGTTTTGTGTCTATTTAGATTTTTATTTCTTCAGGATTTAGTCTTGGTAGGTTTTCTATTGCCAGAAAATCTCCATTTCATGCAGGTTACCCAACTTGTGGGTGTACAATTGTTCATAGTATGCTTTTATAATCCTATTTATTTTTGTAGAATATGTTGTAATGTGTTCATTTTCAATTCTGACTTTAGTAATTTGAATCTTCTCTCTCTTTTTTTTTTTTAGCCATTCTAGCTAATGATTTGTCAATTTTGTTTTCCAAGTACCAAATCTTGGTTTAGTTGATTTTCTCTATTGCTTTTATATTCTCCATTTAATATATCTCTACTCTTTATTACTTATTTCTAGTAGCTTCAGGTTTCAGTTTGTTGTTCTTTCTTTGGTCCCTTAAAGTGTTAAGTACCTTACTGATTTGAGATCTCTTTTTTAAATATATCTATAAATTTCCCTTTTAGCACTGTTTTTGCTGCCAGCCATAAGTTTTGAAATGTTGTGTTTTTGTTTTCATGTGTCTCAAGATATTTTCTAATATTCTTTATGATTTCTTCTTTGACCATTGATCATTTAGGTATGTATCATTTAATTTTCACGTACTTGTGAATTTTTCAATTTTCCTTCTGCTGTTGATTTCCAGTTTCATTTCACTGAAGTTGGAGAAGTTTCTTTGTATAATATCAATATTTTTTACATTTATTAAGACTTGTTTCGTAGTCTAGCATTTGGTCTATCCTTGAGAATCTTTAATGTGCACTTGAGAAAAATGTGTATTCTACTGTTGTTTGCTGGAGTATTCTGCATGCTATGTATGTCTGTTAGGTCCAATTCATCTATATTATTGTTCAGTACATTACATCCCAAATTGTAACAATCTATTTTAAGTTTATACCAACCTAATAACAATCCCATACAGAAATCATACTCTCTTACAGCTCTTCCTCCACTTTCTTATTGATGTCACAAATTACATCTTTGGATATAGTACACCTATTAACATAAATTAATAATTATTTTTTAGGCATTTGTCTTTTAAATCTTATAGAAAATGAAAGGTGGAGTTACAAATAAAAATTATAATAATACTTTTTTTTATATTTGTTCATATGTTTACCTTTACTGGAGATCTTTATATCTTAATTTGGCTTTGAGTTATGCTCTAGCATCCTTTCATTTCAACTTGAAGAGCATGAGTGAGGGAGGAGCAGAGAGAGAAAAAGAATTGCAAGCAGGCTTTGTGTTATCAGCATGGAGCCCAATCTCACAAACCTGTGAGATCATGACCTGAGCCAAAATCAAGATGGACACTTAACCAGCTGAGTCACCTGGGCACTATTTAAATAATAGTTAAAGTTCTTTAAAACAAGCAGTTAGAACCCCAGACAAGTAACTTGCTCTCCTTTGTTTCAGCAAACAAGTGGATGGATTGAACCAAATGGTCTCAGGACATAGGTTAACCTGGCAGAGGTGAGGGTGGGGTTATAGTACCATATGAAAAGTAGCAGGATAAATGAGAATCTGTCTACCTGTTGACAGCCAAATTTTTATCCTAGAGGCAAGAGGACGGAAGATTCCTCTTTTAGAAAAGTAGACCCACCCTAGGAAAAAGCTTAAAGGTGCTATTGGCTTGGGGTCATCCAACCAAAGAAATGGGCCTACACATAATTTTAAGGTAAGTTTTACCCATGTGCATGGAGTTCATTATCAATATCCCATTCATAAATATGACAGAAAAATCAAGCACTACCAGAATTTGAATAAATCCCATTGCATGAGAGATAATAGAAACAAACAGAGAAGTACAAGACAGAGAACAAACAAGGGGAAACAGAAAAATACAGAGAACCCCCCTCCCCCCAAAACCAATAAAATCCTTAGAGAGATGAAAAGATATATAAGAATGGGATGATATAAAAAGGAGAAATGAGACAGTTCTTTAAAATTAAAACCTATGATAGCAAAAATTAAGGATTTATTGGATGGGTTAGAAAATAAAGTTGAAGATATCTTCCCAAAAGTAAAATGATTAATTAAAGATACAGATAATGTGAGAAAAGATATTAAAACTGGAATTCCAGTCCAGGGGGTCTAACATCCAAATAAGGATAATGTCAAAAAGAAAGAATTGAGAAAAATGTAGGAAAGAAATAATTCAAGAAAATTCAGCAGAACTGAAGGGCACACATTTCCAGATGGAAACAGTCCAGTTTGTAATTAGAATAATGAATAGAGAAAAGACCTCCACCAAGACATATAGTGAAATTTCAGCATAATGGGGACAAAAATAAGAATTTAAAATCTTCCAGGGAGTAAAAATAAAAATAACTCATGTACAAAGGACTGTGGATCAGAATGGCAAAAGCCATCTCAGCAATGAATTAGAAGCTAGGAGATAATGATATAAAACCTTCAGAATTGTGAAGGAATTTGATTTCCCATCTAGGAATTTGTATACCTGGCCACACTATCAATTTAATATGATAGTAAAAATACAGATATTTTTCAGACATTGAAGAACTCAAGTGTTTCACTCCTACTATACCTTTTCTCAGGAAGTGATTATTACAGGATGTGCTCTAGCAGGAAGAGTGAAGAAACCCAGAAAGGGAAATATTGGGATCCAGCCAACAGGATCTTAAATACAGGAGAGAGAGAAAGAAAGCCTCAGAATTATAGTTCTTAGATCACAGCCACAGAGGATACCTAGAGAGAAACCAGGCCATATGGGAGCAGGATTATGGGGGCTCTGTGACGGAAGTGAAAGTAACAGATGTCCTGAAGAGGCTGAACACAGAGTGAGAAGCTCTGGCAGAATTTGGGAATAAATTTATTATTATTACATAGAATACTAAGGGGGTAAAAGAGATTCAATTACTCACACCATGAATAAAAAGTTGTAAAAGAAAATCAACTTAATTACTGTTCATTATATGGCCCTTTTATAAATAATAGTTACGTAGTCACAATAATATAAGCACTGAATATTCATTTAACAAAAATATAGTGCTATAACTATACTGAGAAGTGGAAGAAGATGAAAAATGTGTATTTGGGTATTAGAAAGCCAAATTTTCATCTTCCATAGTAAGACATTAATAGGTAATAGCAAAAATTGAGATGTGAGTTAATACATGGAGTGAAATATCATAAGAAACAGCTAAAAACTGACCATTTCTTGTGTCAGCAAAGCAGAAATTGGTAGATTATTGAGATGGAACAAGAGGCTGCTAGGTTTGTTATAACATAGTAGGACTACTGAACTCTAAAAACTATGTATAGGGGCACCTTGGTGGCTCAGTTGGTTAAGCGTCCGACTTTGGCTCAGGTCATAATCACGCAGTTTGTGAGTTCAAGCCCCACACAGGGCTCTGTGCTGATGGCTCCGAGCCTGGGGTCGGCTTCAGATACTGTGTCTCCCTTTCTCTGCCCCTCCCCTGCTCACACTCTGTGTATGTGTGTGTCTCTCTCTCAAATATAAACATTAAAAAAATATGTATATGTATTATGTTTCTCATTTAAAAAAGTACTCATTGTAGTGGGTTGGATTGTGTCCCCCCAAAATATGTTAAGTTCTAATACCTGGGACCTATGACTTTGTTTAAAAATAGGGTCTTTGCAGATCTAATCAAGTTAAATAAAGTCATATGAGATTAGGGTGGGCCCTATACCCCACAACTAGTGTCCTTTAAGAAGAGAGAGACTTGGAAGCACAATACACACAGGGAAGAAAGCCATGTGAAGACAGAGACCATGGCTGGAGTGATATGTGTACAAGCCCAAACGCCAAGAGACAAACAACCCACCAGAGACGCATGAAACAAATTCTCTTCCAGAGCCTTCAGAGGGAGCATGGCATTGCCAACACCTTGATTTTGGGCTTCTAGCCTCCTGAGCTCTGAAAGAATAAGTTTCTGTTCTTTTAAGCCAATTTATGGTAATCTGTTACAGCAGCCCAAAGAAGCTAATACAATCATTTTACTCAATTTCTGAGTATCTGAATTAGAGCAGGAGATGTTCCACAGAGGGTCAATTCTTCTAAATTCATTTCCACACTTGAGGCTTCAAAACAACAACAACAACAACAACAACAACAACAACAACAACAACTAATCAAGTTAGCTGGGTTTTTTTTAAGGCACAGTATAAAACCCATCTGTTCAATTAAGGGATGTGGGAGGACTGGCAAATGTGAAACACAAATTTTGGTCTCTGGTTATAAATATTTAAGTGTATGCCTATTTGAGGTTTACTTTCTGTTTTTAAAAATGTCAGTTCTTTCCTGCTATCTCTGAAGAATAGTTACAAAGAACAAAGGCTTCTTTTCTTTACACTTCACACAGTAACAGTGTAAAATGTTGAATAGAATGAATATTACTCAGAAAAGCAAAATATTTTACAATATATCTAAAAATTGATCATTAAACATTTTTTCCAACTAACAACATTGTTATATGAAATAGTAACAGAATTAAAGAAAACACCTACATTATTTACATTTCCTACACTTCTGATTCCAGTGCCTTGTCTTGGGGTCCAATACCTTCTTTAATATTGTTCAAGTAATGAGATACTAATTTTTTTTTTAGGACAGTGAGCATGAGCAGGGAAGAGGGAAAGATAAAGAGAGAATCTTAAGAAAGAGAGAAAGATGAGAATCATGCTCAGCACGAGCCCAACATGGGGGCTCCATCCCACGACTCTGGGATCATGACTTGAGCCAAAATCAAGAGTTGGATGCTCAACTGACTGAGCCGCCCAAGTGCCCCAGGGTGTGAAGATCTTAAAGCACTTGGTTCCAGGATGTTATGGGTTGAAATCCATCTGTTCCTCTTTCCCACCAACAAAAAAGATACAGTTGAGATCTTAACCCCCAGTACCACAGAATGTGAACTCATTTGGAAATAGAGTCATTGCAGATATAATTAGTTAAACTAAGATGAGGTCATACTGAATTAGCATGAGTATTTAATCCATTTTGACTATTGTCCTTACAACAAGACAGCCATATGAAGGCATAGACACAGGGAGAATACCTTGTAAAGATGGAGGCAGAGATTGGATTGATGCGTCTACAAGCCAAGGAACACCAAAAATTGCTACCTGTCAGCAGAAATTAAGAGACAGATTTCTTCTGAGATTCTTCCCCAGAACACTCAGAAGGAGCTAACCCTGCAGACACCTTGATATTGGACTTCTAGGCTCCAGAACTGTGAGAGAATAAATTTATTTTGTTTCAGGCCACGTAGTTTACACAGCATAACATGAAATTTATCATTAGCCACTCAGTTTGTGGAATTTGGACAGCAGCCTTAGGGAATGAATATTTAAGAATTTTATCAAAATTATGATAGCTGCTGGCAGAGGGTAGTTCTTTAAAGATTTTTCAATTCCAGTTTTTTCATTCGTTTATTCACTAAATATTTCTTGACTGATTACTAACTTTTAAGCACTCTGTAGGCACTGGAAATAAAAAGAAAAAAAAGGGGACAGAGAAAGGTCCCCTGCCTTAATGAAGTGAAAATCCTAATGAAGTAAGAATAGAAAAAAACAGATACATAATGTAATATAACATAATATAAGCTAATGTTAGGTGTGCTATGAAGAAAAATAAAGGAGAGAAATATACTAGAAAGTGGGATACAGAGGTCAGGGAAGACCTCTTTGAGAAGATGACATTTGAGCAGAAGGCTGAATGAGGTAAGGAAGTAAGCTAGGCCAGGATTCGGGGTAGAGAAGTACTTTCTTGATAAGGGGAACCAGTACACATGTTCTGTGCATAAATGGGGTCAATGTAGAGGGAACTTACTGCCTGAGAAACAGGGAAGGGAGATGAGATCAGATCAATGTAGGCCCCTGTGGGCCTGGTTAAGGATTTGGACTTCATTCTAAATGTGATGGGATGCCACTGGAATGTATTGTTTTGTTGGTTGCTTCTTTTGTTTAATCAGAGAAAAGATATTATATGATTTATACATTTTGAAGATCTCTCCAGTTTCTCTGTAGACAATACTTTCTAGATGAAGAATGGAAGCAATGAAATCAGTTAAAAAGCTTTTAAATAGTCTGAAAGGGTGATGGAGGTGCCTTTGAGCATCTTTGGATGTGGCACTATGCAAATTTATACAGAACAAATTTATAGGTAATCATCTAAGCCTAATGTCACTCCCTTTTCAAGTTCACAACCATAGCTTCTTGGGATTCTTCTACATCTCCTGAACCACTTTATTTTTAAAAAAATTTTTTAGTTTATTTATTTTGAGAGAGAGCGAGTGTGAGTGGGGGAGAGGCAGAGAGAGAGAATCCCAAACAGGCTCCACACTGACAGTGCAGAGCCTGATGTGCGGCTTGAACCCATGAACCCTGAGACCAGGACCTCAGCTGAAAATCAAGAGTTGGACACTTAACGGACTAAGCCACCCAGGCGCCCCAGTCCTGAACCACTTTAGACCAGAAACTAGCAAGGGGTTTCTGGATAAAGCAGTTAATATCCATTTGAAGGTCTTATTTACAGCTCAAAACTTAACCCTAAAGTTAAGGGATAAAAATTAGATTACTTTTGGAAGATCTCAGGATTAATTTTTTAGGTAAATAACTTACATAATATAATCAAAATTTTACAAGGTATAGCAAAATAAGTTAAATATATATGTACATATATATATTATCCGTATCAAATCAATTTTTAAAATGCAACTAAATTCTTCTACTTATAGCATATAGGAATCTTAAAATTGTTGAAGAATTAGTAAATGTTCACAATTCTTAGAGTGGAAGGACTCAGCATTCAAAATTTAGTTAAACTGAAAGTGACATTGTGCTATAAGTGAAATAAATCAGACATAAAAGGACAAACACTATATGATTCCACTTATATGAGGTGCCTCGAATAGTGAAATTTACAGAGATAGAAAATAGAGTAGTTGCTACTAAGGACTGGAGGAAGAGAGGAATGGGGAGCTAGTATCTAATGAGTACAGAGTTTCTGTTTGATATGATGAAAATATTCTAGAAATGGTGACGGTTGCACAACACTGTGATTGTATTAAACGCCACTGAATTGTACACTAAAAAGTGGTTAAAATGGTAAATTTTATGTTAGGCATATTTTACCACGACAGAAAGGAACAAAGCATGTGCTATGACAGTTCATTGCTTTAGCCAACCAGTCTCCGAGCTCTAGAATAAATGTGTGGACACAAGTCACCACACTCATTCTGAAGGCCCAACCCCTTCAACGTTCAGAGTGGATCTAGCTTCAGAAATAGGGCTTGATAGAGCATGGCGGTGGCATCCCATCACTGCAGGTAGCAGAGCCTGGGCTAATTCTAATTCTAATTCTCATTAGAATTCCTATTATGCATTTTTTTTCCTCTACTGTTTTTCTGGAAAGTCTGGAAAAAAACTTTTCAGGTATTCTATGACATTTGCTTTCTCTTTTCATTTCAAATATTCTCATAGTTGACCAAGAAAGACTGAGTCATTCTCTGAGTTGAAATTTGCACACTGATGATTTTCCTTAATGCTTTCCATATGTTGATTTTTTTAAAACATTTATTACTGAGAGACAGAGAAAGACAGACTGTGAGCAGGGGAGGGGCAGAGAGAGAGGGAGACACAGAATCCAAAGCAGGCTCCAGGCTCTGAGCTGTCAGCACAGAGACCCACACGGAGCTCGAACTCACGAATTCCAAGATCATGACCTGAGCCGATGTTGGCTGCTTAACTGACTGAACCACCCAGGCACCCCTCCATATGTTGATTTTTAAATTCAGATTGGTCCAATTGTAGGTGACATGAATGTTGTCAATAGTGCCTAAAGACTTCATTGGCAACAACGTGCCTTGACAACTCAGCTCTTGTACGTTTCCTGGTTTGAGCAATCTGTCCAAACACAGCAGGCAAAATGCTGTAACTGCAATGTATCTGCTGGCAATGATGATAAACCACACACCTACAAGGCGACACCACAAGTAACACTGTAGTACACAGGTGGGAAGACAAGGAAACTGATAAATTGTAAAGTAAACACAAATATTAATACAAGATTTAAACCAAAAGAATGCTTTACTAAAAAAGCCCTCCTAACCAACAACCAAAAGCAATCAAATGTCTTAAAAAATTATGGAACAAAGCCACAAGAAACAAGTTGCTCTTACTTTAGTCAAAGTTTAGTCACACGAAAGAGATAACTGGAGAAATGTTTTTCTTTATCTGTGGAGAGTTTCATTTGCCAAATAATCCTCAGATGGCCTTCCCTCCTTCAGTGCATCATGTTTAAGTGAAATCACAAAGACTGCCAGATTTATAACAAATGCAGTGATGACGGAAATTCACAATGAAGTAGGAACAAAAATGTTTGCACATGCATGAATAAAAGTTATCAATGAAGAAACAAACATATCACTAATTCCGGAAAACAAGTGACCAGAAATGGCAGTGGGGGGAACAGCCCTGGCTTCTGCAAAACCCACATAACACTGGAGTCTGTGGAATTACTCATATTATCAAAGCTTTTACTCTAGCATCTTAAACTTCTTTTTTAAAATATTTATTTATTTATTTATTTATTTATTTATTTATTTATTTATTTATTTATTTTGAGAGAGAGAAAGAGAGGGAGAGAGAGAAGGAGGGAGGGAGGGAGGGAGGGAGAGAGAGAGAGGAAGAGAGAGAACCCCAAGCAGACTCTGCACTGCCAGTGCAGAGCCTGACAAGGGGCTCAAACTCACAAACCATGAGATCTTGACCTGAGCCAAAATCAAGAGTCGGACACTTAACCAACTGAGCCACCCCGGTGCCTCTAGCATCTTAAACTTCTATTCCCACAAGTGCCTTGCCCTTTCATCTCCATGTATGTGCTCATCCTGTTACCTCTGAATTGAACACCCGCTTCTCCCCTCCCAGTCTCTAGGCTCCCCAAGTTGAAATCCCACATATCATATGACCCTATATAAATCTTCATTCTCAGTAAAGTCTTTCCTGAACAACTGAGCTGGAAGCAATCTCTCTCTTATCAAGTCCAGTAAGACCATCTGCACTACTCTTAAGGCATTCCCTCTCTGCAAGGTACTATATTTACCTATGTACATATATGATCTCTCTGGACTCCTAAACACAGGTGTTCTCCAAAGATCTCTACTGGACCCTCTTCTCTTGTCAGTCTTCATTACATCCATATCCACACATATCCACACATACACCTCCATATTAACAATTTAATATGGTTCACAGTCTCTTCTGTGAACATGACTCCAAAATCTTTAGTCCTATGGTTCTTTCAAATTTCAATCCCTCATTTCTCACTGCTTGCACCTAGTTGCCCCTTTAAATCCCACACTCATTAAGTCTACAGTGGAAATTATCATCTTCCTGCCCAACTTTCTTCCTCTGTTCTCCTTATGTTAACAACACTAGTGCCTCCCTGGTCATTTGGGTGCAAAATCCCTCATCCATCCTCCCTGCCCATATCCAGTCAGTTACAAACTCCTGTCAGTTTCATTTTGCTAATACTGCTGTCGTTTCAACCCTTTCTTCTCACCCAGTTCCCTTTCTTCCAACTTCCAATGACTATCTTATCCAGTCCACCACTGTTAGCCACAGTATCCAGAAGGATGTCTTACCTAACGTGGAAAATCAGTAACTACATATTGGAAGAATGAATAATTCTCCCCAGGCAATGCCTCTGCTCATACAATTCTCTTATCTAGGAATGTTTTTGTACCATGTTGCCAATATCCACTCCATTATTCACAGTACAACTCAATTGTTTTACCCTCCATGAACTTTTCCAAAAAAGGAAAATTTCAGGTTTCTGAAATACTCAGAATTCTTGGCTGCAAACAGCAATAGCCAACTTTGAATATTTTAAAGAAAAAGAGCAACAAAAATGGTTTATTGAGTGATGTGATGGAGACTCAGAATGGTTGGGAGACCAAAAAACAGTCAGGCCATCTAATCTGTAGGCTAATCAGAAGGAATTTGCAAGGATGCCACCACCTTTATTGTCACCACACCCTACTGCTGATGGATCTAGGAGCCAATACAATCTCCTAACCATCCTTCATCTTTCATCACCTGCTTAGGATCAAAGTCCTACATGGGCACATACATTTGGCTAATCCTAGGTTATGTGCCCAGAAGGTTTGAGGACACAGGATACCCTACGCCTTGACTTTTATAGGAGGTTGCAAAACTGCCTCTTCCAAAGACTCTTATAATGGGAGAGTCCCAGTATTTTTAAAATACAGATACTAGGTAGTAAAACAAAGCAACAAATGTCCACTATCATGTCCAATGGCCTTGTCCTGTGGCCATGTCCTAACTCTTCTACAGGAAGGCAGAATTCATGTCTGGCTCATTTTTGTATCCACTGCAGTCCCTAGAAAAAGCTCCTTGCACTTCTAGTTGAGAACATTCTCTTCTATTAACTTTATCGTAACTATCTTGACTTAAAGTTTCTTGTGTAAACTGCTCCATGCCACTTTAAATTTTTCAGATTTTAAAAATTTCTGATGTTTTCTGCAAAAGCTTGATAAATATCTGTCAAATAAAGGAATGAATGATGACCCTTTTAAAGCACAGAAGCCACGGTGTCTTACACACATTCTTTCACTCACGTTTCACTACATTCTTATAGCTTTTTTCCACTATAGTATTTAACACATTTAAGAAAGCACTTAAAGCTAATAAAACATTCAAATTATGTTTGAAAGGTATACCTACCATTCCTCACTTAACCATAAATCTTTATTATTTGTTCTCATTTCCAGAGTCTAAGCAACTCTACTTTATAAATTTTCCTCACATCAAATTTCCATTTAATGCACTAGATAGCTAGCAGTAAAAAAAACAAAAAACAAAAACGAAAAAAAAAAAACACCAGTCTTTTTCTTCAGCTGTGTCATGCTTCACTTGATTTCCCACTTCTCCTTGTTGAAGGTGTCTCTAATTACCTTTTTGTATCTTGTTTGTTTTCAAGTTTAAATGACCCACAACACCTTTAAAATTTTCAGATTTGTTAAATTTCTGATTTCTTTTTTAAAAGTTTGTCTTTTCTAGAATATTCTATGCTATTTCTAAGCAGCAGCCATTTCCTGGGTTCACTGAGTAACCAGAACACACAGAATATTTGTTGGATGAGTTGATTAATAAGACAGGAAAAGTACATCTTAAGGACTTAGAGGGATGCCTGCATCAAACACATAAATGGTAGCAATTAGATCCATGCCATCGTCATCAAAACGGTGTAGTGCAGGGGTTCTCAGAGCGTGGCCCTCAGACCCCAGGGTGTCCTGGAGACCCTCCTGGGGGAGATCCAGAAGCTCAGAACTATTTTGGTATGAATACAAAGATGATATTTGCCTTTTCCACTGCGTTGATATTTGCAATGATGGTGTGGAAAAAAATGGTCAGTAAAACTGCTGGTGCCTGAGCACAGAGCAAACGGCACTACTGGCCACTGCATTCTTCATGGCTACGCACTTACTTCAAAAAAATGCCAATTTCAGCTTCTGCATGTCACTGAAGTAAAAATTATTGTTCTCATGATATCTCAACCCCTGAGACCACATCTTCTTCATATTCTGTGTGATGAAATGAGCCGTGTGCATAAAGTGCTTGTGCTACGTGCTGAAGTCTGCTCGTTGTCCCAAGGCAAAAGACTTCTGCCATCGTTTGCGTTGTCAACTAAAGTAGCTGATTTTTTCATGAAAACACCGTTTTACTTGAAAGTATGACTGATAGACAAACTCTGCTTATCATGACTTGGGTATTTGACAGACGTTTTCTTTAAATGAAGTAAATGAGCCGGTCACTTCAAGGAAAACAACTGACAGTACTTGTCGTCAGTGATAAATTTCAAACTTTCAAGTGAATATTGCAATTCATCCACTACCATGAGCTAATTCTTAAAGATTTTTCTGATGATACCAGTGGTGCTATTAATGGATGTACTTTCTTATATTATGTAATGAAATGTGCCAACATTTGGATAATCCGCATACAGAATGAACCAGTATTTTCTAAATGACTAATGCATGATTTACAAAAGCATACAATGGTGAAATGATCCATCCATTCAGAGTTCAAGCTGGTCCAGTGGATTTTAATGTAACAGGGTATGGAAAGTACTATGTAATATTAAACAGTGTGTAAACACATGACCATAACAAATGCATTTTGTAAATTGACAAATATCTAAGTTAGTTTTTTTGAGAGAGAGAGAGACAGAGAGAGAGCAAGAGCCCATGCAAGGGTGTGTGAATGGGAGAGGGACAGAGAGAGAGAGAGAATCCCAAGCAGGCTCTGCACTCAGAGTGGAGCCCTTCTCAGGGCTCGATCCCATGACCCTGGGATCATGACCTGAGCTGAAACCAAGAGTCAAATGCTCAACCGAGTGAGCCACCCAGGCACCCCATAAGTTAATCTGAAGTAATGAGAAAATCTAAGACTTATTAGTTTTTTTTCTATAAAATTGCTTTCATTCATGATTTTTAAATTATACCAAATTCCTTATTGTTTAGGATTTTTTGGGGGTGTTCTGATAATTACCCTAAAGTGTTTTATATATTGAATTCCCTTTGAAATTTACATAAATTTATACACATCATTTGCACTGAGATTATTAAAAAGTTTTCCCTGAAAGTCCACCATATATACCAATTGTACATTTGTAAATCTGTTATTACTGTGAGCCCTCTTTGGAAATATTTATGCTTTGTTCTTTCCTTTCATTAACATATGAGAAAAAAACAAAGAAATGAACCAGGGTCTACATGACTCTTCCAATCTCACAGTCCTTTGATTTTCTTCCTTGTCCCTTCCAAATAGCAAATATTCCTTTGGACATTTCTGAAACTCTTCTAAAGCCTTGCTCACTTTTATGTGACAGAGGATGTTGTGAAAAGAAAACAAAACCAAACAAAAGAGTGGATAGAAATCAGCAGTTCTGAGTCCCAGTGTTTTCACTAACCAATCGTGTAGTTTTAAATTTTCTCATGTGTCCAGGGGCACTTGGGTGGCTCAGTTGGTTAAACGTCTCACTCTTGATTTTGGCTCAGGTCATGATCTCACAATCATGAGATCAAGCCCCACACTGGGCTCTGTGCTGACAGTGAGGAGCCTTCTTAGGATTCTCTTTCTCCATCTCTCTCTGCTCCTCAACTCCTCATATGTGCAAGCTCTCTCTCTCAAAATAAACATTAAAAAAATTTCCTATGTATTCAGCCCTAAATTTCCTCATCTGTAAAATAAAATTGCAGAAATGATCTTTTTAAGTCCTCTTCTAACCTTAAGAATTTCCTAAAATCTATAATCAAAATCCAGAGTATGTCCAGCATCCCTTAGCAAAAAGTAGTTATAAGTCTTGAAAATATTCATTATGATTCTTCCTTCCCATCTTTTTTCTTGCTCCTGCCTAAGGATTGCTGCCTCTTCTATGTTATTCAGATGAGAGCTTCTAACTTCCCAGCAATATCATGGGTCTGCTCTCTTGAATTCCCCTCTTGACTTAGAGGAGTCATCTGCTCCAAAACTGTTTTCAGAGAACAGTCCTTGTGAGGCAAGATAGCTCAAGTTTGATTATTCACATAATATAGTTAACCCACTTCTTGAAGTCATTTCTATGTTAAGTGCTTTGTAAACATCTAATTTATTTCTTACAAGCACCCACTGAGGTAAGTATTTTTGTTCACATTTTACACACGAGAGAACAGCCTCAAAGAGGCTTAGTGAATTGTCCAAGACTATGTAGGGCTATTTTCTCTAACATTATCTAAATTAGACATAAAAGATTCTAACAATACTTGCCAGCTTTCTAAGCTAGGCTGCTTAGAAACACATGTCTAGTTATCATATTTTGACCTTGTAGTATACAATTCTGTCCAAAAGATACTAATAAGATCTGAATTACAAACTAAACTATTTTCCCTTTTGCTTCAAGGAAAGAGTCGCAGTATTGCTGACAATCATCATTAAGATTACTATGCCTTGGGGTCTCAGTCAGTTGAGTGTCTGACTTCAGCTCAGGTCATGATCTCACGGTTCATGAGTTCGAACCCCACATTGAGCTCTCTGCTGTCAGCACAGAGCCTGCTTCAGATCCTCTGTCCCCCTCTCTCCTTGCCCTTCACTGGCTTGTGCTCTCTCTCTCTCTCCAAAATAAACATAAAAAAAAAAAAGATTACTATGGCAGATCATGGCATGTATTTTCATCAGACTGCCTATAACTCTAAATTCCAGTAAAGCAATGAAGATTGATATATTATATATACTGTCTTTCAAAATGGAACCTTCTAAAAAATGACACAACAAAAGTCTCAAGAGTAACTTATACCTTTGGGAACTCACTTCACTTGCTGATGTGCCAGGCCCATGTTCTGGTAAGTAGCCTTCAACATAAAGGTTTTTTACAAAGAGGGTTTTGTTTTGTTTTTGGTGGGAAACTGTTATAGTTTCTGTTCTCTGCTTCAAGAATATACTTTATTTTGGTTTTGTGAGTTTTACTTTCCTGATTTCATTTACATTTGCCCAGTTAAGATGTTTTTGGCATCCACTTCATTTAAAAATATTATTATGCACTGGAAATGGCATTTGAATTATTTGGGCATATTGCTTTTGAAATAGAATTCAATGCCAAAAATTTAATCGTGCTGGTGGAAAATAAAAAGCCACTGAATTGTTCCTTCTATTAACAACCAACCTTAAAGAAATTATTAGCCCAAGGAAAAGCAAATTTTCATTCATCAAAAGTTAGGAGTTTCAAGTTGCAACAAGATAATTCTATGAAAGAGAATCTGTTGACTATTATGTGCATAGATATTGCTTTTTCAGGATCTGTGCCACAGCAACTTCTTTCCAAGGACCTTTTCCACGAGGCTAATCAGTCCTCAATTGTTTTGTCATCATCTTCTTATTTCTCTCCTTCAGTAACTTTCCTTTTCCTTGGCCCATAGGTGATTTATTTCCTCACTTACTTTTTCTCTATTTTTTTTCTTTCCCCGAGGCCCCTTCTTACTGTCCTTCCCTCAAGTTTTCTTCCACATTTATCAATGCCAAAAACCTCTCATTCTTTTTCTCACACGTTCATCTCCTTAACTCAAAAATTAGAGTGTCCAGAATAATGATACATAATGTTTGGTTGGGGATGCATATAGATAGAAATATTTGAAACATTTAGCTTTTATTTTATTACTTATTACTCTCTACAAGAATCAATACAAGCAACCACTATGGAAAGCAGTATAGAGGTCCCTCAAAAAATTAAAAATAAAACTACCATACGATCCAGCAATTCTACTTCTGGGTACTTGTCCAAAGAAAACACTAATTTGAAAAGATATATGCACCCCATGTTCATACAGCCTTATACACAACAGCTGAGACACAGAACACCTTGGTGTCCATCAACAGATGAATAAATAAAGAAAATGTGGTGTATGTATATACAATGGAATATTGGTCAGTCAGAAAAAGAATGAAATCTTGACATGATTTCCCCTCCAGAGGTGGGGTTTTTGGGGGCATGATTTCTCATGGGTGAAGGTGATTAAAGAGTAAAAATTTCCAATTATAGGGGCACCTGGGGGGGCTCAGTCAGTTAAGCATCTGACTTCAGCTCAGGTCATGATCTCATAGTTTGTGAGCTCGAGCCCCGTGTCAGGCTCTGTGCTGACAGCTCAGAGCCTGGAGCCTGTTTCAGATTCTGTGTCTCCCTCTCTCTCTGACCCTTCCCCTATTCATGCTCTGTCTCTCTCTCAGAGATAAATAAACATAAAAAAATTAAAAAAATTTTCCAATTATAAAATAAATAAGTCCTGGGGATGCAAGTGACTATGGTGACAGCATTGTGACTATAGCTATATGCTGTATGTGCCACATAGCATAGTGATGTTATGTATAATGCTGTCTTGTTATATTTGATAGTTGTTAAAGAGTAATCTTAAAAGTTCTCATCACAAGAAAAAAAAATTGTAAGTATGTGTGGTGACAGAGGTTAACTAGATTTATTGTGGTGATCATTTTGCAATATATACAAATATCGAATTATTATGTTGTATGCCTGAAATGGATATAATGTTATATGTTAATTATACCTCAATAAAAAAAGCGTCAATACAGGGTAAAGTTAGATGGGACAAATGCCAGTTTTAAGAACAGTTTCTTCCTGTAACAGACTTTAACTGCTAACATAGCCACAGCATTAACCCAGTTTTCTGGTCCCTTAGAAAAGAGCTAGTGGGGCACCTGTGGCTCAGTCAGTTAGGCATCCGACTTCAGCTCAGGACATGGTCTCGCTCATGGTTCATGAATTCCAGCCCCACATCGGGCCCTCTGCTGTAAGAGGGGCGTCCACCTTGGATCCTCTGTCCCTCTCTCTCTGCCCCTCCCCACTCATGTGTTCTCCCTCAACGTCTCTCTCCCAAAAATAAATAAAACATTTAAAAAATTATATAAAAAAAGAAAAAAGCTAGCTAGCTAGATGATAATAAATAGAAAGGAAGGAAGACAGGAGTAGGGAAAGAGAAAATACAGAAAGAAAGAAAAAGAAAAAAAGGAAATGTAAAAGTGGTGCTGTTCTAAGCAGATCATCTTAAGAAGAGGTTAAACTATCAGAAATGTTCTAGAAACAGGTAAGACTTGGGAAGCACACTACAAACCATTCTGAATCTTTTGTGATGATGTCAAAGTCTATATCAATTCATAGAGTATGTTTTAAACTCAAATATCATTCTGCTGTCCCAAGGCTTAACTCTTGATTAATACAATTTGGATGAAATAACACTGTATCTATTTCTTACATTCAGAATACACTTCATTAAGATGAGACAATGCCATTTTTACTTCTTCAGTGCTGCCCTCTCTTTTCTAAACTTTATAGAGTGAAATGGACAATTTATTATTTTGCCAAAGTCTTGGAAAATCCCCAAGTTTGCAGATGGCATTCTAGAATTTGGAATTAAGCCGCACATGGCCTCTGTCATAGACAGCCATCACTGGGAATGGCTGTGGTCTTTCTCTTTCAAAGATAAAAAGTGAAAAGAAACCTCTGGGGGCAGTTTGGGGGAGAGAATTCAGTAGTTTACTCTCTGGTCTTCTGTCTTGAGAAGTGCTATAAAATTATTTCTGTTATTGCTTCCCTCATAGTGAGGCACCGAAATAAATTCCCAGATTTTATTTTTCCTTTGAGAGCACAGCTACTGTTTTGCTGGCTCTATATGCAAGAGGCTGACAGCCACAGTTCTGGCTCATCCCCTGCCAGCAAAGTCACTACATCACTCTCCTTTCTAACCGGATGATATACCCATTTTCAAACCATTGTCATCAAGGTGCTGAGGGAACAAGATTAAAAATTTTTGAAGAAGACATTACTCACTCACCCCTGAAGCACTCCACTTATTTTCATTTCTCAGGTTACTTCCAGTCCTGTTGGTAGGTAAATATATTTTTTACGTGGTTGCAATTTCAGATCCTCTTTCTTGAAATAATAACATTGTTTGAAAGCTCTTTTTTTCAAAAGCCACTGTTGCTGTGTACCTCCTTAGGACTTCCTTAGGTGACTTTTACTAAGCCTGTGCTCATAAACAAGTGCGAAGGGGCAGAAAGGGAAGCATTGTCATTACATAATCTTGGCACTGATTACTAAAGTCTCTAGCATGTTCTTTGACCTTCCCATTTTGACCTGAATTTCATGTTATGCTTATGCTTTAACATATCCCACACCCAATATTTAATTTACCTTTGTGAGAAAATAGATAGATATAATATCTGACATTTTAAGGAGCTATACAACAATTGTTTTGCTACAATAATATTTTCCTTTCTTTAAGTTTAAAAAATTTTAAATTGCAGCATGGTTAACATACGGTGTTTTACTACTTTCAGGTGTATAATACAGTGGTTCAACAATTCCATACAAGTTTGGTAAAACAACGAAAAAAAAAGAAAGAAAGAAAAGCAACCAAGAACTGCTTAGCTTATTTATGATAGACTGGCAAAGTGTTGCCATGGAATAAGTGACATCAGCAGGCCAAGGAATCTGGAAAAATTAGCTGCAGCATCACATTTACAAAGGAGAAATAGAAAGGAAAGAAAAGCCTTACCTTGCCAGGAGGTTGCATCTCCTAGGAAAGAATAGTATTAGGTACAGTTGAACTTCCATGATTTTTTAATTTAGTGTTCTAAGGATCATTCTGTAATTTTTATCTTGAGAGACTGCTGCTAAAGAAGTGGTGCTTTTCCTAGATTAATCGCCTGTTATGAATTTAGATTTTATATAATACTTAGGCATACTTGCAAAATTCTGGTATATTCCTATTCAAATAGAAATGGAAAATTACTGGAGAAGACCTATAGAAAATACATTAGGGAATAATAGTTTGGTTATTTTTCTGTGTTTTAAGGTATATTTAAAATTGTCTCGATGCTTCTTTTCTTTTTCCTAAAGAGGGAAAATTATACCATCTGAAATACTGAAAGGCTTAAAATAGCCTATATGATTTATACAGACCATTAAAAGAATAGTCCTCAGATCTACAAATCTGTCATTCATCTTTCTCTGAGAATACATTTCTGTCTCTCATTTTATATCATAGAGTAGTTAGTGATGAAGGCCTTAAGAAGTCATCTAATCAGTCCTGCCTTCTGGTACAAATACGTCTTGATATAATCTGGAAGAATAGATTTTATGCTGGGAGCTGAAACATTTTTCTAATACTGCATGTTTTATTTCTGTTTGTGCAAATCCAACCTGCTGGGCAAGTCTCAGATTCTCCATATAGATTTATTTTAGGGCACTCAGTAAGATATGTCCCAGGCATAAACTGTCAAGATAGCACAGTCTGTCTTTGATGTTTTCCATTTCGCCTATTGGGATCTCTTTTCTTCCAGACCCGACCTGCTGCCCCGCCTGCCGCACACCTGTGGTAACAGCCCTGGGCAAGTGTTCAAGGTGGGCTGGTTGAGCTGGCACTCAGAACATTTTTGCTGATTCAGCCTGGCTTTCATTTCCGTGGTATTTGTTCCTTGTTTTTGAAACTACGTAATTTTCCTTCATTGTCCCTAGACAACTCTATTGAAGATTCCTGAAGACTCAGAGGAATGTGGTTCCAATATGAAAGTTTTTTTCTCTTTTGGAGAAGAAGACTACTTCTTTTTAGTAGTCTTTAGTAGTCTTAAATCACACTACTTATTTCTGTGTGGAGATGTAAGTGCTTCTCCATGTGTGGCTCACATGATGAGCATTCAGTAGTGAGACAAGATGGGATCAGGAGCAGAGTGACCGAAGCTGGGGATGCTGAAGCTTCAGGTCCTTTTTTTTTTGTTCTTTTTTCTGTGCAGGTCTTTCCAAGTCTTTGAGAAAGACCTTAGCAATGTGCTTACATGTCATAAGTTTTGCAAAATTTGCAAAATAAAGTCATCGTAGTTACCCTCAGTCAATAGGGCTCTCTTGCCCCTTTGACTTCCTCTCTGCAGCACTTGCACTTGAGTTTGGTATTTTGGAGTGGCTGTGGTATTACAGGATCCTGGGAAGGGGAAGTTCAATCAGTGATAGTTTTAGTTTAGGTTTCATAGAATACGCTTATGTGGTTTGCAGTCATTTTTGTGATTAGTTAAGTTATTGCTAGGTGTCCTGATGAAGGGATAGCTTCTGGGAATACTTGTACCTCTCACTATGTTGACCTACCCAGCATCATGATATAAAGGTATAAAGCCAAGATTTATATAACATACAGGGGTTCTATCACAGTCCTCTTAACAGGACTGTGTATGTAAGTGGGGGAGAAATGTGTCTAAAGGGTCCCAAGCTAGTTTACGGAAAATTCTTCCAAATATCACAAGTATAAAACTGTAAGCAGAGGATTCAGTTTGCATCAAAACCTAGGCATAACTGTAGCTTTTCAGTTGGGATATATATATATGATGGTTATATTCACAATATATTCATATATCATAGTCATATATAGTCATATATTCATTCATATATCATATATGATGGTTTCTTTTGCAATGGGAATTGTGTGAAACATAATTATTCAAAATTCTTTTTTTTTAAGTTTATTTATTTTGAGAGAGAGAGAGAGAGCATGTGTGCATGCACGCTCATGCAGTTGGGGTGAGGGGCAGAGAGGGGGAGAGAGAGAGACTCCCAAGCAGGCTCTGCACTGTCAGCACAGAGCCCGATGTGGGGCTCCAACTCACGAACCTTGAGATTATGACCTGAGCTGAAATCAAGAGTTGGACACTTAACCAACTGAGCCACCCAAGCATCCCTATTTCTGATTTCAGGCAGTACTAAAAACAGTGAACATGTCTTTGTATCAAGTTGGAATGATTTATGCATCCCAGACCTCAATATGTAAAACAAATCTTGATCAACTATACTGCAAGAAAGACTGAATTACTTTTCTATACTCTTTATAGGAGAGGATATTACAAAATAGCTATTGTATGAAGAAGCTACCAAAGGGTACTAAAAACCAAAGCATGTAGGAATATTATAATGGTATATCAGGCAGTTAATTAATAAAAGTATTATATAATATTCCTGGAGTTTGTATTACTTATGGCATTTGTCAGCATTTAAAAAAATTTAAACTTCTTGAGAATTCTATTATCATTCTAAATTTTTACCTAACTTTGCATTTGTAATTACATATTCTTTTGTTTAAAGATTCCCCCCCCCCATAAAAAAGCTTTTGCACAGTAAGGAAATCATCAATAAAATGAAAAGTAAACATACTGAATGGGAGAAGATATTTGCAGATGCCATATTTGATAAGGGGTTAGTATCCAAAATATATCAAGAACTTATACAATTCAACAACAAAAAACCAAAAATCCAATTAAAAATGGACAGAGGAGCTGAAAAGACATGTTTCCAAAGAAGATACACAGCTGACCATAGGTACATGCTCAAAATCACTCATCGTTAGGGAAATGTATATCAAAACCATGAGATATCATTTCATACCTGTCAGAATGGCTAGAATCAAAAAGTCAAGAAATAACAAGTGTTGATGAGGATGTGGAGAAAATGTAACCCTTGTGCACTGTTGGTGAGAATATAAACTGGTGTAGCCACTATAGAAAACAGTATGGAGGTTCCTCAAAAATTTAAAAATGCAATTACCATATGAACAAGTAGTTCCACTACGGGGTATTTACCCAAAGAAAATGAAAACACTAATTCAAAAAGACATACGCCCTCCTGTATTTATTACAATATTATTTATAATAGCCAAGATATCAAAACAACCCAAGTGTCCACTGATTGATAGATAAATGGATACAGAAGATGTGTGTGTAGACATTATATACATTATATTATATTCCATTGTATACACACACACTATATATATACAGTGTGTGTGTGTATGTATATATATTATATATATATATTATACATACATATATAATGGAATATTACTGAGCCATAAAAAAGAATGGGATCCAGCCATTTGCAACAACATGGATGGACTTAGAGGGTTTAATGCTAAGTAAAATAAGTCAGACTGAGAAAGAACAAATACCATATGATTTCAATTATACGTAGAATCCAAAAAGCAAAACAAATTAACAAACAAAAACGAAGAAGAAAGAAACAAAGAGACAAAAAACCACCAGTCTTTCCAGACAAAGAACAAACTGGTGGTTGCCAGAGAGGAGACGGGTGGGAGATGTGTGATACAAATAAAGGAGATTAAGAGGCACAAACTTCCAGTTATAAAATAAATAAGTCATGGGGATATAAAGTACAGCATAGGGTATATAGTCAATAATATTGCAATAACATTGTTTTGTGACAGATGGGACTATACTTACTGTGGTGAGGACTGAGTAATGTATAGAACTATTGAACCATAATATTGTACATCTGCAACTAATATAACACTGTATGTTAATTATACTTCAATTAAAAAAGACTTAAAAAAAATAAAGAGGCCCCCCCAAATTATATAAGCTTCTGTCTGTATGAAACCTGGGTATGCCTCTGAGTGAGATGAGATGAGCTAAGTCAAGTTGATCTCTGTTTGACATCTGACATAATGAGCTAATCAAATGAGAAATGAAGCTCATAAGAACAGGTAAAATAGTGAAGGTCAGAAGCAATTTTTTTTTAAACAATAACATTTTCTGTTGGTGGATATGACGGTCACAGGTTTTGATGACATTACTTAGGGGAAAGCATATGAATTGGTTATAATTTTTAATTTTTACTGCTTTTATTGCATTTATTCACTCCCTGTCTCCCATCCTGAAACATCCTATTAGTTGTTCAGCACCGGTGGAATAACAACGGTAAACATTTTTTTCAGCGGTGTTTTGAGGTGGATTTTTGTCACCTAGACCTTTTTTAATGGATCCTTCCCTTATATTAGAGGGTTTTTCTCTAAACTGCACAACCCCAAAACATATATAAAAGTCACTCAATGTATTTTTTAACTGACTTGTCATCCTTACCCACTTAGCCAAGGCTCTCTTCGGGGGACCTTACATTTCACCTCAAGTGCATTTACAAATTCAGTTCCTTAGAACATGTAGCTGGAGCCAGGGGCTTGTGAGGCAATAGATTGTAACAGCATCCTAGAACCAGTTCTCTTGGTGCTGCCTCTATACATTCTTGTTATGATGATTAGTTAATTCTTACTGTTCATTACAAATGCCTGAAGTTCTGAGACAAGCAGAGGCACGTTGTTGGTGGTAGATTCTCGTCTCAGGAATTTGCATTCCTTATTATCCTTTGGAGATTGGGGAGTTTCTGACCCCATCTATCCCAAATAGATACCCCCATCCTCACAGAATCCTATTCATTCTTGCTGACTGACTTTCGTAAAGATGGGTAGTGATATGCAGGAAAAGCATGCAGAAACTGTCTTCTACTTCACAGCTTGAATTTTAATCTTTGCATTCTTGAGTCAGACCCTGTTTCTCCAGAGTGTTTATTATTAGGTTTAATTCTCTGATATAAATCTTATAGTCAGTATATAGTTGACTACATTGAGAAGATCACTAGGATCCTCCTCTGTCTGCTTCTGTCTTTCTCTCCCTTTCACTTGAGCTCTGCTAAAAAACTACTAGACAGTTTTGCCAAAATTGGAAAGGAGCACAACATAGTTTTTAGAAAATCAAATTATGAAAAACAGATTGTATCTGTCATGTTGTTTGCATATCCTAAGTACAACATGGGTATACACAAATTATATCAAAAAACTTTTGAGACACTATCTAGAAGATACATTGGGCTTTATTTTTAAAAAATTCATAAGTTTTATGTACTTGAAGAACTGTATTTAATCACAAGTTGGTTTTATTGCTATTAAGCATTTGAAATTACTTAACTGTATTGTTTTCTTAGTGTTGGAAGAATGACTCAGTGAAGATTTGTGAACTGTTAACTTAGTACAAACGATTTTCTGTGGATTAGGTGTCACACTAGATCTGAATAATCAGTCCCCAGAAGCATGGCAGTAAATCTGTCAAATGTCACAACCTGGTGCTTGCTTGAGCTTATCAAGTCATAAGCCTTTTCTGTTTATTAAACTGAGTTCAAGGAATGCAAGGAGAATATGACCCACCATATCTCTATTGCATTTTAATCACACAAAAAACCAAATTTCTTCCAGTTAAATACTCCATAATCTGAAAAACACTGATAGTGTAACACGTTTATTCAAACATTCTAGCAAATCATTAGCCATGTATAACACTTGACATAGAACACTCAGATTCTATTTAGCCAAGTTTGACCTTGCTAATATTTTAAGTGAGATTTTATATATGTATAACATTATACATTCATAATGTAATAGCAATATTATACATACAAATATATGTATATATGTGATTTTTACGCACAAAAATATTTTAATGTAAACCTCTAAGGAATTAACAAAAGAACTGGAAATCAGAAGACATGGATTTTGAGGACACCTGGGTGGTTTGGTCAGTTGAGCATCTGACTTCAATTCAGGTCATGATCTCACAGTTCGTGAGTTCGAGCCCCTCATTGGGCTCTGTGCTGACAGCTCAGAGCCTGGAGCCTGCTTCGGATTCTGTGTCTCCCTCTCTCTCTGCCCCTCCCCCACTCATGCTCTGTCTCTCTCAAAAATAAGTAAATATTAAAAAAAATTTTTTAAAAAGACATGGATTTTCTCATTTTGTTTTTTGATATTTTTGTCCTAATTATTAAATCAATACATATACACACAATGCTCATTTGAACAATGAGTGAACATAAAGAAAAATGTTAGTAGTCTCTCCCTCCTTGCTTTCCTAACTCCTTCCTTCTAGTAACCAAGAGTAACAGTTGGGTATTCTCCCATATCTTTCTCTCAGACAACAGAGTTTTGTAGATAATATTTTGCCCATGACTCACTGCAACATGGAGCACAAGACTCAAAGGCTTTGGTATCCTCTTGCCAAAAATAAGAATGATTCAAAACCACAATGAGACATTATTTTACACCCATTAGGATGGTTAAGATAAAAAAAAGACAGAAAATAACAAGTGTTGGTACAGATTTGGAGAAATGAGAACCCTGGTACATCGCTGATGGGAATGCAAAATGTTGCAGCCACTTGGAAAACAGTTTGGCAGCTCCTCAAAATGTTAAATATAGAGTTACTATATGACCCAGCAACTCTACAGCTAGGTGTAGATGCAAGAGAAATGAAAACTTTGTCCACACCAAAACAAATGTTCTTAACAGCATTACTAATCATGGCCAAGAAGTAGAAACAACCTAAACGTCCATCAACTGATGAGTGGATAAACAGAATGTGGTGTATCACACAATGGAGTATTATTCAGCCATAAAAAGGAATGAGGTACTGACACGTTACAACATGGGTGAAACTTGAAAACATTATGTCAAGTGCAAGAAGCAAGTCACAAAAGACCACATAGTGTGTGACTCCGTGTACGGGAAATGTCCAGGCAGATCATCAGAGACAAAAAAATAGATTAAAGGTTACCAGGGCTAGGTTATCAGACTTCTGTCAGTCTGGAAATATTGTATAATTAGATTCTGGTTGGGTGCACAACTCTGTGAATATACTAAAGCTCACTGGTATGAGGGTGATGTCAAATTTCAGTAGGGTGAGATTGCCAATACCATCACATAAACAGGAAGTCTGGAGATGGAGGCACTTTGGACTAGGTTAACGATTTCAATTACAGATAACACTGATTGCTGGACATCAGAAATGAAATGTCCAGCAATTGAGCTAGGGGACTGAAGCTGAGGAGCAGTCCTGCTTACATCTTGGGTCTTTATAGTGTGACAGCTGACGTCATAATGTTGGACAAAGTTTCTGAGGGAGTTGCTGGGGAAAGGAGCAGACGGCTGAGAACTGGTCCTTGGGGGATCTGCCACTGTCCTGGGATGGGAAGAATCAAGGAAGCAACTGACAGAGAAGGAAGGATTATGCCAAAATCTCTTCAATTCTTTGAACTACAGGAAGAAAAGGTTTTGGGGAGGAGCAAAGAGGGGTAAACTGTTTCAAAAGTAATGAGAAAATGGAATTTGAATTATTTATCATCAGCATCATTAAAATACATGATAAATTTTAAGTAATCAGAGTATGAATAGTGATAATAGCAATACCATTTATATAAACTTTACAAAAATATTCTCACAGACATTATTGAAATCCATTGATTTATTCAACAGATATTTATTGGATGTTGGTTATATGCAAGGCACGTATGCTAGAAGAGAGTAGTATAAAATATAATTTGGTTCTTGCCTTCTTGGAACTCAAAGTTTAGCTTTCGTTAGCATTTCTAACAGATCCTTGAGTGAATTATAAGCAAACCTCTGTGTTAAGAATGTTTCTTAGTGGATTTTTCTATGGTAAGAATACTCCTTTTTTCTGGGTCAAGAAATGTAAATGAAATCAAACAATAAGAAGTCCTAGACTTTATGTCCTTTCTCCAGGAAGCATGGAGATCTGCGAAGATACATCCCAATATCAGCTAACTCTCATTCTGATATGGATGGCAGGTTGATGACATTAGTAAACTAGCCAGACCATCTAAACCCTTGCTACTTAATGTATGGTCTATGGACTAGTTGTGACAGCATCACCTGGAAGCTTCTTAGAAATGCTTGATCTTGTTTTCTATCCCAGATCGGCTAATTCCAACTCTGCATTTTAGCAAATCCTCAAGTGTTTCCTATGCATGTTCGAAGTCTGTGAAGCGCTGATCTACGCTACTTTCTTAAATGCAACACAGAAATATTTTTCTTCTCAGAGAAAGGGAGCTAAAAGCAGGGAACAAATATTTACTGCAGATTTGTTATGTAATAGGTACTATAAGTCTCCCCAATGTTTTGTCATATGATACTTAATAGAACAATAGAGGTAGAATTTATTGTTACCAAGGAGCAGATGAAAAAACAGAGGCTCAAGTGGCACCATTGTCACCCGCCTAGGAAGTGCTAGGACTGACATTTGATGTCAGGTGTTTCCATCTCCAAAGCCTTTCCTATTACACCAAACTACCTTTTAAGCATATGAAAGAAGGCATTCTAAAACCTTCCAGAATAAAATGTTACTTAAGAATTTCACTAAGGAAAGCATGATTCAGAATCATATAACTATCAACATTGAGATCTATCTTATCATCGCAGAGTGCTTTCTTTGTTAATCTTCACAATAATCAGGTTAGGCAAAAATTACCTCCATTCTGTAAATAAAAAAGCTGAAGCTCAAAGTACCTAAAAATTTGTACACAGTCATAAAGCAGTGAGTCAGAGTCAGAATGAGGGTGAAAAGGCTTGACTGTTCACTGCTAAAGTTCTGGCAGACTAGTCTCTAAAGTCATTTAGGTGCTTAGAAAGCCAAGGTAACTCTTTTACAGCTGTTGGCTGTAGTAGTTTGGAGCCAGCTGGGTTGCTATTTGGGGCATTCAACTTTTGCTAACATGACTGCATAAAACCATGTGGAATTCACCCATCATTATGGATGCCTTTGCCCTGTACTAGCCACAAATATGTATTAATTTATGAGGTCGTATGATCAAATCTTTAGAAGAGTGTACAAGGCTCAGCATGATGTGACCCTTGGACCCCCTGCCTATTCTGTCATCTTATGTGACTTGGCTCTTGGCTCTGGATGCCCAGCTTCCGTGGCATTCTCTTATCACTTCCTAGATAGGCTGTGCCTCTTCCCAACTCAGCTCCTTTGCACAGGCTGTTTCTTTGTCTTCTAACGCTCACTCTCCTCTTCCTTGGCTTATGTTTATTCATTCCTTCTTCAGGCCTCACCCTTAATTTCACTTCCTTAGGGAAGCTTTCCCTAACCCCTTGGTCCACGTCAGGCTCCCCTGTTGGACACTTTCATAATCCCCTGTACTTCTCCATCATGGCACTTATAGTGTAATTAATTATTTGGTTGATTATTTCTTCAAGGTGTAACTTGCTCCACTAAGCTGTGAATTCTAAGAAGGCAAGTAGGGTATTTTATTTTAAACTACTGTCTCCTAGCACACATGCCTTGCACATAATCCAATAAATATTTGTTGAATAAATCAATGGATTTCAATAATGTCTGTGAAAATAGTTTTGTAGATTGTAAAGTTTTATATAAGTGCTATTGCTATTATCATTATTTATACTCTGGTGCTTGAAATTTGTCTTGTATTTTAATGATGTTGATGATAAATAATGAATTTGTATATGTTAAATTAATTGTAATATATTTTCTTTTAATAGCTGATCCTAACTTTAGCGCACCTGATGGTTTTTTATACGATATGCATAAGAAGGGCAAAAGTTAACCAGGCAAAGACAGGCAGATTTTCATTCGACTGTGACAGGAATCCTAACCAAATAGAAATGATTTAAACTTCTCACCTGACCTCTTGCTCATAAAATGATGAGTCAATCCTAAGAGATTCACACTTAATCCAGAAGAATTTTGGCAATTTTTCTGGTACTACTTGTTCCCAGGAGACAGTATGTGTTTGCAGACAAATGTGTTTGCTTTTTTTTTTTTGTCAGAAAACATAGACTATGTAACGCAAGATGCTTCCAACTTCTGCCATAGTCGCTAAGACATTAAGATAAATTTTAATTTATTAGTTCCAACTTCAACTCTTCAAAGCCTGGTATTCTCTACTCCTTGGCTCTTTTTAAGTGATTTCTGTTCTGTTCTGTGTACCAAACAGACCAAGTCTCTGCCCTCAGGAACTTACATTCTAGCAAAATAATAACAATAGCTAACTTTTATTAAGAATTTATTATATGCCAGACACTGTGCTGGGAACCTTGTGCAAATAATCTCATATAATCCTCACAATCCCATGAATAGAACCATTATTATTTTCACCCTCATTTTAAGGAGAGAGGAGAGGTTAGGTAGTTTACTCAAAGTCAAGTTTAAAATTTATTAGATATAGGGGCACCTGGGTGGCTAAGTTGGTTAAGCGTCTGACTTCAGCTCAGGTCATGATCTCACAGTTCGTGAGTTCGAGCCCCGTGTCGGGCTCTGTGCTGACAGCTCAGAGCCTGGAGCCTGCTTCACATTCTGTGTCTCCCTCTCTCTCTGCCCCTTCCGTGCTCATGCTCTGTCTCTCTCTGTCTCAAAAATAAATAAACATTAAAAAAAAATTAGATATAAACCAGGATGATGTTCATGGCCTTTAGCAGCAGCTAAAGGACATTCAGTATTCAGAATGGATACTGACTATGACTCTGCAGCAGGGTCTAGGAGGCCAGTGAATTCCCTTTACTTCCTGGATTACGGACTGCTCCAGGGGTTGTGGGGGAGGGGTAGATAGATCAGGAAATTAATTGAATTTCAGTGCTGAATGTAAAACAAGACATTTGTAAGAGTTTGGTAATTAAATAGAGTATTAGAGAATCAATTCTGCAGACACATTATTCTGCTTGACACTGCTTAAGCCCCTTGGGGTAGGTAGAACAAGAATGAGGATGTGATCTCTTATCTCAAGGAGCTCAGAACTGGGAGACCTGAGAGTTTGTCTTGGTGCTGATTTCAGGAGTTGGGTCACCTTGAGAGAGTCACCAGCTTTTTGGACTTCTTGGAGAATGGGTTAGTTTTCTAACTGGTAAAACTCAGGGGGGGGTAGCACAGTGATCTATTTTTATGGAGCCTTAAATCATTAATGACCACTTTTAAGGGTGTTCAGCTTTCTTCACATACATGGAATGTCCCATTTAGCTGATACTGTTTTCTTTTTACAGCGGTGCTGTGATAGCTTGAATTTGAAACTCTACAAGGTAATAAAATTGTTCCAAACTGTTTAAATCATTTAGACCAAGTAAACCCTGTACACAAATATGTAATTACATGAATTGCTGTTATTGATGTTAGAATGAAACTGTTTACCCAATGGAAATTAAAGGTGTTCTCTAATTAAAGTCTTTTAAAATCATGCTGATATTTGTACAGTTTAGATCATAATTATGTTAAAATAATTCTTGGTGCTTCAGGGAACATGTGGCTATAGAAAATAATAATGTTGTTATAATTATTTTCAGTGTGTATTTAATGATGTAATATTTTATGCAATAGTAATGTTCAGATGCAACCGGTTGTTAATGATGTGATTGTTGAAAACAGTAAACTCCATTATCATTAAAAAATCTGTGACTGAGCATTCTACTTTTTGTTGTATATGCTAAAGCATTTTTTTCATGTATATGATAAATATCATGTATTGTTTTCATATACGGTTCCTCACCTATATAAATACACCAGAATAGAACTTTCCAAGGTTCACACTTAGAGTGCACTCAGAATGCACACACTCTGGTGTTTATCCTTCCTCACAGACCACACATATTTCTGAATACTGTCAGTAACTGACGTGATGGTAACTGGAACAACAGGAACTAGAGAGATGAGCAAAGAAGAAAAAGATTGACATGACATCTCATCTCCCAGGCCTAATTCCTTTACTACTGGTAGCATGCTACTCCACACCTGTGTTTATTACTTTTAAAGCCTGGATGAACGATACTCAGTGAAAGCACTACACCTACTTTAATTACTGAACAAGACTGCTTTGTTCAAATCTTCAAGGCCCTTGCAGCTGGACATGTGCATGTTCAGAATAATGAGACTAAAAAAGTCCTCATTTTGTTGTGTATCAATAGATCCATGGAGGAGGACATTCAACGTTGCTTGTCACAGACAATTCATGGTATAGTGTTGCAGTGTGGGAAAGCTGGAAAGTGTTCACGATCCAAAGACAGGTGGACCTGGGTTCAGATCATGGTTCTGAAACTTATTAGCTATGACTGTGGTCAAGATACTTAACTTCTCCAAGTCTCCATTTCCTTAGACCTTGGCTTCTCAACAGTGGCACTATTGACATTTTAATAATTCTTAGTTGTGAGGAAATTTCCCATGAATTGTAGGATGTTTGCATCTCTACCCACTAGCTGCCAGTATCAGTTCCCCCTAGTCATGACAATAAAAAATGTCTCCAGACATTGCACATTTCAATAGAGTAAATCACCCCTTTTTAGGATTCACTGCTTCGGATATTAAGTGTTGGGTTATAGAACCCACTTCATACCTTTGAAGATGCCCACATTCTGGTGCTTGGAAAATAGAAATGTGTAACTTTAATGATAAAAGGGGATTAAGGTTGCAGACAGAATAAGGGTGCTAATAAATTGACCATAAGACAGGAAGATTATTCTGGATTATCTGAGAATATCTAATGTAATCACAAGGGTCCTTAAAATAAAAGGATAAGGGAGAAGAGGTCAGAATGGTGCAGTGACAAAAGAACTAGGATTGAATTTTCTAGCTTTGAAGATGGGTGAAGGGGTCCACAAGCCAAGCAATGTAGGCAACTTTAGAAGTTAGAAAAGGCAAGGAAACAGATCTTACCACAAGTGTATGGGAGGGAACACAGCCCTACCAATACTTTAATTTTATCTCAATGAGGCCCATGTCAGACTTCTGTCCTAAAAAACAGGAAGATACCTGTTATTTTAAGCCACCAAGGTTACGGTAAATTGTTATTGCAGCAATAGAAAATTAACACTATAGAACTATTGTGAAAATTATGAGCTAATGCATATTATTACTATTGCCAGAAAAATAGTAAGTGCTCAACCAATATTAGTGATACTCTTTAGTTAAGAAAAAAAGATTGGGTTATGTCACATTTATCTGTAAATTATATGCCTTAGGCCTTTAAATTTTTTTTTTTATTTTGTGTGTGTGAGAGACAGAGTGACTGGGGTGGGTTAGAAAAGAGGAGGACAGAAGATCTGAAGCAGGCTCTGTGCTGACAACACAGATCTCATGACCCACGAGATCATGACCTAAGCTGAAGTCAGACTACTAACCACTAACCCTAACCACTAACCCTAACCCTAACCCTAACCCTAATTCTAACCTTAAAGTTATCCCTCTGGAGAGGTCTCTGAACTGCAGGATAATAGGCACATACCCTCACAGTGTCCCTAACCCTAACGCTAATCATTATTCTGGTCCTAAACTAAACTTTAACCTTAGATCTGAGGGGAAAAGAAAAAAGATTTGGTATATATATATATATATATATATATATATATATACACACACACACACACACACACACACACACAATGAAATATTACTTAGCCATAAAAAAGAATAAAATCTTTTCATTTGCAACAACATGGGTGGAGCTAGAGAGTATTCTGCTAAGTGCAATAAGTCAGTTGGAGAAAGACAAATGCCATATCACTTCACTCACATGTAGAATTTAAGAAACAAAATAAATAAGCAAATGGGGAAAAAGAAGGAATGGAGAGGCAAACCAGAAACAGGCTCTTAACTGTAGAGAACACATTGATGGTTACCAGAGGGGAGGTGAGTGGAGAAATGGGTGAAATAGGTAATAGGGATTAAGGAGTGGACTTGCTGTGATGAGCACTGGGTGTTGTATGGAAGTGTTGAATCACTATATTGTATACCTGAATCTAATATTACACTGTATACTAGCAAACTGGAATTAAAATAAAAACTTAAAAAATATTAAAAAAAGGATTCATAGATTTCATGCAACATGCTATCTGGACATGCTACTTGTTCAACTGTAGCAAGAAATTCTTCATTCTGCCTTGATTTTCAAGCTGTTGCTTATGTGTTTCAACCTACAATTCTGTGCTCTATATCCCCAGCTCTCTGAGTCCTTGACTCCATTATCCTCTAAGGTCTTCCTTTTTGTAGTCATTACTCTAGACACGTATCTTTGGCTCTGTCCTTTGAGCTCTCTTTTGAGTGTGATAGTTTTCTTATTTTATGGGTCTTGCACAACAGTGATAATAAGGCATGTAAGCCCATGTCTCAAACCTACAGAAGCAAACCCCCTTCCTGGGATAGAAACAGGACAACTGGGATAGCTTTGTTTTATGTATTTTGGTGTTCCGTTGTTTGGTGCCATTACATTTATTTTTTTTCCTTCAAGTTTTTTATTGAAATTCTGGTTGGTTAAGATACAGTGTTAGAATTTAGTGATTCATCACTTACATACAACACCCAGCGCTCATCGCTACTAATGCCCCTCCTTAACTCATCACCCATTTAACCCATCCCCCTGCCTACTTCCCCTCCAGTAACCCTCAGTTTGTTCTCTATAGTTAAGAGTCTGTTTCCTGGTTTGCCATCCCTCTCCCCCTTTCCCCCACATGTTCATCTGTTTTGTTCTTTAAATTCCACATATGAGTGAGCCATTACGCTTAGAATCATTACGTTTTCCCAGTAGACTGATCTTTTCATCATTATAAAATGTCTCTGTCTCCAGTAATTTTCTTTTCTCTGAAGTCTACTTTATCTGATATTAATATAGCGCTTGCATGATATATCTTTTCCCATCTTTTAACCTTCAACCTACTTGTACAATTGTATTTGAGGTGAGTTTCTTATAGATAGCCTACCATTGGATCATATTTTTAAGTCCATTATGCCAATCCCTGTCTCTTAAGTGGTATAATTAGATGATTTACATTTAAAGTAATTTTGATTATGTTAGGATTTAAGTCTACCATTTTATTACTTGTTTTCTACTTGTTACCTGTTTCTCATTCCACTGTTTCTATTTTTACCCTCCTCTGGGTTACTTGAATGTTTTTAGGAGTCCATCTTGATTTATTATTGTCTTTTTTAGTACATCACTTGATATAGTTTTCTTAATGACTGCTTTAAGTAATACAATATACATATATAATTTATTATAACCTACTGGTATAAATGTTTTCCCACTTTGAGAAAACATACTTCTATTTAGGCCTCTTTACCCTCTCCACCTTTTAAATATAGGTGGGTTTTTTTAAATATAGTTTTCTTACATGTTATAATACATTGAGCACCACATCAGGTGCTGTTATGCTTTTTGTTTCCATCATCAAAATGATTTAAGAAACATGAGGCATAAGGATAACAATGCAATAGCGTGAGAGTCCAGAAATAAACACTGACATTTATTGTTAATTAATTTCCAACAAGGGTGCCAAGATAATTCAATGGGGGAATAATAATTTTTTAACAAATGATGCTGGGACAACTGAGGGGGCATGCCAGAATCTCATCAATTCTCTGAACATCAGGAAAAAAAGACTTCAGGGGGAAAAAAGAGGGGAGTAAACTGTTTCAACGGCTATTGAGAAAATGGAAATGGAGTTATTTATCATCGACATCATTAAAATACAAGATAAATTTCAAGCAATCAGAGTATTAATGATAAAAGCAATGCCAGTTATATAAAATTTTATAGTTCACAAAAATATTTTCATAGACATTATTTAAATCCATTGATTTATTCAACAAATATTTATTGGACATTGGTTTGTGTAAGGCATGTGTGCTAGCTCAGCTTTCCACTGGTTTCTATAGGACACCCATACTATCAAGATCAAAAGCAACAACAACTGACATAAATTTCAGAACATTCACAGTGACTCCAGCTCATGTGTATGAACTCTAGCTTATATTTGCTTTTCCTACACTTATGTCAATTTCCCCTTCCCATTGCCTGTCCTGTAGACTTCAAGTTTTAGCATCAGAAGCAGAAAACAACAGCCCCACAGAGATTTATTAAGCTTTACAATTACATAATATCACACTGCTATAACCAATTCTCTTATGTATATATGTATATCCTAGTGGTATTGCCTCTCTGATTGAACTCTGACAGATACACTAAAACAAATAATCCTTTGTCAGTTTACTACAGACCTCTCCAAACTGGGCTTTCATTATTTTAACCAACAATTTGGATTGGTGACATAGTTATTTTTTAAGTAAATATTTTATTTTAGAATAGTTTTAGGTTTATAGAAAAATTGGGAAGATAGTACAGTTTCCAATTTCCCCAATCCTTAGTTTACCCTATTATTTTTAATAACAGCTTTATTGAGATATAATTCACATACCATACCATTCACCCATTTAAGGTATACACTCCAATGGCTTTTAGTATATTCACAGAGTTGTGCAATCATCATCACAATCAATTTTAGAACATTTTTATTTTCTCCCCCATGAAAAACCTGTACCTACTAGTAGCATTTTTCCTCCCACCCTAGGCAACCACTAGCCTACTTTTTTTCTCTCTGGATTTGCCTATATTGGACATTTCACATACTTTGAATCATCCAATATGTGGTCCTTTGTGACTGGCATTTTTCACTGACACTATGTTTTCTGAATTCATTTATCTTTTACCAAGTATTGTTATTTCATTTCTTTTTATTACTGAATACTATTCCATAGTATAGATATGCCAGCTTTTTAAAAATCCATTATTTATTTATTTATTTATTTATTTATTTATTTATTTATTATTTATTTTTTAAATTTACATCCAAGTTAGTTAGCATATAGTACAATAATAATTTCTGGAGTAGAATCCAGTGATTCATATCCTACATATAACACCCAGTGGTCCTTCCAACAAGTGTCCTCCTTAATGCCCCTTGCCCATATACCCCATCCCCCCACAAAACCCCTCTAGCAACCCTCAGTTTGTTCTCTATATTTAAGACTCTCTTATGTTTGTTCCCCTCCCTGTTTTTATATTATTTTTGCTTCCCTTCCCTTATGTTCATCTGTTTTATATTTAAAATTCAACATATGAGTGAAGCCATATATTTATCTTTCTTTGACTGACTTATTTTGCTTAGCATAATACACTCTAGTTCCATTCACATAGCTGCAAATGGCAAGATTTCATTCTTTTTAATCACCAAGTAATATTCCATTGTATATATATGCCACTTCTTCTTTATACATTATCAGTCGATGGACACTTGGGCTTTTACCATACTTTGGCTATTGTCAATAGTGCTGATATAAACATTGGGGTGCATGTGCCCCTTCGAAACAGCATACTTGTATCCTTTGGATAAGTACCTAGTAGTGCAATTGCTGGGTCATACGGTAGTTCTATGTTTAATTTTTTGAGGAACCTCCATACTGTTTTCCAGAGTGGCTGCACCAGTTTGCATACCAGAAAAATCCATTTATTAATTGATGGACATTTGGGTTACTTCTACTTTTGGGCTGTTAATGAATAATGCTGCTGTGAACATTTGTGTACTAGTTTTGGATGGACATGCATTTTCATTTCTCTTGGGTATATACCTATGAGTGGGATTGCTAGGTTTATGTTTTGTATTTTGAGGAACTTACAGACTGTTTTCCAAAGTGACTACTACTTACATTTCTACTGGGAGTGTAGAAGGGATTATTATCTGTCTCTTTTTTTTTATTATTAGAGCTATTCTTTTGATTATAGGGTGTGAACTGGAAGCTCATTGTGGTTTTGATTTGCATTTCCCTTATGACTAATGACACTGAGCATCTTTTCCTGTGCTTTGGTGGCCACATGTATATCTTCTTAGGAGAAAAGTCTATTCACATCCTTTGCTCATTGTTAAATTGAATTATTTGTCTTTTTATTATTGAATTGTAAGAGTTCTTAATATGTTCCAGATACAATTCCCTTATCAGCTATATGATTTGCAAAAATTTTCTCCCATTTTCACATCCTTGATGGTGTCTTTTGAATCACAAAAAATTTAATGTGGATAATGTCTAATTTATCTTTTCATTGCTGTTGTCACTTGTGCCGGGAATATCAACTTTTAAGTGAAATCCTGAACATTAATCTGTTTCATAACACTTTCATTGGCAGTTGAATCATTTAAATACAAAACAAAACTTAGTTTGATAAACTTGGTATCCCATTAGGTAGAAAAGGATAGAAAAGCTGGGGTATAAGTTGAGGGTATACCAAGTAGAACTGTCCCATCATAGCTACATTTATATCAAATGAACTGAGAGCATGTGTACAAGGTACCACAAATGTCTGTTAGAGTTGAATCCGTGCACCACTGAGATATGCTCTACTGACAACCAACCACTTACAATGGGGGTTGCACATAATCTCTTAAAGAACAGATTTACAATGGGAGGGTCAGTGAAACAAGTCATAGTTCCTGTTCCTGCACCTGTTCGCAAGACTACAACTTGTATTCTTCATCCTTCTCCTCCTCAACCCGTTTAATATTTTCCCTATACTTGGCCATTATTTCAGCCTCTCTGGATTCTCTGCCTGGTGGAATCACCAATACCTTCATCTCTGGGGGTACTGAGGCTTTGACTGTCTTACTCCATCAGGCCATAGTTAGTGCATTCACTGTTTATTATTATTCACTGGGAATGGAAACACTAAGGGATGTTCCTATTAGTCCTTTAAGTTGCAAGCTCTTTCCTGACCCAGAAAGTAGCAGCAACCTTGTAATCACAGTCAATTATTACCAACAATAGAGTAAGTCCTTTCTTTGCTTGTTGACCCAAGAACACAAGAAGTCCAAAGTGACCAGGCATTAGCTGTAGTTGTGGGTTCAGTGAAACATCATTATGTGACTGGTGAAAGTATTCCCTCCTCTTTGGGAATGAGGACATCTAATCCAGAGTTGCAGAGGTGGGAAACATATATTCTGCAAGTGGGCTCATGAAAGTGATGCTGAGAGGACCTTGTTGCTTGATTTCTGGACTTGTGTAATGCACTTTTGAAGAGCAGGTACGATACATCACGCATTTGTTCAATGCATATATCACATCCTGAAGGACTCTGCAGCAACACTGTGGGACCTTGTCTCCAAGCTGGCACCTTAACTGAGCCATTCCAAAGATCTATCAGGCTGATGCTCTGGGGAATGTGGTATGTGCAGAATTAGTGTGTCCCATGGCCATATGCCTATGGTCACACACCCTTTTGCTGTGAAATGGTTTCTTCAGTCTGTGACAGTGTTTCACAGGATCTCATATTGGTAAAGTACATTCTATAAGCCCTTAGAGAGTGGTGCTGTCAAAACTACTGCAGGCAGACTCAACAAGAAAAAAAAAAAGAAAAGACCCAAATAAACAAAATCAGAAATGAGAGATGAGAAATAACAACTGACACTGTAAAAACACAAACGATTATAAGAGAATACTACTAAAAATTATATGCCAACAAACTAAAGAACCTAGAAGAAGTGGATAAATTCCTAGAAGCATACAATCTTCCAAAACTTAACCAGGAAGAAATAGAAAATCTGAACAGTTATAAGTAATGAAACTGAATTGGTAATAAAAAAAATGACCAAAAAATAGAAGTCAAGGAACAGATGGATTCACAGGTGAATTCTATCAGACCTTTAAAAAAGTGTTAATACCTATTCTCCCCCAACAATTCCAAAAAATAGAAGCTTCAAATATATTCCACAAGGCCAGGATTATCCTGAGACCAAAATCAGACAGACACTACAAAAAAAGAAAACTATATGCCAATATCCCTGATAAACAGAGATGCAAAAATCATTAACAAAATATTACCAAATTGCATACAGCAATACATTCACAAGATCATTCACCATGATCAATGGGATTTATTCCTGGGATGAAAGGATGGTTCAATATTTGCAAATCAATTGATGTCATACACCACATCAACAAAACGAGTATAAAAATTATATGATCATCTCAATAGATGCAGAAAAAGCATTTGATGAGATTCAACATCCATTCATGATAAAAACTCTCAACAAAGTGGGGTTAGAGGAACATACTTCAAAACAACAAAGGCCATATATGAAAAACTCACAGCTAACATCATACTCAATGGTGAAAAACTGAGAGCTTTATCTCTAAGGTCAGGAACAAGACAAGGATGTCCATTCTTGCCAGCTTTACCCAGTGTAGTACTGGAAGTTCCAGCCACAGCAATCAGAAAAGAAAAAAGAAATAAGAGGCATCCATACTGGCAAAGAAAAAGTTAAACTGTCATCATTTGCAGACAATGTGATACTATACATAAAAAAACCTAAAGATTCCAGCAAAAAAACTACTAGAATAAATGAATTCAATAAAGTGACATGATACAAAATTAATAACCAGAAATCAGTAGTGTTTCTGTACACTAATAACAAAGTAGGAGAAAGAGAAATTAAGAAAAAAAAACACCATTTACAATTGTACCAAAAAAGAATAAAACACCTAGGAATAAAGTAAACCAAAGAAGTGAAAGTCCTGTACTTCAAAGACTATAAAACATTGATGAAAGACATTGAAGAAATTGAAGATGACACAAACAAATGCAAAGGTATTCCATGCTCATGAATCGGAAGAATTAATATTGTTAAAATGTCCATATCACCCAAAGTAATCTGCAGATTCAATACCATCCCTATCAAAATACCAACAGTATTTTTCACCAAACTAGGGCAAATAATACTAAAATTTGTATGGAACCACAGAAGATCCTGAATAGCCAAAGCAATCCTGAGAAAGAAGAACAAATCTGGAGGTATCGCAATACCAGGTTTCAAGATATATTACAAAGTTGTTGTAATCAAAAAGTATGGTAATGGCAAAAAAATAGACACATAGATCAATAGAACAGAATAGAAACCCTAGAAATAGACCCATGATTATATGGTCAATTAATCTTTGACAAAAGAGGCAAGAATATACCATGGGGGAAAGTTTTTTCAACAAATGGTTTTGGGAAAACTGAACAGCTACCTGTAAAAGAGTGAAACTGGACCACTTTGTAACATCATACACAAAAATAAACTCAAAGTGGATTAAAGACTTAAATGTTGAGACCTAAAATCATAAAAATCCTAGAAGAGGACACAGACAGTAATTTCTTTGACACTGGCCATAGTAACATTTTTCTGGCTATGTCTCCTCAGGCAAGGAAAACAAAAGCAAAAATAAACTTTTGGGAGCACATCAAAATGAAAAGTTTTTCCACAGCAAAGGAAACCAACAAAACTAAAACAAAAAGACAACCTACTGCATGAGAGAATATATTTACAAATGATATATCTGATAAGGGCTTAATATCCAAAATACATAAAGAACTTATACAACTGAACACCAAAAAAACCCAATCAAATTAAAAAATGGGCAGAGGAACTGAATAGACATTTTCCCAAAGAAAACATATAGATGGCCAACAGACACTTGACAAAGTCTCAGCATCACTAACCATCATGGAAATGTATATCAAAATCACAGTAAAATATCATCTCACACCTGTCAGAATGGCTAAAATCAAACTGACAAGAAATAACAAGTGTTGGCAAGAATGTGGTGAAACAGGCACTCTCGTGCACTGTTGGTGGGAGTGTAAATTGGTACAAGCACTGTGGAAAACAGTATGAAGGGTCCTCAAACCTAAAAATAGAAATATCATATGATCCAATAATTCCACCATTGGGTATTTGACCAAAAGAAAATGAAAACATTAATTCAAAAGGTATATGTACTTCTATGTTTATTGCAGTATTTACAACAGCCAAGATATGGAAGCAACCTAAGTGTCCATCAATAGACAAATGGATAAGGAAAATGTGGTATACATATACAATGGGATATTATGCAGCCATAAAAAATATCATGAGATCATTCAGACTCCGCTCTGTCAGTGTGGAGACTGCTTGGGATTCTCTCTCCCTCTCTCTCTGCCTCCTCCTGTGCTCGCTCTCTCTCTCTCTCTCTCTGTCTCAAAATAAATAAATAAACTTAAAAATATTATGAGATCTTGCCATTTGAGACCAAATGGATGGACCTAGATGGTATCATGCTAAGTGATATAAATCAGTCAGAGAAAGACAAAATACCATATGATTCCACTCATATGGTATCTAAAAATACCTCAAAAAATGAACAAACCAAAAGCAGAATGAGACCTATAAATACAGAGAACAAACTGGTGGTTGCCAGAGGGAAGGAGGTAGGGGAATGGGCAAAATGAGTGAAGGGGAGTGGGAGGTACAGGCTTCCAGTTATGGAATGAATAAGTCATAGGAATAAAAGGCACAGCATAAGGAATACAGTCAATGATATTGTAATAGTGACATGTCAGGACAGATGGTATCTACACTTGTGAGCACAGCATAATGTATAAATTTATCAAATCACTACATCACACACCTGAAACTAATGTAACATTGTGTGTCAACTCTACTCAAAAAAAAAAAAAAATAGCTAAGAAAAAAAAAGTACTGCAGGCAGGGAAGTCACATCCTTATTCATCCTTAGTCAAAGACTAATTACTGCTCCTCCAGGATTGAAAAGATCCACAATAATCAGTTTATCCAAGAGACTAGCTGGTCTTCTCAGCTACTATATATATATATATATATATATATATATATATATATATATATATTCAAATGTTTATTTATTTATGAGAGAGAGAGAGAGAGACAGACAGACAGAGCATGAGTGGGGGAGGGACACAGAGATAGAGAGACACAGAATCTGAAGCAGGTTCCAGGCTCTGTGTTGTCAGCACCGAGCCCAACGCAGGTCTTGAACTCATGCACCTCGAGATCATGACCTAAGCTGAAGTCAGATGCTTAACTGACTGAGCCACCCAGGTGCTCCTCAGGGGCTACTATACTGAGAACACAGCTTTGGTCTCCATTTGTTGCTTCCCAGTTCTATATTCAGCAGTGGCATCTATGGGGAGAGAGCCTGTAATGCTGTGCCCATTTTTAACTTCCAGTGCTGCCACCATGGCTACCCTGTGTGTGGGCACATTGTTCAAGCACTGGGTCAGCTAAGAAGAGTTACTCAGTTCACCCGGTTGCAGTGTTTCATCTACAGTGGGTGTTTTCTGGTGGCTACTAAAGCAAACCAAAAAGCTCTACTTCTCTGTGCCTACTCCCAGAAATCTATCTACATATATTTTCCCAGACCTCCTTCGCTCTAATTTTCCAGTTTTGCTGCTTCCGGGAATTAATTAACCAGCCAAGACATCACTACTGCCCACTCCTCAACTGGGGTTATGGACAATAATACAGAAAACATTTAGAGGGATTCTCTGTAAAGGGGAGCAGAGGTTTGGGGTGATGGCTGAAGAGAGAAAATGGCTGAAGACAGATCAAGATAATTTTTTTTAAGATAAGAAATCAGAACATGTCATTGCTGATGAAGATAGTGCAATAGAAATGAAAACTATGATGTAGTACACAGAGAAGAGAATTACTGGAGATGGATTCCAATAGACTTGAAATGCATTGTAAATGGCAGTTTACTATTTGAGGATAAGTAATGATACATTTTAATCATTTCTATATAAATGTAATGCAGCTGTACAAATTAATTATTTAAAAACCACATATTAAGCATCTTCCAGGAGATAAGAACATGCTATTTCTAGGACATAAAGCTAGGTAAGAATTTCTTAGAGAACTTACAATCAGAAATGATTGTGGAAAAAGTGATTGCAATTCAATGTGAGAAATGCTATAATAGAAGCATGGAATTAAGGATCTTCATTTTGATATAATATGCTCCAAACGCTCAAATAACTGCTTAGATATATAGAGTCTAACTAAGTATAAAAGATATACAACTAGTGCCTTCAGGATTTAAAAATATCTTTTATCTACTGTTCTTGTACTTACAGGGGAGAATCAAAAGAGAAACTAGTTCTTTATAATTTGTCTTTTTTTTCCCTCACTGCAAAATAGAAGTGACGTAAATGTAAATGTGGTTATAAAAAGTTACAATTATGAATAATTGGTACTGTCAGTTACGGATCCTGATAAATTGCTGGTATGTAGAATCATTAAGATAATTGGGGAAAAAAAAGTTACAAAATCAGCTACTGCTTCCCTACAAGGTTATTAGGGGGAAATAACATCAGAATAGAGAAAATGAAGCTGATTTTATTTGGGCTTTACTGGCTTTCACTGAGCATGCATTATGCATAAAACTGCCTAGTATCATTCAGTTTCTAGAAGGTTTACTTTCAGGGGCAAAGGAAAGTGCAACTCTAGGAAGAAGAATGTAAGTCCAGAGACAGAAAACGTCTTCACATTTTAAGAAGATGTTCTGTATTTTTCAGATTAATACCACTGATGTGTAAAGTCTTCAGAGGAGAACATGGATGAGGGCCAGATGGAGCTGGATCTGGGCAATAGACAACAATGACATTTGGGAGTGACCAGGGCTGCCCTAAGCCAAACCAAGATCCATCATCTTTCCCATATCCAATCAGCCTCATTAAACTGCTTCCATTTCCCACGTGAAGTGTGTTCTCTTATAAGATTCAAAAAACAGACAAAAAAATCTATAGTTTTCTAATTTTATTAGGTATAAATTATTTTTTGTCATGATGTAAATTGTATTATATTTATATGAATGATTATATATGAACATTGAGATGAGTTACAGTTCACCAGTTGACATATTATATTTTATTTTTATTTAAAAATTTTTTTAGGTTTGGGGCGTCTGGGTGGCTCAGTCGGTTGGGTGGCTGACTTCGGCTCAGGTCATGATCTCGCGGTCCGTGAGTTTGAGCCCCGCGTTGGGCTCTGTGCTGACAGCTCAGAGCCTGGAGCCTGTTTCAGATTCTGTGTCTCCCTCTCTCTGACCCTCCCCCGTTCATGCTCTGTCTCTCTCTGTCTCAAAAATAAATAAACGTTAAAAAAAATTAAAAAAAAATTTTTTTTTAGGTTTATTTCTTATTTTCAGAGAGACAGAGATAGCATGAGCGGGGGAGGGGTAGAGAAAGAGGGAGAAAGAGAGAGAATCCCAAGCAGGCTTCATGCTGTTAAGGCAGAGTCTGATGTGGGCTCCATCCCATGAACCATGAGATCATGATTTGAACTTAAATCAAGACTTGGATACTTAACCAAATGAGCCACTCAGGTGCCCCTATATTTTAAACATTTAATTAGATGTTTTAAAATTTTGGAGTCAGTATCATTTTTGTTTCCATGTCTAAAACATATCAGTGTCCCTTAAAATGTCATAACCATAGGTGCTTTGCAATAATGCCTCATGGATAAAATTTAGGTGGTATATAGCAAAAAACATGATTCTTTTCTTTTTCCTTATTCAGGAATGCCTCTCCTAACTCAGGTTTATAAAGTTATTCTATTTGTTCATTTAATCGATTTGGAATTCATTTGTGCACGGTGTAGAGATAGAACTGTATTTTCGCATATATGTATTTCAAATTGCCTCATCTGTTTGATTGTTGGTGGATTGTTTGTTACAGGGACTGCTTAAGTTTAGTAAGCTACTCAGCTGTCCAGATTGTAGAGAGGTCAGGAGCTAAAGATTGAATGTGTCCCTCCAAAATTCTTATGCTAAAACGCTAATCTCCAATGTGATGGTATTTGGAAATAGAGCCTTTGGGAGGTCAATGGGTGAAGTCCTCATGATGGGATTTGTGCCCTTACAAGACGAAACTCGAGGGGCACCTGGGTGGCTCAATTAAGCGTCCAACTTCAGCTCAGGACATGATCTCATGGTTTGTGGGTTTGAGCCCCACATCGGGCTCTATGCTGACAGCTCAGAGCCTGGAGGCTGCTTCCAATTCTGTGTCTTCCTCTCTCTCTTCCCCTCCCCAACTCATGCCCTGTCTCTGTCTCTCAAAAATGAATAAAAATGTTTAAAAAAAAAAAAAGAGAGAGACTTGAGAGAGCTTGCTTCCTCTCTGTTGTCCTCCATGTGGGGACACAGCAAGAAGATGGCCACCTGCAAACCAGGAAGAGAGTCCTCTCCCTGATCTTGGACTTCCCAGTCTCTGATACTGTGAGAAATAAATTTCTGCTGTTTAAGCTGCCCAGTCTATAGCATCTTGTTTATAGCAGCCTGAACTAAGACATCAGGTAAAGAAAGTGAGGTGCCACAGGCAAAATACAGGTAAAGCTTGGAGGAAATGATCTTCCGTTTCCCTTGGTGGGAAATATGTGTTTATAATATTATATATAATTTATATATATCATATATATAATAAAGTTATGATTACAACTAGTGACCATTTTGTAAGAGATATCTGCTGGTGGCAAGTAATCAAATTCTACATAAAAGGACAAACCTAAAAACCAGAGCTGATCAATTTTGAACTTTAAGATGTCAATGATCTCTGCAAAAGAGCTTCATGTTAGAAGCATGTCTCAGATAGGAACTTCCCAAAAGGAATCATAAGATTTGACATTAAAGTATGTACTGAATGTGATTCTGGTCCTGGAAGAGACTCCAGGGAAAGCCTTCTCTGTGAGCTTTATCGCCACCCATGAGAAAAGGTCTGATGTAGGCTCATAGCACTATGTAAAGAACCTTGCTTCACTGAAGGTCAGAGCCTGCCTTAAAAACTGCTTACAGTATGGGCACCTGTGTGGCTCAGTCGATTAAGTGTCTGACTTTGGCCTAGGTCATGATCTCATGGTTCGTGAGTTCGAGCCCCACGTCAGGCTCTGTGATGACAGCTCAGAGCCTGTAGCCTGCTTCAGGTTCTGTGTCTCTCTCTCTCTTCTCCCCTGCTCACACTCTGTGTGTCTCTCTCTCTCAAAAATAAATAAATGTTAAGAAAAAAAAACAACTGCTCACAGTAAAGTTCTCAGAACTGGATAGAGAGGTACCTGTAGAACAGCAGCAGGGGAGAATGGAAGTGGAATCCCTGGCTTGCTCCTTGCAGGGTGGCTATGGACTGGCTGTGTTCTCCGGCAACCCTCTTCAAACAGCTACTTTCTCTGGGATCTGCAACCATACTCTTCACATTTAGAGGTGGTAAAAACTTCCTGTAATTGCTATCACCATGGTTCTTCCCCATCTTATGTTGGTTTCCCTAACACCTGCCTACACCTTTATAAATAGACCAATCATTACTCTCCTTAATTACCCAGTTGACTTGTGCTGTTTCCTGCTGGGATCTAGGTATATACCCATTCTGTTTGTGTCAAAACTTGAAATAGATGATTCTCAGAGTCCCTGAGGGGAAAAGTGTGAAGGTTTATTTATAGTTCACGTCACTCTGAGGGTGTGTACCCTTTTGAAATCCCAGGCTTATAGAAGAGTAACATCAATTAGACTCAGCCTGACTAGGATCTGGGCTTCATCTCTTTTTCCCCCCAAAAGCTTAAAAGCAAGTTTGCCAAATTCAGCAAAAGTCAGCCTCTCCACTTAACCTGAGTTCCAGCCTCCACTGAAGATCTGGCTTGAGAATTCATTTCTTCCTTATCAGTTCATTAATGCTTTTAAGAAGATGATGTTTTACCTTTTACCCAGCACTTTTCAATTGTTTTCAGCATATAACCACTATATTACTAGAAATGGAGGAGGTCCTCTGTTTTTTCCTGTTATGGCAAGTGAGAATTTTTCTCTTTCTTATACCCTTTTCGTCTCCTCCCTCCATCCTCTTGATATTGTATTAACAGGGGTTTTTAGTTTAGTTCATTTTTTGTGTATTTATTCTATATTCAATGATTTTCTGCTTTGATTATAAAAATATTCATTACTAGTTATTCAAAATATTTGAATATTTTCATCACATATTTCATCAAATATGAAAATATTCATAATCATGAATATTCAAAATATTCATGCTGAACAACAAAAAAGAAAATACTATGATTACCTTTTCTTTCCTATTTTTCCTGCAGTTGATAATTGGCTTTCTTTAATTTTCTTAGTTTTCTTTGAACCTACGACTAAATCTTACCATTTCATACCTATCATAAACATCTTGATTGATAATTTGACAGGGTATAAAATTCACAGATATAAATTATTTATCAAAAGATTTAAAAAATTTTTAAAACTTTTAATGTTTATTTATTTTTGAGAGAGACAGACAGAGCACGAGCAGGAGAGGGCCAAATAGAGAAGGAGACAGAATCCAAAGCAGGCCCCAGGCTCACAGCTGTCAGCACAGTGCCTGAGGCAGGGCTCTCGAACTCAGGAACCACAAGATCATGACCTGAGCTGAAGCTGGGTGCTTAACCGACTGAGCCACCCAGGCGCCCCCCCACCAAATTTTCTTTAATGTTTATTTTTGAGAGAGAGAGAGAGAGAGAGAGAGCAATTGGGGATGGGGCAGAGAGAGAGGAAGACACAGAATCTGAAGCAGGCTCCAGGCTCTCAGCTGTCAGCACAGAACCAAATGTGGGCTGAAACCCACAAACCACGAGATCATGACCTGAGCCACCCAGGCACCCGTACCAAAATTTTTGAATGCATTGATCCATTGTCTTTTTGTTTCTAATCTTGCTATGGAAAAGTTTAATGTCATTGTGATTCCCAATCTTTTGTATTTATCTATTTTTCTCCCTGTTTGGTTTTAATATCTTTTTTCCCCTACAGTTCAACATAGTGAAGTTGATATGGGTACTTTCTTAAAATCTATATTACTAGTCACCCAGCCACTAATATCTGGAGATTCTTGCCCTTAAGTTTTAGACAATTTTCTTTTTTTCTCTCTTTTTTTACTAAAGTATAATAGACCTACAATATCCTATTAGTTTCGGGTATACATCATAGGGATTTAATATTTTTATACATTATGAAATAATCTCTATGATAGGTCTAGTTACCTTCTGTTACCAAAGTTATTACAGTATTATTCCTTATGCAGTACACTACATGTCCATGACTTATTTATTTTGTAAGGAGGTTTATACCTATTAATCCCCTTCACCTATTTTGTCTGCACTCCCAACCCCTCCAACTATTTTCTTAAGTTATTTGATAACTTAGTTTTACTTTTTACCTCCTGGAACACTTATTAGTTAGATGTCAATCTTCTAGGGCTGGTACTCTAATACTCTTTTGTTTTATGTTCAGTCTTTGTCTTATTTTACTTTTGGTGAGATTCATTCCACTTTTTTGTCTAACCCTTATGTCAAAATTTAAAAATTATTTTGATAATACTTTCTTTTTTTAAGAGTTCTTTCTTGTTCTCTGTTCCTATCATGTAACATATTAGTCTTGTTTCAATATGAAACATCTCTTACGTCTCTAGGGATATTAATTACAGTTTATTTTTTGTTTTGGTCTTTGTCTTTCGTGTCAGAGTCTATGCTTGCTCACAGAGCTGGTGATCTACTAGAAAGCAGATTAGAAACTCTCTCTGTAGGGAGTGGCTTGCAAACTGGTGAACTTCATTGTAGGTCAGTGGTTCTCTAGCAGAGGTGATTTCTCATCCCCACCCCCTACCACTGACAGACATTTGGCCATGTCTGAAGATATCTTTGATTATGTAAAGATACTACTGGTATCTAGTGGGTAGAAGCCAAAGATGCTGCTAAATATCTTAAAATGCACAAGGACAGCAGCCCCCAACCCTGCATTATCTGGTCCAAAATGTTAATAGTGCGTAAGTTAAGAAACCCTGGGTTTGACCAACATACTCTTTTCCTCGTGGACTCCTTATATCAATAGCTAAAGGACGTTTTTCTGGTTATGTGATCAGTTTCTCCAGGGAAGAATTTTCCCCTATGGAAGGTATACCTAACTGCTCATATTTAGAACAGGCAAAGGATGGGGGCTGGCAGGGTACTTCAAGCTTTAATATGCAGATTTTTACTTAAAATTCTGTTTTCACTCTTGCACTTTACCTCACCATTCTTTGTTAGTATCCTCTCTGGTTCAAATTTTTCCAGAGGGATGGTTACCAGGCTGAGAGATTTGGGAATGAAGATGTGAGGATCCACTTTTTCTTATTACACACTTCTCAACAATCTTATTATTAATACTACTTATCCTTACTCTTCAGGGTATTGGTATCTCTACTTTCTGAGCCACACTGGCATCCTGCAAGTCAAATTGGCTTGCTTCTGGCCAACAAATGCAAGCACTTAGATAAGACCTCCCTGTGTTGTGCTAAGTCATTTATCATTTCTCTGATTTCCCTCCTAGTATAATGTGGTTTGGGGTTACAGATGTTTCCTAGATCAAAGATGAAATTTAAGTTTCTGTTTCTTGTTCTCCATGTGAGAAGAAGGCATTGGAAATGTCTTTAAGAAGGAAGTAATCAGGACTTTTCTGCCAAATTGCAGAAAACTCTTATTCTCTCCATCTTTAGTTGCTTCAAGTTCACAATTGAGGCATAATGTATGTTCTTTTGCAATATGCTGATAGAAGCTCTTTGAGCCTCTCTCTTTTGAGCCCTTATGCCTCCATCACAGCTGTACTATAACTGTTCTTTTTTTATGCAAAGAGGGCAAAAGTAATGAATAAATGCTTTGGAAGTCCAGAGGAGAAATGAGTACTTTGGTAGAAAGGAGAAGGGTTTTTTTTTGTTTGTTTGTTTGTTTTTAATTTTTTTTTTCAATGTTTATTTATTTTTGAGACAGAGAGAGACAGAGCATGAACGGGGGAGGGGCAGAGAGAGAGGGAGACACAGAATCGGAAACAGGCTCCAGGCTCTGAGCCATCAGCCCAGAGCCCGACGCGGGGCTCGAACTCACGGACCGCGAGATCGTGACCTGGCTGAAGTCGGACGCTTAACCGACTGCGCCACCCAGGCGCCCCAAGGAGAAGGGTTTAAGAGAGGTGAGTTTTTCATTGAAATTTAAAGTCTGATTGCTATGTAGCTACCAAAGGAGGGAGATAGAAAGGAGGGAGCAAAGTGGAGAGAATTCTAGACAGAGCAAATACAACTAACAAAAGGGTAGAGGTGTAAAAGAACTATTAAGGAGAATAATAATGGCTATTCTTTGTATTTAACTAGTAAACTCATCTAACCTTCACATTAATCCTATGAGGATAATATGGTGATTATTATCCTGTTCCTAATTACACATATGAGGACACTGAGGCATAAAGAGGGTTAACAACTTGCCCAAGGTCCTTCAGCTAAGGAGTGACAAAGCAGGCAACATAGCCCCACAGAGTGTGTTCTTCATGACCACTCTAGACTGCACCTCTACGAGAAATGTCACTACCTAAGTTGACGAGTAGTGGGAGATAGGACCAATGAGGAAGCTGGGAGCCAGGTTAAAGGGTCTTGTATGACAGGCTGAGGGGCTTAGAATTTATCATATCTCTAGAAGCCACCAGGCTATAGATCCTAAGCAAGGTCAAATTAACAGTTTATCTCTCTCTTTCTCTCTTTTAAAATTTTAATAGTATAATTAATATACAGTGTTAGATTAGTTTCAGGTGTACAACACAGTGATTCAACAACTGCATACATCACCCAGTGCTCATCATGACAAGTGCCCTCCTTAATCCCCATCACCTATTTCACCACCCCCCCGCCCCCCACCCATCTACCTCCCCTCTGGTAACTATCGGTTTGTTTTCTGAGTTAGGAGTCTATTTCTCGGTTTGTCTCTCTCTCTTTTTGTTTTGCGTTTGCTCAATTGTTTTGTTTCTTAAATTCTACATATGAGTGAAATCATATGGTATTTGTCTTTCTCTGACTTTTTCACTTAGCATTATACTCTCTGGCCCCATCCATGTCGTTGCAAATGGCAAGATTTCATTCTTTTATAAGGCTGAGTAGTATTCCATTATATGTATCTATATATACCACATCTTCTTTATCCATTGATCTATTAATGGGCATGTGGGCTGCTTCTATAATTTGGTTATTATAAATAATGCTTCTATAAACAGTAGTGCATGTATCCCTTTTAATTAGTGATTTTGTATTTTGGGGATAAATACCCAGGAGTGAAATTACTGAATTGTAGGGTATTTCTATTTTTAACATTTTGAGTAACTTCCAAACTGTTTTCCAGAGTGGCTGCACCAGTGTGCATTCCCATCAAAAGTGCAAGAAGTTTCCTTTTTCTCCACATCCTTGCCAACACTTGTTTCTTATGTTTTTGATTTTAGCCATTCTGACAGGTATGAGGTGATATCTCATTGAGTTTTGATTTGCATTTCTCTGATTATGAGTGATGTTGAGCATCTTTTCATGTGTCTATTGGTCACCTGAATGTATTCTTTGGAGAAATGTCTGTTCATGTATTTTGCTCATTTTTTAACTGGATTACTTGGTTTGGGGTGGTTGAGTTGTCTAAGTTCTTTTTATATTTTGGTTATTAATCCTTTATTGGATATATCACTTGTAAATATCTCCTACCATTCAGTAGGTTGCCGTTAGTTTTATTTATTGTTTCCTTTGCTGTGCAAAGGCTTTTTATTTTGAGGTAGTCCCAATAGTTTATCTTTGCTTTTATTTCCCTTGCTTCAGAAGACATATTTAGAAAAATATTGCTATGGTCAGTGTCAAAGACATTACTGCCTGTGCTCTCTTCTAGGATTTTTATGGTTTCAGGTGTCACACTCAGGTCTTTAAACAATTTCGAGTTTGTTTTGGTGTATGGTGTAAGCAAGTGGTCCAGTTTCTTTCTTTTGCATGTTGCTGTCCTGTTTTCCCAACACCATTTGTTGAAGAGACTGTTTTTTTTCCATTGGATATTCTTTCATGCTTTGTCAAGGATTAGTTGACCATATAATTGTGGGGTTATTTCTGTTTTGTCTATTCTGTTCCATTGACCTGTGTCTATTTTATGTACCAACAGTACCATACTGTTTTGATTACTACACCTTTGTAATATAACTTGAAATCCAGAATTATGATACCTCCAGCTTTGCTTCTCTTTTTCAAAATTCACTGTTTATCTCTTAAGTCCTCATGATTAATAATTCCCATCCACCAAATGAAAAGCTCTCAATGCTTCTCTTTTCTGGAATGTCTCTTAAATCCTAGGGCTGAAAGTTGCCTCCAGAGCAGCTGGGTTGGCCTAACCCATTTCTATAACCTTACTGCTGCTCCAACCACCCTCAGTTGGTATGGCCTCTCCCAGGCAACTATACTACTGACACTCTCTGGGCAATTGATCTTCCTGCAAATGGGTTCCTGACCACACATACTGCTGCTGATTGCTTCTGGAAGGATCAGAAGTCCAAACAAAAATCTAGAGAAACATTTATAGAAGGAGTGTTTATATGCTGATAAAGTATTACTTGGAATGTGGGGCAATTCTCATTTTGTTACTAGAGACTAATATTTAATGGGATAATTAAATAGTTAATGGATATAGCTATATTTATATGAGTATGTATAGTTACGATGACTTATGATATTAAAGTCTCTCTTCATGAAAGTGCAATATAGCCTTACATTGGTAGAAGATTTTGAGCCTATAAACTATTGGACACTTGAAAAAAAAAGGACAAATATGATTAAGTGCTTAGTAAATGTTATGGGAGATAAAAGGAAGTGTCAGGTACAATCCAAGACTTCAGGAAATACATAATCTAACCATGTGTCATTTGAAATGGTTTTGTATACATCTTTGTTTGTTTCTTATTCTTCTTTCCATAGCCCAGTTACAAATTACTGAAGTAAATTAGTCCTTCTAGATATAGACCCTTTTATCAGGCACTCATATGTGTTACAAAATTTAGCACATTTCTAGTGTCACAGCAGGAACTTAGTCATCATGGATTCCTTTTTTATTTGCAGTTTCTATATCCTTTAATGGTCTCTGGAGGAAGGTATACTCTTTATTCACATTAATAATAGAAAATATAAGTATTTCTAGTATTACTTAGTTCTGGATGTACATTATAGTAAACTAGTTAAATATTTCCAAGCTCATGTGTATGCAAAGGCTATCATATTAATTCCCTTCTAATTGTAAATGTTATCCAGTATAAAAAATGGAGAAAAGTAGAAAAAATAAAAATCACCCATTGGGACACCTGAGTGGCTCAGTCAGTTAAGCATGCTACTCTTGATTTGGCTCAGGTCACGATCTCACAGTTCATGGGATTGAACCCTTCATCGGGCTCTGGGGCTCTGTGCTGACAGCATCATGGAGACTGCTTGGGATTCTCTATCTCTTCCTTACTCTGCCTCTTCCCAGCTCACACACTCTCTCTCAAAATAAAAAAATCATCCATAATTCCCCCATTCAGAAATAGGAATTGTTAATATTGTAAAATTTTTCCTTTAGATTTTTATCTGTGGAAATACTTATGCCAATGAAATCATCAGAGATGATGTAATTTATGTATAAAAATGCTTATAATAACATTATCATGTTTAAACTTAAAAACAACATAATTGTGCAAAAGAGAGTAATGGTTAAATTTATTATAGATTATCATATCCACATAAGACATTATTTTGTAGGTTTATAGGTTATTGTAGCCATTGTTTTTATAGCAGCTTTACTGAGATATATTGTACATACCATAAAATTCACTCATTGAAACTGCTGAATTCAACAGTTTTTAGTATATTCACAGAGTTTTGTAACCATTGCCACAATCAATTTTAGAACATTTTACCACCCTAAAAAAAATGGATACCTTTAGCAGTCACTCCCCAATCCTCTCCTTCCACTCAAATCCAGCCATAGGCAGCAAGCAACTAATCTAATTCTTTATTTCTATAGATTTTCCTATTATGAACATTTCATATAAGTGGAATCAGACAAAAGTGGGCTTTTATGTCTTTCACTGAGCATAAAGCTTTCAAAGTTTATCCATATTGTAGCAAGTATCTGTACTTCATTCCTTCTTGTGGCTGAATAATTTTCCATTGCATGGATATATCACTTTTTGTTTATCCATTTATCAGCAGACAGACATTTTGATTATTTCTACTTTTTGGCCGTAATGAAAAATGGTGCTATGAATATGAGCATTCCTGTACAAGATTTTTAAAGGCATATATTTTCAGTTCTTTTGGGTATATACTGAGGAGTGAAATTGTTGTGCCATATGGTAATCTATGTTTAAACACCTGAGGAATTGCCAGCCTGTTGTCCATAGCGGCTGCACCGTTTACATTCCCACCAGCAAGGTATGAGTGTTCCAATTTCGCCACATCTTTACTAATGTTTCTTATCATCTGTCTTTTTTTAAATTATAGCCAACATAGTGAGTGTGAAATGGTATCTTATTGTAATTTTGATTTGCATTTCCATGATGGGCAGGACATACAGCAACTTTTCATGTGCTTATTGGTCATATGTATATCTTCTTTGAAGAAATATCTACTCAGATTCTTTGCCCATTTTTTAAAAAAAATTTTAAACTGTTTATTTTTGAGAGAGAGACAGAGTGTGAGTGGGGGAGGGGCAGAGAGAGAGAGAGGGAGACACAGGATCTGAAGCAAGCTTCAGGGCTTGAACCCACAAACCGTGAGATCATGACCTGAGCCAAAGTTGAACACCCAACTGACTGAATCACTCAAGTGCCTCTCTTTGCCCATTTTTTAACTGAGCTGTTTTCTGCTACTGAGTTGTAGAAGTTCTTTATGTATTCTAGATACAAGTATTTTATGAGATATATAATTTGTAAGTATTTCTTCCCATTCTGTGGATTGTCTTTTTACTTTCTTGATAGTGTTCTTTGAAGAACAAAAGTCTTAAGCTTAGTAAAGTGCAACTTAGTTCTATGTTTTTGTTGCTGGTGCTTTTGGTGCCAAATCTGAAGTCATAAAGATTTAGCCCTTCGTTCTGAAAGTTTTATAGTTTTAGTTCTTACATTCAGGTCTTTGATCCATTTTATGTTAATTTTTGTATATGATGTGAAGGAAGGGCCCAAGTTCATTCTTTTGGATGTAGCTATTCAGTTGTCCTAGCACTGTGTTGAAAGGCTGTTCTTTTCCATTAGATGATCTTGGCATCCTTGTAAAAAGGTTGGCTTAGATATATGGGTTTACTTTTGGACTCTAAATTCTATTCCAATGATCCATATATCTGTTTTTATGTCAGTACCAATATTGTTTTAATTATTGTTGCTTTGTAATAAGTTTTTAAATCAGAGAGCATAACTGCTCCTACTTTGTTCTTCAAGACTGTTTTGGCTAATCTTGTCCTTTGCAATTTCATGTTAATTTTATAATCAGCTGATTCTAAATCTATGAAAAAATCAGCTGGGAGTCTGTTGACTCTCTAGATCATTTTGGGGAGTACTGCCAGTTAAACAGAATTAAATCTTCTGATCCATGAACGTGGGATATTTTTCTAATTTTTTAGTCTTTTAAAATTTCTTTTAATAATGTTTTATAGTTTTCAGAGTCTTATCATTCTTTTGTTAAATTTATTCCCAAGTACATTATTCTTTTTAAAGCTATTATAAATGGATCTGTTGGGGTGCCTGGGTGGCTCGGTCGGTTAAGCGTCCGACTTTGGCTCAGGTCATGATCTCGCAGTCCGTGAATTCGAGCCCCGCGTCGGGCTCTGTGCTGACGGCTCAGAGCCTGGAGCCTGTTTCAGATTCTGTGTCTCCCTCTCTCTCTGCCCCTCCCCTGTTCACGCTCTGTCTCTCTCTGTCTCAAAAATAAATAAACGTTAAAAAAATTTTTTTTATAAATGGATCTGTTTTCTTAATTTTATATTTGGATTGCAAGTGTATAGAAACAAAATTATTTTTTTCTATATTAATCTTATATCCTGTAAACTTGTTGGATTCATTTATTAGTCCTCAGAGTATCTTCCTTAGCATCACCATACAATATTATGTCATCTGTAAGATTTTATTTCTTCCTTTTCCTTTGTATGTCTTTGATTTATTTTTCTTCCCTAATTGCTCTAACTAGAACCTCCAGTAAAATTTTGAACAGAAGTGGTGAGAGCAGACATTCTTGTCTTGTTCCTGATTGTAGGGGGGAAATCATATAGTCTCATAATTAAGCATGATGCTAGCTTTGGGTTTTTCATAGATGTCCCTTTATCAGATTCAGGAACTTCCCTTTTATTTGTATTTAATTGAGTATTTTTACCATGAAAACTGTCAAATGCTTTTTTTTTTCTGTCCCTATTGATAAATTATATGAGTTGATTTTAGGTTGTTGAAATAATCTTGCATCATTGAGAAAAATCCTACTTGGTCCTGGTGTAAAATTCTTTTTATATGTTGCTAGGTTCTGTTTGTTGGTATTATGTTAAGGATCTTTGCATCCATATTCATAAGCAATGTTGGTCTGTAATATTTCCTTCCTTGTGATGTCTTTGTCTGATTTTGGTCTCATGAAATGGTTAGGGAAATGTGTTCTCTTTTTCTATTTTAGGGAAGAGTTTATAAACGATTTGTATTAATTCTCTGAATGTTTGGTATTCAGCAATAAGCCAGGCCTAGGTTCTTCTTTCTGGGTAATTTTGATTACTAAGTCAATCTCTTTACTTGTTAAAGGCCTATTCAAATAGTCTATTACTTCTTGTGTTAGTTTTGGTAGTGTTTTTCTAGGAATGTTTCCATTTTATCTAATTTAATGTACAATTATTTATAGCATTTCTTTATAATCTTTTTTGTTTCTCTATGGTCAGTAGTAATGTCTCTTTTCAATACTGATTCTAGTAATTTGAGTCTTTTTACTTTTTTCTTGGCCTATCCTGCTAAAGATTTATCAATTTTGTAGATTTTCTCAAAGAACAAGCTTTTTGTTTAAGTAATTTTTTGTTGTTTTCCTGTCTCCATTCCATTAATTTTTGCTCTAATCATTATTATTTCATACCATCTATTTGCATTGAGTTTAGTTTGTTCTTTTTCCAATATCTTCAGGTGGAAGCTTAGATTATTCATTTGAGATCTTTCATCTTTTTGAATATAGGAAGTTATAGCTGTAAAGTTTCCTTTAGGTACTGTTTAGCTACATTCCATAAGTAATGGTATGTTGTATCTTCATTTTTCATCCATATCAATGTATTTTATCATTTCCTTCAGGAGTTTCCTCTGACCCATTGATATATCTTCTTCCATTCTTTTACTTTCAATCTGTTTGTATCTTTGAATCTAAAGTGTGCTAGAGGCATCAAAAAGTTGGATCTGGTTTTTCTAAATCCAGTCTCATAGTCTCTGACCTTTGATTGGATTGTTTAATTCAGTCACATTTAATATTCTCATTTATATAGTTGAATTTATGTCTGTCATTGTATTTTTTTGTTTTCTATATGCCCCATTTCTTTTTTGTTCCCCTATTCCTTCTTTATTGCTTTCTTTTGCATTAAATGAATATTTTCTAGTATAGTATTTTAATTCCCTTAATAATTGTTTCATAATTTTTCAGTTATTTCTTAGTGACTGCTCCAGGGTTTATCATATGCATCTTAAATTATTAGAAAATATTTCAGATTTACACTAACTTAATTCCAGTGAGATATAGAAGCGTTACTTCTATTTAACTCTAATCCTTCTTCCACCTTTTTTGTGATACTATTATTTTATGTATTGCATGTATATATGTTACAAACTCAACAATATACTTTTATTGATTGATTAATTGGTGTCTTTATTATTTTTTTATATATATATATTTTTTTTATTTTTGGGACAGAGAGAGACAAAGCATGAACGGGCGAGGGGCAGAGAGAGAGGGAGACACAGAATCGGAAACAGGCTCCAGGCTCTGAGCCATCAGCCCAGAGCCCGACGCGGGGCTCGAACTCACGGACCGCGAGATCGTGACCTGGCTGAAGTCGGACGCTTAACCGACTGTGCCACCCAGGCGCCCCTTAATTGGTGTCTTTAAAAATTTTTTTTTACATTTATTTATTTTTGAAAGACAGAGAGAGACAGATCACAAATGGGGGAGGGGCAAAGAGAGAATGAGATACAGAATCTGAAGCAGGCTCCAGGCTCAAGCTGTTAGCACAGAGCCTGATGTGGTGCTCAAACCCACGAACCATGAGCCAAAGTTGGACGCTTACTCGACTGAGCCACCCAGGTACCCCTAGTTGGTATCTTTTTAAAAAGAATTTTTAACATTTATTTATTTCGGAGACACAGAGAGAGACAGAGCATGAGCAGGGGAGGGGCAGAGAGCAAGGGAGACAGAATCCAAAGCAGGCTCCAGGCTTTGAGCTGTCAGCACAAAGCTCCATGTGGGGCTTGAACCCATGAACCAAGAGATCATGACCTGAACTGAAGTTGGAGGCTTAACCAACTGAGCCACTCAGGTGCCCCTTATTGATATCTTTTAAAGAAGGTGAAAGCGGACATCCATATGCAAAACAATGAATCTAGACATAGACCTTATGCCTTTCACAAAAATTAACTCAAAATTGATCCATAGTGTAAAAATATAGTAAGTGTAAAATATAGTACTATAAAATATAGTAAGTGTAAAATATAGTACTATAAAACTCCTAGAAGATAACATAGGAAAAGACCTAGATGACTTTGAGTTTGGTCAAAGAACACCAAAGGCACAACATATGAAAGAAATAATTGATAAAGTAGACCTCATTAAAACTTAAAACTTCTGCTCTGTGAAGGACAATGTTAATAGAAAACAAGCCATAGATTGAGAGAAAATACTTTCAAAAGACACATCTGATAAAGGATTATTATCCAAAATATACAAGTAACTATTAAAATTCAACAAGAAAACAACACAATTTTAAAATGAACTAAAGACATTAGCAGATGCCTCAGCAAAGAAGATATACAGATGGAAAATAAGTATATGAAAAGATGCTCCATATTTTATGTCATCAGGGAGATACAAATAAAGTAACAATGAGATACCACTATGCAACTATTAGAATGGCCAAAATCTAGAACACTGGCAACATCAAATGCTGGCGAGGAACTGATGCTGATGAGAACCATAAAATGGTACAGCCACATTGGAAGATAATTTGGTAGTTTCTTACATAACTAAACATATATTTACCATATGATTTAGCAATTGTGCTCCTTGGTATTTACCCAAAGGAGTTGAAAATTTACATTCACACAAAAACCTTCATGTGGGTGTTTATTGCAGCTTTTTGTATAATTGCCAAAACTTGGAAGCAACAAAAATGTCCTTCAGTCAGTGAATGGATAAATAAAATGTGGCCAGACAATGGACTGTGATTTAGTGCTAAAAACAAGTGTGCTATCAAGCCAAGAAAAGACATGGACAAATCTTAAGTGCATATTATTAAGTGAAAGAACCAATCTGAAAAGGCTACATACTGTAGGATTACAACTATATGACATTCTGGAAAATGCAGAACTACAGACACAATAAAAAGATTAGTAATTCCTGGGGTTGGAGGGGGTAGAGAGATGAATAGGCAGAACATAGAGGATTTTTAGGGCAGTGGAAATACTCTATATGATATTATAATGATAGATATATTTCATTATACATGTGTCCAAACCCATAAAATATAAACACCAAGATTGAACACTTAGTAAACACATAGTAAACTATGATCTTTGGGTGATTATGATTTGCTAGTGAAGTTTATCCTTGGTAAAAAATGTACCACTTTGGTTAGTGTTATTGCTAATGAGGGAGGCTATGCATGCATGTGGGGGAGTATGTGGAAAATCCCTGTACCTCCCTCTCAATTTTGTTGTAAACCTAAACCTGCTCAAAAAATAGTTAAAAAAAAATTAGGTGGAAGAAGAAAGAACAGGCATATATTTATAGAATTTCCTATGTCAACTTTCTTATTTACCACTATTGGTTCTCTTCATTTGTTCTTGTGGATTTGAAATACCATCTGGTGTCACTTCCTTATTCCAATACAGATTTGCACCCACCCACTTTCTTTGTTCTGTTATTGTCAAATATATTATATTTCTATATGTTATGGGTCCAGCAACATATACATATGCTTATGTATATGTATAGTGTTGTTTATACAATTACATTAAAAATCAATTAAAAAAGAAAGAAGAAGAAATATGTATTAAAGTGCACTTCATAATCACATTATTACCTTTATTGTTACTGTTTTTTTTTCCCCATGTGGATTTGAATTACTATCTGGAGTCATTTGCTTTGTCTTGAAGAACTTCCTTTAGTGTTTCCTATTAGCCAGGTCTTCTAACAACAAATTCTCTCCATTTTTGTTTATCTATGAATATCTTTATTTTGCTTTCTATTTTGAAAAATAGTTTTGCTGGATATAACATTCTTAATCTTTTTTCTTGCAGCACTTTGAATATGTCATCCCACTTCCTTCTTTTTTTAAATATTTAAATTTATTAAAATTTACATCCAAATTAGTTAGCATAGAGTGCAACAATGATTTTAGGAGTAGATTCCCTAGTGCCTCTTACCCATTTAGCCCATCCCCCCTCCCACAACCCCTCATCCCACTTCCTTCTGACCTCTATTGTTCCTGCTGAAAATCTAGCTGTTTATCTTATTGGGGTTCCCTTTTACACGAGTCATTTTCTTTTGCTGCTTACAAAATTTCCTTTTTCTCTTTCAGCATTTTTACTATGATATTTATAAATGTGGATCTCTCCGTGTTTATTGTACTTAAAATTTTTTGAGACTCTCGAGATTCATGTTTTTATCAATTTGGGGAAGTATTCAGTCATTATTTCTTTGAATATTTTTTCTGCTCCTTTTTCTCTTCTCCTGATACTTCCATTACACGTATGTTGGTGTGTTTAATAACACCCCACATTTCTCTGAGGCTCTATTCATTTTGCTTTATTTTCTTTGTTCTGATTCTTTGTACTATATGATCTCTACTGGCTTATCTTAAAATCTGTTGATTCTAATGAATTTTCCACTCCAACTATTGTTTTTTTCAACTCCAGAATTTTGATTTGTTTCTTTCTTATAACTGCTTTCTTTGATATTCTCTTTGATGAAACATTGTCATTCTACCTCCCTATACTTTTTAAAGCAAGGCTTCCTTTGTTTCTTTCAACATACTTATAATAGATGCTTTGAAGTCTTCATCTGTTAAATCTGACATCTGGGTACTCTCATAGGTAGTTTCTGTGCCTGTTTCCCCCCACCACCACCACCATGTGTAGGACATACTCTTCTCTTTTCTTTTCTTTTTTCTTTTTCTTTTCCTTTTCCTTTTCTCTTGTTCTCTTTTCTTTCTTTCACATGTCTTATTTGTTGTTGTTGTTGTAGAAAACTGTAATTTTTGGTAGTAGACTGCAGCAACTTCAGATACTGTTGTCTCCCATCCTGGGAGCTTGTTTTTGTTTTTGTTTGCCTATTTGTTTAGTAACTAGGCTGGACTATATTAATCAAGTCTATTTTCCTACAGTGTGAAGCCTGTGATGTTGCCCCTCAGAGGGCATGTCCTTGAGCATGTGAGCAGTCCCTGGGATGATAGTGGGTTTAGCAGTGCACTCCTTAACTATCTCTTCCCTTGATCTCTCTATTGCACCATCTGCCTCTGTCAGTATCACACCTAGCTGTTAGGCTCCATTAATTGCTGGCTGACTGCTTTATTATTTTCAGCAATATCCTGGGGCATAAATTTCTCCATAGTCTAACTCAATTACATCCAAGATCCTTTGCAGAGGTAGTTTTTGAGACCAATTTTTGAAATTTTTTATGAAACCTAAGAGTTCATAACTGTGGTTTTCTCTGGTAAACCAGCTGGCCAAGATTTAGCTTCTTGCTCTCATGGAGCTACCAGCTTTCTCCTAACTGTTTACCACCAAATTCTCTATTGTTTTCAAGAGTACCCATATGCTCTTTGTTTCAAATAAAGTTAGTTCCTTTGGGCAGTACTTCAGAGCTCTCTTTTCTTATGGACTGTCTACCTCCTAGGCAAAATGTCTAAGCCACAGCTCCAGAGCTGGGGACAGGGGCAGGGGCCCACTTTTATCAGAGTGACACTCCTAATTTATGAGTAGGGCATAGAGGGAGGGGATATTCTCCAGTGAAGTCAATTGGAATCCAGTATTCTCGGCTTGCCATCATCCCTCGAGTAGAGCTTCCACCATATATGTGGAGGCTGGATGGAAGAAGGGAGCCTTCACTCTCTTAGCCACACTCACCAAGGAACTTGAATCTGGGAGGATTAGAAATTCTGGTGGGCCTGCCTCTCCCAGGGAGACACTCAATCCCTTAACTAGTTGCTGAAGGTAGGGGCAGCCCCGTCTTCTTGACCATACTCACCTGGATTGGAACATCTTGCTGGAAGGTGGGAGTGTGGAGGAAGGGAATGAGTCATAGTTCAAGTGTCACAGACTTGCTGTTCTTATGGCGATTCAGTAGATTTTCTTGAATTAAGTGTTTCTTTGCTGTATGCATTTAGGGCAATTTCCAAAGACTTAAAATGGCTGTTTATTTTATAATTTTCATAAGATATAGCTGTTTTTCTGGGGCCTGGGTCAATGGAGCAAATTCTTCCTCCATTGCAGAAATGGAACTCCCAACAGTCATCACATTTATGAAGACTATTTTAATTACATAAGAAAATGGTCATAATATAACAGCTGATAAAGGTACAAGTTAAAAATATTTTCAGTATAGCCCCAAATTTCTATATCATGCATATGTACAGGGTTTTTTGAATACATATATTTTATATGTTAAAAGAGAAAAGACTGGAAGAAAATAAGCAAAGTCTTAACAACTGATCTTTTAGTTATTTTCCAAATTTTGTTTAATGATTATGTATTGTTAATATAATAAAAAAATTAAAATACAACACAATACAATATCTTAGTAGTTTTAGCTTAAGTATGTTTTCCCTGAAATGCCCTCTTGGCTGCCTATAGTAATATTGGAGGAACAACAATATTGTAGAAAAGTTTATACCAGTACATTACACCAGTAAGTACCAATACGTTATAATAATGGGTCACTGGTATAATTGTATGAATCAAATGACAGAGACCTAACTTTAGTTTACTTTGGGCAGTCAGGAAATAGAATTATATTTCAAAAACTTTCCACATGGTGATGATGATGATGATGATGATGATGATGATAGACAACTCTGTGCACTTACAATGTGCCAGACCCCTTCCCTTTATTATTTGATAGAATCTTCATATTCTTATGAGATAGATACTGCTATTATCTTTATTTCATATGTGAAAAAATTAGGGCATAGATAGAATAAGTAATTTGCACGTTTCAATTAGGAAGGGGAATGGGAATAGAAACCAGTAACAGAAAACCAGATTATCATGGGCTGAAACATTTAGCACTTAATTTTTTGCATATTAACAGAAATCAAGAGGACTGGTACTCCTTGCATTTTTGTTCTTTTCCATCCTTAGTGTGCAGCATTTAGTCTCAGAATTATAAGATCCTTTTAGGCCTCTAGACATTGTTTCTTGGAGGAGAGAAGAGTAGAAGATGGAATGCAAAGGGTAAAGGGGATATATGCCAAGTTTATCCCTTTAAAAAATCTTTCCCCAGAATATCTTCCGTGTAAATTGCATTTCCTTCTCATTGGCCAGAACTCGGTCTGTGATCACTCTCATCTTCAAAGGAGGTTGAACTAAATATCTTAGTTCTGGAGCTTCTATAGTTGAAAAGACAAGGGGGAAGACAATGGCTTTTGGACCATCAATCCATGTGTTACACAGCCCAAGGTCATATAGCTAGTAAATGGTGCTAGTAAATTCTCTTAACCTCTCTAATAATCTTCCTGAAGGTATTCAGAGATTCTATTTGGAATATAGAAATGATTATTATAAAATTTTGCCATTGGTATGACTCTTAGATTTGTAGTCACAGACCCAGGCAGAGGATTGAAAAGAATTTATGATCTAAGAGATGACATCAGCAGGGCTGGAGAACTGTTGTCTACAAAAGATCTAAAAAGAATGTAAACTTAATGATGCAATGAAAGGATTAGTTTAATTCAGACAGGGTTAACAAAGGAATGCAAAAGGTGGTTTGTAGAATTCTATCTACTAAAATCAAGACATAATGATGATTAAAAAAAAAACCTGAAAAAAAATAAAAAACAAACCCAGGGAACAAGTATTAGAATTCTCTTTTGTCACATTTCTCTTTGCAAGTGTGTATCTTCAGGTTTGTATCCCTGTCTTGGAGATCTGGTTGATAAGCAACCATCTCAGGGTCTCAGGGCCAGTGCAATCACCTCAACTTTCCTGGGATGTTACAATTCCACTTTTGTCCAGTTAAGTGTCCTTCCAACCATATGGAGTTTTAGAATGCAATTTAGATGTAATAAAATTAACCATTCCACAAATAATACTTTTATGTAACGTATAGGAAGAAGTTATCACTGGGTAATATCTTTTATTTGTTAAAGTGTAATACTTAAGACAGATTACCCATGTGCTTTTGGCTTTACCCACATTATTGATTTCAGACTTATAGTTTTAAATTGATAGGGATAGAATTTGGCTAATTTTATCAATAGATCTTAAATTAAAAAAAATTTTTAACATTTATTTATTATTGAGAGACAGAGAGAGACAGAGCATGAGCAGGGGAGGGGCTGAGAGACGGGGAGACACAGAATCTGAAGCAGGCTCCAGGCTCTGAGCTGTCAGCACAGAGCCCGCCGCGGGGCCTAAACTCACAAACCGCAAGATCATGACCTGAGCTGAAGTCAGATGTCCATGATGGAGCCACCCAGGCGCCCAAATAGTTCTTAAATTTTTAAGAATTATTTGAGATAACTTTTGAGATTCACTGTATATATGCGTATGTTCAATTTATTAACTTATGGAATTGTTTTGCTCGTAAGGATTGTTGGATTTACCCTGCCAAGCATTTGAAGTTGTAAAAGAGAATAGTAAATACATTAAATTTGTGAATGTAGTTAAGGAATGTATTTAAGAAAGTAACTAAGGGAGGAGCCAAGATGGCGGAACAGCATGGAAGCTTTTTGTGTGTCTCACGTCCATGAAATACAGCCAGACCAACACTAAACCATCCTACACACTTAGAAAACTGACTGGAGGATTAACACAACAATCTGCACAACCTGAACCACAGAATTCAGCAGAAAGAGAAAAAATTCATTTTTATTTTCAATTTTTATTAAAAATATTTTTCTTTAATTTTTATTACCATATTTTTTACACTTGTGAATTTTTTTTTCAAATTATATTTTACTTCCACCATTTTATTTTATTCTACTTCAGTGTATTCATCTTTTCAAATTTTCAAATGATCTCCTTTTCTTTTTTTTCTTTTTTTCATTTCTTTTCATTTTCTTGAATACAGAAAGAGAAAAACTTCCTTTTTACCTTCAATTTCTATTAAAAATATTTTTCTTTAATTTTTTACTATATTTTTTGCTTTTATGTAAATCTTTTCAAATTCTCTTTTACTGCCATCATTTTATTTGTCTACTACAGTGTACTACAGTGTATTTTCCCTTTTTCCCCTTTTTCTTTTTTCTTTTTTCTCTTTTTTGTTTCTTTTCTTTTTCTTGAATATAAAAAAGAAAAATTCATTTTTATTTTTAATTTTTAATAAAAATATTTTCTTTAATTTTTCTACTATATTCTTTACTTCTATGTATATTTTTTCAAATTCTATTTTACCTCCATCATCTCATTTTAGTCTATTTTAGTGTATTCATTTTTTCAAATTCTCAAACGATTTCCTTTTTTTTCCTCCTACCCCCCTTTTTTTCTCTAATCTGTCAAACCACTTTCAACACCCAGACCAAAACACACCTATGATCTAGCATCATTTATTTGATTTGTGCGTGTGTGTGTTTAATTTTTTAATTTTAATATTTTTAAATTTTTAATATTTTTAAAATTTAAAATTTTCTACCTCATTAATTCCTTTTCTACCTTCAAAATGACAAAATGAAGGAATTCACCCCAAAAGAAAGAGCATGAAGAAACGACAGCCAGGGATTTAACCAACACAGATACAAGCAAGATGTCTGAACCAGAATTTAGAATCACGATAATAAGAATACTAGCTGGAGTTGGAAATAGATTAGAATCCCTTTCTGCAGAGATAAAAGAAGTAAAAAATAGCCAGAATAAAATTAAAAATGCTAAAACTGAGCTGCAATCACAGATGGATGCAGCGGCAGCAAGGATGGATAAGCCAGAACAGAGAATCAGTGATAAAGGGGACAAACTTATGGAGAATAATGAAATGGAAAAAAAGAGGGAGATTAAGGCAAAAGAGCATGATTTAAGAATTAGAGAAATCAGTGACTCATTAAAAAGGAACAACATCAGAATCATAGGGGTCCCAGAAGAGGAGGAGAGAAAAATAGGGGTAGAAGGGTTATGTGAGCAAATCTTAGCAGAAAACTTTCCTAACCTGGGGAAAGACACAGACATCAAAATCCAGGAAGCACAGAGGACCCCTATTAGATTCAACAAAAACCGACCATCAACAAGGCATATCATAGTCAAATTCATAAAATACTCAGGCAAGGAGAGAATCATGAAAGCAGCAAGGGAAAAAAAGTCCCTAACCTACAAGGGAAGACAGATCAGGTTTGCAGCAGACCTATCCACAGAAACTTGGCAGGCCAGAAAGGAGTGGCAGGATATATTCAGTGTGCTGAATCAGAAAAATATGCAGCCAAGAATTCTTTATCCAGCAAGGCTGTCATTCAAAATAGAAGGAGAGAAAAAGTTTCCCAGACAAACAAAAATTAAAGGAGTTTTTAACCACTAAACCAGCCATGCAAAAAAATTTAAGGGGGACTCTCTGAGGGGAGAAAAGAGGAAAAAAATATATATATAGTAATTAATTAATTAATTAATTAATACCAAAAGCAACAAAGATTAGAAAGGACCAGAGAACACCACCAGAAACTCCAACTCTACAAGCATCATAATGGCAATAAATTCATATCTTTCAGTACTCACTCTAAACGTCAATAGACTCAATGCTCCAATCAAAAGACATAGGGTAACAGAATGGATAAGAAAACAAGATCCATCTATATGCTCTTTATAAGAGACCCACTTTAGACCTAAAGACACCTTCAGATTGAAAATAAAGGGATGGAGAAACATCTATCATACTAATGGTCAACAAAAGAAAGCCAGAGTAGTCATACTTATATCAGCCAATCTAGACTTTAAAATAAAGACTGTATCAAGAGATGCAGAAGGGCATTATGTCATAATCAAAGGGTCTATCCACCAAGAAGACCTAACAATTGTAAACATTTATTCGCCAAATGGGGAGCACAAAAATATATACATCAGTTAATCACAAACATAAAGAAACTCATTGATAGTAATACCATAATAGTAGGAGACTTCAACACCCCACTCACAGCAATGGACAGATTATCTAATCAAAAAATCAACAAGGAAACAATGGCTTTGAATGACACACTGGGCCAGATGGACTTAACAGATATATTCAGAACATTTCATCCTAAAGCAGCAGAATATACATTCTTCTCCAGTGCACACGAAATGTTCTCCAGAATAGACCATACACTGGGACACAAATCAGTCCTAAGTAAGTACAAAAAGATCGAGATCGTACCGTGAATATTTTCAGACCACAACGCTATGAAACTTGAAATCAACCATAAGAAAAAAATTTGGAAAAGTAACAAATACTTGGAGACTGAAGAACATCCTACTAAAGAATGAATGTGCTAACCAAGAAGTTAAAGAGGAGATTAAAAAGTACATGGAAGTATCAATGAAAATGATAACACCACAACCCAAAACCTCTGGGATGAAGCAAAGGTGACGGTCATAAGAGAAAAGTATATAGCAATCCAGGCCTACCTAAAGAAGGAAGAAAGATCTCAGATACATCACCTAACCTTATGCCTTAAAGATCTGGAAAAAGAACAACAAATAAAACCCAAAACCAGCAGAGGACAGGAAATAATAAAGATTAGAGCAGAAATTAATGCTATCAAAACCAAGAAAACAGTACAACAGATCAATGAAACCAGAAGCTGGTTCTTTGAAAGAATTAACAAAATTGATAAACCACTAGCCAGTTTGATCAAAAAGAAAAAGGAAAGGACCCAAATAAATAAAATCAAGAATGAAAGAGGAGAGATCACAACCAACACAGCAGAAATAAAAACAATAATAAGAGAATATTATGAGCAATTATATGCCAATAAAATGGGTAATCTAGAAGAAATGGACAAATTCCTAGAAACATATACACTACCAAAACTGAAACAGGAAGAAACAGAAAATTTGAACAGACCCATAACCAATAAGGATATTGAATTAGTAATCAAAAATCTGCCAAAAAACAAGAGTCCAGGGCCAGATAGCTTTCCAGGGGAATTCTACCAAACATTTAAGGAAGAGTTAACACCTATTCTCTTGAAGTTGTTCCAAAAAATAGAAATGGAAGGCAAACTTCCAAATTCTTTCTATGAAGCCAGCATTACCTTGATCCCAAAACCAGACAGAGACCCCACTAAAAAGGAGAACTATAGACCAATTTCCCTGATGAACATGGATGCAAAAATCTTCAACAAGATATTAGCCAACCGGCTCCAACAATACATTAAAAAAATGATTCACCACGACCAAGTGGGATTTATACCTGGGATGCAGGGCTGGTTAATATCCACAAAACAATTAACATGATTCATCACACCAATAAAAGAAAGGACAAGAACCATATGATCCTCTCAACAGATGCAGAGAAAGCATTTGACAAAATACAGCATCCTTTCTTGATAAAAACCCTCAAGAAAGTAGGGATAGAAGGAGCATACCTCGAGATCATAAAAGCCATATATGAATGACCCAATGCTAATATTATCCTCAGTGGGGAAAAACTGAGAGCTTTCCCACTAAGGTCAGGAACAAGTCAGAAGTGTCCATTCTCACCACTGTTATTCAACATAGTATTAGAAGTCTTAGCCTCTGCAATCAGACAACACAAAGAAATAAAAGGCATCCAAATCGGCCAGGAGGAGGTCAAACTTTCACTCTTTGCAGATGACATGATACTCTATATGGAAAATCCAAGAGTCCACCAAAAAACTGCTAGAATTGATTCATGAATTCAGCAAAGTTGCAGGATATAAAATCAATGCACAGAAATCAGTTGCATTCCTATACACCAACAATGAAGCAACAGAAAGAATTCAAGGAATCAATCCCATTTACAATTGCACAAAAAACCATAAAATACCTAGGAATAAATCTAACCAAAGAGGTGAAAAATCTATACGCTGAAAACTATAGAAAGCTTATGAAAGAAATTGAAGAAGACACAAAAAAATGGAAAAAGATTCCATGCTCCTGGAGAGGAAGAACAAATATTGTTAAAATGTTGATACTACCCAAAGCAATCCACATATTCAATGCAATCCCTATCAAAATAACACCAGCATTCTTCACAGAGCTACAACAAATAATCCTAAAATTTGTATGGAACCAGAAAAGACCCTGAATAGCCAAAGCAATCTTGAAAAAGAAAACCAAAGCAGGAAGCATCACAATCCCAGACTTCAAGCTATACTACAAAGCTGTAACCATCAAGACAGTATGGTACTGGCACAAGAACAGACATTCAGATCAATGGAACAGAATAGAGAACCCAGAAATGGACCCACAAACGTATGGCCAACTAATCTTTGACAAAGCAGGAAAGAATATCCAATGGAATAAAGACAGTCTCTTCAGCAAGTGGTGCTGGGAAAACTGGACAGTGACATGCAGAAGAATGAACCTGGACCACTTTCTTACATCATACACAAAAATAAACTCAAAATGGATGAAAGACCTCAATGTAAGACAGGAAGCCATCAAAATCCCAGAGGAGAAAGCAGGCAAAAACCTCTTTGATCTTGGCCGCAGCAATTTCTTACTCAAAACGTCTCTGGAGACAAGGGAAACAAAACCACGAATGAACTATTGGGACCTCATCAAAATAAAAAGCTTCTGCACAACGAAGGAAATAGTCAGCAAAACTAAAAGGCAACTGACAGAATGGGAGAAGGTATTTGTAAATGACATATCAGATAAAGAGTGATTATCCAAAATCTATACAGAACTCACCAAACTCAACACCCAAAAAACAAATAATCCAGTGAAGAAATGGGGAAAAGACATGAATAGACACTTCTCCAAAGAAGACATCCAGAAGGCCAACTGACACATGAAAAAATGCTCAATGTCACTCATCATCAGGGAAATACAAATCAAAACCACAATGGGATACCACCTTACACCTGTCAGAATGGCTAACGTTAACAACTCAGGCCACAACAGATGTTGGGGAGGATGCAGAGAAACAGGATCTCTTTTGCATTGTTGGTGGGAATGCAAGCTGGTGCAGCCACTCTGGAAAACAGTATGGAGGTTCCTCAAAAAACTAAAAATAGAACTACCCTATGACTCAGCAATTGCAGTACTAGGCTTTTATCCACGGGATACGGGTGTGCTGTTTCGAAGGGACACATGCACCCCCATGTTTATAGCAGCACTATCAACAATAGCCAAAGTATGGAAAGAGCCCAAATGTCCATCAATGGATGAATGGATAAAGAAGAAGTGGTATATATATACAATGGAGTATTACTCGGCAATCAAAAAGAATGAAATCTTGCCATTTGCAACTACGTGGATGGAACTGGAGGGTATTATGCTAAGTGAAATTAGAGAAAGACAAAAATCATATGACTTCACTCATATGAGGACTTCAAGAGACAAAACAGATGAACATAAGGGAAGGGAAACAAAAATAATATAACAACAGGGAGGGGGACAAAACAGAAGAGACTCATAAATATAGAGAACAAACTGAGGGTTACTGGAGGGGTTGTGGGAGGGGGGATGGGCTAGGGCTAAATGGGTAAAGGGCACTAAGGAATCTACTCCTGAAATCATTGTTGCACTATATGCTAACTAATTTGGATGTAAATTTAAAAAAAAAAAATAATAAAATTAAAAAAATATAAAAATAATAAAAAAGAAAGTAACTAAATAACTTGGGGAATAAATGGGAATAATTATTACAAAGAATTTAGCCTCTTTGTCTACCATGGATATATATCTACTGTGGTAGATAAAAATGTGGTATATATATACAATGAAATATTACTCAACAATCAAAAAGAATGAAATCTTGCTATTTGCAACAACTTGGATGGAACTAGAATATATTATGCTAAGCAAAATAAGTCAGACAGAAAAAGATAAATATCACATGATTTCACTCAGATGTATAATTTAAGAAAAAAACCAGATGAACATAGGGGAAGGTAAGGAAAACTAAGCTAAAATCAGAGAGGGAAGCAAACCATAAGAGACTCTTAAATACAGAGAACAAACTGAGGGTTGTTGGAGGGGTGTTGGGTGGGGGAATGGGCTCAATGGGTGATGGGCATTAAGGAGGACACTTGTTGGGATGAGCCCTGGGTGTTACATATAAGTGGTGAATCACTAAATTCTACTCGGAATTTCATAACCATTATGACACTATATGTTAACTAACTTGGATTTAGATAAAATTCAAAAATAAATAGATAAAAATAAAATATCTCTTGTAAAAAAATAAATAAAAATAAAGAAGTAAAAACAAAGAGATAAAAAGTAAAAAACAAAAAGAATTTAGCCTCTTTAGCTTGAGTCAATCAAATATTAGTAAAAAGAGTAAGTAAAAATGATTCATATTTTATTAGAATTATAAATAGAATTACATGACTGGTAGATTGCACTTAAAATGTGAGGAAATTAGATTTTGAATTTTATGTTAATCAGTAAATATTAGTTTAAAACCAAAGTGACTATAAGTAGTTCTTTCTCTGCACAAAGGCCCCTCTTGGACCTTAAAAGGCTGCACATTGACACATTTTCATTCTGGATGAATAGAGGTTTTATGTAGCAATTCACTGTTTACACAGCCCATAGCACTTGTCTAGACAAGGACAATAAGCTGGTTAATGCCAAATATGAAGGGAGCAGCAGGTTCCAAGAACTCGTGTTGTACTCTGGTTATTGGAAGGGATCTTTTTCTAAGATGCCTGCCAATTCTATCCCTTGCATAGGATTTATTTAAAATGATTTTTTTCCAAAAGAATAAAATAAATATAGAAAATAAAATGATTTTTTTCTTACTATAAAGAGAAATCTAGCCTTGGATTAAGGCAAATAAAGGGTGTCCCATTCAGCATGTTTGGTTACTCTGACAATGGAGCCAACCTTGTACTACTGCTCACGGGATCCCTAACCACATGAATTTGGGCCTCCAGAAAAGGGAGAGTTTTATATTTTCTGTAAAACAAATGATTTTAAGTTGTGTCAGCATCCTTCCTTGTCCAACAGAACTTCAGTTTATTTATCTTGGTTATGTCAAAATTGCTGGATTGGGAATTCATCTGCTGAAGTATCATTTGATTAACTGTCCTGTGTAAAGTTTTTCCCTTTCTTTTTTTTTTTTTTTTTCAACGTTTATTTATTTTTGGGACAGAGAGAGACAGAGCATGAACGGGGGAGGGGCAGAGAGAGAGGGAGACACAGAATCAGAAACAGGCTCCAGGCTCTGAGCCATCAGCCCAGAGCCTGACGCGGGGCTCGAACTCCTGGGCGGCGAGATCGTGACCTGGCTGAAGTCGGACGCTTAACCGACTGCGCCACCCAGGCGCCCCAAGTTTTTCCCTTTCTTTGTGTCTAAAGTAATCATCAGTAGAATAATATCCTGTTTTGTCAGGAGGAATGGAGGGCTCACTTGTTTGTTCTTATTGGCATATCCCTTATACAGGGCTGCTGGAGAAGGCAAGGGGATTTCAGGAGTTTCAGGTTTATTGGTAGATGTATCCATTGGAGGAAACAGCAGTGGCCCTGTCTTTGACAATGAGTTGCCTATTCCTCTGTGACAATCTGCTTCTCAAGTAGTAGTAAAGAGCTCTCTAATGCACTCCATTCTAAAATCTCTGTTACTTCAGCATAGTTGCCTTTGTTAACTGGCTTTATTTTAATTTTAAAAATTTCACCTGATACTTTCAAGAGTAACCTCAGTTCCAAAGCCCTTTTGTGTGAGGAACAGAATTCACAACAAAATTCCTTCTCTGATAACCAGGGACACAGGGAACGTATTACTCAGTCCTTCAGCTTCCAGAGGTGATTTCTAACCACAGAGTCCTCAGAGCAGAAGGGATTTGGGATTGGTTTCCAGCCACATCTCTGGGCACAGGCTTCAGTCCCATGGCCTATGCCTTCTGTTGTGCCTTCCATGTAGCCAGGATATTGCCTATCCTGGGCCCCATGCCTGTGCCCTCTCTCAGTTCTATTAACCTCCCTGCCTCCTGAGTTGGCACTTAGCCTGGGCTGTCTCTGCTTTCTCTAGCTGGGGCACTAGATCCCAGTGTGGAGGAGACTGTGGCTGAGGCCCTGCCACCGTCTGGCCTTGGTACAGTTCTGAAACACAGTGCTGTTCATATTTTAATACACTACAAAACACCTGGAGGATGTTATGAAAATGCAGATTTGAGGGTGCCTGGATGACTCAGCTGGTTAAAGAGCAGACTCTTGATTTCAGCTCAGGTTATGAACTCGTGATTGTGGGATCTAATCCCACATCAGGTTCGGTGCTTAGTGTGAAGGCTGCTTGGGATTCTCTCTCTCCCTTTCTCTCTGCCCCTCTTCTGCCTGCTCGCTCCTGCTCTCTCTCTCTCTCTCTCTCAAAAAAAAAAAAAAAAAAAAGGCAGATTTTGATTCCATAGGTCTGGTTGTGGGTAGAACTAAAAGTTTGCATTTTTTATCAAGTCCCCAGGGATTTGAATTCTGCAGTTCTTGGACCACAATTTGAATAATAGAGATTTAAAAGACATTTAAGGTATAGGCCTTGGAGATACTGCAGGTTTGGTTCCAGACCATGATAATAAAGCAAATATCACAATAAAATGAGTCAAATGAATATTTTGGTTTCCTAGTGCATATAAAAGTTATGTTTATACTTTACTGTAGTCCATTTAGTGTGCAACAGCATTATGTCCAAAAAATAATGTACATACCTTATTGAAAACTACTTTATTGCTAAAAAATGCTATGATCTGAGCTCTCAGCCAGTCATATTCTTTTTGTTGGTGGGGGGGGGTGTGTCTCACCTCAATGCTGATGGCTGGTGACTGATCAGCGTGGTGGTTACTGCAGGTTGGAGTAGCTGTGGCAATTTCTTAAAATAACACAGCATTGAGAGTGCCTGGGTGGCTCAGTCAGTTAAACATCCGACTCTTGACTTTGGCTCAGGTCATGATCTCACAGTTTGTGAATTCGAGAACCCCTTCGGACTCCACTGACAGTGTGGAGCCTTCTTGGGATTCTCTCTCTCCTCTCTCTGTCCCTCTCTCTCTCAAAATAAATAAATAAATAAAAATAACACAGCAATGAAGTTTGCTGCATCAGTGGGCTTTTTCTTTCATTTGAACACATAGAGACCATTGTAGGGTTATTAACTGGCCTAATTTCAATATTTTTGTGTCTCAGGGAATAGGACGCCTGAGGAGAGGGAGAGAGACAGGTGAATCACCTCTGGGTGTGTCAGAACACACACATTTATTGATTAATCTCACCACCTTATGTGGGCACAATAGTGGCACCCCAAAATAATTACAGTAGTAATATAAAAAATCATTGATCACAGATCACTATAACAAATATAATAATGAAAACAAAAAAACAAAAAAAAAAACCCAACAAAGATAATAATGAAAAAGTTTGAAATATTATGAGAATGACTAAAATGTGACCCAGAAAGACAAAGCAAGCAAATGCTGGTAGAAAAAATGGCGCTGATAGACCTGCTCCACGCAGGGTTGCCACAGTCTTTCAATTTGTACAAAATGCAACATCTGTGAAGTGTAATCAAGTGAAGCACAATAAAAGGAAGTATGCCTGTAATTAATTGATTGAGTAATTAATTTCTGTCTTCTATCTCTTTTCCTTTCTTCATCCCTTCCTTTTTCTCCCTCTTGTTAGCAAGAAACCTGTGCCTGATTAAGGTTAATGTAATTTCTGTCTGTTCTCCAAACTTGAGTTCACTTTAAAACATCCCCTTCTACACCTTACACCAACATTCAGGAAAAAAGATGGACCATGATGGTGGTGGTGGTGTGGGCTTAAAACTCATTTAGTCATTTAAATGGAAACCTTTTAAAATGTCTTTCAATTCAAATCTTCTGCCTAGATTCACTGTGGAAACTTGTTTGTAGTGTGTCAAATAAGACTCTGAAGATAATTTCTTTGTCTCACTTCTTGTCGTTACTTCCTTTTGAAAAATAAGGCTTAGTATTTTTTTTACTTACTCTTTAGAAAAAGAATTCATTTTCCTACTAAATTCTGGAGACACTACTGCTTTCAGATCTCAGAATTCCCATCGGTAGTTGTCATTTATAATAAGACTTATGTGGGAAAAAGCTTGCCTTTTATGCTGTGATAGGGAACAAATGTTTTTCAAAACTAATAAAAACAACAAAATCAAAAGGACATTAAGTTTCTAGTCCTTAATTTTAAAATTAAAAACACCACAGTAATTATTTTGTGTGGTGTATGCTCTGTACATTAGGGTGGCTTTTTATTCTATCCTACTAATTTTTTTTTTTAACTCTTGTAGCAGCAGCTGGCCTCATGAACGCTTACCAAAGGTACCGAATTTCCTCTCTGTGTTGTCATGTCAGATGTGGTCAATGATATCCTGTTTCTGAAGGAACCAGTACAACTTCCTTCGTACTGCAGAAGCAGGAGCTGCCTCTGAGAATGAATAAATTCCACACAGAAAAATATTCACAAAACTATCATTCTAACTTAACTTTACAAGAGAGGAAGCCCTAATGACAACTAAACATTATTATTACTTCATGTTAACTTCCAAGTTCCCAACCTTTGCTAGGAGAGCTGTAAGAAGATCAAAAAGATGTTGCTGGGGCTGAGGCTTCAGTTTACCTGTCAGGTGCGGTTTAGCTTAAATCTGCTCGGCTGACTCCTATTAATTTCAAGGATGGGGAAGATGCTTGCTTGGGTTTGGGTGGTCACTAGAGGCAGTGGGGTGGTCCCGGACCCTCATAGAAACATATATTCCCCAAAGTGAAATAGTAGGTCAAAATTGCACACGACACTTTGTCACACATGGCCAGAATTCTCTCCTAAAAAAGGACCCATTTATTATGCTGCCAGTTTCTGGTTCTGACGACATTTCTATCACTTCCCTGGCTTAACTGATGTCATGGCACCTAAATATCATTTACATGTTAATACAACAATAGCACTGCTAAGCATTTACTACCTGCCTTAGACAGTTTTTCTTTCAACAACTCCATCTCCATCTTGCGAATAAGGAAACTGAGACTCCTTACTCCTTAAGTAACTCCAAGAGGTTAAGTAACCTGTCCAAAGTCCAGGAGAACAACAAGGGATGGATGTGGATGTGGTCTGCCCTGCAGGTAATTTAAATATAATAATAAAACTAGCTAAAAATCAGACTACCTTGATTGCTTTTTTAAAGCATTTGAAAAATTTGTGATAAAAAGATACATGACAAATTTACTGTCTTAACCATTTTTAAATATACAGCTCCGTGGTATTAAGCACATTCACACTGCTGTGCAACCATCACCACCATCCACCTCCAGAACTCTTTTCATCTTGCAAAATTGAAAAATTGAACCCATTAAACAATAACCCTTCATTCCTTCCTGCCCCCAGTCCCTGACAAACACCATTCTGCTTTCTGTCTTAATGGATTTGACTACTCTAAGTCCCTCAGATAAGTGGGTTGTCCTTTGTGACTGGCTTATTTCACTTAACATAATGTCTTTAAGGTTTATCCAGGTTGTAGCACATGTCAGAATTTCCCTCCTTTCTCAACGGCTGAATAATATTCCACTGTGTAGATGTATGACATTTTGTCTATCCATTCATCCATCAGTGGACACTTGGGTTGCTTCACCTTTTTGGCAATGGTGAATATGCTCCTATGAACATGGGTGTGTGTGTGTGTGTGTGTGTGTGTGTGTGTGTGTGTGTGTATCGTGGGTGTATGTACTGTGTGTGTGTGTGTTTAAATCATTACGTACCCATAATTCTAAATAATGGCAGCAATAAAATAATCCTTCCTGAAAAAAACATTTTTTTTGGTTCAAATTTTAAGCAACTATTGTGGGAATTATTGCATTTTAAAAACAGTGTATGCTTCAAAATTAGGACATTTTACAGATTATTTTTCCTTTAATAAACACTGGATTCTACACAGAAGTTAATTCCAAGAACAGGAGTTATGGAGTCCATCCTTATTCATTTAGAGAATAAATTTGTGAGGGTTTGAAATTTTTTGACCTTGCTTTGACTGCAATTCATATCTTGAACCCCTATTACGCATTCCTCTGTTTAAATAACTAAATTTAAAATAAACAATGATAGTAAATGATTATAAAGACAAAGAACAGAACCTGAGTTACCAGTGCTATCATTCTATGTGAATAATTTTGAGTTTCGTTTTTCTTTAAGATTTAAATAATAAAACAGTGGTCAACTGTGTGGTATAATCTTTTTTATTAAGTACAAATATTTGGATGAGTTTGAATACCTCTCACTTTGAAACTTACTTTGTAAAATTGTTAATTGTTTTAAAACTGAAAAATTAATTTGAGAAAATAATGATCATTTACCAATTATTACATGAGGATTACTGAATATAACTGTTGTATGGAGGAGAGAATGTTAAAGATAATGATTACTCTGGTTGTCAAATGCTCTGGAAACATCAAAGTCACAAGCTTGTAAATAGCAAGGCATGTGTGTTCAAATCCAGATTAGTCTATTTCATGCTATTTACCCCTACTTTATGCTATTTAATTATTAGCCAGTTTGCCCATTTTCTAAAGACAGTTTGTTATCTACCAGTGCACTACAATGGTCAAAATAGCTACTACAGAGCAAGTACTTCAAGGTGAACATGGTATTCTCTTTCTCCTCAAGAAACTTCTACTCTTAGTGAGGAAGAAAACCTGTATCATAGGTTGAGTGTTTTCAGAAAATTAACTGGAATTTTATTTTTTGTATTGCTCTTGTTTTGCAGCTTTGGCGAATGTGCAGTAATGAGAATCAAGATCTTTTTCCATTTCTACCTAGGTGAGAGCCCTATGTTGTGCTTATAAAATCCAATCATCTTATACCCATCCTATGCCATGTAGTATTAAAGGCAGTTCCTTGTTCTCCAGAGAATCAGTACCCAACAGGTCAGCATGCGCCTTTTCTGCTGCTAGTGGACTGAGGAGGGATATTTTGGTTTGACTCAGGGCAAGGAATAGAGACTTAAGTGGGAAAGACAGGAATGCTTAGCTGTATATGCGTGCAAGGAGAGAGGAAAGAACAGAGGTTTCCCTAGAAGTAAATGAAACTAAGGAGTTTGAGGGGTTTCTGTGTATGATGAAGTGAGCCATATAAGGTGGGGTGAATCTCTGCTTTAGTAGGGAGTCAATGAATCCTGGCCAATCCATGCTAAGGCTTTGAGTGCCTATGAAGGCTCTGTATCCTCCTGCAGCTGGTGGAGGGGATTGCTATAGTTGGGGTTGGTCCCTGAGTTCACCAGATGACCAGTACCCAACAGGTCAGCATGCAACTGCTACACCATGCAGCTGGAGAACCAGTTTTCTGATATTGCCTGAATTCAGAATTCTTGGGTGATCTCATGGGAGGAAGGAAGGGAGGCAGGAAGCCCATAGACTGAATTCTTATGATTCAAGAGAATGAGAATGAGAATGAGAAGCACATTTAGTTTAATTTTAGAAATAATGGAATGTGACATTTTCTGCACCTGAGTAGTGAAGAGTAAAATCCCTACTTGCTACACAAATAAACAAGCAAGTGCAACACAGGGATGAGCAATGCTGGGCCAAACAGTGAATGCACAGAAATCACTTGGGGATTGGGGGAAAGGGCTCCTGGGAAGAGATTTCCAAGTCAGGAATGAGATGCATTAGCCAGGAGAAAGGATACTGTGATGCACCAGGAAAAGAGGAGGAGGAAGAGTGCTCCAGGCAGAGTGCGTAAAAGCACAAAGGCCAGATGGGAGAAAGAGCAGGAGCACCCAGAAACATAGATGGCTAGAGGGTTGGCACCAGGTGCGGTAAGTTGGGGGTAGATCTGGAAGATCCCACGATGGGAAATTGGGGTTTTATCCTGAGGGTTATAGGGAAAACAATTGGTGTGTTTTATGCAGAGGAATGAAGAGATGAGATTTAGGCTTTTAGAAAGATCATCTTGGCTGCCAAGAGGAGAACAGATTGTAGTGGGGCAAGACCAGCCAAAGTGAGGCAAGATGGGAGGCTCTATCTGTTATTCTGTGAAGCCTCATCAGATCTTTATGAAACCCTTGAATTTTTATTTTTCACAAATTCATAAGATAAATTATTCTCCATAGGCACCTCAGGTTTTATATTAGTTTCCTAGGGCTGCAGTAACAAAGTATCACAAAGTGGATGGTTTAAAGGCAATAGAAATGTGTTCTCTCACATTTCTGGTGGCCAGAAGTCTGAGATTAAGGTGATGGCAGGGCCAGGCTCTGTCTAGGCCTTTAGGAGAATCCCTTCCACTCCTAGCTTCTGATAATTATAGCAATCCTTGGCATTCCTTGGCTTATAGATGCATAGCTCCAATCTCTGCCTCTGTCATCATGTGGCTTCCTCCTTGTGTGTCTCTGTCTTCACATCATCTTCCCTCTGTGTGCATGTCTGTGTCTCTTCTCTTCTTAGAAGAACATCAGTTAGCTTGAATTTAGAGCCCACCCTACTCTAATATGACCTCATCTTAACTAATTATATCTGTAAAGATGCTTTTTCTAGATAAGGTCACATTCTGAGATTTTGGGAGAGACATGAATTTGGGTGGGTTGGTGGGTGGGGGAGGTCATTATTCTACCCATTACAACTTTCATGTGAGCACACAAAAGCTGATCACTACTGGCTTTGAACCAACAGGCCTGGACCACCACCTCAACAGTTACTTTTCCTCCAGAAGTTAAACCCACTGTAAGGATTGTTTATGCATAGATTATTGTGTAGATTCACTTGGCTTTTTCATGTTTATAATGGCTTTTATCGAGATTCCAAGAGTAGAAAGATTGTAGCAAGTATCTGCCTCACTGAAGTACACCCTATATTCTCCATTGAGACAACATATATTTTCAGCTCAGCATAACCTGTCTTCATGAAAACAGAATCAAAGACATTTTTGTTTAAGGCATAATGCTATGCAATCATCCATGTCAATTTTATTAAACACTAAAGGCAAAGTTTGAGTAATCAACTGGTTTAGGAGAAATACTTTTAATTTTGAGGGTAAAGTCTATGTATAATTTCAAAGATTATCAAAAAATTCAAAGACAAAACTTATATTTTGTTACCAAAATGTAGCTTTAGTTATTTACCAAAGTGATAAAACTGGGACATCAAGAAATTCTTATTATGAGTTAAATTCTTATTATATCACATGCATATTAGTATAACATAGTGACATAGTGTAGGAGTTGCAGCATGGTCTTTGTGTAGAAGGAATACATCTCTAATGTAATGTGAGATGGGTAGTTTAACATTTTCCTTGCTTTTAGTCTGTAGTAGAGTACTTAAGATTTATTGTTTTTTCTATGAATCAGACCATGGAGTCTACAACAATCATGACTATTTTGAAGATTACACATAGGCAAAATATTTAAGGATCCTAGATTTGTTTTTCTGGTCTATGGAGAGGGCTCCTTTGGGGTCCTGAACCCATCATGAAACATATTACTTATCTCTTCTAATGAGAAGTCATATTTTGTCAGACTACCATCAAAGGTATTTTTAAATTTGTTCATAAAATATTGAACTGGAAGGGCAAAACAATGGCCATATACACTTCTCTTCAGGTTTATATCACTCTTTGGTAAGAGTCATCAACCACAAGCAAAATCCATCTAGCTGTACCATCACCTGGCTTAACCTACTTTTCCCAAATTCCTCACGGAGTAGTACAGGAGACTTTGCTGTGTGCTTTGTGAAAAGCTACTAACACTATGTTCACTTCTTTTTTTTAATGGTCATTTATTTATTTTTCAGAGAGAGAGAGAGAGAGAGCACGCAGGCATGTGCAGGTGTGAGTGGGGGAGGGGCAGAGAGTGAGGGAGACAGAGAATCTCAAGCAGGCTCTACACTCAGTGCAAGGCCCAATGCAGGGCTTGATCCCACAACCCCTGGGATCATGATCTGAGCTGAAACCAAGAGTCAGATGCTCAACCGACTGAGCCACCCAGGCATCCTTTAAGCCTATGATCTTAACTACAGTTCTGGTCACCTGATGGTATCCTGTGCAAATCAATATCATTGTACTTTCCAAATGTTTCTTATATTAGTTAAGTATCTCCCTTCTTTAGGAATCATGTCTTACTTCTTTTTACCCCCAGTACTTAGCACAGTGCTTATTACATAACAAGGTTCTCAATAACATTTTGCTAAATAAATGCAATAAAATATCTTTCTACTATCCATGATCTTCCTCTGTTTGAAAAACAGGAGACCATTTGCCCTTATCTAACACCTATCTTCTTGCTCACAGTGATTATAGATAGTGGCACAATTATGTCTGTGTTCCTGGCAGTCAGGGGTTGTCATAATATCCTCTCTTAACTAACGCTTAAAGAGAGTCTTTGTATTAGCCTTTCCAGTCTGATGATCATTACCTGGGCAGAGAACACAAAGCAAAATGGAAAATGAGTAGTTCCCTTTTAAATCTGTGAACTTTTTACCAACTGCCAGATATGAACTTATAACTGCTATATTCTTTATCTCTTATCTCTAAACATAAATTACTACTCTTATTGCCCTTAATATTTTTCTTTATGAAATGGAGTCTGTCTTTAGATCAATACTATGTTGGGGTAATACACTTAAAACTGAATACTTCTAGGCCTAAGGTCTCATTCTTTCATTTATTCATAAAATCACATTTAAAAAACAATTTTAATTAATGTCAGAATACTGAGAGAAGAGTAAGTTAATAAATGTTCCTTAATACTTTAAGAATTTTGAATTATTTGTGTATGTGTGTGTATATCTATATATATACATATATAGATATATATATGTGGCAACCTCAGAAATGGGGAATAAAGCAAAAATAATGATTTTAGTCTTTAAAGTGGACAGATATTCTATTTTGGTTTTGGCTAACATCTGCCAATTCTTGCTTCTTTGCCTATTCTGCCTACAACACACACACACACACACACACACACACACACACACACACACCATACTATACCACACCACACCACACCACACTGTAATACATGCTCAGCGAATATGGTTTGGTAGTTATCTCTTCTCAGCCAAGAAGTCTATGTTTTGGTCAATAATTTGGAATGGGCTTGACATTCAACTAAATATGGTCCCTAACTTATTAGTCCCAAGGGAGGAAACTGAATGGCAGAAGTCAAGATCTTTACCTACTCAAGGGTTGGATGTATCAAATAGACTTAGCAAGTGCCAGAAAACAAGGTTGAACTTGATAGGAGAGCCATTTGCTGAGATCCCCAAGTAGGAAAGAACAAGGCTGGAACATCTCCAAGTCATAGAAGAGCTGGATTAAAGCCAGATGTGACTCTGGGTTAAAGAAGATACCACAGCTCACAAATGGAATGAGATGTTTCTAGACAGGATTTGTCAACTGATCTCATCAGGAAGGTTTGTCCTTTTTGTCCATACTGTATATTTCATAAAGTTCATTGCCTCCTTTTAGTGCTATTTATACAGCTTTTCAATTCATTTAGTTAATTCATTCAGCATCATTAATAGGACATTATTAGATGTTAAAGATGCAAAAATGAGTTAGGTCAATATGTTTTCAGGGTACCAAGTGAATCAGGCATGCCAACCAGCACACGTCTTCTGTACCATAACATAAAATGAAGCAATTAGCAAGTTCTATCTCTAAATCACCAAAAGGAAAAGGGATACATTATGACATGGTATGCATGCTTATTTAAGTCCTTATCAATGTAGCACAAAGTGTTATAAACATATGACTAAGTGTATACCAAGATGTGATTACCAAATGAAGTTGTCTGTATGTCCCAGGCTTTGCTAAGATGTACTTAGCAAAGTATTTATTTGATGTATCAAATAAAGTCACACTTCTGATAATAAATTATTTTGCATTGAGTTCTCACTCATGAAATTATTGCTCTTCAGTGCCACATTTGATTTTTTTCTCTCTCCTTTTCTATATACATACACATATATATGTGTGCACAAACACACACACATTACTACTATTAATCTTGTGGTTCAACCATTTGAGAATAAGTTGTAAGTATCATGACCTTTCACTTCTAAATACCTGATATCTCCTAAATACCTAAATACCTCCTAAGGACAAGAACATTCTCTTACATAACCACAATTCACTAATCAAATTCAGGAAATCTAATAGTGATATATTACTATTATCCAACATACATCCCCCTTTAAATTTCACCAATTATCCCAATAATTAAATGTCCTCTATGGTAGTTCTTCCTTTTTTTAATGTTTATTTATTTTTGAGAGAGAGACAGAGAGAGATGGCAATAAGGGCAGAGAGAGGGAGACAGAGGATCCGAAGCAGGCTCTGCACTGAGAGCAGAGAGCTCAATGCAGGGCTGATACTCACAAACCATGATATCGTGACCTGAGCTGAAGTTAGATGCTTAACTAACTGAGCCACTCAGATGCCCCAATGGCATTTATTTTTTTGATCCAGGAGTCAATCCAGAATCACACATTTCTTTGGTTGTTAGGTCTCTTGTCTCCTTTATTCTAGAATGGTTTCTCAGCCTCTCTGTGCCCCTTATGCACTTTACATTCTTGACTATAGGCTAGTTGTTTGTGGAACATCCTTTAGTTGGGTTTCTCTCATTATTTCCCCAGTTATTTTTCAGAGTTCCCCAGGGCACTGCCTCATGTGTGATCTGAAGCCAGTCCTTCCAGTTCTGTCTGTCTGTCTTCAGAAACTTCACTGCCCACCACTTCTGCTCCTGCATGCTTCGAAAGAAGGCCCAGCTCTCTCTCTGCTGACAGCCACCATTCAGATCCAATCAGACCTCTGAGAAAGTGCACTGCAGCCCCATGGCCTGTCACTCCAAACCCTGAATGGTCATTCCTTAATTCCTCACAGCACACCTGAGGCCAGGTAGTAGCTTTTCAACAAAACTTTATTCAACACTTGAGGGTAACACAAACATAACACAGAGAATAAACTGCTACTAAAAGTTGGCTACTCTTAGAGCCCACAGGCTAAAACGTGACCTCAGGGTCTTTAAATAAAATGGTTCCTGCTTCCATATGGAAGGGTCAGTTCACTCCATCACAAATGCTCCCATAATGTCCATGGTAGGGAGTCCAGAACCAGGGGGTACCCAGGCCTGGAGGGAGTAAACCATTGTCCGCGATATCCTCATTTCCTGATTTAGGATAGGAGGATTGTCTTCCCATGTTAAGAGATACTAAGGACATCCATCCCCTTACCTGGGAACCTCGCTTCTAAGTATTAATCAGGCTCAATGGCTCAGCAGGTCCAATCTTCCTAGACCACATTTACTAAAGTTAGACTGTCTAGTTTTATATTACCACAGGTGGGCCACCAAGAATGCAGCCTGGAAGCATTACCGCAAGCCAAATACAATTCCTTTACAGCCTTTCCTCCAGCATGCAGTGACGAGAAGAATGGTCCTTCATACCCCTACTACAGCCAGGTTTTCATTCCTGATCTCCTGTAAACTAATGCTTGGGTAAGAATCAATCACCACATCTCCCAAGACCAACCAGCAATTTTCAGACATAAGAAATTCTAAATCTAGATTGAGAAAAAAATTATAACTCTGCAGGAGCATAAGTGAGTTTAAGATACACCCAATTTACATTACTAAATAGACTATTCAAGGTATTTGCATTTGGGTCACTTCATCGCATTTTGGCCTTAAGAAAAACAGTGAATACTTACTTGCTCTTATACCTACACAATTAAAAGGCCCATTGAAGTGATGTTTACAAAACCTGATTTAGCAGTTTGGCCCCAAAGGTAAATTCCAGTGTCTATCCCAGAGGTGAAACTGCTTATAACGTCAAGACTGGAAGGTTTTCCACCCTCAACTATTTTTACTATTTTAAGGCAGATTTTCAGCATCTTCAAATGTCTTAACTTTCCAGCCTTTTCACCCAAAGTTCTCTTTCAATATCCTGTGTTCCTGACAAACAAGAGCACTTTGCTGATCTCTGATTCTACCCCTTACTTTTGCGCTTCCCCACTCTTGCTTTTGTGGGCCTCTCATCTTGACTACTCTCCCCATCATCCTGAACTCTCAAACTTTTACTTAGCCTTTAAGGACTGACTCTAATGCCGTCTCCCAGTCTTCCCAACTGGATGTGATAGATCTTTCCTCTTAAATCTCATAGCACAGTATTTGTAACTTTTTCTTTCTTTTGGCAGCTATGTTCTACCTTATTTGCAGTTACTAGGTTCATGTCTTATATGTCCTACTAGGCTTCCTTCCAGAGCCATACTGTCTTCGTATCTCTCCCATCATCTGGCATGGTGCCTTGCAAATAGCAAGCATTCAAAATATTTGTAGAGTTGAATTGAATTAAAGCCTAGTGAATACAATATCTCAATTGATAGCTCTGACCTAAATTACATCACATGGAAAATCTGAAAATACTAGTTCAAGAGTGAGAGATGAAATGTTTCAATTTGTGTTAATGTGCCAACCAAGGCATTGGTTAATCATTAACAAAGACAGGCACTGTAAATAAAGCCCTGTTTAAGTGAAAACTTATGGACATTTGATGACACAGGGTAGAACAACTAGTTATGATTCCTAGGCTGTAGAGTTTGAGGTTTATGAGAAAAGTACACTCCCAGCTAAATGAGAAGTAAGAAATTGCTATTGCTGTCTCTACTATTTGGTTGGCTATACTGAATGGAAAGTTAAAAGTAAGAAAAAAAAAGAATGTAATAGACTAAAAGATCTTTAGTGACATTTCTGATGATGTTTTAGTCATTATATTACTGTTCTCAAATATAGTCACTGAAGGCCTATTAGAACAAGCTGCTAGTCAGGTAATTCATCACAATATAATGAGATGGAAGAAACAGGTTTCCCTTGGGGGAGACCCACTTTTCTTATGGATAAAGCCTTAAGAAACCTGTAAAGAATGAATACTTCCCTGCAGAGTATAGATTCAGATGGTTTGAAGTCTTCTGAGGAGGAAGAGAGACGAAAAGAGAAATTTATTTGCATTTGGGGTGGGGCAGAGGGAGAGAGAAAGGAAAAGGAGGACAATAGACATGAGCAAATGTCATGTTAGGTGGAATACCATGAACTAAGCAAGGTGAATCTTGTCAGTGATCTCACGCACATTCAGGAAATTTTACAAAATCACAAAAAGCTTGAGGTGGATTGGATTTCTTCTGAAAACCAAAAAAGTGGTCAAGTTCTGCATCATGGTTTTTGTGGTAAATAAAATTAAGACAGTAAGCTTTGGTGCAGGGGCCTGAGTCAGAGAAGAGCTGGAGGCCTTAAATTGGTGAGAGTCCCCAGAAATCCGGGGGACTTCCCCACCCCTTGGAAATTAAAGGCTTTGAGAAAATTTCCCCCAGAGAACAGAAATAGAGAGGCCCTTAGATAAATTCAGCATTACAGCAAGTTTGGTGGTCACAGGCTTATAATCTAATATTCTAGAAATAATAACCCATGACTTATTTACATTACCTCAGTTTATTTATAAGAAAAGCAAATAATTCTTGAGGTAGCATAATGTAGCATTTATGAGGATAGATTCTGGAGCCACATGCCTGGGTCTGATCCTTGGCTCAACTTTTTACTAGCTATGTGATACTGAGTATGTTATTTGGCCCTTTGTGCCTCAGATTCTTCATTTGAAAAATGGAGGAAATAAAAGTACTTATCTGTGAGCAAAGGGTTTAACAAAACTTATTATTCCTCTGTGAGACTTAACCATTGGTTGACTACCCTGCTCTGTTCTGCCAGCAACCTGGAAAAAGTAGAAATGTCATCTATGTTACTAGACGTTGTTTATGGTAAAAATGAGTCCTGAGTGGTAAACTGCATCTGGACTGAGAGGAATTAGAAAGGAACTATAAATAACTGAAGGGGATGCCAGGCTTTGGGCTTCTGTAAGTATGGTGACTCTTAAAACTAGGCTTGTACCTTGCAGGGTCCTTGTATCTATAACACAAAAATCCCACAGAAGATATTAACATATGACCCAGCACTTGTGCTGCTTGGTATTTACTCAGATGATTTGAAAACTTATGTCCACCCAAAAATCTATGCATGAATGTTTATAGCAGTTTTATTCAAAATTGCCAAAACTTGGAGGTAACCATGATGTCCTTCATTAGGTGAATGGATAAACTAACTGTGGCACATCCATACTATGGAGTATTACTCAGAAATAAAGAGTAATGAGCTAACAGACCTGGAAAGACATGGAGGGATGTTAAAGGCATATTGCTAAGTAAAAGAAGCCAGGCTAAAAGGCTGTTATATTACTACAACTATATGACATTCTAGAAAAGGCAGAACTTTGGAGACAATAAAAAGACTAATCGTTGTCCGGGATCTGGAAGAGGGAGGGAGGGTGAGTAGGTGGAATACATGGGGTTTTTAAGACAGTGAAATTATTCTGTATGATACTATAATAGTGGATAGGTGACATTACTCCTTTGTCAAAATCCACAGAATGTACAGAACTAAGAGTGAACCCTAATATAAGTTATAGACTCATTGGTTCCTCCATCAAGTGCAACAAATGTGGCACACTAATACAAGATTTTAATAATAAGGGAAACTGTGTGTGTTTAGAGCGTTGAAGAGGTATATGGAAACCTCTGTACTTTCTGCTCAATTTTTTTCAAAATTGGAGAAAGAGGCTTCTAAGCCAGGTGGATCCTGAACGTACCCCATGTGGGTCTTTTTCCTGCCCTGAGCTGTAGGCCTGCTTCAAGAATTGCCACTGAAAAGAAATTTCTGAAGCTGACCTGCTGGCAAGCTTTGGTTCCTCTCCTATATCTTTCTGAATAGGCTGGTGGCTCATGGTCACTTGGTCTGAGCATTTGTTGGAGCCTAAGATCTCTTGGTGGGCTATGCACTAACTATCTCATAAAATTGTGAAAATTAAATGAGGTTAACGTTGGTAAAGCACTCAGAGCAGGGTTTGGGACTTATAAATGCTACATGATTGTTAGTTATAACTTCTTATAGGAGTGGCTGTCATTAAACATTTTAATAATTACATCTAAAAATTATGAGTGACACATGCCATCTGTGATATCAGATCAATAAACACTGTATATGTGGATCTATCCATATGGATACATATGTGATAACATATGTATAGATACAACATATGTAATCATTATGTAATGCTTTGCACATAAATTGGTGTATGTTTTGTATTTTTTCTGAGGTGGTCAGTCAGGTGCAGCCACAAGAGGAGACACAGGAAATACTCAGGAAAAAACAGTCTATTATACTCAAAGTCCTAGAGACAGAAGACACAGCACACCATTCAGAGTCACAAGGGTACCGGGGTGGTGAGGAGCCAGAAGACAGGAGCAAGGAGAAGGTTTAGGCCAGGATCTTTGTTGGGATTTTCCCAGGAAAGGTGAGGCAGAGCAGGGTAACAGTTTAGGATTGGCTAGTTTGAATATTTTCATGGACTTTGGGCTACAAGGATTGTTCTTAGTTGCCTGATACCTGGCTCTGGGATGAGTAAGGCAGAGGAATATTGCCTCTTGAGGTGCCAGGCTAGATATATGAGGTCTGACTCTAGATTGGTTAGTTTGCACATGAAAGACATGCTTCTGGCTGGGCCCTTTGCTATCTCCAAGAATTGGCTAGGTCAGAGAAGAGCAATCTCTCCCCTGCTAGAAAGGTTTTTTAAGATGTCAAAATATCATAACAGAAAACCAAAAATATATATACAATACAGTGATCTTCAGGCCATCCCCCAAATTCTATTATGTGGAAATGTTTCAGTGATGACAGCTTGGAACCCAAGTCAGGACTATATCTTCAAAAACTCCAGCCTGCCCTCAACCCAGTTAAGCTCCCTCCAAAATGAACTAACTGATCCCTGACCTTCCTAAATGAATTCATCTGCTTGAAATCTATGCTTTCCTTGCTGTTGTGTCCCCAAACACATAACTTAATGTCTTGCACTTATTCAGTCACTTATTTATCCACATTTATAGAGGGCCTGCAATGTGCCAAGTACAGAGCTAGCCTTGCAACTTCTGGGCCCTCTGTCACTTCTCTTCAGCTGTTTCTGTAGCAGTCAGCTCCCTCCCTGAGTTCCACTCAGTCTATACTGTTTTACTGCCTGAGGCCAATGTCCAGAATCTTTGCACCTCCCACTACCTCCCCACATGCACGTGGATGAAACACCATGCCATAGGTTAGATAAATCTGGCTTCACACACTGAATGGGCCAGGCAACATCACAGAAGTTTAGGGGAGTTAACTCTATGGGGACACACTCTGAAGGCAGATAAATTTCTTCTCTGTCCCTCCCTACAATGGACTGTTCTGAGCTATGGCATTCCAGTGCAGTATAAAGGAGATGTCCCCTTTATAGAAGAGGTCCTCTGTGTCTCTTCACAAAGAGTGACACCTCTTGTGTCGGTTCCTATAGTCACTTCTGTTCTCCCTCACTTTTGCTGCCTGGTGATTGCATCTCCCAATGAAGCATAAGCAATTAAGTGTTGCCTTAGGCTCTGTTTTCTGGCGAACCTGGGCAAAGCCTTACTCACAGATCCATGCCCTTAACAATCCCAGTTACCAACCCTTCTGCTTATTGAGCTATATATGGGTCCTCTCCTTGCCCTTTTTATTTGATTCACGTTCCAATTTCACTCAGCTCAGTACCATGACTCTCCTGACTGTATCTCTATTTTGGCCCCATGTACACCCATCTTTATCCCAGTTCCCTTGTTATCTTGTATTTCTTTTTCCAGGCTTTGTTCCTCCTTCTCACTATAGTTAACAATATTTTAATTTTTCTTTTGGGAAATTACTCTTCCCCTTTCCTTAGGCCATGGTTCAGGTGAAACAAAACTTCTTTCCTATACTGTTCAGGTCTTGGCCAACCAGTGTAATCCATACCCTTAATCATAATGATTAGTTTGCCCATAGCCATACGAGCCATAAGTCCAAACAGAGCCAGTCTTGAGAACTTTGTTGGAACTACTGAGAAATAAAAGATCTTTTTTCTCTTTAGAAGAGAAGTGAAGTAAGCCTGGACATGGGGACAGTCTGTGAATGAAGGCAGACCCAAGGAAAAGAGGCTGGCTTTTGATGAGGAGGTTTGAGCTGTAGAACATTCATGCCTGAAGTTTTCTACTCTGAAACCTTATAGTTTTTTGAGGGAATAAATTGTATTTTTGCCTTTCCATTTGTTTGAGGTCTACAAACAAATATAGTTCTTTTTCTTTATAAATGCCAGCGTCCTGGGCATTACTATAAATACCTGGGGTATCCAACATGATATAATAGCAGACCTCCCTAGAACCTTGTGATCTCTATATATCTCCACTACAGTGATGGGGGATGAACCTAAATGAATCATTTGGTAAAGACAAGGATTGAGTTACTGGCCCTGAGGGCAGACACTCCACACCTGGTACTCATGTAGCCATTCCACAGTATACTGTCTTGCCACATCTTGCCTTTCCCCTTTCCCTCCTGACCTATGTTTCTATCTGAGTGCTTTGCCAGAAATCTGATGCAACTTCTTAAATTCTTAAAACTGCAGGGGAATTTTATGGCCATTCAGGCACACAGTTCTTAAGTAGAGCAGAGCAGGTGGAATTTCTGGCACCCTACCAGACTGGAGGTACAAAAGCAGGTATCCTGCCCTGGGATGTGGAGGCAATTCTAGGAGAAACTTCCCAGCTTGACCACATTGCACCTTGCAAGGCTGGCCCATGTTTATCATTTCTACTTGACTCATGTTCCTGTCTCTCCTGACTCTTCATTGATTGGGCCTCTCTTCCTAAGATGATTTTACTTCAACACTTTGCATATACTCTCATACTGCTGTAGGTAATATTTCTTTAGCTTCCCTTGATGCTTTGGACCCTCCTCCTTCCTTAAGTTGCCCCTCTGAGAAGGTAGGTCTCATCAATTCTGTTCCAGTCTGATGTATGGGACTCCGACACTCTAATTACTATGGAGTAGAGCTATTCACTCTACTCTGACTCAAGCTCAGGCTGTACCAGTGTGTCCCCAACCGGCACCAAAGGACGCTTTGGGAACTCTGTCTACCTTACCAAGCTTCCTGCAGACCCCAAGGATTTATGTATGTCCTGCTGTGTTCTCAGAGGAGGGTCTTCATGCAGTGATCAGATATGCATTGAGCAAGGTCTAAAACATATGCAGGGGATTTCTCCTCTTACATGATGAGTAAATTGCTAATGAATGAGGTCTTGAACTACAGACTGAAAAATATTCCCACTTATGTGTGGGGCAGTTTTCTCTAACATGTTCACCCCTTCAGTCCAGTACAATTTCTGGATATTTTCTTGGTGACTCTTGTAGAGGCCATACCCTCAGTCTACTGAACAGACACACTCTAGACAATCAGGTGACTTTTTGGCAACTATGATGTTGGAATTCAAGTATAATACAGATGGAACAAACAATAACAATAAAACATACTGAGTGTCTTCTATATGCAAGGCACAGGCTAGGCGCTAGTAGTTCAAACAAAAAAGCATTGAATTAAGACATTATTATAAATTGTGAAATGTACTTTGAATGAAATAAGCAAGAGGCTGAGACAGAATAATAGGGGCGAGTGACCACTCAGGAAAGGCCTTTCTGAGGAGGTGACATAAGTAGGACCAAAAGAGGGAGAGAGAGCAAGAGAGACAGAGAGACAGAGAGAGAGAGAGAGAGAGAGAGAGAGAGAGAGATCATGCAGTGATCACGCAAGCAGTTGAAGAGAGAGTGTTACAGCCGGAAAGAACTGCATATGCAAATTTCCTGGAGGTCAGTATGTTAAAGAAATGGAAAGAAAATCAGGGTAGCTGATGCATAATGAGCAAGGGGGAGAATAGTATAAAATGAGAACTGAGGCACCTGGAAGCCGTGGGTCTGATCTGGAGGCAGGGATCTGGGGGTTGTCAGCATACAGGGGGCATTTCAAGCCATGGGAATGAATGAGGTCCCCAGGGCAGTGTGTGGTAGGGAAAACAGAGGACAGAAGGCCCTCCACTCAAATGTTTTCCAGGAGTCTTCATCCTCCCTTCTTTAGGCTTCATAAGCAAGGTGCAGTACACTTTTTTCTTCTCACTAAGAAGCCTAATGGCCTTTGTGCAAAGTGAGCCAACTCCATTTGTCCTCTCAGAAAGCCCAGTCCTTAAGCCTGTCCCCACACCTCTGTCTTACACTTTCAGATGAGTTTCCTACCCCTACTACCCAAGTAAATGAATGATCTTCGTGCTAAGATAAAAGGAAGGAAGAAACCACGAACAACACTACCATAACCACCCAGCCAAGCAATGTAATCAACAAGCAAAACTATTGTGTGAGCTCTCAGGAAGATTACCCTGTTATCCAGGTCTTGAGAGATAATATGCTCTACTGCTGTTAGCTCTGGACTGAATGATGCTTCCAGACTGCTCTGCTTTGCCTGGGCCAACCACAATCACTCCTGGATGAGCATGTGCTCCATTGAAAATGGGTCACGAAGCCAACATGCACCTGTAAAGACATCACATATCTTTCTGGGTGGTGCGTGAGCTTCAAAGACCTCATGTGTAATTATCTGCTCTTTTAATATGAAATGGTCAAGATATTCTCTCATCTCTCTGTGAATACTCCCTACTTCTGGCAGATTTATCCTTTTACCTTCTCTCACCAACAGCTTCCAGACTAAGCTGGGAACTAATTCCTACACCAGAAAAAAGCAAACAGGAAGTGTCCTTGTTGTGGCTGTAGATTACCCACAACATTGAGGTTTCCTTTTAGAGATTTGCACCTCTCCTTTTGTTCATTTTGCCCTGCCCTTTTCCTTCCGGTGCAGTGTCAGGCCACTTTCCTGGCCTTTCTCTGTAGTGCTTAAGGCCACTTGTTTGTTACCTTCCTAACTGGTGTTTAGCCCACTATTTTGCCAGACTAATAATTGCTGTGCTGCTCAGACTGGTGGTCTGATTCACAACATTGCCCTGAGGCTTGATTTGTACATGCATCTGGGCCCCTGCTTCCCCGTCAGGTTGCAGGCCTGCTGTGCAGCCCAGATCCACAACTTCTGCATGTTCTTTGCTCTCCTAGCCCAGCTTCCTGCTTGTCTTTATGCTAAGTCACCACACCCACAGTTCCTCTGCCGACATATAAAACACACATGCAGACTGCTTTTTGTTTCGTGAGTGCTTTAAATACCTGGACGCTGTGGTTTTATGTCCTTATTTATATACTTCATGACATTTTGGCTCACCGATATCTATTCCATCTCTGATTGCTCCCCACCAAGAGAGTCTGCCTCCTGCATCTTTTACCCTGTAGTCAGCATTAATGTGTACCACTGCTCCTAAGCAGGTTTGCAGTTGATTCTTAAAAGTGTTTCTTTGTCTTGTCCTGGGAACATCTGTTTCACATTAGCTCATCAGTCAGAGTTTCTCGGGAAACCTGCATTCAGCCAGAGGATGTAAAGAGTAAGGCAAGGGTTGAGAATGATAAACTGATGAGGTTCCAGCCTTCACTGACATTTAATATTAAGTCTGTCGCATAGAGAGCATTAATAAAATTGTTTAAGGAAGGAATCCGTGGCTGCCATTTAGTGCTGTAGACTAAATCATTCTGGGTCTCCTGAGTGCATATGGTTCAGATATACTTCCTCTTTTCTAAAAAAGTCAGGTATGACCATGTGACTTGTTTTGGACAAAGAAATATAAGCAGAAGTTATATGTATTACTCCCAGGTACAAACTTAAGAATGAGTGTACACTTTGGCACATTTCCTTTTTTCTGGCCAAGGCCAGCACCATATGCAGAAACATATGTAATGCAAGCTATATATAGAAGTTTAAATTTTGTAGTAGTCACATAAAAAAAGTAAAAAGGAGGGGCGCCTGGGTGGCGCAGTCGGTTAAGCGTCCGACTTCAGCCAGGTCACGATCTCGCAGTCCGTGAGTTTGAGCCCCGCGTCGGGCTCTGGGCTGATGGCTCAGAGCCTGGAGCCTGTTTCCGATTCTGTGTCTCCCTCTCTCTCTGCCCCTCCCCCGTTCATGCTCTGTCTCTCTCTGTCCCAAAAAAATAAATAAACGTTGAAAAAAAATTAAAAAAAAAAAAAAGTAAAAAGGAAAAGGTAAAATTAATTTTAGTGATAGTTTTATTTAACCCAATATATAAAATATATAATTTCCATAGGTAATCAATATTAAAATTACTGGGGCCTGGGTGACTCAGCTGGTTAAGCTTCTGGCTCTTGATTTCGGCTCAGGTCATGATCTCACGGTTTTGTGGGTTCGAGACACATTGGGCTCTGCGCTGACAGTGCAGAGCTTGCTTGGGATTCTCTGTCTCCCTCGCTCTCTGCCCCGCCCCACTCATGCTGTCTCTATCTCTCTCCAAATAAATAAACTTAAAAAAAAAATTACTCTTGGGGCACCTGGGTGGCTCGGTTGGTTAAGCACTGACTTCAGCTCAGGTCATGATCTGGCAGTTCACCAGTGCCAGCCCTGCGTTGGGCTCTTTGCTGACAGCTCAGAGCCTGGACCCTGCTTTGGATTCTGTGTCTCCCTCTCTTTCTGCCCCCTCCTCCACTCACGCTCTCTTTGTCTCTCAAAAATAAATAAATGTTAAAAAAAATTTTTTTTAATAAAAAAATAAAATTACTCTTAAAACATTTTTACATTCCTTTTTTTTGATATCAAGTCTTTGAATCTGGTATGTATTTTACACTGACATCTCAATTCAGACTAGCTACATTTCAAGGACTCAGTAGACAGATATGGCCAGTGACTACCATACTGGACAGCACAGACTTTAGCCATCATGAAATCACAGAGACAAGGCCTCTGTTTACCTGGCTTTCTAGAGAGGGTGACAGAGGAAAGGCCACAATGACACACAATGGATAATTTAGGCAAAAGTGATAAGGAAGCCTTTGTTGTTTTTAGTCCCTGAGACTTGAGGGTTGTCTGTTACAGCATAACCTATCATGACTGATGTAAAAATTGGGGAAAGGTGTGTAGTACTGGTGTAACAATATATTGAAATACACGGTGTTATCTCAGGGCCCAAGCAATAGATAGCTAAGAAATTAATATCCACTAGAAGGATAGTAATTCATTTTATGTAATGGCAAAACATTTGGTAAATCTCTCACTTTTTTTAAAAACTTAGAGGATGTATGACATGCACTTAAAGTTTTAGGGAAAAAGGTTGGATGACAAAATGTTAGTAGCATGTGTTAATTGCTGTCGACTATATTTATTAAGGTATTGCCAAAAAAATGAGCTCAGAAGAGATTTGAAAGTAGAAATAAAAGGAAATAAAGATTGCCCAAATTTTGGAGACTTATATGGCAGAGGTTTATTAACTGCTTATCAATACCAAACATAGAGATAAATTTAGGAAATGCATTTGACACGGAAGATTCATACTCAGCCTTACCATAACTAGCATATCAAGGCACAAACAAGACACAAACACAACATATCAAGGCTGAAACTAGTTTTACTAGCTTGAGATAAAACAAGGTTTCTCTTTTCTGTCTCTCAACTTGCTTATCATGAGATGAAACAAAAATAAGCATGTGGGGGCACTCGAGGGGCTCAGTCCATTAAGCATCCTACTCTTGATTTCATCTGAGGTCATGATCTTGCAGTTCATGAGTTCCAACCTCCAAGTCGGGCTCTGCACTGACAGTGTGGAGCCTGCTTAGAATTCTCATTCTCTCCCCCTCTCTCTCTCTGCCCCTTTACCCCTCCTGTTCTCTCACTCTCTCAAAATAAATAAATAAAAACTTAAAAAAAAGCGGGGGGGGGCAGTGTGGGGAAGAGGGGAAAATGGGTGGTGGGCATTGAGGAGGGCACTTATTGGGGTGATGACTGGGTGTTGTATGTAAGCAATGAATCACAGGAATCTACCCCCCAAACCAAGAGCACACTGTATATACTATAGGTTAGCCAATTTGACGATAAATTATATATATAAAAAAAAAAAAAAGCACGTGAAGACTGCTGCGCACTCCTGGCCATTGGTAGGCAGCTACTGGATTCCCTTTCCTGACCTTCCCTGGTGCTCTGACTCAATAACGGTTACAGCTCTTATGTCCACTCCATCATTAATCCTACAGCTAGTTCATTTAACCGGTTCAGCGTTGTTCACGTTAGCAAGGCCATTGTTCCCTGGTTAGTGCAATGCGAAGCGTGTGAGATATAGAAACTGATTGAGAAGCTGGAAACAGCATCCACTTTTCAGAAATCTCATCACATCTTTGAATGTCCCACTTCTTGACAGAGGAGATCTGCCAACGAGTGTCTTGGACTTCAGGCCTGCTGAATCTTCCGGATGCTTCCATCAGAGACTTCTCGGGGGCAGGGGGGCCCAATTCTCATTCCTGTTTCCAGACTCATGCCGCACATATGTCATGCACACACGTGTACACATGGATACAGTTATGGTCTCTTCAACCTCATTTAATAAACTGTCCTAAATTTGAATTTTTTTCTGCATCTGTCTGTAGCCTAATGTGTTTGATTATTCTAGCCTGACTGGTCCGCAGTCATGTCCTGAGCCCATTTCTTTAGAACCCCCTTCTCTTAGGTCTGAAATCCAGGTACTGACAGAGATGAATAAGTACACATTAAAAATGATTTCTTACAGCCATCTGCGTTCTCTCGGGAATGCGCCCTAAACAGCCCTGTACTTGAGCAGTGTTCTAAACTTTCAAGTTCAGATCACAAAACACTCATATGTAAAGGAACTTTAGAAGATTCAGCATTAGTTTTCTGGTCACTATTAGGATTTCTTTGTTTCCATTTAACAGGAGCATCTAGTTGGACTGGTTTATAAGACCTCATAATGGTTGGTGAAGGTTTAATCTCCTTAATATGAACAATCTACTCACCACCTCTTTTTTTATGTAGATCCCCCTCAAAGGATTTTCCTTATTGAAATAAAATGCTGCTTCCAATTGGTCTAAGCAAAAATATCACTTTATACTGCTCACATAATTTTTCCAGGTCACAGTGAATTATTTTCTCGGGTCAAATGCCCTGAACAGCCAATAAAAACCCTCCTAGTACATCTTACTATTGGAAGCATAGACTCTGAAACCTGGAAGTTCATACAGATGCCACGGCAGACCAGCCCCTAAGCCCAAAAGTGAGGAAACCAAGATTTCACAGCTAATAAATGGTGAAGCCAGAGCTGAAACAGAGCTCTCATAATTCCTGTGCGATGCTCTATCAAAGAAAGGTTATTATTATCACCAGCTTAAATCCCAGAGAATTTAGGCTTTATGGATGCATAAAAGCATAAAAGTATTTTTATACAATTGATTTTTAGTGCACTGGAGAACTCATTTACCTAACAAATATTCATTGAGGTGTATGTGTCTGGCATTGTACTGGGCACAGGGATAGAAAGGTGTGGAAGACACCATCCTCAACCTAAGAAAACTCCGGGTCCTCCTGGATCAGCCTGTAGAACACAATGTTACCAGGCCCATCTGCATTCAAGGCAAGGAATGCACAGATGAGGTGGGTCATCACTGCAGACCAGCGGAGATCATGGAGAGAGTAGAATGCACCATGGTTCTGGATCAGAAGACCTAAGTTGAGTCCCAGCCTCCCACTTGCTAGTTATGTGACCTTGAGGAAGTCTCTTAATTTCTCTGTGTCACAGTTTCCTCATTTGTAGAACAAGGGTCAGAGTAGCCAAGTGCTTCTGAGGGCTAAATGACAGAATACGTGCAATGTACCTTGACCAATGTCTAGTACTCAATAATTGTTACTTACCTTCCCTGATGTTGAAAAGCAGAGGTGGAAATCACATCTACCCTCTGTACCTCAAAAGACTTCTTACAGAGATTGAATGAAACAATGCATTCTAAAACAATTTGTAAAATATTATTATGTTTCTTTTACCACAATATTATCATGACTACTATCTTACTCTTTGTTTCTTTCCAGTTCAAGCATTCCAACGCACTTAAACAAAACCCATCTGTGTGGTCCCAATCACCTTCCAAAACCCACAAAGACTAGAGTAAGGAGAAGATAGTTTAAGGAAGAAGTTATGTTTCTGTGTGCCCGACCCCACTGGTTCACTTATTTTTGCATTCATTAAGCTCCCAGAGAAGTTAGTAGTAATTCCAGTCTTTAATTGTATCTAGAGGTTGTTTTTGTTATATCTATCTGTCTCTATCTTTGTGTCTCCTACTAAATTTTAACTTTTACAACTAGAGAACCACAAGCCAGAACTTTAAAAGTCTGTGACTTTCAAGACCTGGAATGACTTAAAAAAACCTTCCCCACTTTTTGATAGGCAGGAGACTATGTCCAAGGAAAGCATATTCTCCAATGCTTACTTCAGATATGGCCAAGGAAGAGGATAATGGAATCAAAATACATTCTTTGCCCCTGTGTAGGAGACCTTTACATTGATCCAGTAAGATTTCAGAATCTAAATGACTTCTGTGTATCTACCACACTTTCCCAAATTTTAGTGGAGCGATAATATTAAGGCATGAAGAGAAAATATTAGAGCAGCAGAATGATGGTAGAGATATTGAGAACAAAGGGAATGAGAAGTTATGGGTAACCAATTAGATTCTCCTTGGAATTAGTTAAGGAATAAAATTTGGAATTACATTTAGGTACACTGTTATTGGACTATTTCTCAGAACATAACCCTTTATGGATACTTCTCTCACCAGGGACATGACACTATGTGTTATAGTAAAACAAATCAAACCTGGTATAGGTCATTATTAGAATATGCCATATCTGTCCTCCACATATCAACCAGACTGCTCAGACCTTGCTACTGAAACAGTTCTGTAGCCTCCCATTCCCTCTAAGATAAAATTTAAGCTCTCTTAATATGGTATCCCAGGCTATTCATGATATGACTCCTGTTTTCTTTTGCAGCCCCATTTCTTGCCACTTTCTTATGATTTATGTTTCAGGAACACCAAAGTATTTTGAGTTTCTTGCTCATACCATGCTGCTTCTCTTTATTCATAGTTTCCTGCAATCACCTCCTTCCTACTTTTTGCCTGGCTAACTTCTACTAATTATTTAAAACTTAATTCAAGTGTCATTGCAGAGAAGTCTGTGCTGACTGCATGGATGATTAAACATTCCTACTTGACCCACCTCCAAACCTTGCACATCTATCATCCAGCTTATCACTTTTTTAAAGGTTATCACTTTGTATTAAAATGATTTATATGTAGTTTGGTCTTGAGGGCTTGGGAGATGCTCAATAAATGTTTCTTGAATAAACATTGCTTAAATAAATGTTTCTGGAAGACAGAGCCAATGATCACACAGCAAAATGGATGAGGGAATCCTTCCCTGAATGAAGGGCTTAATAAATGTTTCTTGAATAAGTGACAGTTGAGTGGTTTGTTGCTAAAACAGCAAAATCTAACTATAGTTTACAGTCCTCACCTGCATGGCAGTGGTATTTTTGTGCCAATAATGGGTCATAATTTCCAGAATTTCTTCTTATTTTTTTTACCTAATAGGCCATTGAAATTCTGATGTATAAGCGAGTCAGCTTTTCCTTGCCAGAACATCAGAGAAGAATCCTAAATGCCTAATCTTTTACCATAGCTTGCTGACTTCCTAACCTTAAAGATAGAACAGTGAGACAGGGAGATTAGAAGCCCAGGCAGTAGTTCCTGTGGTGGAGGGAACTAGTTACGTGGTAACTGTGATAATGTCTTGTCTGATTGTGCAACCAGTGCTAAGGTCTTAATGGTCCTTGACACAGATATGACATTAAGAATATATTTTTATGAGGCACCTGGGTGGCTCAATTGGTTGAGTGTGTGACTCTTGATTTTGGCTCAGGTCATGATCCCAGGTCATGGGATCAAACCCCACATCGGTCACCATGCTGAGCATGGAGCCTGCTTGAGATTCTCTCTCTCTCTCTCTCTCTCTCTCTCTCTCTCTCTTTCTCCACCCCCCTCCCTCTACCCCTCTCCCCTGCTTGTGTGCTCCCCCTCTCTCTTATAAAAAAAAAAGTATATTTTTGGGCTATGAAATGAAGTAGCAGACACTTGTTAAGTAACTTTTTGTCAAATACCTAGATTATTAGATATTTATAGGATTGTCTTCTTGGGAAACCACTTCCAAATCTCTTTCTCATCTTATTACTTACACTGTGTCTTCCTTGTGACTACTTTGGAAATCTACAATGCTTTTACATGACCTTCTGGCCATGTTGGATTGGTTTGTCAGTGGAAGCATGAACCCAGCTGGACCAATTAAAAAACTCCTCAACTTCAACTCATATTTGATTGCTACAGAAATTGTCAACTGACCTAAGATTGACAAATAAAATCCAAGATTTTTGGGCTTGGAAAAAGAAATATTGAAAGTTGTGAGACGCAAGACTTGGAAGATGAATGCAATCATTTCAAAGAGAAAAGAAATGAAAGATGTAGTTCTTTGTAGATATGAGCATTTCGAGCTATTCCTTTGATACAGCTGCTCTCCCCACAGTTGTATCACACTTTCATGGATACAGTGAGGCAAGAAATTCCCATTCTTGCTTATGCTTATTTGAATTGGATTTCTTTCATTTTCAATAAGAAAATTTTATACTAACATGGGCCAAGTAGTATGCTTTGTACTAGTGACACAGACAAAAATACTATGGTTCTTGTCCTGAAGAATCCACATTTTAGTGAAGCAATAGTGTTTTCAGTTAACTGATTACTTTTATATACATTTTAGCAACTCACACATTATCTCAATTTTAATTTTAGATGTATCATTTTAGTAGACCCTTTCATTCACAATAAATACATGTGGAGATCTTTGTGAATTCCAAAGTTGAAAATATAGTAGAGAAATAGACTCTTCATTATATGTTTTATCTATCTATCTATCTATCTATCTATCTATCTATCTATTTATTTAAGAGAGAGAGCATGTGAGCACGGGAGGAGTAGAGGGAGGAGGAGAGAGAGAACCTCAGGTAGGCTCCATGCCCAGTGTAGAGCCTGACACATGGCTTGATCTCTTGACTGTGAGATCATGCCCTGAGCCAAAATCAAGAGTCAGATGCTCAACTGACTGAGCCATCCAGGCACCCCTCTTTATGTGTTTTAAATTAACAGACAAAAATTTTCAAAAAAATTTGTATTTTATTCTATTTTTCCCTTTTTATTTAAATTTTAGTTAGCTAATGTACAGTGCAATATTGGTTTCAGGAGTAGAGTTCTGTGATTCATCACTTACATATAACACTCAGTGCTCATCACAACAAGTGCCCTCCTTACTGCCCATTACCCATCTAGCCCATCTCCTACCCACCTCCCTCTGTCAACCCACAGTTTATTCTCTCTCATTAAGAGTCTCTTGTGGTTTATTTCCTTCTCTTCTCTTTTTATCCCTGACTTCTCATATGTTTATCTGTTTTGTTTCTTAAATTCCACATATGAGTGAAATCATTTGGTATTTGTCTTTCTCTGATTGAATTGTTTTGCTTAGAATAATACATTTTAGCTTCATCTATGTCATTGCAAAAGACAAGATTTCATTCTTCTTGATGGTTGAATAATATTCCATTGTATATATACACCACATCTTTATCCATTCATCAGTCAATGGGCATTGGGTCTCTCTCCATAGTTTGGCTATCATTGATAATGCTGTTGTAAACTTTGGGGTGCAGGTACTCCTTCAAATCTATATTTTTTGTATCCTTTGGGTAAATGCCTAGCAGTGCAATTGTTGGATTGTAGAGTAGTTCCATCTTTAACTTTTTGAGGAACCTCCATACTGTTCTCCAAAATGACTGTACCAGTTTTCATTCCCACCACCAGTGCAAGAGGGTTCCCCTTTCTCTGCATCCTCACCAACACCTGTTGTTTCTTGTGTTGTTAATTTTAGCCATTCTTACAGGTGTAAGGTGCAATGTCATTGTGGTTTTGATTTATATTTCCCTGATGATAAGTGATGTTGAACTTCTTTTCGTGTGTCTGTTAGCCATCTGGATGTTTTCTTTGGAAAAGTGTTCATATCTTCTGCCCATTTCTTTTTTTATTTTTTTTTAAATTTTTTTTTCAACGTTTTTATTTATTTTTGGGACAGAGAGAGACAGAGCATGAACAGGGGAGGGGCAGAGAGAGAGGGAGACACAGAATCGGAAACAGGCTCCAGGCTCTGAGCCATCAGCCCAGAGCCTGACGCGGGGCTCGAACTCACGGACCGCGAGATCGTGACCTGGCTGAAGTCGGCCGCTTAACCGACTGCGCCACCCAGGCGCCCCTCTTCTGCCCATTTCTTAACTGGGTTATTTGTTTTTTGGGTGTTGTTTGATAACTTCTTGAGAGATTTTGGATACTTACCAGATATATCATTTGCAAATATTTTCTCCCATTCTGTAGGCTGCCTTTTAGTTTTGTTGATTGTTTTTTTTGCTGTGCAGAAGCTTTTTATCTTGATGAAGTCCCAATAGTTCATGTTTGCTTTTGTTTCTCTTGCCTTTGGCGACGTGTCTAGTAAAGAAGTGTCTCCAGCTGAGGTCAAAGAGGTTACTGCCTGTGTTCTCTAGCAATTTGATGGTTTCCTGTCTCACATTCATGTCTTTCATCCATTTTGAATTCATTTTTTTGTATGGTGTAAGAAAATGGTCCAATTTCCTTCCTCTGTATGTTGCTGCCCAGTTTTCCCAACACCATTTGTTAAAAAGACTGTCTTATTCCCATTGGATACTCTTTCCTGCTTTGTCAAAGATGAGTTGACCATATAGTTGTGGGTCCTTTTCTGAGTTTTCTATTCTGTTCCATTGATCTATGTGTCAGTTTTTGCACCAGTACCATACTGTCCTGATGACTATAGCTTTATAATGTAGTTTGAAATCCAGAATTGTGATGCCTCCAATTTTGTTTTTCTTTTTCAGGATTGTTTTGGCTATTCATGGTCTTTTGTGATTCCACACAAACTTTAGGATTATTTGTTCTAGCTCGTGAAAAATGTTGGTGGTATTTTGATAGGGATTGCATTAAATGTGTAGATTGCCTTGGGTAGTATGGACATTTTAACCATGTTTGTTCTTTTAAACCATGAGCATAGAATGCTTTTCCATTTCTTTGTGTCCTCTTCAATTTCTTTCATAAGTGTTCTATAGTTTTCAAAGTATAGATCTTTTACCTCTTTAAAGGTTTATTCCTCAGTATCTTATCATTTTTGGTACAATTGCATATGGGATTGATTACTTGATTTCTTTCTCTGCTGCTTCATTATTGGTGTATAGAAATGCAACAGATTTATTCACATTGGTTTTATATCCTAAAAGTTTGCTGAATTCATGTATTAGTTCTAGCATTTTTTTTGGTGGAGTTCTTTGTTTTGTTTTGTTTTTTACATAGAGTATGTCGTCTGCAAATAGTGAAAGTTTGACTTCTTCCATGACAATTTTGATGCCTTTTATTTCTTTTTGTTGTCTGATTGTCAATGCTAAGACTTCCAGTACTATGTTAAATAGTAATGGTGAGAGTGGACATCCTTGTCTTAAGAGATGAAATATTGAATTTGATGGCATATTCATTCTTGTCATAGCACTAGAGACTCTATCAAATTAAACATCCTTCTGTTTCATGTATTCAAAACTGTCAAAAGCTGAATATTTTATTTGTCTTTGGTTTTTCTTCCATCACCAGTATAACTTAAAAAAACTTTTCGTCCCTAAGGAACAATGTTTTAAAATTAACCATGAAAATTACTGCTTAAGTGACATCAAAGAGAAAACAAAGCTCTAACGAGTTGTATGTAGATTTTTGTAAGTTGACCAGGATCAGCAGCCTCACAATAAATATGATTTAAATGGATATTTTGAACAAATGACAGAACATTTCATGTCCTGGACCTTCAGGATGATTCTAATATGAATGTAGCCATGAATATTAAATTATGGAATATTCGTGTCTTATTGTATTTACAGATGAGAAGACTGAGAATCAGAGAAGGAAAATGGAAGCAAGATAATAAACACATCAGTAAAGGAGACTAGGTTTGGGCATCAAGAATATTGGCTGGTCTGATTTCAAATCTGGTTTGTTAAAGTATGGAGATCAATAGATTCATCTTTATGGTAGATTAAAGATGGTTACAAAATCTTTGACACTTCTCCCATTGAGAGGTGGAGTTTATGTCTTCTCCATTTAAAACTAGGTGGGCTCCATGACTGCTCTATTGCATAAAATGTGGTACAAATGATACTCTGCTAGTTTGGGGGCCCTGGCCATAAGAGACTGACAGCTTCTACTTCCTGCTACTTGTAACACTCATTTGTGGAAGCCAACCTCCATGAAAAAGTATGACCATCCTAAGAATAATGTGTTGTGAGAACCCAAAGCCTATGAAAAGGCCCTCAAGGATGAGATACCCTGTGGAGCAAGAGAGACAAAGGAGCACTGAGGTGTTAGATGTATCCATGAGACATATGTGCCATCTCTGAAATGGATTGCCAGCTCCAAGGACCCCAGCTGATCAACAAATGGATCAGACACAGGTTGCCCAGCTGAGATCATCCTGAAGGTGCCTGAATTCTCAACCTCCAAAATTTGAGCAAATGAAATAGTTGTTTGGGATACTAAATTTTGTGCTAGTTTGTTAAGCTGCAACAGATAATAGGGAAAGATATATAGGTACCTAGAAAAGATGTGTCACCATTATAAAAACCTATAATTTATGGCATGGATTTTGAGACTAAACAGTGGGCAGAGACTAAAAAGGGCTCAAGGAGATTGTTAATGGATACCTGAAGGACAGGAGGTTATTATTGAGGCTTGGCATAAGGGCAACCCATTTGTGCAGTTGCAGAAGGTTTAGCAAAACTATCAGCTGAAGTATTTTGGAAACATAAAATGGACCTGACAAGCCAATGGATCCTGATAAGTAGGTTATTAAAAGTGACAACAGGTTCCTGTATCTGCATATGATAAAATATGCATAGGGAGAAATAAGCTAAGGAAGTTATTTAATTTTTTTGCAGAACTTAAAGAAATATATAGGAACCAAGACTTGCTGGCTTCGAAAATGTAATTATTTCTTATCTGTTTCCCAGCTAAGAAAACATTTTTAAAGCACAAAATAGTCTCAGGTAAAGATCAAAACCAGGATAGTAAAGCAAAGACTCAGGGCAAAGGTAAAGTCAAAGCTGTAAGTATAAATATCTTTGATAAGATCTCAGAAAAATTTAAGTTGATGTGTCATATACTCTATCAGCTAGACAAAAGATTTTAACAGTATACCTTTATAGGCCCTCTGTTAAACAAAAGAGTTTCTAATAATTTTAAGGATATTGTCTCATCCTTAAGCAATTTTGCAGAAGGCCAAGAGAATCCAAAGCAGGCTCGGCACTGACAGCAGGCTCTACAGAGGGCCTGATCTCACAAACCATGAGATTCTGACCTGAGCCAAAATCAAGAGTCAGATGCTTAACCACCTGAGCCACCCTGGCACCCCTGAATTCACTATTTAAGCAAAACCATTTGCTCTTCACATTCATAAAAATTATTATTTATACAACATTTGAATCTATTTGACCTTATGATTTCTGGCCAGTAGAGGTGACAGAAGTGATGTCTAAGTACTGACCCTGGGCTTCTACTTTCTCTTCAAAACCCTGGAGCCTGAAGAAATGAGTCATCCCAGATGACCTTCCAGCTGAGCTCCTGGCTAACCATAAACTTATGAACAAGCTCAACTGAGATCAGCTTAGCCCAGGCCAGACCAGAAGAACTCTCCCAGTTGGACCCAGCCTCAATTGTCAACTCAAAGAATCATGAACTAAAAAAGGGTTGCTGTTTAAAGCTGTAAGTTTTGAAGTGGGTTAAACAGCAATAGCTAACTGGTACAACTGCATTCCATTTGATTTACTGCTAATTAAGAATGAAATGAAAAAGTATTGGTTGTTCTGCCCACTTTTAGGTACTTTTCTTTATTCTTGTTTATAAATTTGAGGATGAAACCAATAAACTAACTTTTAGTATTTCTCTGTGGCATGATATAATGAAAACACAGTGACACTGTGACATTCCTGCCCCAAATCAAAACCTGAATCTAATTATATCAGGCAAACCCAAATTGAAGGAAATTTTCCAAAAGTGTCAAGGTCATGAAAGACAAGGAAACATTGAGAAACGATTCTAGTTTGAAGAAGATTAAAGAAAGGACAACAAAATACAACATAATTCTGGATTGGATCCTTTTGCTGGTGTAAAATAATGAACTAAAGAGTTTAAGAGTATACCTTTATAGGCCCTCTATTAAACAATAGAGTTTCTAATAATTTTAAGGATATTGTTTCATCCTTAAGCAATTTTGCAGAAGGCCAAAGGCAGAGAAGAACTTACCTCAAAATGATTTGTGGGAATGACTATTATCTAATAGAATGGATTATAGTTTTATACAATGGACAAAATTTAGATAGAGTCTATGGATTAGATGGTAAATCAGTGTTAATTTACCAATTTTGATGGTTGTATTATGGCTATGTAGAATATGTCTTTGCTTATAAGAATTACATGTTAAAGTATTTGGAGGTTTGGAGGCATCATGTAGGAAACTTACTCTCCATGGTTCTGTTTTTAAAAAGTTTGAAAAAAAATTTAAAGTAAAGAATATTAATGGTAGGGGGCAGTTCTGGTCCTAGAAGACCATAAAGAGCAGGTACCTCCCACTTAGGTTAATGATCTGTTCCTGATAATCAGACTTACTGCCCCTGAAGTGCTGAACAGGAGCCTATTTTCCATTATTTTAGATGAGAAAAATTATATGGTCGGCACATCAACTTAACACCCAACCTGAATGCCTGGATGACTCAGTCAGTAGAGCATGCAACTCTTGATCTCAGGGTTGTAAGTTCGAGCCCCACATTGGTTGTAGAGATTACTTAAAAATAAAATCTTAAAAAAAAAAAGCCCACCAAAAAGCACCCAACTAATTTACTTAACAGGGAATCAAACACAATAAAGTGTGCATCTCTGTATAAGAAACATGTTAGTACATAATACGGTTAAAATGTCACTTTCTGATAACAAATTAATATAGTTATTAACAAACTTTTGCTTTGTATGTGACATCCAAGATATAATCCCCTTTGCTGTCACTTAGTGTACTTTAAAATCATCTATACAGGGGCGCCTGGGTGGCGCAGTCGGTTAAGCGTCGGACTTCAGCCAGGTCACGATCTCGCGGTCCGTGGGTTCGAGCCCCGCGTCGGGCTCTGGGCTGATGGCTCAGAGCCTGGAGCCTGTTTCCGATTCTGTGTCTCTCTCTCTCTCGGCCCCTCCCCCGTTCATGCTCTGTCTCTCTCTGTCCCAAAAATAAATAAAAAACGTTGAAAAAAAAAATAAAATAAAATCATCCATACATTATGATGATGATATTCTAATTGTATTCGATTCAAGACTTATTTATTTTTATTACTTTACTAACTTAAGACAGTCTATCTAGACTTTTGTTAAAAATGTATTGAGTTTTGCAAACAATATGAAATTTTTCTATAAGCAGTGGTGAAAAAATATTGTACTGATAAATAAGTATGTTCAATGAAGTTTGTGTAGTAAAATTCAAGAAGCATTCTTTTTTTTTAAGATGTATAATACGTTAATTTGATACATTTATACACTACAATATGATTATCACTATAGCATTACCTAACACTTCCATCAGGTCATATAATTTATCATTTCTTTTTTTTAGTACTTATTTATTTATTTATTTATTTATTTATTTAATTTATTTATTGATTTTTAATATATGAAATTTATTGTCAAATTGGTTTCCATACAACACCCAGTGCTCACCCCAAAAGATGCCCTCTTCAATGCCCATCACCCACCCTCCCCTCCCTCCCACCCCCCCATCAACCCTCAGTTTGTTCTCAGTTTTTAAGAGTCTCATGCTTTGGTTCTCTCCCACTCTAACCTCTTTTTTTTTTTCCTTCCCCTCCCCCATGGGTTCCTGTTAAGTTTCTCAGGATCCACATAGGAGTGAAAACATATGGTATCTGTCTTTCTCTGTATGGCTTATTTCACTTAGCATCACACTCTCCAGTTCCATCCATGTTGCTACAAAGGGCCATATTTCATTCTTTCTCATTGCCACGTAGTACTCCATTGTGTATATAAACCACAATTTCTTTATCCATTCATCAGTTGACGGACATTTAGGCTTTTTCCACAATTTGGCTATTATTGAGAGTGCTCCTATAAACATTGGGGTACAAGTGCCCCTATGCATCAGTACTCCTGTATCCCTTGGGTAAATTCCTAGCAGTGCTATTGCTGGGTCATAGGGTAGGCCTATTTTTAATTTTTTGAGGACCCTCCACACTGTTTTCCAGAGTGGCTGCACCAGTTTGCCTTCCCACCAACAGTGCAAGAGGCTTCCCGTTTCTCTACATCCTCTCCAGCATCTATAGACTCCTGATTTGTTCATTTTGGCCACTCTGACTGGCATGAGGTGATATCTGAGTGCGGTTTTGATTTGTATTTCCCTGATGAAGAGTGATGTTGAGCATCTTTTCATGTGCCTGTTGGCCATCTGGAAGTCTTCTTTAGAGAAGTGTCTATTCATGTCTTCCGCCCATTTCTTCACTGGATTGTTTGTTTTTCGGGTGTGGAGTTTGGTGAGTTCTTTATAGATTTTGGACACTAGCGCTTTGTCCAATATGTCATTTGCAAATATCTTTTCCCATTCCGTTGGTTGCCTTTTAGTTTTGTTGATTGTTTCCTTTGCTGTGCAGAAGCTTTTTATCTTCATGAGGTCCCAATACTTCATTTTTGCTTTTAATTCCCTTGCCTTTGGAGATATGTCAAGTAAGAAATTGCTGTGGCTGAGGTCAGAGAGGTCTTTTCCTGCTTTCTCCTCTAGTGTTTTGATGGTTTCCTGTCTCACATTCAGGTCCTTTATCCATTTTGAGTTTATTTTTGTGAATGGTGTAAGAAAGTGGTCTAGTTTCATTCTTCTGCATGTTGCTGTCCAGTTCTCCCAGCATCATTTGTTAAAGAGACTGTCTTTTTTCCATTGGATATTCTTTCCTGCTTTGTCAAAGATTAGTTGGCCATACGTTTGTGGGTCTAGTTCTGGGGTTTCTATTCTATTCCATTGGTCTATATGTCTGTTTTTGTGCCAATACCATGCTGTCTTGATGATTACAGCTTTGTAGTAGAGGCTAAAGTCTGGGATTGTGATGCCTCCTGCTTTGGTCTTCTTCTTCAAAATTACTTTGGCTATTCGGGGCCTTTTGTGGTTCCATATGAATTTTAGGATTGCTTGTTCTAGCTTCAAGAAACATTCTAATGAAAAAACTGTTACCTGTGGATACATATGGGTTATGTCTGTATTTAAAGCTATAATCATTTCAGCTTTAGTCTTAAATTGATAGTTCAGTAAAACAGAATGGATTGAACCTCAGATGTAAGAATTACATCTATACTATATAATTTTATAAATATTCAAAAGAATGAGATCACTGGCTAGTAATTGAGAAAATAGTTTAGATCTATACATCTACATGAACACTAATTCAAGAAAAATTAAAGAGCTAAACACTTTAAACAGAAAATCTAGAAGAAATGGAATCAAATTTGTCCATTTTGTGTGTGGAGTAGAGTTTCCTAAGTTTAGACGAAACAGAAGTCAGTAAGGGGAAAATACACAGATTTTGCTACAGGGAAATTTGAAAATTCTATGCGTATAGTTTAAAAGCAAAGCAAATGTTTATAGCAAATAAGGAGACCAAAGTTTTAAATAGTAAAAGCTCTCACAAATCTATAAGAAAAACATGAAGACACTGATAGATATGTGGGAAAGAGTTCAAAGAGGCAGTTTATATGAGAAGAAATACAAATAGTAAACCAAGTTTTGAGGAAAAATAACTTTGCTAGTAGCCAAATTATGGAAACAATAACTTTGCTAGTAGTCAAAGAAATGAAAATCATAACTGGGAACTATCACCAATATCTATTAAATTAGATAAGTCATTAAAAATACCACAAACTCCACTGGCAATGAAAGGTGTGGTAAACTAACTAGGTACTCTGCACATAACTAGTGTCTGTATAAAGTAATAGAACCCTTTTGGAAAGTCATTTGGCATGCTGACCCAGGAACTATAAATATAAATATTTTTTGGCTCATTACATTTTTGGAATTCACTATTCTTTTTGCATAGAGACAATCATTACAGAGTTTTAATAGCAGAAACAAAGTGTGTTGGAATTGAGAGCAAACTAAATAGCTAATGGTTAAGTAAGCTATGGTGCCACCACTTTATACAATAGTATACAGTCATTAAAATGACTAAAAATGAACAAAAGTGATGAGAAAATGTTTTTTTTTTAAGTAGAACACAAAATCGTATACTGTGTGTAATTACTCAGCATTGTCACATAGGAACTAATGCATACAAGTGGTGAGATTATATATCAGGATATTAACTGTAGAGGTAAGCAGTGATGAGGTGATAAAAGTTTCTTTAAAAAAATCTTTTTTGGGGCACCTGGGTGGCTCAGTTGGTTAAATGTCTGACTTCGGCTCAGGTCATGATCTTGCGGTCTGTGAGTTTGAGCCCTGTGCTGGGCTCTGTGCTGACAGCTCAGAGCCTGGAGCCTGCTTCAGATCTGTGTCTCCCTCTCTTTCTGCCCCTCCCCTGCTGATGCTCTGTCTCTCTTTCCCTATCTCTCTCAAAAATAAACATTGAAAAAAAATTTTTAAATAATACCTTAAAGAAAAAATCTTTTCTGTGGGTGCCTGGGTGACTCAGTCAGTTGAGCATCTGACTCTTGATTTCAGCTTAGGTCATAATCTCATGGTTCAAGAGTTCGAGCCCCACGTGGGGCTCTGCGCTGACAGTGCAGAGCATGCTTAGGCTTCTCTCTCTCCCTCTTTCTCTGCCTCTCTTTCTCTCTGTCCCACAAAAATAAATAAATAAACATTAAAAAAATCTTTTCTGTATTTTTCCAAATTAAAAAAAAGAATATATATTGTCTTTATAATTAAAAGGAGAGGAAGGCGGAGGAGGAGGAGGAGGAGGAGGAGGAGGAGGAGGAGGAGGAAGAGAAGAAGAAAGGAATAGAGGGCCCCTGGTTGGCTCAGTTGGTATAGCATGCAACTCTTGGTCTTGGGGTAAGAAGTTTGAGCCCCACGTTGGGTATAGAGTTTACTCTAATCAAGTAAAATCTTTACAAAAAAAAAAGGAGGAGGAGGAGAAGAAGAAGAAGAAAGGAAGAGAGGAGAAACTATATTCTGGTGTTTGTAGTCAAATGAAAAATTTTCCCTATATAAGTACTCAATAAGCATCACCATAAATCCGTGAAACAATCATACAGATGCTGGTGACTGCACTCTGGAAAGCATAACTGGATCATAGACCGCTCTTCAAAGCCAGAATACTACAAGGAGTTGATGACAACCCTAATAAGACTGAGGTCATGTACTAACATGCCCAAGGAGACTTTCCATATAGTCATAGCTGCTGTAATACTTTACAAGGCTTCATAAACACATCAAATGCTTATTGGCCAGGAAATAAACCTGGTAGTCAGGTATTTTTGTTTATGCTCAATATAAAGTGTGTCTGTGTTTTTAACTTTTCAAAAGGTTAAGGTCACAATGTTTTTCCATTATAAAATTGCTCTTGGAAGAAAAAAATTAGCAGTCCCACCATTCAGTGTGTTTTTAACATAGGAGCAGTCAGTACAAGGATCCATTTTTCGTTTTTCAAAGATCATTTAAAAAGTTTAAATTGAATTTATGCTGATAGTATTTTAAATCAAGGAAGTACATTGGTGATATCATTTTACTTGTAGTTTTGCTATTCTTCAAGTGGAGGATGTTTAAAATGAATGTAATATAGTAGGGGGTAATCTTCCATTTAGCTTTACAATTCTATCAGCAAAACACCAGGGGAGAAGGAATATCATGTTCTCTTTGAATTGCGTTTTTGCAACCTGAGCTTCCAGTTCAGGTTTCTTGACGTACCCCTGGGCATTGAATCTGAATTAATTATTGTGTCCAATTTCCTCTACCTAGCCCCCAAGACAAGTACAAACAAGCTAGCAATGGTTACCCTCATGGCCACTAGAGATCATATCAAAGGAAAGTGCAGAGCAGTACAATGCTCTACTGGTAAGAATTCATCCATTGAAAAAGATCGAAGGGAGAATCAGGTTGGCGCAAATTGAAAGTTATTGGATACACTTAATATTTTCTAGTTTAATCCACACCTTCCAGGTATAGATTAAAATACATCACAAAGAATTTTGCTATAATGACTGAAGGAACTAGTTTCCTTTTTTTTTTTTTTTTTTTTTTTTTTTTTTTTTTTTTTTTTTTTTTTTTACTCTAGGATAAATTAGCTGGCCACTGTCTCCAATGTGGAAGGCAGGCCTCATGCCAGCTTGTATGTATGCCAGTCAGGATACCACTCATTCTAATGGGGAAAATGGTTCTTCAAGACAGGTCTAAGATTTGGCCACCTTAAAGAATGACTCATGAAAACAAAAAGTAGATGTAGGCTTTTTTGAAGCTTCTGCTTTTCTTAAGATTAGAAGGAAAATGTTACCAATCCTCAAAAATGTGATTTCCTATGGTATAAGTTCCCCAATAAATAATGAGTGGATTAATAGAGGAATTTCATAATTTTGTCCTCTAAAAAGCATGTACTTGCTCTCAGATTGTCTTTTTGTTTTGGCTGTTAATCTTCATAAAATCTATTAAGTACTGAAAAGACCTATCCTAGAGGAAGTAAAATAGAATAGCTTTTCTTATTCTGTTTATTAGAGACATAATTTCCTCCAGTGTAATTCAAGTTTTGGGGAAAATATTTGAGAAGGACTTTGCAAATCACCTGTGAATTAAAGAGAATGCCATATTGAGTTTAATTTTGTACAAGGGAGCATTTTTATTTTTTGATTTTATTTTTTATTCTATTTTTTCTATAAGGGAGTATTTTTAAAATAAAAAATAAGTAAGTATTACAATTAATAAATAAAGAATAAAAGTCAACTACTGGTAGTGAAGTTAGTCCTTGAAACCAAGTCTCTGGGTAGTACATTTTAATAAAGTTACAAAACATTGTGTCTGTCAGCTGTCAGTTAATAATACCTATGATATTTTCTTAAAAAATAATTAGAACAGATTCAAGATTAACTCTATACTAACATAAGCCTTGCTTGTGTTCCAATGTTGCCTTCTTGAATCACAGAGAAAGGCTCTTAGCTAATATTCTGGGGAATTGTGACTAATCTCAGATACAACCATTGTCATGGGTTGCATTGTGTTCCTCCAAAAAATTCTGGTTGTAGTTCTAACTTCTAGTACTGCCCAATTCGATGACCTCATTTGAAAATAGTCCTTTTAGGGGCGCCTGGGTGGCGCAGTCGGTTAAGCGTCCGACTTCAGCCAGGTCACGATCTCGCGGTCCGTGAGTTCGAGCCCCGCGTCGGGCTCTGGGCTGATGGCTCAGAGCCTGGAGCCTGTTTCCGATTCTGTGTCTCCCTCTCTCTCTGCCCCTCCCCCGTTCATGCTCTGTCTCTCTCTGTCCCAAAAAAAAATAAACGTTGAAAAAAAAAAATTTAAAAAAAAAAAAGAAAAAAAAAAAAAGAAAATAGTCCTTTTGATGTAATTGGTTTGATGTAATTGATGTAATAGGATAGAATAGGGTGGGCCCCTAATTCAATACAACTGGTGTCCTTGTAAAAATAGAATGTCATATGAAGAGATAGGAACACACAGAGGAAGACAGGTGTGTAAAGACAGAAGCAGAGATTGGAATTATGCTATCACAAGCCAAGGAATCCCTAGGGCCACTGGAAGCCAGGAAGAGGCAAGGAAAGATTCCCCACTTAGAAGGCATGGAGGGAGCACAGCCCTGCCAACATCCTAATTTCGACTTCTAGCCTCCAGAACTGTGAGATAATAAATTTCTGTTGTGCTAAGCCAAGCCACTGAATCCATGACACTTTGTTCCAAATGCCCCAGGAGATTAATAAATCTGTAGGGGTATGTCAATGCTTGGGTGAGTCCCATGTAGTATCCAGTATGAGATACGTCTTCTGCAGAAAGAGAATGGAGATAAAGAAAAAAAAAAACATCTATTTTTTTTCACAGCTATATAGAAATTTGGGTTGCTGACTGTGAAACTTTGTGACTGGCTAGACATCTGCAAAGTTCATCACCAAGTTCCCTAATCTTCACTAAAGGTCCTGATGTCTTAGCCATGTAATCTGTGTTTTGATAAGATTGTTTAAGATGGAATGTATGACCAGAGTGACCAAGGCACTCATGCCCTAATTAAGGGCCTGAGTCAGGAGCAATAATTGCTCACAGGAAATCATGATTGGGCCCTTGTAGGGAAATGATTCCTGTGTTAGCTCTGGCCTGAGGATTCTCAGTTGGAAGTGGGGCCCAGGTGTGGGCCTAGGATTCTTGGCTGTTCCAGCACATCCTATGCTGTGCGGATGTGTCCTGGGCATGACAGATATCAAGACAAAGTGCAGGACTGGAAGATTGGTTCTGCTTTGGGGTTAATGCCAGAGAGGCACACAGTTGACTGTTGCTGACTGCTAAGAGCTGGGCTGTGTTGGAAACTGTTCTGGTGCTGTGCCAGGCCCTGTGGACAGAGCAGTGATTGATGGGCTCTCATTAGGGAACGCATACAAGGGTATGGGAATGAGAAAAGGTCTTGAATTTGCTGACCCTGGGCTAAGACTGGTCTCTTAGGCTAAACTGAAAGATTGAGAATTCTTGTTTCAAAGTTGAGTACTCCAGAATATTTAGCAGTTTATTTTTAATTTAGATACTTAGATCTCAAGAGTCCTGGTCTAGGAAAGATTCACAACCCTCACCAATCACCTAGGAACTTGTAGCAGTCAGAATTCTGAGAGAAAGGATTCTCTCTAGCTGAATAATTGAGGTGATTTTAGTAAAATGACTATTTGCAAAGGGTGTAAAGAGGGAAAAACAAAAGATGTGGCTTACTTTATGCTAATTAGAATAGGGAGCCATTTCTATACTTCAGTGGAAAGGGTCAGGGAAGGGAGCAGTTGCCAAAGCTGGGAGATTGCTGTGTGGACACAGCTCCTGATAGAAGCCATGAGTTCAGGAGAGGCTTGCAGGCAAACTGCATGGGCTTGGCCAGAACACAACCAGGGGAATAAGTGACCAGCCTCACTCTTCTCTCTCCCTCCATCTCTTGCATGACTCTCATTGGAAGCAGGAGGATAAAGGTGCCCATGGATGTAAACCACGCAGTCAGCCTTTGGGGACACAGAGCTGAGTGAGGCCATGGATTGAGGGACTGCCAAGCACAGACATCATTTTGTCAGGATCCTTCCGATTGTAAGTAACAGAACCTATTCTAATTTAACTGAGACAAAAGAGATTTATTGGAAGTCTCAGTGGAAAGTGCATGAGTGCATTTGAACCTCAGGAAAACCCACATTGTCATTTGGGTTCTTAGCTCTACTCCCCCCATGCCCAATTTCATCTTTATTCATTCTCTCTCTCTCTCTCTCTCTCTCTCTCTCTCTCTCTCTCTCTCAGGAGGGGCAGGGAGAGAAGGAGAGAGAGCGAATGCCCAGTGTGGAGCCCAACCTCACAACCCCATGAGGTCATGACCTGAGCTGAAATCGAGACAGACACTTAACCGACTGAGCCACCCAGGTGCCACTCAGCTTTATTCTCTTATCAGTTTCATTCATTAGCAGCAGCTTCTACCTTTATACCTTTAACACCAAAGAGCCAAAATCCCTTTGCCTATGTCCAGTGTGAAAAATCTCAGGACTGGCTTGTCTCACATCTGCGGAGTTCTAACAAACCAGCTGTGCCCAACACTCTGGAGTGCTGGGACTGGCTGACTCCACTAGATCCACGTGCTTAGAGAGGTGGGAGGAAGAATTCCCCAAAGAGAAGGAGGAAATCCCAGAAAAAAGGGCCCTGGGCAGAAAAAGAGACTAGGTGTCCACTGCAGGAACAACATGGAAGCAGCAGTAAGGATGGGGAAACTGAGGAGGTGGAGGGACATTTTGTGCTATATACCATAGTAAGGGCTCAGGCTGAGACCACAGAGAAAGGGCAGGGTAGGGCTTTAACCAGAAGCTGTAACCTTTGCTCAAATTATTCTCCTTCTTGCTGCTGTCGCAGACACCTTACCTTTCAGGACAAAAAAGGATGAAAGTCTCAGCCTGGCATCTGACTTGAGCCTGGCTTTCTCACTGGATCATTATCACTTTCATGTAAGTTGTGGCCCAGTTTGACAGTACGTTTGCCGTTCTCCAGGAATGACCCACACAGCCATGTCTGGCTGATTGCTTTTCATGTATCTCCATCTTTGATGATTCTGCTCATCATTCAAGACCCTGCTAAAATTTCACCATTGCCATCAGAACATCCTTGCTCCCACCTGCAGGAAGGAAACTTTCTGTTTTCTGGTTCTTCTGTTACCATCAGAAACCTATTTAAATATTTATCAAGGCCAGTTCTCCATCAGACTTCTCTATCTAGGTCAGCCTCCCTCACCAGATGGTGAGACCCTAAAGAGAAGAGGTCATCCCTTTAGCCCCCATACACTTGTGCCTGGCACAGGGCCTATGTATTTTTGAATTGATGAAAGAACTGCAGAAGAAGTGGGAAGGAATGGAGATTTGAGCGCTGCTTTGTGCTTTTCCCTCCTACTTTACAAATCCCCAGTTGCTTTCTCCTTCCTCCCCTTCCTCCCTTCTGCCCTTGGTTCTTCATTTATTGGTTACAAATATGGTCACTTTTCTTATACACAATGGGATATATTTAAGATTAGAGTTTGGCTTGAAAAACAATTTTTTATTTGAGTATAGCTGACACACAATTTTACATTAGTTTCAGGTCTATAATATAGTAATTCAGCTTCTCTATACATTATGCTATGCTCACAAGAGCAAGTACCATCTGTCACCATACAACACTATTACAATATAATTGACTACATTCTCTATGCTGTGCCTCTTATTCCTGTGACTTATTCATTCCATAATGGGAGTGGGAGATAGAACTTGGCTTTTAAAAGGATGCACTGTCTAAAACACTGAGCTCCTAACTCTACCATGGTTAAATGTGTGATGAGTGTATAAAGGAAAAGTATTTCCTTTTAGAAGCTGCTGTGCCTCACAAATGCCAGGGTTGAAATCTTTTAGGGAATATTTTTACAAGGACTTTTAGAAAAGTATTGATCATTAAGCCAAATTGGTCAAATGTGCAAAGGCACCAAATAGTATTTGCCTATCCAAAGGGAGAGCTTGATTAATTCTTGTATTTGGACATTTTACTCCAAAACTGGTTTATACTTTACAGTTAAGAAAGAGAAGTAAAACTATTCATTGAGTGGATTGAAGGTCAATGGGCTTTCCTTCTTTCTTCTTTGGTGTTAACCACAGGTGTCTTTAACTGTACATAGCATTTCCAAATGACCCTTTCGGTTTCTATAGCTACTACTTTGTGAACTAAAGTTCAACAGTTTGTGGATTTGACAATTTGACTTGGTAATCCCCTAAGCAGAATCTGAAAAAAACAACTTAACATCTCTGTGATGATCTGCTGAAATTTAAGTAAGTAAGAAGTCTTCAGTTTTATGACTACAAGTTAACAGCACACCTGTGCCAGGCCATAATCAATTAAATAAAATGTAGCTTCTAGTTATTAAATTTGCCATTTAAAAACATTATCAAAGGTAAAGGAGAGGACTTAAACTTTTCTGTTACTTCTAGGACATCAAACAAATAATCTCACCTCCCTCCTCTTTTCCCCATCAAACTAAAGAAGGAGAAAGGAAGGGAGGAAGGGAAAAATAGAGGGAGGGATGGAGGAAGGAAGAAAGGAAGGAAAGAAGGGTGGAAGGAACTAATGATTGAAGAAAATGCAAACATTTTTAACAGTCAAACGAGGAAAAATTTAACAGTGTCTCAAGAATAGGTACCATGTTTCTTAGATGAGAATCTTTAATCAAGCTGAGTAAACTAGAAACTGTAACACTACTCCTCTTCTGGTTCTAAGCCCCATCATGACATTTCATTGAATCCATATTTTTATGCTAATTACTATAATTTCTCTAGAAGTAAAACAGAACAGTAGTACAACAGTGTGATGACATTCAAAGAGTTCAACTGTGACATATAATGACCCAAGTTATAAGGGAGGTTGGCAAAAAGGATATTCTTTCATCTTCTATAGCAAAAGATGACAAAAGAAAAAAGGAAGTTAGGAATACAACTCGGTTAGCCAATCAGGTGAAAGAAATGATTTGGGGGTGGAATGTACAGGTATGTTGGAGGAAGGGCAAGTAGATGATATCTCACTGGAGCTGAGGGTAGAAGAGAATTAAGAGATGAGACTAGAGAAGACAGGCTGGCACCAGGACCCCACCTGCCAAATGAAGGCGTTTGGAATTTATCCTTTTAACAACGGGGACCCACTGGAAATTTGAGTAGAAGAGTGACATGCTTAAAGCACTGTTTGAGCACCAATAATCTAGCCAGAGCATTGAATGTACTGAAGGAGAAGGCTAAGAGACCATGGCAGTGGTCCCTTCATGATGTGGACATGAATGGGAATAGTAGCCCTCATATGGAATAAAAAGTATGACTATGGAAGAAATCATAACATATGAATGGCCAGGACCTGTTGACTAATAGAGGACCAAGAAGAGGGAGCATCAAAGATCACTTTTCAGCTTAAAGCCTGGATAACTGGGAAGATATGTAATAGATATAGGAAATCAAGAATGGAGCTCATCTTAGCAAGAAGATTAGTTAATGTTTAGATGTTGAGTTTGAGGCAGAGGTGGAAGGATGTGCAATGGAAACATATAACAGACAGATAATATACAGACCACAAGACACTGGACATTGAATAATCATCTCTGGTGCTGGTTCCCAGGTTATATTTAGCAGAGGAAATGTGATAGTGTTTCCTTGAGGAGAGTTTACAAAGTGTTGCAGAGAGAGGCAAATAATTCTCCATATAGTCTGTACTCAGTACAAGTGAGGCCTGAAAACTTTTTGAGATTAGTAATAATGGCCCTCAAAAGAAGAAGTGTACATTTCATGACAGTAGGATGAAATATCCAGAAGTATATCCCCAAACTAGGGAGAGGAGAATCCAGGCTATATAACAGCTGAGACAATTCTCACAAACACACCAACTAATTGTTATCACCAATTTCTGAGTGAGAAGTAACTAGAGAGTATTCAGAATCACCTGTATTTTTATATCTAAGTTACTTGCTTAGTAAACTTTAGGAGTAGTTCTCTTTCTAAAAGGTGTCGTCATTCCAACAGACTGTCAGATCCCTAAGTCAAAGAACTTCTATATTAAATTGTTGCAGATAGATAACCAATCTGGGTAGAAGGGAACTAATATAGTCAAGATGTGCCAGAATTGACACACTCAGAACAGACATCTCAGAATGCTTTCTTTGCAAGGCCTATTTTCATCTGTCCATGCCTGTTGCTGCAGAGGTGATGCTGCCTGAAGCTTGAGTTGAGCTAAAGATGATCTCCCTGCATGGAGTCATTAGGTTTGAGGTTGAGAGGATTCAGTTAAGAGGTAGAGGAAATATACGTGTTCATCAAGTTTTCTGTATAAAGTAGGATTCCCTTTTTACTTAGAAAAAGAGTTAATAAGAAAAACTTCTGAGCACCCCGAATAAGAATATTCTTATTTTTTTGAAGGAGACAGAACAAGGTGAATGTAATCCTCCTTATAACAGTGTAGTTTTTGTTAAGTCAGTGTGAGTATCTCAACTTCTTTCCAGAGTTTTCATCTTCTCAGAGTTTATCTGTACACTGAGTTGCCAAGGCAACCAACAAATATGCAGTAGGGACCCAAACACCTAAACTAATTTTATGAATGTCAGCTACCAGACTTCTTTCACTTCATGTTATATAAAGCCCAGAGCCCAGCATTCACATCCTATTTCACTTTATATTTTGAGCCCTGTTTTCATGTCATAGGTAAGGATGGTTATGAATCTGTATAAGATATGATTGTATATGGATTTACATGATGCATTGTTTATATAAAAGATATAAGATGTATGTATCCGTGTATGGGGAAAAAGTGTGTGTGCCTCCTAAAAATCTAAATGGGGCAAAAGTTACAAAAAAAAATCCCAAAGAACAGAAAATAACAAAAAATCTTGACTATCCATATGTGAATTAAACTTAAAGGCTAAGTTTTCTGGATTTTTTTCTAGAAAAAAAAAAGACATGTAGAAAGGTCCAATTGATATCAGAGATTTCTGGGAAATGCCATTATTTTGTACTCTGGCACTTTCTACAGTGAGAGTAGATGTTAAGGGCATGGGGGAGGAGAGATAGCTGGGAAAGAGGGTATAGATAACCGACAGTGGTGGCCTAAGAGACCTGTGAGGACATCAGAGGACACCAGTGCTAGAAAGCAGATGGGTCCACTTCAGGAAATGAGTCCAGAACTAGGCAATTCAACTTAGCAAACATGCATCAATTCAAACTATGATGAACAATACAATCAAACCCTGGTTTTCACCTTTTCAACTGTGGGCTAAGCACAACAGGAAAATTAAGATCTTGTCCTTTGGCCCTGGCAAAAATGCTTGAGAATTCCCTAGGCCGAATCTTGAATCCTATTAGTGAACAGGCTGTTTCAGCTCCTTTCTTGTGGTGGGTGCCTGCTGCCTTTCACGTAGATCTCTTGAAGCTGACTGAAGTGCTTGGCAAGGACTCCTGCCTCTTGGTACCCAAACTCTTTGCTTGGTGGGTCACGGACTTTCTAGCCAATAGGTTTCTTCATATGATTCCTCCTCTTTGTCCTCTCAGAGTCTGGAACTTGTCTGCCCACAAACCTTCCTTGATCCTTTCTATTACTGACTTCTCAGGATCCACCCTCACCAATCCCTCTTCCTAGTTGAATTCCCAATCCTGGCTCCTAAGCCTTTCCATACTGTATAATGAAAATTAAGATCTCAAGGAATGCAAGTTCTTCAACTGTACACTTGGTCAAAGTTGGAATACATCTGTGATGGTCACTGCTGCTTGCCTGGCACCTAATAGTGTCCACATATGCTTGGTATAGGATAGACATAAAAGAAAGAAAAAATTGAAATAAGTTGTAATGTATTATTTACCCCAAATAGGAAACTTAGAAAAGATCTTTAATATGGTTGACACAAAAAGATGTTTCTGCTTAATCAGCAGTTTATTAAAAAATTTTTAAGTGAAAATATTTATATGTGTATAGTTAATTGGGATTTAAATCCTAATAACTGTTCTACCCTGGCTTCCTCAATGTCCCTCAAACACACCAAGTGGCATCCTACTTTAGGACCTTTGTATTTGATATTCCCTCTGTCAGAAATGTTCTTCCATTAGTTACTGCATGGCTCATGTGTTCTGGAAGGTTTTTTTTCTCAGTTTCTTGAATGGCTTGTATGTTCACTTCCTCCATGTCTCTGATCATATGTCACCACAACAGGGAGGCCTTTCCCTGAGTCCCCATCTAGAATAACACCACCCCACCACTCTCTAGATCTTTTGCTTTGCTTCATTTTCTCTCACCTGACACATCATATGTTTATGGGTCCATTTTTGTCTGCTCCTGCTAGAATTTATGAGCTTCATGAGGGAACACCTTTGTTTTCTTCACTACTGTATCCTCACTCACTGGAATGGTGCCTGGTATAAGGCAGGTGCTCAGTAACTATTTCATTGAATGAGTAATTCAAGGTGGAAACTTAAATATGCACTTTTTAATCTGATGCTTAAAATTACATTCTTTTAAAAAAATGTTTATTTTGAGAGAGAAAGAGAGAGAGAGAGAAGGATAGGGAGAGAGAGAGAGAGGCAGAGAGAATCCTAAGCAGGCTCCATGCTGTCAGCTCAGACGAACCGTAAAATCATGACCTGAGCAGAAATCAAGAGTCAGATGCTCAACCAACTGAGCCACCAGGCACCCCCAAACTACATTCTTAATCAGTACTTCAGTTCAATGGGTAACCATTATTGTTGGAACAGATAAGGAATTATGAAGAAAATAGCCTACTGTATTTAATTCTATTATATTTAACTACAGACTATGCTTATATCTATGTATCTATCTATATAATCTATCTATTATATATATTTACATATATATAATATATATGTGTATATATATATATATATATATTTTATTTTAGAGAGAGAGAGTGTGCACATGAGCAGGGGAGAGGCAGAGAGGGACGGAGAGAGAATCCCAAGCAGGCTCCACTCTCAGCATGGAGCCCAATGTAAGGCTCAATCCCATGACCCAGGGATCATGACCTGAGCTGAAATCAAGAGTCCAACACTCAACCAATTGAGCTACCCATGTGTGCCAACTATGCTTATATTTATAAACATTGTGATATGGAGTACATTTTCCTCATTTTTATTTACCCTTTTGAGCCTCATGAACCTATTCTAAAATATGTTACTGCTTACTCAACAATCTTTTATCTGTAGGCTAAATAAGAACATCTCCCTCCTAGATTACATATAATAAATCATAAAAGTATAAATAGTATAGACACATGTTAGGAATAGCAAAAGCAGACCACTTTAAAAAACACTCATGTTTAATGTTTAATTTTTAAATGGATTTTCTAGTGGGGCTTTTGACAATCTGATAGCCAAAGTGCATTTATGAACTAACGCTTTTATTTATTTATTTATTTATTTATTTATTTATTTATTTATTTTTAAAAATTTTTTAATGTTTTATTTATTTTTGACAGAAAGAGAGACAGAGCATGAGCAGGGGAGGGGCAGAGAGAGAGGGAGACACAGAATCCGAAGCAGGCTCCAGGCTCTGAGCTGTCAGCACAGAGCCGGATATGCGGGGCTTGAACCCATGAACCATGAGATCATGACCTGAGCCGAAGTCGGATGCTCAACCGACTGAGCCACCCAGGCGCCCCATGAACTAACGCTTTTAAAGCCACCTACTACTCATTCATGGATAATTTTATTGAAAATTTTTTTGCCACATCTAATGGTAAGTCCCAAGCCCAAACCATGGGAAAGGATGCATTTGTCATGATACCATATAATAGATGCCAGATCCTAATCTCTGGCTTCCCTGCTAAGTCAGAGCACCCAGAAAAGTCACTCCTGGAAGTTAATGATCAAAATAGATATAAAAGGATTATAAACAAAAGTCAGGACAATTGAAGTGCAGAGGGAGCAAGAAGAGGAAGTAATAATGGTGATCCTGAATGTCCCGAGAAAATTGTGTGGGTGGTTGAACGGTGGTTAGGTCCGTAGACTTCTTTTAAGCTTCCAAAGCAAGATTAAAATATTATTCCTTAGTTATTGAAACAAGGCAGGAGCCACTCTTTTTCAAGTATACACTGGTAGTAAAATTTCTACAGGGGAGATGTGAGGCCTCTCCCTCTCTTCCAGAAGCTAGATTTAACAAATAAGAAGCCTGGTCTGAATCAGAAAACCACTTCCTTGGCCTTAGGAAAGTTACTCAACTTCCTGAGCCTCACTCTCCTCACCTGTTAAGCCAATATAATATTAATGTATATCATAGGTCATTGTAAATATTAAATGAGATAATATACATATGTGCTAAACTGGAGATTAATCATATTAATGATTATTTCTTCCACATTCTTTCTGCACCCTCACTTTTTCTCTCTGCTCCATTTTCTTTTCCTTTATTTTTCCCTGACCACAAAGCCCAATTATAATTATTACTTGTAAATATTTATTGAGCATCAATCAATTATCATCAGACAATAGTTTCAGAAGAGTCAACATGTATTTGTGGATTTACTAAGCAATTATCAGAAGCAACAGGCTGGAAGAGACTGTGTGTGTGGTCCCTTGCCCAGTTGGGTGTACAATCACACGGCAATGCAATGCAGGCTGTTATTCCATACCTTGGGGAACCATTGCTGTTGAATTTATGATGGTGGCTGGTCTTGATAGTCTAAGAATAAAGACCTGAAGTGTTTGGATTCTCAGGAAGCCCATTCCTATGTGGGATTAAGAAGGTTCTGGGTATGTACTTCCTGGGGTGGATAGTGAAAGGGGGCTCATTTCCCTGCCTTCTAGAGTCCCTGAGCTCAGAAGAACAGGCTCTGTGAACTTTGGAGCATGACTCTCTCAGAACAATTTCTGAGAGTTGGGCCTATCTAGAAAAAGGCTGTGTCCCATACATTTGGCTCAACCAAAGCTGGACAGAGATCTTTGAAAGCAGTTTTATGGAACTCCTCTCTGTGCTTTCCTTGCTCATATCTTTGTCCTACCTGATCTGCTCCCCATCCCTTCACAGGACTACTGCTCCCAGCTCCCAAACTGAAATTTTCACAATTCCCTGAAGGAGTCTTGTCTTCTCTCCTTTGCTTATTAAAGAGCTGACCTCTCTGCCTTTATTTTGCTTCTTAGCCTATCTCTTATTTGTCAAGACCCAGCCCAAATACACCTCTGGGCAGTCTTTCTTCATCCCCATCCTACAACAAGATGTCTCTCAATATGTTCCCATGGTCTCAGTGCTTGGAGCCATGATGGCCCTCATCAGTCAGTCAGTATACAACTGTCATGACTCTCCATTCTTCTGAAAGTGCCTTGATAGTACAGACCAGATTTATTTGTTTACTCTTTGTGTCCCTAGTACAGTACATACTATGTGTATATAGTATAGTTCCTGATGCTTACAAAGTGCTTAGTAAATGTTGTGGAACAAATTAATAAGAATCTTCATTACATTCCCCTACATACTCTATCTTCAAGTGAGCTGCTAACTGCTCTCCCCAAATAGTTTGGTGAAATAATGTTGACAAAGTGTACACTTTCTCCTGTTTCCTTGGGTATTAAAAAGATTAATACATATTTGGCAACAAAAGTTTAGTGAGGAGCCTTAGCTCCTTGAAGGAAAGGGGTCATGCATATTTAAAAATTCAGTAACAACTCTGATCGATGGTTATTGCTACATTTCTCCTTGTGCTCTGCTTATAGAGAATTTGGGTGCCTTGAACTACTTAGGAAAGTGGCATAATTTAAATGACTAAAACTGACCATATATTACCCAACATTCTTATCAGATGAAATAAAAGATACTTTAGATGAGTAAACAACAACAACAACAAAACCAAAATGACCATTGATTTGATTCACATACTATTCACCCTCCATTTGGGGAAAACCAACTGTTTTATTTTATTTTTTAATATTTATTTTTGAGAGAGAGACAGAGCATGAGTGTGGGAAGAGCAGAGAGAGAGGGAGACACAGAACCCGAAGCAGGCTCCAGGCTCTGCGCTGTCAGTACAGAGCCCGACATGGGGCTTGAACCCAGAGGTCATGAGATCGTGACCTGAGCTGAAGTCAGATGCTTAACCTACTGAGCCACCCACGTGCCCCTATTTTATTTTTTTTCTTAAAACAGTGTGGACTGCCAACTGTTTCTGCTTTCTTTCTGAGATAATATGTCCAGACATTACATGCTACATTGCCATAGGTAGCAATTACAGAAGATGAGTAGAATACAGATTCAGAAATGAATACAAGAAAAATATTCACTGGGCATTGGTGGTGGCTGCTTTTGAGAAATCCACAGAAATATCCTTGCTGAGTAATAGTGAGGTTTTATTGAACACTAAATCCACCCTCTCTCCCAAAATTGGTTCTACTATGTCCCTTAATTTTTTTCAGAATAAAAAATTCTAGTTACCTTTGTTTCAGGTTACCCTTGGTATTGATGACTGGACTTCCAAAAATGACAATGGATGGAGCTAGGGGATTCCAACTCTGACCTACTTTCCACCAATATCACCACCTAGGGTTTGTAAAATAAATGTAGAAGAAAAGGCATTAAAAGCTTGATTGGGGGGGGGGACTTCAAAGATGAGCATAAAAACATGTAATGAAAACAGAATGATTGAATTCCCTAAAATTTCGCCATAAAGAGACATTATCACTATCAGTGAAGAAAGTATATGTATGTATAAACTTCAAAGAAAGTGTATGTATGTATAAACTTCTGAAGTGTGAGAAGAGCAACCAGCTATGAGCTAGTACAATTGTTGTAAAAACCGACATGGACTTTGTAGTAACAGACCAGGTTCAAACTCTGCTCTCTCACTTAGTAGCTATGTAACACTGAGCAAATTATTTAACTTCATGAAGTCTACCTTCTGTTTAATTGGGATTCCTAACTACCTTACAAATTTACTGTTCACTCATTCAAATAAGTAATAAATGTTTGATTTTTGAGCAATTCCTAGAAACCAGATACCATGCTGGGTGCTAGAGATTCAACAATAAGACACAATGTTTTTCCTCATGGATTTCATTGTCTAGGAGCAGAGATAGTATAAAATAATTATAATACATTGTGACAACTGCCTTAATACTGTTAAGTTCAAGATAGTACAAGGTGATTGTGTCCCCTTAGGACAATCAAGGAAGGCTTCAAAGAAGAGATGAAGTTTAAGCATCAGTGAATGTTTAACAGATGAGCAGAGATAGGGAATGGAAAGACTGCGAATACAAAAACAATGAGTAGCCAGTGACATGATGTGAAAAATTTAGAAACTTCACGAGTTCAGGAAACATCAAGTGGCTCAGCTTGTCAATATATTTAAGAAGTAGAAGAGGATTGGTGACCATCTGAATAAGAAGGTGTAGCAAGGAGAAGGATGACACCAAGGCTTCTGTAGCAAAAGACTCAGTGGACGTTGATGTCCTTTACTGAGGGACACAGAGAAGGGATGTTAAGAAGAAGGGATGACGAAGATAAAGAGGCAACTTTGGGACAGGTTGACTGTGAGGGTTCTGTGAAACATCTAGATAAAATGTCTTGTAAGCAGTTCAATGTACTGGTCTGGAGCTCAGGAGAAAGAACTGACCTGGAGATTCAGGTTCAGAACCCAGAGCCTCAGATGTAAGACCAGATGAGCACTCGGATCTTTCCTTCACATAGGCTGACCTCAAGGCAAATGAGAAAGTGTGGGGCGTGGGGTGGTGTCCAAGGGAAATCCACAATTTGGTTCAGAGTCTTTGTGGGGAAGAGTGGTATGCTTGGGAAACCCTGTGGTCCATCCTCATGGCAGAATTAGCATCAAGGAAAACCTGCCATAAACCAAAAAAGTACTGTCAAAATTATATAAGTTATCTTATTTGCTTGCATTTTAGAAGACATTTTGAATGAATACAAAAGACCACAGCAGTACTTATTAAAATCCCTGTCTCTTTCTCATTTGCTTCCCTCTCATCACATACTGCTCCTTCAACCCTCCTCCATGTCCTGAAAAACCTTCCCCTACTTCCAGCCCCCACATTTCCTATTCCTATGTCCTTCACACTTTCTCTTATTCTACATCACAAAATCCCCAAATATAAGTCTGATAAGGAAGAGCTTCTCTGGAGGGTGGGGAAGGAGAACAAATGAAACCTGCAAAGTCAGTATCGTTTTAGAGGCCAGGAAGAGGAGAAAGGTTGGAAGGACTTATGCATTAATAATTTTGTTCTTGTTACAGTAGACTCAAAAGCCAGGCTGATCATCTAAATAAGTCATGCATGCAAAGAAGCTCAGCAGAGAGCAAGGATCCTTGTTCCAGGAAATGGGATGGAAACCAAAAAGTGAAGAAGGTTCTAAGCCATGGGTGAAAGGTGTTTCCTAGAGAAATTCCCTGGGCTGCTGCAACTGCTGCAGCAACTTGGATATGTTGTAGTCATCTCTGGTACAAGGCGAAAGAAACTATTAAAGTTTCTGGTAAGGCCTGAACATCATTGGAAGAAGGTATAAAGTGAGAAGAAAACAAGAGCCAGGACAGAAGCTTAGGGAGCAGGTTGAAGGAGAAAGTCAGTAAAGGATTCTGATGAGAATCTGTCAGGAGGTAAAAGAAAACTGGGAGTGTGTGGTGTCCTGGAAATTAGGATGCATTTTTTTCAAGGATACAGTGTCAAATGTCTCATAACCATCAAATTTGATATGGAATGGAAAGTAATCATTGGATTTGGCAATTGGGAGGTCACTGATAACCTTAGCAAAAGCATATTCAATGAAATGGTAGAGGCAAAAGGCAAATTGCAGTGTATTCACAGTGAAAAATGAAAAACTGGGGACATGAGGACAACTGTCCTGAGAATATTGTCTGAGGATAGGAGACAACATAACAGCTAGAGGAGTTTGTGCCTTCCCTTTCTCCCTCTCTCCTCCCTCCTTCTCTTTTTTGTCTCTCCCTCCCTCCCTTCTTTCCTTTCTGATAGGCAAGACTTGAATCTCTTTAAATGCTATTGGGTAGGATCTTGTGAAAAAGAGTCTACAAGTCCAGAAAGGAAATTATAGAGAAGGGGTGGGGGGAGGGCAGGTTTAGATTGAAGGATTCACCTGGAATAAGAGAAGTAGGATTATGCTTTCTTCTGAGAGTAGAGGGAAGGAAAGTTTTAGTAGGAAAGCAGGAGGTCATCAATCAGGAAGTTGAAGGAGTTTCTGTCTGCTAGCCCTCAAGTTCTCTGCAAGAAGTTGGTAAGGTCATCCACTGACAGTGAGGTATAAGGAGGGAGGAGTTGGGTAGAGGGACATAGGGAGAAGTTTGGAATAGTGACAGTATAGAATGGGAGAGGGGGACAAGATAAATGGCACAAAGGTTCATATTTATAAGACCACATGTTGGAGACACCTAGTATATTTGAGACTCATAGGATATTTTTCTCAGTTGCAGCTGCATGAGGTGCAGAGATGCTATCATTAGATGTATTCAAGGATAGCAGTTTGAGGCAGGTGAGGCATTCAATGCCTGCTTCCTCGCAAAAGAATATAGGTTAGTAGTACAGAAAATCATGCAGTTGTGATTTTCTAGCAGGAAGAAATGTTTTCATTTAGTGAAGTTTAGTCAAATGAAGTCTAGTTATGGCATTTAGTCAAGGCCATGAAGGTCTTCTAAAATTGTTGGTTTTAACTTTGGGCAAATAAACTGCAAAATATCAGGTGGTGCCACTTGGTTAGTGGACCTCAGGTTGTGACTGCTGTTATCTTGAGGATACAGCAGGGGTAATCAATTCCCTTTTTGCCCTACCCAAGTCACGGGGACAAAAGAATTCCAACAGATATAATCCTCTTGCCCTTGCAGACAACTTCTAACATACCAGGAAGCAGTAGAACAGTGACTTTGGGGAAATTGCTTACAAAGTGTCCACACACATGAGATTATTTCTTACAATTTTTGCATAAAGGCAGAAATATTTTTTCTCAGAAGAGAGATCTGAATTCAGACAAGGTGGAAGCAAACATAAAAGAGCAAGAGCCAGAATCAACCAATTTGTCCTTTTTTCATCCAGTTAAGAAAGCAAACTAATCTTCCAGCAGAGAGGAGTCAAAGCAGGCAAGAGAGATGGAGTGAATCAGAAAGAATGCCCAAGGATTCATGGAGGTCATAGCTATGCTCCTTGAAATTGCAGTGTTTGTGTAATATTTCAGAAAGAAACCTGCACCTGAGCCAGAGCCCATCTTGAGGCATTGATTGTGGAATGAATGGGAACACAGCTTGTGTGTGTGTGTGTGTGTGTGTGTGTGTGTGTGTTTATGTGTGTGATGTAGTACAAAGTGGAAGGAAAGGAAACTAACATTTGTTGGATCTTTACTATGTGCTAACACCTCACTTTTTCTCAGTTAATTCACATATCAACTCTGTGCCAGGGATGTGATTTTCCTTATTTCACAGAGGAAACAATCTGGGGCTCAGAGTGGTATGAGAACTTGTTCAGGTTTGCTTTCAGAGACTGCACACTGTATGGCTGCATGGGTTGTAGAGATAGGCAGAAAAAGCCTGAGGACTTGGCTCTGCCACTAACCACTTCTGTCACTTGGGGAACTAGTTAAGAATAATTGTACCTGTGATAATCAGTTTTTTGTGTAAACTTGTCTAGGTTACAAGTCTTCAATTATTCAATCACTATTCTAGGTGTTGCTATGAAGGTGTTTTGCAGATGTCATTAAAGTCCATAGTCAGTTGACTTTAAGTAAGGGAGATTATCCTGGATAATCTTCACAGGCCTGCTTCAATCAGTTGAAAGAACTTAAAAGTAGTGCTGAGGCTTCCTTGAAGAAGAAGAAATTCTACCTGTGGACAGCAACTTCAATCCCAGACTACTCTTCTCTACAGATTTTGGACTTTCCTTGTCAGCCACCATGATCACATAAACCAACTGCACCAAATCTCTTAAATTTGTGCCTCCTACTGATTCTGTTCTCAAAAGGAATCTTGACTGATGCAGCATCTCCCTCTGGTGGGTTGTGAAGATTAAATAAAGTAATGTGTTCTCTATGGGAAGTGCCTGACATGGTTGCCAGAAACACTAAAAAGTGGTTTGAAAAATGGCAGTTACTATTATGATGACTTGGCAAACACAGGTTGAGTATTCATCTCGTTGACTTACATACAACCTGACATTTTACCCAACAACTTGGTCAAGAACTGTAGTTACTGGTCTAGGTTCAATCCCTAATTCAGGGTGACCTCAAGCAAGCCACAACATCGAAGGGCCTTGGTTTCCTTTCTGTAAAATGAGGAGCTGTACAACAAATGATTTTTTGTACAAACTCTTCCAGCGTTGATGGTCTCTGGGTCAGTTTTGACCTAATTTATTAGTTTTTTATTAGGCTGGTCTATTTCATCCAACTATCAGACAGGATCTATTCCATTACAGTTACATTCAAGGCTGCTTCTACACAAATAACTCTCTAATTACTGCGTGGTTTATGGCCCGAGAATACAAACTAAGTTTAATATTAACCTGAGCAACGCATTCCTGGTCTTTTAGCCAGTGGTTATATAGCTCTTGCTTTACCCCAGACTACAAGCCATGGGGAACATAAAAGAGCATTAAATCTGGCTCCTTCCCTCAAGGAACATAGGGAGACATATAAAAATCAGATACTATTATGAGGGACTATATATTTAAGTCAAAGCTCTACTGGAGTTGAGGAAAAGGGGAAAATAAGATCATTCTGAGTTGGAATGATCAGAAAGGCTTAATAGAAGAGGCAGGAATTCAGATAGATGAGATGTCTATGTAAGAGATGAGAAAGAAGTTAAATCTTCCACTCTTACTGTGTGTTATTTATTCCACAATTGAATGCATGAGATTTGGGCATCTCTTTACATTGCTGCTTGCCTTTGTGGACACAGATGATTTTAAAAGTGGCTCCTTCATAACTTCAGGCTTTCTCTCCTATTCTCCATGGCATGTTCTATGCAAAGGTAAATGGACAGCAGGTATACTCCCTTGCTCTCATTTACACATGGATAGCTGCAAACACCATGATAAACCCCATCATCCATGCATTAGGGTACCCCCTCATTGGAGATTAAGCTCCATTAAGGTGGGGACCATGCTTCTCTTGTCCACTGTATAAATATTCATGGATAAAACAGTGAAATCCTTGCTCTCCAGAATACAGGAAACAGACAGGGGAAGTTTCCCTATTTGAAAATTTCAATGGAATTATACCCTTAAAACAGAGATTTTTTTAAAAAAAAATGTTTATTTAGAGAGAGAATGAGAGAGTGAGTATGCATAAGCAGGGGAGGGGCAGAGAGAGAGAGAAGAAGAGAGAGAGAATCCCAAACAGGCTCCACACTGTCAGTGCAGAGCCCGACTCAGGACTCAAACTCATGAACTATGAGATCCTGACCTGAATTGATATCAAGAGTCAGTCGCTCAACCGACTAAACTTCCCAGGCGTCCCAGGGATTCTTACACTTTGGAAATTCTTTGATTTTCAATGTCAGCCCAGTCCAACTCCCCACTCCCACTCTTTGCAAAATGTTGGTAAAGCCCTACTGACAGAGCCTCTTATCCAAAGAAACATTGACAGAACTACTGCCAAAAACTTGATGGAGCTAAACAAAAAAACCAGTGGCTGTGGGTAGAAGAAAAGTTATGCTTGAACAACAAGCAAACACCAGAATGATTAATTTTATAAGCACACCTTTGAGATCAGATAAAGGCAGCTTGACTTTTAAAAGACAATATTCATTTTTATCGGTTTAATAAACATCTCTTAGCAATATTGATAGTCATCTTTAATGGGCAGGAGCAAAGAAACCTTTAACAGTTAAATTTAAATTGTTCACTAATCTTACTTCAGTTTATTGCATCTCTCATGATGATCTTTTGCTAAATGAGTCTAAAAATATACTTGGTGATGTGTGTAAACAAGCCAGAAATTCTCAAGACTGTGGTCTAATGAAAGCAAACAAACAGGGTTTACAAAATAATTCAGAACACTGAAAGAGGCAGTGTTTGAGATATAAATATAGATTTCTACAAACAAGAAGTTAATAATCATAAGTTAATATCCATAAGGATCACTATAAAGATTGGAGTAGAAAAATATCCTCCATATTCAGAAACATTTCCTAGTCAATTGCAAAATAATTCTGTCCATCGATTATTAACATTTATATTCCAAAAAATTTTTGTAAACATTGATTCAGTTACAACTATGTACAATGAATAGTTCTCAAAACATACTGTATCCAATAAATGCAACCAATCATTACATATTTACCAAGGACTGAACTATGAATATTCTGGGTAATGTAGTGTATGTACACTGTTTTTGTCTGTCAGCTTCTATGTATTCTCCCTTCTTCTGTTAACAACACCTGAACTTGCCTTTGGGGGGTCACTCTCTCCCATTTAACACTATGTGTTTCTATGGGATTGACCCCACTCTGCTAGCTCCAAGGATATTTAGGTAATAAAGACCTGCTTAGTTGTCCTTTGGCCACAGTGATTGATTTAGAGATGGCATAAGTACAGATAGAAATAGAGGTGAGTTTGGTTATAAAAGCCAGGCCAGTGAGATTAAATTCTTGGGTTTTATTAGAAAAACTTGGGCAAGAAAAGCTCTCCTTTTACAGATTGAAAGCTGTAAGGGTGATGACCTGAGATCCTGTTAGAAAGACATCAACACAGAAGGTAGAGAGCAAGACCAAGTCTTAATGGTGGTGTTGCCTTTTTCCACTTGCCCCCAGATCTTCTCTCTCCTCTTCACTACTGGATGACTAAATTAATTCTATCAATCTCTCTTCCCCACTGACTCTAGGTGGGAGTGCTATGAAGAGATCAGGGACATTAGGTTATTTCCCAGTCCCTTTCTGTGGGGTTTCCTCAGGATGGCTGTCCCTCTATTGGAGGCTACAAGTCCTGTTAGGAAATCCTCTCCATACAACTCTCTGCCTTCAGGTTCCAGTAACCACTCTTGGTTTGCTCCTTCAGGCCTGGAGATAGTAACAATGTCCCACTATTACTTACTCTGATATATCAATATCCCTTATAACTTTCCTAAGTTCTGCTTCCATCTTTGTAATTAGCCCTCTTTTTAAAACCCAGCTGGATAGAGATGTCTATTTCCTGCCAGGACCATGACAGATAAAATGACATTATTATAGTTCTTAATCCAGACATGCCTAAAGATAGTGATACTCCTGATTTGTCAGTTACTTGAGCCAAATAAATTCTCTTTTTCCCAAAGGCTGTTTGAATTGTATTTTCTGCCTCTGATAACAGAAAGTCTTAATATAGTTTGTCATGTTGTTTTGATTGCATAGACACAAAACACTTAAATAAAAGGGAGAGGACACTGTTATCGACTGAATTGAGCTGCTCAAATATTTATGTTGAAGTCCTAACCCCCAATACCTCAGAATATGATTCTCATTTGGATACAAGTTCTTTAAAGAGGTCATTAAATTAAAGTAAGGTCATTATCAGGGGCCCTAAACCAAGCTGATTAGTATCCTTATGAAAAGAGGAGATTAGGACACAGACATGCACAGAGGGAAGACATTGTGAAGACACAGGGAGAAGACAGCCATCTTTGATTGAAGTAGAAACCAACCCTGCTAATATCTTGATATCAGACTTCTAGCCTACAGAATTGTGAGAAAATAAATTTTTATTGTTTAAGTCACTTAGTCTTTGATACTTTGATATGACAGCCCCAGCAAAGTAATATAGGCATCTATAAACTAGAACTGGGAAAGACACTTCTAGAGGCCAGGTCTCTCCAGGTCTCTGATTCAACATGGTCTCTTAGCTATGGCATCTGTGTCTCTCTGCAAATTCGTTTCATTTACATTTATAACTCACTGGATACTCCTTCAATATTTCCCAATCCAAATGATCCTAAACTAATTGACTTGGTTAACTGCCATTCATACTATTAGGGTGAAACCTTTGCACCGAGTCAACCTCATGAGTTTATAGCCAGCAATGGATAAGCTTCCTTTGGATTATATGCCCTTATCTGGTTCTACCAGTGGCTGCTGTGTGTAAGGAAAAATCATATGCTGGTTCTCTGCACAGAAAGTGGTGGGAGGGCCATTTATAGAGAGAAAGAGAGGCTGGATACAGCTGGCATTTGATAAGTTCAGCATTTGGTCTCCTGAACTAGTGGCACTAATAATTTTATGAAAACATCAACACCAACACATACTGCTCAGATCTGGCTTTAATTTTTACTGTATTAGTCAATTCCTCATTTTAGTTACTTACAAGACCCACTATCTTGACCTTGAGTCTTATAAGACACCCTAAAATCCTTACAATAACCACACTGCTGTGCTTGACTTAGTTTGGTATGTGTTTGTTACTTGAAAACAAAAAATCCTTGATTAAAATAGTTTCAAAAGAGAAAAGCAATTTTGTTCAGGGAAGAGAGATTTGTTTATGTTTATGTTTAATTCATCCTGACAGTTATATCAACTTTGTGACTATGCTAGTGTCTCTTCACCTCTTCATATACAAGAAACAGAACTGATACTGAAGAATGGCTTCTACCTCCCAGTAATGCTGCCAGAGAATCTTAAGAAGGTACCTCATGAGGTCATATACTCTTACCTGAGGTAGGAATTGTTATCTTTTAGTTTATGGAACCCTAAAGAAGAGAATTATTTCAAATTTCCTGAAATGTTAATTTTTTTTCCAGCTCCATGAAATTCTCCACAGCTCTTTACTTACTTCCTGATACCACACAGACAAGATCAAGTAGATGTAGGAATTAAGTTTCACAATTTGTGGAGCTGATATCATGTGTCCAGTTGTTTGAATAAATTTCTGTCTGCAGTTACTTCCCTCTTTGGGGAAGTCAGGGGTGGCGCATGGAGGAACTGGGTTGGGATGGGGCAACCTTGTGGGAACTTCAGCTTTCAGGCCTATTCTGCTGCCCAGTAGGCCCATCCAGCAGAATTACCAGGATTATTTCACTTTTATTCAAAATCCTGAAGGTGTGAGAGTCTGAGTGGGTGGGAGAAGCTTGATTTTTTACCAAGGCTGAATATTTTGGGACAAGAGGGGGCATACATGGAAAAGCCCTTTTTTATTTACTAGAGACAAAATGTAAAAACACTGAATGATTTAAGACAAGAGGGCCACAAGATCAAATTTTCATCCCAGAAAGACCACTCTGAATCACTTTGAGTGGAGAGTGGTTTGGAGGTGGGCAGGCTGGAGTAGAGCCAGGCTCAAAGGCTGTTGCAGGAAACCAGGCTAGAGATTTTGATGGCCCAAATGAGTTGGAGTCAGTGGGAATGAAAAGAGGAAGGCAATGAGAAAAATGGAAGGATTACAAGTGTGGCTAAGGCCTGCTGTCCAATACTCCAGGAGGAGCAGGTGTAAGGGTACATCTGTTGTACTAGGACTTTGGCATTGAAGAAAGGGATGGGATGGTTAGGACCATGCCTGAACAACTCTGCTTTCAGTTCTTCTCTCTGCTTAAAGCCAGTAAAGAACTTGGAGACTTATCAGGATATTGTAAATTCCTTTAAAAGACAAAAGGATTAGCTGTCTCATCTGCTGCAGAGGTAGTAGGGTTGGAAAGAGCAATCTCTGGGTCATTAGGAGCTGGACAACTGGTGAAGAGCAAAACAGCTGCCCTTGGAGAGCACTAAGGAGCATCCAGCCATGGAATTGGAGTCAGATATTAGGGATATTAAGTACTGATGCAGCCCAGCCCTAGCTGGTCTTTCAGGGAAAGGAACTATTTAATGGGGAGGAAAAAGGGGGCTTGAATTTTAAGTGGGTGTACGTTAAAAAAAATTTTTCCCCTAACCATATTTCATCCCTCACCTTCCTGCTCCTCATACATTTTAGTGACCATCTGAATGATGAATAACAGAGGCCAGACCTTTGCCTGGTGAGGTAGATGGTATTATTGTCATATAAGTATTTGCTATTTCCTCTCCTCCCTCCATTGACATTAGGTCTGGTCACATTTGACTTGCTTTGGCCAATAAAATGTGCATAGGGGATTTAAAATGTGCTCCTGTGATTTGGTGTGGCCTTTTGCATTCCTGCCCTTTGCCACAGATAGAGGCCTCTCCTTAAGCCTGGGTCCCAGAGTGAGTATAGAAAAGCATACTTGAACCACCTGCAGGCTGGAGCAGAGCCATTGCAGGCAACCTCAGACTCATGAGCAAAATATCTTTGTTTTATAAGTCATAGAAATCTGGGGGTTGCTTATTACACAGCATTATTACAGCAAAAGCTGACTAATATACAAATTATTCCCTAAAAGTATGATGCTTTGTAATAAGAACTTAAAATATTGTCCTTGCCTTGGGACTGAAAAGCAGGCAGCAAGAAAGTGTTGAAGACTGGAAACATGATGATCTTGTAGTAGCAGCAAGATTATGTAGAAGCAAAAATTTGGTAAAACCTGCAATAATTTGAAGACAGAAAACATACCTCATGAATGGGTGGTTTGGGGTGACAAAATTTTAAGACAGACTGTTATTAGCATGAATTGGTTACTGCCTTCGATTAAAGCCTTTCAAGAAAGAACTGGCCTGCTTGTAAGCAGGGATGAAAGAGTAAAGAGTGACTCCAGAAATTCCAGGACTTGCAAATTTTAAAAATAGAACTGTTTCTCATCTTCAAATAGAAAAATGAAAACATGAAAAATGCTAAAAACCACAAAATCTGATTGATGCTAGTTAAGACCAAGTCTCAAGACAAAGATCTAATAAATATCACTGTCATATGTTTTGTTAAACGTTTAAATGTATTAAGAGAGCACCCAGTAAATTCTTTCATCTGGACAAAATGGCTCATAGAAAAGAGATGAGGACTAAGTTCCACTAACCTAATAAGCTCAAACCCTCTGTAATTACGCCTAGAGAGAAATAGAGGCATGACTTGAAAATTACTGTGGCTATGGTTGTCTCATGGAGTTAACTAAATCACACACAAAAAATTAAAAATAGTTTCTGGAGAGGAATTTAACTCCCAAAACACAGTTGCCCTGATTAAAAGAGACTGTGACTTACGGATTCCTGGGTGGCTCAGGGGGTTAAGCTTCGGACTTTGGCTCAGGTCATGATCTCATGGTTCAAGAGTTTGAGCCCCCCGTTGGGGTCTGTGCTGACAGCTCAGAGCCTGGAGCCTGCTTCAGATTCTGTGTCTCCCTCTCTCTCTAACTCTCCCCCATGCTCTCAGTCTCAATCTCTCTCTCAAAAAAATTAAACATTAAAAAAAATTAAAAAGAGAGAGAGAGAGAGAGAGAGAGAGAGACTATGACTCTATTAGCCATGAAAAAGACCTCAGGATAATAATGTTTCAAAATTGGTTCATTAATTGTAACAACTATACCAGACTAATGTAAGATTTAATAACAGTAAAAGCTAGGTGTTGGATACATGGAACTCTGCAACTTTTGTGTAAATCTAAAACTATTTTCAATTAAAATTTTATATAAAAAACAGAAAGACTAAAAGCTTTTCCTCTAAAATCAAGAACAAAACAAGAAAGTTGATTCTTGCCACTTTTATTCACCATAGTACTAAAAGTCTTAGCAGCAGCAAGCAGACAAGAAAAAGAAATAAAGGACCTTTAAAATGGTAAGGAGGAGGTAAAACTCACTATTTACAGATGTCATGATACTATACAAAGAAAACCCTTAGAACTCCACCAAAAACCTATTAGAACTAACAAATGAATTCAGAAATTTGCAGGATACGAAATTAATATACAGAAATCTATTGTGGTTTTATACACTAATAGCAAAGTGGCAGAAAAAGAAATTGAAGAAACAATCCCATTTATAATTGCATCAAAAACAGAAAATACCTAGGAATAAATTTAACCCAGGAGGTTAAAAACCTGTATTCTAAAAACTATAGGATATTGATGAAAGAATTGAAGATGACACAAACAAATGGGAAGATATACCAGGCTCACGGATTGAAAGAATTAATATTGTTAAAATATCCATAGTACCCAAAGCAACCTACAAATTTAATGCAATACCTATCAAAATACCAATAGTATTTTTCAGAAAACTGGAAAAAAGTTTACTAAAATTCATATGGACCCCCAAATGGCTTAAGCAATCTTGAGAAAGAATGGTATCACACCTCCAAATTGCAAACTATACTACAAAGCCATAGTAATCAAAACAGTATGGTATTGGCACAAAAACAAACACAAAGATCAATGAACAGAACAGAACAGAGAGCCTAGGAATAAACCCATGCTTATATGGTGAATCTATGACAAAGGAGGCAAGAATATACAATGGGAAAAGGACAGTCTCTTCAGTAAACTCTTTCAGTAAACTCTTCTAGTTTATCCTGGTTAAACTAGATAGCTAAATACTATCCAAGTCTTGCAAAAGAATGAAACTGGACCACTTTCTTACATAATATGCAAAAATAAATTCAAATGGATTAAAGACCTAACTGTGAGACCTGAAACCATAAAAATCCTTTTTTTAAATAAAATGTTTTAATGTTTATTTATTTTTGAAAGAGAAAGAGACAGAGAGAGACAGAGCGTGAGAGGGGGAGGGGCAGAGAGAGAGAGGGAGACACAGAATCATAAGCAGGCTCCAGGCTCTGAGCTGTCAGCACAGAGTCCAACATGGGGCTTGAACTCATGAGCTCTGCAATCATGACCAAAGTCAGACACTTAACTGACTGAGTCACCCAAGTCCCCCCATAAAAATCCTAAAAGAAAACATAGGCAGTAATCTCTTGGACATCAGCCTTAGCAACATTTTTCTGGGTATGTCTCCCAGGCAAGGACAACAAAAACAAAAGAAAACCTGCTGTGACTACACCAAAATAAGCAGCTTTTGCACAGTGGAGGAAACCATTAACAAAATGAAAAGGCAACCTACTGAATGGTAGAAGGTATTTACAAACAATATATCTGATGAGAAATTAATGTCCAAAATACATAAGGAACTTATACAATTCTGTGCCAAAAAACCAAACATTCAGATTAAAAAATGGGCAGAGGACCTGCATAGAATTTTTTCCAAAGAAGACTACAGATGGCCAACAGACATATGAAAAGATGCTCAACATCACTAACCATAAGGGAAATGCAAATAAAAACTACAAGAAGATATTACCTTACACCAGCAAGAATGACTAATATCAAAAAGAAAAGAAATAGTAAGTGTTGGTGAAGATTTGGAGAAAAAAAGAACTCTTGTGCAGAGTTGCTGGGAATGTAAATTGGTGCAGTCACTGTGGAAGAGTATGGAGTTCCTTAAAAAATTAGAAATTGATGTACTATATAATCTAATAATTCCACTACTGGGTATTTACCCAAAGAAAATTAAAAATAAGATAAAAACACAGAGGGAGGCAAACCGTAAGAGACTCTTAAATACAGAGAACAAACTGAGGGTTGCTGGAGTGGAGGTGGGTGGGGGGATGGGCTAAATGGGTGATGGGCATTAAGGAGGGCTCTTTTTGGGATAAGCATTGTCTGGGTGTCATAGATGAATCACTGGGTTCTACTCCTGAAACCAAATACTACATTGTATGTTAACTAACTTGAATTTAAATAAATAAATAAATAAAACACATCAGATGTCAACTATACTTTGATAATTAAAAAAAGAAAGAAAAATGAACCATTAAAAATTAAAGACCTTAGGGTCCCCAACATTCTGCAGGCAGGTAGCAGGATGAGGAAACTGCTCAGTGGCCAGGGGGTACATATTTTCCTTCAGATGTGCCCAAGAAGGATAGTGGAAAATTACCTCTCAGAAGATGGAGCCAAGAGTCATGAGAACGATGAAAAGAAAAGCTATTCCCAAGGAACAGAATTGGAGCCTAATCAAAGAACACTTCCTACCTCCAGGTTAGGAACTTGGCAACATTTGCAGAGTGAGATTTCAGAATTGCTACAGACCAGTGACTGCTTCCCCCTTCTCCAATGGCTATTTGTTTTTCCTCTCCTGTCACTGTCCCAGTATGGTATGTTGAATGGGGATACTATTCAGCAAATATTCACTTCTGTCTCCTCTTTCTCACTTATATAAAGAGTATTCTATCCTCTACATTGATGTTGGCCAAATGAGCTGTTTTGGCCAGTGAATGTGAGCAGAAACTCTGGACGTGCTTGCACCATTTGACTTGACCCCTCTGCCTTCTGTGTTCCCACCCTCTATTTTAAGAAGAGTTTACCCAGAAGCCACTGTTCCTTTAACCTGAGTCCTAGAATGGAGACTCATGGAATATACTTGAACCTGACCCACAGCTCAGAACAAAGCTGCTGTAGCTGCCCAGCCAACCTGTAAGTAGGATAAAAATGTTTTGTTATTGGAAACCACTGAGAAATTTTGGTACACAATAAAAGCTGATTAACACATATAGCAAAGGTTCCCAAGAACTGAGGAATGGCTCTAGATGGGACTTGAGCATAATAAAGGTAAGGGAGTAGGTGGAAGAGAAAGTTGTAGGGCATTTCCAGATAATAATCCGTTTTATCTCCAAAATCAGGGTAGACGTTCCAGGGTAGAATATGTTCACAGGAGATATTAGAAGTGTCTCAAATGACTAGAGTCCAGAATTTTGTATGTTAAATTTTAATAATTAATGATACCATTAAAATCTAGATAATAACTATAGTCCCAAATAAGCTCTTATAATGAAGAAACCCCTTGGAAATGAGTTTGAGATATAGAATGCTAATGAATACTAGAACCTCTTAGATCATTTTAATGTAGAGTATACAAACCTTAATGACACAATCTCAACTGTGTTTTTCTGATAATATCTTGAAAACAATTATTAAAATAGACATGTGAGGCAAAAATTAACTGCTATACATATCAAAGAAACATTTAAAAAGAACTTGTTCATTTTTTGAGCCATAAGTTTGCACCTGCTAAGATAAACACAGGTAGAATTAAAACTCCTTTACTGCAAAATTATTTGCCAACAATGACTTAATTAATAATAATATTGATATTTATTTTGCTGTGATACAACCTTTACATATTTAGTTTCATGCTAAGCAATATTTGATACAACAAAATACCAACACAACAAAATAATTCACTTACCCATGGAGTTTGTTTTAATGGGAACTGACCTATGTTCAATGACTGCAAACCACTTTAACAGGTTTTACTTGTTTATATAAGAGACATTTTTAAAAAGACATTTATTTTCCATTTTTCCTGGCATTAACTAGGGACAATCTTGCCACAATTCTACTTTACAAAACTACAAGGAAGGAACACTCAATTTGATGTTCATGTGAAATATAATTACCCACTTTTCTTCCTTTACAACATGTACTCTATAGACAAGATGACAAGCCAAAAAGTACATAATACATTGCCTGCCATTAATAACAAGCATGCTCTTTTGAAATTATTTCACAATAACACTTATTCAAAATATCCTTAACTTGCTTTTTTGAATATTATATTAGAGCACCTCAATAAGCATTGCCTATTTCAAATCAAAGATAGAAACAGGAATTTATTGAATTAATTGACTAGGTGCAATCATAAATAAGTACTATAACTTTTAACATGTACAAAGTTTCATCTCTGCCTATGTCTCTTAAAGTAGTTACACTGGCAGAGTCAGGGTTCATGTGCCAAGGTTGTAAAAAAATGCAACTCTTCCATCTTGCCTTAAAATACATATCATGCAAACTTCAAGGCTCTTCACAAAGGCCACCTACTTAATAAAGACTTTGTTGAGTCTCCCAAGCATATATGATCTATTTTTCCTTTAAATCCATAGTGTGTAGTTTCTCTCTCTATAATAATAACAAAGCTAATAATAGCCAAAATCACACTGACTTATCACTGAGAACTTCCATGCTTCAACCGTGTTAAACTCACCATCTCATTTTTTCTTTGCAGCTCTCCTGCAAAGCAGCAATCATTATTTTCACTTTCTAGATGAGGAAACTGGGAAAGAATTTGAATTCAGGATTTAACTTAAAAAATGATAATCTTAACAACTCTGCTGAAAATATATTTTCTTAAATTTCCTAACATGTTTGTTATCGGTCCTCTATATAACTTCCTGTTCTTCAGAGAGGAGTCACACAGCAAAGGAATCCTATAGGGATCACCTTACAGGATCTGAACTGAGAAGTTCCTGAGACGTTAATTACAATACAGAAAAAAATGTATCTGGTAATAACTTTAGCATTGTATGTTTTGGATCTGTGATCATTTATTATTTTAACCTTTCAAAGTCAAAAATTTTAAAGCGTTCAACTCAAAGTACTTTCATTGGGCTGGAAATATTTTATTGCAGTTTGGCTGACATTTTATTTTACTAATGTCATTAGCACTGCTTAAAAATGAATTATGTCGAACAGAACAGATGAACACAAGGGAAGGGAAACAAAATTAATATAAAAACAGGGAGGGGGATAAAACATAAGAGACTCTTAAATATGGAGAACAAACAGAGGGTTACTGGAGGGGTTGTGGGAGGGGGGATGGGGTAAATAGGTAAGGGGCATTAAGGAATCTACCCCTGAAATCATTGTTGCACTATATGCTAACTAACTTGTATGTAAATTTAAAAAATAAATAAATAAAATAAAATGAATTATGTCGAGGTGTACAGCACGACCTTTGTTTCAAAAAGATATTATGATTTTGTGAGTACATGAGGTGGACCTCATGGCAACAAACATTAGAAATATGTATCTTTCTTATTTTCCAAGCATGCTTATATTTCTATTTAGCATAAGTAGTTTGGCTTCGAAAAAGACATAGATTTAGATATACTTTTCTGGAATTATGTTGAATTCTCATAACATCCTTTAATTTTTTTTTTTAACATTTATTCATCTTTGAGAGACAGAGCATGAGCGGGGAAGGGGCAGAGAGAGGGAGACACAGAATCCAAAGCAGGCTCCAGGCTCTGAGCTGTCAGCACAGAGCCCAACCCGGGCTGGAATCCACAAACTGCGAGATCATGACCTGAGCTGAAGTTGGACGCTTAACTGACTGAGCCACCCAGCCGCCCCTCATAACATCCTTTAAAGAAGAGTCCAGGAAGTCTTAATTAAAATCTTGCACATAGGCTGTTCAAATCCCTTCCCTATTTTGTAGCTTTAGCTCTGGTAACTGTTGTTAGGCTAACACTGGTGTTCAGTGGGTCACTGAAATCAAATTAATGCACCCATCTAAAAAATCAAACATCAATTGCATTCATTTATCAACATTTTCAAATATAAAAGGTACAAATGAAGGGAAAATGATGCTATTTAGCCTTGGAGAATCCTGAATGGATGGACATAGACTGCAAGCATTTTACGTGAAAAAATAAACATTATCTGTGGGGGAAAAATCCTGATTAAAATAAAAACCAAAGTAAGGACAAAATTCTTTGACACACAAATTCTTTTCTGAGTCTTTAATAAAATGACTCAAAGTCTCAAATTGCATTTCCTAGGTCTCTGGAAATGCCTTTAGAATCTCCCTAGTTTCCTGGGCTGAGCACAGGGGTTCTCAAAGTGTAGTCCCAATCCTAGTCATCATCTGGGAACTTCTTAAAAATATAAAGTCTTGGGGCGCCTGGGTGGCGCAGTCGGTTAAGCGTCCGACTTCAGCCAGGTCACGATCTCGCGGTCCGTGAGTTCGAGCCCCGCGTCGGGCTCTGGGCTGATGGCTCAGAGCCTGGAGCCTGTTTCCGATTCTGTGTCTCCCTCTCTCCCTGACCCTCCTCCGTTCATGCTGTCTCTCTCTGTCCCAAAAATAAATAAACATTGAAAAAAAAATTAAAAAAAAATATAAAGTCTTGGGCCTCTCCTAGGCCTCCAGAACTAGAAACTTGAGGGTGGAGTAAACAATCTGTGTTTTAACAAATCTGAAGGATTTGTTAAAACTCTGACATTCTGCTCTAAAGTTTGGGAACCTCTGGCCTACAAGCAATTGTTCTCAAACATTTCTGTGCAGTAGAATCCCCTGGAGGGTTTGCTTAAACATGGGTCCCTAATCCAGCCCCTAAGATCAAGTGGCAGTAAATCCAGGGAGTTATGTGGGAATATATTTTTAAAAATATAGTAGATAGTTCTGATTTAGGTGGCCCACGATTTGAAAATTCTGGCTTGAGGTGAAATTCAAGTGTCGACAATATGAGTATTTTTTTTCCCCATAAAATTCCCCTCCACAACTGAGCAACATTTGAACTCTGACTTCCAATCATCTATAATTTACTTAGTCTGAAGAATGCCTGCTTCCAGTGGGATTCCCTCATTACAGGCTTCCCTCCTCCCACTGCCTGAGGGACTTGAAACCTTTGTGGGCTCCATCTGTGAGGTTTTGCCCACCTCTTCCACAGGCGCAGTATGTGTTTCATTACAGAAGCTTACACAAAAGAAGTGATGTAGTCCATACATCTGCAGAATGCAGAATACTAATTATATGCTCAGACAAGATAAAACACAAGTGAGGATCTAATTTTTTCCCTGAGATAACTAGAAGGAGATCACTTTAGGAAAAGGGAGCTCAATCCTTACATGTCCTGCCATGAGAATACTTTGTTCTACGAAGGTGACTTTTAAACTAAGTTTTGGAAATTACTTATTTAATCCATGGACACTACTAAAAATACTAATGAAAGGAGGAAAAATGTTGGTTCACTTTATGCTTCTTCTAATGAATCTTTGCTTGCTCTACAGGTCTTCCCACTTTGTGTGGCAGGAGAAATATGGTAATGTAAATTTTTGGATACCAAATAAATAAAAAGAAAGACGTATGCTTATACTGGTTTCGTACTACACTGTTTAGCTAGTTATGATATAAAAATTTATTACTATAATACTCCTGGTTCAACTCATTCATTATATTTACAAGTATATTCCTTTCAACATTTTTGTGTTTTATTTTTCATTTTATTAGACTTTTTAATAAGAAAAGTAATGCTTGTTAAAGAAGACAAACATGACAGAGATGTATATATGAATATATGTGACCCATAGCTCTCTCCAATTTTATCTCCAAGTATATATATTTCAGATAGCCTATTTTTCTTAATTTAAGAATAAACGTCCTTTCTAAAACATTTAGAAAAGGTAGACAAGCAAAAGAATTGAATCACACATAATCTCCCATTCTGAGGTAACTACTGTTGATATTTTGGTGTATCTCTTTCGAATTTTACTCAAGATGTGTATTTATGAAAATTGGTAACTATTTTTTACAGCTTATCCTTTCCCTCACTAATATCTGTGGGCATTCTTCTCTATCTTTAGAATTGGAAACCCTGTATTTCCTAAAGCATGATATGTAATATGTGCCACAGTTGATGTGTGAGATTATTTTTTGGTGTTGCATGAACACATTTTAAACATTTTTAGTGATTACATTTTTTATGAGTAACTGAAAAATATAGAATATTGAGCCTGTAATTTTACAGATAATCTTGCTTATAACAAGGCTAAAGAAGGAAACACAGTGATAATCAACTTTATGAAAAATGTGTGGATTACAGTGCAATCTTTTTTGTTTTTGTTTTTTCTTCAGCTGGACCTGACATAATTCCTGATGGCAGAATATGGATGTTTGGCTTCAATCCCTACTATTTCCAGCACAGTTCTCTTTGCATAGAAAGTACCCCCAAAAGGGTTGGACTTCAGGGCTGTGCCCAAATGGATTTTCTTATATTGTTTATCATGCCACTTCTGATCTTGTCAGTGACTACGGGAACTTCCTGGCAGTACAAAGACCATGACACTTGCCCATCCTGCCTGCACCATGGGCCTGAGCACAAGAGCTATAACTCTTTTCTGTTCCTTTCTTCCAGTCTGGTCTTTTCCCTTGTGATTTGGTGATTTTTCTTAAGTGTTATGTTTAGATTTCTCTCTTTATTTTTTTTTTGTATCCATTACAGATTTTTGGCTTATGCTTATCATGAAGTTTATATGTAACTACCTATGTATATAGTACTCTAAGTTGGTGGTCACTTTAGCTGGAACACATTATTAAAGCACTACTTTTTTGTGCTTTTTCCACCATGTTTTATGTTTTTGATGTCATATTAGACATTTTTATTTGGTGTTATCATTATTGCAGTTAAGCTACTTTTACTACTTTGTTTTTTAACCTTCATACTAGCTTTATAAGTAGTTGATCCACTACCTTTACTGTATGTTTGCCTTACCAGTGAGGTTTTTTTCATATATTTTATTTTTTTCTTTTTATTTTTTCGAAATTTATTGTCAAATTGGTTTCCATACAACACCCAGTGCTCATTCCAACAGGTGCCCTCCTCAATGCCCATCACCCACTTTCCCTCCCCTCCCCCCCACCATCAACCCTCAGGTTATTCTCAGTTTTTTGAGTCTCTTATGGTTTGCCTCCTCCCCTCTCTGGAATTTTTTTTTCTCCTTCCCCTAGCCCATGGTCTTCTGTTAAGTTTCTCAGGATCCACATAAGAGTGAAAACATATGGTATCTGTCTTTCTTTGTATGACTTATTTCACTTAGGATAACCCTCTCCAGTTCCATCCATGTTGCTACAAAAGGCCAGATTTCATTCTTTCTCATTGCCATGTAGTATTCCATTGTATATATAAACCACAACTTCTTTATCCATTCATCAGTTGATGGACATTTAGGCTCTTTCCATAATTTGACTATTGTTGAAAGTGGTGCTATAAACATTGGCGTACAAGTGCCCCTATCCATCAGCACTCCTGTACCCTTGGATAAATTCTTAGCAGTGTTATTGCTGGGTCATAGGGTAGATCTATTTTTAATTTTTTGAGGAAACTCCACACTGTTTTCCAGAGTGGCTGCACCAGTTTTCATTCCTGCCAAAAGTGCAAGAGGGTTCCCGTTTCTCCACATCCTCGCCAGCATCTATAGTCTCCTGATTTGTTCATTTTAGCCACTCTGACTCGCATGAGGTGATATCTCAGTATGGTTTTGATTTGTATTTCCCTGGTGAAGAGTGACGTTGAGCATCTTTTCATGTGCCTATTGGCCATCCGGATGTCTTCTTTAGAGAAGTGCCTATTCATGTTTTCTGCCCATTTCTTCCCTGGATTATTTGTTTTTCGGGTGTGGAATTTGGTGAGTTCTTTATAGATTTTGGACACTAGCACTTTCGCCAATATGTCATTTGCAAATATCTTTTCCCATTCCGTCGGTTGCCTTTTAGTTTTGTTGACTGTTTCCTTTGCAGTGCAGAAGCTTTTTATCTTCATGAGGTCCCAATACTTCATTTTTGCTTTTGTTTCCCTTGCCTTTGGAGATATGTCAAGTAAGAAATTGCTGTGGCTGAGGTCAGAGAGGTTTTTTCCTGCTTTCTCCTCTAGGGTTTTGATGGTTTCCTGTCTCACATTCAGGTCCTTCATCCACTTTGAGTTTATTTTTGTGAATGGTGTAAGAAAGTGGTCTAGTTTCATTCTTCTGCATGTTGCTGTCCAGTTCTCCCAGCATCATTTGTTAAAGAGACTGTCTTTTTTCCATTGGATATTCTTTCCTGCTTTGTCAAAGATTAGTTGGCCATACGTTTGTGGGTCCAATTCTGGAGTCTCTATTCTATTCCATTGGTCTATGTGTCTGTTTTTGTGCCAATACATACTGTCTTGATGATTACAGCTTTGTAGTAGAGGCTAAAGTCTGGGATTGTGATGCCTCCTGCTTTGGTCTTCTTCAATATTACTTTGGCTATTCAGGGTCTTTTGTGGTTCCATACAAATTTTAGGATTGCTTGTTCTAGCTTCAAGAAGAATGTTGGTGCAATTTTGATTGGGATTGCATTGAATGTGTAGATTGCTTTGGGTAGTATTGACATTTTAACAATATTTGTTCTTCCAATCCATGAGCATGGAATGTTTTTCCATTTCTTTGTATCTTCTTCAATTTCCTTCATAAGTATTCTATAGTTTTCAGCATACAGATCTTTTACATCTTTGGTTAGGTTTTTTCCTAGGTATTTTATGATTCTTGGTGCAATTGTGAATGGGATCAGTTTCTTTATTTGTCTTTCTGTTGCTTCATTATTAGTGTATAAGAATGCAACTGATTTCTGTACATTAATTTTGTATCCTGTGACTTTGCTGAATTCATGTATCAGTTCTAGCAGACTTTTGGTGGAGTCTGTTGGGTTTTCCATGTGTAGTATCATGTCATCTGCAAAAAGTGAAAGCTTGACTTCATCTTTTCCAATTTTGATGCCTTTGATTTCATTTTGTTGTCTGATTGCTAATGTTAGAACTTCCAACACTATGTTAAAAAAAGTGGTGAGAATGGACATCCCTGTCGTGTCCCGGATCTTGGGGGGAAAGCTCTCAGTTTTTCCCCATTGAGGATGATATTAGCTGTGGGCTTTTCATAAATGGCTTTTATGATGTTTAGGTATGTTCCTTCTATCCCGACTTTCTCAAGGGGTTTTTATTAAGAAAGGATGCTGAATTTTGTCAATTGCTTTTTCTGCACTGATTGGCAGGATCATATGGTTCTTATCTTTTCTTTTATTAATGTGATGTATCACATTGATTGATTTGCGAATGTTGAACCAGTCCTGCAGCCCAGGAATGAATCCCACTTGATCATGGTGAATAATACTTTTTATTTTTTTTTTAATTTTTTTTTCAACGTTTATTTATTTTTGGGACAGAGAGAGACAGAGCATGAACGGGGGAGGGACAGAGAGAGAGGGAGACACAGAATCGGAAACAGGCTCCAGGCTCTGAGCCATCAGCCCAGAGCCCGACGCGGGGCTCGAACTCACGGAGCGCGAGATCGTGACCTGGCTGAAGTCGGACGCTTAACCGACTGCGCCACCCAGGCGCCCCAATAATACTTTTTATTTATATGCTGTTGAATTCTATTTGATAGTAGCTTGTTGAGAATTTTTGCATCCATATTCATAAGGGATATTGGCCTGCAGTTCTCTTTTTTTTTCTGGGTCTCTGTCTGGTTTGGGAATCAAAGTAATGCTGGTTTCATAGAATGGGTCTGGAAGTTTCCCTTCCCTTTCTATTTTTTGGAACAGCTTGAGAAGGATAGGTATTATGTCTGCTTTATATGTCTGGTAGAATTCCCCAGGCAAGCCATCTGGTCCTGGACTCTTATTTGTTGGGAGATTTTTGATAACTGATTCAATTTCTTTGCTGGTTATGGGTCTGTTCACATGTTCTATTTCTTCCCATTTGAGTTTTAGAAGTGTGTATTTAGGAATTTGTCCATTTCTTCCAGGCTGTCCAGTTTGTTGGCATATAATTTTTCATAGTATTCCCTGATAATTGCTTGTATCTCTGAGGGATTGGTTGTAATAATTCCATTTTCATTCACGATTTTATCTCTTTGGGTCGTCTCCCTTTTCTTTTTGAGAAGCCTGGCTAGAGGTGTATCAGTTTTGTTTATTTTTTCAAAAAAACAACTCTTGGTTTCGTTGATCTGCTCTACAGTTTTTTTAGATTCTATATTGTTTATTTCTGCTCTGATCTTTATTATTTCTCTTCTTCTGCTGGGTTTAGGCTGCCTTTGCTGTTCTGCTTCTAGTTCCTCTAGGTGTGCTGTTAGATTTTGTATTTGGGATTTTTCTTGTTTCTTGAGATAGGCCTGGATTGCAATGTATCTTCCTCTAAGGACTGCCTTTGTTGCATCCCAAAGCATTTGGATTGTATTTTCATTTTCATTTGTTTCCATATATTTTTAAATTTCTTCTCTAATTGCCTGGTTGACCCATTCATTCTTTAGTAGGGTGTTCTTTAACCTCCATGCTTTTGGAGGTTTTCCAGACTTTTTCCTGTGGCTAATTCAAGTTTCATAGCATTGGGGTCTAAAAGTGTGCATGGTATGATCTCAATTCTTTTATACTTATGAAGGGCTGTTTTGTGACCCAGTATGTGATCTATCTTGGAGAATGTTCCATGTGCACTCGAGAAGAAAGTATATTCTGTTGCTTTGGGATGCAGAGTTCTAAATATATCTGTCAAGTCCATCTGATCCAATGTATCATTCAGGGCCCTTGTTTCCTTATTGATTCCCTGTCTAGATGATCTATCCATTGCTGTAAGTGGGGTACTAAAGTCCCCTGCAATTACCACATTCTTATCAATAAGGTTGCTTATGTTTGTGAGTAATTGTTTTATATATTTGGGGTCTCCCGTATTGGGTGCATAGACATTTATAATTGTTAGCTCTTCCTGATGGATAGACCCTGTGATTATTATATAATGCCCTTCTTCATCTCTTGTTACAGCCTTTAATTTAAAGTCTAGTTTGTCTGATATAAGTATGACTACTCCAGCTTTCTTTTGACTTCCAGTAGCATGATAGATAGTTCTTCATCCCCTCACTTTCAATCTGAAGGTGTCCTCAGGTCTAAAATGAGTCTCTTGTAGACAGCAAATAGATGGGTCTTGTTTCTTTATCCATTCTGATACCCTATGTCTTTTGGTTGGAGCATTTAGTCCCTTTACATTCAGTGTTATTATTAAAAGATATGGGTTTAGAGTCATTGTGATGTCTGTAGGTTTCATGCTTATAGTGATGTCTCTGGTACTTTGTGGTCCTTGCAACATTTCACTCACAGAGTCCCCTTTAGGATCTCTTATAGGGCTGGTTTAGTGGTGATTAATTCCTTCAGTTTTTGTTTGTTTGGGAAAACCTTTATCTCTCCTTCTATTCTGAATGACAGACTTGCTGGATAAAGGATTCTCGGCTGCATATTTTTTCTGTTCATCACCTTGAAGATTTCCTGCCATTCCTTTCTGGCCTGCCAAGTTTCAGTAGATAGGTCTGCGACTACCCTTACGTGTCTACCTTTGTATGTTAGGGCCTGTTTATCCCTAGCTTCTTTCAGAATTCTCTCTTTATCCTTGTATTTTGCCAGTTTCACTATGATATGTTGTGCAGAAGATTGATTCAAGTTACATCTGAAGGGAGTTCTCTGTGCCTCTTGGATTTCAGTGCCTGCTTCCTTCCCCAGATCAGGGAAGTTCTCAGCTATGATTTGTTCAAGTACACCTTCAGCCCCTTTCTTTCTCTCTTCTTCTGGAATTCCTATGATACAGATATTGTTCCATTTGATTGCATCACTTAGTTCTCTAATTCTCCCCTCACACTCCTGGATTTTTTATCTCTCTTTTTCTCACCTTCCTCTTTTTCCATAATTTTATCTTCTAATTCACCTATTCTCTCCTCTGCCTTTTCAATCCGTGCTATGGCTGCCTCCATTTTATTTTGCACCTCATTTATAGCAGTTTTTAATTCCTCATTACTATCTTTTAGTCCCTTTATCTCTGTAGCAATAGATTCTCTGCTGTCCTCTATGCTTTTTTCAAGCCCAGTGATTAATTTTATGACTATTATTCTAAATTCTTGTTCCGTTACATTGCTTAAATCGTTTTTGATCAATTCATTAGGTGTAGCTACTTCCTGGAGTTTCTTTTGAGGAGAATTCTTCCATTTCATCACTTTGGGTAGTCCCTGCAGTAGCTCCAAACTGCAGTGCACTTCCCCTGTGCTGTCCAGAGTAACTTGTGTTGGTGGGCAGGGCCGCAGTCAGACTCGATGTCTGCTCCCAGTCCACCACTGGAGCCACAGTCAGACTGGTGTGTACCTTATCTTCCCCTCTCCCAGGGGCAGGACTCACTGTGGAGTGGTGTGGCCCCTGTCCAGGCTGCTTGCACACTGCCAGGCTTGTGGTGCTGCTTCGATGGTATCTGGCCAAGGGCATATTGGACAGGGTGGATCCGCAAGTTGCACAGGGGCGGGAGGGGCAGGCTTAGCCAGCTTTGCCATGGGTGGTCCCCTGTGGAAGGGGCCCTGCAGCACTGGGAGGGAGGCAGGTCTGTCGGAGGGATGGATTCACAGAAGCATAGCATTGGGCATTTGTGCGGTGCAAGCAAGTTCAGTGATGGGAACTGGTTCCCTTTGGAATTTCAGCTGGAGGATGAGAGAGGGAAATGGCACTTGCCAGCACGTTTGTTCCCCCGCTGAGCTCTGTCCTATGGGGGCTCAACCACTCTCCCTCCTGGCATCCTCTTGCCTTCCCTGCTCTCTGAGAGCAGAGCTGTTGAGTTTTAACATTCCAGATGTTAAGTCCCGCTGGCTGTCAGAATTCACGGAGTCCAGCCCCTCCGCTTTTGCAAGCCATACTTCAGGGGCTCTGCCTTGCCTGGTGGGCTGCCCCTCCACTGCCCCTGCTCCCTCCCACCAGTCTGTGTAGCACTCACCGCCTCTCCACTCTTCCTACCCTCTTCCCGTGGGCCTCTTGTCTATGCTTGGCTCTGGAGAGTCTGTTCTGCTAGTCTTCCGGCTGTTTTTTGGATTATTGAGGAAGATGTGGGTGGAATCTAAGCAATCAGCAGGACGAGGTGAGCCCAGAGTCCTCCCATGCTGCCATATTCCCAGAACTCTCTTTCATATATTTTCTTAATTCTAGTTTTGGCCTTTTATTTTCCACTTAAAGAAGTTCTTTAATATTTCTTACAATAAAGCCTGTTTAGTGGTGATTAACTCCTTCAGCTTTTGCTTATCTGGGAAACTCTTTATCTCCCCTTCAATTTTTAATAATAAACTTGCCCGGTATTCCTGGTTGTGTTTTTTTTTTCCTTTCAGCACTTTGAATATATCATGTCACTGCTTTCTGGCCTGTAAAGTTTCTGCTGAAAAATCAGCTGATACTCTTATAGCAGGTTCCCTTATATACAGCTAATTGCTCTTTTCTTGCTGCTTTTAAGATTCTCTCTTTGCCTTTAATTTTTGACATTTAAATTATAATGTATCTTGGTGTTCATCTTGTTTGGGACTTTCTATTATTCCTGGCCTGGATATCTGTTTTCTTTTCCAAGTTAGGGAAGTTTTTAACTATTAATTATTCAAATAAGTCTTCTGCCCCTTTCTCTCTGTCTTCTGTCTCTGGGACCCCTAAAAGACAAATGTTAGTATGCTTGATGTTTTCCTAGAGGTCCCTTAAACTATCTTCACTTTTAAAAAATTCTTTTTTCTCTTGTCTTTTCAGTTTGGGTGATTTCCACTAAATCTTCAAGACTATTGATCCACTGTTCTGTATCACTTAATCTGCTGTTTATTCCCTCTGGTATATTGTTAATTTCTGTTATTGTATCCTATAGCTCTGATTCATACTTTCTTATACTCTGTCTCTTTATTGAAGTTCACACTGTTTTCATATAATCTTCTCTTGAGCTCATAAAGTAAACATGGCAATTACTTTGAACTGTATTGGATAGATTGTTTATCTTTGTTTTGTTCTGTTCTTTTTCTGAGGTTTTGTTTTATTCTTTCATTTGCAAGTTTTTCCTCATACTCCTCATTTTGCCCAAATCTGTGTTTGTTCTTCTATATTAGGTAGTCCAGCTGTAACTCCCAGACTTAAAGGAGTGTCCTTATGTAGGAGATGTCCTGTGGGGGACAAGAAGGACAATCACCCTGGCCATCAGAACCAGGTGTTCCAGGGGTATCCTATTTGTGGGCCATATGCACCTTTCTGTTGTGGCAGAATCATGACTGCTGAGAGGGTAGTGGTGGGTGGGACTGACTCAGAGCCTGACTTTGTTATATTTGTTTTTATGGTTTTCTGACATTTAAGGTAATTGTACTACATTTCTACTTATGTAGTGATAAAAAAAATTACCTTTAAATTCTCTTATTTCAGTAAAATATGAGAGTTAATTGAAAGAATATATTAAGTAGAACACTTATGAAAGAAGTTGAAGGGGACACATAGAAATAGAAAAGCATTCCATGATCATGGATTGGAAGAACAAACATTGTTAAAATGTCTATACTTCCCAAAGCAATCTACACATTTAATGTAATCCCTATCAAAATACCGACAGCACTTTTCACAGAGCCAGAACAAATAAACCTAAAGTTTGTATGGAACCACAAAAGACCCCAAATAGCAAAAGTTAATCCTGATAAAGAAAAAAAAAAACTGGAGGCAACATGGTTCTGGATTTCAAACTACATTACAAAGCTGTAGTCAAGACAGTATGGTACTAATACAAAAACAGACACATAGATCAACAGAATAGAAAATTCAGAAATGGACCCCAACTATATGTTCAATTAATCTTCAACAAAGCAGGAAAGAATATCCAATGGAAAAAAGACAGTCTCTTTAACAAATGGTATTGGGAAAACTGGACAGCAACAAGCAGAAGAAGAAAACTGGAACACTTTCTTACACCATACACAAAGATAAATTTAAAATGGATGAAAGACCTAAATATGATACAGTAAACCATCAAAATGCTAGACGAGAACACAGCAGTAACCTCTTTGACTTCAGCCCGTGGGAGTAACTTCTTACTAAACGTATTGCCAGAGGCAAGGGAAACAAAAGCAAAAATGAACTACTGGGACTTCATCAAGATAAAAACCTTCTGCACAGTGAAGGAAACAATCAACAAAACTGAAAGGCAGCCTATGGAATGGGAGAGGATATTTGCAAATGACATACCTGATAAAGGGTTAGTATCCAAAATCTATAAAGAACTCATCAAACCAAACACCCAAATAACAATCCAGTTAAGAAATGAGAAGACACTTTTCCAAAGAAGACATCCAGAGTACTAACAGACATCCAGAGTACTAACAGAGTGATGCTCAACATCACTCATAATCAGGAAAATACAAATCTAGACCACGATGAGATACCACTTCACAACTGTCAGAATGGCTAAAATTAATAACACAAGAAACAACAGGTGTTGGTGAGGATGCAGAGAAGGGGAACCCTCTTGCACTAGTTGTGGGGATGCATATTGGTACAGCCATTTTAGAGAACAGTATGGAGTTTCCTCAAAAAGTTAAAAATAGAACTACCCTATGATCCAGCAATTGCACTATAGGTGTTTGCCCAATGGATACAAAACACAGATCCAAAGGGGCATGTGCACTCCGATGTGTATAGCAGCATTATCAACAATAGAGCACAACTATGGAGAGAGCCCAAATGTCAATCAACTAAAGAATGGATAAAGAAGAAGTGGTATATATATGAAATGGAATATCACACAGCCATCAAAAAGAATGAAATCTTGCCATTTGCAATAACGTGGATTGAGCTATAATGTATTATGCGAAGCAAAGTAAGTCAGGCAGAGAAAGACAAATACTATATGCTTTCACTTATATGTGGAATTTAAGAAACAAAACAATGAACACATGGGAAAGGGGGGAAAGAGAAGAGAGGGAAAGAAAACACAAGAGACTCTTAACCATAGAGAACAAACTGAGGGTTAATGGAGGAAGGTGAGTGGGGGATGGGCTAGATTGGTAATGGGTATTAAGGAGGGGACTTGTTATGATGAGCACTGGGTGTTGTATGTAAGTGATGAATCACTGAATGTTACCTCTGAAACCAATATGTACTGTATGTTAACTAACTAGAGTTTAAATAAAAATTTGAAAAGAAAAATAAATTAAAAAATAAAGAAGATATTAAGTAGGTATTAGCGCAGATGGCAATATTCTAAAGATAGCACATGAATGATTAAAGTTCTGGAAAACTTCACCAACAACATTATTTTCATGAGTTAAGCATAATCCATTTTACCACTTTTCTAATATTGAGCTTTTAATTTGTTTTCTATTATAAACAATGCTTCAAAGAACCTCTTATAGCTAAATATTATTCATATCCATGATGATTCCCTTAGGAGAATTCTCAGATGTGGAATTGTCAGGTGGAAGGGCAATGATTATATTATTTTAAAGTTTGAAATTAGTGTTCATTAACCATTTCTCTAAGTTTTTATTGAGACATGTAGGAGGTTAGCAAAGCAACATTTATGACCCAGAGGAATAATTTCTTGTTAATCAAAAGGTTGCTTAATGCAATTACCTTCAAGTGTGTTCCAGGACCACATGACAATTCCTCCCACCCTGGGGAAGTCCTGTGGTAGGGAAAATGGTTGGTTGGAAGATCTGATTTGTAGTTGATGTTACTATTTCCACTTAATTAGCTTTGTGATCTTGTGCAAGTCACAACCTCTCTCTGAGCTATAATTTTCTCACTCATAAAGTCATACTAAAAATAATACAGTGTTTACCTCACTGAGCTGTGAAGATTAAATGAAATATGTGGAAATGGCTTGTAAATGCTAAAACATGATATAAAATGTTAGTAGCTGGTGTTATAAAAGTACAATATATGCTCCCCACTTGAGAGATTTTGCAAGTACAATTCTCAGGCTTCACAGATACAGGTCATCTCGTGCAATGCAGACAATTTTTTAATGTCATATGGGGACAGTATATAGAAAAAGTGGAGGGTATGAAAGAGAATTAAATTCCAATGAAAGCCTATTTCGTTACTGATTATTCCTTCCCATTCTCTCCTCAGCAAGCACTAGAACCTTGTATGGCATTGCAGCCAACACTAATCCTGGGTTGAGCATTCTTTCTTATCATTAAATCTCATTGAAAGCATCAGTTACTCAAAAGTCACATTACTTGTTAATCTAGAATTGGTCAGGTGGCTCAGAATTTCAGAGTTTGGGCCAGAACCAAAGTTAGCTATTTCTGGTACCTATAGATTTTTTGAAAAACTAATGATCTTCCCTGAGACTCTGTTCTCTTCCCATGATGCACGTTATCTGAATGGTCTCTTGTCATGGGTAGATTCAGGTAAAAATCAACCAATGAGCTGCCTACCAGAGAACAATGATGTTGATAAAACCCAGAGAGCAGAGCCCATTGTGAGTGCAGTGTGTTCAGAAGGGTAGGGGGCTGACCCTGAAGGCAGCTGGGTTCTAGATTTAGCTCTGCCATGAACTACCTAGAATCTGAATGTCCGCATCTGTAAAATAAGTGAGTTAGATTAGAATCTAGTCACAAGGTCTTTAAGGTCTCTGTTCACAGTAAGATTCTATAGCTCTATAGGTCAGTTAACCAATAAAGGGATTAACCTTCCCAACCTTCCACCATGGGCAAGACAGAAAATACTGAAGCCAGAGGGTCTCAGCTGGGAGTTTGGGAGGAGCAAGGATTCTACTCTGTGACATCACAATATTCAGCCCAGGCTCCACCTTGGCCACTGAGAAGAAAGTAACGGGAGGTTCAGCTATTGATATATTAGAGGCAGGACACTACCGGACAGAGCTAGAAGGAATCAGCTAGCCATGCCTCCAGTTCAGGTATGTAACAATTGCTAAGCTTAGAATAGAAATTGCTGTTATCTAAAAAAATAGAGAGGACCAGGAGATGAGTATATCTCCAGGCTTAGGAATAAGATAAGCATAGAGACTACGCACCACATACTTTATGGTAAAGGTTCCCAATGATCAGAAAAAGGCCAAAGGCAGTCCCACCAGAAAGCGAGTTGTGTTATGTCCTCTTAATAGCCAGACTTATTTAATGTCATGAAGCCAGATGAAGATATTTCCAAGACTTTTAACCCCTCACCGGTCTATCCCCAACCATGGCAAAAATGCAAAAGCAACAGTTACCTCGAGGAAGTCAGTGTAAAATTACTTTGTAGAGTAGTTTACATTTATTGTCTGGTGGTGTTTATTCTTTTAATAGCTTCTTCCCAACATTGAAAGGGAAGAATAGACTTAACAAAAAATAAGTTAACTGAAAGAACTGAAAGAAGTATTTTCATAGAAGATAATACAAAGATAGAAACAAAAGTAATAAAAAGAGGAGAAATAAGTTTATTATGGGTTAGCAACCAAGATTAAATTTAAAGCCTTGAAATTTCAAGGCTTAAAAGGCAAAAGGCCATCATCTCCTATAAACAGTGAAAGAGAAGGGCCTTATGGTTGAGAAGTAGGTAAAACAGTTCAGCTGGAACCATCTACAGCTCCTCCCCCTCTAAAGAACTCATGCCAGTGAAATCATCGCTGGGGATGCAGACATTTCTGTTTTCTTTACCTTGCCTTGGGGTTTTGGCTTCTAAAGTATTTGTTTCTTCCTGGAGTCTTGGGGCCCGGAGAGGCTCAAGTGACGGCAAATAGCTGTTCTGTTTACCAGTAGGGCGGAGCATGGGGTGAGCGCCAGGTCCTGACTCATCTCCATTGGCCTCCCTCCGTGTCTCAACACACTGCGACCCCAGAGCTGAGTACAAGACTGTTCAGGCAAGCACGCTGAGATTTGCCCGCAAGAGCTAAGTTTATTGCCACATTCCCTCAGTGGAAGCAGCAGTCCAGTGTTCTGACAGGTAGATTAGTTACCCACAGGGGACTCCAATAGCAATAGACCAGGGGACGGGAGATCCAATCTCTAATCACAGGACACAATTTTAACACACTATGACCTCCAACATCAGGAATAAATATATCTCAGCAGTAAGACCAATACTCTATACACTATAAAAGTAGTAATAACCTAAAGCATGTCAATAAATCTGGAGGTCCAGATGAAAACAAAATGTACTTGTACATTTACTATATATTCAACCTCCCTCTAGAGAAACCATCATGATTTTTACAATTACAGTATTTATTTATTAAAAAATGTTTTTTTAATGTTTATTTTTTGAGAGAGAGACACAGACAGGGGTGAGTGGGGGAGAGACTGAGAGAGATGGAGACACACAATCTGAAGCAGGCTCCAGGCTCTGAGCTGTCAGTGCAGAGCCTGATGCAGAGCTTGAACCCACAAACCATGAGATCATGACCTAAGCCGAAGTCAGATGCTCAACCAACGGAGCCACCCAGGTGCCCCTACAGTTACATTATGATCCAACTTCTTAGGTCCTTGAAAATTAAATCCTCAACGGTCCAACTTTTAGACTTCATTAATAGTTATTGAAAACCAAGTTTAGGTTTAACTTAAAATAATATCCAAAAAACATAGTGTCCTAACTTGTCTACATTTATATTCCTTGACTATAATGTTCTCTGAGCATTGTGTTAGTCACATACCATGGAATTTTAGAGTTGGAGGGGAACTAAGAGATCATACATTCCAATGTCCTCATTTCTACAAGAGAGAACCAGCACAGAGAGGTTGTGTCTTGACTTAGGTCATTAAGCTAGTTAGTGTTAGCTTGGGGAACATAGTTTAAGTCCTCTTACTTTCAGCCAGGTGTCTTCAATATTCCCTGCCCCTAATTCATGCTGAAAGAATTAACTATTCATATCTGACCTATTTTAGAATATCCTAAGAAAGGAAATCTCATTTTATACCCTTGGAGCGGTTATTAGTAAATTCAAGTACTCTATATAGGTGACACCAGTCACCAAAACTCTCCTACCCTTTATAGCTCCAAATAGAACAAGCTTTGGTCAAGGTCAAGAAAAGGCAACCAAGACCCCATCCAAAAGGCTGAGATAACAATTAAAATAAATCCAGGGAAACTGACAGGTTATTCTGCCTTGAGGCCTGATTAGAAGTAGTTCACTGAAAAAAAAAAAAAAAGAAAAAGAAAAGAAAAAAGGCATTTATAACATTAACAACCTTTCTGCTTTTTAATAAATATGCAGACTTTCTGTGGCCTTGCCTTTTCCAGTTTAGCTAGATCACTTTGTTTATGTGTATGAGTGTGTATACTCTGTATATGTATCATATATATGTATACTCCATAGATGTATGTATGAGTGAACACTTCATCTGGCAGGTGTGGCTATTACATCATCTGTGGTAACCTATCCTTACTACCTAATATACCTCCTTTATGAGCCTCTCCTGACTCTTCCCATGAATTAATATTTTACTTGTAATTATGAGCTGCCTTAGATTTTTCCAGGGTTTGTTTTACGTAGAGCTGTATATGTCTTGCATCTCTAATTAACCTGTAAGTCTGAGCCCAGGCATTCCCTGGATACAGATATTCACAGCTTTTTCCTATTCAATTCATTGCAAATATATTAATATCTGTCTAAAGTCCCAAAATCTGAAAGGAAATGAAATTGCTAAATATAAATATAGATCTCATTTTCATAGTCATCAGTGCCAAAGATCTGATGAATATTTTCTAGGCTGCTAGACTGTTTTTTAACCAACTGAAAAGTGTATATCCTGTAAGGAACGTCCATATGTTTCTAGCTATCCATGCAGATTATCTTTCATAAAAGAGAATTATTAAATGATCACTAATAGAAAAGAACATTCCATCATGACATAGGGTTTAAACGGGTTGTAGTAATGTCTTTCAGCTTCCACATTAATTTCAAAGGTTGTGTAATATATTGAGTAACTTTGCATATACTACAGCATAAAACTTCATGAGAAAGCTGACTGTAAGAAATGGAGGGTTTTATAAAAAGAGCTTTAATTTCAGATTCTTCATTGTGGGTTTTGCATTTTCATCTCTACAGTAAACTGAAACACAGGTATACCAAGTGAACTTTTGAAATGTTTTCCATCAAATTACCCAAGAAAATGCATCCTGATCAGTTTTATTTAAGAGCTTTGGGAGGAAAAAAAAGCAAAGAAATCTACCTTGCCAGAGATCAAGGCATTTGATTCTTTCTCTTGCTGCCACCACCTGGGGTGCCTTGGCATCTGGCCACACCTGGATCTCTGACACATACAGGACTCTCCTTTATCCCAGCCCAGCCTCCATACCCACTCTCCTAAGAATTGTGCAATGAGACCTTTGTAACCTGAGGCTTGTGAAGTCTGGAAAGGAATGTGACACAGAGCCAACAGACGTTGCTGCCACCAGGGCTTAGAAGGAGCTTTCCTACCTGTTCACCTGGTGCCTGGGGGAATCTCAGAAGGGGAAAGGTATGCTCTAAAAGGAGTGGGAATGGAGCCTTTGGCAAGACAATGAAGCAATCACTCGAGTGTCTTTTCCCTGTTCTCTTTGCCAACCTTCAGAGTCATGTTTCATGCTGCTCCCAAGAGTAGTCTCAGATCCACTTTTGAACCACTTCCTTTCCTACTCCTAATTACACTCCCTGCTGAAAGCTATGAGTAGTAGGTTCATTCTTCCAGCGGCTTTATAAATGCTGATGGGTGATCCTAATGGGGGTTCTATATTAAACAGTGATATTGATGACAGATTGGTGGGAGCTGTTGGCGGGACAGCTGGAGAGATCTTTGTGATCAGAGCCCTACCCTATTGGTACTTGTCAGTTAGCAACACAAAACTTTTCTCCCCACCTCCCCCACATACATCTTCCTCCATCATGGCAAATACACAATCTGCCCATTGGCAATACTTGAGGTTGTCCTACCTCTTCTGCCCAGGGAATTCTGTCATGAGCTGAGTCAGGAATAAGCGTCTTTTAAGTTGCCCATTTATCAGGGCATTTGGGTGGCTCAGTCAGTTGAGTGTCCGACTCTTGATTTCAGCTCAGGTCATGATCCCAGGATTGTGGGATTGAGGCCCATGTCGGGCTCCGTGCTGAGGATGGAGCCTGCTTAAGATTCTCTCTCTCTCTCTCTCTCTCTCTCTCTCTCCTTCTGCCCCTCTCCCTTACTCACACTTCTCTCTCTCAAAAATAAAATAAAATAAAATAAAATAAAATAAAATAAAATAAAATAAAATAAAATAAAATAAAATAAAATAAAATAAAATAAAATAAATTGTTAAAAAAAAGTTGCCCAATCATAATGGTCACACAAGTAGACCTCTAAAAGGAAGAACTAAAAGAAAGTGAAAGACTTACTCTTCAGTCTTATACTGTTTAGAACAACCAAATATAATTAATTATAAAGGACAAGTTCTGTATTTTATCAATATTGCTTACAAACAAAAGGTAGTCCCTGAAAAACAGATTTTTAGCGAGTTGAGAAGGTAATTTACTTGACAATTACCAGTATTTTCCTTTCTTTAGAACATATTTAGAATGCAAAGTCATTTTTATTAGAAAATGGAGGAAGGATTTCTTTTATGTTAGAATAGGTTCTTTTCTATGTTAGGAACTGATACCACCTCACACCTCTAACCAACATATTACCTCTTGCTGTACTCTGTCCTTTCAAGGTGGTTCTCCTTTCTTCCCCAAATGAATTCAGTATCAGTTTCAATCCACTTTGTGGTTTTTGAAAACTCAATATGTACCAGGCTCTGTGACAATAAAAAAGTTAAATGTCTGGCATAAATTTGGCTCTTTAAGAATTAAGAATTTAGTTAGGGAGACAAGATATACACCTTTGAAGAGTTCAAAAGCAAAAAGGAGTTTAAAAACTGCATAACTATGAAAAATATTTGTATTGTGGACTTCAAAGTGTCCAGGGGCTAAGGGAAGAGTAGAGGTGAAGTTGCCCCAGGTTGCTCATCATAGCAGAGTTGGGACTTGAAGAGAAATAGTAGCGTGCTGTTTAAGTAGTAGGCTTAAAGAGAAAAACCATTTTCTAGATTTTGGTCCTGGAACAACAAGTCTTCTCCTATTCACAGACCTTATCTCCACTCTCCCTGTACTTCTACAATTCCGTTTTTGCATGCAAGGCGAACAAACAATTCACATGGCTTTGTTGGGATATGGAAAATAGGAGTCATGGAAACATGCCACACGAGAAAAGATTAAACCAACCTTAACATGTGGTTTCTGTGAAAGGCCCAGCGTACTGTACCCTGAACTGTGTCTGATTTTAATTATGGACATGGGCTTCCTGATCCCCCACCCAAAAGTTGGCATGTTCCAGACCTAATTCATTGTATTCCTCCAAATCTTCTCCCTTTTTTGTGATTCCCATCTCGGCCAATAACCTTACCATATTCCCAGTTATTCTGACGAGGTGGTGAGTCCTTTCTGATTCCTTTGACTCTCCTCCCATTCACTTGGTTATGAAGCCCAGGAGGTTATCTCCACATCTCTTTCAAGTCCATTTCTTCTGCCAGTTCCGCCTGCTGTTGCCCTGGGCCAGGCTCTCATTCTCTTTCCCTAAGATTACCCATCTCCCCAACTTCATTGCTCTGATCTCTGTTGTTTACATCTTTCTAAAATAAATACTGGAGGTCGTCACTTGCTAGGTTAAAAATGGTTCAAGTTTTCCCACTGTTTAAAAAATGAAGACCAAACTCCTTATCTTGGCTTTCAAGGTCTTTCACTTTTTCTAGCCATTCTCCGCCAACGATTCACTCAGTCTTCCCCAGTTTACTAACCAGATGGACTCCTTTACTTTCCATTCTCCAGACTGCCCAGCCCTTTCTTTCCTCGATGGTCTTACTCATACAGTCCTCTTCTGACAGCTGAATTCCTACAGGATTCCTCCTCAGATTGGTGACTTTTTCTTTCTTCCTTCATTTATGATTTTCTCATGGAATTCTTTTTTTTAAATGTTTATTTATTTTTAAGAAAGAGAGAGAATGTGAGTGGAAGGGGCAGAGAGAGAGAGAGAGAGAGGAAGACAGAATCTGAAGTAGGCTCCAGGTTCTGAGCTGTCAGCACAGAACCCGATGCAGGGCTGGAACTCAAGAACCGGAAGATCATGGCCTGAGCTGAAGTCAGATGCTTAATTGACCAAGTCACCCAGGTGCCCCTCTCATGGCATTCTTATTTTTATGACCCTTTTGGCTGAAGGAGTGAGCCAGGTGGGGTTGGAAGACCAAGAAGAAGAGAGAAGAGTTTCTTAAGACCCGAAATAGCATGTGCAAAGACTCAGAGTAAAGAGAGAATGGCATCTTCAAGGAACTGAGCAGTGTACAGTAGTTGGTAGAAATCAAATCTAAGCAGAGAGGAAAGAACTGGGGAGAGAGGGCACTGGACCTGCCACAGAGCTGGGGTTTTAACTTAAGATCAGTTGGCAGCTTTCTTTCTTCTTTATAAAGTTTATCTATCTATTTTTAAAATTTATTTAGTAATCTCTACATCCAACATAGGGCTACTCACAACCCCAACATTAAGAGTTGCATGCTCTCCTTACTGAGCCAGCCAGGTGCCCCTGGTGGGTAGGTAGTTTTAAAGGGTTGGTTATAAGCAGGGGAGCAATAGATACTATTTGCACTTTAAAAGAAAGTAATTTATGGAGAACAGATGGGAATGGAGAAAAACTGGAGAAAAGACTGTCAGTTAGGATCCTGGCAGGGTAAACCAAGGAGATGATAAGCTTGGTCTAGCGTAGTGACAGTAGAAAAGAGAGGAAGGCAGTGGACTTCTGGAAGGCCCAGGAATGATACTGTACTAGGTGCAATATCACTTCCCACTAATGCCCCACTAAGCAGATCAGACTTTATCTTGTAGGAAACAGGAAGCAACAAGTATTTCTTAGCTTAGGTAAATCTACATTTTTGAAAGAGAACACTGGAGATGGTATGGAAGAAGGCTAGAAGGGGAAGACTGGTTGCAGATGGACAGGAAGCAAAGTCATTGAGGTGGGTGTTAAATGCTGATGGCACAGCTGCTCAAAGCAAGTGAACCCCTCTCAGCACTGGTGATCCTGCCCCAAGTGCAGTTAAATAAAAATAAATACGTTTTAATTGAAAAGTTATATGTGCATGCAGTAAAAATTTAAACAGTATAAACTTTATGCCATGAAATAATTCTCCCTAGTATCCCAGTCCCCAATCCCTTCCCTCCATGGAACTTGAGACAAATTTTACATGCTCTCCAGAAATTTTCTATGCATAAACAAACATGTACAAGTATGTATTATGCACATGCTCTCTATGTATATATGCACACATATGGATCCACTTTTTAAAATAAGATTACTATACACATACTTCTATGCCTTGCTTTTTTATAAAAATGTGAAACTGCATTTTTATACCCTTTTTTATATCACCTCATGGAGATGTGTGCTTCATTCTTTTTATGCCTACATTGAAAATACTCCTACAGTTAACTCACAAGTTTCCCTACTTATGAACATTGAAGTCAAACATGGCTTCACAGGAGGAAGTCAAATTTTCACTCTTCACAGATGACATGATATTCTATATGGAAAAACCTAAAGGTTCCACCAAAAAACTCTTAGACCAACCCATGAATTCAGCAAACTCACAAACTATAAAATCAGTGCACAGTTTAAGGAATCCACTCCTGAAATTATTGTTGCACTATATGCTAACTAACTTGGATGTAAATTTAAAAAAATAAATAAATAAAAAGAAACTAAAATCAAAGCACAGAAATTGGTTGCATTTCTATACACCAATACTGAAGCAGAAAGAGAAATCAAGGAATCTATTCTATCCCATTTACAATTGCACCAAAACCCATAAAATACCTAGGAATAAACCTAACCAAAGAGGTGAAAAATCTATACACTGAAAACTATAGAAAAGCTTATGAAAGAAATTGAAGAAGACACACAAAAAAATGGAAAAATGTTCCATGTTCATGGATTGGGAGAACAAATATTGTTAAAATGTCAATACTACCCAAAGAAATCTACATATTCAATACAATCCCTATCAAAATAGCACCAGCATTCTTCACAGAGCTAGAACAAACAATCCTAAAATTTGTATGGAACCAGAAAACACCCCGAATAGCCAAAGCAATCTTGAAAAAGAAAACCAAAGTGGGAGCCATCACAACCCTGGACTTTAAGATGTATTATAAATCTGTAATCATCAAGACAGCATGGTACTGGCACAAAAACAGACACTCAGATCAATAGAACAGAATAGAGAGCCCAGAATAGTATGGGCAACTAATCTTTGACAAAGCAGGAAAGAATATCCAATGGAATAAAGACAGTCTCTTCAGCAAAAGGTGCTGGGAAAACTGGACAGCAACATGCAGAAGAATGAACATGGACCCTTTCTTACACCATACACAAAAATAAACTCAAAGTGGATGAAAGACCTAAATGTAAGACAGGAAGCCATCAAAATCCCAGAGGAGAAAGCAGGCAAAAACCTCTTCGATCTTGGCCACAGCAATTTCTTACTCAACACGTCTCCAGAGCCAATGGAAACAAAGGCAAAAATGAACTATTTGGACCTCATCAAAATAAAAAGCTTCTGCACAGCAAAGGAAACAATCAGCAAAACTAAAACGTAACCGACAGAATGGGAGAAGATATTTGCAAATGACATATCAGATAAAGGGTTAGTATCCAAAATCTATACAGAACTCACCAAACTCCACACCCAAAAAACAAATAATCCAGTGAAGAAATGGGAAGAAGACATGAATAGACACTTCTCTAAAGAAGACATCCAGATGGCCAATAGGCACATGAAAAGATGCTCAACATCACTCATCATCAGGGAAATAGAAATCAAAACCACACTGAGATACCACCTCACACTGGTCAGAGTGGCTAAAATGAACAAATCAAGAGACTATAAATGCTGGAGAGGATGTGGAGAAACGGGAACCCTCTTGCACTGTTGGTGGGAAGGCAAACTGGTGCAGCCACTCTGGAAAACAGTGTGGAGTTTCCTCAAAAAATTAAAAATAGATCTACCTTACGACCCAGCGATAGCACTGCTAGGAATTTACCCAAGGGATACATGAGTGCTGATTCATAGGGGCACATGTACCCCAATGTTTACAGCAGCACTTTCAACAATAGCCAAATTATGGAAAGACCCTAAATGTTCATCAACTGATGAATGGATAAGGAAGATGTGGTTTATATATACAATGGGATACTACTTGGCAATGAGAAAGAATGAAATCTGGTGCTCTTAGCCTGTGTGGTAGCTGCCTCCCAGTGCTGTTGCATCATTCCCCACAGGTACTGAGATGCCCCCTTTGTAGTTGGACAGGTCTGAAGGTATTAGTTATTGGTCCAAGCTCAGGGGCAGCAGTGGGGACGGGAAGGCTCATTTTTGTCTTCACATGTCTGAATACATTGAACTTGAGTGCAACCTGGAGCTACTAGGAGAGCTTTACTTTCCTTTGCCTTTGAAGTAAGCCACAGAACATTAACAGTTGCTACCCTTTATTGAAAGTTATGTGCTTGTGCTTTGATCAGGATAATTTCATTTAATATTTGCAATGACCCTGTGCTCTTCCCACCACCCCACTCTCCCATGGAAGGGTAGGGATGACATGGTCACCGTGGGCTTCCAAGGGCAGGGACTGTGAAACACCTTCTTAAACCACTGTCCTCAGAGCCACCAAGAGCACCCTACATTGCCTTCAAGGTCCCCATGGGCCAGAAACATTCTGTTACACTCATCCCCAATTATGTCCATAAAAACAGCTTACAACATGCATGAATCAATAATTCTACAGGTGTGTGCTGTCTGCTGATTCACCCATGGAACAGGCCTGGGCTTTCCCTTCCTTTGGTTTGCTCTTCGTAGCCTAACTAACATGTTGCTGCTCCTCACTTTCCATCTCCTCTGGCACTTTCAAGAAACACTGTCCAGTGGCAAACTTATTGTAAGTCCCTAAATCAATCTTATTTAAAGGAGACTCCTCTGTCCTCTCTTCCTTCAACACTTTCTGGGTTCTTCCCTGGAAGTTCTCTTTGTGGTGACAGCATAAGCAGTTTTCACAGTGTTACTAAGTTAGCTTTGGCCACAGCAAACCTCTTGTCTGAGAGAAGAGGAATCAAGATCAAGAAGACATGTGTCTTATCCAAGTTCACAGTTAGACACCAAGTCATCCATCTCCCAGTCCAGTGTTTCTGGTGTACCCCACAGATATCAGTTCTGATGGGTGGGGTTCAGTCCAATCCATTGGAGGCAGGCTGAAGAGCAGCATATCTCCAAGGTGAGAGGCAGATATGCAGGCTGTACCAGATGACAAGGGAGGTCAGTAACTCTTTTGCATGGCTGCCTCTATGTACAACCGTGTACAATGATGTAGGTACAGCACGAACAAAGCAAGGTATTGGTAGAACAACTGGGATAGAGTAGTCCTTTTTTATCAACAGAAGCAAATTCCCTTTGGTTTTCATGCTTCACTGGAAGGCCCAGGAAAGATCTGAGACTCTTATCTGTCTGGAATTGCAACAAGTGATTCACTATGGCCCCCATTCCCAATGGAAGTGGCTTTGGCTTGTATCGTGTGTTTATAGAAAATCAGCTGGTAAGTCTGCATGGATTCACCCAGTGAATTCTCCATGACACCTTTGTAGGCCAATAGGCAAGCATTTGGGCTTCATGGGATGACATTTCCAGATCAGAGCCCTGGTCTGGTTCCATCTCATCACCAGTGTTGTTTTGAGTTTGTGAATTATACGATAGGAGCTGAGAGTAAATGGGCTTGTTTCAGCCAAGGTTCTGAGAACTCTCTATCAGATAAACACTAACACAAGGAAACAATCATTGGTGGTAACAACTCACAAAAGAAAGAAAAATAAAACTGTTTTCAAGATCATCCTACTTTTTATTTTTAAACAAAGAATACATGAATTCCAGGTGCTTTGAGAGCAATAAAGCAATTGTTGAGAAGGCAGCACACTCTAGAGGTGGGTAAAGACTTTGGAAGGTACCCACAGACCTGGATGTTCATCCTGGCTGCCAAGACCTCATTGGTGCCCTTGGGCAAATCACCTACTTCACTGCTTGACCTGGGATTCTTGGAACTGGGAGACCTGTGATCCTACCCAGGCTCTGTTAGTAACTATTTGATGTTGACATGTGTTACTTTTTTGAACCTTTGTTTCTTGATTTGTAAAATGGGAATAAAAACATTTTCCCTGCCTACCTGTCCCTGTTGTTGTGTACGTTAAATGAACCTATGTGAAAATACTTTGTTAATAATAGTGTGCTCTCTATATTATATTTTCCTGTGATGCAGACATAATGTCTTTTGCTGAAAGTGAAGCAGGAGATTGGTGGAGAATGTTGGAGCATGGTAAAAAGACTAGGGTTTTCTGGGACACAGAGAAGCATGCAGGGCAGGGTTGCAACTGGGTTTGGAGATGATGGATCTGTGATGGCAACATTCACCTCACCAGTGGATGTTCAATTAAATATTGGTTGGGGCAGTAGAAGGAATTAGGGGTATTGACAAAAGAATAGTTACAATGGTGATGCCAGAGTCTAAGTTGAACAGGTAAAGGGTTAAAGAAAGGGACATGGCTGATAGATTTGGGGAATTAGGAGGTGTTAGTGATCTGTGTGTACAGATGAGCTAGCTGGTGAGGTGGGCAATGATGGGTTTAGGGTGTGAGGCTGGAGTTCAAGGTTTGAGAGCTGGAGGACATCCAGCTATCCTAGTAGGGCAGCGAGCCATGAGGGAAAGGGTGCTGGCTTGGAAAACCACATGGGAACTGAAGGGCCCCAGGTCAGTGACAGGACTTGGGTTAGAGAGAGCTGATTGCCAGAGTCCTGAGAGAATACGAGCGAGGTGTCAGATATAGGGATATGGGGAGGACAGGGAAACTATGGATGGTAGACAGATCAAATGTAAGGGATAGAGTGTCTGGAAGGGCTTGGAGGAGAATGTTGAAGCTATTTCAGGGTAAATGAGAACCAGAAAACAGAATGACCCAGAGGCATGTTTGACTTAAAATTTGATATGAATTATACATAAACCAATCATTTTACACATAGATAATCAAAAGTTGTAGGGGAATCTTGACCTCAATATGCAAATATTTAAAATAAATTTTAATGGGAAACTCCTTTTAGCCATTAACATTTTTAAAAATAATAGGCCCAGTGGCATGCTGGAGCCAGTTAGTTAGTACCAGCGGATGGGAGCCACATATTGTTAAATTCTCTGGAATTCTGCAAGCGAGGTGTCATGTTGGTAGCTTGAAATAGGCCTGGGAGGGAATAGTTACACCATGAAAATCTGCAAATACTATAAACTAGGGCTTTTTCTTCCCTGAAAAAATCTGGTTCCATCGTATCACTAGTGTTGTTTCCAGAGTTTGTGAATTATATGACAGGAGCTGAGAGTAAATGGGCTTGTTTCAGCCAATGCTCTGAGAACTCTCTATCAGATGAACACTAACATTTCCCAGCACTTCAGCCTAAATACAAAATCCAAATCTGCCCAACTTTATAGCCCTGTCATTGTGGTTTAATTGTATTACTAACAGAGATATGTCCAAACCCTTGGTACCTGTGATTGTGATCTTATTGGGAAGTAGTCTTTGCAGATGCAATTAAAATGTAAGTTAAGGTACAGTCTACTGGAGTAGGGTGGGCCCTTAATCCAATTTGACTAGTGTCTTTATAAGAAGAGGAGACACACAGAACACCGCATTAAGACACAAATGCAGGGGAGAAGGCCATGGCTATGGGAGCAGAGACTGAGGTACCCTGAGAGTTGCCTGCAATTCCAGAAGCTAAGAGGAAGTTATGAAACACATTTTCCCTCAGAGCTGCCAAAAGGAAGCAAAAATGCCAAGACCTTGATTTCAGTCAGACTTCTAGCCTCCAGAACTGTGAGAGAGTACATTTCTGTGGTCCTAAGTCACCCCGTTTATACTACCTTTTTACAGCAGTGCTAGGAAACTGATATCTGTTATGCTATCAAGTTTGGACACAAAATAAGTGGAAGTTCCCCAATGTGAACTACAGAGGGAAGGTCCCTGTTCCCTGTGCTCTGGTTCCAGGGAGAGGATCCTCCCCTCCTATGTCCTCCAGCATGTATTTTCTGTACCATCCTCTGGCCCTTCTTGTTAGCTGCCTTGTATTGTGGATTATGCTTTTAAGTATAGACGTGTTGCCTCCTTCTCTTCTAGGTGGTAACCAGAGGTTGTAAATTCAGATGCCTCATGGGTCAAAGTTGCTAAATGTGATGCCAGAGGAACCATTTCTGGCTGGAATGTGTGTCTGCCTTTAAATAAAAACACCTCACCCTGCTGGTCAAGGAAAACTTGACTAAGACCTGCCATCTGGGGACTTCTGGGATGTGCCTGAGGGAGGGGGAATGTCTCTTGGCCTTTGCCTCCGCCCAGTAGCAGCTGGCTGGCACATATTCACTGTGAATTTGCTGCCTGGATCTCTTACATCTTCTGTCCTGACCCAGCCAACGAGTGGATGGGTCTGAGACCTCAGAAGTTCAACAACTGCCCCAAAGTTTCTGCTTCCAAACAGAAGCTTCAACACAAATTTTTGTCAGGTTATAACGTAAATCCCCCAACTGACTAACTACTTGACACTATTGCAAAACTTCAGCCTCGGAAGAATGCAGTAAAAGGGCGGCGCCCCTCTAGACACGGCCCTACCCTGGTGCTTCCATGAGTGTTTTTCTCACAATTCTTGAAATCTCAGGTGGCTGAGAGAGAGGCATCAGGGATACTGAAAATTGAGGGTGATTTGGGGTGAGGAATATTTTGAAGTTGAAACTCCTGTTTACAGTCCGTTTCCTTTTGAACAGCAGAGGGCGATACATCTACACTAAATAGCCAGTCTGCCTTGCTTCAGGACTGAAATCCTGGGAACCAAGGATTTTCTTTTTTTAATATGAGAACAAAGGCTGAATTGAATATTTGTTCATTTGACTGTTTTGCTTAGGCCTCTGAGAAAGTTACAGAGAAGGCCTTTGAGTCGCTTACAGAATGTTCAAGCCCTGGGACCTGGGGCAGGGAGACCCTCTGAAGGGTTGTTGCAGGGTTGGGCAGGGTTGCTGCTTCCCTTATGGGCAAGCACTTGTCACACTCTCACTCCACCTAGAGACTGTCTAGTTCTGGTCAGTTTTGTGGGAGGGTTTAGACTGTGTCTCAGGTAAGACCAACCTTGTATAGGGACCCAGCATGTCACTTCCGGAGCTATCCTTTTTAAATTGGTTCCATGGGATTGTTCTACTTAGTATCTGGAGGTGAGGCCTGGCCCTAAGAGAATGGAGAAGACTGAGAGAAGGAGATGCTGTGAGCAGGGTGGAGGAAATGCAGAGGTCCTAACAGTTATTACCTAGATGGTAGCAGAGCTCTAGTGATGGTAGCCACTGACCAGTCTTTGTGTCTTTGGTCTTAGACCAGCTCTAACCAACCTCTGATAGTGAGGACATCCAGCAGAATGTTCATGTTTCTGAAGCAACACAGAAAACTCTACAGTGCATTGAAGAGTCTGGAAGGAGCAGGTGTAGAGCAGTTGGGGAGGCTAGGAGGCTTGCCTATGGAAGTGGTGGTGAGGGCCCTGGGAAAGGGTGACTAGGTCAACATGTAGGTGAGGGCTTGGCTTTGGAGCTATGAGGCCTGTAAGGAGAGCCCAAGTTGGACAGGTGCTCACCTAGGTGGCAGGAGGGAGAAGACCACCAGCATCAATTCTCATCTAACCTTGCATATCTGGAATCCATTCACATGTGTGTGCAGTTGCAGAAAAATCTGCACCCAATTACATGATTCATTCAAAATGGGATCTGTCTACTTTTGCCACCTTGGAGAGGTTGGCTAAGCATTAGCTATTCATCTCTGAGCACCTCCAATGGCACTCAGCAGAGATTAAGACTGCTCTTAGCAATGATGTGTTGTCTGGTATGTTGTCAACAGCAAGGCACCATTTACCTTACAAGATACAAGGTCCTGTAGACCGAAAGTTGTGCTAATGGGTTGATTGGAATTTAGTAGGCCAGCTGAAAAAGAATACTTTGACAAAATGAGGGAAGAATGTGTATCTAAAATAGAAGGCACAAGGTAATTGTTATTATTTTGATGAATAAGTTGAAATGTACCAGTGAGAAGATCCACTTTGGACACTAGAAATTGGTGCAAGGCCACAATCTGCCTGGTGCAGTGGACCCAGAAGGCAGAGAGGACTGCTCTGCTTCCTTAGGCCTGTGACCAGATAAAAAAAGATTATCTTTGTCATTTACAATTATATTGCTCAATACAGCCTTTTTACTTAATGAGGATATAAAACCACAGAATTTGGAAGCAGAGCACTTAGATTTTACTCCGGTTCCTGCTTCTTACCACTCATCATTGTAGGTATTCGTTCTTGGGGGAAGTCACATGACCACACTTAGCCAGTTATCTCTTTCTTAAAATGAACATTGAGTATCAAATAATGTAATGACACGTGAAAACACTTAGGAAATTACCAAGTGTGATATAAGTGCAGTTACAAAGTCTCTAGAGGGAGTCCTTGGCAATTCCTTCCCTTTCAAATATTTGTCTGTTACCTGGGTGGGGTGAGGCTTCACTTGAAAGGGGGCTTCATTAGAGTTAAGATAAAGATTTATCTTAAGGTCAATACTATTAAATTACCATCTAAATGCTAAACAAATAGGAATGACAACTATTTTGGTTTCAGTGTACTCTATTGTTTTCATAGGCTGTTTATAGCCATGTTCAGATGACAATTTGTAGAATGATCACTTATTGAAAACTCTATTGAAAACGACTTTTGCTTCAAGCAAAAGTTTTTGTCTTCTATCTTTTTTAGCTAATTAACTTAACAGACATCTTGGGCTAATGTGAACAGGGAATAATTATTGGTAAAAACAAGGATCAAGAGTCTGCTTACAGACATTTTGTTAAAAAAAAATACTTCTGTTGGACCTGAAGCCTCCTTGGTTATTACAGCAATTGTTTACTGTAAGTGACTAGGTTTGTTTGTCCTTTTTTTAAATGTTTGTTTATTTTTGAGAGAGAGAGGGAGTGGCAGAGAAAGAGAAGGGGAGAGAGAATCCTAAGCAGGCTCGGCACTGTCAGCACAAAGCCCAATGCAGAGCTTGAACTCATGAACCATGGGACCATGACTTGAGCCAAAATTAAGAGTTAGATGCTTAGCCGACTGAGGCACCTAGGCATCCCGACAAGGTGTTTAAATTTCACACCTGTGAAATACATATTGTGTTTCCTACTCAGGGGACAAGACTTTGTTGATATATATATTTTTTCAGTAACACAGGTCTCAGATTCAGGGCTTTACTTAACCAAATAGATACTGTACTTGATGCTGAACTACATACACAGTAAACCTCATTAATGAATGTGCTTATGGTAGTTCCTTGTTTAAAGTCATTATTCCAACAATTTTTTTTCTTGAGCTTTAACACATACACCATCTAGTTCAGTCACAGATTGATCAGCAAGGGAGTATCGCAGGCAGTAGTCTCCTGCAATTAGACTACAAGCTTCTGAAGCAAAATACTGAAATGAGTTAGAGCTTAGACCACAAAACAGCGAGCTGGTTTCAAAGCCTGGGTCTACTGCTTACTGGTTGGTGACATCGGGAAATTCATTTAACCTCTCCTCTAAAATAATTTCATATTCCTCCTCTGTAAAATAAGGATATGAAAGTACCACCTAATACTTTTGTAGGATTTTAATGAGATAATCTAGTTAACAAGTTAGTTATCATCATCATCATCACCACCACCACCACCACCACCTCTGAATTCCTCACAACCTCCAATATAGTACTCTGCACTGTGTAACAAGGGAGCAATTTCCCTTTGTTGTACAACTGATTCTACCTACTAATGAATTATAGATTTCAGATGAAATCTACCAGGATTGCACATTCAAATTCTTAAAGCACTACCAGTGTACTGTGTTCCAATTTTAGGGGGCAAGAGAGTAACTTCTTAACAGTTGCTCAAACCCTAACCCTAGAAAACAATCATTAGATCTGTATTTATAAAAGTTCCTGGCATAATGTTGGCACACTGTAGACTTTGATAAAAGGTCTGAGAAGTAAAAAGGTTCATATTTCATTACTGTTTTACAGAGAAGACACAGGCTTATAGTGACTTTCCCAAAGTCTAAGAAATAGGAATATTGTCTTTATTGTCTTTGGATAGTTCTTCCTAAGTTAAATTAGGCAAAGTCAAGTTCTATTTTGTGTTTAATAACACAGATACCATTATCTTTAGTAAATGTTTTCTTAGGATATCCAGGGAATGGAAAATTCCTCCAGAGAGCTACTTGGTTGTTTTCCATGTTACTGAACTGAGGAGTCTCTGCCCATAAGATCTGGTGTATAAGGGAAGGGATGAACAGTGGCTCTCAACCTGAGCAGCTATTTAGAAACACCTAGAGCCCTGAAAATGCCCGAGTGTAGCCCAACTCTGAGATTTTACTTCAAGATAACTCAGAGATTTTGCTTTGGAATAATCTGGTGGGGCCTATGCACCAGAATTCTTAAAGTCTTTCTAAGCTATTCTAGAAAGAGCTTCCATCTAGTTCTTTCTCCATAGTCTCCTATGATTCTCTATTCTAATGCTTTCTATGTAGATTATAGATTTAGGCACATTAAAATGCCATGCCCTTTGTAACTTCTGTATAAAAGGGACATTTTTAAATTTTGGAAAATTATGAAACATGACAGGAATTAATTTGTTCCTCTAAAACATATATAAACACTTGATTTTACAAAAGAAATTCCAGGATTATTCCACAATTATGTCTGAGATACCACTGGTGTGGTAGCAAACAGCCTCTTCATTTTACATGATCAAGCAATCAACTGTCTTTTTCCCTTCTAAATTCACTTAACGGAATGAAGCTTGCCCCAAAGACTCTTCCCTTTGAAATTTACAGAATGAGGGGTGCCTGGGTGGCTCAGTCAGTTGAGTGTCTGACTGGCTCAGGTCATGATCTTGTAGTCCATGAGTTCAAGCCCAGAGTCGGGCTCTGTGCTGACAGCTCAGAACCTGGAGCCTACTTTGGATTCTGTGTCTCCCTCTCTCTCTGCCCCTCCCCTGCTCAAGCTCTGTCTCTCTCTCAAAAATAAATAAACATTAAAAAAAATGAAATTTGCAGAATGATAGCCTGAATTCCATACACTGTAATAACAATACAATGTAGAGAGGTAATAAAAATAGTAACCATAATATTGATAATTCTCCTTTTGTTCATTGTATTGGGCTCTTTCGATTAGGATTTGTTGGGGCTATGTGCCCTTGCACATCAAATGTTCAAAAATGAGTGATAGTTGCACCTGTAGAGATGTGACGTTTAAATGAAATACTGCAGGGGCACCTGGGTGGCGCAGTCGGTTAAGAGTCCGACTTCAGCCAGGTCACGATCTCGCGCTCCGTGAGTTCGAGCCCCGCGTCAGGCTCTGGGCTGATGGCTCAGAGCCTGGAGCCTGTTTCCGATTCTGTGTCTCCCTCTCTATCTGCCCCTCCCCCGTTCATGCTCTGTCTCTCTCTGTCCCAAAAATAAATAAACGTTGAAAAAAAATTTTTTTAAATAAAAAAAATAAATGAAATACTGTGTACTCTAATTTTTATATTAATTTTTTTAAATTTTATTTATTTAAGTATTCTCTACATCCAGCATGGGAGTTGAACTCACAACCCTGAGATCAAGAGTTGCATGTTCTTCTGAATGAGCCAGCCAGGTTCCCCTCTAATTTTTATGATTGATAGATTATTTTGGTTGAATATCCAAAGTCATCTGGTACCTGCTGCAGATTCTCTGTTGATGTACTAGTCATTTCTTATAATAACACTAACCCCATGTAGTAACAGAGAGAGGTAGGTAAAATGTCTCTAGGAGCACCTCAGGGAATGGTGAAGACCTCATAAATAGAATATACAGGGAAAACTGGCATGTAAACTACTCCCTCTTCACCACATACATACTTTCCAATTTTTACCTTCCAGAGAGACCACTTTTGTCCAGTTGTGTCTAAGCTCTCCTTTTCAACCTTGAATGATTCAATTGGCAATACTTTTACAATACACTTAGTGTATTTTGCATCAAGGAATTATGTGTGTGCTTGCCATGAGTTATTTCCTTTTACAAACATTATTTGAAATTCATCACTTCTAGAAAGCCTTCCCTGGTTAAGTGGTATATGATCCCATTAACCTTTGGCTATATTTTTAGATGATATATCAGAAACCATATATGTATAGGTATGTGTTGATATCCTATGTATGACAGCACATGTCAGCATGTTTCTTTATTTCTCCAATTTAAGCACCCAGAGACAATATGTTCAGTGGAGAATACTCTTCCAACTGCCCAGAATATATTTTGTTTCTACAGCAACCCCCTCATCTAGTTCTTTTCAGATCTCTGTTTGGTTATTTTTGTTCAGGGAAGGTTTCTTTGACCTCTGTTACACTGATTTACATGGTCTTGTAACATCTCTCCAAAGTTTCTTGTATATACTTATTTGGATGATCATTCGATTAATATCTGCCTTTTTTGGTAGGCTGTAACTTTGTGACCCACAAACCCCGAGCTTACATTTGATTTTGTTTACCAGTGTATTTATAGTATTTAGCCCAGTGCCTGGACCTAATAGGTGACTAATTGCTAAATGACTAGATGAAATAGAAACTCTGTTTTCTCTATGAAGCACAGCTACAGTTCTACTTCACACAGGAGTTTTGCAATACTTACTTTTTTTTTTTTTTGCATTACTTAAAAAGTAATGATTAAGAAGATTTAAGAAGTGGTTAATTATACAAAAATAATGAATTTTACCAAAAATATTAAACTGAATTTGAAACATAAACTGTACTTTTTAAAAAGTCACCCATAATCTCATAATATTATTATAGCCATTATTTTCATTTCATCAAAGGATGCTGTCCTTAAGCTGACGTGATTTTAGTTTTAAATGTCTTTAGCTTCCCTTTCCCCACCCACTTCTCTGAGTGATGATAGGCTGCTTCCTAAACTCTGGCTGGAAGTCAGGATCTATGGGAAATAGCCTTTTATTCCTTTGTATCTAAAAAATCAATACTATCTAGAGACAAGACTGCTCTCTGAAATGTTCTCACAAAATAACCCTAGGCTTCCTACCTGTTGTGCCAAGCAACACGCTTAAACTCTGCCTTCAGCCTCAGGAACCAGACCCCATTGTCCCAAATTCAGAGTAATACCTGTCTCATTTAAGACTTTTTTAGGGGCGCCTGGGTGGCGCAGTCGGTTAAGCGTCCGACTTCAGCCAGGTCATGATCTCGCGGCCCGTGAGTTCGAGCCCCGCGTCGGGCTCTGGGCTGATGGCTCAGAGCCTGGAGCCTGTTTCCGGTTCTGTGTCTCCCTCTCTCTCTCTGCCCCTCCCCCGTTCATGCTCTGTCTCTCTCTGTCCCAAAAATAAATAAACGTTGAAAAAAAAAAAAAAAAAAAAAGACTTTTTCAGTCATAGGATCTTAGTCAAAATCGTAAGAATTGTCCTCGTGGTTTGACCTTTTGTTGCATATGAAAGTTAGAGCATTTTTATTAAATATTTTTTAATGTTTATTTTGAGAGAGAGAGAGAGAGCAGGGGAGGGGCAGAGAGAGGGAGACACAGAATCCAAAGCAGGTTCCAGACTCTGAGCTGTCAGCACAGAGCCTGATGTGGGGCTTGAACTCAGGAACCATGAGATCATGACCTGAGCTGAAGTCAGATGCCTAACCAACTGAGCTACCCAGGTGCCCCTAGAGCATTGTTTTAACAAGAGATTCCTTCATTCTTTTTTTAAAAGTTTATTATTTATTCATTTTAAGAGAGAGAGAGACAGAGACAGAGAGAGAGAGAGAGAGAGAGAGAGAGAGAGAGAGAGAATGCTCCCATGCACATGGGAGTAGGGCACAGAGAGAGGGAGAGAGAGAATCTCACAAACCATGAGGTCATGACCTAAGTCAAAATCAAGAGTCCAAGAGTTGGACACTTAACTAACTGAGCCACTCAGACACCCTAATTCCTTCATTCTTAAAACTACCACATTTACCACTATGGCTCAGTGCCTCTTGACAAGGCAATTGACCAAGATTCAACTAAAATGTTCAAATATGAAAACAGTTGGATTGATGTAGTGAGCAATTAAAGTCTCCTCCTTATTGATGTTACATGTTCTTTCCAGTATTTCTTAAATTATTGTAGTTGACATACAATGTTATGTTAGTTTCAGATGTAGAATTGACAATTATATACATTATGAAATCGTCATAATACAAGTGTTGTTATCTTCTGTCACCATATGACGTTATTACAATATTATTGACTATATTCCCTATCTATACTTTTCATACTGTGACCTTATTTATTTTACAATTGGAAGTTTGTACCTCTTAATCCCCTTCACCTTTTTCACCCATCTCCCTATCCCTTCCCCTTTGGCAACCATCAGTTTGTTCTTTGTATTTATAAGTCTGTTCCTGTTTTAATTTTGTTTTATTTTTTTAGATTCCACATATAAGTGAAATAATATGGTATTTGTCTTTGTCTGACTTATTTCACTTAACGTAATACCCTTTAGGTCCATCTATGTTGTCATGAATGACAAGATTTCATCATTTTTTATGGCTGAGTAATATTCCTCTGTGTGTGTGTGTGTGTGTGTGTGTGTGTGTGTGTGTGTGTGTTCTTTATCCATTCATTTATTGATGAATACTTAGGTTGCTTCCATATTTTGGCTACTGTAAATAATGCTACAGTAAACATGAGGTGCATCTTTTTGAATTAGTGTTTTAATTTTTTCTGAGTGAATACAGAAGTAGAATTACTGAATGGTATGGTATTTCTGTTTTTAATTTTTTGAGGAAACTGTAATGTTTTCCATAGTGGCTGTAACCAATTTAAATCTTCACCAACAATGCACAAAGGTTCCCTTCTCTCTATATCCTCATCAACACTATTTATTTCTGCATATTCTCTTAATTGGAAGTTCTGAGGGAAACCTGGAGGCAGTTCCATAGCAGCATTTGGTTGAGCCAAGCACCAGTTGACTAATGATCAACAGTAAATGTAGCATATATTTTGGTATCAGTTGGTGCCTTGTAATGGCAGCCTTTACTATCATGCATGTTTTATTTTCTCTTTGTTATGTTTTCCAGAGGGATAACCAATTGGCTGATGAAGTAACAAATGAAAAGTAATCTAACTCCACTGACCCGCTTAACCCTGGATGAGAACAATGGAAAGGAGTAGCCTTTTGCTTTGAAACAGTGGAACAGGTATGGAATAGCTCCTTTCATTGTTGCCTTCCTTTATTTCTTTGCACATCTATTTCCAGACCAGTTAAAAACAGCAAGTTGTTCCTGTTTTGAGAACACAGAATCGGAGTTATAGGAACAGGTACTGTGGGTTATTTCTAACATTTCCAAGTGGTCCCATCTTCAAGTCGCTGTTTATATAAGTATCAATGTGATTAAGAGATAATTATTTTTCTATAATGAGTAATTATGCTAGGGAGAATTATTACTTTTAAACATAGGCTTAGTTAGCATTTTGGATATGTGTTTAGCTTTAAGATACAATGTTATTTGAATAAGGAAATTTTACTTCACTAAATAGATTTCAATGGAGGAATCACAAAAATAATAAGAAAATGGCAAAGCATGTTGGTTTCACCAATGACAGCCATTGAAAGTGTTTTTGCTGCGTTTAATGATCTAATTTTCCTTGCCCACCATCATTTTCTCAGTCTTGAAGGAATGCTTTCAAGAAAGGTATAGCTTGATTTTTTCTAATTTTCAGAATTGACATAATAGATATAGGTGAAGCATCTTTTGCTTTGAAAAGAATATTTTATGTCAACATGAAAATTTTAAAACAGCATTTGTAAAACTCCTGGAATTAGAATCTTTGAAATAAGTATTTATATTGAATTGTATACCCATCATCATCAGAGTGCTGAACCTTCTTTCAATTATATCTGTTATCAAAAGACAGATGAGGATATGTGACTGAATAGTGGTCAGTGCTTTAAGAAATTATGATATTAATGGAATTGTAATGTACCAAAAAGTAATTTAAGTTCAGAAGATTAAATATCATGTACTGGATGATCAAAATTAAATTACTTAATAATTTTGCATGACAACATTTTTTTCTACATTGGATGGCTAATAGATGAGGGACTATGAATAAATAATAAAGACCTGAATTTTACATTGGAGTATTAGAATTCAAAAGGCTACAAAAAAAGAATTCATAAATATTATATTTTACATAAGGAATTTAAAAAAGGTATGGCTCCATTATTTAGTTTAAGGTTATTTAAGGAGAGTTTTTAGATGTTTTGACTATCACTCTGTAGTTAGTATGTTCTCAGGGCATATATCTATATTTATACATTTTTATACAACTAAGTTTTTCACTGAATTACACTGTTGCATTTGAAACTAGATGTCATCTACATCAATAATGTATGAAGTCTGGTTTCTATATCAGCATAGAGACAGGAAAGGAGCCATGTTGTTGCTATTTGATGTACAGAAGGCAAGTTTGCAGTTTTTTGGTCCCTTTATGTTATAGTCTGTAGAGTCCGCTAACAACTCACCACAGTGACCAACTATTGACCAACTATCTTTTTCTTGTGTTACAGTACTGATGTAAAAGCGCTTTTTTTTAGTACTTTAATCAACAGACTTCATCTGTTTGAAAGGAAATCTTTTGGGAATAGGGCAAAGAAGGTGAAACATAATAATTTCCAAACTCTTTACAACAACCCACTCTGAATATTGTTCAATCCATACCATAAAGCAAGTCAGCTACTGGATTTTATTTAGTAGGAATAGATTACAGTGTTATTGGATTTCTAAAAAAGAAAAAAACATGATTTGAAAAAAATACATAAACCAAAGTAATAGCAAGTTTTCCTGGTGAGTTTCTATGTATGAAATTATTTGAGAGATAGAATCTGTCTTCCTTTTTTCCATTAGGAAGAGGAATGTGTATAGAAGGATAGATCCTAGGCTGTTTCCATGACTATTCTCTGGAAAGGATTAAGGGTAGCCCCCAACTGACCCCATCTCTCTTTTCTATACCTGGGATAAGTTTGAAGGGAGTAGTCTTAGAAAAAAAAAGTCCCAGTCACAATGTCAGAATGTCCTGCCTCCTCTTTCAGCCCCCAAACACAGAAGTCTTCTTTTCTGTTGATTTATGCAAATAATGGTCAAGAAAGGCAATGGCTACCACGTCTATGCAGATCCAAGGTTAGGCTTACATGCGAGAACTATAATAGAAATATATGCTAAGTTCTACAGAAATAAGTGGTAGTATTATTATCAGCTCAGATTTCATCTTTTCTGTGAAGTTCTCCCTAACATTCTCATTCAAGTTAACCACTCATTTTTGATTTAGTTACCCAACAGATATTTATCACACACCTAATATATCCCAGGGACAATGTTGGGCCTCTGTTGGCAGAAAACAGAATCCCTGTCTTCCAGAAAATTCCTTCATCTATCCTCAGTGCTTGTTCAACCTCTAAACAGTAGTTTCATTATTGGCTTACAGTTTTGTATCTCATGTTAGTCTGAAATCTCCCTAAAGACTTGGCCTGCATTGCAGGCTTTGACTAAACAATTGAACTTCTGCTGTGAGTATTACCATAACCTGTTTAAAAGATTATCTTCCATAACCTGTAAATCCTTTTCCTGGATTAGTGACAGCAAGACCCAAGTAAGAAGGAATCAAAGCTGGTCATGCAGCATGATATTCACAACTGTGGAAATTGTGCATGTTTTGTTAAAATTGATTTTAGGACCATCTGTTGATTTATGGGAGCCATGGCATCTGAGAGATGGGTGAAGAGTGAATACATTTTTTTCCTCAAATTGAAACTATTTCTTTGGAATGCTGAATACAAAGATAAATAGATAAAACAAAAATAACTATTTGTCTTGTTTTTATTTCTTCTTAGTGTTCCTGAATAGCTCTCCACAAACTTTCTTTATGAAAGGGTCTTAAGATAGATTTATCACTGCTCCTTTTATCTGTACTAGTAATGTTTACACAATATATATAAATGAATCTGTTAGAATATCTTAGTATATTATTGTTATTTCCCCCAAAGTATTAATTCCCAAGTATCAGGAAGCCACATTCACTTTAAAGGATGAGTAGGTGCAATAATTTAAGATTAGCCTCCTTTGGAAGTGCTTGGGGAAGCCCTGGTGGTGTTTAATTGAGAGAGTACATGACACTTAGGAATTTTGGTTAACAGTGACCGAAACCTAGTTAAAATATGCTCAAAAGAAAAAACATGTGTGTAAATTTGGGTATGGGGAGGAATTTTATTGGTTCCATCTGAGGAAGAGTTGATTGACAAGCTGTGGGAGTGGAAGAGTTGCAAGTGCACCCTGAAACAACTAGAACCACAGGATTGAACTCTACTGGCTCTGTTTCCCCATCCTCTAGCCACTGCTCTTCTTCTTCAAATCAGTTTCAATTTCTCTCATTTCAGGCCAGCCAACAATACCTAAATTTTACATTTTACTGATTTTATCATCTGTGAGATTGTCCTATATATAAAAAAATGCTAGGGGAGGACTCTGATTGGTCTGCCTTGGTACCCACTCTTGGTCTACTCAACTGAGATCAGGTAAGACTGAGGCAAGTGTCAGGAAAGGCATATGTTGCAACGGGGACCTAAGCATTCCTCAGAGAAAGGACAACTAGTACACTAATAAGTAAAGTCTGCTACAATGGTCTATGGCCCAAATTTCCCAAAAAGCATTTGTTAAGTTGGCTTAGATGATTTCTAACTCCATATCTTACAGTCCTAAAATTTCAATCATTAGTTGATATATTCTTAGTTTGTGACTCTGGGGATCTTGCTAGCCAGTGACATCTTAAAATCTCAGAGAGACCAGTAGGATGACTGTGGCCCTACTCCTTGTCCACAAAGCCACACAGAAATCCCTACCTTCCAAACCCACTCATTTGTGGCATTTAGTATGACTTGTAGAAGCCTACTGGTTGCCTTCATTCCTGGCAACCACAGGTGTATGAATGGTGCAGAGCATCAGTATCCTGAGCATATCTCTGTGTGGTGACAGTAGGACAGAGGAGACAGAGAAGGAAGTAGGGAGGGTGTCAGTTACTCAGGCAATTCTTCCTTCAATTGTGAATAATCAGCTGGTCTGTGGTTGCAGGATAGGGCTGACCTGTCAGCCTGGAATACAGAGATGAATGGCATACCCCAAGTCTTGAATTGCTTACTCCCTAGGAAGTTGTAATGGGTAGACAAGAAAGGTAAACTAGCACAGCAATGAATTTTCATTGCTATAATTTACTGAATGGCTGCTAGTCAGTGCTATAATTTACTGAATGGCTGCTACTGAATGGCTGCTAGTCAGTATGAGCATCAGTTAGATTTTGTTTTGTAGCTCGCAAAGTAAGGATTCCTTTTCCTCTTGGTGAAGGTCCTTGGGTGAACCAGGAATTTGGGACGAGGCTCCTTCTGGCCTCTAGGGACACTCTTTTCACAGGTTGCTAATTGAGGAAGGAACAATGAGCTGTGCCACAAAACAAGCATTTGTCCTTGGTGCCTCTAGGCAAGATTTTTGCCTCGATCTTCCTTTTTTTTTTTTTTTTTTAAGTTTATTTTCTTGAGAGAGAGCGCAAGTGGGGTAGGGGCATTCACTCTTACAGCACTTGCTGTACAAGGCCCAATGCCAAGAAATGGACAATGATTTTCAAGGAACTTCTAGTCAGGGGAGCTTACAATCTAAGTAGCTTTTATTCTCCTTATTTTGTTTTTGTGGCAAAATTTAACATTTACTCTTTGAACTGTTTTTAAGGGTACTATTTAGTGACATCCAGTACAATCACAGTGTTTTCTAATCATCACTACTATTTCCAGAACTTCTTCATCATCCCAAACAGAAACTCTATGCCCATTAAATACTAATTCCCCATGTCCCCCAGCCCCTAATAACCTTTATTCTACTTTGTGTCTCTATAAATTTATTCAAAATATCTCATATATGAGGAATTATACAATATTTGTCCTTTTGTAACTGATTTATTTCACTTAGTATAATGTTTTCAAGGTTCATCTGTGCTGTGGCATGTGTCAAAATTCCATTTCTTTTTATGGCTGAATAATATTCCATTCTGTGTATGTACCATATTTTCATTCACCTGTTGATGGACATTTGGATTGTCTCTACCTTTTGGCTATTATGAACAATGGTGCTATGAACAATGGTTTATGTCTTTGTTTCTTAATATATGAATACACTGAATTATTACAGCAACTCCATGATTTTAGGCACATTTCTATCTCCAGTTTACAGATAGGGAAGGTCATGCAGCTGGTCATGGCCAGGCCAAATCGACTACAGTGCACTCTCAGAATTACATACTGGGCTGCTTTTAATAAAAGTAGTTATCTTTTTCTATCCTGTGATGTGGGCTTTATTATCCTTTTATAAATGAAGGTTTAGAGAGATTAAGTGGTGGATACAGGTATGCCTCCAGGTATGCTTGCTTCTCTTCACCTTCCCTAGAGCCAAAGCATGGCAGGTAGATGGCTCCTTGGGTCAGATAGCCCAGCCCCTTCTTTATAAACCATAGGGAAAGGATCTATCTCAAGTGCAAAACCCATGAGCACTGTGGGGTCTTTGGCATCCATAGCTGCAGAGAAGTTCTAACCTGGCACTCAGATGATTTTTCCCCCTGATATTTATAAAAGTTGTCTTTTATTGTAAAATGGAAGATTATTTCCATTGCCTAGCTAAATCGGGAAAACATACATAAAAGGAGCTATGCAAATTCTGGCAAACAAAAAAATCTACATATGCCTGACCTGTGAGGATTCATTTTCAACAATTCTGAACTAGCTGGGTATTTAGATTACATTTCTAACCATGTGGACAAAGCCATATTCCATTTGCATGGCTGCCTATAGCCTTTAACACCCTGACTTGAAGCTCCACTTTTGGCTCTCCTAACCCTTTTCTCCTCTTCTTTTGTGGCTGGCACAAAAATGTATTTCAGATTGTCATTTTACAAAAGGTTAAAAATAAACTATCTTTTCTTTAGAGAGTGGGATCCAGTATGCATAACCTTCATGGCTATTTCCCCTCTTTGTTTTACAGCCTGAGAAAATGGCATGTAACATACCTAACCAAAGACAGCGGACTATGTCTACATCTGGAGAAGCTCTATATGAAGTCCTTGGTCTGCAAAAGGGAGCATCAAATGAAGAAATAAAGAAAACTTACAGGTACAGAGGAAGTTCAATGATGACATTTCTTATACTACTAGTGATAGTTATTTTGTGATAGGCATGTGCTCCCAATTAAAGACATAAACTTCTTGCCAAAACCAAGTCATCGGTGTTTTGAACCTGATGTTCCCTGTTCTACAAAATAGGCAGTTAGGAATAGACAAGTGTGACACTGACTTTTAAAAAGAATGCTCTCATGATTTGGGGCCTTAGGAAACAGAAGCCTGTGTTCTAGGCCTGCAGTGTCAGAGAGAGAGAGAGGTCACGGAGAATGACCAGGAGTTTTAACTTAACCCAAATGATAGACCATCATGGAATCTGGTAGAGGGATTTTAAAAAAGCTGGAGTGGGGGGAGCAGGGAGGGAGGCTTGTCACTATTCCTGTATTATACAGTATGCTTTTCAAGTCTTCAATTTTGATTTTTCATACCTGATCTTGTTCCAAGTTAGCTATTTTTGGGAAAAACTCAAATATGTTTTTCTTTAAAGCTCCAAGGAATAAAAAAAAAGTGTTGATTACAAAATAGTTTACTTACAGCACAAAATTTGGAAATTACTCAAAATGAAGACAATAACATTTATCCATAATTCTATCTCTAGCAGTAATTATTGATATTTTGTTTTTTTCTCGTTTTTTTTTTTTTGTCTAGAAAAGATTGGATTCATTGATACCCTCTATCTTTTCCAAGGTTCTATCATGAAAATATCTTGGTATTATTAAATATTGATTTTTTTAATGACCGCAGCCTATGGCTATTCTGTAATTATTTTATGAGATATTTTTTGAAGTTTAAGTTCTTTTAATTTTCCCCATACTTAATATCCCTCTACACAAATCATGATGCCTATTTCCAAGTATTTCATTATTTTCTTATTGAGGAATAAAGATCTGCCTTTAGAGAGAAAAAAATAAATGAAAATATAAAAGAAAGTTTCTCTTGATTTGACTTTGAATTAGGTTTTTAAAACTTATTGTACTTTATTTGACATATTGCAGTTTAGAATTTTTAAGTAGGCAAATTTCCTTTATGGTTTTGTTTTATTTGTCATGTTTAAAAAACCACTCTCAATTACAATAAAAATACTAACCCATGTCTTATTCCAGTACATTTATAACTTATTTTTATATTAAATCTTTGATCCATTTGGAGTTTATTTTGATGTAAGTAATGAAGGTAGGAGTCTAGATTTATTTTTTCACAAATCACTAGCCCACAAATATTTATTGTTTTCACTGTTTTTACCTACTGATGGGAAATTCTTTGGTTTTGGATTGGAACCTTCACCATGTGCTAAACTGTGGTACCTGAAATGCCTTCAAGAAGCATGTGCTGGAGAATAAATGACAGAGGTGAAATTGCCATTTGTATCCAAATAGTTACATGAAAATGGTCACGGAGTTTAATCAAAGTCAATATCAATCTTCTAGTTTACATTTCACTTAAGGTGCTGGGGACAGTAAGTCTTCACTGTTTCACTGCTCCCCAGAGTTATTTAGGAGTGTGCCTAGGAGCTGCTCAGCCTCCTGTGGGTGGAAACCCATAGCTGAGAGTTACTAAACTTGACCCTTAAGGCTTCAGGCTGAGACACTATGCTGGAGGTGGGGGCTTGGAAACAAAGCAATTGCACGGCAAGCTTACTACCTCTAAAGATGCTTCCCAAAATGAGAAAAAAAGTGATATCTAACTACCTTGTAAACTTTAAAACCCACTTTACTTTACAAATGTGACTTTTAATTGCCTCAATTAATTTTGTAAGCTAAAATTTCAGGTCATATCCTAATTAAGGCACTAATTATGCTGAGTTGTTTGCAAGTTTAATAATTACAACCTAAAGTCTTTTCATGTAATCAGCGTCTTGCTATTAATTTTGTTTTAATGTCATACAAATATCATTTTTTTCAGCTGATTAAGGTGATAGTATGCTGCCAAAAGCATCTACTTCTATCTAAATTACACATTTGTATTCTGCAAGTTATTCAAAATGTATGAGCAGGCTGAAAATCCACTGAGAACATTATTCTTACATTTAGAGATCGGGATCAAAGCAGTCACAATACAGTGAAATTAAAAGTCAGTGAAAGTTGGGGTGCCTGGGTGGCTCAGTTGGTTAAGGGTCCGACTTCAGCTCAGGTCATGATCTCGTGGTCCGTGAGTTTGAGCCCCGCGTCGGGCTCTGGGCTGACAGCTCAGAGCCTGGAGCCTGCTTCCAATTCTGTGTCTCCCTCTCTCTGCCCCTCCCCCGTTCATGCTCTGTCTCTCTCTGTCTCAAAAATAAATAAACATTAAAAAAAATTTTTTAAAAGTCAGTGAAAGTTAATAAAATTACAAATTATTGAATCCATACACTGCTTGACCACTGTTGCAATTCTTGGTTGTGCCCCTGAAAGCAAATCTGAATTAGAAGATTTCCTTCTTCTTTTACATTTTATTTTTGACTAGATAATATATTCATCTGATTAAAATGAAAATATGCAAGCACATATACAAAAAAGAGTTTCTCTCCTGCCTCATATTCCCCAGATTGCCTCCTCAGGGAAGGCAATTTTTGTGTACCTGTCTAGAGAGATTTTAGGCCTATATAAGCTTACATAGAGACCTTCTGATCTGAGCAAAATGATGTAGACTTGTTTGTCTCTGCTTCTTCTTGCCAAGCATGACTAAAAGCTTTGGAAATAACATAAGAGACAACTAAAAGGTAGAAGGAGGAAGATGAATTAGTTAGGGACCAGAGGACCAAGGGAACAACACAGTGGCATGGCATTCAAGAGAAAGTAACCCAGACCCAGCCTTTCCTGACACCAAATCTAGCAAGAGAAGGCGGCCAAATAGCTTTATGCTTCCTCCAAACTGAGTAAGAGTCCTGCCAATAATTCTAGCCTAGAGGAAATAGCAAGGGGAACCAACTAAATGTTCCCCTAACAATAACCCACCAAAGAACTTTCCCACCAGGTAGAGACTCCCCTCTCCCAACCCAGAGACTCCACTTGACAGGGGACATTAGCAAGCAGGTTCCTGCCACTACAAGCACCCAGTCCCAAAAGTGCTTCTTGTCTCTGCAGGCTGGAGATTCCCTTCCCCCACCTAAAGGCACCAGGCCACTCATCTCTGAAAGCTCCTTCACTTTCTCAACTAGTACCAACAAGTACCAGTGGGGGTCCCAGAGGCAGGAGAGAAACCAAGAAGACCAACATAGTACTATCAAGTCTCTGATAATTAGACTATCATTAGAACTACAGCCCATAAAAAGTAGGCTATAACCAATATGTTAAATCTAAACAGAGTAACGGTCTGTTAAAATAAAAAATTTAAGTAGGACCCAGAGTCTCCTCACTTAATAGCCAAAACGTCCAGATACGACTAAAATCATTTATCATACAAAAAAATAAAACAAACAAGAAAATCTCAACATGAATGAGAAAAGATAATCCTCTGATTCCCACACTGAGATGAACCAGAGATTAGAATTATCTGACAAGTAGCCATCATAAGAAAAATTCAACAAGCAATTACAAATGCTCTTGAAACAAGTGAAAAGGGAAAATTTCAGAAAAGAGGTAGGAATTATAAAAAAGAACCAATGAAAATTATAGCACTGAAAAAATAATAGAAATAATAAAAACGACTGATGAGTTCAATAGCAGAGTGCAGCTTACAGAGGGTAGAATCAGTGAAATTGAGGACAGATCCATAGAATTTACCCAATCTGAACAACAGAGAGAAAATAAACCAAAAACAAACAAGCAGGGCCTCAGGAACCTGTGAGACCATAACAAAAGATCCAACATTTGTAACATTGGTGTCCTAGAAGAAGAGAAAGATAATGGGACTGAGAATATTCAAAGAAATAATGACTGAAAATTTCCCAAATACAACAAAACATATAAATCCACAGATCAAGCAGCTAAGTGAATTAGAAATAGGATGAATTCAAAGAAATCCATGCCCCGACACATCGTAATTACACTTCTGAAAACTAAAGACAAAGAAAATATCTTGAAAGCAGCCAGAAAGAAACAACACATTACCTATAGGGGGATGCCAATTCAAAAGACAACAGATTTCTCATCTGAAATAACAGAGGCCAGAAGAAGTGATACACTGTTTTTCAAGTGCTGAAAGAAAATTACTGTAAACTGCAAATTCTGTATTTGATGAAACTATACCTCAGGAATTAAGGGGAAATAAAGACATTCTCACATGAAGGAAAACTAAAAGAATTTGTCACTTAGCCAGATTTATTCTTCAAGAATGGCTAAAGGACATATTACAAAAGAAATAATAAAGGAAGAAATCTTGCATCATTAGGAAGTAAGAAAGAGCAATGGAAAGGCAGAAATATAGGTAAATACAATATACTATCTCCAGAAATTTTCTAAATTATATATGACAATTGGCACAAAAATTATAACACTATCTGATACTCAAGACAATGATATTTAAAAGTGGGGAGGATATGGAAACCTAAATGAAAAGTTTCTGCACTTCACTCAAATTGGAAAACATTGCTATCAGTAGAATGTGATGAGTTGTGTGTATATATATATATATATATATATATATATATATATATATATATTCAACCACTAAGAAAACTATACAAAGTAATACACTTCAAAACACTATAATAAGGCTCTTCAGCTCTGGGAGATTTCATTGAGGTTCTAGCCACCAGATTTCCAAGGATGCCCTTATGTACCCAGACTCCCAGCCCTGAATAGTAGACTGTGGTGGCTCAGGATGCACCCCTATCATAGCCCTAAAACAAAGCTACCTGATTGTGTTCTCTTTGGTAACTTGAATGAGGTAAATATAGTTCACCATTCTACTGCTGCTCAGCAAGCACTTCAGGTGTGTAATTAGATCCTTCTTTTTTTGGTACTGACACATAAAAATCTTTCACTCCAAATCCAGTAGATTGTTGATCTACACATACTGTTACCCAGTTATAATGAAGCCAGGAAGGCTGATCAGAGCATGTAGCATGTAGTATGTCTAGACTCTCTTAGATTCTTTTTTTTTTTTTTAATTTTTTTTTCAACGTTTATTTATTTTTGGGACAGAGAGAGACAGAGCATGAACGGGGGAGGGGCAGAGAGAGAGGGAGACACAGAATCGGAAACAGGCTCCAGGCTCTGAGCCATCAGCCCAGAGCCCGACGCGGGGCTCGAACTCACGGACTGCGAGATCGTGACCTGGCTGAAGTCGGACGCTTAACCGACTGCGCCACCCAGGCGCCCCTAGACTCTCTTAGATTCTTAATGACTTCATAACAACAAGTCTAGTTCATTATTCAACAAATATTTATTGAGCACTGTTTTAGGCACTGAGAAAAGTGGAGTGAAAAAAGATGAAATCCCTACATTCTTGAAGCCTATATTCTGGGCTGGGGGAGTAGGGAGGCCTAAAAATAGCTAAATAAACTATACAGCCTAGTAGATATTGGCAAGTAATATGGAGAAAAGTGAAGCAGGTAGTATTGATTTTAACACTAAAATCCCTCTGTTGCAGTGCATTTTAAGTATAAAGTAGCAGTTAAGAATGTAGGGTATGAAGTCAGAAAGACCTGGATTCAAACCCTTTCTCTTAACCTCATTTTATTCATAAGTAAAATGCAAATAACAGTACTGACCTCAGAGGGTTGTTAGGTTTGAATGAGGTGATACATGTAAAGTGTTTAGCCAAGTTTTGGGACACAGTTACTGGGCGTCACAAAAAAATACATAAGTCATCAGAGAAAAAGGCCTATAGAATGGCATTCTTCAAAGTTAGCTGGGGTATGAATACAAGGAGACTCTCCAAGGAATATGTGTGTGTGTGTGTGTGTGTGTGTGTGTGTGTGTGTGTACGCGTGTGCACGCTTCCAAGTGCATGTGTGAGAGTGTGTGCATGTGTGTATGTGCATATGGGTGACTGTGTGTTTAGATTCTGTGACATTTAAATTCTAGTGAATACATTTAAAAGAGTGTTAACAACTATTTTAACATGTTAATGTCTGTAATATGCTGAAAATTACACCTTTGCATCTGTTTTATCTTACAAAAAATTTAGATACCAAGTTAAAAATGTTGAAGGGACAATTTCTCAAAATTACTTTAAGGAACACATAAGCAAAAAATTAGAATCTAATTGAGAGAGAGAGAAAGAGAAAGAAACCTAAACATCATACCCAAAATGATTACAAGGAGCCATATAGGTAAATTTGGGAGAGAGGCCTGAGGGCCTTCCCTGAGGCCCTTTGTAGGTCCGATGTTGTTCAATCAGAGCATAAAACCCTCACAGGTTGTGAAATTCACTCTTCTTTTCTCCCTCTCACATTCCATGAATTCCCTGAGGTCAGGCATTATGTCTTGTCTTCCACTGCACTTTTATTAGTTCTAGCTAATATTTACCAAATTCAAAAATGCTTTGGTCAACAAAATGATTTTGCCTGTGGTATATGTCTGTGTCTCTTTAATTATATTCTCAGCTTCTTCAGGACCATTTCTCAAGGGTTTTGTCACCTAGATGAACGGGGAGTCATTCACTGACCCAGTAAAGAGAGGGACAGCTCACCAAAGAAAGACCATAGTTTCAGATTGGGACATGGTGCATTTTTTTATGGCTATAAGACCTTCAGGTAAAATGTAGTTAGGGGATAAAAAAGGGAAAACTCTGAGAAAATAGAGCCAGTTATGTAATATAGAGAATGTGAGTCTTGAGTATTCAAAATCTCATATGCAGCTTAAATGTTAGTTTTTATTTACACTGATGTGTGCATTTTTGTAACAAGATTAAGTTACAAGATTAAGTAACAAGTTAAAAATGTTGAAAGGACAATTTCTCAAAATTATTTTAAGAATAGATTAATATGCCCAAAAAGGAAGCCACCTGGTTCTTCTAGTGTTTTGGGGACAAGAGCCTAGCAATGTGCTGGCCTACTAGATGAGAAATCAGACAAAGATCTAGCCCTTCCTTAGCCCCTCAGAATACCACAAAATCAGAGTGAGCTAGTTTTATACATTAGCACCTGGGTTTCTGTGCTTCATGAAAGTGCTGAATTTATCCTTGTTGATGAGGTACCAAATATCCTGGTTCACAGGGCAGCAGGGACTTGATTTTTCTATTGCATTCAATTTCACATGGAACATTCTGGAAATCATCCTCCATCTCTGAAGAGGTGAGTTCTCAGAGTAGACCAACATGAGGCAAATGTTATGTTCACAAGAAGCAGGAAAGTGTGTCATTTCCATAGTGATCTATGGCAACCTCAATCTGTGGTGCTCTTATCCATCTTTATTAGCAATTATAGGTCAAAACAGAGGCTGCTTATGAATAAAGTGTAAATGTCAGGGGAATGCATAGCTAATAGAAGAATTGTAAATATTTACAAGGCAAAGTGATGATTCAAGCTCACAAGATAAACTGAAATTAATCTCTATCAGTACTAATTTGTTTCCTGAGTTCTAAAACCTTCCACTAAAAAGAAGAGTATATGAGGCTATGTCAGTTATCTTTCAGGTCAGGGGCATATCCTCCTTCTCCCATGGAAAATCTACTTGGTCCTCCCAGTTCTTCATGCAACTTCATTTGTTCCTAGGCACTACAATCATTATGATCAATGACTTTTCTTTCCATTCATTCATTCAATGCCTATTTGTATTGGATACTTATTTATATTACACTATGAGAAAATGAATATAAATATCTATCTATATATCTGTAACTACCTGAATACATGTAATTTGTACCACTTAAAAATCTTACCTTATAAAGAGTTAGACTTAGTAAGGTTAAAAGATATATACAGAATGACAAGCAAAATAAGGGAGACTGTGGTGAGTAAAATAGACTGGAGTATAGAGTTCATATTAATCATTTAAACGAAAGTGAATGCTTCATTCCATCATTCATTCTTGTCCTAGGTACTGTGCCAGTATCTATAAGGAAATCATTGTCACTGACCTCATGTAACTTAAGATATAATGCAGGAAACAGACATGAATCAAATGTTGATAAAAATTAGTATATAATTACCAATGAGATAAAATATTTTGGGGAAAAAAAGCATTGCTCCATGAGAATTTATAACAAAGAAGCTAATTTTGGACTCAGGAGTATGGAAGTCTTCCCTGAGAAAGTGAATGCAGTCTTTCTTCACTTATTCATTCTTTTTTCGTTTTGCTCCTCTGACTGGGTAATTTCCAATGTCCTATCCTCCACATTGCTGATTCTTTCTCCTACATGGTTGAGTCTACTTTTGAACTCTCTATTGAATTCTTCAGTTCAGTTACTGTATTTTCAACTCTAAGCTTTCTGTTTGGATTTTTTGATGGTTGCTATTTCCTTGTCAAATTTCTCATTTTGTTCATGTGTTCTTTTCCTAATTTTGTTTGTTTAGGTTTTCTTTTAGTTCACTAAACTTCCTTAAAGAGATTATTCCAAATTCTTTGACCATTCATAGATCTCCATTTCTTTAGTATCAGTTATTAGAACTTTATTAGTTTCCTTTGATGGTGTTATATTTACCTGATTTTTCATGATCCTTGATTCCTTTCTTTGGTACCTGTGCCTTTGAGTAGTGGGATTCCTATTCCAGACTTTACAGGTTTGCTTTGGCAAAAACAGTTTTTCACCAGTCAACTAAGTTTGGGTGTATCTGCTGATGATGTTTTTGAGCAAGTGGGGCCTCCTATTATGGCCTATTTGGGGGTAAAGCCACTGTCTGGGCTCTGAGGACAAGCAAGAGGGTCTGTGCCACTGGCTAAGAACAGCTGAATGGGACCATTGGCTTGGTTTCCTACCCAATCAAGGGGTGTAGAATAGGCTCTGCAGTTGTCTGAATTTTCTGGTCAGGCTTATTAAATGGTCAGGACTGGGCATTGTATTCAGTGGTAGATGGGTTTATGAATTAGCTTCCCTGACCTGGCAGAGCAGCAGACCAGGGCTCAGGGCTTATACAGCTCTTTTGGGGGCCCAAATCAAGCCTGAGTGTGCACTGAATTCCCTGGTTATGTAAGGCCACTGGTTTTGCTCCACAGATGATAGAAGTTTCAGGGTATGTTCCCTGTTCAAGTGCCACTGTACAGAGGGCTACTGAATGTACTAGGCAACTTCTGTGTGCTCTGGTTAGCTTCCTTGGTAGGACAGGCTGAATGCTATATTTAGTGATGAGCAGGTCTATGAATTAGATTTCCTGAACAGGCACAGTAGGGGGAGTAGCTCTAAAACTAGTACATTTCTTTGTTGTCTTAAGTCAACCTAAGCTCCCCAAGCTCCCCGGCCAAACAAGGCTACTGGATTTACCCTGCAAACTATTGTCTCTGTCTTCTCCTCTCTCTGCTCAAACGGTGCTAGGCTGCACAGCTTCAAGTTGTTGCTGGCCCTCTGGTGAGATGGGGCTGGAGAACTTTCTCCACAAGGGGTGGGGTTATATCTCAGCCCCCTTGCTGAGACAGGTGGATGATCCAGGCTCCTCTCAATTTCCCAAACAGACTCTAGTTGAGAGAGGCCAGGTACTACCCTTAGCCTTTCCTTTCAATTAATATGCCTGCCTGTGCACAACACAGGAAGCCTCCATGCCTGGTACTGGCATTGCTCTGCAGGTGATCAGCTCTGCCTGTCTACTTCTTGGCTCGAGTGCCACTGGGCTACACAGCTTTCAGGAGTTGTCAACAGCCTTTCTGATCAGATGGGGATGAAGGCACTCCCCACAGAAAGTGAGGCTGTGACTCAGCACCCTGCCTGGGTAAAAGCAAACCAATCTCTAGGCCTGGCAAAACTCCTCATTTGAGGATCCAAATCAGGCAAATCTGGACCCTGCCAGGTTCCCTGGTCAGAGTGCACCCCCAACTTAGTTCTGCAGATGAGCAAAACTGCTGGTTAGGATTACAACTTGGGCACTGCAGGTATGAACTCAGTCTCCCAAGTTCTATGTGCTGGTTGTTGTAATTCCCTTACTCCTTCATCATTACAGTAAGATTCCCAGTGCCTGGGCCCCAAAGAATCCCTTGCAATACTTGTGATTCAAGACTAGAGGAGAGCTCCTATAAAGTGACCCACAAGGCTGGGGGAGATTGGTTGTCTCCCCCTGGGTTCTCTTCATCCACTGGAGGAACCTGAGGCTCAGGGAGACCTCTCCACTTGGGGTTGTGCTGTCTTAGGGAGGGGGCAATGTGGTTAATGTGTAACCACTTCTCTTCCCTTCTAATGAAGTTTGTCTTGGTCTGAGGTACAGGGGAGTGCTTCAGCCTCACCCCCATGTTCTAGGATTCTCTCAGTGTTGTCTTTTTTTAAAATAGATGTTAGTAGTTGTTCTTTCAAGGGGAAGTGAAGTCAGGAACCACCTATGTCAACATCTTGGTGACATCACTTCTATACTGCCTTGATTTTATTACAATTTACACCAATTTCTTGAAGGTAATAAAAAAAAAGCCAGAAAGGCAAGCCCAGGAGCCACAATGAAGCAATGATAACAAGAATAATAAAAATAACCAATATAAATGGAATACTTATTATGTGCCAGGCACTGTGTTCAGTGATTTGTATTCATTTTTCTATTTAATTCTCACATCTCTAGTGTAGGTACTTTGTTATGTTCATTTTACAGTTTTCTCAACCTCCTATAAGGGTAAGTTAAGTAGCTGTCCAAAGTTACACAGCAGTACATAGTGGCACTGGGTTGTCTTACTCTAGAACCCACTGCTTTCAATTACTACATCTTTGATTTTAGAACAGCTCCCATGAATCCCAAAGATTCAAAGACCAGATTCTGAGTGATGAGTCATTCTGGAAAATGGAGTAAAGGTTAATGTCTGAGAAGAAAGTCTAGGGATGAAATTCAGGGTTCTTATCCCCAGTTGGGATTTAAAGATGGAAGTAGGGAGAGGAATCCAGAATGAGCATAGAGGTTTAAGTTACAAACAATGTGGGTAAGTGGGTCCACTATTGGCACAGCCTGGGAATGACTGTACATCCCAGCTAATATGATATCTGTCCTTTCACTAGACAGAGTAGCTTTTGGTACTGACAGCAAGGTTCTGTATATTTGATAGTTAAAAGAGTAAGATCTGCCAAGGAATCCTTATAGGTCATAAGGTAAGGCAATGCACCTTTTCCTGGCAATACTATTAAGTCCAATTGCTTCTTAAGTCATCTGTTGATAAACTAAAATCATGTCATCATTCAGCATATGTTACCTTCCAATATTCTGCACCTTTAGCTATGCCTGATGGACTAAGTGCTTAATAAATAACTGATAAATAAATGCATGAATAAAATCATAAATGAGAAAAAGCAATGTTTGCCTTCTTGTGTGCTTTAGCAATGGGCATTGAGCCAAATAATCTCATATAGTAATTGAAAGAAATTACATGAACATAAATTTAAAAGTAGGGGTATGAAGGTACAACACTGTTAGACTTCATTAAAAATTGTTAATCTGGGGCGCCTGGGTGGCGCAGTAGGTAAAGCGTCCGACTTCAGCCAGGTCACGATCTCACGGTCCGTGAGTTCGAGCCCCGCGTCGGGCTCTGGGCTGATGGCTCAGAGCCTGGAGCCTGTTTCCGACTCTGTGTCTCCCTCTCTCTCTGCCCCTCCCCCGTTCATGCTCTGTCTCTCTCTGTCCCAAAAATAAATAAACGTTGAAAAAAAAAATTTAAAAAAAAAATTGTTAATCTATTAGGTACCAAAATATTCCTTAAATCTTCTTAATGTCTATCAGTATTCTCCTAACAGAAGCATAAATAATCCAAGTATACTTTCAAATGAATATGTTTTCCATAAACTTCAATACATTTTACTGAAATTGGTATAGATATTAAAACTATCAGTAGATGATTATGACAGTGAAAGTGGTGGAATAAGGAACTCTAAAAGTCAGCTCTTCCATAAAAACAACTAAAAATCTGAAAAGAACTGTCAGAATCAAACTTTTCAGAATCTGGAAATTAACCAAAAGCCTATAGCAATTGAGCTGTACTTATATATATTTTAACATTAACTATTGATAAGAATGGTGATTTTCAGGGCATTTTAGTTTGCCTTAGTCCCATACCCTGCTTCTCAGCTCAGTGGTAAAATTGAAAATAACTGCTAGCACTCCCAGTAAGAATACTAGTAGTGGTACCAGAGGATTGCAAAAAGACCTAATTTTCAAATAATTATCATTTGTTAATCTGTGTGGGATCTCTGAAAAACCCACTCAAAAGGCTTGTCTTTTCTCACCTAAATCAAATTGTGTCAGCGCTAAAGCTGACATGAGAGGGCAGGGGGGATATTTGTTGAAAATATTTATAGGAAAATTTTTAGTTATTGATACCTGAGGTAATGGATAACAGTTGGCACAACAGTAAACTTACTAAAAAAAACTTGGGAGAAAAGGCTGAGGAATGAGATGTTTTGGGGAAGTAGGGCTTTGAAAAGTTCTGACATATCCCAGGGAATCTAGAAGCTCCTCACCTGCTCACAGGTGTGCACACACTCAGGAAAGACCGGAGAAAGAACTCAAGAACTAGGGTTGCCTGGGGGGCTCAGTCAGTTAAGCGTCCAACTTTGGCTCAGGTCATGATCTCATGGTTCATGGGCTCGAGCCCCACGTCAGACTCTGTGCTGACAGCTCAGAGCCTGGAGCCTGCTTCAGATTCTGTGTCTGTCTCTCTCTCTCTGCCCCTCCCCCATTCAAGCTCTGTCTCTCAAAAATAAATAAACATTAGAAACAAAGAAATATAGATAGATAGATAGATAGATAGATATATGCCTAATAACAAAGCCCCAAAATGCATGCAGAAAAACCTGATGGAACTCAAGGGAGAGACAGATAGTTCAACAATTGTAACTGGAGACTTCAACACCTCACTTTCAATAGTGGACAGAACAACTAGGCAGAAGATCAGCAAGGAAACATAAGACTTGTACAATACTATAAATCAACTAGAATTACTAGACATCTATAGAACACTCTACCCAATAATACAAGTACATGTGGGATATTCTCCAAGTTTAACAATGTTAGGCCACAAAACAAGTATCAATAAATTCAGAAACATTTAAGTCAAACGAAGTATGTTCTCTTGTCACAATGGAATAAAATTTGAAATCAATAATAGAAGGAAATTTGCAAAATTCAGAAACATGTAGAAATTAAACAATACACTCCTCAATAACTAATGGGTCAAAGAAGAAATCACAGGGTAAATTGGAAATACTATGGGATCGATGAAAGAAAAAACATATCATACCAAAACATATGGGATGCACTGAAAGCAATTCTCAGAAGGGAATTTAGAATGGCAAATGCCTACATTCAAAAGGAAGAACGATCTCAAATAATTTAAACTTCCATTTTAAGAAACCAGAAGAATCACAAACTAGACCAAAAGCAGGAGGGAAAAAAGAATAGTGAATATTAGAGTGGAAATAAATAAAATAGGGAATAGAAGAATGAGAAAATCCACAAAACCCAAAACTGGTTATTTGAAAATACGGACAACATCAAAGTCGTTGCAAATGACAAGATTTTCTTCTTCTTCCAGACTATGGAGAGAGCGCCAATGTCCATCAACTGATGAATGGATAAAGAAGATGTGGTGTATATATACAATGGAATATTACTCAGCCATCAAGAAGTATGAAATCTTGTCATTTGCAATGATGTGATGGAGCTTGAGTGTATTTTGCTAAGTGAAATAAGTCAAACAGAAAGACAAATACCATATGATTTCACTCATTTGTGGAATTTCAGAAACACAAAATATGAATATATGGGAGGGGGAAAAAAGAAAAGAGAGAGAAACAAACCATAAGAGACTCTTAAAGATACAGAACACACTGAGGGTTGATGGAGGGAGGTGGGTAGGGGATAAGCTAGATGGGTGAAGGGTGTTAAGGAGGACACTTGTTGTGATGAGCACTGGGTGTTGAATGTAAGTGATGAATTACGGAATTCTATTCCTGAAATCAATATTGCACTGTATGTTAACTAACTAGAATATAAATAAAAATTTGTAAAGAAAAAAAGAAAAAGCTATTCCATGCTCATAGGTTGGAAGATTTAATACTGTTAAAATGTCCATACAACTGAAGGCAATCTACAGATTCAATGCAATGCCTATCAAAATTCCAATAGCATTTTTCACATAAGTAGAACAAAAAATCTTCAAATTTGTTTGGAAGCACAAGAGATGCATAATAGCCAAAGCAATCTTGAGAAAGAAGAACAAAGTTGAAAGTATCATGCTTTGTGATTTCAAGCTATGTTTACAAAGCCTATAATAATTAAAATAGTGCAATCTTGGCATAAAAACAGACACAGATTCATGGATACAATAGAGAGCTCAGGAATAAATCCAGGCACATATGGCCAATTAACTTACAACAAAAGAAGCAAGAATATACCATGGGGAAAGAACAGTCTCTTCAACAAATAGTGCTGGGAAAACTGGAAAGCTACATGCAAAAGAATGAAACTTGACCACCATCTTACACCACACACAAACATCACCTCAAAATAAATTAAAGATCTGAATGTAAGACCTGAAATCCTAAAACTCCTAGCAGAAAACGTAGGCAGTAAACTCTTGGACATGGATCTTGGTGATGCTTTCTGGATTTGTCAACAAAAGCAAAAGCAACTAGAGCAAAAATAAACAAGTGGGACTACATAAAACTAAAAAGATTTTGTATAGCAAAGGAAACCATCAACAAAATGAAAAGTCAACTTACCTAATGAAAGAAAATATTTGCAAATCATATGTCCACTAAAGGATCAATATCCAAAGTTTATAAAGAAAATGTAAAACTCAATAGCAAACAACCAAACAATCTAATTTAAAAATGGGAAGAAGATCTGATTAGATAATTTTCCAAGAAGATCTACAGATGGTCAACAGTTATAGGAAAAGATGCTCATCACTAATAATTGGGAAAATGCAAATCAAAACCACAGTGATATACTAATAACAAAGTAGCAGAAAGAGAAATTAAGAAAACAATCCCATTTAAAATTGCACCTAACAGCCTCCCCAAATCTAGGAAAAAACCTAACCAAGGAGATGAAAGACCTTTGACAACTATAAAATCTTGATGAAAAAACTGAAGATGGCAACAAAAAATGGACAGATATACATGATTATGTATTAGAAGAATTAACATCATTAAAATGTCCATACTACCCAAAGCAATCTACAAGTTGAGTGCAATCCCTATCAAAATACCAACAGAATTTTTACAGAACTAGAACAAATAATATTAAAATTTGTATGAACTATAGACTCCCAAATAGTCAAAGCAATCTTGAGGAAGAACAGAGCTGGAGATATCATAATCCCAGATTTCAAGATATACTACAAAGCTGTAGTAATCAAAACAGTATGGTACTGGCTCAAAAATAATACAACATAGAACAAAATAGAGTGCCCAGAAAAAAACCCATGCTTATATGGTCAATTAATCTATGACAAGGGAGGCAAAAACATACAATGTGGAAAAGACAATCTCTTCAATAAATGATGTTGGGAAATTAGACAGCTACATGCTAAAGAATGAAACTGGACCATTTTCTCACATCATACACAAAAATAAACTCAAAGTGAATTAAAGACCTAAATGTGAGACATGAAAGCATAAAACTCCTAAAAGAAAATTAGGCAGTAATCTCTTTGACATGGACCCTAGCAACACTTTTCTACATATGTCTCCTCAGGCAAGGGAAACAAAAGCAAATAATAAACTACTGGTATGACAGCAAAATAAAAAGGTTTTGCACAGTGAGGGAAACCATCAACAACATGAAAGGGTAACCTACTGCATGGGAGAAGATACTCACAAATGACATATTGGATAAGGGGCTAATATCCAAAATATATAAATACTTATGCAACACAACATGAGAAAACAAATAATCCAATTAAAAACTAGGCAGAGGACCTAAATAGACATTTTTTTCCCCCAAAGAAGACCTACAGATAGCCAACAGACAAATTAAAAGGTACTTAACATCACTAATCATCATGGAAATGCAAATCCAAACCACAATGAGATATCATCTTATACCTATCAGAAAGGCTAGAATCCAAAACACAAGAAATAATGAGTGTTGGCAAAGATATGGAGAAAGACCGCCCTTGTGCACTGTTGGTGGGAATGTAAATTGGTACAGCCAATGTGGAAAACAGCATGGAAGCTCCTCAAGAAATTAAAAATAAAAATACAGTAAGATTCGGTAATTCCACTACTGGTATTTATCCAAAGAAAATGAAAACAATAACTTGAAAAGACATGCATCCCTGTTTACTACAGTTATTTACATTAGGCAACATATGGAATCAATGCAAATATGCATTAATAGATAAATGGATGAACAAAGCTGTAATCATCAAGACAGCATGGTATTGGCACAAGAACAGACACATAGACCAATGGAATAGAATAGAGACTCCAGAATTGGACCCACAAAAGTATGGCCAACTAATCTTTGACAAAGCAGGAAAGAATATCCAGTGGGAAAAAGACAGTCTCTTTAACAAATGGTGCTGGGAGAACTGGACAGCAACATGCAGAAGAATGAAACTAGACCACTTTCTTACACCATTCACAAAAATAAACTCAAAATGGATGAAGGACCTGAATGTAAGGCAGGAAACCATCAAAACCCTAGAAGAGAAAGCAGGAAAAAATCTCTCTGACCTCAGCTGCAGTAATTTCTTACTTGACACATCTCCAAAGGCAAGGGAAACAAAAGCAAAAATGAAGTATTGGGACCTCATGAAGATAAAAAGCTTCTGCACTGCAAAGGAAACAATCAACAAAACTAAAAGGCAACCAACAGAATGGGAAAAGATAGTTGCAAATGACATATCGGGCAAAGGGCTAGTATCCAAAATCTATAAAGAACTCACCAAACTCCACACCCAAAAAACAAATAATCCAGTGAAGAAATGGGCAGAAGACATGAATAGACACTGCTCTAAAGAAGACATTCAGATGGCCAAGAGGCACATGAAAAGATGTTCAATGTCACTCCTCATCAGGGAAATACAAGTCAAAACCACACTGAGATACCACCTCATGCCAGTCAGAGTGGCTAAAATGAACAAATCAGGAAACTATAGATGTGGAGAGGATGTGGAGAAATGGGAACACTCTTGCACTGTTGGTGGGAAGGCAAACTGGTGCAGCCACTCTGGAAAACAGTGTGGAGTTTCCTCAAAAAATTAAAAATAGAACTACCCTATGACTCAGCAATAGCATTGCTAGGAATTTACCCAAGGGATACAGGAGTGCTGATGCATAGGGGCACACGTACCCCAATGTTTATAGCAGCACTTTCACCAATAGCCAAATTATGGAAAGAGCCTAAATGTCCATCAACTGATGAATGGGTAAAGAAATTGTGGTTCATATACACAATGGAATACTACGTGGCAATGAGAAAAAATGAAATATGACCCTTTGTAGCAACGTGGATGGAACTGGAGAGTGTTATGCTAAGTGAAATAAGTCACACAGAGAAAGACAGATACCATATGTTTTCACTCTTATGTGGATCCTGAGAAACTTAACAGAAGACCATGAGGGAGGGGAAGGGGAAAAAATAAAGTTAGAGAGGAAGGGAGCCAAACCATAAGAGACTCTTAAAAACTGAGAATAAAATGAGGGTTGATGGGGGGATGGGAGGGAGGGGAAAGTGGGTGATAGGCATTGAGGAGGGCACCTGTTGGGATGAGCACTGGGTATTATATGGAAACCAATTTGACAATAAATTTCATATTAAAGAAACTCAAAAAAAGAAGATGTACTATATATGTATATATATTATGGTATATATGTATGTATGATATGATGCATATATAATGTGTATATAACATATATGTATATACATATATAATGGAATATTACTCAGCCATAAAAAAGAATGAGATCTTGTCATTTGCAACAACATGGATGGATCTAGAGGGTGTTATGCTTAAGGAAATAAGGTAGAGAAAGACAAATACTGTGATTTCACTTATATTTGGAATCCAAAAAACAAAACCAAACAACAAACAAACAAACAAAGAAGCAGAAATAAACCCCTACAGAAAATGAACTGATGATTGTTGGGGGGAGGGGTGGGGGAGGCATAATGGGCAAAACAGGTGAAGGGGAGAAGGAAGTACAAGTCTCCAGTTATGGAATGGATAAATCATGGGAATGAAAGGCACACCACAGGGAAATAGTCCATAGTATTATAACAGCATTGTATCATGATAGGTGGTAGCTACACTTGTAGTGAGCATAGCGTAACATACAGAGTTGTCAAATCACTGAGTTGTACACTAGAAATTAACATAATATTGTTATGTAATGTTGTGTGCCAAACACACCTCAATAAAAAATGTTTAAATCACAATGAGATTACTTTGTGCCTATCATAATGGCTAGTATCATAAAGACAAAAGATGAGTGTGGTGATGATGTGGAGAAAAGGGAACCCTTGTGCATTGTTGGTGAGAACGTAAGTTGGTGCAATCACTATGGAATACATTATAGAGAGTCCTCAAAAAACAAAACAAAACTACTACATGATCCAGCAATGCCACTTCTGGGTATTTATCTGATGGAAATGAAAAAACTAACTGGAAAAGATATATGTACTTCTATATTCACTGCAGCATTTTTTCAATACCCAAGACACGGAAACAACTTAAGTGTCCATTGATGGATGAATGTATAAATAAAATGTAGCATATATATACAAGGGAATATTGTTGGGCTATAAAAAGGAAGGAAATCCTATCATTTACAACAATATGGATGAGATTTGAGGGCATTACACTAAGTGAAATAAGTGAGACAGAGAAAGACCAGTATTTATGGTCTCACTTATACGTGAAATAGAAAGAAGAAAAGAAAGAAAGAAAGAAAGAAGAAAGGAGAAAGAAAGAAAAAGAAAGAAAGAGAGAAAGAAAGAAAGAAAGAAAGAAGGAAAGAAAAGAAAGAAAGAAAGAAAGAAAGAGCCCTAAATACATAGATACAGAGAATAGGTTGGTGCTTGCCAGAGGTGAGGGGTAGGGGTGAAGGTCAAAAGGTACAAACTTACAGTTATAAAATAAATAACTCTTGTATAAAAAAATAAAATAAACAAAAGGAGGCTATACATGTTTAATAAAGATCAAATTGCCATAACATGATGGTATGTGTATGCAATGCTATGCCATAAATATTGCACAATATATTTAACTACCATGGAGGGGAAAAGCATCAAATAATTAATAGTGTAATCACATTCCAAAAAAGTTGCCAAGAAAGTGTTAAGTAGCTTTGAAGCTGACAATTCAGTAGTATATTTTAAAAAACAGAAAACAAAACAAAACAACAAAAACAAAGTTCTATTTAAATAGCCAAATTCATAGAAACAAAGTTAGAATTATGGTTTCCAGGGGTTAAAGGGAGGGGGAAATGGGAAGTTGTTCAACAGATACAGAGTTTCAGCTTTGCAAAGTAAAAAAGTTCTAGAGATCTGTTACACAACAACAGTAATATAGCTAATGGTACTGATCTGTACACTTAAAAATGATCAAAATAGTAATTTTATGTTGTGTGTTTTTTTACCACAATTAAGGAAGGAAGGAAGAAAAAAGAAAGGAAGGGAGGGAGGGATAGAGGGAGGGAAAGAATTTAAGAAAGGACAGGAAGGGAGGGAAGAAGGAAGGAAGGTAGAGAGAGAGAGGAAGGAAAGAAGGAAGGAAGGAAGGAAGGAAGGAAGGAAGGAAGGAAGGAAGGAAGGAAGGAGAAAGACAAAGAATCATGTGTCAAGTAGAATAGCAGCAAAACTTCAAAACCAGACTTTGATGCACAGCCAAATCAACTTTGGAGCTTTTGTAAGTATACAGATGTCCCAGACCTACAAAATTAGAACCTCTAATAGTAGAGCCATGACACATGAGTTTTTAAAAACAACATCCCATTCACAGATGATTCTGAGCATCAGATGTTGAAAACTACGGATTTAACTGGTGAGCACAGGAGAAATTATAAACATACATGACTGTAGCAACACATTCAAATTGTCTACTCTGTTCCTTGTCCTTTTTATGAGAAGTGGCCCTCCTTTGGTTTATGAAGAATGAATAAAATCCTGTCTCTGACATGTCCACTTTACTCTCAAGTTCCTGCTCCTGGCTTCCCAGTTGTTTGTCTGTCTTATCCTTACTTGGTGTTTGACTATTTGCTTGCTTTTGCTGCACTGGTCACTTTGGATAAGACATACTCCTTCTGCCAAACTTGGCCCCAAGGGACCCACATATGTCTGAACTACCTTGCGCAGCCCCCCAGTCAGGGCAGGAGAAGAATCAAGGAAGACATCCTGGAAACCAAAGGAAAAGAAGGTGTGGTCAACAAACCTTGTAGAAAAGTCTGATAGAATGAGGGTTAGGATGTCATGGAATGGAGAGCAAGTTGAGAACTAGAAATTAGATTACAGCAAGTTGAAGAGTAAATGATATTGAGGATGCAACCTTTTTTGTGTAAACTTTGCTTTGAAGAAGTATTATGAAGAAGGGAAGGAGGAGATAATTAACAGTCCAATAATTTGAAGGGGAGGCAAGGACATAAAAATAGGTTTCCTTTTTAAAAAATGATGGGCATGTTTTTTTGCTGAAAACAAAGAGAAATTACTGAAGGTACTGAAGTTGAGGGTAGGGATTGATGACCGATGGACCAGGATTCAGGAAGGTGCAGAGGTAGATCCTAGAAAACACTGGAAAGGTTAATCTTTTTTTTTAAATTTTTTTTTTCAACGTTTATTTATTTTTGGGACAGAGAGAGACAGAGCATGAACGGGGGAGGGGCAGAGAGAGAGGGAGACACAGAATCGGAAACAGGCTCCAGGCTCTGAGCCATCAGCCCAGAGCCTGATGCGGGGCTCGAACTCCCGGACCGCGAGATCGTGACCTGGCTGAAGTCGGACGCTTAACCGACTGCGCCACCCAGGCGCCCCTGGAAAGGTTAATCTTAAAGAGAATAGGTTCTTCTTCCCTCCAAATAAGAAGAAGAGGAAAGATGATGCAATTGTGCAGAATTATTTCCTTCTAATGAAGCTTTCCCCTCTTTTGAAGTAGGAAATGAGGTTTCTTGTTGAGGGGTAGGGTGAGGGAATGAGGAAGAGGAATCAAGGATAAGTCATAAAAGCTGGAATATCTGCCACAGGAGACTTAAGAAGGAACTTGAGGCCAAGCAAAAGGATTGACAAGCAGAATAGAAGACCAGCTGAGGTAGAAAGTTGAAGGCCTTTATTGGCTCTAGTTTGCATGGTTGTGCAATCTTCTCCAGCAATGCTGGTCATTACAGAAATGGGAGTGGAAGCAGTTGAAGACTAGAATAATTTCTTTGAGGATATGACAGGAAATCAGAACATTTAAACAACTGAGTAATTTGGTTTGAGTAGCACTCAAGTGCATGACTGCAAGGGTCAGACTGTATAGTTAAGGAAATTAAGTCAGTGAGATGCCAGTCTGGAAGAACAGGTCCTGGTAAGTTTAAAAAATGGGTTTGGTGGGGGGTCGGGAATGGGTTTAGGGGAGAACAAGAAAGTGAGCACTTAATACAAAGATGTATCTGGGAGTTATACTATATATATTTTCACTGAGAAACCTAGAAGAGAAAGAGACTGGGGACCCTATAAGAACTACCAGCCTGGACCACCACTGGAAATCACCAGGAACTGCTTGTAGCTTTGACACAATTCACTATGTCTGGCACTTGAGCCATCAGACAGCAGTAGGAGGGTCTACAGAGAGCAAGTGCCTGCTAAGGGCTTTGACTAGAACAAGTGGTGGGAGCTGCAGTTGGTAGGAGACAAAGTTTGTATAGCTGTTTCTTCTACATTCCAGGTCTCTCCCTTGATGATTGATCACAGTTCTGTAAAGATTGCTGGCTTAAAAAAATGCAAACATTTCCCTAAGAAACATAGTAAGATTAGAGGTCCAGAAACTTTTGTTGGAAACCTGAGCCAAATACAGAGATCTTAAGTTGTATGCAGCTCTTAGATTCTGGACAAGCTTTAGGCTGGTAAGAAAAAAATATTTTAAAAATGTAACACACAGAGATCTTAGTGGCTTGCTGAAGGTTTGAAGGCTTATAGTGGCCTACTGGTTTCAGAATATCAGGTCCTCATTCCTTAAGGCAGTACTCTTATGACTGGTGTAGATAAATACTTCTAATATTGGGCACAGTTTATCTGTGTTTGTACAAGTATTCTAGTCTATTCTACCTTATTAGGGGAGGTAAAGAGCTGGCTCTTAAAATTAGCCTAAGAGTTCTGACCAGAAAACTATCTAAAACAAAGAATTATCAATTAGCATTTAAACTTTTCAAAAGTTTAAATATTTTTAACTCTCAAATTAAAAAAAATACTCAAGCATAATGCCTCATAAAGTGAAATTATTACATAGTCTAGTAAAAACTTGACAAGATTATTGTGAAGTGATATCAATGCATTGACTGCCACTAGAGGTCAGCACTTGACTCTCCATCAGGTTTTATGTGATGGGGCGAAAAGGTCAATTCTCTAAAACAGATCATCATTTATGGTTCCTATTGTTATCTCATGCCATCTGTCTTGAATCACGAATGTGACTGAGGATCACACAGAACTAGAGAACACCCTGACAATTGCTGGGGTGAGCTGTTCTGATATTCCATCTGCAAATGTGAGGAAATCATAGGACTGTGTAATGTGGCCTTCAGAGGGCCCTGGGTGGCTTGGTGATCAAAATACTTGAATCATATACTATGGCAGCAGGTGTTTCAGAAATAATTACATGGCAGGGGTAGCACTGGCATCATTATTTGCAATTTGAAGCCAAATGGTGCCCTGAAATTTCTATTCTGTCCCTTTTGCAGGACTCTGTACTAATCCTCACCCAGTGGCTCCTCTTCCTTAAGCCCCAATAACATTCTTGTTCTGGCCTTCTTTCATCAGTAGATTGTATCAAGTTTCTTGTGGGGAGAAAAAATGTGCTGGGTACAAATGCGTGAAGTGGTTGTAAAGTGTTCAAGGGATTCAGAGGTTGACCAAGAGAAAAGATATGACCATAAGAGGCAGTAACCCACAATAAGTTTTATTGGGTGGGGCTTTATTGCTTGAGAGGGGAAGATGCTCACAGCATGAAACAATCCAGAGGTTTTTAGCTAGGGAGCCACTTACAGAAGGGGAGCAAGGCAAGGGAACTCAGTGAGAAGGGAAGGTGGGGGCATTGGCAAGGGGGCTTACATGTCTAGGTGATGTCACTCAGGAGCATAGTGGGAAGTCTCTGAGCCAGACAGCTCCAGAGGGCCATGGCAGGTTGGATTCTTAGAACCTCAAGGCTCTTAAGCACATATGGAGCAAGGTCTTGCAGATATATAAAGTAGGTAGGCTCCAAATGGCTGATAATCTGCTTCTTTCAGCTATTTTTAAAATAATTAAACATGTAAAAATTTGAGTCTAGCTTTGGTGGGCTTTTGAGCTAATGGGTCTCAGCTTGCAGTAAAGAAACAATGGGTCATTTACATAACAGTGGTATAGAACAGAGGCCTTAGGTAGAATTAACATATATAGTTGACCCTTGAACAACATTGGTTTGAACTGTACTGGTCCACTTTCATGTGGATTTTTTTAAGGTAAATACAGTATGGTACTATAAATGTATTTTCTCTTCCTTATGATTTTCTTAATAATATTTTCTTTCTCTAGTTTACTTTATTGTAAGAATATAGTATATAAGTTAATTGACTATTTACTTTATCAGTACGGCTTCTGGTCAACAGTAGGCTATTAGTAGTTAAGTTTTGGGGGAGTCAAAAGTTATATATGGATTTTTGACTGTGGGAGGTTGGCACCCCAACTCCTGCATTGTTCAAAAGGTCAACTATACTTGAAAGAGAAGAATGGAGAAATAAAAGATAACCAAGAGTTTCTGGTTATCATTGACTAGGTAATTTGGGTCATTTTCCTTTCCCCTGAGAGAAACTAGAAAAACTGGATAAAAATTATCTTTTAATATATACATCTGAAAAGCACTTGATATTAAAGAATTACTGCTGACTAGGTCATGATAAGGAAGAAGAGAAGCTGAAAGGCTGAGCAGGACTCTACAGAGAAAGGAGAAAATTTTGGGACCCTAGCCAACAAGAATGAGAGTCTTGCAATTCTATTTATACTCTGAAGTGCTGCACCCCAGGACAAAGGACAAAATCGAAGTAAATCATCTGTGGTTCACTATTACTTTTGTGGTCCTCTATAAACCATATTTCCTGGTATTCATGTCCTTGTATAACCCTCTTGAATCTGGGCTGGCTCTCTGATCTAATTTAACCAATAGAATGTGGCAGAAGTGATGGTGGACCTAAATCCTAAAAAGGCCTAGCAGCTTCTGCTTCTGCAATATGGTTTAAGTTAGCCACTTTTTAAGAAGTATGGATATCCTGAGATTATCATACTTTGGGGCTCCTCATTTAGCCATGTGGAGAAGCCCCATGAAGAACAGAGTTCCCAGCCAACAAGCCCTAGCTGAGCTCTCAGCCATAGCTAGTGCCAACTTACCAGCAAGTCAGTGAGGCCATCTTGAAAGCAAATCCTTCAGCTCCAATTGAGCAGTCCTAGCCAAAGCAAACAGGACTTGTATCCACTAAGTTCTGCCTAATTACAACATTGTAGGCAAATTAATAAAATTTTTGTTGCTTTAAGCTATTAAATTTCACTGTAGCTTGTTACCCAGAAGTAGATAAAGGAAAACACCAGTTTTGTATGGATTATAACTGAACTTGGAGCCACCTAGGTGACTGAAAAAATCTCAATCCCTAATATTGGATTAAGATGACCTCAGTTTAGTAAGTGCTTCCAGGCATCTGAAAATAGGAAATAAAAGTGCTCTCTGGTATAAGACAATATTCTCTTGGCAGTCCAACTATTTCTTTAAAAATTTTCCTAGTTTTATTGGGAAATAATTGGCATACATCTTTATATAAGTTTAAGCTATATAGCATGATGGTCTGATTTACATACGTTGTGAAATGATTATTGCAATAGGCTCAACTAACATCCATCATCTCATATAGATACAAAAGAAGAAAAGAGAAAAAAATTTCTGCTTACCATAAAAAGTCTTAGGATTTACTCTTTCACAACTTTCCTACATATAATACTCTTTTTACAGTTTTAAAAATACAGTATTTGGCACACAGAGACAAGCACAGAAGTCAAGACAATATGAACAGGAATCAGCAGAAATGAGACAATAGACACAAAACCACAGACAACCTCAGGTATTAAAATTATCCAATACAGATTTTAAAATAACTATGATCAAAAAATAAAAGATTGAGGATTTTCACAGAAAACTGAAAATTATGAAAAGGGATATTTCAGATTTTTTAAATGAAACATAAGTTTCACAACTAAAAAATACAGCAACCAAACTTAAGAACTCAAAGGCAGTGTTTAACAGGTTAGAGAGCTGATTGGAAGATAGACCAGAAGAAAATAGCAAGAAAGAATTACAAAACGACAGGAAACAATGCAAGAAGATGAAACACATAGAAGAAGATCCATTAGATAAATGCAACTGGAGTCTGAAAAGAAGAGTAGAAAGAGAATAAGAGGAAACTTATTTGAAAACAATGTTTGTGAATTTTCCAGGCTCATGAACAATATCAATCCATTTATACCAGCAGCCAAATAAAAGCCAAACAGAACAAATAGAAAGAAATCTGTATCAAAGCACATTACAGGAAAACTGTTGAAAAATGATGTAAAGCTTTGATGGCCACCAGAAAAAAAAATACAAACTATCTTCAAAGAACAACAATAGACTTGTAACAGATTTTTTAACAGAAATAATGGAATCTAGAAGACACTGGACTGAGATCTTCAGTGTGAAAAAGAAAATAGTTGATAACTTACAATTCTATATCCAAGGAAAATGCCCTTCAAAAATGAAAGTTAAATAAAGACATTTTTAAGTTAAACAAAAATCGTAAGAATTAATTATCAGCAGATCTATACAGATATACTAAAGGGTGTTAATATGCAGGAGGAAAATAATTCCAGATGGATAGTCAGAGATGTAAGATGTTCCAATCAATGGCAACATAATTGGAAAATATGCGAGTAAATGCACACAAACACTAATTGTGAAAAAGATCATTAAATAATAATTGTATTAAATAGCAATTCTTGAGGGACTAAGAGACTTAGAGAATTAAAATACATGCTACCAACAACACTTATGTTAGGAGGAAAGTAATAGTGTTCATGTCCTAAGACTTTTATATTCTCTTGAAGGAAGACTAAAGTATCTTGATATTGGACTTTGATAAGGATTTTCTAAGAGGAATTTTAAAAATGTATAATTTCCAAAAGCAACCATGGAAAAAAGTAGAAAAACTATAAAGACTTAATCCAAAAGAAGGCAAAAAGGAGGAAAAATATATTTTTATATGGGCAAAAAAAAATAATGATGTGGTAGATTTAACCTGAATTATATCAATAATTATATTAAAAATAAACATAGGCTAAATGCTTCAATTAAAAGAGAAAGATTGTCATTGTAAATAAAAAAATAATATGGGATTCACAAAACACACATCTAATACATAAGTATACAGAAAATGTGAAAATAAAAGTAAAGAAAAATATATTCTAGGTAGATGCCTACCCAAAGAAAGCTGGTGTTGCTTATTCATATCAAAGTAATGACAAAAAGTATTACTAGAGGTGAAGAGGCATATTTCAAATGATAAAAGTTCAATTCACTAGTCATGTATAACGGTTGTTAATTTGTATGCTTCAAAAACCATGGCCTAAAATACATACAGCAACAAGTGACAACTATAAGGAGAAATATGCAAACCTGCAGCCATAGTGGGAAACATACCTTGTTTGGTAGATCAGTAAAATGGTTAAGAATATAGAAGATTTGAACAAAAAAAAATTAGCAAATAAAATCTAATACTCTTCTATAAGAACAAAGCACTCAACAGGTATGGAATATATATTCTTTAAAGTACACATGGAACATTTATAAAAATTGAACAAATAATGAGACATAGAGCAACCCTCAAATTTTGAAGGACTTAAATCAAATAAAATGTTTTCTCACAGCAATACGATCATGATAGACAGTAAGAATAATAAGATAACTAGAAAATTCCCATGTGTTTGAAAATTGGGAGGCACAATTTAAACTAACTCATGGGTAAAATAAACCACAATTAAAATTAGAAAATATCTAGAACCAGGGGCACCTGGGTGGCTCAGTCGATTAAGCGTCCAACTTTGGTTCAGGTCATGATCTCATGGTTTATGGGTTCAAGCCCTGCATTGGGCTCTGAGCTGTCAGCTTTGGATTCTGAGCTTTTGAGCCTGCTTTGGATTCTGTGTCTCCCTCTCTCTGCCTCTACCCTGCTCATGTTTCTCTCTCTCTCTCTCTCAAAGAATAAACATTTTAAAAAAGGAAATATCTAGAACTGAATGTCACATATTAAAACTTGGGAAATGCAGTTTAAGTAGTACTTAGAAGGAAATTTATAATTAGATGCACATTTTAGAAAACTGAGTCTAGCAATAAATAAAAAATAATACAAAATGGCCAAGTTGAGTTTATCCAAGAACACAAACTTCAATTAACATTAGAAAATCAATCACATAAACAGATTGAAAGACAAAAAAAATGTGTCTTCTCAACAGATAAAGAAAAAGCATTTTATAAAATCTAACATCCATTCACTGTTAGTAAATTAGTAAAAGAGAAGGATGGCTGCTATAATCACTTTTATTTTTTTAACTTATTTTTATTTTTTGTATTGTTTATTTTGAAGAGAGAGAGAGACAGAGTGCAAGCAGGGGAGGAGCAGGGATAGAGGGAGACAAAGACTCTGAAGCTGGCTCCAGGCTCTGAGCTGTCAGCACAGAGCCCTCAAATTCATGAGTTGTGAGATCATGAGCTGAGCTGAAGTTGGATGCTTAACCAACTGAGCCACCCAGGCACCCCTGATACAACTGCTTTTATCTGACATCATACCCAAGGTCTTAGCCAAAACAATAATAAGAAGAAAATGTTAAATTATATAAGGACTGGAAAGGAAAGAAACAATTTTTTATATATTATATAACTGTGTATGTAGAAAATGCAAAATAATCTGTAATTTATTAACATTAATAAATAAGCTTAGGAACATCAATATATAAAAATCTCTTATATCTGCAATGAATTAAGAAAACATTTTTAAATGTCAAAACCACACACACAAAGTATAAGTTCCTAGGAATAAATCTAATAAAATATATGCAAGACGTAAATAGTAAAATTATAAAACTTTGAGAATCTTTCTGAATTCAGACTAAAATTGATCAATTCAACTAAATTAAAATTAAGAATTTCTGTTCATCAAAAGAGTCCATAAAGAAAATAACAAGTTCCCAGAATGGGAGAATATATATGTAATACATATAAGTGACAAAGGATTCATATATAGAACACATATTTTTTAAATACTACAAATTAATTTAAACATCAAACTAAACACTGGCAAAAGATTATGCACTTAAATAGAGGATATCCAAATTATAATTGCAAGAATATATATATCAGCCTCATTAGTAATTAGGAAAATACAAATGAAACTACAAAGAGATGTATATATGTATATATGTGTATACATATGTATATATGTATGTATATACATATATATGTATATATATGTATATATGTGTATATATGTATGTATATATACACATATATACATATATCTATATCCATCCAACTGTCAAACATTAAAATGTCCATCACTACCAAATGTCAGGGAGATGTGTGCACTGGGATTCCTATGTTGGTTTCTTACGTTTTCACTTGGGTGTTGATTTAGTCCAAGAGGGCACAGGAGGTCCACCAAACTTCCAGTATTATGACAGCTATCAAGTTCCATTATGCAACACTTGCCATACATCTAGGGTTACTAATCTAGGGGTTGTTTTCACCTTCAAACTCTGGTTTATAGCAGTTAATTTTCCTATTTACCACCAGTCTCCTTCCCATTATAGCCAATTTTTTCTAGAAATAATTATCTGAGAATAATATTTAAGAGAATATTATCTAGAATATTTCTAGAAAGTCTACTCTGAACTCAGATTTTGCTTTGTTTTGCTACCTGAGCTTTTTCAAACTCATATTTTGTTTGGGTTTTTTGTTTGTTTGTTTTGTTTTGTTTTGCTATCTTTGCAGTAGATGCTAACTTTATTTTAAAGGTTCTAGGAGATGGGAAGAAATCAATGCTTCACTCTTCTTCTTCTACTCTTTCATCTTAGGCAACAGGTAGCTTCTTCTGGGACACTGGAGGGGAAATAAACTTTGTGGCTGAGAGAGTTTAACAGAAAGTCACACTGCAGTGGAGAAATTTTGAAATAGGAAACAACAGGAGGTAATTGGAGAAAGCAGCTGAAAATGTGTTGAGTGGGGAAAGGCAGCTTATAGACACAGCCATGCCAGGATAGATCTTAATTCCCTGAAGTTCAGATGCCACCCTTCCCAAACAAGGTCTCCTCTGATATTTCAACCCCATGGAGATAGATCTGGCCTAGAATTGAGGCAACATGGTCAGGATCAGGTCTTAGATGACATAGAGACTGGTAGAGAGTAGTAGGTAGATCTGATCTGAGTGTTAGATGTTAAGAGGAAAAGAACTGGGCAAAACATCATAATTCTTAGAAGTATGCCACTGTCTCAAAATAGCGGCCATAAGTAATTACAACTATAAACCCCACGTTCATCTTCTCCACCACTCAACTGAATTCACTATGCATTTCAGTTTACGGTTGTCAATGGATTGCAAAGCGGAAATGAGAGGCATTGATGCTATTTCTAACATTAGTTATAGCCATACCAGATTAATTAGGTGATTAAGAGTAGAGAGAGATTTAGGATAAAAAGCACACATTCTGGTTAGAATTCTATTACTTTTTAAGTTTAAAATGAGAAATTATAAGAAAGATCTTTAAAATGAATTAGGTGAATTTTATATTTAAACGTACTCCAAGCACTTTCTTTCACCCTAAATTCCACACATGCTTCCTTGGTCTATAGGCAATTCCCAAGTGTGGGTCATTAACCAATTACTTCCTGAGCAGTTGTGTAATTTTGGTAGCTGCCTCTGCTAGCCATATTTCCCAAGGATTCCTCAGAGCCAAGAGTATCTGCCAAGAGGAGTCAAAATGCTGCTGACGACCAGGAATTGGATTTGTTACAAATGGAGATGCTCCAGCCCTCTGAATTTGCCAGTGCTATTGTTAGAGGAGTGTAATAAATGGCTGGGTGCATCTGCCCTTGTAAGCTGACAAAGATCCGAACAGCTTAAAATATGACAGGAAGCTAGGCTTCTCTGGCTAAGTCTCGGGCAGTATATAATCAGTCTACAACTGAAACCTAAAAAGAAGCAAATGTATGCAAAGAGGCACTTTGCAGGGGTTTCTTTTTTCAAGGCAGAATTAATAGCTCTTGTATCTGATTGGCTTGAATTTGATTTCTGGAACTAGTAGGGGGAAATGCTGTAAATTGTATTCGAGGGCATGGTGTGAGAATTCCAGGGATATCATGCCATTAAAATTAATGTGTTTAAAGAATCCACTTGATGTTATTTGATGATGATCATTGTATCACTGAAGTTAGAGGACTTTTTCCTTTCTTCCTTTTTTACCCCTTCTAATTTGTCAGTGGGTCATTTAAGAGAACAAACTCTAAACTTTCAGCTATTAAAAGAGAACAACATTTGTAACTGGACCTTAACAATGCTTATGGAAGGAAACTACACAAGCGATATGTATATTTTTTGTAACAAGCAAAAACAAAATAATCACCTATAATCCCAATGTGCAGCTATAAGCACTGTTAATTGTGGTCATAAACTTCCATTTTCCTCTTTCTTCTCATTTTTCTGCTTTATTTTTCCTTATACAGACATATATACCACTGTCTATGTGCATGTGCATGTGCGTGCGTGTGTGTGTGTGTGTATCAAGGTCACCAAAAATTTCTATATCACTAAACCTAGTGATCAGTTCTTAGTCCTCATCATATATGACCTGTTAATAGTATTTGACACAAATGACCACTCTCCTCCTTGAAATACTTTGTTCAAAGCATAAGAGACTCTTAAAAACTGAGAACAAACTGAGGGTTGATGGGGGGTGGGAGGGAGGGGAGGGTGGGTGATGGGTATTGAAGAGGGGACCTTTTGGGATGAGCACTGGGTGTTGTATGGAAACCAATTTGACAATAAAGTTCAGATATTAAAAAAATAAAAAAATAAAAAAATTAAAAAAAAATGATAAAAAAAAAAAGAAATACTTTGTTCGCTTAGATCCCAAGACCCCATATTCTCCATATTTTTCCTTCTGCCTCATTGATCTTTCTTTCTTCATCTCCTTTGCTTGTTCTTCCTTCTCAAAGCCCAGTTTTTGGATTTCTCTTGGACCCACTCACTTGTGAATCTTTTCCACTTCCATAGCTCTAAATACCATCTACTTGCTGAGAACTCCCAAACATGCATCTCCTACAGTAATTCTTGCCTAAACTCCAGGCTCATATATCTCTCTTACCTCCATCTCCACTTAGAAGTCTAATAGGCATCTCAAATGTGTCTAAAATACAAACTCTAAATCCTAACAAACCATTCCCTACTGCCAAAAAAAGAAAAATAAATTCTTGCCGACTCATTAAGTAGTAACTACAAACTGCTATTTGCTCAGGCCAAAACTCTGGTGCCATCTCATTTCTTTCTTTTGTATCCCACATCCAATTCATCAGCTAGCTTTCAAAATATATCCAGAATCCAACCACTTCTCATTATATCCTCCACTACCACACTGATCAGAACCACCATGGACTTTTCCTAAAAGAGTCTCCCTGCTTTGGTCTTTGTCCTCTCCAAGAGTCAGTAATCCTTCTAAAACTAAAGTCAGATCATACCACTCTTTTTCTCAAAAAAACCCAATGGCTTCCCACATCACCTTAAAGACCAAAAGCCAAAGTCCTTTTATAATGGTCTACTAACACTGTGTGCCTTACTTTTTAAATTTAAAAATACAAAAAAGGCAGCCTAGTGGTGGTTAAGAGCATGTGCTCGAGGTCAAATTCCCTGCGTTCAAAGCCTGGCTGTAATTATTAGCTGTGTGATATTGGGCAAATTACTTAACTTTCTGGTGGCTAAATTTCCTCATCTGTAAAATGGGATCATGATAATACCTATTTCATAGAGTTGTGATAAATATTAATGAATTAATATTTATAACATGCTTACAATAGTGCTAGCACATAGTAAACATTATAAAAGATCTTTTAAATGACAAAATAGGCATTTTATGCTATTAGCACAAGATTTCATTATGAATTCTGCACATAAAAAAACATAGATACCCCAAACATCTCTCAAAAAGCATGAAAATGTTTTAGTTAAACAAATTTAAAATGAACTATCATTGTTTTATTCTTTTTGTTTATTCTGAGTTCAGAGTTGAAATCGCTTTTACACCATGATTTACACTTTTAAGTATTTTGGTACTGATGCTGAGCTGCTTAATCACCTACTTCCTAACCAGCAGTACTTTAATTCCCAAAATATGTGTGATTTTTTTTCCAGCTTATTGTATAGATTGACTTATAAAGTAGACTTTACTTTTCTGTTCTACTACGGCCTTTTATTATTGCATTAAAATGAAACTGTTTAATCTAAACCAAAATAAAAGCTTAAGGTATATTCGTACATAGAGCTATAAAGGACACAGCAGAGAGAACAAGTCACATAAAATTTCCAGTACGGAGTCATAAAATTTGTTGACTTTTTAGTGGAAAAATTACTACAGACTCAATTTTGAACACTGCTTTAATCATTATTTAAATCTGTCTGCAAAGGGAAGTGAAGGAAATGGCCACCAGCCAGACCCTGACTATCATAGCCCAGTTCTCACATTCGTGTTATAGGTTTTTTAATACTTGAGTATAACAAGAATAAATTACCCTCAAATCTCTCTCTCTCTCTCTCTCTCGCTCTCTCTCTCTCTCTCTCTCACACACACACACACACACACACACACCACACTGCAAAACAACACATACATATATTCATCAGGAACTGATTCATGATCCACAGAGAAGACAGGCCCTTTTACTCACAACTAAATTTCTACAGATTATTTGAAGTGGAAAGACCTATTTTAAAAGAAGTCAAATAGGGACGCCTGGGTGGCTCACTTGGTTAAGCATCTGACTCTTCATTTCAGTTCAGGTCATGACCTCACGGCTCATGCAATCTAGCTCCATGTTGGGCTCTGCGCTGACAGCACAGAACCTGCTTTGGATCTGTCTCCCTCTCCCTCTGCCCCTCCCCTGCTTGCTCACTCTCTCTCTCAAAATAAATAAATTTTAAAAAAAGAAGTCAAATATACATTTGACAACAAGGAAAGTCATAGTATCTGTTCATAAAAACAAAAGGGAGTGAAGAAGGGTTTGTGGAAGATTTGTGAAAAAGGTCATAATTTTATTCAAGGGAGTATGAATCAGATTTTTTGGGACAATTTTTCATTTAACTTTTAGAATATGTGGTGTGAACTTTTGTTAATTCCAGAAACTTGTTCCAGTTCTAAATGGAATTTTGGTGTAAACTTACTCTATTGCTCAAACACTTGAAAGGCCTCTGCATATTGAAGTGGGCCACTGATCAGCTGCCAGGTGAAAATAAACTTCACATATCTGCCAACAGCAAAATGGCTCAGACTCAACAACTACGCAGCTATTGAGAATTCCTTTGAGGATGTGAGGAAAGAAACAATACTACTGTGCCTGCACATAGAAACAAGAGACAACATCTAATGGAAACTTGCTTAGTCACATCAACATTTTTGTGAAACTTATCATTTCACAGTAATTGCATGTAAAAATGATGAACAAATGAATAATGCCCCCCTAAAATGTCATTGCAATTCTTGTCAAATAATACTTTCCCTCACTTTTTTTATTTTAAAAGAAAGCTGGCCTTGAAACATCATCCAGACAAGAATCCAGATGATCCAGCTGCTGCTGAAAAGTTTAAAGAAATCAACAACGCCCACACAATACTTACCGACATGGCAAAGAGAAACATATATGACAAGTATGGATCACTGGGACTCTATGTGGCTGAGCAATTTGGAGATGAAAATGTTAATACCTACTTCATGCTGTCAAGCTGGTGGGCAAAGGTAAATCAATTTTTTCTTCAAAAACAATTTCCTAGAAAAACCATGATATTATTCACTCTTTTAGGCTCCATCTCAGAGAAAACCTAAGCTTACTATATTATTAAACTCTTACAAATAAAAAGAGGTATCACTTTAATCAAAAGCTATTATTTGAGGATCATTTTTTGCTTTAGCTCATTAAATAATCATAAAATACAGCATGACTTAAAATACCTCTAGACATTAATTATAAATGAATTTGAGGCTTCAGGTTAATTCTGACTGGCCCCCCCCCCTCGACCCATGACTAATTAAGAACTGACTCACTGCTCAAAAACAAAAATAATTTATTAGTGTGACAACTGCTTAGTAAGTTATTATAGGACAAATTTAGCCATGTACTTTACTATCTATAGCATAGGCTACATGAACAAACACAGTACTTGGGAGAATGTGTGGTAATTATGTCATAGGCTCACGTGCAGCCTGACTTGAAGTAGTGGAGAAGGAAATGAGGAGGAAAAAGTGAGAATTAAGTAGTGTTGAACAAGGTGTTGGAGAGACATAGAGGCAAAAGGGGAAAAAAGGATGTCTGGTCAAGAAGAAGGCAACATTTTTAAGGACTTAGTACAATCAGAATTCACTTCTAACAATAAATTTTGGGTGGTTTCCTAGGAATACCTGGTATATGTCTGGTGATGGTTATGCATTTGTTCATGAGTTTTAATGTCCTTACCTTTTTTTTTTTTTTACATTTATTTATTTTTGATGGACAGAGAGAGACAGAGCACAAGTGGGGTAGGGGCAGAGAGAGAAGGAGACACAGAATATGAAGCAGGCTTCAGGCTCTGAGCTGTCAGCACAGAGCCTGACACGGGGCTCGGGCTAACAAACTGAGATCATGACCTGAGCTGAAGTTGGACGCTTAACTGACTGAGCTACCCAGGCACCCCCTTATCTTTTGACAAAAGCATATTTACATACAAAGCATTCATATGATCCATCAGGATATTTTTGGACAATTCATACATTTTGTGAAATCATATGAACTCACACTCATATGAGAGGTAATTAATTTAAAAAACTGCAGATCTCCAAAAAAAGGGGTTGCATGGTCAATAGGATTCTGATTGCTATTTTCTTCCACTAAAATAAATCTTGCTAAATTGAGGAGTTTTATATAAGCAGAGAAAAAATATATTTTTGCACATAAGCATGGCGAGTCTACAACCTAAAGCCACATTTGTCTTCTACAGTCTCCAAAAATGTCTTCTCCTAGAGATAACTGGGATTCCCACTTGAAATCTCCTTTCTCTATTGTTGAAGACCTGGGAGAGAGACAAGTTCCTGCTGAGTGGATTTGGACCTTGGAATGAGAGTGTACATACTGACAATATCACTTATGATTGACTTAATGTTCACATAAAATGTAGGCTTTAGGGGGCTTGCCTGGGAACCTAACCTCCAGGTGTGACATTCTCTCCCTGGGAAGGTATATCGGACATTCTAGATAATTTACACACTAATACCTGGTTGCATATTAGGGCTGGCCTGCATAAAAACAAATAGGTTTCCTTACTGAGGAAGTTGACAAAGTTGATAAAAATTCATATAGAAAAACAGACGCTGTCCAGCAGTATAAGAAATATATGAAATAATTTCTGATGTGGCTCTTTAAAAGTAAGGCCACAAAAAAATGTACCTTCTTCTGTTTATGTCAAAAGCCTAACTGCACCATTTCCATCAGGGTGGTCCGGTGCATATGATCATGTATTAAGTATGCATTAAATGAATGATTTATTGTACCACTGAAAATATGTATTTCAAAAATATTGAGCTCCTGGGGCACCTGGGTGACTCAGTCAGTTAAGTGGCTAACTTCAGCTCAGATCATGATCTCATGGTTCGTGAGTTTGGGCTTTTTGCTGTTAGCGCAGAGCCCGCTTTGGATCCTCTCTCTGCCCCTCCCCTGCTTGCACTCTTTCTCTGAAAAATAAATACACATTTAAAAAAATAAATAAATCTTCCCATTAAAAAAAAAATAGTGGACTCCTACTTATGCTCAGTAGTGTGCTAAGTACTATGAGTATGTAAGTCAAGGCTATTTGTGTAGCAGGCAACCAATCTAGTTGGATTAATTAAAGAACAAAACAATATATGAATTAAAGAAAATTTTCAGCGAAGAGTAAATATGGGAATTGCATGGTAAAGACATAAGAGGACAAAAATAGGTAGAGAAAGGAGGAGCTGGTTGAGGCAATAGCTCAGGAATACTGCATAGGAAGGTTTTGGAGGCAGCTGGTGAGGACAGTGTTGCAGCTTTTTTCGCAGAGTAATTTTCTTAAGTCTATGAAAATATAGAGTATCCACAGCAAAAAGATTATAGGTGCGAGAGTGTGACCAAAGCTCCCTCACTCCAAACCACTGTAGGCTCCACCCCATAATGGGGGCCAGAGTCAGAAAGAAGCAGGAATGAGCCAGGTGAGTTTCATCAACATTAAAGATTTCTACCTTAAGTTACTGAAGAACTGCATACACGCAAGGTGATCTTTATCCTCTTTGTTCTTTTTAGATAAAATCTGCATTCTTATTCAAAACACTTCCTATTTCAAATAACATATTTTTTACAACCATTATATTGCTGAATTAAAAAATTTGGCTTATTTTAACTTAAATTGAGGGTTGGTAGAGTTTCTTTTCATTTTAGCTATGGCAGACTTAGTAAACAAATCTTTCATATGCTTGTGGGGAAATCCTGGTTCTGGCTGTTCACTAAAAGGAAAAAATTATTCATCTATCTATTAATTACTTTATACATTCATTAATTCAGTAGGTATTTATTGTCTCCCACATGCCAGGTACTAAATCCTTAGGTAGGAGGGATTAAAAGATGACTAACATATAGTTACAGCCTTCAAAACTCTCGCAGTCTAATGTGACACAGACCTGTAAACAGATAAATGTCCTAAGGTGTCAACAACAACAACAGAACCATGGGAGAAATTTCTGTGGAGTACAACTGGGGCACAAAGGAGGGAGTAATTGTTCTAGAGTGGGGGGATCAGGAAAGATGTCAGAGAGAGGATCTTTGAGATGAATCTTAAACTCAGAGTTGGCATTTGTTAGATGGCTGAGGAATGGAAGGAGGCTTCTGGGAAGATGAATCCACAAGGAGAGCAAAGCTATGGAAGGTATGGCAGGAATAGGGCTGTGCTAATTAGGGAAAGGTTTGAAGCCAGATGACCATTAATAAGGAGTTCCAGTCTTTCCTGAGAGGCAGGAAAGTTGCCGCATAGGTTCAAGAGAAATGTATTTCAGTAAGTTCCAACAACAATGTGCAGAGTAGAATAGGAGGCAAGAGTGGAGGCAGGGAGGCTAGTTAGGAGGCTACTGATGTGTTAAAGGCAGAGATAAGGAGATCTTTCTAAAGTCCTTACCAGTCAGGAGAGAGACAAGGGAGAGGGTGTAAGAGATCTTAAAGAGACTCTGGCAAGACTTAGTGACTAAGGGAAATGAGGAGGTGTGAGGGAGAGCTATCAATAGCTTATCTTTGGTGAGAATGACTCAATCCCCTTGGTTAGCTCATTTGACCTGTAGAGGTTGTCTGTTTGTTGTTTTGTTTGTTCTCCTCTTAATAATGATCACCATAGCTTATGAATAAAGAAGAAAGTATCACACCTCATTACTGTGGCTACAAGTCACTTCCTGTGAACTTGTTAGGCAAAACTTTATAAGGAATTTGTTTCCAAGGCAACTAAAAAGCTAGTTCTTGCATGGAATAAGGATGCGGGTGAATATGTGGTCCTCAGGGGGAACTGCAACATCTTCAGGTCTCTGAAGATACATGGATGCACACTTAATTTCTGGTTTCTCCCACACGCCACCATTCCTCACCCCTATTTTGGTTTGTCTCTGTTTCCCCTAGACCCTGTTTGTCATCATTGGACTCTTTACTGGCTGTTATTTTTGCTGCTGCCTGTGCTGCTGTTGCAACTGCTGCTGTGGACGCTGCCGGCCCAAATCATCAGTGCCAGAAGAGGACTTTTACGTGTCCCCAGAGGATCTTGAGGAGCAGATCAAGACCGACATGGAAAAAGGTGGAGTAAGATGACAGCAGAGCTAGTGGGTGTCCCTTCACAGGCCTGACCAAGCACAAGGTCCCTGGTGATGGTTATCACTGAAGTGACAGAGATCCAACAACCCAATGAGGGGAATCCCACAGATTGTCAGCTTTTGGTACCTCTTTTGGGTGAGGATAAAGGAACAGTTACCTTTCCTGGCCACAGAGAAAAGCAGAACCTGACACCATTAGAAATAAATCACAAAATATGCTGATCACAAAGCAAAGCCAGTACAATTCATGATGTTGTTACAAGAGTGTTCAGGGAGGTTCAGGGAGGTTTGGGTGGGAATACCCAGAGATATGAGAACCAAGCCTGTTAACAAAAATCTCTATTCAAATAGAAGAAAATGGACATCAATAACCCTGGACTTTTTTCTTCTCTAATTACTTGGTAATGCATTTTGGGTAGAGCTGGGGAAGGGTGATCTTTCTTCCCTGGAAATGAAGCTTCCTTCCAAATCCATATATTCAGAGCTAGCCTCAACCAGCATCAAGAGAAGATTGAGGGATTTTCCTGCAACCTCTGACCCCTTCCTATGGGGAACACTGGGTGGCCAGTCTGGCAAATAGGTGGGTTACTGTAACAATTTTTTGTTATTGCCCTTGGAGACAAACTGTGGGCCCATGGTGAAATACAATTACCATTGTCTTTTGCCTCATTTGGGATATAAAAGGACAATTAATCTTTTATTGAGGACATACATACAAAAAGAACAAATAAGCAGCACTACTCAAAAATGGGTTAAACAGAAATGTATAAATGTAAACTCTTCTCCATGGAAGGGCCAGTGACCTTACATAACTTGCTTAGGAATGATGATCCCATCTGCCTTTGTAAGGGAGATAAACTGTTTTAAGATCTCATTAGCTGGCTCTGTTGTCTATAGGATCTCCCATAACATCCATCAACCCAGTACAGTACTCTATCATTGACAGAGGATAGGAAGGGACGTGAGATAGGAGAGTATTGTCATCATCATCCACTGTGTCAACCTTATCTTAACTTTTCCTGTATAGTGCAGAAACCAAAACTAGGTGAATTGAACCCAGATATCCCAAATCCACTGATGCACACTTCTCTGAAAAGCCTCAAAATCTTTTCTATTTTAAATTAGATAAAAGCTCTACCAGGTCATTTCAGCAGACCTCCTTTGCAGAAGATTTCTTTTCTGGAACAGAAATTTACACTCAGTGCCAAATTCTACCCAGGTTTCCTTCCTGCAGGGTGACTAGTGATAAATCTGTGTGCCTCTCACTGTTCTTAGTTCTGACTCCCCAGAGCTACCAATTCCATTGCAGAGGTCATATTCTAGACTAAGTCTGATTGTGTTACGAAGAATCCTTAAGCAAAAGGACAAGCTTTATTCTATGGCTAAATATTTAAAAGCTCTATGCAGAGTTGATCCAGGTTTTATAGGGCCTGACACACTATTTGGGCAGTCCTCTTAAGAAAAAAAAAGCACGAAATTACAAATACAAAATTAGATCTGAAAGTGAATATTTATTTGGAATGACAAAATGAAATCACAACAAATTTAAAAGTTTAAAAACTGAAAATATCATGTATCAGAAAATCTAGAAAAATAGCGAATAGTTTAATTAACTGCCTGACACACCTCTACAGTACTTTCTCCTTATGTTTTCGGGATGCATTCATTATTCTTTGACTGCCTCTTCATTTAATAATAATATTGGAATGTCGTTTTCTGTAGGAAGAGTAGAAAACTAATTGTTTTTCCTCTAGCATGTTTGATCAAAATTTGTTTTCTCTCATTGGTAGAGTAGAAAAATTTCTTTTGGTTTTACAACTCACTAATAATAATGTCTAAATTTGTAGGGATTGCTTTAAATTTGGGAAGACTAATCTAGTCTATTTCATATATAAGTTGTAAGATTTGGAAGAATTTTTCACAGACCACTTTTTAAGTCTGCACGTTTCCAACTTTGTTGCCTCTACATCACCTAATACTTCCAGTATCAGAGCCCCCTGGGCACATTCATATAGTGTGACATCACCTGTGGCATGGATCTTCATGTCTCCTCAGCAAGTGAACTGGCATAGGGAGCTATAGTATTCCTCGAGCCATTCCCATGCCAGTATGGCTAGCAATAATTAACTACAAACAGAGTTGCTGCAAAACACAAAAACATATCCCTCTAAGTCCAAATGAAACTTATCACTTAACTCTATTTCCTCTTAACTGAATCCCTCAAAACATCCATAGCCCCTCTGTTGCCACTCATTAAGAAGAAAAGTATGATGGAGGGAAAGTCAAAGTGAAAAGAGACAGTGTTTTTGCTAATTATGATTAAAATATCTTACTTTTGCAAATCTACAAAAATATAAGCACATTGCTAGGGCCCCAAAAGGCCCTTAGAAAGATTTGCACAGATAGAGGTCCCTGAAGCTAAAACTCATTTACCATCCAGTAAATTTACCACTGCTCTTCAATCTAACATTTCATTACGAAAATCTATGCCTTATTTGTAGCTAGCTGCACTAATTAATTTCAGATTTTTATTCACTAATTCAGAGACTTTATGTTTACAGATAAAATAAACATTAAGACTTGTAAAGATGAAAAAGCAGATTCCATGAGAAGACTCTGCTTTCTGGACTATGATCCAATAAACTAATGTGGTATCTTCTGTTCTGCAAAAGAAGGGGCCCATTTAAAGTTGTTTAAGAAAATATTCTTGAAAGGTGCTACTAATCATGCAGATATCAAGCTACTCATGAAAAATGACAGGCAGCTTACATCAATATTTGAGTCCATTAGAAGGCACTGGTGAGATATTAGCACTTCAAGATTTTTTTTCAGTGATTCTGAAATTAAATGAAACATGGCAAACATTTTCTCACTTGGGGAATTATTACCTTATATTGAATCTAATCATAAAATCCTAGGATTTTAGAGGTGGAAGAAATCTGAGTAGTCAACCCTTACCTTTCCACAACTTTTTTATCAGACTGCTGCCTAACCTCATTTGAAAGCTGCCAATGGTAGGGGCGCCTGGGTGGTTCAGTCGGTTAAGCGTCCGACTTCAGCCAGGTCACGATCTCGCGGTCCGGGAGTTCGAGCCCCGCGTCAGGCTCTGGGGTGATGGCTCAGAGCCTGGAGCCTGTTTCCAATTCTGTGTCTCCCTCTCTCTGCCCCTCCCCCGTTCATGCTCTGTCTCTCTCTGTCCCAAAAATAAATAAACGTTGAAAGCTGCCAATGGTGAGGAGGTTTGGGACTTTGTATGAAAGTGAGAGATACTCAAAAATTCAACAACTACAGAAGGATTATAGAGTCAAAAGCAAGTTTACACCAACCTTCTGGCACAAGCTCTCCAAGAATAACAACATTAAAAAAATTTTTTGTGTAAATATTTATGGGTTTTGTTTTGCAAAACTCTTATCCTAGCTACATATTTTTTGCTGCTTCTTTACATAGCAAAAATTTTGATGATAAATTTATCAGATTTTTAAGTGGATTATGATTTTAATGTCATGTCTAAGAACTTTGAGCCTAACCTTATGTCATAAAGATTTTCTTCAATGTTCTCTTCCCCTCTTTTAAAGTTTATTTTGAGAGAGAGAGGGAGCATGCACACACAGGAAAGGAGAAGAAAGAGAGGGAGAGAGAGAGAATCCCAAGCAAGCTCCTCAGGTTCCACACTGTCAGCGTAGAGCCTAATATGGGGCTTGAACCCACGAACCCATGAGATCATGACCTCAGCCAAAATCAAGAGTCAGACGATCACCTGACTGAGCCATCCAGGCACCCCTCCAGTGTTTTCTAAAAGTGTCATAGTTTTATGTCTAACATTTAGATTTGTGACCCATTTTAAGTTCATTTTTGTTTACGGTGTAGACTTAGGTCAACTTTGGTGGGCTTTTTTGGCACATGGAGTTTAATTGTTCTAACACTATTTGTTGAAAAGATTATCCTTTCTCCATTGAATTATCTTCGTCCCTGTGTTAAAAATCAAGTGACTATATTTCTATGGGTCTATTTATTGACTCTATTCTGTTCCATTGATCTATATCTATCCCTTCACCAATAACACACACATCTTGCTTTCTGCAACTTTAAAGTAAGTCTTAAAATCAGCTAGTGTGATTCCTCTAACTTTATTGTTTTTCAAAATTGTTTTGGTGATTCTCGTTTGGTTTCCTTTCTGTATAAATTTTAGTATCAGGTTGTCTAAATCTACAGAAAAATACCAATTTTTAAAATTAAAATTGCATGAAATTTGTATATTAGTTTGGGAAAAATTGAGATCTTTACTATGTTGAATCTTCTAATTCAACAACATGGGATGTGTCTCTACTTATTTAGGTCTCATTTGGTTTCTTTTATGAGTGTTCTGTAGTTTTCAGAATACAGAGATGGAATATGTTTTGTTAAATGGATACCTAACTATTTCATTTTGGGGAGAGCTATTGTAAATGGCACTGGCTTTTAATCTGGGTTTCCAGATTAAATACTTAAATACTTGTTCATCACAAGTATTTACAATTATTTTTGTGTACTGACTTTGTATCCTGTGTTCCTGTTAAGCTCATTCATTAATTTGTATTGATATGTGTGAATTCTTTGGGATTCTCTATGATGTCAATTATGTCCTCTGCAAATAGAAATAGTCTTATTTCTTCCATTCCAATCTACATGCTTTTTATTTATTTTTCTTGCTTTATTGCACTGGCTAGAATTCCAACACTTGGTTTATTACTCTGCTGTCTCCATCTTCAAATTCTTAGCTTTAAAAAAATTTTTTTAATGTTTATTCATTTTTGAGACAGAGAAAGACAGACAGAGCATGGATGGGGGGAGGGGGTAAGAGAGAGGGAGACAGGATCTGAAGCAGGCTCTAGGCTCTGAGCTATTAGCACAAATAGCACTGTGAGATCACTACCTGAGCTGAAGTTGGACACTTAACCAACTGAGCCACCCAGGTGCCTCACTTCAAATTCTTAGCTTTTGAATCAGGTATAACACATTTTTCATTGTGCACTGTGTTTTGCTAATTATGTAGCCAGTACTGATAAAACATTTCTCTGAGCGGACTATAAATCCACATTTCAAGCTTGATACTCATTGGCAAGTAATAGAACAAAATGCCTGTGGAGCATAATACCCTACTTTCAGGGAAGACTGAAGCTAATTGAGATGATACGGGGCGGGGGGGAGAAGCAGGTGGAGCAAGGGTTTTATATTAATTATCAATGTAAATGCTATGCTACAGATTATACTGTACTTAGAGATTTGACCAGTATATGAATATTACAAATGAAAATGTATTTTTCATATTTGAGTATTAATTTTCAAAGAACTATGGCTAGCATATCTTATATTATTCTAAGTGCAATTTTCAGAAATGCCAAGATAAAAACTATAATAAAACTAATATGAGATTATCTTCTCTCCAGATTAAAAGTTATAGCTCCTTAATACTTTATTGCCTCCTTATGCCTAATTAGACTAACAAAGAAGAAAGAAGCTAACTAGAGAAATACATTTGTGATTTGAATTCAGTGAATAAACACCTCAAACTTCTCTTTTAAGGACACGTTATAGAATACTAGATATTTCTTAATTTATGAAAATCCAAATTTAAAATATCAAACTCTTTTTTAGCCAGCTGACTTATTAAAAAACATTACAGATGTTTTTCACTTGACTTGAGATAGTGAATATTCTAGTTTTATATTTAAAGACTACTTTTTCTTGGATATTTTTTATTATGTACATATTACAAACATACCTACTCCTTGACACTGGCTAAAGCCTAAGATACATTTTGATGCTGTAAATGGTACCAGTTTCTATTTGAGAGTAGTGGTACAGGGTGGGATTTGGTAGTAGAGAGGAAAGATTAGCTTTAGTTATTATGTCTCTTTCAACTATGTGAGAAGGTATAATCCAGCTTCTGCACTTAAGAAAGGGGGAAATTCCAGTGGTCTCTTCAATATTCACAGGAAACTATAGAATTTGTAAACAGATATCCATCTCTTTTCAAAATAAAAATATACTCCCAGTGGGATCCTAGGAACACAGAGAAATTCTATTATTCTTATGAATCAATTAGGATAAAACAGAAGAGAGAAAGTATCTGGGGGGAGCCCATCGCCCCCTCTTTTTCATCTTGGAAAATTTGAAACTTGAAAGGTAAAGGTAATAAATACCAGGTGATTTCCCTTCCTTTCAAATGTTCACAAATTCGAAGTTCCACTTTGTGAATTTTTGAGTGGTATACTTAAAACAATCTCATTTAGACCCAGTATATTCCTCTGTTAGCTGAAGACCACAATGAAATCAGAATACTACTGCTAGCTAAGAGAACTCTGTAGACCATCTTCAGATACCGTTTCCTAGAACTCTGCGTGTGTGTGTGTGTGTGAGAGAGAGAGAGAGAGAGAGAGAGAGAGAGAGAGAGAAACAAAATACAGAAGCAAGAGAGTAAGTGAGAACCGTTATCTCTAAACACCCTGGTAAAACAATCCAAGATTACAACAGCTAAATTCAGTGTTGGTTTTTTTTCCCCCAAACTGAAGGCAATGGACTGAAAACTCCCAGTTAAACCCTAAAGATTTTTTTCATGCAATCATGATTTCCCCATTTTTTTGGAAGGAGAGGGAATAAGATATCTAAGTAGAAGATTTTATAGAGTTGACCTTGGTTCTAAACATGTGATATTCAGTGATAGAAAAATCTATTGATTGCTTAACTGTTCTTGTTACTCACCTGGATAAAACCCAAATAAATTCACAGCCACTGTGCTGAAGAGGCCATATGGCTTGTAATTAGACTCCTGCTCTCAGCCAAGATATTGAGACATTTATTACATTTGCTCTGTAGCATTCATCACACTTTGTTGCTCAGGTAAAGGGCATCAAGGAAGAGATTAAATTTACCTTCTCTATTTTCACCAACCCCCACTCAATCTCCCTCCTACCTTCTTCCCCCCCAACCAAAAGGGACCCATTTCTAAAACTAATTCATAGAAAAAAAAATTCTTGCAACTAACTAATCCAAAGTCCTTTACTTCTTCTTTATATAAATACACCAAGTAAGCATCATCAAGGCTCTGGGCCAGGGGACCAGGACAAGTGAGTCAGCTCAGAATGCTGACCCAAAAGAAACTCAAAGTGGATCCAAAGTTTCTTCAATTTTTGGCTGCCAAGGTTCAGTGAACAAACAGTGTAAAAACCTGTTTACTAGACAGGTTTATTAAGATAGTTTTCCCACAGCAAACATTTATTGAGCACTTAATATTTGTTAGAAACTGTGGTAGGAGCTAGAAAAAGAAAATACATGGACTGGGCTATCTTGGATTTTACAATTTAGCAGAGGAGATGGGAGACAAATTGAAATAATGACACAAAAGAGCTAGCTAATTTACCAGTATAAGCACACCAAAGAAGAGGCACAGGGGCTGTGATAATAAACACTAGGAGGCCTGACTTGTGAGACAATGTAACAAGGAACAGAAACAAGAGCATAAATGGGAACCAGTTATCCCTGGCAAAGCAAACCAAAGGATGCAGGTAAAGCTAGCTTCCCTGAGGAAGTGACATTTAAAGCTGAAGACATAAAAAAGGAGAAGTTGAGGTGTAGGAGATTATGAGGATGGATAACCCTAGAAGGGATGAATCTTGATACCAACAAAGCGTTTGGCACAGTATCTCCCTACACCCTGTAGATAAGATGGCAAATAATGTTCTCCATGACAGACAAAGCAGTTAAAATCATATTGGGCTGTTCTACTGAACAGCTTTATCAAGGAATTGAGTAAAACAGTAGTTGTACAGAGATCACAGTTGCAAATAACCCCAAAATGGGAGTTGTTCAGATAAGGGCTCATCCCATCAAAGTATGATAGAGAGAAAGCAGCTATAATCTTAGACATTTTGCTAGAAAAGAGCAAGAGCCGTAAAATTTAACTAGATAAAGGGGAAAAGGAGTTAAGAGAAACCCAGGAGGTTCTGAGGAGGAAAGGACAAAAAGTAGAGGAGAGGTGGAATTTTATTCAGCCATAAAAAGAATGAAATACTGACACGTGCTACAATGTAGATGAACCTGTAAACATTATGCTAAGTGGAAGAAACCAGACACCAAAGGACAAATATTGCATGATACATTTATATTAAATAACCAGAACAGAGAAGTCCATTGAGGCAGAAAACTGATGGTTGTCAGGGCCTGGGGAAGGGAGAAACAGGGAGCAACTGCCTAATAGGTACTGGGTTTCCTTTGGGGGAAATGTCTTATAACTAGATAGAAGTGGTGAATTATACTAAATTGTTTGCTTTTTTTTTTTTAATTTTTTTAACCTTTATTTATTTTTGAGACAGAGAGAGACAGAGCATGAATGGGGGAGGGTCAGAGAGAGGGAGATACAAAATCTGAAACAGGCTCCAGGCTCCGAGCTGTCAGAACAGAGCCCGACACCGGGCTCGAACTCACGGACCGCGAGATCATGACCTGAGCCGAAGTTGGCCGCTTAACCAACTGAGCCACCCAGGCGCCCCTAAATTGTTTGCTTTAAAATGACTAATTTTATGTGAATCTTACCTCAATTAAACAAATACACAGGGGTGCCTGTGTGGTTCAGTCGGTTAAGCGTCTGACTCTTGGTTTCAGCTCAGGTCATGTTCTCATGGTTCATGAGTTCAAGTCCTGTATCAGGCTCTCTTCTAATAGTATGGAGCCTGCCTGGGATTCTCGCTTTCTCCCTCCTTCTCTCTCAAAAATAAATAAACTTTAAAAAAAAACAAACAAACATAGAGGAGAAGGGTAGAACAAAATTTGATTAGAGAAAGAAATTAAATACCCTTCCTACAGAAAAGGAGAAGGTTCTTTGTTCTCTGCAAATTCACCCATGGCAGGGAGTGGAAGATGCCACAGGCCTAACCAACTCACAAAGTAAGGGAAAATGAGAAAGTGGATTATTAGCCTTTTATGCCAACTACTTTGAGAGCAGATACTATTATGGCTACAACCAAGGGCTTTGGAGTCAGACAATTCCATTTCAAGCCCTAAATATAGGTTATTGGTTGAGGTTTGGGGGTAATTCACTTAATTCCTTAATCTGTTATTGTTTTTATTAAATACTGAATACATACAAATATTATGACCTGACTTTATACCTTTTATAAAAAGAATATGCCACTACCTTTTCAGTTCCTATTGACTTTTCCCTCTGCTATCTTAAATCCTTTGTAGTCATTTTTTCCTTCAGTTTTATTGAGATATTTGATGTACAGCATTGTTTAAAGTATTCAATGACCTGACTTATATATATTTATGAAATGATTACCACAATATGTTTAGATAACATCCATCATCTCATTTGGATACAAAAAGAAAAAAGAAAAAAAGGTTTTCCCTGTGATGAGAGCTTTTATGATTTACTCTCTTGGCAACCTTCAAATATACCATATAGCAGTGTTAACTACAGTCATCATGCTGTATATTACATCCCCAGAAATTATCCATCTTATAACTACAAGTTTGTACCTTTTAACTACCCTCACCTCTGGTAACCACAAATCCAATCTCCAATAAGTTTTATAATCTACATATAAGTGCGATTATACAGTATTTGTCTTTATCGGACTTACTTCACTTAGTTTAATGTACTCACATTCTATCCATGTTGTTACAAATGGCAGGATTTCTTTCTTTTTATGGCAGAAAAATATTCTATCACATACACACTTTTTCTTTATCCATTCAAACATCGATGGACACTTAGGTTGTCTCCATCCATGTCCTGGCTATTATAATGTAATAATTTCCTTAATATTCTTTTTAGCATTACAAATAAAGAAATTTGCATTCCTAATCCATATATTGCTTGGTTTTGCATATTTCTGAACTTTAAGTGAATGCGCTTATATTCAACAATTATCCTCCAACTTGCTTTTTTTTTTCAAAACTCAACATCCTATTTCTTTTTCTTTTTAAAAATTTTTTTAATGTTTATTTCTGAGACAGAGACAGACAGAGCATGAGTGGGGGAGGGGCAGAGAGGGAGACACAGAATCAGAAGCAGGCTCCAGGCTCTGAGCTGTCAGCACAGAGTCCAACGCGGGGCTCGAACTCACAAACCATGAGATCATGACCGGAGCTGAAGTTGATTGCTCAACCAACTGAGCCACCCAGGCGCCCCTCAACATACTATTTCTAAGATCTATTCACATTATGACTGCCTTTCATTCATTTTCACTGTTGTATAGTATTCTTCTGTGAGAACATCCCATAAATTTATTTACCCATTCTACTGCTAACAGATATTTGGGTAGTTTCCACTTTTTTGTCCATTAAAAACAATGCTTCTATGAATGTTCTTATACATATCTTCTGGTGCATAAGTGCTAACAGCAAATACCTTAGTCAAAGTGTTTGTACATCTATACTTTATTACATAATGCCACGTTGTTCTGCAAAACTATTGCACTAATTTCCATTACTACTAAAAGTTAATGAGAGTTCCTGTTGTTCCACATCCTTGTCAACACTTGATATCACCAGACTAATTGTGTGCCAATCTGGTGGGTGGGAAATGGTATGCCATTGTGGTTCTAATTTTTATCTCTTTTCTTACGTTGTTAATTTGAGTTTTTCCTTCTATGAAATGCCTATTCAAATCTTTTGCAGGTTTTCATTATATCATGTACTTTTTTCTAACTGATATTTTTATATTTGGGTATTAACTCTTTATCATGTTTGTTTAAAATGTATTCTCTCAGTTTATGTCTTGGTGTTTTTTCACTCTATGGTATCTTTTGATACACCAAAGTTCTCAGTTTTAATGTAATAAAATGTCAATTGTTGTCTTTATCTTTGGTGATTTTTGTATTTTAAGAAATCTTTCCCTATCCCAAGGATATAAAGGGGTTCTTCTATGTGGTCCTTTCAAAGTTTATAGTTTTGCTCTTCACATTTACATGTTTAATCATCTGGACTGATTTTTATATGTCATATGATGTATGGTTCCAGTTTCAAGTTTTACATATAGAAAAAAATTGTCAGAGCACAGTGATTTCTAGTCTTGGTTTCAGAATACACTAAGTTTCAATAGATATATGGAGGACTTTCTGGTCTTTCTGTTCTGGTTCACTGCTCATTTTGTCTATCTGTATGCAACACCAGGCCCATTTATAAAATTCCTGGTACTGTTTAGGCAAGTCTTCCCGCTTTGTTTTTCAGGGAAGTCTTATGTATCCTTGGCCTTTTGCTTTTCCATATAAATTTTAGAATCAGTTTTGTCAAGTTTTTAAACAAAAGATATTTAAATAAAACCTTTGAAATCTTGTTTAGAATTGCAGTGACTCTGTAGATCAGTTACATACTATTGACATTTTAAAAAATGTGTCTTCTAACATGTGACATGGTATATCCCTTCTTTACTGGCTTTTGCTAAGGATATCTTACGTATTTTTGGCTACATTTATTCCTGAATGCTTTATCCATTTCTATATAGTTACAAATAAATAACATTAATTTTCGACATTGTTTTGGTATACAGAAATGTGCTTTTTTTAAACATTGATTTTGAATTAAAGAAACTAGCTAAGCTCTCTACTTCCAATTATTTATCTGTAAATCCTTCAGGGTTTCTACATAATTGCTTGTATCATGTATGAACAGTGATAGTTTTTATTCTTCCTTCCCATCTCTTATAATTTTTTTTCTCTGTCTTGCCGTTCTGTTTTTGCTGAGACTACCGGTAAAATGTTGAAGAGAAGATGCTTTCAAGATTGCATCTTAACTATGAGGCTTGCTGTAGGTTTTGTCTCTGTTCCTTTTTGTTAGAACTTTGTCACGAGTGTAAAAGTTTATCAAATATTTTTTTCTTCATCAGTTGAGATGATCATGATTTTTCTCCCTTAATCTGTTAATGTGAAGAACTATATGTTATTTTTCCAATGTTAAAACAATCTTGCATTCTTGAGATAAACCCAATGCAGTCATGATGAATTAACTATTTTTTGATAAAATGGGTTTGCTAATGTTGTTTTAGATGTTTGTATCTATATTAATAAGTGAGGTTGGTCTACAATTTTCCTTTGTCAAAATTTCCTTATAGGGTTCTATATCAAGATTATGCCTCATGAAATAAATTAGAAACGATTCCTTCTTTTTAAACTTTTCTTAAAGAGTTTGTGTATTATTAGATTTATTTCTTTCTACAGGATTTTGTAGGACTTTCTGGGCTAATGTGTGATTGTACAAATTTTAAATTACTGATTCAATGTATTTAATGTCTATAGGCCATCTAGATTTTCTTTATTAAAAAAATAGTTCTTCAAAATTTCTTCTTATTACCTTTCATGTATTTGCATTACTGTCCCATTTTTCACTCCCTGTATTGGTTATTTCCATTTTTTTTTTAGCCATTCTACCAGATATTTGAAAATTTAATTGGTCTTCTCAAATAACTTTTGGTTTTGATTCTCTTGTATATTTGCTTCTATTTAATTAATTTCTATTCTTTATTATTTCTCTTAATTTATTGTTAGTTTTCTAACTTCTTAAATTTTATACTTCTTAATTTTCATCCTTTCTTCTTTTGTGATATTAAGCATTTAAGGCTATAAATTTTCCTATAAGTAACACTTTAGTGTCACACACACACATTCTTATATTGTTCTTATAATCAGAGTCCTAAATATTTTCTCATTTTCATTATAATTTTTTCTTTGATCTCTAAGTTAGGCCTAAGTTTTAATTTGTAGACCTGTGGGGTTTTTCAGGTTTTTTATTATTGTTTGCATCTATAACTTAACTGCACTGTGATCAGAAATTATGGAGAGCATGATACAATAGCTCAAAATGTCTTGAGGCTTGCTCTGTATCCTAGAACTTAATTTTTATAAATGTCCCACATTGCTTCGAAACAATACATTCTACATTTGTTAGGTTCACCGTTCCATATATGACTGTTAAATAAACCCAACTTATTGTATGTACTAGTTTGCTAGGGCTGCTGTTAACAAAGAACCACAGACAGGGTGGCTTGACAACAGAAATTTATTCTCTCACAAGTATGGAGGTTAGAAGTAAAAGATTAAGGTGTCATTAAGATTGACTCCCTCTGAGGCCTCTCTTCTTGGCAGGTAAATGGCCATTTTCACCTTATGTCTTCACATGGTCTTCCCTCTGTGTATCTGTGTCCTAATAACATCTTCTTATAATGACACCAGTTATACCGAATGAATGCCCACCCTGAAGATCTCATTTTAATTTAATAACCTCTTTAAGAACCCTCTCTCCAAATTTGATTCATATTTGAGGTACTGGGGGTTAGAACTTTAACATATGAGCTGGGGCAGGGGGAAGAGGTATGTGTGACACAGTTTAGTCCACAACATTGTACTTTTCAAATTCTTTATATCTTTAAAGATTTGTTTGTTTGTTTCACCGGTCAGTTACTGGAGGAAGCATTCAAATCTTCCACCATGATGATGGATTTCTCTATTTTTCTATAAAGTCTATCAGTTTTGCTTCATATATTTTGAGGCTATTTTATTAGTGTATATAAGTTTAGAATTTTTATAGTTATTTGGTGAATTGAATATTATATTATTATGTAGTTACTCTTTAGCTCTATCAATGCTTTTTGTCTGTTAAAGTTATGTTAGCTTTCTCTTATTTATTTATTTATTTATTTACTTACCTACTTACTTATTTAGAGTGTGCGCCTGAGCCAGGGAGGGGCAGAGGGAGAGAGAGAATCTCAAACAGGTTCCATGCCCAGCTCAGAGCCCAATTCGGGGCTCCATCTCATGACTGTGAGATCATGGCCTGAGCCAAAATCAAGAGTCAGGCACTTAACCAGATGAGTCATTCAGGAGCCCCACATCAGCTTTCTTTTTATTAGTGTTTGTGTGGTAAGATGTTTACATCTTTTCACTATCAACTTTTTTGTCTTTATGTCCTTTGATGTGTGTTTTATAAACGTGGGGGGGGGGGGAGGGATTTATTCAGTTTGAGAAAGTTTTTCTTTTAAATAAAGTATTAAGTCCATTTGTATTTATTATAATTAACTATATATTTCAATTATTTCCTACTAGCACAGGAAGTATATATACTTCCTTTTTGTGTATAGCACAGTTTTTAAGAGAATAGACTCTAAGAAATACTGCCTACGTTTGATTACCAGCTCTATTACTTACTACCTGAGTAACTTGGGCTACTTACTTATAATTAGTTATATTTAATTATCACTTTAAATTGACTTTTTTTTCTGTTTCTCTTTTCTTTTTCTTTCTTTTGTAATGATAGATTTTTTTTTCATATTTCATTTCTTTTCCTCCTCCAGTTGGGAAATTATATTCTTTGCTCTGTTCTTTAAGGGTTATTCTAAACACTTATCAGGCATACTTAAGTTATCAAAGTTTAAAGTTAATTCTTATCTTTACCCCTCCTGAACAATACAAGACCTCTGTAATACCTTAGTTCTGATCACTCCCTTTCTGATTTATACACCATTGCTGTATTCTAGTTTGGTCTTAATTTAAGCCTCATAAATTATTATTGCTGTACATAGTCAATAATCATTTAGTTTTATTCACATATCTACCATTTTCTTTACTAATCATCATTCCTTTTTACAGCACAAATTTTCCATCTAGTAACACTTTCTTTGTGCCTGAATCACATCTTTTAAATTGAGTCTGTTGGTAGCACAATTTCCATTTTTATTGTCTGAAAATGCCTTTATATTATGGTTTTTAAAAAAGTAACAATAGCACAGTTTGTAAACAAATTTAGTTGATAGATACTTCTTTTAACATATTAAAAGTATAATTCCATAGTTTTCTGGCCTACACATTTGCTATTCAGAGATAAGACTGCTGTTGAAACCACTGGTTTTCTTTAATGTCACTAAGATGTCTTAGATATAACTTTATCTTTAATTTATCCTGGCTTGTTCTTGAATCTGGGGATTGGTGTCTTTCTAGAGAATTCTTAGCCATTAAATCTTCAAAATATTGCCTCTAATTTTTTTTTGAAAGTCTTATCAGATATGTTAGACTTTATCACTCTATTCTTCATGTCTTTTAACCTCTTTCATATTTTATTTCTTTGTTTCTCTATTACATTCTGGTTAACCTCCTCAGATCTGTCTTCCACTTCATTCTCTCTTTAGCTATAAACCCACTTACCAGGTTTTTAAATTTCAGATGTTTTAATCTCAACTTCTTTTTTAATAGTTTCAAAATCTACTTGGTCACTTAAAAAACACATGCAACTCTTTTTTATTCTATGTCTTAAAAGTGCAGGACTTGAAGTCTTTGTGGGTCTGATTTGGCCTATCGTTTCTACTAGCTCTCAGTGTGCATTGTTTCTGTGTGTAATCTTTCACTCCCTCCTTCTCAATCTTTCCATCTCTCTCTCTCTCTCTCTCTCTCTCTCTCTGTTTTCACTATGAGTTACGTTTCTTGCAATTTTTTAGTTATTTTTTTGAGGGTCTTTCTCTATTTCTCTATATCTCCCCGATCTCTCTATTCATTTTTACCTTGAGTTCATGTATTTAAGCAATATTTTAATGAATCTTTGAGACCTGTGTTGAAGGTGGAGCCATTCTCTTCTGCTAGGTGCTTGGGAGCACATCTTATACTGGACCATTTTAAACTAAATTATCAGCTTGAGGTTTCCTGGAACACATAGATATTTAAATTTGGTCTGCCAATATGTATGCTCATTAGCTTGCCATTAAGTATTTGTAGGGGAGCTCTTTCCTCTTTCACCTCAGCACCAAAACGCAAGCCTAACAAATTTCCTTATAGATTTAGGGGTATGGTGACTTAGAGTGTGATAACCATTTTGGGTACAGCATTATGTGGGAAGCTTCCTATTAGATTTTCATCTAAGCAAGCTCCAAGTTCTGACCTCTCTCCCAACCAGGACCATATATGTAATTGTGCACTGAACAACTTTAGGGGGAATTTTGCATACAGATATACACTAGAGTCTATATGACATATGTGGTAGACCTGTCCTCATCCCCACAAGATGGCTCAAGTTCACCAGGTTCAGCAATTGCTTCAAGTTGAAAGCTGGGTTCAGTGCTTTTGTTTTATAATTCTATAACTGACAGAACTTAAATGAAGAGTAAAGATAGTGTCTCCTCCCTTTTGAAGTCCTTTAAAGGGTAGGCATCCTCAATATCTTATGAACTGAATTGGTTTGCCAATCATCATTTCAACAAAAATATCTACCACTTGCCCCATTAAAGGAAATGTAACATAATAAGAGGGTGTTTATTGCTTTGCTTTGTTTATTTTTAGATGTGGACTTTCCAGTTGTTCTCCAGCCTACAAATGCAAATGAGAAAACACAGCTAATCAGAGAAGAACCTCGAAGTTATTGCACAGACTCTTAATATTGAGACCACTGAGGGTCCACAATACATCTTCTTGGTTCAACCATGTCTCCAGATGGTCATGGGAGGGCAGGGTAGGGGGCATGAAATGCTGTGAACTTTTCCACATTTGTATTTTATTTTTTAGGTTAGGGAAAGATGATTGCTACATAATTTTCCCAGTAAGCAGTCTCACTCTTTGAGTAGAATTCCTAATGAAACACATTCCATTTTGATGAATAAAAGCCTGAAGAGTTATTTTATGCTCCTTGCATGAGGTAAGACAGTAGTACTGGACAGGCTTCATGAGCCTGCCCTTTATGTGACCCAGACCTAATTCCTTACTGTAGTACTCCAAACAGAAGCCACTTTTCATCTATTTAACTGAATTGCAATATTCCTATTTGCCACAAATATCATCAGCAAAACATATATGAGAATTTAAGAGGAATCTTGTGTATGTGTAGAGACTTTTCCCTGTCAATATTCAATATGGCTAGAAAAATATTTCAAGAGGCAGGAAGAAATTATTAGGTAAAAAAGACAAATCACTTAATTTTGAAGTATATCTTTGAAAGATTAAAAACTGTCATTTGCTAGAAATTGTTGAGTAAAACCAAGAAGAAAGGTTTTGTGTGTACTTTTAGATTGGCACAAAAACAAAAACAAAATATCAACCTGGTTAAGTTTATGGTTTTTCTGGATCCAGAAAAATTCCCAAACCAGCCCTAAAAATGTGTTGACCATTTTTTTAAGTAAAAATAATTTTTCTACAACTGACCTAAATTAGACAAAGTGAGGAAAAGAAACATATAAGGGTAAAAGGTAGAATTCTGAATTCTACAGCCTAACTTTAGACTTAAAGGCATAGCATTTACCCCTTTTTGGGTGGGATTAATTACACTGATCAGAAAGTGCTCAGCTCTGTGCATGTTGAACAATTAAGCTCAAAGGTCATGTCTGCATTTACTGTTTGATCTTTATATTCATTATGTGATCAAAACCATGTGCTAAAACCATGTTCTAAAATAGTACAGAAAGTGTTTGTTTTTTCTTGGTTCTTTATATAATATTGCAGCTTTCAAGATCTTATTATGTTTTTATATAATACTGCATGAAATGCCATTTTCTTTCTCTGTTTCTTATTCTCCTCTACCACCAAATTACAGTCAAATGAGCCTAAATATACATTGTAAGTGAAAATTGGTATTATAACTCTGACAGTTATGAAGTCATTAAAACTCTACTTTAACTCTTGAGTTACTGGATTTTTTTTTAATTGACATAATCAAGTAGGAAAAGCCCTAGTTTGAAAGTTAGGAAAGCTGGTTCTAATCTAAACTCTTACTACCTAGCCCTGTGACCAAGTGAGATGAGAATATGGCTAATTGCTCTGTGTCTCCATTTTCTTATCTGCTCTGACCACCTTCCAAGTTACTGTGAGACCAGATGAAATAGCTGAGGTGAAAGAACTTTACAGAATCAAGTATTTGGCAAATATGAGGTGGTTTTATGTGAATTTGTATATGTTTGTATAATGTGACTTCTTACATAGATAAACTCTTACCCAACAAAACCCAGGAAGATACCCAGTACTAATGGCTCCAGTGATCAGCAAGTACTTGGAACTCTGCATTCAACAAGCAAGTGCTATTTTCCATTTGATAGGAACCTAAGATAAATAGCCCTGTCTGTGGATAATTTCAGCTACTACATTTCCTTCCTGAAGTCTTTTAAAGCAAAAGGTCAGGCCTATTTTTGAAGAGCAACTGTAAATCACAAAGTTCCTTTCTTTCTCTCCCAGACCTCATTTTTCTTTCTCACATGGAATGCTTTACTTCTACTCACAGCTTATCCAGAGAGCTGGTACAAGAGTAGAAAGATGAGAACAGGACATGAATCAGAATCAGAATCAGATGGTCGGATTAAATTCATGAAGGGGTTCTTGTTAATGTTCCCCACAGAGGGCTAATTACCGGTTACAATGATGAATGTGTATGAATGAGGAAATGAATCTACAGAATGTCCATTGGCTACATAGAAACAAGGATCAACTCTTCATTTGAGGAGAGGCTATTTAGGCATCTTGTAGAAATCAACAGAAGCTGCCATCCAGAGTCACCTGCAGGTCTTCTAAATTCATAAGCATCTTAGCAGAGAAGCACCAAGAGGAAACATGCTCACTGTGATCTTCATAAAGGGTCAAATGAACCAGCACTTCAGTGGCTTAACACCTAGTCCTGGGCTTCAGGTTATCAGAGTAGGTGATTTCATATAAGGTTTCAAAGTCCATCTATTTATTTTTTCCTCTTTTACATAAGAACATAATAAAATACATATATGGATTTTTGTTTACCAAAATACACATATTTTAATTCTTTGAGAATAAATGACATTCTATTTCTACATTTTAAATGGTATGTATGCTAAAACACATCTGATGTGGCCTAAAATACACCCACCTGTAATGCACTGCCTGATCTTCTGATCTACAGAGAGGGTTCCACTTAGGGCTACATAATCTCTGTGGTTGGCACAATGATGACTCCTCCAAGATGTACTTATCCTAATTCCCAGAACCAGTGAATATATTACCTTTTACAGTAAGAGGGACTTTGTAGATGTCATTGCCAATGATTCTGAGATAGGGAGATTATCCTGGATTATCCAAGTGGGCACAATCTAATCACATGGCTCCTTAAAAATGGAGAATTTTTCCTGGCTATGAGAGAGATGTGATGATTGAAGAATGGTCAGAGATATGCTCTGAAGTTAGAGGAAGAAAAGGGCCATAAACCAAGGTATGCAGGCAACCTCTAAAAGTTGGAAATTTTAAGGAAATGGATTCTTCTCTAGAGCTTCCAAAAAAGAAATGCAGCTCTGCCACCACCTTGATTTTTGTCCCGTGACACACGTCAAACTTCTGACCTTCTGACTGTATGAGTTTAACACTGAATCAGTGCTCCTCACTTGTTTCTTTATTGTCCTTACTCCTTATTCTAGATTTCTTTTTCTTTTTCTTTTTTTTTTATTCCTTCATCCTGAGTATCTAACTTCATTTTCTCCTTGGTCTCTTCTCTTCCCTGGTTCTCAATACTCCATCTCCTTCCCTGTTCTCCTCCCTTCTCCCACTCCCACCTTTCTTCCATTTGACATTTATTCCTTTGTTTTAGTCTCCTAATCTCTCTGCTGGCCACTACCAATGCCATGTCCATGTTTACTGGTCTTTATAAATCTACCCCCAACCAGCGCAGGAGGGAGAGATAGCAAATAGTCTGGGTAACAATATTCAGAAAGGTGAATATTTTCAAATTCAAGCACAGATACTCATAATGCTGATAGGTCAGAGAGGAACAGAAGTATTTTTCCAACAATTCTCTGAGTGTATTGACAGAAAAATAATTCATAGTGACTACATTCATTATTTGAATGTATGGCAAGGTAATTTATTGAGACATTAATTGTGTTTTGTCCTTAGTGAGACTCAAAGGAATGAGGGCTGTCCTTCTGAGATTCATCTTATAAAGGTCACTCCCTTGCTATTGTGACCTTGGAGGTTAAATATAATGGTAGAGAGACACCTAGAAAACTACCACCCAGGCTTTTGTTTGGGTGCTTGGGCTATTATAAGGGCTGTTAGAAAGAAATGTGAGGGAGAGAAGTAGCCCTGTTATGAGGGCCTTTGGACTAAAGATGGGTTTGGAAGTTTGGAGGGGAGCTCCCAGAGTAGCCCAGACTTGTGCCTCTGTTAGAGTAAGCAGTTAGATTCTAGCAGGATACCCAGAAGCCAGCAAAGAGGAAGTCATGGCCACCTATCAGGGAAGTCAGAGGCCTGTCCTGGCAGCACTCCACAAGAAGCCAGATCAAACCAGACAGGCCCAAGAAGGTGGGTGTCATGACACGAAAACCCTGGCCAAAAAAGGAAGAAAAGGCCAAAACCCAGCTTCCAAGAAATCCCTGCCCCTAGTAATGAATATTCCACCCCTAGTTTGTAACTGTCAATAAAAGATAGAAACCCAAACCCCAGTACGCACAGCTCTTCTTCTCTTTCTCTAAGTCACCCGCTTGTCACATCTGAAGAGTATACTCTAGCTTTAATAAACTTTCCCACTTGTGTCATTCATCCCTGTGTTGTGTCTGTTCTTGAATTCTTTCTCGTGAGGAGACCAAGAAGCTTCAGCAACACCTTTGGGACAGGCTGGGTCAAGGCTCCAGGGCCCAGGGTCTCCCCAGTTTACTGGCAATATCTCCACAGGGGAGAGCCCCTCTGATGAGATAGCACTTGGATGCTGGGTGACAGACAAATTTAAGTCATGGCTTCTTAGCCATAACAAAAGATTCCTTTACCCACACCTGGCCCCTCAAAGGAATCCTATGGGGTTGGACACAGAGACCCCAGGAGCAATGAGGCTGGAGCAAGATGAAGGGCTAGAAACTCACTTGGAGGAGGAAGACAGAAAACCTGAGGACCCCATACATCCCTAGGAAGTGGGGAAGACTCTAAAAACCTGGCTGAGGTGAAATTTCTTGCTACCTTGTTAAACTGCAGCTCTCAGTCAGAATTAAATTTAGAACATATAATGTATTTAGATGATGAAGAAACTTACCTAAGATCTTTTTTCAAATGTCACTTCTTCAAAGGCTTTCCCAGACTACCATGCCTAGAACTATAACCCACCTCATGCTTCCTATTCCCTACTTTTTTCCTTCATACCTTTCACTAACATACTTTTTAGTCTTGATTTATTGTCTGTCTCCCACACTGTGAAGGCAACGATTTTGGGCTATTTTTGTGTTCTGCTGTATCCCCAGTGCTTAAAATAATGCCTGACACATGGTAGACAGCAAGGAAATATTTGTTAAATGAGTAAATGTTTAACCTGTATCACAGAATAGAGAAATTCCTACCTGCTAGAAATCCAAAAGCTGCTAGAATCTTTAGCCTTTAGGAAGACTTAGTATATTAATTTTTTTGCATATTAATATGAACAATTTGATTAATATAAAAATTAATGGTAGCTTGGCACCCAATAAGGCCTCTGACTCAATTACAGAGCTATCTTTTTTTTTTTTTTAATTTTTTTTTTCAACGTTTATTTATTTTTGGGACAGAGAGAGACAGAGCATGAACGGGGGAGGGGCAGAGAGAGAGGGAGACACAGAGTCGGAAACAGGCTCCAGGCTCTGAGCCATCAGCCCAGAGCCCGACACTGGGCTCAAACTCACGGACCGCGAGATCGTACTGCGCCACCCAGGCGCCCCAATTACAGAGCTATCTTAAAAAATTTTAGCAGCTTGCCCTCCCTTACTCCTCACTGATGTGAAGGCAAATCCATCCCCAGAGCACCAGTCCTTCCCCAACAAAGAAAAACCTTTATCCAAGAAACACAAGTCCACTTCTCCAAACCCCTCTTTTTCCAGCCACCCCTCCTAAGCACCTAAGTAACATTTATCTGTATATTATTCTTGAGCTCTTCTAGAGTACAAAGTATAACTTAGATTAAGTTATGTATAACCAGTTTCTGTAAAACAAAGCCATTTCCAAATTGCAGATGGCTCAAATTAGCAGTGATTTCCAGAATGACATCTTAGAGTCAGAGTCTACATTTGTATTTTTCCCAGTGCTAAAAATGAAGTAGGAACTAACAAATATCTTTTGATTAACTGGTTAATTCTTACAACACATGTCATTTCTGAGAAAAGCCTTTCTCCAAAAAGAGGCCTAAACATGCTCAGTATTAAATGGGTGGGATACAGCTTTCGGGAACTTTCATGCTGTTCCCGGGCTGTCCCCAAGAAGCAAAACTAAATTCCCAGAATCCAATCAGCAGTAATAGGACAGCTGTTAACACTTTCTGCTCGCTACTGGGGCTGCCAACTCAGCTTTGTAATAGTGGAAAAATCCTATTACTGTATCAACTTCTTCAGCTCCTGAGAGCCCCCCCACCCCAGGCAGGTCCTTGTTCCCAGGCCCAGAAAGAGGGAATCTTACCTCGTGAAGGTTTTTTCCTTCTGAGTAATCTGTCCTGGTACCCAAATATCTCTACTCCCGAAACATTGTCCAGAGTCATCTATAATGCACTTTATTTTCTGGTGAAGAATAATTGGGGAGAAAATTTTTAGTGAAAATTTTCACTTTGGGAATGAAATTCCAACATTTTCTTAAATATTTTTAGAATGATCTATTTGGGCATGTTAATTATTAAACTGACATTTTTCAGGATTATTTATTATAATTGCAGAAAGCAGTATTTTATTATTTTTTTTTATATGAAGTTTATTGACAAATTGGTTTCCATACAACACCCAGTGCTCATCCCAAAAGGTGCCCTCCTCAATACCCATCACCCACCCTTCCCTCCCTCCCACCCCCCATCAACCCTCAGTTTGTTCTCAGTTTTTAACAGTCTCTTATGCTTTGGCTCTCTCCCACTCTAACCTCTTTTTTTTTTTTCCTTCCCCTCCCCCATGGGTTCCTGTTAAGTTTCTCAGGATCCACATAAGAGTGAAACCATATGGTATCTGTATTTCTCTGTATGGCTTATTTCACTTAGCATCACACTCTCCAGTTCCATCCACGTTGCTACAAAAGGCCATATTTCATTTTTTCTCATTGCCACGTAGTATTCCATTGTGTATATAAACCACAATTTCTTTATCCATTCATCAGTTGATGGACATTTAGGCTCTTTCCATAATTTGGCTATTGTTGAGAGTGCTGCTATGAACATTGGGGTACAAGTGCCCCTATGCATCAGTACTCCTGTATCCCTTGGGTAGATTCCTAGCAGTGCTATTGCTGGGTCATAGGGTAGGTCTATTTTTAATTTTCTGAGGAACCTCCACACTGCTCAGAAAGCAGTATTTTAAAGCTAACCTAGGTTTAAAAGTAACAAATGATAGCCATCAGGAACAGAAAAATATTAAGTCTACTTATTGATTAACTTATAGCATAACAGTTTTATATAAAATGCCTTCATTTCAAAAGTTGCTTCATTGTATTTAGCATGGAATTTGTTTTTTAAACAATACATAGTATACTCAGAAAATAAAATTTTAGCTACCGAAACCTGAAAGATGCAGGTTATTCTGAGTAAGAGGGTAAAAAGAATAAAAGTGATTCACTTCCCTTCTTTCTACTTTTCTTTGTTCTCTCTTAAGTCTTTTCTCAGCACATGCGATCCCTCAAACTAAAGGATTTGAAAGGAGGTGGGAAGTGATGGCTTTTAGGATCACAGGAGCATTTGTATTTTTAAAAGATGATTCATTCTTTCATGAATTAAAAATAAATCTGTCGAATGAACAATAATAACCAACAGTCATAGTGCTTACTACCTGAAGCTGCCCTAAGAGCTTCTTATTAGCTTGATATATTTTATATTTATATATTCACTTAATACACCATCTAAGGGACAAGTACTATCAGCATTATCACTCCCCCATTTCCACACTAAGAAACTAAACCACACAAAGTTTAAATAAACTTGGCCAACATCATCCAGTTAGTAAGACGTGGAACAGGCTTGTCCTCAAATCCATGGTTTTAACAGCTGCGCTATATTGCCTCTCCATGGTGATCTTAGATTTCCAACTACATTTGTCCTTCCTGAAAACTAACCCTCTCCATGTCCTGCCCAACTCCGTCCCAGAGCTCTCATTTTCAAAAGAATATTCATTTCTGTCACTCTATTATGTATCTTTCTCTTTAACTGCCCTTTGGAGTAATCATCCTCACTTAATTCTCAGGGCCTGCTTCAAAAGCAAATCCTCAAAGACTCGAAATCCTCAAATTCTGCAAGAGCAAATTCCCAAACACTTCCTCTGTTGCTGCTTCCTCCTCCTCCTCCTCCTCCTCCTCCTCCTGCTCCTATTCCTCCTCCCCCCCCCTCCCTCCACTCCCAGCTCCCTGTAGCATTTGTTTACCTGGGAAGCCTGTGTAGCCTTGGTAGCTGTCTGCCACTTTCTCTTGTCTGACCAATGAATAACTGCAGCATTAATCAAGTGAGTGAAAAGTTGGATTTTTTTTTTTTAATTTTAAAAGTGATTCTAGAGCTGTGGATATTACTAAACAATCCTGACTAAAAATTTTGGTAAAGTTCCTGCCATAATTTTACAGGATAATAGACAGTGCTAAGAAAACTTTTAATATATTTTTAAATAGTATTTAGTACACAGTAAGTACTAAATATATATATATAGTATATTATATATATTTAGTACATATATGTATTTATTGTGTGTGTGTGTGTGTATATATATATATATATATATATATATATATAGTACTATGTGCCAGACACTATTCTAAGTGTTTAATATAGATTAATTCATTTAATCCTCACAGCAAGACTCTGAAGTTGGTACTATTATTTCTCATTTCATAGATGGGAAAACTGGAGCTGTTAATTAACCTGTGACTTTAATAACAAGAGAACCAGCATTTGGACTCAGGTAGTCTAGCTCTAGGGTCTGTCTGCCTAATTATGACACCACCATAGCACCATAAGACATTTGAATTCTGTAAAGTCAGATATAACTACTTATTTAATATCAAAACAGCATTTATACTCAGTATACTCAAATTTGTTCCTCCCCTATTAAAAGTGAATACCATAGGTCTATAAATCCAAGTTAATACATTCTATTCCATTATTCTGATTCCACAAGATTGGGATGAGAACATTTGCTATTATATGTAAAAACAAGGCATTTCAATATCATTTATACAATAGGATGTATAGTTTTCCATGACTTTAATTATCTATTCATAATAAAAGAAATTATACTCAATTTCTCCATTGTGCAAAATAAGGTACAATTTTTGAAGTTTCTATTAGTAAAAATATACCATTATTATGTCAGATGACTAAATTAATAACCCTTTATTATTTCTTCATAGGAAATACAACATGGCAAACTAATTTTTCCTAAAGGACCTGGAATTTTATCTCACATCATTTAAAATAAACGTGTGTGTTCCACAGCAATTTATTTTGTTTCTGGTAGTCTGTGTATGTCAAATTGCCACTGTGAAAAGCACAGTACCCTCCACACTCTGGACCTACCAGTCTTTATTTTTTCCTTTGGCACTCCCCACTGTTAAGCCTACTATAGATATTATTTATCGTCAACCTGTTGTCTGTCTGTCCCTTCAAAATATATGCTCCGAGAGCAGAAATTTGTGGCTGTTTTGCTTACTGCTGCATCCTCAGCACTATAATAGTGCCTGGAACATAGTAGAGACTGAATAAATGTTTATTAAAGGAATAAATATGAATCTCTGAAGAAAATCTCCCTGCAACATCTTTTCCCAGCCCTAGTCCTCCAAATCTTACCTTTGGGAAAGACACTGTATGAACAAGATGATAGCTCTACTTTTCCTGAGTGTGAAAGACTGCAAATGAACTTGCAGTCTTATGGAGCCCTGGGAATTGGATGGGTCAGTCTTGCAATCTCCCTGTAGTGTAAATGGTTCCTTTTAACCTCCTTAAGAGAAGTAGGGGGCCAAGGGTTGCTCTCATTAAAATCTTCTGATATAGTGATTTGGCTTATAATTCAGGATTTAGCTTGGCTTAATCATCCTGATTCCATATTTGCAAATTTTCCTACTTGCTAAAATTTATTTCATGGTCATTCACAATAATATATATTAAATAAGGTATATAAACAGTAACACACAAAACACATATTGATCACTTAAGATAATGTTGTGAACAGAGGCTCACAGGAACTTAACCTTGTATTTTTCCTAAAAGCAAAGGTTCAGTATTCACTAAACCACTGTTTGTGGTGACTATATAGAACCTAACTACTGCAAATAACACAAATGAACTGTATCTCCTGGAGTTATCCGGAACAGTTCCCTTTCTAACCTTGAAAATGCTATCTCTGTGGTTTCTCATAACAAGCAAATGTTCTCATTCCAATCTTTTGGAATCCTTCTTGGAAACAGTACACATTTACAGAAAGCCATGGATGAGGAATCAGTAAACCTGAGTTCAGCCCTGCTCCCCCAACCTGAAGAGTTATCCTGAAGAAATTATTTAACATTTCTTGGTAGAGCCTCCTGCTCTGCAGAACAGTTTCAACTGAAAGGAAGAACTTGAAAGTTCTTTCATATGCATATTTCAGCAGGTTTGATTTCTTCTGAGGCCTGTCTCCTTGGTTTGCAGATGGCCACTTTCTTGCTGTGTATTCACGTGGTTGTCTCTCCATGCATGCACATGTCTGGTGTTCTCTCTCCCTGTGTCCTAATCTAATAAGGACAGTAGTCATATTGGATGAGGGCCCACCCTAATGACCTCATTTTAATCTAATTATCTTTTTAAAGGTCCCCATCTCCAAATACAGTAACATTCTGAGGCACTGGGGGTTAGTATTAGAATTTGGAGAGGGGTAGGAGAAAATTAGCCCATAATATACACCATTAGTCTCTCAAAATTGTGCCAGATTTTGGTTTGCTTTATATTTGCACCATGAATTCTTTTTTTTTTTCCCTTCAAGCATTTTATTTTGGCAAAACTTTGCAGATCTCTAATGAATATTTTTTAATGCTGGATGCATGCTAGAAACCATGTCAAGAATATAGATATTAATAAACATAGGTACTAATTTCAAAAATAACTCATGAAATAAGGACATTATATTAGTGCCAACTTTAGATCAAACACTTAAGTGTCTGTCATTGTACTAGCTGCTATAGGATATTATTTTAATTTCCAAAAATATCTTCTTTTTTTATGAAATTTATTGTCAAATTGGTTTCCATACAACACCCAGTACTCATCCCAACAGGTGCCCTCCTCAATGCCCATCACCCACTTTCCCCTCCCTCCCACCCCCCATCAACCCTCAGTTTATTCTCAGTTTTTAAGAGTCTCTTATGGTTTGGCTCCCTGCCTCTCTGTAACTTTTTTTTCTCCCTTCCCCTCCCTCATGGTCTTCTGTTAAGTTTCTCAGGATCCACATCAGAGTGAGAACATATGGTATCTGTCTTTCTCTGTATGACTTATTTCACTTAGCATCACACTCTCCAGTTCCATCCACGTTGCTACAAAAGGCCATATTTCATTCTTTCTCATTGCCATGTAGTATTCCATTGTATATATAAACCACAATTTCTTTATCCATTCATCAGGCTCTTTCCATAATTTGGCTATTGTTGAAAGTGCTGCTATAAACACTGGGGTGCAAGTGCCCCTATGCATTAGCACTCCTGGATCCCTCGGGTAAATTCCTAGCAGTGCTATTGCTGGGTCATAGGGTAGATCTATTTTTAATTTTTTGAGGAAACTCCACACTGCTTTCCAGAGTGGCTGCACCAGTTTGCCTTCCCACCAACAGTGCAAGAGGGTTCCCGTTTCTCCACATGCTCGCCAGCATCTATAGTCTCCTGATTTGTTCATTTTAGCCACTCTGACTGGTGTGAGGTGGTATCTCAGTGTGGTTTTGATTTCTATTTCCCTGATGAAGAGTGATGTTGAGCATCTTTTCATGTGCCTGTTGGCCATCCGGATGTCTTCTTTAGAGAAGTGTCTATTCATGTTTTCTGCCCATTTCTTCACTGGATTATTTAATTTTTGGGTGTGGAGTTTGGTGAGTTCTTTATAGGTTTTGGATACTAGCCCTTTGTCAGATATGTCATTGACAAATATCTTTTCCCAATCCTTTGGTTGCCTATAAGTTTTGTTGATTGTTTCCTTTCTCTTTATCTTCAAGAGGTCCCAATAGTTCATTTTTGCTTTTAATTCCCTTGCTGTTGGAGATGTGTCAAGTAAGAAATTGCTGCGGCTGAAGTCAGAGAGATTTTTTCCTGCTTTCTCCTCTAGGGTTTTGATGGTTTCCTGCCTCACATTCAGGTCCTTTATCCATTTTGAGTTTATTTTTGTGAATGGTGTAAGAAAGTGGTCTAGTTTCATTCTTCTGCATGTTGCTGTCCAGTTCTCCCAGCACCATTTGTTAAAGAGACTATCTTTTTTTCACTGGATATTCTTTCCTGCTTTGTCAAAGATTAGTTGGCCATACTTTTGTGGGTCCAATTCTGGAGTCTCTATTCTATTCCATTGGTCTATATGTCTGTTTTTGTGCCATGGACCATGAATTCTTTATAAAGCTCTTTGTATTTTTTTCCAGAAATTTCTAATTATCTTTGGCTTGCTTTTTGAGAAAAGTGACAAGCCGTTATCATATCTCTAAAGTCTTCCTGGTCCTTAATCACACTGTTATGAAAGACTCCCCTTTCTTCTTAGAGCCCTCTGACACACCTTTTGTTTTTTCCTAATTTGTCCTGATTGCTTTCTTGGCTGGTTCCCTTTTTACTTAAATTCTATGTACTCCTCTTCTTGGATTTTTTTTTTTTTTTTTTTTTTTTTTTTTTTTTTTTTTTTACTGAAGTACATCTATGGCAGACACAGAGATTTGCTGCTAGATTGATTGCCTTTCAAGAAAGAACTGCCCAGCTGCAGAGAGGATAGTTAACTGAGAGCCTCCAGGTGTTACCTCCTTTAGGGTCTACCTCAGCTTTCCAGAGGAGGTATTCAGTCTTTGGCCTATGACTGAGCAAAGTGATGGTCTGAAAACCTAGTCATTCCTACCCAATTCAGGACTCCTCTGAAGGGAAATCTTCGCTCTGCAGGTACCAAGCCTATCAGGTCCACATTGCTGTCTAACTACCCCTACCTAATACCGTGTCCTCTCCTTTTCCATTCACAGATGTTACTCCCCACTATAATTTTATACTCTAGTTCTGTGTCAACTCCTGCTTCCTAGAGAACCCAATCAGTATAACATCTTCAAGTAATGTTTATTTTTTTGTTTCAGAAAGGAGTCATAGGATTTAAATTTTATGACACCTTGCAAGTGTGAACTATTTATTCTCATATGTGATTGCTACTTTGATTGTTTATACAGTTCTGGGTTCAAATTATTTCCCCAGAGAACTTCAAGAATCTTGCTCTACTGTGTTCTAGCACCCAGTATTGCTGATAAGAAATCTGATCAAAATCTGATTTTCATTCTTTTGTAGCTAGCCTGTTTTTTGTTTGTTTTGTTTTATTTCTTTCTGTCCCCATCTCTGAAAGCCTAGGCTTTCATCTTTATCCTCAATGATTTTTACATTTCACTAGGCTGTCCAGGCATGGTTGTTTTCTGTCACAAGTAAGAGAGCCAGAAATCATCCACCATCTTGGCCCTCTTGGAGGGTGTTACTCTGGTCTGGCTGACTGCTGGGGAAAGAGTGCAAGAAGGGGATACACCAAGAAGCTAGAGTTTCTCCCACAGTGTAATGATGGCCATGACCGTGACCTCTGCAAATAATCAACCCCTTACTTGTCACCCTTGTAAAATGAGAAGAAAGTAAGAATAAGTTGGAGGCTCTTTCCTTGGAGACTCATTTTGAAAGTTCTGTCAACAAACTTGGGAGAAGGCCTGCAACATATGGCCGCAACTTCCCACAGAGGTAATTTTTTTAAACTCTCAGGAATACTATGTAACTTGAAACAAATATTAGCTTGTTACCTGCAAAAATGGCAAAATGTTCACTAGGAAACAAAAATAAAACCCACCATCATTTTGTTCAAATTGTACTTGTCCCCCCCCCCCCAATTTTTAGCTTCCTTTAACTGTTTATGTGACCTTAAGGAGACTGCTTTCCCAGTTAAAAACTAGTCCTTTCTCCTAACCCCACATTTTCTCCTCCCTAACTTATATCTTCCCGAATTTCACATTTTTTTTTAAAGCTTTTACTTTTGGAAATTGCTATTTTCCTTGAGGAAATTTAAGAGAATTCTAAACTACCCTCCACAAATAAGATCAATAACTTCAAAATAAAAATCCAATGTATTCAAACCAACATTATGCCCTCTCGGTTAAAAGACCCTTGAGAACAGAATCCAAGTTATTCGATGTTTTTTATGCTATGCTTACAACCTAGGAGAGGCTCGATACACTAATTAAGATGAAATGTAAAACAGGAACCGAATCAAAAATACCTTAACTTTCTTTCGTCAGCACTGTCAGGGCGTGTGCGTGGGCAGTTTTTCTCGTGACTTTGGTGACTAAAGTCCAACTATTTTACAAGACCCGACGAATGAAGCTGCTGCAGAAGCAGCCCTGGCATTTCAACCAGCTTCCTCACGGGGACTGCGGGCTTCACTTTCCCTAACCCAGCTTCCTACCTGGAGTTCCTGAGCGGCTGATCTCCCCAGCTTTCCCCAGAGCCTCCCCCCGCCCGTGTCGGAAACGCTCTCGCGGGCAGTTAGCCGCGCGGCCGCGGCTGCCTCTCCTTAGTGCTCGAGAGAATTCGACGGGGCGGCACTGGAAGCGACGCACAACAGATTTCTGGACTCGAAGTGCAGTAAAATACTCTCGGCATTTGTGACTTGAGGAACCCTGAAGAAGTAATAATCTTTGCTTTATAAAAAAATCATTGTGACAAAAATGCCGAGCCAGGCAGGAGTCGAACCTACAATCTTCTGATCCGTAGTCAGACGCGTTATCCATTGCGCCACTGGCCCTCCACACAAGGAGAAACTGAGGGGACATACAGATTAGAGTGGTAAGGCCACACTCGGGCAGTCGCTCCCAATATAGGGTGGTAAAGGAAAAGTAAAGGAAAGTGGTGTCGGAGTTGCTGAGTCTTGGTACCACTAGCTCTAGGACACACGCATTAGGGGTCCTTTCCGGGGTCTGTCAGGATCCCACGAAGGGGAGCCAGGTTGTGTTTCTGCGCACGCGTGAAACAATACACAGGCATTTACTCCCTTCCCCTCCCCGTCCCGGAATACGCATGCTCTATTCAGTCTCTAGCCCGCAGCTGTGCTCGCTCGGGTTCTTGAACATTGAGTCTCAAGGGGCACGGACAGTTTGCCCGTCCCTTCGATAGCTCAGCTGGTAGAGCGGAGGACTGTAGCTGACTTCCTGGCAGGAGACATCCTTAGGTCGCTGGTTCGATTCCGGCTCGAAGGAGACAAGTACGCTTTTTGTCAACTTTCTACGATTTACGGCCCTTTCCACGGGTCTCCTTTCCTAATATAATATTCCAACGAACACTTGGAGATTCTGGTACTTTCGCTCCAGTTTTGGCCTATGGCAGCAACCCTCGTATGAAATATTTTGTGAATTACCCAAGCGGGGACGTGCTGTCCTAGTAACAAGCGCCGAAGTGAGTCTGCGCTCTGCGGGGCGGCTGCCAGTTCCCGGCCTTCTGCTCCTTTCTAAATCGTCTTTGGCGTTTCCCGAGTCCCCTGAGCATACAGAGAAAGGTCCCGAGCCAGCCAGCCGCCTGCTCTTTTCCTCAGAGCTCCGGGGAGAGGGGGCAACTCGAACGCTCTTTCCAGCGGCCATGAGAAGTTGGGGTGGGGGGGTGGGGTCACCAGAAGGATACCTTGTGATGGGCAAACCTGGGAGTCGGGAAAGAAACGCGGTAGAAAGCACACGAAGCTTAGAAAATGAGTAAACATTATAAAGAAAAGTCGGCACTCTGTCTCCCCGCTCCCTTCGATAGCTCAGCTGGTAGAGCGGAGGACTGTAGGCCCTGATGTCCCTAGCCATCCTTAGGTCGCTGGTTCGATTCCGGCTCGAAGGAGAGTGTTTATTGATTTTTGTTACTTTGGCCTCAGCTGTGACGCCAGATCAAGAACGTGATTAAGAAAAACATTTTTTCCATTTCTAAATGCTCTGACCTCTCTCTAGGGGAAGAGATAACCGGCCGTGCCCAGCGGTGGGGGATTAGCTCAAATGGTAGAGCGCTCGCTTAGCATGCGAGAGGTAGCGGGATCGATGCCCGCATCCTCCAACCCTTTTCTCATTCCGTGTAATAGTTTTTCTTTCGATTCTCATTCAACTCAAGTAGAACTTGAAATCAGCTCTCAGGCAAGTGAGAGACAAGGCGAACTTGAGGTTACCGTTTCCTAAAACTCCCCAGACGAGGGATAATGGGTGCTGACGGAGTTTATTCTTACAACTTAAAAATTTTAGACCCATTTACTTTGGGAGGTTCACGAAATTGGTTCTTTTTCTGTCCAAAAATGGTTACAGATTGCAGTCCCATCTGTTCCCACTTTGTGATTTGTACTCGATCGCTGCACTTCCAAGGACCCATTTGATACTAAACTGCCCGGATTTAAGGGGGGACTGACAGAAAAACAACGCAAAAAACATTGAACTTGGAAAAGGACGCTGGCTACTTTAAACTTAGCGTTAAGCCGAAGCGAGAAGTATTCCGCTCCACATCAACTTTCAGTGGGGTGACCAACTCTGGGCCGATCTACTAAGGTAGGATAAAGATACCTGAAGAGAGGCGAGGAAGCGGAAGGGTTTTTAAACCTAGAAGCTGGCTACTGAAGGAGGGGTTCTAATGCCCTTTTCCTCCTGGGGAGTAACTGTGGAGAACTGGAGACCAGCACTGAAAAGGAATTAAATGGAAAAAAGTTTTACTTAGGGCTGGTTTTGAGCATAGTCTAGTTTGTTAAAGACAAAACAAAAACAAAATAAATACACACACACTCGCTGAAAGATTCAGAAGTTGAGCAGAACACACACAAAGGCTTTTCTGGAAATATATGCTCCCTATCCTAATTTACTAGAATATAGCCTTTAAAAAGCTGTTGAAACTATACTGTGGTTCTCAACACAAAACATAAATTTACAAAGACAAAGGCAGAAATACTATCTTTTTTGAGGATTACAATTAGTAAATGATAATTCTTTTATCTCATGTTCATTTTAGGGTTCTAGGCAACCTGTATTTTTTTGTACTAATGTATACAACCTGCTGCATTTTATTGGTATATCTTTCATTTTCTAGGGCAGTCTCCATTTTTATCTCACTTTACTCTTTTCAATAAAGTCTTTAAATTGAATGTATAGTGATTCGTTTAAAATATATCATTATTTTCATAAAAACAAATTTATAAAGTAGGAAAAGGAATCCTTTTATCAGATGTTAGGTCTCAATTTCCAGTTGAGATTATGAGTACTCTAACTGGCTGACTGGAGGAGCTGACAGTGAAATTATAAATGACTAAAAGATCAAGGAATGGGTAATAAGTGGAAGGAATGCTCTCCAAATCCAGGTGGGAGCACCTGGTTAGGGCATGTGAGCTGGGTAAGAACTCAAACATCTCAGGATCAGCAACTTAGGTATGGAATGGAATTCTTATTAAAAAGTCTAAAGGGGGGCACCTGGGTGGCACAGTTGGTTAAGCATCTGACTTTGGCTCAGGTCATGATCTCACCATTCATGGCTTGGAGCCCCACGTTGGGCTCTGTGCTGACAGCTCAGAGCCTGGAGCCTGCTTTGGATTCTGTGTCTCCTTCTCTTTCTGCCCCTCCCTGGGTCATGATCTGTCTGTCTCTGTCTCGCAAAAATAAACAAATGTTTAAAAAAAATTTTTTTAAGTCTAAAGGTATAAGCTGAGAGGCACTATTGCATAGTGGTTAGTCACATGGACTGTGGAACCTGATGGCCTTTCTTGGCTTTCACATTCCCTACCTAGTTACATTGGGCAAGTTTCTTGGCATCATGGTACTTCAGTTTCCTCGTTTGTTAAATAGGGATGATAATAATGATACCCTTATTACAGTGCCTAGTACATAGTGAACACAATGTAAATATGAACTGTTGTCAGAGTATGTTAACACTACCATAAAGGGAAGGCCTGGAGGGAATATTCTGAGGGTTTGCATGTGTGTTTATATAAATATATATGGGAGTACAGGAAAGAGATGCTTGGATCTACTGTGGAGGGAAAGTAGGACAATTCTAAAAATACAAAATGATAGTTAAATTATGTTGTGACCATATAATGGAGTATATGTAGCCATTTAAATTATACTTATTAAGAACTATTTACATGGGAAATGTTAATCAAATGCTAAGTTAATAAATTGCATACAGGGCAATATAAATAATAACAATATAAACAAGCATTAATTTGTAGAAAAGACTGAAGAATGAATTGAAATGTTAATAGTAGTGATCTTTGGATAGTAGCATCACTGTGATTTTTTTCTTCCTTAAAAGTTTAAAATATTTTCTAATTTCTGCAGTACACATTATAAGCTTTAATGGAAAATATAGACACATTTAAAAAATTAACAGCTAACAGCACTTCCTGTAAGCCAAGCACAGTTCTAGTTACTTTACTTGTATTAACCCATATATTTTTCTCATAAAAAAAGCACTAGGCCCAGATGGCTTGCATGGTGGATTCTACCAAACAATTAAGGAAGAAATAATACCAATTCTACACAGACTTTCAGAAAATTGAATAAGAAGAAATGCTGTCCAACTTGCTATGAAGCCAACATTGTCCTGATCCAAAACCAGGCAAAGACATTATAAAAAAAAGAAAGAAAGAAACCAACAGACCAATATCCTTCATGAACATAAACGTAAAAATTTTAGTCAATTAAATCCAACAATACAAAAAAGGAAAATACAGCATTGACCACATGGGATTTATTTCAAGAATACAAGACTGGTTGAACATTCAGAAATCAACAATTCATCATAATAAACAGACTAAAAAAGAATAACCACATGATCATCTTAGTTTGATGCAGAAAAAGCATTTGACAAAATTCAACATCCATTCCTGATTTTTAAAACCATTAGCATGGGGTGCCTGGGTGGCTCAGTTGGTTAAGCGGCTGACTTCAACTCAGGTCATGATCTTGCACTCTGTGAGTTTGAGCCCTGCGTTGGGCTCTGTGCTGACAGCTCAGAGCCTGGAGCCTTTTTTGTATTCTGTGTCTCCCTTTCTCTGACCCTCCCCTGTTCATGCTCTGTCTCTCTCTGTCTCAAAAATAAATAAACGTTAAAAAATAAATAAAACTATCAGCAAACGTGGAAGGGAACCGAACTCCTTCAACTTGATAAAGGGCCTCAATGAAAAACACACACTTAACATTATACTTAATAGTATGAATGCTTTCCTCCCAAGTTCAGGAACAAAGCAAGGTTATCCATTCTGAGGTGTCTAGCCAGTACAATAAGGCAAGAAAAATGAAGTAAAAGGCCTCTAGATTGGAAAGGAGAAGTAAAACTATCTCTATTCACAGATGTCTCATTTTTTAAAATATTGATTACATGTTAAAATAATAGTTTATATTTTGGGGGTTAAATAAAATATATTAATAACATTAATATCATTTGTTTCTGTCTTTTAATGTGGCTATTAGAAATTTATAATTATATATATGTATATATATACACTATATATATACATATATATACACATATATATACATATATATATACATATATATATATATGTATGTCACATCTTATTTCTATTGGATATTAGGTCAGAGAGGTAGGTAGGGGCAGATCATGTCAGGCCTTAGAGACCACAATGAGGATTAACATTTTTATCCTATGGGTAATATGACCATTAGTGCAATTTAAATAAGGACTGACATATGAGAAACATTGCAGAAAACAAGAGTGAATTCAGAAAAATCAATCAGGGGGCTGAGGTGGAGGGAAGGTGAGAGGGTTGTGTGTGCTGAAGGTGGAGTCAAGAAGGGCCTGGAGCCTATATAAGTTCAGACATGGACATTGGGAAGGACTTAGGCTAAAGAATTTATTTGTTGGGGCTGTCACTATTTATTTCTGGCATTTGAATTATGCCAAGAAATGTTCAGAGGAAAGTAAAATATGTTAATTTTCAAATATATCCTGAGATATATTTATGATAAATTGAAATGTATAAACAATGGATTTGGAGGAGTAATTATCAAGAAGAAAAGCTTACAGCCAGAAGTTTGCAAACTAATGAAAGAAATGCCATGTTATTAGCTTCTGTAAAGTACTTTTCAAGTTAACTCATTTGATTTTATATTTTGTAAAATGTTTCTTTTCATTAAAAAATTTTAAATCAGATATCCAACCTACCTATTGCCAGATAGCTAAATTGAAGAGACTGACAATGTAGACAGAGGAAAAATGTTAAGTATTTTGTAGATGTCATGAGTTGAGTCCTTGGTGTAAAAAGATTGCAAGAATCCTTTTACTGGAAATAGAGTTCTGGGTTATATTTTTTTCAAGTAACTTGTAAAGTTGCTATATGGTTAAATAATGGTTCAAAGGTGCTTTTCCAGATCACACCCTGAACCCCAGAATACCAAAAGAAATAACATTATACTCTACATATGCCTCCTGTGGTCAGATGAGTTATATTTAACAGGACCGATCAACAGAGCCTGGCTCTTGGAACACCAGCTCATCTAAATCCCAAATGAAGTGCTGCCTTATCTCCACTGGTCATATATTAGTGCTCTCACTAATAGAGGGAAGAATGGTGAGAGGGAGATATGGATGGATGGATGGATATTGCAGGGAACAATTAATAACCTCATTGTCTTGGTTTTAAGAGGACCTGGTCTGCACAATATTAAGAATGGGTCTTGTTTTGGGATGGAATTAAATTGACTTTCAAGAGATGTGTGACTGGTGCTGGAGTTGACCTGAAGGTTCTGGTCCACTCATGCCCTAGCGTTCCAGGCTAAATAAACCTCCTTCTTAAGCAGTCCCTAATTCTCTGCTTCCACATCCACATCATCCAGTGTTCTTTCCCTGTTTTAATGATTTAGTCAGCCACCAACTTTCTCACCTCTGGTGGGTAGAAGAAGTAAGAATTCTCCTCCCTCTCTACCTTAAACATTGAGCCAGAAGCAAGGTCAGCATTCTAGTGCCTTTCGTTTTCTCTTCCTTCCAGCAGGGCTACAGTGTCTCTGCTTCACTGCTTTGCTTCAAATCAATTTTTTACTTCCTCTTAGCTCACCTTCCATCTGACCATAAGTCTGCTGCTCTGTTTGATGAATGACTAGCTCCTTGAGTTAAACCTTGATGATTTTCAAGTACCTGGATTTTCAGTTACCTGGGCTAAAGAGACAAAGAGAACATGGGTAAATGAAATGCTGAGAAAATTCTGGAATCCTCAGGAAAGTTAGCACTCCTGACACTGATTTCCTGGGACTCTTCTAATGCCTCCTATTCCCAGGATGGTTTCTCTTGTCTTGTAAGTTGGGACGAAGAGTTGATGTTGATCTTGTAACTATTCTAGGCTTAGAAAACTTTCATATCACTCTGACCAGAAGGTATAAAATTCATCAAAAGAAGGGGACCTTGTTCCTATGGGAGAATCCTTCAAATACACTCCAATTTTCCCCAAGATTTTTTCATATCACATATTTTAGAGCTGGTTGTTCAATATGGTAACCACTAGCCACATATGGTTGTTTAAACACAAGTTTAAATTGATAAAATTTAAAACTCAGATCTTGAATTGCATTATACGCATTTCAAGTACTCAATAGCCACCTTTGGATAGAGGTTAGACAGTACAGATAAAGAACATTAACATCACTGCAGAAAATTCTAATGGATAGTGTGCTATAGAGCAGTGTGGTATAGCTTAGCCGGTGAGGTCATGGTCTCTGTAGTCAAAAGATGTGTCTCTAAATCTGCTTCACAGCTAGCAGCCATATGACTAGGCAACTACTTTGTTGAGTTACAGTTGGTTCAGTGGAAATAATACCTATTATAAAGAGCTATTATAAGTAGTGATTGGTACTCTGTACAGATTTATTATGTTTGTTGTGGCAGTATACAGTTGACCTTTGAACAATGTGGAGGTTAGGGGTGCTGACCCCCCGTGCAGTTGAAAATCCACATACAATTTTTACTCCCCCAAAATTTAACTCCTAATAGCCTACTGTTGACCAGAAGCCTTACTGATAAGTCAGTTAACATATATTTTGTATGTTATATGTATTATATACAATAAAGTAAGCTAGAGAAAAGAAAATGTTATTAAGAAAATCGTAAGGAAGAGAAAGTATATTTATAGTACTGTACCATAAAAAAAAACACCTAAGTTATTGTTCAAGGGTCAACCATAGTACTAAAAGTAATAGGCTTTAGAACTCCCTTTTCTTCCTTCCTGAGATGAGCAACACACTGAAATCCACATTTCACTCCTATGCTCTGTCCTCTGAAGTCTGGGTCCATTTAGCCTGGTAGCTAGAGGTTGAAAAAAGTCAAAAGTCTTCTCTTTTTGTTATCATGCCTTAATGCCAAGTCTGCTGTTGGGCATATAGTCAGGTTCAGGTTCTTAGGGATCCATCTCACTTCCTCTGACTTATCGGGGGGATTGGGAAACTGCTGGTCCTCCAGGAGGTGACAGCAATGGTGGTTTTGCTTCATCTCCTCAATGTGTGTAAACATACCCCTGCCCTAGTTTGGTGGGACTCAGGAATGAGGAGTGATTGGGACTTCCAACTAAACCAATCCCCCATGTAAAATTGCCCCAACTGGTTTTAACCCCCTGTCCTAATTGTAGCAGGTTGGGGTACGAGAAGCAGGGAAAGTTGTACATCACTCCTACACAGTAAAGACAACTTCGGGAAATTAAGCCGGCTTTCACGTCTGTGGAAATCCCAGAGCCTTGAAGTTAGCTTCAAATCTCATTCAGCTTCAGAATTTTCAGAATCATTCAGGGAAATTTGTGAATGATTTGGGAGCAGACTAAAATTTTCTGGTTCTTCTTTAGAACAGAATGCTACTCCTATGTCCCGCTCTTAATTCACATGCCCACCTCATGGACTCCTGGTCTCTGAGATTGGGGAGGAACAAAGAATTGAAAAAAGAAGATAAAGAGGGAAAGGTGATAATTTGGGCATATAGTTGACTTGATTTGACTCTTATTCCTATGAGATTCTTGATAGTTTCCTGGGTAGTCTCCTAGTGGCAGTTCTAAGAAAAAGTACAAGGCAGAAAGTAGGAAACAGAAAAACAGAGGAGAGGATAGGATCGACTTAGCATCACATAATTGAATTGGGGATTCTCAATGTCAAAATTAATATTTCAAGGGTTTTTCTTTCTTTTCCCCTAAAAATACTGTTAAGCCTAGGTTATGAACACCACTCACAGATTAAACAGAAATCCAGCTAGGTGAGGTCAGTTTCCCAAGATGACAAAGCAAGGTAGACATGGAAACTGGATAGAAGGCCTGTCTCCTGACTCACTGTGCACCTCTCACTGCATCACTGGTGGTTGCTCATACTCAGACCATCTGAGTCACCTCACCTCTGTGGATTCTAATTTCATACCCTCAGAGTCCCTTTCCTCTTTTTCTTCCCCACAGCTATCGCCCAGTGCCAGGGCATCATGACCTCTCACCTAGGCATTGGCAACAATCTCCCATCTGGTCTTTATCTAGGTCACCTTCAGTATTCTAGCCACCACTGTGATACTAATCTAACCAATGCACAGCTCTCACAGAAATGTTTCTGTGAGAAACTTTCAACAACTTCCTGTTGACTAATTTATTAAGTGTTAAAAACTCTTTAGCCCAGTATTTGTGACCTGCTCATGTGCCAGCAGCATGCTCTGCACTCCAGCCCAAAGCACCATACGCTCTAAGCATTCCCCACACTCCTGTGCCTCACTGTCTTTGCTTCTGTGCCTTTTATTAGAAAGCCCCAACTATGCCCCACATAACTACACATCCATTTGTCCAAGTTCTTAGTGGATCATTCAGATACCATCCACCTATGAAGCCCTCCTGATGAATCCAACTCTGAAATTTTGTGGCTCTTTATCACATTTTGTTTTGTACTGTGGTTCTGTACATGCATGTCTTACTTCTGCTGTTAGACTGAGCTCCTTGAGGACAGTAACCTGTGTCTTGTTTGTCTTTCAATCCACAGAGCTGAACACAATGGGGATACACAATAGACACTCAATGAATATTTTTTGAAAGAATGAATTCCTCTAATAAGGATGGGCTTGGCTCATTGTACATTATTTGTTTTTTTCTTAACTGATGAGTCTTTTACAGTAGAAACTTTATCTTTCCTAGAAAATAACCTCCATAGCCCATGTGATGATAAATACTGTTAACTGCCTGGGCTAGGTGAACTGAATTAACTCAATAAAAAAATGTCACCCAATTCCCTTCTTTACTCAATAGATATTGAAAGGAATAACAAAATTCTCCTAAGATCCTTGAAATGTTTACGAACACATGTAACTTATTACTAACTAATAGAGTTTATTAGATTCTCAATAAGCTTTCAGTGCACACAGCAATAAGACCATACATAACCAGTCACACTGGCCTACTGTTTACTGGTAATTAAGTGCACACTGGGGATATGTTGACAAGATGTGCTCAATGTTTGAATATTTTTAAATCAAGGAGAAATAAACCTGCAAGTAAATCACATATAAACAGATACTATTTCATTTTTGATCTGATTTTTTTAATTTTTAAATAACTCTATATTGATGAAACAGTTTCACAAAATTCTGGCAAATATCAAAATTGTTATTTGTGACTCAAGAGCAGACCAAGAATATCAGAAATGACTAGGGAAACTATCATTTTAAAAAATCAACTTGGAAGAGGAGGGGGCAAATGCAAAGAGGTGTAATAGGTATTTCAGACCAGATGAAACCCAGGTATGGAAGCAGGACTCCATTTTCACTTCTGTTGGCAACAGCACTGATATCTGTTCCCTGCTTAATGGAAAAATGAAACAATGGGTCTGTTATCCTACATGCCATTACTACCTCATTACTGATTATTGTTGCAAACTAAATTTATATTTTAAAAGATTGCCAAATTTTCTTTGTGTTTTTGGTGTGTGTGAGGGGGAAGGTGACTGTAGGGATACAGGATGAAGGAGGGAGTTAGGGAGGAGGAAGAGCAGTGTGGAAGAAAAAAGAATTTACTAGAATTTTATTCACAACTTATAAAAACATGGGATCATCAACTGGTGTTTGGATTTTTTTTTTTCGTAGATACTTTTATGGTGAAAAGGATTGAAATCAGTTTTTAAATTTGAATTTTTCCCAGACCGCCATTCTTGCAAAGATGAAAAATTTAAAGTGAAGCAAATCGTTTTAGTTGATTGCCCTTGTGAAGTCAGGAAAATGATTTTTGAGACATGTTTTGTTTGTTTTCATGTAAGATGGTATGATCACACTACTTTTGGTGACCTGCTTCCTCAATTCTCCAGACAGAAATGCATTCGTTATACAGTTAGACTCTTGGGCTGCATTCTCCCCAGTCCTGGAGAAACCCGTCACCACGTTCTTATTGAGTGCTCACAGAGGGCATGGCTCAGTGACTAGGCATGCATATTTGCATTTGTTGTTGACAACTGTCAGCTTCAACATCCCTCTCCTCACAACTCTGTCTAAATGGGGTTTGTAATCCTTCTTCCCACTCACTCTCTTCACTCCCTGGGGCAGGAATGTTGGCTCCTGTTCTCTGTCACCTGTCAGAATCCATCCTCCTGTCACTGGCTTATATGGACAAGTCAGCCCACTGTCACGTGACCCCCCCTGCTGCTAAAAACAGCTCAGGCACCCCCTCTGAACCTGGGCCTGAAACAATGTCTTCCATCGAAAAAACCGTAAAGGACACTTGATCACCCAATCCTTGGAATTATTTCCAGGAAACACTTGCAGAAACCATTCGGAGCACCCTTTCCCTGGCAGTGCACACGGGGACGGCCAGGAGATGAGCGCATCTTTGAATTATAAGTCTTTTTCCAAAGAGCAGCAGACCATGGATAACTTGGAGAAGCAACTCATCTGTCCTATCTGCTTAGAGATGTTCACGAAACCCGTGGTCATTCTCCCCTGTCAGCATAACCTGTGTAGGAAATGTGCCAGTGATATTTTCCAGGTAGGTTTGTTTGGAATTTAGGGGGTAAAAAAGATTCTCTCTTCTTGGAATCAAGTCTTTACCTTGTAGGTGAATTCTTTCAGAAAACTTTATAAGGCTACATTCATTTTTAAGAAAACCATTTTTTTAAATGATTTGCTTTGTGCTTTGCTGTCTGCCTCCTCCTTACTCCTCCTTACTCCCAAATCTAGTTTTAACTTAAATACTAAGAATCCTATTTGTTTAAAAACAAAAAAAAACAAAACCTTCAAAACATTGAATCTGCTTCAAAATTGTAAATGAATTGCTTCCTAAGACATTAATGTTAGAGTTTCTGGCTAGAGCTTTTGGTAATAAAAATGTTGGATGGAAAAGTGCCTCATGCTGAAAATGGTACATGGCGGTTGACTGTGGATAAAGTGCTGGGCCTGTATTTTAGGACCACTTGCTGCTAAAGCCCTAAGGGATTATCTTATAGCCAGCTTAAAGTAGAAGTTGATCTTGTTTGTAGTAACAGAGAGTGAAAAGAAGTCTCAGAAAAGCTACCTGTGGCATTACTTAATTCCTCTTTTCTTGCTTGGCAAGAACAGGCCTCTAACCCGTATTTGCCCACAAGAGGAGGCACCACTGTGGCATCAGGGGGCCGGTTTCGCTGCCCATCCTGTAGACACGAAGTGGTTCTGGACAGACATGGGATATATGGCCTTCAGAGGAACCTGCTGGTGGAAAATATCATTGACATCTATAAGCAGGAGTCCACCAGGTACTGTCCCTTCATGTGTCACACCCATCTGAAACTTGGTTTTGTGTATTTGTTTGTTTGTTCTAACAGATCAATCTATCCAATGCTCGTTTGCCAATCACAGACATTGTCTTATAGGAAAATGTTTTTCCAAGTGAGTCCTTACCGGTGTGAGAATCACTCATGGAAAGAGAAGGGAGCTGGTGCCCAAGACTTTGCATCAATTTAAGAATGAAGTAATTCATTAACACTAATCTGTTCAGTAATACTGAGAGAGGCATAATGCGGCCTACCCCTCTCAGCCCTGTATTACGCATATTTTAGACATTTCTGCACTTCACAGGTCCTTCATAGCTCCCAATTCTACATAGCAGAAAATTCACAGTACAAAACTTTAAGGAGAACTAACAGAAATGGCATTTCCCAAAATAGTCCGGTTCCTAGTTTAGACAACAGTCTCACCTTAAAATTGTCTAGATGATCATAATAAAAAACAAATTTCTCTAACATAATTAATCATTGTATGGACTCTGGGAAGTTACAAAACAATGCATAGTCCTGCCCTTCAGCAACTTAAAGTTTAGTGACATGGGTGGGTGGGGGGAAGAAGATGGCATTTGGGTTATGTTTCTCTACTCTCTAGATTGTATTTGCTGCATACTCTCAGCATTCACCTGTTGGATTGATACTCAGTATATGCATCCATTCATTAAAAAAAAAAAAAGGCTTCTTCCTCATCTAATCACATTGGCTATAGAGTTCCTTTCCTAGAGACAACACCGTAGTAGTTCATTCCTAGAAGGTATGGTGTGAAGAGCCCTTTTTCAATTGTACACAGGTCAGTCCAGTCCACAAAGCTTGATAGCAATATTGAGACCATCTGGAAATGAACTCATTGTGATTCTTATTAGGAGACATGTATTTATGGAACATCTGCAGGGCTTTAAGAGCCTAGCACTCTTAGAAGGAAAGCTGTTCCATAAATCTAACATATAATTATTATAATCATTATGGCTATTAGTTTCTGCTTAAGATTCAAACTAAATTAGATAGTGCCAGGATCTAGATGGAAGTGGGGGAAGAAGAGTAATTACCGATGACATATTACAGAGATACAGAGTCAGCTATTTCCTTTGCTTCCAAAGTGTCTGCAGAAGAAGGAAAATACTGTTGTTGCTGCTGTTGCTTCACAGATCTGATTTCATTGTTTTACATTACTTTAAAATGCGAATACACACACTGTCTCTTAAAAAAAAGTCAACTAATAACCAACCAATTATTAAGGGTGTTGATATAAGAACTGATTTAGTGCCTAGTACAGTGTCTTGCATAAAATAGTTGCTTCATAAGTGCCAGCTAATTAAGCAACACCAAAAAGCTTCTTACATGTTCTATTTATTGCAATAATTTCCTTTTGCTACTTGCTACAGTGAGAGCTTGAAACATGGGAAATAATAACAATGTTATGAAATCCAGAGAAGAAAGATGTTAAAACTTGTAGCATTAGCAAAACCAAAAGACATGTCCTTACTTTAACTATAAAGTCTACATGTGCATCTGCCAAAAAAGGGCCCAGGTGCACAAACGGTATAAAGGTAATGAACCAAATTTCCAACAATGAAGCTTATAGCTGGGTGGACCAGTGGTGTTTTTCTGATTATCAAGTTCTTCTTACACTGTTATTTCTTGAACTTGAGACTCGCCTTGGGACATTTTTACTTGGTAGTAAAATCACAAGTTGCACAGAGGGCCCAGGTACATGTTTGGGCGTACACCCAGGTGTTCCCTGGAGGCTGTCAGCCTTGCCAGCCCAGAACCCTGCGCCTCAGAGAACATTAGGCAACCTTAGAATAACCTTCGATATTCAGAGTGAGAGGCACCCATCTCTGGCTCACAGTCATTGGTGTGGGGGCAGAAAGGAGAGGGGCTGGTCAACTCTGACCTCCCACAGAAAGACCAGACATTGTAGGTCTCAACAAAACCTGGCCTTATCTAGAATAACTGCCTGGTGCTGAACTAGCCACAGTTTGGAGAGGTGGACACGAGAAGGAATTTATTTCATTAACAGTAATCACAAAAATCATAATTAACTTTATAATAAGTAAAACTAATATGTGCCAACCACTGTTCAGGGTGCTTTACACATGAATCACATGTAATTCTTTAATCTGCACAACAATCCTGTGAGATTGTGATTATTATCATTACCTTATTAAAAACTTTGAATATTCTACTCAAACTAACTCATATGCATAATTTAAACATTCAAATAGTACTAGGACACCTCTAATGAGGCCCACGCTCCCACCCCACTCTCCACCCCCAAGTCTCACTCCCCAGAGTCAACCACTTTTAATTGTTTTAGCTGTTTTTCTGTTCTTTATCCCCCGGTGACATCTGTATATTACAGATCTGTGTACTCCTATTTCTGATTTTTCAATTTAGACATTCTCTATGGACTTTTCACTGCAGAAAGTCAGGACAGTGCCCTCACGTCGTTGGGCTTCACCTACTTTTCCTCTTCCCTGGGTTGAATCCTTATTTCCTAGAGCCTACGTCTTTCTCTTTGTTGGTTTATTCTGTTTTATATGGACCACATCCTCAAGCAATCTTCCGAAATATGCAAAAAAGTGCCCCGCTTTTTAGCCTCCCCCCACACTCCTGCCTTCGAAATACCTGGCTGCCGCAGTTGCAGAGCCTTTCTGGGGTCCCTCAGCTCAAGGTCCCTCAGCTTGCTCCTCTCAGCCTTCTCCCCCGCAGGCGCTTAGCAGAAAGAAGAGTCACTTCCTTTCATCCAGAAGTTCTCAATTTCCCACATGTGGTTGACATCCCTTATCTGCTGTCATGTTGCTCATTTTTTGTCCTTCTTGACTTATATTAGAATGCGATTTTTCAAATTTCCCTACTCTCATTTTAGTGGGATTTCCACAGGAAACACAAATAAAAAAGGCACATGTTCATTCTGCTGTATTTAATTAGAAGACCCTCAGGCCAATTTTCAGATATGAATAAAAGCTGAGCCTCAAAGAGGTTAAGTAACTTGCCTGAGGTCACACAACCACCACACGGAGAAGCTCAGCTGGAATTAAGCTTTGAGATAAGTTTGACTTCAAAGGTACCACCTGTAATGCCTCACCAAGACCAGATGCCAACCCTTCAGGATTCACCAGGATGGTTCCAGGAACCTGAGACCAGAGACAGCAGGCTACAGACTCCTGGAGACTAGGCAGCACTGAGTGGCTAGGGGCCACTGCCAGCATCTGAAGCTGAGTCCTGAGCCACAACTGTGAGCTCAGCTACCCTCACCTCATGAAAGTGCATTTACATCTTTATTCTACATGCCTGTTTGACCCAAGTCTGTTATATGTTTTAAGTCGTCTAAAGGTCTCTATTATACACCCGCTTTTAAGTGGGGACGACTCTGGGCCTGTGTAACCACCTAAACAAGAAAAACCTAATAAGGAATATGGGACATAGTTCTCAGTCTGTATTGCATTATGGAAAAATAATCACAACCAAAAACTAAGCATACAGCCTTATGGCTGTTGCCACATTTCCAAAGTGTGCGGTGTGCGTACTGTATATATATATACATATTGTATACATACATATATGTACTCACAGACCTGAGCTCTGGTCCAGCTGCTGACATCAGAACAGCGCACGGATGCAAGCTGCCCTCAGGAAATGCTTCAGGGAAGTGAGCCACAGAGGCATCACCTGTGCCATTTTCCAGTACATATACTCCAGATACATGCTTGACATTTATTATTATGAGGTGGAGATATATGGGACAGAAGGTATAGGAGGTGGAGAAGCCTTTGAACAAGCGAAGAGCAAACCACTTCTAGTCTCTAGAGAACCTTAAAGGGCTTTGTCATTTATAAATGGAGTCTTCAGAATGTTGTCTGGTTTCTTTGCCACTCATGAGTGCCAAATGACCCTGGTTTTCCCCCATATTTCACATGCTTTCCCCAGATGAATTAGAGTACAAGGAATACTGTCCATTCATCTGGCAAAGTCTCTTTCATTTCTCATTCATTCAACAAATATTTACTGAGTACCACTCTATGCAAGACATTGTTCTGGGCACCAGGGATCCAGCAAAAAAAACAAGACAAACCTGCCCTCATGGAACTCACATATTTGTGGAGGAAACAGATAGACCTGGGAAGGAAGATACATTTCTTGGTTGCAGAGTTTACTTTTCTCAATTGACTTCCAAGGATATGGCAGAATTTCAAGTTAGGAAGCCACAGATTTCATGGAAACCATATTGTTACGAGACCAGGTGAAAATTCTTTTCACAAAAATCTCAAAGCTGGAAGCCCATATAATTTCCTCACCAGACCCAGGTCTTACCCCCACAGCCCAGTCTCCTTGACTTGACTCCTACCTAGTGATTTATAGATATAAATCAGTATATTTTCTGCCTTTCTCTGAGTTCTGGGGCTGTAGGTATGTGGTACCACACATCAGAATCAATGGTTTACAAACCATTTTATTCATGTCTCACACTAGAAGTACATTTTACATTGTGATCCAATGACCATTACATACATGGATGGATATAGATATATAGACATGAAATATATACTTTTTGTTTCCAGTGCACTTAGATACATGTACATACATATGCATGTAAAACATACACATGCGTCTATGTACACCAGAAACAAAAGTTTCAGGTATCATTACTTATTCTTACTAGGTGTAGCCCATGTATTTACTGTCTATTTTAGTTTGATTTTAACAATGCTGGTCATGACCTCTAAATTGATTTCATGGCCCATAATAATCAATTTCACAGCCCATAAATACCTGCGGTTTTTTAAAAAGTGGATCTTGGTAACAACAGAAAAATTCAGTCCCAATCTTTTAAATAACGATGCTTATAAATATGTGTTTGGGAATATGAAGAAAGGTTTTGGATTTGTATTTACATTTTTCAGGTACCTCTGAAAACTATTAACAACCTTGGTCTTTAGATAGGATGTATAAGAATTCCAGGTTTTTGCGAGGCAGGCTACACCCACATCTCTCACCATGTTCTCCAGAGGGGGCCTAGAGCACTACAATTTGACATAATTTTGATCTTGATCATCACACATAAATCACACTGATCATTAGGAGAATATACAGGGCCCCACCACACGCTGTGAACTTGGGCTGTTCCAGGTGATTCCACAGCAAGTTATTCTTAAATAGTAATGACTTGTCACTCCCCTTTCATGCTTGCAATTCCTCATCGCTTGGTCATCGTCTCACTAACACATACAAACCCAATGCTCCATTATTACCTGTTGCAGTTCCGAAAAGTTTTGGCTGGTGCTGAACTACTGGGAAAACTAAAACCTGGGGATTATCTGTGAGGTCCTTACTTCCAAGGTTACCACCATGTCCCAGAACAGCATTTTGCATTTTTCTTATTGCTTAAAGTACTGTTCACAGTCACTGAGCACACAGTACCCACTCTTAGTCCCTGCCAAGTCCTCAATCGGGAAATTATTTACATTTAATTTTCTTAATGGCAGGAAGAGACCCAAACAAATTAATGAAGCACACACGGACATGTTCCTTCTTACACAGAGCTATTTCCATCAGTGCCTAGACTAATAATCAGAGATTTGGACTCCTCCAGCCCACCTCTATCTTCCTTTTGGTGGGAGAAGTGTTTGCTGGAGGTTGTAGAGTTGGGACCTAGTGTTTCTGCAAAGCCAGCATAAACTTGAGATTTAGCTTATCAGCAAATACTCCTTCTTTACCCATAATTGGAAAGTATCTCAAGAGACTTGTAAGTGTGTGCAGACAGTGCTGGAGCACACTCCTCACAATTTTCAGGAATTTTACTAGCTGTGTTTTAAACCGTCAATAAGTTTAAATCAGCCATGATGGGAACCCTCACCACAGAAATTGTCAAACACTACAGATCAGAGTGTCCATGTCCTATCCCCTACTCCAGGCTGGTCATTAGATACCTATCAGCACACCACTGCTAACCCCAAAGGGCAACTGAATTTGGAGGTTTCCGAGGACAAGAACAGGACCTTGGAAGTTTTCTGGAATAGCAATACTAATCCCACCCCCCCACCCCCCACCAACTCTGCTTTGCTGCAATGGGAGCTGACACATTTATCTGCCCACCTCCTCCCAGACCAGAAAAGAAGTCTGACCAGCCCATGTGTGAGGAGCACGAAGAGGAACGCATCAACATCTACTGTCTGAACTGTGAAGTGCCCACCTGCTCTCTGTGCAAGGTCTTTGGGGCACACAAGGATTGCCAGGTGGCTCCCCTAACTCACGTGTTCCAGAGGCAGAAGGTAACAGAGCCTCTCTTCCTCTTCTCCAGCCCCTTCCGAATTTCCGTGTGATTGGCTCTCTTTGCTGAAGGGGACTGCCCAAGCCACGTAGCCCTGAGGCCTGGCGGCTCAGAGCGTGGAGTGGTGTAGTGCTGGTGCAAACATGGCCACACACTAGATCCCCAAGAGAGTAAGGGGACTGCTAGCGAGGGAAGGGGTGCCGAGGCTCAGGAAGGTGTGCAGAGGGCAAGGGTCGCTTGTTATTTGTGCATCTGGGAGGTTGCTGAAGACAAGCAATGTGTTGGGACCTGGTCAGAGCTGTTTGAAGTTTAGACTATAGATAAGAAAAGGATTAACTTTTCACGCCAGTCACAGGAATTTTTCTTCATTCACTAAAAAAGCTACTGTTTCCTGTACCCTTCCCAGGCCTTTACTCCCCCAACTCCTACTGTATTAGCCTTCAAGTCCTGGTTAAACTGGCTTCCTAGGCTTTCAACCTAGGCCGCTTGCTAAAAGGACTCCTCTCAGTTTGGCACATGTCCCAACCCCCCGCCAGGGCGTCAGCCTCCTCACCCTGACCAACCACAGCATGTCCCCAGCTTATCACTAACCTGCCAACCCAGTTTCATCCAATGGCAAGTAGCAACTTGCCCATTTGATGCAAATAAACGTGCAGTTGTGTGCTCAAATAGATGCAGCCACTCCCCACACCTAGAATTTGAGGAGCTCCATATCTAGCTCCTTTCTATGAAGAATCACACGTCCCACATTTGGTAGATATTTTACTGTGAGGGTCAGAGTTGGAATCAAATGTGAAAGCCAAACTTTTGGGCAATACCAGTCATGACCAGTGAGTGCTAACTGCCAAAAAAGCAGAATTTAGCAAGACATCTGTAACATTTATTTATTTTTCAATCCATTTGTGGTTTATTTCCCCTTAACCTTCCACACCCACCCATCCCCCTCAAGTCATGGCATGTTAGAACTGAATGGTACTTGTTTCACATGATTTCCCTCAGAGCCCTAGGAACTCGAGTGGGATGGACAGGACAGACTGGCAGGACTTCTACCCCACTCCTGTTTGGACAGAGCAGCTTCACTCTTATCTACTGGGATTCCACATTAGCTTCCTTTTTCTGAAGAAAGGGTTCTGAAGCTTTACAATGTTTTACAACCACTGTTCTGGTCCAAACTTTCCACTTTATATCCAAGAAATTTAGGGTCCACATTGATTACATGTTTGGCCAACATCATAAACAAGTTAAAGGCAGAGTTGGATCAAGCAGGTAGGTCTCCAAAGTCCCCATTCAGTGCTCCCTGATAGCTAGTCTTGGAAAGCAGAGAGGAATTTCAAGTTGAAAACCCTCCCCTTAGAACCAGTCAAATGCTAGAGTTTCAAGTTTGTAATAACTTAGTCTAGTATGTATGTATTTGCACACCTAGCACATAGAAGGTGCGTATTAGTTGAGTCAGTGAATAAATGAATATTTACTATTGAGTCAGTGAATAAATGAATATTTACTATTCTCATTTCCCTAGTAAAATGGATCCTGAGCTACACTAGGAAAATAATTCATTTCGGGTCTCTGAAGTCACATATTGGACTCCACTGAATTTATAAACAATATTTATAATTACTTAGCTTGAATATGTTATTCTCTATAATCTATAATTTAGTGTTTATGATGTTATTAGCAAGGTCAGATCTCAGTCTCCGTTAAGAATTTGGTGAAAACTTCTTATGTGGATCTTGAGAAACTTAACAGAAACCCATGGGGGAGGGGAAGGAAAAAAAAAAAAAGAGGTTAGAGTGGAAGAGAGCCAAAGCATAAGAGACTGTTAAAAACTGAGAACAAACTGAGGGTTGATGGGGGGTGGGAGGGAGGGGAGGGTGGGTGATGGGTATTGAGGAGGGCACCTTTTGGGATGAGCACTGGGTGTTGTATGGAAACCAATTTGACAATAAATTTCATATATTGAAAAAAAAAAAGAATTTGGTGAAAACTATGAAACTTCTTCCCAGACAAATACACTTATATACACATCTAGACAGAATTTTATTACAAGACCAGGAGGTTCACAGGCCTTATAAGCCTGTTACTCCTATGGGGTTCAGTGGACGCTGGATTAGGAATCCATGAGGATAATACTACAATTTATCTACAATCAGGGCTGACTAGAAAACTCCTAAAACTTTGCACCCCTCCTTTCTCTTCATTAGTCTGAGCTCAGTGATGGCATTGCTGTCCTTGTGGGAAGCAATGATCGAGTCCAGGGAGTAATCAGCCAGCTGGAGGACACCTGTAAAACTATTGAGGTAAGTCAAACAACTCCAGCTGAATATACACCAAGCCTGGACTCCTGGGGGGTTGTGGCTGCCTCAGTGCCACACAATCTTTCCTTATAGAATGACCGCCTTCCTCATATGTCTCTAAAACATTCTCCTCCTGGCTCAGGAAGTGAAGTTACCATGTGAGTCAACAAGGCAGATTTTACCACATCTACTGGGGTGGTTGTTACATTTGCTGTTTTTTGTTGGTCAATCCATTTTAAAAGATTAGTTAGAAGAAAAATCAATTCCCAGTAATGAAAATAAGTGTTATCCACCATTATAGTACTATTTCTTTGTGGAAATCCAAATTTCTTAAGGAGTACTAGTTAGTGCTTTGGAAAATCATGTGCAGGTTTGAGCTGCATATCTACACTCTGACAGCGGGGCCACAAAGGGGATAGCAGAAGGAGGAAGATGTGTCTGTGGTTACAGAATGATTTAGTCATGGATTTCATTGAGACCAGAGCTCTGGCTCATTCATATCTGCCCTCTGCCTGGCCCAGTGCCTGGAACATAATAAACACTTGATACAAACTTGGTGAACAAATGCATAAATGACTGGCTGTTTAGCTCACACTGAAGCTTGGCATATAAGAAATACTGTAAATCCACCCTTCCTCAAGATCAAGTATAAACTGTGTAATTGCTGAAGGCAAAAAGCTGAAACCTAAAGAGATTTAGCTATGTGGCAGATACCTTTTCAAGAACTGAAGATTCACAGACTAGTTAAGCCAGGCTGCACAGAGGACAGGTGCAAGACAGCTGGGTTGAGTGCAGGTCTCTGGATCTGTAATCTGGAGCCATTTATTACTCCCTGCTTTAAGTTTTGGGGTTGTTGGTTCTTGTAGTTGGACCTCAGATGCAGTGTTGAGGCATTGTACTGCTCAGTCTGTAGCATATTGTCTGTATTGCTGTAGGCAAGGCCCCTCTTATCTGCTTATTTCTTTTTATCTCCATATCCCAGTCCTGTTCTCTGTACATAACCACTCTAACATGTTTGGTGTTCCGTTCACTTATACTCTTATAAAATGTTGATTATTTTATATGCACATCTTTTACTTTTATAAATGGTAATGTACTATATTTCTCATTCTGCTTTTTTTAATTATGTATTATGTTTTAAAAATCCCTTCTCATGTACATTCAATCCTTCATTTTTCTCCTCTGTAAAAATGGGGCATAGTACCCACCTTACAGAGTTACTGTGAAAAATTAAGCATAAGCAAAATGCTTAGCACAGTGCCTAGTATATGGTGAGTGCCTGATAAATACCCTGTTTTATTTTATCATTAGAAAGGCAAATTCTATCAGAAGCCAAAGGCTGGTTCCTGGATAATCACTTCAAGACATTGGCCATAACCATCTCGTTTTAGATTTCTACACCATTAAAATCAATGTCCTTTCTTCTCCATACCTATATTCCTGTAAAGATCATGATAAATCTGGGATCCATTTACAGAAGGGAGGTTTTCTTTTGGTGAAGAGCCCAAAGAGATTACAAAATGGACAATATAAACTCATCTTTTTACTTATTTACAGTAAAGGCCAAATACAACTTAATCAGTAAACCATGAATCAGCACTCCAGTGTGGTGCCATGTTGAGTCTTGGGTGTATAAATAGGAGTGGGTTGCTTGTGGGTAAGTGAGGTAATCTCTATACTCATCTCTGGTCAAGCCTTCATCAGAGATCTCTGTCTGGGACATCAAGGCTGCAGAACACATACAGGAGAAAAGCTCTGGGGGTCACATTTGGCCTTGAGCAAAGAAATGCAAACAAACCGGGCTCCCTGTAGCCAGCATGGGGGGGGGGGGCGGACACTGAGAGGGCGGGGAGAGATTTGACAACTGGTTTTCTTCCTGGAGGCCGGTCAGGGGCACAATAGGGAGCAGCTGTTTTTTCTTTCACTGTGAACAAGACAAGCAGGAACAGGTTTGAAATTAAGTCAGGAGAAGGGATTTAGTGCAGATATCATGAGGAACTTCCAGGCAGTGAGGTTTAGGATTATTACTCCTATTATTACTGATAAAAGTATTCATCAAACATGACACACTTTTATAAGTACTTTCACAGGCTACTAGACAAATGTAATTGTTCCCTGCAGGGCTTTCAGATGAAGCTGTAAATTGGCAGGAGTCTTAAAAGTGTCCATCCCTTTTACCTATTTATTTCACTTGTGAGATTTTACTTTAAGGAAATAAAACAGTATAGAATGTATATATTCATAAATAACCCCTATATATATTTATATGGGGAAAAACTCCAGAAACCAAAAGGTTAGGAGTAATGAACAGTGGGACTACTGTCTTCCTTATATATTCCTATATTTCGCATTTTTGTGAAGAGACCTGGACATTTTTTTAATAATCAGTAAAATAAATATAGAATGAATGTTGCTCAGAAAAGCACAGTTCTTTCCGATCAGTTTAGGTGGCTCATCTGCAGATGTAGGTATTGGCTCAGAGCCTCATGGAGGTCTCTGATTTTATGATCCCTATTTGATGCAAATATCCTCCATTTGAAGAGGATAGAGGACAGAGACACTGCCACAAATGGCCACATGGTGCACCTGTAATCACTAAAGTGCTCTCCCACAGAGCCTGGGCAAAACACCAGAGGCTCACTTTGTGAGCACTAGCCTGCAAAGCTGCATGTAGTGAAGCACACGAGGTTCTTGGCTTAGAGTGAAATGATCCTACCTTGCAGAGCAGGTGAATTCTGTACCAGAGTTCAGGGTCACAGAGCAGAGCTCCTGTGTCTCCCATTCTCGCTGGGGTAGTTGTTTTCCTTCCTGACTTTGCTCACCACCTGCCTGGAAACATTTTCTGGGAAGCCATTGGTGGCTCCTGGCCAGGGGGTGGGGAGCTGTTGTTTAAAGAAGTCGCTCTTCTGATTGGTGAAGAACCCCTTAGGGATGGGAAATGGAGTAGTCCCTGGGTGGGCACGATCCTTCCCCAATTACCTTGCCTCTTCCCACATGGGGCCCAGACACCTGCCCTTTGGTAGGAGTGCCCATCCCTTGTACGTGTCTAATTTTGTCCTTGATCATGTAATGTCTTGCAGGGCTGGTCTGGTCAGGCACCTGGCCCAGGATCAGCCCTGGAGAGCTGCCAAGCTTAGGCTAAATCACACTGTGGACTCCTTGTTATCCTTTAAAAATACGTATGCTTTCCCTTTCTCCCTCTGTCTCTGCCACTCCCCAGTTCATGCATGTGTGCTCGCTCACTCTCTCAAAATAAGTAACATTTTAAAAATTAAAATTAAAAGGGGCACCCGGGTGGTTCAGTCAGTTAAGTGTCCAACTCTTGATTTTGTCTCAGGTCATGATCTCCCAGTTTGTGGGAAGGAGCCCCGCATCTGGCTCAGTGCTGACTTTGCAGAGCCTGCTTGGGATTCTCACTCTCTGCCCCTCCCCTGCTCTCTCTCTCTCTCTCTCTCAAAACAAATAAATAAACATTAAAATTTTTTTTTAAATTATGTATGCAATTGATATGAGTTTACAATGATTATGAGAGTGTCTTTGAAAAGGGCTGTAGTCATGAAAGGGCAATCTGAACTGTGTCAAAAGGAGGAGTGGCATTTTTTTTTCTCTTTGCTGTGGATCTGACAGTGGGTGAAGGAGCCTTCATTCAGCCTTTTTAGTACTCCTAGCTGAATGTCGCACAGGCTGAGATGTTCCCAGAGCTCCCGACTGCAGGTTGGAGGGCCTTCTAGGCTGTTCTATATAAGCCCAGCATGGTCTGGAGCTATACTTGCCTTTCCAGCCCAGGAAATGTTCTGGGATAGGCTAGGACTCAGAAAGAGGGCTGCTGGTTGGAGTGGACAAGTGCACTGCCTTGGGAGCTCTCTGTTTCCAGAATACTGTGCTTGGCTTTCCTTCCTCATTGCTAAAAATCATAACCTCTGTCTCTGTCTTATAGTCTTTACAAAGGGCATTTATCCTATGTCACTAGATACCCAAGAGAGTAGGCTATTAATTCCGGTCCTCCTGAGGCTGACAGACAAGCAGGCCTAGAAATAATCCTGTTTTGTATGGATGCATGTCTAAAGGAAACAGCTACAAGTTGAATAATAACTATTTGATCTTGAGAATTTCCATTATCTGAAAAATGAGGACTTTAATAAGATCCGCCAATGATTCTTCAATGACAACAAACCTATTGTATTTCCAAAACAATAATTTTACCCAAATAGCTTTTAGGACACTGTCCATGAAGTTACAAATATAACGTATAAATATTGTAAGAATCACTTTAATAAGCATTCCAGAATTTTTAAGGCAACATTTCAAAGGCAATAGAACATAGGCTTAAAAGAACAGGTTTCAGAGTTAGACTTTTAGCTGTCATTTAACTATATGACCTTGGGAAGTTACTTAAGCCCTTTGTCCCTCAACTTCCTCACTGGTACACTGGGGTTAATACTACATTCTTCACAGTGTTATTGAGATGACTAAATTGGGGTAAGAGGCACATGCCAGGGGCTTGATAAGTGTTACCTCATATTATTCTCATAGTCAGCTTGGAAAGACCACACTTATTGTAACAATGCTAATAATCATTTGAACCACTGGAGCATCTGGAGCATCTTTTAAGCAGTATCAGAGTAAGACCTTCAGGGTCCTGAGTAATTATGATGCAGAGCTAAGCAACCCCCTTCAGATGGAAAAACTGAACATGAATGGCAGGAGATATTAGCCCTATTATTTATCTAAGAGGCAAAATACTGGCAATCAAGGGAGGCTGAGGCTCTTCTGGGAGACGAGTTGACTCTCTACTACGTATGGGAGCAAATTAAACAACTTCTCAGCTTGCCATGGGCTTGTGGCTTTCACTGAACCAGAGGACCCAAGTCAGTATGGCTCACTGGGCTCTCTGCTTTAGAGAGTTTGCTCAAGGAGCTTTTAAATGATCTGGAGAAGAACCCCAGGAGTAAGTTTTAGAGATCCATTGATTAGAACATAATTGTTCTTCTAACATGAAGTGGGTGGCAATGTGATATGGTAGAAAACAGCATGAGTTTGGGAGTCTGGAGACCCATGGCTGCTGGGTAGAGTTGCTCTGCTGAGCACTGCACAAGGGGACCCCGCTGATGGGAGAGGAGCTGAACTCCAGTTCATGTGCCTGGAAGGAACACGTTATCCTCATTTGTCTGCCTCTTTTCTTGTATAGCCCGGTGGAGACCCACCTTTTCATCCTAGTCTGCACTCGTGGAACTTCTCCCAGGTGCTAGAAATTGGGGCTTTACCAGTAAATGTTGACTGATTTCCTCAGGAGAATCTTTCTACTTTAATACAGTTCTCTCTTTAGTAATATTAATCTGCTTCCCCCCCTTCTTTTGGGCGTGGTGGGGAAAGGAAACCCTATTTGGCTTAATGAAGGGAATTCTAAAGTACTGTATTTCAAATGTAGTTGACTGAGCACTTCCAGACCCAGAGCCACAGCCCCAAACGAGAGTGTGTGGATGAGTGCTGGAGGTATGCAGTGCGTATGTGAATGGGCTGGGTAGAGCCACAGTTGCTCAGTGACAAATGGTGGGCTAAGAGCTTATCTTCAGCTCTATTTTGGTCCCAGAGGCATGTTCCTTACATGGTAAGAGCAGCGGTTACAATTGTCTTAGGTTTTCCTGTCATAGCCCTGGCACATTCCCAAGCTGGGACTGACATTGCAGGGTCCGGACATATAATTTATGTCTTAATACTGTAGATAACCACTCTGAAACTTGCCAGGAATAGGAAGAGGCATTTTAGAGCCTTAAGACACTGAAATATCCCCACATTTATCTGAAGTCATAGAGTCTTGGAACTGTAGTCAAAAGGGACCTTGGCAATCATCCAATCCCAACCCTTATTGTACAGATAAGAAAATCATCCTGAGATTAAATGGCTTCCCTAAGGTTGCACAGTTTTCTTTTGAGCACTAAACGAAGCAGAGTCTTGGAGTATCTACTTAAATATCTATTTTCTGGGAACATAGAAACTTTTGAGGACTGAATATCCCTAGATACAAATCATATTTCATTCATTCACTCAATCATTCAGATCATATTTCTCAGGTGTGCATTATACACCATATTCTGCACACATAATACTAGAAAATAGTGATGAACTAAACAGAAAAGGTTCCTGCTCTCAGGAAGGTTTTATTCTAGTACAGGAGTTAGACAATAAAACAAATAAATAACAAGATCATCTCACAGAGTAGTAAGTGCCTGGGGAGAAGGTGAGCCACTGAAAATCTAGCCATTAAAAACAACAGGATGATGGTACTTTGCTTGTCTAACTATCTACTCTTTAGTATAAGATTGTCTATTGTTGATTTTTTTCCATGGAAAGCTCCTTTTTGCAACTGCATATCTTATATCTTATTACCATTAAAATATAAAGCAGGCTAAAAATTAGAACTTGTCAGTTTTAACATTTCTATGAAAGCAACAGCTAAACAATGGGCTTTAGATGAATATTAAAGATTACCTACTCACTTCGAAGGAAATGACCAAATGATTACTTGATTTTTTTCTTTTTAGCCAAATATTATGACATTGGTTAGAAACAGATATTCTACCTGTCATCATTTTGCCTTTTTAATATGGGCAGCACAGTTTTCCCTTTATAAAATCACCCCTTTTTGGTATATTGCATCCATACTGGGTTCACCTTAGAGATGGGATGGATTTTATTTTCATTCAAGGATCACGGACAACTTTTATTTTGTTCTTCTACGAAGCCAATACATATAACTGTCCTGGCAGACCCAGGAGGTAGGTCATGTTGCAGCTGGAGGCTATGCATCAGAATATGCTTGGAGGCCAATGCCTAGGGCATTCATGATGGAAGTTACTTCAGTTGCTAAACACACTCACCCAAGTATGCATGCATACACATGTGCATGTGTATACACACACACACACACACACACACACAGGACATAGGAACCACAGATATCAAAAGGAAGAAAATGGAGAATATTTGAAAACATAAACTTGAAAGTTTAAAAAGTATGTATCTTGATTCAATTACTATCCAGAGACGTTGGGGGAGGGAGAAGGTACAGAGCCAAGAATTTTTACTGAAGACTTTTTTTTAACCCAGCCTTTTTACTGAAATAAGTAAAATAGAACATTAAAAGAAAAAGAAATCTTTGAGGTGAGGAAGTTTTTGTGGAGAAGAGATAAAGACGGTTGCTATCACGCTTTTGCAGGTAACAGTCATCCTTTAAAGTGTGCTACCTGCAGACATTTTGATAATGCAGAAGTCCACGTTTTTCCCATTCCATTTTTCAGGTTACTGGAAAGTCACTGTTGAAAGCATTTCAGGTCCACATTTACAAAGGCACAGTAGGTACTGAAATTCAGAGTAATCACTCACTAGTGAGCTGGCCTCTAAGAGCATATTTTTCTTTCATAGCATATACTTGTTCCCTAATTACCTCGGAGGGGGGAGTTGATAAGCTGAGGCGTTTGTTGTTAACTGACCTTCACAGCATTTTGAAGGTCTTGTAGTCCAGAAAGATGGAAGGGTGCCCACCTTAGTCTTCATGTATTGCTTCTACCTCAGAGAGAATAAAAAAAATAGAAGAATTTTAATTTCAGGGAATTATTTCTCATTTTAATCTGACATTAGGTTAACCTGAACATCTCAAGTTCATTTCTAAAAGTCTGTAAGTACTAGTTTCATAATTCCAAGAAAGAAGCATACTTTCTCTATTTCAGAAACCAATTTGTCTGACTCTTAGCATATTTTGCACAGAATTATACTAAAGGCACACTAATGAAGAAAAAAAAGAAGTTAAGGTTTTTTTTAAACTAGAGATTAGAAAATATAATAATTTTTCTACCCTTCTTATGAACACTGGGAAACTACGGCAGGTTTTCAGATCTTCTAATGCCTGGTACATAGTAATTAGTGAATTTTGCTGAAAGAATGAACTAATGAATATAATTCTGAAACAATTGGAGTTTTCTCATCTTTAAAAACCTACTTACTACAGAGTAGATTTGTTAAAAGACATATATTCAGTTCATAGTACTTCACATAAAATTTTTTTCAAGTTACTTTCAAGTATTTCACAGCAAGGTGTGGTAGGAGTAACAATGACCCAGGAGTTCAAAGTCTTTGGCTATAGGCCAGGAACTAACAATAAATGGCAGAATGCCTTGAGAAAGTGATTTAACTCTGCTGGGTTTCAGTTTCCACATGAGTGAAATGATTGGTTTGGAGCAGGTTACTTCTGATATTCCATGCAGCTTCAAAGTTCCACAATTAAATAATTCAAATCAAGGAAAATTGGCTTCAGCACTTCTTTGTTTGAGAGACCTGGGAAGTATGCATCCCCCTACTTCTCTGCCAAGTTGACCCCTCCCTCAAATCAAGGAAAATTGGATCTAAATTTAATAAGCACTGATATAGTACCTATAATATGTCATGTAATATTATAAGTGCTTTATACAGTATGTAGTCATAGAATAATAATAATAATAATAACAATGATAATCAAGCATATGCCATGCATAGGATAGAATTTCCTATACTGTAAATAAGTAAATAATAGATGCTATTAAAATGATAGATTCAATATAGTACAAATCAATAGAAAACCAGAATGTAAATAAAATAATACTTGGAATTGAAAATAATGTATAAATAAAGTGGCTATTTCACTTAAACCACTAAATCAAACACTAGCCATGACACATGACATCAGTCTCATAAATAATTTGGCTTAGAAGAAAACGTTTGAGAAACAAAGACATTGTACCAGTATCACATCTTAATACTCAGTATATATGTTTCAAGTGCACAATTCATAAGCTAGAAACCATCATATGTTTGCAGTAAACAGTAGAGCTTCTGAATGTCAAAGAGACATATTTCAGGAATGCAGTGGGCTCAAGTTTGCCTGTAAGCTTAGAACAGAAAGCAGTCCAGTGAAAGAAAGTTTGATTGGGAAGCTACTAATTGGCTTCAGTTCTGAGGCCTCGTAATAGTCCAGATCTCATGCTAAAGGGCTGGAAATAGACGCAAATTTGGCAAGCCCAGCAATTTCCATGTCTGGACATGCTGTATGGACCCTAGTACTATTACTTTGACAACTGCCAAGGCGCTCCATGGATTTTCATCCCCTCCTCCAACCTCCTCTGTTCCTGCTCTTCCTTTAGTCAGGCATTACTTCCACTAGGAAGCTTTTCCTGAGCCACCCACCCACCCCAGCTCCCTTTGAATGGCCCCCATCCACATACTTCTATAAAACCTGGTATAAAGCTCTAAGATATTTAAATTATTCAGCCTACTAGGTTATTATTGTATTATTGGCCCATAGTCTTTCTCATTCAGTGAACCTGAGCTCCTTAAGAACAGGAATTATGCTTTAGTTCATTGTTGGGTCCCCAGAACCTTGCATAGTGCTTGACACAAATGACATGCTTAAGAACCGATTGCTAAATGAATGAATGGATGCGGGATGATAGCATTAACCAGTAATTACTATTAAAGTGGTTAGAATCATTGGATCTCCATCATGCTTTATTATTGGTCAGAAAATGTGATGAGAATTGTGTTCCAAAGGAGGCAGTGGAGTGAGGGGTGTTATTTCTTGTTAATTTGTGGAATATCTTCATAATCAACAATTTGCTTTAGGTTACCCATTTTTTCCCTTACTCTGAGAATAGTAGAAAAATTGTGGAGAAATGAAACACATTTTTAAAAACACAGTTTTAAAAAACCTGTTCAACAATATATACTGAACATCTATTGTCCGAAGTGGTGTGTGTCCCAGAGAGACTCAGATTCTATCCTTAAAGAGACTATACTTTAGATATTTAAGAAATTCATGTGAAAGAAGAAAGTGATACTTGACATCTAAGAGACCAATGTTTGCTAAAATGAAAGAACATGTAATAAGGGTTACACAAAGTTCAGAGATGTCAAATCAATTGGCTGCATTCCCAAGAAGCCCCCACCAGACAGGAAAGCTATGTTGGATCATCAGGTCTCAAAACTTGCTGTTAGCTATTAAGTTCCTGGACACACAGATGGTCAGGTCCAATGATACTGGCATGTATACATAACAAGCTTACTGGAACTTGAAAAAGCAAAAGGACAATGACCAGGCCATCTGGAAAGTTAATGATGTTTTAAACATGGACTCAGAGAGAAGGGAGCTAGATGGTACTGGAGGTGCTTCCAGCACACAATGCAAATGCACAAGTTTGAATTCCCATACAGCCTTTCTCTCCAGGAATCAAAGACCAGATCCCATATTTCTCTGTCTTAGACAGTATTGGATAAATAGAGGACCAGGTGAATACAGGTGTATGACATAAGTGGTAACTATTATGGGATTTCAGAAGAATTAAAAGACGGCATTCAGTCATTGAGATCAAAGACAGTTTTATGGAAGAAGTGGTATTTCAACCATGTCTTTAAGATTACTTAGAGTTTGCAACTATGAATTGGGAAAGAACATTCTATACAGAGGGATGATGATGAGCAAAGAAAGTGAGTGGTTCGTTTTTGCTGGACACAGGGTATGTGATGAAGAACAGTGCAATGTTATGAAGGAAAGTTGGAACCAGGTCATGGAGAAGCTGGAAAGCCAGTTATGAAGTTTAAATATTATTCTCTGGACAACGATTAGTCAGAGAAAAACACTATTCCCCAGATAAATGTACTCCAGGAAAATGAATTTGTTTGTAGTGTATGAGTTTGCTTGAAGGAGGGAATTCCAGATGCAGAGGCTGGTGGGCAGCTTCCGAATCTCCAAGGGAAGATTGAAACTAGAACAGCAGCAGTATAAGTGGAGCAGAGAGAGACTGAAGGGTACAAATCAGGAAGTACCATAGTTTTTCCTTATACACACACATATACACACACTCACTCTAAAGCAAAATATAAGCCTTATATTTTATATATATATAACCTTATATATATATATATATATAACCTTATATATATATATAACCTTATATATATATATATATAACCTTATATATATATGTAACCTTATATATATATATATATAACCAATATATATGTATTTTTTTAAAAAACTGTTTTAATTTCTATGAAATTCCCCATTTACATAGAACATATTGAAAATTCATTGGTCCATTTAGTCAATTTGGTTGATTTTAGATTGTCTGAGTATCAAAGTGAGATTTTCAAAACATCAGCACAATGGGAATCTATACCCAAAGGACAACTTCAAGGAAAAGAAAAAATATACTGTATAAGTAAATTTATCTCCCAAAGTATCCAGGTGATTTTTTAAAAATATTTATTTATTTTTGAGAGAGAGAAGGGTGGGCAGAGAAAAAGGGAGAGAGAGAATCCCAAGCAGGCTCTGTGCTATCAGCACAGAGCCCAACAAAAGGGCTCGAACTCATGAACCATGAGATCATGACCTGAGCCAAAATCAAGAGGCAGTTGCTTAACCGACTGAGCCACCAAGGCACCCCAAGGCGATTTCTCCAAATACACACTCTTTTAAACACTTTCTAACATGAGCTAACTTCAACTAACAGGAATGCTGTAAAAAACAGAAACAGGAACTTTGTGAGAAGTTTGATTACCTGTATGGCATCCTGGAGGAAAGGAAGAATGAAATGACCCAAGTCATTACCCGAACCCAAGAGGAGAAACTGGAACGTGTCCGTGCTCTGATCAAAAAGTATTCTGATCACTTGGAAAATGTGTCAAAGTTGGTTGAATCAGGAATCCAGTTCATGGATGAGCCAGAAATGGCAGTGTTTCTGCAGGTAAGTATTCTTTCAGTACCTGATGGAACTAACCAAGAAGGTGGGTGCTGGAGAAGTAGTTGTCATCATATTTTTGTTATTTTATGCACACAGCATTTTGATTTATTTTACCAACTAAACTATAAGCTCATTATGTGTTCATGTCTCCATCTGTTTAAACAATTTCATAAGCATATATTTAAGGGACCATGATATCGCTTAAATATAAGAGGGTTCCGGTATAAAACAGCAGTTATTCATGGCATTTAGAAACTAAGCTCTGAGATTTTCAGAGTCAGCGGAGGAAAGAATAAAGTCTTTGATGAAAAGAATTTAAGTAGGTCTGTCTTTTGTTTGCTTTCACAGAATGCCAAAACCCTGTTACAAAAGTAAGTAATTTTCATTTTATGGAAAAATGCATACTTTTCATTTTTACCCAAGGCTATCAAATGTTAAACGGTGACAAAAAGTGGCAACTTGTCTTTGTTGCAGAATTTCTGAGGCATCGAAGGCATTTCAGATGGAGAAAATAGAACATGGTTATGAGAACATGAACCACTTCACAGTCAACCTCAATAGAGAAGAAAAAATAATACGCGAAATTGATTTTTACAGAGGTTTGTTATTCTTGTGACCATTTGGCCAAAGTTGCAGGTGTGTGAAAGCTGCAGATGGATTCAGCAGGAGAGAAGGGGGATTCAGAATCACCTCCAGAATGGATGTCGACAATTATACAAGGATCATAATCCAATGTGAAACTCCATTTCATTACAGATTCATAGAGTTGGTTGACAGTGTTTATTTGGCTTTGAACATCACAGTGCCTATTATAATGCCATTACTGGGCATTTGACTCTGGGTAGTCAAATACTTAATAATTGATGGTGATGATGATGTCTCAACATCAACCCTACACAAGGTATTGACTACAATGATGTGAAGTGTCATGAAGTGCAAGGTTAAGGATGAGATAAAAATAAAATGTAGATGACATTTGGATAGATATTGTAGCACATCCACTTAATCAAACATCAGAGGGCAAGAATAGTAATGAGTCATAGAATAAAAAAAATCTGGAAATAAAACTGGCTCTACGTGACCAGCTATATTTCATGAGTTATGAATGCACCCCTACCATGTGGTCCAGAGACCCTCCTGGAAATTTGTCCTCATAAGTAATTAAAAAGAGGACAATTACCTTGGAGCTGATCAAAACTTTGATTGTCTTGATTCATCCTAGCCCATCTAGGTCACAAGACTCCTTGGCTAGACCTCTAATAATGCCATGAAGCTGTATTAGTGTGTACAGATGTAACTTCAGAAGCAAATCTTCAAGATGAATCTTCCTAAAATAATTACTTAATTACTTAATATTGTCTCTCCTTAATATTGCCTGAGGGAATATTAAGATCAATGTGTTAGGAAAAGACTCATGGCATAAACTGTGGCAAAAGTCAGCATTCACTGAACAGAGGAGGTAAGAAAGTAAAAGAAGACATGGGTAATGTATGCGTTCTGAGATAGGGAAGAGAGTTGCATTTCCATTTAATTTGGCAGAGATACGTTAGTGACAATCCCAGTCCTCCAGGAGCTTGCAGATGTGACAGAGCATGATATAAATGTGACCAGGCTCTGCACAGTGGTACTGAAGACGCACTTTGTACTGGAGAGGGAAACAAGGAGGATGGTGATGATTGGGCCCATCATCATTTTCTCCTGCCCACATTTAACTAGAAGCACAAGCCCCAGCATGACATACTTGGGCCACAGTCCAGTATCTGATGGAGAAGATTTCCTTAGCCCTGACCTTAATCTGGGCTGGAAGTACTGGCCATTAATTAATATCATAGCTGCAGTGGTAGTTATAATGATTTTAAAAACACGTTACCTTACCAGAAGATGAAGATGAAGAAGAAGAAGAAGAAGGAGAAGAAGAAGGAGGAGGAGAAGGAGAAGAAGGAGGAGAAGAAGAAAGAGAGCAAGTAGAAGTGGAAGAGGTAGAAAATGTTCGAACAGAGTCATCAGGAGAGGATGAAAGTCCAGAGAAAGCCTCGGAGCCCTCTCAGCTAGCCTCAGAGCTCCAGGCTGCCCCAGGGGCGCTTCCAGTTTCCTCCCCAGAGCCACCTCCGGCCCTCCCACCTGCCACAGATGCCCCAGGGACACAGGTAATTGTTCACAAATGCCTTCCTACAGGATTCACAGGTGTGTCCTTGCTGAATAGGCTAAACAATTTATTCTGCCTTAAAAGAAAGGTCATACAAGGCCAGACATTTGTATCTGGAAGACCAAAGAATTCAGCACAGGCAGTGTCAGGGAGAAAAGTCCTCTAGATGATTCAACAGGTTTGGTGTTATTATAACTGGTTGGCAAGACCTAGTTTAACATGATTTTCCCACTAGAATCTGAGGCAATCTTTGGAAATTGTGTGTGCATGGGGCAGGGGTATGTGTATAACATGTTAGTTCACAGCCATGTCACGCAGATTGGGTCTGCTCTGGATACAGAGATGGAGTACAGAGTAATAAATAAGATGAGAAATAAAAATGAACGTCCCTTCAGAACTTTGAATTTTTTGTAGATAAAAAAGGAAGTAAACAGAGAAGCCATGTTAGTTTATGTCCCTATCACCTACCCTGAAATATAACCATATCTTTCATTAAGTGGGCAAACAAATGCCATCTAGTTTTCTATGTATCTGTCATTTGATGAGATTATGTGTTAATAGAATTGTTTTAAAAATTTTTTTGGAGATAACTCATCCCAAATTCTGTATCTGATTGGCTGACTCTTAGCTTCTAAGATGTCACTGTCCAGTTTTCAAGTCTTTGTGCTGACTTCATGGCACCTTCAGCAGAGAGGTCTCAACCTATGGAGTTTGTGGACAATGTAGATTCATCAAAAAGGAATCCTGGTTTTGCACCTGCTTTCAAAATGGATTGAGATTATCTATAGAAACAAAACCTCAGAGGGGAAACTCTGAATTACAGAATTATATTCTATGCTCTGTCTCCATAGGAAACCAGGCTGAAATACTGTTAATGGTTCCTAGAATCTTGAAATCAAATTGCACTGAATTTGAAAGAGGTGTGGTAACTTAACAAGACTTGGATTTGATCAATAAAACCAATCTGGGATTTTAGGAAAGAGGTTTGGGGAGCCCACCAAGAATGTCAAAAAATTAATCGTGGCCAATAATTTGACCTTTCTCCTATATCTGATATTTTATAAGCAACCTTCATTTTAGTCATCCACTGTCTTTCTGCCCAGGCTGCCATCTAGGGAAGGACAAGCCCAGAAAAGAGAAGGCACATGCAGGTGCCCAGAGAGAGGAGTGCTATCATCTTTCCTTCCCTTAGCACTTGCAGAGGGTGGGATGAACTAAAACATGCGCTAAATCAGACACTGCACAGAGAGCTCACAGTTTTCAAACCCAAAGGGAACTAAAATCAACTGCATTTTCTTCTTCTTCTTCTTTTTTTTTTTTTTACTTTTGAATTTATCTGTCCTGATTAAGGGGGAGGTTGTGCCCACTGGCTCTCAGCAGACCACAGAGTCTGAAACTCCAGTCCCTGCAGCAACGGACACTGCGGATCCCTTGTTTTACCCTAGTTGGTATAAAGGCCAAACCCGGAAAGCCACCACCAACCCACCTTCCACCCCAGGGAGCGAAAGTCTGGGACACATAGGGCCTCCTGGTTCTGAGGATTCGAATGTGCAGAAGGCAGAAGTGGCAGAAGCTGCAGCCAGTGAGAGGGCAGCAGTGAGTGGTAAGGAAACTAGTTCACCAGCAGCTACTTCTCAGGTTAGTGTTGATGCTCTTGTGTCTGAATGCTTCCCCCTGCCATCTAGCGTCCTGCTGGAATCACAGCAAGAAAGAAGGGCTTCCAAAGGGGCAGAAAGAAACCATGGCCTTGGGAAAAACACAGAAACAACTCATTCCCCAATTCTGGCTTGTTTTTTAAGCCTTATAAAACAAAACAGAAAAAAAAATTGACTTCACTCTACCCATATGTGGTGACCTCACACCTGGTTCCCCAGGGAGGTGGTCCACGCAAGCCTGGCCCTTAAGCATGCAGTTTAAAGCTGCTTTGTCTGCAGTGACTGGTTTCCCTTCGCAAAGGCCACTTGCCCTTGCTCAGCCTTTTGTGTCCTCCTTGGGCTTCTAAACACTAATCACCTGCTTTTGTGTCATTCCCAGCAACCCTGAAGGAGCACGTTTGAACGGAGTTCTAAGTCTGCTCTGGAAAATAACCTCTGGTTAATTCATGGATTCTGGGAGTGTGTTGGCTATGGCTAGACAAAGATAGTCTTGCTTGATTAAACCAGTGCTTCCTAAACATGTGCTGCTGGGAGCAGAAAAGCACAGGTTTTCCTACTTTTGGGGTTTTAAGGGTCACTTAATACTTTTTTTTTTAATATAATATACTTTGAAGGCCATGTCTTTTTCTTATAAGGAGTTAAGAAACTCCTAATGTTTGCATGGCTCAAAGATTCCACAGAAGAAATATTCTACAATTTCTTTACAAGGAAGGATGCTCATGGTTGCTCCATACCCATGAACATTCTTAAATGATGTGTGGATGTGAGTGTTGCTCAGACAAGGGATGTGAAAGAAATACTCTGTTTCCATGCTCCTGGGTCATCAGGTGATTATGAACAACAAACAGCAATTTTCAAAAATCAGAAAAGTACTCATTGTCTTGACTATCTGCTCAAGTAAACCTTAATTTCATGAGATAATAAAAGGAAATTATGTTTGGAAAACTAAAAGTAACATGCTTTTGTGTCATATATTTATTTTCACAAATGAAAAATGACAAAAAATGATTGGTATGAGGAAACATCTTGAGGTAGTTTTTAGGTTAAAAAACGGAGTATAATGTTTTCTAGAAAATTTATGGGAATTTTATTTCTAGAAAGTTAATTAACTTTCTTATCTATTTAGTGGAAGTTGAGTCAGGAAGAGCTGTTTTCTGAAAACCGTGTGAAATACCCCATAATAGGAGCATATAATAGGGCTCCAAACCAATATGCAAAATCCATCTAAATGATGTTGAAAAATATTATTTGTGATAATATCAGTGAAGCTTTCTTCTTGTTTTCTCACAGGAGTTAGCAATCTGCCTAGCACTTTTGGCTTTTCTTATACTTCACTACATCTGGCGTCAGATTCAGTGCTTGATTTTTACTTTAATGGGTAGGAAATATTTTCTTTTCCCTTAACTAACATCTCATATAGTTTCTTCCATAATGTCCCTACTCTATAGGCTCAGAGATAAATTTCTCCCCAACTTTGAGGTTCAGCCATCTAAAAATTTGAACCAAGTTCTAGATAATAGTAATGGCTTCAAACTCTCTACAATGTAATCATCTCAAGGTGACTTCCGGAGGGGTAATTGCTCCATTATCTAAACCTGCATGGAGGGGCAAATCCTGACTCAGAATAGAGACTCAGTGGGCAATTATTCAGTAATCCAGTATAAGTGGACCCTCCAAAATGGCCATTAGGACAGGCCAGTTTCAAAAGTTGTCAATAATGCCATGAGGATCCACGGCTTTTAAAGTAGAGGGAGGACCAGCAAAGGACTTGTTCAGGAATATTCAGGGTTTCCACAGATTAAGAAACCGCATTTCATTTGCTTACATCAGAGGCACTCAGGAGGCAGCCGGATGACTCCTGTCAAAGATACATAGGAAATTCTTGGCACTGGTGGGAATGTGGGCCAGGTAACTTCTCAGTCTCTTTGAAACCTCTACAGTCTTTCCTGAGAGAGATCTCTGAAAGATATCCTGGGTGCAGCAACATCAAGGGGATTTCAGCCAGGTCAGTTCTGAATGAATAAAAAGCAGAAGGAGCAATGTTCATCTACCAGACACAAGGAATGAGAACCAAAGAAGAGTCATAAAGCCAACACCCTTTATTTTTGAGACACCTTTCTCAAAGTCAAGCATTTTCTTAATTACTGTTATAAGATTTGCTTAGGGATGAACATCTTACTCTTTTAATAGCCTTTTGAATATTATCAGCTTAACAATATTTAAAGATTCAAACCTCACATGCTTTTGAGTAAATGACCCTGCTGGACCTGATGCCCAGCTCCCTGTGCCTGTAGCTCAAAAGCAATTCAGGGTGACTGGTACTGAAAGCCCTCAGCTATTTCTGGCTCATTGACTTTTTCCTGCGTTGACATTGACTCTTCTGGAAGCTCCCATCATAGCTCCTTTCTGCCTCATTAGCTGTCTGTTCAGCAATGACAGTAGGATCTCCATGGGTCCCTGTCATGTCTGCAACTATATGTGAGTAGGATCTGCCCCCAATGTCTAATAGCCAGACACCTTGTACCCTAGAATGTTCCTAGTGTCTTTATAGTCTGCTCATTATTTGCAGTGAAGAGCAGTGGGTAGAAGTATTGGCCATGGACTCAGTGGGGCAAATGGAGAGAAAGAAAACTCCATATTTTATTGGAATATCCTGAATAATTGTGGATCTGAATAATTGTCTGAAGAGTTCAGTTTACATTCTGAGAATTCAGGTTTGGGGCTTTGTTGCCATACATTTTGTAATGTGTCTCAGAGGCTGCAGGGGGAGAGTCATGCTTCTCGTCTGCCATCCACTGAGCCCATGTTGTGCACCTTCACATTCACATGCCTGCAAGATAAGGGTGAGGCAGATGGGAGAGCAGTGGAGTAGGGTGATTGACATTCAGTACTGCAAAGAATATGGACAGGTTGATAGAGATCTCACCATAGTATCAGATATTGCTGGCCTCTGTGAATTTTTTGCCGGCCTGATTTACTTTCAACACCTCAGAATCCAACCCACTAGACTAGTATTTGTTCAATGCAAAGTTAGCTTATTGGAATTTCACACTTTATCATTAGTCGTTCCCTGGACACTTAGGATGCGATACAAAAGTTCTTGATTTCACTGATGGTCTCAACTTTCTTTATTATGTCAGGGAATAATGTTGCCTTAGAATCTCAGAAGCATCTCAGGCCCACTTGCTGATTTGTAAACTCACTTCAGTCACCTTCAAACTTTTAAGAAGGCAAATGTTCTGTTCCCACATGCTTTCTTCATAGCCATCCACATAGTGAAACCTGCCCTTGCTTTTGCTGCCTGTGATTTCTGATACCATATAATCTCTACTTTATCCTGTTTATTTTAATGTTTATTTATTTTTGAGAGACAGAGAGACAGAGCATTAGAGGGGAAGGGGCAAAGAGAGAGGGAGACACAGAACCTGAAGCAGGCTCTGAGCTCTGAGCTGTCAGCACAGAGCCCGATGCAGGGCGCAAACCCACGAACCGCGAGATCATGACCTGAGCTGAAGTCGGATGCTCAACTCACCGAACCACCCAGGCACCCACTACTTTAACCTGTTTACCTTCTCTCTTCACCTAATCATATAGGCAGATTATGTGTTAGAAACTGGTCATGGCAAAAACTAGACATCAGCAGTCTCCACCAGTGGCGAACTGGGATTTTGCTTTTTGTTGGATCAGAGGAGCACTGTTGTCTTCCCTGCCTTCATTCTTGGAAAAAAAAAAAATTTTTTTTTTCTCAACAAGGTTTGGGTTCAGCCTTGTGGAAAAACTGAATCTCACAGAAGAGAGATTCTTCTGCAGGATGCACTTTGAGCCCTGTTAACATCAGATTTCTCCCAGGAACCCCTGTGAAAGAGGTCACAGGTCACATTGTGCAAAGCCCCTGTGCATGAACTACAAAATTGCCCTCTAAGTCTCCACCTTTCTAGGCTGTATGCTCCTCAATGCAAAAAGAGTTTGGGGGAAATAACATTTGATCTACTTCATGTGTTAATTTTTAAATTTATTTTGCAAAAGTGACATCCCACCCTAGTCAATCTTAGACAGCAGGGCAATAATAAGGTGGGAAGAAAGCAGGTCAGCTGTCCTTGGAAAGCAGTCTCTGTGAGCCTCATCTCCCAGGCATGCCTTGTTGTGGCCATTTCTGGGTCCAACCTGCTTCCCTCCATTGCCCTTCCTCTTCCTACACAACTTTCATGCAAATTACACCCAGGTGTTAACACAGGGACCACTCCCATCATCGATACCCGAGGACAATCAAGTATTTTATCGGGAATACATGTGGCAGTGTGATTTTTCTAGAAGTGGGAGCAGCAACAGTGAAAGATACCCCTGTTCCCCTTCCTCCCTTCCTAATGAGGGTTAGCAGCCTTGTGTGGAAGAATTTGTCCAAGCTGTTTAATGGGAGCTATTCAGGGCACAAGACTTTCCAGAGAAATGTCTTCCTATTTGGTGGATTAACCTGGCAGCTGCCTCAATCAAGGTCACAGGACCTCCCATTTCCCCCCCCCCCCACCACATCCCAGTGAGAGTCACTTGCTTTGGAGATAGGGACTTTCACATTAAAATCTCTATGATTTCTGTCTCTATAGAGAACCACAACTCATATATTTCACCAGACTCTGAAGTTACAATTATAAGAGAACCTAAAAGTTTTACTATATTATAACTATTTGTTTTTTTAAGAATAGAATATCTACTTTTCACATTCCGTTTCTCAAGCCTGAAAACAGACAAACAAGTTGGGTAGAAATTCTGCTAAGTCTCGGGCACTGGAAAGATCAATGAAGTTAAAGTTAGTAAAAAGGACTTAGGTTCCCATCCTGCCGCTTCTCTGCACTGACTCTGGGCATTTACTTTTATTTACTTTCATCTTCCCACTGAGAAAAGGAAGCAACTACTCAATGAAAAGATTCATCTATTTACACATTAGAGAGTGAGAAATTTAGTACTGAGAACTTTATAAATTGTTTCAGGATGTTTTCATTGGGAGGATTATGGAGTCAGGCCTGACACAAACCATGCTGAGTGACAATAATAACAAGTTCTCAGTGAAATAGCCCAGTGCATTTCTCAAAATATGTCTTGCCTTGAAGCTCTTATATAAATGTCCATTTCCCAAACTGTTTTCTAAATCTCTTCCTAGGCACCCCTTTGGCTGAGTGTTTCCACAGCTGCACTTATCCCCTTCGATGCTGTAAACTCCATAAAATCTATGATGGTTCAACTCTGAAGTCCATCTAAAGGCACTTACAGCCCTCACTGCCCAGTATAGCAAATTATTAGGATATACAGGAAGTAACAGAACACTACATGTATGAAGAGATGGAAGATATGTGGTTTAAAAATTTACTGATTTTAAGTGTTACACAGTACAATCGCTTTTGACAAATATGTAGCCTTAGATAGCCACTACCACATTAAGACGTAGAATATTTCCATCTCTCCCCAAAGTGCCCTCATATGCCTTTGCAGTTAATCCCCTCCCTGCATCCCAGTTGGTACTGTGTCAATCTTTTACTTGGTAGCCATTCTAATGGATATATATGGTACATAGTTTTAATTTGCCATTTTCCCAATGACTAATGATGCTTAGCATCTTTTCATGTGCTTCTAAGTCAGTTTAATATTTTCTTTGATGAAGTATTTGCCCACTTTCTTTGGGTTGCTTATCTTATTAGAGAGTTGTAGAAGTTCTTTATGTTATTTTGCATAAAACTCCCTTATCAGACATGTTTTGCAAATATTTTCTCCCAGTCTATGGCTTGCCTTTTCATGTTCTTAAGTGTATTTTGAAGAACAAGCATTTTTAGTTTTGATAAAGTTCAATTTTTCATTTTCCCCTTTATGCTTTGTGTTTTGAGAAATGTTTGTTTAACTCAAAAACCACAAGGATTTTCTCTCACATTTTCTTCTAGAATTTTTATAGTTTCAGCTCTTAGGTCTAAGATCATTTTAAGTTAATTTTTGTATTGTGAGATAAGGATCAAGGTTTTGGATCTTGTTTGCTTATTTTCTATATAGATATTTGTTTATTCCAGCACTATTTATTAAAAAGGCTATCTTTTCTCCCCAGTGAACTACCTTGATGATTCATAGAAATTCAAATGACCATATATGCTCAGGTCTACTTGTAGACCATCTGTTTTGAACCATTAATCTGTATCTTTGTCTCTCTACCAATACCACACTGTCTTGATTATTATAGCTTTATAGAAGTCTCTAAATCGGGTAATGTAAGGGGTGCCTGGGTGGCTCAGTCTGTTAAGTGTCCAACTTCAGCTCAGGTCATGATCTCGCAGTTTGTGAGTTTGAGCTCTATGCTGACAGCTCAGAGCCTGGAGACTGCTTCAATTCTGTGTCTCCCTCTCTCTGCTCCTCCCCTCCTTGCATACTCTCTCTCAAAAATAAATAAACAAACAAAATTAAATCAGGTAATTTAAGTTCCCTGCTTTATTGGTTTTATTTGGCTTTATTGGTTTTCCCTACTTTTTTTAAAATCTATTTTCTATTTCATTCATTTCTGCTCTTTATTATTTTCATCTTTATACTTACTTTCGATTTGATTTTCTCTTCCTAGTTTCTTAGGGTGAAAAGTTATTGATTTGAAATCTTTCTTATTTTCTAATACAAGCATTTAATGCTATAAATTTTCTTCTAATCACTGTTTTAGCTGCATCTCACAAGATTGATATGTTGTATTTTCATTTAATTCAAAATGTTTTCTAATTTACCTTGGGATTTGTTCTTTGACCCATGAGTTATTTAGATGAGTAGTGTTTATTTTCTAGATATTTGGAGATTTTTCCAGACATCCTTCTGTTTGATTTCTGGATTGATACTGTTGTGTAGAGACAATACTCTTTATATGATCTCAGTCCTTTTAAATTTAAGATTTAAATTTAAGAAGCTTAAGGTTTTATGGCCCAGAATATGATCTATCTTGGTGAATGTTCCAAGTGCACTTTTGAAAACATAGTATTTGTTTAGATAAATGTTCTGTAAAGGTCAATTAGGTCAGTTGATCAAGTCTCTGATATCCTTATTGATTTTCTGTTGACTTGTTTCATCAATTACTGAGAGAGGAAGTTTGAGGTCTCTGATTATAACTGTGGGTTTGTCTATTTACCTTTGCAATTCTATCACTTTTGCCTCATGCATTTTGAAGTTTTGTTTAGGTGCATTCACATTTAGCATTGTTACATTTTCTTAAAGAATATATCCCAAGATAAGTATTAAACAAAATCTTTTTCTATCTCGTGTGTGTGTGTGTGTGTGTGTGTGTGTGTGTGTGTGTGTGTACCTGCTTTAATGGGTATAAAGAAGGTCCTTATACACATGTACTATCATTTAAAGTAGCTTAGCAAAGTTAGAAGGCAAGTGGGGAGAGCCTGGAGGAGAAAGGTGCTGATAATCTTTAAGATGTTCCAAGTGTCTGGCAATGGGGAAGGCCTCATAGCCCAAAACCAACAATCCTGTCTCCCCTTCCTCACCTAGCCATGCCCGGGGCCAAGCATAGCAAGAGCTGAGATAGCTGAGGTACCTAATGATTTTAAGTGACTAAGCTGAGCTTAATGATTCAATGACTAGTCGTCACTGGTCTGTGGTTCCCTATTTTTAGTTCTGATATAAATTGCTCTATAAGCTAATGTCTCTGTATATTTTCATGACACACTTATGCCCTAAGTTACTCCTTATCTTACCTAAACCAGATTTTACAGAACTGCAGAGGCCACCCTGTCATGGGCCAAGGACTTCCAGCACCAAGCTGTCTTCTTGCTAAGAAGTCCAAGATTCCCAAGCCAAGTGTTAACAAGCAGGTGTACATGGTACAAGTGTTTCCAGATTCTTCCTATCTAGAGTATCATGAGCTCACAGAACATCAGAACCACATTGGCCCCCTACACATTTGAGCTCTTTACTCTAAAATAGCAAAAGGGATGTGTGGAAGTCAAGGCCAGTGGGAAAGTGTCACCAAGGAACACCAGCCCATACTATCTTAGTTCCCAACCCAGGCACTATAAATGTTGTCCTATGAGGTTACAAAGGTGCTCCCAGAGGAAAATAAAAAAAAAACATTTCATGAGAGAGAGAGAGAATGGGGGAGGGGAAAGGAAGGAAGAAAGGAAAGAGAAAGAAGAGGAGAGGAAAGGAGAGGAGAGAAAAAAAGGAAAGGAAAGGAAAGGAAAGGAAAGGAAAGGAAAGGAAAGGAAAGGAAAGGAAAAGAAATGGAGAGAAAGGAGAAAAATAGGAAAGGAGAGAAGGAAGGAAGAAAGAGAGAGAGAAGAGTGAAGAAAAAAAATCGATGGTTTAAATGGTTAAAAAGACAGGCAGTGGCTAGCAAAGAGTCTTTTCCCTTCTTGAAGGGTTTATTTCCTAGGTTCTCAGAAACCAATACATGTGTCCCCCGATTTGAGACCTTATCAAATTTCTCATCATCCCAAAATTCACTCTCCTTGAAAATATTCATATTTTCCTAAACCAGGATGAACACTAGGCTAGAGTTCCAAAGAAAAGCAGCCAGGTGGAGCCCTGGGTCTCCATAGGTATCACAGGCCAAAAGATAAAATCATTTTCACACAAATGACCTCTGAGATCAAACCATTCATCCTGATTTCAGGGGCAAGCTCTACTTGCCACTTGAGACTGAGAGGTGAGAGATGTTGGAGGCTAGAGGGCTGAAAAGCTGCTTTTCTGAGTGAGATTAATCTCACAAAGTATTATAGAACATTTTTAAAAATAAAGCAGGAGACTAAGAACATGATTTCCCATGAGTGTGACTATAGGTCCTGTATTCTTTGAAATGATCTATTTAATTTTCCAAAACAAACTGAAATGAATGAAAATTTAACTATGTTCTCTCAATTTAATTGAGGGATTCAAGGTGTCAAATTATTTTCAAACAGAAATCCCTGCTGAGAGTGACTGCTTGTGTTTTACAAATTAGGAGATTCGAGTTTACAAATCGCTGATATACTAGCGCCCTGACTGTGCTGGAATTTAAGCTTGGTAAAAATAGAAAATTAATCAGTGCTCAGGACTGGCCTACATTTACTGCATAACACTATCCAGGACTTAATAAACCTGGCAATTATAAGAAGTTATGATAATAAAATGCAGTCATTTTACATAAAAAACTATAGGAGAGAGCAAGCTATAGGAGAGACCATTACATAAACATTATTAATGCTTTTTCATTTGTATCCTACAACCGCAATTCTTTCTCTGGCTTTTTTTTTCCTGTTGGGAAAGTGACATTCTAATCACTGTCAATTTGGGGGCTTTTCTAGAAGGGCAAAAAAACCCCAAACAAACCCTACACTAAAACTGTAGGCTGTATTTCTCAGGATCAAATAGCATCCTTAGTAAAGGTTACTTTAATAGGAAGCTAAAATGGATGTATCCATTTTAAAGAGGAAAATGTAATATAAATTGTTTGTGAGGAGTGTAATGAATTCATCCCCCCTGGCAACCTGTACCTGCAGCTCCACAATTCCATGAAAACAGTAACGCAGGCACCAGGGAGAGCTCTCTGGGGGAGTTGTTATGACACAGCTAGTTGAGTTTTGCTTCCTGTGTTTGAAAACTGTTTATTATTCGGATTTAACCTTAAGACCCTTGTTAGTGTTGTACATCCTGTGGATTTTTTCTGTCTTTATTTACATATCTCAGTGGATTCCATGAAAAATGCCTTTTTCACCAGTGCAACCCACAAAGCAGGGAATCCATCCACCATCGTTAATGCATCTGAAAAACCAATGCCGCGTGGCAAGACTGTAACCAATGTGTGTACATGACTCTATCATTTAGTCTTTCACAGAGGTTCTCAGTAATAACTCAGGACAGTCTTGTAAAGTAGGAATTGTTAAACTTGCACATTTTACAGTGGAGGACCACAGAGGAGGAGTGACTTGCTCAAGGTCACAGAGCAGCTGGAGCTTAGGGCCCAGTGATCCGCTGCCCTCCGCCATGGCACAGAGTGCGCATGTGCAGTATACTGTTCGCCAAGCCCGCATCTAGGAAACGTGAGTGAATCCCCACTTTCCCCGGGGTGATTGATGACTGAGGCAAAAATAGTGCGACGAAGGGCTCCCCTGCTTTGACTGACCACTCTTGGCGCATGGGCACAGCCTCACGGGGCGGAGAGAGGACGTGTCTAGGCCTCCACTGCTTGCAGGACTGTGGCTGACCCTTGCAGTGACAGCACTCCAGTCCCTTAGTTGCACCCGTGCTACTGCTGGCTCTCAGTCTGACTTCCAAGGGTGGAGCTGGCCCCTCCCTTGAGTCTCACATGCTCAACAGCTCTAGCTTTGTTCTTTGGATTTGTAGTCATTTATATTAATAACCCTCAGCTCTCTCGTTAGAGTTACTTTGAGCAAGTTCCTCAACCTTCCTGAGCCTGAGATTTCTCATCCATAAATTGGGCATAATAATACTATCAACCTCCCATTGCTCTTGAAGACAGCCTGTTTGGCCTATTTATCTAACACAAGGCAGGAATTAATGATCTAACCAGCAGCTCTCTGTAATTCAGTTCTGTCAGAAAGAGTGAGAACATACACTCTATATTGAACACATAATTGGCAGGTCCATATCTGAGAAGAATGCTGGCTTTAAGTTTGTGCCAGGCTGTGATACCAATGTTTTAGCTTCTTCCTGCTCCCCACCCCATCCATTGACCTCATCAATGCCTAAACCATGTTTCAAAACACACCAAACAGTATACACCATGAATCTGACTCTGGGTTATGAAAAAGCGAGTGAGGTTAATTTCTTCTTGTTTCATAGGCCTGAGGAAATTACTCTGGTTTCTGGTCTTACCTCAGCAAAAAGGAAGCAGTTAGTGACAATGAAGCCCCCAAATCAATTCCCTCCCCCCATTTCTTTACTTAGTGTATACAGTGGCAGACTCCCAACAGCAACAAAAAAACGCTTTTCAGTGGGTGTTTTCTTTCTAACCTCTTTTCTTCTTCCTCTAGCACTCATGGAGAGTGTGCTATATTTACACAGCTCTGTGCTTCCTCATGTATCCCAGTTGCTCCATCACAAAGCAGAAATGTCTGTATTCCTGTGAAAGAAATGCCCACAATGGAAAACCTGCCCAGCAGAACTTCCAGGGCTTAGACCCTCAGCTGGGAATTACAGACCATGCCTCACTTATTCTTCAGACACTGCTGCCTGGCTCAGGCTTTTGGTTGCATTCTCTTTTCCAGGCTGGAATCCATAATGTTTAAGCTATCCAAGGGCCTGTGGTTCAGGAATGCTTTGTAGGGGGCAGGCCAGTGCTTGAGTTTAGTCTTTCTGAATAAGCACTCTAAGCATGACCTCAGCAATCCTATTCACACCTGTTTCTAGCATCTGGCTTTGAGCCTCTAACCTAGCCTAGCAGGTTCAGGGTAGAGACAGGGTGGTTGCCCATTCAGCAGCCTCAGGTCTAGTTTTACCCCTTCTATCCACATTCCTTTAAGGCAAATGAGTTTAATTATAAATGTGCAAGGGTCTTCTTGAATTGGCCAAGAAAGACTGGCATTTAACAGGTAGTAATAACCAGATCCTTCCGTCAGGTGGAATTTGTGATTGGCATTCATAGTGGCAGAGAGCAAATGGAGCCCAGTGTGGAGGCCTGGACACAAATGTCCTCACTGCCCCCAATATCATTTCAATGGCCTGGCATAGTGGCTCCCATGTCCACCACAGTTATCCCTCAGGATAAGACATGGACATTTCCATGCTATGTGTGGCAGGGGTGTACATTAAGCCATCATCATCCATTAATGTCTTAGCTGTAATTCAGTTTATCAGATAAATTACTATCACCTGGATAAGCTGAGGAACTGGAACACAGGCAGGTAAATGATAACGGATCAGGATCATGGGTGGAGTAGAGAATGATCATTTGGGGAAAGGCAGATGCTGGCACCTCATGGAACCCCTGGGAAGCTTAGAGGAGGCCTGAGGGCATTGGTTACTGGTCAAAGAGCTCACTCTTTTACTTTAGGTCAGCTAAAAAAATATTTTCCCTCCTAAACGTGGCTACCCAGACTTGTGCCAGAGTGAATATCAGGAAAGCATCTGTTTAGTTTTGTTCAGTCAGTGAATCATGTGGTGCAGGATGCATTTAGTAGAGGGGGCTGCTAGTATTGCCCCCACACCAAAATAAGAGCATGCTCACGAAACTGCACCCAGTTATATGTGCCCAAGGACACATCTGGCTTCAACTGAGCACTAAAGGCAGTTTCATGCTTTAATTGTCAAGAATCTTGCCAAAAGAAGCATGTTGGCTTAAAAAACAAATCATTACATTTAGCATAAAAATCAAGCCAAAGACCCCATTGATCATTTCTCTCTTTTCTTTGACACTTTCCTACTAAAAACTAGCCTACCCTTTGGTTAACAGCAACAAGCTTGTGTGCCCATAGAGACCAAAAAGGTAACATTAATGAAAAAGCAAGCCAGGTAAAAGAAAAATGTTAATAAAAGCATAAATACAAGCTATAGTTTGCTTTCCTCTTAATTCTGAGCATAGCAACAATAAATGAAAAATGGCCACCGAAACCAGCCTTGCAGCAGAGGAGGGAAAATGGAGTGGTGGGCATGATGGAAATCAGGAGATAGAGGGAGCATACCCAATTTATAGGGACAGGGCTGCTCAGCTCTCCATGTAGGTTCTGGATTGCTACATTTCTTCATCAAGAGAACGTGCAAATCCAGATTTTAATGTGAAGTCTCCTATTTTTTTTAATTTTTAATTTAAAACTCACATAACATGAAAATTACCATCCTAACCATTTGTAAGCATACAATTCAAGTGTTCAGTATATTCACATTGCTATGCAACCAATCTCCAGAATTTTTTCATCTTGCAAAACTTAAACTCTTGTACCCATTAAAAAACAACTCCCCATTGCCCCCCTTCCCCCAGCCCCTGGCAACCTCCATTCTACTTTCTGTTCTCACGAATTTGACTACTCTAGATACTTCTTATATTCTGTAAGTGGAATCACAAAGAATTTGTTGTTTTGTGACTGGCTTATTTCACTTAGCATAATGGCCTCAAGGTTCATCCATGTTGTACCATGTGTCAGAATTTCCTTCCTTTCAGCTGAATAATATTCTGTTATATGCAAATGCCACATTTTGTTTATCCATTCACCCACTGATGAACACATGGGTTGCTTCCTTCCACCTCTTGGCCATTGTGAATATTGCTTCTATGAACATAGGTGTGCAAATATCTGTGTGTCTCTGCTTTCAACTCTTTTGGGTGTGCACCCCAAAGTGGAAGAATTGCTGGATCATATGGTAATCCTATGTTTAATTTTTTGAGGGACTGTCACACTGTTTTCCACAGCAGCTGTACCATTTTACATTCCTACCAACAGTGCACAAGAGCTTCTATTTCTCTACATCCTTGCTCCTGATTTTTTAAATGTTTATTTATTTATTTTGAGAGAGAGAGAGAGAGAGAACGAACAAGCAGGGGAGGGACAGAGAGAGATAAGAGAGAGAATCCCAAGCAGGCTCTGTGCTGTCAGTGCATGGCCCGATATGGGACTTGAACTCACAAACTGTGAGATCATGACCTGAGCTGAAACCAAGAGTCAGATGCTTAATCGGCTGAGCCACCCAAGCACCCTTGGTCCTGATTTTTTAATGTTTGCAACTAATTGAAGTTTTTGTCAGAATACCACTCAGCCACACAGTTCAGACCAAGTAAACACTGTCCATAATCTGGAACTGTCCTGTGCACAAAGACAGATGTCTGCAAACCTCTGACAGAATGCATATTCCTTAATCCCCATCAACAAGAAATGATTCTAGATGACCTAACTTGTCAAGGATGATGCCAGCACATTATGCAGTTCTTGGTGGAAGAACCTCTCATCTATGACCCTACTCATCTATGGAGTAAAACCCTCATACTATAATCTGACATTAATTTTTTTTCTCTCACAAAACATTTGGTAGTAACAGGGAAAAAATTCAAGATTCTGTTTCTGAGTAGGTTGGGTTCATGAATATCCAGCATTCTTAATCAAATTCATCTAAGAAAAATAGTCTTTCCCTGAGCAAAGACTTCTCCTTCTATAGTCTTTTGTGGATCTTGACTAAATTGCATTTCATGGTTGAGACAGGGGAAAATGCTGCCTCCCTATTCCACTTCCTGCTTTTATGACTAAAACTCATCTCTCAAATTATCTGAAGCCCCATAGTGATATGGCCCAGTGTTAAATGATGCTTGTAAGTTGGGTCACCTCAGGAAAATGTGTAATATTTAGAAATAATATAAGACTAATAATCATTTCTTCATCTTTTTATACATCTCAAAGTAAACTGAAGTGCAGGACAAGATCAAAAGCAGAGGGAAGTTCAGTGCTTGTCATTTTCTGTCCTTTGTTTGGCTTCAAAGAACATCTATATTCCTAAGAAATAGCATTTCCTGTATGGAGGAGAACCAGCATTTGGAAAACTATTTAAAGGAATACACATATACAATTACATTTGAAGAAGGCTATAGGAAAAACGTCTGCTTATGATTTAATGGGCTGTACTTACAGAAAGAAGGTTTCTAAATCTTTAATTCATTCTTCCTTTAGGAAAGAGCCATATATAGTGTTAGGCCACTTGGAGATACACAACAGGGTCATAGGTAATCATGATTACAATATGCCACAGGAATTAAATCCTATAAATAATATCCAATTCTGAAAAGATGAGCATTGCAAATATAATTGTCTTTCCTTACTGAGGGTCACTGCTGCTGTGTATAGTTCCTCATAAGAAGTCCCAGGCAATTCCGCATGGTAGAGGAGGCTCTTTACTAATGTAAGAAAAAAGGAAGAAAGGAGGGAGGGAGGGAGGATGAGAGGAAGGAAGAAAGAAGGGGGGGGGAAGGAAGGAAGGAAGGAAGGAAACACATTTTTAAAGCCCTTAATATAAGTGAGGTATGTACAAAGTGCTTTGGGTGTATTTATTTATTCAGTACTTACGACAGCCTTGTGAGATAGGGTCTCATCTCTGTTTTACAAAAGAAAACACTAAGGGCTTAGAGAGGTTGACTGACTTGTCCAAGTCATACAGATAGGAAGTGGTTAGTCTGGGAATCAAAACCAGGCTAAACCTCTTGGCACAGAACTTTGCTGAGATGGTTGGTGGGTCCTTAAGTTTACATAAACAAGACCAAGGGGATGGTGTAATCATCTAAAAATACTCAGGATAAATCTCTGCTTTTGGCACCCACTCTGACACTGGCCTTTCTTCTCTGATAGGCATCATCTGTCCATATTGTTTAGAGGAAAATCTACTAACTGCATGAAAACATGGGGATGTAAAAGCAACAAACCAAACTACGTGATACCAAGTTTTGAAGGTTGTTAGGTAGTAACAGCTAGAACGGTTTAAATGGAAGATAGATTTTAATCTCAAGTACAGAAAAGTATAAAAATACATACAAATCCCAAAGCAGTACCAAATGGTTTGTTAGCTACCAGAAGTTTTGCGAAGATTATATCCCTCTACAGAAAATACCTTACCCAACTAGTTTTGCCCTTTAGATATTTCAGAACAGCTGTCATGGAAGATTCCTCTAGATTCAGGATTGCTTTCAAGGAAAAGAGGCTACAACATGAACACTGATGGTCTGTTTAGGCAAAATTCAGTATTCACACCTAAAGGATGCTTAGAAATCATCTGATCTTTTACAGAACAATTGATACGCCCAGATCATTTGGTTTGGGTTTTTGTTGTTGTTGTTGTTGTTGTTTATTGGTTTTGTTTTAGTTTGGTATGGGCTTTTTGTTTTTAGGATTAGAGTAAGGTGACTACGGTAGGGAAGAGAAGAGTTTGAGGTACATAAATAGGCACAGAATTCTGTCTGGATGTTGTTTTTTCCACATCAACTTGAAGGACACTGAGGTATCTAACCTATTACCAACAGAATCTAATAACATAATAGCAGCCTTTGTTCAATAGTCCAATTTCGTTTGACGTGTCAACTATTCCTTCATGGAAAACTACATGCATAAGTTTTATTCTACTGTATCTAATATGATTTCATGGCCCTTTTAAACTTTCTTTTTTAAAAAAAAATGTTTATTTATTTTTGAGAGAGAGAGAGCAGGGAAGGGACAGAGAGTGGGGGGAGGGGAGGACAGAGGATCTGAAGCAGGCTCTGTACTAATAGCACAGAGTCCCATGTGGAGCTTGAACTCAGGAACCTTGAGATCCTGACCTGAGCCAAAGTTGGACACTTAACTGACTGAGCCACCCAGGCACCCCGGCCCTTTGAAACTTTCTATTGACGAACAACATGGCAGTGGGAAGGATAATCTCAAGGACCTGGGACAAATTTATTAAACTTGAAACCCTACCCCCAAACTTATATTTAGGGTAAAATCTGGGAAGGTGTAGGAAAAATACTCATTTTTCACTCAAAACCATTTTAAGTGGCAACAAAACACTATACTTACCAAAGTTCTGCTTTGTCATGCCAGCTAGTGTCCATTCATGTAGCAGCTTCACAAAATCACTCAGGGCTTCAGAGTTGAATGCATGTGCCTACCTCATTGCTTTGAAATCAGTGGCATTCTAACCCAGTGGGATAATTTTACCAGTGAAGTCATCAGAATATATTAGCCCATCTTCAGTAGTTCTCGGAAGAACTGTGTTTGTCAGAGTACTTTTAAATGTATGGAGTTTGAGTTTATACATCACATTGCATTTCAGCAAGACTGCTTTATAATTGTCCCCCATTTCATTGTTATTTTTTAAGCTTAAAACAACAGAAATAAATTTCACTTACACGGTTAGATTGATCAGTTACTTCAAAAATCACAGCTGTATCTGTCTGGTATCTATAAAAGATAGGTACCTTTTAAAGAGATGGCTATATAAAAAATAAAATTTTATGTTATTAGATTTTATTACCTAGAGAAAAAAAGTCCTTTCATTCATGATTTGCTCAAAACTAAGTCTGCAGCATTGCAAAAATTATACTATTTACATATGTAATATACAGCACTGTATAAATTTAAGGTATAAATAATTTGACTTACATATATTATGAAATGATTACCACCAAAAGTTTAGTTAACATCCATCATCTCATAGAGGTGCCAAAAAGAAAAAAAATGTTTTTTTCCTTTGTGGTTTTTTTTCCCTTGTGAGGAGAACTCTTAGGATCTACTCTCTTAACAACTTTCAAATATGTCATACAGCAGTATTAACTATAGCCATCATGTTGTATGCTGCAGACATTTCTAAATCCAAATTCCTATTAGTTCAATGCCACTTGTACCTCAGTAAATTATGTATAAGTGAACTTCAAAAAAAAAAAAAGAATAGCCTGGACTCTTTCCCAAGAACTTCCCTCCACTGCATGCATTATTGCTGCCCCTTTTTGGATCATGAGCGTGAATTACTTTCAGGACTCTTGGCCATAGCCAAGAGGGCCTGAGCTTGCTTTCTATCCCTAATAATAATTATGCCCTGTATAATAATTATTATTATTATCCTTTCTCCTAAGTAGAAAAGTGACTGGACGAACCCAAAAGGACTAGGCTCTTCTTCCTCTGATTCAGATTTTCTTCTATTGCAGACTGGATTTGAGGACCCTCCCCTCCAGGTACAGGCTGCAGCTTCGGGGAGTGGGAATGGAGCTGATTCTGAGCCAGCTCGCCACGTCTTCTCCTTTTCCTGGTTGAACTCCCTGAATGAATGATGTTCATTCCAACTGTTGCCCTCTGTCTGCCTGGCTGAGATGCACACCAGCAGCAGGGAACCTAGATGAAATTAATACAATGCAGGTGATGAAAGGGACCTCTGAACAGGATTTCTGCAAAAAACCAAACCAAAACAAAACAAAAACCTCTTTAATTCCAGATGACTTTCCAGAGGGAAAACAATTTTGAAAAACATAGTTGCTGAAAGCATTGGAAAAAAGAAACTTGATCTTATGAAAATCTTTTATTGTGTGGGAAACATTATAAAGAGTATGTAGGTGTGATATGTGTGCGTGTGTCTGTAACAAGTGGCAAGTGTTGAAAAAGTATACACTACACTCTTGTCTCTAATAGGCATTGGCTTTTGTTATTATATCATAGTAGCTCATATTCTTTCTTCTTTAACCGTGCAGTTGGTCAGTGAAATTCAGTGTTAATTCAGAAGTGACTGATTTATCAATATATGGACAAAAGGTAAATCATTGACCAAAGATATGAAACATTTTACAAAGGTTTCCTCATTTCCATAACAGATGTCACTCATATATCCAGAAATGTTCTTTAACTCTGGTGATATTTCCATAGTCCAGAAGGCTGAAGGCCTGGGACATTTCTTGTGACATTTTTCTAATCTTAGTTAGATGTGCAGATATCAAGCAATTAAATTGAAAAAGAATTTCCATCAGCAATTGTCTACTTTCCTTATGTATCTACTGAGGCACCAACCTGGTGAACTATAGAATAACTGCATGTATTTAAATATATGTACACATACAATACACATATAAAATACATGTATATTTAAACCATGCTTTATTTGTCCCACCATGATGCCTCTTTCAAAACATAAGTATAACTTTATTCTGTATGAACTCTTAAATAAATGCTGTTTTTAACAACTTAGTCTTATAATGACTTATTCAGTGTTTCATGTTATCTTATTAATACATCAGTCAAGTGTATTTAAGGGGTCCCACGGGAAGAAGCATCTACAGACATCCAAATTAATTTTGAAGTATTAAACATTCAATTGAATTTCTGTAAGTTGTAACTCAACTACCAAAGATAAGTGCATTATAAAACTAATTGGCTGCACCTGTTCCATTTTAGAAATGCTAGAGATAATTTGTATCCTTAAGAATTAAACTAAGATTGGTATAGACATAAATGAGAAGCGCACTTGTGAAGTTATTCAAGTCAAAATACTTTTTATATAAAAAGTTTCCCAAGTGCCATTTCACAGCATTATATTTAAATGTAGAAACTATTGAGTTTCTCCTATTAGAAGTAGGCACTGGCAAATAGCATAGAAGAAGTATATTTTATGGTGCTAATGTAGTAGCTTCATAAAGTGAGACTTTCTCATACCAAAAAAAAAAAAAAAAAGGCAGCATGTTGGCCCTAGAGTTTGGAGGAATGCCCTGCCTCAACATTTCTCTTTTCCTTTCCTCCTTCCCTGCCCTTTCCAATTATTTAACATCTTATAGTTAATCAGGGTTAAATGTTATTTCTATTATGAATTGATCTACCATTCATAGAACTACCAAGTCTTAGAGCTGGAAGCAACTTCCCAAATTATTTAACTTAACCTCAGAGGAGTAACCTGAGGTACACAGATGAGTCCAAGGCGACTGCAGTATCTGTGTAAGCCACTTGACATATGTTTGTATTTTTAGTAGGAAATTAATGCAAAGAGTTTTCAGCACTTCTTGTGCTGCTGTCAGGTCGAAGGAAGCCAGGGGCTGGAAGTTTTACTCCTATGAATACTGAAAAGGAAAAATAAAGTCATGATTACCTTTGCAGCTTTTATTAAAAATATAAATGTTCGACATTCTCTTACACAACCAAATTGACCAATGATTGGTAAGATGTTTTTATTACTGAAACGTTTACAAGGGAAGGTTGATTCAAAGAGCTTACAGATTTTGTTTCACCTATCCAAGAGAATGACACTCTCTTTGGCTCAGACCACAACAAAATAAATTGAGTGACTTCTGCCTGCTTCAAAACATTTCATTCTGGGTCCATACTTTCTAAACACCATTAAAGACACCTGGAAATGGAAACTAAAAGTAGACAATACAAATAACATTTTGCTGCTGTTACTGTGTGTGAATACACTTTGTGCATGCTAATTAAGGAGTATAGGCTCTCTTGCTATACATCGTCTAGGCTTCAAGCTATAAAAAAAAAAATAAACAAATGGTATCAGAGCAACGCTATGGTACAGAATACTGTATTTGATTTTTTTATTATTTTTTTGCGTGCTAAATACTGCATCCTTTCGGCCAAACGCACAGTTTTATTTCCCAATAATCTCCATCAGTTTCCTGTTGCTGTGAGCTTGCTGCGCTAACTGCTCAGCCCTGGCCATTTCCAAGACTTCTCGGAGGAGGTGGAAGGTGAGATCCAGCGAGATGGGAGGTTCCTCGGATCGCCTCTGCCTCTCGAGTGTCTCCTGGCGGCTGCCGAGGGCGTTCTCGGCTCCGTGCTCAGCCGGACCTGCGGGGCTGTCGAGCGGGAGCGGGCGCCGGGGCAGCGGCAGCTGCTGCAGCAACGCTCGGAAAAAGTTGGCGGCCGCTTCGTCCGGTGAAAGGTGGCTGCCGCTGCCGCCAGAGACAGGTGAAGAGGCGGGCAAGAGGGGAGCAGCGGGGCTCTTGTTGAGGTTACCCAGGCGGAGGAAATATTCCTCTCCCATGCGGAGCAGGATGGGCCGAGCCTGTGGCTGTTGGGGCTGCTGGGGCTGCGGCGGCAGCTGGGAGAAATCCAGGGGCTGGGGCTGCTGAGGGGCCTGCCGGGCGCGCGGGATGGGTCCCCGGCTGAGGAGGGCCCTGCATGGCGGGCAGGGCAGGAAAGCCACCAGCAGGACGCCCGCGGACAAGAGAAGCGGCAGCCGCATGTTAGGGGCGCTCGCTGCGGCACAGAGGTGGGCGGAGAGCGGAATGAGAGAAGGGAAGAGAGAAAGAAAGAGTTGGTCAGAGTTGAGCTCAAACGGAAGGTGCGCTTGGGGGTCTTCCTACACTTACACCCGTGGACCTGCCTTAGGCGTTCGGGCAGTCACTGTCCGCGGTGCTGAAGCGCCCGAACTGGGACTTCTAGAGTTGGGGGGCGGGGCGGGGCAGGAAAGGGGACGCCTACAAGGCTCAGCACCAAAACTCAGCCCCACGCCAGGCTGGAGTGACCCTTCTCCTTCTGAGACCCTCGAAGGGTCTCTGAGTCCCCTTTCTAACGATCCCCAAAACTGATTCCCCGAGCTCTCGAGAAGATCTACAAATTTCGTATCTCACCCGCTGTAAATACCCGCCCGCCTTCCGGATGTTTAGCGTTGTCCTCCCAAATGAGAACTGCCTCCTCCTCCTCCTCCTCCTCCTCCTCCTCCTCCTCCTCCTTCTCCTCTTTCTCTATCCTAGCCCTGAAGTCCTTCTCTCAGGGGTCGGGATCGATGGCGGGGGAGGTGGGGGCTCGTCTACACCGCCAGTGACGAGTAACTGGCAGTTTGAAAAACGATTAGCAACCGTCTAACTTTGCTTTTGACACATCCCAGTTACTATCAGAATCTTGAGGCACAGTCAGCAAATACACGCACACACTCAACATTCGGCCCCACCGGGACACCTGGCTCGGCCTCGCACACCGTGGCAGCCCAGGCAATGCAAAGTTGGAGGCACATTTCCGTCTAGGCGCTCCCTACCTTCTGAGGTGCTTCTGCAGGTTAGTGGGGCGCTGCCGCCTCTCTGCAGAGGAAAGTCTCCGGGGCTTTTTCAAGGGTTTTCTTCTCTTCTCCTTTCTGTCTTCACTCTCTTTTTCTTCTCTTCTCCTTCTCTCCAGTCTCTCAACCGATTTGGGCTCTGAGTTTCTCCACACCAGAGCCTGGAGTGGGATTTTATAGCGTCGACCCTCTTCAGAAACCACGCAGCATTTGCCTAATAAGCTGACGCTCTCTTGACAGCTCGATTGCGTGCTGCCTCTGCTCCTGCATAAATCATAGGGCCCTGCCAGAGAACGAGGGGCAGAGTTTTGCTATCTCAACACTGAATCTCACATCCAATTATATCAACAGATATTTATCGCCTCCTTGGTGACGTCAACGAGCCCTAAAATGGAAGGGCTTCTTATGACTTGTCCATTGACAAAAATTCTTGAATGAGATTTCCCAAGTATGAAAATATACTGACCTCTTACTATGAAAGGTGAAATTTAGGGTCAGAAAAGAGACATCGAATGAGAGGGGAAGGGAAGAGTATGGGACAGGAGGTCTATCAATGCAGAGTCCTGTGGGGAAAGCAGCAAGCAGTTACAGGGGATCTGGATCCCGCTTTTTTCTCTCCCCGACTTCTCTGACCAGTTGTCTCTGGAAACACCTCAGCATCTAAACATATCCTTTTGCTAGAGACAAACTGTCCCATCACCTTTCTGCCTGGTTAAGGATGATGAACAAGGAGATGGAAGTGCAAGGACATCCAGCTTTTAAGCTTCTACCTGCGTTTTCTTCCCAAGAGTAAATAAAGGAATTGTGAGTTTGCAGAAGCAAGACCAAAAAGTCTCTTGAAACAAGACTCAAGTCTTTTAAATGATTGGCAGGAGCTGCTTCCATGATGAAGGGGCCCAAAACAGGGTCAGTTGGGGATGCAGCAAGATTTTAAATTCCCCCAGAACCTCACTGCTCCTCCTTTGTCTCTGTCAGAATCCAAAATTAATTGTTGATTTTTCTGTTCCCAAATTAGAGAGAGAAAGGACAAGCCAAAGGTGCATGAGTTACACAATCTTCATTTGGTCTACTTGATGAAAACCCAATGAGAGAAGAATCCATTCTAACTTCCTGTTCTATATTGGGAGAGGCGTAAACTGCCTGATAACAAGGCTGAATTCATCATTTGCATATTTTCACTGATGAATACTGAGTCTGTAAAAAGGTAATCTCATTCATTTTACTTCTAAATACTATCAACATCCATTATGGTATCCATATCAGGACACCCAGGTGTGTGTTTGGTTTTTTTTAATCATTTCTTTTTCCAAATTTAAACGTGCTCCGTGGAAGCCTGATAAGTAAATAAATGTTCCCTGCACTAACACAAAATGGAATGATAAGTCTGTAAAACCATACTCAAATTCCACATTAAATTGACACTATCATATAAGTGGGAGGCAATTACCTCTAATTTTGCCATTCAAAATGCAATTCCAAACTCTGGTGTCTATGATTTAATTCAGCTTATAGATAACCATCAGAGTTGTTTATCAGAAATCTCCCATTGCTCATTTCTGGTTAGCTCTGCTGCTTCCTTCGTAGCTACATGACAAATGATGCAATACATATTTCAACTCCTATTTTGGGTCTATACTAATTCACAACTGCTCTTAGAAACAAAAGGAAGGTAGAAAGAGAAATGATGGCAGTTTCCAGAGAATTCAGCCCATAGTTGCTCATTGTGCTATGGAATGTACTTTTATACGGAATGTACATAAGAGAACAAAAAAATGTGTCTTCTAGGAAAGATGCAGATTGTTAAAAGAAAATCAGAATTATAGAAAATGGGTGAGCTTCTATAGGAAAGCAGTGTTTTATGTTGGTAGGGGGCATACAGAACCTTGGTTTTTGTTATTGTGGGCTTCCCCCGCCCCTTTGAATGGATATTGACTTTTTTGCTTACTTTCCTTTATGACCCCTTCACTGTCCCCATTGGCAGAATCAGCTTAGATATCAATCTGGAGTTGAAAGTAGATTTGGAAGAAATTGTTCAGGTAAATGGATTCAGAAGAAGAACTAGGAAAAGGATAAGAGCATGAATTTAGCTGGGGAGGCCTGAGAGCTCCCTCCAGAGAAGACACATGTTTTGGACTCTAAACCCATACCCCTTAAGACCTCTCTCCTTTGGGCCATATGGAGGATGTTGTTTTATTATAGCTCCCTCATCACTGTTGAATCCTTGCTGTGAGATTTTCCTGAAGTAGGTAGTTGGTAGAGGACAAAGTGGCTCTGAATAGGGGTGACGACAAAAGGTCTGGATCCCAGAGGAGTAGGAACTGTGCACAGTAGCCTTTACTCTCCACAATTTATCCAAAAGTTAGATCTCATCAAATCACTGAACATTTACATTAGAAATGACTTGAAGAGATCATTTGGTTTATTTTTTTTCCTTTTTAAATCTTTTATTTTTTTAATATGAAATCTATTGTCAAATTGGTTTCCATACAACACCCAGTGCTCATCCCAACAGGTGCCCTCCTCAATGCCCATCACCCACTTTCCCCTCCCTCCCACCCCCCCATCAACCCTCAGTTTATTCTCAGTTTTTAAGAGAGATCATTTGTTTAAATGAGAACGAGAGAAGTTAAGTGACTTAACTGGTTAATGGTACAGTCAGAATCAGAACCCAGTTCTTTGGACTAGCAGACTGTACTATTTCCATAATATAACAATACCCTTTGGAAACCCGCCCCCCTTTCTAGCAGAGACACAGAAACAAACAGAAGTAAGAAGATGAAGTTAGATAAAGTGACGCATTTATACACCATTCCTACCCTTTCCTTATATTAATAAATCTCCTAAGGAATGAGAACACAGGAGATTTTCTGTAAGTGCTGATGCCCCTGGAATGTGATTTTATATTAAAATTTTTTTAATGTTTATTTATTTCTGAGACAGAGAGAGACAGAGCATGAGTGGGGGAGGGGCAGAGAGAGAGGGAGACACAGAATCCGAAACAGGCTCCAGGCTCTGAGCTGTCAGCACAGAGCCCGACTCGGGGCTCAAACTCACAAACCGTGAGATCATGACCTGAGCCGAAGTTAGTCACTCAACTGACTGAGCCACCCAGGCGCCCTAACCTGGAACATGATTTTATTTTTTTATTTTTAAAAAAAATTTTTTTTAACATTTATTCATCCCTGAAAGGCAGAGAGAGACAGAGCGCGAATGGGGGAGGGGCAGAGAGAGAGGGAGACACAGAAACAGAAGCAGGCTCTAGGCTCCGAGCTATCAGCACAGAGCCCGACGCGGGGCTCGAACTCACGGACCGCGATATCACCACCCGAGCCGAAGTTGGCTACTTAACCGACTGAGCCACCCAGGCGCCCCTGGAACCTGATTTTAAATCTCTGGGTGCACACACTGCAATTTACCTTTCAGCTGAATCTTGTAGTTATAACATGAGGTTTTTATATATATTGCCAACTTAAGATACATTAATTTGATTTTCCACCTTAGTTCATGTTGGAGAAAAAAGATCTTTGGATAAAATATCGTTATGTGGTTCTCAAAGTAATGATATACACGTGCGACTGAAGACATAATGTAAGGCAAAGGACGTATATGTGCAGTACACTTAATGTCCAAGTCCATAAAAATTACCACTGACAGATTTGATTTTACATGTAGGAATAACTTCTTGAAAGTAGTCACGGAAAACTAATCTAAATGCTTTTAGAACCCAGAAACACAACCCAAGGAACATGGGCATAAAAACAAGGATTACTTTACATTTTAAACCACATTTTTTCAATAAAAACATACTATAGGGTATAGTTAAATTTTTAGAGGCATGACACAGTAGCCCAGTAAACAAAGAAGTATCAGAAATAATAGGTCACTGCTTGGCTTATTCCTGTCATCTGCATCTCCTTGCACTTTTGAGTATCCCAATATGTGCTTCTGTTAGCAAAATGCAAACAAAGTCTCTAAGTTTGCTAACTGGAATATTTGTTGAAACGAATCTACCATCTCCAGTGACAGCCTTTAGAAATGCCTAAGGTGGGGCGCCTGGGTGGCGCAGTCGGTTGAGCGTCCGACTTCAGCCAGGTCACAATCTCGCGGTCCGTGAGTTGGAGCCCCGCGTCCGGCTCTGAGCTGATGGCTCGGAGCCTGGAGCCTGTTTCCGATTCTGTGTCTCCCTCTCTCTCTGCCCCTCCCCCGTTCATGCTCTGTCTCTCTCTGTCCCAAAAATAAATAAACGTTGGAAAAAAAAAAAAAAAAAGAAAGAAATGCCTAAGGTAGACAGATGTTTTGGCACCTGTAATTGTGCTTCAGATAGATTAGTAACTGCCTTCGGCTTCCATAGGCAGTACTAGGGAACGGATCTCCAAGCACAAATATGTAACTGCCTCACCGGTAACAATAACTTTTATTATCAAAGCCATTCATCCACTTAGCAGAAAACTTGGAAAAAATCATAAACGTATAAAGAAGAATACAAAATTCCTCAGATTCCAGAATCTAAATATAATCTCAGTTAATGTTTTACTGTTTCCCTTGAGAATTTTTCCTGAGCACATGCATTTATGTAACTGAGATAACAATATGTTCCTATCTTTGAATCTCTGCTTTTAAAAAAACAAAAACAAAACAAATCTCTCTCACTTAAAACTTAAAAGAAGTTGGCTGAAGCAATCTTTTCCATGTTCCTAGATTAGGTTTAGGACTTGTGCTCAATGCTCTCCTAACATCATGATTGTCTTCCATCCATAAAGCTCACATTTTATTTTATTTTTTTATTTATTTTTGAGAGAGAGACAGAGCACAAGAGGGGGAGGGGCAGAGAGAGAGAGGGAGACACAGAATATGAAGCAGGCTCCAGGCTCTGAGCTGTCAGCACAGACCCCGACGTGGGACTCGAACTCATGAAACATGAGATCATGACCTCAGCTTAATTCAGTCGCTTAACCAACTGAGGCACCCAGGTGCACCATAAAGCTCACATTTTCAAATCGTTACTTGTACAATATGTATCTTTCTTGCTGGACTATAAGCTGTGTGGCAGAGACTTGAGTATTATAAACTTCCATATTCATTACTCCCAGCCCCTAGCATAGTGCTGAAACGTATAGCTGATAATCAATAAACCTTCTAAATGGATGAACTATATAGAAAACTTGTTGAATGAATGTACAGAAAATGACCTATAAGCCTATCATCAAGAAATAACTAGATGAACATTTTATAACTAAAATTTTATATTTATTTTTTTCATTTAAAATATCTCAGACATGTTTCTGTATCTAAATGATACCCATTTTATTGACTACAAGGAGATGTACCACAATTTCTATTCATTCCTCATTGTAGATCACCATCCTAATGACCTGCTTTTTAATTTTTCATCTACATCTGACCCTTGTACCTTTAAGTACATCCACAGAATCACTTCCTGATACTTCAAATATAAACAACATCTCTTAACCCTCCAGACTGTAAATGAGAATATTAGTATCACTTCAGCTTTTCACATAGCTTTCTGCACCTTGATCTACCAGGCTTTCTCATCTGTAGATTGTCCATGTTAATACTTTTATAATCATTAAGTCTTCCGTATTTTTACTATAGATTGATCTAAAAGTTAAAAAGCAATACAGTTTGTAATTATTGACTGTGTAAAAATTGTGCACTGAATAAAAAAGTCATAGGGGCGCCTGGGTGGCGCAGTCGGTTAAGCGTCCGACTTCAGCCAGGTCATGATCTCGCGGTCCGGGAGTTGGAGCCCCGCGTCAGGCTCTGGGCGGATGGCTCGGAGCCTGGAGCCTGTTTCCGATTCTGTGTCTCCCTCTCTCTCTGCCCCTCCCCCGTTCATGCTCTGTCTCTCTCTGTCCCAAAAATAAATAAAAACGTTGAAAAAAAAATTTAAAAAAAAAGTCATAGACTTTGATTACATTTCCTTGCCTTTGTTTTATAATACCAAATCACCTTTTTTTTATATTCAGTCTGATTTTTCCTAGAATTACTAGAATTTCCTAGAATTACTGACTTAATTTTGTTCCCATTTTTCTTTTAGATTCTCAATCATGACAAATCTGTTCCCTGTGTTTTATCATCCAATGTTGCTGATGAGAAATCCAATGTCATTCTGATTCTCATTTCTTTATAGGACCCTTTTCCCTCTCTCATTCTTACTTGAAGACTTTAGTATTTTGTCTTTGTCGTTGATGTTCTGAAATTTCACAATGCTATTGGGTCTTTCTTTACTTATCCATTTTAATTTGGAGATTCTTGCTCTTCAAGTGTAGGAAAATTTCTTGCATTACTAACTTCTATGATAATTTCCTCCACTTTCTGCTCTTTCTTTCTGGGACTTCATTTTTTTTTTTTTTTTTTTTTGAGGGAGAGAGAGAGACAGAGAGACAGAGGCAGAGAGACAGAGACAGAGAGACAGAGAGAACACAAGCAGGGGAGAGGCAGAGAGATGGAGACAGAATCTGAAGCAGGCTCCAGGCTCTGAGCTGCCAGCACAGAGCCTGACTTGGGGCTCAAACCCACCAACTGCAATATCATGACCTGAGCCTAAGTCAGACGCTCAACCGACTGAGCCACCCAGGCACCCCTCTTTCTGGGACTTCTATTATAAGATGTTCCCCCTCTGCTGGCCCTCTATGTTTATTATATTCTCTCCTTTTAGGGCTCTTTCTTTTGTGTTCTACTTTCTGGGAGGGCCTTAAATATCCTACGGTTCTTCAATTAAATTTATTTTACAACATATATTCAACTTCCAGGCTTTTTATTCTTTCTCCATCCTTTGTTCATAGCTCTTATTTTTGCTGTGTAATTTAACTGTTTCTCAAATTTCTTTAAGAGTATTAAGTAAGAAACATTAACCTTCTTTCCCTGAATTATCTGTTCCATCCACGGTCATTTTTAAAAATGTATTTTCTTGGTTTCTCTATTTTATGTTGGAGACTATCCTTAAATCTCTTAAGGTAAACTATGTATAAATGGTGGTGCTCTCATATTTAAGAATTTGGTGATACAGGGGCGCCTGGATGGCTCAGTCAGTTGAGCGACCAACTTCGGCTCAGGTCATGATCTCATAGCTTCTGAGTTCAAGCCCCCCATTGGGCTCTGTGCTGACAACTCAGAGCCTGAAATCTGCTTCGGATTCTGTGTTTCCCTCTCTCTCTGCCCCTCCCCTGCTCATGCTCTGTCTCTCTCTCTCAAAAATAATAAATAAACATTAAAAAAGATTTTTAAGGGGTGTCTGGATGGCTCAGTCAGTTGAGCACCGATATTGGCTCAGATCGTGATCTCACAGCTTGTGAGTTCAAGCCCCCCAATGGGCTCTGTGTTGACAGCCTGGAGCCTGCTTCGGGTTTTGTGTCTCCCTCTTTCTCTGCCCCTTCCCTACTCATGCTCTGTCTCTCTCTTTCTCTCAAAAATAAACATTAAATTAAAAAAAAATTTTTAAATAATTAGGTGATACAAAGCTTACTGGGAACTCTCTGTGAAGAACAAGGATCTTGTCACCAAGCAGCCTACCTCTTAGGGTGATCAGATAGTGAAATAGTCACCCATCAGTGTCAAATTACAGAGAACTTTTATCTGGAGCTATTCAATTTCAGTTAAGGAAAATACATGTATTAGTCTGTTAGAGTTGCCAACACGAAGTGCCACAGACTGGGTGGTTGAAACAAACAAAAAATGTTATTTTCTCGTGTCTCTGGAGGCTATAAGTCCAAGATTAAGGTGTCAGCAGGGTCAATTTCTTCTGAGGTTCATTTCCTTGTCTTGCAGATGGCAATCTTCTCCCTGTGCCTTCGCATGGTCTTTCCTCTGTGCACATCTCTCTTAATCTCATCTTCTTATAAGGACTGGGGTCATACTGGACCCCATACAACCTCATTTTACCTTAAGTACCTCTTTAAAGGCCCTATCTCCAAATACAGTCATGTTCTGAGGTACTGACTTTAAGATAGGAATGTTGGGGGGATGCAATTTGGCCAATAATAACATACTTTGCAAATGTTTCTTTTCTTTTTGCCTAACAGGTAGATGTTTGAATGTTCAACATTCTCCACAAGGGATGAGAAAGGTTGCTAGAGGGCTTGATTCTTCCAAATATAGACCTTCAAGTATCCTCCCTATTTTGACCCCTTTTCTCTTTCTTGCCTTTGGTGATACTTGGAATTTCTAAGTCCTGAGCCCCTCCTTGGTTCTGTAGGTGGGATCCTTCCTCAGCTGCCTGTTCCTTTGTGTGCCTCTGCAGTAGCTTCCTTACCTTCTTCCTCAGACATCACTCCCATCTTCTGTGTTCTCCTTCCTCAGCTACCCCCTTTGCAGACCCTTCATCCTCTCTGCTCCACTTATCTCAGAAGTTTGTTAAGCCCTCTTACCTGCATATAGTCCTCATCCTAGTCTATCATTTTGGGTTTATACTATCACTTTGATGGAATCTCAGAGGGAGGGGAGGTAAACACACATGTGTTTTGGAAAGACTTCTCTGAACACAGTGTTGGAGAGTAGATTGGAGGGGCATGGAGGCAGACAAATGAGTTATGGTCTTCAGGTCATTAACACTGGGTCTCTGTAGCATGAACATCACATGCCAGTGATGACAGGAGCTGTACAAGACAACGGCAGGGTCTCCCGTGAGTGCTCCAGGAGCCTGGGACACTACCTGTGGGCAGCTACACTCCTGTTTGGGGGTTTATAGGGGCAGGGCTTCCTTTCAGTTCCCCATCAGTCAATAATTCTCTCAGCATCCAGGAATCATGGTGTGCTTCATCTCCTTTCCTCAGAAGATGGCAAGGATTTTGTTACACGTCCCTTTATTTTTCCGAAAGTTAGGAAGTTACCCTGGAGAGATGACTCAGAGCAACAGAAAAGGGGCACGTTTCTGCTTCTCTAACAAGGCCTTGTGTTGACAGACAGGACTGACCTTTCTATTTACATCATAATACATCGAATTTTCTGTTTTAGGCTCCAGATAATGGATGGAGGGCAGTGAGAAGATGCGTGTGAACTTTCTGTCACGAAGGGCAATTTGCAGGAACTAATCATCTTACAATGGTTGGTCATAAGAAAGAAATCCATCAACCAAGCATCCTGCATAGGTATTTATATTCATGAACATCTCTTGACTCTAACGAAAGATTTCTCAAAGAACTCTCCTAGGAATTTACTGGTGTTCCATAGGGAAAGACGGAGGAGGGGGATGTAAAGAAAGGTTAAACACATTTTTTAATGCAGGATTTTCTAGTATTTAAAAATTTTTCTGCAGTGTAAATCAAGTCTTCAGTGTTTCCCAGACTTATTTGACCACAAAGCAAGTTTATTGTGGCACTAGTTGGGAGATACAATAACTCAAGGCATTTTATGTGGAGTCCAGCTACACTTTCTTTGGCATCCATATTAAAGTCCATGATTAGAGCTACTGAGTCATTATTTTCTACCACTCCTGGAAGAAACTTTAAAGATAACTTTTTTTTTTTTTTTTTTACCCTTGAAGAGAGGGTTTCAGGGTATGGGGAAATGCCATTTCCAATGCTTCTCAGGATTACCTGCCCTGGGAAGGGTCACCTGGGAAAGAGCTGTAGAGCTCTCTCTCACCACCCATAAATGGTCAAGTACACTTCCTGGTGAGAAGAAGGACTTGGTCTCTACAGTAATTTAGCCCAGTCAAAATCTGTGGGCCTACCTTGCAAAGGAGGAACTTCTTTGAGTGTGAAAAGGCATTAGTGTCCTAGACAAAACTGATTGTAATGGGTGATACTGGGTTTTTCACAAAAAAAAATTCAGTCACTCAAGAAGTAGTAGGCAGTGAGGACCATAAGGATGGACAGAGATGACAAGTAGCCAACCTTTAGCAGCTGTGGATTTCAAAGATGCTGTTTCTCATTGTGGGTGTAGACCTTTTTTGAACTTTGCTGCAAGCTCTTTTCATCTCCAAGGCTTCCATCATCCATTTGTGGGAAATGTGATGCTAGCTTTCATTATGAGAGCTACAGTTATTTTTCTTATGTGTATGTGCTTGTTCATCTGTGTTCTAGTTCTTTTTGAAATTACTTCCCACCTTATAGCCCGTAACTCCTAGTACACTACTTACATGTGGTGTTTGCTTGGTTGTTAGATTGACTATGTCCTACTTAAGAGGACATTAATTCAAGGTGGTCTCACAACTGTGAGTCAACAAACTCTTGAAAGGATGGCTATATGAAACCTGTGTATGGGAAAGAAAGGATCTGTCTCATTTGCCACAGTCACTGTTCTCTTTTCCATGAATTTTAGAAGTGATCTGAGCAATAGTGTTCCCAGGATAATGAAAAAGATTTTAATGGCCTCAAGCGGCGGTGAAGTTTAATGCTCCTCTTATTCATATAAAGTTAAATATAGATACATACTTGAGCCTCACCTCATTTTCCAATTTGTTTTCCTTGTAGTTTAAGTCTCAATAGCTGTAAAGTTCTGTCTTGTGCTAATGTACTCTTCGCAGCAACAACAATAATTGCAATAAAGGGATTTTTCAAATTTGAATGGGGAAATACAATTATATAATCTGATAGATTTCTTCTGTAAAAAGAGTTACTCAGCTTTTTGAGGCAGAACCATATCAGATTCCTGTTTATAATGGAATCTGTTCTCTTTACTTGGAGATTTCCCTAAGAACAACAAAACTCTTCAAAGCAGCCTTGCAAATAGAACACCTGGCTCCGTGCTCCTGTGGGGATATACCCTAGAGTTCTGTACGGCAGTTGTCAGATTACCTCAATACAGTTTTGACTCTATTATTTCCTAGGGGGGTGACCTTGGGCAAGTTATTTAAATTTCCAAAACTTATTTCCTTATTTGTCAAGCCAATATAAAACGTAACTTTCTTTATTTGCCCCTCTTAGGGTTATGGAATTAAATGAGAGTGAATTCAGGGCCTAAAACAGAAGAAGCAGTCAATAAACATTAGTTATTGCTGTTGTGGGCTAATGATGTGGTTACTGTTACTGCTGAAGGCAGTGATTCTATTTAATCTCAGCTCCTCAGAGCCTAGCATTAGCTCAGTATTTACTAGGCTTATGTTTATTAATGAAATAAAATAAATGTAATCACTGAGATGTTCTTTTTCTAATACTGGAGGTTTTTCAGCCACCCAGATGATTTAGAAAAAGAAAATTTGGGGGGGGGTGGGTGCGCCTGGGTGGCTCAGTCGGTTAAGCGTCCCACTTTGGCTCAGATCATGATCTCACGTTTCGGTTCGTGGGTTCGAGTGCTGACAAAGCCTGGAGCCTGCTTCAGATTCTGTGTCTCCCTCCCTTTCTGCCCCTCCCCTGCTCACCCTCTGTCTCTCCCTGTCTCTCAAAAATAAATAAACTTGAAAAAATTCTTTTAAAAAGAAAAAAAATTTTAATCAACAATTTTTGTTTTTTAAGAGCAGTTTTAGGTTTACAGAAAGAAGTGAGCAGGAAGTACAAGGAACTCCCATGTACTCTCTCCCTCCACCTAAGTTTTCCCCCATTACTACTAATATCTTGCACTGGGATGCTACATTTGTTACAACTGATGTGCCAATAATGTTGATACATTATTACTAATTACATTATTACTAATTACATTACTATTACATTATTACTAATGTAAAGCTACAGTTTACGTTAAGGTTCACTCTTTGTGTTGTATATTCTGTGAGTTTTGACAAATGTATAATGTCATGTATCCACCATGACAGCGTCACACAGAGTCATTTCACAGCCCTAAACATCCCTTATGCACCACCTATTCATGCCTTCCTCCCTCCCCCTCTACCTCCAACCCCTGATCGCTTTACTGCCCTTATGCTTTGCCTGTTCCAGAATGACATATAGTTGCAATCACACAGTCTGCAGCCTTTTCAAACTGACTTCTTTCACTATGCATTTCAGGTTCCTCCTTGTCTTCTCAAAGATACACTTTTACTTCAGAATAGCATAATTTTGAGCTGGGAAATATCTGTTTGGCTGATGTCACTCTATTTGGTAAATGTCTGCTCACTTAAGGATTATTTCTGTGTTGAAACTTCTATTCTTAACTTAATCATTTATCCATTTAACTGAAACTAGGTGTACTCAAGGGGGAATTTTACATTATAAGGAGGGGTTAAAGACAACAATAAAATTCCTAATAAAAAATAAAATACAAGAATATAAACATCCCTTTTCTATACTAAGATCAGTGAGTCCTTCACTTCCCAGTGGGAGCTCCATTGCCCCACAGGCTGCTACAGACCTGCCAGGTTCTCCAAATTTGACCTGGATGGCCACTTCCATCAAGGTAGCTGAGAGTCCATTTTTTTCTCCACACCCTAAATGTTCTTGGATGACCTTACTATTGTTCATTCTTAGTTTCTGCTCTAAGGTTAGGCAATAAAAAATAATCATTCATCACAATTTTTAAAAATCTTCTTTTATTCATCTGTTTTCCTGCCTCAATCCCCAGATGACCCCTCCACCCCCTTCTTCAGCCAGAGGGAGGCAGTGGGGACAGCAGAGGTGCAGCTGCCTTCACATCTTCCCAGGAGGCCAGCCCTAGACTAGCAGGCCTCTTCCAAATATCATTTCTTTAATAATTGCATGTTCATCCTGTTCCATCAAATATTCTGAGATACAGTTTCTTGTGCACCCCTTCAGCTTCCTCTTACCTCCACAATGTTTACACCTTTCAAGCACTTATAAACAGTATGTCTCTCCCCACTGGTCTAAATTTAGAAAATGCATAAATATATTTATTTGGCTCCTTCAGTGGCTTTCTTAAAAGCCACCTTCCTGGGTGCTTGAACTTTCCGTAGGGCTTTTTGTGGGGGAAGATGGCAAAGAGTAGGCTTTTCACCAAACCTCCTGAAGCTACGTCATTTAGATTTCCGTAAAAGAGCTGTCATTTTCCTCCTGCTCCTATTTCTGTGTCTAATCGTGGGGGAGGCTCTTGATCTTGAAGCAGAGTGCCACTGAGATGTCCATTCCCATATACACAGGTGGCCTCCTTGATATAGGGCCAGGGTGGTGAGACTGGTTGGATGGGGTTGGGAGCACCAAGAAGGGGATGGCTCAAAGAAGGGCCCTTGTGTCTATCCTAGTCTCAATCACATCCCCAAAATAATGGCAGGGCCCCTGAAGCCATGTCAGTTCTCTTCAACACTGAGCACCTTCAGTGGGTCATGAATAAACATAAGAATAAACATAAACAGTGGCTGAAAACTGGGGCTTTGAGATTTTAATGAAATATAAAAATGTCAACCCATGTTTGTATCTGTTGGGATTTTATCAGAAATCTTCTGTGGGTGGATGGGTACTATGAAAGGAGCTGAGCAGGTTCTCAGAAACTAGCCACTGAGACTTCTCATCTGGACCTTTGAGACACTGCAGCTCCTTCCCTTTTGGTCAAGGAAAGTGTCTCCTTTTTATGCTTCTTCTAGAAGTCTCTACCTTCCTTATCTCTAATCTTCATTGGAACCTTGTTAAAAAGTAGATGTTATTATACAGAGTCCGTAGATGAAGAAACAGAGGCTCAGAATGGGCAAGTAAGTTGGCTGGTGTCTCCCACCTAATATATGAAGGCATGCTGGGATCCCCAAAGAGTTTCTCTGTTCTTTCCTCCCCTTTCTTATTCAGGCCTCCCAGGAGCTCTAGGGAGGGTTGAGGTAGGACACATGGTTTTGAAGGAACAGGCCCCATATTTACCCCATGCTCCTGGTTTGTCTCTTTCTTTGGCACTAACCACAAGGTGTGATTATGAGGAATATCACTGCCTGTGTTCATTACACTCAAAAGAACAGTAACTAAAACATCTGGGCTCAATGGGAACATCCTTGGAAACTTACCTAGGTATTATCCATAGTTATTTGCTGTTTGCTCTTGTTTTTGCTTCCTTAATTTTAATCCTCACACCTCTTCTATATAAACCATGCTGAACATCCCATTCCATCCACCCTTTGCTGTCATCCCCAGGAGCAAGGGGGACAATCTACTAAAAAAAAAAATGTGTTTATCCAGATCTTCAAAATAGATTACAACCTCCCATCTGTCTGGACCTTGAAAACATTTATATCATTTCTCATTCTATAATGGCTGTTATGTTGATGTTTATGCTTCACACCAGTTTCTAAATTAATATTTGCTATATGGAGGCTTGCTAATTAATATGTACCTCTCCTGAAATTTCAAATCAGCTATTTGAAATGGGAGGAAGGCAGAAAGCAACTTGCAAATTCTGTGCATAATGAAGTGAGGAACAAGCTCACATAATGAAGACAAACAATTATACAACATTTGCATGATTCTTTTTTCTTACAACATGAGATAAGACACACGGAGCTGATTAGCATGCTGCCTTTGCCGTGAGTCTTGCTTCTTATTTCCCCACCATTTGGTAGAATTTTTAAAGCCAAGAGCAGATCACACTGTTTTGTGAAAGTTTTCTTATATTATTCTGTCAGGCAGGGACTGTCAGGCAACCAAGATCACCTTGCCAAATTCACTCTGACATAAGTGACTGTCCCTGGGGGTGTGTCCCTCAGCTGACAAACATATGCCCAGAGGAAGACCCCAATTCAGGTTCTAACCACTGAACTCAACTGGCCAAAGAGTACTGAAAATAATTCTTTCTAGTCCCCAAAATATTTACTGAGCTTCTACTATGTCTTAGCCCCCATACTACATGCTGGAGAGAAAAATGAACAAGTAAAATCCCCACTGCCCTTGAAGTAGTCACTGCTCATCAAGGAAGACGTGTTAACAACAATTATGGTAAGTGGGGTCTGTAAGTACAAAGAAGGGAGTCTACTCTGACAGTGGGGAGGAGGAAGGTTTGGGAAGAGCTCCACAGAAGGAAACTGATTCAGGCAAGCTGGGGATTCATCCAAGGTGCTTGAGAGGCTGTTGTGCAGCATGGTTAAGAGCCCACCTTCTTGAACTCAAATCTAAGCTCTGTAACTTACTAGCTGAGTGACTGGGTCGGTCACATAAATTTTCTATACCTCAGTTTCTTCGTCTGTAAAATGGGGATAAAAATGGACTTACCCCATAGAATTACTGCTGTGAGGATTAAATGAGTTCTATACAAAGTCCTTAGTATGGCTTATGGAACACATTAAGTGCTGTGTGTTAGCTCTCATTATCTGAACTAGGGCAGGAGCTGGAGAGGGAAGTCAAAGCCTAAAGAAACGTTAAGTGCAAGTAAAGGCAGGATGTAGGGCAGAGGGAGAAACCCAAACAGATCTTATCATTTTGTCTTAGGCAATGGGGCAGATGGTGAACATAGCAGGAGAGCAGTTTGGGATAAGAAGATGACAAGATTTATTTGAAAAATACTGAGACTAAAGAGGCTGTGAAATATTCAGAAGAAAGATCTAACCAGCAATTGTAAATAGGAGTGTGAGCTCTAGAGAGAAGTCTGAACAAGCCTGGAGAACTGGAATCCTTAACAAGAGGTTGAAGCCAGGGCTTGGAATGGAGCAGGGTAAGAAGAGAAGCCAGGGAGGGAGCTCAGGACAGTCAAGATTTAAAGGGTAGCCAGAGATCATGGGGGAGACTGAGAAGGGGCAGTTCAAGAGTGAGAAGGAGAACCAGGAAAGAATGGTCTCAAGAGGCAGAAGGGAAGAGAGCTCTTGAAGGAGAGAGCCGTCAGAAAGGTAAAATGCTACATGATATAAAAGATGGAGAGAGATCCATTTGCTTTGGCAGCCAAATCCAGGGGTTAAAGAGCTGAAAATGCAAAAGGGAAGACTGAGAAAGCACAGAGATTTTAACTGCAGGAAGCAATCACCTCCTCTAGGGCCAGGGAAACAAAGGCAGAGGTGGGAGCCATTCGAATCCAGGCCCTTGGAGCAGAGGCCCCATGGAGCTGGGCTCTGGCCTCAAAGGAGGGAGTGCTGCCCAGCTGCTTCTGATACCTCTGGAGCTCATTTAAGGGCCTTGGGGAGCTTGGACTCAGGGGAGGGAGCCTACTCAGCTAGAGCTGATGCCTTAGAAACTTGAAGGATGGGCCCAGCAGAGCAGAGGCTGCGACCTCTGAGGAGAAGGGCATGAGGGTGCTGGCAGAAGCAGGGGACTGGAGCCAACAACTCCATCTGGGGTGTGGGGCTGTTTCTGGGGAGATGCTGACCAAAACAGCACACAAATGGGGAAGAACAAACCCTTTCCACCTCCTCCTGCCTGACAGTCTCCCTCTAGTGTCCCCTCTCAGCAACACCCAGTGGAAACCAGATGACAAAGGACAAATGGAGTTTGCAGACTCCTGGTCCCAGGATCCCAAAAGAGAGTCTAGAAAGGTGGTCTGAGGCTGAGCAACTGGCTTTTGAATCTGCATAGTGACCCTCACAAGTAGAATTTTAATGGTTTGGAGGAAAGCCATCTAACAATGGGTTGAGAAGCCAAAGTCAAGACAGTAAATCAGGACCATTTTCTCAGTAAGTTTTGCCATAAAAGAGAGAAGAGAATAAAGTGGTAGGCAGAGGTAAATACAATGTTCAGGAAGGGAATTTCATTGTTTGTTTGTTTGTTTGTGTACTAAGAAGGAAGACCCTAAAGCAAGTTTCAACCTGAGCCCATAGGAAGGTGAGTTCCATACTGATGAGTAAAAGCATTTCTAGGAGATAGGAAAGATAGAACCCAGTGCGTAGGTGCAAGGATTGGCCGAAGGCAGAAGCAAGAGAACACTGATTCCTGTGAGAGGTGAAGATGTTTCATAAGAAAACAAACAAAACACCCACTTTGTAAGTGATGTGCTGAGTCCTACAAAATGATCTAAACAGAAAGCACCTCTCCTCTCTTCCCCAAGGTCTTTCAGGTCTTCACACAGATCATCACTGAGGCCTTCTTTGACCACTCTATCTAAAATTTTAACCCATCCTTCCCACATACATGGAACCCCCCCATTTGTCCTCTTTAGTGTTCACATTCTATCTTAATTATCAGATTTATTTGTTGTCTCTCCAAAAGGCAAGGATTTTTGTCTGTTTTGCTCATTGTTGTAATCCAGAATTAAGACAATCCTTGGCACAAAGTAGGCACTCACTAAGTATTTGCTGAATACATGAATGAATGAAACCCCCATGTGTAAGTACTACGGAAACAGAGAATGGAATACACGTATCACTCAACTAGTATTCAGACACTTTCTGCTGGGCCCTATGGCGGACATGGGAAAAGAATATGGAGGAGTCTCTTCTATCATAGAATTTATAATATTTGAAGAAATGAAACAAATTTTCCCATATGGTAACAAAAGAGTGACTGAACCCTGCCCTCCTTCATCCCAGACTTCACTTTCCCCTTCAGATTGGTCTCCAATCATCTCTCTCTCTCTTGGATCCCTGGAGACTCACAGTCCACAGCATTCTTTCTGCTCCCAAGCCCAGGATTCAGTGTCTTCAGCTGGTCAAGGTCAAGGTCATGGGCTCCAGTGGGCAGAGTTCTTGGCCCCTCCTGGGAGTAAGATTAGAAGGTCTGGGCCCACTTGTGAAGCTCTTTCACACCTGACACGTGTGTGTCTTCAAAGCCTCATCAGAGCTGACTTTGATGGGCAGCAGAAGTCCTCCAGGCAGCAGGCTGCCAATACTGTCAGCCCAAATTGGGTGATGGGGGGTTGGGGGTCAAATCACCATCTGTCAAGGTGTTAGAAGAGATCTCAGAGTGCTTTGTGGATGCTAAGGATGAAAAATCAGCAACACCAAATGAGTGTGTGCTGTTCTTAGAGGAAGCACTGGGTAATACTGCTATACTCTGGACTATTCTGATAAAATTCTGTTTATTCCTTTTTGAGCAAACCCAAATTTAGTGCACCCAATGTGTATGCATACATACACATGCCACATAGAAATGCACAGACATCACGCACACCCACAATACACAAATACAGGCAGGCACTCAGTGTGTGTGCAGACACACACACACACACACACACACACACACACACACACACACTGCAATGCTTGTCCTCAGCCAGAGAGTTGGAAGAAATAAAAAATACACGAATGAATGAATGAAGTCGGTATTTTATCTGTAATCATTTAATAGAGGATAGAACACAGTAGCCATCTACTCTCAACCTCCCAGTTTAAAGCAGTTTCTTACTGAGATCAGAGTTTAATTTCTTTTTTAAAACATGCAAAAGTTTGAGGTAAAGGGTTCCTCCCAAAAGCTTTTGCTGTTACTAGAGTTTATTAATTCAAGGAATCCAGATAATCTGTTGGGGACTTTTTCCTTTAAAGAGGAGAAATCTCTCTGAAGAGAACAAATCATGCTGAAGCAGAAAAGTTGAGTTCGTGGAAAGGGCACGAGACTAGGAGTCAACTGAACTGGATTCCAATCCTGTCTTTTCTACTACTGTTAGATGCAACTGTGTGCAAATTACTTCTTCTCTCAAAGTCTCAGTTTTATCATTTATAATTTATAATAAAGGTGAGGTAGGAGAGCCTTTAATTTACATATAGTGCACTGACCATCCATACTCATCTATATTCTGCCCTTAGACTTCCTAAAATAGAGAAAGCCACAGATTGATTCTCAACTGGGTAGGAATTTTGCCCTACTCCCCAGGGACATTTGTCAATGTCTAAAGATACTTGGTTGTCATGACTGGCATCTAGTGAGTAGAAGTCAGGGATGCTACTAACCATCCTTCCATGCACAGGACAGGTCCTACAACAAAGAATTATGTAACCCAAAATGTTAGAAGTGCCAAATTTAAGAAACCTTGCTCTTGACCCAACAGTTGATCTCACACTTTAAAACCCTCTTCTTATTGGCAGACTGACAGATATCTATCTACCCACTGTTACGGACTGAAAAGTATCCTCCCCCAAATTCATATGTTGAAGTCCTAACTCCCAGTACCTCAGAATGTGAATGTATTTGGAGATGGGGCCCTAAAAAAGAGGTAATTAATTTAAAATGAGACCATTAGGGTGTGTCCTAATCCAATATGCCAGTATTTATAAGAAGAGGAAGGAACACCAGAGATACACGCACTCAGAAGAAAGGCTATGAGAGGACACAGTGAGAAGATGACCTTATGCTGGCCAAAGAGTAAGGCTTCAGGAGAAACCAAAACCTGCCAACACCATTATCTTGGACTTGCAGGCTCTAAAACTGTAAATAAATACATTTCTGCTGTTTAAGCCACGTGGTCCATGGTACTTTGTTATGACAGCCCTAGCAAACTAATATACCCATTATGTAAGTAACAAGAGGATTCTTTTCCAAAGCAATGGAATGCCCACAGAGAAAAGACCTCAAACCTGAGAATTATGGGTCCCCAGGATTATTGTCCACTTCTGCACATCACATTAAAGGCAACTGCCAACCTGAAAGCATTGACCACTCCCCTTCCCCTTACACACACACACACACACACACACACACCCCTCAAGATCAGTTTATTGTCTGGTTCTTAAATATGATGCAATAGCCAAATATCACGGGACTTTTCGGGAAATTCCATAACATAAGAGAGAGGCCAAAATAAACAAGCAGAATATGTCATTCTGAAAGGAACAGGTATACTTTGGAAAAACACAATTTAAACTTTAAAAATTTTTCTAATTAATATTTTTAGAAATAGGGGCGCCCGAATGGCTCAGTTAGGCGTCCAACTTCAACTCAGGTCATGATCTCACAGTCCATGAGTTCAAGTCCTGTGTCAGGCTCTGTCCTGACAGCTCCAACCTCGGAGCTCAGAGACTGGAGCCTGCTTCGGATTCTGTGTCTCCCTCTCTCCCTGCCCCTCCCCACTCATGCACACATGCACGCACACACACTCTCTCTCTCTCTCTCTCAAAAATAAACATTAAAAAAATATTTTTAAAAAGGAGTAAAAAAAAATTATTGCATCAGCAAAATATAAATAGCTAATGAGGAGGAACTATTGTAAAATGAAAATATGACTCTGAAATTCAAATAAATTATGGATACAATCTAATAAAATCACCACGAAGTAGAACAAAGAGATGTGAAAAACTAAGAGAAAATCTAAGATATATAGAGAATCAGTCTAAGAAGCCTCATGCCAAATCAATGGAGTGACAGAGAGAGAAAACAAAGAGGAAGTAATCATCAAGGAAACATCACAATGGTTTTCCAAAAGTCAAAGGACATGAGTGTATAAATTCAGATGCCAATCAAGTGCCCAAGGCAATAAGCTACCTAAGTCGCATAATGCATGTACACGTGCATACATACACTCTAGACTCAGTATTATAGAAGTTTTTTTTGAGATTTGACATTTATTAATTGATGAAATACTAATTCTAAATTCCAGTGTTGAAGCTGTCCATCAAAAGAAGTCTTCTCAAAATCTTTTGCAGCAAAGTGGGTATTTGAATTATATCTGAAAAAAATTGCCTATATTTTTGAGGGTTATTATTATAATACACTGTGCAGAATTGGACAGATGTTCTGTGGTTTGGTTTCTCTTTCTTCTCTCTCCTGCTTGCTCTGTGCGACAGTGGCAGCTCATTTCTCTTAGGCTGGAAAGCCCAGCTCTTGGAAGTAACATCCCTCCCACACCTGGTTACAAGTAGTGGTTGTGCTATACACAGCATCATGCTTAATGGTGTAGTCCCTCCTGGCCTTTTGTACTAAGTTTCTTTTTTAAAAAATAGCTCTTATAAAAAGGCACAATAAATCATTCCATGCAGGTGATACTTCAGTGGTTCCTAGGCAGTCTGTTGCCCGCCCTGGACATCTCAGCAACACCCAGTGCCAGGCATTTCAGTAATAAAGAGAAGATACTAAGAAGCTTCAGTAGGAAAAAGAGAAATTTAAAATATACTTATAAAAAATTAAAACTCTGACCAGCATCAGACATCTTATCAGCTACACTAGATCTGCGAAGAGAATGGACCAAAGGCCTTCAAAGTTCTGAGTTAAAATGACTGTCAAACTTGAATTCCATACTCAACCCAACAATCAAGGATTAGGGTGAAAAGAGCCATTTCCACAAATGCATAAACTGAAAAATACCACATTTCACACTTGTCAGCAATACGACCCTGAGATCCCTGCCCTACAGGAATGCAGTTCCTTGAAGTTCTAAGTCCCCTCCTGGTGTCTGGGAGTTAATCGTGCCAGATGGAGAGAACCGAGCTCAGATCTGGTTTTGCATGGGATCTGGTCTCCAGAAGTGTCTTCTTTGAAACTTCCTAAGGCCTCCTCCAGTGCCTGGGACCAGCCAGGTTCAGCAGAACCCTCCTGGGAGGCACCCTAGCCCAGACCAGGATCCACATGGGCCCTAGTCCTCTTTCATCCCATTCCTGGTGCTCTTCCAACATCTTACCCTCCCCATATGCCAAAAGGTTTCCTGAGGTCCTGATTTACCCTGGTTCCAGGAGGACATCCTAACAAGTGGAATGCTCATGCTACAAGGTTCAAAAATCCTTTCATAGAATCATGTAGATTGGGTTGTCAGAATGGCAGTGATGTGATGATTTTTAGTGACTTTCAAACACTGGACATAGGACAACGTTTGTTCATCACCAACAGACCCTTGACTTAAGCTGCATGTGTGAACCCATGTGTCAGTTCTTGTCTGGCTTTGTTTTATGGTGCTATGTCTGATCATTAGCACCCAAGGGCAACCCAGGGTGGCAGCAGGTATCCTTTATTCTAAGTGACCCTGGTTGATGTCCTCTCCTGCTTCCATTGGTGTGAGGACATCATGCTTTTCCAGGTCGCTAAAGCCATGCCTGCTGAGAGACAGACATTCCTTGTGCAAATAAGACCTCTTTTGTCATTCCTTCTCCAGTCCTCTCTGCCTGTGGCAATGAATGGAAGGTAGGGTGCACTTAACATTAACATAATCACTTTCTAGGAATATAGTGGTTGCTGCATAAAGAATTCAAGAGAAGACAGAGTTGAAAGATATATTGTTCTATATTTATGTTATAAAATTCCAAGTGGTAAATTCAACACAACCAGAACACAATTATTGTTCACATTTTCCTGCATACTCTGGATAAGAAATGCATTTGTGGTCATCATCAATGAAATGCAGCAAAAGCCTCTGAGGGAGTCATTAGAAGCCAATATTCACAAGTGCCTTGATGGATGACACAGCATCATAAGTAACAACAACCAGCATTCAATAATGGTATTACAGAATTGCAGAAATACAGATCTATATTGCTTCAATGTATAGTATTGTGAGTATCATGAGTAATAAGAGTATTGCTATTTTTTTCTCATGGTAGGAGATAGAAATAATGCACTTGACAATAAAGAACATGGAGAATAAAGAAGAATCTTCACATATACTGATTGAATATTAAATATATAAGGCTTTATCCAGTATTCTAAATTAGATCCAATAAAACACTACATTTGACATGTGCCTATGGATTTTATAATACTTTTTAATACAATTATTTATGCAGAAAGAGGCCTCAAAAATTATTTGTCTGCGGCCTCATATACCTAGGCGCAGCCCTATATTTAGGAAATTCTTTTTAGGATCTGCATTAGACCATCAAGTAAATTTGAAAAATGTAAACAAAAAACCTGAAGTCTTGGATCCAGGACATAGGAGATTTAACCCAGAAAAGAAAAGAGAAATCTCAAAATAACAAATATGAACACAAATTTGGAAATCAGTATAGATCTGAAGAGAATGGAGTGTTTCTGGGAGGAAAAAAGAGCACTTGAAAAATAGCTAATTCAATTCTAAAATTTTGAAATGAGAAAATAACAAAAGCAAAATTTTGATTAAAAAAAAAGTCAATTAGAAACTTGTGGAAGAACAAAATGCTGGTGAGAGGCAATCTAATCATTGTCTTCTACTGGGCTCTACAGTAAACCACATTTAGTTAACCACACTTGCTTGTAACCTTTTATAAATATCTTATAAACAAGACATGAGACACTTAATTATGATCATAAAACAGAATGTAAATGTCATCAACTTTAGCAACACAGACATAAAATTTCAAATGATAGAAACTGAGAAGTGGGAAGAGGGGTAAAGGAAAAGGTGGTGTGCCAATGACTTCATCTTTTATTTTTATTTGTTTACTTTTTTGAAGTTTATTTATTTATTTTGAGAGAGAGAGAGACAGCATGGGAAGAGCAGAGAGAGAGGGAGAGAGAGAATCCCAAGCAGACTCCATGCTGCAAGCACAGAGCCTGACACAGGGCTCAATCCCATGAACCCATGAGATCATTACCTGAACTGAAATCAAGAGTCAGTTGCCCAACCAACTGAGTCACCCAGGTGCCCCTGGCTTCATCTTTTAAAGTGTGAAGTCAAAGATTACAGATTACAGCCCCATGATAAATTTAGAAATAAAATGGTATACTTTCTGCAGTCACAAAGTTACCCCATGAAGAAACTAACAAAAGTGATAAGACTATATTGGGGGGCTGGATAGGAATGTGGTAGGTATAATTAACTAAATTTTCATATATTAGAGCACTAGATACAAGATAATGTCTAAAATTGAATTCAGCAAGATACTATCTTCTACAGAGTGGGATCTGAGATGGAGTGGAGGTAAAAAACTTATTTTTCACTACAAATATTTTATTTTAAAACTATATGAAGCATTTCTTTGATAAAAAATAAATTTTATGCACAGTGAAGGAAACAATCAGCAAAACTAAAAGGCAACCGACAGAATGGGAAAAGATATTTGCAAATGACATATCAGATAAAGGGTTGGTATCCAAAATCTATAAAGAATTTATCAAACTCAACACCCAAAAAACAAATAATCCAGTGAAGAAATGGGCAAAAGACATGAATAGACACTTCTCCAAGGAAGACATCCAGATGGCCTACTGACACATGAAAAAATGCTCAACATCACTTATCCTCAGGGAAATACAAATCAAAACCACAATGAGATACCATCTTACACCTGTCAGAATGGCTAACATTAACAACTCAGGCAACAACAGATGTTGGCGAGGATGTGGAGAAAGAGGATCTCTTTTGCATTGTTAGTGGGAATGCAAACTGGTGCAGCCCCTCTGGAAAACAGTATGGAGGTTCCTCAAAAAACTAAAAATAGAACAACCCTATGACCCAGCAATTGCAGTACTAGGCATTTATCCAAGGGATACAGGTATGCTGTTTCAAAGGGGACACGTGCACCCCCATGTTTATAGCAGCACTATCAACAATAGCCAAAGTACTGAAAGAGCCCAAATGTCCATCGGTAGATGAATGGATAAAGAAAAAGTGGTGTGTGTATATATATATATATATATATATATACACACACACACACACACACACACACACACACACACACACACAATGGAGTATTACTTGGCAATCAAAAAGAATGAAATCTTGCCATTTGCAACTACGTGGATGGAACTAGAGGGTATTATGCTAAGTGAAATTAGAGAAAGACAAAAATCATATGATTTCACTCATATGAGGACTTTAAGAGACAAAACAGATGAACATAAGGGAAGGGAAACAAAAATAATATAAAAACGGAGGGGGACAAAACAGAAGAGACTCATAAATATGGAGAACAAACTGAGGGTTACTGGAGGGGTTGTGGGAGGGGGGATGGGCTAAATGGGTAAGGGGCATTAAGGAATCTACTCCTGAAATCATTGTTGCACTATATGCTAACTAATTTGGATGTAAATCTTAAAAAATAAAAAATAAAATTAAAAATAATAAATTTTAAATATAAAATAAACTAAAGTATGATGGCTGGACAAGATGATTTTTAAGATTCTTTAACATCTAAAATCCAAGGGAAGTGCTTCCAAATCTTAGTCCTCTCAGAAAGAACCCTGGAATTTTTCTCTTCAGAAAGTCTATCTATCTTCTGAAGAGAAGCTAGTCCATGCCATTGGAAATCTCACAAACATTATTTTGATATATGTCAAATTTCCACTCGTGACCTTCTTTTATCTTCTCAGTAGTTCTATGAAGCAATTATTATAATCATCTGGGTTTTAGAGATGTGATTCAATGAGACTAAATTAATTTTCCTGAGTGATGTGAGCTTTAAATTGCTAGAATGCAGTTGAATGCATGGTTTCCTCATCACTCTAAGTCCTTTTCTTTCCCATGATATTATGCCTCTTGTTGGGCAGAAAGAGAAAAATAAGAATAATTTTCTGCCCAAGAGCCAGTAGCTCAGCAAGATGTTTACATAAATGCACTGCCCTGTGATTACAGGTTAGCTCCTTTGGGAATCCAATGGAGAAGTCTGGTAAACTAGAGCCTCCTTCTCTACTTGGGCTCATGAACATTGGCAATCTGTCAGCACACTTCACCAAAGCTTCAAGAACTTACCAAAAGACCGACCTGGAAAAGCCCACCTAAGTGATTGGCACCATTGTAGTGTAGAAAATCCAGAGGGCACTAGCTATGACCACTTGGGCTCCCCAACTGCAGCACTTTTCCTTATGTTTGACCCACTTTGACTTTTGCAAATCCCAAGTCATGGTGATATACTCCTACATTTCTTTGTCATGCTGCAATCTGGAGGATGCTTCCAGGACAAGTGGTCAGGAGTGGGGGCACTCCAGGAAGATTCTGGGTGAGATGCAGCTCATGCCTGCCAGAGAGAACTTCCCCAAACCTGTCTTCCCAGGGAGCACTAGACCACTCAAATTATCTGCATCAGACTCCTGCTTGGTGCCACAGGGCTACGGAGTTTCTGAAGAGGATGTGTTTCATGTTACTATAATAATAGAGTCCCTGACCTGCAGGAGAGAGCTTATATAAATTTCCCCTGAAAATATTCTTTATTCCAGTGGCTCTGCCAAATTGCAAACTGCAGCCTCGCAGCAATTTTGTGAAGTCATTGTGGTCCCCTGGTTCCCACCTGATTCCTTCTCCTTCCTTTTCTAAGTGTTCTCCTTTCCCCTCCCCCAACACTGGCTTTCCAGAGATGGAACTCCACAGTGCACCCACCATTTGGGCCAGAACAACACTGCCTCTCCAGATTTCCTCTTCCTTCCCTCTTGTCTCTGGGCCACATTTAGGAGACAGGCCAGTTAACTTGATAACTAATGACACTGTATGCTATACATTGATGTACTGTCCCTCCCAGTAACACGTTTGCATTCACAAGAGGCCTTCAGTGCCTAAGTCTAAGTGCTTGACAGATAGAGGAACATGTGGGCTCTGGCAGGTCTACTGATGTAGTGGCTATTTTGTAGTGGCTATTTTGAAGGCTATTTGAAGCAAAACTCAGAACTCCTCAAATCACCTCAAAGAGCCAACACCTGATGTCACTGATGCAGTGTGCCAGAGCCATCCTGGGGCACACTATGAATGACATGGGCCATTTAAAAGTCCCATTGTCAATGGTATTTTACAGATATTGTTCCTTGGCCTCTACGTATTTCTTAATATTACATTTAATATTATTTCAGTTTCATAGTCAGGTCTCTGGCCACAGTAAGACCCAATTTACCAAAATTACACTATTTAGTAAAATAAACTCAGAGTATTGATAGTGATTATTTTCACATTCCAAAGAAATAAGTCGACAGTTTCCTTGATATAGGGACTTATATTTTTAATTCATGTTTTTAAAAATACAAAAAGACATAAAAGGAATACATTCAAAGGCTCAAATTCAGACCTAAGAAAAAGAAGACATAAAAAGGTAGTGAAATAAATATGAGGAAAAGAGCAACTTACATATAAATCTTATAGAATCATGTTTCATATTCTAAATGAAACAGGAGCCACACAACGTTTTAAATAAACATATAGGCTCTCTTTTAATGGCTAGGATATACAAATTTAGCCTAAATTTCGTGAATGGATATGCAATAAACTATTTATAACATTTTCTCTGTTCTACTTAACTTATGACTAATCCTAAACCATTAGAGAGTCAGATGGCTGAGTATTTAAAGAAGCAAGCATCCCAAATAAATAGAGGGCCATTTCTATTAATCCCGGAGCCCCAAGCCCCTTTAGATATATGGCTATAGGGCCACTCACCAATAGCTACAAAACGAGGCTGCAAAAGGAATCCTATAGAATCCTGTAGTTTGAAAATAAAGAAAAACAAAGAGGCTTAGGATCTGGATAGCATGGTCATCTGGTGGGGACCAGAGGACTCCCCAGGCACCTCTAATAACTTCAAAAGCAATTTTCAATTTTCTATATACTGCATGAAATTCTACCACATGGACCCTTCTCTCGCAAATTTCAGAAATAAAAACCTGCATCAACTGCTGATTTTTTATGACACCAACATCTCAGAACCTCTCAACACCTCCTCCCCCCACAAGAGAAATCTCTTATAAAACAAGGCTGGGTCTGCCCCCAAAGCCTATCATTTCACTAACACTTAAAAATATTTTCTCCACATTTCTCAAGCAGTGCTCAAAATCGTCCTGATATATATAGAGCCTCCTTTGTGGAATAACAAGATTATTTTTATCATTTTCTGATTCTCAAAATCTGACCTGTCACCAAAGAACTTCTAAAAATATCAGGATGATAATGATATCTTTCGTCATTTCCCTCCTAGCTAATGGTTGCATTACTAGGGTTGGGTTTTATTTATTTTCTGAGGGTCCTCTCTGATCACAACACTCATCATTTCATTGCTTCAAGATGCAGGACAGAATAGCTATCTTGGGAAAGTAGCTGATTTTTTTCCCCCACCTTTAAAGACAAGGTGTTTTTGCAAAACATTCAGCTCAATTCCCTCTCTGCCTATCTCTTAAATCACATTTTTGAGTTGGAAGTATGTTGGAATGGATCCTGGAAAACAAATGCTGACTGAGGAGAAGCATTTTGTTCTTTTCCCACAGCCAATTCAATTCAGCACAAGCATTACCGAGTGCCTACTATGTGCCAGGGATATAAAGATGAATAAAATACTCCTCAAATAGCTCACAACTTATCAGCGTAGGCGTCCCACTAACAAAGAACAATAATATGCTATGATAAGAGCTATAATTTTATTATTGTTTGCATAAACATACAAGAATGAAAACACCAGTAAGGGAGCAACAAATACTGTCGAGGGAAATCAGAAAGGAAGTGGGAAACCAAATGATATATTAGAGATAGATCCCAACAATCTCTTATTGCTCAGAGATTCTGTCCCAATCTTGATATATCTGAATTTGAAAACAAAAACAAAAACAAAAAACTGGTTCTAGAGAGTTGTCAGAAGCATCTGCTTTATGGATCGAATTTGGAATATATCTATGAGGGTAAGTCCTCCCCCATTTATTCTTGGGAGTTCATTTTGGTGTCTTTTTTAGTTATGCATAGATTGAAGTACCTACTCATTGACCCTGCAGAACCCTGAATGAAGGAGGGTCCAACTGTAAAGGCTTCACATGGAGAGGGCTCATTAGTCTAACCAATGATAAATTCTATCTTCAGACTGGGCAAGATACATCAATATGCTGTCAACTAATATACTGCCTGTTACATTGTCAACAAGCTTTCCCATACTTTGTATGTCTGGAGAGGATAAGATAAAGGAGACTTCTAAGCATGGACAAGAATAGGCCCTTGTTTCAGTGGCAGGAGGCTAAGGCCTACAGAGGAGAGAAAGAACCAGTAGAAGACTGTCTTCATAGGGACATGACAATGGAATCTGAGAATAGTGATATATGGTATCTGATTTAGGTTCTCCTTTTCTCAGTAGTAAGGTTTGTTGAACATCATTACCTCATATTGTTGTCTTTTACTAAGTACTGGTGAATAAAAAGAAGCTTCTATATCCATGCTTTGAAGCAGAGTGAACTAAAGAAGGCTGTGACAACATCAGAAAAATTCTTACGAGATGGCCAGAGGTGATGGTGGAAATGCTGGAAGAGGGGTGGGGCGAGGGTAGCCACCTGGCTGAGTAGCAAGGGAGAGATCTGGGGTCCTAAGTATTCCTTTTACAAACTCAACAAAGCCTCCTGCTTTCAGCCCTGCTCAACATCCTTGCCTTCAACGATTCCATATGTTTCCTACTCTAAGCCTTTCCAAGGTTCTACCTCAGAATTGGCTTGGTCTGATTCCTTCTTGTTGGCTTCTTTCCCCTGCAGACATGCAGTTTTCAATTGTCCCTAGTCTACTAAGCATGTTACTGCCTTTCTGTTTGCTTTCTCACTTTCAAAATTGAGTGTTTCCCTCTCACCATCTCTCCTTTCTCTTGTTCTTACAGGTTCATGCATATTAAATTCCTTTACTGTGAGATTTTGCACAGGAGTGGAGATAAATGCATGTGTTCAATCTGTGATTTTTTTTCTCAGTATTTTTTATTTACGTATTCATTAACATTTTATTTACTTGAAAATAACATGACACCAGGACCTTGTTTAGAATTAGCACTCAATCCCTACAAGGGCTTATAAAATCAAGACTCTCAGGGTTGAAATGAATGTAAAGGTCAATCCTTTCTGAGTCTGAGCTTTCATCAGATGTTTAATCTAGGAAACTCCTTAGCTTGCCTGATATAAATTTAATTTATTGAGTAAAAATGCATAATGCTAGTTATTATTTTGCATATCCTTATATATCCTATTTAATAATACTAACAATATCTGCTACTTAGGATACACTTTTCATGTGCCCCACCCTGTGCTATGGGGCATTTATGATGCCCCACAATCCTATGAGGGAAGTATTATCAGAGTCCACTTCTCCTACCATCCCCAACATTTTGCAGAGAAGAAATTGAGGTTTAGTGAAGGTTAAACTCTCTTCCTGACTGCTTGTAGCTTGTACATGACTGGCAGAGCCTAGTTTTGAATCAGCTTTCTCAGAATCCAAAGCTTATCCTCTTAGCTGTGATGGTTCCAGATTTAGGACTGTAAGACCCTTAAAGAACTTAATTGTTTTGCAGGATGTCTGGTGTGTGCTTTCTGCTTTTTTTCACTTGTAGTTTTTTTTTAAATATGAAATTTATTTTCAAATTGGTTTCCATACAACACCCAGTGCTCATCCCAACAGGTGCCCTCCTCAATGCCCATCACCTGCTTTCCCCTCCCCCACCCCCATCAATCCTCAGTTTATTCTCAGTTTTTAAGAGTCTCTTATGGTTTGCCTCCTTCCCTCTCTGTAACTTTTTTTTCCCATTCCCCTCCCCCATGGTCTTCTGTTAAGTTTCTCAGGATCCACATAAGAGTGAAAACATATCTACCCCAATGTTTATACCAGTACTTTCAACAATATTCACTTGTAGTTTTTAATCATTAATACTGTTGTACTTGTTTGCTGTTGCCTCCATTTGGGTCTTTAGGGTTAGACCACACCAGTGGTCCCGGGCTGACTTCTGCTGGCTATTCAGATTACTTTTCTTCTAAATTAATATGAGCCCAGGAAACAAAAATAATTTTAAAATTAGTTTGGGTCAAAGAGTGAAGGCAAATCTGTTGTCAAGAAGACATGCTAATAATTTCTAGGTAGATGGATCCATTTATCACCCAAATCACCATTGCTTACATATTGAGTATAGTTAAATTAGCATGTTAACCAAGCCAAAGATACTGGATTTGGTGCGTGATTTTTGTTAAAAATAACCACACAGTTTTCCTGTCAACAATTTCAATGGTACAATATTACAAGAGGTAGATGTAGTAGAAACTACCCAGAACCCCACACCAGAAGATCCTGAAGACCACAGCTCTGCATTTCTGTATTTTGAACAATTCATCTAATTTCTCTGAACCACAGTTTCATGATCTGTAAGAAAGAGAACCTAGTGCACAACAGTATTTTGAGCACAACTGAGACAATGTATGTGTAAGTGCTCGGCACAGAGTAGGAGCTTAATAAAAGCTCGTTTACCAGTTTGTTCCAAGAGACTCTAGCAAGGGTTGAATAAATGCTTGTTGAATAAATTAGGGAATAGGAGGTACATTGGAGGATATGTTTAAGCAAACAGAAGAGGTTGGGTGCCTGAAATCTTTTATCTTTTGAAAGCATCCCCAAGATTCCCAGGGATGGTCCTTCTAATTCCAACAGCTGTACTAGTCATGGAGATAGGCCAGAAACTTGGAATTAATTGTCAGCCTATATAGCTGTGCTGAGATCTGCAATGTGTGTGGTACAGTACTACCTGTGACTTGCTTTGCCTCTGCCATTATTGGCTGTAAACCATGCCCAGAAAATCTCAGCATTAGGTTTTATCTGAGTGCAGAAGATAGCAGAATCTTCTCTTGAACTCACCAGGGATGTCTTCCAAGGATAAACAATGCCGTGGGAAAGAAAATTTATCTGGGTAAATACTACCATCCTCTGATGTCCAAAGTTTGCTAAACATAAAGTTAAACCCCAGCAGAAAAGCCTTTGAAAAGTTTGCCTTTGTCCTAGGTCTTCCAACATCAGAAAGACTTCAGAGAGAAAGGTGGACATTTTTACTCTCTTGGGTATTTGAGAATCATGGCTCAGACTTGAGATGGCATTGGGGACCCCACAAAGAACTGAATGCCTGGGCTTAAATAAGAGCAGCCCCCCCTCTGCAGATGTTTCTACAGAATGTCCAGTAGGGCCCTATATACCAGGAAGATATAAAGGGTACAGCCAACTCCTGTGGAGTCATTTCAGATTAGATCAGTCTTCCTAGAAATCCTTGGTATTCAGTCCCAGCCCCACAATGGATGCTGCAAATGCCTTGACATTTTGGATTCATGAAGAAAGGAGGGCATGGGGTAACTCATCTTAATAACTTTCCTGGTTATCCCTCAAATGGTCCTATCCTAGAGACATGTACCTCTCAAGCAAGAAATCATTCTGACTTTCAAAACTTCTATAAAAACTGGTTCATCACTATGGTACAGTGAATAGGGTCCTTAGTAGGCCAGGAGCTGCAAAAGACTGAACTCTAGTCCCAGCTCTGTCACTTATAGAATATTTCAAGCTACTTAAACTCTCTGAACTTAGGTTTGTTGTTTTTTTTTTTAATAAAAAAATTTTAATAGAATATGGGACCAGATTATCTCTCTGGACCCTTCTAATTCTAAATATTTCTGATATATCTATTAATCTACAGGTATGAACTGAGATAATAGAATTGTATGACTATCAGTGAACATTCCATAGCTAACACTACAGTCAAATACTTCTTGTTTTTTTCTGTTGAGTGCCTGACAGAACTATGAGTTATAGGGTGGGGCCTCTGGACCCTGTCTGAGCTGCCCACACCAGAAAAAAAGATGAGCTGTGGCCTTAAAGCTACTGAAAAGTCCTATTTCTCATAATCTAAGTAACTTTGACACTATGCACCACAGCCTGACAATTAAATTTCTCTCTCTTTCTCTAAATTTCAACTAGTGGGTATGCTACATTGAGAGTTAAACCATTCTGAGGTAAAGATATCTCTTTTCTCTCATCAGAGCCTAAAAAGCTGTCAGTGCCAGTTTCCTTATTAGTAACCAATCTGCTTGTTCAGACGGTGCCTCACAGTTTATACCAAGTGAAAATGCTGTTCTCCAAGAACAGAGGAGCAAACACAGCTGAGGAATCAAGTAGAGCTGGGATGGTTTGCAGAAGGCCACAGGAGTTGAAATTAAATGTGCTGTTCACCTCACCAAGACAGGGAAAGCAGAGTGCTGTTCAAACTAGTGATGTATATGTGGTGCCAGGGAAAACATTCTCTATGGCTGCGTTCAAGGAATTGCTCAGCTCATGCCTTGGCCCATGACTGCTTTTTCCCTACATCAAGGTACTCTTTTGAATCAGCACAAGTGACACAGTCTTCTCTACAGGAACTGCTGCCAGCTTGACAAAATAACCAATGAACCCCATTCTCTTCCTGCCAAGCACAGGAAACACGTTGTGTACCATCTGCATCCTAGCCTGTGACTAGTTTATTGCAGAGCAAGGGAGTCTGGAAGCTTGGTCTGCACCCCCAAAAGACTCTATGGCCCTTGAGCAAATGAGCCTCAAGGAAACCTGCTGAGGGTGGTTTGTCACAAAACAACAAGACCTCTAAGACAGGTGGCCGTTAGTCCCAGTGGAGGAAATAAAACAAGGAGGATACTCAAAGAAGAAAAAGTTTTCATGGAACTCCATGTGAATATCCTGGGAAGTAAGACATGGGTAACGGAAGTGAGGGAGGGATGGTGGAGTGAAAACTGGCATTCTGCAAGATCCTGGTAACAGAGAGCCCTGGATCTGAAGGCAATGGAAGTATACTGGAAATCTAGCAAAGCCCATATTTTCTGTGGGCATTTTTGTTATCTTCCTTAGTCCCTCTCCTCTTCAGCTGATGGAGCCAATGATTCTGTTCTGCAGTCCTGGATACTTTCAAAGGGACAAGTGAGTAATTTTCTGTTTCCAAAGGCCTCTATATTCCTTGATTCTCCCTTTAAGCAAGGGCCAGAAATTAACTTTTTGGAGATTTAGGTGAAATTACCCATTTCACTGTAATTAAAATGAAAATATCTTGCAGAATTAAAATGTATCACCAGAAAAGCCAAGAAAGTCAGTCATTTGGACATGAGCACTGAAAGTCTCAACATGCGTTCTTCTGTGTTCTTTAATAATGTTCATTCCTCTGTCATAGCTTGGTAGTTATCTGAGTGTAAGTACTTTTTTTTTTTTTATTCTGGCAAAATATACATCCAGAAAAGTGCACATATTAGAAGTGCATAGCTTTACAAACTGAACACAACCCTGCAAACAGCACCCAGATCAAGAAACCAAAAACCACCAGAAGCTCCTTCCCTCACCACTTTCAGCTACTCTTCCCCTGAAGAGCAACTATTATCCAGCCTTACAACAGGATAAATGAGTTTTTGCTGGGTTTGTACTTTAGAAAACTGAAATCATACACCATATTCTCTTTTGTATCTGTGTTATTTCTCTCACCATTATTAGTGAGATTAATCCCTACTGTTGGGTGTAGCTGTAGATTATTCTCATCGCTGTGGACTATGGTATCCCACTATAAACATACCACACCGTATCCACTCTGCTGTGATGGGTACTTTGGTACTTCCGGTTGAGGCCTATCAAATAGTGCTGCTATGAACATCTTGATACCTGTTTTTGATAAACATACATAGTGAGCCATATTTTCCTATAATGTGTGGCCCTGCAGTAGATGATCATGTATTTATCTATTCTTCCAGACCACATTTAAAAAAGCTCGGTAAGAGAGTACATGCTGGGTGTATTTAGAAATCTATTAGAGCCGGCTGACGGTAACGGGGCTGAGAGGCTGTTCACTGAGCAAGTTGAAGATGAATGCCAGAGGCCTTGGATCTCAGCTAAAGGACAGCATTCCAGTTACTGAACTTTCAGCAAGTGGACCTTTTGAAAGTCACGATCTTCTTCGAAAAGGCCTTCCTTGTGTGAAAAATGAACTTTTGCCTAGTCATCCTCTTGAATTATCAGAAAAAAATTTCCAGCTCAACCAAGATAAAATGAATTTTTCCACACTGAGAAACATCCAGGGTCTGTTTGCTCCACTCAAATTACAAATGGAATTCAAGGCAGTGCAGCAGGCTCAGCGTCTTCCATTTCTTCCAAGCTCAAACCTTTCACTGGATATTTTGAGGGGTAATGATGAGACTATTGGATTTGAAGATATTCTTAATGACCCGTCACAAAGTGAACTAATGGGAGAGCCACACTTGATGGTGGAATATAAACTGGGTTTACTGTAATCTCTTGTGCTGTTCATGAAAATAGAGGGGCTGCGTCTTGTTTATAGTCCTCTTTTTACTATAATTTGATGTACACAACATTAAAAGTACTGACATCTGAGAATTCTTGCCTAAATAGCATCTGTGATCATTTGAAATCATTTGGGTCTTTGGTTTATTGCCATGTGACAGTTGAAAGCACTAAAGGGAGATGCTTTTAAAACTCCCAATTTATATGAAAACAGTAGCCTTCTATATCTTTAAAAAATTGTTGCTGGGGCGCCTGGGTGGCGCAGTCGGTTAAGCGTCCGACTTCAGCCAGGTCACGATCTCGCGGTCCGGGAGTTCGAGCCCCGCGTCGGGCTCTGGGCTGATGGCTCAGAGCCTGGAGCCTGTTTCCGATTCTGTGTCTCCCTCTCTCTCTGCCCCTCCCCCGTTCATGCTCTGTCTCTCTCTGTCCCAAAAATAAATAAACGTTGAAAAAAAAATTAAAAAAAAAAATTGTTGCTAATGAGTATTTTAAAACTGTCTACAGGTCTACAGTGCAACCTGTTGTTTGGGTATTCTATAAATTTAGTTCTGAAACCATTATCAGCATTTGAGTCTGCAACCTTCATAGTAATGTCTTTCAGAATAAACATCTGTAATTGATTTTAGTGGCAACACTTCAAATTAAGTACAAAGCAAGGTATTTATATTTTACCTTGTTTCAGTATAGCTCATTAATATTCAGAAGAATAATATTGGCTGTATTGATGCTATTTTAGGATTATAGCTATTCTTTGAGGTTGAAAAGTATAAGTTCAGAGGTTTTGATTTCGGTCTTGTCTTTAACATGAAAAATTAAATAAAGCAACCAGGATATGCTGATTAAACTGTTGTACCACATAGATTTATATATCACAAGATGCTTAAATTGAAAAATAATCAGAATATTCATGTACACACATACTATGTATCCATGAACAAATCCCATAATAATTTATTTAAAAATAAACCTTTGCTATGGTTAAAAAAAAAAAAAAAAAAAAAGAAATCTATTAGAAAAAAATAAGGTGATTAGACATTCACATCAGCTCTCCACAATATTTTGGCAGTTTATTCTCTAAAATCAAGCAACAACCACTAAGCTGCAGCCTTAATTCCTACTGCTGTAGGATCACAGCATTCTCACTTGACAGACCCTTCCCACCTCCTGGCAACGGCTCGTAATCACCCCAGTTATGTCGTCTATTTTCAGCTCATATAAAATTTTTTTTTCAAAAATACTTTGTTTCAAGTCTAAATTTTCTTCCTTAAAATTCTTTGATTTTTAAATTAAAATATAAAGATAAACCAGTTCAGTCTAGTATCCTATCTTCAAAATGACAATGAAAAATATTTTATAGGAATGTGCAAGAGAATAACCTTTCTATTGTCTTAGAGAAGATCCTGTGTTCTGTATTTTAATATGGAAACTAAATGAGAAAATTCAGAAAAACTATTCCCAGGCTGTGTGTGTGGTAGGGGCAGAAAGTGGGTGATTAAAACATGGTCCCCAGGGGCGCCTGGGTGGCTCAGTTGGTTAAGCATCCAACTTCAGCTCAGATCATGATCTCAAGGTCTGTGGGTTCAAGCCCTGCATCGGGCTCTGTGCTGACAGCTCAGAGCCTGGAGCCTGTTTCGGGTTCTGTGTCTCCCTCTCTCTCTGACCCTCCCCCATTCATGCTCTATCTCTGTCTCAAAAATAAATAAATGTTAAAAAAAAATTAAAACATGGTCCCCAAATTCTTTGATGTCCCCTCCCCTAAACAGGTAGAATCTGGGTAGACTGTTACTGGTTTGACCAACTGACTACAGCAGAAGTGATACGTGTGACTTCATGGCTGGGTCATAAATGGCCATGTGGCTCCCATCTGATTCTCTTGGAATGATCATTTTCAGGATGTTCCCTCTCAGAATCTAGATACGTGTTGTGAGGTACCTCAGCCACCTGGAGAGGCCACATGTAGGTGTTTTGGTCAATAATGCCAGCTCAGCCCGAGCCTTTGAATCCCAGCTGTTATGGGATTGAATTGTGTCCCCCTGCCCCAAAAGATATGCTGAAGTCTAACTCTAAGTACCTCAGAATGTGACTTCATGTGGAAATATAGCCATTGGAAATGTAATTAGTTAAGATGAGAGCATCTGGAGTAGTGAAGGCCCTTAACACGTCCTTATCAGAGAGAGGAGAACACCATGTGAAGATAGACACACAGGAAAGATGGCCATGTGAAGATGGAGGTAAAGAGTGAAATTATGCTGCCTCATGCCAAAGAACACCTGGGGCTGCCAGAAGCTGGGATACACAAGGAAGGATCCTCCCTTAGAGCTTTTGGAGTGAACATGGCCCTGACAACACCTTGATTTTAGACTGCTAGACTCCAGAACTGTCAGAGAATACATTTTTGTTGTTTTAAGCAACCCAGTTTGTAGTATTGTCTTGCAGCATCCCTAGGAAACTAACACACCAGCCCAGGTGCCAAACACCCATGTGACAAAGCCCTCAGTGATGCCGGCCCCTCGCCAATCGAGTCTTCTCAGCTGAGGACCCAGACGCTGTAGAACAAACAAGCCATCCCCACTGCACCATTTCTGAATTCCTGCCCCACAGAATGTGTGAAGCTGGAGTTATTTTATGCTTCTAAGTTTGCAGTATTTTGTCGCATCCTGATAGTAAGTGGAGCAGGAGCCATCCGAGTTTCAGGCACAGCAGCTTGAGACCAGGGACCTCAGTCTATACTACACAAAAGACAGACCAGTCATCTCTGCTCTGAAAATGTGCTCAGCAGCAGAGTGTCCATCCACAGAAAAGAGTAACTCAATTGGGTATTTTGCAGGAAGCATGGGCATGGAACCTGGAATAACTGGTACGGTAAGTCAGGCAATGCCGTAAAGGATTTCATGTAGACTATCTCATGGAATCCTTAGCCCAAGGAAGTAGGTCCTATTTTGGGGTCACTTTTATAAATATAAACTAAGAGGTTAAGAAACCTGAATCACACAGTTCATAGTAGTAAAGCATAGGCTTCACACTTAAGGAAATGGCACCAAGAATCAAGGAGTTTACTACAGTCATTGGGAAGAATGGATGTATTGCAGCTGGTTTCCAGTGCACCAAATGTTTATTTGCTGGTGCACTGGTCCAGTGCACCAGTGACCAAAATGTTTATTTGCTTACTAAATGGACATTTCTTGAATTCTACTCTGTGTTACTGTGTCACTTTGGGAAGGCTCAGTCTTATGGCCTTAAAGATTCAGACATGTAAACAAACATCTTTTTAGTTCAGTCCAAAGTTGAATTATTCAAAAGAAAGTGTCTTGATTAGGAAAATGAGAGAAAATAAAGAAAACAAGGAAAAAGGGACAATAGGGTTTCCTTGCTGGTAGAAGCAGAGAGAAAGTTGAGGTCAATGATAGTTAAAGTTCTAACCTAGGAAACAAGTTTACGGTAAATCAAGCAGTGAAATGTGAAATTTAGCTGTGATTGGGTCCTATGAATCCAAGCAATTGCTCCACATTCTCTCAGTGGCCCAAGGCATCCCATGAGATCAAATCTAGCACAGCTGGGACAAAAACACCCATGATCACATCTAGATGAGTTCACTTTCTGGACTCATTTTCCCTTCAGTTAAAATATACCCTTCCAGGACTCAAAGGAAAGGAAAAAGAGTAAAAGGCAGAGAGAATATGTTTAGTGGAGGAAGGCATTTTCCTGCTGTCCAATGTTCAGAACAGCCTGGCCACAATGGTCCCTCAGAGTGGTCACCTGGGCAGATGAGCAGAGAAACAATTCTGTTTGTGTCTGTGATGGACGGCCCTGACTGTCATCCAACCACGTGAAGGGTGAGGGTGTTGTACTGTTTTGCAAAACTGGCAGAAATAGGTCAACGAAGCTCCTGGAACTTTAGCTCATTCTCCTGGCTTTTTGTCCCTTCAGCCCAGTCACGACTACTTTAACCTTTTCTTCAAGTGGAATGTTCCTTCAACAACTTAAAATAGTTTCCAAAAATGTCTCACAGGAAAGAGAAAAGGTGAAAGTTACATGGATCTGGTTTAACCATTTTGTGAGCTAAGATGAATACTTTGATTTTTATTTCTGATAAATTTTATTATTGCTTTAATAGGAGAGAGTGAGGGGTACCTGGGTGGCTCAGTCAGTTAAGCAGCCAACTCTTGGTTTCAACTCAGGTCATGATGTTATGGTTCATGGGTTCAAGCCCCACATCAGGCTCCACCCTAAAGGCACAGACCCTGCTTGGGATTCTCTCTCTCTCCCTCTCTCTCTCTCTTCCCCTCCCGTTTGCTCTGTCTCTCTCTCTCAAAAATAAATAAATAAACTTAAAAAAAAAATAAAAGGAGAGAGTGAAAGGCATTTGGGAATGTTCAGTTAGGGAAGGAGTTTGGTCTGGGACTTCCACAGACTGTCTATCATATGCAGCACCTACTAGTCATCTGTGAGGAATGGGAGAGACTGAAACCCCTAAAAGCCAAACAGTATTCCTTGTTTCTGCTCATCAGACAGCAACTCAACCAGCTCTGCAACCAATAGAACACAGTGTCTGCTATTGCAAACCTTTTATTAACTCAACTGTCTTTATTATGTCCAATGGATGTGGAGACAGCATCACAACCAGAGCATATTTGGAAATGGTCTCAAAATTCTCCCAGCCAACTGAAATATGCTCTATAGCTCTTAATGTTTGCCCTTTCTCCATATGAGTTAATCAAATAAGATGGACATGAACGGTCAATAGAAGGTCCAATGGGAGGAAGGCCTCTTTGAGTCTCCTGTCACACACAATAGTGACTGAACATATGATGAATGAGAGACATTTCTGTCATCAGGTTAACTTTAGTGTGAGAGGCAGTATATTTATAGTCTGGACCAAACCTGGTAGGTTTGAATCCATGCTCTGCAGTTTACTAGCCATGCAATTTCAAACAATCTCTCTGTGCCCCTTTCCCTCATCTGTAAAATGGGGACAATAAGAACATCTATCTTCTAATATAGTTGAAGTCAATAAATGAGCTAATATTTTAAAAAGGCCGTATAATAACTGTGCCATAATGTGTTTTTATTGTTTGTTATTAGTGTGGGAAAGGGAGCAAAAGAGCGGAATAAGATGGGACAACCAAGACCCTGAAAGATAGAAAGCTAGTCCCAGATTCTGGATCCTCCTTCTGAAACCACTTTAAACTTCAGCATCCATGCTGGTCCTCCCATCTGTGTGGAAAGTACATTCAGCAAGAAGAAAGAGCCCTTAATGCTTGCTCTCAAGTCACCAGAAACCCAAAGGAAGTCACATAAAACCAAAGTGAGATCTCCTGCTTTTATTACTGTATATGTTTTGTTATAACCTGTTGACAAGCTTCCCTGTGATGTATAATTTGTAGGGCCAAATAATCAAGGATTATTTGAAAAACATTCGGGGGGAAAAAAAATCAAGGGTAGATAAGGTTGAGTGGATTTTCCTAGCTGTGAAATTGCTTAATGCAGAAAAGTAGAGTGAGTAGTAAATGGATAATAAGTAAACCATAAGGGCTACCTTCTCTCCAATCCTATATCAAGATTGGTCCTTTTTCCATAATAAGTGGTATTCCATGACAATATGCCTTAGACCTCTTTAGGAGTCACTGTCCCTTAAACTCAGTATCCTTCCTCCTAACACAATGCCTGGCACACAGAATACTCGGCTTTTCAAACAAGAATGACTGGATGGATGGATGGATAGATAGACAGATATAAATTTCTTTGTATACCTAATGCATTTGAAAGACAAGTATCTAGTTTTTCACAAATCCCCAAGATCTTAATTATGTAAATTCTGGATTTCACCCAAATCAGTTTTCTGTACAGACATAGGCTTTCCGTGCATATCATTATACCACAAATTGTCTTTTCAATTTCCACTAAAATTTTATCTCTCACTTGATGAGCAATTTTTATACTAGCTGAGACACCAGCTGAAATAGTTTCACAAAGTACTTTTTTCTTCTTTCTGTGGAGAATATATGGTGAATTACTTATATTCATAGAACAGGGTCACTGTTAAATTTCACATTCCACTGCCTGATTTACCCAAAACTTCTGTTTTCTTAAACTATAACTGTCTTCGACCACAACTTTCTCTTTACTTCTATAAGCAACACTGGGCTACCTTTCTTTCAAATCTTTTTCTAAAAACCACAAAAAATTCTAATTCTTTTATTTTATGAACGCCACAAAAGATGCAGTAGTCTGGGCAGTCAGCTAGGTGAACTCACTACCTGAAGGTCTTGATCTCACATAGTAGTCTAGAAATATGACACACGGAATTTGCTCCCAACTTGAGTCCCTGTGATGTAATATCTCAACTTCCAGGCTACCTCCACTCACACTATATGACTTCTCTTATCAAAAAAGACTCCCTCAGTAACAACCAAATCTCATATGTACAACCAGCTGAGGAATGTGACATTGATATCATCAATATTCCTAAATACTTTCTATAAAGTAAGACAGGGATCAAATATGGGGTTTTCTGGTCTTCAGCATTTGTTTAATGGGTTGGAGGAGAACTTCAATTTTTTCAGTTAATTCAATATAGTTTTTATTGAAGATAACACCATTCACTTTAAGACTTAGAAAGGAAGGGATATTTTTGATAAGAAGTGATGTCAAGTACTGTATGCTATGAGGTAGTACATGTAACTCAAGTATGTATATATCTTTGCTTTGTGGGCTGGTCTTTCAGTTTCTAGTCCAAGAATTCAACCCAGCCTCTGTACTTCTGGCCTTTGAGGTTTGAGCAGATTGAGTACTACTTGCTTGAGGGTGCTTGAGTTATACCCTATGAAATTCATTTTAAATCTATCTGAATATTAAGATAAGTTGGGTAACTCTAAAGATATTTCCTCTGATGCCTGGAAATAGAAAGAGCTTAACTTTCAAGTCTGCTATTTAAATCTCAAATGCTTCCACTAGGAAATCTCCTTGCACAAAGGAAGATGCTCCTGGGCTGAATATTCTTTTTTTCTTCCCTGTTGGCCCTGGTTCTGCTTTCATCTTGGTCTCAGCCCAATCCATGCCTCATTAAAACCATTTCACTGTGGACTGATGAATGGTAAGGAAACCAATGACATGTAAAAGAACCTCTTTCCTAACAATCCCAGCTTCATAAAAGACAAAATCTCTTTATTGATAACAATACCTGACACTGGAACAGTGCTTCACCTTTTCAAAGCCATTGCTTTCACAGGCATTCTCTTCTTAGAGCTCTCTGAGGTTGGCAATTATCACAGTGAAGTGCTTGTAATTATCTGCTCAAGCCTCTTGACTGTTGTGAGACAACCCTGGGATCTCCATTCAGGGCATTAGATGTAACTAGGTTTCTAATTACACATTATGCAGCTTTGAAATGAAATGAAATTTTGGATTTCATTCAATTAAGAAAATACATTTAGATCCCACTTAGAGACACAGCATACACCATAGCAGCTAATGGCTCTGACCTAATGGTAGCTCAATGGCAATGCTACTTATCCACACATACCCACCTCTTCATGGTGGTCACTTTGCCCAAATCAGTTGGGCAGCAATGTGAGTCAATTATTAAGAGGCTGGTATAACTCCATTCTTTTAATGAAACAGATAACCTTACATAATCATTGAGGGTTTAAAGCATGCTCTGAGTTTACTTTACAGCAGTTTTCCCAAGTGGCGTGAACATCAGAATGTCCTGAGATGCATGTTAAAATACCCTCTTCTAGATCTATCAAATCAGATTTTCCAAGGGATTCATAGGCTCAGGAAGGTATGAGAAGCACCAGTTTCATAAAAATCTTTATCTAAAAAAGTGATTGCAAAAAGGGTTCAATTTTATTTCTAATATTTATGAAGTGAATGCTGAGTCCTTCCTGCTAGATTCTCTGGCAGATAAAAGGGCAAAATAATAAACAAACAAACAAACAAACAAATAATTTCCTTTCTCTGTATCATGAGTTTTGCATATTTATCTCCAAATCCTCATGACAAATGCATAAGGTAAGTTATAGATTCCATTTTAAAAATAAGGAAGCCAGGGCTCAGAAAGGCTAAGTCACTTGCTCATATAAGTAATAAATCATGGAATCTCAGTTATTCCGGCTCCTCATCCCATGGTCTAATCACTACCTACACTGCCTTACTTTTCTCCTCAAGCAAGAGAAGATACATCCCTAGAGCAGAATACAAGCAAATGTTGTCTGTGCCCAATGAGGGTAGAGATAGAAGTTATAATGGCATTAAGCAAAAAACTTATTAATGTCATCTGGACCATAGCAGGAAGACTTCAAGGAGGCAGCGGGAGGACAGGTAAGATTAGGCAGGTGAGAAGAAGAAGGGAGTGTACTATGGGGAGGAGGAAGGGCAACACGAAAAAGATGATGGTGCTGTTATTATCAATGGGTATTTACTGAACACTTAGATGTCAAACACTTTCTATGTGCTTTAAAGGTGTTCTCACATTCAATCTAATCCTCACATCAGGCCAGTGAGAGCAGGGGCTTAAAATCTCATTTTGACTTAGCGTTAAAGGCCACCTATAATAGAGAATAATTAAAGTCCTGACATCTTCTCCCTATTTCAATTCCTTCCCTCCCCCTTGTTCCCAACCACACCTCAGGGACAAAATTCACAGAGGGTATCCTCTGTAAGTGAGCCCAGACAGTGCTCACAGGGAGGCCCAGCTTAAGTGGGGTCCCTGACACATTACAAACGCCATAGAAAACTTTATTTCATGTTATCAAACAAATTCTGAAGTATGTGGGCTTGCGAAAACCTCATTTGAAATGGGCTAAATTGTTGATGATAATTAAATTTTCAGGGCTTTTCAGAAAGTTCCACTGCCATCAGTCACACAACAGTCACATTGTTCTGCTCCATGAACTTGCTCTCATCAGAGCATAAATCCTATGTATGGCCCTTTGTGTGAGGCTCTGAAGGGTCCTAAGAGGAAGGCATGTGTTCCCAGCAGGGGGGGTGGGGAGGGGGTCAGGCATAGAGAGCACTGCACAGCCAGGAAGAGTCACTTTTCTTCATGGTTGCTTTTAATGTTCTTCTGAAAAACTTTATATGAGAATTTACATAGAACTGGGGACAGGCTTTAAAATAAAGCGATCAATTTCAGTCTCTAATCTGTGTCCCCTCCTCCCTCCCCCCCTCCTCCCTCCCTAGGCACCCAGTATCTTCATGCTCCTGAGAACTCAAAAGCTGGATAGGCTGGGAGCGCAACATCCCACTTCCTCACTGTCTTGCTAAATCACAGAGATGAGAAAGGAATCAATCATGTACTCAACAGAGGAGGCACATCACAAGTACTCCTCAAATGATAAGCCATTTAATGCTCACTAGAACTTTAGGCATAAGATACTTTTATTGGTGAGGAAAATAAGGAAAGACTGAAGGACAGTCATATTGTTAATAGGTAGCAAAATAAGATTCTAATCCAGGTCTGAGTCAAAAGCCATCATTTTCTAGTGTATATGTGCTAGTCTGGATCCTCTGAGAAGCAGACATGGTGACAAGATTAAACATGTAAGAGTGTGTTGGAGGAACCTTCTTAAGGAAAGGAGCAGACAAGAGGGCCTTCCGATGGAGAGACAGGTCTGACTCCCGTGAGGAAGAGGGGGAGGGAGGGAACTGGGTAGGAAGAGCCTCGGACTGCAGCTCTGATGGGGAGTCTGGCGTCAAAGTCACCAGCTGGAGGAGTCCTGCATCCCTCAGGAGAGGACCTGTGCCAGTGCTGCATCATGTTCAGCCACTGGCTGGGAGCAGCCTGGGGAAGTTGGCCTCAGTGTGAATGTGAGGGCGAATCTAGAGAAGAAGCAGCTGGTGCTGTCAGATCATCACATTCCCACGGGAGGAGATTTGAGTTATGAATTTTCATGGCTACCACAGTCACCCCACTTCATGGCCTGATCTACTTCTCTACATGGGAAGTCGAAGCAGCTCCTCCATGCATCCCAGAGGCCTCTCTTCCTGAGGGGAAATGTGGACAAAAGAGGTAGGTGTATGAACAACAGTACCCATTTCTGCAGCTGGTCTTGGGATCATGTGTGGTTCTCCTACGCAATCTCCCCCCACTATGCATTCAAAGGGCTTGGTGGCTTGCCTGGAAGTTTCATGCAAATCTTCATTCCCAAGGGGTTTGAGGCCTTGGCAACAACATCCTCCTTAGGATAGGATTCTGGCATGTGATCATTCACAGCCAAAACGGGGCAGAAGTGTTATCAGTAGATATCCAAGTGGATTGCCTGGGCTCTGCCTGTGGTCCTACCTGCCCCTGTGTGTAACAGCAGCCCTACCCCCTCCTGCCAATCAGTGGCAATTACCCCTACCAGGACAATGACCCTTGCTTGCTGCTGTCCTTGGAGATGAGTCCAAAGAGCCTTGGTGGCAATCTTAGCTTATAGTTCAATGGAAATTTTGTTGTGCACTCTGGCAAGAGCATATACCCACTGGGGACCAACACTTTGAATCTTGAGAACAGGAAGCACAAAATCCCCTAGTGGATCATTTGGAGTGATGGAAAGTGGAACCATTCCTGCTTCTACCTCTGGTTTCTAGACCCATGTATGAGGGCTCAGGTTGATCTCTGTTGCTGAAAGGTTGGACACTGGGAGGCAGCAATAACTCTCATGCATGGTAAGTGGGAGTCCATGCTATTAGGCCCAAACTAAGTTTGCATCCCTGCCACCTTGGCCCTTACATTCATATGCCTATTGTGCCAGTCTGGTGACTGATGAGAAGGCTGCTAATCTTAACTGGCCAAACCATTTCGTCTCCTTGGTTATTTAGTGCCTCTTCTGTGGCGGATGTCTTCTGGTGAGTGTTAATGTGTGATATAAAAGCCTTCCCACTTCAGCCCACTTCTATACTTCCATTCACAGGCCTCTTAGTCCAGATCTTGTCTCCAACCATCCCATCCTTTTTCTTCAAATCCCTGGCCAAATGTCTTGGTCATTGGCCATTGCTCAGAAATCTATATATATTCTCAACTTGAGCCACTTCTTCTACAGAGAACAGATGACCAGGGACACTGCCTGCAGCTTCACCATCAAGAAGACCTTTTTCTCTTCATGTCCTTTAGAGCCATCCTTGAATGTAGCTGTAACGCAGCCACTGTCAATTTCAGCTGTACCAACATACCAAGTTGACCCATTCTAAACCAAGATAGGCCCTTTTCCTCCTCCTTCAGCTGGTCCTCCTACAGGACACCCTACAGGGTCACTGATTCAAGCAGGGAAAAAGGTGCCAGGGCAATAGTGCTGGGCTACACAGAGATCTGGGCGACCTACTTATGGAGCTCACTTGGGCCCTCAAGTGCTGCTTGCTCTTGACTCCAGATGCACGATTTGCATCTCTCAAAGAAATGCTAGTGGGCCCATCTACTTTATGACTTGGGAGGGCACAGGCCCCAGCTCCTAATGAGTAGCTCCAGATGCATAATCATTTGGTGCCATATGGCCAAGCAATCCATCTTTACCAGGGCCCAGTAACAAACCAGGAACTGCTTCTCAAAAGATATTAACAATACTGTGTAGCACACTTAAAAAATTAAGAAGGTAGACCTCATAGTAACTGTTCCTAGCACCATAAAAAGGGGGGGGGGTAAAATAAGAGGTAACTTTTAGAGGTGATAAGATATGTTTATTAATTTAATTGTGGTGACAGTTTTATGGGTATATGCATATGTCCAAACCTATCAAAAAAAAAACCTATCAAAATAGTTTTCAAATAGAAATTATACCTCAATATAGCCTTTTAAAAAAGGCATTTCAATTGTCTACAGCCAAATCTTAGATTCTTAGGAACCTGCATTGTGATTCTCCCACTGGGACTTGCCATAAGCTCCATACTGGATCTTTTACCATCACTGACAATTTCAAACTTCAGTCAATAGGGTTCTAGATCTGTAATGAGCTTAGGTCTGAAAACTGAGCAAGGGACTCTGACTTTTTATTAGGATACTGCCTTCAGCCTCCTGTTCCTCAATTCTTGCCTTTCCCTGTTTGTAGATTAATTAGCACCCTTGTAGGCTACCCAGCTGCTGCACTTTGAGGATGGCCATGTTCTATTAACCATCCCATACTCCCTGGGGAACCAGCCCTTGGCTGCCCCCCTGACTTGGCCAATCATTACAGGAAGCACTGCCACCTACCCTCCGTTACTTTGGGGCCTCGTCTTCATGATGTTACCAAAGCTAGTTTGGGGATTATCTCTTCTACTATGACCTTGGCTTGTAGAGGAGGGCCACCAGTGAACATCTTACTGATGCTGCTGCCTCTCTCTCTCTTCCCTGATGGCCTTGATGAATGCTGTGTCCTCAGGAACTCCCATGGAATATAATCCTCTGGTTGTATCACATAATATATCCACTCCAACATGCCCACCTGTCTATGCCTTTTTATTACTTCCTCTACTGTCTGCTAAAGAAACACATGCATTTTCACTTGCCATAGCTTTTTCCAGATTGCTATGAGCCACCTTAGCAATGAGTTTGCCTCATTCTCCGGTGTCTTAGCTTGGGCTGCTATAACAGAATACCATAGACTGAGTGGCTAAAACAAAAAACATTTGTTTCTCAAAGTAATGGAGGCTGGAATTCCAAGGTCAGGGGCCAGCATCGAGTTCTTGGTGAAGGCCTTCTTCCAGTTCTGGCCTTCCTGTGCACGGTCTTCCTGGGTATGTGCATGTCTCTCCTTCTTATAAGGGCATTAATCTCATCCTAAGGAACACACCTTCATGACTTTTTCTAACCTTAATTACCTCCCAAAGCCCTCTTCTCCAAATATCATCGCATTGGGGATTCAAGTTTCAACATATGAATTTGGGGGGGGGTAATATTCAGTCTATACCACCTGGTCCTTCCCAGGTGTTAAATCCCACATCCCAAGAAAATGAATTCTTGTTAATCTAGCCAGACATTCCAGCCCCCTTGATCAAGTGTCCTCAAATCTAGTTCAAGAGGTATTTCCTTGATGGCAGGTACATTCTAGCTAATTCTTGAAGCTCCTTTTGTGCTCAGTCTCTTTCCTTCTTCCTCAGGCTCAGCATGTCCTCAGTCAGGTTATGCTGGGATTTAACCTGTTATCCACCAGGCAGCCAGGTGAGGAAGTGAAAACAGCTCCTCTTGTGTTGTGGAGGTGAGGCCTCCACAGCATCTCATAGTGCAGGGCAAGTGCTACCATGTATAATGGAGAACTCTGAGGATTTGGGGAAGTCTGAAGAAACATCCATCCAGATCCCAGGTTTTCTCAACCAGGGCCCTGATCTTAATATGACAGATCTGCCTCAGCTGAACTTCTGAATGTCTCTGAGCGCTGCGATTCTGTCTAAAGATACTGCTCAGCTGGGTCTCTTTGTGAGCTATCAAAGACAGCTTCTGGCTCCCACAGTTAGCCTTTAACTTCTTGTCAAAGGCCCTCACTTTCTCATAGAAAGGCCCCCATCTCATTCTCTCCAGGGCATCAGTGCAACTAAGTAGTAACCAACTTTTGCAGACATCTCCCTCTCTCCCCACGATTTTCAGTTCGCCTTACTAAAAGAGCATTTTCTCAGGTCACCACAGGTTAAAAGTTGAGCGTCTGGGCCTCCACCCTGTGCCAAGGATTACCATGCACTATATCACTCAGGATGGTACCCTCTTTGCCTGCTGAGCTATGAGGAAGCCTGTTTCGCAAATCCATCTTACCACCTGCTTCCTCAGACCACTCTTGGCACCACTTGTGTTAGTTTGAATCCTTCAAGGGTTATATGTGCAAGAGGTTTGTTAAGGGAAGTGCCTATGAAGGATAAAGGTGAGGGAGCACGAGAAGGCAGGGAAGGCCTTAAACCACAATGCGGGTCTGACACCTGTGAAGGAAAGGGAATGGGAGGGGTCTGGGTAGGAAGAGCCTAGGACTATAGCACAGTTCTTAGAAGGGTTCAGTTGGGCTGAAGGGAGTCTTCCAGTAAAAGTTGCTAGAGACCCACATCTCTCAGGAACAGTCTTGCATTACTACCCTTGCTGTGGTCAGTCATTCGTTGCAAGTGGCCCACAGGAAACATGACATGTATAAACATGGCAGAAGTTCCAGCAAGCTAGCAGCTGGGTCTGCCAGTTAACAATGCTCCCGACAGCAGGAGATCTGAGCAGTGCATTTTCATGAGCACCAAATAATGCACTAATGACCAAACTAAGTCTGGCCAAGATGTTAATGACTGATAATGGCTTGAGGCATTAGTCACTCTAAATAACATTCACATTTTGATAGTTCTATACAAAGATGTGACAATAACAGTAATTTTAAGATGTATAACAGAACCAATGGAAAAAATAATTTGGTGCAATTGAGTCTTCTTTACTCTCCTCAAATCATACTATATAGGAAGCTATTCTATATGACACATATGCCCTTGATATTCCCATAAAATGGAAATAGTACTATTTTATAATTCAAAAAATGGTTTGGGAAAGGGAAAGAACTGCTCAAAATAAAGCCCATTTCTGCCTATCTTAGGCTGAAAAGTGAGTAGTATTACAATTGAATGAAGCCATTTTTCCACCCGCATTTTTAATAGCTAAGGAAAGAGACTGGTGGGCCAGCCTGCGCAGACTCTTAAAACTGGAAGGAACCCTATAAATCATATCCATTGTACATCAACCTCCTGCCTGGTAGCAAACCTCTGTGCAAGGTTCTCACCCCAAATTCCCAAGAGATTAATCATCCTTGGCTTGCACACCTCCAGTGACAAGGAACTCACTGCTTCCTGAGGTAGTCATTTTATGGCTAGACTACTCTAACACTACGATGTTTTAAAAAGTGATTGAGTCAGTACTCTTTGCCATACTTGGCCATGTTTTTCACAAATGATTTCATTGACTCCTTATAATGACCAGGGAGGAAGATTTTTTTCCCATTTTAAAAATGGGGAGTCTGAGATAGAGTGGCCATTGATGTGCTCACTGCCATACAGCTGGAATTCAACTCCAAGCCCAGTTCTATTCCTTAGTCTTCTCCCAAATGCCTTAGATTATGTTGGAATCAGTCTCTAGTGTCCACTTTTACAGATTCTAGTTAACACAGAATAATCCTAATATTACTACACACATGATGTCTCTTCAAATATTTGCATAAGGTCTTACATTATTCTATGACATTTTAACATCCAGATTAAACATCCACTTTCTTCAGCAATTCCTCAATGCACAATCCCCAGATGTCCCCAAACATGCTCACCCAGACACACTTCTAATATCCCTCTTAATGTGGCACACCCTAAAGTAAACACATCTTCCAGGCATCTTATGACTTGTACAATGTGGAAGAAAACCATCACCTCCTACTCCCCACACACTATATACTTCCGTTAATGCAACCACATCATGCTACTGACTCAATAAACTTATAAGAACTTAAATCCCTAGGTCTTTATCACATTATTAAATTGTATTTCACACATTCTGTATTGGTAAGAGTTGTGGCTTTTTTTTTAAATCATATTCATTCTGTTTAACTTTAAACATATTAAAAATCAGTCTATTGCTCCAGCCTGTTAAAGTTCTTAACCTCATGGTAGCATTTGAAATCATGTGATCACTTATAAATTAGTGTTTTTGAAAGAGTATTAGTGTTTTGAGTTAACAAACACTGTAGAGACCAGCCTATCCAATTATCACCTATTACGGTACCTATTAAGACCTCATTCCCTCCTTCCACTTCTATCCTAACATAATGCCCAGTCTTCCTTCCTACTCACAATAGCATAGCCCCTTGACCAGAAGTATCAGCTTCACCTGGGAGCTTGTTAGAAAATGCAGACTCCCAGGCCCCAGAATCTACACTTTAAGAAGATTCCAGGTGATTTCATGTGCACCTTAAATGTACCAGTCTAATGTACCTGAGCAGGTGCCTCAGCTCCTCTGACTCAGTGTCCTTGTCTCTCAAAGGAGGGAGAAGGATAAGAAGCTAAAAGCCCTATAGCCCCTAAGTCCTCTAATTCTATTTCCTCTTACTTCCTCAGTTGCCTTGAATTGTCTCCAGAATTGTCCTACAGTTCCACTGTAAAGGCAGAGGAAAATTGATGACTGATACAAAGATGTACCTCATCCCTTTCAATATTAATAGCCATTAATGAGAATCTTTAACTCAGGAGTGGCAAGGCTCTGCATTTGCAGCCTAGAGTCATTCGATCTCTGTCCTAATTGAATACCAGAGTTTTAGCTGAGTTCCAGAAATGATAGTAGTTCAGAGACCCATGCCACAAAAGGGCTCTGAGATGTGTCCTATCCACTTTGGGGGAGGGGATCTAAAAAGGCACCTCTCCACATAAGAAAAAAAGCATAGGCTCCTTTGGAATCAGTAAATCAGAGTTCAAGTTCTAACCAGTGTGCTCATCTGTAAATTAGGAGTAGTAAACTGTGATTCTTACATGAGATTATTCCTGGGACATGCTTAGCGCAGAAGAACTCAATAAATGCTCAATATTGTTTTTATTGTTATCCTTCTGTATCTAAAACAGGGATAATTTTAATTATCCCACAGCATTGGTGTAAATATTAAATAATGTGTATGAACATACCTTCTAAATGGTTACAAATTACCCAACATTTGCTTTTTCTGACTTTTCTTGATCATCCACAACATAGATGCCTAACAGAGAACAAATACCAAACAAAGGTGTATAGGTTTCTATCCTCTAAAAACCTGAAAATCAAAATAAGGGTAAAAAAGGAAAAGAAAAATAAGCCAGAGAGGCAGGGCCCCAACCAAATTTATTGCAATGTCACCACAGATCAATATTTAATCTATGTGTATAAGTCAGCATTCTATAGGCAAACCGAACCAATGGGAATGACGGGGGAAGGGCAGGAGATTGATTTAAGGAAGTGGCTCACACAATTGTGGAGGCTGGCAAGTCCAAAATCTGCAGGGAATGCTGGCAGACCAGAGACTCAGAGCAGAGCTGATACTACAGCCTGAGTCCAAAGACAGTCTGGAGGCAGAAATCCCTCTTCCTCTGGGAATAACTCAGTCTTTTTCTCCTCAAACTGACGGGATGAAGCCCACCCACCTTATAGAGGCAATCTGCTTTACTCAAAGTCTACTTAAATGTCTATTTGAATGTTAATCTCATCTAAAAAATACTTTCACAGACACAGTCCAATGGGTGTTTGGTCAAATACCTGGCTACTATGGCCTGGCCAAGTTGATAGACAAAATTAAATATCACACTATGTTACAGGTAAATACCACCTCAATACAATTTTTATTATATCTTGTCTTCTTAGCTCCATGTACAGCTTATTCCACCAGAAAAAACAATGATTGCTTTGTTCTGCTTGTCTACTGCAATCACAATAAGGAATTGGTAGATCCCTTTCATTTATTTTTTTTTAAAGGAAAAAAAGACTCCAACTTCGTGTGAATGATAATATAGTTAATACTGTTACATGAATGCAATATACCAGATAGTATACTAGGTATTTTGCATACATTCACCATGATAACACCCACCAATCCTGCCAGCTTGCAACTGTCTCTCTTCTACTACTAAAAACATTAAGGTTTCTAATAGTTGTAATACCTTACCCAGTATCATATAGTCAGTTGCAACAGAACCAGAATTTGAATCAAGTTCTGTCTTACTCCAAAGCCTTTGCTCATTCTCCTGTCATGCTGCTGAAGACAAAGACATCTTAGCACAGTGAGTACGTTTTGTTTTTTTTAATGATCTAAAATTTTTCAAAAGCTGGAACAAACAGCTCTGCCAACTTTTCTATCCTTTTCTTCCCTCTCACTCTTCACTCCATTAGTATTAATATCATTTTAGGTGACAGAGAACAGACAATTACCATTCCCTGTACATGTCGATTTGTTCTAATAATATATTTTCCTCCTTTCGAACTGATTTTCCTTCACCAATTATAGTAGGTCTATTGAGAGAAAGTTATTGCATTAAAACATAGATGCACAATGTCAGCTGCAAAGGTACCTTCTTTTCCTGGGTGGTCACTAAATAATGCCAATCTGCAAGAGGTCAGATCAGCTTCTCAGTGCTCTCTTGGGCCCAAAGACAGTCATTCTAAGAGAAGTGGGGTGTGTGATCCTCTGAGGACTTTATTAAGCACTTTAAAGTCTGGACAGAGAAATAAATTGTCAAGGAAACTCATGAAATTCATGAAGAGAACTTGACCCAACTAAAATGGATTGACCAAAAGAAAGAGGGTCTTTTTTTTTTTTTAAATAAAAAAAGATATTGCTTTTATCAGTCACATAATGATCTTTTACCTATTGCTACTGCCCCTTAATCATGTTTGTTGTATAAAAGCTGTTAACACAGACGTTGTCTCTTTAGCAGGGAGCCCTTAACTGACATGTGTTGTCACTTTAGGTAAGATCCTTATATCCCTTTAAACTTCAAAATACTCATCTCACAATTTTAAGAGGATTACATGAGATAACACAGTGAAAGTGGTTTAAAACTGTAAATCAAACTATTCCAAAATAAAAAGCTTATTTAAATAAAAAAGAAACTGGCTTCAAAGCCCTTTGTAGTCTAATCTTTATCTGAACAGTTTAATAACCCAAAGTTGAGAACATCCAGTGAATGCTGGCACTGCATTCAAGGGTCAGCATCAATCCCTGTGCTCGGAACAGCTCCCCTAGCTCACGTATACCCAGCTTCCTTAAAACAATACACAAAGTCCCTGATCTATGGTGCAGAGCATACTACACAGAGCAAGCACATCTGTGACAGTTCATAGAAAGAAAATTGACAGAGGCTTCTCATATTTGTCAACAGTTCTAAAAATTTACATGATAATGACAACAAGTTGTGAAGCTGAGAGAAACTTTTCAGTAATAATAATAATAACAACACATTTTAACAACCATGATAAAAAGACTGAATTGTCTTTCCATTCTTGCTATAGAAAACATTACAAAATTGTTGTCATAGGAAGAAATGGTAAAGAATTTACAGCCAAAAATGTAGGCGAAAAGTTCCATAGCAATGTGTTAGGCATTTAATTTTGTGACATTTGTTTTTATCAGCTCTTTTAAAATCTGTACTTTGCTATGATTTCTTGGTATACATAATTCTGTATCTAATTTTGAATTTCTAGTTTTGTATTCTTTTTCTTAATAAGAAATAACAAAATTATATAAGCTTTTGGCCTTTCAAAGCTGAATTCTAGGGGCACCTGGGTGGCTCAGTCCATCAAGCTTCCAACTGTTGGTTTTGGCTCAGGTCATGATCTCATCCTTAGTAAGTTTGAGCCAGCATCAGGCTCTGCACTGACAATGCAGAGCCTGCTTAGGATTCTCTCTTCTGCTCTCTCTCTGCTCCTCCCCCACTTATTCTCTCTCTCTCTCTCCCTCTCTCTCTCTCTCTCTCTCTCTCTCTCTCTCTCTCTCAAAATAAATAAATAAACTTAAAACAAAACAAAAACTGAGTTCTATCCTGATTGCTGATTCTCCAGTAAGAGAGAATGTGATAAAAACCGTGATTTGGGAAGGCAAGAGAAGAATTCAGGTTTAAGTCCTATCCAAATTTCTTTCTCATAGTGATTATTCTTTTTATGCCCATAAGAATATAAGTTTACCTTAATTTGAGAAACACAAGGAAATCTTTGTGAGAATTGCTATAAAATGGGTGTCTGTCATACAGTAAATTCAATAAAATAGTCATTAATATTAATTGGGGAAATGTTTATAATAAATGCAATGGCACATTCCAGCTCCCTGTCTTATATAAATAATAATGAGAACATATATTTTATTTGAGCTAATATGATTGCATTATGAATTCTTATGTAGAAGATGATAGAATGTAACAAGTAGCAAAATGAAAACAAAGCCTGAAAATAAAGCACCCAAGCCAATGATAAGTTGAATAAAACTATCATGATATTATACACCTGTGATGCATGATTTATAATAAGAAATAAATATATTTTGTCTTTTCCCTATTCCTGGCAGAGTTCTTAAACCCTCAAAATTCAGAAGTGATAAGAGCACTAAGAGCATCTTTTGTTCTTATATTTGGTCTTTGACCCCAGTTCCTGACACAGGGCTCCTGAAACTCTTGTAAATTCCTAAGTGATAAGAATACTAGGAGCATCTTCTGTTCTCATGAGGTGACTCTGGGTGAGCTCCTGGATGTCTCCTAGATGGGGCTGACCACCAGAAAGACTAAGCCAAGATGAGAAACTTAGATTTCTCAGCCCAATTAAACAGGCTTCAGAGAAGGGAAAGAGGCTACAAATGGAGTTAATAACTGATTGTAGTTATGTAAAGAAGCTTCCATAAAATCGCAATAGAATGGGGTTTGGAGAGCTTCTGGAATGGTGAACACATCCACATACCAAGAGGGAAACACTCAAAACTCTGTGGGGACAGAAGCTTTTGTGCTTGGGACCTTCCCAGACCCCACCTATGTGTCTCTTCATCTGGCTGTTGATCTGTATCTTTTATTATCCTCTATAAACTGGGTTTTTTTCCCAAAATAATAATAATAATAATAATAATAATAATAATAGGAAGGAAAGAAGCAAGGGAGAGAGGATGGAGGACATCATCTTTTCATCAGCTCTTTAAGAACTGGTTATAAGAGAGAGCAAAGAGAACAATTAAAAGACTATATATATATATATTTATGTTTATATTTATAATTATAATTTATATATATGTGTTCTGGGTCTTTAGACCCAACTAATTTTTAAAAGCATTTAAAAGCTGCTCTAAGGACATACAATCTAGGCAGGGCAAAAAACAAAAATCACAAATTATCCATAGTGATAGGGTGGAATGCCAAGGTAGAGACAAGGTTATTAAGCAAAAAGACACTATTGTGATTTATTTAAATCTAAAGAATTGGTATGATTTAGTAGAAACTACTTCTAGGTAAAACAACAATATTTGTGGAGTCACTAAGAAATAACTTGCCAAACAGAGTTTTTAATAGCACCTGGCTAAAAGGTCCTATCACAATTTCTGCCAACTCTTCATTAAAATATCTACATATATATACTTGAGAAAATAAAAACATATAGCAAAATTATAATCATAGTGGGAGGAGTTTATCTCTAAAAGGTTGACAAGTCATACAGACAAAAATAAGCCTGGAAATCATGGAATAACAAGCTAAATCTAATAAAATATCACTTCATATACCACAAAGGGGAATATATATTCTTTTAAAACTCCTATATATTGGGGAAAAAATCAACTAAGCATCAAATTCACAAACTATAAATAGAACAAAATAAATACCGGGGGCACCTGGGGGGCTCAGTTGATTAACTGACCGACTCTTGATTTTGGCTCAGTTTATGATCTCAAGGTTTGTGAGTCTGAGTCCTGTGTCGGGCTCTGTGCTGACAGAGAGGAGCCTGCCTGGAATTCTCTCTCTCTCTCTCTCTCTCTCTCTCTCTCTCTCTCTCTCTCTGTCCCTCCCCCACTTGTGCTTGCTTGCTCTCTCTTTCTCTCTTTCAAAATAAATTAAACATTTTAAAAAATGTATCAATAGGGGCTCTTTGGTGGCTCAGTCAGTTAAGCCTCCGACTTAGGCTCAGGTCATGATCTCAGGGTTCAAGAGTTCAAGACCCATATCAGCCTGCTTTGGATTCTGTGTCTCCCTCTCTCTCTCTCTGTCCCTCTCCAGCTCATGGTCTGTCTGTCTGTCTCTCTCTCTCTCTCAAAAATAAATAAACACACAAAAAATTTTGCATAAAAATTATATCAATAGAAGTAGAAAGGATTAAGAAATAGTACAATGCAGGTAAATTAATAGAATGGAAAATACAAAAGAGTGGTAATGATCAACAAAATCAAGAACTAGAGTTGCCTGGGTGGCTCAATTAGTTAAGTGTCTGACTTTGGCTCAGGTCATGATCTCATGGTTCATGAGTTCAAGCCCCACATCAGGCTCTGTGCTGACAGCTCAGAGCCTGGAGCCTATTTCAGATTCTGTGTCTCCCTCTCTCTCTGCCACACTCCTCCTTGCACTCTGTCTCTCCCTGTCTCTCAAAAATGAATAAATGTTTAAAAAAAAAATTTTTTTAAATCAAGAATTAGTTCTTTCAACAAACAAATGAAATAAACCTTTAGCAGTATGATGACAAAAAAGGACATAAATAAAAATATTAAAAATTAGAAAGAGAAAATAATTATAAACAGAGATATATAGAACAATATTAAATTTATAAGAAAATACTATAAAAAATTTTGTGGAAATAAATGTAAAAACCTAGATGAAATGGGTCATTTTTAAGGAAAGCAAATTATCAAAATTAACTCAGGAAGCAGAAACCTGCATAGATAGGTAACTTTGGGGCAAAATGAAAAAGCAGTCACAGATCTGACCCTAATAAAAAGGTACTAAAGCGACAAGGTTTGAGTTCTACAAAATGCTTAAGGAACACATTAATGTCATGTGGGGGATAAGCTTAGGAATCCCCCGGGCTTACACCAATGGGTTAACAAGGACAAAGAAATACAAAGTCAATAAAATGCTCATACCCGAGTTTGGGTAAACCAGATTGGCACCCCAAGAATAGGGGGGTGCAAAGACACCCTGAGAATAGGGAGGTACAAAGGCACCCCAAAATAGAGAGGGGGTGCAGAGCCCCCAGAATAGAGAGGGAGAGGCAAAGGCCTGAAATAGAAATGACGCAAAGGTGCCCAATACATAGGAATAACAAGATTAGATATTCAGGGTGAAAGCATCCCAAATTTAGTACTATAGCAGAAAGCTGCTTTCATAAGAGAACAGGGCCAGGTTAGGTAAATTGGTGAATTGGACTATGGACTGCTGCACTGCAGGCAAAGCAGCCCGGAGTGGAGATGGTTAACAAAATAAAAGGTGTTTTGTTAACCCTGAGGTTATTCCCCCTATCTGTCTCATCCCTAGGCTAGCAAAGATAAACAGGCATGGCGGCGCCTCCTGTCTGCTGTTAAAAACCATCTACCCATCTGCCCCGTGCCTGGATTTTGTTTTATATTGACCCAAACCCCAAATACTGTATATCTTCAAAATCCCCCTTTCCCCCTCACATCCTAGTTTGTCTCTTTGTACATGCCCATCACGTTTGCAAGCCTTCTGATCTGAATAAATACGGGCAAGGACCCTTATTCGGGGCTCCTTTCTTTTTCCAGGACATTAGCCGTCTCTCGTTTTAATCCTGTGTCCGCTCTTTTGCTAGACAAAAGGGAACTTTAGACATAGAGTCTATGACAATATCATGTTATTTACACTATTTCAGAGCATAAATAAGTAACTTCTCAACTCATTCTGCTAGTCTATCCTAACCCTAATACCATAATTGGGTAAAAATAGCAAAAACAAATGCACGCACGCGTACACATACACACACACACACACACACACACACACACACACACCCTACAAGCCATTCTCACTGATGAATGTGACAATAAACATTCCTGTGTGAAATACTGGAAAACATAATCAGCAAGATAATTATTGAATATGCATCATATTCAGGCAGACTTTATCCCAGGATTGCAAAAATTCCTTATTAGGAAGTCTACTGATGAAATTAACAAGATTAAGAAATTATATGGAAAAATTTAATAATTTCAAATTACTCTAAAAGTTTTTGATAAAAGCAAAAACCTCTTCTGAATTAAAAAAAATACACTAGCAATGGGGGGGGACTTTCTTAAGGTAAAATGTATCTTCTAGAAATATAGAGCAAGTATTACACTTAGAGTTGATATTAAAATAATTCTTACTAAAATCCGAAGACAAAAAGGCAGACAGTTAGGCAATATCATACTGCAGCTTTTACCCAATGCATTAAGATGGCAGAAAGAATGAGAGAAAATTATCATTATTTGTACAAAATAATGTTATATAATGCAACAGAATCAACTGAAAACTATTAGAATTAATGAAACCACTAAAATTGCAGGATATAAACAATCCCCCAACCCTACATATTAACAATGATCAATTTTAAAAGGTCATTAAAAAATGATTCTATTCAAACTAGCAACCAATAAACAAACAAACCTAGTAATAAACTAACATAGGATCTATAAAAATTAACTGAACAACATAACAGAAGATTGGAATAAATAAGGAGAAAAACCATTATTTTAAAATTGTCAGTTTCCCCCCAAATCAATCTGTAAATTCAATGTGATCTCAATACAAATCCCAACAGAATATTTTTAAGGGAACTTGACAAAATGGTTGGAAAAATTCCCATGAAAGAAAAAAATATAAAAACAGCCAACATGTTTTTGAAACAGAAAACAACAGCTTTTCCTATAAGATTTCAAAAAACACTAAAAGGTTGTTAATATTAAAATAGTATAGCATGGGTTAAGAAATAAATGGAGAATAATAACAAATGCAGATATAGTAGGCTCTGTCACTCCTTCCCATCCCTCGCCACACACATACCTGTGTGCATGAGCACACTCTTGAGTTTGGCTACTATTGGATGTGACATTTCATATCAGGGACAGAGGACTGAAACAGAATATTCAATAAATAAATAGTTGAGAATGTGAGATGTAGGGGAGGAAAGATCTTTTCTTCTACCCATCTCAGGTTCTCTGCTGGGGCCGTGTAAATTGGACTGACAAAAGAGCTTAATAAGAGTAAAGCACAAATGTATTTAATATAAATCGTGTATGACACAGAAGCCTTCATAGGGAATGAAGACCTGAAGAAGTGGTTAAATATGAATGTTTTTACACTAGGTTTGAAGGGTAGAAGTTGTAAGAAAATAGAGGACAAAAGGGTATGACAGAAGGGTAGTAAACCAGGAGAAATTCAACAAGGCCAGTTTGTTTGGATTCCTCTTGGCATCCGTCCATCTTCAGAGATAAGAGTGTCTTTCCTCCAAGGATAAGGAGAGCACCTCTCACATGAGGACCTTATGACTTGCTTTGAGGTAGAAAGGGTTGATCAAAGAGTTTTTCACGCACCTGCCATTTCTCATATTTTTTCGACTTAAAATTTTCAAAACGTCAACCTACCATATTTTGTGATAGCATATCCTAAACCCTGTCATATGTAAAAGAATATTTCAACACCATCTGTAATAGAAAGAACTTAAAGGGGAAGCCCTGAAACTAAGTATCTATCAATATGAGGATGATTAAACAAATTACAGTAATCTATGCTATGGAATACTATACACTTATTAAAAAGAACAAAGTGGACCAATTGTACAGGAATAAAAGATCTGTAAAATAGATCACCTGGAAATGAGCAAGTGTCAGATGCTTCCTTACAAAAACAAAACAATCACTATACTGACATATGTATGTATGTACATATACATATATTAAAGAACAGTGAAATGACTAGAGAATTATGTTCTCAACTGTGAATAGGGGAATGTATGTGTGTATGTGTATGTTCGGGTGAGAAGAGGTTTTAAAGGAAGATTGCCATATTTTATTCTACATCCTTATTTATTGTTTTAATCTTTTACAAGAATGTAATTATGTACCACTTACACAATATTCTATAATTTCATAAACAACAACATTCAAACAATCAAAATTTTATCTCCTTTTGGGAGAAATACAATAGCATAAAAAGCCCTGGAACATATTAGTTCTGCCTCTTAAAGTCTCTGGATTATCATTTCCTTATCTATAAAATGAGGATTTTGACTAGATTATCTGATTTCCCTAATAAACTTTACATTTCTATGAGCCTATAAAATATAATTAAGTATTTTTCACTTTATGTTTTATACTTTATTTTTAATTTGTATTTAACAATTAATACATCAATTTTACAGATACATTACCAATGTAATAAATAATTAAATTTTTGTCTAAGTAAATTTTGTCTGCCATGAATATGAGTAACTAATTTCTATATTTAAAAATGATAGTTTAGGGGAGCCTGGGTGGCTCAGTCAGTTGAGTGTCCGACTTCAGCCCAGGTCATGATCTTGCGGTTTGTGAGTTCAAGCCCCACATCGGGCTCTGTGCTGACAGCTCAGAGCCTGGAGCCTCTTCAGATTCTGTGTCTCCCTCTCTCTCTGCCCCTCCCTAGCTCACACTCCCACAATCTCTCTCTCTGTCAAAAATAAATAAACTTAAAAAAAATTTTTTTAAATGATAAGTTCTTTATCATATCAAAATTGCTACATGCCCAATGAATATTATAATGAAACAAAAGATGCAAATCAGACAATGGTTCTTGTTGGGAAGATATATGGCTAATTTGACTTTCTTAAGCTCTTTCTCTCAGTTCTATTCTTTAAGTCTGAGAAAAGAAAATGACATAATGTAAAATTTCCATAAGAGAAGACAGGCCCTTCTCTAGAAGAAGTAAAGAGACAGTTTAAGCTAGAAAAAAAATGCCCTTAATTTGAAATCTTTAAGAAAATATGTTCTCAATTCTTCAAGGTATTGAGACAAAAGTAAAAGAACTTTTTTCTTAGAGAGAAAAAAGTATTTTCATGCAAAATTGCCTCAATAATTCACCTAGAACTTTCTCCAGATCATCGCTACCGTGGTAGTGAATACTAAAGGAAAGAAAAAAAGAACTTGTAGGTTCATCAGTGAAGAGTTCTACCTTCATAAATAAACTACCTTGTCACTTAGAATCCAAATACAATTTGTATCCTATTTCAGCAAGACATTCTTCAGTCCATTTCATTTTAAAGTAAACATCAATATCACATGACATCCCATAACAAAGAAATAAAGGAAGCAAATTAAATCTTGAACAAATACCTCTTCTTTTATTTCAGTTAAACAGCAAATTTGGCCCCTTTACCTTGTCACCATCTAAAAGAAATCTACACTCTGTTCTACACAGAATCTTTTCTTTTCAATAAATTCAGAAATTTGCAACATAGTTACCAATGTAAAGGTAAGAGGAGAAGATTTGGAAGGAAATATCTCCAGGGTAGAGGTGTACAGGCGTGCATACACACACACACACACACACACACACACACACACACACACACACATATCATCAGAAAGAGAAGGAACCATTTTCACTGCAAATAGAAAAGAGAAAATATATTCACCTATAAAACTTTGACTTCCATCTCTTCATATATTCATCCGTGGGCATTTGGGGGGCACTAAGCACAATTCTGGGAATGCAAAGGTGAGTAAGGCACAGTGCCTCAAGGACACAGTCTAGTGAGAGAGACAGAGAGACAAATAATTACAATGCAATATGATTACTGACAAAGCACAGATATGTAAAGAACTATGAGGAAACATACAAAAGAGAGTCTCTAAACTATGTTTTGAGAAATCAGGGAAGGCTCCATGAATATTTGAGCTCAGTTTTGTATTACTGGCAGAAATTCCAGGATTAAGCAGAATTTCCATTACTTCTAAAGCAGGAATGTTAGCCATCGACACCAATAGCTAAAAGCACCAACCCAAAGATAGGAAGAGAAAGGAAGAAATGTCTTCTGAGGTACACACAGTTGGGGAAATGGAAAGAGTGCATAAGCTCAAGAACAAAGCAGGAATATCCACTCTTCCTAATTCCGTTCAACATTACAGAGCAAAATGGCCAAATAAGATATTCCTCGCTTGATACCAAAATCCAAGGCAACAAAGGCAAAAATAAACAGTTGGGACTACGTCAAGCTAAAAAGTTTCTGCAAAGCAAAGGAAACTGTCCACAAAATGAAAAGGCAAACTACCAAATGAGAACAAAATATTTGCAAATCATATAGCTGATAAGAAGTTATCCAAAAATATATAAAGAACTCATACAACCCAATAGCAAAAAAAAAAAAAAAAAAAAATCCAATTAAAAAAGTGGGCATTGTATCTGAAAAGACATTTTCTGAAGAAGACATACAGATGGCCAATAGGTACACATAAAGGTGCTCAACATCACTTAATCATCAGGGAAATGCAATGCAAAACCACAATGAGATATCACTTCACACATGATAACAGAATGGCTATTATCAAAAAGGTAAGAGTTAACAAGTGTTGGCAGATATGTGGAGAAAAAGGAATTCTCATACACTATTTATGGGAATGTAAATTGGTATAGCCGCTATGGAAAACAGGATGGAGATTCCTCCAAAAACTAAAAACAGAACTACCCTAAGATCCAGCAATCCCACTTCCAGATATTATCCAAACAAAATGAAAACACTAACTCAAAAAGATATATGCACCTCATATTCATTGATTGCAGCATTATTTACACTAACCAAGATAGGGAAACAACCAAAGTGTCCATTGATAAATGAATAAATAAATACACACAAATGAACAGATATATACATACACAAAAGAATATTATCTTGCCATAAAAAAGAATGAAATCTTGCCTTTTGTGACAACATGGAGGGATCTTGAGGGCATTATGCTAAATGAGGTAAATCAGACAGACAAATACTGCATTATCTCACTTATATGTAGAATCTAAACAAACTGAACTCAGAAACAGAGAACAAATTGGAGGTTGCCAGAACCAGGCTTGGGTGGGGATGGGAGGGCACAAATATGTGATAGTGGTCAAAAGTACAAACTCCAGCTATAAAATAAATATGTCATAGGGATGTAATTTACAGCATAGTTATATAGTTAATAGTATAGTGCCTAATTTTGGATATTTGAAAGTTGCTAAGAAAGTAAATCTTAAAAGTCCTTATCACAGGAAAAAAAATTTTAACTATGTATGGTGATAGATGTTAACTAGACTCATTGTGATGACCATTTCACAATATGGTAAAACCTTGGATTACAAGTAACTTGTTCTATGAGTGTTCCACAAGATGAGCAAAGTTTTAATAAGTTTTAACTTGATAAATGAGCAATGTCTTGCAATAAGAGCAGTATGTGATGCTGAACATCACATAATCACAACTAAGCCAATGGTTCTTCTCTCTCTCTCTCTCTCTCTCTCTCTCTCTGTCACTGCAGGATTGTGGGAGATCATCTCCCATACTTGGATGCTCAGTCTCAGTCCGTGGTGTTTGGCAGAAATCAGTGATTCTTCAGAACATTGGAAGGTGCCCACAATGGGCATTAGTGTATTTTTTGTGACTTCACAGCGCCTATGAACAGTCCTTTGCTTTTCCATACAAGAGTAAGTTTAGGAATGCTTTGCTTCATTCTAGGTCAGGCTGCCTGCAGATACAGAGCCTTTCCTCTGCTGCCTTACTGCCAGTCACATTAAATGTAGTATATGACAAGAGTTTGTTAATACTGTACTGTAATCAACATCCATGTGAGTGTATACAATGTCCCCCATGAGGACAAAGGTTGAAAAGAAAGGAGGTAAGAAGAAGGAGATGATTACGATGGAAGAAGGAAATCATCAAGAAATACAAACGAGGTATGCAAGTGGCCAAAAGTACAAGATTTTATAAGTCTATGTCTGCATCTCCTCTGTAGGGGAAGAGTAGAAAAAGGCAGAGGAATCTCTCCCTTCAAATGAGATTAGGGAGATGTGTAAAATGTGGGAAACCGTGAAAATTTTGTAGAAGAGCACCACCCAAAAAAGCCTGTAGCAGTTCAAGTAGTGAATCTGTTTAAAGACAATGCAATGTCACATTTCCCCCAAATCCTCAAAAAGATGCAAAAGCAAGTGTCATTGGATAGGTTCCTTGTTAAAGTTGCATGAAAAGAAAAAGATTCCATTGAGCGAATAGACAACAGTGATTCTATTAGTGATAGTGAAAGTAGTCCTACACTATAACCCTCCTCTCTCGTCTCCCGTCTCCCTCACACCAGCCCCAAAGAATTTCAAAGGTTAAATGCAGGCTAATTGTTTATATTTTTTTATGTTTTGTATTTTCTTTATTATTTTGTATTATATTACAGTATTGGAAGCATTTTTATGTGACTATTTTTGGGTTGTGGAACGAATCATCTGAGTTTCCAGTGGGGAAATTCACTTTGATATGCAAGTGTTTTGGATTTCAAGCGTGTTTCCTAAATGGATATGTTCAGAAACCAAAGTTTTACCGTACATACAAATACCAAATCATTATGTTATACATCTAAACTAATATAATATTATACATCATTTGTACCTCAGTATTTTAAAATATAGACTAAAGAAAAAAAAAAAAAAAGATGACCCTTGTGGGGAATAAACTTAGGAATTCCCTGAGCTTGCCCTGATGGGTTCACAAGGCATAAAGAAATAGCCACAGGATGAATGCATCCAAGATTAGGTAAACAAGATTAGGCAAACAAGATTAGGTAAACCGCGCAGAGGCTCCCAGTATAGGAAAAAGGTATAGGAACAGGAAATATCAGGATGAAAGTATCCAAGATTAGGTAAACAAGATTAGGTATTCAGGGCAGAAACACCCCCCAATTTAGTACAATAGCAGAATGCTGCTTTCACAGGAAGGAAGGACAAAAACAGGAAAACATGACTTTAGACAGCAACAGGGCAAAGTTGCCCAGAGCAGAGCTAATTAGCAAAAGAAAGGTGTCTTGTTGACCCTGACATAGTATGCTCTTTCTTGTCCCCTAGGCAAGGTTAGGTAAGCAGAGGTGGTGTCTCATGTCTGCTGTAAACAACCATCCATCAGGTGCCAGGATTTTGTTTTGCATTAACCCAAACCCCTAACACTGCATATCTTCAAAACCCCCTTTCCCTCACACCCATGAGTTAATGTTCACTATTTCATTGTCTCTTTGTACACGTGCATCACGCTTGTAAGCCTTTGGATCCTAATAAAAACAGAGCAAGGACCCTTACCTGGGTCTCTTGTCTCCTCCCAGACATTAGCCTCTCTCGCATTTTAATCCTGTGCCTGCTGTCTTGCTGGACAAGAGAGACCTCCAGACCCAGAGTCTATGACAGTCCCTCCTACATATACCCTCCTCAACAAAAAAAATTTGGCATCCATTCATACACACAAGGGCCTTTGGTGGAGCTTTGAGATCCAGGTAGGAGACTGTAAAACCCCAATGCAGTCCAATACTAAGTACAGTGAGCTCTCCTCACACCTACCAGGGTCCTGGCTACAGATTCAGACACTGCTCTGTACCCCCAAGAACACAAATATAGTCCCATTTAGACTTGGTTCTGTCACCAGTACCCTATGCCAAGGGATCTGGGAGGAGTCGTGCCAACCCATGTGTATCATAATAGACATACAGGTCTTGGTCCTGGCTGTGGACCCTGAAGTGGTCCATGAACCAGCCCTACTCCATCTAGACCATGACCCAGGAACCCCTGGAGCCTGTCAAACTCAGTCAGACTGCAGATTCTTATGTATGTATGTATGTATGTATGTATGTATGTATGTATGTATGTATTTAAATTCACATCCAAGTTAGTTAGCATATAGTGTAATAATGATTTCGAGTAGAATCCACTGGTTCATCCCCTACATGTAACACCCAGTGCTCATCCCAGCAAATGTCCTCCTTAATGCCTCTTACCCATTTAGCCCATCACCCCACCCAACACCCCTTCAGCAACCTTCAATTTGTTCTCTGTATTTTTTTTTTCAACGTTTATTTATTTTTGCGACAGAGAGAGACAGAGCATGAACGGGGGAGGGGCAGAGAGAGAGGGAGACACAGAATCGGAAACAGGCTCCAGGCTCTGAGCCATCAGCCCAGAGCCCGACGCGGGGCTCGAACTCACAGACCGCGAGATCGTGACCTGGCTGAAGTCGGACGCTTAACCGACTGCGCCACCCAGGCGCCCCTGTTCTCTGTATTAACAGTCTCTTATGTTTTGCCTCGTCCCTGTTTTTATATTATTTTTGCTTCCCTTCCCTTATGTTCATTTGTTTTGTATCTTAAATTCCACATATGAGTGAAGTCATACATTTGTCTTTCTCTGACTAATTTTGCTTAGCACAATACACTCTAGTTCCATATATGTCATTGCAAATGACAAGATTTCATTCTTTTTGATTGCCAAGTAATATTCCATTGTGTGTGTGTGTCTGTGTGTGTGTGTGTGTGTGTGTGTACACCACATCTTCTTTATACATTCATCACAGACTGTAAATTCTGAAAAGTACCTGTCACTGACTCTAGCTCAACCCAGCCACAGGTCCATTAACAGTCTTGCTGGTACAGGGACCTCATACGAGATGCTCCTATCTGCATTTCCGGAGATCCAGAGACGGCCCTCTATATGGCTGCACTTTCCTTACAGCCATAGTCTGCCAGTTTGCCAGAAGTTCTGAAGGTCCAAAGTCCCAGCAAGAGACACTCCCATCCATGCACCCAGAGATCCTGAAAGGATCCTATGCAGCTGCTATGTAAAACAGTACAGAGGTTCCTCAAAATTTTTAGATACAGCTACCATATGATCCTACTTCTGGGCACATATCCGAAGCAAATGATATCACTATCTCAAAGAGGAATCTGCATCCTCATACCATGTTCATTGCAGTATTATTTACAACAGCCAGGACATAGAAATGTGTGAATGGTGAATGGATAAAGAAAATGTGATACACACACACACACACACACACACACACACACACACACATATATAAGATATATATACAAAAATATGATATAATAAATGTTTTATTGTATATATTTATTATTATATAAGTAATAAAACATTTATTTCATATATATATATACATATGTATATGTATGTATATATATATATATATATATATATATATATATATATATATAAAATGGCATACTATTCAGCCATAAAAGAGAAAGAAATCCTGCCATTTGTGACAACATGGATAGACCTTGAAATCATTATGCTAAGTGAAACAGGTCAGACAAAGACAAATGCTATATGATCTCACTTGTGTGTGGACTCTTTTTTTATAAAAGCCAAACTCAGGATCCAACATAGCAGAGAAGTAGGGGAACCCAAAGTTCCCTTGTCCCTCAAACACAGCAGTGTTAAGGCCAAAGGACTTTTAACTCCAAGAATCCAGACTGCAAAGTGACAGAAACACCTCCAAGGACCCACGGGGACAACCTGACGGGCCATAGGTGCATAAATGGGAACTGGGAAAGATAAAATGGGCCACATAGGTACAGATGGGAGGGATTCCCTTCTGCAGAGAGACAAAGGGAAGAGAAAGAGAGGCTGGGGAAGGGTAGGACTCTATCCAGACGAGAGAAAAACCACAGACTGGGAAGGAGAAAAATACAATCTCTAACTGTGGGGCTTTCTCCAGACTGGGGCCAGCTGCCCTGTTTGTGCACCTGGGAAGGAAGGGAGCCAGTCCCAGTCTCAGTTACTAGTTCGAGGCACAGTCCACAGTGGGAGAAAGCAATCCCCTCCCTGGAGTGCTATGGGAAGAAGGTATATAACCATTCAAAGGAAAAAGACTGCCTGCGCCCACCAGCCAGAGGCCGTATATCCGTGGCTCAGAGCGGCACTTCTCTGGAACTAGGGTGCACAGAGCGGAACCGTTTAAGACATGGGGGCTTAAGTCCCAGCCGAGCGCCAGGGAGGCGTGGGAGTCAGTGGAGTGAGACAAACCACACTTGTGGCACTGTGAGGCAGTTCAGGGAGGCTCTTCCCCAGAACCAGGCTGCACGGAGCAGGACCCTTTAAGATACTGAGGTTTAAATCTCAGCTGAGCGCCAGGGAGGCATGAGAGTCAGTGGAGCAGGACAAACCGCCTCATCTTTGCCTGCAGCACTGCTAGGACAGCCTGAACAGAGTGGTTTGGGATACCCGATCTGTGGAGGAGAGACTGGGGTGTCACCATTTTTCTCCCCATCACCAACAAGGTCGGACTTCAGGGAACGGTCAGCAGGTCCAAAGTGGAGGCGAGACCCACCTACATGAAACCACGCCCCTCAGTGCATATCTACTGGAGCCTGATTGACGCTGACCTCCAGACCAGCACTGCCACCGGTTCCAAGGCACCCAGTGGTTTTGCATTTCTTATTTAATTCTCGGACAATTCTTATTATATATATTTTTTTTCCTTCCTTTTTCTCTTTCTTATTTCTTCCCTCTTCTAGTCTGCTTATTCTGGTTGTTGGTTTGTTTAAGCAGACATATTTAATCTATTCTCTTTATACCGGTTCTACACCTCCTTCTTTATTTTCCTCTTCTCTCTCTCTCTCTCTCTCTCGATTAACCGTTAGAGGTTCTCTGGTCAATTTTCTTTTTCTTTTCCCCCAACCCTGTCATTTCTCTTCTTGTATGGGATAAGGCTTCTTCCATCAGCACCACCTGCACCCTGTTGTTTACTTATAGCTGGTGTTTCTGGTTTCTTGTTTTTGGTTTGTTTGTATGTATGTTTGTTTGTGTGTTTTCCTTTCCAGGGCTACTTCAAGGAACAAATCAAAGCACACGTGGTGGAGGGTCCAAAATATCACTACCAGTAGGGCTCTAAAGCAACCAAAGTCACAACAACAGAGAAGCAAGTAACACATGCCAAAAAAACACCTCTTGAAGGGCCATGCCTTGTAGTGCTTGCAGGTGCAGGGCACATAACAAGCCTTTAAAACACATAAGAGACAGAAAACTAGCCAAAATGATGAAACAGAAGAATTCTCCTCAAAAGAAATTCCAGGAAAAAATGACAGCTAAAGAATTGATCAAAACACACAAACAATATAACTGAACAAGAATTTAGAATAACAGTCATAAGACTAATTGCCGAGCTTGAAAAAAGGCATAGAAGACAGCAGAGAATCTATTGCTGCAGAGATCAGGGAACTAAAAAATAGTCATGATGAATTAAAAAATGCTGTAAATGAGGTTCAAAATAAACTAGAGGTGGTGACAGCGAGGATTGAAGAGGCAGAGGGGAGAATAAGTGTAATAGAAGATAAAAAAAGATGAAACTGAGAAAAAGAGACCACCTTCTAGACCACGAAGGGAGAATGAGAGAACTAAGTGATTCAATGAAACATAGTATCTGTATCATAGGAGTTCCAGAAGAAGAAGAGAGAGAAAAAGGGGCAGAAGGTGTACTTGAACAAATCACAGCTGAGCACTTCCCCAATCTGGGGAAGGAAACAGACATTGAAATCCAAGAGGCATAGAGAACTCCCTTCAGATGTAACTTGAATAGATCTTCTGCACAACATATCATAATGAAACTGGTAAAATACAAAGATAAAGAGAGAAATCTGAAAGCAGCTAGGGACAAATGGGCCTTAACCTACAAGGATAGACATAACAGGATCAGAAGACCTATCTACTGAAACTTGATTTCAGTAGATCAAGGCCAGGCCAGAAGGGAGTGGCAGGAAATATTCAATGTGCTGCACAGGAAAATATGCAGCCAAGGATCCTTTATCCAGCAAGGCTGTCATTCAGAATAGGAAGGGAGATAAAGGTTTTCTCAGACAAACAAAAACTGAAGCAGTTCATCACCACCAAACCAGCCCTACAAAAGATCCTAAGGGGGACTCTGTGAGTGGAATGTTGCAAAGACCACAAAGTAACAGAGACATCACTACAAGCATGAAACCTGCAGATAACACAATGACTCTAAATCTGTATCTTTCAAAAATAACACTGAATGTAAATGGATTAATGTTCCAATCAAAAGACCTAGGGTATCAGAATGAATTAAAAAAACAAAAACAAAAAAACAAGACCCATCTATTTGCTGTCTGCAAGAGACTCATTTTAGGCCTGAGGACACCTTCAGATTGAAAGTGAGGGGATGGAGAACCATCTATAATGTTACTGGAAGTAAAAAGAAAGCTGGAATAGCCATACTTATATCAGACAAACTAGATTTTAAACTAAAGGCAATAACAAGTGGGGTCTATAACTTGTGGGGTCTATCCATGAAGAAGAGCTAAGAATTGTAAATGTTCATGCACCCAATTCATAGCGCCCAAATATATAAAACAATGAATCACAAACATAAATAATCTTATTGGAAAGAAGGTGGTAATTACAGGGACTTCAATACTCCACTTACAACAGTGGATAGATCATCTAGGCAGAAAATCAATAAAAAAACAATGGCCCTGAATGACACACTGGACCATATGGACTCAACAGACATAGATCACATACTGGGTCACAAAACAGCCCTTCATAAGTATAAAAGAATTGAGATCATACCTTGCACACTTTCAGATCACAATACTATGAAACTTGAAATCAACCACAGGAAAAAGTTTGGAAAAACCTCCAAATGCATGGAGGTTAAAGAACATCTTACTAAAGAATGAATGAGTCAACCATGCAATTAAAAAAGAAATCTAAAAATATATGGAAACAAATGAAAATGAAAACATGACAGTTCAAACCCTTGGGATGCAGCAAGGGCTATCGTAAGAGGAAAATACATTGCAATCCAGGCTCACATCAAGAAACAAGAAAAATACAAATGGCAAAATCTCCTAAAGGAACTAGAATCAGAACAGCAAAGACAGCCCAAACCAGCAAAAGAAGAGAAATAATAAAGATCAGAGCAGAAATAAATAATATAGAATCTAAAAAAACAGTAGAGCCAATCAATGAAACTAAGAGCTGGTTTTTTGAAAAAATAAACAAAATTGTTAAACCTCTAGCCGGGCTTCTCAAAAAGAAAAGGGAGAGGACCCAAACAGATAAAATCACAAGTGAAAATGGAATTATTACAACCAATCCCTCAGAAATACAAGCAGTTATCAGGGAATACTATGAAAAATTATATGCCAACAAACTGGACAACATGGAATAGACAAATTCCTAGACACATACACACTACCAAAACTCAAACAAGAAGAAATAGAAAATTTGAACAGACCCATAACTAGTAGATAAATTGAATCACTTATCAAAAATCTCCCAACAAATAAGAGTCCTGGGACAGACGGCTTCCCAGGGGAAGTCTACCAGACATTTAAAGCAGAGTTCATACCTATCCCTCTCAAACTGTTCCAAAAAATAAAAGGGGAAGTAAAACTTCCAGACTCAGTCTATGAAACCAGCATTACCTTGATTCCCAAACCAGAGACCCAGCAAAAAAGGAGAACTACAGGCCAATATCCCTTATGAATATGGATGCAAAAATTCTCAACAAGCTACTAGCAAATCGAATTCAACAGCATGTAAAAAGAATTATTCACCATAATCAAGTGGGATTCATTCCTGGGCTGCAGGGTCGATTCAATGTTCGCAAATCAATCAATGTGATACATCACATTAATAAAAGAAAAGATAAGAACCATATGATCCTGTCAATCGATGCAGAAAAAGCGTTTGACAAAATTCAGCAACCTGTCTTAATAAAAACCCTCGAGAAAGTCAGGATAGAAGGAACATACTTAGACATCATAAAAGCCATTTATAAAAAGCCCACAGCTAATATCATCCTCAACGGGGAAAAACTGAGAGCTTTTTCCCTGAGATCAGGAACACGACAGGGATGTCCACTCTCGCCACTGTTGTTTAACATAGTGTTGAAAGTGCTAGCATCAGCAATCAGACAACAAAAGGAAATCAAAGGCATCAAAATTGGCAAAGATCAAATCAAGCTTTCACTTTTTGCAGATGACATGATACCACACATGGAAAACCCGACAGACTCCACCAAAAGTCTGCTAGAACTGATACATGAATTCAGCAAAGTCGCAGGATACAAAATTAATATACAGAATCAGTTGCATTTTCATAACACCAATAATGAAGCAACAGAAAGACACATAAAGAAACCGATCCCATTCACAATCTCAGCAAGGATCATAAAATACCTAGGAATAAACCTAACCAAAAATGCAAAAGAGCTGTACGCTGAAAACTATAGAAAGCTTATGAAGGAAATTGAAGAAGATACAAAGAAATGGAAAAACATTCCATGCTCATGGATTGAAAGAATATTGTTAAAATGTCAATACTACCCAAAGCAATCTACACATTCAATGCAATCCCAATCAAAACTGCACCAGCATTCTTCTCGAAGCTAGAACAAGCAATCCTAAAATTTGTATGGAACCACAAAAGACCCTGAATAGCCAAAGTAATATTGAAGGAGAAAACCAAAGCAGGAGACCTCACAATCCCAGTCTTTAGCCTCTACTACAAAGCTGTAATCATCAAGACAGTATGGTATTGGCACAAAAACAGACACATAGACCAATGGAATAGAATAGAGACTCCAGAATTGGACCCACAGAAATATGGCCAATTAATCTTTGACAAAGCAGGAAAGAATATCCAGTGGAAAAAAGACAGTCTCTTCAACAAATGGTGCTGGGAGAACTGGATAGCAACATGCAGAAGAATGAAGCTAGACCACTTTCTTACACCATTCACAAAAATAAACTCAAAATGGATGAAGGACCTGAATGCGAGGCAGGAAACCATCAAAACCCTAGAGGAGAAAGTAGGAAAAAACCTCTCTGACCTCAGCCACAGCAATTTCTTACTTGACACATCTCCAAAGGCAAGGGAAACAAAAGCAAAAATGAACTATTGGGACCTCGTTAAGATAAGAAGCTTCTGCATGGCAAAGGAAACAATCAACAAAACTAAAAGGCAACCAACAGAATGGGAAAAGATAGTTGCAAGTGACATATTGGGTAAAGGGTTAGTATCCAAAATCTATAAAGAACTCACCAAACTCCACACCCGAAAAACAAATAATCCAGTGAAGAAATGGGCAGAAGACATGAATAGACACTGCTCTAAAGAAGACAACCAGATGGCCAACAGACACATGAAAAGATGCTCAACATCACTCCCCATCAGGGAAGTACAAATCAAAACCACACTCAGATACTACCTCACACTGGTCAGAGTGGCTAAAATGAACAACTCAGGAAACAACAGATGCTGGAGAGGATGTGGAGAAACGGGGACCCTCTTGCACTATTGGTGAGAAGGCAAACTGGTGCAGCTGTTCTGGAAAACAGTGTGGAGGTTCCTCAAAAAATTAAAAATAGATCTACCCTATGACCCAGCAATAGCACTACTAGGAATTTATCCAAAGGATACAGGTGTGCTGATTCATAGGGGCACATGTGCCCCAATGTTTATAGCAGTGCTTTCAACAATAGCCAAATTATGGAAAGAGCCTAAATGTCCATCAACTGACGAGTGGATAAAGAAGATGTGGTTCATATATACAATAGAATACTACTTGGCAATGAGAAGGAATGAGATCATGCCATTTGCAGCAACGTGGATAGAACTGCTAGGTATTATGCTAAGTGAAATAAGTCATTCAGAGAAACAGATATCATGTTTTCACTCATATGTGGAACTTAAGAAACTAACAGAAGACCATGGGGGAAGGGAAAGAGAAGAAAATAGTTATAATCAGAGAGGGAGGGAGGGAGAGAGGCAAACCATAAGAGACTCTCAAACACAGAGAACAAACTGAGGGTAGATGGGGGGAAGGGGGAAAGGGGCAATGGGTATTGAGTAGGGCACTTGTTGAGATGAGCACTGGGTGTTGTATGTAAGCCATGAACCACAGGAATCTACCCCCAAAACCAAAAGCACGCTGTACACACTGTATGTTAGACAATTTGACAATAAAATATATTAAAAATATATATAGAAACAAAAAAGCCAAACTCATAGAAACAGAGAGTAGAATGGTGGTTGCCAAGGACTGCAGTGTAGGAGAATTGGGGAGATGCAGTCAAAGGGTACAAACTTCCAGTTATGAGATGAATACATTCTGGGGATCTAGCATTCAGCACAGTAACTGTAGTTAATAATACTGTATTATATACTTGAAAGTTGCTATGAAAATGTATCTTAGGGATACCTGGATGATTCAGTCAGTCAAGTGTCCAGCTTTGGGTCAGCACATGATCTCATCGTTCATGAGTTCGAGCCCTACATCAGGCTCTGCAATGACATTGTGGAGCCTCCATTGGATTCTCTCTCAAAAACAAACAATAAACAAGAAAGGAAAGGAAAGGAAAGGAAAGGAAAGGAAAGGAAAGGAAAGGAAAGGAAAGGAAAGGAGGAAGGAAGGAAGGAAGGAAGGAAGGAAGGAAGGAAGAAAATATATCTTAAATGTTCTCACCATATGAAAAATTTGTAATTATATGAGGTCATAGATGTGTTATTTAACCGTATTTGTGGTAATCATTTCACAATATACACATGTATCAAATCATCACATTTGTACATATTAAACTTATACAATGTTATATGTCAATCATATCTCAGTAAATCTAAGGGGAAAAAAACACACTCCAGTAAGTACTGTAAAACAAAAAGGCAAGAAAATAAAAAGGCAAATACTGGAAAGGAAGAAAACTATTTTAGTTCACAGAAGACATGATTGTGTAAATAGAGAATCCTAAGGAAACTACAAAAATTACTAGAATAAGTAAAGTTTGAAGGTCAAAATATAAAATTTATATTTTTATATAGCAGTCACAAATAATTAGAAAATAAAGCAAAAAAGTTATTTACAATAGCATCAGAAACATAAAATAATTAGGAATAAATTTAACAAAGGTTGGGTGAGACCTCATATTGGAACTATAAAATATTGCTGAGAGATATTAAAGAAGTCCTAAATCAATAGAAATAGATGCCAGGTACATGGATTAGAAGACTTGATATTGTTAAAATCTCAATTCTCCCCAAACTAGTCTATAGATTTAATGCAATCCCCATCAAAATCTGCACCAGCTTTTCTGTAAGATTCAATAACTTGATGCTATGAAAATATAAATAATGTAGAGTGGTCAATCCAACACTGAAAAAGAAGAAAACATTAGGGAATTCACACTAGTTGACTTTAATTTCTTATAAAGCTACAATAATCAAGACATGTGGTATTGGTTGCCTCTGGGTTGACTGCAAAGGGACATAAGGGAACTTTTGGGGGCAAAGTAAAAGTTCTATGTCTTCACTGAGGTTATAATTTCACAGGCATACAATTTTTCAAGATAAATATTTGCATACTGGCCTGTCCATTCTCGGTACTTGAGATACATCAACAGACAAAAAAAGCAGCAGCATAAGCAGAGGAAATGAAGAAGGAGAAAGAAGAGGAAGAGAAAGACGAGAAGAAGGAAAAATGCCTGTTTTCATGATAGGAGTCAGGAGAAAGAGACAGATAATGAGGAAAAAGTATAATAAAGAAATTATATGATATGTTACAAAATGACAGTATTGTGGGAAAGAGAAAAGTCCAGTAGGCTGAAGGAGCTGTGCTGGGAGGATGCAATTTTATACTGAGTGATAAGATCTCAGCAGAGCAAAGACTTGAAAGCATATTCCAACTTCTTAGAGGAAAGAGTGTTCCAGGCCCTCAGTACTAGGAAGTGCAGGGTACCACAGGGTAGCTTTCTTAGTGCAATTCCAATTGAACAGAACTTTCTCCAAAGATCTAGTGAAAACTCCCTGAGCTGTTCTACCTGAGCTCAGTGCAGAACCTGCTGTCTAATGGCTATGTTAACCCAGGGAGCAGGGGAAAGAGGAGAGAGAATTGTGGCTTTTTTATACCGGTTATCTCATTCTGTGTATACTTCAATGTTGAGGCGGGAGGTAAACAATCTCATTGCTGAGCTCTGGTCAGTAATCTGGCAGGGAAAGACACTGGTGCACTCTCAAAAATTGTGTTTCTGAGAGGTTAAAAACAAAAAACAGAACAGAACAAAACAAACAAATAAAAACAGTGTTCACTTCCCAATGGCTCTCAGGTCCTAATCATCCCCTGCACTAGGGCAGAGAAAGTGCAACTTAGGACAAATAAGAATGCTCTAAGCCCTTGAGAGCCCTCCAGGAGTAGGCAGGTTTCTTCTGGAAAGAAAAGAGTAGGAAGGACCATAGCCAGGGTGTACAGTTTTGAAGGAAGTGGATATTTACTTATTTCCCAGAATATTAGCACTGTGTGGCCACACAAATGGGAATTCACTGTGCTGTTGTTTTCTAGAAGATAGTCTATTTTTCTTGCTGTGTCTGAAATGGGAACTAGTGTAATAATTACAAACATCAGTTGGTCTAGCCAGTTCAAGCAGCTTTCCTTAATAATATCTTTCTGTTTGTTTTTTAACCTCAGGTCTTCATAAAGGCAGCCAAGTATTAGTTGGAAAGAACTGAGCCAACACTATGATTCCTAAATAGGCATAAATGCCAAATACAAAAGAAAGCACAAATTTTGGACACCGATCCTTCCTCTCATTGACACAGCCCAGCTTAAGAGAGACATACCTAGAAATAAGAGCAGTAAGCAGAGCTTGAAACCATTTGCTTAGAGGTATGAAGCAAGGAGGAGGAAATTTAGTTACTATTTTATAGCTCACTCCTGCTACTAATAACGTAACTTAGTCTAACTTCCTAATCTAGACTAGTTTAGATTTGAAACTAATTTGACTAGTTTCCTTAGTCAAATCCCTGTTTAACTGGCCTGTCCTGTCACTGTGGATGCAAGCCACGGCCAGAGCTTAATGAATTCACAGAAATAGAGATGCACCTACTTCGTGGCAATTAATTTCTAGTTCTACTGCTTTAACAAAACATTTGGTGTTTACTTAACAATGCTTATCAAATCAAAAATAATGTGAATTAATGAACATGAAATGTTATCTAATTTTCTTAACGGTAATAACGCTGGTTTCCAGTACCAAACACTTTGGAGCAAAACATTTAACCAGTATGTTTCCCACGTTTTCTCCCCATTGTATTCAATTTTAATTTGTGTGACAAGTTTCACCTCACAAAGTGCTTCCTCCTATTTGATTCTTCCTAAATATACATTGAAGTCTGTTTATTAGTTTTAAATTTTTTTAATGTTTATTTATTTTTGAGAGAGAGAGCGAGCAGGGGAAGTACAGAGAGAGAGGGAGACACAGAATGCGAAGCAGGCTCCAGGCTCTGAGCTGTCAGCACAGAGCCTGACACGGGGCTCGAACTCACAAACTGTAAGATCATGGCCTGAGCCAAAGTCAGACACTTAACCAACTGAGCCACCCAGGCACCCCCATTGAAGTCTGTTTATATATTAATTTCTGTTAGAACCATAAACATCTCCTCCTTAATGTCTCCTTTCCAAAGGACCAAAAAGGCCTCTTGAGTGGCTATAAATGTCTCTTTATAAACACTTAATTAAAAACTGTGTCACAGTTAGCGTCAATCTGGTCTGCACTCTCGTGCCAAAAAGCAGTCTTTCAAGCTGTGCATTTTACTATTAACTTTCCAGTGTAGCTTTAGAATCTCAATCAATTCTTTAAGAAATGCAAATGTTCTTTTCCCTTTGGCTTAGCAGTAGCCACTGGGAAATGCATATGTGTAATTTCTTCCTGGTTATACATGTGCCATAAAAATAATCAAAGCTAGATGCCAAAGAAGATATTCCAGAGCATTTTTCCAACATGCTGCAGGAGGCTATTTAACTTTCAGCCTTCCCCTTGGCCCAGTGATAGTGAAAGTGCCTGCATGAAAATGCTGCCTGTTCATAGGATTAATCCTAATGCGTTCTCACTTCTGCTGTTGACCCTCTTGTCTACAGCACCTTCTCCCTTCAACCTACTCTCTTGCTAGGGTGTTCTAAGGTTTCTCCTGGCCTGCCTCGGACAGCCCTCTAGGTTCATCATCTGCATCCCCGTAACACCCAACCCCAGTAACATATCTATGCTCTAATCACTAGCAATTCCCAAACACACTGTGGGGTGTTTGTTCCCAGGCCTTTGCACACATTCCCTCTGCCTGCAACTTCTTTGTACCCCTGGTGCTCTCCCACCCATCCTTCCAAACTCAGTTCATCTCCTCAGCCATCTCCTCTGTGAAGTCTCTCACTTCTCTCCCCCATCCTGAGCAGAGGGGAGAATTGTCTGCTAGTTCTCATAGCACCATGGGGCCCTTCTCTATCCTAATATTTATCACATAACAGTTACTTATTAATTTCATTACTGTCTCCCCACTAGTCTGTGAGCTCCTTTAAAGTGAGGATGTTTTTCATTCTTATATTCCCAGCTGCTAGCACCATGGCTGGCAATTGGCAAGTAATCAAGAAGTCTTTATGGAATGAACAGAAGGGGATACAAATGTGGTAAGTATGGATTTTCCAGCTCTCCCACACACCTGGAAGGTTGTGAATCCCACACTATGGAAATGGATGACCTCTGCTCAAAGTAGGCCTAAACCCCTGCCCAAGAAAAGAAACCTAGAAATGATACCATTTCTCGATGCCCTCTCACCAATCCTTATCTCTGCGGCTGATGGGATATGGGCATGAATCATGGAAGCATATATACCATGAAGGGATCTAGAATACACCACTATGGCATAAAAACTATTTTGAGCTGAAAGCATTTGAATTCCTGAAATGCTTTTTCTGGCTAAAAGCAGAACTACTAAAAAAGGCTCAAAAGAACTCAGTTGTCATAAATCCTCTCCCCAGAAGCAGCCATGGAAGATTCACTCTTCCACCCAAACAGACATTGTCAAAAAACTGTATCTCCTATCTATTTTCCCAAAAGCCCATTTATCTTTCCAAAAAGTCATTTGTTTTGCCTTAAATGCCCTTTAATCCCCACCCTTTCCCCTATTAAGAAGTCATTTGTTTTCCATAAGTGCGCTTCTTCCTCTTACTTTTCCCTATTAAGATAGTAAATAAGCCCCAAATTCTAATGACCACTTTGAGTCACATTGTTCTGTGAACTCCCATGCATATACTTACATGAGTAATCTGTCACTAATCTGTCTTGCCAGTTCAATTTTGAAGGTCTCCAAACACTGAACCTAAGAGGGTAGAGGCAAACTTTTTCCTCCCCTATACACACATTAATCTATACGTGTGTATACTGTATTTATACACATATATAGTGTATGCATATACATACAGGCATGTGTATATATATGTCTATATACACATAGTCACATGGACAACTGCTTGTGCCTACAGAGGGCTTCTATGAAAGATTCGACTTGAAGGAAGAGGTCTATAGCTAAAACAAACAAATAAAAACAAACAAAACACCAATCCATAAAATGAGGCCATTTGCTTTGATGAAATTCCATCTAGTTTTACAAAAATATGAATGGCCTAAAATCAGACCAGCAGGCTGGAAGGTGACCTATAGCTCCCAATGTAGTATAGGAGAAACAAACCCAAAATTAGAGACAAGAGACTAATATCTGAGCCCTGCTCTACTGGATGTGACTGTCTCCCCCGTAAGATTCCCAGGCTGCTTGAGAGCACTGACCCTTTCTGCTTTGTATATCATGGAATTCTCAGACTGGAACATAGTAGCTATTTGATGACTAGCTGTTGAACAAAGAAATGAACAAAGTCTCCTGTGTTTGTCTAAAGAATTCTGGATTCTCAACTTGCTACAGTAACTTTTCTAAGCCACAGTACTTTAAAGATAATAACAACAATACATATACCAGAGAGTTGTTTTAAAGCGTAAGTAAGATAGTTCATGTAAAATACATTAACATAATCCCTAACACAAAAAAGCGTCCAGTAAGGACTTTTTAATAATTTTTTAAAGTTTATTTTGAGAGAGACAGTACACGAGTTGAGGGAGGGGCAGAGAAAGGGGGCGAGAGAATCCCAAGCAGGTTTCATGCTGTCATGAAATGCAGGGCTCAAACCCATGTACCACAAGATCATGACCTGAGCCAAAATCAAGAGTTGGACACTTAACTGAATGAGCCACCCAGGAGCCCCCATTTTTATAATTAATTTTACTGTTAGTACTCCCTGGGCAGGAAGTTTCTCATAGAAGTACTTTTTTTTCAAGCCCTTAGAGGCAAGGTAGATGAAAGCTGGTTATTCCAGGCAAATTCCTTAACTTCGCTGAGTCTATAGTCATGCCTTCCTTCCAGGGTTGTTGTGGGGATAAGTAAGGTAGCATAGATATTCATATAGGTGACTTTCAATAAAGATCAGCCAACTGTCAATCAACATGCTCTTATTGGTGATGACAATGTTAATGGCTGCGCTTGTGGTACACATTCTATGAGTCTACATAGATCATTCAGTCCTCATAAGGTAAGCTTTATTAGCCCTATTTTATGATGTAGAAACTGATACTTATAAAGGATAAGAAACCTGCTTGACATCACACAGCTAATAAGCAGAGCAGTAGGATTAAAACTGACATGTACCTTGCCCCACAGCACACAATCTTTTCTGTTTCAGTCCTGCTACTTTTGCAAGCCCTGACCCACGAACACCTGCCTACCCTGTCTGCATTGTCCCCTGGAGGGACATGTATTGGAAAGAACTTTACCCTGCATGTCAGGGCTGAGACCCAGCACACCTCCACCCCTCATGAATCTGTCAGCCACGGAGACTGCCCATGGTAGGCAGGGGCAGGGCTGTCCTTCATGTGGCTTGTAATAGAAGCAAATTTGTCACCCACTCATAAGCAAGTGTAAAGAATTTCCAGTCTGCATTTTAAATTGGCCTCATTTTTGTACCATGTTATTTCTACCCTTTTTCTTTTTTCTCAACTTTTTCTGGTCTGTACTTTATGTATGTTTGTTAGAAATCTTAAAGCATGTTTGGAGTAAGGTAGGAGTATGATATATAAGCCAACAAACATATTCCACAGAGGATTCACTTGAATGCCCCAGGAAAATCTAGAGAGAACACTTCACAACAAAAGCACTGTAATAGGAAACAGAAGCCCTGTATCCTAGCCCAAGTCCCTGCTGACTGCCAGGTGAGTTACACAGGAAAACTGCACACCTTCACAACAAAGCTACACCAAACTGCCTCACTGAGCCTCAAGAAGTTGTGAATGAGCTTGTGACTGTCCTGGACACAGGTCTCCAGGCAAACCAGAGACAGAGAAGAAACAGAGGTTTAGAAGCCTAACCTTATGGAGCACATGGGTGGCTCGGTTGGTTAAGCATCCAACTCTTGATTTCAGCTCAGCTCATGATCTCATGGAGTGAGATTTTGAGTTAAGGCCCCACATCTGGCCCTCTCCTGACAGCATGGAGCCTGCTTGGGATTCTCTCTCTCTCTCTCTCTCTCTCTCTCTCTCTCTCTCTCTCTCTCCCTGTCCCTCCCTCCCTCTCTACCCCTCCCCAGCTCTCATGTGTTCTCTCTCTCTCTTACTCTCTCTCTATCCCATTACAAATAAACTTAAAAGAAGAAGAAGAAGAAGAAGAAGAAGAAGAAGAAGAAGAAGAAGAAGCAGCCGCCACCTAACTTTGTACAACAGTACAACTGGGGCAGGAAAATAGAACCAGTGACCACAGGTGGATACAGGCTTGAAAGAAGGTCCAGAGGCTTCTCAGAAGGCCAGTGCCTACCCAAGAGCCACCAGCACCTCCCAAGGCAGAAGAGAGGTGCCCCATCACAAGAAACAACAGGGAGCAAGATTTAGGCATTGTTTCAGAGACACAGAGTCTACCTTAAATCTTGCTGCCTTTTCAAGGCAACTGTCACCAGTGCATGGTGAAACCTAAATTTTGCCAGAAACAAACCTAACTTCAGGTCTAGGCAGGTGCTGGTGACATTTTCATTGCACAAGGGAAGGTGGGTATTTTTAAAACATAAATTAAATCATATATGTATCCCCTTAGCTTAAAACCCTACAGTGATTTCACTTAAAATATCATTTATCGGGGGCCAACATGGTGGAGAAATAGGGGCATACGTACTTGCCTTGTCTCTCAAACAAAGAGGTACAGAACCCAAAGGACTTTAAACACCAGAGCCTGGGAGGAAAAGAGACTGAATCTACTAGGAAGAAAATGGGAAAGCTGGAAAAAAGATGGGTGGGTAACTCCAAACCGGGGGAGATAAAAAAAAAAAAAAAAAGGCCGCATGGGCACGGAGGGGAGGGACCCCCTTCTGGGGAGAGACAAAGGGAAGAGAAAGAGCGGCTAGGGCAGTGTAGGACCATATCTGGACAGGAGAGAGACCTCGGACTGAGACTGAGAGGGATCCGATCTCTAACTGCGGGGCTTTCTTCCGACTGGGGCTGGCTCCTTTTTCGCGCACCTGGGGAGGAGGGGAGCCAGGGGCCTGGGTGTAGTTGTAGGTCAGGGGCTCAGACCACAGTTGGAAAAAGCAGTTCCCTCCCTGGAGGGCTGCGTGATAGTACAAAGCCTGCCTGCGTCCTCAGTGGCTGGGCCAAGGGCACAGCCTGCAGTAGGAAAAGGCAGCCGTCTCCCTGGAGTGCTGTGGGAAAACACAACCACCAACCCCAGGGGCTCACGGCAAGGGTGGCAGCTCTCACTCCGCAGGAGAAGGCGGTCCTCCCTGAAGTGCGGTGGCACAGACAAAGCCAGCTGGGACCACACATCGGCCACACTGAGAGGCGCTTCCCCAGTGCCAGAACACACGGAGCGGGACTTTGAATCCTAGCCAAGCCTAGGGTCAGGGCAGTTGGCAGAGCGAGAAGGACTGCCCTGTCTGCGCCCCTGGCACAGGGAGGATGACTCAAACGGAGTCCTCCGGGTCGGCTCCATGGAGAAGAGACTGGGGGGTCACCATTCCCCACCCCACCCCCCCCCCAACGAAGGCGAGGCCTCAGGGATCACTCCCAGGGCCCACAGTGGAGGTGGGTCCAGATTACACCACACCATGCCCCTTCACACTGGGTAACTGCGCATCCACCAGAGCGGCACAGACCCTGCAGACAGCTACTCCCGACAAACTCTGCAGCATGGCCTGGACTGACTCTGGATCAATTCTGGATGTATACATATATCCTCCCCCCGCCCCCACTTCTCCTCCTTATCTCTTCCCATCCCTAGGCTGGTTACTCTGGTTATTGGTCTGTCTAAACAGACATATTTAATCCATTGTCTTGATAGTGTTCTACACCTCCTTCTTTACCCTCCTTTCTCTCTCTCTAGAATAATCAAGCCATAGAGTTTCTCTGTCTGGGTAACTTTATCTTCCTTTCGTTTTCCCTGCCCCCTTTCTTATTATCCTTTCTCTCTCTCTGGATTAAGCCTTTCAGTCTCTCGGCCTAATCGATGTTTATTTTTTCTCTCCCCTGCACCCTCATTTCCCTGTATGTGCTCTTCCATCAGCACCACCTCCACACTTCTCTTTACTTGTAGTTGGTGTTTTGGGTTCTTTGTTTTTAGTCTTTAGTTTTTTGTTTTTATTTATTGTTTATTGTGTTATTTGTTTGTGTGTTTGCGTGTTTTTGTCTCCTGATTGTCTGTTTTCCTTTACAGGGCTACTCCAAGGAACAAATCAAAGCACACCTGTTGGAGGGTCCAAAATATCACTATGAGTAGGGTAATAAAAAAAACAAAGTCACAACAACAGAGAGCAAGTAACAATCTCTGAAAAAACACCTCCTGAAGGGCCAGGCCCTGGATGGTGTATGACCGTCCTTTAATAGAGCAGTGCTCCCAGGTGCAGAGAACACAACAAGCTTTTAAAATGCATAAGGATTGAGGAGGGCACCTTTTGGGATGAGCACTGGGTGTTGTATGGAAACCAATTTGACAATAAAGTTCATAAAAAAAAAATAATAAATAAATAAATAAATAAAATAAAAAATAAAAAATAAAAATAAAACGCAGAGAACTAGCCAAAACGACAAAACGGAAGATTTCTCCTCAAAAGAAACTCCAGGAAGTCGCAAGAGCTAATGAATGGATCAAAACTGATTTAAGCAATATGACGGAACAATAATTTAGAATAATAGTCATAAAATTAATTGCTGGGCTTGAAAAAAGCATAGACAACAGCAGAGAATCTATTCCTACAGAGATCAAGGGACTAAAAAATAGTCATGATGAATTAAAAAATGCTATAAATGAGGTGCAAAATAAAATGGAGGTGGCCACAGCATAGATTGAAGAGGCAGAGGGGAGAATAGCTGAATTAGAAGAAAAAATTTTGGAAAAAGAGGAAGCTGAGAAAAAGAGATATAAAGAAATCTAGGAGTACGAGGGGAAAATTAGAGAACTAAGCGATGCAATCAAATGGAACAATATCTGTATCATAGGAATTCCAGAAGAAGAGAGAGAAAGGGGCAGAAGGGTACTTGGACAAATCATAGCTGAGAACTTCCCTGATCTGGGGAAGGAAACAGGCATTGAAATCCAAGAGGCACAGAGAACTCCCTTCAGATGTAACTTGAATTGATCTTCTGCACAACATATCATAGTGAAACTGGCAAAATACAAGGATAAAGAGAGAATTCTGAAAGCAGCTAGGGATAAACAGGCTTTAACATACAAAGGTAGACACATAAGGGGAGTAGCAGACCTATCTACTGAAACTTGGCAGGCCAGAAAGGAATGGCAGGAAATCTTCAATATGATGAATGGAAAAAATATGCAGCCAAGAATCCTTTACCTAGCAAGTCTGTCATTCAGAATAGAAGGAGAGATAAAGGCGTTCCCAAACAAACAAAAACTGAAGGAATTCATCACCACTAAACCAGCCCTACAAGAGATCCTAAGGGGGACACTGTGAGTGAAATGTTGCAAGGACCACAAAGACCCAGAGACATCACTACAAGCATGAAACCTACAGACATCACAATGACCCTAAACCCATATCTTTTAATAATAACACTGAATGTAAAGGGACTAAATGCTCCAACCAAAAGACATAGGGTATCAGAATGGATAAAGAAACAAGACCCATCTATTTGCTGTCTACAAGAGACTCATTTTGGACCTGAGGACACCTTCAGATTGAAAGTGAGGGGATGAAGAACTATCTATCATGCTACTGGAAGTCAAAAGAAAGCTGGAGTAGTCATACTTATATCAGACAAACTAGACTTTGATTTTTTTTTTTTAATGTGTATTTACTTTTGAGACAGAGAGAGAGAGAGAGAGAGAGAGAGAGAGAGCATGAACAGGGGAGGGTCAGAGAAAGAGGTAGACAACAGAATCTGAAACAGGCTCCAGGCTCTGAGCTGTCAGCCCAGAGCCCGACGCAGGGCTCGAACCCACGGACCGTGAGATCATGACCTGAGCCAAAGTCGGACACTTAACCGACTGAGCCGCCCAGGCGCTCCTAGACTTTGAATTAAAGGCTGTAACAAGAGATGAAGAAGGGCATTATATAATAATTACAGGGTCTATCCATCAGGAAGAGCTAACAATTATAAATGTCCATGCACCGATTTCAGGAGCCTCCAAATACATAAAACAATTAATCACAAACACAAGCAACCTTATTGATAAGAATGTGGTAACTGCAGGAAACTTTAATACTTGACGTACAGCAATGGACAGATCATCTAGACAGGGAATCAATAAAGAAACAAGGGCCCTGAATGATACATTGGATCAGATGGACTTGAGAGATACAGTTAGAACTTTTCATCCTAAAACAACAAAATATACTTTCTTCTCGAATGCACATGGAACATTCGCCAAGATAGATCACTTACTGGGTCACAAAACAGCCCTTCACAGGTATAAAAGAATTGGGATCATACCATGCACACTTTCAGATCACAATGCTACAATACTTGAAATCAACCACAGGAAAAAGTCTGGAAAACCTCCAAAAGCATGGAGGTTAAAGAATATCCTATTAAAGAATGAATGGGTCAACCAGGCAATTAGAGAAAAAATTAAAAGATATATGGAAACAAATGAAAATGAAAATACAACAATCCAAACCCTGTGGGATGCAGCAAAGGCAGTCCTGAGAAGAAAATACATTGCAATCCAGGCCTATCTCAAGAAACAAGAAAAATCCCAAATACAAAATCTAATAGCACACCTAAAGGAAATAGAAGCAGAACAGCAAAGACAGCCCAAACCAGCAAAAGAAGAGAAATAATAAAGATCAGAGCAGAAATAAACAATATAGAATCTAAAAAAAACTGTAGAGCAGATCAATGAAACCAAAAGCTGTTTTTTTGAAAAAATAAACAAAATTGTTAAACCTTAGCCAGGCTTCTCAAAAAGAAAAGGGAGAGGCCCCAAGTAGATAAAATCACAAGTGAAAATGGAATTATTACAACCAATCCCTCAGAAATACAAGCAGTTATCAGGGAATACTATGAAAAATTATATGCCAACAAACTGGACAACATGGAAGAAATAGACAAATTCCTAGACACCTACACACTACCAAAACTCAAACAAGAAGAAATAGAAAATTTGAACAGACCCATAACTAGTAGATAAATTGAATCACTTATCAAAAATCTCCCAACAAATAAGAGTACTGGGACAGACGGCTTCCCAGGGGTCTGGCTTCCCAGACATTTAAAGCAGAGTTCATACCTATCCCTCTCAAACGGTTCCAAAAAATAAAAAGGGAAGGAATACTTCCAGACTCAGTCTATGAAACCAGCATTACCTTGATTCCCAAACCAGACAGAGACCCAGCAAAAAAGGAGAACTACAGGCCAATATCCCTTATGAATATGGATGCAAAAATTCTCAATAAGATACTAGCAAATCGAATTCAACAGCATGTAAAAAGAATTATTCACCATAATCAAGTGGGATTCATTCCTGGGCTGCAGGGTCGATTCAATGTTCGCAAATCAATCAACGTGATACATCACATTAATAAAAGAAAAGATAAGAACCATATGATCCTGTCAATCGATGCAGAAAAAGCGTTTGACAAAATTCAGCAACCTGTCTTAATAAAAACCCTCGAGGAAGTCGGGATAGAAGGAACATACTTAAACATCCTAAAAGCCATTTATGAAAAGCCCACAGCTAATAGATAGCATCCTCAGTAGGGAAAAACTGAAAGCTTTTCCCCTGAGATCAGGAACACGACAGGGATGTCCACTCTCACCGCTGTTGTTTAACATAGTGTTGAAAGTGCTAGCATCAGCAATCAGACAACAAAAGGAAATCAAAGGCATCAAAATTGGCAAAGATCAAATCAAGCTTTCACTTTTTGCAGATGACATGATACTACACATGGAAAACCCGACAGACTCCACCAAAAGTCTGCTAGAACTGATACATGAATTCAGCAAAGTCGCAGGATACAAAATTAATATACAGAATCAGTTGCATTTTCATAACACCAATAATGAAGCAACAGAAAGACAAAGAAACTGATCCCATTCACAATCTCAGCAAGGATCATAAAATACCTAGGAATAAACCTAACCAAAAATGCAAAAGAGCTGTACGCTTAAAACTATAGAAAGCTTATGAAGGAAATTGAAGAAGATACAAAGAAATGGAAAAACATTCCATGCTCATGGATTGAAAGAATATTGTTAAAATGTCAATACTACCCAAAGCAATCTACACATTCAATGCAATCCCAATCAAAACTGCACCAGCATTCTTCTCGAAGCTAGAACAAGCAATCCTAAAATTTGTATGGAACCACAAAAGACCCCAAATAGCCAAAGTAATATTGAAGGAGAAAACCAAAGCAGGAAGCCTCACAATCCCACACTTTAGCCTCTACTACAAAGCTGTAATCATCAAGACAGTATGGTATTGGCACAAAAACAGACACACGGACCAATGAAATAGAATAGAATCAAAACCCTAGAGGAGAAAGCAGGAAAAAACTTCTCTGACCTCAGCCACAGCAATTTCTTACTTGACACATCTCCAAAGGCAAGGGAAACAAAAGCAAAAATGAACTATTGGGACCTCATCAACATAAAAAGCTTCTGCACAGCAAAGGAAACAATCAACAAAACTAAAAGGTAACCAACGGAATGGGAAAAGATAGTTGCAAGTGACATATTGGGTAAAGGGTTAGTATCCAAAATCTATAAAGAACTCACCAAACTCCACACCCGAAAAACAAATAATCCAGTGAAGAAATGGGCAGAAGACATGAATAGACACTGCTCTAAAGAAGACAACCAGATGGCCAACAGACACATGTAAAGATGCTCAATATCACTCCCCATCAGGGAAGTACAAATCAAAACCACACTCAGATACCACCTCACACCGGTCAGAGTGGCTAAAATGAACAACTCAGGAAACAACAGATGCTGGAGAGGATGTGGAGAAATGGGGACCCTCTTACACTGTTGGTGGTAAGGCAAACTGGTGCAGCTGTTCTGGAAAACAGTGTGGAGGTTCCTCAAAAAATTAAAAATAGATCTACCCTATGACCCAGCAATAGCACTACTAGGAATTTACCCAAGGAATACAGGAGTGCTGATGCAGAGGGGCACTTGTACCCCAATGTTTACAGCAGCACTTTCAACAATAGCCAAATTATGGAAGAAGCTTAAATGTCCATCATCTGACAAATGAATAATGAAGATGTGGTTCATATATACAATGGAATACTACTTGGCAATGAGAAAGAATGAAATCTGGACATTTGCAGCAACATGGATGAAACTGGAGGGTATTATGCTAAGTGAAAAAAGTTCAGGCAGAGAAAGACAGATACCATATGTTTTCACTCATATGTGGATCCTGAGAAACTTAACAGAAGACCAGGGGGGAGGGGAAGGGGGGGAAAAAGTTAGAGGGAAGGAGGCAAACCATGAGAGACTCTTAAATACTGAGAACAAACTGAGGGTTGGTGGGGGATGGGGGAGAGGGGAAAGTGGGTAATGGGCATTGAGGGCACCTGTTGGAATGAGCACTGGGTGTTGTATGGAAACCAATTTGACAATAAATTATATAAAAAATAAATAAATAAGTGAATAAACCAGGGTGCCTAGGTGGCTTAAAAAAATATATCACTTACCATTTCACTTGAAATAAAATCCCCTGTTTACCAGACCTTACAAGGGTATGGCCCTTTTCTGTCTGAGTGACCTCCCAACCCTCTCCCCTCATCACTGTGCTTCAGCTACCAGAGCCCCCTCATGACCTAAAGGGCTGAGCTCACCCTGCTCTTCCTTAGCCTGAGATGTCCCCTATCTGAGTTCTTTGCAAGGCTGGCTATTAGATCTCAGCTAGGCCAGTACCTCCTCAGTAGTGTCACCCTTAACACCCCAAACCCCAAAGATACATTGTCCATCTCACCACCTGGTTTTATTTCTTTCATGGAAGCATTACCATCTGAACTTATTTTTTCCTCATTGTTTTCTTGTTTATGTTGCTTCTTCCTGCCAGAATGTGAGCTCCATGAGAGGGGGACCTTGTCCCGTTACCTCATCAAGCTCTTACTGTGTCCCAGTATTGATTTCATACCACACAACCACACCTTCATGCTATCCTCCCTACACTAGGAGGCCCCATGTCACAGAAGGGACTGGCCTGGCACCACAGTGCCTGTGGATGACATTTCGACCCAGAACCTCCATATCATAAAGTGTTGCCTCTGTTAATATTTGTGGCAGAAAGGCAAAAGCAAGAAAGGCAGAATAGAGGAGTTGCCTGGATCTCCCCTATTTGTACAGTTCCTCATGCTTCAAGCCACAAAGACTCTGCCTCCCATCTGTAAAACTCCAGGCCTTCTCTCATCTAGCCAAGCCTCAGTGAGGTAACAGAAGATTTTGGATTCCTGGGAGCCTGGACTATATGTCCTTTCTACTCATTGGAGTATTGTCTGGAGCACTGAGCATGAGGCACAGCATCCGACCTGAGCCAGCCCTCAATAAAATAAATACGTGTTGACTAAGTAAATAAGAGTGAGCACAGCGGAAGGTGAGGGTGAGGGCAATCAAGTTGCTTGAAGTCCCTTATGGCACAGTCCATCAAAGTGTGGACTTCGGAGTACTTGGAGAGTACTACAGCAGGGCTCAAACTTAAACATGCACCTGAATCACCCTGGAGGACTTCTTAAAAATATTGATTTTCTGGATCTCAGCCTCCAAGATTCTGTACATCCAGGCTAGGGAGCTGATGTACAGCCAGGCTGGGGAATCACAGTATCCAATATTAAGGATTTCTTGATTATTGGAATCCATATGAGGATTTTCTCCTTTATTTGGTCAATGGCCCAGAATTTCTGGATAATGACAAAGCTGTGCCATTCTCTGTGCTGTACGGAACCTTGTGCCCTATGATCATCTGGTAGATGTTAGCTGATATTAACAGTAATAAAGCCTTTCCCTTAAACCTTCTGAGTATCTTCTACTGAGGAATCTAGTTCTGCCATCTCACTGTGAATGGTTGGCTTACAGGTCTTGAGCTGAATATAATATAATTCACCTAATTATGAGGCAGGAAAATGAGTATAACCTTCCTGAATGTAGCCAGCAGCTGCTGGGAGAGAGGCCAGGCCCTCAGCTCAGGCTGGGAGAAAGTGAGTTCTTCAAAAAAAGCATATCAAGTGCTGCAAGAGTCACTTGAAAAGGTGACAGAAAAACACCAATGGAAAACCTGTTTTAAGGTAATCTGAAAGTAAGTTTCAAAAGAGGGCCAGTTTGAGAAAATGTAAGGTATTAAATACCAAGCATTGACCTCCCAGCAGAGAGCCCAAAACAATACAGTGGTCCTTCTAGCAGGCAAGATATACCTAATACCACTGATAAGATTAAAAATGTACAGTTATAGGGGCGCCTGGGTGGCGCAGTCGGTTAAGCGTCCGACTACAGCCAGGTCACGATCTCGCGGTCCGTGAGTTCGAGCCCCGCGTCGGGCTCTGTGCTGACTGCTCAGAGCCTGGAGCCTGTTTCTGATTCTGCATCTCCCTCTCTCTCTGCCCCTCCCCCGTTCATGCTCTGTCTCTCTCTGTCCCAAAAATAAATAAACGTTGAAAAAAAAAAAATTAAAAAAAAAAAATGTACAGTTGTGAGGTAGTTTTCCTTCAGAGAGGTCAAAGTATTTTTCTATATTGTCTCACATCTGCCCTCCACAATCTGTTTGGATGACTACGGCTGTGACTGAGGTAAGGAAACTGAGGCATAGGGAGACTAAGCAAAATGAAGCTGCCTGCACAATCCACCTGGTAAAAGTCAAACCCTACACGAGGGGGTCTCCAGATTTACAGCTCAGGATTCTGTACACTGACATTAGCCCGTGTCTCAAAATTAGAGTGATGAAGGATAGTATAGATCAGTAAGATCAGAAGAATGAGGTATCTGGATTAGGAGGTGTTAGGCTCAGACTGCCAGACTAGCTCAGATCTCTAAGATGCATTCCCCAAAGACCGCCCTATGACCAAACACATCCACCTCTTAGCCCAGCCCTGGGTCAGCAAGACTGAGTGGCCAGATGAGGTCTGTCTGCTGTGAACCAGGGATCCCAGAGTGGGGGCCCCTCAGGTTGCAACACAGCCCCTCTGACGACAGCAAAGGGTGGGGAGAATCCTCTAGGCCACGCTCAGCCTTGTCTTCCTCTCCACACTTTTCACAGATGACTCTACACCAGGCAAGAGTCTGGACAGGGTCCCCTAAGGGACCACACCTATCACACAACCACACAACCACAAGTGCGCTCTGCACAATTTTTTTTAAGTTTATTTCTTTATTTTGAGAGAGAAAGAGAGAGCGAGCGAGCAAGCAGGGGAGGGGCAGAGAGACACAGAAAGAGAGAATCCCAAGTAGGCTCTGCACTGCCAGTGAGGAGCCCGACACAGGGCTGGAACTCACCAACTGTGAGATCATGACCTGAGCTGAAATCAAGAGTCGGACATTTAACCGACTGAGCCATTCAGGCGCCTCCCGGATTTCTCTACTGAGATGTTTCACTGGCTCCTCAAACTTAGCAAGGCCTAGAACAGCACCAATCTTCCCCAGCAGGCAAGTGCTCCTCTTCTGTCTTCCCTATTTCAGTGAAGACCAGCAGCATCTACCATGCTTGGTATTCCCTGACCCCTCCATTCTGTGCCACAGACAGCCAGTCACCATCTCCTCAGAAGCACCTCCTCCTGGTCCCTTTTCTCTTACCCACTGCCTTGATTCTGGATTTCATCGCTCCCTGCCAAGGTTGCCACAGCAACCTCCCTCCTTAAGCCCCACAGGCCACAATACATCTCTGCAATGCTGCCATGCTGGCTGTGACAGAGTTCCTTCATAGCTCCCCATCACTTTTGGAATTAACCCAAACTCCCTAGTATGGCATAGGCCAAGATCTTCATGATTTAAGCAATACACCCTCTTCTCCAGCCTTTTTATAGTAGGAAGTGGGAAACTAATTCAAGGAATCAGAGATTATCCAGGTGGAGAAGGCAGGGAAGGGCCCCTTCAGTCTTCTTACACCTCCACTCCTACCATGGCCTTACCCTGTTCCTATGCCCCAGTTGTACCAACAAGCAATATATCATGTCCCTGTCTCCTTGCCTGGGCTGGGGCCTCCCTCCCCCTTTTTCTCCACCTGGATAACCCCAAGTCCAGGTATTAGTTGCCTGTTACTGCCATAACAACATACTGCAAATTGGTTGGCTTAGGACAGAAATTTATTATCTCAGGGTTCTGGAGACCAGAAGTCTGAAATCAAGGTGTCAGCAGGGCTGTATTCTCTCTGGAGGCGCTAGGGGAAGGAACAGTTCCAGGACTCTTTCCTAGCTTCTGGTAGCTCCTTGGCTTGTGGCGGCATAATTCAATCTTCCTGTGGCATTACCCCTGTGTGTATGTGTGTGTGTGTCTTTGTGTCTAAATCTTCCCCCTTTTATCAGGATATATACTGGATTAGGGCACATGCTAATGACCTCAATTTAACTTGATTACCTCATAAAGACCCTAACTCCAAATAAGGTCACATTCTAAGGTACTGGGGGTTAGGACTCCCACATATCTTCTGCAGAAGGGACACTATTCAACTCATACCAGTCCTTAAAGCCACAACTTAGGCGTCATTTCCTGGCTGAGCCGGGCTCGGTGCCCCTGCCCCTATGCTTCTCTAGTCCCTGTCATATCATACTGTAAAGTCTACTTGTCTGTGTCCTCCACCCTACCACGACTCTGAGAAAAGGAACCAAGAGCCTCCCCTCTGTAGTTCCAGGTCCTCCTCAGCCCATTGCTGGGTACATCATGGGCATCAAACATTCGTTGACGAATGAACACAGATGGTGATGGATTTTGCAAGCTGTGCCGCTGGCCCCATTACCTTCCTTCACCACAGGAGTGCAAGGGAACACATGGTCAGCAGGCTTGAGTGGCCTCTGTCCAGACTCCAGCCTCAAGGGCAACTAGGTGAACTGGAAAATTCAGTCCATTTGTCTCATACCAGCATGGTCCTGACAGCTGGAAACTTCAGCGAACACAGGGACCCATGGGGTGAAACTTCAGGATCTCCAAACCTTTGCCTTGAACGCCATCTTTCAAGCTCTATTCATGAATGGTTGCCAAAAACAAAGAAAGATTTATTTTTCTGGTTGTTTTTCTTACTGACCTTTCTTTGAGCCTTGTGGACACATTCTTCTAGACGAAGATCCTTCAGGTAGAACAGCAACTGTAGGCTCAGGACTACAATGTGCAGCTCACTTCCCCTCCAGCATATGGAGAAGTCATTGCTTCTTCACATCCACACCCCCTGTACGCCAAAGGCTACCTGGAGCTGGCCTCAGTCCCTGCTCTGGCTAGAGCAGCCAAGAGCAGTGCTTGGTGCCAGCTCCTTTGCTTCTGTATGTTGCACTTGGCTTCCTCAAAGCAAGTTTTGAAATTAAAAACCACTATCTTCCACCTCGGTTACAGTAATAGTAGTGAAGATTCATTTGGAAGCATGGGTCACAGCTGTCCTTCAACAACTGCCATGCCTAAGATTGTGCCTGTGTTGACTCTCTCATCTCCAACTAAATGGACTGTGAAACAGGGCTGTTGCCTCTGTGCAGGGCTTCTCACCCAAGTGAGTCTAGTTAATGAACATTTGTTTAAATGCACTCCTTTGTTCCCAATGTCCTCTGGTGGGTTTGTGGCAGCGTAATTCCAATTTTTCTTATATACATCCTTTTGATGTGCTAAGATCCCCTATGGTGATGGCAAAGGATGTGATCAGGTTGAGAGGACCAATGCAACAAAGGTGGAAACACAGTCATTCAGGAAGAATCCTGCCACTTCCATGCTGCAGATTCTTTAATGTTCTCCAGAATAGGGATTCCCCATCCTTAGAGCCTTTGCTTCCCACCACTTATTGTGATACTAATAATGGCTAGCTTTATATTGTGTATCATCTCATTAATAATAATTGTGGTCATTTATTAAGTATCTGTTAAGTACCATTAAGCCTTCGCAGCAGTCCTAAATGAAGCAATTAGGCAAGAAAATGAAATAAAATGCATCCAAATTGGAAAGAAAGAACTAAAACTGTCTCTGTTTGCAGAATTCATGATGTTATATATAGAAAACTCAAAGATCCACCAAAAAATTGTTAAAACTAATACACAAATTCAGTATCATTGCAGGATACAAAATTAACATAAAAATCAATTGCATTTCTATGTATCAACATGAAAATATCTGAAAGAAAAAGAAATAATCCCATTTACAACAGCATCAAAAACAATAAAATACTTAGGAATACATTTAACCAAGAAGGTAAAAGATCTGTTACACTGAAAACTTTAACTTACTGATGAAAGAAGCTGAAGAAGACACAAATAAATGGAAACATATCCAATGTCTGTGGATCAGAACTAATACTGTTAAAATGTCCATACTACCCAAAAACTATCTATAGATTCAATGCACTGTCTATCAAAATTCCAATGGCACTTTTCATAGATACAGAGAAAAAAATTCTAAATTTCATATGGATACACAAAAGACCCTGAATATTCCAAGCAATTTTGAGAAAGAAGAACAATTTTGAAGTATTTCACTTGTTGATTTTAAACTATATTACAGGAGGATCCTGGGAAGATGGAGGCGCAGGAGGACGCTGGGCTCACGGCGTGTCCTGCTGATCACTAAGATTCCACCTACACCTGCCTAAATAACCCAGAAAACCGCCAGAAGACTAGTAGAATGGAGTCTCCGGAGCCAAGCACAGACGAGAGGCCCATGGAAGAGGGTAGGAAGGGCGGAGAGGCGGTGCGCACTCCAGGGACTGGCGGGAGGGAGCTGGGGCGGAGGGGCGGCCCGCCGGCCAAGCAGAGCCCCCGAGTTTGTCTGGCAAAAGCGGAGGGGCCAGACGGAGTGTGTTCCGACAGCAAGTGGGACTTGACATCTGGAAGGTTATAAGCTAACAGCTCTGCTCTGAGAATGGGAGGGCTAGAGGACAATGGGAGGGAGACTTGTTGAGACCCGGAAAACAGACGGGGTCTTGGCGGGGAAGAAAGGCGCTTGCCAGCGCCATCTCCCTCGCCCATCCCCCAGCCAAAATCCCAAAGGGAACCAGTTCCTGCCAGGGAATTTGCTTGCACCGCGCAAACACCCAAAGCTGTGCTTCTGTGGATCCATCCCTCGGGCGGGTCTGACTCCCTCCCAGTGCCACAGGGCCCCTCCCGAAACGGATCTCCGAAGGAAAAGTGCGCTGAGCCTGCCCCTCCCACCCCTGTGCACCTTGCCGATCCACCCCAGCTAATATGCCAGATCGCCAACACCACAAGCCTGGCAGTGTGCAAGTAGCCCAGACGGGCCACGCCACCCCACAGTGAATCCCGCCCCTAGGAGAGGGGAAGAGAAGGCACACACCAGTCTGACTGTGGCCCTGGAGGTGGGCTGGGGGTAGACATCAGGGCTGGCTGCAGCCCCGCCCACCAACGCAGTTATTCAAGACAGCACAGGGGAAGTGCCCCGCAGTCCCACACCACTCCAGGGACTATCCAAAGTGACGAAACGGAAGAATTCCCCTCAGAAAAACGTCCAGGAAATAACAACAGCTAACGAACTGATCAAAAATGATTTAAACAATATAACAGAAAGCGAATTTAGAATAATAGTCATAAAATTAATCGCTGGGCAAGAAAACAGTATAAAGGACAGCAGAGAATCTCTTGCTACAGAGATCAAGGGACTAAGGAACAGCCAGGAGGAGCTAAAAAATGCTATCAATGAACTGCAAAATAAAATGGAGACAACTACGGCTAGGATTGAAGAGGCAGAGGAGAGAATAGGTGAACTAGAAGATAAAATTATGGAAAAAGAAGAAGCTGAGAAAAAGAGAGATAAGAAAATCCAGGAGTATGAGGGGAAAATTAGAGAACTAAGTGATGCACTAAAGAGAAATAACATACGCATAATTGATATCCCAGAGGAGGAAGAGAGAGGGAAAGGTGCTGAAGGTGTACTTGAAGAAATAATAGCTGAGAACTTCCCGGATCTGGGGAAGGAAAAAGGCATTGAAATCCAAGAGGCACAGAGAACTCCCTTCAGACGTAACTTGAATCGATCTTCTGCACGACATATCATAGTGAAACTGGCAAAATACAAGGAAAGAGAAAATTCTCAAAGCAGCTAGAGATAAACGTGCTCTAACATACAAAGGGAGACCTATAAGACTCGTGATGGATCTCTCTACTGAAAGGAATGGCAGGCCAGAAAGGAATGGCCAGAAAGGAATGGCAGGAGATCTTCAATGTGATGAACAGAAAAAAATATGCAGCTGAGAATCCTTTATCCAGCAAGTCTGTCATTTAGAATAGAAGGAAAGATAAAGGTCTTCCCAAACAAACAAAAACTGAAGGAATTTGTTACCACTAAACCAGCCCTACAAAAGATCCTAAGGGGGATCCTGTGAGACAAAGTACCAGAGACATCGCTACAAGCATGAAAGCTACGGACATCACAATGACTCTAAACCCATATCTTTCCATAATAACACTGAATGAAAATAGACTAAATGTGCCAACCAAAAGACATAGGGTATCAGAATGGATAAAAAAAACAAGACCCATCTATTTGCTGTCTACAAGAGACTCCTTTTAGACCTGAGGACACCTTCAGATTGAGAGTGAGGGGATGGAGAACTATTTATCATGCCACTGGAAGTCAAAAGAAAGCTGGAGTAGCCATACTTATATCAGACAAACTAGAATTTAAATTAAAGGCTGTAACAAGAGATGAAGAAGGGCATTATATAATAATCACAGGGTCTATCCATCAGGAAGAGCTAACAATTATAAATGTCTATGCGCCAAATACAGGAGCCCCAAATATATAAAACAATTACTCACAAACATAAGCAACCTTACTGATAAGAATGTGGTAATTGCAGGGGACTTTAACACTCCACTTACAGAAATGGATAGATCATCTAGACACACGGTCAATAAAGAAACAAGGGCCCTGAAAGATACATTGGATCAGATGGACTTGACAGATATATTTAGAACTCTACATCCCAAAGCAACAGAATATACTTTCTTCTCGAGTGCACATGGAACATTCTCCAAGATAGACCATACACTGGGTCACAAACAGCCCTTCATAAGTATACAAGCATTGAAATCATACCATGCATACTTTCAGACCACAATGCTATGAAGCTTGAAATCAACCACAGGAAAAAGTCTGGAAAACCTCCAAAAGCATGGAGGTTAAAGAACACCCTACTAAAGAATGAATGGGTCAACCAGGCAATTAGAGAAGAAATTAAAAAATATATGGAAACAAATGAAAATGAAAATACAACAATCGAAACGCTTTGGGATGCAGCGAAGGCAGTCCCGAGAGGAAAATACATTGCAATCCAGGCCTATCTCAAGAAACAAGAAAAATCCCAAATACAAAATCTAACAGCACACCTAAAGGAAATAGAAGCAGAACAGCAAAGGCAGCCTAAATCCAGCAGAAGAAGAGAAATAATAAAGATCAGAGCAGAAATAAACAATATAGAATCTAAAAAAACTGTAGAGCAGATCAACGAAACCAAGCGTTGGTTTTTTGAAAAAATAAACAAAATTGATAAACCTTTAGCCAGGCTTCTCAAAAAGAAAAGGGAGATGACCCAAATAGATAAAATCATGAATGAAAATAGAATTATTACAACCAATCCCTCAGAGATACAAGCAATTATCAGGGAATACTATGAAAAATTATATGCCAACAAACTGGACAACCTGGAAGAAATGGACAAATTCCTGAACCCCACACGTTTCCAAAACTGAATCAGGAGGAAATAGAAAGCTTGAACAGACCCATAACCAGCAAAGAAATTGAATCAGTCATTAAAAATCTCCCAACAAATAAGAGTCCAGGACCAGATGGCTTCCCAGGGGAGTTCTACCAGACGTTTAAAGCAGAGATAATACCTATCCTTCTCAAGCTATTCCAAAAAATAGAAAGGGAAGGAAAACTTCCAGACTCATTCTATGAAGCCAGTATTACTTTGATTCCTAAACCAGACAGAGACCCAGTAAAAAAAGAGAACTATAGGCTAATATCCCTGATGAATATGGATGCAAAAATTCTCAATAAGATACTAGCAAATCGAATTCAACAGCATGTAAAAAGAATTATTCACCATGATCAAGTGGGATTCATTCCTGGGATGCAGGGCTGGTTCAACATTCACAAATCAATCAATGTGATACATCACGTTAATAAAAGAAAAGATAAGAACCATATGATCCTGTCAATCGATGCAGAAAAGGCCTTTGACAAAATTCAGCAAACTTTCTTAATAAAAACCCTCGAAAAGTCGGGATAGAAAGAACACACTTAAAGATCATAAAAGCCATTTATGAAAAGCCCACAGCTAACATCATCCTCAATGGGGAAAAACTGAGAGATCAGGAACATGACAGGGATGTCCACTCTCACCATTGTTGTTTAACATAGTGTCGGAAGTTCTAGCATCAGCAATCAGACAACAAAAGGAAATCAAAGGCATCAAAATTGGCAAAGATGAAGTTAAGCTTTCACTTTTTGCAGATGACATGATATTATACATGGAAAATCCGACAGACTCCACCAGAAGTCTGCTAGAACTGATACATGAATTCAGCAAAGTTGCAGGATACAAAATCAATGTACAGAAATCAGTTGCATTCTTATACACTAATAACAAAGCAACAGAAAGACAAAAAAAGAAACGGATCCCATTCACAATTGCACCAAGAAGCATAAAATACCTAGAAATAAATCTAACCAAAGATGTCAAAGATCTGTATGCTGAAAACTATAGAAAGCTTATGAAGGAAATTGAAGACGATACAAAGAAATGGAAAAACATTCCGTGCTCATGGATTGGAAGAATAAATATTGTCAAAATGTCAATACTACCCAAAGCTATCTACACATTCAATGCAATCCCAATCAAAATTGCACCAGCATTCTTCTTGAAGCTAGAACAAGCAATCCTAAAATTCATATGGAACCACAAAAGGCCCCGAATAGCCAAAGGAATTTTGAAGAAGACCAAAGCAGGAGGCATCACAATCCCAGACTTTAGCCTCTACTACAAAGCTGTAATCATCAAGACAGCATGGTATTGGCACAAAAACAGACACATAGACCAATGGAATAGAATAGAAACCCCAGAACTAGACCCACAAACGTATGGCCAACTCATCTTTGACAAAGCAGGAAAGAATATCCAATGGAAAAAAGACAGCCTCTTTAACAAATGGTGCTGGGAGAACTGGACAGCAACATGCAGAAGATTGAAACTAGACCACTTTCTCACACCATTCACAAAAAAAATGGATAAAGGACCTGAATGTGAGACAGGAAACCATCAAAACCCTAAAGGAGAAAGCAGGAAAAGACCTCTCTGACCTCAGCCACAGCAATTTCTTACTTGACACATCCCCAAAGGCAAGGGAATTAAAAGCAAAAATGAACTACTGGGATCTTATGAAGATAAAAAGCTTCTGCACAGCAAAGGAAACAACCAACAAAACTAAAAGGCAACCAACGGAATGGGAAAAGATATTTGCAAATGACATATCGGACAAAGGGCTAGTATCCAAAATCTATAAAGAGCTCACCAAACTCCACACCCGAAAAACAAATAACCCAGTGAAGAAATGGGCAGAAAACATGAATAGACACTTCTCTAAAGAAGACATCCAGATGACCAACAGGCACATGAAAAGATGCTCAACGTCGCTCCTCATCAGGGAAATACAAATCAAAACCACACTCAGATATCGCCTCACGCCAGTCAGCGTGGCCAAAATGAACAAATCAGGAGACTATAGATGCTGGAGAGGATGCGGAGAAACGGGAACCCTCTTGCACTGTTGGTGGGAATGCAAATTGGTGCAGCCACTCTGGAAAACAGTGTGGAGGTTCCTCAGAAAATTAAAAATAGACCTACCCTATGACCCAGCAATAGCACTGCTAGGAATTTACCCAAGGGATACAGGAGTACTGATGCATAGGGGCACTTGTACCCCAATGTTTATAGCAGCACTCTCAACAATAGCCAAATTATGGAAAGAGCCTAAATGTCCATCAACTGATGAATGGATAAAGAAATTGTGGTTTATATACACAATGGAGTACTACGTGGCAATGAGAAAAAATGAAATATGGCCCTTTGTAGCAACGTGGATGGAACTGGAGAGTGTGATGCTAAGTGAAATAAGCCATACAGAGAAAGACAGATACCATATGGTTTCACTCTTACGTGGATCCTGAGAAACTTAACAGAAACCCATGGGGGAGGGGAAGGAAAAAAAAAAGAGGTTAGAGTGGAAGAGAGCCAAAGCATAAGAGACTCCTAAAAACTGAGAACAAACTGAGGGTTAATGGAAGTGGGAGGGGGGGAGGGTGGGTGATGGGTATTGAGGAGGGCACCTTTTGGGATGAGCACTGGGTGTTGTATAGAAACCAATTTGACAACAAACTTCATATATTGAAAAAAAACTGTATTACAAAGCTACAGTAATCAAAACAGTATAGTACTAACATAAAAACAGACATAGATCAATACAACAGAATCAAGACCCTATGCATATAGGGTCAACTAATACTTCACAAAAGAGCCAAGAGTATTCAATGAGGAAAAAACAGTCATTTCAATAAATAGTACTGGCAAAATTGGATATTCACACGCAAAAACATGACACTAGACCTCTATCTTATACTGCTCACAAAAATTAACTTGAAATGGATCAAAGTCTTATATATGAGAAACTGTAAAACTCCTATAAGAAAACACAGGGAGAAAGCTCCTTGACATTGGTATTGGTAACAATTTTTGGGATACAACACCAAAAGCACAAGCAACAAAAACAAAACTAAAATAAGTAGTACTATATCAAACTAAAAATCTTCAGTACAGCAAAAGAAACAATCAACAGAATGAAGAGACAATCTATGGAATGGGAGAAAATATACGCAAATCATATACTAGATAAGGGGTTAATATCCAAAATATATGAAGAACTCATACAACTCAATAGCAAAATAATAATAATGATGATGATAATAGTAATAATCTGATTAAGAAATGGGCAGAATCTGAGTAGACATTTTTCCAAAAAAGACATACAAAGTAGCCAATAGTACATGGAAATGTACTCAATATCATTAATCATCAGAGAAATGCAAATAAAATCCCTTGGATTTTAGATGTTAAAAGAATCTTAAAAATCATCTTGTCCAGCCATCATACTTTAGTTTACTTTATATTTAAAATTTATTATTTTTAATTTTATTTTTTATTTTTTAAGATTTACATCCAAATTAGTTAGCAGATAGTGCAACAATGATTTCAGGAGTAGATTCCTTAATGCCCCTTACCCATTTAGCCCATCCCCCCTCCCACAACCCCTCCAGTAACCCTCAGTTTGTTCTCCATATTTATGAGTCTCTTCTGTTTTGTCCCCCTCCGTTTTTATATTATTTTTGTTTCCCTTCCCTTATGTTCATCTGTTTTGTCTCTTAAAGTCCTCATATGAGTGAAGTCATATGATATTTGTCTTTCTCTGACTAATTTCACTTAGCATAATACCCTCTAGTTCCATCCACGTAGTTGCAAATAGCAAGATTTCATTCTGATTGCCAAGTAATACTCCATTGTGTGTGTGTGTCTGTGTGTGTGTGTGTGTGTGTGTGTGTGTGTGTGTGCGTGTGTACATACCACATCTTCTTTATCCATTCATCCCTTGATGGACATTTGGGCTCTTTCCATACTTTGGCTATTGTTGATAGTGCTACTATAAACATGGGGGTGCATGTGTCCCTTTGAAACAGCACACCTGGATCCCTTAGATAAATACCTAGTACTGCAATTGCTGGGTCATAGGGTAGTTCTATTTTTAGTTTTTTGAGGAACCTCCATATTGTTTTCCAGTGTGGCTCCACCAGCTTGCATTCCCACCAACAATGCAAAAGAGATCCTCTTCTCTGCATCCTTACCAATATCTGTTGTTGGCTAAGTTGTTAATGTTAGACATTTTGACAGATGTGAGGTGGTATCTCATTGTAGTTTTGATTTGTATTTCCCAGATGATGAGTGACGTTGAGCATTTTTTCATGCTCATGTGTCGGTTGGCCATCTGAATGTCTTCTTTGGAGAAGCGTCTATTCATGTTTTTTGCCCATTTCTACACTGGATTATTTGTTTTTTGGGTGTTGACTTTGAGAAGTTCTTTATAGATTTTGGATACTAACCCTTTATCTGATATGTCATTTGCAAATATCTTCTCCCATTCTGTCGGTTGCCTTTTAGTTTTGCTGTGCAGAAGATTTTTATTTTGACCAGGTCCCAATAGTTCATTTTTGCTTTTGTTTCCCTTGCTTCCAGAGACGTGTTGAGTAAGAAGTTGCTGCGGCCAAGATCAAAGAGGTTTTTGCCTGCTTTCTCCTCGAGGATTTTGATGGCTTCCTGTCTTACATTTAGGTCTTTCATCCATTTTGAGTTTATTTTTGTGTTTGGTGTAAGAAAGTGGTCCAGGTTCATTCTGCATGTCGCTATGCATGTCCTGGCACCACTTGCTGAAGAGACTGTCTTTATTCCATTGGATATTCTTTCCTGCTTTGTCAGAGATTAGTTGGCCATACATTTGTGGGTCCATTTCTGGGTTCTCTATTCTGTTCCATTGATCTGAGTGTCTGTTCTTGTGCCAGGACCATACTGTCTTCATGATTACAGCTTTATAGTATAGCTTGAAGTCTGGGATTGTGATGCCTCCTGCTTTGGTTTTCTTTTTCAAGATCGCTTTGTCTATTCGGGGTCTTTTCTGGTTCCACACAAATTTTCAAGTTCTGTGAAGAAAGCTGGTGTTATTTTGATAGGGATTACATTGAATATGTAGATTTCTCCGGTTAGTATCGACATTTTAACAGTATTTTTTCTTCCTATCCAGGAGCATGGAATCTTTTTCCATTTTTTGTGTCTTCTTCAATTTCTTTCATAAGCTTTCTATAGTTTCAGTGTATAGATTTTTCACCTCTTTGGTTAGATTTATTCCTAGGTATTTTATGGTTTTTTTGTGCAACTGTAAATGGGATCGACTCCTTGATTTCTCTTTCTGTCGCTTCATTGTTGGTGTATAGGAATACAACCAATTACTGTGCATTGATTTTTATATTCTGCAACTTTGCTGAATTAATGAATCAGTTCCAGCAGTTTGTTGGTGGAATCTTTAGGGTTTTCCATATAGAGTATCATGTCATCTGCGAAGAGTGAAAGTTTGACCTCCTCCTGGCTGATTTGGATGCCTTTTATTTCTTTGTGTTGTCTGATTGCTGAGGCTAGGACTTCCAATACTATGCTGAATAACAGTGGTGAGAGTGGACATCCCTGTCTTGTCCCTGACCTTAGGAGGAAAGCTCTCAGTTTTTCCCCATTGAGGATGATATTAGCGTTGGGTCGTTCATACATGGCTTTTATGATATTGAGGAATGCTCCTTCTATCTCTACTTTCTTGAGGGTTTTTATCAAGAAAGGATGCTGTATTTTGACAAATGCTTTCTCTGCATCTATTGAGAGGATCATATGGTTCTTGTCCTTTCTTTTACTGATCTGATCATCACATGGTACACTTTCAACTTACACAATATTGTATGTCAACTATATCTCAGTACAACTGGAAAAGAAAAGCCCTCACAGCAACTCTCTGAACCTTTGTCCTCACTCTATTAGAAAAGAAACTGATGGCTTATTTGCCAAATGCACATATGGTCAGTAGGTGGCAGAGCCAGCAGGCCAGCCTGGATGTGTTCAATTCCTGGGCCCATATTCTTGCTAACTCACCTTTTACACCTTCAGGTCTTCAGAACACAGTCAAAAATAAAACTTTGAATGGAACAAAACTTAACTCTGTCCTCTTGGACTTCCAGCACAGAGCACATAAACTGATCTTACTGACATAACTGGAATCTCCCTCAATTGTCTCCTCCATCCCCTGCCACCCCCAGTTGTTGACGCACATGGTGGGATGAGGCAAGGAGATTGTGTGGAAGCAGAGAATGAAGCAGCTCCAAAGAGATGAAAATAACTTCCCTGTACCAAAGTAAACCTCCAGCATATTGGACCCTGTGGGGATACTTGCACTGCCGCAATGGAACAGCTGTCCCCACGGGCTCCTGTCCCCACACTTTCTACAGACTATGCAGAAATGACACAGGTTCCTATATGCCTCACAAGGAAAGTAACCCAGCTCCCACCAGGCGAGTAAAGGCAAACATATGTCATGGGATCCTACAGAAGTCAATCCTCCCACCAAGGCAAGATGCCAGTCTGGACAGCAGTCCAGGGTTTGAGTCCCAAAGGTCTGCAGGAACTGGGTACATAAAGAGAGGAAGCTGAGACATGGCCTCAGCTGACCCCAGCGGACAGGACCAAACAGATATTTTTTTTTAATTCACTTCTAATTCATGCATGTGGATAAGATAGTTATGGGCCTGGGAACATTTACCACACTGGAATCATAACACTTAATTAAAGCATTGTTGACCCTGCAGGAGAAGCTGGAGGCACTAAAGGAGGAGAAGAGCCTGCATCTCCTTTGCTTAAAGCCTTTCAATGGCTTACATTCTCTTTGGGTGGAAGTCACAGCATCTTGGCCCGCACAATGTGGCTCCTACCCTAACCTCAAGCCACCCCATGCCCATGCTCCTGAGCTTCCATATATGCCTAACACATCTTGCTCTCCTGTCTGCAAAGTAGCTGTGCCTGTACCCAGAACATTACCTCCATGCCCGCCTTACCAGCTGACAGCTGCTCGTCATTCACATCTCTACTTACCACCTCCTCCTGGAGCCCTCTGAGCTCCCTCCATGTGCAGGTCAGACACTTCTAAGTTCTCTCCTAACACCTCTGCTCCCTACTGAAGCACTCATGCTGATGGAAATTGCTTGTTACCAGACAGAAAGCTCCCTGAGGGTAGGAGCCAGATCACTGTGTCATTACTGTGCATCAAGTGAGCAATATCATACTGAAAACACAAATTAATAAATGAATGGAGTAAATGAATTTAGGGATAAAGCTTGGTTTATTCTCTCTGCCTCTGAGAGGTCTCTTCCATCTGCTCTAAAAATGGATCCCTCTTATCTTGTTGGCAGGTCTGTCCAAGCAGGGAGTGCCAAGACAAGGATCCACTCAAATTCTTTGAGTTTTGACTTTCTCCCACTAAAAATATAATCCATAAACCCAGGCCAAGGTTCCATCCATCAGACACCAAAGGCCAAGCCTGACATCATCAATAACAGGGCTGATCGTGCCGTCAGCACCAGGAAATGAAGAGTGATGCAGGCCCAGTAGCTCAGGGACACCAGCAGCTGCACCAGCTCTGATGGATTGCCTTGGATGCACAAAGAGCATGCCTAAGAAGCAAAGAGGTCTCCTGTTCAGCAAGATGAGAACTGCACGGATATGAAGCTTAGCTTCTCACAGGTTGAGAGAAATTTGTAAACTGCTACTTTGTCATTTAGATGTATATGCATTTTTCATCTGGATTAAAGATACACTACATTTTCTTTACAAACAAAACCATGCTGCCAATTAACAACGACTGCTCAGGAAATGGAAACCCGATGTAGATTCCTTATAATACTAGAGCGGTGGAGTAAGCTGTCTCTTTATTAAGGTTAATCTAATTAGACTGGAGAATATTTTGGCATTTTTCCGCCTTTGGAGTTGTTTGACAATGTGCCAGTGAACCCAACTGTGGCAGCCACCTTTGCACAAACTCTACACCAGAGGACTCACACCCAGCATCCTCCCCAACCTTGAAAAGTGGTCCAGAGAAGATACCCTTTAGGCTCTTCACCAAGTTCTCAACAGTCTCCCTTCCCCAGAAAACATCCTCTGCCAAGCTAGGCATTCAGGCATATTTATACTCTGTGCCCTACCCTCCTGGCTACAGGTGACCTGTGTTGGGCCAGAGCTGGATATTTGGAATTGGGGCTAAGAGTGTCCAGTTTTAATCTGGGCTGGTCCCTTGAGCAGACAACGTCCAAGGGCCTTGAGGACAGCCATTTTCAGCCAATTTCTGAGGAGCAGAGCAAGCCAGTGTGTGGAAAAAAGAAGCTGGAAGCAGCTGTGTAAGTAACAGTGACAAGAGAGGGACCTGCTGGGTTCCCTCACCTAGACCCACACTGCTCCCTTTCTCTAACACTTTCCCTCCTGGTCTAGATTCCTGTCCATTGTAAATGAATTACTGGACACCTTCAGACTCCATGGAGATGGGCTTCTGCCTGACTGATCCTCCTTGACTTGAATGAAAGCTGGATCAGAAGAGCATCAATTTCAGTACTATACCACATTTACCTCCCCAGATCACGAGTGCACAGACACATTGCTTCCCCAGCACTTGGATATGCTCAACACCTATTTACTGAATGAGTAATGATATCATCTTACTTGAAGGCCTCTCAGTGGAGGCTGCTCATTCACTTGCTTCCCACACACCATGAAGACAGGTGGACATTCTTCCTTTCCTACTTCCTACTGCTGCTTCCGACACCACTCCTCCTCCCTTATAAAAACACAAACCCAAACAAAAAGCCAGCAGCAGCTATTCCTCTCCAAGGTGTGTGACATCACAGTCATCCACCCATCTCAGCTGCATTTCTCAAATGAGTTCTCCCCATCTTACATTGGACCTTCATCGGCCCATGGTATAATTCCAATCATCAGTAATTCTTCCTCAGAGTTACACAGAATCCATTTTGGGGTAACATTTGGGAATGGCTTGGTGAGAAGTGATATCTGGTTCAGGGTAGCTACATGGCTGAGTTTTCATATGCTAAGTAAAGAGGAGAATTGAGTCAATTCTGGTCAGTTTGGCTCATGAAAGCAGCTAAACTAGAATGTACCCTAGTAGAGTGCCTTAATTCCTCACTAAAATTGAACTGAGCGGACATTACAGCTTTTGGCACTTCTCTAAAACAATTTATTAGGCACCATGAATAATATCCCAGATTCTTTATATTCTATCAGCACCAAAACATAACATCGTTCATTTATTCCCCACTGTACAGAGTCAGGATAAAGAAGATGCCTCAGGAATGACAACAGCTGTTGGTGGGGTGATCCAGTCTCCCTTTATAAGGCCCTCATAACCTGTATATGACTCAATTATCTCTGAGCAATTAAATCCTAATGGGAAGAAGTACTGCAAAGAAAACTGCAATTATACACATGTGTATAACTGAGCCTGCACCTCACTTCAACCCCCTTTTATTTCTTGGTCTCTGTGTAACATAAGAGCTGTGTATGTAGAAAGCAATAGAGTTTCCTCCCACACAGTCACAGAGCAGGTCAGTAGTGTGATTCCCTGCTTGAAGCAGAAGCTGTGGGAGGAAAAGCTGTATACCCAACATGGCAGGTAAGATACAATTTCACATGTTTTCCAGGGCCCTAGCATAACCTCAAGAAAGTAAGGAGTTGAAATTGTTTGGTACTTGAAAATCAGTCTCTTTGGTGTCCAACTACTGCCCACTTCTTTCTAAGCAAGGAGATCATGCAGATGGGTAAGAGAAGACATAGGAGGCCCTGACTGGTAAAAGTGACAATTTACATGGGGCCAAGCAATACCCTTGACCAAATCCAGATACCTCCAAGGAAGCTCCAATGATAGTTGGGTACACAGGTCTACAGAGTCACACCCATCAATCAGCATGTGGGCACATAGAACAGTAGTAATGACCCATTCTAAGATTCTTCCCAGGAGGGTCTGGCCTCTAGGTACTCAGAGCAGAGTAACATGCACCACACACACACACACACACACACACACACCCTGTTCTTGCCTCCTGAACCTGAAGCAGCTCCTGTGTGTGGTGCTATGGTACATAGGAAGAAGTCCTGGATAGTCACGGGTAGATGAGATGGCAGTGATGTTTCACATCCTCTTACTCATTGGTCTTGGTTGTTGCCTAAACCGTCAAGCTCAAAACTTATAATCAAATGACAAAATTATCTAAATCATGTGTATCTTACTTTCCATTTCAACGTATCATATTAATTATATGCCATTGTATAGCTCTAAAGCATGAGATTGGCCCCCCAAATCTTTAAGGTTCCAATTGAGCATCTTAGGAAATATCAACCAAAACAGATAATATGCTGCATGAGATTCTTTTTCCAATTCAGATCCTCAACAAGACATTCAACAAAGCATGTGAGCATGTCTAAACTTGTCATTCATGGCCATGCTGCAAGCTGACTTCAGATGACTAATTACCGAGCCTTCCTTCATCGACCTTCTCCCAGGATGTCCCCCCACTTCCAAGCCACATCTCTTGGCGCTTCCGTGCCCACTATTCCTGCCAGTCATCTCACTCCATTCCTCCACACTGTGCCAAAGAGAGGTCCTGGCCCCCTCCTCTGACAAAACATCAATTATCACTAAATTACGACGTCTCTGACACCAACCAAACTAGATATTTCAGACCTAAATTTTTTCTAGGAAGCTTGAGGCAAATTTATCAGACAGTTGCCAAAGTTTATGCTTCACTTAGAGGCAGCAACACACAGTCTGATTGAACCATTCCAGAAAGATGGTCTGGTCATTCAAAAACCTGACTGTCAAGGGCTGAATTCAGGCAAGACTGGATTGGGGAAATGACATAGTTGATGGGAGAAAGGAGAAACCTATAGGAGCAGCAAGACTTCCCCCCTCATAGAAAAGAGAGGGGGACCAGAGAGAAGCTTACAGTAGGTATTTGGAAAGTTTAGAGTTCTATTTTATTTTATTTTTTTTTTCAACGTTTATTTATCTTGGGACAGAGAGAGACAGAGCATGAACGGGGGAGGGGCAGAGAGAGAGGGAGACACAGAATCGGAAACAGGCTCCAGGCTCTGAGCCATCAGCCCAGAGCCTGACGCGGGGCTCGAACTCACGGACCGCGAGATCGTGACCTGGCTGAAGTCGGACGCTTAACCGACTGCGCCACCCAGGCGCCCCTAGAGTTCTATTTTAAAGCCTTATGTCTTATTCAAAACCATTTGCTGAATTAGGTTTTTTAAAAATTTTTTTAATGTTTATTTATTATTGAGAGACAGAGAGAGGCAGAGCAGGAGCATGGGAGGGGCAGAGAGAGGGGAGACACAGAATCTGAAGCAGGCTCCAGGCTCTGAGGTGTCTGCACAGAGTCCGACCTGGGGCTCAAACTCACAAACCACGAGATCATGACCTGAGCTGAAGTCGGACACTTAATCAACTGAGCCACCCAGGTGCCCCTTGATGAATTAGTTTTTATATAAACTGATACCTTCTTAGCTTTAGATTAAAATAATGTGCACAGCAATATTCACTTTAGCACTGTTTGTAATGAAAAACTGGAAGTCTATATATGAGAGAACATAGTTAAAATAAGGTGACTTCACTCAATGGAATACTGACATAATTAAAACAAGGATTCTGAAAAGAATGTTATACTATGGAAAAGGCTTAAGATGAAATGCTAAGTCAAATGACAAAGGGAACCAAAGAATGCATAATATATGTTATGATTTCACATTTTAAAATATAGTCTGGCAGACAGTTCACCGCAACACATATGGTGGGTATGTTTAGGTAGTGGGAGTATACACTTCTTTCCTTTTTTCTATATACCTGTGTTTTCCAAATCTAATGAACATGTAAAATTTTTAATGAACATATTTTATAATAGATACTTATTTTAAAATATAAGTAAGTGGCCTCAGAGGATACACTATAAAAATTACATGGAATCAGAAAAAAGTAGGTAAGAAAATCACTATATGAAACTAAGCCGGTCATCCAATGAAAGCTGAGGGAAAGCTGAAGTGACTTAGAAGCTACTAGGGCAAGTGCCCTCTGGAAAAAAAAGAAATCATGAGACTTTATGCTGTGGATATGACCCCACATTTTTCCTTTCTCTTCTTTGCTTTATTACAGGGAAACAAAGGATCACACAACACTTATCTTCTGAGAACTAGAAGCAGACCATTGGAAGCCTGCCTTCACCTGGTCCATTTTTAATTTTTGACTCCTCTCCTACTTACAAGGGTTTTAGCACACTTTCTGCTCTGAAACTCTTGGGAACTACAGTCAGACCCCAGGCACCATACACATCCTTAAAGAGCTGCAATTCCAGAGAAGTTTTCCAATCCCTAAAAAAGACCACATTCCTGCATACTATCATCTCTCTGGGGACAAATTTCAACTTTATCTTATTCATTACTGCAACCCCAATGCCTAGCATAGTACATGGTACCAAAGGATGCTTCAAGCAATTTGTTGAATGGTTTTTAAATATTTTCTTATAATCAGGATTAGCCCTAGTAGAAACTGAAGTGAGTTTAAATTAGTAAAAATTATATTTTATCATATTTAGGCACCGGGCTTTTTAATTTATGACTATATGTTATTTGGACAAATAACTGTACTCTTTTAATTGGTTTTAAAATTGGCCAAATTAACATGTGGTGTCACCTTTAACACAGTTATTTACACACAAGAGAAAGAAGCCAAAGCCAGACACTACCAGCCACCTAGTGCAACTTATGTGGATCACAGACAAATTACAAAGGAGGAAATCAACAGCCTCTGGAACGTTACCCTGGCAAACCTGAACCCATGGAGTGATGGCGCTTGTTCCATGAGGAGTTGATCCTAACCACTGCCGGAAAGAGTACCTGTGGGACAGCCATTTGGTACCAGCGCTGGGAGGAAAACAGGAGCAGCCATGTTGAAACGTCACAACTGGTGACTGGACCAGGAGAACTGGTGTTGGCAAGAGTCTCCAATGATGCTGTGTCTGATGCACTTTGCAGGTGCCACCTATCAAAAATTGAAAGCCCAATTCAATCAAAGTTGGTTTTGTGCTACATTTCCTATAGTTAGTTTACAACATGTCTCTGATTCTTATGCTACACAGACAAGAAAATTCAAAGATTACACTGGCTCCTTCATATGCGGTCAAGTTCTTCAGCTCTCAGTCATATTCTCTATGAAGGGCTCTGTGGATTCTTTAGAATGAATACAAAATAATAAAATAATAATAATAGTAATAATAATAATAATGATAATAGTGCTTTAAATAAGTGAAGTTCTGGCAGGTTTCAAGTGCTTTCCCATTCAGTATCAGAACCTCTTATTAATTTTCACAGTCAGAATTAAGAAACAAACTTAGAAAAACCTTTAAGGAAATGGAATTAGAGTTTAGCAAAGAGCCACACAATAATATCTTTTAAATGTAGGAATGGCTTTCACACAGCGAGAAGCTACTTTTCATTTAACAAAGAACAAGGAGAGCCTGGTTTTAGTTGAAACCTGAGGAATTTAGGTTAGATAATAGGTTAACTTTTGTTCTCTGGTATTCTTTCCCAGGAACTGTTTTTTAGGTAGGGTAGACACTCATCTTGCTGAGATGCTTTTAAATTTAACCTGAATGCAAAAGATGTAGCAGATGGTCTTTTAAAGACTCTCCATATTCAAGAAGCTGGACATTTAAGAGCTTCAAAAGGAAATTGTACTTTGTCATTTGATGGCCAATTCAATTCTAACAAACATTTCTGAAACACTTGACACATTATTTTCCTATAGGCAATGACCTAATAGCTTTCTCATCCACTTAAACCTACTGGTTGATTTCCTCTCCGAGTTACTGACTACTGTCTACTTTTCCTTCAACTGTTCTCACCTGTTTCCTCTGACCTTTTCATCCCATCCAAGTCCCTGTGAACTCACACTATGTTCTCTGCAATAAAGAAGGGACTTTCCTCTTAAACCATACAGTCCTCTAAGAAAAGGAGGATTATTAACCAAAAGGTCTTGTTCAAATTCCAACAGGGGAAACTGTATTTTGCCACCATACAATTACCCATCATTTATTTGGAAATACTATTTAATATCCCATTCAAAATAAAACCTGTTGCAGAGAAGGCTGCCTCAGAGGGGGCCTGTCTTTTCTAGCACAGAGGAGATGATGTTTCAGAGATGTATGACTAATACTCCTGGGGCAGGAGCCGAGTACATTGGGATCCTTTGGGAATAAAGGTACCTCCAAAGGATCAAAATGATTTTTATTTTATGCGTGAAGTAGACAATCCCATTAGACAGATTTTTTTCCCTCCAGCATTTTGCAGCATCTTCTGAGATTCAGACTTAAGCCAAGAACTGCTTGGTAATATTGTGTGGATGACGCATTACACGGAGATGACTCTGTGACATCATGCCGTCTTGTTCTCAGTAGAGCAACCTGATGTGCCTGCCCTGTACACCCCAGTTCTGTGAGTCACTGCATGATATATTGTCCAGGAAATGCAAAATGATGCTCTTCTTAAAAACTCACGATTAAAAAATTGAGGCTTCCGGCTAGGGAATGTAGAGTGAAAAAAGTTAACTCTCTGGAGGGGCAAGTTCTCATTTCTGTTTTTCTTTTCATTATTGTTTAAGATCCTATAAGGGATTGTAGTTTATAAATAAGTATGACAGGTGGTTATTTTCTTTGGTGTTTTATTGTTACAGAAATGAAGTTTATTTTCCACCAACCAGAACTTCCCACAATGAACAGCTATGCCACTCTTCATCCTAGGAAGCTTTACCATCAAAAATGAATACTGGAGCGCCTGGGTGGCTCAGTCAGTTAAGTGTCTGACCCTTGGTTTCCACTCAGGTCATGATCTCATGACTTTATGAGTTTGAGCCCTGCATCGGGATTCTCTCTCTCTCTGTCCCTCCCCTACTCGTGCTGTCTCTGTCTTTCTTAAAATAAATAAACTTAAAAAGAAAGACTTAATATCTATATGTGTATTATGGATACTGAAGACAATTGACTAAATAAGCATACTCATGCCTGAAGAATTCTGCAATACAAAGCAATCCTTATACACACAAACTTACAGTGAATTTTAGCAATGATAAATTAAAAAGGATATCTACTAAAGAGAAAATTAAAATTTGGCCTTATCCAAATACTTCCAATCTGAATCAAAAAATCATGTGCTGAACCCCAAACAGAGAGAATTCGAGGTTTAAAAATCTTTTCTTCTTCTGTCTCCACCCTGCAAATTTCAGTAAATAAAATAATTGGTGAACCAAAGATTCAGTGAACAAAAAATGCAGGGAAAAACAGAAACAGCAGAGATTAATCAAGCCAAGATGTTAACAAGGACAGAATCTCTTTCTGGCAAGGCTGACCTTTCCAATCCAGTACATTGTACTCGTCACTCCTGAAGCTTAAGACATCAGGGCAGCCAGACAAATAGCAAGAGCCCAGACCCCCAGGGTTCAAAAGCAATCAGGCAGAGAGCACACATTAAATACCTTCCCTTGCCTCAAAACCACCATTCATCTCCTGTTAGAAATGCACTGTTACTGAGAGGGCAGCATCATTTGGGGCTATGGATGCTACCGGTTTGATTTGGACCAATGTCTGGTTAAATCCCAAGGAAGGATTCAAGAGCCCATGAAGGTGTGGGTTCCATGGAGGAGGGATCACTCCAGGTAGTCACTTCACACTTAAAGAAACCCCTGGAACCGCTATTGGATTTGGAGGTCAGGCAACCAGGCAGAACCCGAAGGACCCAAAGGACCCAGACACTCTAATACATCCCCTAGGAATTTTAGTTCTCTCTGTGCCACAGCCCATTTATCTAAGCATGTCTTTTGAAGGAGTCTTTTTTTGGCAGATTTCAGGATTTTTCATATAGACAATTAGGTCATCTACATATAGAGATATATCATTTCTTCATTTCCAATATGTATGCCTTTTATTTCCTTTTCTTGCTGTTTGCACTAGCTAGAATTTACAACACTATGCTAAATAAGAGTGGTGAGAGCTCATATCCTTGCCTTTTTCCCACGTTTAGGGGGAAAGCATACAGTCTTTCACTATTAACTTTGATGTTGGCTTTAGGATTTTGTAGATTCATTTTATCAAGCTGAGGAATTCCCCACTAGTACTGTTTTTTCTGAGAGGGCTTTTGTTAATTTAAAAAAATGTTGATTTGGGGGGCATCTGGGTGGCTCAGTCTGTTAAGCGTCTGAGTCTTGATTTGGGTTCAGGTCGTGGTCCCAGGATTGTGGGATCAAGCCCCACATCAGGCTCCATGCTGATCCTGCTTGGGATTCTCTCTCTCCCTCTGCCCCTCTCCCCTGCTTGCACACTCTAAAATTAAAAAAAAAAAAAATTTATGTTGAGTTTTTTTTTATTTGCATCTACTGATATGATCATGTGATTTTTCTTCATTAGCTTGTTAATATGGTGGATTACATTATATGATTTTCAAATGTTAAACCAGTCTTGAATAACTAGAATAAGCCCCATTTGGTTGTGGTGCATAACTGTTTTTATGGAATGCCAAATTCTCCTTCCAACATTCTATTAAAGACTTTTATGTCTATATTCATAGTGCAAATAGGTCCATAGTTTTCTTTTTCTTTTTTGCACAATCTTTGTCTGATTTTAGTATCAGGTATATTGGCTTCACAAAATAAATTGCAAGTGTTCCCTTCTCTTCTATTTTTGAAAAGATTTGTAGAATTGGCATTAATTCTTTAAACACTTGTTAGTATTCTCTAGTGAAAACTTCTGGATCTGGAGATTTATTTTAGGAGGTTATTAATTATGAATTAAAATTCCTGAATAGTTATAGGGACCTTCATATTGGGCCTTGTCTATTTCATATTGGGTGAGTTGTGGTAGTTTGTATTTTTCAAGGAATTGGTCTATTTCACCTAAATTGTCAAATGTATGTATGTAGACTTGTTATTAGTCCTTTATTATCCTTTTAATTTTTGCAGGACCTTTAGTAATATTTCTTGTTTCAGGGCACCTGGGTGGCTCAGTCAGTTAAGCATACCAACTCTTGATTTTGGCTCAGGTCATGATCTCACAATTCGTGAGATCGAGCCCCACATCTGGCTCTGCGCTGACAGCATGGAGCCTGCTTGGGATTCTCTCTTTCCCTCTCTCTGCCTCTCCCCTGCTCACTCTCTCCCTCTGTCTATATCTCTCAAAATAAATAAATACAATAAGTAAAATGTAAAAACTTAAAAAAATATTTTTGGTTTCATTCCTGCTCTTGGTAATTTGCATCTTCTGTTTTTTCTTTATTAATCTTGCTGGACATTTGTCAATTTTAACTTTTTGTTCCATTAGTTTTCTCTTCTTTTGTTTTTAATCTCATTGATTTCTCTATTCTTATCTTTGTTATCCACTCCCTATGCTTGCTTTGGACTTATTTTGCTTTTTTTCTGGGTTCATGAGGTTGAGAACTTATATTGTTGATTTGAGACTTTTCCTCTTTTTTTTTTTCTTAGAATCATTGTTAGTATTTTATTTTAATTTTGTTTGTTTTTCATTTTATTTAAATCCAAGTTAGTTAACATATAGTGTAATAATGGTTTCAGGAGCAGAATTTAGTGATTCATCCCTTACATATAGCACCCAGTGCTCATCCCAACAAGTGCCTTCCTTAATGCCTATCATCCATTTAGCCAACATCCCCCCATCCAACACCCCTCCAGCAACCCTTAGTTTGTTCTCTGTATTCAAGAATCTCTTAAGGTTTGCCTCCCTCTCTGTTTGTGTCTTATTTTTCCTTCCCTTCCCCTATGTTCATCTCTTTTGTTTCTTAAATTCCACATGAGTGAAATCATTTGGTATCTTTCTCTGACTTATTTCCCTTAGCATAATACACTCTAGTTCCATCCATGTTGTTGCAAATGGCAAGATTTCATTCTTTTTTATCACCAAGTAATATTCTTTCATGTGTGTGTGTATATATACATATATATGTATACATATATATATGAAGATGTGGTATGCATACATATATATGTATACTTATATACATATAGATACACACACACACACACATCTTCTTCTTCTTTATCCTTTCATCAGTCAATGGACGTTTGGGCTCTTTCCATAATTTGGCTATTGTTGACAGTGCTGCTATAAACATTGGGGTGCATTTGCCCCTTCAAATTAGCATTTTTGTGTCCTTTGGATAAATACCCAGTAGTACAATTGCTGGGTGATAAGGTAGCTCTATTTTTAATTTTTTGAGATGCTTTTCCTCTTTTCTAATGAAAGAAAGCATTAAGTACTATAAATTTCCCTTTAAGTACTGTTTTAGCTATGCCCCACAAATTTTTATTATGTTCTATCTTCATTTTCATCAATTCAATTTCTTTTTACTTCAATATAATCTTTGACCCATGGATTACTTAGAATTGCACTGCTTAATTTCCAAATGCTTGAAAATTTTGCTGTCATTCCTCTGCTAATGATTTCTAGATAATTCCATTGTGTGTACAGAGCACATACTTATGACTTCTATTCTCTTAAATTTGTTGAGGTTTGTTTTATGGCCTAAAATATGTTCTATTTTGGTATATGTTCCATGGACACTTGGAAAGAATGTATATACTGCAGTGGTTGGGCAAAGCTTTCTATAAATGTCAATTAGATTTTCTTGGATGATGATGTTGAATTCTTCTATATTCTTGCTAATTTTTCTATTTAGTTATTCTATCAACATCGATAGAGGAGTCCTGAAATCTCCAACTATAATTGTGGATTTGACAATTTCTCCTTATAGTTCTATCAATTTTTACATCACATATTTTACAGCTCTATTGTCACATAGTGCATACCCTTTTAGGATTACTATCTTTTCTTGGGAGACTGACCTTTTGTAATTATATAATGTTCCTTTCTGATCCATATTTTCTTTTCTTTCTACTTTGTGACATGAGTATAGCCACTCCTGATTTATTTTGGTTAATGTCTGCATAATACATCTTTTTAATTTCAATGTTTCTATTTTATTATATTTGAAATGAGTTTCTTACAGACATCATATAGTTGGGCTGTTTTTTAATATACTCTGTCAATCTCTGACTTATAGTTGGTATATTTAAACCATTGACATTTAATGTAATTATTGATATGTTGTGGCTTAAAGCTGCCATTATATCTTTTGTTTCTCTTTGTTCTTCTTTTTCCATTTGTTTTCTTGACTGTCTTAAACATTTTTTAGTGTTATAGAGTTTTTTAGTGGTTGCTCAAGGTATTACATTATATATAGATAATTTATACCTCTACTGATACCATGGGGGCAGGGAGGTGGTCTCCTTACCACTGAGGAGTGATGAAAATCCTAACTCTCCACTAGGTCTCCTCTGACAGCACTCCAGCAAAGGGGTTTCCTTGTTAAAATGTGAAGAAGGTCAGAGTCTTTTCCAGTATGGGTTAAGGTAGGGCCATAGTTTTTCTGTGATGTTTGACTAGAGTAGAGCAATTATTATCTAAAACTTTTCTTCTTAAATAAATAATTAAGAATTTTCTGTCTTCCTAAACTGTCCCTCTCCTAGTCTTCTGGCTACAGACAGCAAGCTTCTACTGGAGATTTCTTTGTCTGCATTTGGTGTTTCTAGGTTACTGGCTTATCAAGCTCCAAGTATGAGACTTACGAGACAAAAAGAAGAGCCAGGGAATTTACCATTACACTGTCCTTGAGTACTAAGGTTCCTAACTGTTCTGCCTTCTTCCTTCTACCTTTCATAATCTCCTTATGTGCATTTTCTATATACTGTCCAGGGTTTGTATTATATTTAATCAAAGAAATAGGGGAAAGTATGTCTATTCCATCTTCCCAGAAGTGCTAAGTGCTTCTTCCTTAGCTGTTTAATAAAGAACACTTAAAAGAACTGAAGGACTATTGGCATGGATGTTTTGAAAAGACAAAGCACCAGCTAGCCATTACACTGTCATATAAATATATTCATTATCAAATAAATATATTTATTGTTAGATAAATATATATTAGTTATCATAAAGTTTAAATTGAGCCTTTATTTATTCTGATTATTATCAGAAAATTTGGTTTATCTTTAAGACAAAAAGGAGTTTTCTTGTAATGTGAAATGATTCATTTTAATAATTCAAAAGATTGATCAATTGTAATCTTGATAATATAAATGTTCTTATATGAAAGTACTTTTGTATCAGCTTGTTAATAAATCCTTTAATTTGTGGCAGGTTATAGATAAAGTTTTCAGATTACCTTCTGATAAAAATACAAGCATCTAATAGCAGATAGCAAGAAAGCAACCTGTTTTCTAGCTGGATGAAGCCCCAGCCTCTGTCTTCCTCAATGCTCTAACCATACCTTGTATTTTTTTTCCAGTAACATATGAATTCTAGAGGCAAAATTCAGTTAATCTCTCAATCAGCCTCAAGTGACCAGAATCTTCTAAATTGTAGGAACACAATTATTGTATTTAAGTCTCAGGTACCAACCCCATATGTGAGGGGGAAGGCTTCTGATACCCCTTTCATGCAAGAGTGGGAGAGTGTCTCCAAAATTTTTTAATCAATCATTTCATGAAAATACCCATTAGCATCCCCCTACACATCACAGAGAATTCAACCATTGAGAAATAAAGGACAGGGGGAAGAAAGAAGTAGTGGACAAAGCATTTTACAGTTTTTCCAGAAGTGGAGCAGCTGGTAACTACCGTGTGTTATAGTATAGAGTCACTTCTTCAAGTCTCTTTGAGTTTCTGAAAGTCATATTAGGGTGGGATAAACACAGCATTCTTTACAAAGGCTGTTTTCAGGCTTTTTAAAAAACTTATATCCTGGTAGAAAATAGGGAAGGATTGTTAAAGCCCACTCATCTGCCTACCATGACCTAGTCCCCTCAAAATGTGGTTCTCAAAATGTGGACCCCATACCAGACTTACTACATCAGAATCTCTAGAATTAAGGTCCAGGACTAGCATATTTAACAAACTTGTAGTAGCTTGGGAGATCTCTGCCTTCGTACTTTGTGGAACATAGTTTGAAAATCACTGTGCTATGGTTAGATTAACAGCATAACACAGAGAGAAAATCAGATCTCTATGGGGAATACTAGGTGGAAACAGAAGCACAAAAGTCTCCAGGCATAGTAAACAATTAAAGGGCAGCCACCACAGGCGGTCCTGGGATCCAGAGCATGAGTGTCAGTCTTTAGGATGCCAAAGACTAAGCCCAGGCCCAGGGTGATTTCTATTGTGTCTGCTTCACTGAGTCATAAGGCGAATGGTAATACAGTATAGGAAAAGGTAGGGGAAATTCCCTTTTTTATGAAATAAACTTTCTTAAAAAGAGTAATTTATTGAAACATTTTATATCTTACTTAAACATCTTACTATGGAAACATGACATTTAAAGAGAAATCTATTAGTCAACAAATGCTAATTAATGAAAGGTGCACTTTCTAAAGTTGACACCAATAGTTTAATTGACCAGCATCATCAGCTAGCATCAATCACTGAGGGTACTGGGTAGCATTCCAATCAGAGAACAGAAGGAAAGGTTTTGGAGGAAGTGTGCTGCACAAAGTCAAATATATGTACAGTAAACAAACACCTATGCTGTCAAAAAGCAAAACAAAACAGTGTACCTATAGAGCCCTCGTAAGTCAAACCACGGGAAGCAGGCAATGTTAATGTTAACACTGCTTTTACATGAACTGTTTATGCTTTTAACGTTTTCCAGCTTCTCATATTGCTTTTCCTATAGGTAGGGATTTCACAATTTTGTGTGTAAAAGCATAGCAATATTGACTATACTTTCAGTGTCCTAAAAAGAAGCCAGAATGTCCAAGAAGGAATAAATTTTAAAATATTTATTTCCAAAGAATATATAGTGGCATAGGGGAAAGTTCTTTATAGGATGTTAATTTTTTTTAAAAAGCAGAGGTACAGAACTATATTTCAGTATAATGATGAGTTTGATCCAATTTTGCAAACATATGTGTATATATTTTTTATTTTTATTTTTTATTTTTTTATTTTTTGAAATTTATATCCAAGTTAGTTAGCATATAGTGCAATGGTAATTTCAGGAGTAGAATCCAATGATTCATTCTCTACATATAACGCCCTGTGTTCATCCCAACAAGTGCCATCCTCAATGTCCCTTGTCCATTTAGCCCATCCCCCCAACCCAAAACCCCTCCATCAACCCTCAGTTGCTCCCTCTCTCTCTAAAAAAACAGTCCCTTATGTTTTGCCCCTTCCCTGTTTTTATATTATTTTTGCTTCCCTTCTCTTATGTTCATCTATTCTGTATCTTAAATTCCACATATGAGTGAAGTCATATGATACATGTCTTTCTCTGCTAACTGAAAAAAAGACTCATGGATGAAATAAATGTGCCAATACATTTATTTCAACTTTGGGTGTTAAGGGTATATTATTTTCTACTTTATATTTTTTTGTTTCAAAATTGTCTATAATAAATGTCTATTCATTCTATTAGAAAAAAAGGTTGTCTTTTTCTAAGTGACCAAGCTTCCATTCTCTTGAAATAATTCTACAATCTTGTCTACTTATTCATGTCCTTTTTAGCAATAAAACCATTCCCAACCACCACATATCCTTAAAGCACAAAGACATTGACCCCAAATTTGAACACAAATCATTGAAGCTCTAAAATTCTAGATCTCTCCATATTCCACGTATTGGCACATTTATTTCATCCATAAAGAAGATATAGGGGGGCACCTGGGTGGCTCAGTCAGTTAAGCTTCCAACTTCGGCTCAGTTCATGATCTCACAGTTCATGAGTTTGGGCCCCACATGCGGCTCTGTGCTGACAAATCAGAGCCTGGAGCCTACTTCAGATTCTGTGTCTCCCTCTCTCTCTGTTCCGCCCCAGTTCACACTGTGTCTGTCTGTCTGTCTGTCTCTCTCTCTCAAAAATCAATAAAAACATTAAAACAAAAAAGAAGATATAGGATAATAAGTAATTTTACCAGATCCTGGTTTGTCTGCCATTTTACCATTCACATTCTGCTGTACTTACATTAGGCTTTATAAAGGATATGTCAAATACTAACAACAGAGACTTCACCTGTTGGACAGGCATGGCTTGAGGATATAAATCATATATACCTCCTGTTCCTAATATAAGGAAGAAGATTGGCATATGTCATTGGAGACAACATAACAGACAGCTGCTTCTGTGATGCCACCTTTTGCATTAGTCAAAATATTGCTTAGGAAATACTTGTCAGGATAAGACAAGGTTGTATATACTGTTACCCACAGGACTGAGGACAGTCACCAAACATATGTGTACAAGACAAAAAAAATTTGCTACATAATATCTTCATTCTTGAGTTACTCCAGTGGCATATATAGCAAAGAGAGGGTTTGAGATTCAAGAGGGAAAAGAGAAAAGGAATTCAAGCTCCAGAGTTGCTCTATAAGAGAGATTAGTGGGTACGAGTCTCATTGGTACAAGGAGAGGCACATTATGAAACTATAGTTGAACAATTATGGGTCCCAATTATCCCACTTACTACCTTTGTAACCACTGATGAATCACACAACATCTTTGCTCCTCATTTTCCTCATTTGTGAAAGAAGAATTAAAATATTCAAATGGATAAGATGATTAAGAGAATCACAGGAAGAAATATATGCAAATTATTTGGGTCGTAAGTGTTTGGGTTCCCTACACTTACTAAATGTCCATCAATTGACGAATGGATAAAGAAGTTGTGGTTTATATACACAATGGAATACCACTTGGCAATGAGAAAGAATGAAATATGGTCTTTTGTAGCAACATGGATAGAACTGGAGTGTTATGCTAAATGAAATAAGTCATACAGAGAAAGACAGATACCATATGTTTTCACTCTTACGTGGATCCTGAGAAACTTAACAGAAGACCATGGGGGAGGGGAAGGTAAAAAAAAAAGTTAGAGAGGGAGAGAGCCAAACCATAAGAGACTCTTAAAAACTGAGAATAAACTGAGGGTTGATGGGGGGTGGGAGGTAGGGAAGGGTGGGTGATGGGCATTGAGGAGGGCGCCTGTTGGGATGAGCACTGGGTGGTGTATGGAAACCAATGTGACAATAAATTTAATATTAAAAATAAATAAATAAATGAAAACAATTTGAAAAATAAAAAATATTCAAATGGATAGATGATTAAGAGAATCACATGAAGAAATACATGCAAATTATTTGGGTCATAAGTGTTTGGGTTCCCTAGCAAGTTCCCATTCATCTGTGGTCATCTGTGAGGAAGAAATTTAGGCATTTGGTTGGTGTCAGGGATTGGGTTCCATGAGATAAAGGTCAGAGGTTGCTACCCAAGCCCGCACAGTAGCCTCACAGCAAAAAGAGCAAAAGTCAAGCCTGAATCTTTTAACACTATTTTTTTCCCAACTATGGGTCACAACCTATTAGTGGGATGCACATCAATTTACTGTGCTGTGATTAGCAGTTTTTTAAGTGAAATGGAATCGACTACATTAGAGTTCATCTAATGTGATAAGGGTTAGTTTCATTAAACTCTTGGTTTGGTTTCATATATATGTATATGTTAATGTATGTATGTTGGATTGTGATGTGAAAATATATATTACTGAGGGTCAAGGTCAAACAACTTTGAAAAACACTTCTTTAAAAAAGCGAAGTTTCAAAATCTCAGCCCAAAGGTTCACATCACAGTGATTCAGCGTTTGAAGGAATCAGGATGGGAACTGATTAGGAACAGTATGAGGGCAGAATCTCTAGTGATTGCTGGAACAGGTTTAGGGTATCCATACTCCCTATATCTATGAATAGTATGTAGTGAGCCAGGCTGACTTATCACAGGCATAGAAGACCCTAAATACTAGAAAGATCTGGTTCCCAGTATGCTGGGGGTTAGCAGTTTCCTTCATATTCTCCAGGGAAATCACTGATCCTCTCTACTAGGGTACCTTGGGTTTTGTTCACCTGCTCTGTGGAACTCCTCATCTGGGACTTGTTTTCTTACCTCCCTTCTGCCATACACACCTTTTAGGACTGAGCCTTGTTCTCATTCTTCCCCACCTCACCTCACTCAGAGTTCTGTGGACTCGACAGCACCTTGTTCTATTCCATGACCAGTCCCCACACTGCCCCTCCCCATTACATCCCATCATTGGGCCCAAAATGGAATTGATTTCCCACAACTCAACTCAGAATCAGAACAGATGAAATCTCTCTCCAACATGAAAACCTTTCAATATTTACCACATCTTTAAATTTGATTAGCTTATCTTGTGTGTCTTCACCTAATCACCAGAATAGACCATAGAGATGGAGCATGACCAGAAACCTCCTACCTGGAGCACCAGTCACAGATTACTGCTCCAACAGCAAACAGAAGTCTCTTTGTTTATAGTACCTCCCAGCTTATCTCTGCCCACAAGGATCTCATGCACAATTGTCAAGGGTCCCACTGAGGTTCTGATAGCCAATATCTACCAGTGTCCTATAGAAAATTATCTTGATGCCATTTCAGGCTACCAAAAATGCCAAAAATACTATGAGGAGGTCGTGGAATGGTTTGTTAAAAATCCATTTATAACACACAGAGAGAAAGAAGAGAAAAGTGATCAGGGTAATTTAACACATTTAGATAGGGTACAGATAGGGTAGAAGAGCCTCACTGCTTGAATTCTGGGTTAGCAATGTTCATTTGTCTTCTCTCTCTCTCTCTCCCTCTCTCTCCCTCTGTTAATAGAAAGGAATGCCCACATCCACATTCCCACCCCAGCCTAGAAAAGAAGAGATGAAGGGGAAAAGCTTCCCTCACAACTATGCTGGAGAGAGGAGGAGAAAGCCAACAATTAAGTAATTTCAACAGTCTGGAATTACTTTTATATTGCATGTTGTGTACATATCCTCCATTAATTTTCACAATCTTGAATTTCCTTATTTCCATCTGGTATTATTTATCTTATTTTATTCTAGATTCCTTCAGAATTCAGACACACTAAGGTGTTGAGAAACAACTTTCCTCAAGCTTAGTGGCCAGCTTTCATTCATTGTGTGAAAATTAACACACCAGAATCCCCGTTCCTCCCAGAATCACACCATTCCCATAATCTCAGTGGCCTTGGGCTTTTCCTTCTAGGCTTCCCTGCTAATGGGCCTGTTGGGCTGCCTAGGACTAGGCTTCTGGGTCTTCTAGCACCTTAGTGCCATTTACAGTGTTCTATCCCCACTCCTGCTGTCTTAAGATATGCCTTTGCTTCTTCCAGGACAGCCATTTGCTACTGCCAGCAATTTACCAGTAACTAGCAGCAATTAGCAGCAGCCTGAGTTAACATACTTTAGAAGCAACTCAGCAAACTCAGACGGAGAAATCTCAGAATTTTGGAGAATGGCTGACCTTTCCCCATCCTCCAGCTGCAGAGAGAAGCCTTACACCTATCTCCTCAGCATTCTAAAGAGACTGCTAATGTACACTAGATCTTGTAAACTCACAAGGAGCCATTCATTTTTTGGGTCTGCAACATATCTTTCCGGAGCCCCCTCCATGAAACATGGGCTTAGGCCATGCCAGATGGCAAGTGACTAGCTTCATGCTATCCTCAGTGATGAAGGTTCAGAATTCATTCACCTTGAGCTTCTTCCACCAATAAATCGCACCAAAGGACTTCACAGGGGCAATGTTCAGAGGTGGCTCATGAAAAAGAATCGTAATACCCTCATTATTCCATCCAAGACATAGATGGGCTATGCCCACCATCCAGTACCCAGAAATCAAACTCTGCTGAAAAACAAGACATGGGCATTAGTGTGGAACTGCTCGTCATGTCCTGGAGAAAACCAATCAGCAATCTATCTACGTATTATTAAAAACAAACAATTATTGAGCCTCTCCTATATTCCAGACACAGTGCAGACACTGGTATTCAGACCAAAGAGTTCACAGGTTGGAAGGAGAGAGAATGAGACATCTAAGTAGACAGTTACTACAGGAAGCACTGGGTTCTGGAGAAGCTTATAAGAGGACATCGGAAAAGGCTTCCTGAGAAGCTGATGCTCAAACCGAGCCTTAAAGAACAAACAGGAGTCAGCAGGGCAGAGACAGCAGAGGGCACATCATGTGCAGATGGTCTGAGATAATGAGAAAACCTGGGACACTTGGGGAGCTGTACTTTTAGTTCAGCCAGTAGGTCAGGGAATGAGATAGGCATGATGTGGCAAGAGGTGAGACTGCAGAAGAAGAGTCGATGGAGGCAAAAGTCTAGAGGTTCTTGGTGAATTCCAAGGTTCTCCCAATCACAATCTCTATTTTCTTAAAAAAGACTCATGAAAGAATGGAATTCTAGGCATAGAAGAGAAGTGGGATATCAACTAAGGTCACCTATTTTATACACAAGTAAGCTAAGGCCCACAGTGGTCAAATGAGGATAAGAGGCAGCACCCTGAGATGATGGGATGATAGCAGTTCACATATGTATAACATCTTACAGTCCACCAAGCTCTTTTACTTATCACATATCAAAGATGGAGGGAAATGTGCACAAGTTAAAAGACCTAAGTTGTCAGCATGCCTCAATCACTGCCTGGGACAAGCGATCCTCAGTAAGTCCTTTTATGGCTCTGGATCTCATTTTCACATCTACTGGATGAAGAGGCTGGATCAGTAATGCTTTCTCCAGTTCTAACACCCCACGTTTCTAAAAGCTGGTACCACCACATCTTTACCGCCATATTAGAAAAAAATAACTTCTCCTACAAAGGCCTAGAGTTATAATTTTCTGAAGGTTTCAAGATGGATCTAACCCGTATTTCTAATAATAATCCATTTCCTGCTTAAATCAGCTGGTCACAAATAATCTCACATCACCCTTATTAAAAATATCTCCAATTAAACCAAGAAACAAGTTGCCTCCATAAACTCTGGAAATCCATCTGAAACCAAAAGAGCCATTATTGCACTCCACACTGAAAGTGTTTCCTTGCAAACAAAGTGCCCAAAATTGTAGCTTTCTTTCTTTTTTAGTTTAAATTTAGGCACTGAAAACCCACAGGGACATTCTATAATAAAGAAATGAACATATCGCACCTTCTGCCTTTCTCATCATCTATTATTAAAGACATTTGCAGGAGAGCAGGCTCACATTGCTTACGAATCCATCCAGGCCTGCTGCTAATTCTCATTATGAGGTAAGGAGCACAATCTGAGAGGTCCTTCGTCTTTTGGAGAGTGGAACAATGTAGCTGTCAACGCAAAGATTGAAGACGCAGGTGGGCACGACTCAGCTGGAGCAAAAGGATGCAACAGTGACCATGTTTCATGCAATGACCTGAAAATCAAGAGAAGAGAAAAAAACCACAAATGTAATTTGCTAAGTTTCTCGGCAATGGTTTTAAAATTAGAGTTCTGTGCTTCAAGGCACTGTGCTCTAGTGTGGGATCAAACATGGAAAAGCTCAGCCTGTCCTCAAGGAGTTTACAAGGAACAGGAGATGAAAAATGAAAAGTAGAAGGCAGCAAGAGATGGTATCATGAGATCAGAAGGTGAGTTCAGAGAGGAGAGAAATCATATCCTGGCCGATCAGTGAGGTTGCAACCATCTGGGGCAGGGCAGGGCTGTGGCAGGAGGTAAGTGCCACATCTGCCCTCCAGGCCGTCTGAGCCACCCTCCCCTCCTCTCACCCTGCACTCAAACTTCACTTTACAATTTCCTCCATGGCATCATCTGGATTTCCTTCTTTCCTTCCTCTCCTTCTTTCACCTGTTCATTCTGTATCTCCTCCGCTAGAATGCAAGTTCCATGAAAGCAGAACTTTGCCTCGTTCTCTTCAGTGCCTAGAATAGTGACTGGCATGTAACAGGTACTCAATAAATGGTGGGAAGGTAAGGCAGGCATCCAGGAAATAAGGAGGGGGGGAGGTAAGATACAATCCACAGAAATGAATCCATGTCCCTGCTCATCTTTACCTCACATCCTATTCACATTTTAAAGTTTGATGTAAATTACTTCCACTGAGAGATCTGCCCCTACTGCCTTTAGCGCACCCAAGTCTTAACTTGGCCCTAAATTCTTTTACAGTCCTGTGTCTGGCCATTCCCCACCACACATCCCACCAAACTGCACAATTGTTTGTACACGCCATGTCTTCGCCCCTGCTGTTCCCTTCACCTAGAATAGCATCCTTCTTGTACCTTTCTCTGCCAGATAAACTCCTACTCTTTCTTCAAAACACAATGTAGCAAGTTAGCAATATCTAACAAAATGTTAAATATGCACTCCTTTTGATCCATCTACCCACTTCAGTAAATGTATGCTTGAGGTTTTCCTGCACAGGGCAAACGTTAGCTCATCTAGAGAGTTCTTTCTGTACGCTGAGGCCAGGCCACAGGCTCGCCCATGTTTCAATAGCACAAAGAATACCCCTTTCATATATCGTTTATCCCACAAACGTGTAACTATTTGTTTACAACGTGTTCTCCTCATAGCAAACCTGAGCAGCTCATGAAATTTACATTCATATGGGTAGACAGAAAAAAATGTAAGAAAGCAAATAAATACATAAATAGTACTTTCAGATAAAAGCTGAAAAAAGGTGGATAATGCAATCTCCAAATAAGGAATAAGAATCTCCCTTTTTACTTATTGTGCACTTGTTGTGTATCAATGGTTGACACATGTTTAAATCTAAATTCTCTTCTAAATGTCTGTACTATGCACTTTGATATTCTATAGTATGTTGCAGTCACACAGGTCCTGTCTGTTCAAGTGTGCTATCAGATTACAGCAGGCAAAAGCCAAATCCTATACGTCTTTTGCCTACCCCATGTCACCTAGCATAGGTAGAACAGCAGGATTTCAGTTACTACCTGGTTGGTCATAGAAATAAATTAAAGCACAGGTGCTACTGACAAGATCCATGAATAAAGAGATCAAACCCACGAATCCAAAAATGGATAATGCTCACTGTTAATTTCACTAGAGATCTGTGCCTGGCCCCTGACTAGCTCATTAAAAAACAACAAAAAACACTGAGGCTGTGGATCAGTATAACTCTAATATGTAATCTGAATTTACTGTCTATAAAGTGAATTTGTGACATATAAGAATCTTTATTTTGAAGGAGTACAGAAACCTACAGGAAGTGAATCATGCATAGTCTCTGATTTCTATACCCTCTATTTTCTGTTTTATGGCAGCCTCATAAGGGAATAACTGCTACCATTAGAAGAGGAAGGAAAAGGAAGAGAATCACACACATAATTAGTAAGAATGAACAGGCATGTCACAGATTGGGAGAAATTATCACAAAACATATATATATGGAGGGGCCCCTGGGTGCCTCAGTTGGTTGAGGGTCTGACTCTTGATATCAGCTCAGGACATAGCTCACAGTTTTTGAAATTGAGCCACATGTCAGGCTCCCACTGACATTCCTGCTGAGAGAATCCCTACTTGGGATTCTCTCTCTCTCTCTCTCTCTCTCTCTCTCTCCCTCCCTCCCTCCCTCCCTCTGCCCCTCTCCCCTGTTCATGCTCTCTCTCAAAATTAATAAATAAACTTAAAAGGCTTAAAAGGACATATATATGGAATATTATTGCACATGTACAAGATGGGAAAAATTTTTAAAAATCTGACATTAAGAAATGTTTTCAAGAATGTGGCCCATTGGAAAAAATAAAAGAATGTGGCTCACTGGGAACTCTCATCCATTGCTGGTAGAAGTGCAAATATATCCAGCTACAGTTGATTCTCATTATCGGGAGTAGTTATGTTCTATAAAGTTGCCACAAACACTGAATTAGCAAATGGTGAACCCACTGCTCCTGGGGGAAGGAAAGGAATAGTTCCCTGCAAGTCTCTAGTCACAATGTTTTTGTCAACCAATCAATACATAAACTTGTTTTATGTGTGTTTCTGTTCAAAGACACCTTATTTAATATATATTGTTGATTCACCAACATTGAATTCATGGCTAATAGCACTATAACTAATGCCTAAAGGAAACATCTAAAACACATATTTTCTCTGTAAGGCATATTATAGCTTTCTTGTGCTTAGGAATACTAGACAGTACTTCAGCACTGCATACACTTGGGGGCCATTTTAAATGGTGAAATCAATGAAAAGCACAAAAATATGAAAAACTTGGCACTAACAGACATATAAAGGATATTTGTTTATAGTAAGAGGGCTGAAACAAGAAGGCAGTGTCACCTTATTTAGCCTCAGCTGGGAGTGTGCACACTGGCAACTCAAAATATTTTACCACCCTGCACCTGTCTGTAATTCACCATGAAAACAGCATGAGTATAGACTTTGGAGTTACAGATGAATTCTGTCAAGTAGGAGAAATCATAAATGCAGACTTTGCAAATAAGATAAACTGTACTTTGGAAAAGAGCATTTATAATAATTATTATAAATCAATTTAATTATGAGCATGCACTGTAACCCAGCAATTCCCTCCTAGATGTAAACATTATAGAAATCGTGTAAAGGCACCTGGGTGGCTCAGTCAGTTGGGCATCTGAGTTTGACTCAGGTCATGATCTCATAGTTCGTGGGTTCGAGCCCCACATTGGGCTCTGTCTGTGCCGACAGCTCAGAAGCTGGAACCTGCTTTGGATTCTGTGTCTCCCTCTCTCTCTGTCCCTCCCCTGCTCACTCTCTCTCTCCTCTTAAAGATAAATAAACATTAAATTTTTTTTCATAAATTAAAATTAAAAAATAAAAGAAATCCTTGTAAGTGTTCAGCAGAAGATATATACAGATTTATTTGTAATACATCATTCATAATAGACACAAACTGAAAGCAACCTAAATACCCATCCGTAGTAGAATGGGTAAATATATTGTAGAACAGTTACATAACTGCAATACCATACAGCAATTTTTTTTAAACTACAATTGCATGCAACAATACAAATGACTGTCACTAGTGTAGAATGAAAGATAACATGCAAATGTAGTGTAGAATGAAAGAATACTCACTGCATGATCCCATTTTATAAAACACAGAGTTTTTAATACTTCATTTTTTGTTGAAGAATACAAACAGGTGTGATTCTATAAAGAAAAGCCAAATGGGGCACCTGGGTGGCTTCAGTCGGTTAAGTGTCCACCTCTTCATTCAGCTCAGCTCATGATCTCATGGTTAGCGAGAAGGAGCCCCACACTGAGCTTTTCGCTGAGAGCATGGAGCCTCCTTGGGTTTCTTTCTCTCTCCCTCTCCCCATGTGTGTTCGCTTGCATGTGTGCACTCTCTTTCTCTCTCAAAATAAATTAAAAAGAAAAACATTTTTGGGGGTGCCTGCGTGGTTCAGTCAGTTAAGTGTCTGACTTCAGCTCAGGTCATGATCTCACAGTTCTGAGTTGGAGCCTGGTGTCAGGCTCTGTGCTGACAGCTTGGAGCCTGGAGCCTGTGTCAGATTCTGTGTCTCTCTCTCTGCCCCTACCCCACTTACACGCACACACGGCGCTGTCTCTCAAAAATAAATAAACATTAAAAAAAATTCTCTCAAAAATAAATAAACATTAAAATTTTTTTTTAATTTTTTTAATGTTTATTTATTTTTGAGAGAGAGAAAGAAAGTGAGGGCCAGGGAGGGGTAGAGAGAGACACACACACAGAATCCGAAGCAGGCTCCAGGCTCTGAGCTGTCAGTACAGAGCCTGACATGGGGCTTGAACTCATGAGCCACAAGATCATGACCTGAGCCAAAGGCAGACGCTTAACCGACTGAGCCACCCAGGCACCCCATAACATTAAAAAAATCTTTTAAACACATTTTTAAAAAGGCAAAACTACTACAATTATTTGAACTATGCACATAGGTTTATATACATTGTTCTGCGTATATGGTATACTTTATAATAAAAAGAAAATTTTAATGTTTTTTAGAAGGGTCAGAATGCTCCCCAAGTAAGATTTCTATATGAAATGGGCAAAGGAAGGCAAGCAAGACCTATCTGCAAAGAGGCTTTTTAGCTTTTCCCAATGATTACCACTTTAATAAGAGCATACATCAATTCATTTGCTTTTTCTTAATATTATATTTGAGTTGGAGGGCTTTATTTATCTCACAATTAAATAAGCAAAAGCTGTAATGAATACAATGTATTTACACCCATCCATGAAATGGAAGTAACCAAATGAGATTATATTGGTCAATCCAGTAACTAATACTGAGTTTTTTGGTTTAAACTAGCAGATGGGAATCATGAAGTTAGACAAAACCATATCTGAGCCACAAAAGTTAATGCATAAAATTGTATCTGGTAGAAGTATCTAGAACCTTCTACATAGAAGTGTACTCGTGAGATCTCTAAGCACCTTGGAGAACAAATACAAAAAGTTGAATTGTCTACACAACATCAAAGCCACAAAGTGTAAAACAAAATAATCGTCACAGTAACCAACTTTTCTATAGGATGTATAACTTCTTTTTTGATCATGACATTCAGCGGATTCACCTTTCATCTATTAATCCAGAGTCCATCACTTGCCCTACACAGATGAGTGACCTTGAATTAATCATGTAACTTCTCAGGTGTCTAGTTTTCTCATCTTCAGTACATAGGGTGTGGGCCAGCAATCTCTAAATTGCTTTCCAGTACTAACACTGAAACTTGGAATGAAATGTTTTTATTTTGGTTTTTTTTTTAGGGTTTTTTTTAATGTTTATTTTTTAGAGAGAGACAGAGCATGAGCAGGGGACTGGCAGAGATACAGGGAGACACAGAGCCAGACGCAGGCTCCAGGCTCTGAGCTGTCAGCACACAGCCCGACACAGGGCTTGAACCCAGGAACTAAGAGATCATGATGTGAGCTGAAGTGGAATGCGTAACTGACTGAGCCACCCAGGCGCCCCTCGAGTGAAATGTTTTTAAAGGAGAATCCTTCACCTTAATGCTCAACCTGCGTTGACCTGCATTTAAATGATAAATGACCTGACAACCAAAGAAAATAATATAATCAAAAGGCAATCGGGGGCACCTGGGTGTCAGTGGGTTAAGCTTGTGACTCTTGATTTCAGATCAGGTCTTGATCTCAGGTTGTCAGTTCAAGCCCTGCACTGGGCTCTGCACTAGGCATGAAGCCTACTTTAAAAAAAAAAAAAAAAAAAAACCAACAATCAGAATTGCAAAGGAATTATCATAATTTTAATCTCCCTTATGTAAATTGACCTAAAATGCAGGTTGTTATCAATAAATCCCTCAGCATGTAAAACAAGAACTCAGACCTTAGGGAACAAAAAGCAGGACATGATTAAATTGAAAGAAAACCACACATTTGATAGTACAGTCACTCCACAAAGTTTCTGAAGGGCCCTTATCCAAGCTGTTTCTCACTGCCCCTTGTGACCTTCATAAAGTAATTCATTAGGCTTTGAGAAGTGCAGGTTGACATTTGTAATATGTGTTTCAGGTTATAATATGTTGCTAAATGTGAAAAAATAAAAGCAATGATCTTTAATTCAAATAGATCCATAAGCATATCCAATTGCCTGTTTTGCCTGCTATAACAGCTACAAGATTACGAGATTTTTCACCTTGTACATAAAGCATTAGTAGGTGAGGGGCGCCTGGGTGGCTCAGGTCATGATTTCACAGTTTGTGAGACTGAGCCCTGCGTAGGGCTCTGTGCTGGGGGCTCTGTGCTGGCGGCTCAGAGTCTGGAGGCTGCTTCGGGTTTAGTGTCTCCCTGTCTCTCTGCCCCTCCCCGCCCCCTGTGTCTCTCAAAAATGAATAAACATTAAACAAAAAAAAAAGCATTAGTAGGTGATTAGGTCAGGAGCCTCGAACAGCCAAAATGGTTAACTCAATCACTTCCCTATTAGCACAGGTCTATGGGTCCTGGCCTTCAATTTTGCGTCTGGGTGAAGAGCTTATGCTTTTGAACTGCAATCTCTGTCCTCTGCTGCCAGTGCATCCAGCAAGTAAGAAAACCGATTTTTTTAAGGGCTTTTGTGGAGACTGATGTTAAATCTGCTCTGCAGTTTTAATAAACAGTTAAAATTGAAGAGCAAATGATCTTATGAACATTTGGGACTTGTTGAAATCCTCTCTCTCCAAATTTGAAATTCTTCAGCACACTAAGCCCTACTCTGTCCCAGAAGTCAACTACCCTAGAAGAGTCCTGATGGGATTCTTTATTTCATTAAGAGGAAAAAAGATATTCCTAATCTTCCGTTGCAAGAATGATGCTCACTAACATCTGCTGAGTGCTCACAGCGCTAGGCACTGTTAAATGGTTTACATGCATTATTTCTTTTAAAACTTGTAACAAGTCCAAGTAGCTAATACTGTCATGATCCTCACTTTGTGGATAAGGACATGAAGGACTGAGAGATAAGTAATTTGCCCAGGATCACATAGGAAGTACCGGGTCTAGGAATGGAACCCTGGAATCCAGACACAGTGCTGCAATGCATTTCTTTTCAAAAACATCTCTATACATTGTTGTCACATTCTTCCTTCCAGTACTGTATCATAGTAAACACCATTTAGGTTACCTTCACAGCCCCAGTAACCCTCTTCTTCTGAGAACTGCCTACACACACACACACACACACACACACAGGCAGAATCTTGCCAACACGCACCTACTATGTTACTTCACCTTTTTTATCAGAGCTGATTGAATCATGAGTGGACACCTGACCTAGGTTGGGCCAGTCAGAATCTTTCTCTCAAGAATTCAAACTGAAAGCGCTAGTGTGGAAGCATTAGGAGCTGTCAAGTTAATGGCCAAATTCTCTAGTGATCAAGTTGGTGAGGTTCCCAGAGCTGCCTGGCTTAGCCCCTTTCTGTGTCCTTATTCAGTTTTCCTAGAATTCCATGAAGTTTCTTCTCATGAATCTAGGTTGCACAAGAGTGGTAACTAAGACATAGTCATTTTCAAGCATCTACTATGTGACAGGCACATAGATAGAAACTTAGTGGGTGGAAATAATCAAGCAACAGAAAGAGAAATAAACTGATCCCATTTACAATTGCACCAAGAGCCATAAAATACCTAGGAATAAACCTAACCAAAGATGTAAAAGATCTGTATGCTGAAAACTATAGAAAGCTTATGAAGGAAATTGAAGAAGGAATATGAAGGAATTGAAGAAGAACACAAAGAAATAGAAAAATATTCCACGCTCATGGATTGGAAGACTAAATATTGTTAAAATGTCAGTACTACCCAAAGCAATCTAAAACATTCAATGCAATCCCAATCAAAATTTCACCAGCATTCTTCTCAAAGCTAGAACAAATTATCTTAAAGGTTGTATGGAACCATAAAAGACCCCAAATAACCAAAGTAATACTGAAGAAGAAAACCAAAGCGGGAGGCATCACAATCCCAGACTTAGCCTCTACTACAAAGCTGTAATAATCAAGATAGTATAGTATTGGCACAAAAATAGACACATTGATCAATGTAATAGAATAGGGAACCCGGGATTGGACCCACAAATGTATGGCCAACTACTCTTTGACAAAGCAGGACAAATGGAAAAAAGACAGTCTCTTTGGCAAATGGTGGAGAACTGGACAGCAACACACAGAAGAATAAAATTGGACCACTTTCATACACAAAAATAAACTCAAAATGGATGAAAGACCTAAATGTGAGACAGGAAACCATCAAATCCCTAGGAGAGAAAACAACAACAACCTCTTTGACCTCAGCCGCAGAAACTTCTTACTCGACATTTGTCTGAAGGCAAGGGAAATAAAAGCAAAAATGAACTATTGGGACCTCATCAACATAAAAAGCATTGGCACGGCAAAGGAAACAATCAACAAAACTAAAAGTCAACCGACAGAACAGGAAAAGATATTTGCAAATGACATATCGGATAAAGGGTTAGTATCCAAAATCTATAAAGAACTCACCAAATTCCACACCCAAAAAACAAATAATCCAGTGAAGAAATGGGCAGAAGACATGAATAGACAGTCTTCTAAAGAAGACTTCCAGATGACCAACAGACACATGAAACGATGCTCAACATTACTCATCATCAGGGAAACACAAACCAAAGCCACACTGAGATACGACATCACACCAGTCAGAGAGGCTAAAATGAACAAATCAGGAAACTATAGATGCTGGAGAGGATATGGAGAAATGGGAACCCTCTTGCACTGTTGGTGGGAAGGCAAACTGGTGCAGCTGCTCTGGAAAACAGTGTGGAAGTTCCTCAAAAAATTAAAAATAGAACTACCCTACGACCCAGCAATAGCACTGCTAGGAATTTATCCAAGGGATACAGGAGTGCTGACACATAGAGGCACATGTACCCCAATGTTTATAGCAGTGCTTTTATGGAAAGAGCCTAAATGTCCATCAACTGATGAATGGATAAAGGACATGTGGTTTATATATACAATGGAATACTACTTGGCAATGAGAAAAAATAAAATCATTCCATTTGCAGCAACGTGGATGGAACTGGAGGGTATTATGCTAAGTGAAATACGTCAGTCAGAGAAAGACAGATACCGTATGTTTTCACTCATATGTGGATCCTGAGAAACTTAACAGAAGACCATAGGGGAAGGGAAGGGGAAAAAAAATAGTTACAGAGAGGGAGGGATCAAACCATAAGAGACTCTTAAATACAGAGAACAAACTGAGGATTAATGGGGGATGGAGGAGAGGGGAAAGTGCGTGATGGGCATCGAGGAGGGCACTTGTTGGGATGAGCACCGGGTGCTGTAGATAAGCCAATTTGACAATGAATTATATTAAAAAAAAGAAAAAAGAAACTTAGTGAGTGAGCGAGACATTAAAACTAAGCACACAAATAAATATATAGTTACCAGTTGTAAAAGGTGCCACAGCAAAAAAGTGTGGGTGCTCTTAAAGAGGGAATTACTTTTGTCATAAATGAGATAATATACGTAAAGCACTTAGCATAGGGCCTGGTTCCTAACGGGCTCTCAGTGTATGTATATTCTTTGGCCAAATTCTCTCTAAATAATAAATAATAGTTCTGGCACAACATTTTCCTGGTTGAGGCCCATATCCTGCCAAACTGTTCTAATTGAGTACTAATTTACTCCCTGTCTCTGGTTTTGGCTGCCAAATTATTATTCCCAAAATATCCTTTTATTATGCTGCCTATTTGTAACCCATGCCAAAGAATTTGGACTCTTTCCTGTAAGCCAGCTGTGAGGTCTCAGATGGGAGAAATGCAGGTAAGCAGTTTTCTTGGTTACCTGCCTCCCTCCCTTACTCCAAGGGAAAATAAAGGTGCTGCTACCATGGGGGTGAGAGGGCACATGAAGAATGAATGATAGGTAGGCCACTAAAGCACTCATAATTTCTATCAAATTAAATAAGCAGTCCAGCAATCCAATCTGCCCAGATAAATTTTGGCCAATGAGGGACAGAGGAGGAAAGGAGACAGTAGCTCTGAGGTAAACCCTTCATTCTTCAGCACTGGAAAGAGTGATTTGATCACTCGGAGGAAACGTCTCTGGAGATGGTCAGTTCAATAAAAAAGTTCAACCATCTGTTCCATCTTCCTTGCCAGAGCTCCAGTGGATATCTGGGTGTTGGAGACATTGTCTTTGTGGAGCAGGGGGAGATTCAGTCCCCCAGGTGCTACTCTGCCATCTATTCTCTCCTCCTACTCCTCTCCCTTCTTCCCTTTCATCTTATTCCAATGCATGTTGTGACATTTAATGTGGCTACACAAGATAACAATCCAATGCACAGTATTATGCACAAGGACCTAGCTGATTTACAATGGGAATTATAGCTGTAGGAAATAGGGTTTATTCTGGAAAGAATAATGAAAGCATAAAAAGTTTATTTTATGAATCATACTACCCTATGTGGAAAGCAAAGTAAACCTTATGGAAAACTCATTATATTCATAAAACCAAATCCAATCAGCCCCTGAAGGAGAGTGAGTTTGATGGAATACATTGCTTTTTCCAGGGAAACACTACGATACCCATTAAATGGCAACTTTGAAATGACCTAGGACTTAGGAAAATTGCTTACAAACTAGCAATTAAATGTAAACTTCCTTGCCTGCCAGCTTTTTTCTCCCTCCAATTTTAAAATATAAGTTAAAAGAGACCCTTAGAGAAAGTTCAGCAGATAAGGCAGAAGTAAAACAACATTTTCTACCTCCACAGTGCCAGCTGACCCAATCAATTTAATTTGTGCTGGGCACCTCTCAACCTGAGTCCAGGAACTTCTACTTTCCTGCTTATCATCACATGAATTCTGGCCAGGACAAAGGGTACTTGTCCATGGAATTATTGGGTTTGGATGCCAACTGTTGGGCCTGTCTGCCTCTCTCCTATCATTGATCCTCGCATTTCTCAGGAGGCCAAACGGAAAGGAGCTAATAAAATTCTCAGAGATGTTTTCTGGTTGATGATAATTTCAAAAGCCATTGTGCAAATTTTTCCCCCATCCTTGAAGTCCTGGGGGCATGAAAGAATAAAGTGGAAACTAACTTTTAGAAAGGATGAATGGTATTCAGAGCAGACTTCAGAATAAACTACATTTTTGAATCTGAGAGCAGGAACCATTTATTCAACATTTATTGGGCCAGGAACCTGACTTGGAGCTAAGTATTCAAAGGTCGATACCACAGGACTGCCCGGGTGGCTCAGTTGGTTAAGTGTCCGACTTCAGCTCAGGTCATGATCTCATGGTTCTACGAGTTTGAGCCTCACGTTGGACTCTATGCTGACAGCTCAGAGCCTGGAGCCTGCTTGGGATTCTGTGTCTCCCTCTCTCTGCCCCTCCCCTGCTTGCATGCTTTCTCTCTCTCTCTCTCTCTCTCTCTCTCTCTTTCAAAAATAAATAAACATTTAAAAAATTACAAAGGTCAGTACTACATAGTATTTGTGCTTAGGGAACTCCTACTCCAGTAGAAAGACAACCATTTTAAGTATTTTCAGGAACAATGCAGGTTTATATAAGACTGAAAAATATATTTGCTATTTTGATGCCTAGTAGCCACCACCCTTCTGATATTAGCATCCAATTTTGCCTCCTCCACTGGAGCCAGTCTGGATGTAATAATTCAGTCATGGTATTATGTCCAAAACCAAACTAAGTCAACTGGACACCAATCTCACTGAAAATTATGTACAAGGTGCTATGGAACAACAAAAAAGGATTCATAACTCAGCCAGGAAAGATCAGGAAAGGCTTCCTGAAGTAAGTGATGCTAGATTGGAGTCATGATGGCCAATCAAGAGTTAGGGAAACAGGGTCAAAAATAATGCACAAAAGAAAAGATACATGGGGAGAAACAAGAACAGCACAATGGAGACAAACATGTATAATTCATTCCAATAAAATGTTTGAAAATAATACTAATGTTCAGGCCTCACCCTACACCTACTAAATAAAAATCTTTGTAACTGAGACCAGGCACTCGTCTTTTCTAAAAGGCTCCCAGATTAATTGCAGCTAGAGAACCAGCACACCAAACCATAAAAGACAAATACTTGTACCTACACAGTGGACCTTGTATTCTGGTCCCAGACTTCACTTTCCACTTATTTTTCCACCTCTTGGCCCTCTTACATTTTTTTAAACCAACAATACTAAATTTCTTATAGATATTCAAACATGTCATGCCTCCCTGACTATTTACACAGGCTCCTCCTTCCTCCAGCCTCCAGGAGGCTGCCCTTCTCCTGGTTGGATATCTGGCAAGTTGTCATTCTTTATGGCCAGCTCAAAGCCTAACTTCCCTGGAAAGCCTTTCCTGACTCCACTGCAGATGGAGGAGCTTCTTCCTCTGTCTTTCCCCAACACCTATCCTTACCTCCACTGAAGTGACCATCTTACGGTCTTATAACACTTTTCACATCTCCCTCCACATTAGACTCAGAGCAAGGATCTTGTCTTATTTTTGTATCTCTAGCCTAGTACATATGATTGCTACCCAACAAATATATGTGAAAATACAGCAGAGAGGAAGGAATCCACCTACCTCCTTCTTCTGATGGCTACTGGTATACTAGACACCATTTCTTCCACTCAAGTAAAAAGGCTTAAGGTCTTTAGAACTCCTTTTCAGAGCAGTCATGCAAGAAGAACCTTTGTTTAAATATGGAAATAACCAGCTACTCCTATTTCATTTTGATATCTTTGTAGAAATTCAAAGTTGAGGAGGTAGAACAGACTGTCTTGGGCCAGGTAATCTTTTCGATGTTTTATATAGCCACCCGTTGGTCTTTGCCAATGTTGGAAAATACACAAGAATGAAGAAATCAACAGTCTGTCTCTTCACCTAGATCATAGGCCCCTTGAGGACAAAAGCCGTTGTTTATTCACTTTGAATTTGAATTCACAGGTCATAACAGAGTGTCTGGTTTAGAAGAGAAACTCAATAAATGTGTAGAAATAAATCTGTCAATAGCCCCTGAGGTTGGGGTCCCAGCTGGATCACTCTGGAACAACAGGTGAAGTCTGCGTCTGTGCATAAATCATCCCCTTGCATCATTTCTCCAGTCAAGACTTTAAGGATCCTGGGTTCTTATCCCAGCTCTGCCACTTACTGGCCACGTGACCATAGCTTCTTCACCTTGCTGACCCCCTCAGTTTCCTCAGCTAGGTAGTTCTCACTCAAAGTCTTTTATGCAATTGCAATCAGATAGTGACTGGGCTGGAAACACCTTGAAGGCATCCTCATTCACAAATCTGGCAATTAATGCTGGCATTTTAGTGGGATATAATCTGGGCTATCAGCTGGAATACCCTACACGGGGCCTTTGCATGTGACCTGGGCTTCCTCACAATGAAGTGGTCAGGTTTCAAGAATAAGTGACCCAAGAGAGCAAAGTAAGTACATGGCATTTTTATGATCTAGTTTTGGATGTCACATAGTATCATTTCTGCTGTACTCTATTGGTCAAGGCAAATCACAAAGGTCCACCCAATTTCAGGGAGAAGGGATACTACCACCCTGTGAGAACAGCATGTGGGATGGAAAACACTGGGTAGTTATCTTTGAAAATTGCCACCTACCTAGGATGACTATGCATATAAAATGAAACAGTGATAGAAAGTACTTACTTAGCCCAGTGCCTGGCACATGGTAAGTGCTCAATAAACAACAGCTATAGGTATTTTTGTATTAGTATTGAAATGGTCCTTTCACTTTCCACCTGTGCCACAGGAACCACATAGAGTATCACCTGCAGGTGAGCTGTGTAATCACATGGCCACAGAAGGTCACATCACCAATAAGTGACAGAGCCAGGTTTTGAGCCCATCTATGTGGCTCCAGAGTCTGCCCTCTTAATCTCTACATCATCAAATCCCTCTTTTGGAATGGTTGTCTCAAAGATGAATCTAAGAACCCGAGGAAGGAAGGGAGTAGCCATCAGTGAAATGAATAGCCCATTAGGTTGGGAACACCCAGTACTAACTCCACACCTATGGACATTAGAGGGGTAAAGAACCTCAGGCAATTCAGATGGACCATTATCCAGGGCTCAGTTCCTAGAGAAGAGGATCCTCTTGATCCCAGCATTGACTATGAACAGCATTTTGTTTTCCATCAAAACCATCCTGGGTCAGGAGAACCTGTTCATGTCACTCTTTCTGTACAAATGAAGCTACAGAAAGGCAATTCAGGCAACCAGCACACCAAGGAGGCAGGGGGAATCTGACCTAAGGGCACAAGGCTGAGGAGAGGTAGAGATGAGCTCTCCCCCATGGGTGGGGGGGAGTGGTGGGGTTTAAGAGCATGGGCCCTGGAAGCAGCCACTGGGCTCCACTCCTTACCAGTTAGGTGACCTCCCTGAACAAGGGAGCAAGGGACAAGTTTCCTTGTTTATAAAATAGGGGAGTAACAATAAGAGAACCCTTGATAAAAGATTGGTGTGGGGGTTAAAGAACCCAGGGCTTAAAGGGACACCTGGGTGGCTACATCGGTTAAGCATGTGACTCTTGATCTCAGCTCAGGTCTTGATCTCAGGGTCATGAGTTCAAGCCCCATGTTCACCTCCATGCCAGGTGTGAAACCTACTTAAAAAAAGGAAAAAAAAAAAAAAAAAAAAGAGGGAGAGAGAGAGAGAAGATGCCAGGACTTGGAAAACAATGGCTGGGTGCCTGGCACCTAAAAAGTATTCAAACAGCGTTAGTGATGGTGAGGATTCTAAGATTATGGAGTTCCCAGTGTTCCATCCACTATGCGGATGTCAAAGACTGGAGACCCCTCCCCACCCACAGGAGCCTGATAAGACCTGCTGCCCCACAACTTGCATTTCTCCTTCATAACCTACACTGCATTGTCATTTATTTTTCAGTTCCTGTCTTTCCTCCATAGTCTGTGGTGCCCAACAGAGCACAGAATTCTTTTCTCACCTTTAAATCCCCAGCACAGTGCTTGGTACCTAATAGGTACTCAATAAGTATTTATTGAGCTAATCAAGAAATAAATAGAATAAAAATTTAAATCCCTACTCAAAAAAAAAAAACAAAATAAAATAAAAACAATTTTAAAAAAAAATCTCAGCCCTCTTGTCCAAATGGACAATATATTTTAAGATTTCAGTATGCTCTCCCTCCTCCTTATAGCTGTCATTATCTTCTCTACCTCTTAGGATTTCTTCTTTCCTTCAATAAATATTTATTGAGAACTTATTTTGTCTGGGTTCTGAGAAACAGCAATAAATTTTTAAAAAATAAAAATAAAAACTCTGCTTTCACTGAGCTATTTCTAGTATGGGAAACAGACACTAAAAGCAAAATAATAGATAAATACAATTTCAGACAGCAAGTGCAATGAAGGAAATAGGGTGTTATGATACAAAATTTCTGGGTTGAGCAAACCTACAGAACCAGCAAGAAGAATCTATCTGGAGCTATACTGGCATTAATGGCAAGGGCTTTTCTTCCTCCTTGGGCCTAAGACAACCTTCTCTGAAGGAGACAGGATTCTGACACAAGTGGTCAACCCAGGAAGTGCTTTTTGTCTTTACCAGGAATCCTTGCAGCCTGGGGAAGCTTCTTCAACCCACTCAGGCAGCACCAGCAGGGCTCTGTTAAAACTACAAGTGCACCAATCAGACCAAAAATAGTACAACAAAGGCTCTGAAAATTAGATTTTCATTGAAATCACAGCCTACAAAAGTAGGCCAGGACTTTCATGCTAAACCTAAAAAGGGTGACTACTCACTAAAATAAAATACTAAATAAGATTCAAAGTCTCCTAATGTAATAACCAAGATATCCAGGATACAAACCATCATACCAAGAAATAAGAAAATCACAACTTGAGAAAAGACAATCAACTGACACCAACACCTAGATGAATCAGATGTTGGAAATATCCGACAAGGATTTTAAAGCAGCCATCCTTAAATATGCCTCGGTAAGCAATTAAAAATGCTCTTTAAACAAATAAAAAAATTTTAAATCTCAGCAAAAAACTAGAAGTTAAAGGAAAGAACCAAATGGCAATTATAGAACTAATAAATACAATAACCAAATGTTTAAAATCTGACTGGATAGATTTAGTAGCAAAGTGGAGACAACAGGACAGAATCAGTGAACTTGAGACTAGATTAATAGAAATTACCCGATATGAACAGAAAATAGAATAAAAATAAAGCAAAACAAAAACAAACAAAAAATAGTCTCAAGAACTTGTGGGTCAACAACAAAAGATCCAATATATGGAGTCCTAGGAGACAATAAAGAGAATAGCTAAAAGAGTATTCCAAGGGGCACCTGGGTGGCTCAGTCGGTTAAGTGTCCGACTTCAGATCAGGTCATGATCTCACAGTTTGTGGGTTCAAGCCCCACGTCAGGCTCTGTGCTGACAGCTCAGAGCCTGGAGTGTGCTTCTGTTTTTGTGTCTCCCTCTCTCTCTTTGCTCCTCCCCAACTCATGCTCTGTCTCTCTCTCAAAAATAATAAACATTAAAAAAAAATTTTAAAAAGGGTATTCCAAGAAATAATGGCTAAAAAATCCCAAATTTGGTAATTAAAGTAAATAAATAAAGCCACATAGTCAAAAAGGTGAGTGAATCCTAAATAAAATAAATGCAAACTGAAGCCAAATTTCTGAAAACTGAAAGCCAAAGAAAAACCAAAAGCAGAGGGAATTTATATTACCTATAGAGGACACCAACTTAAATGGCAGAATATCTCTCAGATTTCTCATCTAAAACCATGGAGGCAAGAAGGAAGGAGAACATATTTCAAGAGCTGAGAAAGAAAAAGAACTGTCAACCATGAATTTTATATCTGGAAAAACTATCCTTCAGGAATAAAAAGGGAAATAAAGACCTCAGATGAAAGAAAACAACAACAAAAAATTGTTGCTGGAAGACCTACCCTTAAAGAACAGCTAAAGCAGGTTCTTCAAACAGAAAGGAAATGACAGAAGAAGGAAACTTGTGGCATCAGGAAGGAAGAAGAAACAACATAAAGAACAGAAATATGGGCAAACAGAATAGATTACCCTTCTTACAAGTTTTCTAAGTTATATTTGGTAATTAAGACAAAAATGATAACACTATCTGATACTCAAGACGATGATATTTAAAAGGGGAAAAGGGAAAGGGACCTAAACAGAAGTGAGGGTTCGACACTTCACTGGGAAGTGGTAAATGCTGATACCATTAGATGGTGGTAAGTCACATTTGCATACTGACACACTCAGTGCAACTACTATGAAAATTATATAAAATGATACACAAAAAAAATATAAACTGACATGGTTATAATTTTAACAAATCACTGAGCCTGGTTCTAAAAAACACAATGTTTTATACCTAATAACTGATTGTTAATTTATGAAAAACACACTAATGGCAAAATGTGTGTATGTTTGATTCAAACCAGAAATTGTATTATAGTCTATTAAAAATATATAAATTACTAAATGGCCCACTTGATATTTTCCCCCGAGATGTGTTTAAGAGGATTTTCTTTATTTCATACATAACTTTATGATACCAATTTTTTTAGTAACATGGGTGAAATTAACATACACACAACAGACAAGAAAATATTTTCAGGAAAGTACATAAAATAAAATTCAAAAAAAAATCTTTGTCCCTTGATTGGAATAAAATTAACCACTGAGGTTAAGAAAATAAATTTATGCCTCAGGGAGCATTACTTTAGAGAGAAGGGTCAGGAAAAGTCTTTCCTTGAAAGCAATGTTTGAGAAGATCCTAAGATAAATGCATTCCAGGTAGGTGAGTAGCCCATGCAAAGATTCTGAGGCAAAAAGGAGCTTGGTTTGGTTCAAGTCTTTTACCAAGTCTAGATTATTTATGTGTGTACCTTTGTTCATCGTTTTTGTTCCTTAAAACACACATATTCTTTTTGTCATAAGAGTTTTACTAACACTTGCTATAATGAGGCATACCCAATCAATAACAAAATCAACAAAAATGAGAAAGTCACTAAGATACCAGTAAACTCACAGAGATCTCAAAGTAAAAGGGGCCTAGATTTGTCTTGTACCTCTTTTCTGCATCTCTTTGCAAATGACTCCATGAAGGTTCCCATCTTTCTACCTTATCCCTCCCCAAGACACATGCAAACACACACACACACTCAATTCAACCTCCTGACTCACTTCTAAATCTTGGTGCTTTTAATATGGAAAATAAGTGTTAATTTGCCAACTTTTTAAGTAACCTTAGATCACCTGTTCTCAACCAGGAGAAATTTTGCTCCCCAATGGAACACTTGGCAATGCCTAGGCACACTTATATTGTCATGAGTGGGAGGTAGCCACTACTAGCATCTACCAGGTACAGGCTAAGGATGCTGCTACATATCCTATAATGGATAAGATAGCCCCCCACAGCAAAGAATTATCTAGTCTGACATCACCTGCCTTAGATTAATGACTATAATGTCCATCCTAAGGAAATTCTAAGGACTCTGTCTCCCACCCCACTGTCTTAATCCTGATTTCCACTTGAACAGTCTCCTTGATCTTTTCCTAGAACATCAAAAACACTATGGGTAGTAATTCCCAAAGGATGTTCCATGTGTTATATGACAAAATTGTTCTGTGGTGAAACACCTTTCATAAATGTTTGGCCCAACAGATATATAGGTTCCTTTTATACAGAACTTACCTAAGTAACAATTTAAATCCAGTATTAGTTTCCTAGGGCTACCATTACAAAGTACCAAACAGAAATGTACTGTCTCACAGTTCTGGAAACTACATTTTTCAAGGTCAGGTTTTGCCAAGGTTGATTCTTTCTGAGGGCTGAGAGGGAAGGATCTGATCTGGGCTCCTCTACTTGGCTTACATACAGCTGTTTTCTCCCTGTATCTCCTTACATTGTATTCCCTCTATGTATGTCTATCTCTGTGCCCAAATTTCCCCTTTTTTTCCTAAATAACACCAGTCATTGGATGAGGGTCCACTCTAATAACCTAATTTTTAATTAATTTATTAATTCATTAATTCATTTATTATTTACTTTAAACTTATTTTATTTTTTAAAAAATTTTTTGATGTTTATTTTTGAGGGAGAGAGAGAGACAGAGACAGAGACAGAGTGTGAGTGGGGGAGGGGCAGAGAGAGAGGGAGACACAGAATCCAAAGTAGGTTCCAGGCTCTGAGCTGTCAGCACAGAGACTGATGTGGGGCTCAAACTCATGGACCGTGAGATCATGACCTGAGCTGAAGTCGGATACTTAACCAACCAAGCCACCCAGATGCCCTTAATAACCTCATTTTAATTTCATTACCTCTGTAAAGATCCTATCTCCAAATAAGATCACATTCTGAAGTAACGGGGGTTAGGACTCCAACATATCTTTTTGAGGTGCATACAATTCAACCTAAAACACAAGGCTAGTTCAAACTCTGTTCTGGCCAATGGTTTTAGTTTTCTGGCCTAAAATCCTCTCACCAAAGCTATCAGTGAACAGTAAGAGGGACATATTTAATTTAAGGCCTTCTTATGCATGAGTTGCTTCATACAGAAACTGTCAAAAGCTAGACAGTAGGAGGGAGAACAGAAGAGAGGCCACATGTTGAATAACTGGGAGCTAATTATGAACATTTGTGCTTTCCAAGGTAAATGAACTGAGCTATCACAAATATGTCAGCATTTGTCTTCAGACTTAGTGTGACAAGAGTTTAGGCAAAGGGCAGTTGTTCTTCCCACTGTCAGAAATAATCCTGAAGTCTGTCAAGCCCCAGACACAAAGTTCACATCTGTGGAGAGCCCACCTGTGGTGGCCCCTTCAAACCTATTCTATCCCCTACACCTGCTGCCATTAAATGGCATTGCAAATTGTTGCAATTATGTGAATCCTGACCTGAGAGTCATCAGTACTCATCCACCCGCTTCACAGACATTGTACTCCCCTAGAGAACTGGCTGCATTCCATGACAAAGTTTGGGTCTTGGAACCTATTCAATGGCAGGTGTGGATAGCCAATAAATGAGCCACTGATGTTGGCCTGCTTTGGTGTTCGAGCAGGAGCTCAATGACCCAGGGAGAAGTCATTCCATATCAACTGTCACTGATAATCACATGATGCCAAATGTCTGTGTACTTTTACTACTATTTTTTACTTCACTTAAAAATTTACAATGTCCTTACTCTGTGCCAGGGACACAACAACCCTATGAGGTAGATACAATTTCTATTCCCATTTTACAGATGAGTAAATCAGAAGGCACTGAAGGCATAACTCACCCAAGGTCACAAAGCTAGTAAACAGAAGAACCCGCATTTGAACCAGGCAACCTGGCTTCAGAATCCATATTTTAACTATTAGGCTCTGCTGTCTCTACATTGATTTTGTGAGCCAAGGTGGGAGGTTTCCAAAGTTAGATGACAGAATTTGTTCAAACTTGAATACTGAGACAGCCCCTGAGTATTATTTCACTCTAAGCTCTAAATATATGGACATTGCTCAGAGCAACCTTGTAAAACAGGTACTATTTCTATTCCCATTTTACAGTCTGATAAGCTGAAAGACAAAAAAAGGTTGAAAAATTTGCCTAAAATCACTTATAATGTATCTCAAAAATAATGCCAAATGCTGGAGATATAACCTTGAATGACGTAACCATGGTTCCTGCCTTAACTGAACTTATACCACAGATAGGGACACAAACAAGGAAATAGGCAATTGCAACACACTGTCATAAGAGCCAAGGTAAAGTTGTGTGTGCTATGCAAGCACATAGAGGGAGTAATTAGCTTTCCCTTGGGATGCTGAAAAGATTTCCTGAAGGACTGATATTTTGGCTTAACCTGAAGATCAAGTTAGACACGCACAGAGGTAGAGAAAAGGGGAAACTGTTCCAAGAGAGAGTAAACCGCACTTGTAAAATCAGGAAGCAAGACAAAGGGCACAGTTCATTCTAGGAGTTAAAGGAAATTTAGTATGGTTTGGTGTGAAGAATGCAAGGAAATAGAGTGGCAAGAAAAGAAATGGGAAAATAACATTATGTCCTCATTCTTATGCCCTAAGAAAGAGGACCCACTGAGTTTTAGAAGGTAAAGTAGCATGATCAGGTCTACATTCAGAACACAAGGCCATAGAGCACGGATTGGTGGGAAGAAGACCAGAGTCTCAGAGTTCTCTCTCTCCACTCTAGGAATCACTGCAATAATCCCAGCTTAATATTATGTCAGAATTAAGCTTAGTGATTAATTGTGTATATAGGGTGTGTGGTATAATAAAAAATATATTTAGTCTTTGTGTCCAGTTTCTGGCAGAACTCATAGAACCCTTGGAACCTCCTTAGTGACAGGAGTGTCTTTTTGTTATTCACACCAGATTTATGCTTATGAGTGATTTAGGCTAGGACCTATTTAGATAGTCTGAGGATGGGACTGGTCACCAGAAAGACCAAGTGATAAGAGGTTTAAAACTTTCAGCTCCACCCACCAATGCTGGGAAGGAGGAGCTGTAGATTATTCTTGAACAAGATTTGGTGAGCTTCTGGGTTAGTGAACATATGGAGGTGCTGGGGGGTGGCACCCATAGGAACCCTGATTTTTTTATTATTTATGAGAGGGAGAGCACGCACACGCAAGAGAGACAAACAGAGAAGGTGGGCGGAGGGGAGGACAGAGAGAATCCCAAGCAGGCTCTGTGCTGTCAGCTCTGCATTGGGCTCCATGCTTCAGGGCACAGCCTGCTTGGGATTCTGTCTCTGCCCCTCCATCCTTTCAAAATAAAATGAAATGAAATGAAATAAAATAAAATTAAATTAAATTAAATTAAATTAAATAAATAAATAAATAAATGTCAGATGCTTAACCAACTGAGCCACCCAGGCTCCACTAGGAACCCTAATTTATAGCCAATCAGCCAGAGGTACAGGTAGCAACCTAGACTTGAGGTTGGCATGTATGGAAAGTATGGAAAAATACTTTCCATGGCAAGTGTGGAAAATCTTGTGAAACAGAGTCCAAAATCTATCTTCAGATAATAGTGTCAGAATTAAATTTGTAGGACACCCTGTCAGTATCATTGAGAATTAGAGAACTGCATGGTGTGAAACTCTCACACATCTAGTATCAGAAGTATTGAGAACAGAGGAGAAAAATAGTTTACCCTTACAGGGTGAAAGAGAGAGGAGTGTCCAACGTAACTCTAAGCCACTGATTTACACAATTAGATAAATGGTAGTGCCATTTGCTGGGTAGAGAACACCAGAGTAGAAACAAGTTGAAGGACAGCAGTAATAAGTTCCATTTTGGACATGTTTGGTTTTAAGAGAATGTAGGTCTTCCTAAACGCAAATGAATAAATAGATCTGAAGCTAGAAAGAAATCTGGACATGACATAGAGTTTCTATTCTATTCTATTCTATTCTATTCTATTCTATTCTATTCTATTCTATTCTATTTTGAAAGAGACAGCAAGAGTACAAGCAGAGGAGGACAGACAGAGAGAGAGGGAGAGAGAGAGAATCTCAGGCAGGCTCCATTCTGTCAGCACAGAGCCCGATGCAGAGCTCAAACTCACAAACTGTGACATCATGACCCATACTGAAACCAAAAATCAGATGCTTAACCAACTGAGCCAACCAGGCACCCCGAGATAGAGCTTTGTAAATTACCAGTAAATAGATGGATACAGAAGCCAAAAGACTAAACGCATTGACTAGGAACAGTGAATCAAAGAAAACAGCAGAGGGTCTCATGTGACATCATCATTTAAGTGCTAGCCTAGAAGAGAAGCCTGCAGAAAAAGCTGAAATGATTCATTAAAGAGGTAAGAAGGAGCTAAGGCACACAGGCATCAGAGAACTCAAAGGAAACTAAAGACAGTCTTTTCACATGATTTTCTGCTGTAGATAAGTCAGTTAAGACAATGACTAGGAAGTATCCATCTGATTATGCCATACTGGAAAAGTAAAATACTTGTTTCTAAGGGTTGTTGAGGAAGACAAAAGAGAGCCATCTGAAGAGAAATAAAAAACTCAACAAACAATCATTTCTTGTCCTTCACTATTGTAGGCCTGGCTGGTAGCTGGATGGATAAACCACTCAAGATCTTTGGGGGCCACTTGCAGCAAAAGAACAGCATCTTCAACTCTATTTGGGGGCATTCAGATAATAATACCTAATGCTGAGCTAATTTTCTATCTTCAGGTTATTTTTTTGTCAGAGATTGCTGAAGAAACCACATTACAATCAGAGACAGAGTTTGATATAATTGTGAAGGAGAAAATCTGACTCAGGTATCCTTATCCTACCCGCTACCAATGATCTAGTGTCCTACAATTTCCCATTCCATCTCCCAAGACACTATTATCCCTGAAAGCAATAGTTCCCATAGCTGTGTGTGCTGCAGCCATGGTTAAAAATGTTCCCTATGTTCTTCCCTCCAAAGTAGACATGTCTTTCCTACTTTCCTCTTCTTTAGGGCCCCATAAGCATGAGATAAACTACCCAGAGGCATTGTAATGCAATGGAATAAAGTTACTGATTTTGGAATCAGAAAACCTAGACTGGATTCCCAGTTTTACCGTTTATCAGAACTGTGTGACATTTTGGTAAGTCATTTTGCCATTAATCTCTCTGGCCTCAGAATGCCTACTTCTCAAAGGTATACATATTTGGGAGGGAAAAAGAAAGTATGTAAAAACTCTTTTTTAAATGTAGTATAGAGTCATGTCAATTTTCCCAACTGTATCTCTTGGAGTTCTTGGAACTACAGTTTGTCTAGTATGGAGTCAGATTTACTTTAGTATCTGGTAAACTGATGGACTTTTTCCATGTAAGTTTCTGTGAGAATGTTATTTCTGAAACTCTGTAAAAAGAAACACCTCATCTCTGGGTGGGCTGAGTTCTCCTGTGTTTAATCAAAGAGGTGTGATGAGCCTCAGAGAAGGAATTTCCTGTTACTCCCTCTTTTAGCAGCCCTGTATAGAAACAGCAAACACCTAGCATTTTTTATGGTGCTTTACCATCTCCAAAGCGTTTTTGCACATAGGATTTGAAATCACCCCAGGATAGCTGGTCCAAACTGTGATATCAGAACAGACTGAAGGCAGAAGCAGATATAAAAAACTCAACTGTTTTCTATTAAGTCAAACAAAAGGAATTGGCAAAAAAAAGTAAAACAAGGCGATTCTTCTCTCAAATTTTTTTTTGTCTTGGGGCACCTGGGTGGCTCAGTTGGTTGAGCGTCCAACTTCAGCTCAGGTCATGATCTCACAGTTCATGGGTTCAAGCCCCACATTGGGCACCGTGCTGACAGCTCAGAGCCTGGAGCCTGCTTCGGATTCTATGTGTCCCTCTCCCACTACCCCTCCCCACTCATGCTCTCTGTCTCTAAAAATGAATAAACCTTAAAAAAATTTTTTTTAATAAAAAAAATGTTTTTGTCTTGGACAACATAGCTAGTTTTCATAAAAATGTGTTAATTATATTAACCTAATGGGTTTTTTTTTAATGAATTGATATATAATTGTTTTAATTTCTACTGTGGAAACTATCAATAGATCCAACACACATCAACCAAAACTGGGAGACTCAATCATTTTTAAGAGTGTAATGGGGTCCTGAAACAAAAATGTTTGAAGACTGATAACCCTGGCATTATGCCCAGTGAAATGGAATTTTAAATATTTTTTTATTAAAAAAATTGCCATTTGGAAATTGCTAGTTGTTCTTTGGTTTCTGATGGTAGCCACAAGGAGTTGCCTTGAAGCCTTCACATTCCTGGCCAAGTCACCAAAATGCCCTTGAATTACTAATAGACATTGTGCTGGCAACATGGTCCAACTCCCTCACCGTCACCCCATTGAGAGACTAAGCTTAAACACTGCCCAAGATGAGGGGTAGTGAATTTGTGTAAGAAGCCTGAAGGCTTCAGGTGGGAGTCATTAGGAAGGAAATGAGAACCTTAATTGTCACCAGCTCAACAATACTCCTCAAGATCGCCCTGAGGTCAGGGCTCAGGTAAAGGGATCTCACCAGGTATTGAAGGCAGCTAACCCCAACTAATCCTATTGATACAAGTACAGATGGAAAAGACCATTTCATTAAAGGAAATTATTGAGAACCTGGGCTGCCTGGGCATGGGGCACCCATGGGTGAGGGAAGAATTCCTTCCCCATCCTGTGCTAGTCAGTTCTGGCCAGTGCAGCAATGGCCATGGCAGCAAGCTCTGTATTTGGCAACTTCAATACTGCCACGCATTCTGTGGCAGAGCCCCTGAATAAGCAGAACGGATGCCCAGGACAGGGCAGTGACACCACCAGTGGGTAGGAGTAGCAGCAGGCTAGAACAGTACTCTTATAGTACTGACCACCCTCCTCCCTGCAAGGCAATACTAACTAAGACTGGGGTGCTTGGGTTGCTCAGTCAGTTAAACATCAGACTCTTGATTTCCTCTCAGGTCATGATCTCAGGGTATTGAGATAGAGCCCCACTGCAGGCTCCGCACTGAGCATGGAGCCTGCTTAAGATTCTCTCTCTCTCTCTGCCCCTTCCCTGCTTGCACGCATATGCACACTCTCTCTGAATAAAATACATGTATATTAACTGAGGCTGACCCCCTGGATTAAATTCCTGGTGTTCATGGACTGATCACAGGAGGGCCCACTCCCAGCCTCACCTCACCCAGGATCTCTGGCTAAAAAGGCTGGTGGGGGTTCAAGGGCAGCAGTTGGGGAACCAGTACAGGGTGACATTTTTCGTATTCTAAACTGATGGCATTATACACCCCAGTTTCAATTTCATTCCTGTGGTAGGCATAATAATGACCTCCCAAAGATGTCCATGTCCTAGTCCCTAGCACCTGTGAATGTGGTACCTTGCATAGCAAAGGTCACTTGCAGATGTGATTAAAGTTAAGGACCTTAAACTCAGGAAATTGTCCTGGATTATCCAGGCAGGCCCAATCTAATTGCACAAATCCTCAAAGCAGAGCATCATTCCTCCTATGGTCAGAGACGGATGGTACAACAGTTGCAGAGAGAGGCTATATGAGGAAGGCTCCACAGGCCATTGCTGGCTTTGAAGACAGAGGAAGGAGGCTACGTGCCAAGGACACTGAAAAAGGTATGGAAACAGATTTTGCCCCTAGGGCCTTCAGAACTGAATGTAGTTCTACCACCACCCTGATTTTATTCTTCTTTTTTTTTTTTTTCTTCTTTTTTTTTGTTTTTTTTTTGTTTTTAGCCACCACCCTGATTTTAGCCTAGGGCAGGCCCATGTTGGAAATTATAACCTCCAGAACTATAGATAATCCATTTATGTGGTTTAAGCTATCGAGTTTGTGAAAATTTATCACAGCAGCACTGGAAACAATTACTAATAAGGGCCTTGCTCAAAGAGAATTCCTAAACTCTCATAAGACACTAGCTTCAGAATTGTATGGCAAGAGCTGGAAGGGACCAGCTGAGCACAGAGTGAATGAACACTGCTAGAGAAGCTCAGAAGGGAATCCCAAGCAGCAGGAGACCTGGACAGTCCTGTGGTAGGTCACCCCCAGGCCCAGCAGCAAGTGACCTTGATGACTACTTGAAAGACTGGGATTACTGAAATCTGTTGCATACCATCTCAGGATTTAATTTTTTTAATGTTTATTTATTTTTGAGAGAGAGAGAGAGACAGCAAAGGAGGGGCAGAGAGAGAGGGAGACAAAGGATCTGAAGCAAGTTCTGCGCTGACAGCAGACAGCCCAATGTGGGTGGGGCTCGAACTCACAAACCATGAGATCATGACCTGAGCTGAAGTCGGCTACACTGGATGCTTACCCAACGAAGCCACCCAGGTGCCCCAAGGACTTAATTTTTAAAGTTACCTGAGGAACTATCTCTAGTCCTTGCATGTCCTCAACTTATGATTCTCCTCCATTAAATGGCACAAGTTCTTTTTGTGACATTATGTGCATTTTATTTGCAAGTGGAGGCCTTGCTGTTGGCTTCCAAGAGTCCCAGAGAAGGTGTTCTCTCATATTTCTGGGCAAGGGCTTGCTCAGAAGAGGTCAAGGCAGCATGGCATCACTGTTAAGAGCAATCTTTGGAATCAGATGGCTTTGGCGTGAAAATTCATTTACCACTTACCAGCTGTTTGATCTTGTGCACTTTCTTCATTAACCTCTCTATGTCTCAGTTCCCTTAACTGTAAACTGGGGAATAATTATAGTACTTCCTCTTGGAGCCCACTGTAAAGATTTAATAAAATGATGCAAATAAAGTGCCTGACACGTAAGTGTTTTTATTATCATGTAGCCTGGGTGGGTCCTTCAAGAAACCCAAAGGATACATTTACTCTATTACAAACCAAACAAATGGTCCTTAAGGAAAGATTCATCCACACGACCACACCTCTCCCATCAGTGCAACTGACAGAAGTCACAACTACCAGCCAAATTAAAGTTGGACCATGTCTGTTCCAAAGAGCAGAAAAGTTACTCTAAACAATTCAAATGATAATATTTAATTAACCCTTTTGGGGACTGGCCACGCGCCAAGTGCTGTTCTAAGCGCAGGCATGCGCGTGCACACACACGCACACACACGCACATGCAGTCTCCAAAATAACCCTATACCATAGTACTATAGCTAATCCCATCTTGCAATTTTCCCAAAGTTACACAGCTGAGAAATAGTGAGCCCAATCAGTCTGCTCTGAGGACCATGCCTTTAACCACTACATCATAACATAATGTCTTTGAATCAAGCCATAATATGAAATATAAACTGACAAATCCCATGTCAAAAGTACTGATCCTCCTCACAAAGAAATAAGCAAGTATTGATTGGTCACTAATGATCTAAAGGAGCCAATGTTACCAAAGAGTTAAAGGTTTCTTGGTAACTTTTTCAATACCAGGGTTTGGGACAGGCTTAACTGATCTTAACACTTCTGGTTAAACGTTGTGCAATGGTTAAGATTTGAGCAAAATTACTATTATTTTAGGAGAAACAAGAGAAGTACTTTTTGGCTGAGTTAGTCTGTTTGGCCCTTGTTAAAGAACAAAAATTCAACTGAGTAAATTTGAAGATCTAATTGGCTCTATTCAATGATTCATGAATCCAACAGCATACTATCTAGCAAATGGAGAGATACACCAAGGAGTTGTATAAAATGGAAGATTTTTATGGGAAGGAGGATGGTATAAGGAAGTTATTAGTAAAAGAAAATAAAGGATTGTTCCAGGCAAGGTCACTTTCCCTTAGGGGGAAAAACAGGGGTCTTATTAGGTAGACGACCTCATCTTCCTTTGAAGGATGGAAAGGTTCATGCAATAGATTACTCATTGCTGCTGACCAGATCTATTTCTGCAGACTGAAACTGCAATTAGGTTAGGTATTAAGCCCTGGTTTGGTGATTTTGCCTAGCATAAGTGACTCCATTTTGAGCCTGTGGTTTTCTTTTTGCACACTGTGCAAAGGAGGTGGTTTGGGGCACCATGGAAAGGAAGTATTAATCCAGATGTAGCCTAGGACTTAACAATGTCCATTCAACCCTTTGTCTTTTGAGCTTCTCTCTAGGCATTCTGCTAACACTTTTTCCTTATTGGGTAAGTTGCTTTTCAAAGGTTGCCCCAGCTAAATTGTTGGCTGATCTCAACCTTAAACTATTATATTTTACCTTGTACATTCCCTAGGTAGATCTCAAGGGGCTACTGAAACACTTAATTACTTCTCATAGTCCCCTGTGAAGTCCCCTCTGAGACCAGAAAAGAGTCATTTAGGGTATAAATTAAAGAAAAAGCCCTAGTAATGGGGAAATTTGAGCCTCCTCCTGCCTAGGGCTGTAATTGCTGCTCCAGTGAACACTTGTTTGACTCTCCCTGGGATTTCCCTTCTCATGTTTCCTCAAGTCCATCTGCTTTTAGGGTATTTGGGTTGAGGCTATAAAATTAAAGTTCTTCATACTTAGTTTTCTTCCTTCTTCCCCACTCCCCATTCCACCATCTCAACAGAAACAATTCCCGGGGCGCCTGGGTGGCTCGGTCGGTTAAGCATCCGACTTCGGCTCAGGTCATGATCTCACAGTCCGTGAGTTCGAGCCCCGCGTCGGGCTCTGTGCTGACAGCTCAGAGCCTGGAGCCTGTTTCAGATTCTGTGTCTCCCTCTCTCTCTGCCCCTCCCCTGTTCATGCTCTGTCTCTCTCTGTCTCAAAAATAAATAAACGTTAAAAAAAATTTAAAAAAAAAGAAACAATTCCCAAAAATACTCTTTAAAAAACCTTAACCAGTGTTCTCACATGGCAAAACATATATTGCCAAGGCTTTCACCCCAGTTGAGGCAAGCATATCAGAGCCACTGATATAATTGAGAAGTGACTGGTCTTTTGCATATAAGCCAACCACCTATTTGTTGCCTGTATCACAGATAATATATAATTAGAAGCCCAGGTAAGAAAATGTGAGATTATTTTTTAGATGTACATACTCACAGTTTTAAAGATAAAATAATGTGATAGCTATAATTTATGTTTAAATAAGTCTAATCATTTAGTATTTGTCTTCCCTGCTGGATTATAAACTTTACTAGGAAGGAGAATATGTCTACTTTATTCTCTACTGTATCCCTGGCCCATAATAGATGCTCAATAAACATTTCTTGACTGATTAAATGAGAAAATTAATATGAAAGAACCACACAAAGTGCAGCACAAAGAACAGTCTGATCACCCAGAGGCAGTCATCAGCGGACCCCTCTGTGAGTGTTGTTTTTGGGTGAAGGGTTGTCACCAAGAAAAACACTGCCTGCTTCAAAAATGTTGAATAGTATTAATCCTATAAAATCAACAAAATTTCAATAGATATTTTAAATGCATTTACAAAACAAATTCCATAAAATGTTTTTCTCATTTTCCACGGATTTTTAGTGAAGAAGAAATTCTAGTACACATGTTACAATAAAAGGCAGAGACCCTTTCTCTTCTGTAAAAGCACAGATACATTTTCCAATTCACTTTGCTGCAACCTCCCAAAGGAGACTCAAAGCTTGCCAAACTCAAATATTGTTAGAACTCAAACAATTCCAAAACTCAAAGGAAGGCAAGTTTTTAATCACCTCTGGGATGTTCACTTTCAATAAGATTTTTTAGGGCCAAGAAAGAACAAGCCCAAATATAGCTCTAAAATGTTGAGCTATCTACTTTTATAACTCCGCTGCTGATAGAATTGTTGCTTTGTCAAATCCTGCTGCAGTTTGACCCCTTTCACTGAGAACTTGGTGATTAATAATGCCCTTAATTGCTCTTGCTCCTGCCCTCACAGCTGGTAGGAGAAGTGATGTATATATCACAAAGAAACACTGAACCAAGTTTTAAGGACAGAAAGGAAGTGGGTGTGTAGAGCTGCTGGGCTCTGCCTCCTTCCTGCACTGTGGGAGGCCGGGGAACCTCACCCTCATTAAGGAGAAAGCCTCAGCCCAGGCACACTGAGCAGTCCCACTCCCCATCACAATTGCTGCTCCAGCTCATGACTGACAGGAAAGCCTTCCTAAATCCCCAGGCTTTAATTGGAGCTTTCCCCATCTGCCCCACAGATCTACAGGGTGCGAGTTAATGAACCAATGAACTGCGTTTCCTTCCTCAGGTCCTTTGCTGATAATTAGTTGATGAAAGAGCTCAGGGACTCAAAGTGTCAAAGAGAACCATGGCTTTTCCCCCTTGCAGTGAATCAAGTGCAAGTATTCAACAGGAATTAAGATTACAGGGACAGTGTCCTGACTCAGTGCCTATGATACAATCTAATCAGAAGAGGAAGCATTGGAGAGGGGAGAGAGTGATGACAATGGGCAGTGAATGTGACTTTGATTTAGAAACTTATTTTTATGTCATTTAAGATAACTCAGTAACTCTCCAAAAAGACAGACTGACTCTATATAATTAGGTTCCCCAGACTACTAAAATCCTTTTCTGATAACTTAATTCTTTTGCTTTTAATAAGGACTCTTTAGGAGAACTGGTATGGGTGGGGAGGGCACAGAGGGACTAGCTAGCCTCAAACAACAGATTGCCTTGAATTTAAAAAGGGCCAGGATCTCAAACCTGAAAGAGTTCTTACCAAGAAAACACCTTAAGATGCACAGGGACTTACTGATTATAAAATGTACATGTACTGAAGGGGATCAGAATATGCCACCTCAAAATATGCCACTTTGGCGTAAGGATTATTTTGAGCTGAAGGTAACTGAGAAGCAGTAGACACGGGAGGAGTTCTCTGCACTCCTATTTGACTAAAAGCAGGGCATAAATTTCCCTTTCATAAAAGAAATTCATTTGTAAAGGTATCCCCCTACATATACCAAGAAGAGAAAAACTTAAGATATAATTAATATGTGGCCATCCTTTTCTTATCTATCCATGTATTTAATAGACTGTTACTCCCCTGCTTAAAATACTCCAGTGGCTTCTCTTTCCACTTAGGATAAATCCAGACTCTTTACTTTAGCTGATAAAGCTCTGAACAATCCAGCTGCTACCAAAATCTCCAAACTTACCACCCACTTACTCTTTTTCAACAAAACTGGACTTCTTTCTGTTGCTTAAATACCTCAAGCTACAGTTGTCAAATTTAGCAAATAAAAATACAGGATGCCTAGTTAAATTTGAATTTCAGGTAAAAATGAATTATTTTTTGTATAAGTGTGACCCATACAATATTTGGGACATACTTATACTAAGATAGTATATACTCATTATTTATCTGAAATTCAAATTTAACTAGGCATCCTGTATTTTATCTGGCAAGGCTCATCCTTGTCCTAATGCCTTTGTACTCGCTGTTGTTCCCTTTCCTGGAGTCCCTTACTACCAGATCATTGTCATATGACTGACCTTTCTTTGTCTTTCAAATAACAGAGTAAATACCACCTCCTCAGGAATCATTCTCTGGTCTCCTAATCTGCATGGCTCCCAACACACACATCTTTCCCTAACCCAGTCACTCTATCTCATTGACATTTTTTCCTTCTTGACACATAAACTTTAATAAAGTAGGCACCTTGTCTATCTTGTTCACTCTTACATGCCATTAGCTACAGTGTCTGGCATATAGTAGATGTTCAATAAAACACTTGCTGAATGAATGAATGTCCTCTCAATACACTAGCCTAGATAACACCTGTACATTTGAAAAGACTGCAGGTAGTAAGGAGTGAAAGTCCTTCTACTTCAGAAAATGGGGGGGGGGGGACCATTAAAAGTAGCCATATAAACTGAACATATGCTACTTAAACTATAGTCCTAACCAAATTATTTTAAGTTATCAACTTTACCATCAGAAATTAAGAAAAAAAGGAAACAGTAATTCTAGTTTTTAGAAATGACCTAGGAACGCCTGGAGGGCTCAGTCAGCTTGTGATATCTCTCTCTCTCAAAAATAAATAAACATTAAAATAAAAACAATTACTTAAAAAATGAAATAAATCATTCAAATTATCCCCCCTTAAAAAATTTTTTTTAATGTTTATTATTTTTGAGAGAGAGTGCACAAGTGGGGAAGAGCAGGGACAGAGGGAGATACAGAATCTGAGCAGACTCCAGGCTCTGAGCTGTCGGCACAAGGCCCAGTGCGGGGTTCCAACCCACAAACTAAGAGATCATGACCTCAGCCAAAGTCAGACACTTAACCAACTGAGCCACCCAGGTGCCCCAAATTATCCCCTTTTTCAAAGAAAAGAAAATATAACAAAGCAAGCTTAGAATTTCAAGAAAAATGATCACTAATTAGATATTTAATATTGTTTATTCTAAGTAGCATATTAACTATAATTCAAATTTTTAACATAACAAACTTCTATTTTGTATAGGCTTTATAGAACACTCAAATTAATATACCCTTATTTCCATGTTTAATAATAGAATTTATGTAATATTTTAAGTCTTACAAAGTATCTCACAACACATTTATGGATTCCTTAAAAGCATGGCTACCATGTTCTCATACTTCAAGCCCACATTACTTGGTCCCATGCTTTAAAGTTAAGTAGTAGTCTTTCATTCTTCTTCAAAACTGTTATAGCAGAGGCTAAAGTTGAGTTGCTCCCCTGGGCATCTCCCCTTGACAGCTGAGAGAGTAATACCTTTTTGGCACAAGGATGATTTCATCCAGGGATGTGGCAATAGTTCCATTTGTTTCCTCATCCTTAATCTTCAGTTCTCTCTCACTGATAATGCTAAACTTCTCCACTACAGTCTGTTAGAAGTGAGCCATGGAGCCGCTGAATTAATTGACTTTGCTCCAAGCATACCGGGCAGTCTAGCAGCGGACAGAAACATGTGACTCCAAAATGGATAATTCAGACCTCAGCCCAAAGTGAAAATGACTGGAAAAGACTACAATCCTGATTTATTCTCAGTCTTTTTTCATCTCCCTATAACACACTTAATACATGTTTATTCTCTTTGTGCCAAGTAGCACATCTACACAGCCGAGAGTACCAATTATTCCAATTTACATGAACTAAGGGACTGGAAGTTTCTTCCTAAAACCTTCAGACAATCATACAGATTACATCTCAGTTCTCAACTTATCCATTCACTACTTTTACATCTTCCTATTTTCACCTGCATAAAGCAAATCAAACTTTACCTTCTTTTTTTCATCTGGCTATCCCCCTCCAAAATACGCAGGAGACATCAGTCCTGCCTCCAGCTGGAGAGGCAAAGAGACTCCTGGCAGTTATCCAGCTGATTCACACTTGCTTCAGGAGACCTGAAGACTCTTTCGCTCACTCATCCACTCATTCAATGTATATTTACTAAATGCCTGTGAGGCATTGTGCTAAGTACTGTTAGAAAATAAAGATGATTCAGATCCAGGGCTTATCCTGAAGGCGTTTAAGGTCTACAAGCAGAGATAAAACATGCATATAAATAAACATTATAATGCCAAGAAAGAATGTGAGGCAATCCATAGAGAAAGAAAGACTCCATAAGAGAGGTAAAGACAAAGAGCTGTTGGAAGGCTGACAGAATCTGACAAAGCTTCACAGAGAAGGTGACATGTGCTGACATATGCGGATAAGTAGGGTTTAGACCTCAGAGAAGGAGTGAAGGACATTTAAGCTCAACCACTAGCCTGAGCAAATACAGCAGTGGGACAGAACACCAGAGCATACAGCATCTCCCAACAGTTCAGTACAGTGCAAAGAATCGTAGATTTGGACTCAAAACCATTGGGTCAAGCCCCAGCTTTGCTGGCTTTTAGTCCTGTCCTTTTAACCCTTCTATAAAGTGGAAAAGATAATTCTTTTTCAAACTTGCATGCCGTTGTGGAAATAAAATAGGATAATAAAGCAGTTAAAGTGCATGATTGTAAATAACTTGTATCCCCTTTTCTTAAGACTTTTCTCCCTGTTTGCTCTGCATTTCTCCCTACAGTTTTCCTCACCTTGCTTTCAATACCCCATCCTCACCCAACAGAAAAATAGTAACAAGAACCTCATTAAATAGTCGTCCCTGCTTCATCCAAGGTTGAATGTAGGTACTACTGTTTCCCCTTTGAAGATGGCTTCAGACTGACACTCCTCCTAAAACTATCCACAGAATTTACCCCTTTGAGACACAGAATTCTTCCAAATTCCAGCATATTGGAGTTGGTATTTTTAGCTCTTCTCCCAGTGCCAGTTTACTGTGTTAGATATGCAGATGAAATGACCTAATCATTGGTCAAAATCAAAGACACCTATACATCCTTAAACTGTTTCCTCTAATCATCATGTCAGCATTTCCTTGAACCCTAGGTTATAAATTATAAGCAATTGTGTTTGCATGATGAAACCCCTTCTAATACAAGCTTATAATCATAAAAGAGGTTAAACATATAAACAATCATGCATATTACAACAGTTATACTGTCAATCTTGATAATTTATAATTATCAATAGAGGAGTGTCTTCTCTTGGTCTTGGGTTAAAAAGCTGGGTATGGGAAAAAGGAAATCGCAGAGTCACGGTTTATGCTTTTCATCTTTGTATTCCCAATGTCTGAAACAGTGTCTGGCATATGCTAGGTACTCAATAAATATTTACTGGACAAATGAATAAGTGAAAACTACATCTCTAATCCTGTCTTTAGTCCCAAATTCCATCACAAACTGCATGTTCCTGTTCCATTAGTACCTTAAATTCAACAGGTTACAAACCAAACTCATTATCTATCCCCTCAAAAAATATCTTCTTTTTATGATTTTCTATTTCTATTATTGGTCCCACTATTCTTTGAATCACTCAAGTTCAAATCTGCATTGATTTCCTCATCTCATATTCAGTTATCAGTTATCAATTTGTATCAACAGTTTATTTAGGGTATTCCTCACATCTGTTCCCTCTTTTTTTCATTCATCTCCACTGTTGACCACCTAAGACCATGGACCAATTTACCTTCCGAAGACTCTGATTATTTTGTTCCCTGGAATGTAGGGGTAGGTCTCCTGTCAGATAAACTATCTAAACACTTTAACCTGGCATTCTAGATTCCCCATGATCAGATCCAGAATTACTTTTGCATCCCTAACTTGTGTAGGTCTATTACATATACCTTATGTCCCAATTCAACAGAATTACTACTCATCATTCTCTTCAGACCCTACTCCTTTTCTTAAACCTAGAAAATCTTTACGTCTAAGCTTGATGTCCATCTTGAACATTTCCTCATCTATATGACCTCCGTGACCTCCTTGACTATAGTAAGTATCCCCTCCATGAACTCCAGGCACCTAGTTCAAGCCTCTCTTACCACAGTTGGCTTTCATTTAAAGCGTATTTGTCTTCATCATCCTCATTAGCTCATAAATTCACCTACTTGCTCAATATAAGTATGCAATACCTACTACTATGTTCAAGGAACCAAGACAGACTGAAAAGTCAGCAATAAACAAGATAGTCATAGTCTCTGCCTTCATGAAGCTTCCTCTGCAGCAAGAGATACAAGAGTGTTCAAGAAACAGGAAAAAGCCAGAGTGGCTAAAGGGGGAAAGTAGATGAGGCAGACAGGGCCAGGGGCCTTGTAGGCCATCATAAGAAAGGGGATATTCTTTTAAATGTGAAGAAGCCATCAATGGGCTTTATGCAGAGGAAAGGGATAGTTGGATTCGGATTTGTCTCCAAAGGTTTTCACTGGCTACTGTGTAGAGAATGTATTACAGGAAGACCAGATAAGGAGGCTGTTCCCATATCTAGTCAAACAATGAGAGTGAAGATAGAGAAAAGTAGATGAATCTGGGGTACATTCTGGAGATAAAGTCCATAGGACCTGTCAAGGGATTACATGTAAGGAGAAAGAAAAAGAGGCATTAAGGATGACTCCTAGCTTTCTGACCTGAGCAACTGGGCATATTGCATTGACTGATATGGAAAATGTTTGAGGCAGAGCAGGTTTAGGAGGATGACTGGTAGATGAGAGAAGTTTGAACATATTTGAATATTGATGGAAATGATTCAGTGGAGAGGAAGTGATAGAAGATACAAGGCAAAAAAAGAATCAGTCTTCAGGGGCCCAAGGGTCACAAACTCTGGTGTTGGAGGGCTCCGTTTTATTAAGTAAATGAGAACTGAGACCATGGACGCTGGCTAATCAAGATGGAGGAAGACTAGGTTATACATGTGTGAATGAATGAATGAATCTGTTCAATGACTAAAATTCTCTATCCTAATATTTATATCTTTCAGAAGCAACATTAAAAGAAGAAATCCTAGAATACTTTTTGTCATTGTTCTCTATCCAGCCCCTCAAAAAAGAAATCTTCACTGGAAAAAGGAAGGTTACAAAGCAGTATTCATTGTATAACCTCCTATATGCACATGTGTGTATACACACATATTTTATACATACTGATAATCAAGGGCTGTCATTAAAACATAATAGTATATTTATAACTGGATTACAAGTATTTTTTCATTGTCTTTACTTTATAAAACTTCTTCAACGAACGTGTACTATTTTTGTATTAAGAAAAAAACTAATAAATTTATTAGATACATATCTTGGGCTCTCAGACATACCCAAAGTTCTGGATGATTCTTCAAAGGGAAGAAGAGACTAGCAGAGTCAGCAGCATAGTTTTATTCAAGACATTTGGTTTGCCTGTTTGCCTTGTCTCTCCTGCCACAAGGAGCATATACGTCTTTCCCAAGCCAGTCTCTATGGTCCCAACCACCATTCCCACCTGTGGGAGCTGCCACTTGCCTAAGAGAGTTCCTTTACCCATACAGAAAGTCCAGCCAAGGGACCCACCACAATTTCTCAGGCCACTATTTATAATCTTTTTTATTTTGTTCTTTTTTTCAATAAGTACTGAATTCATGTATTTTAAAATTCCGAAGTACAGACAGTATATAATGAAAACTCCTCAAACCCCTGTCCCCACACCCAGCCCCCTCCCCTGGGGGAAACAAATGTTAACAATTTCTTACGTAACCACCTAGAGATCAATTATGGATGGAGCAATAATTTTTAAAACGTAATACATAATGAAGAAAAATTTAGTTTAGAAAATACAAATAACCAAGAGCAACAAATAAGAAGACAATAGAATCATCCCTCTGACACTACTGACTTTTGGATGTATGTCATACCACATTTCCTTATTTTTTTTAATATAATTTATTGTCAAATTGGTTTCCATACAACACCCAGTGCTCATCCCAACAGGTGCCCTCCTCAATGCCCATCGCCCACTTTCCCCTCTCCTCCACCCCCTCATCAACCCTCAGTTTGTTCTCAGTATCCAAGAGTCTTTTATGGTTTGCCTCCCTCCCTCTCTGTAACTATTTTTTCCCCTTCCCCTCCCCCATGGTCTTCTGTTAAGTTTCTCAAGATCCACACATGAGTGAAAACATACAGTATCTGTCTTTCTCTGCCTGACTTATTTCACTTAGCATAATACCCTCCAGTTTCATCCATGTTGCTGCAAATGGCCAGATTTCATTCTTTCTCATTGCCAAGTAGTATTCCATTGTATATATGAACCACATCTTCTTTATCCATTCTTCAGTTGATGGACATTTAGGCGCTTTCCATAATTTGGCGATCATTGAAAGTCCTGCTATAAACATTGGGGTGCAAGTGCCCCTATGCATCAGCACTCCTGTATCCCTTGGGTAAATTCCTAGTAGTGCTATTGCTGGGTCATAGGGTAGTTCTATTTTTAATTTTTTGAGGAACTTCCACACTGTTTTCCAGAGTGGCTGCATCAGTTTGCCTTCCCACCAACAGTGCAAGAGGGTTCCCGTTTCCCCACATCCTCGCCAGCATCTATAGTCTCCTGATTTGTTCATTTTAGCCACTCTGACTGGCATGAGGTGTGTCATACCAGATTTCTATGTGCCTACATTAATAGTTATGTATACCTTAAATATTAGAATAAGATAAATAAAATGATAAAAATTTTAGTATCTATAAAAATCAATTATTTCTGCAAACACTCTTTCAAAATTCAGATCATACTATAACCTTTTTAAATAAATATATTGTGAACATATTTCCATAGTAATAGATACTTCCACATATTATCCCCCTTTTTCAGAGAGAGCACACAAACAAGGGAGAGAAGCAGGGGGCGGGGGGAGAGAGAGAGAGACAGAGAGAGAGAGAGAGAGAGAGAGAGAGAGAGAGAGAATCTTAAGCAGGCTCTGCACTCAGTGCAGAGCCCAACATAGGGCTTGATCCCACATCCCTAGAATCACACCTAAGCTGAAATCAAAAGTTAGACACTCAACCAGACTGAGCCATCCAGGTGCCCCCCACATATTATCTTAATGGCCAAATAATATCCCATCATTTGAACACATTATTTATACAACCCCCTCTTGCAGGATATTTAGATTGGTTTAAATTTTTTTAATCTTGTGATGAATATTCATGAGTAGGTAGGTGAGTATGTACCTTTGTATGTATCACTGATGATATCTAGAGTATAAATTCCTATGTAAGAACTGCTAGGTTACTTTAAGCCTTCCAGAAACAATACCTCCAACAGCTGCCCTTGAGAACCGGCACTGCAGCTCTGAAAAGCTGCTGATTCCTGATTAGCTGTGAAAGAAAGCCATTGTCATCTTTCTTTGTCACAATCTCCATACCCAGTACAGTGTTAAGAATATAATTAAAAACTCACTAAATATTTTTTGGATGAATGAATTCACTTTAAAATAGCCTAACATAGGGGCGCCTGGGTGGCGCAGTCGGTTAAGCGTCCGACTTCAGCCAGGTCACGATCTTGCGGTCCGTGAGTTCAAGCCCCGCGTCGGGCTCTGGGCTGATGGCTCAGAGCCTGGAGCCTGTTTCCGATTCTGTGTCTCCCTCTCTCTCTGCCCCTCCCCCGTTCATGCTCTGTCTCTCTCTGTCCCAAAAATAAATAAAAAAGTTGAAAAAAAATAAAATAAAATAGCCTAACATAAAGATGTGGAGAAAGGGGAACCCTCTTACAGTGTTGGTGGGAATGCAAACTGGTGCAGCCACTCAGTATGGAGGTTCCTCAAAAAGTTAAAAATAGAACTACCTGATGATCCAGCATTTGCACTACTAGGTATTTACCCAAATAATACAAAATACTGATTTGAAGGATTACACGCACCCCAATGTTCATGCAGCATTATCAACAATAGCCAAATTATGGAAAGAGCCCAAATGTCCATTGACTGGGGAATGGATAAAGAAGATGTGGTGTACATATATATAATGGAATATTACTCAGCCATCAAAAAGAATGAAATCTTGCCATTTGCAATGACATAGATGGAGCCAGAGAGTATTATGCCAAGCAAAATAAGTTGATCAGAGAAAGACAGATACCATTTGATTTCACTCATATGTGGAATTCAAGAAACAAAACAAATGAACATGGGGGGAAAAAAAGAGAGGCAAACCAAGAAACAGACTCTTATCTATAGAGAACAAACTGAAGGTTACTGGAGGGGAGGTAGGTGGGGGCCATGGGTTAAATAGGTGGTGGGGATTAAAGATTGTTGTGATGAGCACCAGGTGTTGTATGTAAGTGAAGAATCACTAAATTCTACACCTGAAACTAATACTACACTGTATGTTAACTAACTGGAATTTCGATAAAAACTTAAAAAAATAAAATAAAATTGCCTAACACCCACTGCCTGTACAAGCCTCTTCCTGAACCCTTCTTCATCCCTCACACAAGGATGAAGTCAAGCTTTTAAAAAGCTGTAAGCTGAAACACAGAGTAGTAGGAGTGCTTTCTTCACAAAATATTTTAGCTGAAAATGACTAAAACTTATTCATACATAATCCAGTTGCCACTAATTGAAGGCTTACTGTGTGCTCTGCTCTTCTATTCTATTTTATTCTATGAGATAGGTATTTTATTACCCTCAATTTATAGATAGTAGCTACTGATTTTTTTTAAAGTTCACATTAATGGAGTGCCTACTATGTTTCAGGCACTATTCCATGCATTACATACTCATTCATTCAACAAAATATTTTAGTATCTGTTATGTGCCAGGCACTTTGTAAGGCAAAATGAGGAGTAAAGAAGAACAGACAAAATCTCTGGCTTTATGGAACTTACACTGGAAAAGAGAGACAGTCGTGAAGATAAACAAGGAAGATAAACAAGGAAACTGTGACGTAAAATCATGAAAGGTACCTAAATGGAAAAATAAAGCAGGCAATTGGGATATGAAGTTCTCATTAAACCTCACAGCAACTATATCCAATAGAGACTTGTACTATATCCTTTTTTCCAAGAAAAAAGAAAAAAGAAAAAATTGAGAGGACTTCGACATGGTGGCTGCAGAACTGGCAATGGTGATGGCCTAGCCCAGGGTGGACAGAGTTGGAGGTGGTGGTGGTCATTCTCCCACCTCCATCAGGAGCTCAGTGGGGACTGAGCCTGGGAGGCCAGCCAGTGCCAGCACCTTTCAGCTTGTGGGATGGCAGCGGCGTTCAGGTTCTAAATGGCTTCTAAGAAGTTGGGCACAGATTTTCATGAGATTTTCAGTTACCTCGATGATGTCCCATTTAAGACAGGAGACAAATTCAAAACACCAGCTAAAGTTGGTCTACCTATTGGCTCCTCCTTGCCTGATTGTTTACACATTGTTGGAGAAGTACAGTATATGACTTCTCCTCGTAAAAGAAAACTATTGAATGGGCTGAAGATATTAAGAAAATCCAAGAAGACCAGCAGGAAGCAGAGTATACAAGACTGAGGAAATAGTAGCTAAAGTGAATTCTAAGAGTGGCCCAGCGGGTGACAGCAAAACGAGCTTCTCCGAGACATACAGTACAGCCACACTGCCGTCTCCTATCTACCCCCTTCCTTGACAGCTTACAACATAGCATCCTCACCCTGCCTTGGGTCAGCAGCAATATCACGAAACAAAAAGTTGTCAGCCCACCTCACATAAAGACAGATTTCAATCCTGCTGACTTTAAGTGTGAAGAAGACCCTTTGGACAATCTGGAGTTTAAAACTACTGAGAAGGGAAGAGCTGAGAAACATTCTAGTAGGAACCACTGAACCCGTTATGGCTCAGTTATTGGACAATAACTTGCCCAGAGGAGGCTCTGGGTCGGTGTTAGAGGATGAGGAAGTCCTGGCATCCCTGGAGCAGGCAACCCTAGATATCAAGCCTCTTCACACATCCAGTGGCTTTATAACCTTAACACAGTTGGGCAACTATGAGATGTCACTATCTTTCAAAGTATCCCTCCCCCCAATTCCTGCAGTAAGCAATATCAAATCCCTGTTCTTCCCCAAACTTGACTCTGATGATAGCACACAGAAGACAGCCAAGCTGACAAGCACTTTCCATAACACATCCAATCTCCATAATGGCACCTTCTGGAATTCCCTAAAGCCTTGCACCCAAAGTAGTGCCAGTGAGTTCAGTTGGCATTATACTCTTAGGCTTTCAGCTTTCAACACAGACAGTGGCACAGAGGTGCCAACCCTGACTCCCTCAGACCTGATCTCCCGGATGCCTTCCCTCTCTGTCTTGTCTAGGTGCACAGAATGTACAAGGAGGAAGGAGCACACTTACCATTTTCTTTTGAGGGTGGAGGGTAAGGTATGGAGACTGTGCTTGCCTGTCTCTGAGCTGGGGAGAAAGTAGGAAAGATTTGGATATATGAAAGCCTCCAGAACTGCTCTGGCTCCTTCCATATTAAAGGTATTTGTATTTTGAGAAGTGTCCTCGCCACCTCGGCCCTTCAGAGAGATTTCCTGGTCCTTCTGGGGTCTGTACATCCTGAACAGAAACCTGGCCCAGCTGTTAAAAGGAGTCAGGGAGAAGGGGTGGGAGGGCCAGACTCAGTGCTGCTTTAGGGCTAGATGTTTCCCTCCCCTGCACTGATGGACTGAGCTCTAACCTAAGTTTAGTGCTAGTGAAAGGTTCTCCCAGCATTTTTTTGTTTTTGTTTTTTTCTCCTTTTAACAAAGTCTCTTAGTGCTACACTGGTCCTGCAACGTCTCTGTGATGCAAAGAATGTCCTTTTGCCCATGGGGTATTGAGTTTGCCTCTCTGCCAGTCAGTTACTATGCTTCCACGCCTCAGTCTTTCTTTTGGCTTGGTTTGGACCACAATCCTCTGCTACTAAGATTCTGGAGCCCTCTGATTTAGGAAACAGTCATCAGTTTAAGAAATCATTGGCCCTTTCCCAGTACATTGAGTGGGGGAGAAACAGGCTGTGATTTCAGTAGTCCAGCACTAACTCCACCTCAGTTCTACTTGAAGAACAGCCTCTCCCTCCAGCTCCCTGCTCTAGGATGATGCAATAAGCAACATCAAGTCATAGAAATTAGTCTCCTTCTTTTTTTTTTTTTTTTTGGTATTATGTTGTACATCATTAAATATCTAAATACAAAGGAAAAAATCTAAATACAAAGGAAAGAGGTTGAGAGAGGTTAAGTAACTTGCACAAATTTTATGGAGCTAACATTGATAAACAGTGGATAACCACTGTTACCCACTGATATCTCTACCGGCACCCCAATCCTAGATTTGAAATGAGTAAATGGTGCTTTCTCGGGATCTTATGTATAGAGCTCTGAAAAGTAGCCTCAAAGCCCCAACACTTACCAACCTAGCTCAACTGCTCTGGAAATTCTATAGCTACACAATAGATGAAGGACAAAGCTGGTACTTGATTTTCCAGTTACAGACAAAAGAGAGACAACTTATAACTCATCCTAAAAATAACCCTGGGAGACAGATATTATCCCAATAGGGACACACCAAGGCTTTACAGATGAGCAAATATAAGTTAAGTTGCTTGTCCAGTGTCATATAACTAACAGTGGTTGAGTCAGGATTCCATCCCACATCACTCTGGTTCCTAAACCCAAGGGAGACAATGGCCCAGAGCAGACTACAGCTTAGGACTTCATGATGCCTTCTCAGAGTCATGTCTTCTGAGAGCAGATGCATCAGAAGGGCCCAGGGCCAGCTGCCTGACTCCAGCAAAGGTCTTTGAGAGAAATCAGTAGGTGTATGTTGAAAAAAAGGTACTTATGAAATCATGTCTGAAGAAAAAAACGAAAAGACCCTTCACAAGAAACCAGCCTCAAAGAAGCAAGTGTGAAGAGGTTGGCTGAAGGGAAAGGTGGTCTTAATAAGTCTCAAGTACTTTTCCACTCCCTGAACAATTTATTGGGCTCCCCACCCTCACCCGTGTGATTAATAGAGCCTCAAGAGCTGCTCAGTCTCCAGGCCATTTTGCTCTAGGAAGCTTTAATTTGAAAAATGAGACAAGTAGTTTCAGTGCTGTCATCAATAGGAAATTAGGAGATAAAAAGAAATCTATTTAAATGGCTTTTAAATATTCACAAGGAGAGCCACTGGGTCTTGGCCATGTTCCTCTCCTCTGTGCCCCTTGCTCAGATACCCCACTGCATCAGAATAATGAACACAAACTATGCCACTGTCAGCAGATGCTGAAGACAGTTGCAGTGAATACAGCCAACATTGGCCTGAGCCCTCTAGTCCCTCAGTAACTTAAATCTTTGGGGATGAGATTAGATAAAGAATCTTTGAGCTTTTCTAGAGCAGGATGCAAGACAAGATGACTGGAAAGGTACAGGTACAGGGAAATGACAATCTGACTCAAAAGAAGTCTTTAACATTAGTTCTAAAGAACTGTTTTCCTTTCTTTTTGGCACCCAAGAAAATCAACCGAATTTGAGGCTCAAGCACAGTATTCTAGAGGTCCCTATTGTCTGCAATTTGTGGTCTTTTTTTCCTTTGGAGAAGCAGGGCAGGAAGTAGTTAAGGGCATGAGTTCCCATATCAAACTGGTTTCAAATACTGGCTCTACTGCTTACAAGCTATGTGATTTTGGGCATCATATTTAATTTCTCTGAGCCTCAGTTCCCTATGCCTCAAAATGAAGATTATAATAGCACCTACCTCAAAGGACTCTTTCAAGGATTAAATGAAATAATGTATACAAATTCCTTTGTACACAATGAAAATCAGCTGTAATTACTGAGAGGAAAAAAAAGAAACTTTTAAGGGAATATAAATTGGTATAACCTCTTTAGATTCAATTTGCTGAATATATCAAAATTTAAAAGGTAGATTTCTGGGGCACCTGGCTGACTTAAATGATAGAACTTGCAACTCCTGATCTTGGGATTGTAAGTTTGAACCCCACGTTGGGCATAGAGCTTACTTTAAAAAAATGTGGATTCCCTTTGAACTAGTGATTCCATTTCTAAGACACTGGAACAAGTATACAGATGTATACACAAAGATGTTTGCAGATATACTATGTAACTGGAAAAACAGCAAAGTAAACATACATCCATAGAGGAATGGTCAAATGAGTTAGAATTCATCTGTACACAGGTACATATTATGCAGTAAGAAGAATAAGATACATATGTTTCAAAAAGGTAACAGATCCACGATATACTATTCTGTGAAAAAAAAAAAAAGGATGCAAGGAAGCATATACTGTATGAACCCACTTATATAAAATATTCAGACACATATTTATATTTGCATTTAAAAGACCATAATGATATAAACCAAACACTAGCAGTCAGTAGCTCTGGGGAGCAAGATGGGCTGGGGCCTGAAGAAAGCAGACTTTCACTCTTTATATAGTTCTCCATTAGTTGAATTTGACAAGCAAGTAATATTTTATATTTTTTGAAAGATTAGCAGGCCTCATACTTTTCAGCTTAGCCACTCACAGAATAATGAAGCAAATCAGATACAGACATACTAGCAAATGAAGCATTAAGCATATAATCATTGTGCTTCATTTCAGGCATTTCAACTGAATAAAATTCAATGTAATAAAAAATAGAATTATGAAAATTTTACTTTGGGATGCACAATACACATTTGATCTCAAACTGTTCGACTGAATATATACTTTGTTTTTGACTCATCAATGCAAACTTTGTTTTCTTTTCTTTTCTGATCCATGAATTCCCTCACAAGCCGATATACCTGCCTGATAGGTATTTCTACCTGGATGTTCCAATGTGCTTAAAACTAACATGTCTAAAACCAAATCTGTCATCTTCCCCAAATATCCTATTTTTCCAAGGATATTCCCATTCTTCCTACCACCTGGGCTTGAAAGTCTAACTCTTATTAACTAGTCAGTTCCTTGTCTTATTCCATCAGCAGATTGATGGTCAAGTACCTCTTGTTTTTCATCCATGGTATCTCTGACATCACTTCCTTCTTTGCCATTCCCCAGGTGAGACCCTAAATGCAGGTCTCCCACCTCAATGTCACCTTGTATCTTTATTACGACATTTATAACACTGTGCACATCTCCCTGCTGCACCCCCACCAACTGTAATCCCTAATAGGCCATAAACTCCTCGAAAGAAGGATTTGTTTTCTATTTACCTCAGCACCCAGCATCCTACCTAGGGTACACTGGGTGCTAGATTAATATCTTTTCAGTGAACAAATAGATGGAAAGAAGTAACTGGTCTTTATTTCTAGCAGATTCTCCTTTCCCCATCGCCTTATCCCCCACCCATTTTCTTCAGTAGTTCTCCCTAGTTGATAATTCAATAGCATCATCATCATTGGTAATTTGCCACTTCTCAGATGAGAGCATAATCCTTTCAAATTCAGTCATGAATGGAATTTAAAGGGCTTTATTTGATATATTCAGTGCTTTTCTTTTTTTTCATATTCAGTGCTTTTCAAAGAAAATTTGAAAAATTCAAAACTATAGGACCTTAAAAAACTCCAATAGGCCTTAAATTTCCATTTAGACTTTAACAAAACAGTAAAAATGAGCATTTATGAATCATTAGAGGGTTAAAGACCAAATCCTTTAATTATCAATCCTAAAATATTATTTTATGAGGGGAATGCACAAGTATTAAGAACAGAATCATGTAATTTACAAATCATTTTTAAATAGCTCTCTATGATGTTCAGCTTATTAGGAATTGTTAATATTCTATTACTCAGAGGTCATTAGCACATTCTGCTAGCAGTATAGATCACATAACATCAAGTGACAAGGAGAGAACATGAAGTATCCCAATTATGATTTCTTTTAAAAAGGGCTGCTGTGACCTTCTCCCCAGAGTGTGAACTATATCTTACAAAGTCTGAAAAATGCTACAACCTTTCTCCATTAAATGGGACACCATTAGGGGAGGGGAAGATTACTTAAATAGAATAATAGCTAACATTTATTATGTGCCAGTCACAGTTCTAAGGGCTTTTCAATAATTCACTAAATCCTCACAAAAACTTTGAGAGGTAGTTATTATCCCTATTTAACAGATAAGGAAACTAAGTCCCCAGTGAGGTTTTAAGTAACATGTCCAAGATTGTATACCTTTTAAAAAGGGAGATGTGGGGGCGCCTGGGTGGCGCAGTCGGTTAAGCGTCCGACTTCAGCCAGGTCACGATCTCGCGGTCCGGGAGTTCGAGCCCCGCGTCGGGCTCTGGGCTGATGGCTCGGAGCCTGGAGCCTGTTTCCGATTCTGTGTCTCCCTCTCTCTCTGCCCCTCCCCCGTTCATGCTCTGTCTCTCTCTGTCCCAAAAATAAATAAACGTTGAAAAAAAAAAGATTTAAAAAAAAAAAAAAAAGGGAGATGTGTAGCAGACATGGAGCTGTGCCACCCAGACACCCCCCACCCCTTCCCTTCAAGGAAGGACTTCTCCCAGCTCCTGAGAGTGCTATCAGTGACAGCCTCAAGCTGTCAGTTCCTTCAGGATACTCCTCAGCTGCAGACAGTACCTCACTCAAAACCACACCCTTCCCAGGGCAGCCCAAGCCCGATGGCTGAGTACCACTGAGGTATAAAGGTCTGACCTTTTGGGATCTCTGAGGGACAGGTGTAATGGCTCATACACACTCAAGGACTCCCCAACGGGCCAGCGGGTACTGATGCTATGCTGGACCTACGCTATAGTTCCACTCCTCCCTCTACCCAATCCTGCTTCCTCCCTCTCCTGTCCACAAGAGTTGGTAGCAATAAATACTCTGCACACCAAACAGTATCCAGAGACCCCTCCACCCACAACACCAGGATTGGACCAAGTTGTCTGACTCCAAGCTCTTACTCTGGACTCTCTACTGTCTTCCCAGGAAGAACAACAGACAGAAAGAAAGCTGCAAATCACTCTATAGTCTCATCTTAGCTACTTATTTCTGCTTCCACTTACACCAAACATTTGTTAGAACTGTTAAGCATAGAAGCGCCTGGGTTTCCCAGTCAGTTAAGCATCCAGCTCTTGAATTCAGCTCACAGTTCATGGGATCTCACAGTTCACAGGATCTCACAGTTCATGGGATCAAGCCCTGTTCTCACAGTTCATGGGATGATCTCACAGTTCATGGGATTGAGCCCTGTGTCAGGCTCCATGATGAAGCATGGAGCCTGCTTGGGACTCTCTCTCTGCCCCTCCTCAGCTTGCACTCTCTCTCAAAATAAATAAATAAACTTAAAAGAAGAAGAAGAAGAAGAAGAAGAAGAAGAAGAAGAAGAAGAAGAACTGTTGTTAAGCATAAGTAACATTGTGCCATGCTTTTGCCCAAATTTTGGAAGGAGAAAAAAAAATTAAAACTTTGGCTAATATCTGTAGATACACTAACATTAGGCCCCAAAATACAGCTTTCTGTACTTTGAATACCCTGAGATATACCTATTCATTATTCATAATTCCATAACTAACTCACCAATCCATATGCTTTTCTCTCCTGTTCATCTTCCATCACTCACTGCTTAAGTGTGGGCTGAATGTAGGCATGCTGACAAATTTGAAGGTTTCCATTCACTCTAAATGGCTGACTGTACACTCAATGTCCTTATTCAAGTAACTCAGAACTTTTAACTTTTCTATGGGAAAATTACAGCACACAAAGGAAAATAACAATGAATCAGTATCTCTCTTTCCTTCCCTCCATTTCTCCCTCTCACTTGTCCTTCTCCTTCTCTTGGCTTTCTTACAATGTATCAGTGGGGCAAATTAGAAACAAAAGCTAGTAAGAACAGTGCAGACCCAGAAGTTCTGAGAGAGTTTTCTCAGTACACAAGCTCCTAGGTGGCACACAAACACGACCTCCCCCAACTTCTAATGGAACTGTCAGTTCAGCACTGATACATGTTTAAAGTGTACCATATTTACATAGAAAAATAATAAATAAATAAAGTGTAGCATATTGATGAGAATCTTAAAAAAAAACTTATTCTTCAATACACATGAATTTTTTTGGATTCCATATTTCTAATATTTATACTAATAATTCAAATAGGAAAATAAATGCTAGTGGTCCTGGTATCTATTCTTGATGGTTCACCAGGAGAGCACAAATAAGGCACTTATGATTTCTGTTTCCTCACTGACAAGGAGCCCACATGTGGCTTTGCTGTCAGGGAAGAATAATTCTACATCCAGAGAGGTTCTTTGATGAGAAACAGACCAATACTTCATGCCATGACCTCAAGGGTCAAGAATCAAATATTAGCACTACAGATAATATACCACGATACAGAATATGAATAACATATGGGTTCTGATTTTGTCAGAATATTATCATTGGTTTTTAGGAAATGTGCTGGTAAAGGAAAGGGGAATTAGATATTAGAGTACGGAATCATTCCTACATTAAGATGGTCAGTCATGCCAAAACCATGAGGTTAAAACCAACAAACGAAGTGAAAGCAATAATCTCTTCAAGTAGCAGATGACACAAGGACCATTTCCTGGCTCTTCCAAACTCATCATGAGTCTTCAGCTTTTTCTTCCTATGTTTCCTTACCAGGGGAGGGGAATGAAGCCCAGGCTGTGGGAGCAAATGTAAAAAGAACAAGAAGCAAAAAGCATCCCACTCCTGCTCCGTTTTTTTCCCTGGGGGATTCTCTGATTTTTCTAATCCTATCTCTCCTTTACTGCCTTTCCCAGGAACTTCCATTCCCTAGCAGGCTAGGGTTTTTTTTAGTATTTCATTGAATACCTCAGGACTTCACTACTAAGGGCAAACATTTTTGACCAATACTGGATTAATTCTCCCAGTCAGGCATCCAGGATCTCCTCTGGCCTCAGCTAGACTCACCATAGAGACCAAGCACTCAGTGCCAGAGCATGCCTTCCAAGAAGTACGACAGCACCCTCAGACCTTTCGGTAAGAAAAGAAGTCCCTCCACCTCTGCAGACAGCTTGCACAGGAAACACCTTCTTTCCCTCAGCACCTTGTAAGGAGGGCAGGCCAGATCAGCACATCAAGCAGACCAGCCCAGTTTGCTTACAGTCACCTATTAGCCAGGGACAGTTTAAGCCCAAATCCTTACATGCCTTGTGTGTTCTTCTATCACACTTAATTTTAGTTGCACTCTGAAGGTAATTTTATCCATTAGTACCCATATACATTCACAAAACAGCAGTCTAAAACTAATTATGACTGGCTCAACAAAAGGGAATGACTCTGGCTCTGTTAAAATGAGTAAAAAAGAAAATGCACTAAAATAAAAAAGATGGCCCACACTATCAGTAGAAAAAGGACTAACGATGTCCAATGAATTTTACATTCCTGTCGGTAGTTTTCGAGCTTTGGGAAGGCAGGGGTAAATAATAATTACAAAGATATAGTAATAATAACAATAGCTAACATATATTAGGCACAAATTACTCAGTCAGGCACTGTTTTGAACTCTTTATATGACATAGTTCATTTAATTCTCACAACAACCCTAAAAGGCAGGCACTATTATTATCCTTATTTTATAGATGAGAAACTAAATTTTTGAGTAATCAAATAAGTAGTATTCCACAGATACAGGATTCAAAATCAGGCTTTCTGATTCAAGTCTGTGCTCTCCTCTCTGCTACAGTGAGTGCATAACCTTGTGAAAGTCCCTCAACCTCCCGGGGCTTCCTTTTCCTCTGAAAAGTGAGGGAGTGGTAGACTTCCCATTAAACCTGGAGGACTGGCATTGATCTTTGCTCCTTCCAAAGCCCATAAAGTAATTCTTTAAAAAAAAATAAAATGATATCCGATCATAAAAAAAAAAAAAAAAAGAGAATGAGAGAAAACAACAGCAGATGAGAGATTTCAACATATTTTTGGAAGATGGAAATCAGGAGGAAAGCAACTGTCTAAAACTATGTTAAAGAGTGGATGCTATTCCAACCTTAGAACCCACAGAAAGGGAATATGGCCAGAAATGAGCCATGTGCCTTGCATAGCCCCTGCAAAGTTCAGCACTTAAAAGTAAGAGTTGGGGGAAGAAGATGCCCGGGTGGCTCAGTCAGTTAAGTGTCTGACTTCAGCTCAGGTCTGATCTCACTGTGAGTTTGAGTCCTGCACCAGGCTGTATGCTAACAGTCTGGAGCCCACTTCAGATTTTGTGTCTCCCTCTCTCTCTGACCCTTCCCCACTCACACTCTGTGTCTCTCTCTCTCTCTCAAAAATAAAAAAAGATTAGAAAAAAAATTTTTTTAAGTAAGAGTTGGAGGTATGGTTAAAAACAAGTATATACCTTAAAAACCTGTGCTAATTAGCTGATCTCTAGCTTCCTTCACTAACAGCCCTATCAGTGACAATCCTTCCCCCAAAGAAAACAGGAAGATTATTCTCCAGAGAAACAACCTGAGAAGCTCTAATCTTGGGTATACCTGCCACACTGCTATGACAGAAGAAACACCGTGAGAGGGAAGGAAAATAATGAAAGTCCCCTTCCCCCGCCCCATTCCCAGAATATCTTTAGACAGGTATACATACACACGCATGCATGCACAACACATGCACATACACACACAATCAAGAAAGGAAGATATTGTAACATTCTGTGAGGGAACTGAAGGTCTCCTCCTGAAATACTTTAATATGCTGCCATTTGGAACTCACTCTTGAAATGAAACTCACCAGTTGACAAGCCCCCAACAAGCACCCAGAGCATTTAATCATCGTTTCATTGCTTCCCTTTTAAGTAAAAATGAACAGCCAAAGATTTAAAACACTTAAGGAAAGAAAACTCAAAACAAACAAAAGGGAAAAGAAGACTGGAAAAAAAAACCACACAGCAATAGAGGAAAATGAAACAAACCTTAAAAATCTATATCTTCAAAGAATAAGAGAATCCATCATATTTATAAAGTAAAACTGGGCTGTGAAAAGGAAGCATCAGAAAATAAGAAAGCACCGCTAGAAATTAAAAATTATAACCAGGTGAAAATTTTAATTGAAGTGTTGAAGGAAGAAAATCACTCAGAAAATTAAAACTGGGGCCAAAAGAGAAGTCATTGGAAATAAAAAGTGAAAAAATAAAACTCAGAGGATCAGTTCAGAAACTCTGCAACCAATAGAAGTTCCCCAAAAAGAAAACAATGAGGAGGAGATTATCAAAGAAAGAATACAAGAAAAATTTCCAGAATTAGGCAGAAGTCTACCAGAGAGTACACAGCACAATGCATTTTTCAAAAAAATCCAATCTACAGCTCATCATCATGAAATTTCAGAATATCATGGGTAAAGTTCCTTATAAAATCATATTCAAAGGAATGGAATCATCAAAACTCATTAAAGTCTCAACAGCAACATTGTATTCTAGAAGGTAAAGTACCTTTAGAGTTCTGAAAGAAAACCAAATCTAACCTAAACTTATATACCCAGCCAAATTATTATACAAATGTAAGGGCAGAATAAAGACATTTTCAAAGAAGCACTCAAAAAATTACTTCTCATGCACCTCTTCTTGGGAAGCAACTCAAGTAGGGTCTTCTGCAATTTAAGAGAGCTCCAAGAAAAATGAAGATACCATATCCAACACAAGAAAATGGCAAAGGAAGTCCCAGGCTGACTGTGGTAGATGAGGTCTAGAGAACATCAGTCCTAATCAGAGCAAGAGGCCAAATGACTGTGGGAGAGGGACCTTGAGCAGGGATGAAACTAAAATATTGTTTAATATGCTAGAGATTTTGGAAAAACTACTGCTAAGCCAGATACATGGAGTATTGTAAAAAGGGAGAAGGCAGGAATAGACATTGATATATAGAAAACTAAGCAAATGAAAAACAAAAAAACTTAGGTAGTTATCAACTCCAGAGAGAAAAAGATACCATTGTTTAAGAAAGGAAATACAATTGAAGAACACTTCTTAGCTCAACACTTCTTAGCTCCTAATCTTATAATGAAAAACTGATTCTTTAATCAAAATCTATAATATAGGAGCTTAGGGGCACAAAAAAAAATGAGGTGATCATGATATAAGAGAGCTAAGTATTCAACAACTGAAACAAAAGATTAACATCTACACAGGGCAAATCAAGAAACGACATGATAAACATTGTTTAGATAGATGAAAGCAAAGAAAAAAACAGATATAACAAGGTGAAAGATTAAAATGGCTGTTTCTCAGAAGCAGACTAGGAGATTGAGAAGGGAAGAAAAAAGGAGTTGTTTGTGTTTTTTTTTAATGTTTATTTTTGAGAGAGAGAAAAAGAGCGGAGGAGGGACAGAGAGAAAAGGGGACAGAGGATCTGAAGCTCTGCGCTGACAGCAAATGAGTCTGATGCATGGGCTCAAACTCACGAACCGTGAGATCATGGCCTGAGCTGAAGTCAGACACTCAACCGACAGTCACCCAGCCACCCCAAAAGAAAGGTTTTTTTTTTTAAAAAATATGTTTTTTAGCACCATTTGATGTTTTAATTATGTATGGATTGCTTTAATAAAAAATTCTAACATTATTCAAATAAATACTATGATATCATCAGAATGGATTTATTTTATGCTTTGCAGCTAAACACTGCAAAGATGAATTTCTTGCCCATGATACATGTTCTCTGCAGGTGTTAGGGTGGCTTTGTTCACTGTGGTCTCTCAGGAACCCAGACTGATGAGACAGTCATCCTCTTGAATGCTTATGATTCTCAATCCAAAGGCAAAGAGAGACCCTTGAAGGTCTAGTACCACATATTAAACGTTCCCATTTTAAAGTGGCACAGATCATTTCTACTCATAGTTTACTCACCAGAATCACAAAAAGGCCAGAAATGGCAATCCCACCATGTAATCAGGAAGGAGGAAGAAATGAAAATATTTGATGAATTGTACGAATCTCAGTCATAGCTAGTGAAGGATAGGCAAGGTCAAGGGCTCCCAAGGTTGGCTACACATCTTGATTACCTGAGGAGTTTTGGTTTTTAGTACAAATTCCCAGATCCCACCCCATATCTACAAAATAGTAATGTCCACAGTGGAGGCTGGGAATACAGAACACCCCTTGCAGGCAGCCTGAAACCTATCCAAAACTGTGTACCTGAGATTCACACCACTAGAATAGCTACAAGGTTCCTTCCAAAGAAAGAATGCTACAACTTGTGTAGGACACAAATTTTGGTGGACCAAAGGTGGATCAAGTTGTTTTATGTATGTGAATTTTATTTTATTAATAAAATGTTTAATGTTTTAGTCCCTATTAAATCCCTCTAAAATATATTTTATGCCTTCACAAATTATATAGAGTAAACCTCTCCTTGTTGATTCTGATTGATCATTTAATCAGCAAAGAATTCCCACCTTCATTCCAGTCCTTTTTTGTCCTTATGGTCCTGACTTCAGGAGGCTCAGGACCTAGTATGGCCTAGTATGGCCTAATGAACCATCTCCCTGGAAAGCACAGTCTGTGGCCATGGCCAGTCCCTTGTCTCTCCAATGCATGGCCCTGACTTCCAATCCCCACCCAAGTCTCATACTCTGAGCTCTGCTTGTCATAGAGAGAATTCTGGTGAAACATGCACTTGACAGAGTTTATCAAATATATATAATGACTTCTCCTGTGTGGGGAAAAAAAAGTGCTTGTAAATACTTAAAGCTGAATTAAACTATTTTGATTATACATTACTTAAATATATACAAATACAAAACTAGTTATAAGTATATTATATTCTATCTCCTGTACAACTATAAAAACAAAATAAATTCATGAAATAAAACAGAACAGCTAAGAGACTGGGCACTTAAAATCAGAATGTCTAAGTTCAAACTCTAATTCTACCTGTTATAAATTATATCTTTTGAGTGTTATTTAAATTCTTCAGGCTTTAGTCTCCTCAACTGTAAAATAGGAGCAATAATTCCTATTATATAGGTTGCTTCCGGATTAAATTAAATAATCCATGTAAAGTATTAATGATTCATGTTATTACAAAATCAATAACTTTTATTATGAAATCAGATAAAATGCAAATTGAATGAATATAATGTGACACATGATATTTTGCTGAAACCAAATAACCAACATGAATATGGTACTGAGCCATGACAGGCTGAGTCTCACATACCTATACTACTATCTGTATGATGACTCAGATTACCCATCATATTCTGACTACGGGGAAAACTGCATTTGCCCAGTCCACCAGGACGGCTATGACCTTTTCCTGAGGTGAAATGCATCATTTGTCCATTGTCTTCCTCTATTCTATGCCCATCAGTTTATAACAAAGTATTACACAAAGGCGGGCTCTGAGATTACTTATCTGTTTTTGGCAAAAAGATGGTCAATGGCATTAGCCAGAAAATGTGTATTCCTGTTTGTTAAATTATCATCAAAATAAAAATATAATAAAGAACATACCACCGAAACTTACAGGGGCACCCTGACCTATTGTGGGAAGCCAAGAAAAAAACCAATGGTGCTAGATGTCAGAATTTAAATAAAATTAAAGTTAATATAAATGCAAATTCCTACACTTATGTCCAAAAGATAAACCACACAAGTATAACTAGGAAGACATACCCTGATAAGAGCACATATTTTAAGAACCAAAGAATTGTTTGTCAATAGCATGATATGTGTTTGCCAAAGAACTCATAAGATCTTGACTACAATATCAGAAGCAAAGTCTCCAAAATAAAGTGAGTTCTGCTCTGCTCCATGCAAGTGAGATCATACCAAAAGTCATGTATTTGGGACCAGATATGGCCCTTTAATAGGTTCATTGGTAAATCAGAACCGATCTATTGTGGTGACTAATAACATGGAATCCTAAGTTCAAAAGATAGGGATTAGAATGTCAGCTCCAGCACCTCAGGCATGTTGGTTCACCACTCTGGGCTTCAGTTTCCTTACTGGCTAAGTGCTGATACTAGTAATGTGTATCTCATGAGAGTGTTGTGAAAATTAAATCAGAAAATACCCAGTAATATTTACTGTAATCTAAAGGTAAAACGTTGAACACAATGTTTAGCCAAGGTGAGATTCCCAAAAAATAGTTTAAACACTTTTAAATGCAATGAAGGATATAAGACAGTGAATTTTCCCTGATTTCATTTCATATAAAAATTATTAATAAAACCAGGAAGATTTAGCTGGGAGAAGAGTCATCTTGAAAAGAACATGGGGTTGCTATGTTCAAACATTTGAAGGTTGTCACAAAGATGAAGGACCGAGGACCAATAACTCTAAGTTACAAGAGGATAAATGGTTTTAACTCAACATAGGTAGAATGCTCAATAAGCAGTTCAAAAGTTATGCTGTTGCCACGGAAAGTGGTGAATCTTTTAGTGGTGGGAAGTTCCATAACTACTCTGACACTCTTGTGAATCACTGAAAATCCTCTAATGCCCCCTCCACTCTGTGGAGTCTCTCTCTGAATGTCTCACTAGTTAAGTTTACTTCAAGGCTGCAAAAATCTAAAGACCAAAATCCTGTATCTCCAAATTCCAGGATCATCGGAGCTTTCAACTTTTGCCCTATATTCCCTATGCCAACTGCCCTTCTCTCCTCTCATAAAACGGAAACAGCCAAAGATGTTTCTCATTTGGGGAAAGAGTAAGAGGAAGCTATGAGCACAAAACAAGGTTATCACCTCCTTCAATGTCTAGCCCAAAGGCAGCCCAATTTTCTTCTAGGGGAATCTCACTTCTTTTTACATAAGGCTTTAAAAAGTTCTGTCCCACTGGCAGCTAAATAACCCAAAGGGAGTCTTCTCATTTTTGCTGTTTGGGACATATTGTATTTTCATTTGTCCAGAGAATGAAGCAAGTTCAGCAGAGTGAAGTTTTATGGTATCCATTTTTAGTTTAATAAGAGAAAGAATTTTTTAGCCATTATTGCTGTTTAGTAATGGGGTGGGGTGTCTTCGGGGATAGCAATGGCCCTGTCAGTGGAAGTATCAGAACTGAAGTTAGGTGGGTGTGGGCAGTTAAACTAGATTATTTTTAAAGTCCCTGCCAACCACAAGAATCTATACTTCTATCTATACGATGGTATGGTAATTTCAAATGGAGTCAAGGAAGAAACATCACTTGAGTATATAAATAAATGAACCCAGGTTGAAATGATACACATGTGTACTTACTATAAACACTTTAATTTAGAAAGTAAAATGAAAACATCCATTTCAAATGGTTTTGTTGCTATTTTCTTCACCAAGGTATTGTATTTTGAAGATTATTTTAAAAATTTTTAATGTTTATATATTTTTAAGAGAGAGACAGAGCACGAGCAGGGGATGGGCAAAGAGAGAGGGAGACACAGAATCTGAAGAAGGCTCCAGGCTCTGAGCTGTCAACCCAGAGCCCGATGCAGGACTTGAACTCATGAACTGTGAGACCATGACCTGAGCAGAAGTCAGACACTTAATAAATCCCAGACACCCTGGCACCCCTAAAGATTCTTTTTAAGTAATCTCTACACCCAACGTGGGGCTTGAATTCATGACCCTGACATCAAGAGTTGCATGCTCTTTTATGAAGATTTTATGAAATCTTTTAAAGATTTCATTTTTTTAAGTAATAGAGCAGAATATTTTAATGATAAATGCTTACAGTATATTACAAAGAAACAAGTTTTCTAAGAATATATACATAAATAACAAACAAAAGACTGGGTCTATAAAAGCTTAAGTGAAATCCCAGAACAGCAATTATATAATGTCCTCTGAAAACGTGTAACAAGGCTTGACTTTGTGTGAATAACTGCGTTGTACACCTGAAAGTAATATAACACTGTATGTTAACTATACTGGAAGTTTAAATTAAAAAAAAGGGGGGGGGCTTGATTTTGGTTCCTCCTTTCACCTTCAGACCATGAAAGAAATCACCCAGTAACGTATGAAATTCAATGCAGTGAGCATAGGTGAACACAAAAATGCATGTAAGAAAGAAGCTACCACCAGATCATCTCAAAGCTATTCCTATAGTTAAAACTGCCTATCTGGGGCACCTAGGTGGCTCAGTTGGTTGAGCATCTGACTCTTGACTTTGGCTCAGGTCACAATCTCAGGTGCCACAGAGTCTGTGTTGAGCTCTGTACTGAGTATGGAGCCTGCTTCAGATGATCTCTCTTCCTCTCTCTCTGCCTCTCTCTCAAAAAAAAAAATAATAATAATAATAATTAATTCAATTAAAAAGTAAAAACTCTGCCTTTGTGACTCTCATGTAAGAAGCAATGGTGTCCCACTGAACAACTTCATCAGGTACTTTTGTAAAAATGAATACGGAGGCTTTTGACACACTTCCTTCATATTGCTAAGCAATATACCTCCCCCAGAGAATGTTCATTCTCTGCCTTTACAAAGAGCATGGTGGTATCAATACCTGGCATTTCCTCTTTAATAAACAGGGAACTCGTACATGAGCTGAGAAAACATCATTAAACACACTTCCTTTAGTCATTCAGTAATTTAGTTGCCATGGTAATCTTTAGTAAACTTGAAATGTACTTTGGAGGGGTCATTTCCAAAGCTTATTTTTAAAATTCTAGAACTTTTACAAGTTGTAGAGGATAAAGGAGCTGAAAATGCTTTTCTGTTCAATGCCTTACCGTGGACTCAATCGAATAGAGCACAGCTATTCACAATATGACATGCATTACACTTCTGACAATGATCACTTCATCATTTCCTACCTCAAGATCATTCTTATAGACTATCCATATCTTCCCAACTGAGTGAAAGTATTAACTCAGTTCTCCGTGGCAGCAAAGGGAATTAAATCATGAAATAAGCACTTCCTATAATAGTCTCCAAAGCTTTTCACAATTGAGCAGTGTCATTTTTGGTCTTCCATCAATAATAGGGTGACAAAGTACACTCTGAAGCAGTTTAACAAAGGAACGTCAGATAACTCAGGACTTGAACAGATCCAGGCTGCTACCCAAGGAAACACTGTCGGACAGGAGGCTCTGATGATTCACAGCTCTGACCCGCTCTGTTCATCAACCATGTCAGGGCTCAAAAGGTTTCAGGAAACACTGTCTGGAAGACTTTTTTTCTGGCTAATAGCTACATTTGACAACTGACCTTTAATCTTTACTTCACATTATCATCCTATCATTAGCCAAGGATAATACACGAGCATTTTTCAAATATGATTTGATGGACTGAAGGTGTTCTAAAGACTTTTCATCCAAAGAAAGACACTATTATTAGCTTTACCAGACTCTGACTCTACCCTGAATTTTTAAAAAGAACTTAATTAAGTAAAATTAATGGTTCCACTAGAGTTGAATAAGCAGTCACACACTATTTGTTTCCTTCTTTTCTGTGGGGCTCTGTTGGTCACATTAGAATAGGATAACACTCATGAACTAAAGCAGTGAAGGCTGTGTGGTAGAAAGAGCACTGACCTGGAAAACAAGAGTCTGCTTTGACCTTAAGCAAACCATTTAATATCCCTCATTCTGTTGTCTCATCTATAATATCTGGAGACTGAACTGAATAGGAGAGCACGTGGCTCCTATCAGCATAGCTGGAACACAGAGGAAGAAGTAAAATATGAGGTTTGGCCCTGTAGGAAAGGGCCAGACCATGGCTTGTGGGTCTCCTCAAAGATTCTGATATTTACCCTCAGAGCAGTAGGATATAATCCACTGAAGATTTAAGCAAGGGGGTGATGTGATCAGAGATGTATTTTGGAAAGCTCACTGTGGAGACTGGACTAGAGATCAAATCAGAGACATGGAGCCCAGTCAAGAAACTACTTCAGTAGACTTGGGATGATCTGCTTATGTTCCTGCCACTGTGGCAGAGTCCACTTTACTACTACCCAAATAAATCTAGCCCTGCCTCAATGCTGAACTACTCTTTTAGACAGAGATCATAATCCTGCCTTCACAAGATTGTTAAAAAGCCAGCACAGCGCTTTATCAAACTGACAGCTGTCACGTTCTCCATTCTTCCCACCTTGGTCCCAGGATATGGTTATGGGATTTTGGAATACTTACTTGCCACCTGGGACCCTTCTAGAGACTCAAAACCTACCACCAAATCCTACTTCCATAACTCACCCTTTATTTCCTGCTGATAGAGCTCCGCCCTCCTCCCAAAGTCAGGTAAGGCTTGCACACTGTTAGAATGTCCATCAGTTTGGTCTTGAAGCCAGAAGTCTTAAGTTCCAGTCCTCATTTTGATACTTCCTGGTTATGTGAGCTTGGGCGGTTTGCTTACTGCTTGCAGCCTTAGAGTCTTCATCCAAAAAGTAGGGTAATAACTATCTCACAGTGTGGTCAGGATGATCAAATGAGATGACCTATTAAAAGCACTTTGGAAATCATTCTGCATATCCTAGGCCTCCTTGCATTCTCCATTTCTAGTAATCATATGGCAGGCCCTAGACCTTCCAGCCCATTCCACCGTGGATGAGCCCTGGTATGACAGGCTCATTTCTGCTCTTGGGAGCTACAATAAATAAATCACCCCCTTCTTCAAATATATGAAACCATCGTATCATCATATCAGAAGACTGCCCTATCTGAAAACCCTCCTTTGGCCTCACTCCTATTTAGTGTCGGCTCTGAATTACCCCTTTTTTCCAATGTCACTTCCTCTCACTACTAGCTTCAGTTTCTATCAGATTACTCCCCTCCATTCTCTGCTACAATTTTCCAAGTAATGATACTAGTTCAGACTCTTCTAAGAGAATTGAGGGTAGGAAGGTAGGAGGAGACTAGGAAGTCCCATGAAAGTTCCTAGAATGTGTGTGCATGAGGAGGGCGGCTGCTGCTTAAACAAACCTCATTAGTTTTCCAGCTGCCTCTGTGTGTGTATCTTTCCATCAACAGCGATTATGCAAATGTGATATTTGTTTTAATGAGCATGTCAGGTGTGTTTTGCTGTAACATTATGTATGACTGACTGTGGTATTAAAATAACAACTTGATGACAACTGCACAAGAATATGTGAAACTGTGAAATAGAGGTCTGGCAAACTTCTCTCTTCTAACAGGAGCACAATCTCTGCTGGACAGTAGGAGCCTAGATCTTCTAAAAATCAATTCTCACAATGTGAAGAAAATTCATATATTCAGAATCCAAACCTAGTCATCCATACTTACCAAACTCCTTTGGAGGCACAAGATTGGCCTGGGGCTCCAGCTGGCCAGTTGACTAATCTTAGGGAGGCAGTCTTCAGACCATAAGTGGCCTTTTTTTGTGAAGCTGTACAGGTTGAGGAAAGGACAGATTTTATTCTGGAAGATGCAAAATGACAGAGTGGTTTTATAGACAGACCATAACTGAGTATGAATTCTGGGTTCCTACTCTTTCTTGCTGCATAATCTTAGCAGAGTAAGTCTCTGCAGATCTTAATTTTCTTATCTATAAAGTAAAGATACAGGATAATGCCTACTTTGTGGGGTACTATAAGAATTTAATGAGGTGAGGTGCTAGCTGCAAAGCACTTAGCATAGTATACAAGCCCTCAATAAGTTATTCGTGTTAGTAGAGGCTAGGACTGCCAAAGCATTAATTTTCTGTTTACTAGTCTAGACTCTGTTCACTGTCTTAGATGTTGGTGAAAATACTCCACCCTAGATTTGTAATCCCATATGTTCCTCCCACCTCCAGCTGCAATTCACCCTATCCTGACAGCTTCTCTCCACCTGTATTAAAAAAAGTCAAACCTTCTTCTGAAGGATATATGTAAGTGACCAAAATAATGGGAACTACTGAAAAGAAAGAAAGGGAACTACTGATATCTCTTCTCAAGGACTCTGATAGTTGTCTGGCAGGATCAGGAGAGGAGCTTATTGGCAAGAAGGCTCTCCACTTCAACTCCTGCTTTCATTACACATAGTTGGGCAGGGAGAAAGGTGGCCTACTAGAGGAAGATCCCCCATCCTTCTTGGAACACAAACAGGGACAGTACCAAGAAAACCAATACACCAATACTGAGTAAGTTACAAAGACAACTTGATCAAAATCCATTTTCAGTTCCTTGATTTTACCTTATGGCTTCTAGTTATTGCTCTGGCCCTCCCTATAACAATACTTGTACATATTTCTTCCAAATCATGTAAGGTTGGTAGTAAAGGACCAAACATCATGAGCTACCATTTGGTCATTTTATCTTTCTACTCTTGACTCTAAAAAAGTGTATGAATGGAAATTCTTAAGCAACAATAAGAACAAAAACAAAACTGATGGAATACCTGCATTCTTATGACAATGATAGCAAGTCTGAAGGTTTTAGGCATTTCCTGTTGTCATAAAGGCAAAAACAAATTTCATTATCTGAAAAGTCTGAACATCAACATGGACAACAACCCCTTATCCAATATACAGCTACAAATATTTTGTCCCATTTCATAGGCTACCTTTTCATTTTTTTTTTATGGTTTCCTTTGTTGTGCAAAAGCTTTTTAGTTTGATGTAGTCCTATTTGTTCATTTTTTTCTTTTGTTACTTATGCTTTCGGTATTATGGTCAAAAAATCATTGCAAAGACCAATGTCGAGGAGCTTCTTCCCTATGTTTTCTTCTAGGAGTTATAAAACAGGAAATTAAGGAAATATCTGCACTCCCATGTTTATTACAGCATTATTCACAACAGCCAAGACATGGAAACAACCTAAGTGTCCATCAACAGATGAATGGATAAAGAAGATGTGATATGTATACAAAACAGAACATTATTCAATCATGAAAAAGAGGGAGATCCTGACACTTGCAACAATATGGATAGACCTTTAAGGCACTATGCTAAGTGAGATAAGACATACAGAGAAAGACAAATAGTCCATGATACCACTTAGACCTGTAATCTAAAAAAGCTGAACTCATAAAAACAGAGACCACACGGGTGAGGGCTTGGTGGGGGGAGGGGAAGGGCAGGATTGGGGAGATACTGTTTAAGGATATGAACTTGCAACTAATAACCAAGTCGTGGAGATCTAAAGCACAATATAGTGATTCTAGCCAACAATATTGTTGACTTTTTATAAACTTAAAGTTGCTAAAAGACTACATCTTAATTGTTCTCACCACAAAAAGGAAATGATTATTATGTGACATGATGAAGGTGTTCATTAATGCTACAGTGGTAATAATACTGCAATATATAAATGTACCAATCAACATACTGTAATCTTAAATTTACACAATGTTATATGTCAATTATATCTCAATTTTTTTAAGCAAAAAAAATATTACAAGCAAGGACAACAAGTCTGATATTTAGGCTTATTCTCTTTCCAACATCATCCCAGTCCTTTTTAACTTTGGGGTGAGCACTGGTAGTACTCTATCATCTTCAAGTACCACTTGGATCCTGCACTGCCCTAGGTGCAGGTGTGGGTGTCAGAGGAGGATGCCCCAAGAGCTTCGAGCAGGGCCCGGAGATGAAAGCAGGGGCCAACATGGCAGAGAAGTTGGGGGATCCATACTTGCCTCGTCTCTCAAAGAAGTGCAGAAGCCAAAGGACTTTGAACACCAGAGCCTGGGAGTAAAAGAGACTGAATCTACTAGGAAGAAAATGGGAAAGCTGGAAAAAAGATGGGTGGGTAACTCCAAACCGGGGGAGATAAAAAAAAAAAAAGGCCGCATGGGCACGGAGGGGAGGGACCCCCTTCTGGGGAGAGACAAGGGGAAGAGAAAGAGCGGCTAGGGCAGTGTAGGACCATATCTGGACAGGAGAGAGACCTCGGACTGAGACTGAGAGGGATCCGATCTCTAACTGCGGGGCTTTCTTCCGACTGGGGCCGGCTCCTTTTTCGCGCACCTGGGGAGGAGGGGAGCCAGGGGCCTGGGTGTAGTTGTAGGTCAGGGGCTCAGACCACAGTTGGAAAAAGCAGTTCCCTCCCTGGAGGGCTGCGTGATAGTACAAAGCCTGCCTGCGTCCTCAGTGGCTGGGCCAAGGGCACAGCCTGCAGTAGGAAAAGGCAGCCGTCTCCCTGGAGTGCTGTGGGAAAACACAACCACCAACCCCAGGGGCTCACGGCAAGGGTGGCAGCTCTCACTCCGCAGGAGAAGGCGGTCCTCCCTGAAGTGCGGTGGCACAGACAAAGCCAGCCGGGACCACACATCGGCCACACTGAGAGGCGCTTCCCCAGTGCCAGAACACACGGAGCGGGACTTTGAATCCTAGCCAAGCCTAGGGTCAGGGCAGTTGGCGGAGCGAGAAGGACTGCCCTGTCTGCGCCCCTGGCACAGGGAGGATGACTCAAACGGAGTCCTCCGGGTCGGCTCCATGGAGAAGAGACTGGGGGGTCACCATTCCCCCCCCCCCCAACGAAGGCGAGGCCTCAGGGATCACTCCCAGGGCCCACAGTGGAGGTGGGTCCAGATTACACCACACCATGCCCCTTCACACTGGGTAACTGCGCATCCACCAGAGCGGCACAGACCCTGCAGACAGCTACTCCCGACAAACTCTGCAGCATGGCCTGGACTGACTCTGGATCAATTCTGGATGTATACATATATCCTCCCCCCGCCCCCACTTCTCCTCCTTATCTCTTCCCATCCCTAGGCTGGTTACTCTGGTTATTGGTCTGTCTAAACAGACATATTTAATCCATTGTCTTGATAGTGTTCTACACCTCCTTCTTTACCCTCCTTTCTCTCTCTCTAGAATAATCAAGCCATAGAGTTTCTCTGTCTGGGTAACTTTATCTTCCTTTCGTTTTCCCTGCCCCCTTTCTTATTATCCTTTCTCTCTCTCTGGATTAAGCCTTTCAGTCTCTCAGCCTAATCGATGTTTATTTTTTCTCTCCCCCGCACCCTCATTTCCCTGTATGTGCTCTTCCATCAGCACCACCTCCACCCTCCTCTTTACTTGTAGTTGGTGTTTTGGGTTCTTTGTTTTTAGTCTTTAGTTTTTTGTTTTTGTCTATTGTTTATTGTGTTATTTGTTTGTGTGTTTGCGTGTTTTTGTCTCCTGTTTGTCTGTTTTCCTTTACAGGGCTACTCCAAGGAACAAATCAAAGCACACCTGTTGGAGGGTCCAAAATATCACTACGAGTAGGGTAATAAAAAAACCAAAGTCACAACAACAGAGAGCAAGTAACAATCTCTGAAAAAACACCTCCTGAAGGGCCAGGCCCTGGATGGTGTATGACCGTCCTTTAATAGAGCAATGCTCCCAGGTGTAGAGCACACAACAAGTTTTTAAAATGCATAAGGGACAGAGAACTAGCCAAAATGATGAAATGGAAGAATTCTCCTCAAAAGAAACTCCAGGAAGTAGCAACAGCTAACGAATTGATCAAAACCGATTTAAGCAACATAACTGAACAATAATTTAGAATAATAGTCATAAAATTAATTGCTGGGCTTGAAAAAAGCATAGACAACAGCAGAGAATCTATTGCTACAGAGATTGAGGGACCAAGAAATAGTCATGAGGAGCTAAAAAATGCTATAAATGAGGTGCAAAATAAAATGGAGACAGCCACAGCACAGATTGAAGAGGCTGTGGGGAGAATAGCTGAATTAGAAGATAAAATTTTGGAAAAAGAGGAAACTGAGAAAAAGAGAGATAAAAAAACCCAGGAGGCTGAGGGGAGAATTAGAGAACTAAGTGATTCAATCAAAGGGAACAATATCCGTAACATAGGAATTCCAGAAGAAGAAGAGAGAAAGAAAGGGGCTGAAGGTGTACTTGAACAAATAAGAGCTGAGAACTTCCCTGATCTGGTGAAGGAAATAGGCACTGAAATCCAAGAGCACAGAGAACTCCCTTCAGACGTAACTTGAATTGATCTTCTGTACGACATATCATAGTGAAACTGGAAAAAAATACAAGGATAAAGAGAGAATTCTGAAAGCAGCTAGGGATAAACGGGCCTTAAAATACAAAGGCAGACACATAAGGATAGTAGCAGACCTATCTACTGAAACTTGGCAGGCCAGAAAGGAATGGCAGGAAATCTTCAATATGATGAGTGGAAAAATATGCAGCCAAGAATCCTTTACCTAGCAAGTCTGTCATTCAGAATAGAAGGAGAGATAAAGGCGTTCCCAAACAAACAAAAACTGAAGGAATTCATCACCACTAAACCAGCCCTACAAGAGATCCTAAGGGGGACTCTGTGAGTGAAATGTTGCAAGGACCACAAAGAACCAGAGACATCACTACAAGCATGAAACCTACAGACATCACAATGACACTAAACCCATATCTTTCAATAATAACACTGAATGTAAAGGAACTAAATGCTCCAACCAAAATACATAGGGTATCAGAATGGATAAAAACACAAGACCCATCTATTTGCTGTCTACAAGAGACTCATTTTGGACCTGAGGACACCTTCAGATTGAAAGTGAGGGGATGAAGAACTATCATGCTACTGGAAGTCAAAAGAAAGCTGGAGTAGTCATACTTATATCAGACAAACTAGACTTTAAATTAAAGGCTGTAACAAGAGATGAAGAAGGGCATTATATAATAATCACAGGGTCTATCCATCAGGAAGAGCTAACAATTATAAATGTCTATGCGCCGAACTCAGGAGCCCCCAAATATATAAAACAATTAATCACAAACATAAGCAACCTTGTTGATAAGAATGTGGTAATTGCAGGAGACTTTAATACTCGACTTACAGCAATGGACAAATCATCTAGGCAGAGAATCAATAAAGAAACAAGGGCCCTGAATGATACATTGGATCAGATGGACTTGACAGATATGTTTAGAACTCTGCATCCCAAAGCAACAGAATATACTTTCTTCTCGAGTGCACATGGAACATTTTCCAAGATAGATCACATACTGGGTCACAAAACAGCCCTTCATAAGTATACAAGAATTGAGATCATACCATGCACTCTTCCAGATCACAATGCTATGAAACTTTAAATCAACCACAGGAAAAAGTCTGGAAAACCTCTAAAAGCATGGAGGTTAAAGAACATCCTACTAAAGAATGAATGGGGCAACCAGGCAATCAGAGAAGAAGTTAAAAGATATATGGAAACAAATGAAAATGAAAATACAACAATCCAAACCCTGTGGGATGCAGCAAAGGGTCCCCTCAAGACTAGAGGCAGTCTTGAGGGGAAAATACATTGCGATCCAGGCCTATCTCAAGAAACAAGAAAAATCCCAAATACAAAATCTAACAGCACACCTAAAGAAACTAGAAACAGAACAGCAAAGACACCCCAAACCCAGCAGAAGAAGAGAAATAATAAATATCAGAGCAGAAATAAACAATATAGAATCTAAAAAAACAGTAGAGCCAATCAATGAAACCAAGAGCTGTTTTTTTGAAAAAATAAACAAAATTGATAAACCTTTAGCCAGGCTTCTCAAAAAGAAAAGGGAGAGGGCCCAAATAGATAAAATCACAAACAAAAATGGAATTATTACAACCAACCCCTAAGAAATACAAGCAATTATCAGGGAATACTATGAAAAAATGATATGCCAACAAACTGGACAACCTGGAAGAAATGGACAAATTCCTACTCTCTTCAAGTTCTTCTGGAGAATTTCTACTCAATTCATTCTTATTAAATTGTCAAACTCTTTACATATTTACACAAAATTGTTTACCTTATGAATTAAGGTCCTCTATTTCTTGTACTATCAGCAGATTCTGAGGGTCTCACAGCTCGATCAGCTAACGCTGGGTGTAAATTTAGTCTATACTCTTCTTAGATTTTATTATGAAATGAATTTGCACATTTCAAATAATGGAGGCTTCTTGGAAATGGAAATATCTGAAATTTTAAAAATAGCTTGGCTTTATGATCCACCAAAAATCCAAAAACTTAAAAATAATCAAAGGACTCAGCCTTCTCATTCATGAAAAATGTAACAAGAATTCCTAACGAGATAAACTTTAACTCATTATAACATAGGATTAAATATTTCCAAACCAGGTTGCTCAAAAGATCCAAAAGGCCTAAATAATTAATTGACAGCCAGGAATTGGGTATCATTTCCAAACCCCCAAAATGGGGTTGAGCTGGATGAGCAAAGAAATGACATATCAAGTTAGACATGGCTTGGTGAGGCCTTCCCAAGCAGACGGCACAGTAACACCTCATCCTTCATAGCAGAAATAGCAATTCATCGTCATATGCTACTATCTTTTTTATTTAAGAATAGCATTTAACAAGCCTATTTTGGAATCTGATTCATTATCATTTTTAGGAAATGTAAAGACCTTAAACCTCCATACTGTGAGTATAGCTAATTAAAGTTCACATCTTTCGCAGAAAGGTGGAACATCAGTTCTAATTTTATATACTAGTGTGATCAAGGGCATAAAGCATCAATTGAAGGTCAGGACACCCAGGTTCTATTCCTGACTTGGTCACTACTCTTATGGCTTTCTTAAATGCCTCACTTTTTTCCAACCATAATACATGGGCAGAGTTCATTAGAACTTGGCAGAGTTCATTAGAACAAATTATGTCATCAGTATTTGTTTAAAAATTATTGAGACCATACTGTGTATTAGACACCATCCTATTTGCTAGAAATACAACAGTGAACAAGAAAGGCATGATTCCTAATCTCACAGAGCTTACATTTGTTCCAAATGTTTACTGCTATCCAGTCACTGATATGATACCCTCAAGAATCACTGAGGACATGTGAAGTCAGTAAGTTAACCAAGTCAACAAATATTTGTTGAATATTTACAATGTCATTTTTCTATGCAATGAGAAAAAAAAATGTCCCTCGTTAGATTTTTGCTGCAAAAAGATAGAGGTCATATTTGTCATAGCACTCTGTGTCCCCAGAGTCTACCCCAATGCCTGGTACTCAGCAGGTACCCAATATATAACTGCTGAATGACCAAATGAGTACATTTGCGAGTGGAAAAAAATTATGGGCCCCGCTCTCAAGGGATTGGAATCTAATGGGTAACTTAAAGCATCTGTGTATCAACTACAATAAACCACAGTACGTTATAAAAAGACATAAAGGATACAAACGAATTAAAAGCAGGAACTCAAAACAAATCTAGTACAGCAATGTTCATAGCAACAATTTTCACAACAGTATAAAGGTGAAAACAACCCACATGTTCATCAACAGATGAACAGATAAACAAAACACGGAATATCAATACAATGGAATTAAAAAGAAGATAATGCTGACACATGCTACAACACAGATGAGCCTTGAAGCATTAGGCCAACTAAGATAAGCCAGACACAAAAGGACAAATACTGTACAATTCCAATTATATGAATACCCAGAATAGGAAACTTGATAGAGACAGGAAATGAAATAGAGTGGTAGTTACCAGGGGCTCAGCAGGTGGGGGTGGGGGCTTGGGAGGGAGGGAGAGGATAAAGTTCTGGCAATGGATAGCAGTGATGGTTGCACAACAACGTGAATTCACTCAATGCCACTGACCTGTATGCTTAAGAACAGTTAAAATGGCAAACTTTGTTATATTTTACCACAGCAAAAAATTATGATAATTATAAAAAGACACGAAGGAGTTTCAGAGGCAGTGATAACATCTGCCTGGCCTAACCAAGGATGGGTTTCTTAGAGCTGGTATCATTTCAGGTTGCTCTTCCTCTTAATGCCTACATATCAGAGTCATCACTGTTACCAGTAAGAACCAAGCATTCATTTTCTCAAGGTTCATGAGTTTTATGTGACTTCTTATACAAGAAACTGGTGAGAGTAGTTGCTTCTGGGGAGAGACACTGAAAGTCTGGAGGGTTAGGGATATAATGATCTGGGGTAGGAAATGATGTACTTTTCACTGTACATTCATTCCTTTTTTAAAAAATACTAATATTAAATTTTAAAACAAAGGACTTCTGATACTCTTTACAAACATTCCCTAAATGTGATCCAAAAGATACACCAATTCTTAGGTTTCTATACTCCTTTATTCAAAGGACATAAAAACAGTCAATGTTGCATGTCAGTGGCATAAAGCCTATAACTACAAAAGCACCATTTCAATTTGAAATTCTCACCATCTGTTCAAGGGACATCAGTTTCGTAACTTTTAAATCTCCCTCCTTGTTAATCACCCTCAACACTCAAATACAAAGAACTAGTGATATATCAAGTTATGCATATCAAGTTATGCACACAGTACAATTCTAACTACCAACCCTTCCTACCAGATATGATTTAATCAAGGTCTTGGTTCCAGCTCTTGTATGTGCTGTATTTTAATCTTGAATTCTCTTCAAATAAATTGCAATTTACCCATTTATTACTATGGCAAAGATAGTTGTGGTGACGATGCTCTGGATTAAAAGAATAGTTTTCCTCTTGCACTGTTGGTGGGAATGCAAATTGGTGCAGCCACTCTGGAAAACAGTGTGGAGGTTCCTCAGAAAATTAAAAATAGACCTACCCTATGACCCAGCAATAGCACTGCTAGGAATTTACCCAAGGGATACAGGAGTACTGATGCATAGGGGCACTTGTACCCCAATGTTTATAGCAGCACTCTCAACAATAGCCAAATTATGGAAAGAGCCTAAATGTCCATCAACTGATGAATGGATAAAGAAATTGTGGTTTATATACACAATGGAGTACTACGTGGCAATGAGAAAGAACGAAATATGGCCTTCTGTAGCAACGTGGATGGAACTGGAGAGTGTGATGCTAAGTGAAATAAGCCATACAGAGAAAGACAGATACCATATGGTTTCACTCTTATGTGGATCCTGAGAAACTTAACAGGAACCCATGGGGGAGGGGAAGGAAAAAAAAAAAAAAAAAAAAAAAAAAGGACGTTAGAGTGGGAGAGAGCCAAAGCATAAGAGACTGTTAAAAACTGAGAACAAACTGAGGGTTGATGGGGGGTGGGAGGGAGGGGCGGGTGGGTGATGGGTATTGAGGAGGGCACCTTTTGGGATGAGCACTGGGTGTTGTATGGAAACCAATTTGTCAATAAACTTCATATAAAAAATAAAAATAAAAAAAAGCATAAGAGACTGTTAAAAACTGAGAACAAACTGAGGGTTGGTGGGGGGTGGGGGGAGGAGGGTGGGTGATGGGTATTCAGGAGGGCACCTTTTGGGATGAGCACTGGGTGTTGTATGGAAACCAATTTGACAATAAATTTCATATATTGGAAAAAAATTAAAAAAATAAATAAAAAGAGAAAAAAAATTAAAAATAAAAAATAAAAAAATAAAAGACTAGTTTCCTTAGACTCCTTTGCAGCTAGGTGTGGCCAGGTGATCAAGTTCTAGCCCATAAGAACTATGTCATTTTCTGGAAGGTTCCTTTGGCCTTTCCTTTTGCCTCCTTCCAGGAAGTGATTTTGAGGACAGAGGCATGTGCTGAGGGTAGTGGAAGAGATGGGACACTCAGTCACTGGTGGAATCCTGAAGCTTCCACCCGGCACCTGGCTCCCTCATGTGGATTTCTTTTATGTGATAAAATAAACCATTGTGTGGTTAAGCCACTATTATTGGAGTTTCTATTATATGCTGTTTACATAGCTTTCTTTCTTTTTCCCCCACAAATGCTTTCTTGTTTGTGTTCACTTTTTTTTTTTTTCCTGTAATTCTTATGCTTTCGCATACTGTAATTCACTCTCTGTTTTTTGGAAGTTTTCACTACCCTGCATACCACAGCTTTTGCGGTCCACTCTGTATTTTGCAGAGGGCGCTACTAGGTATTCTCCTCCATCTCTGACTGCTGTGGCTACTTTATCAGCCCCACTGTGCTGGTCTCCACACAAAATGCTGCACATTCTGCAGTTCTGCTATTGTGCAGTTAGTTCCCACTAGGAATGTAAGCTCCAAGAAGGCAGAACTGTCCTGTCTATTCACAGTGGTGCTCCTCGAACTCAGAGCAGCACTTGACTTTCAGTAACTATTCCATAAACATTTCATTGAGTTTACTCAGCAAATATTTATTGAGTACCTTTCTAAGAACTGGGACACCTCAGTGAACAAAATAGCTAAAAATTGCTTCCTTGTGGCTCTTACATTCCAGTGTGGGAGAAAGAAAAATAATCAATCAATCAATTAAAAAAAAAAAAAAAAAGCTAATCTAGAATTTTACCAGGGGAGAGGTGCTTTGGAAAACCAGAGCAGGACAAAGGGGATTAGGGGACTCATGGTAGAAAAGATGGGCAGGAGGAAAAAGGGATCACAGTTTTAAATAAATAAAGGAGTAAGAGTTGGTCCTTGGAGAAGGCAACATTAAAGCAAAGACTTGAAGGAGGTGAGGAAGGGAGCCATTCAGATATCCCAGGGGAAGATCATTCCAGGCAACTAGTACAATGAGGGAACAGCTAGTACAAAGGCCCTGTGGCTTCAAGAAATAATGTGGAACAGAGTGGACCTACAAGAAAGTAAGCAGGAAAGAGAGAGATGTAAGAAAAGATCAGAGAGATCTCAAACTTTGTAGGTTGGTCTCAGTTTTTTGGCTGTTACGCAGGAAGCCACTGCAGAGTTCATGATGTGGTTTTAATTTTAGAACACTCTGGCTGCTGGGTTGAGAACAGATTATAAAGGAATCAGAATGGAAGCAACAATAGTAAGGAGACTTGCAATAATTCAGATAAAAGATAGTTAAAAGCTTGAGCCAGGATGTAGCAAGAGGTAGGGATAAAATGACCATACTCTAGATATATTCTGAAGGTAGAAGCAAAAGCATTTGTCAGTCAACTGGATGTGGAGTATAAAAAAAAAGGGGGGGGGGGTGCCTGAGTGGCTCAGTCAGTTAAGCGTCCAACTCTTGATTTCGGCTCAAGTCATAATCTCATGGTTTGTGAGACTGAGCCCCACGCTGGGCTCTGTGCTGGCTGTGTGCTTGGGATTCTCTCTTCCTCTCTCTCTACACCTCCCTCACTTGCTCTCTCTCTTTCTCAAAATAAATAAAATTTAAAAAAATAATTCTTTGAATAATTCCAAGTATTTTGGCCTCGACAGTTGGAAGACTGATTTTGCCATTAAACAAAATTGGGAAAACTGCATGTGAACCAGGCCTGAAAGGAGGATTTTAGTGTGGCTGAGTGAGGTGGGAGTCTATTAGACATTTGGGTAGAGGTGTTCCAGCAGACAGCTAGATATACACACCTAGAGTTCAAAGAAAAGTTCTCGATTAGGAGTATAAACTTCATCATGTATATATGAAAAATGGGCTCTGAACAATGATAAAACCTATATTCCCTTCCTGAACGAATACTAACATTTTGCAACTACAAGAATGACTTCCAAAGAGTGTGAACAAGACCTTTAACCAAAAAAACAAACCAAAACCTCTATGCTGTTTCTCATTCTTTCATTTTAAAGCAATGTGTCTCAAAACGTGGTCTGCAGATCCCCTGAATCAGAATAAAACCAACCTTTGTAACAAACACTCTTAGTGATTCTCACACATATGCAAGTCTGAAAAACACCCACATTGTGTATGTAACTCAAACACTTTGTGTGTGTGGCATAGTGTTATCTGGTAGTTTCCACTTTAATGGCAATAAGTGTAGGCTACACATGATGGAAAGAACCTAAAGACAGAGGCACCAGGAATCCCTGATATCCAATTCATTTTGTAATAGCCATAGACTGATTCATGTTGCATGGAATTTATCAATATTCAAGGAAATATATTCATGGGTAATATTCTGAATCATTTCCTGAAACCTTGATTGTTTGCCTTTAAGATCTCTCTTGAGAAAAGCAAAGAAGAGCATGCGAAAGCAAGGAAAGAAAGATACGAAAACAGTGATAAGTACAGACATAGAGAACAACAAGAAATAAGTGTTCAGTCCAGAAAGAAACCGAGACAAAAAAGAAAGCAGCCCGAATTCTAGGGCAAAGGTTGGGTTTCTTGACTGGGAAAGATCCAATAAAATGAGAAACAGAGACAAAGAAAGAAAGTCAGAGAAACCCTCCAGTTCTGAAACATCACTGGCAGCAAAACATAGATTCACAGAGGAATGCCAAGAGATGGGCAAAGAACAAGAGGGACCACACGAGGTGAGGAACAAGTCTGCAAGGCAAAATAATGAAGAAACTGTAATGTTGGCTAGAGATAGGTACCGAGCTAGGCAGACGGACAGGTTAATGCAAAGATGAGAAAGGTGATTGATAACTGTCCCAATAGAAAGACCTGTGGAGGCACAGAAAATGGTAACTCCTGGAACATGCTGTGAAAGCATAAAGGAGTGTGTTAACAGTGGTTGGGAGGGTGTTTTTTAACGTATTTTCAAAATTCATTATTGGCTTAAGTAAAAAATAAGTCTTTTTGTCTTGAATGTTTGAATTGATATGTATTTTGTTACCATTACCACATTCTAGGTTGCATTCAAGCAACTTAAAGAATGTGTTAAATCCAAAAAAAAAAAAAAAAAAGAATGTGTTAAATCCCTATACAGTTACTTAATGAGGAAAATTGTCTCCGCTGCAACCACTAAAACCTCCTCAAACAACTCTCCTAATAATGTTGGCTTTGTTGCAGGAGGTGTTAAGTTTTATAAATATTGTATTCTAGATTTTAAAAAATGTGGATTTGAATAATAGAGAATATTGCTATACTTTATGTTTTGAAATTTGTGTTAATGTATAAAATATGGATTATACATTGTCTAACTTTCTAGCTCACAGAAATTTGGCTTAAATGCAAATAAAAATAGTGATACATTTGTACATTTACAAAAAAAAAAAAAGACCTCTCTTGAGGGGCACCTGGGTGGCTCTATTGGTTAAGCATTCAACTTTGGCTCAGAACATGATCTCTCTGTCTGAGTTCAAGCCCCACGTTGGGCTCTGTGCTGACAGCTCAGAGCCTGGATCCTGCTTTGCACTCTGTGTCTCCCTCTCTCTCTGCCCCTCCTCTGCTCGTGGGTTGTCTCTCTCTCTCTCTCTCTCTCAAAAATAAACATCAAAAAAAAAAAAAAAGATCTCTCTTGCTCTAAGTTCTAACAACTTTGGTTCATATGAGCATTGTTTCAGGAAAGATGCTGCTGTTTCTCACCATATCTGATTTTCTGGTGTCAACATTCAACAACCTGTATTCCCATGACAGTTTTTCAGTTCTTTGTAATCTTGATTTTTTTTTAATTATTTTTTACTTGCTGATAAAGTTTAAGAGTACATGAGACTATATTATAGTCTCAGAAACTGGAAAGGTCCTTTCAAAGTGATTGGTTACTCAGAGAAAAAAACACACGAGACACTTGGAAGGCCTACCCAGGTACCCTTTCACAGAAATGCTAGTTCTAGGAGATTGTGCTAACACACTTAAGAGGTTTCTTGAGTAATCATTTCCAGGCCCAGATTAACCTATAGTAACTAAGTAATATTTTCAAAATTTCTAGACCAAGAAAGCCATAAACCAAAGATCACTTCAAATAGATTGTAATAATGTGTGAGCTATGGGCTTCATTCAGGTCCATTGCTGAATGGCCCTGTGGTTACTAGAGTTACCATTCCTAACCTACATCAATTGTTCTCATAGGTTCAAGATTTTGGAGCTATATTTTCAATACACTGTATCAAAAAACAAAAATAAAAACAAAAAAACACTAAGTATGCTATGCTATGGAGAATCTGGTATCAGAGAATCTTTAGAAAGTTCTTAGGCCATTTTTATTTTTATTTTTATTTTTTTTAATATGAAATTTATTGTCAAATTGGTTTCCATAAAACACCTAGTGCTCATCCCAACAGGTGCCCTCCTCAGTGCCAATCACCCACCCTCCCCTCCCTCCCACCCCCCCATCAACCCTCAGTTTATTCTCAGTTTTTAAGAGTCTCTTATGGTTTGGCTCTCTCCCTAACTTTTTTTTTCCTTCCCCTCCCCCATGGTCTTCTGTTAAATTTCTCAGGATCCACATAAACATATGGTATCTGTCTTTCTCTGTAGGACTTATTTCACGTAGCATAACACTCTCCAGTTCCATCCACGTTGCTACAAAAGGTCTTAGACCATTTTTAAATTATAAAACCCGTATTTGTGGTATCTCAAGGTTTTATTTTCTAAAATTCTGTGTATCTCTGATTTCAGTTCTACTGGACAGTTTACATTTTAATTTTTTTTTTCAATGTTTATTTATTTTTGGGACAGAGAGAGACAGAGCATGAACGGGGGAGGGGCAGAGAGAGAGGGAGACACAGAATCGGAAACAGGGTCCAGGCTCTGAGCCATCAGCCCAGAGCCCGACGCGGGGCTCGAACTCACGGACCGCGAGATCGTGACCTGGCTGAAGTCGGACGCTTAACCGACTGCGCCACCCAGGCGCCCCGAGTACAGTTTACATTTTAAATTACAGTTGTCACTTTCATTTATCTCAATTCTAAAATGATATCACATTAAATTTTTATAATTTCATTACAGAAAACATTAGTAAGTTTGATAGGTTGCACCTAAATGCAGCAAGAGTATACAAAGACTGAAAGTCCAAAACAGAAATTAGAGTTCCTAAGAATGTATGACCATGTGGTATATGAGTCCCAGACTGCAGGCCCAGAGCATCTCCCAAATGGGCTCAGACTTGACCTTTGTACCCAAAGAGAACAGGACCCAGGAAGGGGGGGGGCAAATGTTGCAGAGTCAGAAAGTGCTGATGACTCTCTGGCAGCATCCTAAGCACCTGCTCTTGCCTGGGCCCTGATGCAGGTGAGAGGAGAGCACAGTGGAGGCTCCAGGCCAAAGACAATAGTTAGAGGACAAGGTTCCCTGGGGAAGTCATTCCTCTTCTCTGAACGTAACCAGAAGGGGCAGCAGCATCAAATAAGGAAACACTGACTTTTTCTACTTAAACTTACAAGTTTATCACTCTTAGCAGGCAGTAAATTTATAAGTTATATCATTTTTTATTTTGCACTGGCTACTACTGAACAGATCAGAAAGGACTTCATAAATATTGAGATAGCCTTTCAAACTTCTATCCTCCACTTTATTTAGATGGTACTTCATTCAGATCTTGTTTCCTCCTGGTAGGTACTGGGTCTTATTTCCAAAATAGTGAGGTACGTGACTTCCCTTCTTTCCACAAATGATAAGTAGGAAGCACGTGGCCATGAAGAGTACTGGGACCAGTAAGGGGGTATGTAAGGAACGGAGCAAATACATGCACCACGGTACACTACATTATTTGGGAGTTACTGCCACACTTTTTATATGCCTTCCCATAATGGCATTTTGTTTTTTCTATTGGATTAACAATCCCTGCAATATAGGCATCTTATTATCTTTCTATGGCACTTGGTATTCTGTTGCATTGGACATTCACCAAGTATTTGTTGATTCATGACTGATGCAAACTAGAAAGTGTAAAAAATAAAGATATCCCACCTATCATGTGTCCATTTTCAAAGCTGCAAGTAGCATGGGATGCTATCATGAATGTTAAATGGAAAAGCTGTGGTGCGCAGTTTACATACACGGCTAATCTGGGAGCTATAAACAGGAAGAAAAATAGAATGTAACAAAATGTTCTCAACACTTACTTGCTTACAAGAAATTGAAAAATTACGATTTAGAAGGTATCCATAGTGTCTGCTAAATCATCTTGTTATTAAATATATTGTCAAGAAATATATCCGTTTGTTGCATATTATAAGAAAACAGATTTATACAAGATTCCGAGAGGAAGGAAAGAAGAAAGGATATTTGGTAAAATATACTTTGTTAAAATGGCAGTTGCCATTTCCCCTTTATTTTTATAGCTGTTAAAAGACAACAGAGACAACAAAAACTAGTAGTCATTAAAAATTTCAGACTATATATATTTATACATACAATTACACAATATTGCCTTACTTAGCAATTCTTTTTACAACAGCTATGTGAAATAATTCACAGAACTACCTCAAAGGAATCTCCAACTGCTCTAGTAGAAACTTTGAAAATAATTTAATTTCTCCACAGGACCATTTCCAATAAGTCAATTATGATTAACTAGTTGAATGTGAACTCTAACCTAGCTAACAACATCCTGTGTTTACTGGAAATACTGATGCAATGCTTCAAGCAATGGGAGGCAAGATAGGTAGTTAGACACACACACAGACTCTCTCTCTCTCCCTCTCTCTCTCTCTCTCTCTGTCTCTCTTTCTCCAAAAGCCCATCAGAAGCAGAAACAAGACCTGAGATGCAGCAAGACCTTAAATCACCTCACTGCATCAACTCCCTAATGCCTACAGCTCCCAGAGAACAGAAACACTGTCTCTCTCACTCCTGTATCCCCATTGCTGTCATGGCCCCTGGCACACAAGTTTTCAGTAAATGACCGAATAAATGTAGCACAACGTTTAACATGAAAACCCCTTTACAATCTAGCTCCATCTAACCTTCGCAGCCTCACTTTCTGCTATCCCCTCAAGTGTTTCAGCAAAACTGTTGTTTTCTCAAACACACAATGCGTTTCACATTTCTGGTCTTTAATGGAGCTACCCTGTTTAAAATATTTCTCACCCATTTCTACTGTCACCTCCTAATTCATGTGTGAAGTTCTTCTGACTGATACATATTAAATGAATGCGTAACAAACAACCCTCACAAAATACCTTGCCTTTATTTCTGCATCTCACTGGCAGGAATATTCTATGAACACTGTTCCCCCAGTCTCCTTCCTGTCAAGATTCACATTCCACCACTTAATATTAACTAAAATTAGCGATGTGATCCTGAACAAGACTATGTTTCCTTATGTTTTGTAAAAATGTGCTTGGAAAAATAGATTCTGGGATAATTTCAGCCTGGGTGTATGTTTCTAACACTCTCATGGTTATCTCTCCCACTTTTGATAAACTATACCATGTGTTCAGGAAACAGAAGGATAAATCAGTACTTACGAAACACTTTGTATCATAAAAAGAGAAGCAGAAAAAGAGACCAGAAAGGTAGGTTTGGGGTGGCTTATAAATACATCCAAGTGTCATGCTTCATTCAGTATCATTTAATAAGCAAAACAGCCAATGGGGGAAGAGGGTGTGTGTATGTGATTATGTGCTAAAGACAGAGGCAATCCTACCTTCATCTGAGATATTTAGCTCCCAAGGAAACTGAGCAGAGCAGCCAGTGTAGGACACATCTTGTTTATAACTCCAGGAGGACCCAGCTACTGCAGAGGAAATTGGCTTTTCTGACCAAGCATGGGGCAATGCTAGGATGCCTAAGGAAGAACCAGAGCTGGAACCCACTGAACCTCTCCACCATTGAGAACCACACTGCTTAAAGAGACTTCAAATCCTGACCCACACTGGATTCAACTCCATCTCCCTCCACAGCTGATATGAGCAGAGTTTGTGGACCATACCTGAATAGGTGGCTCCTATTGAGGCAGATTTAATGGCAGAAGAAACCTAAGAAGAATTTTAATAAAAACATAATGACAACTCTTCCGTACTGTTCTCCAGAGTGGCTGCACCAGTTTGCATTCCCACCAACAGTGTAAGAGAGTTCCCTTTTCTCCACACCCTCGCCAACAACTGTTGTTTCCTGTATTGTTAATTTTAGCCATTCTGACTCATGTGAGGTGATATCTCATTGTAGTTTTGATTTGTATTTCCCTGATGATGAGTGATGTTGAGCATCTTTTTGTGTGTCTGTTGGCGATCTGGATGCCTTCTTTGGAAAAATGTCTGCCCATTTTTTAACTGGATTATTTGTTTTTTGGGTGTTGAGTTTTGTAAGTTCTTTATATAATTTGGATACTAACCCTTTATCAGATATGTCATTTGCAAATATCTTCTCCCATTCCATGTCTTTTAGTTTTGGTGACTGTTTCCTTCACTGTACAGAAGATTTTTATTTTGATGAAGACAACTCCTGAGTAGATTTATTCCAAGGAAAGAAACATGTCTGCGCAAGTTAAAAAATAAACATCACTTTTGAATTTAACACCTACAAAAATAATCCAAAAACTAGTACTGCTGAAATACAAAGTAGTCATCATGAGTAGTAAGCCAGAAGATCTATGAGATCAAATGGAAAAAATATGACAAAAAGAAAAATACAAATAAAAGGAAATCATGCATGAAAACAAACATGGAAGACAGTTTCAAGAAGCCTGATATGCGTTCCAGGGCTCCTGGGTGTCCTAGTTGGTTAAGCATCCGACTTCGGCTCAGGTCGTGATCTCACAGCTCTTGAGTTCAAGCCTGTGCTGGCAGCTCAGAGCCTGGAGCCTGCTTCACATTCTGTGTCTCCCTCTCTCTCTGCCCCTCCCCCACTCACACTCTCTTTCTCTCAAAAGTAAACATTAAAAAAAGTTTTTTAAGAAAATAAAGGCATTCCAGAAGGAAGAAAAGGAATAGAAAAGAAACTACAATCAAATAAAAAGGAAAAATGAGAGTTTTCCTGAGCTGAAAAAAAAACGACTTTTCAAATAGCAGGAGCACACCAAGTACCAGACAGGATTGATGAAAAATGACACATGTAGGCACATTCTGGTGACATTTCCTAACTTTAAAGATTTTTTTAAAAAATTATATAAACTTTCAAAGAGAGATCAGGTTACTTAAAAAGGAAAGAGAATCAGAACTGCTATCACAATCCTCATTGATAGTACTAGAGTCCAGGAGAATAAAAAGAAAAGGAATACTGTTTAGAGACTTTTGAAAGAAGTGAATGTAATCCAAGAATTCTATGCCTGGCCAGAATATCATTTAAATTTTTTTTTTTCAACGTTTATTTATTTTTGGGACAGAGAGAGACAGAGCATGAACGGGGGAGGGGCAGAGAGAGAGGGAGACACAGAATCGGAAACAGGCTCCAGGCTCTGAGCCATCAGCCCAGAGCCCGACGCGGGGCTCGAACTCACGGACCGCGAGATCATGACCTGGCTGAAGTCGGACGCTTAACCGACTGCGCCACCCAGGCGCCCCCAGAATATCATTTATATGGAAGTTGGAGAGAGTTCTCACTGGTGGGTCCCCTCTCCCTGGGGCCTCCCTCAACCTGCCTATGCCTGAGTGAGTAATAAACCTTTGAATTACTTGCTGTTGTGGCTCTGGTGGGGTATGTCTTGACATGAATCCCTTTAAATGAGGGAAGAGAGGGCCTAGCAGTGGGCAGTGCCAAACCATAAGAAGTTGAAGAAAGGCATTTTCAAACATAAAAGGATTCAGAATTTATACCACATAAGTATACTTTTTGAGGAAATCATTAATGACAGAATACCTCAATTTAAAGACAATTAAAACTAAATAATAAATTCATTGTAGGGGTCTAAAGTAGAAGAAATAATGGGGTCCATGAACCTAGCAAAATATATAGTTATGTCAAAATACATGGTGGTATTATGTTTGTATAAGAAAGCACACTTCTCAAGAACAAGAATGAAACCAAAAGTCAAAGTGAACAATATCTTCAAAGAGCTGAAAGTAACTGTCAATTGAGACTTGCATATTCAACTAAACTATCTTTTACTAGCTAGGGTAAACTAAAGACATTCTCAGATTAAAAAAATATAAGAGTTTGCCATTAGAAAAACTTAATGAAGGAATTTTTAAAAATGTACTCAGGAAGAAAGAAAATGGACCCAAAAGAAGTTCTAAGAGACAAAAGGAAAAAAAATGAGCAAAGATATTGGTAAACATCTAAACAAACTGATAAATTTAAACATATCATCTTTAATACAATAATCTCTAATTTAGGAGTTTAAAAAAAATAAAACTAAGGGGTGCCTGGGTGGATCAATTGGTTGAGCGTCTTACTCTTGGTTACAGCTCAGGTCATGATCTCATAGTTCATGGGTTTGAGCTCCATGTTGGGCTCCATACTGACAGCGCAGAGCCTACTTGGGATCCTCTCTCCCTCCTTCTCTCTCTTCCCCTCCCCCGCTCACATGTGTTCTCTCTCTGTCTCTCAAAATAAATAAACATATAAATAAATAAATCAAGCAAGCAAGCAAAAATACTGGCCAAGAATAGTAAATAATTTGATGGAGGGTGATCAAAGTTCAGAACCTTCTACTATTCAGTCAGGAGTGTTAAGACATTGATTAACCTCACACTTCATTAATACATATAAATGGAAAAAATCCAAATAAAACCTTGAAAAGAAAAACAATGCCTAACTTCTAAATAATTAGAGAAAAAATGGAAAAATGAAAACAAATACAATATCATTCAAAATGAAGAGCAAGAGGAGATAAGAAAGGAGAAAAATAGGACAAATTTTTAAAAGGCAGATTAAGACAAATGCAAATATATACTAAATTCCATTGAATGTTAATGGCTTAAATTTCCCAGTTAAAAGATGAAGACTGTCAGGTGGATTTTAAAATTCCAGCTATATACTACTCACCAGAAACATACCTAAATCATAAAGACATAGAAAAACTGAATATAAAAGGAACAAAAATATATTCCAGGAAAATACAGAGCAATAAATGAAATTCAAAGTATCATAAATCAAAATGCTATAAGAAGCAGTGAAAGCATTACTTGAAGGGAAAGATACAGCTTTCAAATACTTACATATTAAAAAATAAAGTGTGAAAACTAAAGAACTTAAGTTGAACTTTAGAAGTTTAAAAAAAAAAGGATTAACAAGGGGCGCCTGGGTGGCTCAGTTGGTTACATGTCCAACTCCTGGTTCCAGCTCTGGTCATGATCTCACAGTTTGTGGGTTTGAGCCCCATACTGGGCTCTGTGCTGGCAGCGTGGAGCCTGCTTAAGATCCTCTCTCTCCCTCTCTCTCTGCCCTTCCTCCCCTCATGCTGTCTCTGTCTCTCTCAAAATTAAAAAAAAAAAAATTAAATTAAAAAAATAACAAAATAAAATCTAAGTTGAATGAAGATTAATAAAATGGAAAATGAAGATACAGTGGAGAGTATCAATTAAGCTGAAAAGTAGATCTTTGTAAAAACTTATAAAATAGAAAATCCTCTAGTAAGATTGATCAAGAAAAAAAGAGAATAAATAAAATAATATTAGGAGTGAGATGATGGCTGTAACTTCAGATAAAGAGAAGAATTTTTTTAAAGGGACTATTATAAAAATTTTATGCCAATAAATTTGAGATGTAAGAATATCCAAATTTCTAGAAATATATATCCTACTAAAACTGTTTTAAGAGGCACCTTGGTGGCTAAGTTCATAGGTGAATTCTACCAAACTTCCAAATAATCAGATGTTCCAATCTTACACAAACTCCACCAGAGATCAGAAAAAGAGGACTACTCCCCAATTTAGCCAGTGAAGTTACTATATAATAGTCATATCCAAAGAAAACAAGGATATACAAAGAAGAAAAATTACAGGCCCACCTCACCCATGAACATAGATGTAGAAATGTAAACAAAATGTAAGCAAACCCAAACTAGCAGTATAAAAAGATAGTATATCATGAGAAAGCTGGGTTTATCCCAGAATGCAAAATCTATCAAATATATATATATATATTTCTATATATATCTATCAGAATGCAAAATCTATCAAATATATATATATATATATATATATATATAATTCACCACATTAACAGATTAAAAGAAGAAAAACTATATGAAAGTTTTAATTAATACAGAAAAGTTTTGATAAAATTCAACACTAACTCATCAAGAAAGGTACTGTAAGCTAGGAGTAGAATTTCCTCACCCTGTACAGGGCATGATTATTTATGGTAAAACATTATGGAAGAATTCCTCTGAAAATCAGGAAGAAGACAAGCAGACCTACAATTATCCATCTACTAAACATTTTACTGAAGGTCCTAACAACAGCAGTAAAATAAGAAACAATAAAAAGTTTAAGTTTGTAAAGGAAGAAATAAAAATAATCATTTTCACAGAAGATATTACTTTATACATAATAAATAAAAATAAATTATTAGAATTAATAAAGAATTTAGCAAGGTTGCTGGATATAAAATATTCAAAAATCAACTGTACTTCTACACAACAGCAACTTTCAAACATAGCTTATTAATATCATTTATAATAGAAACAAATAGATACGGTACCTAAAAACAGATCTGAAAAAAGCTGAATAAGACATTTATGAAGAATTATTGACACATTAAAGAAAGCCTAAGTAAATGGAGAGATGTGTCATGTTACTACACAGAAAGATTCAAAAATGTTGAAATATCATGACTTCTTCCCAAACTGATGCAGATATTACAATAAAAATTTCAACAATGCTTTTTTATAAAAACCAATTCTAAAATATATATCAGAGAGCAAAACCCAAAATTAGACAAGGCATTGCTAACAAGAATGAAATGGGATTTTTCCTAGTGGTTAGATTTTTTTTTTTTTTTGGAAGTTATACTAATTAAGATAGTATTGCTATTGACACAGGGAGAGATAAAATAAACAACGAAACAGTAGAAAACTAAGAAACACAACTCTGTATACATTACAATGATAAAGACAGAGATGGCACTGTTGGTTATAAGGGGAAAGAATGGACTTTTAATTAAATAGTGCTAGAACAACTGATTATAAGGAAACAATAAAATTGGATTCCTATTTCACACCAAACACAAAAATCACTTCTAGACATATTCACGTATAAAAGGCAAAACTTTAAACATTTCAAAGAAAATATAGTAAATCTATGACCTCAGAGTAGAGATTTATTATACCAGACACAAAAATCACTAATAAAACATAAAGAATGATAAATATGACTATACAGTAATGAAGAATGGCCCATAAAGTTCACTATAAAGAAAGTTAAAACAGGGGCGCCGTGACTCAGTTGGTTGAGCATCTGACTTCGGCTCAGGTCATGATCTCACCGTTTGCAGGTTCAAGCCCCACATCGGGCTCTGTGCTGACAACTCAGAGCCTGGAGCCTGCTTCGGATTCTGTGTGTGTGTGTGTGTGTATGTGTGTGTGTATGTGTGTGTATGTGTGTGTGTGTATGTGTCTCTCTCTCTGTGTGCCTCTTCCCCACTCATGCTGTGTCTCTCTCTGTCTCTCAAAAATAAATAAATGTTAAAAAGAATTACAAAAAAAGAAAGTTAAAACATAATCCACAAGCTAGACTACACACACACACATACACATATACACACACCTAAACACACAGACACACATATACATTAATAGAAACTTCTTCAAAACAGGGAAAAGAAAAAAATCCATGGAAAAATAGTCAAAAGATACAGAAATACAGATAATAAATATATCATGAGATGTTAACTTCACTACTAATCAGAAAAATGCAAATTAAAAAGTAATACCATTTTTTATCACAATACTAGCAAAAAATAAAAATACTGCTGATATCCAAAGTTGCTGAGTTGATATTTGGCCCATCACATTTCATACTTCAAAATTCTTACAAATACCACACATTATGCCACTGCGAATTTCAAGTGGCAAACACCACACTTCCATTTCCAACAATACTATAGACTAGATAGCTTGAAATCTTCCTGCTACAAAACATTCAAAATGATTGGCTAAAATAGGAAAACATAATCTTAAATTCATAGTGGAAAGGATATGGAAAGGAAAAGATCATCTCAGGGGTCAAAAGCAAATAAAGAACTGGAACCAGAGTAGTTTAAAAAGCAGATGTGATAGCAGCCCTGGGAGGTGAAAATGATGTAGCACTCTTCTCCATAACCTACTAAGGATTTGGTTTTACCGCTCACAAGGAATAAAGTCTCGAGCAACATGAGGTGGGAAGTTAAAACCAAGATGCCCAAAGAAGCCAGGATTTATGAGGAACTTAGATGAAAGAGTAAACTAGAAAACAAATCTAACTACTAGTACAAGTAAATTACAATAAAGAATCTTTTTTTTTTTGGGCGCCTGGGTGGCGCAGTCGGTTAAGCGTCCGACTTCAGCCAGGTCACGATCTCGCGGTCCGTGAGTTCGAGCCCCGCGTCAGGCTCCGGGCTGATGGCTCGGAGCCTGGAGCCTGTTTCCGATTCTATGTCTCCCTCTCTCTCTGCCCCTCCCCCGTTCATGCTCTGTCTCTCTCTGTCCCAAAAATAAATAAACATTGAAAAAAAAAAAAAAATTTAAAAAAAAAAAAAAAAAAAAAAGAATCTTTTTTTTTTTAACATTTATTCACTTATGAGAGACATATAGTGTGAGGAGAGAGAGAAGGAGACACAGAATTGAAGCAGGCTCCAGGCCCTGAGTTGTCAGCACAGAGCCGGATGCAGGGCTTGAACTCACGAACCATGAGACCATGACCTGAGCCAAAGTCGGACACTTAATCGACTGAGCCACCCAGGCACCCCTATAATAAAGAATCTTATCTGACCTGGCCTGGATCAGCTGTGGGGGAAAAAAAGTGTTACCTAGAACTTTGCTATGAACTCCTCATGTAGGCTTGGGATTTGGATTTATACAACCCAAATGATTAGAAGCCCACAAACCAAGTTATTAATATAAAAAGGGTTCCAGGCTGATAATGAAGCAAACTCAAAACTTCACTGGGAGGACATACCCTGCATCCAAACCACATAGGATGCCTACACAGATAAAGAAAGCCCTGCTGAAAACAAACACACAATTCAAAACTAACAAACATGTGAAAAACCAATCAGCAGACACAACCAAAGCACTATTACACTCTCAACAACTTCAAATATTAGAACAGATAAAGGACTATAAAATAAATATCCTAAATTATTAAAGAAGCAAAAAACAAACTTGAAGTATGAAAAGAACAAGATACTATGTGAAAAGACTTGAAAACAAAACAATTAGGCTTTCTAACCAAAATCAAAAGTATAACGTGTTCATTAAAAGTCAATAGATAATTTTTAAAAGTTAGTTTAGATACAGCTGAAAGGAGAAGCAGTGAACTGAAAATAAATCTCAGGAATTACCCTAAAGGCAACACACAGAAACAAAGCAATAGACAATAAGAAAGAAGGATTAAAACTTGGAGGACAGAACAAGTTCCAATTTATTTATCTGTAGTTCCAGAAAGGAAAAACAGAAAATGGCAAATGTAATATTCAAAATTATAATGATTAGGAATATTTCACAGCTAATAAAAGACATGAACCCTTTGATTCAGGAAAAAAATCCTAAATGTGATAAATAAATACAAAATCTGAAACTTAGAGACATCATGGGGAAACTGCAGAACCCAAAGACAATGAGAAGACCTTAAATGAAGCCATAGAGAAGAGGGAAGTTATGCAGGTTGGGTTCTCCAGAAGCAGACAGTGAGAGTTTTGGGTACAAAGTGTTTATTAGAGATCAACTCCAGTGGCAGCAAGATTGAGCAGAGGAAAAAGACACACTGTGATGTGGCCTGACAAAGCTTCAGTCAACCCAGCAGAGATTCAGGATCTAGAATTAACCTTCAGAGTGCCCTACACTGGACTGAAATAGTTAGGCCTTTATATCTCTATCTTGTTTGGTCACAGAATGCAGGCTGACCCAGGAAGGATGTGAACTCAGGCAATGCAGCTCTCTTCTGCTAAAGAAGACCCTGAAAGAGCTGACAGGTAGATGCTGTGTGATGTCCCCACAGTTGGAGAGCATGTCTCTCCTTGAATGGGGATCTGGTACATCTCTGTATCTACCCTGGAAGTTATCTACGTAGGAATGACAATTCAACAGACAGCATTTATTAACAATAACAACAACAAAAATGCAGTAAACAACCGGATAGTAACTTCAAAAAACGAGGAAAGTAACTGGCAACCTAAATTTTAAACCCAACCAATTCATCATTCAAGAGTAAAAATGAAATAAAGCTATGCCAAAAATAATTAATTAAAAATAAAAGTGCTCAACACTAACTGATCTTCTGAAAGAACTATTAAAAGATGTATATCAGAAAGAAAGAAAATGAACCCATAAGGGAGGACTAAAATGTAAGAAGAACTAGTAAGCAAAGGAATATATAAACATATGGCTAAATTTAACTGTATGTGTTTTTAAGACGATTAATTTGGAAGGTATAAAAACAAGATGGAATTAAAGCTCAGGAAAATAGTAATGTGCAATGAAAAGGGAGCCATCAGAGTTAAACTATCCTAAGATTCATATATTTGATATGAGGAATGTAAAGTTGTTTGACCTTAGCATAGTTAAGTCAATTACGCTTTTAGCACTTAAAGGGTCACCATAAAGGAATAATAATAGAATGTTGAATATCCAAACCAGCAGGGTGTTAAAATTTAATAAAGAAAATTCCAATCCTTATCAAAATTCCAAAGGAATTTTTCACAGAAATAGAACTTCCCTAAAATTTGTATGGAACCACAAAAGTCCCCAAATAGCCAAAGCAATCTTAAGAAGAACAAAGCTGGAGGCATCACATTTCCTGATCTTGAACTATATTACAAAGCTATGATAATCAAAACAGCATGGTACTGGCATAAAAGCAGATATGTGAGACAGAATCAAGAGACCAGAAACAAACCCATGCATACATGGTCAATTAATTTTATGACAAAGGAGTCAAGAATATACAATGGGGAAAGGGTAGTCTCTTCAACAAATCGTGTTGGAAAACTAGGCAGTGCCACATGCAAAAGAATTAAACTGGACCACTTTTTTTTTGTTTTGTTTTAAAGTTTATCTTTGAGAGACAGAGTGCACATACAAGAGAGAGGGAGGGAGACAGAATCCCAAGCACTGTCAGTGCAGAGCCCTATGTAGGGCCCGAATTCATGAAGCGTGAGATCATGACCTAAGCCAAAACCAAGAGTCAGACGTCTAGCCAACTGAGCCGCCCATGCACCTCCACTGCCCCAACTTCCTTACATCATACACAAAAATAACTCAAAATGAATTAAAGACTTGAATGTAAGACCTGAAACCATTAAAATTCCTAGAAGAAAACATAAGCAATAAGCTCCCAGACATCAATCTTGGCAATGACGTTTTGGATTTGACACCAAAAACAAAGGCAAAAAAAGCAAAAATCAACAAGTGGAACTACATACAACTAAAAAACCTCTGCATAGCAAAAGAAACCATCAATAAAATGAAAATGCAACCTACTGAGCAGGAGTAAATATCTGCAAATCATATATCTAATAAACAGTTAATATCCAAAACATATAAACAATGCATACCACACAATAGCAAAAAAAAAAAAAAACAAACCCACAACACACACACACACACACACACACACACACACACAAAACACCCACAACTATCCAATTTTAAAAATTGGCAGAAGATATGAATAGGCATTTTTCTAAAGAAGATATACAGATGCCCCAGAGGTACCTAAAAAAGTGCTCATAATCTCTAATCATCAGGGAAATGCAATCAAAACCACAATGAGATACCACTTCATGCCTGTCATAATGACTAGTATCAAAAAAGGCAAGAAATAGTAAGTGCAAGTGAGGACGTGGAGGAAAGGGAACCCTTGTGCACTATTGGCGGGAATGTAAATCGGTGCATCCACTACGGAAAACAGTATGGAAGTTCTCAAAATATTAAAAATAGAACTACCACATGACCCAGCAATTCCACTTTTGGGTGTTTGAAAACAAAAACACTAACTTGATAAGACCTATGCACTCCCATGTTCATTGCTTACAATTACTTACAATAGCCAAGACATGGAAACAACTTGAATGTCCATCAATGGATGAATGAATAAAGAAAGTGTGATATATACATATAATGAAACATTATTCAGCCATTAAAAAGAAAGTAGTCTTTCATCTGTGACAATATGAGTAGAACTTGAGGGCATTATACTAAGTGAAATAAGTCAGACAAAGGAAGACAAACACCATATGATCTCAATTATGTGTGGAATCTAACAAACAAACAAAAACCCAAACTCATAAATACAAAGAAAACCTTGGTCGTTTCCAGAGATGGGAGGTGGAGAGTAGGAAAAAGGGGTGTGGGTGATGAAAAGGTATAAACTTCCAGTTATAAAATAAATAAGTCCTGGGAATGTATTGTACAGCATGGCAACTATAGTTAATTATATTGTGTTGCATATTTGAAAGTTTCTAAAAGAGTAAATATTAAAAGTTCTCATCACAAGAAAACAAATGAGGGGTGCCTGGGTGGCTCTGTCAGTTAAGCGTCCGACTTCGGCTCAGGTCATCCCCACATCAGGCTCTGTGCTGACATCTCGGAGCCTGGAGCCTGTTTCGGAATCTGTGTCTCCCTCTCTCTCTGCCCCTCATTCTCTCTCTCTCTCTCAAAAATAATAAACGTTAAAAAAATTAAAAAAAGAAAAAACGTAACTATGTATGGTGACAGATACTAACTAGACTTATAGTAGTGATCATTTCACAATATATACAAATACATAATCATGTTGTACACCTGAAACTAACATAATATTATATATCAGTTATATCTCAACAAAAAGAAAGAAAGAGATCTCAATCAAGCTAATAAGATACAGAAGCAAAAAAAAAAATAGATACAAAACATACCAGGTAAATAAAAAGTATATAATAAAACTGAAATAAATATATTAGTAATCACAATGTACTAATTAGTCTAAATGCATTGATTAAAAACTGTCAGATTTGATTTAAAAAAAAAAGCCACCAGGGGTACCTGGGTGGCTCAGTTGGTTGAGCATCAGGCTCTTTTTTTTTAATGTTTATTTATTTTTGAGAAAGAGAGAGAGACAGAGCATGAGCAGGGGAGGGGCAGAGAGAGACAGAGACACAGAATCAGAAGCAGGCTCCGAGCTGTCAGCACAGAGCCTGACATGGGGCTCAAACTCATGGACCATGAGATCATGACCTGAGTCGAAGTCGGATGCTCAACTGACTGAGCCACCCAGACACCCCAAGTGTCAGACTCTTAACCTCAGCTCAGGTCTTGATCTCAGGGTTGTGAGTTCAAGCCCTGCACTGGGCTCTGTGCTTAAAAAAAAAAAAAAAGGATTTCAGTCATCAGTTTGGAGCTTCTGGGTGGTTCAGTCGGTTAAGCATCCCACTCTTGATTTTGTCTCAGGTCATGTTCGTGAGATTGAGCCCCATGTCGAGCTCTGCGCTGATGATGCAGAGCCTGCTAGGGATTCTCTCTCTCTTTGCCCCTCCTGTGCTTGTGCTCTCTCTCTCTAAATAAATAAAATAAACATTAAAAAAAAAAAAGAAAATACCATTTTAGTTATGTCTACACTGGTCTAAAATCTTCCATGGCTTCTTAATTCTTGATCCTAAAAGTACTCCAGATTGGTACTGCCCTACACATTCATCCAAGCCTATTTCTTACCTGTCCCCAATACAAGTCATCTGTCCTAAGCAAACCAAACTGCTAATGGAATCTCTATCGTGTAGCATCTATATGCTTGGGTTGGGATTAGATTAAAAAGGTTCACATCCTGGTTTAGCATTTATTAACCTCATGAACTTGGGTAAGCTACTTAACCCTTATGATCATCAGTCTTATTGATAAAACAAGACACTGTTAATATCTAACTCCTAGTCCTATTGTGAGAATTTATAAAGATAACCAGTGCCTGGTATATTGCACCTGCTCCATAAACACTGACACATGCTTTTATTCATATTGTTACCATCTACTAGAACACCCCTCTTCGTCCTCCCATCTATTCAAACCTTACTCAGGCTCAAAGGCCAGCTCCAGTACCTCTTCTTTCAAAAAGCCTTCATCATTACTCTAAGGGAGACTTCATTTATCTCCCTCTTCTACAAAGTACAGTAGTTATTAACCATGTGGAGGAGGGGGAGAGAGTCAAAAATGCCTTAAAGAATCTAATGGGGGGGAAATCTTCTATTCACAAAAAATGCACATGCATACACACATACATTTGCATAAAACATCAGGGGATTCGTGTCCTTCGTAAGTTCACCCATGGAACCCCAATTAAGAATCTCTGTATTTGGGTGCCTGGCTGACTCAGTTGGAAGAGCATGCGACTCTTGATCTCAGGGTCATGAGTTCCAGCCTCATGTTGGGTGTTGAGATTACTAAAAAATAAAATAAAATAAACTTAAAAAAAATTTAAAAAGAACTTGTGTCTTCAAGTATGTTTCACCATCACTCATTCTTTCTACCTGAGACCATCTTAACAAAAGAACAAGATGCTACATTGAGCTAGATGCAGCATAAAGAAGCTAGTGAAACTCAATTCATAGATAAGGAAACTGACAAAGAAGTGAAGTGACTTACAAAACTACACAAACGTATAGAGTAGCAGAGATGGAGCCAGAATCTATCTCCTGATTATCCCTCTAGGTTTCTTTGCAAAAGTGGCTTGAATAATTTATACCCAACTCACAGAACTCTAAAATTGAGATATAATGTTAGCCCATTTTTCAGGTGGGTAATGACCCCTTAGATAATTTGTCCCCAGGTAATCAGGCCAGAAATTAGCAAGATTTATTCTCAGAATGATAGTTACTAAACATACCAGCAATATTATTGTATTTTATTCTACTTTCCCTTCCTGATATTGAAATTCTCTCATTAGCTTTATCTGAAGCAACACCAAACCAGGAAACACAAAACTGCCCCAATTTTATTATGTGAGGGCATTAACTTCGAAGCTTTTTAAAAAACTTTTCTACAACTGCAACATTCAAAGATCTAGATACGGTCTAGATCTTGGACGCAGACAGACACAAATAAAGTCAATTCACAATCTTTCATTCTCAGACCTGACTTTATAAATACAAACATTTTATAAATACATCATCTATCTTCTTCCCTCTGAGACATTTTTCCAGAGCAACTAACAAATAGTAAAATGGATTGTACCCTGCTCACTCTCTACCCTATGTTCCAAATCTCAAAGAAGTTTAATAGTAAGGAAAAAAAAAAAAAGAAAGAAAAACGTCATAAATAACCTACAGAACACAGTAATCAACCTCTACATTTTTAAAAATTGATTAGTACTCATGTAGTCAGTCTTCTTGTGCATTCAAGGAGTTGTTTCACTATGTGGAGTCATACAACCAGCCTAGGAAATGAGATCAATGACTCAGGAAGAGGAGGAGGTTTGTAAAATGAGGAATATTGGTCAAAAACTTTAATTAGCAACCAGAAAAGAAAGTACTTTATAGAAAAATAATAGTGGAGTGCCTAAAGAGCACAAGTTTTTAACAAAAGAAAAATATCTTAGAGATGAATGGTGAAGCCCACCTAGCCAAAACCTTTCATTTTCCAGATGAATAAACTGAAGCTTGAAACCTAAACTGTATCACCTCTAAAATTCATACACTTTCCAGAGAAGGGAACCTGAGAACCCAGCATAAGAAGTCAGCTTGCCCAGAGGCTACTGGGTGGCTCAGTCGGTTAAGTGTCCAACTTCAGCTCAGGTCATGATCTGAGGTTCATGGGTTTGAGCCCCGTGTCAGGCTTTGTGCTGACAACTCAGAGCCTGGAGCCTGCTCCAGATTCCGTGTCTTCCTCTCTCTCTCACTCTCTCTCTCTGCCCCTTCCCCACTCATGCTCGCTCTCTCGCGCGCTCTCTCTCTCTCTCTCAAAAATAAATATTAAAAAGAAAAATTTTTTAAAGAAGTCAGCTTGCCCAGCTGAAAAGTCATGCTGTCTTGGATAATGAGGCAAGCATAATAAATACTGGAAAATTCCAGGAACATTATTTATACATTCTAAATAATAAGTCCTTCTTAAGCCTTGGAGGAAAGTACACACACCACAAGCAACAGGATCGTCTGCATTACAAGTGGCTCAGGGATCTAGATTAGACTGCAGTGCACTTCCGGATGCTGACAAGGATACAGTGTCACACCTAATTGTCCTTAAGGCTTTTTTCGTTTGCTTTCTTTAGCAAGTAAAAACACCTAGAAAAAGTGTAGGCTATAGAATTTACCCTATATGTGGTCATACTTTTAGTGTTTCTATCCATTGTTTTTATTTTTCATAAATGTATTCTAAAAATAATGGAGTTAACAAAGATTAGAAACAATTCTAGGTTAAGAGGGACCAATAATTACTGTTTATTTGGCATAACAATAGCTTCACTATGTATTCTTTATATTGCTTATGTGGGAAATTTAGCAGAAAAATTTTATTGGCAGATTAATACATGTTTACACACGGCCGATGATTGCAAGGACAAATTGAAATCTGCATGGCAATGAAGTTGCTTTCCTTAGGAGAAAGAAATTCAGGACTCAGATGCCTAGAGTAAATCTACTCTAAACTTTTACAAAAATCATTCAGACTCTATTAAGAAAAACAGGGACGCCTGGGTGGTTCACTCAGGTAAGTGTCCGACTCTTAATATCAGCTCAGGTCATGATCTCACAGTTCATGAGTTCAAGCTCCGCATTGGTTTCTGCACTGACAGTGCGGAGCCTGCTTGGGATTCTCTCTCTCTCCTTCTCTCTCTGTTCCTCCCCTGCTTGTGCTCTCTCTCTCAAAACAAACTTCAAAAGAAAAAAAAAGAAAAGAAAAACACAAAGAGATTCTTTGTTCTTTGCAATTTTACTTTCATAAGTTAAAATATAATAGAAAATGATTTTTTAAATAAATGGATCTAAATTTTCTGTTACTGGATTCTTTGAGTGCAAAGATCCTAAAGTTCTGGAACTTTAGTTTTCTTTTTATATCAATCTTTTATTCTTATATTGAACTTCTTACGGAGATAAAATATAAAGCCTAACACCAATCTCAATCCCTTGTGATTTAGTGAAGAAGTCTTATGAATGAAAACCATCAGCCAGTGGTGCTTACATATCTTACAGGTGGTGATAAGATTTTGTGAAATGCAGTTTTCTCGGAAAACTGCATTTGCCAATTTTTGAAAAACAGAAACCATTGTGTATTTTACAGACAGCAATCAATTTAAGTCAATTCTAAAATGCTACCATCGGGGCGCCTGGGTGGCGCAGTCGGTTAAGCGTCCGACTTCAGCCAGGTCACGATCTCGCGGTCCGTGAGTTCGAGCCCCGCGTCAGGCTCTGTGCTGACTGCTCGGAGCCTGGAGCCTGTTTCGGATTCTGTGTCTCCCTCTCTCTCTGCCCCTCCCCCGTTCATGCTCTGTCTCTCTCTGTCCCAAAAATAAATAAACGTTGAAAAAAAAAATTAAAAAAATAAATAAATAAAATAAAATGCTACCATCATTTTTCTATCCTAAAATCCAAAGTTCTTTCTAGGCAAATGTACAATGTTTGGTAATTATTCTATCTGCTTCAGTACTAACTACACAAAATCTGAATGCTATGTCTTCTATGTTCAATTGTAAAACAAAACAATGGATTTTTATATAGGTTTCTGACTAAAACTGCACATGAATACGCAGATTTTGTCTATAATGAAGAAATTTTCAAAATTAATATTTGCCTTCAAGTACTTCCAAATTAAAATTATAAATCAGTAAAAATGAACCATGTGGAAATAACATAAGCATTTCAAGGGCCCTTTTCTGCTATTTTATCAAATTACTGGCACATTGAACTTCCTAGACAAAAACAATCAAAATAACTATGTTCACAGCAGGATTAAAGATTGAATCATCCCTAGCAATTTCCGCTACCAAAAAGGGGCAACTGAGAAACATTTAGAAAGTAAATCTAAGTTAACGCACCATCCAAAAAATGGAAAAAAAACGCTTACAAAAATGTTTTACTAAACAAAGTTATGTTTTGAGGAAACATAAAGGTATTACTTCCGTGCCTTCTTGCCCCTGACTGGGGAGAAAAAAATCTCCTTCTAGGTTCACTTTTATTATTGAAATATTTCTCAGTAGTTGCTACGAAAATGTAATTGTTGATTTTTCTGTCCTGTGCCTCATTTTTGCCATTCTTGAGAAATGTTCTTAAGGCTCTAGAAAGGTAGCTAAGATAGAAAAATAAGAGTGAGGAATAAATATTTAGAAAACAAGCCTAAGGAGCACTATGATGCCATAGAGTAAAGAGCTATTCAGGGCCAGATCATGACCATCCAAGACCAAGAATAATCATTATTTTGATAGGTAGAAAAGGGAGTTTATGAGAAGCGTGATTTTGTCAGATGGGTGGAAGATAAATCTTCTGGACTGACCTGAAGAATGAAAGCAAGGAACTGGAAGGATGCTCCTAGAATAGCTCCCTGGGTATCGGTCAGAGTCCTGGCAGGAAACAGGTAGCAGTCAAGCCAGGTAATTTAACAAAGATCAACAAAGGGAATATTACAAAGATGTGGGCATGGTTTAAGGAAACTCACAAAGAGTAGTGCTACAACAGCAAGAGCCATACCAACCTCTAGGCCTCCAGCAACCAGGGTAGCAACTAGAGGATCTAAGAGAGGGTAGCTAAATGGAGAGCGCTGCCTGATTGGAGCTATGGCCTTTCAGAAGGAACCAACCAACCACAGCAATCTGCACAGAGCTAGAGGCATAGATGCCCTCACCTTAACCTCTTTATACCCTGTGATCTTGGATCATTGCCTCCTGCTGGCCACATCTCACTGGAAGCCAGGGACAGAGAGCAGAGTGGAGAGAGGATCTGGAGAAGCAGACGGAAGAGACCCAGTCTAAGGGCAAGGTTGCAGTAGTGAGAATGAGAAGGATACAGTACAGAGTCAAAGTTAACAGAACTTTTAGACTGATTGGATTTGGAGCTGGGAAAAGAAAAGTCAAGGATAACATCATAGTTTCAAGCTTGAGTAACTAGCCTAGAATGATGATAACATTAACTGAGGTGCTTTTACTAACCATTGTATTCCCAATATCCAACACAGTACCTTGGCCATGAAAGGACTTCCATAAACTTTTATTGGGAGAAAAAAATGTGGATGGGTGGATGATGGAAGAAACAAATTTTCAGGAAGATGATGTGTAATTTAGTCTTAGATGTATTGAGTTTAGAGTATTGTGAAAGAGCCCACCAAGTGGTTTGAGATTTGATTCTGGAACTCTGAAAAGGAAAGGAATAAAGATGTACCTCTAAGAACCAGCTGCACAAAAGTGGCAGCTGACACAATGAAAGTGGATGAAATGGCATAGAGAGCAGGTATAAAGAGAAAAGCAGAGTCTGACGATCAAACTTGGGATCTGTCTGTATTCTGGGACAAAAGAAGGGAAACAAAGAGAAAAGGCAAAGGGGAAAAAACAACAAACGATGTACAGCCATTGGCTGTACTGCTAAAATATATTCCCATATATTTACACATCCTTGGTAGGCTTCCTTTTTCCTGACACTACCAAGTCTCACCTAACATAAAAATGATACGAATGGAGACCAGCACTTACCTACTTGCCTCACTAAGAAATTTTTAAGCCATTTTACTAATTTTGCTCATCTTGAATCTAACAGCCAACATTAATCCTTTTTTGAATTCAAAAAAGTCTATTTAATAGGTTTATTCATTTAAGCAATCATGTATCAAACATCTGTTATGTATCCAGAGTTATCATTGGCAAAGTAAATGATGGGAGACTCAAGTCATTATTACACTATATGTCAACTAACTTCTATTTAAATTTTTAAAAAATTAGAATAAAAAACATTCATCATAAAACAATTAGAGGGGCGCCTGGGTGGCTCAGTCGGTTAAGCAGCTGATTTCGGTTCAGGTCATGATCTCGTGGTCCGTGAGTTCAAGCCCCGCATCGGGCTCTGTGCTGACAGCTCAGAGCCTGGAGCCTGTTTCAGATTCTGTGTCTCCCTCTCTCTCTAACCCTCCCCCATTCATGCTCTGTCTCTCTCTGTCTCAAAAATAAATAAACGTTAAAAAAAATTTTTTTAATAAATAAATAAAAAATAAAACAATTAGAGTTCAATTAAGAGCTGACACATATGATTCAAACCAAATAGCATTTCATACAGTGAGAATTCATACCATTTAACACCTGTTGACATCTGCTTTTTTTTTCCCTAACTCAGAAGATTGACAGAAGAGCTAAAACCTACAAACATGTACTTCCTATTAAAAGCTCAATCATACCACACTGTAAATTTCTCTTAACTTCTTTTCTTCTCCACTGTTCCATATGGTCTCAGTAATCTTTGTATCTAGTGTCTGGTATATAGCAATCATTCAAATGTTTGTTGAATGAATGAATGAATCAGAAGCTAAGCCAAGCCCAGAACAGCTTTACCACTGTTTGTAACATTCTCCTATGGCAAATCACAAAACCTTTTAAGGGTCAAGGCAGTTACCTACTACAGCCTTCGACCTAGCCTTAACCCCACAATATGAGTGCTATTAAAAACTTGGTGGTGAGTGTTAAGACAAAGGCAGAAAAACTCCTGAAAATCCTAAAATGCTTTTAGAAAAGAAGAGGGGTGCCTGAGTGGCTCAGTCAGTTAAGCATCTGACTCTTGATCTCAACTAGGTCTTGATCTCAGGGTCGTGAGTTCAAGCCCCACACTGGGCTACACATTGGGCATGAAGCCTACTTGAAGAAGAAGAAGGAGAAGGAGAAGGAGAAGGAGGAGGAGGAGGAGGAGGAGGAGGAGAGGAAGAAGAAGAAGAAGAAGAAGAAGAAGAAGAAAGAAGATTGTATCACATTGTCTGATGCATGAAATGTGCTCACTAAATGTTTGATGAGTGAATGAACAAAGGAGAGCTGAGGAAAGACAATGAGCTCCAGAAACCAAACTCAGGGGGCAGGTACAATAGATAGGGCTGTGTCTAATGTCCTCTCTAGCTGAGACTCAACCGACTCTGTTTCCTAAGGGCTATGATATCTATGGGTTAATTTTCCAGCATAACCCCCTCTACACTACTCCTAACTTTAAAAAAAAAAAAAACAAAAAAAAAAAAAAACAAAAAAAAAAAAAAAAAAACAGGCACCTGGTTGGCTCACTTGGTAGTGCATGTGACTCTTAATCTCAAGGTTGTAAATTCGAGCTCCACGTAGGGGATAGAGATTACTTTTTTAAAAAATAAATAAAGGGGGCACCTGGGTGGCTCAATTGGTTAAGTGTCCAACTTCGGTCCAAGTTATGATCTTGCGATTCATGGGTTCAAGCCCTGTGTCAAGCTCTGTGTTGACAGTTCAGAGCCTGGAGCCTGCTTCGGATTCTGTGTCTCCCTCTCTCTCTGCCACTCTCCTGCTCATATTCTGTCCGTCTCTCTCTCAAAAATAAACATTAAAATTAAAAAAAAAAAAAAAAAAAACCAAGCCAATAAACTGCAAAATCAGCAGTATGCCTCCCAAACTTGATGTACATACTCATAACCCAGAGATCTCCTTAAAAAGAAGGTTCTGAGGGGCTCCTGGGTGGCTCAGTAGGTTAAGCGTCTGATTTCAGCTCAGGTCATGATCTCATGGTTTGTGAGTTCCAGCCCCGCATCGGGCTCTGTGCTGACAGCTCGGAGCCTGCAGCGTGCTTCAGATTCTGTGTCTCCCCCTCTCTCTGTCCCTCCCATGCTCATGCTCTGTCTCTCTATAGTAAGTAAATGTTAAAAAATTAAAAAAAAAATAAATTCATAAAAGAAGGTTCTGAAAGCAAGGGATGTTTTTCCATCCCCATATCTGATCCCTGCTAAAGGTTTAAAACCTAGAAGAAGCCATCAGATATAATCACTTGATTATCTCCCTCTGGTGAAACCTCTCATAAAAGAGACTTACGCTATCCATTGTAGAAATCTAAGATACATAAAACTTAGTGCATTCCAAGGTAAATGCTGCATAATGGGGGCCTTATCTCAAAAGGAGAAGTGACATCTCAAAAATATAGGGTGCTCAAAACTTTTACTGTCTGTCCTCTTAGGCATTCTGAACTCAGAATTTCCTGATCTCAATGACAAGGAACATAAATTTTTTGGCGCAAAAAAACACATCCAAATTATTGGTTAAGATTATCCTACATGTAATATTGTCAGTTCTTTTTTTTTTTTTTTTTTTCCCCAAGATTTGCCTCAATTAAAGCTTGGAGCTACTTTGTTTTTCTCAAAAAAAAAAAAAAAGGTTCTGAATCATTACATCTCAGTTAAAGCCAGAAACCAATTCTAACAACTTCCTGGTGATGCTATGCTGCTGGTCAACAGACCACACTTTTTATGTATCAAGAGCCTGAAAGACATTGCAGAGAGTATGTATACAATCTTAAAGCTGGAGTTAAGATCCCTCTTGCTCCCACATTTCCTGTTGTATAACCACAGACTCATCTTACAGCTCTGAGCCTTCTTTTGCCATCGGTGGAATATGGTGATTAACTACTGCTAACATTTACTGAGTGCTTACTACGTACCAAGAATTAATGTTCCATATTTATCAATTTATAAATTGAATTGGACTTAGGTTAAACAACCTGTTCAAAGCAGGTACTGTAAAGCTAGATCTGATTCTAGGTAGTTTGAGTCAAGAACCTAGTGTATAATCTCTGTGTAAGACTTTTTAGCTCCTAGAGCCATTACACAGATAAATAATTGGTATTCAGGGGCGCCTGGTGGCTCAGTCGGTTGAGTGTCCGACTTCCGCTCAGGTCATGATCTCACTACTCGTGAGTTCGAGCTCCGCGTCGGGCTCTGTGCTGACAGCTCAGAGCATGGAGCCTGCTTCGGATTCTGTGTCTCCCTCTCTCTCTGCCCCTCCCCTGCTCATGCTCTGTCTCTCTCTCTCTCAATAATAAATAAACATTTTTAAAAAATTTTTTAATAAATAATAATTGGTATTCACCTAACATTTATTGAGCGCTCATATGTTCCAGACCAAGCTCCCTTGTAAGCATATTAACTCATTTAACCGTATAAAAGCCCTAAGAGGTAGGTACTATTAGCACCCCATCTTACAGGTGTGGGTTTGTTTTTTTTTTAATGTTTATTTATTTTTGAGACAATGCAAGAGCCAGAGTGCAAGCAGCGGAGGGGCAGACAGAGGGGAGACACAGAATCTGAGGTGGGCTCCAGGCTCTGAGCTTGTCAGCCTACAGCCCGACCCGGGGCTCAAACTCACAAACCGTGAGATCATGACCTGAGCCGAAGTCGGACGCTCAACCGACTGAGCCACTCAGGCGCCCCTTACAGGTTTTTAAATAGGCCCAAATACCCAAAGATCCCACAGCACAGCCAGGACTGGAACTCAGGCAGTCTCACGGCAGAGCTCAGTGCTCTTCTACCACAAGCCTGGAGAGGATGCAATTCCAGGGCTCTGGGCTACCAGACACCAGCTCGCCGACGTGGGCGCACCCTCGCGTCCACTTAGGGAGGTCTAATTGCCAGCCCCTGCTCGCTTGCAAAGCAAATCAAATCTTCCACAATTAGCTTTATGTGTACCTGTGGGAAGTGTCTTTCTCGGCTCACACCCAGGACCCCCATGAACACGTCAGGGCTCTGGCAAAATATAATTTGTCTAATCCCAGAAAAAACTGAGAAGCTAAACATCCTGAGAACTGATTTACACTGAAATTGTTAACAGTCGCAGCAGGACCCCCTCAAACCGCGACCCCCCAAATTTGCACCGCCCCCTTAACGCCGCTGCATCCTGGGAGCCACAGTCCCAATTAGGCCTGGAATTTGTAGTTTGGACTCCTCGAGCCAGCACCGCCTACCTCCGGGCCTCTGGTGAAGGGCCTCCGATAATCCCATCTGCTCTCCAATGCTGCTCTCTGCCGGCCTTTTCTCAGGTTGCCAGGACTGTAAGCCCGTTCCGGGTGCTCCGGAAGCGAAGCTTTCTCTTCCGGAACAAGCGTCTGGGCGACCGCACGTGGTTGCGTTGCCCGGGCTTCTGCCGGCGTTTGCAGAGAAGTAATTTGGATTGTCTCCCCGAAACGAGTGAGCCCAGGCGGAGCCATGGAGGGCCAGAACGTGGAGGAGCTGCTGGCAAAGGCTGAGCGGGACGAGGCAGAGAAGCTGCAGCGCATCACAGTGCACAAGGAGCTGGAGCTGGAGTTCGACCTGGGTAACCTGCTGGCCTCGGACCGGAACCCCCCAACGGGGCTGCGGCGCGCGGGACCCTCGCCGGAGGCCGAGCTGCAGGCCCTCGCGCGGGACAACACGCAGCTGCTCATCAACCAGCTGTGGCAGCTGCCCACGGAGCGCGTAGAGGAAGCGCTGGTTGCGCGGCTGCCGGAGCCCACCACTCGCCTGCCGCGCGAGAAGCCGGTGCCCCGGCCACGGCCGCTTACACGCTGGCAGCAGTTCGCGCGCCTGAAGGGCATCCGTCCCAAGAAGAAGACCAATCTGGTGTGGGACGAGGTGAGTGGCCAGTGGCGACGCCGCTGGGGCTACCAGCGCGCTCGCGACGACACCAAGGAGTGGTTGATCGAGGTGCCCGGCGGTGCCGACCCCTTGGAGGACCAGTTCGCCAAGCGGATCCAGGCTAAGAAGGAACGGGTGGCCAAAAATGAGCTGAACCGGCTGCGTAACCTGGCCCGCGCGCACAAGATGCAGCTGCCCAGCACGGCGGGCATGCACCCTACGGGACACCAGAGTAAGGAGGAACTGGGCCGCGCCATGCAGGTGGCCAAGGTTTCCACTGCCTCTGTGGGGCGCTTCCAAGAGCGCTTACCCAAGGAGAAGGCGCCCCGGGGCTCCGGCAAAAAGAGGAAGTTTCAGCCCCTTTTCGGGGATTTTGCAGCCGAGAAAAAGAGCCAGTTGGAGCTGCTGCGTGTGATGAATAGCAAAAAGCCTCAGCTGGACGTGACGAGGGCCACCAATAAACAGATGAGGGAGGAGGACCAGGAGGAGGCGGCCAAGAGGAGGAAAATGAGCCAGAAGGGCAAGAGAAAGGGGGGCCGGCAGGGTGCTGGCGGCCAGAGGAAAGGTGGCCCGCCCAGCCAGGGAGGGAAGAGGAAAGGGGGCTTGGGAGGCAAGGTGAATTCCGGGCCGCCTCGCTTGGGTGGCAAGAGGAAAGGAGGACAACACCAAGGAGGAAAGAGAAGGAAGTGATTTTCATCCTCGGACCCGCCTGTAAACAAAGAACTATACTAAATGTTAAGTTGGGGGGGGGGGGGATCAAAGAAAGCGGCTTCTGCTGCCTTCGTTGAACTTGAGGTTGAAGGGATAGGCTGACCTCCCCCACAAGACAGATGTAAATGTTGGACTTTACAAATGAATGTTTTTCCCACAACCAAGAATTTGGCTGGAGATTAAAGGATGTATTTAAGGACATAAGAATCAGGGAAAGAATTTGGTGGAAACTGGGAACGAGTTCTGTTTTTTAAAACACATCTTTTTTCTTTTTAACTTTGAATATGGTGAGAGGGAGAGGAGAGTTGGTCATATTTCAGACTTGTATTTGATTTCTGCATTATTTTTATGACAAGTGTATCAAAGCAGGGGGGAAACAGAAAGATTACATTTTCAAAACTGGACTTACAAGTAACTGTTAACCAAGGTTATTTAATAAAAATGTCTGTGTCTAATGTTGCTTTTGACTTTTTGAGTGTTGGTAGAAATCCTAAGTAAAACCAAGGGGATACCTGGTTCAGATTATTTTCATTTACTTTCTAAAAAACATAAAGCAGTTAATTTATGATGATTTCAGTGAGGCTTATTAGGAAAACTCATACTTCTTTTGGTATCAGATATAATATTGAAAGTGTAGTAAAACTGATACCTCTTTGTAAAAAGATTTTATTGCTTTTTTATACTGTGAAAACATTGCCTTGCTGTAAATTATAAATTTGGGCTTCACTAAATAATAGTACTAATCCTCATTAATCCAGAAAATAATTAAATCCTCTTCAACATATATGTCCCCAATTTTTCTTTTAACTTCAGTGGGGTCTGTTTTAAGAAGAGATAAACCCACCAAATCTATAATTGGTGCGCTGTTATCTTTGATTCATTTGTCAAACTGACCTGGTTTGATGAGGAGGTCAAATGTTGATAGCTATTATGGGTCTTTTTCCCTAATCTCAGTAACTTGTCTTTGTAAAAATGAATATCTTCTTTAAAGGATTCATAGTAGATCTAGATTCCAGGAGGGCCTTTTTGCTGCTGTTACAGCCCTGTGAGCCACTCTTACTGTTTTTTGGTCTGTCAATTGATAGGAAATTAAAGTTGGGAGTTCATTTTGTCTTTTTTTCCAGTGTTGCCTCATTTTTATAAGTTACCTTTAGAAATTGCTATGGAAAAAAAGCAAATTTCATATTCCAAATTTCATAATACGTAACAAAAATTTCAAAATTCATAATACATTAAATTTCAAATTTCATAATACGTTACTTAAAACACAGATGTCCAATTGTTACTATCTTAGGATACTTTGCCATCAATGATCAACTCTTCCACAGGGATGTGAAGCACTTGGCCCTGCTAAGCCACAGAGTACAGTGAAATCCTGGCAAGTTTGCAACTACTGATGAAATCATTTAATGGTACATTAACTTCACCAAAAGCCAAACTTTTCATAGAGCACTTAACATCTTTTAAGTTCTCAACCGTCCAGGGTATGTTGTTGTTACTGTTTTGTTTGGGGATTTTTCTGGTTTTTTGTTTTTAGACTTGATTCAGCAGTCAGACACAGCACTGGCCCTGTAAGAGATAACCCTTGGTGGGCTTTTTGCAAGGTCCTTATTTACTATTAAAGCAGTTTAAATGCAGTGTCTTAATAATTTATTAGGAAAACACTTTAGGAAGGCAAAGTAGCATTTTAAAGGAATCAGTGGAAAAAGAATGCCCTTGTTTCTCTCCCTTACCCTACGTCCCCAACATGTGAAATAAAGGGTTTTAAGTAGAGAGACTTATGGAAGTACCCAAGATCCTACAGAGAAGTTACCTTTACCGTAATTTCAGAGGTGGATGGTGGGACTGCAGCTAAGGCAGCGGAGATTTTGACTCGTGGGAAAACGGTCCTGATCCGAAAAGGGCTAATGCTGTGACAGGAGACTTAGCTGAGGGGATAGGCAAGCTCGGCCGAGTGGGCGGGAACAGCAAGGCGGCGGCCAGGATTGGCCAGTGGAGGGGGTGGAGGGGTAGGAGGAGGGGCTGGCTACTGAGGAGACCCCACGGCCATGGCTGCAGCCACTCGTGCCCGGGTCGCGCACTTGTTGAGGCAACTGCAGCGAGCAGCGTGAGTGCGGGGCGGGAAGGCGGGGGGCCAGAGGATGCCTGCGTGCCCATGCCGGGGGCGAGCCAGCCGGGCTCCACGTGTTCTTCCTCGGGTTACTTACAAGAACCTGGGGTAGGGTATACTGCTGCCTGCACCCGCTCCGCGTCAGAGCCGTGCGCCCGGTGGGATAGCATTGTCACAGGGTGCCAAGCAGCCATGCACAGCGCGGTGAGGCAGGTTGTACCCTGCTAGGTCTACGGTAAGGAAACAAAGGCCCGGAGAGGTCAGTGCCTGATCCCATGTCGTGGCAAACATTGGAGGTCTTGACACAGTGGACAAAAGACACATTCATGTGTCCAACCAACACATTTGCACTGGGTGTATGTTACATGCCAAAAACTATTCCAGGTGCTGGGGGTACAAAGGTGAAAGATTCTGGAGCAGTTTAAAGTCTAGCAGGTAATTGGACGAAGGAACAGGGTTTGTGAAATGGGCCTGTGGGGAACTCAGGAGACAGAGAACGTAGAAGAGAAAGATGGCTGTGTGAAATCACCAGGAGCTTCACTCCCTGGCATGTACAGGCAGTCAAGGTATTAAATGTTATGACATGTCTGACTCCCCCTCCAGAAATTCCAGGTGTATAGTAGCCACCTGATAAATCCTTGTGGAATGTGCAAATGCACAAGTCAGCCTGGGAAAAACATGTAAAATTTTGAGCCAATAGGTAGAGGTAAGGGGAAAGGAGAGGGATTAGAGAGGAATTTCAGACAAACTGCAAAGAGCAGCCCCTTTGGCAAGAGATGTAGTTCCAGGAGCTAAAAGTAGTTAAAATCTGGACCTAGTTTCATAGAAGGAGATGAGAATGGAGAAGACCCACCCTGAATAAGAATATAGCATTTATCAGGCACTTACCATGTGCCAGGCACTGCCCTACAGGCTTTACATGTACTATTAATAGTAACTGTAATCCTTAGAACAACCCTATGCCAGACTGTATTATTATCCTCATATTACATATTAAAAAAATAAAAGCATGAAGAAAAAGAATTTGTCCAGTTTCACACAGCTAAGCAAATGGCACAGCCATCATTTGAGCCCAGATATTCTAGCTTCACAAGTCCTTGTTTTTAGTCCTACACTAAAGAATTTGAATTATGTCCTGTAGATACCGAAAGCTATGGAAGCAATAGTTCTCATTGTGAACCACTAATACTTTGAGATGCCCCATGGGGGGAAAAAATTCCATGGCCAAATAAATGGGAAACTGTTCTTTGCTGCATAGCACTTTTAGAGAGTCAGGATAATTAGCACATGAAAGGCTCTGAGAAGTCCTACAGGATATAAAAAAATAGTTTAAACTCTTTAGTGTATTTAAACTCTTTGTTCTAAATCTGTGTTATCATAAAAATCTTTCTAACAAGGAACACCATTCATATCCTTTGGAACCAGTGTCATGTAGAACATGTTTTTGGAATGGTTGTATGACAAAGGAGTGTGGCATGATTAAAATCATGTTCGAGCTTTCTGGTGGCAGTGTACAGTGGAGAGGAAAGACTAGAAGTAGTTGTAATGCTCCAGCTAAAAAGTGATAGCTTCAGGTACCAAAAAGAGGCAGTTGGTACAAGGAGTAGATATGAGAAATATTGAGGAGTCGGTTAAAATCAGCAGGATTTTGGATCTGATTAGTGAGATGGAAGGAGAAGTTGAAGTTTCTGGCTGGGGTGCAGGTACACATTAGGGCCATTTACCAAGATGGGAACTAGAAGAAGCCTAGCTTTAGGAGGGAAATGGTAACTTCCCTTAGGGATTTCAAACTGAACATCCCTCATAAGTCCAGACAAAGACCTCCAGCAGGTAATTGACTATATAGTTCTGGAGCTGAGGAGCGAGTAGGAACTCACCCATGTGTATAGAGGACTGTACAGAGGATGTGGAAGCAAAGTCCTTGGCAAAATGTAAACCTAGATGGGTTGAGAATAGGTCCTAGGGAGCAGCATTGTTAAGGCAGAGTAGCAAAATGGGGCTTTTTTTTTTTTTTAATAGGGTAAGCATTTAAAATGTGGGAGATTTCAGATAAAAATTTTAGAAAACTAGGAATGGCATCTTTGGGCCCACATTTCATCTGGGGAAAGTCTGCTAAGGCTGAGGTGAAGTGGGGGCCACCTCCTTTGAACAGGGCAAGCCCTCCAGCTTCCTGAGAGGCCCTGGCATGCAGCCCACCACTTACTTTGCACAGCAGCTGCACAGCCAGCCAGCAGCCTCTCATTTACATTATCTGCCAGCCTCCTTAGGCGCTTGGGGTTGCAAATGATTTGCACTTCGAATGAAGGAAAAGGAGCCAGCATTAAAGGACAGGAACATAGCCAGACATATAGGAGAAAGCCCAGGAGAGAAGGACTGTACCTCCACTGCTGATTTGCAGTGTTCTCATCCCTGGGGTACAGCAGGAAACAAAACAGCCTAATATCCCTGGTGCTTAAGTGCAGAGGTGGGGCAGGTGGAGTGAACAACAGACTAGTAAAGTTTACAGTATATTACATGTTACTTAAAGAGAAAGTAAAGGAGGATGGGTTAGAAGAAGGGATGCAATTTTAAAGGAGATGGTCAGAGAAGACCTCACTGTATTAGTTTCTTATTGCTGCTATAACAAATTACCATGAACTTGGTGGCTTAAAACAACACACATTTATTCTGTTACAGTTCTTAAGTCCAAAATCAGTTTTACTGGGCCAAAATCAAGGTGTAAGAGGGCCACAGTCCCTTCAGCTCCTCCAGAGGAGACTCCATTATCTTGTTCTTTCCAGCTTCTGGAGATGCACTTCTTGCAACCTTAGATTATAGCTCCTTCCTCCATCTTAACAGCCAGCAATGTAACAACTTGCTTCAGTGGTCACATTGCCTTTATGTCAAATCTCCCTCTGCCTCCCTCTTAAGATGATGCTTCTGATTACATTTAGGGCCCACCCAGATAATCCAGGATAATCTTTCCATCTCAAAATCCTTAATATAATCACATCTGTAGGGTCCCTTTTGCTTTATAATGTTCACAGATTTCAGGGATTAAGACCTGAATATCTTCCGGGTCTCAGCCAACCACACTCACTGAGAAGACAACTGTTACGGAAAGATCAGTGGAAGGAAGGAGCGAGCCATGTGGCTCTCTGGGAAGGTACGTGGAGGTTGAGAATACCTGACATGGTTTCAGAACATGACGACTGGAGAGGAGTGAGGGGGAGGTAAGGTCAGAGTTGTTGGGGGCCAGATAGAGAAAGCCAAGGAGGAGTACAAGGTTTTTTTGCCCTGATCAATCGGAAGGATGAAGTTACCATTAAACTCGGGTGGGGAAGAGGTTTTAAGGGAAGACCAGGAGCTGAGTCTTAGGCAGGTAAATATGAAATGCCTAATAGACATTCAGGTGGAGATGTCAAGTAGGCAGCTGAATCTGGAGTTCAAGCAACATGTCTAAATCAGACAAAGGTGGAAACCGTCAGTATGGAAGGCATTCAAGACCATGAGACAAGGTGAGGTCACTCAGGGAGTGAGTGTGGGAAGAAAAGAGCATTCAGAGTCAATAGCATGAAAAGAAACTAGGCCAGGAGCAGCCTGGAAGCCAAGGGAAGAAAGTATTGTCAGGGAGAAGAGAGTGGACAGGAGGATACCACTGATAGGTTGGGTAAGATGAGGACTGAAATGAGAACTGAGTGATATATTAGTGGGGTGAAAGGCATTAGTGACCTGGTAAGCTTAGACAGTGGAGTCATGGAGCAAAGGCCAATTGGAAGAAGTCCCAGAGAGAATGGGAGAAGAGAAATTGGAGAGAGCATGTATAGTCAGCTAAAATCAAGAAGAGAGGTGGGGGCGACATCAGGAGAGGGAAGAGGGACAAGTGAAGGTTGTTGTGAGTATAAAACGGGAAAAATAATATTTTATGCTGGTGAATAAGATCTATTGAGAGGGAAATTTTGATGATGCAGGAGAGAGATGATGCACTGCTATCCTTGAGTAAATGAGGGAGGCTGAGATTCCACAGGAGAGGAACTGACCTTTGCTGAAAGCTTGGCTAGTTTATCCTGGCCAGTGATACCAGGAGGAAGGCCAAAATAATCAGGCCAGAGCCAAAAGGTAGGTAGATGAGAGCCTTGCTCTAACTGTGGTTTCCTCTGCCTCTCAGGAGGAGGAGAGAAGCCCACCAGTGGTTTCAGACTATCCTAAGAAAGTGGGGGAACCCACAATTTATTCTATTCTCCTTATCCCATGTCAGGTTCTGTGTCTTGGTACACAGGAAAAGAGAGAAGAAGCTAAGAGGATTTTAAATGTCTACATTTATTTATTTCTTCATTTATTCATGCCTTCAGTCAGTATTTCTTCAATCAGTATTACTTTGTGCCTGGTACAATGGTAGCCACTGCAAATAAAGTCATGATCAAGGGAGATCTTATCTTGCAACCACAAAATTTACAATGTAGAGGCAGATGGAAACAGGAGAATGGTGCCAACAGTACATGTGATAACAGTTCTTCTGGGGAGGGAGGCGTGGTACAGACCACAGAGAGACAGTACCTACCTGGGGCCTCCAGCCCTAGGGAAGACTGCCCAGGGGAAGTGACATTTGCACTGACACTAGAAAGGACACTAATTACCCAGAAGAACAGGGGAAGATATGTTCCAGGAAGAGGAAATAGCAAGCACAAAGTTCAGTTCTGGAGGCAAGAAAGAGAATGTGTGGCCCATTCAGATTCAGAAATTTGTTCTGAAAAGAACAAATTTTCAAGGAGCTCCAGAGATGGAGCAAGATGAGAGGCCAGGCTAGAGAGATTAGCTGGACCAGTGAGGATGCCCATAGGGCCATGTCTGAAACAGGGCGGTGGGGAGTGGGGTTTGAGTGATGAGGAGGGGGGGTCATCAAAGTATGTTTAAACAAGGGAGTGACATCACTGGAAATAAGCCCCTGACCACTGTGCGGCAAAGGTGGAGCCAAGAGAAGCCTGTTAGGAACTCTGTAGTTATCCAGATGAGAGATGACACTGAAACCAGAGATTGGCAGAGGACCCAAGAGAAGTGGATGGATTTGGGTAGAGAAATATTTGAGGCCTTGATGCGTGGTTTGCCATAGAGGTGAGGTGTGAGCCCAGTATAGAACCCAACATTTAAGGAATGGGGAGGGTGGAAAAAGCTGCAGAAAGAATAATTAATGGAAGCCCAGGTGAGTAGGGAGTCCTGAAAGCCAAGAAGAGCACTTTGCCCACCTGAGGAGAATGTGGTCCACGGTGTTCATTGCTAGGAGAGCAAGGTGCTGAGGAGGTCTAAGTGAGGGTACAGCAGAAGCTGGAACTTATTGAGACAGCAGCCAGATTTCAGGGGGCCAAGCAATGTGTGGGAGGCAAGAAAATGGAGCCAACAGATGTATGCCAGAAGGGGAGACCCAGAGGGTGAGCAAGCCAGAGGGGACAAGAGGTTGAGACCTTTAAGCATGAAACTCTTAAATATGATGACAAAGATTGAGTGAGGAGGAAGACCAGGAAATACTGGACAAATGGAGGTCCCAAGAAGGGAAGAGGGGATGGGATTCAAACCATAAGTAAGAACTAGAAATGATTAATCAAGGTAGCCTCAGAACCTTAAAAACAAAATAAAAAGAAGTGGGAAGGGTATAAGGAAGCATGTGTTCCCACGGTAGTGGGCATTGGAAAGTTTTGAGTCTGGCTGTTTTCTTCCCTTTGCCTCTGCTTCCTTGTCCTTGGAGGGGGTAAAGCAGGGAAAGTTCTCCAAAGTAAAACCCACCTTTGACGGACAACAAAGTTGGCCTTGCCCACTTTGATTTCCCTGCAGCAGCCTGAGGATTGCTCACCCCACTGGGATGCTCCCAGGACTCTCCACCACTCTTGACGTTTTCAGCCGTGTCCAGGAGGTGGCAGGCTTGACTCATGGTAGTGCTCTCACCACTTCCCACGTCAGCTTTGACTTAAGTCTGTCTTGGAGGTCTTGAACACTATTGAGCTCGGCACTTTTCCTTTCTTCCCCATCTTCCCCCTCAGATGTTTTTGCTCCAAATTTTAAGGGGGAACAACATAGTTGGGGGGGGCATACATTCACGTATCTGTTGGGATCCCACTATGACAAGATCCTCTGGCAAGAAATAGAAACATTAAAAAAAAAAAAAAAACACCTTACGCGACACTCAAATGCATAAGCAAACAGGAGGAAGGGGGACTGTCCAGGAAATAGGAGGCAACCAGGATTGGGAAGGGACACGGAGCCAAGGGTAGAGAAGTGGACTGGGAACTGAGATAAGGTGAGGGATTCGGGGAGGAGAGGGTGATGGGCATGAGCACACTTCAGGCTGCTGGGGAGGGGGTGACACAGAGGGGACCAGCACGAGGCACCCCAGGGGCTGGTAGGTCGCTGGGGCTGGGAGGAGGAAGGATGGAAGCAGTAGGTGGTGACCTACTGGTGGCCTGCAGGCAAGTGAGGGCTTCTCATAGGGCGGGGTCCAGAGCCAGTTTCAAGAAAATTAAACACCTTGAAGACAATGGGGAAATACAAGTTCGAGTTCCCCGGGGTAGGGGGAATGGGAGGGGAGGCACAGTGAGTAGTTAACCTACTCAACTAACTTGAGCAGTCAATTTGAACAAACACCTAACCTAGTAAAAGAGCTGAGACCTCATAGAGCACTGAGACCCCATCTCAAACTTAATTGTATCTCCAGAGGGCTTATCTCAGCTCCCTGCAGACATTTATTAAGTACCACTTGAATACTTCTTGAAAGAAGGATCCCGCAACACCAGAAAAATCCTGAGTCAACTTTTTTGTCCATGATGATTTCTGGGTTTTCCTATGTAATGTTTGCCAATAGCTACTGTTTTGACAGCATCTTAAGACTAGAATGTAGTGGGGGGTTACATTAAAGCTTCTTCTCTTGCTTTTCTATTTTCACTTTTTTTTTTTCTTTTCCCTAGATGCCAGTGCCCTACTCATTCTCATACTTACTCCCAAGGTAATAATATATTTTGTGTTTTTAAACTGGCCAAAATTTCCAATTTCACCCCCCCCCCACCCCACCCTTTGACACTCATATTACATTTAGGCAAAGGATAAATCAAGAAAATCAAGGGATATGAGAGGAAAATTGAAGTGGTTGCCTTTTCACTTGCAGTTGGTAATAATGTAGTTCTAATTATATGATGGTAGCTGAATGCATGCTACTGATTATGTTTGGCTTAAGTATATATTTAATACTATTTATGCTGTTTTTCTATTTCAAACAGAATTCTTTGCCAAAGCTACAAATAAGATTTGTATAAGCTTTGTGCTTTGTAAAAGCACAGATAAGATTTTAATACTGTCTGAGTCAATCAAACAGAATTAAGATGAAATCTTTGGAAGGTTTTAATTTATCTCAAAAAAGAAAGAGGCTAAAGAACAAAGCAGTTCCTAGAAGGAAAAAACTTGTGTCTATCATTTTTTTAAAACTAACATTCTATTTCTTAATAATTAAAAATAATGACTTAAGTTTTCAGTTCCCACAAACGTCTTAATCCTTACCAACACCATTGTCCACAGAACAGCAGGAAGCTCATTGTAGCTTCAGCGTTATCCTCAGAACGTCACATGAATTACTGACACAAAAACTGATTTCACCTCGTAGAAGAAAAGGTCAAATCTAAAGGGCACCGTAAGAATGGAAACGAGGGGGCCTGCCCATACGGGAAACTAAGCAGAACCCACAGAGAAGCCTGTTGGGGAATAGAACAGATAGAGTAACTAACTGAAGGCTTTTTCCTGCCACTGGTGTTGCTCACCATTTAGAATAAAATAAGCCAAGGGACCTCCCAGTCATTAAGGACCTTCTACTAGGTGAAAGCTTGCCCAGCCTTTTAGGTCCTAAGGGACATATGCAGAATTTTGTCTTCAAGCTGGTTTTTTCCAATTATTAGTTGATTTCAACAAAGAATTAGTAGTTTCCTATTTGGAAGAATAAAATTAATAATTTAAAGAAAGATAACCTCGCTGTTTTCTAAGATTTGATTTAGGTCTTTTTCTAAACTTCAGTAGCAAGAGTAATAGGTTATTTCTTTAAAGTTGATGAGGATCAAAGAAATTTGAATTTTAATTAAGGATACCCTTGCTCTTGGGAAGCCAAAAGTAGACTGTCGTCCAGTGTAGTCTCTTTTCCTTAAAAAAAAAAAAAAAAAAGGCAGTAAAAATTGTTGTGTAGACTTTTTTTTCACTCTTATGCCTACCCAAGAGTGATAAAAATCAGTGGATTAAAACAAGGCTAAGACTCATTAAGTGGAGCCTTCTTGTTCTAACACAACAGGAAATCATTTCTGCCATAACCAAAACCTGATACATTACAAAGAAGTATCAGTTTATAAAAATTTTTATTAAATTTCACAAAGAAAACTAAAATTTCCACATGGGTTCACTTGAAAAAATGTAAATATCTTACTGTGATAATTTTTTCCATGGAAAAACTTTAAATTCAAACAACTGATCACAGCTGTTATAAGAAGTATAAGCAGGACTCTAATTAATGAATTTACTAATAGTTGTTCTCTAACAGTAACCCAACTCTAGCATCTAGAAGGTTTTTCTTTTCTAGAGGGTTTTTACACCTTGTTTCAAAAGTATATTTTAACTTCAATGAAGAAAATATTTTTAATAACTTTATTGTCACACAATCAGCATCAAGTTAGCATTACAGTCTCTTAAAATGCAGGTTTTAATTCCAATTTGATATGAAACCTGAAACAATGAAACCTGAAAATATATTTTAGTTAAGGCTTTTTAAGGGAGATGCTTATGTTCACTGGCAAAATACCAATTTACTATCAAATAAAAATATTTTTGCTTTGTTTTTGAGGCTTACGCTGATGCTGTTTTCTACATTTCTAGCTCTTGGACTTGCACCTTCTGGGAAAACAACAGATTATGCCTTTGAGGTAGATATAATAAGTCCATTCTTTCCTTTAGGAATGACTTGAAAAAAAACTCCAGTATTTTGCTAATGCATTATTGTCTCATTTGAAATCTGCTATTAATTGATGTTCCCTACTCTCATTATTTGATCAGACCCTATTTAGAAAAGTACTTTGTTGGGGTAATGGAATATAAATCTTCTGATAACATGAGTAATGTCTAAAATACGGTCTTTTGTTCAGCCATCAAAATAGGACAAATTCCCAGGGCACCTGGGTGGCTCAGTCAGTTAAGCATCCAGCTCTTGATTTCGGCTCAGGTCATGATCTCTCACTTCCTGAGATCAAGCTCCATATGGGGTTCTGCGCTGATAGTGTGGAGCATGTTTGGAATTCTTTACCTCCTCCCTCTGCCCCTCCCCTACTCGTGCTTGCCCTGTCTAAATAAATAAATAAACAAATAAACAAATGTGAAAAAATTAAAAGAAAAATAGGACAAATCCCAGTTCTACAAACTCTCTAGCTTATATACATTGTATGTTATATCTTCTTTAGTTTTATAACAATCCCAAAAGAGAACCAAGTAATCTTTTGAAGCAAAAACAAAGGAGCAATGAATTCTGATGAATTTTTATCACACTACAATTATATAATCACTTGTTTTTATCTCTGTCCCCTCCTAGTTCAGGAGCCATAAGCTAAAATGAAGGCCACCCTAAGAAATATACACTTTATTCTCTACACAATAAGGAACCATTCATTTCATTCATAGTTTTTAGAAATGAAATGGCCAATTCTCTAACACACCCTATACCTGAATCTTTTTTTTTCAGATGGCCGTTTCAAATATTAGATATGGAGCAGGAGTTACAAAGGAAGTGGGAATGGCAAGTATTTAAGAATTCCTACAGTCTTCTACTATAAATGTTATATATCTTTTAAAACAAGTACAAATTGACAACAATTGAGTCCTTTGTTTTGAAAAATGTACAATGTTAAGTTTACCAGAGAGAGAAAGAGAGCCTATTACAGTTCTAGGGCAATCAAACCTAACTTAAAAATTATTTTTGTTATTGTAGGACCTACAAAATATGGGTGCTAAAAATGTTTGTTTGATGACAGACAAGAACCTCTCCCAGCTCCCTCCTGTACAAATGGTTATGGATTCCCTAGTGAAGAATGGCATAAATTTTAAGATGTATGATAATGTGAGAGTGGAACCAACTGATAGAAGGTATATTTTATTGTTGTTATTTACTTTATGTAGAAGCCAACACACCACTGTTGCTTAAAGTTTGCCCCAAGTCTTGTTTAATGGCACGGCAACTTATTTCTGAAAAAAATATGACATAATGGCTTTTATTTTCTCTTCTCCAAGCTTCATGGAAGCTATTGAGTTTGCCAAAAAGGGAGTTTTTGATGCCTACGTTGCTGTCGGTGGTGGCTCCACCATGGACACCTGTAAAGCTGCTAATCTGTATGCATCTAGCCCTCACTCTGATTTCCTAGATTATGTCAATGCCCCCATTGGGATGGGAAAGCCTGTGTCTGTGCCTCTTAAGCCTCTGATTGCAGGTAAAAATTGTTTGTTTGTTTGGCTGTTTTATTTTGCAGTTGGCAAAAGGCCTTAGGAAAGATACAAGCCAGGGATTTTAGGGTATATGTTTCCAAAGCTTTCTGATTTCTTCATTTCAGTGCACTACATTGTTTGGAGAACAGAACAGCTATCAATTCATTTATGTTTACAATTCTGATCTTCATTATTGTACAGATAGAGACAATTTGGGTCAGTGTAGGAAAGTTTGCAGATTTATGCTAGGAAGTCACTGTATGGAGGAGGGGGGAAGGTTATCATTTCTATATTATTAGATCCCTCTATTGGCAGGTTTGTCTTTTAAACCCCTCTCTGCTTTGTCCCATTTTGCCAGCCACTGTGGAGTTTAAGGGGAACATTCGCTATTATTTTTCTGGTGTTGACTCAACCCTTTCTTCCACACAATGGCTCTTCAGCTGACCTGGGGCTTTGTCTCTGCCCTGGGACATGTGGCCAGCAAGGCTGCATCACTCTGGGCAACATCTGCTCTGTGGCTGTCCTGGGGACAGACATGCATGCAAATCCAGATCAGAATAGCTTGTCTGTCCCACACAGACCTTAGGATCTTTTGGTCTTTTCTTTCCTCCCATTTTATGGCTGTTAGCATATTACTGTGTAAAGTCTTATAGTTAAAATGCACTAACTGGTAACTGGAAAATATCTGTCTCAAGTTTTGTCCTTTTTCTTCTCCCTCCTGTCTGCCCCTACTGCGAATGGGCCTTGTGATGGTATAGGAGTAAGTTGAAGGCAGATGAACTGCTTTGACATGAATGAGCAATCAGCAGGGAGCAACATAATTGATGTCTGCAAAATGGAACCCTCTAGTGAAACTGTGTCAGCATCACACAGAGGGGTGATTAGTAAAGTTTAGAAACTTGACAGAACTACAAAACCACGGAGCCCAGCAAAGGCAGAGCATTACTGTGCTTGCTGCCAAGAGGGAATAAAGATGTCTTTTAGAAAAGGCGAATATGAGTTTTCTAACCAGAGATGCTGAGCAGCTTGTGTTTGAATACCCGGCTGCAGCTGCTAAAGTTCTGTTGCTTGAGTTCTCAGAGTTCCTAGCTGTTTATACAGAAACAGACATCACACATACAGGTTAAATATATAGACATGGACACTGTACATACATGTTAGGTGTAGGTACATGTTAGCACAGGCACTGATTTCATACATGTGTGTTAATACAGATACAAGTACCACACATACTCATCAAAGGGGGCAATTCACGTTAGCTATGCCTACATGTTATGCAGACATGGACACGATGCATGTTAAACATGTGTGTGTATTAATGTGGATGGTGCCATCACATCCACATGTTAAACATGCACGTTAATGCTGACAGGCATACTATTATGCATGCATGTAAATGCAGGCACCCTTATACATGTGAAGCATACATGCTTATTAATATAGATACAGACATCAGGTGAGCAACAGACGCAGCAAAGCTTCCTTCTCTAACTTTGCTCCTTGCTTCCCAAGGCTGAATTAAGTATCTCCACTGACCTTTATTTAGAAGCATTATTTAAATTGATATTATTTTGTTCGAGTCCCAACCACCTCAGGAACTGGGAGTGAAACTACAGGAGTTGCCATCTTTGACTACGAACACTTGAAAGTAAAAACTGGTAAGAACTTTGCCCGTAACTTTTTAAAAAATTCTCTCTCTTACCTTTCAACCCCACCTCCTTTTCTTTAATCTTAATATTTAAAAATCAAGGAGTTATAGAGTTAAGGGGAGGGTATGTGTATACATATACATTTTATTTCTCTCTTATTTTTTATTTTTGAGAGAAAGAGAGCATGAGCAGGGAGGTACGGGGCGGGGGGGGGGGGGCAGAGGATCTGAAGTAGGCTTCATGCTGACAGCAGAAGCCTAATGCAGGGCTCAAACTCAGGAACCAGGAGATCATGACCTGAGCCGAAGCCAGACACTCAACCAGCTGAGCCACCCAGGTGCCCCTACACATTTTCTTTCTTTTTCAAAGTACATATAAACTATGAAACAGTCCAATAGACTTCTTTCTGAGAATTACCTACAAAAGGATATTGAAATGCCATAATCTCGATTGGCCATTTTTCGGCCGAAGTTAGTAACTGTATGTCAGTGGTAAATGATTATTCCCTTTCTTGGACATCTTTTCTACACTTTAAATCAACTTCATTGAGATACATTTTTTATATAATAAAATGCATACATTTTAATTGTCAGTTTGATGAATTTTGACAAATAGATACACCCATGTAACCACTACCCCAATCAAAATAACAAAACATTCCCATCACTCCTGAAAGGTCCAGAGGTCCCAGGCCTTTGTAGCAGAATAAATTGATATTCAACTGCACATTTACAGTAACTTCTCTTTTTAAAATTAAATTACATTATCCTTTGACATTATTAAAGAATAATAGTAGCCAATACTTAAATTCTACCTTACAGTTTTTCTAAGACTTTTACATACTATTTTCTAATGTGATCCTTACAACAGCTATGAAGGATAGAAGCCCTACATTGTCATGAGCTAATCTAACAAAGAATTCAGACTAAATGACTTGTCCGAAGATACATAGTAAGTTGCAGAATGATGACACAAACCGGTGGTGTGCTAGTAAACCAGCTCTTGGGAATTTAATCAGCAACTAAGCACTAATTTATAGTACTGGCCAATTCTTTGGTGTATAATACTCCCACCATAGCCAGTGGCATCATTCAACCCAGAGTTGGGAAGAGATGCACATACTCAACTCTTTCAAACCAGAAGGAGCTTCAGACCCACTGTAAAACCCAGGTTTCTGGCTCCAAATCTCTTTCCACTGGTCTTGCTGCCTCCCTTCATGAGAATGAATCTCATCTCATATTTTTAATTTTTTAAGAATAAATTGTTATCCTAAAGTAATCTAATTTTTTAAAATGGTGTCCATACCTAGAGCCTCTATTGAAAATCCCTGTCTTAGGCATTGCTTCCAGAGCCATCAAACCCACGCTGGGACTGATTGATCCTCTGCACACCCTGCACATGCCTGACCGGGTGGTCGCCAACAGTGGCTTCGATGTGCTTTGGTAGGTACTAGTGCCATCTGGAGGGGCTTCTCCAGTTCCTGGGTCTATGGACAGTATGGATAGTGCTTTCTTGCCAAAAGCACTTGCTAAGCATTCATTGGTTAGTGTTCCACAACAACCCCAGCTTTGGTTCTCATTATTCCCTTCCCTACTTGAAAACATGGAACCTATAAAGGTTGGTGACTAGGTGAGCTCCTGGGTGCGCCATATAGCTGCTGTTCAGGATTGACCATTCCAGCCATAGCTGCAGCCACAGGGACACAGTGAAAGGAGCAGTTGGAGCTGGCATGCAGCATCTCAGACCCACGACGCCTGCCTCTAGGGCTACATGAAGCAGGAAATGTCCAGGGCTGCCACACTGTGGAAGAGGGCAGGAAAGGGAGCTAATGTTTCCCAAGCTGGACTGTGCTCACCGTGTCAGCACTTTACACACCATCACTTCACCACGGCTCTGTGCCATACGAAAAAGAAACCTGGCTTTGAGATGTTTAGTAACTTCCCAGAGCCATACTGCAGGCTCTCTTGACCTTAGCTGCAATGTGCTGATGGATCCCTGAGCAGTGTTCCTTCCAGCGGCTTCACAGAGACGCACAGACACTTCACGTTCAGCATGTCCCGAGCTGCCTATTTCATCCACTTGCACATGCACATTTTTTTTCACATTCTAACATATCTAAACTCAGAACACATCTTAAAATCTGTGGCATGACAGTATGGTTTTCTTCCTCAGTGGTACTATTTTTTTTAATTGTATATCTTATAATGGATGACATCTTAAATTTGATGAAATCTGATAACTATCTAAACCCCCCACCCCCACCCTCACAGCCTCTCCTCCCGAGTCCCTTAACTTAGCAGCAGTCCCTTAAGTTCTTTCTCATGCCCACACACAGCTGGTATTTCCTACCACTTATTCCGCTTGAATCTCTCTCCTGTCTGCTCCCTCCTCTCGAGCCTCATTACTTCCGCCATGGTTCAGACCTGTCCAGCTCTTGCTTGGACAGTTGCAGTAGTCTCCTCATCAGTCTCCCTGCTTCCACCCTCTAGTCCTTCTGTCTGTTCTCCATACTGGCCTTAGCAAGTTTTCAGAATGCAATATAACCATCACACATCTACATGCATGCACACACACATACACACACCTCTACCTGACAGGTCTTTCAGTGGCTTTCCACTTCTACTGCCCGAAGGCCACATTTGGCCCTGGAATGTCCCCAGTGCTCAGCTGTTTATCTGCTTGGAGAATTTATCTTCCAATTCCACTGGAGCATTCTTGCCTTGATGGAACCTTTGGTGACCTTCCCCATTCCTTTCCTGAAGTACAAGTGACCACTCCATTCTTTACTCTTCCCCACTGGGTGGCCTAAACATTCTTTCTGAGACACCTCCATTTCACATGCCCATCTCCTTCACTGCACTGTGAGCTTGATGAAGACAGGACCATCCTACTCACTTCTCCATCCCTGCCCCTTGGCACAGTGACTGTCACATCATAGGTATTCAGTTAATATCTCTCAAATAAAATTCACACAAGCAGGAGGTGGCAGAGTTAGGATTCACACCCAGGACTACCCAAGTCCATGGTCTGCTTTTCTCACTGTATTACATTGCCTGCCAAGAAAGTGGAGAGAAGGATTTACAGCTGACCCCAGGGTCTGTGTTCTCACCACTGCAGCATACTCTTAATAGGAGGCTTGTGTAACTATGACCCTCCTTGAGTAATATGGTATTTGATCAAATACAAGAGATAAAATGGTAAGTATATTTTAAAAGGAAATCATTTTTTAGATTCAGTGCTTTTCCTCATGACTCAAATATTTAAAAATTCAACATCATGAAGATTTATTTGCACCAGAAAAGAGTCATATGTAATCCAGTAATACACACTGGTCAAAAAACACTATAGTGCTATTAATGTAAACTTCATTGTGTCAACTTCTATAATAAGTAATGACTATAGTAGACCAGAGCCTGGTGGAATGCATCATGATTATCACTACTACATAGCACATCTGTAGCGGAGTCAGTACTGAACAAGAGAGTTTCTAACCTGAATGGAGGGGGAAAATGAAGAAGATACTTTCAATCTGTGTGTTTTCAATATTTCTTGTTAGCCATGCCCTGGAGTCCTACACTGCCCTTCCCTACCACATGCGGAGCCCCTGCCCTTCAAATCCCATCACCCGGCCAGCATACCAGGGCAGCAACCCAGTCAGTGACATTTGGGCTGTCCATGCACTACGGATCGTCGCTAAGTATCTGAAGAGGTATGTGGCCCAGAGGAGATGGAAACAAAACAGAAAGCATGCCTGGTTGGGTCAGTCAGGAGAGCATGTGACTTTTGATCTCAGGGTTATAAGTCTGAACCCCATATTGGGTGCAGAGATTAGTTAAAAATAAAATCTTAGAAAAAAAGGAAAAAAACAGAACAGAAAACCACATTCCTCCCTCACATAAAATGTAGCATGCCAGATCCTGAAATATCCTGAGCAAGTCTGTTCATGAAAAGATCAGTTCAGTGGACATAGAGAAGCACCAGAGACCAGCAAGCTCCAGAAGGATGCAAAAGTCGGGGAGGGAGACACATGAGGATGGATGAAACCTGGACCCTTCAGTCTGAAAAGGCAAAGGCAAGGGGACAAAATATGAGCCCCTGATTTATGAAGGATGCATATAGAAGGATTATTCATCAAAGCCTCAAAACCAAAGCTAAGGTGAAGGGAGATGTCCTTTGAGAGTTGGTTACACCAAGAGCGGTAATGAGACTCAGAGAGGCAGATGTTGGCTGTGCCCATGCAGGCCCTGTCCAAAGGTACACTGAGTCAACCCATTAAGCAAACTCCTATGAACTGAGTTTAAGAAATACATGTGTAGAGTTGTCTGTCCCAGGAGATATAAAAAGCCTCCTAAAAGATGTTGAAAGATTTATGAATGATGTATCCATGATTGGCTCCTAAGAAAACAAAGATATACTTAGAGATGAAAGCTGATCCCTGAAACATTAGGAACTATGCAAAATCAGACTCACTTCTGTACTTATACATAATGGAAGGAAAGAACACAGCAGTTTGGACCTAGATGTGAACATGGTGCTTCCTGTGGACCCTGGTTAGAAGCTGTACTAGAGAGGGAGCTCAAACTATATTTTGTAGTGCAGCAGGGGGGAAGGGACATAGAACCATTTCAGGAGACCATCAGAGAGCATGGCAGCATTTCACTGGGTAGATGCAGATCCAGATAATGGTCAGCCAGTGTGTGCGACAGGGACAGAAGGCTTGGCAGAGCATGGTGGAAGGTAAGGGGGTAAAATGGACAGAGGACAAGCTAAAGCCCCATCATCTGCTATTTCATCTTGTTATTCAAGGAATAAGAAACTAACCCCGGTTTGGAAAGGGGCCACAGAAGCCTCACCATTCCAAATGAAAGGAGATAAAAGGCTATAGCACTCTACACAACAGAAACCCTTACTCCAGGCAAAATCAGAAAAAGCAAGCGACAGAGGGTTCATTTGGCAGTTTTCAGCTTCCTCCCTGGGGCAGGGTTTCTAAGCAAGTGTGTATGAGAAGGTTGAGCTCCATCTGCAAGGGGCCTTTGAGAATTTGCTTTTCCAAAGTGGCACTGGGGACATCTAGAGCAAGCAAAGCCTTGTCCTACAATAACATCCCACTTCTATAATGATAAATATTAAAATAACATGTATAGTTTCCACAGATACTAAGAGGCCTCCAGAGGGTTCTATTTGGGGTAGTGTCACAAAAAAAAAAAAAAAAAAAGATGGCTGGGCAGGCTGTAATTAGCCTGCAGGTAGCCCGAGGCAGCAGGGACTCTGAGAAGCCGTCTGAGCCCTATGCATTCTGAGTATATGTTTACTTGAAGTCCATTCACAGCTGCAGTCAAGGTCATTGACAAATGAAGAAGAAGAATGACTCTCAGGGCACTTTTCTAGAGCAGCTCACAGCCCAAGGGTCAGTGCTTTCTTCCCCTGGCACTTTTATCACAGGAGCAGCCTGACAGAGTATTTATTATGCCTTTGCCCAAAACCATTGATGAGAAAATATGTTTCCCTTCAGTTTTCATTTAGAAGACAAGATGTCGTTTGAATAAGTTACCTAATTTTTCTTCCTACTGAGTAGCATTTCTCTTTTCCCCAGATCTTTCCCTAAGGCTGCCCTTTCTTTGTAGGAAATGCCAATGTTGATGTAGATATTTATATCATCCACAGGGCTGTCAGAAATCCTGATGATCTTGAAGCAAGGTCTAATATGCACTTGGCAAGTGCTTTTGCTGGCATTGGCTTTGGAAATGCTGGTGTTCATCTGTGGTGAGCAAATCTGAGACTATATTTATTCACCTAAGCTATTGCTTTTATTTTTAAATGTTTATAATTTGGGACAGGTGTAAGATCTAAATATGCCATAGAAAGAAGAAATTTAACTTTAGGTACTGGAATGTTTTGTTAATTCAAATGTGATTTGTTGAGTCATAGATTTTTTTTAAGTTTTTCTTTTTAAGTATATTTTACCCCCAATGTGAGGCTCAAACTCATGACCCTGAGATCAAGAGTCACATGCTCTACTGACTGAGCCAGCCAGGTAGCCCCTAAATTTTTTTTTTTTTTTTTGGTAACAGCCTTATGGAAATACAATTCACACACTATAAAATTCACCCATTTAAAATGTATAATTCAGGGACACCTGGATGGCTCAGTAGGTTAAGTGTCTGACTCTTGATTTTGGCTCAGGTCATGATCTCATGGTTCATGACATAGAGCCCTCCCCCACAGAGGCCACTTGGAATTCTCTCTCTCCCTCTCTCTGTCCCTCCCTCTCAAAATAAATAAATACACATTTTTTAAAAAGAATATTAAGTAACAAAAGCAATGTTTAAAACTGTATGCACATACGATCATAAATTAAAGATATGCATAAAAAGACCAGAAGATGTACTTTATAATGGTTATCTTGAAGAAATAGGATTATGGATCATTCTAATTTTTACAAGGAATATATACAACTGTTAAAATAAATCGAGGAAGGGGCGCCTGGGTGGCGCAGTCGGTTAAGCGTCCGACTTCAGCCAGGTCACGATCTCGCGGTCCGTGAGTTCGAGCCCCGCGTCAGGCTCTGGGCTGATGGCTCAGAGCCTGGAGCCTGTTTCCGATTCTGTGTCTCCCTCTCTCTCTGCCCCTCCCCCGTTCATGCTCTGTCTCTCTCTGTCCCAAAAATAAATAAAAAGCGTTGAAAAAAAAATTTAAAAAAAAATAAATAAATCGAGGAAAGTCATTCGGTATCATTAAAAAGTTACTTTTGGAAAATACATGAACTCTTTCACTTCAGGAAAAGACACTATGCAATATTTTTCCAAATACTGTGAAGCCTGAGAAAGGTAAAGTACATTCCTAAGTGCCCAGCAATTCAGAGAACCAACAGCTTCTGATCTGTCTCATGAAGACTAATAGGCAAGGGATACCTTTTTTGATAAGTACTCATACAGTTCACCAAAATACTTCATCTTTCTATGAAATGTAAATCTTTTGGTGAATAACCCCAAAGTCGTCTAATAACCCACACAAAAAGACTTACAGACCATTTTACTATTATAAAGCATTTCACTTTCAATATTTTAATTATAAATACATTAACTTCTCACAATATATATATTCTGGGTCATCTAGTAAACTATAATACTGTCCTATTTGTTCGCTAAGAATTCAAGAGGATACAAAGAGGTTTTGTTTTTTCTTTTTTCATTAAAACAAATTTAAAAAAAACCCACAAATAAAAACCATGGTGCCTTTTCTTGATAACCTTTCAAACTGCAAAAATCATTTATGATCTAACTATGTTAGTATATAACATTTGAAAGGATATATCAATTATTGATGGGACAGATGACTGGCAGGTCAAGCTTGCATATCTAATGCAGCACATCTTGGCTCCTAAAACTCCCACCCACATCATGAGCTTGGGCAGGAACACACTGCCAAGGCAGTGCAGAGCGAAATAGAAAACACATGCCCTGAAGCTTATTAAAGAAACTTCAAAGTAAATTCTTCAAGATCATCAAGTTAATCAATGTGTTTGGGGATCAACTTCTGCATGAACACTTTTTAGTGGCATACAATTCCACGAGCATTTGAATTTGAACATTTCAGAGGTTTTGTTAATGAATACACAAAATGTCCAATGCATAATCATATATTGTTGTATCAAAGAAAACACAATGTATAACTTTGTGAGATAACAATATGGTCAACAGACTGTGAAGGCTCTCCCATAAAAGTATCTTTGTTTTGTTAACCTGAATTTCTGGTATCAATGTGTCAACATAAGGACTTTCTTTCTTTTCTAGCCATGGAATGTCCTACCCAATTTCAGGCTTAGTGAAGACATACAAAGCAAAAGATTATAATGTGGATCACCCACTGGTGGTAAAAACATAAACTCTTTAATTAAATTTCATATTCCTGGAGCGCCAGGGTGGCTCAGTTGGTTAAGCGTCCCAACTTCAGCTCAGGTCATGATCTCACTGTTCGTGAGTTCCGGCCTTGCGCTGGGCTCTGTGCTGACAGGCTCAGAGCCTGGAGCCTGCTTTGGATTCTGTGTTTCCCTCTCTCTCTGTCCTTCCCTGGCTCGTACTGTCTCTCTCTGTCTCTCAAAAAATGAATAAATGTTAAAATTTTTTAAATTTCATATTCCTCACAGTTGCCATAAATGTATTTGTTAAATATATTTGTCAATTCTTGATTGTTTGGAGTATAGGGTAAAGTAATTTAATATCTAGAAAATGCATGTTGAAAACCAACGTTGCCCCACTGGTCACCACAGTTTGTTTCTCTTCAGCCTCATGGCCTTTCTGTGGTACTCACCTCCCCAGCAGTGTTCACTTTCACAGCACAGATGTCTCCTGAACGGCACCTGGAAACGGCAGAGATACTGGGTATGAACCATGACACATAAATCTGTGACCCACATATGTGGAGCATATCATAGGGTTGCTTCTGAAGATAATCCAGAAAGGATAATACCACCTAGAAAGTTGCTTTGAAATAGCTTAATAATAAAATGTGAGTAACCTACCTGAAGTCTGTCTAGCACTAAAATTCTGTAATTTTGCTTCTATTAACAATGAAATGGAACCAAATATTGCTTATGTTAAATTTGGAGTAATAATATTTCTATTGTTTTCATCCCCAAGAAAAGTGACTCTTTATATACTGTTAATGTTACAACTGGCTTTTGCTATGTTTAGTAGGTAATAAAATGAATCTAAATTGGACGTAACAGCACATTCCCAATTATAAAGAATCTAAACAACTAGAAACTTTATAAAAAGATCCCAAAAGAAGAATCTGTTTTGCTGCTCTGTCGAATAAATAATGTCTATAATAAGACACCCACAGTGCTTTTTGAATCTTATAAGAAATAAAATTATATTCAGGATAGCTTTAGTGTTAAGTAAAAATTTTTGGTATTTTTTAAGATGAGAACTCTTTCAAGTAGACTTTGAGTATTTGATTAACTTTCCAAGCATTTTATTCCCCTACTTGTGTTTAGGGTAGGAAGGGAAAAGCTAAAAAGAAAACTTCATTATGCTCTTCTAGCTCCAGCCGTTGGAGAGGTTATTTCCAAAAAGGTAGGCATGACCACAGATTCCTTCCACGTGTGCTGCTCCCTCCACTTCTCTTTCACACTCTGACGTTTGTGCTTTCACAGAGTTCCAGGTGTTGTGCTGGGAATGCTAATGAGAGAAGCCAGGCTAGAGAAGCTGTGCACGGGCTTGATTTCCCAGCATGCGCTGCTGGAAATATGGCGTCGACCTTCCCAATGATCTTGTTTCTTTTCCCTTTCGGACTGGGGTTTATTTTTCAGCCATTTTGGGGACTCAGATGCCTAGATGCCTTGTAAATATGCAGTGTAAGTAGGAGGGAGCCCAAGTAGTCAGCTACACGTCTGGGAAATGGGAAAGTCTTAGAAAACCTAAAGGTAAATAAAATTCCAGGCAACCAACAACACTACTGTGAAAAGCAATTCTTCTGGTAGACAAAGCTCAGGGTGGAAGAACCTACCAATTCTTCCTCCTTGCATAGGAAGTTTTGTTTAATGTTATTCCATACTTAGCCATCAACTATTTTAATTCCTTGTGTAATCTTAGATTCTCTTAGCTTTATACCGATTTATTCTCTTTCCCACCCTCTCTTTTTTTCTAAAACACTTCACAGGAAAACCCAGAGGCTTTGATGGTGTGTTTTATGGCAGCAATCGCAGGAACATAAAAACCTCATAAACCTTGTATCGTGTGTCACCTTTCCACCTAATCCATATTTCAGCTGCCACTGTGTAATACAGACTGGTCTTGTCAGGCAAGGTTTACCTTCCATCCAGCTGCTCTCCCAACTAGCCTTCTATCTGGGTCTATTTATACTTTTTTCCGGATTACTAAAACAGTTCTTGCTGCCATTGAAGAAAAAGGTTAAAACTAATAGTGTGCTTCAGCATGGAGGTAAACTGTACATTCTAGTCTCCTGGTGAACAATACAGAGAAAGTGGACTTAGGCTCGACATGAGGCATTTCGGATAATAAATAATGCTACATCTGTTTGGAGAGTGCTTCACTTCCTGGCAGTAAATGTGTTCAGCTAGAATGGAGGGTGGCTGGAGTGCTAAGGGTCTGGACCTCTCACTGCTACCCCTGCCTGAGGGCAGAACCCCTGGCTCGTCCAGACTGATGTCTCTATGATTTCATGTATTAACTATGAATCGTGTCTACATTTTTTCCTTACAAATTTCCAACCCTTGGCAACCTTCTCCCCTCTTCACCAACATCATTATTATCTACATACTAAACACTGTTTTCTCAGAGTCTTGTTCTTGGTTCTGCCTGACTAGTCCTGTAATATTTATTTAGAGTAACCTGCCCTGGCCCTTAAAATAAAAAGTTTCATAGAAATAGAGAGGAAGTATTTCCTCCCCTGGCCACACATAGTCCATTTTTGTCATTTTCTTCCTTTTGGGCAGTCAGTGTTAGAGCTTTTGCACTTCAATATATCCTTGCCTCACAAGGTGTTTGCAAAGGGTTTGTCTTCTTTGCCTAAGATGTTGCTGGGAGAAAAGACGTTGAACACATATACCTCTAGATGTCAGCAAATTCCAAGCCTTGATAGTTACATAACCTGTGTTTTCTCCTACGAATGCTCCTGCCTCCTCATCCAAACACCAGCCTTCTTTTTTGGTCTCCTCCCTATGCCTCTTCTCTTGGCTCGGTTCCTCTTCTTCCCACAACACTAGGGGCAAGGAGCCCATTGGAAATGTGAGAGCCAGGTTAGCACACCCCAGACGACTTCCCTGCAAAGGATATCGGGGTCCTGCAGGCTGGCCTGGCCCATCTGTGTTCTGCAGGGTTGATGCTGGGCTGGCCTCCATGTGGAGGCACAGCGGTGCCCTTGTCCTCGGTGGTAGGCAGCCAGCAGTAGGTTATGTATTCAGCTATCGTGTGACTGAATGACACTCTCTCTCTCTACAGTCAGCACTTTGTGTCTTCTAGGAGCTGACACCCGCACTGCCAGGATCCCAGACGCTGGGCCTATTTTGGCAGACACGCTCCGGAAATTCTTATTCGATCTGGATGTTGATGATGGCCTAGCTGCCATTGGTTACTCCAAGGCTGATATCCCTGCGTTAGTGAAAGGAACGCTGCCCCAGGTAAGAGATGCAGTGCGTCCTCATGCCTTTCGGAGAAGCACAAAGCTGCTGGAAAAACATGGTCCACTTGGGGGGGGGGGGTCTTAGGGGAGAGGAAAACCCAGGTCTCCTCCATACCAGAGAACAGCTCTTCTCTTCTCCTATGGGAGGGGCCAGCCTCCCTTACCTATATATTCTTCCATAAACCTGTGGCTTTTTGGAGCTGTTATGATGTAACTGAAAGGATCTTTTATAAAAAATCAAGGCAAAAACATCCATATTTGTCTTGAAGTGTAGCAGAATTTCCCTTTTTACCATTTCTGCTCTTTTAAGAGTCCTCTATAAAACTATGTGAAGCCATTCCAAAAGGGCCACTAATATTGTTTTATATTATAAACAGTTAAAATTCCTACTATTTTGTGAAAAATAGGCATGGCCTTTAAATGGATACCATTACAAAATCACTTTTTAACATATCTGGGAGAGTGTACATTTTATATACATAACATCTGTATACACATCTGTGTCACTTTGGGTCTTATTTATCTAAATGTTGCTACACAGATTCCCGCTTACCACAAGTAGCAGTGCTTTTCCCTCATCCCTCTGGTTAAACAAAGGCCTCACACTAGCTTCTTCCCCACTTGGCAACTGCTTAGAATGTTGAAGATCTCACCACTCACATAAGATGTTATTTGTATGGATTGGGTTAACGGACTCACGTGTCCTCAGGAGGTAGGTAGGCAATTGCAATGAACAAAGTAATTTAAAGCAGTAGGGAGTGGCGGGGACATCCGTGAACTGGAAAGCTCATAATCCATCTCATTGGGTGAGCATCTTTTCAGCTACAATTTATTATCTCCAAGCAGAAATTCAGGTCCCAGTGTTCATAGAGCACCCAATTAAAAGTATATATGTATCAGCAATCTGGATGTTTGTATTGCGTTCCCTGTATTACCCACTGTACAAACCAAACATGGCCCATGGGCCAGCAGTTTCCTTCATTTACACTCAAATCCAGTAGCCTCAGTTGTATCTGAAAATACAAATGAATGAGAAAAAGAAACATCTCAAAGTGTAACTGAGCTCCTAGGCTAACTCAGAAACACTTAGCTCTAACCAACAAGTCCAATGGACTAAATAGCCAAAGAATATGACCATCACAGTTATTTTATCCAAACTTACTAGACTGTAAGTTCCAGGAGCGCAAGGATGTGTTTTGCTCCTTCATCCTCTACTGCACCTAGCACAGGCTAGTAAACATGTCAAATGTTTGTAAACCTGCAGCCCTCTCTCCTCCTAAGTCTTCTGGGCAGGTGAGCTTAATGGCTGAATGGTAGTAATTTTTTGAGAAGTTTCCTTACACCTAATAGGAGTCAACTAATGACAAGAAGCCATGAAAGCCTGTCCAGGGATACCAGAGACCAAGTGGTCACCACAGTTTTGACATGGTGCTTGGCTCTTATAGCATGGTTCCAGTGATAGTGTCCATTCTTCAAGACTGGGGGAGGAGGGGATTTCTGAAGAATTCTGTTTGTTCAGGAATGTGTGTTTGTCAACCTCCAGGGATGGTATCCATGATTTTCAGGTGAAACTGTGTGATATTCTTGGCCATTTGATTGCTAGTGGCAACACATCTTCTTGCCATCAGCACACATTGGCAAGTGTTTACTGTTTAAATTCTACTGTGCTCAGTCTTTTACTTTCAGAAACTGTTCCAGATAGCAATCCAAACTAACATTTGAGACCATCCACTAAAATAGCAAGTTAATTAGGTATCATATTAAATGCCTCAGTGTACATGTCACACTGGGAAATCACAGATAGCAAAACCTTAATTAGACAAAGCTAATTTCTTAGTTTCACAAAAGATGCAAGACAAATTGAATCCTTTGAATACAAGTCAAAAAGCAGGAGGCCAGGATTTCCTCAAGTTGTATTCATAAAGCAGCCCCAACACGTATCCTGCTTTTTTTTTTTAAATCATGTTTCTATGATTGGGAGAAACATACATAGTTAATTTTAAGAAAGTAGCACTAGTTCCATTTTGGAGTCCATGTAATTGAGTCAATGTGTTCTATATATGGAGAGGACAGGAGAGATGCACGGAACTTAGAAGGCATCTTAGAAATCAGCTTGTCTGTTTTGCAGATGAAGAACTACTATGGGTTTTTTGTTTGGTATTTTTTGGCAGCAGTGAACATTTTACAGGAATGCTATGGCAACTTCAGAATTTTACACATGCACAAGCTAATCTTCACTTATTAGTATCTACAGGATTTAAGGTAGTGAGAGGGATATATTGGTTGCTGCAAAGAATATTGCCAGAAAGATTATTTATGTAGTCGACATTTGATAAAGCTTCTTTTATGTTCAGCAAGGAGGGATCAGTTTTCTCTGGAAGGAACAACCAGGCCAGTATTCTTGACCGAACACCACATCCCATACTGATGGCAGCAAACAGCAGCCCTGTGTGCAGAGGCTTCCAACCGCCATACCCAGGCTGCAAGGGGAGCAGGCAAGAATAAATTAATCTTCCAAGTGGGGTTTCTGAAACCTCTGGAAAAAAACATTTACATTTCAAATCCAAACATTTCATTTCTGAGGAGAGCTGTCTACCAAAATGAGCACTTCCACGCCCTGGCAGACAGGCCAGTCAAAATGTTGTTATTTTATGAATGTGCTAAAAGTAGTAGTCAGGATTTATTTCAGTGCCCATGTTCATCAGTTGTCCTTTGGTTTTATGCATCTATAAATAATAGCGCTGAACACATCTTAATTCTGAGAGTTTGGCTTTTCTATGGCATAGATGATACATGAGGGGATATATCACAAACATTACATCCTTGCCCCCATTTAACCAATCATGGAGCTTTAGAAATGTGAAGGAGAAACCCCAATCACTTGGCCTGAAATAATTCTGAGAATCCTGAACTATTTCACCAAAGATGAACAGGATCATCTTAAGGGACTCTGAGATCACCAGATAAGATTCTCTCCTGTTATAAACAGAATACTGTGGCAATAATTGTCGGCCATAGCAAATGCTGAATTTCCGTTCTTGACCCTGCCGCTCACAGGTATGTAGGTCGCCATGAACAGGTCTCTGCCTTGCTCTGGATTCTCAAAATTCTTTAGAATCTCTGAAGATCTGCTGCAGTATAAACTCTTATTTGGTTTCACCCACATTCATCATATTGTCCCCCATCCTTCTCCCATCTGCCCTTCCATCCTTCCTTTTGTCTTTTTTAATGTTTATTTATTTTTGAGAGAGAGAGCAAGGGAGGTGCACAGAGAGAGGGAGACACAGAATCAGAAGCAGGCTCCAGGCTCTGAGCAATCAGCACAGAGCCTGATGTGGGGCTCGAACCCACAGACCATGAGATCATGACCTGAGCCAAAGTCTGATGCTTAACCAACTGAGCCATCCAGGCGCCCCTTTCCTTCCTTTCTTTAATTATTTTTTTTAATCATGGTAAAATATATCTAATATAAAATGTATTAATTTAACCATTTTTAAGTGCATAATTCAGTCCCAACGAGTACATTTAGTGTGGTGCAACTATCACTACTATCCATTTCCAGAAAATAGAAGCTCTGCTCTATTGCTTAATGGTAAACAATAACTCCCCTTCCCCAACCTCTGATGACCTCTATTCTACTTTCTGTCTGTACGGATTTGCCTGTTACAGGTACCTCGTTTCATAAGTGGAATCCTACAATATTTGTTCTTTTGGGTCTGTATAATGACTTCACTTAGCATAAATCCTTAATGTCAGAATTTCACTCCTTTTTATGGCTGAGTAATATTCCATTGCATGGATATACCACATATTGCTTTTCCATTTATGTTCAGATGGACATTTGGGTTGTTTCTGCCTTTAAGCTATTGTGAATAGTGCTACTATGAACATTGGTTGTATGAATATGTTTTAGTCCCTGCTTTCAATCTATTTGGCTATATACCTAGGAATAAAATTATAGATCATAGGGTACACCTTCTCTGTTTAACTTTTTGAGGAACTGCTAAACTGTTTTCCATAGAGGCTGTACCATTTTGCATTCCCACCAACAATAAGTGAAGTCAGCAATACACAAGGGTTCCAATTTCTCCACATCTTCACCAAGATTTGTTTTTTCCATTTTTTTTATAGCTATCCTGATGGATGGGAAGTGGGAACTCATTGTGGTTTTGAATTGCATTTTGCTAATGACTGATTTCATGTGTTTATTGGCTATTTACATATCTTCATTGAAGAAATATCTATTCAAGTCTTTTGCCTACTTTTGAGTTGGGTTGTTTAGGGTTTTCTGCTGTTGAGTTGTAGCAATTATTTATATATTCTAGATATTACTCCCTTATCAGATGTATAATCTGCAAATATTTTTCTCATTCTGTCTTTTCAACTCTCTTGAGAGTGTCTTTTGATGCATAAAAGTTTCAAATTTGGATGTAGTCCAATTTACCTATTTTTTTTTTATTGCCTGTGCTTTTGGTGTCATAGCCAAGAAAATATTGCCAAATCTAATGTCATGAAATTTTCCCCTATTTTCTTCTAAGAGTTTTAGTATTACATCTTACATGTAAGTCTTTACATTTAGATCTATTTTGAGTTAATTTTTTTTAATGTTTATTTATTTATTTTGAGAGAGAGTTTGTGTATGAATCCCAAGCAGGCTCCGCACTATCAGCACGGAGCCCAGTGCAGAGCTCAATTTCACAAACTGGGAGATCATGACCTGAGTCAAAATCATGAGTCAGATATCTAACCAACTGAGCCACCAAGGCACCCCTGAGTTAATTTTTTTAATACATCCTTCTTATTTTCATTCTTCCTTTTACCTTACCTTCCTTTTACTTACTGAGGTCCTGTTTTTACATGCATTGAACAGGATATGGTAAGGAGAAAAATAAAGTCTCTTCCCTACCTCGTAGACCTAACATTCTAGTGAGAGAAGACAGACAATGGGCATCTAATCAAATCTATAAATAAGGTATAAATGAAATCATTCCAGTTAATGATTAATGATATGAAGGAAAACCTGGGCAATGAGATAGTGATTTCACATGGGACAGTGTAGAGGGAACTCCAGCGAGGGTGGTCACAGAAGGTTTCTGACTACAGGTGGAGGCAGCCACATTGAGATCTGGGAGAAGCACTCCAGGCAGAGGGGAAAGGCCCTAAGACAGCATGAAGATGAGCATTTTTGTGGGACTGAGAGGGGATGGTGGGGCTAAGTGAGATGAACTGATGGGAGAAGAGTCAGAGCTGAGGTGAGCATCAGGGCCTGAACAGGGTGGCACTGGAGGCATAGTCTTGTAATTGCAGTGGGAAGTCATCAGAGAGCATGAAGCAAGCAATGATAGGAGCAATTTATACTGGGGGGGTGGGGGTGGGGTGGGGGGAATATCACCTGGCTGCTCTGTGGAGAATGACCTGTAGGGGGCAAGAGTAGAGCAAAGGTGGAAACAGACTTGTGGAGGGGAGAGTGAGGATGACTTAGACTTGGGTTGTGGTGGAACAGGAGGTGAGAGGTGGTCAGATTTGGGATTTACTTTGGAGGGAGATTGGACAAATTTGCTGATGGAGTGAACCTGTAGAGAAAGGAAAGAAAATCAAGAGGACTCCTAGGCTTTTGCCTGAGTGACTGGGTATCACTTCTGAGATGAAGAAAATGGGAGGCAGGAGGCAGAGTTCTGTCTTGAATATGTGAATATTTGAAATGTCAACATCCCCCCTCCCACCACTGTCATTAATTCATCAGATAACTGTTGGGCACCTATGTGCATGTCACGCACTCTCATAGGCACTGGGCAAGAAGACTGAACACAGCTCTGCCCTCATAGAGCTGCCTCATCTACCAGCTATGCTCCCAAATAGGTGCTTAAAAGAAAATAAACTGAGAGACCCGTGAGAATGGAACCAAAAATATAGCATACATCTTAATTTTTTTTTAAATTTTTTATTTTAGAGAGACAGAGAGCACAGGGGAGAGGGGGAGAGGGAGAGAGAATCTCAAACAGGCTCCACCCTCAATGCAGAGCCTGGCATGGGGTTCGATCCCATGACCCTGGGATCATGACCTGAGCCAAAATCAGTAGTTGGACACTCAATCCCTATACCTTAATTTCATTTAGGCCCAGAAATTTGGACACAGGGTGGTCATTATAGTATCTTTTAATCCTCTGTCCCATTGGGATTAAGAAGACACTGATGGGGGTATATATAGCAATAAGATGTGCTGGCTGTCTTTGCTAACTCCATTCAATAACATTGGAGAAATTAAGCAAGTCGCTGAATTCATTTGGGAAGGCAGAAAACCTTAGTTAATATTAAAAAGGAGTCACTTGGGGCGCCTCGGTGGCTCAGTCGGTTGAGCGTCCGACTTCGGCTCAGGTCACGATCTCGTGGTCCGTGAGTTCGAGCCCCGTGTCGGGCTCTGGGCTGATGGCTCAGAGTCTGGAGCCTGCTTCCGATTCTGTGTCTCCCTCTCTCTCTGCCCCTCCCCCGTTCATGCTCTGTCTCTCTCTGTCTCAAAAATAAATAAACGTTAAAAAGGAAAAAAAGGAGTCACTTGTTGCCTGTAGCCTGAGAGTTAAGTCCTAATGAAATCTTTTTTAAATATACGTTAAGTCCAAGTTGCAAAGTATACAGTCTTTGAAGTCAAGGACAACCCAGTTCTATTTTCCTTGGCAGCACATGCTATGCCTGGGACAGTGCTCTCTGCCCAGACGACCTACCTGGCATAGGCTGCTGACCAATGCAGTTTGGTCATTATAGGCGGTGTTCTACCCGAGGTTGATTTGGTTCTATACTTTGGGCAGGCTATTGCCAGAACGTAAGCATAATGGCTTTTGAAGGCTTTGTGGGAGAGGTGTCATTCGATAAACTTCTGACTTGGGGATCAGCTAGAATAGGGCAAACAAGAAATAGGATTTTTTTTAAGTTTATTTCTTTTGAGAGAAACAGAGACAGCGTGAGTGGGAGAGGGGTAGAGAGAGAGGGAGGGAGGGAGGGAGGGAGGGGGGGAGAGAGAGAGAGAGAGAGAGAGAGAGATTGAGAGAGAATCCCAAGCAGACTCCACACTGTCAGTGTGGAGCCTGATGCAGGGCTTGAACCATGAAACCGTGAGATCACGACCTGAGCCAAAACCAAGGGTCAGATGCTTTGCTGACTAAGCCACCCAGGTGCCCCAAAATATGATTTCAAAGATATAACTATTATCAAGTGATTGTTTCTTATGGCCAAGTTAATTTACATAACCTAGTACCTTTTACAAACTGTCTTTTCAAAGCCCTGGGTAACTGCTTTTATTTACTGTTTCAGGAAAGGGTCACCAAGCTTGCACCACGCCCTCAGTCAGAAGAGGACCTGTCTGCTCTGTTTGAAGCTTCAATGAAACTGTATTAATTTTCATTCTCACTGAAAGAATTACCACTGGCCATCACAGTCCTGACCACAGAAGCCAAGCTAGCCAGAACTTTGTCTTTTTATTTCCACACATGACATACCTGTTACCATTCTGAATGTGATAATAAGTTTATCCTGCAGAAGATTCCCTAATGCTCAAAGTCAAACTACTTCCGTAAACAGTGGAAGAATGCCCACTATGTTGGACCTTGGGCTAGACATCAGCATTCATGTTCCTGCCCCACACACGGATTTCAACTGCTCTATTTATAAAATGGGCAAAAGCTCAGTATCTATCAAAAACATAAATGCACATATCCCGTGCCCAGTAATCCCTAGTCTAGAAATTGAGCCTATAGAAATATGAGCACAAGTGTGTTAAGGAAGATGGCAAGGATGTTTCTGGCAGCACTCTAATAAAAAATCTGAAAGAACCTAAATATTCATTAATAGTATACAGATAAATAAATCAGAGTATATTAAGTAATGGAATATTATAGTGCTATCAATAAGAATGAGATAAACATATTGGAAATATGCCCATGATATACTGCTAAGTTGGAAAAAAGCAGAACAATTAAATATTTGCATGGTCTGATTTTAACTTTTTAATTATACATAAGTATTTGTCTATATATAGGAAGAAGAATGATACACATCAAAATAACAAAAGTTATCACTAGAGAAATAGAATTTGGGGTACAGAAAATTAAGAGAAAATATTCACCCTATATTTTGTACTTCCCCTTTTTATTTTATAAACATCTGTATTGTTTGGATTTGTTATAAGCACATATTTTCTCATTTTAAAAGGACCAGAGAAAAGAGAGAAATATCATTTTATTGTTTTAGGTCAGATTCATCTTAATTTATGAAAATACTAGTAACTAATACTTAAAGATTAAAGCAGATCCAAAGAGGTAAAATATGAGAGACTGATCATGTGGTAAATAAACAAATTGTTCTTTGGAGAAAAACACTAACACCCTACATGGTAATTCCCTCTTTGGAAAAATGTTTTTGGTGCTCAGAATAAATTAATTCAAAAGCAAGCAGTGTTGTAGTTAATAGACTTCAGCCTTGCCAGTAGAATCTAAGTAGCATGATCATTTGCCTCTCTGTCAATCCCAGCCTACAGAAACTTCTACGGCTCATTTCGCCTCACAAAGGTAACCACACTGATGTTTTTTGCCTGCTCAAGTCTTTGGCAGTCTGGATCTCAGTGCCCTTGTGGATTTATTTGTGTTTTAAGCTGAATTAAAGTTTTAATCAAATAAGTAATGCTATATATAATTACATCAGGATTTTTAAAAATGGAAAAGAAGTGCATTACTGTGCCATTCAGCCTGACCAGGCCCACTTTATCTGTATAAAAGTCTTTATGTCCTTGAGATCTTTTAAATAACATTGAAATAATGTTTCTAGAGTTTTCTCTAATTATAAACATAAAATACATTTGGTACCCAAAACTGGTAAACACAAAAGAAAATATTTGTTAATATTGAACCATCCAAAAGATAGCCACTGTTAAAAATTTGGTAGGTGTTTTTTATTATATATATTATATGTGTGCATATATTTTTGACTTAGAAATGGTATCAAGATATAGTTTTAATTCCTATAGGACATTCAAATTATTTACATCAAGTGCTCTAAAGGCAAGCATAGGACAGGGCCAACAGAATTTCAGTTATACCTTGCAGACCACATCTAGCTAAAATTCCCTCCATTTCAAGAGTATCATGGATTCTGAAAGCAGAAGCTGTGTGAACGAGGCAGAATACAGCTAAATTCTCTGCCAATCTGAGATCCTTCAGGAAACTTTAGTAAAAGTTGTTAATGTTTCAAAATACATTTGGCAGAGAAAAAACATATATGTGTCTCCCCACCAACCCACCCCACCCCCCCAAAAAAAGTCCAGGTAAGTTCTAGAACTCTTACATTCTACAAAGTGATGTGGTATCATTAGAACAGCATTAGGCTAGGGGTCAAAGGCCCTAGGTTCCACTCCAGTCCCTTGGTCTGTCTTGAGTTTTACTTTATTCAACCTAGGCCTCTTCCAGCTTGAATATGCTATGACTAGATTTTATGTATTACCTAATCCTTAATGTGAAATTTTGAGTTTGGGGAATTTAATGTAAAATAGTGTGAGACATAAAAATGAATTCTCTATCTCTTAAACGTTCCCTGCCTTTACTATCAGTAGCCAGATGTCTAAATGTGACTCACCAGAAGTGTTTGGTATTCACAGTGATGATCACTCTGTAGAGGAAGGATTTAAAGGTCAAGCATGAAGAAACAGATTGAGGAAGGCTTCATGTTTTTTATCTTTATACCCATCGTGCTGGTCCTTACACTTTGAGAATATGGAAAAGATGTGTTTCTTGACTTACTGGCTATTAAAAGAGTCTGAGATAAGAAAGTCAGCCCATTTCTGTAAACCAAACACTCTTATGTTTCTGAGACAACAATTAAGTGCATCTTTCTAATTCAAATCCTATTTTGTTATTGATTACCTTTAAAAGACCAAAAGTTGTTAGGGGTTATAGCTCTATTTATTTGGATTCATTTACTTGCTAAGGCAAGAAAATTAAAAGAATATTATTCAAAAGTTTGTATAATATCACTTTCAGTCAACTATCATATATGGTGGAATTTTCACTTAAAATCCATGCGCTTCCCTATGCTACAGAATACTAATTTGTTTCAAGTACATCATGTTTATCCTTTTTGTCAACGGTCACAATAAACAGACTATTCGGTTTGCACTTGTATCCCTTCTCTGTGCACCAGGTCCATGCTGGGCTCAGCATTTTTGCATAGCTGTGGACACAGCTGTGGGGTGTTTTCCAGTGGTCAGTGAAGTAAGTCTGCTCTTGCAAAAGACAGACAAGTACAGTACCAAAATAGAGAGCAAAACTTGCTTTTCTGGCCTTTTAACCCTGAGAAAGATTAATGGCTGTTTGGATTAGAAACTGTACCCTAATGAGGGACTGTTGCCTCCAGGGAGTGGGTATAAGAAAGAGGACTGTTCACCTCCAGGTCAACATTGCACAGGCTGCCTTGTCTCTGATGACCAGCAACCCCAAGCCCAGACAGCTGCCCAGGCCCTCCATCAAACGCCTGACCCTCTGGGAGCTGTTGCAGAGGCCAGCCCACATCCCCGCCATCACTATCACAATGGCCTGCAGGAGGTAGTCTCCAGGGATGAGCCGCATTTTGAACGGGCAGAAATTGGTTCTTGAAGCCCTAGATTGAATTACTGGCAGCTGGGGGTGGGAGGGTCTAGTTTCTCTTGCTATTATTCCACTGTCTTTCCAACCACCGTAACAACTCGGAATAAATGCACACCCCCCACAAATCGCAATAACTGTTTGCAATTTTGTCCCCTGTGAAATCCCTCATGAAGCTCTGTGCGGAACAGTCAACATTAAAGTAACCACATTTCATTCTTTCTGGCTTTAAATATTGGCTTTTTAATTTGGGTATTTTTAATTGGTTTTCCAATTTATAAAATTGGAAAACTGATTAAAATAATCATGAGCGCAAAAGAAAAAACTACCATCATGCCATTACCCAAACACAGCTGTTATCATTTGATGTATTTCCTTTCCATCTTTTTCATTTGGGTAGTGTAATTTTCAGCTCTTTTCCCTTGAGGGATGACATTTTAAGTATTTTCTATGTTGCCACATAATCTTCACAATCACTATTTTTAAAAGTACACAATGTTTTGTTGAATAGAAATTTAATAATTTATCCTTATTATAGGGCATCAAGATTGCTTCCAAATTTTTACTCCTACCAATGACATAGCAATGAATAATGTATATTTGGCTTTTTTCATATTCTAAATTAACTTCTTAGGTTAGTTAATCCCCAAGTTGACTTTTTATATTAGAAAATGGGCATTTTGGGGCTCCTGGGTGACTCAGTCGGTTGGGCATACAACTTTGACTCAGGTCATGATCTCACGGTTCATGAGTTCAAGCCCCGCATCAGGCTCTGGGCTGACTGACTTGAAGCCTGGAGCCTGCTTCTCTCTCTCTTCCTCTCTCTCTCTCTCTCTCTCTCTCCGCCCCTCCCCTGCTAGCACTCTGTCTCTCTCTCTTAAAAATGAATAGACATTAAAAAAAATTAGAATATAGGCATTTTTATGGCTTTTGATTCACACCGTCAAATTATTTATACTCCGCTGCTGTCTTAACTTTGTTTCCCCTCTCCTTCAATCTTCTCTTCAAAATAAGTAGTAGTGCAAACCAGAAAGAAATGAAACAGCTCACATGCGCGACCAGTACTGGGCTATTTGTGCAGACCTGCAAGAGTCACCTGTGGTTTTTTTTTCCTTTCATGTCAGTATATCTTAAACAGTTCACATGAACAGATACAGATTTAAATTCCCAAATAAAATTATGAAACTTACTTTAGTGTTACATTATTGCTTTTTAAGTGAAACTGTAGACCACCAAGTCTGCTTTTGCTACTCACATTTTTTTTCCTTCTAGAACCCTCCATGGGCCCCGAAACCTACAGGTTTGTGTTAGTACATTCATGGTTCCCAGTTTTCCTGGCCAAGAAAAAAGACCCAAGGGAGGATATAAATATCCTTTTCTATAAGGCTGTTCTAGAACCATCCAGGTCTGTGAGTGCAAGGACTGCTGCACTGGGAAGAGGCAACACCAACAACCATCTCCACCGAGATCCCTCCCAAGGGTCTAAGTTGCTTCTCTCATCAAAAACCTCTCTAATCTCTGCAATTACGCACATTGGTCCCAGTGGCTTTGGCAACATTTACTGGAGACCCATGTGATTGGTATACCAAGCACTACATATGAGAAAAGAATATTTGTAAGGCAACATATAAATGGAAAGATGTCCAAAGAGTACTACCAGGCTGGAGTGGGCACCTGAGTAAGAACAGGCTAATTTCCTTTCATGTTTCACATCTCCTTTAACTATTATATACTCAAAACATAGCTTGATACCTTCACAAACCAGTTTTCCAAAGGAGGAAGGAGACCATGAATTTGGGGAGAGGAGGATGGGGGTTCTGCAGGTAGGGGTGATTTGGGGGTGCTAAGGAATGATTATAGGAACATGACATTTAGTAGTATTTTTAACCCAAATTATTGTCACTTTATAAATACAAATATCAACTCTTATCAAATGCAGCAGCCAATTTACTAGGGCATCTACTACAGCTGGCAATAATAATCAACTAAAGACACTAACAGTTTATTTATTGAGTCAATTTAATGCACCCTCAACCTGTGGCAGGCCCTTTATCAAGGGTTTACCCACTATGAGAGAGGCACTGCTATGTTCTTTTTGCACAAATGAGGAAACTAAGACTTAAGTTATATAAACACACACACACACACACACACACACACACCACCTGCCAACTTCACACAGCTAGTAAAAAGGGTAAGACTATCACTTGATCCCAAGGTCATCCTGACCCTCCATTCCCAGCCACCAAGTTCACTGCCTTCCAAGTACCTTCTGTTGTCTAAGAGCTTCTTAAATTGTATTTAAATACTGTATACACTTGTGTACAACACAGTGCTTTAAACACAGTAGGGACCCCATAAGTACTTGTGAAATAAAGGATTCTATTTTATTAAAGGGGGAAGAAGGAAAAGGAAGAGAAAAAGAAGATTCTGCAAGCCTTTGACATGTCAGAGAGAAGTTGAGCTGCCCATGCTGGTGGCCACACAGAAGGGCATTAGAGGTAACAAAACCACCTTGGGGGTGAATCCCAGCCCTGCTTGTTACTGAGTAACCTTGGGTAAACACTCAGATTGTCTGAGCACAAACTTTACCTCATAGGGTTGTTATAAACAGCAACAGAAAGTAATATATGCTACATGTCTAGAACAGTGGCTAGCCCATAGTCCCATTGTCCTGGCTCATAAATGTTAGTTCTCTTCCCTTTCCTGAATGCTAAGCTTGCAGGAAGACTTTTACCCCAGCAGCTGACTATCAGATCACTGCAGCGATGTCAGTTGGGTACTAAGGGCTTACAAACTTCCCTCAGAACAAGAATTACCTGGGACGCTAGTTTTAGGTCAGTCTTTTCCTCCTATCCCTCTAGAAATTCAAATCCTGCCAACCTGGGTTGGAACCAGGGGTCTGTGGTTGCGTTGATTTGGTAAAGGAAAGTTAAACTGCACTTGGGCCTGTTTGGCAGCCTCTTGGCATAGGTGGTGACAGAAACAGAGCAGTGGGGGTCTCAACCTTCAGCATACATCAGAAGCTTCTGGAAGCCTTAGTAAAACATGTGTTGCTGGGCTGGGTCCCCAGAGTCTCTGTTTCAATAGGTCTAGGTGGGGAGTGAGAATCTGCATTTCTAACTAGTTCCCAGGTAATGCTGTTGCTCCAGGAACCACACTTTGAGAGGATTGCAATTTTCTCACATTTCAAACTTAGCTGGCTCAGATTTCAGCTGGAATTAGTTCTACCCAGTGTGTGGCAAGACCATGAAACCCCGAGGAGAGTCAGGACAACGCCCAGAAACTTACCTCAGGACTTCACCAGACTGGGAACCCATGCCTGAGCGCTGTCCTATCTCTTCCCCACCATGACTGGCTTGCCACACAGCTTCTGCCTCTCGTTTCCACTTTATTTTCAAGGCTGAGACCTTTCAGGATGTGCCCATCAAAGCCTGAGCAGAAAGGAGACGCTTGCTTATGACTCTAGACTTGATGGTATTTGCTTCAACCATGATGAGACCATTAAAAAGTATATAAAGTACCAGAACACTGAGTTTCATTTCAGTGTAATTATTTTAAAGAATGTAAAACTCCCAGCTACAAGGTTACCAGACTGATAAAACTTCTGTCTTATCTCTGTTTAAAAAAGAAAATAACGCACCTGGGTGGCTCAGTCGTTAAACATCTTTCAGTTCAGGTCATGATCTTACAATTCGTGAGCTCGAGTCCCACATCAGGGGAGCCCTGCTTCTCTCTCTCTTCCTCTCCCTCTCTCTGCTCCTCACTCACTTGTGTGAAAGAAAGAAAGAAAGAAAGAAAGAAAGAAAGAAAGAAAGGGAAATATTCTCCTTGTTATATTATTTTAAAAGTTATGTTGGGGGCACCTAGGTGGCTCAGTTAAGTGTCCAACTGGATTTCAGCTCAGCTCATGAATTCACAGTTCATGAGTTTGAGCCCTGCATCTGACTCTGTGTTAATAGTGTGGAGCCTGCTTGGGATTCTCTTTTTCTCTCTCATTCCCTTTATGTCTCAAAATAAATAAATAAACTTAAAAAAAAGTTATGTTGTTAACAGTTTCCATTTTAACAGGAAAGGAATGTTGAAAGAGTGAATACATACATAGTAGTGCATGTAATTATTGGTACATTAGCTCCTTGGATACAAATTAGAATCAAAATGTGCTTCAAGGGCAAAAGTGTCAAAGTGGAGAAAAGAACCACTACTCACATCCAGTTAGAAAAAGACAACCCAGTGGTCCTGCTGCTCACTGAGAGGCACCACAGGGCTCCCGGTTCTGACTCTTCTTGCTGACATTGAACATTAATTAATTACCACATGCCCCCATTAACCATAACAACCAGTTATTTTACCAGCAAAAGATGGTTTTATTTGGGAATAGCAGGGAATCACGATCAAGGACAAGCATACTACTGCAAAAACAGAAGCAAGCAGGCAGAACAAAGGAGAAGAGGGAAGTTGGGAGGGCGATTATAAACAAAAAGCCCATTGGAGTAAACTGAAACGCATAGTGGCTTTTCATTGGCTGAGTTGTGACTGTCTCTCATTGGCTGGGCATCTCTTCCTCCAGCTGGGACAGCAGTGTCCACTGCAAGATCTGGCTCTTCCTGTTGGGTCTGCAATTGACAAGTGGTGGGGCCTAAGAGCACCCCCTGCTGGCATCCAACTCTACTCTAAACAAGATATCCTTTTGTTAATTTTCACACCCTTGATAAAAGGTTTCGGATGAGCTCGCCAGAAATGAGCACTGGCCAGGAGGGCTGTCATGCTCCTGAAACACCAAAATCTATAGATTTAATTTTTTTACTTAAAATTGAGTACAAAAAGATATTCCCTAACTTTATGGAGGGAGAGAGACGGAGAGGCTCTCAAATTTTCATCGATTGCTCCCTATGACAAACAGGAGGGATATTATCTTTGCTAGCTTGGATTCTCAGCCTCCCTTGACTGAATTGTCTCCCCAGAATTCATATGTTAAAGCCCTAATTCCCTCAGCATGAGACTGTATTTGAAGGTAGGGCCCATAAAAAGGTATAAGGTTAAAAGGGGTCATATGTGTGGCCCTTAATCCAATCTGATTGGGTCCTTATAAGAATAGGAAATTTGGACACAAAAGAAACAGCAGAGATGCGTGCACACAGAAGACCATGTGAGGACACAGTGAAAAGGTGGGCCAAGAAGAGAGGCTTCAGGAGAAACCAGACCTACTGACACCTGATCTCGCACTCCCAGCCTCCAGAACTGTGAGGAAATAAAATTCTGTTGTTTAAGCCACCCAGTCTGCAGATTTTGTTATGGTAACCCTAGTAACCTAGGGTTTGCTGGCAAATGACAGTCTTGAAGGATTTACATGAGAAAGGGCTAAGAGCCAGTGGCAGAAAAGAAAGTAATTAGTCAAGAGGCAGGAAAGAGAAGGAAAACCTTGATGTGTGGCAAACTGAGTGTAGAGTCTTGGGGGAGGTGAGCAGAGAGGGAGAGATTATGGGCAGCTAACAAGCAAGGCACTGGAAGGTAAAGAGGGGAAGGAGAGTGATTTGGTCTTGTTTTTAAAGTTTGGCTCTGTGTTATGAATGGAACCCCTTTTGGCGTTTCTTGGAAGATGGCAGTAATGATATAGATTGTTTTAAAATTATTTCTGCATGTCAGACTTTTGCTGTGATACTTTTGCTAAGTGCAACACCAAGCCAAGACTGATTCAAACTACAGGGAGTTAAGGTTATAATTACACACACACACACACACACACACACACACACACAGTTCACAAAGGCTTCATGAAGGAGGTGACTCCTGTGTTGAACCTTGAAGGAAAGTCAGAATTAGACGAGAAGTAGGAAGTCACAGAGACATTCCAAGTAAAATGAATAGCAGGAATGACAGACAGCACAGAGTAAAAATAGGGTGTGCAGAAAATTTTCAACAATTCAGTATTGCTGGAGTGTCACATGCAAGGCAAGAGGTGGTAAGCTGAGGCTGAAGAAGTAAACATGGCTCAAGTCTGGTGCCTTGTTGGAACTTGGAATGTATTCAGAAAGGTGGCAGAAGACCATCAGGGACTGGCTGGTATGCCACAGACAGATCTGTATTACAGATCGGTCACTTGGACAAGAAGTTAGATTAAGTAGTTACTGATTAACAATTATAGAATAAAAAAAGATAATTATAAATAATCTAATATTTCTTTCATCTTTCTCTGTACCTTTTTTAAAATTCTTATTTGGAAATAATTGTAGATTCACATGCAACTGAAAGAAGTAAGATCCCATATACTGTCACCCAGTTTCTCCCAATGGTAACACCTTGCACAATTGTAGTATAATATCACAACCAGGAAATTGACATTGATACACTCCTTGCACCTTACTCAATGTCACCAATTTTACATGAACTCGTTTGTGTATGTGCTTAGTTCTATCAAGTGTTATGTGCAGATTCACGTGACTACCACTACAGGCCACATCTGGAACAGTTCCATCACAAGGATGCCCTGTGCTTCCCTTTTGGAGCCATAGCCACTTCTCTCCCTCTCCAATCCCTGGCAACTACTGATCTATTTCCTATTTCCATAATTTTGTACGTTTGAGTCATGAAACCTTTTGAGGTTGGCTTTTTTCCCACTAAGCATAATTCTCTGGAGATTCACCCAGGTTGCGGTGTCTACCAATAGTTCCTTCTTCTTTATTACTAAGTTGTATTCCGTGGTGTGGATGTGCCAGTTTGTTAACCATTCAGCCACTGAAGGACATTTTGATTGATTCCAACTTGGGGCTATTACAAATAACGCTGCTATGAACAATTGTGCACAGGTTTCTGGATGAACACAAGTTTTCATTTCTTTGGGTTAAATGTCTAAGAGTGCCATATGGTAAGCACTTGTTTAGTTACATAAGAAAGTGCCAAACTGTTTCAGGGGGCTGCACCATTTTACATTCCCACCAGAAACGTGTGAGTTTCCCCACATCCTACCAGCATTTGCTGTTACAACTATTTTTTGTTTTAGCCATTTGGGTAGGCATGCCGTGAGCTCTCCTTGCCGTTTTCATTTGCATTTCTCCAGTGGCTAATGATGTTGAACATCTTTTCAAGTGCTGATTTGCCATCTGTATATCCTCTTTGGTAAATGTCTGTTCATGTCTTTTGCCTATTTTCTAATTGGATTGTTTATTTTTTTACTGTTAAGTTTTGAAAATTCTTTATATATTCCAGATACAAGTCTTTGGTCAAATACGAGGTTTGCAAATATTTCCTCCCAGTCTATTGCTTGTCTTTTCATCTTCTTACAGGATGCTTTTTCACAGAGCAAAAAATTTTAATTTGATTAGGTCCAATGTATCATTTTTTCCTTTTATGCATCATGCTTTTGGTGTCATGTCTAAGAACTCTGACTAGCCACAGATCTAGATCTATGATTTTAGCCTAAGTTTTTCCTAAAAGTTGTGGTTTTATATTTAAGTCCATGATCCATTTTGAGTTAATTTTTGTATAAGGTATGAAACTTAGGTTGAGGTTTCCTTTTTTTTTTAATGTTTATTTTTGAGAGAGTGTGTGTGTGTGTGTGTGAGAGAGAGAGAGAGAGAGAGAACGAGCGGGGGAGGTGCAGAGAGAGAGGGAGACACAGAATCTGAAGCAGGCTCCAGGCTCTGAGCTGTCAGCATAGAGCCCAATGCGGGGCTCGAACCCACAAACCAAACCATGAGATCATGATCTGAGATGAAGTCGGATGCTTTGACTGAGCCACCCAGGCGCCCCGAGGGTTTTCTTTTCATTCCTTATGCATGTTCACTTGCTTCAGCACCATATATCGAAAAGATGATCTTTCCTCCATTGTTTTTTTTTTTTCCGCCTTTGTCAAAAATCAATTGGGCATATGTGTATGGATCTACTTCTGTGTTCTCTATCCTGTTCTATATGTCTATCTCTTCACCAATGCCATAGTTTTGATTACTATAGCTATAGAATAGACCTTAGTATTGGTTAAGATGATTCCTATTTTATCCTTCCTTCTCAGAATTGCTATAGCTATTGTATATCATGTACCTTTCAATATAAATTTTACAGTAAGCTTGCCTATCCCAACAAAAAAATCCTACTGTGCCTTTAATAGGAAATGCATGAAACCTATTGATAATTCAGGGAGACCTGACATCTTTAGTATATTCGTCCAATCCACAAACACAATGTGTTACTCCACTTATTTAGATCAGCATTTCATTTCATCAGCATTTGTAATTTTTAGGACATAGTCCCTAGGCATGTTTTGTTACTTTTATACCTAAGTATTTCATTTCCTTTACATCAATTATAAATAGTGTGTTTTAAAATTTCTGTTTCCACATGTTCATCATTGGTATATATATCTGTGATTGATTTTTGCACATTTATATTCTATTCTGCAACACTGCTGAACTCACTAATTAATTCTAGAAGTTTGGGGGTTTTATTTGTTGTTTTTTTTGTAGATTCCTTGAGATTTTCTACATAGGCAATCATGTCATCTGCAAATAGGGACAGTTTTATTTCTTCATTGTTAATAAGTATGTCTTTTTTATGCTTTTCTTGCTTGATTGCACTGGCTAGAACTTCCAGTTCTATGTTGAGTAAGAGTGAGAGCAGTGAGAGGAGTGACAGCAGATATCCTTGCCTTGTTCCTGATCCCAGGGGAAAAGCATCCAGACTTTCACATTACTGTAAGGTTAGCTGTAGAGTTTTGTAGGTGCTCTTTACAAACTGAAAGAATCCGTCATCTTTTAAAAATAATATAATAACATAGTAGCTTTTATTATTCTCTGATGTTTATGCTTAGATAATTTATTGGAGCTGGTTATTTTTGTAATTAATAGAAAAAGCAATCTTTTCTATTCATTATAATCCTGTTAAGGTACCCATGCAGGTATTATAATTTCCATTTTCAAAGAAACCTTTTAAAGATTTCTTTTAAAGAGACTCCAGGAATCAGCAAAACTAAAAGGCAACCGACAAAATGGGAGAAGATATTTGCAAATGACATATCAGATAAAGGGTTAGTATCCAAAATCTATAAAAAGCTTATCAAATTCAACACCCAAAAAACAAATAATCCAGTGAAGAGATGGGCAAAAGACATGGATAGACACTTCTCCAAAGAAGACATCCAGATGGCCAATTGACACATGAAAAAATGCTCAACATCACTCATCATCAGGGAAATACAAAGCAAAACCACAATGAGATACCACCTTACACCTGTCAGAATGGCTAACATTAACAACTCAGACAACAACAGATGTTGGCAAGGATGTGGAGAAAGAGGATCTCTTTTGCATTGTTGGTGGGAATGCAAGCTGGTGCAGCCCCTCTGGAAAACAGTATGGAGGTTCCTCAAAAAACTAAAAATAGAACTACCCTACGACCCAGCAATTGCACTACTAGGCATTTATCCACGGGATACAGGTGTGTTGTTTCAAAGGGACACATGCACCCCCATGTTTATAGCAGCACTATCAACAATAGCCAAAGTATGGAAAGAGTTCAGATGTCCATCGATGGATGAATGGATAAAGAAGATATGGCGTATTACTCGGCAATCAAAAAGAAGGAAATCTTGCCATTTGCAACTATGTGGATGGAACTGGAGGGTATTATGTTAAGTGAAATTAGCCAGTCAGAGAAAGACAAAAATCATATGACTTCACTCATATGAGGACTTTAAGAGACAAAACAGATGAATGTAAGGGAAGGGAAACAAAAATAATATAAAAACAGGGATGGGGGACAAAACAGAAGCCACTCATAAATATGGAGAACAAACTGAGGGTTACAGGAGGGGTTGTGGGAGGGGGGATGGGCTAAATGGGTAAGGGGCACTAAGGAATCTACACCTGAAGTCATTATTGCACTATATGCTAACTAATTTGGATGTAAATTTTAAAAAATAAAAAATGAAATTAAAAAAAATAAAAAATGAAGAGACTGCAGGGGCACCTGGGTGGTTTGGTTGGTTAGGCAACCAACTCTTGATTTCAGCTCTGGTCATGATCTCACGGTTTGTGAGTTGGAGTCCCTTCTCTTGTTGGGCTCCACATTGGCAGTGTAGAGTCTGCTTGGGATTCTCTCTCTTCCTCTCTTTCTTTCCCTCCCACACCTGCCAAATAAATGAATAAACTTAAAAAAAAATAGGGACTCCAAGGGGTAAAATGTCTTGCCCCAACTTACATGCAAATTAGCAGATTTACACTAAGTCCTAGGGAACTAGTTCAATAATATTGACTATAAACCTAATATTGACAACATGGTTGAACCCTTATGTGCCAGGCACTGTAAGTGCTTTAGGTGTGTTATGTCATTTAATTGCTCAAAACAGCCTGATGAGGTAGATATTACTATTATCCCCATTTTACAGATGATAATATCAAGCCTCAGAGAGCTGTATAATTGACCAAGGTCATACCGCTAGCAAATGGTAGCAAGTAATTTGAACATAGACACAGATCTTGTTCTTAAAAAAAAATTTTTAATGTTTCTTTATTTTTGAAAAAAGAGAGAGAGACAGAGCATAAACGGGAAAGGGGCAGAGAGAGAAGAAGACAAGAATCCAAAGCAGGCTCCAGGCTCTGAGCAGTCAGCACAGAGCCTGATGCAGGGCTCAAACTCATGGACCACAAGACCATGACCTGAGTTGAAGTCGGACACTCAACCGACTAAGCCACCCAGGTGCCCCAACACAGATCTTGTTCTTAACAAGCACTCAGTGCCAAATCCTGTGCCAGGTTCTGGGGATACAAAGATGGATAGGAGAGAGTCCCCTGCCCCTGAAGGAGCTAATAATCCAGCAGGAGAAACAGATCAGCATATTTGTAGCTTGGTTCCTGAAGAAGCAAGCCACAGCCCCAGTTAGTAAAATATCTCACAAGTGTTAGAGCAGCTCAATAATATTTATTGATTGGATGGCTAAATGAAAGAAAGGAAGGAAAGAAAGAAGGAAGTAGATAGGAGTGAGGGAAGGAGGAAGGAAGCCATATTCCTGGTTTCTTGGACAAATCTAACACTGTTTGACATATCTTATATAGAAGTTTCTAGTAGAAAGTACTTTCTACTTTCCAGAAGTAGAAAGAGTTCCTTAAGCCCAATCATATACCTACCTCAGCCAGCCTGGTCAGTTTGCACAATTGTGCTGGGTAACAGTGACTAAAAACTATCAAATATAAAGAAAGGGTCAGCAATAGTATGGAATATCAGAACAAAAAAAAAAAGATGGCAGGAGCTGGTCATCCAGAAAGAAGAGTAAATCCTTCGCACACAGCTTCATGGAATAGAAGGGCTCAGCCACAACGGCTAAGGAACGGCTGAGCCCATGGTAGACTTTCCTTTCCAAGTAACTTTGACCACAGGGTTTCCAAAACTGCCACCATCTCACAAGATCTCCAACACCAAGTTCACCTCTCCTTCTTCATAGAGACTCATCCACAGGTAAGGTTTCCTGCAGGGCAGAGACTCTAGGAGACACTGCGGAGAACTGTATTCTCACTACAGTGTCCTTTCTTCCTTCCCATTCCCTAATTTTCCCTCTCCTCCTACCCTCTCCCTGTTCTTACTCTGGGCTATGCTATGACCACTAGGAAATACTCATTCCCAAAGAGGAAAAAGAAATAGGAGTTAACATTAACTGAGTGTAGGTTGTACAAGTTCTACTCTAAGCACTTTACATATTTTTCAATGTTGTCATTTCAACAACTTTTCTATTACAACCAACTTATTATACCTTCCTCTTTACCCCAAACACATACACAACCCCCTTGGCTCAGGCCTACCACCTTTCACTTGGATTACAGCAATCACCTTCTTAATGGTTTCCCTGCCTCCATTTCTTAACCCCTGCAATCCATTTCCCACACTACCCCCAGGGTAGTTTTTATAAAACACAAATTGTCTGACCATGTCTTTCCTTTAATTAAAATCCTTCAGTGGCTTCTCATGTCCTTCAAGAGAGGGCACACACTCCATATCAAGCAGGCAAGGCTGCCCCTGCCTCCCTACCCAGTACTCCTGTCTCCACATGGACACTTCACTGCCGCATCACCCTCCTCCCTAGGGGTCTCATCCAAATTCCCATGATATTCTCTGTGTGCCTCTACTTATCACTCTGTTTCTTGTTGTTCTTAAATACATCTTATTCTTTGTGCAATCATGTATTTCCTTGTCTATCTCCCCCTTTAATCTGTTAACAGAGGGTAAAAGACTTTGTCCTAATCATCTCTAGATCCTTATCACTTAGCATGACAGCAGTAAGTCATGGATAACTTGGCAGAAAAGAATGGAAAGGAGAACATTAAAACAATTAGCCTGATTTTTTTTCCTACTCAGACAATCTGACTTTTCATTGACCAAAGTCTTGAACTTTTCAAGTAAATAAATGCAAAGACTGCATGTCCCAGACCCTCAGCTACAATGAACAAGCAGTAGAACTGATATCTCTTGCCCGTTTATATCCTGATATAAAAACAACCTGGCAAAAAGCAAAAAGTATTCTAGGATGTCTTTTAAAGTCCTGGTCCATTGAGAATACTGGGAGGGTAGCCTGGGGGGGTCCACAGAATTTAGGAGCCCCCCTCTTACAGATCAATGCACAGAGAACCCCCTAGCTAGGCCAATGAGGGACAACTTTGTAAAGAACAGACAACTATTTACCCACACAAAAGAAAATCTTCCTACCATTAGTAACACCATTAACATCTTAGCAGCTTTTCCATTATGAATCTGACATTTTCTTTTTCTTCAAAGCCCAATTTGAGTGCTTTTGATTTTTTTAATGAAATAAAGCCATCAACACACAATAAAAGCTATGCACTATTTATAATTAGAGGTCTCTAGAGTATATTTTATGTTACAGAAAAGATTGAATTTCTAGGCCTTCCCTTTTAAATCTCTTAAAACCTTCAGCTTTAGAATGAGAGACTCAAACTCTTCTCTAGGGTCTTAACTTTTATGGGGCTTATTACTTTTTTATCCCCTCTAAAACTCTAAATCCCTTCAACATAGCTTGGTTCCTTCCATGGCTGAATTGGCAGCAGGCTGATCTTTTTATTGGTGGGTAATGGATTTAGTTTGATTGCTGACACGGGAACAATGAGAGGATAAACAATTCCATTTGTGGCCATGAAATCCCCCATCTGTTGAGTGGTTCATGACTGAAGAGCGCTGGGCAGAGACAGATGAATGAGCCCGCCACGCCCGGTGTTAATGACATCCGTCATACAAGCTGAACATGTGGCTTCATAAATCAAGAGCTAATAGCAACTCTGGTTGCTCATGTCATTAACTCGCCAGCCACTTAAATACCTAAGAATGTACCATAAAGTTGAGCATAGAGACCTGATTTGCAATTCTGATCTCACCAAAAAACCAGAGGTAGCAAGGGAAGGCAAAGTCGTTTTTCTAAGTTAAAAAAAAAAAAAAGAAAGAAAGAAAGAAAGAAAGAAAACTCTTTCAGATGCAGCATGCTTAAATATTTGCAGATGAGATATATGATACCTCAGATATATTGATATCTGGAATTGGTTTCCAAATACAATAAATGGGGGGAGTGGACAGAAAAAAAAGATGGGCCATGAGTTGGTCATTGTAAAATCTTGGTGATGGGAATCTGGGAGTTCCTTATAATACATTCTTCACTTTTTCATATGCTTAAAATTATTCATGATGAAAAGTTTTGTTTTGTTTTGTTTTTAATTTAAGATATGGAGGGGGGATGCCTGGGTGGCTCTGTCAGTTAAGCATCCAACTTCAGCTCAGGTCATGATCTTGCAGTTCTGGAGTTCTAGCCCGCATCAGGCTCTGCACTGACACTGCAGAGCCTGCTTGGGATTCTCCCTCTCTCTGCCTTTCTCCCACTCTCATTTTCTCTCTTTCAAAATAAATAAATAAATAAATAAAATTTAAAAATAAATAAATAAATAAATAAATAAATAAATAAATAATTGAGGATATGGGAGTTTCCATTATTTAGCATAAACATTTTTACCAAATTCTTTTTCCTTAATTATTTTTGAGAGAGAGAAAGACAGTGAGTGGGAGAGGGCAGAGAGAGAGGAAGACAGAATCCCAAGCAGGTTCCAGCACAGAGCCCAACTCCGGGCTCGAACTCATGAACCATGAGATCATGACCTGAGCCTAAAACAAGAGTCAGACAAAACCAAGAGTCAGACACTTACCCCACTGAGCCACCCAGGCACACCTTGCCAAATTCTCTCTTAAAGAAGAAAAGAAAAAAAAAAAAAGCTATACTCACACAACAGCTCAAGCATTTAACATGGCAAGTAAGTCATCATCACCAAAGAGGAAAGCAACACATTTCAGAGGGAGGAGATCAGGCAACACCCGCTATGAGTTTTCAGGAATCCACATCACTTGAAGCTCAAGCTCTACTGCCAGGAGATTACTATGTTTGGGAAGTCTCAACAGTCTTCCCACCTCTCACCCTTTTTAATTTCCACTGCAGTGAGTTACCTATTTGTCACCATCACTTCTGCATTTTGTGGCTTTTCATGCATGTTCAGTCTTTAATTAGGGGGCTTTTGTAAAGAAATGGAAAATGAAAGAACAAATGGAAAGGAAAGCAACAAAAGGAAAATGATACTGCCCTCTGCAAAGGACTGTTCAGTTCATTTCTGTTAGGTAAAGCCTCCTAATGTCACCCAGGGTACATTGTCTCAAGTTCAGCTGGATTCCCAGAGGAAGCTCTAGATATGTCTCTATCAATCCTGATATTGTTGGAAGTCTTGAAGAGGAGAAAGAGAGAAAAATCCGGGCCCCTATTAGCCTCCCAACTCCCAAATTATATACAAATAGAGTGTTGCTATACTGAGAACTTACTCTGTGCCCAACACTGCATTGGGCACTGGAGTTAACACAATGAATAGGGCACACAGCTTTTTGGGGGCAGGCAGACAAAGAAACAATCCATCACTACTCAGTGTAGTGCTACAGTGGAGTCCAGACCCCTGACCTGCCTCAGGAATCTTCCAGTAAAAGTGATGCTGAAACTGAGAATGTCAAGTGCAAAGCCCAAGAGCCAGGGGAGATTTGGCAGGTCGAGAACCTGTGTTGTCTGATATGGTAACCACTAGTCACACATGGCTATTGAGCTCTTGAAGTGTGACCAGTCCAAGTTGATACATGCTGTAATATAGGTGTAAAATACGTACCAGATTTTGAAGACTTAGCATAAAAAAATAATATATGTCATTAGGATTATTATATTGATTATATAATAAAAAGATAATATCTTGGATCTTTGAGGTTAAATAACATATATTATTGGGGTGCGTGGGTGGCTCAGTTGAGCGTCCAACTCTTGATTTCAGCTCAGGTCATGATCCCAGGGTCATGGGATAGAGCCCCTGCATTGGGCTCTATGCTGAGTGTGGAATCTGCTTAAGATTCTCTCTCTCTCTCTCTCTCTCTCTCTCTCTCTGCCCTGCTTGCGCACTCTCTCCCTAAAATAATTTTTTTAACCCATATATTGTTAAAGTTAATTTCACATATATCTTTGAACTGTTTAAGTGCGACTACTTTAATGTTTTAAATTACATATGTGGCTAGCATTATATTTCTATGGGACAGTGCTGTTCTAGTGGCTCAGTGTAAAATGGGGGAACATTATGGGTTGAGAGCCACCTTGAAGGAACTGAGAGACTGTACAGTCCTCTGGTATCAGAAAAGGGACAAGAGTCATTTAACATTTCCCTTAAATATCAAACTTCAGTTTCAAAACTTAGGTCCTGATCCATAGTGCATGCTGTGGTTGCCACCCAGATTCTCCTGGACCAACACACTCTTCCCCCAGCTGCTTAGTATTGGTTGCTGACAGCTCACAGCTGACTTTCCACCAGAGCTTGTCCTCCATTGGGAAGAACTACATTGCCCAAGATCATGCCCTTCCCAAGGTGGCCTCCAACCAGTGCCAGTCAATATGTAGTCAATTAGGAGGCCTGACCAACTAACTTGAACCAGTTTGGGTAACTCTGAAGGCTGCCCAGGTTCAAAGTTCCTTCGTGGGGTTGGCCAAATTCCTTGTTGGGACCACATGGCAGCCCAGCAGCTACCTCTGGCTGACCCCACTTCCTTCACTTCACCCCCAAGTGTTGATCCTGCAGGTCCTCGTCAGCAAACTTGCTACCTGCAAATTTCATCTCAGAGTCAGCTTCCTGGGAACTGGATCTACAACATGATCTGCCCTCCAAATCTCTTTCTTCTCTTGGTTCCATCTTAAACTTCTCTCTTTCTCTCATACCCACAGCCTATTGGTCAGAAATTCTATTGGCTTTACCTTAAACTATGTCCAGAATGTGACCAGTTCTCACCTCATCTCCCACCACTGCCCTGATCCAAGCCCCTATGGTATTGCAATGGCCTCCCAATGCCTCTCCCTGCTTCTGCCCTTGCTGCCCTTCAGTCTCTCTCAACAGAGTAACCAGAGTGAAGGTCTCAAGCCAGACCATGGCTCAGCTCGGCTCAAAGCTCACCTGTGACCTCTCGTTCCACTCAGTAAAAGCTAAATCCTTGTTATGGTCTGGCATGACTAGGACAATCCCAGTTTATACCTGATTGCCCAGAATAATTTTAATAGCAATTGCTTTCTCCATCAAAAGTAGCCTAGTTTGGATTATAAACTATATAGTTAGCCTACCTATAAGGCCCTTTATGTAGCTAGCTGCCTGGTGGCCTCTTGGGCCTCATCTCCTGTCTCCTTGTCCACTCTACTCCAGTAAGTCCAGAACATTCTGCAAACAGGTAGACAAACCTCTGCCTCAGGATATTTGCACTTGCTGTTGCCTTGCCTAAGTGTTCTTCCCTCAGTTATTTGCAGGCTAACTTCCTCGTGCCTCTCAGGCTATTCAAAATCATTTTTTGGGATGAGATCTTCCTTGGCCACCCCTTTTAAATTTTCAAATCAACCCTTAATTTCCTTCTTCCTTACTGTATTTTTTCTCCTTTTTTACCTTTTTATAATTTATACATTTACATTTTACTCATTTATTCTGGTGTCTCAGTCCATTCAGGCTGCTGTAATAAAATACTACAAATGGGTGGCCTATAAACAATAGAAATTTATTTCTCACAGTTCTGGAGTCTGGAAAGGCCAAGATCAATGCACCAGCTGGTTGTGTTCTGATGAACACTATTCCTGGTCCATAGCTGATGCTTTCTCACTGTCCTTATATGCTGGAAGGGGCTAAGGAGCTCTGTGGGGTTTCTTTTATAACACTAATCCCACACATGAGAGCTCCACCCTCATGACCTAAGCACCTCCCAAAGGTCCCACCTCCTTATACCATCACATTGGGCATTAGGATTTTAACATGAATTTTGGTGGCATAAACATTCAGACCATAGTAGCTGGTTATCATCTGTCTCTCTCAATAGGATGTAAGCTCCATGAGTTTACACTTCATCATCCTCAGGGATTGAAGCATTGTAGGTGTTCAATAAATAGCAGTTTGGAAGAATGAATGAATGAAATGTGGATGAACTTCAAAAAGTTTATGCGAAATGAAAGAAGCCCGACACAAAGCTCACAAATTGTATGACTTCAGTTATATGAAATATCAGAATATATAAATTTGCAGACACAAAATACAGATTAGTCGTTGCTAGAAGCTGGAGGAAGGGGGACTGGGGAATGACTATTTAATGGGTGCAGAGTTTCCTTTTGGGGTGATGAAATGTTTTGCAACTAGGTAGTGGTGATAGTAGGGATGATAGCACAACATTGTGAATATACCAACAATGTATGTATGCTTTAAATGTATGCTTTAAAATAGTGAATCCCAGGGGTGCATGGGTAGCTCAGTTGGTTAAGCATCCGACTTCAGCTCAGGTCTTGATCTTGTGGTTCGTGAGTTCAAACCCCACATTGGGCTCATGCTGACAGCTCAGAGCCTGGAGCCTGCTTCAGATTCTGTGTCTCCCTCTCTTTCTGCCCCTCCCCTGCTTGCTCACACACACTCCCTCTCTCTCTCTCTCTCTCTCTCAAAAAATAAACATTAAAAAAAAACTTTTTTAAATAGTGAATTTCATGTTACGTGAATTTGACCTCAATAAAAAAAAAAGCAAAAACTCAAATATGAATGAACAGTTGTGGAATGGTGAGGGAGGTCTGGACATCTCAGGATTTTGCTCTCTTCAGTACTCAATGGGGAGTGATGAGAGGTGTTGTACCTTCCTCAGGCCACAGGAGGACAGCCTAAGAACCATGGTAAAGCTCATTTTCTTTTCAGGGCAGGGAGAACGCGCCCTGCAGCAAGTGTGGGACCTTCTCATTCATGCCATGTTTCAACAACCATATTAAATGCCTACCACGTCGAGGCATGATCCACTCTGAATTGTACAGAGCCCTGTGACAGTACCCCAAAGAAGAAATCAAGCTGCAATAATAGGTCATGCAAAATCTCTGCATATCATTTTCAAATGATTTTCTTCCAAATAAATGTGATATGACAGATTTCTCATGATTCCTGAACTTTTTTTCTGGATGAAATTGTTGCAGTGTCTCAGAGCACAAGCTTTGGGGCAGGCTGCCTGGGTTTCGATCCTGGCTCAACATCTGAACAGCTAACAAACCTTAGATCAGTGGTGCTCAACCAGGGGTGAATTTGCCAGCTGCCCCTCCCCCCCCAGGGGACATTTGGTATAGTGTCTGGAGACAAGTTTAATTATTACAACTGAAGGAATGCTCTATTGGCAGCTAATGGGTAAAGGCCAGGGATGCTGCTAAAAATCCTGCAATGCACAGGACAGACAGTCCCCACAATAATTACCTGGCTCCAGATTTTGATAATGCCACTGTTGAGAAACCCTGTCTTAGAGCAATCAGTAAGCTATTTGGGGCGTTGGTTTTCTCATCTGCTACATGGTGATACTAGCACTGGGCCTACTTACGGGTTTGTGGTAATAAGTAAAAAGTGAGCAAAAGGCTCAAGCATAGTGCTTGGCACATAATAAGTGCTATTTTTTTAAAAGTATTATTAGGCTAAGCCTATGTCTGATTATCTTGATTACTACAGAACCTAATAAGACTGGGTGAATTTGTCTTCTGACCCTCCTCCAGCCTTAGCTGCAAGCTTCTAACACAGGAGCATCACTGATCACTAGGAGATGGAGTAGGTTCATCACCAGGCCAGAAAACCCACTGCGATAGTTGTGCCTGATTTAGCAAATAAAACTATAGGATGCCCAGTTGCATTTGAATTTTAGTAAAAAACAAATAATTTTTTATGTAAGTATGCCCCATGCGATATATGGGGCATGTGTCTTATGCTAGAAAACCATATACTTATACTATACTAGAAAAACTTTTTATTATTTATCTTAAATTAAAATGGAACTGGGTAACCTGTATTTTATCTGATCACCCTACCCTCCAAGCACCTGCCCTCTGACAAAGAGAGTCTTTTACACACACAAAGAACGTCAATTTGCATAAGTTAAAGATTGAAACCATCTCTCTTTCCCTCAGAGGAACTGAAAGGTGAATGTTACACCCGCTAAAATTACAAATGTACCTCCAATTTTACAAAATGAGCCACTGAAGATTGAACACAGAGGCCCCTCAAGTCTGCACAGAATAGCACTGTGGGGTTGTAAGGAGTCATGACTGACCTGGATTAGGGACACTCTACTGAGAAGTGGTAGTAGGTCCGCCTTGCCAGATTGTGGTAGGACTAATGTATAAAGTGCCCGGTACATAATAGGTGTTCGACAGTGATATCTTCAACATGGTGTCGACACATAATGGGGTTCTTAAATGTGGAGTGAATGGATGAATGCTGTACAGCATGAGCCAGGGACCATAGGCCACCATTCATGTTGAGGGGCTATCACCCCTCTGCCAGCCACTAAATCCACATCCCCTGGGTGCCTTTAACGCCACATACTCCTAAGAACCACTCCAGATCTTTGGAATCAGAAAAAAATGGGAGTGCAGCCCAGGCTATATCAAGTGGCTTAGCAGGTCTGATAGGCAATCAGGGCTAAGAACCACAAGTCCAAAATTGGAGGATGGCTCTGTCAAGAGTGGTTCTCAAACTGGAGAGAAGATCAGAGGCCCTGGAGAGCTTTTTAAAACACAGATTGCTGCATTCTGAGAGTTTCTGCTTTAGCAGGCAGGGTGGGCCTGAGAATTTGCATGCCCCCAGGTGATGCTGCTGCTGCTGTTTGAAGACAATTTGAGAACCACCTCACTCCATCCAAGCCCCAGCTGCACATTACAATCATCAGGGGTGTTTTTAAATACCTACGCCTTGGCCCTGGAGAATCATATTTAAATGGTCTGGTGAGGGACCTGAGCCCCTCATAATTCTAGTGCCTCTAGGCCAGGGAATATCCGCTCTCTTAAGTGAGCTTTCTGCTCTAACTCCAAAGCGTGCCCTGGCACCAACAACAAGGGCTTCCCAGGGCCCCTTAGAAACTCAGTGTCTCAGGCCCCACCCCATCTTAGACCTATGGAATCAGAATCTGCATTTTAACAAGGCATTAATTCCTATCCCATTAAAGTCTGAGAAGCATTGCTTAGGATTCAACCTAAATGAAACTTCTTCTAACAGGACTCCTCCTAGTACCTTTGTGAAGGTAGATCTCCAGAACTCTGAGGTTGGAAAAACACAGAGCTAGCACCACTCAGCCCTTCCCATCAGCCAGATAGGTAGTCAAGCATGCAAAAAATAAAGTCTTCCAGTACACTCATTGCCTGCCCTTGGAGTAAGTGTTGAAGCAAAAATTTTAAATGAAAGTAAGTAGGCGTCCAAGTCCCAGGGGTGTAGAATCCTCATCAGTGACTTCCCAGAATCTGAGAGAAGCGGATTCCAGACCAGGACAGACTGCCTTACTTAGGCTTAGGGGCAGAGAATGCTACCAGTATTATAAGTGCAGTGTGCACTCGCATTGCGTACAGATTATGGAGTTTATGTCCCAAAACGAGGTCTCAGCCATGCACCCCTTCATGGATTGGAAAGTACCTGGGCTAGGAGCCCCATAACTGTCTAGTATGATCAAGATTCTTAGCTCAGAGCCCAAAAGCCAAACAGTATCATTAGCAAAAATTTAATAAGTATTGCCTATGGTGTGGGGAATAAGCCCCTCATATCCAATTGGTGAAAGTGTCAGCTCATACAGTATTATTGGAAAGCAATGTGGAAAAATCCCTCAAAACTTCAAATGCCCATATGCTATGACCCACACTCCCACAACTAGATATGTATCCTACCAAAAAAAAAAAAATTAGAAGATATGTATAAAGATATATACATAAGAATGTTCTTTGCAGCATTGTTTCTAATTTTTTTAAATAAGCTATAACATCTATCAAGAAAGGAATGGATAAATTCTTATAGAGCAGTAGTCTTCTGCACATTTTAAAAAAAAATGGAAACTATAGGGGCACCTGGGTGGTTCAGTCGGTTAAGCGTCCAACGTCAGCTAACGTCATGATCTCACAGTTCATGAGTTTGAGCCCCACGTTGGGCTCCGTGCTGACAACTCAGAGCTGGAGCCTGCTTTGGATTCTCTCTCTCTCTCTCTCTCTCTCTCTCTGCCCCTCCCTTGTTCATGTTCTGTCTCTCTCTCTCAAAAATAAATAAGCATTTTAAAAAATTTAAAACAAGGGAACTATAGAGGCGCCTGGGTGGCTCAGCTGGTTAAACGTCGACTTCAGCTCAGGTCATGATCTTGTGGCTCGTGGGTTCAAGCCCTGCGTCAGGCCCTGTGCTGACATCTCGAAGCCTGGAGCCTGCTTCAGATTCTGTGTTCTCTCTCTACCCCTCCCCCGCTTGTGCTCTGTCTCTCTCTGTCTCTCAAAAACAAATAAATGTAAAAAATAAAAAATAAAAATAAATTAAAAAAACAAGGGAACTATAAATGTTCATACATGAACAGATGCATGCATGCATGTGTGTGTGTAGTACAACAAATCTGGAAATGCACCACCAATCTGTAAACAGTGATTGCTTTTAGGAAGTGAGGCTAGAATAGGGGAAGTAGATTTCACTTTTTCTGTATACATGTCTATAATTTTTGAATGTGTTATAAAAAGCATGTATTATTTTTATTGTTTAAAAAACATTTGCAACAGGTAAAAATGATTTCTTCAGAATTGTTTTTCTCTAGGTGTGTTTCCTTACATTAGCTCATTTAGTTCTGTGTTTCAGGCTTATTCATTAGACTTAATACAACATACTCTAATTGACTAAATTTGGGCTTTTTTAGAAAAAAAAATAATCCAGCCTGGATTCCTTGAGATTAAATCCAGGTGACCCTGTTTGGCTTCTGGGTACCCTAGAGGTAAATTTTAATTTAGTATCAGGTCTTTGAAATTACATTTGTGTCTTTTAGCCCCTGCCCTTTACTATTACCTCTTAATAAGCATGCGGTTAACCAAAACTCCAAATTTCTTTTTAATAAAATAGTGCTAAACCAGGTCACCCCAATTCTGTATAATTTTTTTAATATAAAGGTAAATGTTTACATTTAGTTTTATTAAATTCCGTGTATGTTTTATTACCTACAGTCTGTTAACATAATTTCAGTCTGTTAACATAATTTTGGACCTTACTTTCTTTTTTTATTTTATTTATTTTTTTTTTTAATTTTTTTTTCAACGTTTATTTATTTTTGGGACAGAGAGAGACAGAGCATGAACGGGCGAAGGGCAGAGAGAGAGGGAGACACAGAATCGGAAACAGGCTCCAGGCTCTGAGCCATCAGCTCAGAGCCTGACACGGGGCTCGAACTCACGGACCGCGAGATCGTGACCTGGCTGAAGTCGGACGCTTAACCGACTGCGCCACCCAGGCGCCCCTGGACCTTACTTTCAATTGCATTATATATTCCTCTAAATATCTGTTATTCAAAAATTTAATCAGTGTGGAGATTATAAAATTTATAGACATGTCTTTTAGACAGTACTATTTTTAGCTTAAAGTGACCAAAACCTACTTAAACAAAAAGGACCTTTATCAGGTAGAGACCTAGGTATTTCATTGACCCCAAAGTAGGGACACTAGGCCAGAGAGAGAGAGAGAGAGAGAGACAAGGCAGGAAATGGAAAACTATCAAATTGGAGCATTTTACTCTCCCTCCCTGATCTCTGTCTCTTCATGCTCTTTCTCAATCTCCCATACCCACCCCTTACTCTCTCAATGCTTTCCTTACCCTCAACCCCCCATCTCTCCCACTGGCTCTCACCCACCTGTGCAGGTAACAACAGACCCACCAAGTGTAGGTCAAGGTGAAAGTACTTGCTTCCTTCCCCCAGAAAAAACTCTTTACCCTGGATTTGCATTGAGGCCTCAGGCCCCTTCCAGACCATGGGCTCCATTTATTTCCACTGGCTTCCCCTCAATGTCATCCCCATTGACCCTGAGAACCACCTAGATATTGATAGTTTATACCTTCCCTCTAGCCCCAGGTTAAGGTCCAATTTCTGTTTCCAGGAAGTAGCAGTCTGGGTTAGGTGTCTACCTGGTCCAATCAAATGTGGTCAAGGGGACAAATTCTGATAGAATAAACATGGCTTCCCAGAGCCATCCTCTGTGGCTGGGTGCAATTTTGAAACAATTGTTATACTGACAACTAACTGATGAGAAAATGCCCCAAATTTGTCTACTCTAGAAATAGCAGTGGACACCAAGTCCAAATCTAAGAGCAGCTCTGAACCCCCAGATTCAAACTAGGGGGCAAGGCTTTGGAGGTAAAGAATGGAATATAATTTAGTGATTAAGTACATTGACTTTGGAGTCAAATTAGTTATTACATCCTAATTCTGCCATGAACTAGGTATTTTAATCTTGGACAAATTACTCAATCTCTTCAGGCCTCAGTTTCCTCACCTATAAAATGGCAAAAATAATAGCTAATCTCATTGGGTGGCTGTAGATATTAAGTGAGATTAGGGGCGCCTGGGTGGCTCAGTCGGTTGAGTGACCGACTTCAGCTCAGGTCATGATCTCACAATTTGTGAGTTCGAGCCCCATGTCAGCCTCTGTGCTGATGGCTTGGAGCCTGGATCCTGCTTCGGATTTTGTGTCTCCCTCTCTCTCTGCCCCTAACCCACTCGCATTCTGTCTCTGTCTCTCTCAAAAATAAATAAAACATTAAAAAATAATTATATATCATGCTTCCTAATTCCTAACAAGCATTTGATAAATATCAACTGTCATTATTTTTTTATTTTAAATTTTTTTTAACATTTATTTATTTTTGAGAGACAGAGACAGAGCATGAGCAGGGGAGGGGCAGAGAGAGAGAGAGAGAGAAGAAGACAGAATCTGAAGCAGGATGCAGGCTCTGAGCAAGCTGTCAGCACAGAGCCTGATTAGGGGCTCAATCCCACAAATTGTGAGATCACGACCTGAGCGAAGTTGGATGCTCAACCGACTGAGCCACCCAGGTGCCCCTCAACTGTCATTATTAATATGATTACATCATCATTACCAATATGAAGAAGTAAGTCTGTCACCGTGTAATGAAAGGCAGTGGGTTTGACATAATACACATACATCTCAGCCATACCTTGTTTGTGTGTGTGTGTGTGTGTGTGTGTGTGTGTATGTATATATATATATGGAAAATATAAGACAAAATATAGGCTATATATATACTACTCTATATAAATATAGGATAATAAAATATATAGGATAAGATATATTAGCATATTTAGGATAACAAAAACATAATCTTCCTGTAAATCTAATCTTCCTGTAACACCTTGAGTGTCAGGGCACTGCTTGTCACCATGTCTCTGCAAGCACCTGCAAGGTTGTACACGGCTCTCTAGAACTGTCAGCCTTGTCACATACGGGCATGAGGCGAAAAGGCTCTGGAAAAATAGTCCTTTTGTTTAAAATAGAAACATAGAAGGACGCCAAATTAACACACAAATTACTGAATATCCTGTTGTTGGGAAGGGGGGGCAGGGGGGGAGCCCCTTCATTTCTAAAATGAAGAGAGTAATTGCTGGTACCAAAATTCATGTTTCCTTTTGGGTGAAATTCTCCAGCCAAGCTTGGCGTTAACCAAGTCGGCAATTTCACTTCATCATTACTTCACAAAAGACTTCCAAAATCACTGCGGCAGACAGGCAAAATAAAAATGTTAAATACATCCTGGCTGGGAGGGGACTGAAGCCTCCACACTCAATCAAAGGTTTACAATAATAGGATTCATAAAAAAAAAAAAAAAAAAAGACAGATGGGATTAGAAAATGTTGCAGTGAAGACTCTGGAATGAGATGAGATCACAGCACCAGCCTGTCTTTTGTGGACCTGCACAATGATCCCCGAGCCAGACTGGATTAGGAAACCTCGCGACTAGGGGTTCAGAGAGAGGCTTCCGGTTCCCGGCACTTTGGGGGAGAGAAGGCTGAAACGATGCATCAGATTTACAGCTGCAGTGATGAAAATATAGAAGTTTTCACCACCGTGATCCCTTCCAAGGGTGAGTAAAATTGCCCTTGACTGTTTCCTTAGCGGCACCTTATGCCGGAGGGTAAGGACAATCACGTGCTGTTTTACTATGGTTTTCCTCGGGTCTCTCAGAGGGTTTGATGGGCTCTCTGTTTTGATGGTATTGTTGTTGTTTAAAATAAGGTACATGGATAGACATTAATCATTGAGAAACAATTGATCAAGGGGGTGGGGTGGGAATGAGGGCGGTTAAATACTCCCAGTTTCACTTAATTGAACACTGGCAACCCAATACGCCACCGAATGAAAGTAACAGCAAGCCATTGTTTTAGGAAAGAGAGATGAAAACAAAATTCCCAGGGCAGCCAGAGAGATTCTTTCATGTTCTCCAATGAGCAAGTGGATTTTGAAATGAGAACCAGCTGGCTCAAAAGTATGATTCCGAGCTATGCTGTGAAATGTGAGGGGAAATACCCCCAGCACTGGCCTAAAGTCTAACAAAGTGGTCAAATAGTGCCCTGACCCAGGGCTGGCCTCTAACACAGATCCCAGGGCCATGCTCCCAAACTTCACCTCGAGCTAGCACTGCCAAAAAGTGTGACTCTGTAAGCCCTTGTGCTCCAGGGTGAATGGTGTCAAGTCCCAGGAAGGGCTTTGTGTTCAAGCTCAGAGGACAGCAGGTGTCTGGTTACTGGACAGTTCCCCCGTCCATCCCCTCCAAAGCTCAGCCCTCTCTCCTGCTCCCTCTGTCCCTCCCTGCAGCCCCTGCCTTGCTGGGAGAGCCTGGGACTCTGGCTTAGCCCTGGTTTCATTGTCAGACTTGAATGAAGGGGGCTGGATGTTTGCTGGTGTTGTGACCCCCTGTTCAAACAATTCTTTTCTTCTTCCCGTGTCAGCCACTGACAGGGCCACTGCTCAGGGGGGGGAAGGGAGAGACTCAGCCTGGTCACAAAGAGACAGCCAGCAGAACATAAATAAAGCTTTTGACATCTATTGCCACATACAGAGAGAGAAAAAAGAGCTAGGAGTCTGCCCACGTGCAGGAGTTGGAACTCCAGAGACTCTGAAAAGTACCTGAAAGTCAAAGCCTACCACCCTCTGACCCGGCAGTTGCACTGCTGGATACTTTTATCATGGACGTTCACAGTGGCATTGATTCTAGGAGAGCAAAACTGAAAATAAATGTCCTTGAGGAGGAGAGGGGTAAAATGTGGTATCATCATACTATGGAATATTCCACAGTTGTCAACAGGGATGAACTAGATCTATGTGTATACACAGATCTCAAAAGCATAATGTTGAGTGAAAAAAAAAAGCAGGCTGAAAAATTTTATATGTATGATAACAGTTACTACATCTGGAAATAAAAAACAACACTATACATTATTTATGGATATATATCCAGAGAAAGTATGAAAACATAGGCTGGAAAGATGCAGATAAAATTAGTGATCTTATTAGCCCTGGGGAGGGACGGAAGCAGAATTGGGGGAGAGTAGAAAGGGAATCTAAACTTGCCTAATTTTTTTATTTCTTTTACACGAAAAAACAAATTGGAAGCAAATATGAAAATGTTAAAATGTCAATTTTCTGTAATTTTTTCCCATTTAACAATTTTTAAAGGGAGAAAAAAATCAAAGCCCAATGGCCCTTTTTAATTAAAAACTTATTCAACAATTCAAGAGCAATGTCACACTTCACCTGAATAAAATAATTTAAAATATGGCCTCTGATCCCATTTGCTTAGCATAGTGGTCAAGAGACAACTGCCACTTCCGCACTGTGTGACCCTGGTCAGGCTACTTCACCTCTCTGGGTCTGAGTTTCCACTTTTGTAAAAGGGAGAGCTAGAATTTATCTCCCAGGGTTATTATGGAGGGAAAACTGAAATACAGATAAAATATATAATGCATCTAAAACAGCATGTAGTAAGCACCATTAAATATATCACTTACAAAATGATTTCTATTTTCATTCCATATTTACAGCAATGAATATTCAGTCAAAGATAAATGTTTAATCCTATATTCCTTTCTTGCCATTTTCATTCATGGCCATCTCCGGGTAATAAACCAAATATTCATTAGTATTCATGGACATGTCACTGCTCAGGAAGTTCTCTAGAAAAGGAGTATTTGCAGTTTTACATTGAACCATAAATGGAAGAAGTTCACCTCTTTTATTTGTTTTTATTTTTTGCCTCATCTTGCCTTCTCCAAAGCTATCAAGCAGAGGGCTTTCAGTGAGAGAAGACTGTGCTAGGTCTTCTTAAGTAACTGCTTATAAGAGAGATTGGTAACTCTTCATTATGTCCCCACATTCTTTAACAGCAGAAATAGAAGTTGGCTTAATTTTATCTAACAAGTGTTACAGTCCTCCCTGGTATGCCCTTTTCCAAATGCTATCGTTTAGCATGACTAAAATGACCAAAACAGTTTCTGAGCACAGCTTCAGCAGCATGGGCAGTGTGGCCAATGGTTAAAAGTCTAGGGCCTTGTTCCACAATCAGCTGTGCGGCCCCTAACCTTCAGTATCCACACCAATAAAACGTAGTTAATAAAGAATACCTAGCTCACAGAGTTGCTAGAAGAGTGAATGAGATAAGGCAAATTAGCCATCAGCTGGTAAAGCTCAATGCGAGCTATTATTACATTTATGTTATTGTATTATATCCTCCTGTCCAGCACACACATACATACATATATTGGGTTCAGCTTAAAGGTATGGGATCAAGTCTATGACTGAGAATAAGTGTGGATTTTTACTTTCTGGAGAGAAAGAACCTTACTTGAAGGGAAAGATTTCATAGACAAAATTCACAGTAAATACCAAAGATAAAAGCTGTGGTTTTACCAAGAAGTTATACCAGAAGTTATTTCCTGAGCAACACACTAAAATGGGTTTAATTCTAGGGTGAATAATACCACAGCATTCAAAATAATTCTTCTGAGGATAAACAGCAATGGGGAGGCATTCGTGAGGGGAGTCAGGGGACAGTAGGAAGAAATGGAGAAAACTCCAGAAAGAGAAATCCTGAAGGAATGCTAACTTAGAAGTTATCACCTATTCTTTCTACCTGCCTTCAGTCTGCAGAGATAGAAGAAAGAAAATCGTAAAACCACTAATTCCTGAGAACTTTCTCTTTGCCGGGCACTGGACCAAGGGTGTTATAAAAATTAGTTTATCTCTGAGATGGTTGCTATTAATTACCCTGTCTTACAGATGAGGAGAGTAAGGTGTGGAAAGGATGGGTAATTTGCCCAAGTCATGTAATTGGCAAAGGGTCCTGTTCCAATTCATCCTCACGTGAAAGGAATCGGGAACCCTGGCTATAAACCAGCACACCGTACTCCAGGTTTCATGGCTGTAGGTGCTCTGCAGAAAGTACCACCAGCCAGCACTCCTCTGATCACTTATCTGGTAGGTGACAAGAAGTCATCTCAGTTCTAGGCAGGGCAGTGACATGGAAGATTTCAGTTCCAAGTATATCATTTTAGCAGCAATATGGAAAACAGATGTCTGAGTATCTCCATTTCAACAAAGTACACACCTTTTCCCACCAACTAACATGTTTTAATGGTTGATTTTTTAAGCTTTTTACTGTAGTGATAAAACATACATAATAAAAAATTTACCATTTATCCATTTATAAGTATACAGTTCTGTGGCACAAAGTACATTCACATTGTTGTGCAGCCATCACCACTATCCATTTCCAGAACTCTTCATCATCCCTGTTAAATAACAACCCACATTCCTTTCTTCCCCCAACCCCTTCGTAACCTCTATTCTACTTTCTGTCTCTGAATTTAACTACTCTAGGTATCTCACATAAATGGACTCATACAATATTTGTCCTTTTGTGTCTGGCTTATTTCACTTAGCTTAATGTTTTTAAGGTTCATCCATGTTACAGTATGTATCAGAATTTTACTTCTTTTTAAGGCTGAATAATATTCCATTGTATATATATACCACATTCTGTTTACCCATTCATCTGTTAGTGGACATTTGGGCTGTTTCCACCTTTTGGCTATTTTGAGTAATGCTGCTATGAATTTTAGTAACACCTAAAATTGTAATCACACCCCATTCTCCCCACTTGCCCCTCCCCACTCTAGGTGCAAACCCTCTCTGAGGCTACATCAGCCTCACCAGTGTTCTCTAAAACTATCCCTTTCTCTCTCTTTGCAGTGTCCAGTCCAGCCAGAAGAAGAGTCAAAAGTTCTCAACACCTCTTGACCAAGAATGTAAGGACAACTTCAGTTTTCATCCCTTTTGTTGGTTTTCAGTTCAAAAGCAGCATATAGCTTCTTCATTCCCTCTGCCCTGCTCTCAATAACCATGAAGTTTTTCTCTATCGCATACTGCTGTTCTGTATTTCCTGTCCTCCACTTCACCAAAATGATTGACAAATGTCAACTAGGCAGCAAACAGCCCCGTATTGGACTCCACCACCCCAATTCTGCCATTTTCCCCAGACACATAGAGCAAATCTTACTCTCTTAAAAAATTGTTGTTCTTATTTAAAGAGAGTCCAAGATGTGAGTATAGCATCCCTGACCTAAGTGTTCTTCTATTGTTGGCAATTGGCTATGTTCCGTTGTTTCACTATTATAAATAGCAGTGCAATTAATTTGTAGTAAATATTATTCTTTTGGATTAATTCCTTGGTGAATTAACAAGTAAAAGGATAAGAATAGTTTCATTTATCCATCCATCCATCCCATATTTGCATTCCTACTATATGTAAGAGACACTGCTAGATGTGGAGAATAGTGATTTTTTTTTAAAAAATGGTTTCTGCTTTCAGTTTTGTCACATATTACCAGGAATTCTGAATGGCTGCCAGGCTTCCAGCAATGCTTTTCCATTTGCCTCCAACCTCACTAACATCAACTTTCATTTTTTTTGTATTATCTTTGCTATTCTAATAAGCATATACATTACCTTAAAATTAGTTTACATGTCATTAAAGCCAAATGATACTGTAAATTTCTCATTTTACTTACAGATTTCTTTATGCAAAAATTGTCAATACATCTTTGTGCTTTCATTGAAAAGGTTGAACTGCTGATTGTTTCCCCTCAGTTATGCTGGAGTTTCTATCACAATTTTTCATAGAACACCATTTTGATCTTCTAAGTATCTCAATTTTTTAAAGCCTCTTCTCCATTAAAAAGAATTTTGGGAGGGGCACCTGGGTGGCTCAGTTGGTTGAGTGTCCGACTTTGGCTCTGGTTATGATCTCACAGTTTGTGAGTTTGAGCCCCACATCGGGCTCACTGCTGTCAGTGCAGAGTCTGCTTCATATCCTCTGACCCCCTCTCTTTCTGCCCCTGCTCATGCTTTCTCTCTCAAAAATGAACATTAAAAAAAAAAAAAAAGAATTTAAGTGTCCTGGGAATGAGACGGGGTTTTAGTCATTGTTTTATAAACATTACTTTTTTAATTCCCAAAGTAATATGTGCCCATTATAAAATTTCAAATAATATGAACATATAAAGTATAATATCAGAAAATTCTAAAAAGCTGTAGAACAGAACAGTTAGGTGTACAGACTTTGAGTCAAACTGCCTGGGCTTAAATTCCAGTCCTATTCATTTCTAGCTAGGTAACCTTGAGCAAGTTGCCCACCATACTGGCCTCAATTTGAATGCTAAAGAGCATTCAAATGGGAATAATAGGAGCACACATCTCAAGAACCATTGGAAGGAGCAAATGACTTAATACATGTAAAGTGCTTAGCCCAGAACCTGTGACACATTAAGCATTCAATTAATATTGGCACTTTCTTTTTAAACTTTTTTTTTAATGTTTATTTATTTATTTAGAGAGAGAGAAAGGGCATGAGTGGGGAAGGGGCAGAGAGAGAGAGAGGGAGGGAGAGAATTCCAAGCAGTCTCCATGCTGCGAGCACAGAGCCCAACTCAGGGCTTGATCTCAAGAACCTCAAGATCATGACCTGAGCCGAAATCAAGTGTCAGACATTTAACCGACTGAGCTACCCAAGGACCCCAGAGTTGGTACTTTTTAAGTGAAAATTTCCCATATACTAGCATATCATTATTGTGCTTCATTGCTCAATAACATACTGTTGTGCAATTTGCTTTTTTCACTAAACAATAAATCTTGAATATCTTTACATGCCAATTAATACATATAGATTTACCTCTTCCTTATGAAGACTGCATACCATACCATTATATGAATGTACTATATAATTTTCTACCCAAATCAAATCTGAAGTCTTCTAGATTATTTAACCAAATTACCAACAAATGGTAATTTTTCTTTCTACTAAAACAATGCCACAAGCAATATCTTTGAACGTATCTTTCATGCTCTTATGCAAATATTTTTGAGGATAAATTCATAGATATGAAAACGCTGGGTCATCACATCAACGCATTGTACTCCTTAAACTTACATAATGTTATATATCAATTATATCCAATTTTAAATAAGAAAATGCTAAAAGGATATGAACATTGAAGAAAATGTATAGTCATTGCCAAATTCTTAGCAACTGTTTTCAAGTACTCTTACCAGAATACCCAAGTCAATACTGTATGTCACAATGTTTTTAATCTTTGACAATCTGATAGGTGAAAATATCTTGTTTTAATTTGCATTTCTTTAATTATTAATATCATTCTTCACATTTTCAGGGATTTGAATATTTTTTCTCTATAGATTCCTAATCCATGTCTTCTGCCCATTTTTGTTGTACGTCTTTCTAAAATGACTTTTAAGAATATTTTATATATTAAGAAAGAAAAGGACTTTTAAAATTTTTTAGTTTTTTTTAATTTTATTTTTGAGAGAGAGAGACAGAGAGACAGAGCCCAAGTGGGGAAGGGGCAGAGAGGGAGACACAGATTCTGAAGCAGGCTCCTGGCTCTGAGCTGTCAGCACAGAGCCTGATGCGGGGCTCAAACTCACAAACCACGAGATCATAACCTGAGCCAAAGTCTGATGCTTAACCAACTGAGCCACCAGGTGCTCAAAAAAGGGCTTTTAATGGATGGAAAATTTCTTTGTGGTAGGGCAAGAGATTCTTACCTTTTTCCTGGTCCTTGAAAACTTAAGCCCACAGTCTCAAAGAAAAATGCTCCTGACTTTCAAGGAGTAGTGAATGTTACCAAAAATGGAAAGGGAAATCGTTGTCTGCAGGTAATTTAGAATTTAAGAAAAGTTTCACAACACACTTTTCGCTCAAGGGGCATCTGGATTTGAAGGAGACACAAATCATTCAAGAATCAGAGCAGATCTCTTGGGAATTGGGAATCTTTGGTTCTCAACCAAGTTCTTGCTTTGAATTTCTAACCTTAAACAATGTCCCTGTCTGAATCACTCCTAATACCAATACCTACCGGCTTTATAATGATAGAACAGTATTTACAAAAGCTTTTAAAATGGAAACTAAATCATTATGCTTTCCAATAGTTAAGATTTAGAACCTAAATAAAGGAGACAACTCTCAGTAGTGATGATGAAGCCACACAGGCCTAAGATACATAAAAGAACCAAAACATGGGGCACAGTCTCCTGGAATATCCAATTGACTTCAACCGGGCACTGTAGAACCAGGCTCTCAGGTTTCTTGGGAGTGGAAATTTTTGAGAAAGACTGTTATGTTTATGGTTTACGACTCTCCCTCTCCAAAATATTTTTACTCAGAGAAAAAAATGACTCAAGTATATGAATACATATTAAAATTTGCTTTCGATTAAAAAAATAAAATCGGAAGCTAGGGTCTTGTTTTCAACTATGCAATCTTCTGGGTGAGACAACTTAATAAGACCCTCTGGCCTTTGATCTCTTCTCTAAATTTCTCACTTCCCCTAACAGCCTGACTCATCCTTTGCTTGCAAAACTTAGCCTAGCTGTACAGAACATTCAAATTAGAAAAGACAAGAAAGGTTTTAGTCTACCTAAGATGAGGAAAGTGAGTCCTAAAGAAAGAACTGTTGGATTTTTTGTTTCTTCATCCAACTGGCTCTTGGCTTCCCTTTGAGTTCCCAAGAAAAACAGTATTTTGCAACTGCTCAAACCTACCAATGTCTATGACTTTCTTTGTCCTGAAATTCTTATTTGTATCTATTCCCACTCCTTGGGCTACCATGTGGAGTCAGGTTCCTTCCTTTACAAATATCTCTCCTCTCTAAGCCATCCTTAGTGCCACAGCATCACTAAGGTATGGTCAGTTAGGCCTCCCAGTACAGTGGAGCCACTGCCACTGATTGCCAGTCCCAGGATAATGAGCAGCATAAGTACCACCACCAGGAAAGATGGAGAAATAAAATGTGTAAATGTCACATTCTTCCCAGATTTCAACCTTGCCGGGGAGAAATTGGTCTAGAAATCTACTGATTTTTCAAAATGCACTGAGCAATCAATTGTACTTGAAATTTCTTATCTGGATGTAGGCATTTCTACAGGTTTTACAAAAAGCACTCACTTAGAAGTCATGAAATCATAGCTCTCATCCTTGGCTCTGCCCCTTATAGCTCTGCAACTTTGAAGACACATGACCTCTCTTGGCCTCAGCCTCCCTATGTATAAAATTAGGGAGTTGGCTAGAACATTGCTATGGATCCCATCAGCCCTAAATCATGATGATTCTCCATCACTTAGGTCTCACCTATCTTTCCAACGCCCCACCAGCCCCCTAGACTTCAAACAGAAGTGTGAATCAAGGATGTCAGTAGATGGAATCCTGAGGCTTCGGTATTAGCCCATGCCTTCTGTTCTTCCAATCTCTGACCCAAGACCAGCAGGGGATCATCAGCATACGGCGCTAGTACATTCCCCTACTTTCAGAAGGCAGTTTGCTAACTAGGAAAGGAAAATCCAGCATTTAACCTGGTCTCCCCCTTCCCTCTCCTCATTCCCCAGTCTTACCCCTGTACTCAGGGTGCTAAAGAGCCTGCTCTCAGATCATTTTTTTCTAAGACCAGCAGCAGTTTCAAGTTCAAACTGTGCCCTACAGACCAGAAAATAACCCAGGCTTTCAGAAGGCCACAGCCATCCATTCAGCTGTCCATTCCCTGGTATGGGCCCATTGTACTCCTCTGGAGCCCTCTTAGAGCTGAACACCTCTCTCTTTCCTTTCCTGCCATTGGCATCCTTTGGGGACTGTAGAAGATACCCAGAAGAGGCACTTGGCCCTAAGTCATGACCTGGGAAGTAACCAGCCTCATCCCCATCCCCAGGAAACCTCCTGCATCCAGCAGAGGGCTGAGCAGCTAATGCCTCTATCCTTCCCAGTTCTCTTCTTCCACCCCACGGTGCAGAGAAGGGACTGCGGAGGTGGTTTCTTGTTCCTGAAAGGGAACATTTGCTTCCCTTTCAGAGGAGGAAATGTTGGGTTTCCCCCATGGACTCCTCAGGCTCTCATTACCTGCCTTACTTTCTCCTTGTACAAAGTAGATCTGAAAACATACCAGTTTTCACTCCTCCTCACTTAGAAGAATGCGGACAGAATGAAAATAAAACCAGAAATACCACTGACAGCTGAGAGCCCTGTGTCAGTAATGAGGTTCAGGTCTCTCCTGTTCAACCTGGAGGTTCATGTTCCAGAGGAAGGCCTTTAGGCCAAAGATTACGTGTCCAGGGGAATGGAGCCCTGAACAACCATTAATCCAGAAATTTCCAGTATTCTGGGGCAACATCATGGCTAAGTACAGTGCCAAGGGTAAGGAAGGTAAGGGGAGAGCAGAGGGGACTGTTAGTACAGGGTGGTCAGTGCTGGACACTCACTGCTGTGCTTCACAGTCCCCAGTGAGCTGGTGCAAGGTGGATCCATGCTGCCCCCAGCTCAATGGAAACACCACCTTCTAATCATACTGCAATTTATAAATGTATCAAATCAACACATTGTATACCTTAGGTACAATGGGAGGAAAAAGGAATAAATATTTGAAGTTATCAGGGAGGGGGGGGTGGAGGGACCACCTTCTGCAGTGCCCAGAGGAGAAAAAGGACTAATCCTACATGCTCCTCAATTATCAGCTTTCTCCAAAGGCACAGAATGAATGAGTCTGGGCCCTAAAATGGGTTTGAGAAGAGTTAATTTCCTAATCCAGATAAGACCAAATTTGGGATATATTAATTTTCTAAGCAAAGGACTATTTGTGGTAAACTGAAGCCAAGAGTGACAGCTTCTCCCATTTTACTCTTTGGGAGATATGAACTGCTCTCTGATTCTGTAGATAAATATGTGGCACAAAGAGACAGCGCAAGCCATGCTAATAGAATCTCTACAAATGACAGGCATTTACCATGCCCCAATACAGCAAGGACACACAAGAATATCGATCTCCTCTTCACATAACCACAAGGTGTCAAAAGTCAGGTGTGAACTCCAGTCTGCATGACCCCAAATGGAGTTCCCTTCTTCATCACTGACAATCTGAGAGGAGAAAACAAACAAAAAACAAAACAAAGAACTTTGTTTTCAGTTGCATTTAATTATTATTCAACACCTTTTCATGTTTAGCATTTGTATTTCTATGGTCAATTGCCAGCTCATGTTTTTTGCACCATTTTTCTGTTGTTTTCTTCCTCTTTATTGATTTGTAAGAGTTCTACATACATGGGATAATTCCTCCTCATATGTAACAAATGTTGTATTGAGCCATATTCAATTCTAGTGTTTGTTGTTTTGTTTTGAACATGTATCTTTATCTGTCTGGTATTTACTTTAGTATGAGAAGTGTGAACACAGATTCATTTCCTCCAGTGACCTGACATTTATTCTAACACTATTTATTAAAAATCCAATTTTTCTCCACTAAATTGAATTATAACCCTATTAAAATATTTATAAATTTAGTCTTATTTGCTTCAGCATCCTCCAAAAGCAGCACAGTTGTTCTGTATGGACAACTGAGGGGGATCTATCACAGGTCAGACTACGGGGCTGAGGTGGGTCCACCTAATTCACAGATGCCCCCAGTGCCCAGGATCTGGCACAGAACATGGCCTCACAGGATATCTGCTGAAGGAGCAAGAGAATGAGTGTATGCTAACCTCAGAGAAGCCATGGTGTACTACTGGAGATAACTAACCAGCTTCAAAAAGTGAAGAAATTCAGAATGAATGACCCCAATGTCCTAGATATGTATAATACTATGCAGGGTATGAGCCAAGAACTGCTAAGGTTCCCTTCATCACTCCTGGTATTAAGATAAAATACAGTATTGTCTCAACTTTTTACATTTAAATTATTCCAGTGATTTAAGTATGTTTGTTATAACTTTTAAGGCCCATTTTGGTGGGTCCTGATGAAAGGGGTGTTTCTTTTTAATGTACTTCCCAAGATAACTATTCAGCAGGTTAGAACACCTTAGCTCCTAGCATTCTGTCTGGCTTTCTGGAGTTTCCACTTAGTGAAGCACACACAGTGGAACTTCATCTCCCAGCTCCACCTGACACAGGCGTTCTGCAAGGAGGGGAAACGCGAGCAGGGGGCTGTGCCTGCTCCGTCTTGCCAGCAGCTTCTTTCTTTTTAAAACCTCAGAATCAGTTGGGCTCCGAGTCCTCTCCCTAGCTCTTCCCTCTGCTAGAGCATTCAGAAAACTGTCCTCTGTGTGAACAAGGGTGTCTGCCTAGCTCAAAGACTGGAAGACCCTGATTCCCAGAACTGTTCTCATTTCAAATAGCCTGTTCTGTTACCAAACCAGGTGATGGCTCAGGCTCCTGACTCTGTGAAGGGCTGCTGGTGAGGAACCCCCAGAACCTTCACTTTCCTACACCATGGCACCATTTGGCATGCTGAAATTGAATAAAACCGTTGACTGTTGGAGACCAGTTTACCCAAGTTCTCTCACTGCTGGTAGCATTCGCTGGAGTAAGGAATACTCCAGTAATTCACTGTTGGCACAAAGTGCATCTGAAGATCGGAGGAGAGGAACAAGCTGACTGTCCTTCCTCCTCCCGGCAGGTGGTGATCGAGTCAGACCTCTACACTCCGAGGCCCCTGGAGCTGCTGCCACATCGCAGCGACCGCCGCGACGGCGAGGGCCGCAGGTCGGGCAGGCTCCACGGTGCTCGGCAGCAGGGACCCCACCTTGCCAAGGCCCCAGCCAGACCCGGTATGTGCGTCCTGGATCGAGTCCCTAGAATCTCCCTGGGGGGCAACGACGCGCTTAGACCAGCAGCCACAGTGTCTGTGGCCTGGCTTGCATTTTGTCCAATAACCTCACGATCCTCCCTGGCGTCCTCCATCTCGCCAGGTGAACGCAGCACCTGTGGCGTGGGGCGTGCGCTTCCCCCGCCCCCTCCTCCCCCGCCCCCGCCGCCCCCCGCCGCCGGGGCTGGCGCGTTATGTTCCTGCTCTGAATGCACCCGCTCTCGGGCCCCACCTACAGCTGCAACACAAAACACCTTCTGCCTGAAAAACACTCCTGGATGTGTGTAATGAGCAAATGCTTTCATCTACCATCTTGCTCCACAGGAAGTCCTGCTGGATTCAAGAGGAGATGAAAATCATTATGTTTTGGGGACAGAAAACCAGTGTAGACATGACTCATGAAGAAACAGAAGCTTACATTATTTTACAGGCTGTGTGTGTAAATTATACAATCCTTCATAAACTGCCATCTTAAGATCTCAGAATTGTAAATGTGAATGACTTAGGGCTATTTCAACAATCTCTAAAAAGAATTTAGGGACAAATTTGTTTTGGAAACCGGAAACACTGTAAGTCTTAACCTTAAGCACTATTTTGAAAAATGGCTTCCACCCCAAGCAGTTAAACAGGATTCTGCATCTAGCCCACTGAAGTCTGTGATGGTATTTCACCTTCAATCGCTGGTTTAAGTTATTTATGTTATGTCCACAGCCTAAACTAATTCATAATTTAACTCCAAAAATACACAATAGAAAGTCTGGGATGTCCTTCTCAAGGCTTTTCAGTGTCAGCAATTTTATATAAGAACTGAAATAATACATCATGGAATATGTATCTTTATCCATCCATCTACTCTTTCCATAGATGCTGGACTGGATCTCTAAGATTTCTTTGATCACTAACACCCTGATCCTGTTTTTATTATCCTACATATAATAACACATAAATCAAGCCATATTCTCTAGCTAAGTGATTACATATACACATATGTAGAGTGAAAGCATTAGGAAAACCACAATCTGCCTTGCAAATTAAGAGGAGATAAATTTTTCTCTGTGTCTATATATAGGAGGGTGGGTGGGTGCATGTGTGTGTAGAAAGAGAAAAAGAGAATATCTTCGCTACAAAATCATAAAATGAATTTACAGCCATGCTTCTCGAATTTTAATGTGCAAAAGAATCACCTGGGAATCTTGTTTTCATGCAGATTTCAATTCAGTAGGACTTAGCAGGGCCCCAGATTTCTAAGAAGCTTCCCCATGATGTTGATGACGTTGGTCTGAAGACAATATATTGATTAGCAAGGATTTAGAGATGGTCTAATGGGTGGTTCTTGAAGTGGGGTCTCCAGAGCAGCAGAATCACCTGGGAACTTGCTGTAAATGCATATTTTAGATCCCACCTAAGACTTACTGAATCAAATTCTGGGCTACAACCCAATAATCTCTGATTTAACAAGCCTCCCAAGTGATTCTAAAGCACACTGAAGGTAGAGAACCACTGATCTGCAACCACCCCATGCCCATTTACAGAAAAGGAAACTGAAACCATAGAAACTGTTTGACTCAAAGTCACACTGCTTATTAGCAATAGAACTGAGAGTAAATCTTAGGTCTTCTAATTTCCTAGCTAATGCCTCTATACCCCCCTCATTTCCACCCCTAGAGAACAATGTCTTCCCAACTGTCTAGTTTTAGGGGCCACTTTCCTTCCTTTTTAAGTAGCCTGTGGAAGCTTAACTGCCCAAGTCAGTCTTTTATTCTGAAAGAAAACAGTAAGTAATGAAATGGAGAGAATCTGCCCAACATGTGACAGTCAGCTCATGCAGGGAATGTGCTAGTCAGGTTTAAAAAAAAAAAAAAAAGATCGAGCTGGGCATGGATTCAATTCCTTCAGCTCCCCCAATCTGATAGACTCCAGAGGGGGTTGGGGGAGACAGCAGGTTTCTGAGTCAAAGCCAGACCCAGTGCTTTCCACGGGAAAGGCTTGGTATTGGCCTTGGGCAATGAGTCTCCCATCCTCCCATCAAAAGGATGTGTGTCTCCAGGAATCTCAGATCTGGGGGCATGCTTCTTTTCTGAGCTACAGGAGAAGGTTCCTGGATGACATAGACTTCTCACATGGGAGAAAGATTCTCTGAGGATCTCGGAAATTGCAGGAACTCTGAAGGAAGACGCCTTCACCATGAGGCCCTGAGCAGGTGAACCTCAAGTGCCTGGAATAGGGACACCCACCTCCTGGGCCCAAGAGAATTGGCTGTCTCTGGAATGTCTCTACCAGGATGTCCTCAGGCACCTGAGAATCAACTTGTTTAAATGGAATGCATCCTCCTCCTTCAAACCGCTCTTCCTTCCTCAAGTAGGATGTTTTCCTTAACATCCCCTTTGTCCTCCCCATCCCTACTCCACCCCCTATGCCACATACTAAATACTGACAATGTCAATTCCTGGATGTCTCATCTCTCCCTCTTGGTACCTACCTCAGGTTACCTGGACTCAGACCCCTTCATCTCTGGTGCCTAGCACCCCACCGTGGCCCTCAGCCACCAGTCCCTCTCCCTATACAAGGCTACCAAAGGGGTCCTTCTAAAGCAGAAAAATCTGCCTCTACCATCCTTCTGCTTCAGTGTCCTTCCCATCCCCACTGCCCTGCAGACCATGCCCAAGGCCCCCCAGAACCCCCCTCTGCTGACCTCTCCAGGGCCACCTCCTGTGACACTCCTGTCCCTGCCTGTCCATATAAGCAGCAACCCTGAGCTGTGGGGTGATTCTGTGACTACTTCCTTATATTCAGTTTCCTGGTCCTTCCCTGACCCTGGATTGCCCTCCCTGTCTCTACCTGGCAAACACCTCCCAGAGTCCCTCAGTCAAGCTTCCCCAGCCCTGCAAGACCCCCAAAGCAGTCTGCCATTCCCTAGATCATCCTCACCCGGCTTCCTCTAATTGTTATGTATCTCCAAAGCCTCCATTTCCTCATCTAGAAAGTGGGGACTATTATATCTACCTGACAGGGTTATATGGTAAGGATTAAATGAGACAATGTTTATGTGTTTTACACTCCGCACAGTGCCTGACACAGTAAATACTCAAAAATGTGAGCTGCTGTTATGCCAGAGCACTGTACGTTATGATGTAATCTTGGGAGTCTTGTAACTTCATTTTATTGGCATTGAAATGTTTTCTTCCTTGGGTTGGGGAGTGTTTTATCTCTATCCGCTATAGTGTGAAGAATGGGGCTTGTTCTGGAATGTCTGCCCAAGGAGAGAATTATATTGAAAGGCAACTTTCCCCCACCTGTTATTGGCTACCTCAGCTCAACAACTTGATTCTCAGAAGCTACAGATGTCAGGGTAGAGATTATTCAGAAGTAGGTTGGGCCTCGGGAATAAAGGCCTAGCAAGAAGGTTCTCATGTGTCTTCCATAGCCAATGGCTCAGAACTCTGATAAACTCCAACCCCCCCACATTCTGAAGCAGTGCTTCCCAACACAGGCAGGACGTCACTGCTCATTTCCACAGAGGGGAGTCCAGGATCAGCAGGCTGAATAGATCCCAGCTGTAAAGACTTAACCCCTGATAACCTCTTGTGATGTTGCACCCTAGGAGGGAAGGACAAGCTAAGGGCACATTCTCTGAGTACCTACTGCACACACAGTATCAAATGCTTCCACACATGTGATCTCATTAGACCTTAGTTTCAGCACCCCCTGGAAGAGTGCCAGGGGTGCAGATTACCCACTCAACAGTTGCCCCACTGCCTGACCCTACTGCCTGATTTTGCTGCTTGGTATGAAGGTTTTTAGAAATTCCCAGCTTGTGATCAGTTAGCTAATGAGATCATCGACACAGAACTAGGGGGGAAGTAGAACACAGAGTTCCACTGACTAATGCCTCCTCTGTTCATCCTTGCAGTGGGGATTTCAGAACCCAAATCATCAAATCTGTGTGGGAATCGAGCATATGGAAAATCTTTGGTAAGTAAAATAAGCCTGGTTAGTTCTATCTGGTGTGCTTCAAACTTCTTGCCCTGCCCTTGGTTCCAGGCCTGAAGATGGTCAGAAGAGCTTCCCTGAGGGTTCTTTGCTCCCCAAGTCTATCATCTTATAGCACACCACTGGATGTTGCTCTCTTTCTTGCCAGAAATTCAGCTTTTAGGCAAACAGAAGATATTACCTAGTGGACATCTCAAACATGGTGGGGAAAGGCATGGTTTCTGTGGTAGGCACATGCCAGGTGGAAATGCCTGACAGATTCCCAGGGGCAGCTGCAGGGGTAATGAGATGTAAGGGTCTTGAACATTGTGAAAATACAAAACACCAGCCATCTTAGGTCAGGACAACTCTGGAGGACATATGCTCCATGTGAGGTTTTCTGGAAGCAGACTCAGATGTGGGGTATGGGGTATGAGATGTACATTAGGGGTCAATATGTGTGATAGGAGAAGGGAAGTAGGATTGAACAGAGTCAACTGCTAAACCACCATGCACACCTGATACCTGCTGGTAGGAGCTCCAGGGCAAGTGTTACCCATCCAGATTGTCCTGAGTTTCCTTTGTTACCCATCCTGATTGTCCTTTGTTTCCTCCTTGCTTTGTTATGGTATGTGGGCTGCCCCATGGAGTGTGGGTCAGGGTCAGCAGGGAGGGCATCCCCTGGGGTGAGAGGCCCTCTGCATCCTAAGCCCACCCAAAGGAGCTGAGAGCCATTTGCTGCCTGCCCCCTAGCAGCTGGGCAGCTTGTCTTTCCCTGAAGGGAGATCAGGTGGTGCATGTCCAGATCTAGCACAGAAGACATCTACATTGTCTTCTGGGCATGAATGTGGGTACTCTGCGTTAGCACAGTAGGGAGTGGAATTCTGGCTACAGGTGAGGTCAGCTCAGGCATCCTGGGCTGTGTGAGCATCAGCTCTCCAGATTGATAGATCATTCCATGTGAGGACCAGAAAAGATCCTGGAGATTGTGTGGGCCAGCCCCCTCGTCCTTAAGGAACAAAGTGGGCAGTGAGCACTTCATTCCCAGTCTGAGGAGAAAAATCTAATCTAAATACCTCACTTAGGTCATCCCTGTACTAGGAAAACCCTACAAAGGGTAGGGATGGGACAAGCTGTTTCATCAGGAGCCCCCTGCCCCACCTAGTACCTAGGAGAAACTGAAGATGGCTGAGCTACTACCACAGAATGCAGACTGTCAGGCTGCAACAGTTCTAACAACTGCCCACAGCTCAGCCCAGAAAAGACTAAGGTTAAGGGGTAGAGGATGGCTCACAGTCTTGGATTACCTGCCCCCAGACTCTGGGCTGCAGTCAGACAGTACCCTTGGCAGAGAGGTAACTGCATTTGAGAGGCCAGAATGAGTTGAGACGGGATAGGGTAGTAATGGGGACACAGTTTCAAAGGAGGAGGGCAATACTAATGCAGAGAACAAGGAGGCAGGGCAGCATGACTGACCCTTTCCTCTGAGCCTGAGACAGTGCTGCTGGGGTCATGCAGCTCTTAGGAGGCCCCTTATCCCAGGGTGGGTGAAAGAGTGATTCAGAGCTTGCACAGCTAAATCTGATTCAATGCTGCCATGCACCGGAGGAGGACTAAGGACAGTGGAAGAGGAGGGATGTATGTATGTATGTTCCCAGGGCTGGGCTGTTGGCCTGATGGGGAGGAGAGCTCCTGAGAGGCCACAAGGTGGCACAGTAACTCTGCCCACACAGTTGGCCTGCTCAGGAGAGAAAGGGACTGTGAAATCATGATGTCCTTGACCTGGAATTTCCCAGCAATTCCAGGAATGTGGTGACCCTGAGCTTTCAATGGGGCTGGGGTGAAGGAACAAAGCATAGTGTATACCCATTGACTGAGCAAACTCTGGAGTTAGCCCTGGTTAGGCCCTCAGTTACTTTTCAATTCAATCCATGTTTCTTGAGCACTCACCACCTTCTTTAGGAGGGCTGCAGTGGGCCACCAAAGGGATTAAGTCCCAGACCCTGACACACACCATGCCACGTTTCTGGGGATCAGGAGACTAGACAAGCACATGACACAAGAAGAGAACGGTAGAAAGATAGAATTGGTAAAACAAAACAAAACAAAACAAAACAAAACAACAACAACAAAGACAGAATTGGTGAAATGCCAAAACATGTCGCATAAGTACTCAGAGCTGCGAGGACACGGGACACAAGGGCAGAGAGAAACCATCTTGGGCCACCAGCCTGAGGAAAGACTTCCTGGAAAAAGTGGCCTTGAAGGACAGGCAGAGATGAGGCTCAATCCAGAGAGCAAGGAAAAGCTAAGGGAAGATGCAGAGCTGTGCATGAGCACGAGGACAGACAGGACCAGCCCTTCTGGGACCAGAGCTGTCACAGTACCCACAGGCATCCCAGAAGCTGGAGCCACATAGATGAGGTGGAGCCCAGTTTTGAGGAGCCTGGAAGTGTGGGCTGCAGAGCTGGCCTAGGTCTGGCCTGCAGCGGGGAGGCCCTGCAAATCCAGCGGGGCTGGGATAAGTGGTGGGTCTGGTTGGAAGCAAGGAGGTCCCGGGTGACAGGATCTGAAGGCTGCAGCAGAGGAAATGGAGAGAATGGCACTGATGTAGGCAGTCTTTCAAAGCAAGAATCTGCAGGATTTGACAACAAAGTGGACACAGGCAACAGGAACATGAGGGGGGACAGGTTCTCAGGTAAGAACTCTCTCAAGTTCTCTGGGTCAGTGGTTCTCAAAGTGGGGTTCTGGGACTAGGAGCACCTAGGAACCTGCTACAAATGCAGATTCTCAGGCCCATATCAGACCTGCTGAATCAGAAACTGGGGTAGGCCCAGCACTGTGTTAACAAGCCCCACAGAGGAGATTTGATGCTTGGCAAAGTGTGAGGACCATCGTCCTAGGTGGTGGATCAATTTAGTCAACTGGCTCCAGTCAGTGCCAGAGTTGAGACCATGGCCACAGCCTCACATTCCCTTCCCCTTCCACACAACCCAGATTCCTCCGGTGGCCCGGATCTCCGTGAAAGCCCCAGCCACGCTAGAGGCGACAGCCACAGGCTCAGAGAACGGAGCTGTTCTGACAAGAGGGTAAGTGCTGTCTCCCCGCCTGCTGCCTGCAGGGCTCCCCACACAGTCCTGGTCCTGCCACAGAACAGTAACAGGTGGCCTGGTTTACAGACTCTCAAGATGCTAAAACAAAATCCATGCCAGCTTTAAATTACCTTTTAATGAGGGCAATAATCCTGGGTCTCTGCAGTGTCTTCTCAACTGTTTCCCTAGTATTAAGCTGAAGTGTTTTTGATGGTTTCCACTTCATTAACACCACTCTGTAGACTTAGAGAAGTGTCATTTGGGAGGGTTTTTTGGTTAATTAGATAAATGTAATTACAGGTCATATTCAGAGCCTGCTGGTAGGCACACTGGTCTCAGAAATGCTTCATAAATAAGGTTAAGGGCTCCTGCCCAAAGGTAAAGAGGTACGTAAGAAAAGTTTCTAATCAAGTTTATAACCCCCATGATTTAACTGATCCAGAACCAGCAGCTAGAATAGCAGGAGGGGATAATCCCCCCACCAGGAACTCCCTCACTGCCTTCAGTGTTGCATTAAGATGGCAAGCATGTAAGCAAAACTCAAGTCAACATGTACATTTATGCCCCTGCCACTATCCTCCATACTGCACATAGCGGAAAAGTGAGTTAGGGAGTGATGAATGGGGTCTACTCCTTGAGGGAAAAAATTAAAAGTCTGGCTCTGTGAAATGACTGTCCTCCTTACCCACCCCTGGCTTTTCTCTTTAGATCCAGACATCTCAAGAAGATGACTGAAGAGTATCCAACACTTCCCCAGGGGGCAGAAGCCTCCTTACCGCTGACAGGAAGTGCTTCCTGCGGTGTCCCTAGCATCCTCCGGAAAATGTGGACAAGGCACAAGAAGAAGTCTGAATATGTGGGAGCTACTAACAGCGCGTTTGAGGCTGACTAAAGGTGACCCACCCTAGGTGCCCTGCGTTGGCCAAAGTTCACCGTACAAGGGAAGAAAACTTCCAGATGGGAACTGAGCCACATTCACCTCTGCTAGTAGCTGGTCCAAACACATCACCGCCCCTTACTAACCGATAGCCCCGGCTTAGGATACAGGCAAGGAACTTCCCTCGAAGGCAAAAGAAAAGTGTGCCTTCTTAGAATCGATAAAGCCATTGGTCTGAAAGTGGCTTTGGAAGGTCATGGAGTTTATATACCTATCTTTAAGCAAACCACACCACAATCAAACTTTCTCAACCCATTTTAAAGACCTCCAAGGAAGAAAGCAGGCAATTCCTCAGTCTTCCTTGTGAGTTGTTCTAATGTGTGTGATTTCTGGTATAAATATAAGAGCTTGATGTTTGAGGCACTTGTGAACACAGTGGTTCTTACTATTCCTCTTATCACATTTATTTCATCTTGACAAAGTACAATTTTTAATGACAAAGCACTATATATTTACTTCTACTTCTAATATCCATTTGACAGTATTGTCAAGATTGATATTGATCATTTGGCATGATTGCATGAATTCTCTATTCTTTTACATGCAGTTTTTCTATAGAAAAACATGATTAAAAATTAAATGTTGAATGCTAATGTTTTCTGAAGTGGCATAGTCTAGTGAAATTGATAATACCTTGCATTGGTATAATGATTTTAACTTTTAAAAGTGCTTTCCCATCCAATATCTCTGATCTTCACAAAATCCCTGTTAAAGAAAGCACAATTATTCCCAATCTACAGATGGGGAAGCCAAGGCCTTATGAAGTTATGTGACTGGATATAGTTAGTGGTATTAGATACTAGGTCCTTAAGTCCACCAGACTCCTTGCTTTGCTTACTCTAGTAACTGAGGAAGGTTTTGAAGGACAGAAGTATGTCTCTGGGGGCAATGTTTGAAAGGAAAATTTTGATAAAGTTGGAAAAAGTGACTTAAATGAAACACATTATGTAGTAGGTTGAACTAGAAGAAATTACCATTTCTATAGGTCAAAAATAAATTGATCATTTATTTCATATGGTTCAACCTAATATATAATATTGTGCTTTCCCTCTCTTAATGGAAATGTCATCAATCCCATCTTTAATATCAATAGACTTACAATGATAATGTGATAATGACAGCTCTCATTTGTTAAATGCCTACCATGCACGAGACGTGACACTGAGCACTTTACATACATCCTCCCTATCTTTCTAACAACTCTAAGTTAGATGGCCTTATCTATCTACTGGATGACAGTTTAAAGCAGTTACATGATTAGTCTGAAGGTGCCTGACCCATATGGGTGTCAGGCATCAGTGCCTGTGCTTGTTTCCCTTTACACAGAATAGTTCAGAACACAGAGAAGGATCATGGTTAGCAAACAATTTTCGTCTCAAATGCTAAACACAGATGATGGGCAGAGGCTGCCTAGGGTGCTGTGTGGGGAGGAGTCTGAGATGAAGGAGTGTGGTGGTCCATTAGAAATGCCTGCCTGTGGAGGGCATTAGTTGCACATGTCCTGAATATCTGTCATCTGTAGCGTCAACTCTACCCCGAAAAGGCTTGTTTTCTAATTCAGAAGCTTCAATTAATCCAACCCATTTAACAAAATCAGACACTCCATGATGAAATTTAAGTCCAAGACTGGGCTGGAAATTGTCAGGTCTTGGTACAGTGAAGAATTTGGCTGCGTTACCAGTCTCAGACTCAATGGTTATTCATAGGCTACTGCTCTGTGGCCACATGTTGCCTTTTGCTGAGTTACCTGTTTCCATGTCTCCAGGTCAACTGTAAGGAGGCATGGAGGAATAAAAGGCCTGGGCTTCTGGGCTTTCACCTTGCTGATCCCTGCCCTTCAGCCATTGTTTTAGACTCTCAGCACCCAATCCTCACGTTGGAACATGACTTGAATATTTGTGCATTGAGTTCTCTTTCAGTGAGGGCCTAGTCTCAATGGACTAATAGTCTTGCACAGTATAGATAATGGGGGGCGGGAGGGGTGGTGATTTATGCTGGACCTATCAGAGTATCTATTCTACTATTTATTTTAACTTATTTAATTTATAGCTGATGTTCTCTATTTGTATGTGGCACCTGGAGATTTCTGTAGGATCTAACTTATAAGGAACTAACTTATTTTTAATTTAAATATTTCATGATTAAGTGTTTGCCTGGCATAAAACATCCTAACTGACCAGTTCAAATAAAAATAAAGTATGCTTTGTTTGTGACCTCAATAAACCACCACAAGAGTATGAGGCTCCCTCATAGACTGAGAAGCTTTCACCAAGGGAAAGAATTATGAATCTGGACCTCACTGCTCCTTTACCTAAATGAAAAGGATTGTGAGAAAGAATCCAGAATGTTCTTTCCATCCTAAGGCAGTGTCTGGTTTTGATATTACAGGCCCTGCCCAACGGTCAACACTAGGGCCATTTCTGACAGGGCTTGGCCTGGCATGACCCATCCTCTCTGGGCTCACCCTCCTCCCTCATCTTGAGCCCTCAGTCCCACCACAAAGTCCAGGGGGGGCCAGTGGCCATCCCAGCCTGCTGGTCTCTCTCTCCCCTGAGGCGAGGGAAGAAGAGCCTTTCTCCTCTGTGCCCACCTCACGTTCAGCCTCGCTGGAGACTGCCCCGTGACTCACGTTGCAGCCACTTGCAGGACGCTGAGGCCAGCTGCAGACTGCTGTCCAGGATGACGGAGCCCGGAGCCTTCCTGTGCCAGAGGCAACAGGGTTTCCAGGACATTTAGGGTAATAAAATCGCCTCTGTTAGGACCAAGTCCAGTCAAATATTTCAGTTCTTACTTGTGTGCTCTCTGGAAGTCCCCCCACCCCTCCCAATACTTGGGTTGCCTTCAGAGCAGGCAGATGGGCAGTGGGCAGGCAGAGCAGCAGCAGCCAGAGCCCAATTTTAAAAGGAATCATGTGATGTGTTGTCTCTGACTCTAAATTGGCAGAGACCTAGGGACAAGCAAGGAAAAACACACGAAGATAACTCGCCTAAGGATTCTAATTCTTAGGAATTGCACGTAGTTTTTAATATAAGAAATGTCAGCCTCTGTTGAGAGGCTGGTGGTGAATGCATTGCCAAAGTGCAGAGGAAGAAAAACTTCATTTTGCAGACAGGCCACGTGCCTAGAAACAAAGTTTTTTACTTTGGGGGTTTTTTGGTCACTTTGGACCTGGCACAAGACTCACACCTATTAATATCCTTTGTTGGGAGGGAGCATGTAGTTTGGGGAAAGGCCATGTGCTATCAAGGGAGTGGCAGCAGAAGAAACCTGACATGGGACTTGTTCACTGACAGGACCCGTGTCAACCTGGTTCCTAGCCCCTAGTCAGGATCTGTGGGGAAACCAAGTAGATAGACTCATAGCATTTCACATCATAAGTCCTCCCCACACCCCTGGTGCTCCTAGAGACCTCATACATCTCGAGTCCTGGGCAGAGCCACTGGAGCACAGGTTGTCATGAGGCTAAACTTTCCTCCCAGGGGGGCAAGCAGCCAGGCCTTTACCTGATACCCTAAGAAGCATATGTGCTTTTCCAGGAAAAATGGGGAGGGGAGGAGGAACCTGGACCCCATCTAGCCCCTGAAATAGCAGGGCTGGGGGGTGGTACCTAGAATTCTGGGCAAGTGCTGATCAGCATTTCAGACTCCATCCACAGAGGAGCAAATTGAGTTTCCTAATCTTTGACAACCTAGGCCCCAGCAATTCTTCAAAGAGAGGCCCCACTCCAACATGAACCAGGTTTTTGCTCGCATCACAATCCACAGAGCTCAGGATTCTACGCAGCTTAGCAACTGCAGGGAGTGGGGGAGGGGGTGGGGTGGGCATCAGGAGTTAATCAGCAGCCCCTGATGAACAAGACACAGCTATTTCTAAAATCAAATGCCACAGCTAATGCTCCAAATGTGATCACATTCTCTGGGTGACAATCTTCCCATATAGGGCAAGAAACAAAGCCAACAATGTCTCCCATGTCTGCCCACCTCCACCCCCCTTCATCTTCCCAGCCAGCATCAAAACACACACACACACACACACACACACACACACACACACACACACACACTTTGTCTTTCTGTTGTTTCCCCACAATCTGCTCCTTGACATCTGGGGTTAGAGCCCGTGTGGTGCCCTCTGCCAGCCCAGAGCTCCCATCTCCTCTGTCTCACAAAGAGCCTCCCATCTTGGATAACCCATGCTCTAAACTTACCCAACTGCCAGAAACTCACCAGCTGTGAGAGCTTGAGAAGCTGTTGAACCTCATGGATATCGTTTCCTCAGTCTTTGAAAAGAAAATGTAGTATCTTCCTCCAAATATCCTAGAAAAGACTAAACAAGACAATTGGCATTAATATACAATGGTGCCCCCAAGTACGGTGGTACAAGTGTGGAAATATCAGAGCGCTTCCCCACTAGCTGGCAATGGCCAATGCCCAGAGCTCCCCAAGGCGCCACACTTGCCCTGGTTGCCCAGCCCCCTCCTGGGATTCTTGCAGACCTTCCCCATGGATCAGCAGCTGAGGTGGTGCCTGGTGCTATGGAGGGGGTGACAGAGGCTTCAACACCCACTCCGTGCTCTAGCCGCTGTTTGTTCTCGCTAGTCGTCTGCTCAGGCTATGCCAGTCGCTAAAAATTTATACTTTCTCTTGGAGACTAATAACCTTAAAAATAAAACTTCTGGTTCTTTAACCAGCAAAAATGCATTTATTAAGGAACAGCAGAGAACTACAAACTGGGACACGGAAGCTATGCAAACACCACAATCAAGTTTAGGGAACAAAGGAAAGGACCGCTCTTTTATAGAAGGCGGCTGTTATAAACAGCAAGCCCATTGGAATAAACTGGGAGTTTGAAGTATAGTGGCTTCTCATTGGCTGAGTTATCACTGTCCCTCATTGGCTGGGCTGTTACCGAGGGGAGAAGAAAGCTTTCCTTCCTCCTGCTGTTGTAGTGAAGTGGTATCCACAAGCAAAATCCACCTTTTCCTATTGAATTTGCAATTGAAGAGAAGCGGAAGGGTGTGAGAGCCTCCCCTCCTGAACCTCCTGACTCCATTTTAGTGACGCTTTCTTTAATTCATTTTCACAAGACCGTGGGTTTGAATATGCTTTTCTTGTAAGTTGAGGCATAAACTACATAATTGTAAGGTAAGCTAAGGCCTGGAGCAATAGCCCTTTAAACTGTAGTCAATCATTTATGCCTTAGGAGAGTGAAGGAAGGGAGAAGAGGTTTTCTTAGGAACCTGGAGGTAAGGTGAAAGGAATGGGTAAAGTGCTGAGGAAGGAGTGAGCATCTAGAAAGGGTCCCTCATGGGGGAGCAAATTCAGGCTACTTCCTCTACTTTGTCTATAGTCCTGCTTATCCCCCACCAGCATTTTAAATACCTTGGATCCAAAGTGCAGTGCTCCCCAGAAGCAAACTTCCTCCATCAAGAAGAAAAGAAATGGCCACCACAGGTGGTCCTGCAGTGTCTCATTTGCCAGTGCCCTATATCCTGGACACACCTGGACAGGTAGAGTGGTAGGGATGAACACCAGACTCAAGACAGGAAGCCTGGTTCTTAAGACTCAACTCCACACTGACTTGCAGTGTGCCTGTGTGCATGGGTGTCTTGATCAAGCTGCCTGAGTTTCTTTGAGCCTCCATTGTTGCTCATCTGTGAAACATAGATTAAATTACCTGCCCGGTGGACCTCACAGGCTGATGAAAGACCAGAAGAGAGCTGGTGCATAAAAAGGCTTTATAAATTGTGAATTGCTCTTCTAACATATGGTGTTATGCTAATCCACTCCATTCAGAAAGAAACAGAGCTGGGAGTGAGAAGTGACTCAGGAAGCTCAAGACAGGAATGAGGGCTGAAGAGCTAGTCAGCAACCTAAAATAGAATCATGTTCAGAGCCTGGGGCCAGACTGCGGGACCAGGCCCACCAGCAGCTGGCAGCCAGGAGCTCCAGGCTGGCAGGGGCCCAGGCTACCTGCTCCCTTGACATGGCCTGTGGGGCCAGTGCTTGCAGCCCGGTGGCTGTGCCTCGGCCAGGTCAGTGCAGGCCAACGGCCATCGGCTCACAGGCAGGAAGTGAAGGGCAGTGACAACTCGGGTGACTTCACTGTGAATTCAAACGGCTTTCCCTCTCTAGATGTCCCCTTGCTGCCAAATGCTGCCCTGGCCTCTTGCCCATATTCCCTACCAGCGAAATTAGCCTGCAAATGAAACCTACAAAGTACATTGGCCCAGGGGACCACAGGCCCTGCCCACATGCTCCCGCTCCAGGAAGGAAGCTGGCCCCTGCCCATCCTGCCCCAACCATGTTCCAGCCCTTTTGTTCCAAGGCAGGTAACAGACACCTGTACCCACAGGACTAAAGACTGAAGACCTACTGAGGGATTGGGGTCTGGAGGCAAGCTGGCCTGCTTGGATGTAACTAGGCAGGGATTTGATGTTTCACAAACAAACACTGCTCCAAGGCATTCCTGCTGCTGGCTCAGGCCAAGGAAAGCAAGGTAATAACTCAAGGAACAGTGACCTCATCAGGAAAGCAGGCTCCCCAGTGTCTCACACACACCCCACATCCCCAAACAACCCAGGAGACTGTTTGTCATGAAAAGTCCCAGAGAGGCCTACCCTGTAGAATGAGCAGGTGGCCAGTCTGGAAGCAGGCTGGGAGCAGGGAGGGAGCTTTCTTTTCCTACTGTCTGGAGAAACCACCATTCCAGGGCAGAGGGGTAGGGACTGGAGGCTGGAGCAGGGGGGTCATTTTCCACCTCAGGGTCCTCCCTCTTGCCACAACATAAAGAAACCAAAACAAAGCCAAAGCTATCTGTCATCTGGGCTCTCTAGGGCCCTGGCCAGGCTCTGAGCCATCATCATGCTGCCTTGGGCAAGCTTGGGGAGCGGGTGCTGTTGAGTGCATTCAGCCTGGCCCTGTCTCACTTCCCCCATCTGTTGCTACTTTGTTCTTCCTCAGGATGTGGCGAGAGGTGGAGATTCGGGGAAGAAGTAGGAAGTGGGCAAGAGAAGGAATGCCTGGATGCTCTGGCTGTTTACTCTCTATTCCTCCAGCGGGAGGAGAGGAAGGGCGGAAAGCCATCCTGGCTTCAGAAACTGGAGAAACTAACTTGCAGTTGCCCAGGGCTGTGTGCCAAGGTCTACCTGAAGCCACAGGCTAAACCTACATATCTCCCTAAGCCCTCCAGCAGGGCGTGGTGGACTTCATTACATTAAGATAAATACAGGTGTATTAATCAGAGCAAACACTTATTGGGTGTTTACCATGTTCCAGGCACTGGGCTAAGTGCTTAAAGTACCTCAGCTCCTGCAGTGCTGCAAACAGTGCTATGATATAGTTCTTTCCTTTACTCCCTCCCTTTACAGAGGCTTAGAGAGTTCCCACAGCTGTGGGTGGCAGGCCTGGATATAAACCCAGGCAGCCTGACTCCAGAGCCCACTACATGCACATGTCCAATCTGTTCAGTGCTCTAAAGGGCCTTTCTAGGGGCGAGTGCCATGTGCCCTGGCTCAGGAGCCTGACACACAAGCACCTGTCAGCTTGCCTTGAAGGGGCACCTGCTCAGTGGAGGCAAAGTTCACTCAAATATTTCAGTTAAAGCCTGAGCTCTCTTTGAGTGTGTTGTATCAAACAACAATATAAATTATATATGTTATATAAAACATCTAATCCATATAATTTATTTTTTAGATGTAAAGTAAAATATAAATCATGTATATTCACTCTTCCTCTTGTTCTTCCCTTCCTAAATAACTCAGTCCTAATGTAGTTTGGCCCCTTAGAGCAAGCTAGGTATCCATGCAGGGTGAGGGGGCAGAGCCACAGTGACCCAGTGAGAAGGCAGGCTGGATCCTTTTGAGGTAAAAGACACTACTGGGTCAGTTGGAGAAACTCGAGTGGCGTTTGCAGATGACAGTCATGTATCCATGTGAGTTTCCTGATTGGATGAGTCTTTTGGGTTTTATACGGTAATGTCTTTGTGGGGGGGGGGGGGGAGGATGATGCCAGAGACTTACTCTTTTAAAATGTTCTTCTTTACTATTTTTACCTTTTTGTTTACTTTTTTTTTTTTCCTTCAGCTAAGACAGCCAAAGAGATGATTTGTTGTACGTGGGTTACATTCAGCCACAAATGAAAATAGAATTAGTCCTGAGAGTCACAGGTTCAAGGTAAAGGACCAAAATGGACTCTTTTAGTATGAGGAAGGTGGATCTCTCAAAGGTGGATGGATGTTCTAGATGCATTGAATCAAGTTCTAGAAAGTAGGCATGCAGTCCAACAATTTGTCCCTCTGGCTTTCCTTATTTCTGCTGGCTTCCATGGGTGCACAAGCTAGCAATTTACTTAGACTTCTGCCCCATCTTTCTTCTTTTTCACTTCAGTCTGCACATTTGCTTCTTCCTCCATTTGGCTCTCATGGCACAGAGGTGTCCAAGAAGATGGTGCTAAGGCCAAGAGAACCCTTTTTCATTTATTTTTAAAACAAACTAGTAATGTATGCATATACTCTCACTGTGAAAAAAACAGCAAGCAATACAGAAGTTATTCATTAAAAAATAAAAGTACCATTCCCTCCCTTTCAATTATCAGTGCCTTTGTCAGAAGCTACCACTATCATCAAGGTGATATCTTCATAGAATACAAATATATAAGGGAGAGAAAGAATCTTCAAGTCCTAATCACAAGAAAAAAATGGAAACTATGTGAAGTGATGGATGTTAACTAAGCTTATCGTGGTGATCATCTTGCAATGTATGCATATATCAAATCATTGTGTTGTACACCTTAAATTGATACCATGTTATATGTCAATTATATCTCAATAAAACTGAAAAAAGTAAAATAGCCAAGTAAAAATAATAAAAAAATTTTTAATTCTCACTACACACACACACACAAATACTGTTGTGAAACTTTCATTACATTGGTTGTTAAAGTCAAAAAAGGTTAATAAAATATAGTTTGCTTTTGAAAAAAAATATATAGCCAGTTGACTTTTACGTGTTTCAGAGGAAAGCAGTTATTTGCACTGTAATGCAATGTGGTATGTGTGTAATGTGTGTAATGCAATGTAATGTTGGGAATGTTTCAGCATATCTTAAAAATTAACAAGAAAACACACACAAACCAAACATAAGCCTTGAAAGAAAATTTGCTCTTAGGTTGGAGACCCCCAGGGCGTATCTCCATGGTCTTCTGCCATTAGAAGCACTAAAGGAAGGGTATTTGGGGAGTCTGGCCACACCCAAGCCAAGCTGTCTAGAAATACCAGGTGCTCTGAGTGTCCCCAGGGAGTGGAGGTTTCCTTCCTGGTGGATCTATGCTCCCTGGGACACTTCACGCCCTCCAGCCTCCACTTGGGAGTTCCAGCAGAAAAAATGACCTAAACAGCAATGCCTCCAGGTTCTCTACTGCCCAGACTCGCACCCCTGCCTCCACCCACCACTCCCGCAGCAAAAATGCCTGCAAGGTCTCATCACACTTTATTGATTGCAACAATCACCCTAAAGAAGAAGTGGTCATTGTACTCTGGGTTTCCTCTCCAAAGGCAGGAACTTTTCTGGAATTAGTTAATATTGATGGAGAAATGTCTTGGGAGGGAGGGAGGTATGAGAAAGTGCCAGGTCTAATGATGATGTCCCCAGCCTGGGACTGTCCAGGCTCCTAGAATGGTGTCCCTATCCAGTTTCTACACCATGAAGATCATGCCTACCTGCTCCTCTGCGTTCAGGGCAAAGGGCATGGATATTTTCCGCATTTCCAATAATCTGTTTCTGTCGGATAGTCTTTCATTTTAAGGACCAAGAGAAGGGTAGAAACTCCAGCCTTCCTGACCAGAACCACAGCTAATTTTCAGAGGAAGGAAATGCTGCCTGATGTTCCCAGCCTGTTACTCAGCAGGTGAGCTGATTGCAAAAGACAGTTGTCCCAGTGTCCAGGGCAACAGCACAAACAGTGCGGGGGGGTGTTCAGGTCAGGACTCCCTCACATAAAATTCCTACCTCATGTGTGCTGAGAGGGGGCAGAGCACAGAATAAAACAGGTACGCTTCTTGACGTGAGAACACTTCTCCAGTCTTGGAACACTTCTAGGCCCCTTACTTTGCCTAGAAATACAGTTAATAAGAAACCGTGGGCCCAATTCCCACCTAAGTCATTTATACAGGACCTTCAGAATGACAGCCCCTCCCTCACATGAAACTTGGATTTGTGACAGGGATTTATGAAGCACATCCTCCTCCACAATTTAATACTGTTTTGAAATGCAACCCCTGCCTTCCTATAAGACAATAAAAAGCAAATTTATCCTAAGGAAACACCAAATTTAATGGTGCCTATATAGGAATTACTGGTCAAGCAAGAGGAAGAGGAAGTTAGGAGATAAGAACTAGCAGAAGTGAGCTCAGGGAATCAGATGTGAGAATGTGGGAGGGCAGGTAGAAAGAAAAGACAAGGAGTTTAAAGAAGCTTAGAATGAGAAAGCAGGATGATTTCAGACAGGAGAAACTGACCATTCAGCAAACTATCCTGGACATGGAGAATACAAAAACATAAAGATAGTCCTTGCTTGAAAAATGAAACAGTCTAGTGGAAGATACCGACATAAACCAATTCAAAAACCCCATGATCCTAGTCACAGTTGAGAATTTAGAGGCCAAGGAAAAATAAAGGAATAAGCATCTGACTGGGGGAGTCAGGGACATTCAAGCTGGGATGAAAGGAAAGGATGATACAAGTTTTGCCAAGAAAGGAAAAGGGCCTGAGGACCTTCCAAAGGTAAGTCAGTTACAAAGAACTTGAAGCAAAGGGCAAAGAAGTCAGTTCAGGGAGATGCCTCTTACTATGAGAGCAGATAGCATCCTGGGCAAGATGTCTGGACTTTTTGTTAAGGGCTTTGGAAAATGACACTACAGATCAGTCTAAACTGAAAAAGCATGGTGAGCAGGGGAAGCGAGGGAGAATGGTCTTAATTATACTTTGCATAAAATCTGAGGCTTTCACCTCAGATTACTTGCCTATAAAATAGAGATAATAATATACGTGGTAAGGATACCCACTCCCCTAACATGTTTTGGGGGGAGTGATCACTAAATACTCTTTTTTTTTTTAAGTAGGAACCCAATAAATACTTGTTGAACTAAAAGTTAACTATATCAGTTTACCTAGAGGAAATCAAGACAATCCATCGCTTTCCTGGAAAATAGAATTCCTAAGAAAGTGGGGTTGGTACTATGCCCTCCAAAGGAGGGAATAAGAGCCTGCCTTGCCAACCACTCCTTTTAACACTCCTGCCTTGCCAGCCATGTGAGGGGAGCTACAGTAGAGGCATTGGTGGTGGCCCCACAGACCATGGGTTCCATGGGAACATGAGGCAGATTACCCTGGAACTGCCAAGATCATTCCTGAATGGAGAGGTGGGAGGCTGAGAGGCATGGTGCTTATAGCTGCAGTGATGGAGGCTCTTGCCCAGAGTGTGCCACTTCATGGCACCCTGGCCCAGGAAAAAAATGTCACCCCATTGCTGGTTGTGCCTCTTAGTAGAAGAAACTCTGGGCAAAAGACATGGAACCAAACTTCAGAGGAATGATGCTGTTATGGGCTGAATTGTGTCCCCCCCTAAAAAGTCACAGATTAGAGTCCCAATTCCCAGTACCTCAGAATGTGACCTTATTTGGGGATAGGGTCTTTACAGAGGTATTCAAGTTAAATGAGGCCATTAGGGCGGACCCTTCTTCAATACATGTCCTTGTAAGAAGGGGAATTTGGACACACTTGAAGGGAACAGAGTGCAAAGAGATGTGGAGGGAAGACTACCATCTACAAGCTAAAGAGAGAGGCCTGGAACAGAGACTTCCCTCACATCTCTCAGAAGGAATCAACCCTACAGATACTTGTATTTCAGACTTCTAACCTGCAGACTGTGAGACAATCAATTTCTGTTGCTGAAGCCACCTAGCCTGTGGTACTTTCTACAGCAGGCCTAGCAAACTAACACAGGTGCCAGCCCTGCTCCATTCTCTACTGCGGCCCCCTTCAAGTGGTGCTCAAATTTCAATGATGCACAGATAGATTCCTTTTAAGGGTGGAGGGGGACATTCTCTTGCTCCATACCTATCCCATGGCAATTTAAATTATTTTTTAATTATCTCTAAAGTAGCAAAAATAGTGGTGCCTGGGTGGCTCAGTCAGTTAAGCATCCAACTTCAGCTCAGGTCGTGATCTCACAGTTCATGAGTTCAAGCCCCACATCCAGCTTAGAGCCTAGAGCCTGCTTCAGATTCTGTGTCTCCCTCTCTCTCTGCCCCTCCCCCCACTCATGCTCTGTTCTCTCTCTCTCCTCTCAAAAGTGAAAAATAAAATTAATAAATTAATAAATAAATATTAGTAAAAATAGTTACAAACATAAAATCAAGCATACATTTATATTTTCTGCTCTTGTAGAATTAAAAAAATCAAAACAAAATGTTCTCTGCATTAAGATTATCCACTGAAATAAAATCCCAGAATTTAAAAATTCTTGTGGCGATCTTGGTGGTGTCACTTTAAGGAAAACTACCCTGAAGAATTTATATGCTGGGAAGACTCTGTGTCACTCAAAAGCAATGCCAGTGGGTGGACATGGATGAAAAGTCCCAGGAATCGTAGAATCAGATGGACAGCTGGATGGATTGTGCACTAAAGCTGGTATATCTCTAAGGAAACAACTTCTCTGTTCCCCTGCAGAGAATCTTCTAGATGTTAAGAAACTGATAGCTTCCTACAGCTCAGAGCCTGTAGTCAAATGTTGAAGCCCTGAGCAAGTAGGAGGCTATGGAGGAGATATTTGGGATGGAAGTAGGCAGGCTCCCCATGTGTGCTTGTCCCCCTCCATATTCACTGTGTCTGCTTTGTAGCAGATTCACAGGCTTGGTTTATTAGAATAATTAGATAAATAATTTTTAAAGTGCCCCACGTGTTAGGGGCTGAATTGTGTTCCCCTAAATTCATATGCTGAAGTTCCAACCCCCAGTACCTCAGAATGTAACCATATTTGGAGATAGGGTTTTTACATAGGTGATAAAGGTTAATTTAGGTCATAAGGGCGGGACCCTCATCCAATAGGACTTATGTCCTTATAAGAAGAGAGAGAGAGAGACACCAGGGGTGTACAAGCACAGAGGAAAGGCAATGTGAGGACACAATGAGAAGACAGACACCTGCAAGCCAAGGAGAGAGGCCTCAGGAGAAACGAAACCTGTTGACAACTTGATGTCAAACTTCTGGCCTGCAGAACTGTGAGAAAACAAATTTCTATAGTTTAAGCCACCCAGTCTGTGGTGTTTTGTTATGGTGGCCCCAGCAAATTAATCCCCCTACCCCCGACCCTCGCATGCCACAGGGATGATCTCTCCGAGCCAATATCCCCCAGCACACTATTTGTTCATGATATGGGTGGGTGTCCGACCACCCTGCAGAGAGCATCAGGCTGGCTGCTTTGGGAGTTGTGGAAATCAGGGTTGGATATTTGTGGAAATGTTTTATCTCCTCTACCGAACTGTAATTCCTGAGAAGCCAGGACTGTGTCTCACTCTGCTATGACCAAGAGCACACAGGGGTCTCCTATTCAGTATGTGCTGGATGTATGAATGAAAAACAGAAACATATGAGATCTAACTTCATATTTAGAAACAGACAAAGAATATACACCAAAACATTTATAGAGATGGCCTCTGAAAATGGGATTATGGATGATTTAACTTTTATTACTTTCACATCAGTGTTTTCTTGATCTCCTACAACAAATGTGTATTGTTATAATAACATAAAATAGGGAATGTTTTATTTTGCTTTGCTTGTGGTGTTTGAATATCAGAACTGTTGCTCACTGAGACTCTGACAACAGAATTTAAACTCATTCCCTTGCTGATTGCACCTAGAAGAAAAGAAGGACCTGCGAGAAGACCTGAACCACAGGGACGTTTCCCTCGGTACCCCTGAGACAAGGGGATTTCACTTAGAATAAAATCCCCAAATTATCTGCCAGCCCTAAGTCCTGCTATGTGAAGAGAAGATCCAATATCCAAGATCGGCTGAGAGGGAGCAGGCAATTTGACACCAGGGCCTGGGTGGTGCCTGCACTGGAGACCACAGACCAGCTTTCTAGACATTCATGTTGGGTGGTCCAGGGAAATGAAGCCTGTGTCCATTCGTGGAGCTTCATAAGGACTTGGTCACCCTGTCTTCTACAGAACGCGTCAAAGTTTTGCACAGACCACAGTTCACTCTTAGGCAAATTCAGCCTGTACTGTGTAACGTAAATAGTCCAGAGACCCTCCAGCCAAAATGATCTCTTACTTTGTCCAACAAGAGGCCCTCAAATCCCCACCACCAGTAGCTGCCCATAGTCAGGCATCATCTACAAAAGGATTCAAGGGTAACAGCTTATTAATCTATTAGCACATAAGTGCTCAGCAAGGAGTCCCAAGGGACTGAGATGAAGGCATTACATGTTGTGATACAAGGAAGAAGTTGAGTAGTATCTATTACAGTTCTTCCCAAACATGAGCAATGCACAGACTCCTTTTAAAGGAAAAAAATCACTTGTATCCCCAGTACTGACTCAATTTAGTGTTATTCTGAGGCAACGTAAATATGTGCAAACATATAATTAGGTAGGAAAATAGACCTTAAAATATGGAAATGTATGTTGAATATGGAAAATGTAAATATTAACAAAATCCAAACTATTCCATACTCTCATGTGACACATTGAACTGTTTTGCTGAAGCTAATTCATGGCACACAACAAGGAATGCAGTGCTGGTCACAGCAGCAAAGTTATGCTAGAGAAACTTGAGTGTGCAGGGCTCCTACCACTTTCTACTTGAATCACCACGAAGCCTCCATTGTACCAGCTGCTGTCCAAACTCTTGGCTCCAACACATCATTTACATATTCCATCTTCCTCCATTCTTTTTCTATTAGACAATTAAAGATATTCTTACCTACTTGACACTGATGCCATTATAACATCATCAACAAAAGCCTGACACTGAGAAGGGATGGTCATAACTTCAGTAACAAGACAATTACCCAGATCACCAAGGAGGTGTTAGATTATCACAAATGAAAGCACATATTTGAAAATTCTCACTGATGCCTCTGTTAGACCTCCAGTTTGAGAAACTTTTATTCATAAGGCACACTACTATCCAGAGAAAATAAATACAGGTGGAGAACAAGGTTGGAGGAAACTTTTAAAAGAAAGCAGCAAAAGACTATGATTAGGTGCCTAAAAAGGGTTGAAAAAAGAGCAGAAGGAACTGAAATAAATTGGGAGATGTAAATGAAGAGAGAAAAACAAACAGAAGCTACCTGGTTTGATTCTTGAAGATGATCATGATTTTTGGTCTGGTTTTGGCTAGGGCTGCCTCTGGATTTCTCCTAATCATCTCGTTATAAAGTAGTAGTTAGAACATGTGGTTGAATCAGACACCTCTGAGACAAGATTTCAGTTCCATAATTTCCCACATAAACTCAGGAAGTAGCTTGGCTTCTCTAAATCTCGGCTTCTTTCTCTGCAAAAGGATTGTTTTGAGGGTTAAATGAAATAATCCTTGTTTTAAAAAAAAATCACTAATAGGGCGCCTGAGTGACTGAGCTCATTGGGCATCCGACTCTTGGTTTCAGCTAGGATCAGGATCTCACAGGGGTTCGAGCCCTACATGGGACTCTGTGCTGACAGCATGGGGCCTTCTTGGGATTTTCTTTCTCCCACTCTCTCTGCCCCTCCCCATTTTGTGCTCTCTCTCTCTCTCAAAAGAAATAAACTGAAAAAAAATTTTTTGATCTTATATTTTAAAGTATTTTTCTTAATAAATACCTATTCATAAAATAAAATGTTATAAAAGACATTGAAGTTACTTATTAAAATTTATGTCAACAAACAACTACTATCAGTCATTATCTAAAAGATCTATCTAGGGGTGCCTGGGTGGCTCAGTCGGTTAAGCGTCCGACTTCAGCTCAGGTCACGATCTCGCGGTCCGTGATTTCGAGCCCCGCTTCGGGCTCTGGGGCCTGGAGCCTGTTTCCGATTCTGTGTCTCCCTCTCTCTCTGCCCCTCCCCCGTTCATGCTCTGTCTCTCTCTGTATCAAAAATAAATAAACGTTTGAAAAAATTTTTCATAAAAAATAAAATAAATAAATAAAAGATCTATCTAAACTTGTACCATTTTCCAATGATTGGCTCCTCACCTATCAATTCACTGGACCAGATCTCCTGAAAACCACATTTTAGAATTGTATGAAATTTTTTCTTAAAATTACTTCACTTTGTTAAACACATTTTAAATATTCAGCAGGAGGGAAAGATAAAACTTCTTCTACATGGTTTAAAGAATTGGTAATTGCTGGGTTACTTAAGCAATTGCAAGTGATTTGATGCAAAGCAACTCATACAAAAAAGAGAGATGCCAAAATTAGCAGAAACTTGATTTCCAAGGAAATAATTTTTGGTTAGAAAAAAATAGTCATTGGAACTAAGTCAAGAGATAGGCTCGTGTGTGTGTGTGTGTGTGTGTGTGTGTGTGTGTGTGTGCGTGTTCTCCTCCAGAAGAGGAAATATGAAGTAGTACTACATCTAAGAAAAGAGAATTTAAGGGCTTCCTTGAGATGAGCAAATTAGTTTTATCAAGAGTAGCATTAAGTGGTTGGAGGAAGCTAACCACCCAATTACAGTCATGAAGCAGGAAGGCCATCAATGCTTGTCAAGGAGAGCAACACAAAAACTAAAATCCATGTCACTAGCAAAGAGGTCATAGGCAGCCAATGGCCCAGGACTTACAGGCAATGAGAAAAATCATAGCTGGCTAACCATCTGATTTATCTCCCAAACCTACACACTCTTGAAAGTAAAAGTGAACATAAAAATAAATTAAAATTATATACACTTCGAAATATTTATTTTAATGGACAAATTGAATTTATTATATGAGTGGACCTATATAATAGTTATATTCTGAAGTAAAATTCTTTCTTTAAAATAAACAGCCAATGACCATGTATATTAAAGCAAACTAAGAAAAAACATGTATTCATATGGATTATCTGAAGACTAAAAATAAAATCATTCTCAGTACATATTTGTGTAATCAGTTACTTAGTCATATCTTTCTCATTGAAAAAATTTGAAGAGTGTATTTTTTATTACATTCTTGTAAGTTTTATTTGATGAAGTTGCCTGCACTTTTCTGCAAAGTTGTATTTTATGATTAACAAATTTTAAACTGTGTACATCTTCAATTCATTCCTCTATGAACAACAATATTTTTAGTTGGGAAAATACTCTCTACAGGTGCTCAAATACCTGGTAAACCGAGAACAAATTCTGCTAAATAGAAGGATTCACTGTTCTAATTTTCTCTACATTGAAATGTATAACTTCTACATTGAAATGAATAATTCAGACCAAATATTTTCATGGATATTATCATCTTTCCTAAGGTCAAAGTACATTTCTTTCACAAATATTTTAATAAATGTTGCAGAATTATAGGCCTTCTAGCTATCATTCCATTCCACTACAGAATCTAAATTCATCCAATTAAAAGTAGGGGTTTTGTCAAAAGACTGCACAAGTCAAAATTCTCCAAAACATCAGCACAATTATAGATTTTTTAAATTAAAACTTCTACGACATTTAAGGCTTCAATGTTTAATTGTTAAATTTCTCCTTTGCCTTGTGAGGGTAAATTTCACTATTGTCCTATTTGCAACTTTGTTTTCAATAGCTGCAATTTGTTATAAATTTCCAATTCTGAAATTTTTTGGTCCTTCATTGAATACTTTGATTAAACATTTAAAACTTATTTTAATCTAAATGCAAAGGACTCATTTACCAAAAAACATTTCTTCTGCTACTAAAGAAGCCACCACATTAATATCAATGGTTTCAGTTTTTGAATACATACGTGAAACTTGGAATTAAAAGTGACTGAAATTCATCTAGAAGAAATGGAATTTGATCTAATGAAAAGTCATGCTTCACTGAGTGATCCATAAATGCATCTTCTACAGCTATATCATCTTTCTGCCCAGTCTTAAAATTAAAAAAAAAAAACTTTTGAAATAGATGCTGATGCATCCTCAGTGGACCTGTGTCTTCTGTTTTTCCTGTGGCCACTATGGCCTTCCATTGTGGACAATAAATGTTGACACTTTGTTCAAGTTACATGTTACATCAGTTACATGTTAGAACATGTTACAAGTTACATCAGTTATCTTGAGACACATAAATTGGAGTGTCTAATTTTTCATAAAACGTGAAATTTTCATTTTTTAGTTGACTATGGCAGAATGATTTATTGCAAAAGCAAAAAAGCATTCCAAGTGTATGAGATTTCCCATGCTGGTATAACAGATTAACACAAACTTAGTGGCTTAAAACAAGACGAGTTTATTATCTTGCTGTTCCAGAGGTCAGAAGCCCAAACTCAGTCTCACTGGGCTAAAGTCAAAACATCAGTTAAACTGGTTCCTTCCACCTAATTAAAAAATGGGCAGAATACACTAACAGACAAATTTTCCAAAGAAGACATACAGATGGCTAACAGACACATGAAAAGATGCTCAACATCACTCATCATCAGGGAAATGCAAATCAAAACTACAATGAGATATCACCTCACACCAGTCAGAATGGTTAAGACACAAGAAACAACAAATGTCGGTAAAGATGTAGAGAAAAAGGAACCTCATGGGAATGCACACTGGTGCAGCCACTGTGGAAAACAGTACGGAGGTTCCTCAAAAAATTAAAAATAAAATTGGTGTGCCTGGGTGGCTCAATCGGTTAAGCATCCAACTCTTGATCTCAGTGTAGGTCTTGAACTCAGGGTCATGAGTTCAAGCCCTGTTTTAGGCTCCACACTGAGTGTGAAACCTACTAAAACAAAAAAATTAAAAATAAAACTACCATATGACCCAGTAATTCCGCTAATGGGTATTTACTCAAAGAAAGCAAAAACACTAATTCAAAAAGATATATGCATCCCCATATTTATTGCAACATTTTTTATAATAGCCAAATTATGGAAGCGACCCAAGTGTCCATTAATAGATAAATGAATGAAGAAGGTATGTGTACACACACACACACACACACACACCATGGAATATTACTGAGTCATAAAAAGAATGAAATCTTAATGATACCTTGCCATTTACAACAACACAGATGAATCTAGAGAGTATAATGCTAAGTGAATTAAGTCAGAGAAAGACAAATACCATATGATTTCACTCCTATGTGGAATTTAAGAAACAAAACAAAATGAACAAAGGGGGAAGAAGAGACAAAAAAACATTCCTAACTATAGAAAACAAACTGATAGTTACCAGAGAGGAGGTGGGTGGGGGCATGGGTGAAACAGGTGATGGAGATTAAAGAGTACACTTATGATGAGCCCTGAGTAATGTATAGAATGCTGAATCACAGTAGTATACACCTGAAACCAATATAACACTGTATGTTAACTATACTGGAATTTTAAAAAATTAATGTTTTTAGAAAATTGGTTCCTTCTGGAAGCTTTGAGGGAGAATCATTCTCCTTGTGTTTTTCTATTTCTGGACTCCACTTGAATTCCTTGGCTCATGATCCCTTCCTCACATCATTCCAACTTCTTTTTTGGTGGTAACATCAGTTACTGACTCTGGGCTCCTGCCTCCCTCATATAAGGATCTTTGAGTACATCAGGCCCACCTGGATAATCCAGAATAACCTTCCCATATCAAGATCCTTATTTAGTCACATCTGCAAAATTCCTTTTGACATGTGAGGTGATATATTTACAGTTCCCAGCGTTTGGGACATCTTCAGGAGAAGGAGGGCATTACTCAGCCTACCACACTAAGCAATGTAAAAACTAAATGCAGATTCACACAGTACAATAAATGACACAGCCGATGTAGCAGGAACTTTCAGATACTCCCTATATGCTCTGAGTGGAACTTCTTAGCCTTTATTTCCTAAACATATCTCAAGTGCGCCTATGTTAGCCTGTATTTCCCCATACTTCACACTGGCCACATGGACTGTCAGCCTGGGCACTTGGAGCATACGGCATCCCACAGGCCAAAGCATGGGTCACCGCACCATTGGTTCGCACACCAAGTCACCAAGAGTGATCAATAGCTGGTACAGCAGCAGCAACGATCACCACCTGGGGCAAGAGGGCGTTAATTATCCCTAGCTGCTGTTGTCCAAGGACACTTCATCTTCTCAGCAAGCATGCTGCACACTGTCCTTGAAAACAAGCTGCTGGTTACGCTGCATCTGGAAAACTGGAAGAAAAGTGACCGGTGTGCCTTGCCGTCTTTCAGATTTAACCGCGTGTTGAAGGAAGAACTCTGGCTGCTGTGCTGTATCTCACACACTGCTTGCCAAGGCCAGACGCCACGGTAGAGGCTACCAAAACCATCCCTTCTTCTCTTGGAACCAGCAGTATTAATATCTCCTTTTTAAAAAGGAAAATCTGGAGGCACCTGGGTGGCTCAAGTTGGTTAAGCGTCCAACTTCGGCTCAGGTCATGGTCTGATGGTTTGTGAGTTCGAGCCCCGCATCGGGCTCTGTGCTGACAGCTCAGAGCCTGGAGCCTGCTTCAGATTCTGTGTCTCCCTCTCTCTCTGCCCCTCCCCTGCTCACATTCTCTCTCTCTGTCTCTTGTCTCCCTCAAAAATAAACATATTAAAAATAAATAAGTAAATAAAGTAAAAAGGGAAATCTGAGACAAAGGCGAATCCAGACAGGATGCCAGAAAAAGAGGTATCATAAAGACTGTTCCAAGTAAACCGGGACCTATGATTTTGCTCTAAAAAGTGAAAGAAAATTTAATATTTCCTTTAAATTTTTTCAATGTTTATTTCTGAGACAGTAAGAGCAGGAGCGGGGGAGGGGAGAGAGAGACAGAATCTGAAGCAGGCTCTAGGCTCTGTCAGCACACAGCCCGACATGCGGCTTGAACCCACAACCATGAGATCATGACCTGAGCTGTAAGTCTAGCACTTAACCAACTGAGCCACTCAGGTGCCTCTAATAGTTCCTTTAAATTAGGAAAAAAGAAAAGCAAGCCAAGATTTACCTAAGTAGCTACTGGTAATTAATAATCAAGGTTAACGACAACAGAATTTAACCTGTATTTACTTTAGATTATGGATCTCTTTATGAGAATAAATTCATAATAGCTTATTTTACAAAGAAGATACACATTTTCAAGGAAAACGTTAAGAGAATGGACTGTAGGATCCTCTATGATTTCTTATTCACGAACCAATCAAACCAGGGCAGCTATCCAAATACCAATAACTACCCAGAAAACGAGCCAGGTGGGGCGCCTGGGTGGTGCAGTCGGTTAAGCGTCCGACTTCAGCCAGGTCACGATCTCGCGGTCTGTGAGTTCGAGCCCCGCGTCGGGCTCTGGGCTGATGGCTCAGAGCCTGGAGCCTGTTTCTGATACTGTGTCTCCCTCTCTCTCTGCCCCTCCCCTGTTCATGCTCTGTCTCTCTCTGTCCCAAAAATATATACACGTTGAAAAAAAAAATTTTTAGAAAACCATCCAGGCAATCAAAATCTAGTAAGTGATAACAAATAGTAACTCCCCTCAGGCCCAAACTGACCCTCACTGTGTTTATATCTCATACCTGCTTTTGCATGGAACCCTCATGATTACACATTCCCTTTCTCCAGACGCTGCCTGCTAGGCTTCCTTGGCCAGCCTCCCCTAGGTTCTCATCTCCTTAGGTTCATTTCCTTGGTTTCCTGGCTAGTTTCTCCTCCTCCGCCCGCATGCTGTAACTGTAGGTCCCTGGACACTGAGGCCTCAGCCCTTTGCTCCTCCTGCTTTACCATCACCCTCTTGGAGCATTACCTACAATCCATGTAACTAAAGATCCATATCCTTTCTTGATACCAAACTCCAGACCCCCCAGTTCTTACACTTTTTTTTTTCAAGTCTGGCTCCAGATCTCACTATTTTCTTTCTGTGAATTCTAATACATCACATGATCTGAAATATATATATATATATATATATATATATATATATCTCCTATGCTCTTCCCTGCACATTTCAGCCAGAGTAAAATCTCTTCAAGTAGAGGTAAGGTTTTTCATTCATTCGACAAACATTTATTGAGCGTCTACTATATGCACATACTGTTTTAGATACATAAACAGACAAAACAAAGATCCTTGACTTCATGGAGCTAATATTTTAGCGGTGTGGAGTGCAGAGATGTGGGACCATGGAGGAACAATGAACAATAAACTAATAACTAAGTAAATTGGATATAGCATATTAGTAAGTAGTAAATGCTCAATGGCTGCATGTGGCTCATAACTATCATATGGGACAGTACAGATCTCATGTCTAATTCCCTGGATTTCATTTAATTTAATCTGGGGGGAAATGTCAGAAACAAATCAAGTGGCGATGTTAGCAGTCATTTTCTCAAATGCAAAGCAGTCCACTGCATCCACATTTTTATACCACGACGCAGGTGGTGGGAGTAAGCTGGGGTTGTTGCTTTGTCTGTTGCTCCAGTTATACAAAAAGCAAACAACAGAGTAACTATATTGGCAAATTCAGGTGCACAGGCAGCTCCATCAGGTGTCCCAGGGCTTACACCCTCAGGGTTCAGTCATCAGAGGACCCCTTTTCTCACTATTAAAAAAATGCAAGAAACCAAATTGTCTCACAGGCTTTGAAGAGCAATTACAAAGGAGATGTTCCAAAAACATTTGGGAGATGATATCACCAGAATCAACGGACTGCTGGCCAAGGTTTTGGAGAAAATAACCCACATTAGAATGTACAGCTTTCATATGATCGTCATATTACCATCTGATCAGAGGCAGAAGCAGACTATTTGCATACAGATTTTGTGACGCAGCTATTTTGACAGGACAACTATTTGACAAAGCTGCATCAAAACCACCCCATCAGCCAACCCCAGGGGCACACTTGACACTTGCTCTGTCCCCGTCACCATCATTTATGGAGGATTTTTGCTTACTCTATTACTTTCTGACCTGTATTAGTCTTTTATTTCTTTTTAATGAAAAATTATATACAACATGCAACATTTATATTAAAAATGTAGGCAGTTTATATTTATATGTGCTTGTTATGTAATATTTTTAAAATTTTTTTAAGTTTATTTATTTATTTTGAGAGAGACAGAGACAGCACAAGTCGGAGAGAGACTGAGAGGGAGACAGAGAATCCCAAGCGGGCTCCACACTGTCAGCATGGAGCCCAATGTGGGGCTCAAATGAACACACGAAACTGTGAGATCATAACCTGAGCCAAAACCGAGTCAGACACTTAACCGTTTAAGGCACCCAGGTTCCCCTGGAAGGACATTTTTTGAAACACAATGATCCATTACCTCTAGGGCAGGATGTAGGGCACAGGGGACCAAGAATGGGGAGAACATCACTCCTCACAACATATCTTTTTGAACTCTGAGTATTTTTTTACTATATGCATCTCTTACTTATTTTTTTAAAAACCTTTTTCTAAATTTATTTTTTAGCAGCTTTAGTTTCACAGGAAAAAAAATAGGCAGAAAGTACAGAATTTCCACGTACTCCCTCACCCCTTCACACCCTATTATGAATACTTTGCATCACTATGGTACATTCCTTCCAATTGATATGCCAGTATTTATAAATTATGAAAGTCTACAGTTTACATTAGGGTTCCCTTGATGTTGTACATGTGGCTACTTTAGGCCCGGCACCTGTTCTCACAAATAGGTGCTATGAGGTAGCCCTCCCTGCAATCTCATTTTCTAAATGAGGACACACAGGCTCAGGGAGGTTCAGGAACTTGCCGAAGGTCACACAGACCCTGTGTCTGTGTGTGGCCTCAATCCTAGACTGGCCCATTACCCACAGCTGTAGTGTATCTGAAAGAACTACACAAGAAGCATGAAACCATTTGTCTTTAAATTTAACAGGAAAAGAAAAAGAAAAAATTTCTTGAAAATGTTTTCAAATGATGGCTACATGACCATGAGCAACAATAACCCCCCTTGAAAGGGGAAATAATTTGGCTACTTGTGGTTAAGAAATATTGCCCCACCCTCAATGTCATACCTACCAAGTCAGTGAGCTCCCTACTTACTGTGCCCTCAGGTTGAGTCACATGAATGTACCAGGGATGGAAAAGAGGGGAAATTCCACTCGACGTCGGAAGTCCTGGTTCAGGAATGAGTGACTCAGATGCCACCGACAGACTCCCTGCCCAACCAATCAGCCTTTTTAAGGAGGCACATGCTTTCAGTGCATGCTTAATGGGATTTAGGTCCCTAGAGCCCCAATTTTTAGCATATGGCTAAATTCTGGGCCCCAAATCTGCAGACAAAATCTTCAGAAAGCTTTCAGTGATTTAGTTTCCCTTGTTGACTTCATGTCTTCAATAGCCATGAGTGAAGTGCCCACAGAAGACTGAAGACACAGAAGAGAAGGCAGGTGGGACAGAGGTAGAGCTCTGGCAATAACATAATGGGATGAACATGAAACAGATGAGGAGCAAAGAGACAGGGGCCCTGAGGAGGACTTGCTAGTTTTTTCTGTCTTCAGGGAGATTTCTTTTGATATATACCATAGCTATAATAAAATGAAATCCACCAAATGTGCCTTGAGAACAGCACAAAGAAGATATTATGGGGATTCAAAATGAGCAAAGTGGTTTGAGAAACTTAGTTACTATGCACAATTTGAAAATTATGTGTAGATCCCTGCTTCTAGAGGTGTGGGCCACACAGCTGGAGCATAGGTATCACCCGGGAGTTTGTAAGAAATCCAGAATTGCAGACTCTACCCAGGATCTGCATTTTACTAAAACCCTCTGGTGGTGTGGATGTGCAGTCAAGCTTGAGAAGTACTGGTTTCGAGCCCATACAGCTCTAAAGCTTGTTTTAAATATGTTTTTTTTTTAAGGTAAACAATACGCAGAACTAAACTCTCTGTATTGTGAGATTAGCCTAACCACAACATAATCTTTCAAAATTAGTCCTTCTTTTCCCTTAAGTGCATCTTGTATTTCCAATTCTTCCTTTATTCAATCTGAGAGGGATGCAGGTGTGTGAGGCTCAAAAAAGAAAAGAGAAGGAGAAAAAAATAGATCCTGTCTGGGAGGCAGACAGGGCTGGCAAGCTACCAGCAGATTCAATTCTAGAAAAGAAAGCCTTTGTGCTTTGAGGTGGTCTGAGGCCATTTGCTCTTAGATCCCTGTCTCACCTGGCCTGGCAGCTGTCCTGCTGTACTGCCACATCAGCACCAATGCGTGCATTTTTATGCTGGTTTCATCTCATATGTGGATCCAGAAACATTTGCAGGGGATACCTATTAAGTACCTGTAAGTACCTAACATGAGCTAAATGCTGTCAGGTACATAAAGGAGTGGTCAAAGATGTGTAGAAATAATTCTAAGAATAGGTAGAAAGCAAGTAGTATCTCTCAAAAGAGAGAGAGAGAGAAACTGAAGACGATGAATGTTCAGATAAGGGAGAGAAAATTCCTGGCTCAGGAAATCCTGGAAGGCTTTGTGAAGGCTTTGTGAAGAAGTCAGCAGACCCATCTGGGCCTTAAATGATGGTTAGGATTTCAAGAGGTAGACATAGAATTAGAGCACTTTAGAAAGAACAGCTAGCCCAGAAGAAGTATGGGGGCGGGAAAATGAAGCGTTTCTCTGAGGAGATGAGAGAAGCCGACTGAGGAGTGTGAGGGAGCAAGCCAAGAAGCAAGGCCAGGAGTTCGGGCATAGTCCCAAATGCCCAAATGTGACAGCAGGAAGTCACTGAAGATTTCTGAGTAGAGCATTGACCTGACCATATCTGTGCTTTGGAGTTTTTATACGCCAGGCATTCTTTGCAGGTGAGGGAGTGAGTGGGAAAGGATAACAATTTATGAGAATTCTACTGCTTCCTGCAATTCCCAGTGGAAGACATAGATATTATCCCCTTCCTTCATGGTCTTCCATCCCCACACTCCCCCCACTTCCTTACGACCATGCAATCAGTACCTGCTCAGCATCTCGAAGTTAACAGGGGCTGGAGTGGAGTCCAGCACCCCTCCCCCCACCCCAAGGCCATGCCCGAGGGCTGGGAAGTGGCACGAGCCCTGTTACCAGGGAGATGGCCACAGAACACAGGTGTGTTATGACGGTAAATATTAAAGGCTCCGATTTATCACAGCCTGGGGTTGTGATGACTACCACTGGGCATGTTCATCATCAGAAATGAGAAGATGATCAGATAAGAAACCCCACTTGACAACAATCTCCTTTCACCTGTACTTGTTTCTGTTTGTTCTGTTTCTGGGTATGTGCTGTTCTGAGAAGAACATCCAGGCCCTTTTCTGGTGAACTTGATTCCCCTGAACCAGCTGTTTCTTCTTTCTCACATCACAGGACTTGGGAACTGGATAGGACTGCAGAACCATTTTGCCAATTCCATCATGTGTTGGAGAGGCTGGGCGACTTACCCAACTGCTATCAGCCAGGCGAGAACAGGACCTTTTAAAAATATACAAAACATACGGGTGCCTGGGTGGCTCGGTAGGTAGAAAGTGCTCTTGGTTTCAGCTCAGGTCATGATCTCACAGTTCGTGGGTTCAAGCCCCACATGGGGCTCCACGTTGCCAGTGTGGAGCCTGCTTGGGATTCTCTCTTTCTCTCTCTCTCTCTCTCTCTCTCTCTCTCTCTCTCCCTCCTTCTCTCTCTGCCCGTCCCCTGCTTGTGCCACCTCTCTTTCTCTCAAAATAAATAAACTTTTAAAAATGTTTTTAAAAATAAACAAAATGTAAAACCTGGAGGAGGGTCCCTAGCACCCCACACACACACACACACACACTTGGAACGGAAGTGGGGAGGCTTCCCCATCATCCACGTCCACAAGTCTGTTGGGTGGGTGCCCAGGAGGCCCAGCTCCAGCCTCAGTGTGGGCTGCAGGCCAGTGGGAAGGCTCCTTTACACCAGGTGCCAAGGTCGGCAGACCCTCTGACTGCAGAAGCAGGAGACCTGCCCGCAGGGCCTGGCCTGGATGTCCCCACCCCTGGCCTGACTCCCATTTTCACTCCTCTTAAAAACAGAAATGTAACGGAATTATAAACTATTTAGAAGGGAATTCAACGTTAAGAAAACGCAACTTCTTCTGCTTGGCCTAGACCAAAATACAAAGAGGTTGGTGTGAAATCACTTCCTCAATGGGAACTAAGTGAGACACGCTCAGTGGCTTCCCAGCAGAGGTGAGAAGGAGTTATCCTTCTCTGAGTCCTTGTGGAGAACCACCACACGTGGGGAAATTCCCTGCCGAAGTGTTCAGGGCTTATTGCTGCTCACAGACACCTTCTCCAAGTCACGGCCACAGGTCTCACCATATCAAAATATCCCCTCAGGCCTTAACTGTCTTACGCTTTGATTTAAACTTATAAAGGAGAGGGGCACCTGGGTGGCTCAGTCAGTTAAGCCTCCGACTCTTGATCTTGGCTCAGGTCATGATCTTACAGATAGGTTGGTGGGATCCAGCCCTGCATTGGGCTCTGGGCTGTGGAATCCCTCCACGAAGCCTGCTTGGGATTCCCTCTCTCCCTCTCTCTCTGCTCCTCCCCTGTACTCTCTCTCTCTTTCAAAATAGAGAAATAAACTTTAAAGAAATAAACTTATAAAAGAGAAAAGACACGGTGAGATAAAAAGACAACAAACATTGAAAGTTCTTGGCAGATTTTCCTTTGACTTGGGCTTTGTCTAATCACCGGTGCTAAAACACAAGGCTAAGAGCCAGAATTCATTTCCAGAACAGTGCCAGTCAACCGGAGGGCAGAGCCTTGCTTGGCTCCTGATTTTTAGAAACAAGGCAAGATTCCCAGCTTCAAAACAATCTCGTACTAGAAAACACTGAAGCCAGGGGCGCCTGGGTGGCTTAGTCATTTAAGTGTCAGACTCTTGATTTTGGCTCAGGTCATGATCTTGCAGTTGTGGGATCGAGCCCCACATTGAGCCCTGCATTGACCCCTCTATCAGGCTTTGCACTGACAGTATGGAGCCCGTTGGGATTCTCTTTCTCTCTCTCTGCTCCCCCACCTGAAAATAAATAAATAAACATTAAAAGAAAAAACAAAAAACACTGAAGTCAGAAAGACTGGAATTCCTGAGAGTAAGATAAAGACAGATCAGAGAATTGTGTCACCCAAGCAGCCAGCCTGATGAGGGAGGATGAGGGCTGGACAGTAAGAAAGTCGTCTTTTTCCTAATACTTATGTCAGCTGTGTCTAATTGAAATATAATGCATTCCACGTATGGAATTTTAATTTTTCTGGAAGCCACATTTTAAAAAGCAAAAAGAAACAGAAATTAATTTTAATATTTCCACTTAGCACAATGAATCCAAGATATTATCATTTTAATATCTGGCCAATATAAAAATTATTAGGGATATATTTTCCATTCCATTTTGTACTAAGTCTTCAAAACCTGGTGTGTATTTTACCCTTAACGCACATCTCAATTCAAACCAGCCACATTACAAGTGATGAATAGCAACACGTGGTTAATGGCCACTGTGTTGAACCCCTCAGAGTCAGAGAACTAAAAATAAATGAGGAAGATAATCTAAGGACACCACTATTCTGAAAAGAGGCTGCCTGCCTACTGCAGTCGAGGCAAAGGGGGATGGCTTCTCTGGGAAGATGCCACCACATCGTCGTCTTTATGGAGTTTATTTCATCTTTACCCTGACCCTGTGAACTGGATATTATTCTCTCCTGATTAACAATAAGGAAACAGGGTCAGTAGTCTAAAGGCTGGGCCAAAGTCCCCGGGGAATAAGTGGATATAGGATTCAAGCCCAGGCCTCCTGACTCCTCATGCTGGCCATGCAATGCTCTGGAAGAGCCCCACTTCCAGGAGACAATTCCTGAAACTCCAGGGGACTCTCTGTGACATCCTTCTGTCTGTCCCACACAGATTTTACTCTCTTTTTAGAAGACCAATGACACATCAACCCAACAGAGATGGGCGTCTGTGTATATTATCCAGGATGGTTTCTAGAAATGTGGGGTTAGGTGGGAAGGTGGATTCAAGAAAGGCTGGCCATGGACAAACATGTCAGAATTGTTTTTTGGTGTCCTCTCTGGAGCGCCTCCTCCCTTCACCCCTGTGCTGGGCTCTTACCCTGGATTCACTCACTATGGACCTCTCCCTGCTCCTCATGCCCCATAGTACATTTGGGCCAAGTGTCATTACCTGCACACACTGCTCTCTCTGTTTAAATGATGAAGTATGCTCATGTGTTGGACTCAAAGTCACCACAGCAGATATAACAGGGACCTTTTCTGGAGAGAACACCTAGACCTGAAGAGAGTAAATCAGTGGTGCAGATGTTCAGAAGATAGAGAGGGATCTTCACATCATTTCCTTTTAAGTCTACTGTTCCAGGTCAGTGGTGCTCCAGAAATGAATGCCCCATTCAAACCTAAACAATAGGGCATTTACCATTTCGTCTAAATAGTGCCCAAGCCTCAGACTGGGGTAAGCCCCATTTACTGGAATCAGTTCTGTTGCAGACCTAGAGATAGGATCACCCCAGGTGGTAGGGCCATGAGGCATGTGGCTGCGGATAGAGTAAGGCTCTGTCCACTTATCTCCTACCAACCTACCCCCCCTGCTCCCCACTCCCTCACTCCCACACACACAAACACTCTACAAATCAACACCTGGTCAAGGAGCTGGCCACATCTCCTACCTGTCAGGTGTTGCTCTGCCCATGAACCCTGGCCTAAGACATCAACAGGGGGAGTCTCTCTGGGAGGTCCCCATGTCCCTCCCTCCTCTTCATTACCCTCTCTCTCTGCAGCTCACACAGCCTGGACCCAGTACAAACCCATCCCTCACTGACATCCTTTGCTTTCAAAGAGTTCTCTGAACAATGGCCAGCCGGGCGCTCACCCGAGTGCAAACAGGGCTCTGCTCTCTGCTCCCTGAAAGGCCATATGGAAACTCCCCCTCATTTGTCCGCCACATCTGACAGAGCTAAAGTCTTTTATCTCAGAAGGAAAGAGCTCAGTTCTGAGCAGCAACCACGCCCCTAAGCACACACAAAGTCAAAAAGACATTTGTCCAAAGGGCCTGTCACAGAGGAGAAGTCTTGTGTGTGTGTGTGCTTAAAGAATTTTCTCTTCCCGCCAAAATGTCTGTACCAGCAGCAGCAGCAGGTCCGTGGAGAGCCTGCCATCTGACCTGCTCCGCAGGTCCCTAATTGCGTCCCATCTGGTGTCTGGCACACACAAAGGCCACCGGCCCGGCCCCGCCCCCGGCCTTTCTCTGGGCAGTTTTGTGCGTTTGTGCAGCATGGGCTAGGCCCACCCTGCCAGGCCCGACAGGGCGCACTGCTGGCGTGCGCCAAGGCCCAGGGGCCTCCCAGGCACTCAGACCGGCTGGCAGCTCAGGGGAGGAAGACAAAGGCCGTGCCTGGCGAGGTGGGCCTGTGCTTCAGGGCGGGCACCAGCATGGTTTGTCAGCCCAGGACTGACAGGTGACGGGGCAGGGGGCGGGGGTTATGGCTCTCAGCCAGAGAAAGAGGATGGACCAGCCCCAGGATGGACCAGCCCCAGGACCCCATTGAGTTGGCAGTATGCATTAAAATGCGCTTGCCTCTGACTCAGCAATTCCTAACTCCTAAGACTGTCCCAGACTGCAATTCAGAAGGGCCCAAAGACAAAGACCTCAAAGGTTCCCAGCACCACCTTTTCACACGATGGCAAAAACTTAGAAACAACTCTAACAATTAAGAATGGGTTGGGTTGCATAAATTGTGGAACATACACACTATAAAATACCATGTAGTGATGAAAGGTGATGCTGGAGGCCTGTGGATGTTGGCATCCAAGGATATCCACAAAAACATTCTTAAATTTAAAAAGCAAGCTATAAAATAATATATATGATATAAGCCTATGTCATTACAAAATATTTTTATGTAAATTGATATATACATGCATGTATGTGGGTATGTCTGTATGTAGAAAAAAATATATGTACCAGGCTGTTAACTCATTGTTTTTGGATATTGAGTTTATGGCTGATTTTTCTTTCTATTTTTGATTATCTGAATTTTCTGACTTTTAAACATTTTCTATAATTATATAACAAAGAAATTTTAAAATGAATGCTGGAGACCACTCTTTCATTTACTTACAAATATTATTTAAAGCATGGACTAGAGGAAGTCATCTGAAGGAAACTATAGAGAAGGAGTTCCAGGGCAGAGGACTAGGAACACCAATATTTAGAAGTTGGGCATAGGAGGAGGAAGAGACAGGAAAGGAAAACAAGAAGGGGCAGCTAGTAAGAGAGGGGAAAAACCAGAAGGACCCCAGAGGCCGAGTGAAAGAAGTGGCTCTGGCAGAAGAGAGAGGCACTGTCACTCGTCCTAAGCGGTCAGGTAATCAGATTAGGACAGCAAACTGGGCAAGCAGAATAAGAGGGAAATTGAGGAAGAGTTTTGCTGTGAAGAAAGACAAAAATGGAAGATGTGGAGACTGTTGTCTGCTGAGGGAGGGCTGTTTTTTAAAGGTGGGAGATATTTCAACACCGCTGTAAGGATGACAAGAATGGCCAAGCAGCGAGGGATGCTGGGAGAGAAGGGAGGGTTGCAAAAGCACAAGCTTGGCTGAGTGAGAGGCGCAGGGTCCAGCTCACCTCCGTCAAGGAGGGAAAAGCAGACAGGTGGGCGCGATGCAGGAAGCTTGGGAGGTGTGGCCGGGGAGAGGTGAGGTATTTCCACCTGTGCTAGACTTTTTTTTTAACAAACAAATACGGAAACCAATTTGACAATAAATTTCATATTTAAAAAATATATAAATTAAAAATAAATAAATAAAAAGGAGCAAGCTGTGAGTGAAGGGAAGTCTGAGAAGAGAGGTAGGCACGACCTCCTCAAACCCGGGAAGAGTCAGCTGTGCAGGGGTGCGGGGTAGGGTTGTGCTTGCGGCCTCCGCACCCATGCACGTCATACAGGAGGTCGGTTGGCACTCTTGTGTGTTTGCCTCTAGCCGGGCTCTGGTGTTGTGTGAGTGAGCGGGCTTCCCACGGTGCAGATGGGGATGGCCAGGGCGTCGTGAACGCTGCCTGCACCCGCCAAGCATTCCTTTCTGCTGTGCTTCAGCCGGTTGCTGGCAAAGACTTCTCCACCTTGGCCCAAAGCCTATTTACTGACTTTAAGACTTAATTTAGGGGTCGCAGGCTTCAAAGAGCTGAGGGAGTTGCTATCACTAAGCACACGAACTGTAATTAGGTATCTGAAAATTAAACTAGGAGTTCCTTGAGGGCTTATGGGTTATGCTTACCTGTATTTCCTGAAGTAGTTAGCAGCTCAGTACACAGGTGTTGAAGGGAAGAAAGGAGAAGGGACGGAGCGGGTAGGGAGGAAGGTAAGGAGGAAAAAGTTTCCTCATTTTAGAACTGAGGAAATAAAAACTCAGAAAGGTAGGGGCGCATGGGTGGCTCAGTTGGCTAAGCTTCCAACTTTGCGTCAGGTAGTGATCTCACAGTTGGTGAGGATTTCACAGTTCATGGGTTCAAGCCCTGAGTTGGGCTCTGTGCTGACAGCTCAGAGCCTGGAGTCTGCTTCAGATTCTGAATCTCCCTCTTTCTCTGCCAGCCCCCACCCATTCATGTTCTGTCTCTCTCTCTCTCTCAAAAAATAAATACTCCTCACCCACTTGCACTCTGTCTCTTTCCCTCAAAAATAAATAAATATTAAAAAAAAAAGACTAAGAAAGATAAACATAGGTCTTCTGTTTCCAAACTCTGCTTATAAAACCCAGCAAGAGTAACATATTAACATTGGTCATGTTATCAGACACATGACTCAAGCTAGAGGGACCTTGCATAGGATTTGCTTATGCTTATTTTCACGGTGTAATTATTAATGGAGTCATCAGAGGTCGTGGAATTCAGATGAGGGCTGGTTGCTTGAGAGAAACCTTTCAGAACAGTCTGCAAACTGAAAATTCAAAACTTTTTCATGGTTATCATGTGGATCAGTGTCAGATTCTCACTTTTGACCATCCCTCCACAACCCCAGTGTATTACACACGGGTGTGAACTGAGCTATACCTTTCTAAAAATATTTTGCTCCTATTTTTTAATTTTGTTACGATTTTACTGATTACACATATCAAACGAAATTGAATTTTTATAGCTTTTTTGAGGTGCAATTTACATACCATAAAATTTACTCATTTTACTCGCTCAATTCAGTAATTTTTAGTAAACTCACAGTTGTGAAACCAAATAAAATAATTGGACTAATTTTATTTATAGGTGGGAAATCAAGTATATCTTGAGCTTTCTATTAACATGAATTATTTAATGCACACAACTCCAAATATACACTCTGGAACTTTCTCTCCTTCAGTTTTATAATAATTTATATCTGTGTCAGGAAATGACTTCATCTCAACTCTTAAGATAATAAACGAGAATTAAAAAACAGCAATCATATTCTTGAGCATGATAGTACTTTAGTATTTTTTCCCAGGACACACTCCACCTTATGGTTTCATGAAAATATCACAAACGAGGAGATCTCTCTCTCTCTCTTTATAATGCCGGGGGAAAAAACAAGAGCTGACAACTGATAATTAATTACACAGCCCAGCGTAGTTCTGCCTCTAAGGTTCCTCTGCTCAGGCTCACCCAACCGTTCTACCTTCTCGGCCACCCACTCTCACTGTGGTTTTTACTAAATGGATATCCTGACTTGTCATTTAAGACATTTTCTCTGGATTATCAGAGAAGAAAATCCATGCAGCTGTTGAGAGAGCAATGGTCCTTGTTTTCCCACCGGCCAGTTGTTCTTTCCCACACCTCACGTTCTGTATGAGGATTTGGGGTTGGAAACCATTGACCAACTTCTTCATCACAGACTCTAGAAAGATACCATCATGACACACATTTATCTCACATTTAATATTATAGAAGCAACTACCCTGCCAACTACTATGAGTACAGTTTCTGATATCAATGTGCCAGGAAAATAACAAGAAGACCTAAATCCTAACTTCTCCTCAAGCTTGATGTCCTAGCTCATTGACCACAGAACACATCCAAGAACATCGACAATACAAGGAAGTGTCTGGAAGAGAGTAAAAGTCAGAAATCTTTCTGGAACCCTCCAGCAGAAAGCTCTGGAGATGGAGTTTTTTATCTAGGAGTCCCAGGAGTGGGTCCCAAACATTTAAATTTAAGATTTCAAAAACATTGGGAGCTTAGAGAAGTGATACCTTTGGAGTCTGGGATATTTTGCCAAAGAAAGATATCCTCATTTTTAAAAAAATGTTCATTATTTAGAGAAAGAGAGAGCGTGTGAGTGAGCAACTGGTGGAGGGGCAGAGAGAGAGAGGGAGAGAGAAAAAAATCCCAAGCAGACTCCATGTTGTCAACACAGAGCCCAACACTCAAACTCATGAACCAAACCATGAGATCGTGAGCCGAAATCAAGAGCCAAATGCTTAACCAACTGAGCCAGGTGCCCCTTCCTCATTGGTTTAAAAAGAAAGGTTATTATCTGAACACCTCCAAAATAAAAAGAACGTTCTCAGAATGATTATTCTATAAGTTAATTCTTTTTTACTTAAAAACGTATTATGCCAAGGGTGCCTGGGTGGCTCAGTCGGTTGAGCATCCGACTTCAGCTCAGGTCATGATCTCATGGTTCGTGGGTTCGAGCCCTGCGTTGGGCTCTGTGCTGACAGCCCCGAGCCTGGAGCCTGCTTTGGATTCTGTGTCTTCCTCTCTCTCTCTGCCCCTCCCCTGCTCACACTCTGTCAATCTCTCTCTCAAAAAATAAATAAACATTAAAAAAAGTTTTTTAATGTATTATGCCCACCTACTTTTCTCAAGAGCATATCCTCATCCAAGATAGAATCATTTTTCATATAGACAAAGGAATTAGAAAAACATTTTATAATTCTTTAATCAGATCAAAAGGTTGATCAAAGCAATCCCAAACTGAATGATAGAATTCAGGCAATATAATACAGTGCTGCAATGGTCTAATGAATTCCAAAGAGTTTGTGTTCTTATCCTGTCCCCGCTACACCTTTTATTTGTGTTACGGCCTAGGGAAATGATTTCTTATGCTACTCTTTCTCCTTCAACAAACATGAGAAAGCATTCTTCTTTATAACCACATTGTAAAAATTACAGTGAGAGAAAACAATTAAAGGACTCAAGCCATACAACTAACCTATCACTAGATCTAAAGTGCTCAATAATTCCAGTACCTTTAGATACTATTATCATACCTATCCCCCAAATTATTTATGATTCCCTGGTTACATCATATACTCTCTCCTTCCAAAAGTGAACAGTAAACCAAATATAAAAGTATAAATTAAATTTACTACTTCAAGTCCTTTAAATGAGGTTTATCAACCACCTACTAATCAACTGCCTGCCTTCCCTTGGTCCTGTGAGCGGCAGAGACGAATTGGATGCAATCCTTAAGGAGGGAGATAAGACAGGGACCTAGAGCATAGGCCCTCAACACCAAAGGTGTAGGGAAGGCTAAGGGAACAATGTTTGGAAGAGAGTATTTGTTCCTATCTCTCCCACAATCCCAGCCTTCTTGCGCTTCCCCCAAACATTTTCTGTTTAACTTTTCCTTTTGAAATGATTTCACACTAAAAGAAAAGTAGCAAAAATAGTACAAAGGACTTTCCTAAAGCCCTTCAAACCAGCTCCACCAATTGCTGACCTTTTAGCCACATTTGCTTTCTCATTCTTTCTCTTTCCCTCTCTCTGTATGCACACACACACACGCACACACACACACACTGTTTCCTTAAAGAAGAGAGTCGGAGACATCATACTTCTTTATCCCTAAATATGTAAGTGAATATTTACTAGAAAATCTATTCCTTTTTACAACATAGTATAATAATCAAAATCATGACGTTTAACATTGATACAATACTATTATCTAATCTATGAATTTTATTCAAGTGTTGGTAATTGTTATTAGACTGAATGTGTCTCCCCAAAATTCATATGTTGTAGCCCTAAACCCCAATTGTGACTGCATTTAGAGATGGGGCCTCCTGGGAAGAAATTAAGGTTAAATGAGATCATAAAGGGGGTGCCTGACCAGTAAGAGTGGTGTCCTTATAAGGAGAGACACAAGAGAGCTCTCTCCCTGTCTTTATCTGAGCACAAGCTCAGAGCAAAGGTCATGTGAGCATACAAGGGAAGGTGTCCCTCTATAAGCCAGGAAGAGGGCCATCAACGGAAAACAAATTTGCAGGCACCTTGGATTTTGCAGCTTCTAAAACTGGGAAAAAATAAACTTCTGTTGTATAAGCCTCCCACCATATGGTATTTTGTTACAGCAGCTCAAGCAGACTAATACGCTAATGGTTCCAATGACCTTCATAGAAATGTTTATTCTTGCCCAGCCTCCAGTCTTCCAAGAACTCTTAAAGCTCTTTATATACAACCCTTTCTTTATATAGGAATGTATGTGTTTTTGCTAAACTTTTCACATGTATATGTTCATCTTTCGGGGGAAGCTTTAAGCAGTATGTATCTTTGCTTTTGTCTTGCACATCTGTGATTGCTACACACGGCTCCCACAGCAAGTTCTTGAACACAGGAGGTATTCATGAATATTGGTTGATTAATTGAATGGGAATAAGTTTTAATTACTTATGAACCATACTGTTCGTCTCCCATCCTGTTGCCAGAACAAATTTTCCCATTGTTCCATGGGAATAATACATACCATATCTTATTTACACATAGGCTCTGGTTTATACACATAATTCTTTGATCATGTTCAGAGATGGATAAGCTCCCAAATTCCTTCAGGATAAAGTTCAACCTCTTTCCAGGATTTTAAACACTCTTCAGGATCTGGATCTAATGTGCATTTTCACTGTATTATTTCTTACTCTGCACTCCACACTCAAACCAAAGTGAGCCACTTGTCATCCCCTTTTAATGTCCTTAATTTTCCATTTCTCCACTCTTTAATCATTCTTATTCTCTCTGCCTAAAATGCAATTCTTCCATCATCCATCATTGATCGAAATTACCCTCTAGCATTGAGCCCAACATTGGAGTAGAGCAAAATGGAACTGTTCTTCCATACATGCATATGTGTATATATCCCACAAAAATTTATTGAGCACTTGCTATCTGCCTGTTATGTGCTCAAACCACAGTAGTTAATGAGACAAATGGGGTTTCCTGCCCTCATCATCATCCTTGCCTCTGCTGGTTGGACAGTCTATTCTGAGAATTTGAGCAGCGTTTCTATTTACAATGACTTATTTTCCTGATAGTTAGTCATTTGGCTAACAAGAATGCCTCATTTGTATAGGCAATCCATGGTTGACAGACACATACACATTCATTATTTCATTTTATGCCAACTCAAAGGTGCCCATTTTATGAAAGTGGATACTGGAACCTGGGTGGTTTCATCAGCCAAGTGTCTGACTCTTGATTTTGGCTCAGGTTGTGATCTCATAGTTGGTGGGTTGGAGCCCCATGTCCAGGTTTGTGCTGACTATGCAGAGGCTGCTTGGAATTCTCTCTCTCTCTCTCTCTCTCTCTCTCTCTTTCTCTCTCTAAAATAAAGAAAAAGAAAGAAAGAAAGATAAAAAGAAAGAAAGCAAGAAGACTGAAATTCAGAGAGATTAAGTTAACTGACCAAGGCTGATGTCAGATACAGGATGAAGATTCTGGCCTTCTAACCTCCTGTTCACTTCCACCACCTCCAGAAACCAGATTTAGAGGAGGGATAAGCAATATTAGCTCTACTCTATAAATGAGAAAACACATTTAAGCACAATGGATGTCAGGATATGTTGCAAAACAAATGCAACCTCGTAGTATTTGGAAATCAAATTCAATCTTACTTCTTCCACCAAGATAAGATAAATCATATACAAATGCTTTAAGAAAAAATTAACTACTTGCTGAAATTTATTTGAATTCATAAGTTCAATTGTTGGTAAATTGCCCTTGCCTTATCAGCACTTAACTAATCCTGTAATTCGTTAAACCAGTAAAAAAATTCAAATGCAAGTAATTCTTATAGTTCCAGTCTTGTCTTATACTATTAAAGTAACTCAGCATTTCAGAAAATTTGGGGGAAAAATCTCTCATAATCCACAAATTCTAACATATCCACAGCTAGCTTGAAAGTTTTTCCTTTGAGTTTTTTACCAGATACAAAAATTTTACATTATTACAATTATAGTTCTCTTACTCTGTTTTTTCACCTGATGTTCTATTTATACTTTTCTGTGTTTCTACATAGTCTAAAAATAGAACAGGTCTTGGAATCAGAAGGCCCAGGTTCGAAATGCATTTCTACCACCTTACCACTTATCTACGAGGGCAGATGTATATCTTACGGGGCCCAAAGCTTTTACAATTTGAGGAGAGGTGGTCTTTAAGAATACAAAGTTGAGGGGAGCCTGGGTGGCTCAGTCAGTTGAGCGTCCGACTTCGGCTCAGGTCATGATCCTGCAGCTCGTGAGTTCAAGCCCAGAGCCGTGTTGGCTCTGTGCTGACAGCTCGGAGCCTGGAGCCTGCTTTGGATTGTGTGTCTCCTTCTCTCTCTCTGCCCCTAACCCACTCGCATTCTGTCTCCGTCTCTCTCAAAAATAAACATTAAAAAAATTTTTTTAAAAAGAATACAAAGTTGAGAGCAGAATTAAGTATTTCTTTGGAATGAAAAAGGAAATCACAACAAATTTCTGGAGATTTGGAGATTTTGATCTTTTCTTCTGAGCTCTCTTCAGGCAATTTACCAGAACTGCTTGTACAGAGATGCTCCCTGATTACAATCTGGTTTCCCCTCCCAGCCTCCACACCGTGTGACTCCTGAATTCACAGAGGACCTGCAAGTGGAGTCCCTAAAACATTCCCTTCATTTGCTTTACAGTAAATCCACATCTGCTATTATGATCTTGGACAGGTTGCATACCCTCTCCGGTCCTCAGTTTGCTCATCTATAAAATGGATAATAGCTACCTGCAGAGGTTGCTATGAGAACCAAATGAAATAATGCAAAACTCAGTGCTGGAACCCATGCAGCACCACCCAGGCTGGTTATTACTTTCCTAATGCCAATGATGGGGAGGTAGAGGCTGCTTATGGAACATTGTGCTCCGCCCCTGCTCCTTACAGAGACTGTTTCCTTTCCGGTTAGGTTATTGTCATTTTTTCAACAATCTACGCTTTTCTTTCTTATGCCAGTTTTCATGGATTTTTAGACCAATAGATTTTGTTAGTTTTTAACAAACCCTTCTCTAGCAATTTATAGCTAAAATTAGGAATTAAGTAAAGCAACTCTTTATCTGAATCTTCCCCTTAATTATTTCTTCTGAAAATAATGCCTTATAAAACCTGATTTGGGGTTTTGCCTTTTTGGGGTTATTTTGAGGTTTTGTTGTTGTTGTTGTTTCGGGATGTGCTGAAGCAATTACAAAAAGTTAGAGGACTCAAGAGATTCAACGGCTCTAGCCTGCGAGCAGACGGACTATTCATAACTTTGTAGTTTCCAATTTGGAGCAGTCTCTGATGAATATCCTGCCCAAGCTGGTCTGCTTAGGGAACAAAAGCCTGGAGTTGTGACTGTTTCACGCCCCTTTGGAGGTGCACACTGCTCAGGGCTGTCCTCTCTGGTGGCCTGTATTCATCAGAGGGACTCACCACCCTTGATGAGCTGGCTTTTACCAATCACTACAGGGAAATCCAGTGTGGACAACACAGAAAAGCTTTCCTTCAAACCACTGGGACACTGCCACAATCTTTTTTATCTTGTAAGTAACCCACAAAAGTTTTGATTAACTATATCCTGTTACTGCTTCCTCACCAAAAAAGATAGCTTTTGCTGGGACAACTTTCCCAAAATGCTACAAAAACTCTGAAAGTTGTCCCTAGGTCATTTATTCCACAGTTTACAACATAGATCCCTCTAAGGACCACTTTCATATGGCTGCTTTGCACCTGATATTCTAGAGGTTCTGAAAAACGGGGACTAATTAGGTACGTGTGAAATAAGACACAATGTGGGGAAAGGTGCTAATACCCCAAAAGGCGAGAGATGCCAAGTGTCTCATTCCATTCCGAACAACGAACCTTGGGGTGCAGTTCTGCCATTGTAAAAGAAAAGCTTTTACAGTTACAGCTACTTCAACCTCAGTTCAGGTACCTTCCCTTATATAATAATGGAAGAAGGGATGAACAGGGAGAGCTGCAAGGTGGGTAGGAGAAACACACCCAAAAGGGAGGCTTGGCACCATCTCACAAGCAGATCTGGGACAAAGGAGCAGGAAAATCGACTGCATACCACCTTTGAATACTGGAGAGAGGAAACAAGTTACTTGTTAACTTATTTTAAAGAGTGGGTTGTGACGTATGGCTGTTACTTCCTAAGATTTCTCTTACTAAAATTCTCTTCCATGTTTAAAAAGAGTATATATATATATATATATATATATATATATATAATATATATTTTATTTACTTGGAGAGAGACAAAGACAGTGTGAGTAGGGGAGGGGCAGAGAGAGGGAGGGAGAGAGTCTCCAGGAAGGCTCTGCGCTGCCAGCCCAGAGCCCAATGCCAGGCTCGAACTCATGAAACCATGAGATATAACCTGAGTCGAAACTAAGAGCTGGACACTTAACCAACTGAACCACCCAGGCGCCCCTAAAAGAGTATATGCTTAAAATATACTTAGAGATAACTGAATACTTATAGGGAAATTTCCCTAAATACTAAAAGTAAATGTCTAATAATTGTGCATTCTTTAAGAGCTAGAATTGACCTCAAATTGTAAATTAACTTTATAAAAGTGGTAGCATGTATCTGTTTTATCAACTTTTGATTTTATAGTAAACTTCATTATTTCACCTCTCAAGATATTTGGCCCACATATTTACACTCCAGACCAAAAGCAAGAGAAAATCGTACTAATTCCTACTGTTGCTCTTCCCAAACCTTCAACCCAGTTTCTTCTCTATATCTTGAATTTTGGCTTCTATATTCTTCAAACGTTAGGCTGAGCTCATTTGAATATTTTTTAATTTTTTTTAACGTTTATTTTTGAGAGACAGAGCATGAGCGGGGAAGGGGCAGAGAGAGGGAGACAAAGAATCTCAAGCAGACTCCAGGCCCTGAGCTGTCAGCACAGAGCCCGATGTGGGGCTCGAACTCACGAACTGTGAGATCATGACCTGAGCCGAAGTCAGACTCCTAACTGGCTGAGCCACCCAGGCACCCCTTGAATTTTTTTCTATTAACATCAATGTAGCTTGATGAATGGTGGTTCCTATTAAGAAGAGTGTGCCCAGCCCTGTGCCTGGGGAGAACGCTTCCCACATACACATACATGGATGTATATTTATTGGATAAATGAATAAATGGTAGAGAAACCTCTTCCATACTTAAAAAAGTTTGTAAAGAATGAGAATAAAACTAAAATAATGTAACAGAAAAAGCAAGGAGTATTTCAGATAAAGTCCGCCTTAAAAATGGGCTTTCTGGACAGCTTCTTTTCATTGACTACAATTTCTGAGCATTATGTAAACATTATGTAGTTAGTATGTTATATAATGCTCAATCAAAATTTGCCCATGGACAAACCTCTGCCACAAATGCAACCATTCACACTACAATAATAGCCTAATATGGGAGGCTGAATAATGACCTCCAAAAATGTCAATGTGTGAATTCCCAGAACTCATAAGCATGTTACCTTACATACTAAAAAGGACTTGGCAGATGTGATTAAGGATCTTGACCTGGGGAGATTAGCTTTGATTATCCACGTGGTCCCAGTGTAATCAAAAAGGAGACAGAGAGAAATTTGACTAGGAAGAGGAACGCCAGGGGAGCCTGGGTGGCTCAGTCAGCTGAGCTTGCGACTTTGGCTCAGGTCATGATCTCACGGTTTGTGACTTTGAGCCCCGCGTTCAGCTCTGTGCTGACAGCTCCGAGCCTGGAGCCTGCTTCAGATTCTGTGTCTGCCTCTCTTTCTGACCCTCCCCCGTTCATGCTCTGCCTCTCCCTGTCTCAAAAATAAATAAACATTTAAAAAAAATTAAAAAAAAAAAAGAAAGAGGAACGCCACAGGTTTGTGTCATGAAGAAGATACTGCCAATCATTCCTGGTTTTGAAGATGGAGGAAAGGGCCATGAGATATGGACACAGGCAGCCTCTAGGAGCTAGATAATGCAAGGAAATGGAGTCTCTCCCCAAGCCTCCAGAAGGAATGAAGACCTTCTCACATCTTGATTTTAGTTCAATGAAACTGACTTCAAATTTCTGACTTCCAGACTGTAAGATAATAAAGATGTGTTATTTAAAGCCACTAAATTGTGGTTATTTTTTAGAGCAGCAATAGGAAACTATAGAGCAGAGTGTAGTGTAATAAGTTCATTTTTTCAGAGAGATATCTAAGATCTTTCTCTTTCAAATTTCTATGATCCAAAATAATTGAGTACAGTGACTTCTATAGGATGAGTCGATAGTCCTTGAGCAGAAATGACAAAATTATGAGCAAGAGCTGAATGGATGATAAGAAACCAACCAACCAACCTAGAAGTGCCTAAGGAAAATCCAGTAGACTCTATTTATTATTATATTGTTTGTAAAGAAAGAATCTTCCCAATAACTGCCTTTATATACCTTTATGTCACTTCAAGTTTTTTTTAATACTATTTCAATAAACTAATTAGTAAATTAATTATGTATAGTACTTAATAGCAAACACAATATATTGATAATTATAATAACTGATAAGGCTCTAATTGTATATGTTAGGTTTGATTTTTGTAGAGTCAATACAGTTATATTAACAGATGATACACATTTGTAGGGAAAATTTCTGCCAGAAGTAGCTACAGTTGGCAATTGAGAACCAGGAGATCAAAGAGCTGGCATTCCTTCTTCCTACTCCCTGACCGGTACCACAGTTCTTGGGTCCTCTTGAAGCATTGAAAGACACATAAGTCATTTCCAGGCATGCATCCTAACCCCCTGCAGCTGTGGCCTCTGATCTTGGAATGCATTGTTTCAGCAGAAGCATAGAAACCTAGAAAGCCTGCCCTGTTGAAAGGTTGCATAGAGCCTATATAGCAAATGCCAACCAATAAATAATTTTAGCCTCATTCTGTTCATATTCTTTAAAAAAATTTTTTTAATGTTTATTTTTGAGAGAGACACAGAGTGCAAGTGGGGGAGGGGTAGAGAGGGAGACACAGAATTCGAAGCAGGCTCCAGATTCTGAGCTGTCAGCACAAAGCCCGATGTGGGGCTTGAACTCACAAACTGTGAGATCATGACCTGAGTCGAAGTCGGACGCTCAACCGACTGAGCCACTCAGGCGACCCTCATTCTGTTCATATTCTTATATTTTATCTCTCTTCTTCTTAACCCCTTCTACACCTGGGGATTCTACTCAAGCATCATTTCCCAATGAAAACCTTTCCTGCCCAATCACCCAATTAGCTGGAGTTTTTGTTCTAGACATCCATAAAACATTGTATTCCTTTCCTTCAGAATGCTTATCATGGTTTGTAGTTATATAGTCAGTAGGGCGGTCATTTTTTTAATGTGTCTCTCTCTCCCCTGTAGGGGCCAAAGGCAGGCCACCAAAAAATGTGCCCCTTTGGTATATTGATTATTTTAAATAAAAGCTACGTAAGAAAATGCTGATATAAGGACGCTCAGACCCTTCTCTGTTACCCTGAAAGCAGGAAACAAATCTCCCATATGAAAAATATCCTCCCTGTGCTAAGAAGTAAAAAGACATCTTTATCTCCAGGGACATCTTTAAAGACGAGAAAGCTGTAGAAACAAATCTTGTTATTTTTTTCTAATCTACTACCTCGGCCCTAATTCTGCTTAGAATTCCCTACTAGTTAAAGCTCCCAAACATCTGTTTTGTTTATCCTGTCAATTCCTCACAATTTATTGTCTTTTTGTCTAAAATGTATAAAAACTAAAAAAATAAAATAAAAAATAAAACAAAATGTATAAAAACTGCCTGCCTTGATCATTTCTTTCGGTCTCAGATTTCATTACTGGGCCTCTGTCACACATAATAAAACTTTGGGGTTTTCTCTGTTAATCTGTCTTGGGCAAATTTAATTCTTAGTCCAGCTGAAAGACCGTGAAGGGTAGAAGAAGAATTTTTCCTTCCCTATATCACCAAATATCAAATCCCATAAGATTAGAACCAAGTCTGTTTTATCCTTACTAATTTATGGTAGGACTTGGTCAATATTGGTTGCATGAATGACTTAATGATGAACCTAAGGTGTGGCTCCAAAGCTCCCTTCCTCCTCCACTAACAAATACTTGGCTAATCTAGAAACCAAGTCAATGTAGGTGAGCCAAAAACCAGAAAACAACTCTCCAGAATATTTAGAAAATATTTGTTGAGGGCTGGAGCCCAGTGGGAGCTGGAGCTCTTCAGAAATGTACAAATCTAGAAGAGGAGCCAAGGCATACACAAAAAGCTCTAAAAAGAGACAGAAGTAATGATAACTACAAATAGGAGACAGATAAAGTGCAATGGAAATTCAGAAGAGGCAAAGTGACATCCACTTCATGAGGCAGTGAGGTTATCCTGCCTCATTCCACAAACCACCTTTCTTTTTTTTTATTTTTTTAATGTTTATTTCTTTCTGAAACAGAGACAGAGCATGAGTGGGGGAGGGGCAGAGAGAGAGGGAGACACAGAATCTGAAGCAGGCTCCAGGCTCTGAGCTGTCAGCACAGAGCCTGACACAGGGCTTGAACTCACAAACCATGACATCATGACCTGAGCTAAAGTCGATCGCTCAACTGACTGAGCCACCCAGGCGCCCCCACAAACCACCTTTCTTGATAATATTCCACACTCCCTTGCCCCTCAGTCCTTTTACTGCATCCATTTGGCAGATGGATATGCAATCTGCTTCTGCTGCTGCCCTGGATCAACTGGTCCTCGCAGTGGATGCCAAGGGTGAGGCAGATGTGTATCACCATGTATCAGTGCAGGGCCCCTGGCCTGTGGTTGTGCACCCCAGCTGAGGGCACAAGTGGGGCTTAATTAACACAAAAGCATCATTATGGACCTAGCAGAGGGCCTGAACTCATGCTCGCCTAAACAAGTCCTCAGTACTACTTGGCAGTTCTACTGTGTTTCCCTGATAAATCCCTTCCCCGTTCTCACCAATCATTTAAAAATTCTTTACTCTCATCAGATCTCTGACATGCCTCCCACCTCATCAGTTCCTCCTGTCTTTCCCTGCCTCTTACTCCACAAAAGAAACTGAAGTCAATGAATTGGCTCTCTGAGGAGAGTCCTCACCAAAGGGCAGCTCCACCCCTCCCCCCTCCGCCCCGGTACAGCCCACTTTCAATGAGACCCAGGGTTGGAAAAACCTGGCCTCACCTGACTTGGGACATCTTGAAGGGCCACCTGAGCCTCAGAGCTCCCCATGGAGTCGGCCAAGGTCTTCACTGAGACAGCACTATACGGGGCCAGCTTCTCCCTCTGCCCAGTCCTGTTCCCTCCCCTTCCTCAGGTGTTGATTACAAGAGCACCCTCTAACACACATCCTACATGCTCATCTCCATCAGACTGCTTCCCAGGGGTTACATGGCCTACCAGGGCTTGCCCGCTTCTTCAGGAGCCTTCTTTGCACTGTCCTCCTCCACCAACCTCACTATTACACTCTGCCTTTGGGGTCTTTTGGGGTCTTTGAATATGGAATGCCTGCTCCCTCCACAAGGCCTTACTCTCCTTACCTAGTTACCTCATGCTGATCCATCTGCTAGAACTCACTTCACACATAACTTTCTCTTGAGGAAAACAGGTCAGTTTCCTTTGTCATAATTTCTCATGGGGCCATATTTCTCTCCTTCATAGTGCTTAGAGCTCTATCTCCGCCCCTCTGCCCCTGCAGAATTTAAGCATGCTTCCAGGGCTGCTTGTTTTTGCTCACCATTCTACCTTTTGTGTTTTGCATAGTTCTAGGTGGTGCACTCAATGCTGGACACATTCTCTTAGGGAGCTTACAATCCACTGAAAGAGATGGCAATATGGAGGGTAAGAAGGTATTAGACCTCCATCTTACTAATGAAAAAACTGAAGCTTGTGACAGGCATGGTCCCAAGGTCAGCAAGGAGAAGAGTTGGGATTAAAGTAATCAACTCCAAAAGACACAGGGAGAAAGGAAGGCGGAGAGGAAAGATTCCAATGACTGTAATTTACTAAGTTATTCTGTTGTGGCCTGAAATGAGTAGTGTTTCTTCTGAATTACAAAACATTTTCCCTGTGAATTCCTGGTGACTTAAAACTGCATTGCCCAGTGCACTAGCCATTTGCCGTATGTGGCTATTGAGCCCTTGAAGTGTGGCTGGTCTGAATTGAGATGTACTGTGAAGTATAAAATGCATTTTGGATTTCAAAGAATGTGGGGGCAGGGGTGGAAAGAATGTAAAATACCTTATTTAAAAATGTCTATTAAAAGTTATAATTGGGTAAAGTAAGTTAAACTTTAAAAAATGTACAGGCCCTCTCATCTATCACTATTTGCACTCCTTGTTGAGCAAAAAGTGTTCAATTAATTAGTGAAGGTCTACTAGTATACTAGCCCCGGGTGACAGGGAAGTTGGGAATGGTGGGTTAATCAGATTGTAAGCTCTTACAAACAAAATTTGTATGTTTGGCATTTATAGCCCATGGAAATACTCACTTATTTCATGTAAACATTTTGCATAAATTTACTTTACCAGAAGAAATGGGCTCAAGATAGGCTAAAGAAGAGCAGTGAGAAGCACTCCAGAAGCCCCCTTCCTCAAGTCTTTCAACAACTCTGCTACCCAGGATAACCACTACCCTGACGTCTAATAGCATACATTAGTTTCATCTGTTTTTGTACTTTCATAGAAAAAAAAAATCATACACTATGTACTCTTCTGTATACTATGCTTAATTTAAAAAAATTTTTTGTATGTTTATTTTTTGAGAGACAGAGTATGAGCGGGGGATGGAGACACAGGATCTGCAGCAGCCTCCAGGCTCTGAGCTGTCAGCACAGAGCCTGATGCAGGCCTTGAACCCACGAACTATGAGATCATGACCTCAGATCTTAAGTCATGAAGTCGGACACTTAACCGACTAAGCCACTCAGGCACCCCATCCTATGCTTAATTTTAATTTTTAAATCTTTATTTATTTTTGAGAGAGAGAGAGACAGTTCAAGCAGGGGAGGAACAGAGAGAGGGAGACACAGAATCCGAAGCAGGCTCCAGCCTCCGAGCCTGACACAGGGCTCAAACTCATGTACCCTGAGATCATGACCTGAGCTGAAGTCGGATGCTTAACCGACTGAGCCATCCAGGCGCCCCAACCTATGCTTAATTTTAAAGAATCAGCCCAAATCTCAGATGACTGAATGCATACCAGCTCAACATTGTACTGTGTGTTTGGACAAGTTTCTTAAGCCTGTTTCCATATCCATAAAAGTGGATTATAACAATGTTTACCTAATAGAGTTTTTGGGAGGATTAAATGACATTACTTGTGTGACTGGCACATGGCCCCATCTGCTACACTGTACTCAAATTTTCAGGCTGTGAACTTCTGGGTGGTGCAAGATCCCTGGGTGGTGCGAGCCTACCCATTCTCCATAGTATACGGGGAAAAGAAATCCACACTATCTAGGCAGTAACCGAATTCTCAAATGAGCATCTACAAATATAAGAGGAAACTTGGCTACTTGATCCACCTCATTTTTCAGCCTAAGGAAGAGATGCCATTTCTGTTACACCCTTATTCACATCCCCTTCTAGAGTATCAGCTTCCTTAAAGGAAGGGTCATGTCCTGTTTACCTTAGTATCCCCAATACCTAGTACCAGGTACTGCAAGCACTTGGTTAAGTAGTGGTTGCTAATTGAACGAATAAATTAAGTGCCAACTGTATTGGGGCTTAGCAAATTGTGTCAGAATTTGATCCAATCTTTTGACCTATGGTTACAAAATTACAGTAGTAAAATCACAGCAAAGTCAATCTCCTTCCCTCTTTCCCTGTGCTGGCCAGGAAAATCCACTCAAACCTAGCACATTCTGTACTTGGAACTTGAAAAAGCACACCAGATCTGAGACCTGCAGAAATAAGGGCATTAGAGTACACTGTTTTCAATACTGAGTTTGCTCAAATGCAACAGCTTTTAATGTACTAATGCCAAGACACTAAAAAGTTTTCAAAACATTCTCTTTTCGATACATGTCAGCCATGAATAATTTTTTTCTGATATACTTTACTTTGGTTTTCTACTGATATATTTCACAGATTCTTGACCATATCTATTCATTAAAAAAAAAAATGCCAGGGAAGGGGAAAATGTAAAGTTATGATGGAATTTCACTTGGCTCACTTTACCCTCCACTACTTAATTAAAAATAAATTTTCACTGAATTTCACTTGGTTCATTTTACCCTCCACTACTTAATTAAAAATAAATTTTCACTTTTCGCAGAGTGGGAAGTACCTCTGAGAAAACTACTATCTGTTTTACATTATAATTAAAAGTCTGATTAGCTGGCAAGCCTATCACTCTATAGCTGCATAAACTAAGTAGGAAATTACATGGTTATAAAATGAGCTACAAGATTCTAACAAAATGATAGCTTATTGACTATAAAGTAAAACTAGTTCCATGTAGATAACTAAGAAACCAAAGCCATTTATATTCTGTTGTATAAAGTATGGTTAATATTCCTGATAGTCATGACTAATTTTTAAAAATTCTTTCAATTTAACACTTACTGAGATTTTTCTAAGCACCATGCTAGACAAGGAGCTATAAATAGCAGTCCCCACTCTTGAAAACAAAGTCTAGTGGGAAAGTTTTATGGAAGCTCTAGGATAATCAGGAAATGATTCACAGATCTGTGTCTTCAAGGATGAGTAAAATTTTAACAGGCTAAGGAGACAAAGCAAAGCAATCATGCAGAGAAAACATTACAAACACAGGCATGGAAGCAGAGGCATGCACATACATGTTCTTGGAAGATCCAAGTCACCAGGTCTATGTTAGGAAGTGCAGGAGACAACAGACAACCATGGGAGGTCTTTGAACAGAAGATATGTGATCAGATCTACGTGATTTTTAAGTTTATTTGAGGGGGGGTAGGGACAGAGAGAGAGGGAGATAGAGAATCCCAAGAATCCTGATGCCGGGCTAAAACTCACAAACTGTGAGATCATGACCTGAGCTGAAATCGAGTCAGATGCTTAACTGACTGAGCCACCTAGGTGCCCCTCTTTGTGATTTTTGTATTTGTTTCTTTATGCTTACACAGAAGAAGAGAATGTGCTTCATCCTCTTAGCAGTTGTATTTCACACTGTAAATTAATAGATTGGCATTCTACTTTCATGTGTCAGTCTTGAACATTTGAGATCAGCATTCTACTGAAGGGTAAACTCATTTTTGGTGGGTTAATCCATCAGATTTCTAAGCCTAGAAAGCTACAGGTAAAATCTAAATGGTGATGAATACACTGAAGCAATATAATACTCCACAGACCTGACTGGGTGACCATTTGGCCTTGCAGGTGACACCCTGATGTCACTAGCACAATTTCTTGATATTTCTATAGAATGGAAATAATCCAAGTAAGAGATGAAGGAATGGAATTAGAGCAACAGCCTTATGCAGGCTGAGAAATTTACTGCAGATTTCAATGTGGGGAGTGAGGGAGGCAGGAGACTTTTCACTGGGTGATGGAAGAAAAGGCAACACCACTAAGGAAAAAAAAAAAAAAATTGAAAGGTAGGTCCAAGTTCGGAAAAAGAGAAGATGCATTTAAGGTACTGACAGAAGAGTCCTATGGAAATACCTAATAGCAGATGAAAATATGGCTCTGCAAGAGACTGTGTATTTCCACTTCCTGAGTAAAGAGGTCAAGTTGTGTTAACAGATAAAATCACCTGTATAGGTAGTTCTAAAGGAGGGGGAAAAAGTCTAAGAACAGAATGTTGGGTCAACTCCTTAAGGATGCAATGAACATCATAAAACAAAACCAAAGTGAAATGAGGAATGCCAAGTCAGCTTGTACACAGATGCTTTATTATGGATGTTAATAGTCAATATTGTATGCAAGATTCTCTTACAATGGAAAGTTTTCCCATACATCAAAAAACTCAATTTAGTCAGGGTAATTGCTGTATTAATGTGAAAACCTTACAACAAAATGCAATATTATATATGTGTAGTCAGTTTCCATGCAAGTATGGCTGCTACATGTATGTCTGGCATTTTTATAAATACTGAAAGAAATTCAAATGAACACAACAGTATAAAGGTGATGTAAGATGCCTGACACGTTTAAGATTAAAAATCTTCTTGCAAAAAGCAACAAAGCAGTTAACTAAAGGATTCAACCAATACCAACCCAAATATGTCCTATGTCCGTCCAATAATCCCAAGCTTATCTGCAATATATTACACTTGGGATACTTTAATGCTCAAGAAAAATTATGCTTTAAAAAAATATAGCTCTTCCAAGATATTATACTTTGGTGATTGGAGACTATGTACATCCAAACCAGCTAAGGGCTATGGGCTACATTAAAACAAACAAACAAACAAAAACCATTATGTGCTATTAGTTCAAAGTAACTGAAATAGAAATGATCCAGTATGATTTTGCTACAATCATTGGTTTTTATAAAGTGATATTTCTGTGAGAAGTTCACTAATTAGGAAGCAATCAACATACTTAACAAACACACTAAGAAGATTCAAATTGGTTCATCTATTTGTTATCAACAAGGCATAATCTTAGTACCATACATTTTCTTCACTTCTCACTACATATAATATGCAAAAATGAGCAAGTGGATTTAAATAGCTTAAAACCCTTTTAGGTCTACTGTTCAAGAGCTAGGAATTCAAATACTTAGTATTACCATTTCTATTAACATAAAAACATCAGAAAATCTTAAGCTGTCTTTGTTTTAAGGCATAGTATTTTGGCATTTGCAAGAATTTGCCTGGTAATGGTTGATTCCACTAAGTTAACTTGAGAACTTGCCATCATTTGCTTTTTACCTTTTCACACAGTGCAAGTGGTGGTGGCTCTTTCCTTCTCTCATAGCAGCAAGCCGATTCTGCTATTTTCTATAGCAGCATACTTCAGGAGTGGAGAGGGAGAGAGTGTGTCAATTATAAATAATTACAACTACAGTGTACAATTCTATTTGCCTGTCAGTGTTTAAGTTGACAGCACACCATTATATGTCTCAAAAAAAGTACATAAAATCTCTACACAAAAGCAAATAAAGACATTCTTTCAAAAAAGAAATAAGTGCAAACACCTAAAACAGGCAACTGAAGCAACTGTTGTAACCTGTAGAGAAACACAAAACATTTATAAAAGGACAAAATATTTTTATAAATAAAAGGTAATGTTCTCTACTTCTGAAACACTGAGTAAATATAATAAACTTCTAAGTGCAGACTGTTTTTAGGGACCAAAGTACCATATTATTTGTTTAAACAAAATGTAAAATTTTCAAACACATATACAAATCACCAGATTAATTTATATGACCCCCCCATATAATTTAAAAAGAAAATATTAAATTATTATTTAGTAAATTTTTAGAACTATTTTATAACCAACATGATTTAAAGGGCATAGTGCAATATTTAGGTAGATGTGACATACAGTAAAGATACTGTATTCTTTGCAGCTATAACTTACTACTATTTCATACTTAAAAGTCAAAATTGTTTTTTACTATGTTAGCTGTAAATAACAGGAAACAACATTGGCTTCTAGACACCCTGTATAGGTATAAATATCTACATTTAAGCTTTAAAAATGAAAATAAATTATAAAAAGACTTCTTTCCAATTTACAAAGTCTTCTTGCGCCTACATACTGTACAATACATTCAACAAAACTCTTCTGAGATTTATGAAGAAAATACTGACTCTTTACTAATAAGGAAAAAAACCCTTTTCAATGCTTTTTGTTTTTAGTACTATGCTCAAATAAATACATTTAACACTGTAGTTAATTTTATTGTTTTTGAAAAATACCAAAAATTAGTAGTGCAACTTTCTCTCCTTTTCAATTTTTTTTTCCATTGTATTTCTTTGTAAATGATAGCCTAAGGAAATTGGCACATAGGCAAAAGTACTTCATAAAACCATGTGTGCTTCTCATACACAGACTAATGCAGAAGTCATACATACTCATAAACCTATCTGTAAAAAACTGCAGCATCAAGAGAGTAACAACATGTATCTTGTGAAGAAAATATGTGAGAATTTTAGGATATCTGTAACATTCTAATATGGTTTACCCATCTCGTTCTTTAAAAAGAATTTTTAAAAATCTCATCTCTTAAAAAATAAACTATGAAATTACCTACCCCTTACTTAAGTGGCTGGGCTTTCTGCCTGCCCAATATGAAAAATGATGTAAACCGTTTTAGTGCTGTATTAAAACTTTAAAAACAATTACTTGACAAAAATTTCATTGCAACCTAATTTAGTAAAGAATATAGTAAGAGAGTGGGGCATTTCATCAATTTTAATAACAATTACAGTATGAGAGCTCTTGAAGTGCTGCTGGCAGCTGTATAAGTACTCAAATATCTTCTTGCTTGTTCAGTCATGATAAGTTGGTCTTCTGTCTTCCCATAAACCACTGTTTCCCATTCACAATTTGACTGTGAAGGAAATATTAATAGCGATGTGAAAATTACTAAAATAACTATTCCACTTCACAATTACACTTTTAAAAGTCAATTATTTCAACTGACTGGATTTAATGATAAGTAATCACTGTAAACATGTTTTGACAATGGCATTGTGATTCTTTTTATTAAACAATGTTTTAAAAATACATACCGAAATATTTATGGCCAATTTTTTTAAGTCCATATTTTTATTTTCTTAAGTCCATGTTTTTTAGCTATCTATATTGTTTATAGACCTGTGGAGGCAGTTTGAAAGGTTTCTACCCACGACTCCCCCCAAATCAAATCAGTCTTAACATGGAAAGAAATGTCAGTCTTTATTGCTTCAAAATTTTGCAAAAGATTCAAAGAGAGGATGCAATGTCAAAAAATGAGCTGAGAACGCTTTGTTTTGCAAATTAGGAAATATATTCATAACAGAAGATCAAGTTTGTGTTTGTTTCATTGGTTTTCTTCTATTATAAAGATTACTACATTATAGGTATGGCCTGCTATATATATTTTTTCCTGAAAAGTTCTACGTTACACACTGGGAAATCAAATCATTTTAAATGGATTGAGAGAATGTGCTTCATGGCTCTTTGAAGATTGGCAGCTAAGGACTGAGACAAGGTGGCCACATTTGATTGCCAAGTATGTTTTCAAGGACTGCTTAAATGTCAGAATGCTAGGGCTGCAGTCACTGTGGTATAAAGAAGAGAACTTCCTCCTCAATGAACTCTCAAATTATCTGGGTTGAATTCTTAAGATAACGTAGTAAAAAAACTTTCCAGGCTTCATTTACAGCGACATAATGGCTGCACAGCAATAGAAAAAAGAATTTTGTTTTACAACTTCTGAGCCAAAAAGTTGACTGGAAACAATTATACCAACAAAATCAAGCTGAAACTGCTTCCAACCACTTACCCTTTCAAGATAACAATTAGGGATATACATATTTGTTACAGGAGAAGAAATGCCAGAAGGAAACTTAGATATCTTTATTTTAAAAATTAAATAGCGCTGGGGTGCGTGGGTGGCTCAGTTGGTTAAGCGTCCAGTTTCGGCCAGGTCATGATCTCATGGTTCGTGAGTTCAAGCCCTGCGTCAGGCTCTGTGCTGACAGCTCAGAGCCTGGAGCCTACTTCAGATTCTGTTATAGCAGATTCAGATTCTCACGCTCTGTCTCTCCTTCTCAAAAAATGAATAAACATTAAAAAAAATTTTTTAATAAAAAAAATTAAAATTAAAATTAAAATTAAATAGTACTTAAGAAATCAACAGAAGAGACTCTGGCTACAACTCCAATTGTTTAGTTTATATGTGTCCTGATGAAGGAGTCTCTCAAAAACGCAAATCTAGTTTGAGTGACAAAATAATGGTGAATGTTTAGTTACTACTATAGTCAATTTTGAATTTAAAAAGAAAAAGTATAATTTGTGGTAAGTCCAAAGTGATAATTGAATAAACAACAACAAAAATCACTAAGAGAAACTTATAAATTCATACCTGAAGATTCTTTTCCAATGTGACAACTTTAGAAGTGTTAGGGTTTGGTTTCTTTTTATTAAGTGTATATGTTTTGTTGGTTGAATTTAGATCTTGTTTTTCAGGAGTCAAGTTGCACCTATTGTCATGTATTTCCAATAATGGTATCATTAACAAAGATGTTGTAAATATATTTTCTGACTAAGAAAAAAGAAAAAGGAAAATAATTCAAAAATGGAGACAAATAGAGGGACTACTGAGTAAGTGGTAGTGGAAGCCCTGCTCATTTCCCTCCAAGAAAGCTTTTGGCTCCAATAAAATTTCTAGTAATGTAGTAAAATTAAATATTTCAGAAATTAGCCCAAGAAAAGTACTGAAATTTAAAGTTTTCAGAACTACCATTTTTTGACATTATACATAAGTGAGTGAACTCTTCTCAAAACAAATATAAAAGACAAGGAAGTAAATAAAATATTCTCTATAGTTAATAGTTTCTCTCTGAATTAAGCAGAATAATAAATACTAAAAGAAACTCTCTATGAATGTCTAAGAAACAAGAACCACTAGGACTTCAAGCCACCATCTTAACAAAAAAAAATTCTTTACAAACCTGCATGTCTGAAATGTCTTCAGTCAATAGTTGAGTCCCTGGTTCTTCTTTTTCCCAATTATCTAAGACCAGTGATTTTCTGACTTTCTTTACAGAAGCTGTATGCTAGAATGAATAATTTACAATAGAAACATTATGGTAAAGTCACTTTTGTTTTTAAAATCAAGACTTTTATTAACAATAATACTAAAAGATTACCTCCTGTTTGCAGCTTTTGTAAGCAGGTTCATCTTCCTCTTTGAGGAATATGTCTGTTCCAGTTTCTTCTTTTAAAACTTCCCGAATATCTTCTTCCAAGAAGGCAAGTGGCTGTGACTAAATTGTTTTTAAAAGGGTTAAAAAGTCTTTTATAGCAATTCCCTTTTTTCCCCATATATAGAAACCAATCTTTTATACTTTTTAATTATTGGCATTATTTTCACCCAGTCCCTATAGATACATAAGCTGAATGAATTTAACTAATCAGTTTTATGGCAAAACTAATACTGCACATTGCAAGCACTGAATGAAGTGTGGCACTTTCTTTATTCCAGGCTACTAAACAAAAATCTTCTTGGGGAATCTACTGTAGCTCCTGCTTCAATCAGGATCCTCAGAATTAAACAGATGAGAGATAATTTCCCAAATATTTTTATATAAAAATAAGAAATACAGAACAAATTGGGAGGGACCACACTAGCTCTTATTCTACTTTCATTGTAATTATTATATAGCATGTAATTACTAGTTAACACATTTTTCTTACCACTAAATGTGTAAGCTACTTAAGAGCAGTGAGCACATCTTTTTCATCTTTGTATATACTTTTGTACACCTAGCCTTAGGCTTAGAGCTGAGACGGTGTTCAAGAAGCAGTGTGGGTGTGTATGTCTATGCGTATATTGGAAAGAAACCTGAGTGTGGGCTGAATAGTGAGATAGTCTCAGAATACTATTTATCTAGCTTTCTATCAAATAGCTAAGCAAAAATTTGTTTAATTATATCAAACACCTTCCATAACCAAGATCTGCTTTAAAAAAAATAAGTAATCAAAGTGCCACCAAATAAAGAACAAACTGACAGCACAGAATGACCAGCAGTCAACAAAGCTAGGGAGAATAACATTCATATATAAATGATATTTCAAAGCACTTACAAAAACTTTAAAAATGGAAATAGAATTTTTTTTTTTAATGTTTATTTTATTTTTGGGAGAGAGACACACACACAGTGAGAGCAGAGGAGGGGCAGAGAGAGAGGGAGACACAGGATCCGAAGCACGCTCCAGATTTTGAGCTGTCAGCACAGAGCCTGAGGTGGGGCTTAAACTCAAACCAAGAGATCATGACCTGAGCCAAAGTCAGATGCTTAACCGCTTAACCAGCTGAGCCACCCAGGCGCCCCCAGAAATAGAATTTTTAAAGTGCTCTCACATACACCCTGAGATATGAAAGAATTATGTCAGTATTCCTATGCATTGCTCTACGAGTTTTTGTTTTAAGGATTACATTTCACAAATAATATAGATTAGGTGCTCTTTAAAAAAATCTATAATTTCTTTTTCCCTCATAAGAATACAAATGTCCTAGAGAAGTGACTAAGACATAGGTGAATTCATTCGCTACCATGAATTATTCTCTTAATTGTCCTAATGTGACAAAGAAAAGAATTACTGTATTTAATATTTCCTAGGTTTGATACTACCAAAATTTAGATTTATATTTAAAGGACTTCCAGAGTTTTTAGTCTTTTGAGTGATTTTCAATGAACATTAGAAGAATCAATGTTTATTAAGAAAGCAACAGATACTTAAGGTGTACCTGATTAAAATTCCAGAGCCATCTCGAAGAAGTGCATATGACTCATAAGATACATTAGAAAAATAAATGGTTAGCATATAGTAGGTACTCAGTAAATAACAACTGGAGAAGGAGGAGGAGGAATGAAAAGTCAACTTGCTGTAAACAAATGTATGAGCATATGGATATTTTAGAAATTGTAATTACTAAATCATTACTTTCTTTTCATCTTAAATTGTTGACAAAAATCATCTGTTTTGCCAATGGATAAATTCTTCCCAAACGAGAACAAACTGACAGGGACTTTAGGTCACCTAAAACCTAATTACTCATGCACTATTACTTTTTTTAATGTTTATTTATTTATTTTGAGAAAGAGAGAGAGACAGACAGAGCACACACGCAAGCGGGAGAGGGGCAGAGAGAGAGGAGAGAGAAAGAAATCCAAGCAGGTCCATACTGTCAGCGCAGAGCCCAATGCGGGGCTCAAACCCGGGAAACTAAGATCATGATCTGAGCTGAAATCAAGAGCCTGACATTTAACCAACTGGGCCACCCAGGCGCTCTCTCATGTACTATTACTAAAATAACAATTTTATTCAATTTATATGTTGACCAAATGGCCCTGAAGCACTGTAGAATTCTTATGCCTTCAGATCATTATTTATTTGTCTAACTTCCAATTAGGCTACACACTCCTATGAAGGCAGACACCATACCTGACAGGTTCAACATTACATCCCCAGAGCCTAGTCCAGTGCCTGGCACCTATTTATTAGGGACTCAATTATTTGTTGAATTAATGATGAATTTTAAAATGAATAGGGGCGCCTGGGTGGCTCAGTCGGTTAAGCGGCCGACTTCGGCTCAGGTCATGATCTCGGGGTCCAGTGAGTTCGAGCCCCGCGTCAGGCTCTGTGCTGCTGACAGCTCAGAGCCTGGAGCCTGCTTCGGATTCTGTGTCTCCCTCTCTCTCTGACCCTCCCCCGTTCATGCTCTCTCTCTGTCTCAAAAATAAATAAACGTTTAAAAAAAAATTAAAAAATAAAATAAAAAATAAAATAAAATAAAATAAAATAAAATGAATAGCAAAACACTGAAATAGGTTAGTCAGATCAATTAGGTAATTCCATACAACGGAATATTACACAAATATTAAAAATTATGGGATATATATACACATTTATTAACTTAAATCTTAAAGAATGTTACAAGATAGTACGTTGATTCTACTATATACCCATATATATATACTATATAATCCAGTATTTCAAAGAAAGGGAAAAGAGCAGAAGATTTGAGAGTGTGACATTCCTTTTGGTAGAAAACTGATTAAATCAAACAAACCAGATTTTAATGAATGAATCAACCCAAAATATGACTAAAAATAGAAAAACAGGGGCGCCTGGGTGGCTCAGTCGGTTAAGCGTCCGACTTCGGCTCAGGTCATGATCTCGCGGTTCGTGAGTTCAAGCCCCACGTCGGGCTCTGTGCTGACAGCTCAGAGCCTGGAGCCTGTTTCAGATTCTGTGTCTCCCTCTCTCTCTGACCCTCCCCCGTTCATGCTCTGTCTCTCTCTGTCTCAAAAATAAATAAACGTTAAAAAAAAAAATTAAAAAAAAAATAAATAGGGGCGCCTGGGTGGCGCAGTCGGTTAAGCGTCCGACTTCAGCCAGGTCACGATCTCGCGGTCCGTGAGTTCGAGCCCCGCGTCGGGCTCTGGGCTGATGGCTCAGAGCCTGGAGCCTGTTTCCCATTCTGTGTCTCCCTCTCTCTCTGCCCCCCCCCCCCCGTTCATGCTCTGTTTCTCTCTGTCCCAAAAAAAAAATAAATAAAAAACGTTGAAAAAAAAAATTAAAAATAAATAAATAAATAAATAAATAGAAAAACATAACTAAAGTTTCCTAGAAGTGACCAATATTTTAAAAATAGTTTATTTCTAATGAACCTAATTTGTCAGAAATCTGTTATGTCTGGAATTAAAATGCCCATAACTCATCTAACATACTTTCCAGTTGATAATATATATGCAAAAGCACAGATTATACTTCCCACCTCCATTTATGAACTACTATTGTTACCACTATCATTAAAATAATAATAGCAACTAAGTAAAAACTACTTGAAACTTAGCACCAACCACTTTATTTCTACTATCTTTTTTATCTTCAGAAATAACCTCTGAGATGTGGGTTGAATAGAAAACTGAGCCCGATCAGAGTCATAAGTATTATCAGCAAAGTGCTTATGTATATCAAAATATTAAAATTATTTTATTCGACTGCAGGTAACCACCACAGAAACTACTAAAATATGGGTTTTAATATTAAGGGTTCAACTGACACTTGATTTGCTTTCTCTAGATGATATAATAGTAAAAAAAAAAAAAAAAAAAAGTATAAATTCAAAACAAGCCAAGCAAAGGTTTAGTTACAAGTTAAGGAAAAAGATTAACACAACAAATTCTAACTTATAAATCAAGAAATCACATTTTATCAATTTCTGTGCACATCTTTTTTAAAATGTAAAGATTCAAAGATAAATATCAAAATTTGTGTTTTATTAAAATTAGGAAAATTCTTAAGATTAAAAAGAGTATACATACCACAATTTTAAGAGGTCCATATTTTTTCTCTTGAGCAGCAAGCGCATTCTTAAAAGGAGTAGGAGTTCTTGGTGTGGTACCCAATATAGATCTTCTAATAGTAGGTGTTCTAAACCTAGCCAATCATTTAGATATTTGTATTATAGTCAAAATTTGATTTTAGAAGAGTTAAGGCAAAGCCATGATAAAAGCATTACACTAAATTTTTCTTGTGTATACACATGCTTTATTTAAACATTCCAGGAGTATTCTAAAGTATGCTTGCCTAAACTAATTCTTACTGCAATCAGTCATCTTAAAATAGAAAAGGAACAAATGTAAAAAAGTACTAAAAATGTTGTTTGCTTCATATCAAAGTTTTCCACTATGTTTACCTTGTTTCACTAGGGATAAAATATGAGGTTATGATTTTTTTTTCAATTCTAAGTCCTATATGAATAGGGATTAGGATATTTGTATAAGTGGACAAAAAGTTAACCTATTTTTTTAAAAACAGGATTTTTATTACACATTTTTAAGTAAGCTCTGTGCCCAACATAGGGTTTGAACTGATGACTCCAAGATCAAGAGTCACATGCTTCACCAATTGATCCAGCCAGAAACCCCACTAATCTACTCTTAAAATTGTGCTTCCCATTTTCTTTAACACAATTATTTAATACTACTTACCCTACATTTTCCTTTTGCTCTTTGGGGGTTGTTTCCTTATGAAGAGGAGTAGTAATGAGAACTTTCTGCCCACAAATAGGGGTTGATGTAAATGAAGGATTTTCTATATTAATTTGTTCATTTCCAGGGCATGTGTTGAAAAACTAAAAAAGGAAGAGAGTTTAAAGACAATTTCTAGAACATTAATTTCCCTACACAAATATTACACTGATAGGATTTTCAAAGATATTTTCAAATGTAAGATATTTCTCCATTCCTTTTAGAATAGAATTATCAATAATATTTCATCTACATTCCACTCCATGAAAATTAAGCTCCATGAGGGCAGGAATTTTTATTTTGTTCATCACTGCCTCCTCAGCTCTTTTAAGTGTTTAGCACATAATAGGCATTCAAGAAATAGTTGTTTAAAAAATATTCAAAAGTTACAAAACACCATACAACAATTTAAAAACAGTGTATTATTAAATAGGAATCTACAGAAACTGTTAAGTAAAACAGATTCATACAACAGTGTAACTGGAAAAATTTTATTATTTTATTAATAAGTGTCTTTATTAATCTTAAGTGTCCTTTTCCATGAGAATACTTTGAATTCAGAAAATAATAATCATGCTTTGCTGATAATACAGCTGTCTAGAAAATTTGCTTACCTAAAATACAGCTCTCAGAACTTTGGAGTAGCCAGAATTGGTATCAAGAATTCATTTTCCAAATGACACAATTTACTCACTGAATCTTAACTTACATACAACCATGAAATACTATTTTTGTAGCCAACAGAATAGAAGCAGTGGTAGGAAGAAGTGGAAATTACTTTAAGGCTACTTATAACTGAAATAAATTCTAGCTCTATCACTTCTGGCTCCTAATATTTACAATACTTAACGCTGAGATTAGCAGTCAAACCCTCTCAAAACTCTGCAATGATGCCCATGAGTTATGGGATAAAATTCAAGCTCTTTGGTATGGGACACTAGGTCTTTCTTATCATTACTCAACCTTCTCAGCTACTTTCCACCTTAGAATTTATACTTCAACAAAAATTGCTAGTGTTCAAAACTCCAAAAATAGAAAATTGCTGGTGTGCTCAACCCCATTTCACCTTCCTCAGGATGCTTTGTGACTCTAAGAGCTGGGGTGATGTTGGGAAATGCAACTCTTCAAACTGTAGTCCATGTCAATTGCATCCCCTGAAGCACAGGGGGTTTAATTTTCAGAGAACACAGTTTTTGTATACAGCCAGATCCTCCTAATTTTCCCAGCATCAAAATACACTTTCAATAATATCTCAGCATCCTCCAAGTTTATTTGACCATTAAACTTCCTTCTTTTCCTGTAAAACTTTTTAACCTCTATCAAGACACTTTCAGCAAACATCAGCTCCATCCTCTTACTGACTGTGGACAAACTGCTTAACTTCTGAATTTCATTCCACCTCCCTTCTAAGGTTTTTTGCAAGAGGATTAACTGAGATGCTGTAAGAAAAGTGTTTAGCACACAGCCTCGAACACAGTATTCATTAAGAAAGATAGTATTATAAAATAAGAGATACAGTTTGCCCTGTATCTCTTATAAATTGCTGCTGCCCAGGGACGTAACTACAGGAGAAAGCAGATAGTTCCTGACATGCCTAGAAAACCTTCAGACACATGAAATTCTTCCAGTGAGCAGTCATCTATGAATATACACTTGATACCTGTTGAACAGTTAATCAGGAAACAATCTCAGTCTCAGCTCTGCCATCAGGTAACTTTGGGCAAACCATTTTACCTTTCTGGGCCTATTTCCTGATGAATCCTATAAAGATGTGCAAGCAACTACTTACCTAAAACATCCCTTTTAGCTCTAAAAATTTTAAGATACTGTAAAGTAACTACTATACTTTATGAGATACATTCTGATCTACCAGAGCTCAGCACTCTCATGTATACATTTAAATACCTTATCCATTTTTATCAAAGCAACAAACTGCTAGTAAGAATATTAAACATCTAATGTAATCGAGCTCATCAACATTTGGAAACATAAACAAACACAACACTACTACCTGTGAAGGAGAAAATGGTAGTGTTTTCACCGGTGTGTGTTTTAGTGCTGTATTACCACCATCATTGAAGGAGCCATCGCTATGTTCGCTGCCTGGGGACTGACCCACTCGCATTCTTCTCTTCTTTCTGAGGATGGTTGGTGGAGTGCTAAACTTGGCCACATTTGGGGATGTTACAGGAACAGCCTCACTGTCTGTACTGTTACAACTGTTTTTTTTCCCTTCAAGTACAAGACTGACATTAAACTGACATCCCATGGCTCCTTCATTGTGTTGAATTCGCATTAGTTTGACGGGGGTAGACTTGACAGGAGAAGCAGCAGCATCAGAAAGATCAAAACTGGTAACATCACTCCATGCTACAGGATCCTGCAATAAAATAAATCCTTAAGTTAATGTTATAAACTAGTTAAATCTGACATTGAACACAGAAAGATGACTTTCACAAAGTTATTCATTTCTATTAGGAGAAACAGGCTTTCCTTGTTCTTTTTTTTTTTTTTTTTTTAAGACCATTTGAAAGGAACAGATTATGGTTTCACTACACTCCAGTTTGGAACATCCTAAAATAATATTTCATCTAATTCAGTAGCTGAGGAATACTGCCAAAGTATTTTAAATAAAAAGAATAAATTATTTTAAGTTACTATCAAAGAGTACAATTCTTCATAAAACTGTGCACTCTACTCTGTATCAGAAAAATACTATCAAATTCTATAAAGTCATTTGGAAATGTGTATAGAACATCTTCAAAATGGCCATACACTTTGATCCAGAAGTTCAATCTAACCTAAGGAAATAATCATGATTTTATACAAAAATTTACATAAGATGCTCTGCAATTTTCAATACTAAAAAATTGGATACCACCTAAATGTTCAATAACAGTACACTGAGTAAATAAATTTTGTTACATTCATATGAAAGGATAAAATTGAAGTTTAAAAAACAGTTAAGAAAACAAAGACATGATCATGATATAATGTCAAAAAAATCCACAAACATAATACGTAAGAGTACGTTTCAGTTTAAAAATATATGCATATATGTATGTTTTATATGTATAGAACACAGCCTGAAAGAAAATACTTGAAATTATTAACTCTGGGCTTATGAGGATTTTTCTTCTTTACAGTTTCCTCTAGTTTCCAACTCTAATATACTTGTACAACTTGTACAATAAAAAACAAATTGGTAACTTTTAAAAATTTTAGACAAACTACATACTTGAGATATAGATACAATTTTTTATGCCAAAAGCTACTGCAAAAAATGAAAACAAAATTAAGCATGACATATAAAGGAATGCTTAAAATAAAACTGGTCAGTGTCCCTTAAACTAAGTTTCTGAACATGAAACCATGTAGCTAAAATTGAGCTTTTTATAATCTCACAATTTCAAACTTACAGATTCAATAAGTTCTAGAGTCTCTGCAAATTCTGGGATGGTCTGTAGAGAGGACAGCACAGCATTTGCCTCTACGGCCAGGAACTTTGTGGGTGAATTCTGCTGAGCAGACAGAGTTTGATTTTCATCCATACTGTAAAACTCACTAGTGTGCTCCTCGAGGCTATTTAGAGTATTAGACATGCTATCATCCATGAGGAAACTACCAGACCAGCTAGAAAAGCTTCCAGGTTGCTAAAAGTACAAAAGAAATGTGAATATTATTTGTCATTCCCAACCTAAGCATAAATTTGGATTTTAAGTATGAGTTTTTTCTAGAATAACACACTTCACAACATTTCAGCTAAAAATATAGCAGCAAATATACTGTCTTTCCTCAAAATGGATGTAAACATTTTTTTCATTAAACCTCTTGATTCTATTTCTTTTCTCTATTTTTTTTAAATGTATAATGTCATGGTAAGATAAAATTAGCATGTGTATACAACATAAAGTTCAAACTCCCAGAATCTGTCCTCTCTCTACCTTTCACACTTCATCTCCCAACATTTCCACTCACAAGCCCTCCTTTTATGAAATATCAAATACCCAACTACAGTTGTTGCAATTCCCTCATGAGTTAGTCTTTTACCCTAGAGTGTCTTTGCACATACTGCTGCTCCCTTTATCTAGTTGCTCTCCAACACAGACCAAGGAAAACTTGTATTCTTCATTTAAGATACACCTCAAATACTGGAAAGTACTCCATCTGATCATCCACTTTTACCTGTTTCACTTATAATAATGTTCCAGTTCACCTACTTTGCTAGAATATAATCATTGTCTTTCAACACTGCACTCAAATAGAATTTCTTCTAGGAACCCTTCTCTGACTACTCAATCCTTAGAAAACTCTCTTATGTGTTCCCATAAAACTTTGTGACTTATCACACTATATCCTATTTCTTGTCTGTGTCCTCATTGTGGAGTAAATCTTTTGAAGTCAGAGACTGTGTCCTATTTATCTCTCTAAAGAGGTACACTGGGCAATCTTTCGAGCTTAGTTTCCTAGTATCTCATAATAAAAAATGAAAAGAGACCTTGAAGAATCATGGTTAAGAAACAATATGTAATTTGAAAGTTGTTAAGAGTGGATCCTAAGGGGCACCTGGTGGCTCAGTTGGTTAAGTGTCTGACTCTTGATTTTGGCTCAGGTCATGATCCCATGGTTCATGGGATCGAGGCCCGCATTGGGATTCTCTATCTCCCCCTCTCTTTGCCTCTCCCCTATTCATGCTGTCTCTCTCTCTCAAAATACATAAATAAACAAACAAACAAACAAACAAAAAGAGTGGATCCTAAGAGTTCTCATTACAAGAAAAAAATATTTTTTCCCTTTTTCTTTTTCAATATAGTTTTGGGGGCGCCTGGGTGGCGCAGTCGGTTAAGCGTCCGACTTCAGCCAGGTCACAATCTCGCGGTCTGTGAGTTCGAGCCCCGCGTCAGGCTCTGGGCTGATGGCTCGGAGCCTGGAGCCTGTTTCCGATTCTGTGTCTCCCTCTCTCTCTGCCCCTCCCCCGTTCATGCTCTGTCTCTCTCTGTCCCAAAAATAAATAAACGTTGAAAAAAAAAATTTTTAAAAAAAAAAATATAGTTTTGTACCTGTATCGGATGACAGATGTTAACTACACTATTGTGGTAATCCTTTCACAATATACATCAAATCATTATGTTGCACATCTTAGACATACAGTGTTGTATGTCAATTATATCTTAACAAAACTAGGGGAAAAATATGTAAAATAATAGCTCTGTCCAACAGAACTCTCAGAGGTGATGACAATGTTTTTGCATCTGAAACTGCTCAATATGAGAGCCACTAGCCATATGAGGAATCAAATGTGACTAGTGCAACTGAGGAACTCAATTATTAAATTTTATTTAAAATTAAATGGGGCTAGTAGCTACCATATTTTAGAGAGTACATTGCCCTGTCCATAGGAAGTACTAAAAAAATGGTACCTATTACTTTAAAAAAAAAAATTACTAGACTGTGCTAGATATTCATAATAACAAAATGTTAAGTTTCAAGTTAAGCAAGGTGAAAAAAGTTTTGAACATTGTTACAAAGTAAGTTCCACCTGTTTTAAAATTTCTCCAAAATAAAAGAAATTAAAGCAATCTTATTTTATTAGCACAGCCAACTTCTGAGTTTATGGTCACTTTCTGGAGATAGCTTCCAAACCATAAGCATTTCAATTAAGTTTGGAGGTGGGAAAAAGATTCCAAAGGTGACTAGGCCCAGTGGAAAAACCACAGGGCTACCTTCAGACACACCTGAAAAATGAATTTCTAACAACAAACCACAAACTTCAGAGTTAATAATAAGCATTACCAAGAATACATAAAACATATCTAACAATGCTCCAACATAATGGATACCCAGTAAATGACAATAATTACTATCACATAATTTTTAATAATAAATACTTTTACATACATACTTTATGTGGATAGACTAATTCACTGGGTGTAACAACTTCCCTCTAGAATCTAGAATCTCCAACCAGATCTTTATAAGAGTGATATTTAAATAAACAAGTTCTAAAAAATTAATATCTTTCTTCATTTTAAATGCCATTTCTTTTAGCTAGTTATATCTTCCTGTTAAATTAAAAATGGGCGTGCCTGGGTGACTTAGTTGGTTGAACATCCGACTTTTGATTTCAGCTCAGGTAATGATCTCACAGTCGTGGGATCAAGCCTGTGTCCAGCTCCACGCTGAGAGTGGAACTTGTTTGAGATTCTCTCTCTCCTCTCCCTTTGCCCCTTTCCCACCCACGTGCTTTCTTTCTCTCTCTCTCAAAAAAATAAAATAAAATAAAAATAATAGTAATAATGGTAGACTCAAAAAAAAATCAAAAATGGTTTAAACATGATATAATTATCTAGAAACGTGGACTCTCTTAAAAAAACCAAAATTAACTTTAAAATAAGTGCACTTTAGGTCTTCCTACTTGCCCATGGTTTTTGCAGTTTCAAAACAAAAACTATGCTTCCTATGGCATATATCTTGTCCATTAGTTAACAAATGTGATTTTTATTAATACTGTTTTAAATGGTATAAAGACATCACCAGTTGCCTCCTAACACTATTTCAAGATCTCAGGTAATTCTATTTAGCAATTTTGTATTAGTTCCTAGTCACCTTAAACGGACAGTCCCCTCATTAAGCCCCAAACCAAGAATAACCTTTTTCTAAATGTAAAAAGTCTCAGGATATTAAACTTTTAAAACTGTCATTTAAGTATAATTTTTTTTTTCTTTTAATCCATCAAGCATAGCCTAGTTTAGCTAGGATGATTACCATTTATCCTAATACTCCTAATTGTTCTCACCAACCAAATCCCAGACAAGAGTTTGCACATGTAGTAACCAAAACCCAACATCCATATAAAAATTTCTTTAAAGAACATAAAATTTAAATATTCCCTTTCCCTATATTTTTTAAGTTATTATTTTTTTTCCAAATTACCGAATTTGTATTCTTAATATAGTAAATAGGAAAAAATGTTCAAGGACAGAATAAAAGTAATTTTGAAGCACATAAATCTCTACATGTCTATTAAGTTCTTTATTTTTTAAACTTTTTTCTATTAAAGCCATCATTACAAGGAATGTCTAAAATAAAAGCAAAGACTAATCTAAACCACACATTTTACAAATATATAGACATATATTTTTATATATATACATATACACATATGTATAGATATATAATCATACCTTAAGTCTGCTTGACATTTATGACTCAAAAAGCATCTTAGTACAGAACACTGTAAAATACGTTCAAAGAGCTGTATATCAAAATCAGGCAACCTCAAAGTTGCAAATTAGAAAAACTATTTTTAGTCTGTATTAAAATCTGAAGTCATACTGAATAGGCTTTCTGTGTTAGTATATGAAAGTCAATGCTGATGAAAACTACAAGAGCACAAAAAGACTTCTAACAAGGTCTAAACACTTAAGCTTATTTCTTACCGATGAAACTCGCTTTCTTCTAACTTCATTCTCAGCTGACATAAGAAGCAACTCAAGTTCCTTTATTTTTTTTTCCTTATCTGGATCTTCATCAATGAAGGGTGGCTAAAATAAGTTAAGTAAAATAGAAAGACTATTTAAATAATGCCTTTATTATTATTGTTGTTGTTCTAATTTTTATTTTCTTTTATGCAACATAAAATCTATTTTCTCTAATAAAGCTTAATTCAAGTAAATCCCAAATGCTCAATATCACAATCCTTCTGGTATCTAAAGAGATGCTTTTTTTTCCTTCCCCTCCCCCATGGTCTTAAGTTTCGCAAGATCTACACATGAGTGAAAACATATGGTATCTTTCTCTGTATGACTCATTTCACTTAGCATAACACTCTCCAGTTTCACCCACGTTGCTACAAAAGGCCATATTTCATTCTTTCTCATTGCCACGTAGTATTCCATTGTGTATATAAACCACAATTTCTTTATCCATTCATCAGTTGATGGACATTTAGGCTCTTTCCATAATTTGGCTATTGTTGAAAGTGCTGCTATAAACATTGGGGTACAAGTGCCCCTATGCATCAGCACTCTTGTATCCCTTGGGTAAATTCCTAGCAGTGCTATTGCTGGGTTATAGGGTAGGTCTATTTTTAATTTTTTGAGGAACCTCCACACTGTTTTCCAGAGCGGCTGCACCAGTTTGCCTTCCCACCAACAGTGCAAGAGGGTTCCCGTTTCTCCACATCCTTGCCAGCATCTATAGTCTCCTGATTTGTTCATTTTAGCCACTCTTACTGGTATCTGAGTGTGGTTTTTATTTGTATTTCCCTGATGAGGAGTGACATTGAACATCTTTTCATGTGCCTATTGGCCATCTGGATGTCTTCTTTAGAGAAGTGTCTATTCATGTTTTCTGCCCATTTCTTCACTGGATTATTTGTTTTTCGGGTGTGGAGTTTGGTGAGTTCTTTGCAGATTTTGGATACTGGCCCTTTGTCCGATAGGGAGGGAGCCAAAACATAAGAGACTCTTAAAAACTGAGAACAAACTGAGGGTTGCTGGGGTTGGGAGGGAGGGGAGGGTGGGTGAGGGGTATTGAGGAGGGAATCTGTTGGGATAGGCACTGGATGTTGCATGGAAACCAATTTGACAATAAATTTCATATTAAAAAATAATAAAATAAGAAATAAAAAATCAGAAATGCTAGCAAATATTTTCAATTTAACAGAAATGATTTGGGAAATTTATTATTTTATTTTAAGTAATCTCTACCCTGGGATCATGAGTCACATGCTTTACTGACTGAGTCAGCCAGGAGCCCCCAGAATTGGGAAATTTAAAAAAAAAAAAAGGTCATTAAAAAACTTATATCATCTATATTCTACCCAGTTTATCAAAACATATATCCATGGGAATGCAAGTTGGTGCAGCCACTCTGGAAAACAGTATGGAGGTTCCTCAAAAAACTAAAAATAGACCTACCCTATGACCCAGCAATTGCACTACTAGGCATTTATCCAAAGGATACAGGTGTGCTGTTTCGAAGGGACACATGCACCCCCAAATTTATAGCAGCACTATCAACAATGGCCAAAGTATGGAAAGAGCCCAAATGTCTATGGATGAATGGATAAAGAAGATATGGTGTGTGTGTGTGTGTGTGTGTGTGTGTGTGTGTGTATACACACACACACACACACAATGGAGTATATGGAGTATTACTCGGCAATCAAAAAGAATGAAATCTTGCCATTTGCCACTACGTGGATGGAACTAGAGGGTATTATGCTAAGTGAAATTAGTCAGTTGGAGAAAGACAAAAATCATATGACTTCACTCATATGAGGACTTTAAGAGACGAAACAGATGAACATAAGGGAAGGGAAACAAAAATAATATAAAAACAGGGAGGGGGACAAAACAGAAGAGACTCATAAATATGGAGAACAAACAGGGTTGCTGGAGGGGTTGTGGAAGGGGGAATGGGCTAAATGGGTGAGGGGCATTAAGGAATCTACTCCTGAAATCATTGTTGCACTATATGTTAACTAATTTGTATGTAAATTTAAAAAAAAAACAAAATTTGAAAAACAAAAGAAACAAACAAAAAATATGTCCATTCACAACCTAATGCTTTACGTTGGAAGAATGAAAGGAATACCTTACTGGTGCTGTCGACCACCTTACATTTGTACAGCTTATATTTTTCAAACTCACAAAAGTTTCTCCTTTAGTGTAATAATACTCAAAGTAAATAAAACAGATAGTATTGTTTTCATCCTAATCTTATGGATGAGGAAATAGGCACTATTAGAACTTTAAAAACAAAATTTTTTTTTTTTTTACATTTATTTATATTTGAGAGACTGAGAGAGACAGAGCCCAAGTGGGGGAGGGGCAGAGAGAGGATGAGACACAGAATCCAAAGTAGGCTCCAGGCTCTGAGCTGTCAGCACAGAACCCGACATGGGGCTCGAACCCACAAACAGTGAGATCATGACCTGAGCCAAAGTTGGACACTTAACCAACTGAGCCACCCTCGCACCCCAGAACTTTCAAATATATGTTTGAAAGTGTGGGGGTTTTTTTTTTCCTTTCTTTTTTTTTTTGTTACAAATAAAAAGTTACCTGAATAAAGGCAGAAGAAGTCTGAACATGTTCTACGCAATTGCCTTCAGGTGACACATACTGATAGCCTGGGATCTAAAATGGAATTAAAACATTAGTATCATACATAGAATACCATATAAATTTTTTAAATCTGAGGCAGAGCATAAAAACTCTTGACAAATATCGACAATAGAAACTCATGAAGTATCTCTGTTAACTTTGAATATTCATTCATATAATAGTTTCTAACAGTTACATTTTTGTTCTTAGAATCTACTAACGAAAAGTCGTAACTCTTAGGAAAGCTGTATCTTCTCCTGGATGAAATATGAGAATTACTTGGCCTATATTTATCAGCCAGTCAGTCCATCTATTATCTACACTACCCACCAAATTATTATTTTTTTTAATCTCCTCTTAGAAGGATTGCTCTATCTCCTGGAGAAAACAAAGTAATTGTGTTCTTTCTTATCTTTCAGAGGAAGGGGTTAGTCCATACAAAGCACTCACAAGAACAGACATTAAAGCAGGTTTTTCAATATTCTTATCTCCTACTCCTACTCCCCATGCCAATCTCTGTGTGAAAGATATGAAGCTTCTTCTACTACTTGTCTCAGAGAATGTCATAATCACTCATGTGCTTTTTAATACTCTGACAACAGACTAAGAATTATTTTCTTTCTTTTCTAAAGCATCTGTAATAAGAATTTCGAAGTTTCATGCAAATTTAGTGTGCAATGGTGGAATGAAATATAAGAGAAGGTATTTTTAAAAACCTAAATATGTAATGAATAAAAACATAAAATTGTTCATCTTCTATAATGGCCTACCTAAATCACTATCTGCTGCAAAATCACAAAAATAACTTCTAACAAAGAATTTAATTTTCACAATACTTGGTTTGTATCGGTTATCATTAAACTTCCAATGAATTAGAAACTTATCTTTCTCAAACTTTTCATTTAAATCTGTAACAGCATTTCAAACCAATCCATTTTTTTCTTTCAAATCCAAATTAGAATCACCTTTTTAGTAGTTTGAGTTGAATTATGAATACATAATTCTTCCAAGAATTATTAAGAGTACAATAAAGCATTCTTAAAGCACAAGAAATACTCTTATTTTCCAATATATTTTGATGGAGACTGTTAAATACTCTCCTGGCCCCAGATAATTTTTAAAACTGTTTCTATGAGTTAAAGCAATAAATGTAAATGATAACCTTTCTAAGAGCAGAATGTTTCAGTTTATGCTGCTGAAATCTAGGACTCTAAAGAAAAATGTAAAGAAACAATAAAAACCTTAAGGTACTGTGAATATCAGCAGATAACTGCACTGTCTTCATATGTTCTCCTATTTGTAAATTAAGATGTCATACTTTTTTTAATTCTTTTAAAATTATGTGCAAAAGCATGCACATTTAATGAAGTACATTCAAATGAAATCTGTGCATACTAAGCAGACTTTTAACACCAAAATTTTATCTTTTGGTAGACACTATTAAGTCCTGATTTAATCTTTACCTTTTATGTGACGAAAACCAAGAATTGTTCAACATAAAAAATTGTATGACAGACAGGCAGAGAAATGTAAAACAAACCTTATGAAAACTTCTAAACTAATCTCTTGCAGATAAGAAAATGCACTGTAAATAAAATAGAGCTTGCCCTATTATGAACTTGGGCAATCTCTACTCTAATAAACCTGTCTAAACAAAGAATGACATCACTTAGTTGACTGGTTACTAGGGAGAAAGGCAAAGTTGAGTGTCATCAAAGAACCAATTAATTATTTACCACACCTCCCAAAATGATGAATGAATTTTGACTATTTTCTTCTTAAGATCATTTTATACACACTTATCTCTTAGAGATAAGTAATACTACAATTACATAAAATATTTTTAAAAAGGAAACTGCAATGGATGTTAAAGCACAGATGACTATAAGCACTGAATCATAAATGAAGATTCAAAGAATGATAGCATTAGTAAGTGTACATACTAAGGTTCTTAATTAGATAATATAAAAATTACATATAAAAGGAAACATTTTAATGTGTTTGTTTCCAAAATATTTATCAATCAAACAAGTAGGATAAACCACCACTAATGGTTTAACAGCTAGATAAGGCAATTTTTTTTCAGTCTGGAAATTTAAATATCCATTCCCCTTAATATATGTTGTATTTGTTTTATTAAGAAACCAAATATCCTCCCATATAGCAACTAAAGAAATTTTTTTAAATAATAAAGGTATTAAAAATATGTGCCTGAACAGGTATGTAAAACTGATTCTGGGTTTGCAAATGGTCCATAGTCGCACAAGGTTTGTGTTGAAGTTTGGATGAAGATCGTTCTGATTTTATTCCATCTTGTAAGTAGCCCTCCTGTTCCACTTTTCTTCGCATGGTAGAATTCCAATGATTTTTGATAGAATTATCAGTCCTAAGAAATGAAAGTGTATAATTTAAAAAGAAAAAAAGGATTCCACAAATTTTAACACTGTATAAAATGTAAGTACTTAAAAAAATTTTTTACAAACAATGAAACTAGATACATTTTTTCATGTTTACTTATTTATTTTGAGAGAAAGAGAGAGAGAGAGAGAGGGAGGGAGGGAGGGAGAGGGGCAGCTGGAGAGGGAGAAAGAGAATCCCAAGACTCTCCACAGGGCTCGATCCCATAAACCATGACCTGAGCTGAAATCAAGAGTCGGATGCTCAACTGGCTGAGCCACCCAGGAGCCCCAATACTTTTTTAATTCAAAAGATAAACTGTCCATCTATAGATCAGGCACAGTTCTAAATAGTGGAGATATAGCAGTGAATAAGAAAGTCCCTGCTTTTGGGAATGCAAGCTGGTGCTGCCACTCTGGAAAACAGTATGGAGCTTCCTCAAAAAACTAAAAATAGAACTACCATACGACTCAGCAATTGCACTACTAGGTATTTATCCAAGGGATACAGATGTGCTGTTTCGAAGGGACACATGCACCCCCATGTTTATAGCAGCACTAGGCAACAATAGCCGACGTATGGAAAGAGCCCAAATGTCCATCAGTGGATGAATGGATAAAGAAGATGTGGTATATATATACAATGAAGTATTGCTTGGCAGTCAAAAAACAATGAAATCTTGCCATTTGCAACTACATGGATGGAACTGGAGGGTATTATGGTAAGTGAAATTAGTTAGAGAAAGACAAATATCATATGACTTCACTCATATGAGGACTTTAAGAGACAAAACAGATGAACGTAAAGGAAAGGGAAACAAAAATAATATAAAACAGGGAGGGGGACAAAACGTAAGAGACTTTTAAATATGGAGAACAAACAGAGGGTTACTGGAAGGGTTGTGGGAGGGGGGATGAGCTAAATGGGGAAGGGGCATTAAGGAATCTACTCCTGAAATCATTGTAGCCCTATATGCTAACTAATTTGGATGTAAATTAAAAAAAATAAAACTAAAAAAAAAAAAAAAGTGGCTAAGCAAACAATGGACATGCATGCAAAACTAGGAAATAACACACTGGAATCATTTTAAAGAGTTAGAAATGAGAACAAAATGAATGAAGAAAATATTCACTCTGCCCATGCATCTGCCCAGGTCAGAAATTTTTCTTATCCTGTCAAACTGCTTTGTTTCCAACAGTACAGTTGTAATCTAAGTTGATGAGCTAAAACACAGTTTAGTGATTTGATCTTCCCCTTGATCCAAAAGAGGTATCTTGCAAGTGGGAATCTGCCATCAGCTATCTTTCTAGACTGCTCCTTTGTATTGCTGACAACCTCATCCCAACTTGTTATTGTTGTTCCTATTGAAGCAACAAAATTTTTCTTTTCTAATACTCCTGATAACTCAGGAAATTGTTTTGAACTCTTTCCTATTTTGGCAGCTCTGACATTTTATGACATTTTTCTCCACCCCTATTCCCTAAACCTTTGACCACTCCTCCCTCTTGCTTTTTTTTTTTTTTTTTAATAATCCTTTTCTGATTTCTTTTCTGTTTTTCTCCTCCAGTGATCATCTCCACACTGTTTTTCTCTCTGTATTCTGTCTCGGGCACTTCATCCAATTTTTACATTTTCTAATCATCCCTATATGGAAGATGGACAATAATATCTATTTATTCCTATATTCCTGACCCTTCCTCAAGCTTTGCACTCATATTTCCAATGCCCCACTGAACATGATCAGTGGGAGATGCTACCCTATGCTAACATATATAATGTATCTGAACAAAAATTTACTCCAGTGAGTTCTCCTTTCCTTCCCTGTACCTGTTAATATATAATCAATCTTTCTCTCATCAAGGATTGAAGCTTTGAAGCTATCTTTTTCTTTTTAATTTCCTTCTACTTCTCTCCCCTAACCTCCAAATCCACTAGTAATCAAGGCATGCTAATAATTCATTCAAAATTGCTTCTCACATCTGGCACTTTCATTACATTCATACCATTACCAGAGTCCATGTCCTTATTACTTCACATCTGGATTCAGATTGAGATGTAGGGATCATGTAGTAAGCAACTGATAGGTGCCAGATACTGCTAGCTGCTTTCATAAACATTGAATCCTTCCTTAAATTCTCTCTCTTCCAGACTATCCTCTACCCAACTTTCAGATTAATATTCATAAAATGTTAACTTAGTCATCTTTTCTTTCTCCTGGCAATAGCCCTGCAGTAGCTCATTCAAGGGCAGACAACTATGTTTCTTCACTTCTTTTTAACATTAACTCTACTCCACTGAAGTTACATCTTTGTTAAATGCTGTATATACTGTGGTATATTGAAAAAGAGGCCATAGACTTTCCCCATCCTAACATGAATACTGCTTTGCAAAGTGAATTTGTAATTCCTTCACTCAAAATGTGTCATCTATTTGTCCAGTTTGTCTTGTGACTAGACTTGACCAATGGGACAACAGCAAACATGACTCAAGCAGAGACTTGAAAAGTGGTTTTGCATTAGGGCTTGTCCACTCTTGTTGCAGTGGGAACCTTGAGCTCACCATGTTAAATGAGACTGAGCTAGCATGATGGAGGAAAACTTTGGCTGACAGTGTAAAATCAATGGCCATGGGAATGAGGCCATCCTGAATTACAGCCATCAGACAACTCACTAGCTGCCCATGTATGCACGAAAAACTCTGTGGAAATCAGCAGTCAGCCTGGACTAGAACAATCACCTGCCATCCAAAGAATCATGAACTAAATAAATTAGTTGTTTTAAACCACTTAAAAAAAAAGAAAGAAAGAAAGTCCCTGCTTTCATGGGGCTTATATTCTCATTGAAAGTGTGGCAGCATGGAAGGAGGGAAGAATAGAAAAACAAAAAAAAATAAGAAGGAAACCATCAATGCAAACTATATTCAGCTATATATAAAAAGATCAGGGGTGCCTGGGTGGCTCAGCTAGTTAAGTGTCAAACTTCAGCTCAGATCATGATCTCACAGTTTGTGAATTCAAGTACCACATCAGGCTCACGGCAGTCAGCACAAAGCCTGCTTTGGATCCTCTGTCCCAGCCCTACCCACCCCTGCTCACGCACTCTCTCAAAAATGAATAAACATTTAACAAAAAAAAGATCATATACCATGATCAGGTGGGATTTATTCTAAAGATGCAAAGATGATTCAATATCTGCAAAACCAATCAACACCACAGTAACAAAATAAAGGATAAAAACCATATGATTATCTTAATGCATGCAGAAAAAGTATTTGATAAAATTCAACATCCATTTATGATAAGAACTCTCAACAAAGTAGGTACAGAGGAAACATACCTCACCATAATAAAGGCCCTATATGACAAATCCACAACTAACATCATAGTCAATATTAAAAAAAGGAAAGCTCTTCCTCTAAGACAAGGATGCTCACTCTTGTCACTTTTATTCAACGTAGTTTTGGAAGCCCTAGCCATAGCAAGAAAAAGAAATAAAAGGCATCCAAATTTGAAAAAAACTAAAACTGTCACCATTTCAGATGGATGACTGTATACAGAAAACTCTAAAGAGTCAACCAAAAAAAAAAACAAAAACAAAAACAAAACATTAGTACTAATAAGTGAATTCAGTAGAATTACAATATACTAAATTAGTATATAGAAATCTGTTGTTTCTTTTTTTTTTAATTTTTTTTAACGTTTTATTTTATTTTTGAGACAGACAGAGACAGAGTATGAACAGGGGAGGGGCAGAGAGAGAGGGAGACACAGAATCTGAAACGGGCTCCAGGCTCTGAGCTGTCAGCACAGAGCCCAACGCGGGGCTTGAACTCACAGACCGTGAGATCATGACCTGAGCCGAAGTCGGACGCTTAACCGACTGAGCCACCCAGGCGCCCCGTCTGACTTCGGCTCAGGTCATGATCTCACGGTCCGTGAGTTCGAGCCCCGCGTCGGCTCTGTGCTGACAGCTCAGAGCCTGGAGCCCGTTTCAGATTCTGTGTCGCCCTCTCTCTCTGCCCCTCCCCTGTTCATACTCTGTCTCTCTCTGTCTCAAAAATAAACGTTAAAAAAAAAAATTAAAAAAAAAAAAGAAATCTGTTGTTTCTAATACAGTAATAACAAACTATCAAAAAGAAATTAAGAAAATAATACCATTCACAACTACATCAAACAGAATACTTAGGAATAAATTTTACCAAGTAGGTGAAAGACCTGTACTCTGAAAACTGTAAGACACTGATAAAAGAAACCAAAAATGGCACAGATAAATGGAAAGATATACTATGCTCATGGACTGGAAGGATTGTTAAAATGCACATACTACAAAAAGCAATCCACAGATTCAATGCAATCCCTACCAAAATACCAATGGCATTTTTCATAGAGCTGTAACAAATAATCCTAAAACATGTATAGAGCCACAAAACACCCCAATGGCCAAAGCAATCTTGAGAGAGAACAAAGCTAGAAGTATCATTCTCCCTGGTTTCAAACTATACTACAAAGTGACAGTAATCAAAACAGTATGGTAATGACAAAAAACAGAAACACAAAGGAACCAAATAGTCCAGAAATAAACCCACAGTCAATTAATTTTCAACAAATGAGGCAAGAACATCCAAATGGGAAAAAGACAGTCTTATCAATAAATCGTGCTGGGAAAACTGGACAAGTACATGGAAAAGAATGAAAATGGACCACTTTCTTACACCACATACAAAAATAAACTCAAAATAGATCAAAGACCTAAATGTAAGATCAGAAACCATAAAACTACTCGAAGGAAACAGGCTGTTAGCCCTTGGACATTGGCCTAAGCAGTATTTTTTTCATTTGTCTCCTCAGGCAAGGACAACAAAAACAAACAAATGGGACTACATCAAACTAAAAAGCTTTTGCACAGTGAAGGAGACCATCAACAAAACAAAAAGCCTACTGAATGGGAGGAGATATTTACAAATGATATAATCAGTAAGGATTAACATCCAAAATATATAAAGAACTCACACAACTCAGTATCAAAAAACAACCCAATTAAAAAATGAGGAGAGAATATGAACATTTCTCCAAAGAAGATATGCAGATGGGGGCACCTGGCTGGCTCAGTGGATGATGCGACTCTTGATCTCAGTCAGGGTCCTAAGTTCGAGCCCCACGCTGGATGTGGAGCCTACTTAAAAGAAAAAAAAAATTTTTTTTAATTAAAAAAAAAAAAGAAGATATGCAGATGGCTAATAGACACATGAAAAGATGCTCAACATCACTAATCATCAGGGAAATGCAAGTCAAAACCACAATGAGATATCACTTCACACAGATCAGAATGGCTACTATCAAAAAGACAACAGGGCACCTGGGTGGCTCAGTTGACTGAGCATCTGACTGTTGCTCAGGTCATGATCCCAGGGTCATATGATCGAGCTCCCACATCAGGCTCCGTGCGAAGCATGGAGCCTGCTTAAGACATTCTTTCTTTCTCTCTCTAACTAAAAAAACAAAAAAAACAGACAAGAAATAACAAGTGTTGGCAGGGATGTGGAGAAAAAAGAATCCTCCTGCACTGTTGGGAATGCAAAAAGGTGCAGCCACTATGGAAAATAGTATGAAGTTTCCTCAAAAAAATTAAAAGCAAAACTACCATAAGATCCAGTAGTTCCACTTCTGGAAATCTATCTGAAAAAAGCAAAAACACTAATTCAAAAAGATATACACACCCCATGATCATTGCAGCATTATATACAGTCAAGATATGGAATTAACCCAAGTGGCCACTGACAGATGAATGGAAAAAGATATGGCATATACATACAATGGAATATCACTCAGTCATAAAAAAGAACAAAATCTTGTCATTTGCTACAACATAGATGGAGCAAGAGGGTATTCTGCTAAGTGAAAACAGTCAGGTAAAGATAAATACCATACAATTTCACTTATCTATGGAATCTAAAAAACAAAGCAAACAGACAAAACAGAACAGAAACAGACTCATGGAAACAAAGAACTATGTGATGGTTGCCAGAGGGGGTGGGCAAAATAGGGGAAGGAGATTAAAAGTACAAACTTCCACTTATAAAATAAACAAGACATGGGGATACAATGTATAGCATAGGGAATACAGTTAATAATAGGTAACAATTTTGTGATGGTGACAGATAGTAGCTAGATTTAGATGGTGATCACTTAATAATTCTATCCTTCATAAAATATACATTTACTGAGAACCTACTTTATGTTAAAGCACTAAGCTAGCTGAGTAAAAATATATTTAAGACTGAAAACATCAGAATTTTCTAAACCAAGTTGAGTAACCTGAATAAAAAACTTAACACTATGCTTTAATTTCCTTATCTATTAAAAAAAAAACACAGCATTGTTTGCTCTGCATATTTCACTTACATATAAAGATTAATTAAAAACATAGGTAAAAGCATTTTATAAACTATGAAGTATAATATAGAGACTACATACAGCAATTAAAAAAAAAAAAAAACATGCATACCTTCTGAGTGAGGTATGGATTTTCCCAAGGTTGATGGTCTACTGTACTACAATAGGGAAAAATTTCAACCAGTGCAATGTATAGTAATACTTACAATGTATAGTATACAGCAGTATATCACTCTCCCAGAAGGAAATTCTGTATTTTAGCCACAGGGATATATACACTACTCTCATGATTTGAATCATACCATAATTAATTAAGAATTAAATTTTGGGGGCGCCTGGGTGGCGCAGTCGGTTAAGCATCCGACTTCAGCCAGGTCACGATCTCGCGGTCCGTGAGTTCGAGCCCCGCGTCAGGCTCTGGGCTGATGGCTCAGAGCCTGGAGCCTGTTTCCGATTCTGTGTCTCCCTCTCTCTCTGCCCCTCCCCCGTTCATGCTCTGTCTCTCTCTGTCCCAAAAATAAATAAACGTTGAAAAAAAAAAAATTAAAAAAAAAAAGAATTAAATTTTGTCTAATGAACTTTCATAGTTTATTTCAGGCAATGTATTTCCTATTCCCTGGTCTTGTGCATAGAATCTAGTATGAAAGAAATCTCTTCAATTTACATTCTATTCCAACCAGGTTTGTACACAGAAGGTCTGTCTGACTGGCAATGATAAGTAAACAATCTAGAAGTTATTAAATATTCACATAATCGGAAGGTCTATCATTTTACTGCACAAATTACTGCTATAAAATATTTCATTAAGAAAGTAATTCTATTGCTTACACAAAATTTATTACAAATAGGCCCAAAACGTTGCTTGTCTAAATTTCAATTATAAAAGTAATTCTATCCCTCATACAGAATTTATTACAAATAGGCCCAAAAAGTTGCTTGTCTAAATTTATTACAAATAGGCCCAAAAGGATGCTTGTCTAAATTTCAATTATAAAAGTAATTCTATCCCTTATTTATTACAAATAGGCCCCCGAAATAAATAGAATTTATTACAAATAGGCCCCCGAAAATTGCTTGTCTAAAAAAAAAAAATAAAAGTCATGGGGTACTTGCAAATATATTTAATAGTAACATAATAAAGATCAAGTTTAAGTACAAGAAAATGTATATACATTTATATAAGCACCTTCCAGGAAGCAGTTTGGCAATTTCTGCCCAACGATTTCCCAGCCGCTTATGTGCTTCATAGATGATCCTGTCCTCCTCTTCTGTCCAGGAAGATTTCTTTACCTCAGGATTCAGATGATTATGCCATCTTTCTCTACACTGCTTGCCTATTCTTCCTTTCAAATGTTTTGCAATTAAAGACCATCTTTTCGGCCCATATTTCTGAACTAATTCAATAACCTAAGAAACAGAAAAAACAAAGTTTAAAAAAGCAATACCTTTTTAAAAGTTTATTCATGGGGATGCAATGTACAGCACAGTGACTATAGTTAATACCGTAATGCAGGGGCGCCTGGGTGGCTCAGGGGGTTAAGCATCTGACTTCAGCTTAGGTCATGATCTCACAGTTCGTGAGTTCAAGCCCCACATCAGGCTCTTCACTGACAGCTCAGAGCCTGGAGCCTGCTTCGGATTCTGTGTCTCCCTCTCCCTCTGTCCCTCCCCTGCTCATGCTATGTGTCTCTCTCAAAAATAAATAAACATTAAAAAAAATTAAAAATAAATAAAAACTATACTGTAATGCACATCTGAAAGTTGTTAGATCTTAAAAATTCTCATCACAAGAAAAAAAATTTTTTAACTATATATGATGACAGATGCTAACTAGAATCCTTGTTGTGATTATTTAGCAATACAAACCAAGAGCAAATCATTATGTGGTACACTTGAAACTACTATAGTGTTACATGTCAATTTAACATGACACAGTGAGAATACATCTCAATTTGAAAAAGCATTACCTTGATAGAATTTTAAAACATAACTCAAGAATACTATTTCTTTTAAATGCATTAAATCCAAACCACAACTACTAATTGTTAAGTTTATTTAAGTTACTAATAAGTTAACTAATAAATACTAATTCAGCATTGGCCAAGTACAAAAGTTTACCTCAAACTTATCTAAAATACAATGTGCTAATTAAAGTGACTTGTAAGTTAAAATGTTATCACTGAAAATCAATTTAACGGTAAAAATGTTGAGACTTATAGATTTTCTACTCTTTCTTTAAAAAAAGCTTCAGTTGGAGGCCAAATAAATCAGTTTGGAAACAAGAAGGATCTACAAAGTTATTGTCTTCTCATTTATTCCTTTCTCATACTAAAAGGATACAGAACACACATTCTAAAACCTATCACTGACCATCAAGTAAATCTTACCAGTTCTGAGCCTAGTAAACTTTTTTTTTTTCCCTTGAGTGGCAGGAAAAAATGCTCTAATTCCTCAACCCTATTAACAACATTTCTGCCATAAAGAGCATGAACTAAAGCCAATTCCTAGCGGAGGGCAGCAACTTTCCCATTCTTCTCAGTCTTTTATAAAACAAACAATTACCTTAATATCGAAATCACCAAACCTTTTAGAAATACAGTGCTCTGGTATCTATCTTATTTTGGGGCACATTATAGGTCAAGAGGGAAAGTTAAGAATGACTTCCTCACATATCATGTTATCAGATAAAATTAAAATTAAAATTAAAATTAAATTAAATTCTGTTTTTTAAAATGTTAACTCAATTTTCAACAAGCTATACCCTAAATGTTACTAACCTAAGCTCTAAATAAGATAAATAAGCTAATAACATTTTTCCTTCTGTAAACTAAACTCACAAAGAAAAGCTATATATATTATACTTGGTTTGACTCAATTCAGAAAAACTGTATTTCAAGACATTCAACTTTCAATTCTTCTACAAGCAGCAACCAAATCAAAGTGATTTAAACATAACCTTTGTGACAAAACAATATATTAGGAAGAAAAAAAAAGCCAATCCACCTACACAGTGAGAATAAAATATATGAACATGTTACCCTCTGATCTTCTTCTTTAGTCCAGGGACCCTTTATCAATTCTGGATTTAAAACTTTCTGCCATCGATGCTGGCACTGAAAATCTGAACGATTCTGAAAGAATTGATAATTTTGTTATTAAACAATTGTCTTCCAGAAAGCAAGTCAGCCTAAACTCAAGAAGAAAGTCTTCAAGAATAATGCATTCAATAACATTCTTTAAACTGTAATATTTATCTTATATGCCTGTGTCTCAATTCATTTTTAAATTAAAGTCTCTGGCAGGGCTTAGACTATATATTTTTAAGTATATATCTCTACACTGTGCCTTATAACACAGATACTGCCATGAAGAAATGTATCTGAGCACTTGGGTGGCTCAGTCGGTTAAGTGTCTGACTTCAGCTCAGGTCATGATATCACAGTTTGTGGGTTTGAGCCCCATGTAGGGCTCTGTGCTGACAGCTCGGAGCCTGGAGCTTGCTTTGGATTCTGTGTCTCCCTCTCTCTGCCCCTTCCCCATCTGCATTCTGTCTTTCTCTCTCAAAAATAAATAAACATTAAAAAAAATGTATCTAAGATTGAGAAATAAAAGAGAGTAAACAGAAAACTATACAAAATAGACAAATGAACTCAAATAGCACAGCAGTCTGGATTCATACAGTACAGCAGTACTTAACTCTATACAATTTAAAAACCCCCAAAGGCATTACTAGGCCACTGCATGGTACTTAAAGGATTTTTATACATGATGACCTCCAAGTTATCAAGAAAAAACTAGAGGCGCCTGGGTTATTCAGTCGGTGGGGCATCTGACTTCGGCTCAGGTCATGATCTCGCAGTCCATGAGTTCAAGCCCCACATCGAGTTCTGTGCTGACAGCTCAGAGCCTAGAGCCTGCTTTGGATTCTGTGTCTCCCTTTCTCTGCCCCTCCCTGCTCACACTGTGTGTGTGTGTCTCTCTCTCTCTCAAAAATAAACATTAACTCCTATGTATAATAAATAATAATAATAATAATAATAATAATAAAACAGTTAACTTCATGAATGACAAAAATATTAGAAGTATATAAAGGGATAAATACAAATACTTTGTTTACCAGTCACTGCCTTTGTGTCTAGTGGGTCTCAAGTTATTTTTATTTAAACTGAGTTTCTTGGGGCACCTGGGTGGCGCAGTCGGTTAAGCGTCCGACTTCAGCCAGGTCACGATCTCGCGGTCTGTGAGTTCGAGCCCCGCGTCAGGCTCTGGGCTGATGGCTCAGAGCCTGGAGCCTGTTTCCGATTCTGTGTCTCCCTCTCTCTCTGCCCCTCCCCCGTTCATGCTCTGTCTCTCTCTGTCCCAAAAATAAATAAATGTTGAAAAAAAAATTAAAAAAAAAAATAAAATAAAATAAACTGAGTTTCTTCATTTATGGCTTCAAAACATCAATGCTGATCCATTTTTAAGGCTATCATTTTCTTCAAAATAATCAGACTGCTCCTGTATGTGCTTGTAGCATTTCTTTGTTCACTTCATTTGCTGCTATACCCTCAAGTTAAACTGGTAAACCTAATATAAATAACTTTTCTAATTTAGTTTCCATTTATCTAACACCTGCTAAATGTCAGGAAATATGCCCAACATCCTATATGTCATTTCTAATTCTCACAATACTACAAAAACGAGTACTATTATTTACATATTATAGACAAGGAAGCTGAACATCAAAGAAGTTAGTAATTTTTCTAAGAGCAAACAGCTAGTAGAGCTGGCACTTGAATATAGATCAGACTGACTCCAAAACTTACGCACTTTCCATTATCTGGTCTCAATTTTCAGGTTATGTTGAAAAGCATCATAACAATTTAGAAAGAACATAGGTAATCTGATTTCTGATATCCACAGTAGTCAAAACAAATTCAAATGTGACTATTTTGCCTCCCTACCTTTAATGCAGTAAGGAACAAAAGGAATATATGTAAATTATAAATTCATAAATTTTGTAAATTATAAACTTACATACTAATGAATAGCATGTGAATAGTATGTAAATTATAAAATTACATACATACGTATGTATGTAATACAAAATTACATACATACATACTAATGAATAGCATGTGAATAGTATGATGAACGACCAATAAGTAGAATTCTTTTAAAGATCAATAACACCTTAAAATCCAAATAAAGGTTGACAAACTTTCAACAGAGCTTTTTCTGATTTTATTGATTAGGTGCCAAAAGATTTCCATACATTTAACTTCTCTCAGAATGTTTTAACATTTATCAGCAAATATTTATAAAGCCCTACCCAAACCTAGTATTTTCATTTTAGATTAGTAATCTTTTTGGGCCCCTATATAAACTAATTACTAGAAAAATCGGACTTTTTAAGCCTTTGGCCACTATAGGAAGATCAGAAAAACAGAGATGTTTTTAGAAAGGAAACCTAAGTCTAAAATAATGAAGACACATTATTGAAAAACAGCAAATTTAACCCAATAGCTTATGTTATCCATGTTATAAATAGAAGAAAATATTTCACTCACTTGAAGATGACTAGCAATTAGAGTCCAATCATCAGTTCCGTGTTGTTCAACCAACTTCTTTAACTTATCATCCTATTAAAACAGGTGTGAAAATTAGAAAGCTTTCTTTCCTTTGCCTATTCCTCTATTGCTAAATATAGATAACTGTCTAATTCTTTCATGTCATATCTGATGACCAGTAGTAGAAGGATAAGCCACTGTAATACAAGCTCTCCCATTTACTACAGTGTTTCTGTCAGTCTTAACATCATACCACTATTCACACCTCTGGTGGAAGAAAAATATGTGCATATCAGTTGATGAATAGCTTTTCTCATGTTTTGCTTTTCAAGATCTTTAATTCCTTTATTAAATATTATTAACCAATAAGTACAAGTATGAAATTACTAAACCTTATCATGTAATTACCTCATCTCTTGTCCATTTTACTCTGTTCCAGAGTTTCTTCAATCCTTTTTGTTGTGGTACTTCATAATCATGATCAGCATACTGGAGGTCATCATCCTCATCCTCACTAAAAAAACAACAACAACAACAACAAAAAAAAAAACACAATTGTTGGGGCGCCTGGGTGGCTCAGTCGGTTGAGCATTTGACTCTTGATTTCGGCTCAGGTCATGATCTCATGGTTCATGAAATAAAGCCCCTTGATGGGATCCACACTGACAGCATGAAGCCTGCTTGGGATTCTCTCTCTCCCTCTCTCTCCACTGTGTGTGTGTGTCTCTGTCTCTAAATAAATATATAAACTTAAAAAAAAATTGTGAAATCAAGAATTTTATGCAACTTTGTAAATTCAATCATTGAATCTGTGTATACAGGTATGACTGAAGAAGCCACCCAGACTAAAAACATACGTCCCAACAGATTATTCAAGATATAAAAAAGTAAGAGTTATACAATGTAGAGTAGCTATAGTTCTTACTGACACCAGGAGTTGATATGCCATCAGGGGTCAACTGTAGACAAGGAAAGAGTTTATGTCATGCTAAGGAGTTTGACTTTCATTCTTTATTTGACCTTTATCCTAAAGGGTCAAAGGACTTTAAGTAAGGGAGTAAAACACAAATATCTCATGTTTCAGAAAAATCACTGGCAGGATGTAGAGAAATGGAGGAAGACCAATTAGTAATTTTTGATAATAATCCAAGTAAAAAATCATTAGGGCCTGACACTGCTAAGGGTAAAATACAAAACACAGTCACATCCAGGTAAAAGAAACAATGGAAGAAATGATCCATTAACGTTACAATAACAACAAAAAAATTAAAACATGTAGAAATAATATGAATATACAAGATCAAAATATAGTAAACAACAAAACACTATTGTAATATACATTAGATCTGAACAAATGGAAAAACATTCAGACCACATTCCTGGATAGGAACAGAATTACAGATGTCCATTCTCCCTAAAATAATTCATAAATTTAAATTAAATTAAAATACCATTATATTTTCAGAGGAATTTAAACATGCTGATTCTATAGTTCATATGGAAAAGTAAACAAATAGCACTACCCAGTGAAGACATACTGTAGAGAAACAATAAATAAAACAGAATACTACCGGCACACAGATACACAGATCAATGGAAGAGACTAGAACATTCAGAAAAAAACAAAATCCGAATGGGAGTTCGGTAAATTTTAACAGTAACATATCAAATCAGTGGTGTGAAGATGGATTTTTCAATAAATGGTAAGGCAGAGGGTAACAAATTTTAAAAACAAACTTTGAGGGGCGCCTGAGTGGCTCAGTTGGTTGAGCATCCGACTTCGGCTCAGGTCATGATCTCATGGTTCGTGAGTTCAAACCCTGCATCAGGCTCTGTGCTGACAGCTTGGAACCTGGAGCCTGCTTCGGATTCTGTGTCTCCCTCTCTCTCTGACCCTTCCCAGCTCATGCTCTGTCTCTCTCTCAAAAAATAAATAAATAAATAAATAAATAAAATTAAAAAATAAAAAATAAAAAAAAATTTAAATACAAACTTTGAGTCCTACTTTAAAATAAAAAACTTTAGATGAAGCAAATATATTTTAAAAAAAACGAAACTGTAACAATACTATTTAAAAAAAAATAGGGTAGGCCTGGGCACCTGGCTGGCTCAGTCAGAGAAGAGTGTGAGTTTTAGTCCCATGTTGAGTGTAAAGATTACTTCAATAAACAAAATTTAAAAAAATAGGGTAGGGGAGGCTGGGTGACTCCATTGGTTAAGCATTGGACTCGATTTCAGCTCAGGTCATGATCTCATTTAATTTTGTGGGATTGAGCTCCACACAGGGCTCTGTGCTGACACCACAGAGCCTGCTTGGGATTCTTTCTCCCTTGCTTTCTGCCCCTCTCCTTCCCCTGTGTGAACACGTACACTAATGCACACACACATTCTCTCTCCCAAAATAAATAAATAAACTTAAAAAAAAAATAGGGTAGAATTCCATCTTTTTATATCCTTGAGTAGAACAGATCTAAATATAACAAAATCAAGAAACCATAAAAGAATAAACCAACGAAGGTAGTAATAGTGGCAACAATAAGAAGTGCATGAAAATGACAAATATGAAAAAAGTAGAAAAAGATTTTGCAAGGACTCAATGACTCCAAAATTTCTGGCTTTGGGAGCATAAACAGAGCTATCCACCAAGATAAAGAATAGAAGGAAAAACAGAACTTTGGGAGGGAGAAGAGAATGGGGAGTCTCAGGCAGTTTTGGACTGGCTAATTTCAAGGCACTTGAGAAATATATAAGAGGAGATATCTAGAATAGCACAGTCCAATAGAAATATAATGCAGCCATATATGTAATTTCCTAGTAGCCACATTTTAAAAATAAAAACATGTCAAAATAATGTTATGTTATTTAATACATTAAAAATTATCACATAATCAACATAATCATGAGCTACTTTACATTCCTTTTTTCTTACTAAAGAAAATCTAGTGTGTATTTTATACTTAGAGTACATTGCAATTCAGACTAACCACATGTCAACAGCTCAATAGCCACATGTGGGAAGTGGCTATCCTATGGGCAGAGCAAATCTAGAAGGCAACTAAGCCCAATATCTTCAGCTCAGGTAGGAGGCCTAGGGTAGACACATAGTTTTGACAGTCACCAGCATACAGAGAACAATTAAGGCCATGAGAGCACAAATCCCCAGAAGAGAGGGCAGGTCTTTATGATAAACTGAATCAGAAGACTTTGAGTAGCTAGAGGACTGAATACAGTCATGAGCATCTGATAATAACAAGAGCTAATATTTATTTAAACTTTCTAAGTACCAGACATTAGGTCGTCTATGAAATTTCTCTCTTAAAACCCCACAACAACCCCAAGAAGAAAATATTATTATTCCCATTTTACATAATAGGGAGCCTTGACTTAGAAAATTAACTTCTTGCCCTTAGTTATGCCAAACACAGCATGACTGAACTCCAAAATCCACTACTTAACCACTATACTACCACATAATAGAAAAACAGGGAAGAAGCTGGAAGACACCAAAGACACCAGAAGAACCAGGTTCTAGTTACAACTTTACTTATTTTGCATCCTTGGACATATTAACCTCTTAGGGCTTTAGTTTACCTGTTTGTGAAATGAGCACCTACCTGATAGTGCTTCATTAAGGATAAAATTAAATGAAAAAACACATAAAATACCTCATATAGGATTGTGGCACAGAGAGGTAGTTCAACATTAGTATTATGTGCATAGGCTGAATGACCAGCAATATCCGTGATTATTTCTATTTCAACTCTTTTCCAAAAATTCACTCAGATTTCAAACAGTTAACGTTTGATGATTTGTTTAATCTCAATGTAATATATTTAAGAACATGTGGGCAGTTCCTAATATCTACAGTTTAGTTCTTACAAAACTGAAAAATGGAGGCCTAGATTTAACATATACTGTCTACGGATTCTTTGCAGGAACTTGATTTCCCTTGATTTGTCACTTCTATAGGACCAAAAGTCTTCATATCTGACCAAGCAAGACTCCAAGAACCCCAAGTCCCCTACCTATATAGCTATCTATCTCTGCTTCGGTTCAATACATTTCAACATTCCAATGCTCTCTCACTAAGGCCAGTGTCTATTTGTAACATTAATCTGCCAGTCCCACTTTCATATATGCTTGTTTTGTTGAACTAATCTGAAAATAAAAGTTTAAAAAAATAAATACCTGTTATTTGCTGCCATCTTCAGCTATCAGAAATATCACCTGATTAGCCAAGATGAAATTGTTACAATGGAGATGGTTCAGGATCCAACGACTTCATAAATTTCTAAGGCTACCAAATCAGATAAACACCATATTGAGGCTTTCTGTCCCATTTGTATATATTCATGGCATCTACCCTTCCTTTTTAATGCTCATCACATATGACCTTCCCAACCAAATAATAAGTTCAGGAGTGCAAAGACCATATCTGATACATTGACCTCTCTGCACAAACACAGTACCTATAATATTTGTAAAATTAATGATTATTGAATGATCTTCCTTACTTTTACCTCCTCCAAGTACTCTGTATCCCAAAATTACCTCACTCCCTTCCAATCCAATCAAAATTTCCACCTCTCTCAGTACAACTGACCTCAAGTGGATATGAGAAAGAACACTTTTTTCTTTTTTTAACAAATGAAAATATCTTTAGGAGAAGGTGAAAGGCATTCCCATTTATTAAAAAGGACTTTCAAAATCCAAATGCACTTCCAAGTGGTAGAATTTTAATTGTTTGCTGAAACAAAATATTCAGTACAGAATGGGTTCTTTAGGGTATCTACTAATATTGCCTAACCTTTCCTAAAACTGTCCCTACCAACACTGACACTTCCTGCCATCCCAAAGAGCCCTCAGTCATGCTTTTCACAGCTTCCCCTCTTTCTTCCCTCCCCTCAGATCCCAACAGCTTCCACAATAGCATGTTTGAGACTGCTTTTTAAAATTGGGTTATTTCTGGATCAAAACAATATTTAATTTGGGGACCTGCCTATATAAATCTTGAGTATTCAAAAAAATATCTACATCACATCTGTACAAAATTCACCATGGGTTCTTATCAAAATATTTTAAGTTAAGGATAAGAGTCTAAAGATGTTACTTGGGTCAAAAGACTAGTGTGCAAGCAGCAGTTTTCTTAAACTTGTTCAACTTTAAGATTCTGCCTCATTTTTTAACCATATACTTGATTTGTGAGAAATTTCTATTTCTACATGCGGTTTCATTCTCTGTTTTGCATCAGCATGGTCATCAGTTTCAGACAGAGTTATACAGCCCAATGTTCAGGAAGCTGGGTTTTTTGAGTGGGTTAGTGTGAGGGAGGATTAAAGTAGAATTCTTAGAATCATCTCTCTACCACTGGGACTTTCCTAGAGTCTATCCACCCAGCTACTTCTTAGTTTTAGCATAAAGTTATTTCTATATTAGTTAAGTAATTGTTAAAGGATGATGTAACTTTTAAATAAGTGTGACAGAATAAGATCCTAGAAAATTATCAATATCACTAGCTACAACAGAATGATGCCTGAGAGTGCCTACAATTTGCCAAGAAAAAAGGGAAGGGATAAAACTCCACAAATAATCTCACCAACATCCCACTTTCACCATTTAACAGTAAAAAAGTTCCATTGCTTAATAATGGTTAGATACCATCAAAACAAATCCGTTCTATTTTTCTGCTTTTCAATGTCTTCCTTTAGCATTTCTATATTATAGCAATCGATAATGATAATAACTAAATAAAATCAACTCCCTACCTTATAAACAAATAAGCCATTTTTAATCTAGAGTGACTGATCTAGAAGACAGCAAAATGGGTGAAATTATTGGTCCTGTCACAAAGCAAAAATAGAAGAGGAATTTGGTTTCTGAATCTTCACCCAGGACTTGGTTTCCAAAATTACTCTTCCAGTTCTATTTTTTAAGTCAAAGAAAATATTTATTCTATAACTGTCTAATACATAAGCTAAGCACTACATTAAAATGAAAAGGTTTTTTTTTTTTTAATTATGAATGAACAGTGATTAGGATGAGTATTAAACAGCAAAATGAAATGCATGCACACATACACACATAAATACTATGACTCATTAGGCCAGGAAAATGGCTAAGAATAACTCTACACTAGGCATGAGCTAATAGGATATTACAGTCATAACTTACCCTGTGAAATAATACACAAACTATTCTTGACAATATTAACACAAAATACTTGACAATATTAAGATAAAACATTAGGGAGAAGTTCAATTTTAAAGGACATTAATTATCTCACCTAAAAAGAGTAATAAAAGGTACTGAAAGGAAGAACTTGAGAATTTTTTAAAATTTACTTTTATATGAAAAGAAACTACTGGTTTGAAATTAGAGATATATCAAGTTCTTTAAATTGGCTCTAATAAAATCACTTCAAATTGATCATATTTTAAGTCATGAACTGCATCAAATCTGAAATTTTTATCAAAATCCAAAATTATATCTTTATTATACTGTCTTAACAGGGTAATTCTGTATTTTTTAAAAAGTCCAATTGAATTCAAGGTATGAAAATTTACCAGGTTGATTTAATAAAGTGAAATCAGGCCACCCAGTGGTTAATATTATGTACTGCATACATGAATATTTTATTTCCAAACATAGGCTGCAAGCTAGCATCATTATAGTAAGACAAAATTGACTTCATTTGACCATTACTAATAGCAATACTGAAATAAATACTGAAGGGAATTTTACCTAGCTATTCATAAATGAAAATAATGAGAGAATTTTTCTATTTTATTCCATTAGTGTATATATTTTTAAATGAGCAAGGATGATTACAAAAGGGTTCAAAACAGGATATATATTAAATCTAGAAATTACCATACAGACCATAAAATCCAACCCCCTATAAAACAGATTTAAAAACCTGGATATAGAGTTTACTTGCTTTCCTAAAACAATATTGCTAGTTAATGACAAAGCTGATTAGAAAATCAGTTCTCATACTTCAGTATTCTTTTCACCCATAATACTCATTTTGCTGGAAACAACATAGTAAAATTGCTTCCCCTCACACACATACATAACCACTGAAAAACATTTTCCAATGCAAAATCTGGCTTTTACCTTTATCAAGTGTATATATCTGAATCTGTTACTACTTAAATAGGTCTTCTAGGTTCTAAATGACATTTTTTAAAGTTTATTTAAGGGTAGCCCTGGCTTTTAAAAACTAAAATTAATTACTTAATACATAATGATGCTTAAAAATCAAACACGTGTTGAGGCACGTGGGGGCTCAGTTTGTTGAGCTTCCGACTTCGGTTCAGGTCATGATCTCACAGTTAGTGGGTTTGAGCCCCCGTAGGGCTCTGTGCGGACAGCTCAGATCCTGGAGCCTGCTTCGGATTCTGTGTCTCCCTCTTTCTCTCCCCTACCCCATTCACACTCTGTCTCTGTCTCTGTCTCTCAAAAATAAATAAACATTAAAAACAATTTTTTTAATCAAATACATGTTAGTAACAGATATGCCAATTGGTATTGCCTGTAAAATATATCATTAAACCCCCCAGTGGGATCTAAAACTATTTAAAGTCACATTAAATGAGCCTTTTCCTTTATGTAAATCTAGTTCAGAGACACTACAGCAATCTTAAACAAAAAGCAAAAGAGCCAACATCCTTCAGTTGTTTCAACCTGAGGTATCAGTTTTTTTACTCTTTTTTTCCCCATATCATACAGAAAAAGTATACTACAGAATTTATGCCCATAGTCTTATGTAAATCATTTATACAGCAAAGTACAGTTTTTGCTCAAATACTTAAATAGTTGTATAGGGGAGATCTTAAATTGACTAAATTATTTCCTTTCTCATTCAACTATAAATTAAGTTCATATTTATTATTGAGATATTTAGCCAAGAGACATGAGACTACACTTTGCTCAACAAATAATTTCTCCTTCAAAACATTTCACATTCTATTCTCTTCTAAGATAAAAAAGACATATTTTCATAAATAAGCAATATAATTTAGAGTATGAAACATTCAAGTATGAAGACCCTAAGAAATACACCACACAGAGATGATAATTTCTCACCACATCCTCTACCTCTACGCTCCCATAGGGAACACAGCTTCACCCCACCACATTTAGTTACTCCAGCCTTATGACTTTTTAACTCATTCTACAATACATTTCAATTCATACAGCTGACAAGGAACAAAAGTCAACAGTACAATTAATGTTTAGATTTCAGGGCTCACAGTACCGCCAATAAAAGAAAATAACCTACACAGGCAAATTAGTCATTAAATCACTTCTCCTTTCTTAGTCTATTATTATTAAGCATACAAAAACTATGAAAAGAACAGACAAAATCAACCAGAGAGGGCAGGGTTCTGACATTCAAGCATCCCTGTCTAACCATAACTAAATGCTGATGATAGCATTAGCTAAGACATTCTTTCAAATAAGATTAACATCAATAGTGATAGGTAGATAATACCACACAATAAATATAAACAAACTTCCATTACTGAGTTGACATAGTCAAGTGTCACCTTGCTTAATGAAGTTACTTTATTTTTAAAATTCTGCATATTTAAAAATCCAAAAGAAAAGGCCTAAACGAGTTCCTCAGTAATTATAATTATAGGAGCTTTTAATATTGATTGTTTTTGAAGATTAGGAAGTTAATTAGAGCAGCAATTCTCACCTGGGTGATTTCGCCCCCCAGCTTTCAAAACGCATTTGATAATCTCTGGAGACATATGATTGCCACAACTGGGGGAAACAGGGTGTTATTGGCATCTACTGGGTAGAGGCCAGGGATGCTGTTAAACATACTACAAAGCACAGGACAGCCCCCCCCCCACCCCCAAAGAATCATCTAATCCAATATATCAATAGTGACAAGGCTGAAAATCCTATTCTAGAGGTGGGTTTATGCATGTGTATGTGTATATTTGTTCCACCTCAAGAGTTTGACCTATACTGTACTTGCCACAAAATAACAGTCTAACAAGGACGTAATCATATATTTCATGTTGATTTCTGCGAAAATACCGTACATACAGCAGATACTTAATAAATGAACAAGGCAGCAAATATTATGTGTCGCTATTGCCAGTTTTTAACAGAAATCTGCAATGAGTGAATCCTAGTACTAAATTCCAAGTTTGGAAATACATCTCTCATTAAGACTTTAAGGTTGTGGACCTAGATAAAGAAAGCCATTTGTAAACCCTACCAAACATCTTTTAAGGTTTATTTAATAATAGTGACAAAAGACACCCTAGTTTTGTGCCATCTAAGTGGTTACTACACACAGTTTAGGTGTAGCTACTATAGCAACATATAAATAAAAATTAGATGAGTAAACTCCTCCTAGCAAGTTTCCAACAAAAAAATATGCCCTACCTCTGGGCAACACTTAGTTACAGTCAGAGCCAAACACGGGCACTAAAAATATTCAGTGAATCAAACATTGTTTTAAGATGAAGCTACTGGTGGTAACAGTGTGACATCTTCCCAACAGAAGATATTAAAAAGATAAACATAAAGTTGAGACACGATAATGGTAAGTACAGAACACGTCAAAACGGTCCTCTCTCATCAGCTATTCCTAAGGGGATTTTCCATACCTGTCAAGGCAGCAAAGATGGCAGAGGAGTCCCAGCGCAGGTTTATCACATAGTTCCTATTTTAATTGGTACAGTAGTTCAGAAAAAAGTCTCGCCGAATACCATTTTTTCAAGTCCGGGCTGTACACTAGCACTTCTACGTGCGCAGGGTACTCCCTAAAAGCGCACAGACTTACCTGGCAAGAAACTCCGACCAAGAAGCGGCTGTGCGAGATTGGAGTCTGGACGTGCGCTGTGGGGAGAATCAACTCAAAAGAGCAACCTGACCATTTGTTACTCACTTTCTGCGCCTTAAACATAGTGGTCCCCAACTCTCCACAAGTCACGGCTGAGATCCAGCCAGCCGGGCCGAAGCGGCTGCGGAGCAGCGGGAAGCAAAACCTCTGCCCTAGCTGGGGAGGGCCTGATGGGGACGCACTGGGAAAAGGAAGAGAATCTGAGCCGAGACTGTGCCAACAGGCCTGCGTAAAAGGGATGTCACCCACCTGCGCGACCTCTTCGCCATCCTTCAAGTACCGCATAGGCGCGGGCTGGGCGGGGACGCAGTTCAGCCTCCTCCAGCCTCAAGCGAATGTTCCTTGTCCCCGACCCTCCAGCCGCTTCCCTCGCTCCCTCTCCGAGGCGACCGAGAGTGGAACGCACGTCCCCGGCAGGGCAGGACGGAGGGACGGAGGGGCGGACCGCGACCCGCCCCCGGCCCGCAGCGCCACTCCTAGCCCCGGCCCGGCCCGGTCAGGGATGCCCCCAACATGTCAGCAGGCGCGCTCTCGCCCTCCCTCGACCCCTCCCGCCGCCTCTCAGCCTCCTAGCTGCGGTCCGAGCTCAGCTCCGCGGCTGGCGCCGACCCCCACCCTCACCCCGCAGCGAGCAGCTCTGCAGGGCTCGCAGCCTCCTGCAGGGTTTTGTCCGCACCGCCGAATCTCGCGCCCAGCCTCCCTCAAGAGCCGCCGTTTGAATCTGCGCACGCGGCCCCGAACCTCATTGGCTGTAGCGGCCGCACGCGGGGGGACGAGGGCGTGGTGGGGAGAGCGCGCGCGGCTGAGGGCGGGGCTGGGGAGCTGGAAGTCGGGACTGGAACTCGCGGGAGTCGGGGAAGGAGCTGGGAGTCAGGGGGTGGGGCCGCAGACCGGGCTCGCCGGTCCCGCTTTGACAGGACCCGGAGCGCGCCCAGCGCCGCACCGCGCGGGGCCTTCTGGGAAAGCGAGTTCCGGTGCTCGCAGAGGGGCGGGTCCGGAAGCTGCGGTAAGAGTCCAAACTTCCCGGAGTGTGCTGTCAGGGTCTCTGGGGGTTGGGTGGCCCCGCCTAGGCAAGTCCCCACAGTCTTCTCTCAGCCACAGTTCCTCCACTCCGAACTCCTCCGGGTGTATCCCGCCTCATTAGTTTGGAGGCGCGGTCTTCGGACTTGAGACAAATCTAACCATAAAATTTGCGCGGCCGTTATTGCTTAAGCAAAAATGTGAGCTATTTTTGCCCAGACATCATAGCTACTAGAGTAGCGAAGGCTGTGGCAGAAAACTGAATACCAAGAATAAGCAGGAGTGACAGGTGAAAAAAGGTTTTAGCTGGAAAGATGCTTGGCACGGAAAAAGGAAATAATCCAGGTCTGCGTCTGGTCTTGGCAGTGCCTGCCCTTAGCTCGCTCTCTGGGAAGTAATTGATGCGCGATGAAGAAGCCCTGATCCAGGAGAATAATGCAGGAAGACAGGAGCGGACTGGGAGTTTTGCCCGGATAAATGAGTATGGTAGTCAACTGTGGAAAGTGACGGTCTTTCCAGGAGAGACGGAAGAGGGTAGAACCGCACCGAAGGAGCTTCAGCAGTTGTAACTATTCTAAAGGATTCAAGTATGAAAACTAGGAGCTGCTCGGTTCAAATAGTTCAAATAACATTAAAGTAGATTACAGTAACCACTACAAATGGTAAAAGATCCAGATTTGCAAGGTACCATGCTCTACTGCATAGAGCACTAAACCACATGTTAATATTATAACAAACTTACATTTTGCTATTTTGAAATTTTACGCATCAATTTTTGCAAATCAGAGATGCAGGTGCAAATGTGAATTGAAGAAGAGCGTGCATGCACTACTTTCAAAACTTAAAACGCCTTTTTATGTATTAGCTCCTTTTTCTCAAGGTACGGATTTGGGGAAGGTAAAACACCTTTTAAATCATTCCTTATTGTGTTGTTCTTTCACTTTTTAAAAAACTTAATTTAGAAAGTAATGTCATTTGAAAACAGTGTTCTCTGATTTACTCCTGAGTCATACATTACTCGGTTTATTTATATTCTAACAGGAAGCAGAATTTCTGTTATATTTTAGGTTTTTTATACAGAATACATTTTTAGAGTTTGATGGCAGGTATTTTAGATTTTGACAATAAACTAAATACCCATCATTTTAGAGATAGAGAAAAAGGTAATTCCTCAGAAAGATCAGATTGCAAATTCATTTAAATCACTTAGAGAAGGACAAAGTGTACAGTTAAAGTGGTTCACAGTCATTTGAATACATATACTCAAATGTAATTGAGAATTGGTTTGGTTTTTTTTTTTTTTTTAGCGAAACATTTTAAAAGTGTTCTTCTTCAGAGTATATAAGGAGTTTTCAAAACAATTAGGAGGGGAAAAAGCAATGAAAAATGGGCAAAATATTAGAACAGACCCTTCACCAAAAAAGATATACGAAAGGGAAATACACCACTTGAAAAGATGCTTCACATCATTAATCATTAGAGAAATGCAAATTAAAACCTCAGTGAGATACTACCACATAGCTAGAATGAGGGAGGGAAAGGACTGTGCAAGTGTTGGTGAAGGTGAAGATGCTGAGCAAATACAGCTTTCACGCATTGCTGGTAGAAATGCAAATGGAAAAGCCACTTTGGAAAACAAATGTTTACAGTGGCTTTATTTGTAATCACCAAAAACTGCAAACACTCGAAGGGATCTTCTCATTGTCACACTTCTCAATACCAAGAGTTGGTTTTGAATAGCCTGTTAAAGCTTCTCAAGTTGTTCCACTAAAGATATAGGGAATTGTATACCAAGGGAAGATAGATTGGGAACAAGTGTTGGAAATTCCTTTGAAAACTATTTTATCTTTTAAAACTCATATAGGGGTGCCTGGGTGGCTCAGTCGGTTAAGCGTCCAACTCTTGATTTCCCCTCAGGTCATGATCTCATGGTGATGAGATTGAGCCCCACATCTGCTCCATGCTGGGCCTGGAGCCTGCTTAAGATTCTCCCTCTCCCTCTGCCTCCCTCTTTCTCTCAAAAAAAAAAAAAAAACAAAAAAACCTCACATGAAGTTTTCTTTCTACTCCATGACAAATATATTCCTGTTTTCAATTATAAAAATGATTTTTCTTTTTTTTTAATTTTTTTTTTCAACGTTTATTTATTTTTGGGACAGAGAGAGACAGAGCATGAACGGGGGAGGGGCAGAGAGAGAGGGAGACACAGAATCGGAAACAGGCTCCAGGCTCCGGAGCCATCAGCCCAGAGCCCGACGCGGGGCTCGAACTCACGGACCGCGAGATCGTGACCTGGCTGAAGTCGGACGCTTAACCGACTGCGCCACCCAGGCGCCCCTATTTATTTTTTTTTTAATTTTTTTTTTTAACGTTTATTTATTTTTGAGACAGAGAGAGACAGAGCATGAACGGGGGAGGGGCAGAGAGAGAGGGAGACACAGAATCGGAAACAGGCTCCAGGCTCCGGAGCCATCAGCCCAGAGCCCGACGCGGGGCTCGAACTCACAGACCGCGAGATCGTGACCTGGCTGAAGTCGGACGCTTAACCGACTGCGCCACCCAGGCGCCCCTATAAAAATGATTTTTCAAGCATGTACTAATTTACTTTCTTACTCCAAGTCTTTAAATACATTGCTAAATTGCTTCATTAATATTAAATCAGCAGTATGATGCAGCACACTCATCCTTCCCATGGTTATACCAACTTCTTATCCTCCCACAAAGGCCAAATACTCCAAAGCTTTGCTTATGTTAGTTTGAAAAGTTTTTGCTAGCTTAATATACTGAGAGGCTATACTTTTAATAGAGTTGTATCTGTGATTCTCATAGAGTTTTGTCTGTTTTATTTATTGCTAGAGTCCCAGTCCCTAGAATAGTAATATGTTAATATGCTCAAATACAATCACTATACAATGAACAAAACAAAGGCAAATAATAAGCACATGGATAAATATAAAAAGTACAAATTAAGTTTGAAATACCATTTCATGAGTGCTAAGGTTGCAAAATATTTCTAAATCCTGCCAACTAAATTTGAATAATTCCTTGATATTAGTACTGAAGCTGGTATAATCCTTTTGGAAAGCAATACTGAGCAAAAGCCATAAAGATGTGCATAGCCTATGACAGACATTTTATCTTAATATACTGTAATTCAATGTAAGCAAAAAAGTTGTCATTTAGTGCTTATAGTAATATATTACATTAAAACCCCACTTTGGAAGTTTTCACATTTTGAGACTAATTTTTAAAAATTTGTCTAATGTTTATTTATTTTTGAGAGAGACAGAGCATGAGCAAGGGAGGGGTAAAGAGAGAGGGAGACACAGAATCCAAAGCTTGCTCCAGGTTCTGAGCTGTCAGCACAGAGCCCTACACGGGGCTTGAACCTGCAAACTGTGAGATCATGACCTGAGCTGAAGTCAGACACTTAACTGACTGAGCCACCCAAGTGCCCCAGATTTTAAGACTAGTTTAAATGGTTCATCATCAGAGAAGAACAATTATACAGCTAGTAGAAATAGTATAATATTAAGGCAATGCAATTAAATGACTATTACATTACTGGGCCCTTCTAGGTGTTGAGCATACATTCATCTTAGGCAATATTCACAACTTGTATAATTGTAACAATCCTTTGAGGTACGTACTGTTATTTTCATCCACTTTATAAATGGGAAAAATAGTGCACCAAAAGATTAACTTGTCCAAGGGCATATAATGGCAGAACCAAGATTGGAATTAGAAACCAAGCTTCCAGTCACTCTACTACCCTACTATCCATGAGCATTCCAACTATCAGTATAGTATATACTATGGACATAGTATGCTGTAGAGCAAAGAGCTAGTAGCAGAACTGTATGATTAATATGTTATTCGTATACATAAGAACTCAGGGTATGTGTGTATGTGGGTATGTGTCTAACATTATAGAAAATGGTCTATGGACTACACACCACAAACTGTTTAACAGTGTATCACTTTAGAGAAAAGGATGAGATGGGAGAAGGATGGGCTTTAACTTTTTCATTTTATATGTAAAGTGAATGTACTTTTATATTATCTGACTTTTTAAAGCATAAACTCTTGTTTATTTTTTAATTTTAAAAAATGAGCTGCCAATAGAAGGAAATAGTGTAACTATGGTATATAAAACAATATTGATAATGCTAAATAAGTATGCTTTGGCAGAAATGATGAAACAAAATATTATGTGCTCCATCTGAAAACAAAACTCAGATTCAGATATCTTGTAGGGACACCTGGGTGGTTCAGTCAGTTAAGTGTTGGACTCTTGATTTCTGCTCAGGTCATGATCCCAGGGTTGTGGGATTGAGCCTTGCATTGGGCTGTGCACTGAACATGGAGCCTGCTTGAGATTCTCTCTCTCTCCCTTTGCCCCTCTCTCCTGTTCACATGCTCTCTCTCTAAAAAACAAAACAAAACAAAAAAACCCTACATCTTGAATATATAATTGTCTGCTCCAACCTCTCTCTCCCCACCACCAATATATTTTGGTAATCTGTACTTTACTTTTAGGATGCTATTTTAAGTTTGATGGAAATTATAAGTAGAAATCATACTGTTATAAGCAGCTATAGAATTCTTAGTTTGGCTTTTAAAGGTAAAAATAAAAGTCGTTGATCTGCAAGAAAAAAAAAACTAAGAGAAAAAATGTTTTAAAGTGTCCTTATTTCAGGAGATGGGTAGGGGGGATGGATTAAATAGGTGATGGAGATTAAGGAGTGCATTTGTGATGAGCACCGGGTGTTGTATGAAGTGTTGAATCACCATATTGTATACCTGAAACTAATATTACACTCTATGTTAACTAACTGGAATTTAAACAAAAATTAAAAAAAAAATAAGTGTCCCTATTTCAAACCAATATCCTTTGCTCTATTCTTTTGTGGTAAATGGCCACCCAAAGATATCCGTGTCCTAATTCCCAGAACCTGTGAATATAATACCTTCATGGCAAAAGGGACTTTGCAGGTGTGATTAAAATAAGAGTCTTGACCTGGGGAATTCAGTTCGGATTATCCAGGTGGATCCAGTGTAATCACAAGGATCCTTAAGAGTAGAAGAAGGAGGGACACCTGGGTGGCTCAGTCAGTTGAGCATCTGACTTCAGCTCAGGTGATGACCTCACAATTCGTGGCCCAGTGCCATGTCCAGCTTTGTGCGGACAGCATGGAGCCTGCTTCAGATTCTTTGTCTCCCTCTCTCTCTGCCCCTCCCCTGCTTGCTCTCTCTCAAAAATAAACGTTAAAAAAAAAAAAAAAGGAAGAAAGAAGCAGGAGAAAGAGAGAGATTTGGAGATGTTATGTGTTAGCTTTGAAAATGGAGAACAGGGTCATGAGCCAAGGAATGTAAGCAGCCTGCAGGAGCTATTAAATAAATCAAGGAAATGGATTCTCCTCTAGAGCCTCCAGAAAGGAACACAACCATGCTGACACCTTGATTTTAGCCCAGGCAGATTCTTTTGGAACTTCTGACTTCCAGAATTTTAGGATATTAAGTTTTTACTGTTTTAAGCCACTGAGTTTGTGGTAATTAGTTATAGCAACAATAGGAAATTACACCTCTGAAATTTTCAACATTTTTAGCCTGTGGTAATAAAAGTAGTGCTTTCTTTTCAAAAGGTAATCTTTCATGGCATTCAAAATTTAGCACTTATTTACAACAAGCCTAATAACTGAGGGTTCAAAATGAAGAATAGGAACTCCAAATTAGGAGTACTCAGAGCATTAAACAAGAGAAATAATTTACCAGATACCCCAAAATCCTTAAAGCAGGACTATTGCTTATCTATAGGAAACATGACATGTGCCAAGATACGAAGGTTATGTGCTTCTCCTCTTTAATTCTAAGCTTTCTACCTTTTTAATTTTATTAACTTCCACTTTATCAGGGACAATATCTTGTTTTTCTTTTGTTTTTGTTTTTGTTTTTGTTTTCAGCTTCCCCTACTCTCCTGGCTTAGGACATCCAGGAACTCCCAAATGGAACAATGAATTTGGAAGATTTGGAGGGAATTTGTGGTTATTGAAGATCATTACTGGCATTTAGTGTGCCAGTTCTTCTAACAGAAAACTCTTTTCATGTTTGAAACAGTTCTGCACAAGGAAGAATTATCCTGACTTCCATTCAACATTCAACCCACACTAAATGATAAACCTGATTATATTTAAGCCCAGAATCAACTGTTTTTACTTATAAACACAAGTGCACACGTGTTTGGGTCTTTTTGCAGTTTTAAAATACACTGAATATTTCCAGAAGTACAACTACTATGTAAGCCAGAGGAAGGTTGTGTTTTATTTTGTTCAGACTTAATCAAGAGTTGTTTCTCCATTTTAGAAAATCACATCACTGAGGGTAACTCAGCTTAAGGGTTTAAGACAGAAATGGAGCCCACCAATATCTATGTTTCTAGCTATTTTCATAGCGATTCTACGTATATATCAGCTGGATTTTATTATAAATCTCTTCTGTTTCTCCTCCATATTATAGGGAGAACATTAAATTGATTTTTTAAAAATTTGTAAGTTATCTATGAATATCACTTTAGTAGGGTATAAGGAGTAGAGTATATGGTTATAAAAAGGGGACACAGGCTCTGGTAGTTTTGAAAATATTGATCTAAATCGATTCATTCATCCATCTGTCCCTCCCTCCCATAACCCGGTGTCTGCTATCTTCCCTTCTTCCCTTTCAGGCAAACTTCAAAGGTGTCTTGACGTGGCTATCCCATCAGTCTTCAGTCCTAGTGTAATCTAACCTTTACCACCATGCAGTGGAATTGTGTCTGTAAAAGTCACCAAACCCTGTTAAATCCAATGGACACTTGAAGAAAGAAATTCAATTTCATTTTACTTGAACTTACTATAGCATTTGACTTTATTACTTCCTTTTATTTGAAACTTTCACCCTTGTTTTCCGTGACCTCACCTCCATGATTTCCTTACCTCAGACTGTTTTGGAAGTCTCTCTTCTGCCAGCTCCTTAAATGTTCGCATTCTCCCAAATTGCATTTGGCTGTCTTCTCACTGTACACTCTCTTCCTAGACTATCTCATCCACTTCTATGACTTCAGTCATATCCTATGATTTACAGGTCTTCACTTTCAATCCCAACCCTTCTCCTGAACTCCATCTCTCTCCCTCTGGAAGCACTAAACACCCCAAATTCACACTGCCCCAAATGGAATTCACTCCCTTTCTACCAATCTGGAATTACTCCAGTATCCTATTCCAAATTAGTAGGACTACCATCCAGCCTCTCAACTCCTAACCTGAGAGTCTGGATTCACTTTTCACTGTCTCTGAAATATCCTCTCCTTGACATGCCCACAGCCAGTGGGTCAGTTCAGGCTTCCATCTCTCACCAATTATAGCAAGACTTTTTTTTTTTAAATGTTTATTTATTTTTGAGGGAGAGAATGGGAGCTGGGAAGGGGCAGAGAGAGAGAGGGAGACAGAGGATCTGAAGCCAGCTCTGCACTTTAAGACCTCAGAGCCCAATTCAGGGCTCACATTCATGAGTCCCGAGATCATGACCTGAGTTGAAGTTGGACACTTAACCAACCCAGGCACCCCAATTACAGCAAGTCTTTTAACTGATCTCTCATCCTCTAGGCTTGTCCAATTCACTGTATCCTCTCTACTTGGCCACCTGAGGGATTTTTTAAAACACAAATCTGTTAAAATTTTTTTTTCTAATGTTTATTTATTTTTGGGAAAGACAGAGACAGAGCATGAGCATGAGCAGGGGAGGGGCGGAGGGAGAGGGAGAGACACAGAATCCAAGCAGGCTCCAGGCTCTGAGCTGTCAGCACAGAGCCAGACTCAGGGCCAGAACCCACGAATCATGAGATCATGACCTGAGCCAAAGTGAGATACTTAACCAACTGAGCCACCCAGGTGCCCCTAAAACACAAATCTATTTAACTTCTAATGTCTGCCTTGGGAAAGTTTCAACTTCTAGCTGGAGTCTCAAAAAACCCTTCTGATTTTGATATTTGGGATCACCTTGCCTATTTTCGAACTATATTTACTTTTAAAGCAATTATGGCTACAAAACATATTTTGAATAACATTAGGACTTGGCAACATAACAGTAATAGTATAGCTCATAAAAGTTAGGAAGTAGCATGGGAGGAACTCACGATTTATGAGTTCGAGTTCTGCATGGGGTTCTGTGCTGATGGTGTGGAGCCTGCCTGAGATTCTCTCTCTCCCTCTCTCTCTCTGCCCCTCCCCCACTTTCTTTCTCCTCTCAAAATAAACTTTAAAAAAATGAAATAAAAATGAAATAAAATAAAACTGATGGCTCAATAAGACTGAAGTATATTATATGAAGTTAGAAGATGACCTAAAAATGGCAAGGGAATTCATCTTTCATAATGGAGGAATCAAATACTGTCTAACGTTGATAAATCAAGAGATTAGACCTGTTATGGAGGTAACCACCAAAATAGAAATTGTTGATTTAGCAATTGAGATGAAGGAACTGGGTGTCTTTCTATCTAGTTTTGAATTTTTTTTTAGCCAAATACATTCATTGCTTTGAGAATAACTTTTTAAAAAGGAATACAATTAAGGCCCATTTCAATGAAAACTTTTATACTTTTTCAGCTATTGATTTAATTTCTCTAATTATTTCACTGTACCAAAAAATAAATTTAATAACATTGTAAAGTTTATTATACTAAAGACATAGCCAAATCACATGCCATAAGATCACAAAATGAAATAGTCTTAATTTGAAAAGCAAGCTTGGGGGCACCTGGTGGCTAAGTTGGTTAAGCATCAGACTCTTGATTTTGGCCCAGGTCATGATTTCACGGTTTTTGAGTTCGAGCCCCGCGTCAGGCTCTTCCCTATCTGCCCCCTCCCCCAACTCTCTCTCTCCCTCAAGATAAATAAAAAAACACTTTTAAAAATCTTAAAAAAAAAAAAAAAGAAATATTCCAAGTGCAACTTTTACATTGGTTACTAGTCACTTAGGCAGTCCTACTGCTACATGGAAACAGAGGAAATGACAAATACCATGACAGGGCCATGAGAAGCTAGAGGAAGAAATGGAACTAATCTTCCTATAATCCTGGTAATGCTGGAGAAAAAAGCAAATAATTGAGGGTTTCTAGCTCCTAATTTGATTCTTTCTTTACTATTTTGCTAAAATTTTTGTTATACATCCATGCATCTTATACTGGTCATATTCAGTAGCAAAGATACCTTTTAGTTTCAAAGGATAGGCTCATATTCTCAAGTTGGTTTTATGCACTGAATTTAGAATCTCATTCTGTTACAGTGTGTTTCCTTTTCCTTAGCAACCCTATTTGCACGAGCTTTCTCAAACGTTTTCGTCCCTATCCATTCAACTGGATCACCACCCTCTTACAGGAAGGATTTGGGGTCTAAAGGGTGGCAAACATAAACATCACACTTAATTTTGTTTGATTCACTGCCCTAAAAAATATTTTTGGTAGTACTGAATCTTGCCAATTTGATTTTTAAACATCATATTAATTCTTTTGATCTCGAATGACATCACTTCTAAGGAAGCCTTCTCTAAACCACTAGTAGGTCAGGTTAGTTCCTCCTGTAGTGTAACCCTCACCACCAAGGGATGCCCATGATGACAAGTGAGCTTGTTTAAATGACTCCTTCACTAAAGATTATGATGGCAGGAAGTAAGTCTTTCTTACCATTTTATTATTTCTTATGTGTAGCAAAGTACCTGGCACATAATAGATTTCATAGAAATGTTTTCTAGGGGAAATGCAAGTAACCATGAGGGAACTGGACTTTCATCTAACCAATGATTCTCAAATTTACCCAGATCAATTATCTAAGAAATGTGGAAATCCTTCTCTAAAGCACCTCCCAATTTGGAGAAGGAAAATCCAAGAACTTGGGGTAGAGGATTGAGGTTCAGGAAGGGAAATTGTAGGAAGTGAAATTAAAGCCAGGTGGTACACACATTGAAATAATTTCAAACCAGGTTGGCATACCTGAAAATGAGCTAGATTTAACAATAGACGTTTTTATAGACCTATGTGACCACCAAATTTTACTTGGCCACCTATTAAGTCCAGGACCTTGGGTTAACTACCTAACCTACTTGAGTCTGTGTCCTGAAAGATGAAGACAATGGCGTTACCCAACCACAAAGAGTTGTTTTGAGGGTTTAACTAATTTTACATGTTGTGGTTCACCTATTGTCTGGATACAGGGAAATGGTCACTAAATGATAGTTATGAATGTGTTTATTGCTTGTCTCCATCATTGGGATGTAAGCTTCTACATGGGCTTTGTCTCATTTAGAATTGTTTCCCCAGTTCCTAGAACAGAAGCTTGGCTTTTGATCAGTGCTTAATAAACAGATTAAATGAATGAATGATTCAAGTATAATGTTGATTCCATAAATCAAATATAAAAATAAGTCATTATTTTACAGGTAGACCTCATACTATACGTGTTTCTTTCTATACATGGAACTGACAAACAGGAATAATCCCCCCAGATTCCCACACAGTTTGTTTTTAGATGAAGATTTATGTGGTCTGACAAATGGACCAACGACAGGTTTAGTTCCAACAAGGGAAGAGTACAGGTTTAAAAAAAAAAATTAATGTTTATTATTTTGAGAGCAAGAGAGAGAGAGAGAGAGAGAGAGAGAGAGAGAGAGAGAGAGAAACAGGGGAGGGACAGAGAGAAGACACAGAATCTGAAGCAGGCTCCAGGCTCTGAGCTGTCAGCACAGAGCTGGATGCAGGGCTCAAACTCCCAGAACACGAGATCATGACCTTAGCTGAAGTCAGATGCTTAACCGACTCAGCCACCCATGTGCCCCAGGAAAGAGTACAGGTTTAAAGAACCTGTAAGTTTTTCATCTCAATATACCATATACAGTTTAGGAAATCAATTAAAGACTTACTTCATTTTTCTGTATACATTTTTAATGATTAGAAACAATCAACTATGCAGTCATAATTGCAGTTACTGGGGTCTGAAAAAGCCAGTCAATAAAAATAAAATCCATATTGAACTGTCATGAGTAGGATGTTTATCTCATTTTATTCACTGAAGTTTTTGAGAGCTTCAAACTATACGGTATGTGACCAGTGGGATGCATGTACAAGACCTCAAGTCCAAGTTTGGGACAAGTGTAGCCAGCCAAAGCATAAAGCAAAGCTAATTGTTTAGTTTACTTGGAGCCCACACCAATGTCACTTGTCCCATAAGCACTAGATCATCAGCAAGTGAGCCCATGATGACATGGTCAGCAGAACAAGAAGGTAACAACTGTAGAACCAAAAGATTATAGTAGAAATGGAGGCCTTGAGAGGCTCCATGACTTGCCTTAGGTCACAGAACAAGTTAGTGAGAAGCACAAGACTGTCAGTTCTCCAGATTTTCAGTATTGCATGTGGTCATAAAGCTCTTGCATAAATATTTGAACATACAAACCATTCAGTTTTTAGCCCATTAACCATATATCACAAATAAAGCAGGTTTTAACCTAACAAAACGAACTATTTAAATAATGTGTCCTGTATATGAGGATTTATCCCTTTTAAATGGCAACTGAACTCTACTGAATTACTGTGATATGTAAATAACAGTAATAGTAAACATTTGAGTGTTTACTTTATGTCAGGCACTATTCCAATCATCTGATAAGTATTAACTCTTTTAATCCTCACAACCACCCCAGGAGTAGATATCCTCATCATCCTCCTAGAGAGGAAAATGAAGCATAGAGCGATCATACCATAAGCAGCGTGCCCAGACTCAGTTCTAGAAGTCTAGTGTCTGAGACTCTGCTCTAAGTTAAACAGGTCTAACAAATTGGATATTAAACATACATATTAAAACTTCAAAGTAAGTATGTCATGTTGATTGCTAAGCTCTACAAATGTTACTATTTTCTTTATTTCCCTTCATTTCATTATGCCTAACAAGTATTTTTTAAAAAAACAGCACAAAACTAAGTTATGTCTTTATTGGAACATGTCTGTTTTGTCTTTAAATATTCAGTAAGCGTTCCATAACCCAATTATGTAAAATGCCTAAAGAAATTTTGCTCATTCTTTTCTAATTGAGTCCACTTCATTTCCATTGAGATCACATTAAGGGGGAAACTTCTGTCCCTATATGATGTCCCACTAAAAGTTTAGAAAAGACTTTATTATAGTAAGAATTCCTTTATAAAACTGAACTATATTTTCATGCATTATATTATTAAAGTATAATTCCAGGAAACTAAAGAATAAAAAATTATTTTAAAAAGCTACTGTGGAGAAGTCGAGGGGAAAATCAGTATGTATTAACTTATAGTTTTATTAATATAAAAGAAAACTTCAAATACTGTACAGTGTGAGGTGTGCTGTAGAACACTATATAGTTATAATACACTATTACCAATTATTTATTACTCAAATGTAATATATACAGCAACCACAAAATCAGAAAATAATGGGTAACAGCCAGTGCCTTAGGGATGATAAAACATTTATACTATTTAATTGAGCAATTAAAGCACTAGCTATGTGATTTTTCTAAATATTTACATTACCACTTATTTTTACATATTCTAAAGAGTATTTCTCTCCAAAAAGTAGACTCTCCAGCTCTTGGCACTAATTCTTAAAGTCAAATAAACCTGAAATATTGATAACCTTTTCACTCTTTTATTGCCCTATCATAGGCATAAAAGGCTCAGGGACTTGTGCATTCTAAAGAAAAATATGCAATACCTTCAAATTTTAAATACTAAGTAATTGATACTCACAAGCAGATAATATCAACTAAAACTTTTTTTTTTTACTAATTTTCCTTTTCTTTTACAAGAGAATAATCATTGTATTAATATTATACTACAAAAGCATGTAGACTCCATAATTTAAAAAATTAAATGTCAGATATACAAGTAATGGCATTTTCTCCAATAATTCACAATTTTTTACAATTTCTGCTATTTTGGAACAAACGTTAAAATTCCCACAATTTAATTATCATTAAATATGAATTGAAACACAGTATCTCAAAGAATTATTAAGAATGGCAGAACTTACAGTTAACTATAAATCTTACAATAGCTCCGCTTTGTTATTTTATTTCTTAAGTAAACATTCTACTGTGGTATGTTTTCAAGTGAATAGTTCTCTTTTGCAAATTAATTTCTTATATTGTGAAGAGCCTTGAGAATGTACAATTTTGTTAAATTATATAATCTTGAACTGTAGGATATATCTACTCAACTTATGTAGAGTATGTATCTCACTACTGCTATGATAAAGGTCATTTTAAATTCGTATCAAATGCAGCTTAATTCAATTTTGCAAAGGCTTCTAGGAAAATCTTAATATGGAGATCTTGTTTTGGGAACCATGAAACTCTCAATATCTACTCTGCAGTATTTTAAGTGTGGGCCAACTGAAATTCCTATTGAAAAATGAAGACAAAATTGTACTGATATTCTGAAATAAACACAGTATTAGATATTGTCACTATATTGATCAAAGCATAATTAATGACAGAAGTTACGAGTTTACTTCATAGCTAAAGATTAGTAATTAGCGAGTTCTAAATTTTTAAGAAAATGTTCACTAGCAGTCAGTATTAGTAGGCAGCTCCATAAAGTAATAGTTATAAATTGTGCATTTAGTAGCTAACATGTGATGTCAGTACAATTCTCAAAAACCTGTCATTAGTAATATATGAATTGCTAGCAAGTGATCTTCCCTGAGGTAAGAGACCATACACAAAAGTCTGCTCATTTCAAATCAAGTTAGATACTTAAAAAGAATGGCAATAGGGACCTGTGGCTGGGATTCACAGATGCATTTCAGATTGATGTCTTAATTGCAAGCAGTAGGCTTGATTGTGAAAACCAAACTAAAAATCATCAGAAGATATAAAGCAAATTTCACAGTCAATAGCATTTGCTAAATTTCTCTCAGGTCTTCATTCTAACATTTTCCAACAAAATACTTGAAACATAGTGAAAGGGGAAACTTAGGCTTACTTTTTAACCAGTTCCTGAGTAAACATTCTCTTGGAGTTCATTATATTCTAGCTTATAATATATGGCAGTGTCTTGTTTTCTTCAATTTCAACCAGTTTGTCATTACCACTATTCTAAACATACACCATCTTCAACTCTACTTGGACTTTTGGTCATCATTTCAAACTTGGTATGACTACTTATAAAATGTATTACTGAAGAGAAAAACTTACAATTTTACTTTAAGTTTCAGTGAAACATCGCAAATAGAATTTAATTATAAGATTGAGTTATGGTTATGTTACATCTAGGGCTAAAAAAAATATTTTAACGATTTATGATCTCTAGCTTGAACTCAAAGTTGTGGTGACCACAAATGGCAGTACTAAAAAATAAGAAGTCTGTGGTCATGTATTTGATTATGATAACCACATGGAAGGACAAAGGATGAAAATTAAGCACTTAAATTCTTTCTAAAACTTGTGAAGATGATACCTGGCCCGCTTCTCAAAACCTACTAGTTACTCCACCCAAATTTCAGCAAATTTAAAATAATTTCAGAAAATCTGACCACTCTCAAAATCAAGCCTTTTATTCTTTATCAAGGGAGAACCCAAACTATTATAATATTCATACCTAACTGGCTTCTAAATAGCATTGCTGTGGCAAGAGAAATTAATAGTGTTATCAGAGTTTAAAGCCCTTCTTCTAATGTTCACAGGTGCATTCTAATTTGACTAAATGCAAATATTTAATATAATAGGAAGATAAAATTTATTCCTGACACTTTTACTTTATGCTATGAGAGTGTATTTCTCAGTTATTAACTAAACATGCCAAGCCACAGGTGAAGAAAATATTTGTTAAAGAAAAGGTGATTATATCATTTACCTGGAAGCAGTGCATCTGCTTGCTAAACAGTTTTCCTGTATTTAAACTAATAAGAAAAAGCCAGTTTCAGTGGGTGAAAGAGCCCAAAATAATTATAGTGGTTAGTGGTAGTTCTAATTTTTAGTTTTATACCCAGAAGCCACCTATACTAACTAAATAATTATTTGGTAGCTGCAGTTCTTTATGCAAAACGAGTGCACAATATAAAAGTCCTAAATTTTCCTGCTCTTTAGGTATTAAGATCATTGAAACTAAATTTAGAAGAAAAGAGATAAAATATGGTTTAAAATGTGATGTGATAAAACCCAAATATATATCTTGCTCAGATATCACTTGCAAAATGTCTAGATTCTCCATTCTTTCCTGATTCAAAATGGAGTAGTTCATTTAGTAAGTGGATTCAGTCAGAAATACTTTCATAGAAAGAAATCTAAAACCTCCCTTCTTTGGAAACACAAGTCAAAGTACTGTATATATATTCCTTAATGAATCAACAGGTTGAAATTTTGAAACACCTGATAATATACTTTCTGATGAACATTTTCTTAGACTGAAAACACAGTTCTGTATCTGTTACATGTGCAAACAGAGACAGCCAGGCTTTGAATGCTCTAGATAAGAGATTGTATTAACATACATTTTGTCTTTCATCCATTCAAATTCAACTTAATTTCAGTGAACAAAGGAAAAAGATGGATTGAAATGTACATTTCAGAATACAGCTTTGCAGAATAGGATAAAATAGTGCAATACCAATCTCAGGATAAACATTCTTTGTCTTTAAGGTATAATAAGCATGAAAGCTGCTTCTTGAGGAAACTGGCACTAAAGATTTGATGAATACACTATTTAAGCAAATGCCCAGTTGATCAGGGTATGATGCAGTAAAATTTGCATCCAAATCCAAGTGAAGCCAACAAATAAAGAAAATTTTATGGATGCTAAGGGAAAAAAGGAAACATTTTTGGTTCAAAGGGGCTCAAAGACATTTAGCATATACAAGCTTAAATACCATTGATCAAAATTGTAGAACAATGTAACTCATTCATAAAGATAAATTCTTATATATAAATTCTCTGTGAATCTGACAAACTCTGAAAATTAGAGATTAACTACTGCTACCATTATTTTCATATTTTCTACCACACTTTGCAATCAACTTTTCTGCAAGATTAAAGAAAAAAATTCAGTGGTACTTGACCAGGCCAGGATTAAAAAAATAATGGTAACATATTATCAACAACAGAGCACACAATTGGCTGTGTTGGCTCAGACAGCAACATTACTGAATCACATTGACTTTATCATTCTAGAATAGATATTTTCCCCCTAGCCTTGCTTAAATCAGCAAAATGTTATATCATTACACTCTATTCTCAAGATATTTTTCACCAAGAATACATATCTCTATGAATGTGTTTACGTTCACGGAAATGTCAGGATCCCAGTATCTAATAAATCCTTCTATGAATTTTAAGATATAATTTAGTTCAGATAACCTTCAAATTTACATAAATCTTTTGACACTCTAATAAATATGTGGAATGGTTATCTTGATGACATCAACATTAGCAAAATCTCATTTCCCCCTAGTTCTATCCTTTTCAGAAATCAAACATTAGCAAGAGAATTTTCATGTTTGAAACATTAAGACTTTCATGGAATTAAAGTTACAAAAACTTCCAATGAACCACATGTATGGAAGAAACTCATCTCAGCAGATCTAATAACTAATTTATAGGAATTCAGAGCCAGCCTGGGCAGCAGTATATTAAAAGCTATTGCCAATCACACACTTGCTGTCATGCACTGAATAACAAGATATAATCTTTGAATTATATACGTACAAGATTTTTATGACTAATTGAGTTATGTGGCCCAGCCAACAAATGTTACATATTCACAATAAACATTCTGCCTTTATTATTAGCCTCTAAATAAATCAAGAGTGATCCATTGGCTCAGTTGTGTTTGTCATTTCAGCATCTTGGCTATCCATCTCTTCAGGCTCCTCCACTGAATTTCCCTTTTGTGCTTTTGACCTTGTAGCAAATGCTGCTCCCAGTGCCTCTGCCACACAGCTATCAGTTGTTTCTATATTCAAATTTTCAGTGCCACCAGTTAAGGAAAAAGATTCAGGTAAGCCAGTCTGAAGACTCCCAGACTTCACAGAAGAACTCACAACTTCTGCTTTCCTTTGAGGAAGATCAGATGGTGGCTGCTCTGTACTTTGATCCCGCAAGTGCTTGTCCATTGAAGCCTGGATAGAAGAAACCATTTCCTGCAATTTTTTTCGCTGGGCCTCAACCAAATCAGGATCAAGCTGCCTGCTGTCTCTCATTGTAACTACTCCAGGAGCTATTCGAATAAGCTCACTATTACTAGGAGCAGCTGTGAATACAGAAGGCTCTATTTTAATGGAACTAGTACTAAAGTCTGTCCCTGTGTTATGCTTCCGTACAACTGGGGCTTCCCTAGCTCTTGAATCAAGGTGTGGGTTACTGGATGCAGTTCCTAGAGAATGCCCTTTTCCCTGAAAGGCAGTTACGTTATGAAGCTGCTCAGATTTCTTTTTCACTACTCCACCACTACCTAGTTTTAATAGCCCATGTGAGGGACTGGATTCTCTACTTCTTGTAGTAGCCTCTGCTCGAACCTGACTTACAGCCTCTTTAACTAAATCTTCAACATCAGGACCGATGGGGAAATGTCCTGCAGCATCCACACACAACTCCAGTCTATCTTCAGAAGCATTATAGACAAAGGTTTTGCCAGGCAGATGTGGAAAAGTACAATGCTTGCCATCAGCCATACCTAAAGAAGGGGGGAAAAAGGTGTTTAACATATTAAAATCTTACTTAAAAAGTGTAGTAAAGACCATTATAGTTGAAATACTGAATTTGCAACAATAATAGTCAGATCAGTTTTGAAAAACAAAACTAATTTAAAAATAACTCATTATATTTATTAATAGAATTTGACACTACTAAACAAAAAGAAATATAACAGACCTTACTGTAGTTCCCCAGGGGACTTTTTTTTTCTTTTTTTTTTAAAGACCATCATTAACCTATTACAAAGTTAGGAAAAGGGCTTGCAACAAACAACTGAGTTATGGGAAAATAGTAGCAAAATTAGTAAAACAACTGCTTACAGTAAAGCAGTTAGAAAATATATTTTTATTTACTAAAACTCAAATTTAAAACTCAGCAAAAATACTTATAAGGGCAAAGTGTTGCACAAATAAGCTGCACATTGTGAATTACAATTAAAAAATCATAAGTAGTTCTACTGAATTACAGAATACCAGAATAAAAGTAGTTTTCTCAGCATACCTTAGGTACATACTTTTCACAAATATAAAAAAATATGTACTTTCAAAATAAGATATCCCCTAGTTAAAGTAGTAATTATGAGAGCACATTCAGGAAAGCTAAAAAAGAGCTAAAAGATCTTAATTCAATTCCTTTAAAAAAGGAGTTATATTTCATGTTACTTCTCTTATTCTTCTCTGGTAAGTCACAATCACCAAAATAAGCCTGACTTACGATTTACTTCTGATCGTCAACTAATACAGCAACAGAAGAACTTGAAAGCAGCTTCTCTTTCTTTTCTAGTTGAGGATCTTGACCTCACTATATGGCATTCCAAAACTGTATATTCTTTCCAGCATACGTGTAAGAAATATGTGTGTGTTTTAAACTATCCAATATTCCTACATTTTAAATTTGTTACTCAGAGTATACTCCAAGTATACAAAAATAGGGGTATAAAACCAAAGATTTTCCATGTTAGCAACAACAAAAGAAAGATGAAGTATAGAACTCTCAACAACATGTGATGAAAATGGTATGTTTATGGCAAAATATAAAGGTAAAAGCAAACTAGTTTTAAATGAATGAAACTATTAGTAAGTGCTGTAGAAACACAGAGGTGTAGGGTAAATGAATTCAAGAATGCTTAGTGGGCATTTAGGTAGTCTCCAGTTTTGTAGGTTGTTAAGAATAGTTCTTCCTGGGGCGCCTGGGTGGCTCAGTCGGTTGAGCATCCGACTTCGGCTCAAGTCATGATCTCACAGTCTGTGAGTTTGAGCCCAGCGTCAGGCTCTGTGTGCTGACAGCTCAGAGCCTAGAGCTGCTTCGGACTCTGTGTCTCCCTCTCTCTCTGCCCCTCCCCAGCTCATGCTCTCGCTCTCTCTCTCTCTCTCTCTCTCTGTCAAAAAATCAATAAACATTAAAAAAAAAAAGTTGTTTAAAAAAAAATATAGTTCTTCCTCCCTCCACTGAAAAAAAGCTACAGAGTGGTTCTAATGTATCTCACTGAATATTCCAAATAACCAGAGAAAAGAACGAAACTGCAAATGAATAAATAACATATAGTAATTTTAAACACTCATTTCAGCAGAAGTATCCATTAATACAAATCCAACTAGAATTTCCTCTTGACAGAACATTTTTGGCAGAGATAACTGACAAAAAGAGACAAAGTTTAAAATCAGAGATGTGGTCTAAAAAGTGCCTTTCAGGCCACAACCCTGGAGTCAGTTTATTACCAATCCCCTCCCTCAAAGATCTGTAAAACTTGGCACAAGAAACAAAGGTAGCAGAGAAGAGAATTTTGAATGGTTAAGTCCAGGGATGACCCTAGGCAAAACTTTTCAAACATTCATTTCAGTAGATAACATCTATTGAGTCTCACTATGTGCCAGGAACTAAAACAGACCCTGAAGATTCAAATAAAATGTAATTCTTAGGAGACAGATACAAACAGATCATTATAATACAATCAGGTAAATATATGATGGGCATACTACTCATTTCACTGATTTGAGGATTAAATGAAAAAACATGTAAAGCATATACCACAGACTGCCTAATATTAATCAGTCAGTCAATAGTTTTAATTCCTCTGTTAGATCGAAAAAGGTTTTGTAATTGTTTCCAGGCTGCTATTGTGATGCTTTTCCTTGACCCTCCCTGGAAAGAATCATAGTCCCACACATGTTCATCACAGTATTTTTTATAACAAAATACCAGAAACAATCTAAATAAGCTTTCAACAAGAAGAGAATGGCTAAGAAAATTATGGTCTATCTCCCTAATGGAAGTAATATCCAGCTATTAATAACTGACATAAATAAGAAACCTATGATGTTTCATATATATAGTTAAATGTGCATGAATAGCAGGAAACAAATCTAAGTACTATAATTACAATCTGGCCAAAACATATATGTATAAGATAAATATTTAAAAATTATAGGTGATGTTTCCCATTTCTATATTTTCTAAACCTTTATATTATTAAAAAAATTTAAATTGTATTAAAAAATCCCTGCAAATATGTTAAGGGTTGTGACCCCTTTAAGCATAATCATTTACATTTTATATAACTTATATAGTCCTTTGAATTTTAAGAATCAAAGTGTATTAAAGTTCCTATATCACATATCAACAATTCCATCACACTGGATACACCAAAAAATGTGTATACTAATGTTTATAGCTACATTCTTCCTTATATCAAAAAACCCAAATGCATCAGAACAGTAGATGAATAATATTAAAATGATACAATAGAATACTATGCGGCAGTGAACATGAATGTATTGAATCCATCAACATGAACGAATCTGAAAAAGTGTTGCATAAAAGAAGCAAATCACAGAGAATGTATACAGCACAATTTTCAATGTCCATTTTCACAAAGTTCAAACACATTATAAAGATACCTGTACAAGTTTTAAAACTAAATTTTTCGTTCATGAATGCATTTATCTCTATATAAAGACCTGCATGGAAAATTACTATAAGCAAATTAACTTTAATTTTTTTTAAATTCATTTATTTTGAGAGAGGGAGAAAGAGAGAGAGGGAGGGGCTGAGAGAGGCAGAGAAGAATCCCAAGTCGTCTCCTCACTGTCAGCATGGAGCCCAATGGAGAGTTCAAACCCACGAACCGTGAGATCATGACCTGAACTTAAACCAAGAGTTCAACCAGATGTTCAACTGACTGAGCCATCCAGGCACCCCTTAAACAAATGAATTTTAAAATATCTACCCAAATATAAAGACTAGGAACATTAACAGTCTGGTTAATTAAATTGGGAAATATTCCTGTTCAAATGTAGATATAACCATCTATTTGTTAGAGAATTTGAAAAAAGTAAGAGAAGTATGTTCCAATTTTTGGAGGATATGGTTGTAAATTTTGGGGTGAGGAGGGCTTGATATACTTTGATTCTTTGACCACCAGATAATAACAATGATTTGCCAAATAAATCTGTCCTAAAAAAAGGAGAGATCAGGGGCACCTAGCTGGCTTGGTTGGAGGAGCATGCGACTCTTGATCTCAGGATCGTGAGTTCAAACCCCACGTGGGGTGTAGAGATAACTTAAATAAATTAATTAAAAAAAAAAAGAGGTAAAACTTTGCCACAAATATTAGAATTGTATTTTGAACAGTAAAATAATTTTCTGACAATGACCCATTTCAAATGGCTGTTGTAGTCAAAAGAATTTTAATTATTCTGCAAATGCCAGCTGAAATTCTAATAATAATAACAAACATTAGCTAATTATTTATTAGGTGCCAGGCCCTTTGCTAACTGTTTCATGTGCAGGATCTCATTTGATCCTAACAATCTCTAGATTATAATATCCACTTACAAATGAAGAAACTGAGACTTAGAAGTCACACAGGTAGGGGCACCTGGGTGGCTCGGCAGGTTAAGTTTCAGACTCTTGATTTCAGCTCCGATCATGATCTCACGGTTTGTGAGTTCCAGCCCTATGCACTGACAGCGCGAAGCCTGCTTGGGATTCTCTCTCTCTCTCTCTCTCTCTCTCTCTCTCTCTCTCTCTCTCTCTCCCTCCCTCCCTCCCTCCCTCCCTCCCTGTCTCTCTTAATAAATAAAGTTAAGAAAAAAAGTTTAAAAAAACTTTTTAAAAATAGTAGTAAATGGTAGAACCAAAATTTGATATCAGATGTTCTTACTTCAGAGCTCTAAACTACTTCCTAATAAGGATAAGTAACACCGGTAACATTTAAAAAACTATAATGGCTCTATTGAGAAATAATTCACATACAATTCACCCGTTTTAAGTGTACAACTGAATGGTTTTTTGTATATTCACAGAGTTGTGCAACTGTTACCACAATCACTTTTAGAACATTTTCATCACACTAAAAAGAAACCCAAACCCATTAGCAATCATTCTCATTTTCTCCCCTTTCCCTAACTCCCAGCCCTAGGCAACACTGATTTCTCTCTAGGTGTGCCTATTCTTGACATTTCATATAAATGGAATAATAGAATGTGTGGTCTACTGTGACTGGCTTGTTTCATGTAACATAATATTCTCAAGGTTCATCCATGATATAGTACATACCAGTACTTCATTCCTTTTTATTTCTAAATAATAGTCCATTGTATGAATATACTAAATCTCACTTACCCATTCATCAGTTGATGGAAATACTGGGTTGTTTCCACTTTTGACAGTTATGAATAGTGCTATTATGACCATCTGTGTACAAGTTTTGTGTGGACAAGTTTCATTTCTCTTGGTTATACACCTAAGAGTAGAATTGCTGGGTTGTAACCATGTTAAATCTTTTGAGGAACTGTCAGACTGTTTTCCCAACTCACTGTACCATTTTACATTCCTACCAGCAGTACGAGGGTTCCAGTTTCTCTACATCTCCTTGCCAGTAGTTCTTATTATCTGCCTCTTTAATTATAGCCATACTAGTGAGTGTGAAGTACTACCTCGTTGTGGTTTTGATTTGCATTTCTCTGGTTAATGATGCTGAGCATCCGAACATCAGTTCATGTACTTACTGGCTGTTTATATATTTTCTTTGGAGAAACATCTATTCAGATTTTGCCCATCTTTTAATTGAGTTATTTGCCTTTTTACTGATGAGTTCTTTATATTCTAGATGCAAATCTATTATCAGGTACATAATTTGCAAAAATTTTCTCCCATTCTGTGGGCTGTCTTTTCACTTTCTTGATGGTGTCCTTTGTAGCACAAAAGTTTGCTTTTTATTTTCCTACTTTTTTCTTTCGTTGCTTGTACTTTTGGTGTCATATCTAAGGTTTTGCCAAATCCAAAGTCAGGAAGTTTTAGGCCTATGTTTTTTTCTAAGAGTTTTCTAGTTTTACTTCCTATACTCTGGTGGTGGATACATTTGGTGTGAGGTAGAGGTCAAATTTCATTCTTTTGTGTGTAACTATCCAGTTATCCCAGCACCATTTGTTGAAAAAATTATTCTTTCTTTATTAAATTGTCTTAGCATTACAGCTAAGAGTTTAAAAATAATTTCAAACCAGAAACATATAAGTATTCAGAAAATAATCAAGAGTCATCCCCACAATCACCCACCTCCTCCCCCCCACACACAAAAAACTGAGGGAAGTTACTTTCAGTTGCATGAAAGACACTGCATACTTACCCTAATTACTGAAAACACCATAATCAATCCTAATTAAATACTAACTTTTAAAAAAACTATTAGCTGGTATCAATATAGTTCAGGATGTAGAATAAAGTGAAAATGGAAAGTTAAAAAGAAAAGGATTAAAAAAAGAGGGGAGGATGTTAAGAGAGAAATTTATAGCTTTAAATTTATTTATTTATTTTTTTTTAAATTGTTTTTTCAACGTTTATTTATTTTTGGGACAGAGAGAGACAGAGCATGAACGGGGGGAGGGGCAGAGAGAGAGGGAGACACAGAATCGGAAACAGGCTCCAGGCTCTGAGCCATCAGCCCAGAGCCTGACGCGGGGCTCGAACTCACGGACCGCGAGATCGTGACCTGGCTGAAGTCGGACGCTTAACCTACTGCGCCACCCAGGCGCCCCAGCTTTAAATTTAAATAATTCTACCTTTATTAGAAAATAAAAATAGAGAAAACCTGTGAAACCAAAACCTGTTTCTTTGAAAAGATCAATAAAACTGATAAACCATTAGCTGGATTGGCCAGCAAAACAAGAGAGGCACAGATTTACCTATATCAAAATGAAAGAGCTAGAGACTTTACAGATATTAAATAGATAGTAAGGGAAGATTATAAATAATTTTATGCCAATAAAATTGATAACTTGGATGAAATGGATAGATTTATTGAAAAATAAAACTAACAAAGCTTACTCAAGAAAAAAGACATAACCTTAAGAGGACTCTATTAAAGAAATTAAATTCATAGTTTAAAATGTCCAGCAAAGAAAATTCCAAGCACAGATGGCTTCATTGATGGATTCTACCAAATAGTTAAGAAAGAAATAATATCCTCTAGAAAACAGTATGGAGGTTCCTCAAAAAGTTAAAAACAGAACTACCCTACAATCCAGTAATTGCACTACTAGGTATTTATCTATAGGATACAAAAAAACAGACTCAAAGGGGTACAGGCACCCCAATGTTTATACCAGCATTATCAACAACAGCCAAACTATGGAAAGAGCCCAAATGTCCATCAACTGATGAATGCATGAAGAAAATGTGGTAAACACACACACACACACACACACACACACACACACACACACACACTGGAATATTATCCAGTCATAAAAAAGAATGAAATCTTGCCATTTGCAATGACATGGATGGAGCCAGAGTGTGAAGTAAGTCAGGGAGAGAAAGACAAATACCATTATGATTTAACTCATACGTGGAATTTAAGGAACAAAAGAGATGAAAGGATGGGAGGGAGAGAAAAAAAGAGAGAGGGAAACAAACTGTAAGAGACTCCTAATGATAAAGAACTGAGGGCTGATGGAGGAAGGTGGGGGAGGAATGAAAGAGATGGGTGATGGGTATTAAGGAGGGCACTTGTTATGATAAGCACTGGGTGTTGTACATAAGTGATAAGTCATTGAATTCTACTCCTGAAAGCAATACTGCACTGTACGTAAACTGACTAGAATTTAAATAAAAATTTGAAGGGAAAAAAAAAGAAATAATATCAGTTATTACAAAATCTACCTGAAAACGAAAGAGAAACAAACACTTCTCAACTCTATTTTATGAAGCCAATATTACCCTGATTAAACAGTCATTACAAGACAACTACATTCTGGGGTATCTGGGTGGCTCAGTTGGTCAAATGTCTCTCTTGATTTTGGCTCAGGTCACGATCTCTCGGTTCATGGGATCGAGCCCTGTGTTGGGCTCTGCTCTGGTAGTGTGGAGCCTGCTTGGGAATCTCTCTCCCATTCTCTCTGCCTCTCCCCAACTTATGCTCTCTGTCTCTTTCTCTCTCTCTCTCAAAATAAATAAACATTAAAAAAAATTACATGCCATCATACCGACATAAGTCACAAAACACTCAACAAAATAAGTGATTTGAATCCAGCCGCAAAGTTGACTCAACATCCAAAAATCAATATAATTCACCCTATCGATAAACTAAAGAGAAAAACCATAAGATCATCTCAATAGATGCAGGAAGAGAGCACCTAATAAAATTCAACATCCATTCAAAATATAAATTCTCAGTAAACTACCAATTGAAAGGAATGTCTTCAACCTGAAAAACCTAGAGGCTGAATGCTAATGCCTGCCCCCAAAGATCAGGAACAAGGCAAGGAAGTCTGCTGTCACCACTCCTATTCCACAATGAACTTATAGCCAGTGCAATAAGGCAAGAGAAAGAAATACAAGGCATACTAACTGAGAAGGAAAAAAATAACTTTTTTACTTGCAAAAGATATGATAACCTACATAGACAATCCCATAGAATCTGATCAAAAGCTACTAGAATATGTGAATTTAGCAAGTCACAGGATACAAGGTCAATGCATAAAAACCAATTTTCTATGCACTAGCAAAGAACAAAAGGAAATTGGAATTTTTAAAAAGCATCTTTTACAAGCATTCCCAAAACATGAAATATTTAGGATTTCCAAGAATTGTATACTGAAAATTACAAAATTTTGATGACAGAAATTAAAGAACGCTTAAATAAATGGAGAAATACAAAGTTTTCATGAAATGAGAAGAATTGATGTAAAAATATCAATTATCCTCAATTTGATCTATATAGTCAACAAATCACAGTAAAAATCCCAGATTTTTTTTATAGAAACTGACAGGTTGATTCTAAAATTTATATGGATAAGCAAAGCACCTAAGATATCCAAAAAGTTTTTTTGGTAAAGAATAAAGATGTTTGCAATGACATAGACAGAGCTAAAAAGTATTATGCTAAGTAAAATAAGTCATAGAAAGACAAATACCATGTGATTTCACTCATGTGGAATTTAAGAAATAAATGAGCAAAGGGAAAAAAAGGGGGGTGAGGGAGAGGCAAATCAAGAAACAGACTCTTAACTACAGAGAACAAACTAATGGTTACCAGAGGGGAGGTGGGTGGGGGATGAGTTAAATAGGTTTGGGCATTAAGGAGTGCACTTGTTGTGATGAGCACTAAGTGTTGTATGGAAGTGTTGAATCACTATATTGTATACCTGAAACTAATTATTACACTGTATGTCAACTGGAATTTAAATTAAAACTTTTAGAAAATAGAAAAAAAAGAATAAAAATAGAAGACTCATACCAACTGATTTCAAGAATTACTATAATGATACTGTAATCAAGACTACAGTATTTGTTAAAGGAGAGACATATAGATCAACAAATCAGAAAATAGTATCTAAAAACAGACCCACATATACATGGTCAATTGATTTTTAAAAATAATTTTACTGATGCTATATTTTGCATATACCCTTTTCAAGTGTATAACCCATGGTCAGTTGATTTTTGATGAAGCTACCAAAGTAATTCAATGGACAAGGCGTACTGTTTTCAACAAACAGTGCTGGCACAATTGGATGTCCATACATAAAAAAAATGAACCTCAACTCATACCTTGTGACATATAAAAAAATCAACTTGAAATAGATCATAAACCTAAATATAAAACCTAAAACTATAAAAACCCCTAGAAGAAAACATAGAAGAAAAATTTTGTGACCTTTGATTAGGTAAGGATTGTTTGGATAGGGCACAAAAAGTATAAATCATGAAAGAAAAAAAGTGTTAAATTGGTTATCAAAATTGAAATCTCTGATCTTCAAAAGATACTGTTAAGAGAATGAAAACACCAATTACAAACTGGGAGAAAATATTTGCAGAACACTTACCTGATAAATGATGTGTGCCTAGAATATATAAAGAACTCTCAAAACTCAACTTAAAATAAAGATTCAAGCCAATTTAAAGATGAGCAAAGGATGGGGTGCCTGGATGGCTGTCAGTTGAGCGTCCAGCTTTGGTTCAGGTCATGATCTCACATTTCATGAGTTTGAGCCCCACATAGGGCCCACTGGTGTCAGAGCAGAGCTCACTTCCGATCCTCTGTCCCACTCTCTCTGCCCCTACCCTAATCACACTCTCTCAAAAATAAATAAAACATTTTAAACAAATGAGCAAAGGAAGAAGTAGGAAGCAAATAAGCATATGAGAAGATGGTCAACATCATTGGATATTAGGGAAATGCAAATTAAAACCACTATGAGATAGTACTATAAACCTATTAAAATCGTTTTAAAAACAAAAACTGATACTACCAAGTGTTGGTAAAGAAAGATACAGAGCAACTGGAACTCCAATGCAGTGTTAGTAGGAATAAAAAATGATCCCGCTACTTTGGAAAATGGTTTGGAAGCTTCTTATAAAGATAAACATACACTTACCATATGACTCAGCAATCCCATTCATAGGTATTTACAAAAGGGAAGTGAAATATATGTCCACACACAAAGACCTGTTCACAAATGTTTATGGTGGCCTTATCCATAGTAAACCAAAACTGAAAATAATCCAAATGTCCTTCAATTGGTTATGGATTTTTAAAAATGTGACATATCCATGTCCAATGGAGTATTACTCAGCATAAAAAACAATGAACTACTAATATATGCAACCAGATAGATGAATCTCAAAAGCATTAAGCTAAAACAGAAATTGGCAAATTTTTCCTGTAATGGAACAACACAGTAAATACTTTATGTTTTCAGACTATATAGTCTCTGTTACAACTATTCAACTCTGCCATTGTAGTGTGAAAGCAGCCATAGACAATGTGAGTATGGCTGTGTTCTTTTTGGCTGTGTTCTGATAAAACTTTATACACAACGGGCAGCAGGCCTGATATGGCCCACAAACAGTAGTTTGCCAACCCCTGTGCTAAATCAAAGAAGCCAGACACAAAGGGTTGTATTAAATTAATCCATTTATATGGCAATAATGAAAAAGCAAACATAAAGAGACAGAAATAAAATCAGTGGTTGTCAGGGCCTAGGGGTAGGGGTAAGGGATTCATTAGAACGGAGCACAAGACAACTTTTTGGAATGATGGAAATGTTCTGTATCTTGACTGTGGTGGTGGCTACTGGGCTGTATATGTTTGTCAAAATTCATATTACACTGAATACCTACAAAGGGTGAATTTTATTATATGCAAATATGCTTCAACAATCCTGTCTTAGAAAGAAAGGAATGAAAGAAGTAAGATCAAGGGAGAAAGGAAGGAAGCCAGCAATTCTTTGGTCCCTGATTCAAATAAAATAAAAGAAAAAAAAAATGGAGACAATCAAAAATCAAGGAAATTTAAACACTCACTGGATATTTGATGTTTTAAAAATTATTTTTCATATTTTTAATATGTGATAATATATTGTAATTTTTTAAGGAAAGTTCTTACTTTTAGAGATACATACTAAAGTTCTTACAGATGAAATTATATTATGTCTGGATTTCTTTTAAAATAGTCCAGTTGATGTAAATAGAAATGTACTGAGAATTGCTGAAGACAAGTGGTGGGTTAACAGGGGTTCATTATATTATTCTTGCTACTTTTACATATGTTTGAACATTTCTACAACAGCCAAGTTGGGCTGTTTTTGTAAGAAGGAAAAAAAGTGTGTAAGAGATAAAATCCATAAATAGTGACTGTGCACTTAATGTCTACAGAGGTCCGGTAGGTGGAAAAATGAGAAAAGCCAGAGTGATAAAGTCTGGGGCCAAAATTATTCACATCAAATCTTTGAAAAAACATGTGAGATCCAAACACACACACACATTGCCAACATTTCTCTTAAGACCTTAAAACTCTGAAGTTGCATACTTGCATATATCTTTACAAACAATGCATATACAATATGAGAAGTTAAATATATAAAATGAACTATTTCTTAAAATCCAGAAAACACTGAGGTATATAATAAGAATAGCCAAAACACAACAACAACAACAACAACAAAAATACTGTATTATCTGGTTCTGGAAGTCACTAGCATTACAATCAATTCTGCTTCTAATTTCACAATTTGTCCTTAGAATCATATACATAATTTAATGAGAAAATAGGAGCAAGAAAGTGATAGGAGACTTTTTGTAATATTATAGCAGAAAATATAGCTGACCATATCAAGAGAATAATCCACTTTAATTAGGCAGACTGCTGAAGAATATATACCTAAAATAAATGTTGGAAATAGCCTTATTTTTATTTAATTTTTTTGTTTCAGAGAGAAAGCAAGCATGAGCAGGGGAGAGGGGCAGAGAAGAGAGAAAGAGAGAGAATCTTAAATAGGCTCAGCGTCTGTCACATAGCTCAACAAAAGGCTTGATCCCATGACCCTGGGATCATGACCTGAGCCAAAATCAAGAGTCGGATGCTCAACCAACTGAGCCACCCAGGTGCCCTGGAAATAGCTTTTAGAAGAATACTATCTGATCTTTCTTAATCTTATAATAGCTTAAATGGAGATATTATCTAAGAATAAAATCATATATTAACTATACCCATGGTTTTCTTCATAATATTGTAGAACACTCCACCCTGCTGGAACATGTGAGGAAGGCCCTTTGCATAAGACCATACATCTTCTCCTGTAAAATAAAAACAAACAGTATTAGCAACAAACAAAAGAATTCCACCCAGGGTTGCCTAATGATTAACCTTGAACAGAGATTGCAAGGTAGATCTCCTAAATAAGTGATGCAGCTTGGTATAACATAAGGAGATGATATGGAGTGATGGGACTGCGGTAAACTGGAAAACCCATGACCTATCTAAAGGTGGCAGCCACTGACTGCCAAGTGCTATCATAGCAGAGTGTAAGCCCAATGCTTTAAGACCATCTGGCTTTTCAGAAGCCAGAAAGCTAGGTTTTTCATGTGAATTCTCCCTATTTTTAAATGTAGAAACTAATTCAAAAATGTCTTTAAAACTGCATGAGTCAATACTGGGCATATGAAACAAAATATATCTGAAGACTCAATCCAACTCAAAGGAAAGTATTTCTCAACACTGAACTAAACCAACAGAGAGAGTGATAGGAAGATATTTATTTTTAACAAGTAGAATACAGAACATTCTATATTTATGTTAAAACTAAACAAAAATAGATGGAAGAGGCTAGGGAGAGAAGTCTATAGGTAGACTGAAGATAAGTAATTGATGTTGTATTGTGTTGTTCCAAAGTTGACTTTTTTAAATAGAAATTTAGAGGGGAAATGACTTGTTGAAGAGATTTAGAATAACCTATAGAAGTCCACAAAATGTCCCCAAGCAAATCACCATTTCACAAAAATATTTTTTCAAGAACATCCTTTGACAGTGACTATTCAATAAGAAGTTTCAAATAAAAAGTTAAGAATGATGATCACTGTTCAAAAAGGTAATAAAGAATGGAAAGAACGTAATAGTTACTTCTGGTAACTAGAGGAATGGTTGTTTTTGTTTCCTTATACTTTCACTATTTTCTCATCTGATAATGTACATGTACGATCAGAATTTTTTAAGTTAATCTTAACAAAGAAAGGTTTTTATTTTTCCTACTAGAAGATTATACTGGGTCTGAGTTTTGAATGGAGGTTACTGATGATGAGGCTTAATCACTATGTACATGCAATCTCTCAGAGCTCTAACCCCTTCCCACATTTATAAACAAGAATAGGAATTTGCATGGCAGTTGGCTAAAGTTATTCAGTACATCAGTTTAAAGTATGCAAATTTTAGGGGCGCCTGGGTGGCGCAGTCGGTTAAGCGTCCGACTTCAGCCAGGTCACGATCTCGCGGTCCGTGAGTTCGAGCCCCGCGTCGGGCTCTGGGCTGATGGCTCAGAGCCTGGAGCCTGTTTCCGATTCTGTGTCTCCCTCTCTCTCTGCCCCTCCCCCGTTCATGCTCTGTCTCTCTCTGTCCCAAAAATAAATAAATGTTGAAAAAAAAAAAAATTTTTAAAAAAAAAAAAAAAAAAAAAAAAAGTATGCAAATTTTAAAAGGCCAGGCACTTAAAGTTTCGGTTGAATAGAACATTTACTTACACACAAACACTTCATTCATTAATGATACAGTATTACCAGAAAATGGCTAAATTTAAGGGTGGGCATACAAATTTAAAATTTTAATATTAATAAAATCCCCAAATAGAGAATGTTAATAACTTCTAGTAGAAGTTCTGGTTGCTGAATTTATCATTAGACTTCATTTGGATGAATTATTTCTATGATAACCTTTCATTTACTTATCAATATTACTTTGTACTATTTTATAAAATATCAGAATACAATTTATTTGGAAAACGTAAAAAATTATAATGGTAGCACTTAAGTTTTTTTGGTAAAAGTCTGAACGGGTCTCAAATTAGGGAACTCTTCAGAATTGACCACCATTAAATACTAGTAAAAAAAAAAAATGACATTTCTTAGTGCTTTACATAACTTAACTATTCCTATTCCTTAACTATTCTGGAACTCTAACCAATTAGAACTCTATTGGAGTGGTTATTAATCTTGTTTTCATTCTGTCCCTCTAAGGATCCTTCTTTTTTTTAATTGTTCCTAAGGACCCTTTTAAGACACTATATTCCTATGCTGCCTCCTTCATTACATTTGAATACTACAGATATACAGATATACTGTTTGTCTATGTACTACATCAGAATTTTATTCATTAAAGTTTTTTTTACTCTCTCCATCTCCCAAGAACCAAATTCACCCCCTTTGAGAGCAATATGTGGCCCCACTGAGTATGCATGCTCTGTTGCTTAAGGGAAGGATAAATAAATCAAAACCTCTATTATCTACCCAGCTTTGAGCTGGAACTTTACAGTTTCATTTTCTCATCACAACTAAGTCCTATTTTACAGAAAAAGAAACAAGCTCAGAGTTTAAGCAATTCTCCCAAGATCAAACAGCTAGTAAGTGGCAGAGCCAGGATTTGAATCCTGTGTATCATTCCAAAGCTTAAACCTACCCTTTCCATTGATATTAAACCTCTACCAGAGGTCAAATTGTGTTACTACAAATTTGACAGAACTATCCGCAGTCTTTTCTTACAGAAATCCATGGCATCAACAACTGGTTAGGAGGAAAAAGTAGGCAAATTATTTCCTTTGGTATACAGATACTTCCATTTGTTGGCAACAGAACCAAAAAAAGAAATTAGAGGTCAGGAAAAATGGATTGTGACATTCTGCACAAGAGCCCCATTAGCATCATATGGCTCTCCACTGCATTTGTCTCCATCAATTCTACAATTGCCCTGGTTCAGGCCTGTCTCCTATTCGAATTACTGCCACCATCTCCTTAACTGGTTTTCCCTCCAATCTTGTTCTCAAATCCCTCCTCCATAATACCTTCAGAGTTGCACCTTTAATGGTTCCCCCAAAAACATAAGGTAAAGTCCAAGCTCCTTTTTCATGGCAGATAAGAGTAATCCTTGCATTCTCTCCTATCCCACATCTCACATCATACCCTAACTTGAGTTTTACAAAGCAACACCACCAAAATGCTCTCTGGTTCCCAATGGCCAATAATTGCTATATATTCTTTAAAACTCAATTTAGGTGTCACTTTCTCTAGCATTCTTCAGAGTGGTGGATAGGTAGGTACCTTCCTTGCTACTCCTATGCATATGAGTACCACAGCCCTCATCACACTACAGGGTAATTTAGTGTATTTTTCTGTTTCCCCTTCTAGACTAGCCTTTCAAAGTCAGGAAAAGGTCACTGGTCTATCTGACTTTCTATTTCCAGGGCCTGGCACGGTGCTAGGTAGACAGTATCATTCTTAACATTCATTGAATGAATGTACATGAATGAACAGTATAAATGACGTTTTTCCTTTTAACAGTGCCTCAAATAAGTTCAGAAAAACTTAACTGAAGCAGCACCATGATAACTGTTCTTCAGTGTCAATACTGATAAAATATAACTAATGGAACCATCTATACCTCTTCATGAATCTAATAAAAAAAATCACAGCAAAAACAAAGGAAAAGACTTTTAGGTACAAACTTCCAGTTATCAAATAAATAAGTCATGGGAATGTAAAGTACAGCATGGTGACTATAGTTAATACTGTATTGTCTATTTGAAAGTTATTAAGAGTAATCTTACAAAAAAGGGAAAGAATTATTTTTCTACCATTTCATTAGAAAGCAAACTCTTGGAGAATAGGAAAAGCTTGGTAAAACATTGAACAAATATTGTATTAATTCATATTGTTAGTCCTCAATTAATTTTACTTTTATTTTATTAAAAAAATTTTTTAATTTATTTATTTTAAGAGAAAGAGAAACAGAGCACACAAGCAAGGGAGGGGCAGAGAAAGAGGGACAGAGAGAGAATCCCAAGCAGGCTCCATGCTATCAGTGCAGAGCCCAATGTGGGGCTCAAACTCACAAACTGTGAGATCATGACCTTAGCTGAAGTCCGAAGAGCCGGATGCTTAACCAACTGAGCCACCCAGGTGCCCCAGTTTTACTTTATAATTCATTTGTTTCTCCACAGTGAACAGTAAAATATTTATATTCAACATATTGTGTGTATGTATAAATGTAGAAAAAAGTCTGTATCACCATCAATAATCTCTGTCTAAACTTTGTCTTCCTCCTAAAAATCTTCAGTTCTCCTATCTAAGTTATATATGGCAGTGATATTACAGATCGTTTTTCTTTTGGTTTATCTGACTTTTTTCCTCCTTAAGAAGCAATATTTAATTTTTAAAAAGCATGTTAAAATGAAACATTTTTAAAATTTTCATTTTTCTAACTTTTACTACTAATAAAATCATGGGGTTAAAAGTGGGCTTTAAGCTCATCATTCCAATCTTTTTTTTATTTGGGGAAGAGGGGCAGAGGGACAGAGAGAGAGAACCCCAAGCAGGCTCCACACTAAACAATGTGGGGTTCAATCCTACAACCCCAGGATCATGACCTGAGTTGAAATAAAGAGTCAGACGCTCAACAGACTGAGCCACACAGGCACCCCCGTCATTCTAATTTTCTAACTAGATTTTTAAAAAGGCAATTTGAAGTTTCTACTTTGCAATTTATAAAGTGAGCAAATTTTAAATTCTAACACCTATATGAAATTTATTTATGTGTTTTTATTGAGGCATAATTGACACACAATGTTACATTAGTTTCAGGTGTATAACACCGTGATTTGACAACTCTATAGGTTATGCTACACTCAACATAAGTGTAGCTGCCACCATACACTATTACAATACCGCTGACTATAGTCCCTAGGCTTTAACTTTCATCCCCATGACTTTTTCATTCTGCAACTAGAAGACTGTACCTCCCATGCCCCTTCACCCATTTGGCCCACTTCCCATCCCCACGACCATCAGTTTGTTTTCTGTATTTATGGGTCTGTTTCTGCTTTTTTGTTTTGTTTTTTAGATTCTGCATACATGTAAAATCATATGGTATTTGTCTTACTCTGTCTTATTTTACTTAGCATAATACCCTCTAGGTCCGTCCATATTGTTGCAAATGGCAAGATCTCGTTCTTTCTTTATGGCTGAGTAATGAAATGAAATATATTTTTAAATGCCCCCCCTTTATATTTTTAAAGATGCCCAAAGGTACTAAACATTAACTCTGAACTCCAATATCTATGACCATAAAATAAACTGGCCAAAATGTAAATTTAAACTAGGAACATGGGACTGTTTCTACTAGAAATACTCCTAAGGGTATTCATTAGCTGAAAGAACCATTGCCATCACTCCACCCTTCTTGCAGATCCTCCCATCTAAAAATGTATCTACTTTATCAGTAGTCAAAACCATTTCTAAGAAAGGCATGCCTGTTTTTTTCCTTATACTGAATCCCTGAAGTATATCCAGCCCATACAACTTTTAGCAGCATCATTAGCATTAAATGATGTATTTATCACACACACACACACACACACACACACACACACAGTCTCTGGGGAGTAAAAATGTTACAGGCAACTATCATATTTTACTTTATACACACTTAAATTCTTTGAATTTTTAAAAATATTATCTTATAACTGAAAAATATGAAGGAAAATAAAAAATATCAAAGTAGCTAAGCACAGAAAGGAACAGAATCAATGTTTAACTTAATCTTCAAAGTATGATAGTATAAATTCATGTATAGACTACTATCTCTGCCTTTGAGTAGTTTATAATAAATACGGTGGGGTAAGCAAATGAATGAAGTAAACCAACAAATAAGATAATGGAAACCTGTAATAGGTGCTATAAGAGAAATGAACTGGGTACCATGAGAGAGGGGGCCCGCTTAGAGTGGTTAGCAAAGGTCTCTCAAACCCTTAGAAAAGGTAGTCAGGAGAAAGCCTCTCTAAGGTGGTATTTAAGCCTACACCTAAACGAGAAGGAGCCAACAATTCAAACAGCATAACGCTTGATGAACTATTTTCATAACAGCTCAGTTCACATCTGGTAATTCACAAAGTAATTTCTGCATTTTGAAATTTGCAATTTTATAAATAAGCCCTGTCATTTTCCATTTTCCAGTCCTCTCCAAACTAAACATCAATAGTTCTCCATCACTCTTTACATAAAGTTGTGTGTATATATAACTATCCCCAAACTGACATTTTTACCAACACATCAGTTTTTATTAAGAATGTCTTCTGCATAATTCAAATACAGTTATAAGAAAATTAGAGGTAAAAAAACTAATGTTTAATACAGGGACTAATACAGGCCACGCAGTGTCTTAGTACACTACAGCAGAAAGTCTCTCAAGTGCTACACTATAAAATCAGCAAAACACTCTTTTTATACTCAAATTTTGTGTTGGGAATAGAAGATTTAAAGAGATTTGTGTATTGAGAAGGGAAGCAACATAAATGTTGGAGGTAAAGAGGAAAGTGATCATAACAAGAAGACACTACCTTACTGAACTCATTGCAGTCAATAGTCTAGTACTCAGATATTCAGGTTGAGAAACCTCAAACTAAACTCAAAAAGTGACCAATTATAAACCAGAACTACATTTTACTAATTTTCATTATAAAATATATTATTATGCTAATCAGACTTTTACAGTACTGATCATAATCTCACCCTTGCCAATTTATTTATCTACAATGGAGAACACAGTCTTCTAAGTGAAGACTACAGGTATGCTCTCACCTGTACATCAATACTTAGGAAGTTAAATGAATGATCAGAATACTTGATGAATACAGAATCCCTAAACAGATACAGTTCTTTCATCCAGGCCATGGTGAGGACTGATCAAATATTCCAGCCCCTAGAGATTATCTTTCTAGTTACCAGAATTTTCATGAACCCCAGATGATGTATCTTTTCCCTTTGTACAGTAGTGTATAAACAGTGCCAAATTCTGCTTTTCAACTCTTTTTCAATGTTCAATGCTGACCATCCATTCCATTTCTGCTGACACAGCCTTTCTTTAGACATGTTAATGTCATCTATTTAATCCAATCAAAAACATTCAGGGTGCCTACAACCTGCTGGGCACTATACTAGGTACTGAGCATCCAAGGTTAGATAAGAAATGAGCCACATCCTCAAGAGTTCATCTTCTACTGAGGAAGACCTTTTCTTTTCCTGTTTTTGACCTGGGAGATTGCCAGTTTTTAAACTACCTTCTGCATGTATCTAATTTTATCCATTCTTTGCCGATGTTATTTGATTTTCACAGTTCTAGGAGGATTTTACTGTTGCCCTGTGTATCAACCACAAAAGGCATTTTGTACAGAGGCAACTGAAGTATCGGGGAGTTAAGCAGCTTGCCTGAATCACTAAGTTAATAAGTAGTGGAGCCAAGATTCAAATTCGAGGTCTTTCTGACTCCAAAGATCACACAATCTTTCCTATTATTTCATGCAGTCTCTAAGAAACTAAAAACTCTAAGAGATAGAAATACACAAAGTGCCTAGTACATTTCTTGACATATCCCCCGATTTGATGGCTATGTCTGCCAAAATAAAATCTACAATATCAATATCAAGTTATTAATGTGTACAGGGCTTTTAGATCTCCTATTAACTTCTAGGCCCCCAAATTTAACAAGCCAGGAATAATCTTTATTTTGGTAGGTCAAGGCCCAACTCACTGATACTTAGTACTCTTAGAAAACAGAATCAAAACCCAGATCACTTTTCTAGTTAAAAACTCTAATTTCAGCAAAAATAAGGCTCTTCTAATATGTAATATAAATTTTAACTCTACTTTAAGCCTTAGTAAAGCATATTAACAGTGATTTAAAAACAAAGAGTAAGCAAATAAAAATAATGTAAAAAGTGCACCATTGGATCATATCCCAAATCATCTAAAGCTTTAGTTTACATATTTGGTTGATATTTTTAATTTATGCTGAATTATTAAAAAGAAATGCTTCTTAAGAAACACATTAACATCCACCTCTGTTTCTTTTATTTCTCAGGAGTTATAATAGTACAATATGTTTGAAAGCAAAGAGTCACTGAGCAAGGAAATTACTTAAACACAAATCCTAATGTACAAATAAAAATGTGATGAACTAGGAAAGGAAGAACAGGAAATGGAGGACAGAGACTATTAGGTGGGAGTGCAGTGAGAATATAAACACCAGAAACTGCAATTCATCAAACAGGAAGTCCTGAAATCACATGACATGCAGGAAAAGAAAATTTTAAAATAAATGAAAAGGGACAAAGTGACCAGGCTCAATACAGCCCTGGGGGGAAAATATTTTAAAAGACTTTAAATAGATACATTATAAGCTATTAAAAAAATATGAGAATAAGTTATATTTAAATAATCTGGTGACAGTTAATGGACTACTTTCACTTTCTTAGTTATCCTAATGTTTACTCAATGGAGAATCATGCTAACATCCATCTATTTAGGAGGAAGAAAATAATCTCTTCCTAAAATATTTATATAATCAAATCGTTTTTATAATGATCACAGATTGTTTTTCATGAAGACAACAGAAAAATATTCACAATTAAGAAATACCATCTAAGTTAAAATTATCTTACCCATTAATGTTGCTAAAAGACACAAGGAGTACATTTCTTTGTCAGCTTGCTCCTGAAGTTCCTTGGATAGTTTACCAGTAACAGCAATCTCTTCTTGTTTCACAGTGTGGGCAGAGTGTGCTGCAGCAGACTGACCACCTTCCGCTTTACTTTTTAGAATCTCTATTGTAATTCTGTCACCATGCTGTAAAGGAACCGGCTCCTTTTCCATTCCTGCCTGGGGTGGCATTAACTCTTTAGGAGGAAAGCCATATCGAATACACTGTAAATATGGAGGAATGTTAAATTCTCTGGCTATGCTTTCTTGAAGTTCAAAAAAGGTTGTTGAAGATTTAAGTGTAACCATGGACTGTCGTCCATCATTAGTTGTTATTCGGATCTTCTTTTCCTTTGAAGTTGTTGGTGAATATGGAGCCTTGGTAGGGGTAGCAGGTGCAGAGGACGGACCATCACGAATGGTACTAGGAGAAACAGTCCTGGGTTGCCCTTTTTGTTCTTGTTTTAACTTCTCTGTTTTCCGTTTCTGCATTACAGCAGCCTGTTCCGTAATATTCTGTTGAATAGTTCTTTCAGTTTTACTCATGTTTAACTCCTCCTTGTGCAAAGTTTTTGTTTTCTGTCCAGTAAGAATAATTTTAGTTGGGAGCTGAGACTCTGACTCTTGTCCTTGTACATCTCCAATTCTTTGGGCGTGAGCACCATCTATATTTACAGGAGTATAATCATCGGGATTCTTTTTGGCAGTCTGATGCAGTATAGTATGGACAACTTTCTGAACTAGGATTTCACTCCCAAATTCACCTGGAAAGTGCTTGGTAACAAGTTTCATTGCAACATCATAAACATTACTATTCAAAGATGAATCACTTTCATACTGGAACCAATATACTGTTTCTCTGACCACTCTTCCACCCCATTCCAAAGTAATAGGAAAAGCTTCTGGTAGATTGTCATACTCTTTACCATCCCAAAAATGTTTGAATCCACAACCACATTTGCCACCAGTGGACCTAGAATTAGTTCTGTCCCCATCCAAATACACAATAGACCCATCTCCTCTGACCCTTCGCACAGATGTGCCATGGCACCAATTACAGGCTGTCAGGTTACTCAATCCATAGTCTGGTACCAGAACATCTTTCACTGAATCATATGAGCAAACTAAATTGTTCAAGGGAAAGCTATAATTTTTGTCAGGCCTCAGCTGTCCATGAGTACTTTTTGCCAGGTTATACAGTTTCCCTCCTGGAGCCAACCACTCTGGAGGAACATGAAGTTCAGAAAGGGCACCACAGAGCAAACATTTGTGAAGGCGATTATCCATTACTGCTTTTTTAGCAGCTGCTGTAACTTCTTCAGGCTGAACTCCTATCACCCCAGTCCTCCTGTAGAAATACTGATGGACATCAGCAACCAAACTAGGATGGATACCGTGTTTGTCCATAAAGACTTCTTCCATAGCAGCCACAAGCCTAAGTAAGTATTTATCCTGCAAACTTCTGTCTCCTCCAATAACACAACCACCATCCTCCTCAAGTTTAATGTACTTTTTAATAAGGTCCTGAGGCACACCCCATGCTTTAGGCAACAAATTCATAGGCAATTTGGGCAAAGCAGCCCCTTTTATGCCTACCAAGGGGATATAATGGTTTCTACCAGAGCTACTCCATGCAATACAGATTGGTTTGTTCAAATGACCATCTCTCCCTGTGCACTTCTCTGCAGGGATGAGCCCAGGCAGAAAGGTGGCTGAATAATCACCAGAGCTTCTCATGCCACTGAGAGAATCTAGCAGAATAATAGGGCGATGTAATACATTGGCAAGGCCAAATATGTGGATGTTCCTCAGGCCCAAGGGAACACCCTCAGGTGGTACAAACAGAGGGTCACACTCATTGATAATATCCTCCCATTCAGCGGCATCAATGAAGTCATGGAACAGGGCTTGATATTGGGCCAGGTGCTGCTGAAAGTGCTGTTTAAGATTCTCTCTCAAGGCATGCCAGAAGAGCTCCCGGCCTACTAGAGCACGGGACACAGCATGCACCAAGCAGTGTCCATCCCCGTCCACATGAACTGGAATGAGGCATTCCTGGCTTTTATTGGCCCGCTTGATGTCCTCAAGTGTGTCATGCAAATACAGGAGGCTTCCGGAGCGGTCCTTGCCATAGCCCACTGTGTTAACATGCTCTGGTTCGATGAGGAAGGCGCGGTCACCTAGCAAAGCGCAATCGAACAGTTCGCCCTGGTTCATGTCCCGGAGAAGCTTAGCCCTGCCTGTCTGTTTATCCATTCCATAGCGAGCTAATATGGGCGACAACAATTTGCAGTGGTAGTTAGAAAGGCCCATCACCTTTACCAGTTCCGTGTTCTTCTTGGGTGCCCCTGTCACCCCAAGCAGCGCGTTCCGCAGCAGGTTGTGTAGCACTACGTCCGGGTCGGTCACCTCCTCCACCCCCAGCAGCTGTTGCTGCTCGTGCCGCTGTCCGCACTCGGTACACTCGATGCTGACAGAACCGGAGGCCGGGAAGAACAGACGCGCCTGGCACTTCGGATCCGGGCAGCTCCCAGAGAGGATTCTCCGGTCTCTCCGTTTCGAGAGCCCCCCCGGAGGAGCCGCCGCCGCCGCCGCCGCCAGGGACGGCGGAGTCTGCGGAGCCTCAGGGGGAGGAGGTGGCGGCGGCAGCGGAGGCGGCGGCGGCGGCTGAGACATACCTCTCGGCTCTCGTGTCTCGCTCCGCGTCCCAAGCGACCCTCAAAGGCTCATAGCCCAGACACCCACCGGCCCGACTCTGTCTAGTCCAGGCCCAGGACGAATCACTTTCCTTTCCCTACCAGCTCCTCCTCCTCCTAAGCGAAGGCGGAAGCGCCGGACGTTGTTTCTCTTCTTACTTCTCCACTGCCGTAGCCGTTGCCCCGAACGTAACGGCCACCACCCTACCCAGCACTCACACTCACTCACTCTCGCTCTCTCTCTCCCTCAGACACACAGACATACACGCCCTCACTGGGAGTGCGCAGGCGCAGCTACCGCTCTGCCCTCTGGGAATTAGAGTCTTGCAGCCTCTCTCCGGGCCATTGAATGCTAGGATTTTGGATCCGCAAAGAACTACAATACCGTGAGGCCATGCGGTTCAGCACCCGCGGAGAGGAGGAAGAGGAAGGCAATAGTAAGGGGGGGCAGAAAGGAGATCGTCATTCGTGTTGCTTGCCGGGAGTTGTAGTTTTAACTGGATCTTCTTTGTCGTCTTCCTCACTCTGGGGCTCAAGCAAAAGAGGATGAGAGACCACATTTCCTAGGATGCCCTGCGGTGCGTTCAGCCTCACTTCCCCCTTAGGCGGAGAGAAGGATACAGGGAAGCTTGGTAAAAAACAGAATTAAAGGGAATGGGTGTCGGAAGCCGAGGGTCTGAAGTTCACGACTCATAGAAGGGGAGGGGAATTGAAAGGCTCTCAGTGAAGAAGGTACAGTAAATAAATGTCCAGCGGCATAGCGGGCTGGGAAGTTGAATGAAATGGCCTAATCTAGGCCGGAGGTCGTAAGAGAGAAGGGAGGGGGGCGGGGGGTAAACAATGAATTGATTCTCGGAATATTTCTTAAGGTCTTTTTTCCTGCCATACTTCTCCTCTCATTCCTACCGCTATTCCAAGCTACTGAGGCGCCTAAGTCCCCTTCTCTGCCTTATTCCCCTTCTGTTTTGAGGGTCACTGAGGCGCCATTTGTTTCCTAGTTCCTTGTACGTCTTTGCAGTTTACAGTACAAATAACAGTACTTTGGATGCGTGTAGAGTTGTATATGCATGCAAAGGCTTTTAACTAGATATAATTTACTTACGATCCTCTCTTCAAAACTAATAATAGCTATCATTTATTAAGTTCTTAATATATTTCTGCCTCAATCTTTACGTACACATTATATTTGCTCTTCATAAAAACCTTGTTAGAAAACATGCCCAAAAGGAAGTGACTTCCTTAGGTTCACACAGCCAGCAAGCGACGGTTAGGCATTCAGATCTAGATATGTACCCATATTGCAGACGGGACATAGCAGGAAAGTTTAGGCCAGTATTATATAAAATAATAACTAACTTCCGGTTACTGTTGCTTTATAGTTTACATAATACGTTCACATATATCATTTCATTCTGGCACCAATCCTGTAATACGATACCAGGTATTGTCGACTCCATTTACAGTTATGGAAACAGACTAGGAATTAAGTGACTCGTCCAAGGTCAAACCACCAGTGTATCTCAGACCCAGAGAGTGTTTTTTGTACTATTTTCTACAAAAGAAAAGAGCTGTTAAGCTCACACCTTTTGTTAGGCCTCTGGATCTCTTAGGGGGAAGAAGTGATAAGGATGTTTACCCTTAAGGAGGCAACAGAGCTTTATTTTATTGTGTGCTTGGAAATTGCCTCTTCATGCACAACACATTGATATGTTAATTGAAAGCTAGTATTGTTTTAATTATTATTGTACAGTGAGCCCCTTTCACTTATTCTGGAAAGTCTTGCTTTCTGAAACCTTAGATAAGTGAACTATCTCAAAATTTCTGAAACGTCTGGGACAAGATACATCAGTGCAGTCCATGAGGCCATTTGAGTCTTCTGTAGCTGCCAAGGGAATTGTTTACCTTACTAGGTTTTTTGGGTAAATAGAATTTGATGCTTTGAAATGAACCATCTGTGAGACACTCCTAAGAGGTATTAGTACTGACTTCCACCTTAATTATTGTCTACAGTTTTCTTCAAAAGAAATGACATGTTTGAAAGAGAAATTATTTAAACATTATTCTCTTATCCAATTCTCCTGGCCCACGGCACAAATGATGTTACCGTAATACAAGATAGGTAATGTTACTTATCTTGAAAGGGATAATTTTCAATAAAGTTTTTTGGGGCGCCTGGGTGGCTCAATCGGTTGGGCGTCCGACTTTGGCTCTGGTAATGATCTCATGGTTCGTGGGTTCAAGCCCTGTGTCTGACTCTGTGCTGACAGCTCAGAGCCTGGAGCCTGCTTTGAATTCTGTGTCTCCCTCTCTCTCTGCCCTTTCCCTACTCACACTCTCACTCTCTGTCTCTCAAAATTAAATAAACATTGAAAAAATAATTTTTTTAAATAAAGTTTTTCTTAATTCATGCAGGAAAAGTTGTTTATTTCTATTCTGACAATAGTTTGGTGGTAACTACATACATGGTCTTGGAACTGGTTTTTAATTGAGTGTTTTTAAGTTGAGAAATTGAATATGCCTAGTAGGTGGAAATTATTGTCTACTGTTACTGAGAAGTTACACCTTCAGTGAAATTTTATTTTCGTCATACAGAATCCAAAGAATTGAATTATGAAAGCCTCAAAACACATGAAAAATGACAGCAGTGTGCACATGGGCATGCACTTTTATGTTTTGACATCACCAAGCTAAATTTTCTTTACTGATAATACATATGAATAGTGAAATAGATTTTTTAAATCGCATTTGAATATGTCATTCTAAATCACACTTGACAAAATAACCACTTCCCACCTTACTGAAAAAAATGGGTAGCCTTTTGCTGGTTTGTCAAGCACAATCCATTTGACTCATCCAATGTTCATTTCCCCATGTGGAACTTTGATTAGTTAGAAATACTCTTCCAAAACTAAATCTGACATTTAAACCCATTTGTAACTATAGTTCTAATTTTAAGAATGATACTTTTGAAAGGAAAAAAAAAATAAAATACCCTGATATAAAGCACAGTTCATAGGAGGAGGGAAAGGAGTTAAGTTTTCGATCAATTCTAGAATTAAATTGGGTCATTTAACCTTCAAGTCACTTAATGAGTCTGTAGATGCAAAGTTCAGAAAGTAAGAAGGCTAACAAATAAAGGGGCATTAACCATGCCACGTTCAATATGTGAATTATTTTTTTTTACAGGCATTTAGAAGGCATGGGTACCTGTAAAGTAAGAACGTTTTGTTAGGACAAAATATACATGCTGTTTCTTATAAGGCCGTAGGAGTGCAGCAAGCTTCTAACTTGCTTATGTGAGATATACATGCTTCCTTCCTCTTCTTCCCCAAATCCATGATCTTAATTGCCTAATAACTTTTAAAAGATCTTGATGAGATTTCTAATAGTTTTTTTTTTTTAAAGTTTATTTATTTTTGGGGCGCCTGGGTGGCGCAGTTGGTTAAGCGTCCGACTTCAGCCAGGTCACGATCTCGCGGGCAGGGAGTTCGAGCCCCGCATCAGGCTCTGGGCTGATGGCTCGGAGCCTGGAGCCTGTTTCCGATTCTGTGTCTCCCTCTCTCTCTGCCCCTCCCCCGTTCATGCTCTGTCTCTCTCTGTCCCAAAAAATAAATAAACGTTGAAAAAAAAAAATTTAAAGTTTATTTATTTTTGACAGAGAGAGAGAGAATGTGGCAGGGGAGGGGCAGAGGGAGAGGGAGACAGAATCTGAAGCAGACAGCAGAGAGCCTGATGCAGGGCTCAAACTCATACACCGTGAGATCATGACCTGAGCCAAAGTCAGATGCTTAACCGACTGAGCCACCCAGGAGCCCCACTAATAGTTCTTATTCTCATCTCAGTATTCCCTACGGGAAAATGAGCTGAGCCCCTAATGTTAGCTGCTCTGATATATACCTCTTCTATCACCATTACCCCAGCATCACCTCTATCTGAATTGACAAAATGCAGTTAAAACTGAAACCCTGGGGTGCCTGGGTGGCGCAGTCGGTTGAGCGTCCGACTTCAGCCAGGTCACGATCTCGCGGTCCGTGAGTTCGAGCCCCGCGTCAGGCTCTGGGCTGATGGCTCAGAGCCTGGAGCCTGTTTCCGATTCTGTGTCTCCCTCTCTTTCTGCCCCTCCCCCGTTCATGCTCTGTCTCTCTCTGTCCCAAAAATAAATAAACATTGAAAAAAAAAACCATATAAAAAAAACAAAAAACTGAAACCCTCTTTTTCCCCGTAAATTTCTAGTATGGCACTTCTAAAATTCCTGTATTGCTTTTTTTTTTTTCAATGTGTATTTATTTTTGAGAAGGAGAGGTGGAGAGAGAGGAAGACAGGATTCAAAGTGGGCCCTGCACTGACAACAGAGAGCCTGATGCGGGGCTTGAACTCACAAACCGTGAGATCGTGACCTGAGCCAACGTTGGACACTTAATCAACTGAGCCACCCAGGCGCCCCTAAAATTCCTATATTGCTTTTAATAAACCTAGTAAATGTAAAAGCAAGAGGCATCCACTTAACAAGAGCTTAACCATTATTGTTTTTCTTTTATATTGGAAAAGGAAGGGAATCATAACTTTGGGGATTGTTATAAGTCAGCCACATACTTTCTTATATGAAATATACATCTGTACTAAGAGTTGACTGTGTTCCTCCAGATCTCTACTCCAGATAATCAGACTTTGAGTCATCAGCTTTTGTTGAAGCTGAGGGTGGATATGTGAGGGACTTAATTACTGAAGTAGGTATCGTGAGAACTTGAAAGGATGCAGAATGCCATCCCTGATGCCGAGGAACTCCAAGTCTAATAGAAGAAATAGGTTAAACTAAATTGTTCATAAATATAGGTAGAATAAAGTATGTAATCAATCAAAACAGTATAAGAAAATAAATATCACAAATGCTATGAAAAATTGAGGGCTTGTTGTAGGGGGAGTGTTTTTCAGAATATTATCTTAGTCTTTAAAACAGTCCTGTGAGATAGGTTTAACTCTGGAAGGTTAACATTATCATCATCATTATTACCACCCAGCTAGCAAGTAGCAGAGCTGGGCTTCAAATCAAGGTTTTCTTCCATGTTTAGTACTCACTCTTTCCACTACATCACAGCTGCTTGGTGATTTGAGAGAGAATTAGCCAAGAAGTGAGTGCAAACTGGTGGCCAGTGGCCAAACTTGGCTTACATGTGTTTTTGTTTGGCCAGCAGCAGTTTAACTTTTTTTTTTTTTTTTTTTAATGTGAACATCTTTGTGCAGTGGCCAGCAGTTCTCTCTCTAAGGTCATATACCAGGTCCCTTGAGACATATTACCTGCTTGGCTCCAGAAAGCATTTGCGTTTTCTGTGTCAGGCAGTAACTGGCGACAGAGAGGAGATATTCTCAAAAGGCTCATGAAAGGTATTTCAAAGGGTGGAAGAAGGACTTTGTGAACAAGAGTTGCAGAGAGTATTTGCAGAAAGTATTTGAAGAAGAATGATTGGCAGTATTTCTTATTATATAAAGGTGAAAGAGGTCAAGTAGAGTTAAAGGTTATGCTTTAGCACTATAGTTTTCAAACTTTAGTGATCATCAGAATCGAATGTAACAGTGGGTTGCTGGGCTCCACCCCAGAATGAGTGCATTTGGGATGGAGCCTGAGAATTTGCATTTCTACCAAGTTCTTTGGTATTGCTGATACTGCTGGTCCAAGGATCATACATGGGAAATTAGTGTTTATCAGACTGTGGGTCATATCTGGGGAAGGACTTAAAACCCAGACTTTGGTTTCTGTTGTTTTAAGTACAACAGGAATTTACATAGAATGTTTAGAAAATAAGTAAAAAAATTAAAATTAGTCTTATCAATTGGAAGGTTACAATTAACATTTTTAATGGACTGTTCAATTTCCTCTTTTCTAAAAGTATTAGGAAACCAAAATTGTATCATCATTATCATCACCATAATAGTAGCTATTAAATTAACACTAATTAGGGATCTATTATGTGCCAGGGTCTTTACATATATTTACTTAATCCTTATAATATTTTTTGAGCCAGGTACTATTATTATTATTTTTATTTTACAGATGAGGACTGAGGCACAGAGAGGTTATTTAATTTGTTCAGTGTTTCATTGCTAGTAAGTGGCATACTTAGGATTAAACCCAAGCAGTCTGGCTCCAGAGCCTGTATGCTTAATCATTATGTTTACTATAATGAGTCTTCTGTCATACTGACCATTATGCTGTACTAGTGTGCTAAACTACTTTTAACCTGAATTGTTTAATCAAATCATGAACAATTTTGATAACATTAAATATGCTTGTCCAACATTTAAAATGAAAGCCTACATTTTTTTCTTTTAAAATATTTCAGGGGCGCCTGGGTGGTGCAGTCGGTTAAGCGTCCGACTTCAGCCAGGTCACGATCTCGCGGTCCGTGAGTTCGAGCCCCGCGTCGGGCTCTGGGCTGATGGCTCAGAGCCTGGAGCCTGGTTTCCGATGCTGTGTCTCCCTCTCTCTCTGCCCCTCCCCCGTTCATGCTCTGTCTCTCTCTGTCCCAAAAATAAATAAACGTTGAAAAAAAAAATTAAAAAAAATAAAATAAAAAAAATAAAATAAAATATTTCAAACATTTTAAGTGTACAGAAAAATTATATAAAAATACTCATGCACTGACTACCAGGTTGAACATATGTTAATATTTCAGCATATTTGCTTTGAACCCCCCCTTTCAAAAAAGAAAAAAAAATATGTAATTTAGTAAGACCATGATTTTAAGATTTAATTTTACTTAAAATGGTGCCTTATGAGTTATAAAAGAAATCACCCTTTCCCTTAATAAAAGTAGGATCCTGGGGCGCCTGGGTGGCTTGGTCGGTTAGGCGTCCGACTTCGGCTCAGGTCATGATCTCACAGTCCGTGAGTTCGAGCCCCGCGTCGGGATCTGTGCTGACAGCTCAGAGCCTGGGGCCTGTTTCGGATTCTGTGTCTCCCTCTCTTTCTGACCCTCTCCCGTTCATGCTCTGTCTCTCTCTGTCTCGAAAATAAATAAACGTTAAAAAAAAAAATTAAAAAAAAAAAAAAAAACAAAAGTAGGATCCTGGGGTGCCTGGGTAGCTCAGTCGGTTAAGTGTCTGACGCTTGATTTCAGCTCGGGTCATGATCTGAGCCCATGGATCTGTGCTGATGGTTCAGAGCCTGGTTTAGATTCTTTCTCTCCCCCCTCTCTCTGCCCTACCTCGCTTGCTCTCTCTCTCAAAATAAATAAACGTTAAAAAAAAAAAAAAGGACATCCTTTAAACTTATAAAGGAGGAAGAATTTCTATGTAGTAAACAACCTCGTAATTACTGTTGTTATGCCATCCCAGTGAACACTTGTCCTCCTTCAACACTCTGGCCCATACGTGGGCTTTTAAAATTATTTGGTGATAAAGGTAATAAACACAGATAGTAACATAAAACTAGGTAATGTGACTTGTATGGTTTACTCAGTTTTCAGGCTGCTTAGCCTACTTTCATGGGCAAAGGTCAGATTCCACCTGGGTAACAACTCTGCGTTGCCAAATAGAACTATCTGCAATGATGGAAAAGTCCTATGCCTGTCCTGTCCAATATGGCAGCCACTAGCGTAGCCCTTGAAATGTGGCTAGTACAACTTAGGAACTGAATTGGGTTTTTGTTGTTGTTGTTGTTGTTGTTGTTGTTTTGTTTTTGAGAGAGAGAGCATGCACAAGTGAGCAAGGGGCAGAGAAAGAGAAAATCCCAGGAGGGGGGGGAGAGAGAGAGAGAGAGAGAGAGAGAGAGAGAGAGAGAGAGAAGTAGAGAGAGAGAGAGAACTTGGGCTCACCCAATGTAGGGCTTAAGCTCACCTGCAGCGTGGGCACATGCTCACCAGATGTGGGGCTTGTGCTCACGAACCATGAGATCATGACCTGAGCTGAAGTCAGATGCTTAATGACTGAGCCACCCAGGCGCCCAGAAACTGAATTGTTACCTTTATTCAATTTTAATTAAATTTAAGTAGCCACATGTGGCTAGTGGCTCTCAATTGTCAGCACAGATCTAGGTCCTTACAGCTCTAAGTCTTCATTAAAAATAATGATTCCCCAGATTCCAGGGAGTTCCTGGTTCTGGTGCTGGGTCAAGGGATGCAGACTGAAAAAGGGAACAAGGGAGCTTTTTTAGGATGATGGAAATATTCTTTATTTTGATCATGGTGATGAGGATATGGATATATACATTTGCCAAAACTCATCCAACTGAATTCTTAAAAGGGGTGCATTTGTGTGTGTAAATTATACCTCAATAAAGTTGATTTTAAAAAGTAGAAGAAAAAAAAAGGGCTGAGTTCCAGGGACAGAAGTTCCACCTCTAGTCTATCTAAAGCATGCCTTCTGCAATCCCATTTTTTCCTTAGGAACCACCAAAGTCATTACTACAACATCATAGGACCCTTTGTGATCTGGCGCCTGGGTACTTCAGACATTTCCTTGGCTGGATGCTTTGGCACACTGACCACCTTGTTAGTGCTCAAACACTCCAATACATTCCTGTCTCAGGGCCTTTGCACTTGCTCTTCTTCTGATTGGAAAATTTTTCCCAGGTAATCATTTTAGGTGTCTGCTCAAATGTCAGCTCCAGCAAGATGCCATTCCTGCCAACCTCTGTCCTTTTCACTCTCCATTTCCTTATCCTGCTCACTTTATAGCACTAATCACTATCTGAAATTATATAGTTACTTGTCTATTGTCCTTCTTCCCCATTAGACTGTAAGGCTGTTCATAAGGGCAGGCAGTTTGTTGATTGTTAGATTCCCTGTGCCAGGCACACAGTAGCCTCAATAAATATTGTTGAATGAATGAATGGCTGTCATCCATGGTAGTGTTTCTCAGCCTGAGATCGAAGCATGCATTCATTGAAAATCCACAAATTCTCTAAAAACTTTTTAAAATTTTTGTGTTGTAATTTTGATACTAATCTAAAACAATATTTATGATTTCCTAAATGAGCACCTTAAAACATGAAGTTTTGAATGCCTGAATTCATGTAGAGTTTAGGATTTTGTTTGTATCCGGTAAAAACCAAAGAACATCATGACAACACGTATAGATAAAGATTTCACGGTAATTTTGATAGAGTTAGGTCATCACATGTCACACAGTAGCCTAGACTTGCCAAACTCAAAAGAACTAGGCCTTTAACTGCCAGTGCTACATTCAGTTAGAAACAGAAATTGCACAAAGCATGCATGCATGTGTGCACACACAAACACACACACTCTCATGTATTCTGAACTTAGTAGCATAAGTGAACTAGTAAATACACTGTAAGGAATTTTTTTTATGTTTTTATTTTATTTTTGAGAGAGACAGAGTGAGAGTGGGGGAGGGGCAGAGAGAGAGGGAGACAATCTGAAACAGGCTCCAGGCTCTGAGCTAACAGCTCAGAGTAACAGCTCTCCAGGCTCTGAGCTAACAGCTCCATGACATGGAGCTCAACCCCATGGACTGCGAGATCTTGACCTAAGCCAAAGTCGGACACCCAACCAATTGAGCCACCCAGGAGCCCCTCTCACAGTAAGGAATTGCTTTATGGTTTCCAGCAATACTCAGATTTGATACTACTTAACTAAGATGTCATACTTAAAGGGGGGATGCCTGATTATTGGCTCAGTTGGTAGAGCATGTGACTCTTGATCTTGAGGTCCTGAGTTCACACCCCATGTTGGGTATAGAGCTTATTTAAAAATAAGAGAATGTCAAATACTCAAAAATACTAACCCAATCTTATGAGTGACCACTTTACAGTTATCAGGTGATCCTCAAAATTGGCATTCCAGGATTTTGTAGCACTAGAATTTTTATTGAAATATGTGATCTAATCTTCTCAAACTAGCAGCAGGAAACCTGGAAGATATTAATACAGTGTATTTGTACAAACAGGTGTCATTTGCATTGACATTATTAAAGTAAACACACAGAGACACATTTAATATAGATGAGAAGTTGCATCTTAATCTTCGTAAGCCTAACAGCTTGCAATTCAAACTAACATTAATTTTAAATGGCTGGACCAAATAACCAATGTCTGTGGAGCAGGAGAATACTTATCACTGCAGTTTTATTACTTTTCCTTCTTCCTTTTCTTTTTCCTTTACTTAGAACTCAAAGGGTACTTTGGGGGTAAAAGAAAGTAAAGTTCAAGGGTTTACTGAAAGAAACACTTTATCCTCATCCCGGTAACATTCTTGAGTTTTTGTAGAATGGCCTGATCTCTCTGTCTGAACCTTCCGGCTCTATCTCCTAAACACAGTCTAATTCAGTTCCTTTCGTGGGTATGACATAAAGAGTCAGAATAAGCATTACATTTTTTTATATGTATAGTCTCATAAGACATATGTGAATGGGTAAGAGAAGAGCAAAAGTACAAGGTGACATACTTTCTTAGTCCTTTAGATTATTTACATAAATCCTTGCATAATATTCCAATATATAAGTGTGTTATAATTATGATGTACAAGAATATAAATCCAAGGCAGTCTGCAAGCAGGGATTTTTATTTAGGTGGACAGGAAAGTATTGAAAATTATGTATGCATGTACTAAATTAAAGCATCAGCACTAGGTGTCAGCAGATCACAACATTGGAGAGTGCCTCAATTTGGACATTGGTAAAATAGCAATAAATGGACAGAGTGTCTTTCATGACACCTCTTGCCTAGCATTTTCCCATTCATATATTAACTTTCAGCCTGGCATTTGCTAAGTGTGTCCACAAATTCTATGGATATTAATGGGTATCATGTTGAGGGGAGGCTTCTACAGTGAAGTAAGTTTAGTAAACAATGAGTAAATAAAGTTAGTTTTTCTATTGAGGACTTTCAGAGCCTTTCTATGCTGATGACACTGTGACTCCAGAGAAAAAGCAGTGATGCCTCCAAAATGTCTAGGGAGAGGAAGGGTTTAATGGCAAGAGTCTGCTAGCAGCTTAAGATAATAGAATGTATTACATTTTTCATTTTGGACATTATTTTGTTTACAGTGTACATTTTGGGGTAATCTGGGTGTGCTGATAGAGATAACAGGGATGTTAATACCCTAAGCCACCCTGGCAGTATTATTGATATGTAGCATTTCTGCACTTTGTTAGCCACAAAAACATTTGAATCTGTCAGAGGCACATATTTTTAGGAAAAACCAACACAGAGAAATAGTGCCTCTCATTATGGCCTCTACTTTCATCAGTATGCTTAAAAAGGAGTTAATGCTCTCCCATATTCTCTGGTAATTACGGAGGTGTTTTCCATTTAGTGTTTTAATCCAGCTGACATGTATTTTTGCATAGGATGTGAGGGAAAGATTCAAATGATTTTATTTACTTATTTTATATTGCAAAATACCGGTTGTCCCAAAACCTTGCATTAAATATGTTTTTGGTTTTGTTTTCAGGTCCAGAATCCTCCAGATCACTTTACCAATAAGTTCAATATGTAAAACAGACCAATGTGGTTGAAATGGGAACGAATGAGAATTATTCCAACTTGCCAGCAGTACTTACCCCCTTTTCCACCCTCCCCAAAGGGTGTACTTTGAAAACCATTGGAAAAACTCACCCCCTCATGAATGGCTTGAAATACCCCATCTGTAACATGCTACATTAAAACGTTTGCCTATCTCAGTTATTTTTCTGCCAGTCTCATACTTTAATTTATGGAGCCTAGGACCTTTATAATTTAACAAAAGAAATTGAAACATCTAATAAATAACAACATGAGATTTGGGGAGACCCATAAAATTAGGATATTTCTTTTAAATGTCTGTTGTTGGCAAGAGTTGATTAAGTCCCTTCAATATATATTTGAACTAAAATTATTTATTTAAAAATTTTTTTAACGTTTATTTATTTTTGAGAGACAGAGCATGAACGAGGGAGGGGCCGAGAGAGAGGGAGACACAGAATCGGAAGCAGGCTCCAGGCTCTGAGCCATCAGCCCAGAGCCCGACGCGGGGCTCAAACTCACGGACCGAGAGATCGTGACCTGAGCTGAAGTCGGACGCTCAACCGACTGAGCCACCCAGGTGCCCCTGAACTAAAATTACTTCTGAATAACTTGGTAAAACTATATACTGGTTGATAATATGATAATGTGTGTCACAAGTTTACAATGTGGATATTCTTTGATTGACTAAATCACTTGTAAGATTTAACCCTAAAGAAATAACCAGAAATGTATGGGAAAATTTTGCTGTTGTTTATTAATAGTATTGAAGATGTTCCAGATTTTTAACAGTGTGGGACTGGTTAAATGGACCCTAGCACAGCCATAAGATGGAATACTCATTAGCCATTATAGTGATGTTATAAAAAGAAAACTACCTTATTGAGTACTTGTTACAAATCTGGCACTGTACCAGTCACCTTAATTGTATTGTCTTAAGTCTCACAATATCCCTAGGTGATAGGTATCACTCCCATTCATAGAAGAGAAAACAGTTCAAACAGCTAGTGAAGTAGTATTGTTGGAATTCAACCCATGTCTGCTCTTAACCCTTGTTCTTAATCACTATCCTAATGATATGGGAAAATATTCACTATTTACTGATAAGCAATTGTTTTAATGTAGTTTAACTGACATTGAAATAAACAACAAGCAGAAAACTTCTGCCTGGGGTGCCTGGATGACTCAGTGGGTTGGACGCCTGACTCTTGATTTCGGGTAGGGTCATGATCTCATGGTTTGTGAATTCAATCCCTGTGTTGGGCTCTGCGCTGACAGGGCAGAGCCTGCTTGGGATTCTCTCTCCTTTTCTGCCCCTCCACTCACTCTTTCTCTGTCTCTCTCAAAATAAATAAAAACTTAAAAAAAAAAAACCACAACTTCCTCCTACATGAAATTCCTTCCTTTCCAAAGTTACTTATGCTTGGTAATGTTTCTCCCCAAATGAATCTACCTTTACACATGTTTTTTAAGTTGATTTTGGAAGCCTTAAATGCCTGGTCTAAGAATTCAAACAGTACCCATGATTATAAAGTTGCTGCACCTTTATTCGTAAATTATATCACTATATATGAGTGGATACACTTGTAGGCTCTTTTTTATGTTCCCTGTATTCTATTTCTTCTTGCTCTGGCATCAACTTGTAGGCAAAGTGAGGGGAGGGATCTGAAGGTCCATATGGCTAACTTTCAACACAGGAGTCCCTTGTGTGTGTGGTGTAGTGCGGTAGTTAGAAGTCCTAGTTCTGGAACTCAACTGGTTAGACTGAGTCCCAGCTTTTAAATGAAAGTGTTTTCATTAAAATGAAGTGGTCATTGTAGCTACCTCATAAGATTGTGGTGAGGATTAAACTAATTGACATGAAAAATGCTTAGAACAGTGCCTGTGACATAGTAAATGCTCAACCATCAGCTATTATTGTCAGGATGATGATGATGATGCACATGTGCAGAGATGGGGAAGAGAAGAAAAATTACTTAGGAGTGTTCATTATGTACCACATACCTACATGATCTCTCCATATGATCTCAGATACTTATTTGTATTCCCTTTTATTATAAAGGTGAGGAACTTAAAATTCAGGGTGGTTATATATGGAAGGAATAGAATGAGTTATTAGACCCATTTCTAGGACTAAGGACAAGATAAATACTGAAAGGTGCCTGACCAGGAGATAGCAAAACGCTGAGAAAGGAGATGAGAAATAGACCTGTAGAGCCACACCACCCTTCGGGACCAAGGGACAGTGTTGTAATTTTCAGGACTGAGTGGGTGCCCAACCCAATCTGTATCAGAAAACTGTGCTTTGGAAATTCAACTGTTTTTACACTAGTTGTATTTTCTGTAAATATTTCTTGTTTTGTTCTCCTGTTGTACGTACTGAAATTATTTCTGAATTGCCAGTCTGTCTCATTTGTACTTTGAGAGAGCCAAAAGGAAAAAAGAATTTTCGGGCATCTTCTGCAGGAGCTACATGTCAGACACCAGGTGTCCTGGGCTTCAAATGCCAGAAGCCCAAGACAGAAAAGAAATGCAAGGAAGAAAATCCTCTTCCCCAGAGGCTTCTACAGTATTCTCTGCTCTAACCTTAGAAGGCTTTGAACAGTGTTGCCTAGAGAATGGCCTTTTACTTACTCATCCGTCCAGCATGACTCATCCCCAAGACTGTTGAGTAAGTGAAATTTTACAGTATGTATGTTTCTGTGACTTTTATAAACATGGTGATGTGGAAAGAGCATGGACTTTGGAATCGGACAGGCCTAAACTTTGTTACTTAGTGCTTGTGTAATTTGGGCTATTTAATGACTTCTCTCAACTTTCTTATGCATAAAATAGGAATAATAAAATCTATTTCACGGAATTGGTATGGAAATTAAGTGAGGCAGCAAAAATGAAGGTATAACCTCTGGCACATGTAGGCACCCATGCCTTTCCTTTCTCTGTCACGTTGTGGGTTTGGAGTGAGCATTTGGCTACATCTTGTATTTATTTTTATACTTTTCTACTATATCCAGGGCCGTGCTTTGTTTACAGTGAGCATCCTATAAATAGTAACAACATCATTGGCATACATGCACAGAAATTGAATGATGGGTCAACAATTTTAGGTGTGTCTTAATGTTTATTAATCTATTTATCCTGTCATAGAGAAAAACTGCCAAATGTAGATAAACAGGATGTGGAGCCAGGGCTGAAGAGTCAGGCAGGTTGTTCCCTGCATAGGGCCAGCAGCTGCAGAGGAGAGTGGGGACCAAGCCCTCCGCCCCTTCTGCTCGCAGAGCCCCCTGACAACTCCCTATTTCAGGTCACTCAAAGGCAGTGTTCTGTGGGGGAACGACAGACTTGTCTCTTCTGACATCAGGGGTTCCTCTTACAGACAATTTGCTATGCTTGATTTTAATTGTTTTCTTTTTCTCTTTTAATTATTAAATACTTAAAAGGTAAAAAAGATAATGTGGGGCACCTGGGTGGCTCAGTCGGTTACGCCTCCAACTCTTGATTTCAGCTCAGGTCACTCACGGTTCGTGAGTTCAAGCCCTGAGTCAGGCTCTGCGCTGACAGTGCACAGTCTGCTTGGGATTCTGTCTCTCCCTCTCTCTGTCCCTCCCCAGTCACTCTGTCTCTAAAACAAAAACAAAAACAAAAAAATCCCAGATGCTCTCACCACATTACCATTATTATTATTTGTTATCTGGAATACTGAAATAGCTTCCTAATTGGTTTTCCTGCTTTTACTTAGTTGTCTATTTTCTATTTTTTTTCAAGTTTATTTATTTATTTTGAGAGAGAGAGAGAGAGTGACAGGATCCCAAGCAGGCTCTGTGCTGGTAGCAGAGAGCCTGATGCGGGGCCCGAACCTATGAACCATGAGATCATGACCTGAGCCGAAGTCAGACGCCCAAGCAACTGAGCCACCCAGGCACCCCACTAGTTTCTATTCTCCATAGAATAACCAAAGTGGAGTGATTCTATAAAAGTACAATTTACCACTTCATTCCTCTGCCTAATATTTTCTAACATCTATCACATTTAATCAAAATGTCTTTCCATGGGGATGCCTGGGTGGCTCAGTCAGTTAAATGTCCAACTCTTGGTTTTGACTCAGGTCATGATTTCATGGTTTCGTGGGCTTGAGCCCCAAGTAGGGCTCTGTGCTGACAGTGCGGAGCCTGCTTAGGATTCTCTTTCTCTCTCTGCCCCTCCCCACTTGCTCTCTCGCTCTCTCTCACTCTCAAAATAAATAAATAAACTTAAAAAAAGATAATGTGATACTCCTTTACCCATAAATTGACATTACTATAATTGTTATAAAATCGTTGAAATTATAACTTAATTTCAGACTTTTAGAAAAATAGAAAAAATACTACAAAGTGTTCCCACACACCTTTCACCGTTTACCAAATGTCAATATTTTGCCACACTTGCGTATCCTTGTCTCTCTGTATTACATATGCAGATTATTTTTGGACCACTTAAGAGAAATTTCCCTTCCTCTTCCTTCAATCATTTCTTCTTTCCCTCCTTCCTTCTTTCCTTTCTTCGTCTCAAATAAAACATTAGAGCTAATATTTCCCTGCTTCTCCCATCCCCTTCTCTCCTTCTCTGCCTCTCCTTACCCTTGTCAGGGAACCTGCTGTCTTACATGTTTCTGTGCTTTTACTACATATGATTAGATGTAAAGATATTGAATTTTCATTATTTGTTGAGGCTTGCTTTGTGATCAGTACAGGATCACTTTTACAACTTTTCCATAGAACCTGAGAAAGAATATGTACTTTTTAAATGAGCCAATAGCTGTAAACCCCTTGCAATAGTGCCTGGCACATTATCAGCACTAAATAGTGTTAACATTTTTTAAATAATCATATGCTCTACAGTCACATAGAAGTCTACTGGCTCAGATTTGTTAACTGTCTTATTCAAATTTTGGATGCTTGAACTCTCAATTTTTATTTAAAAATTTTGTTTTTACTTATTTATTTTGAGAGAGAGAGTGAGCATGAGTGGGGGAGGGGCAGAGAGAGAGGGAGAGAGAGAGAATCCCAAGCAGGCTCCTCAATGTCAGCACAGAGCCTGATATGGGGCTGGAACTCACAAATCATGAGGTCATGACCTCAGCCGAAATCAAGAGTCAAAATCAAAATCAAGATGCTTAACTGAGCCACCCAGGTACCCCTTTGAGCTCTCAATTTTTAAAGAAATTTGCTAAAATCTTGTGATTGTGGATCTGTACATGTTTGTGTGTATTCCACCAACTTTCGCTCCCTGGCATAGGAGTGAGACCCTGGTCTGTTGTCTGCATCCCACCTCTAATCCCACCCTTGTTAGTGTTTCATCGCAGAGAACTGGGATGGAAATCAGGGCCCTGACTGAACAGAAAAAGCATCACAGGGAAATGGAAGTTTATGAATCCAAACCCATCAAAAATTGCAGTGACCTTGACATTTCCCTTTTGTAAGGCTGCTCTGCAGCCTGATCATCATTTGCTACACTCTGATATTTCTCCCCTCTAATGCCCACCACCATTCCCACCCTACCCCCACCCCCTCCCCCAGTCCCTGAACCATAATTCCTCTGAAGTTTAAGCCAATTTTTTTGGCTAGTATTCACCAAATTCCCTCTCGCTAATATTTCAAAACTAAATTTCCATATTCCTGTAGTTCTGGGACTAGAAGCTTGGGAAGAAATGTTTCTTAACTGATTCACTAAAAATTGAATATTGTTGGCTGTATTATGATAAACAGAATACACATGAAGAGTGGGAAAACAGACATGAAATCAATAAAACCAAATAAATTGTGAAAAATGCTAAAAGAGAAAAGAACTGTTTCTAGAAGAGAGAAAATGGAGGGGGCGTGTCCTGTGAAGATGTGTTGGGGGAGGATGTTCCAAGAGGGGTGACCGGGTCTGGGAAGGTCGTGGGGCAGAACAGAACTTGGTAGTGAAGAGCTGAAAGAAGCCAGTGAGGAGGGATCAGTGAGTAGCCCAGAGGTCTTAGGAGAGACACAGGCTAGCTCACATAAGGCTGTATGAGCCACGTTAGAGCTTTTGATTTTATTCCAGAAACTGGAATCCATTGAAGGGTTTTAAGCAGAGAATGAGGTGACTAGATTTATGATTTTAAATGTAACTCTAGCCAGAAGGTAGAAATGACTACAGGAGATCAAGAGAGGAAGCAGGGATCCCATTCACAGCAACTTTAGCAAATGGGGGTTTTTGGTGAGCTCAAAGCGTGTTTCATTCTTGTCAGAGAGTTTGCTAAAACCACAACGGCAAATGAAACAGATTTTAACTTCATCTGTAAAAGATCATTTGTGCAGTTTGTGATGACCATCATAGACTTTTCACAGGTCTGGAAGGTCTAGAGTTATAACTAACTCCACCCCCAATTTAAATTTTGTGGGTATCTTGTGAGAACTTTTGATTTGAAAATTTTAAACTTTAATTTAAAAAAAAGTACAGGGGTGCCTGGGTGGCTCCGTCTATTAAGCATCTGGCTCTTGATTTCTGCTCAGGTCATGATCTCACAATTTGTGAGTTCGAGTCCCGCACTGGACTCTGCACTGACAGTGTGGAGCCTGCTTGGAATTCTCTCTCTCTCCCTTTCTCTCTACCCCTACCCCACTTGTGCATGCGCTCTCTCTCAAAATAAATAAATAAATAAATAAATAAATAAATAAATAAATAAATAAATACAATTAATTCCCATCCCATTACCTTGGGAATTACTTAATGATTGTTAAGTTTGCTGACATTTACTTCATCTGTTACTTTTTTTCTTCCTTTGCTGAACTTTTTTTTTTAAGTTTATTTGTTTATTTGTTTATTTTGAGAGAAAAATGAGAGTGTGTGCAAGCAGGGGTGGAGGGGCAGAGAGAAAGAGGGAGAGAGAGAATCCCAGGCAGGCTCTGTGCTGTCAGCACAGAGCCGCACGTGGTGCTCAAACTCATGAGCCGTGAGATCATGACCTGAGCTGAAATCAAGAGTTGGACACTTAACCAACTGAGACACCCAGGTTCCCCCCTTTGCTGAACTATTTAAAAGCAGATTCTAAATATATAATTTTGTCCCTTCATATATTAAGGAACCACCTCCAAAATATGAACATTTTCTTACATACCACAAAGCCATATTCACAAAATTAACAATTTATTGCTAACATCTAATGCCAATTCCATTACAAAATTTCTCTGATGTCTCAAAAATGTCTGTTTATAGTTGGTTTGTTCAAATCAGAATCTAAATAAGATCTGCACAATGCATTTGGTTGTTAAATCTTTTAAGTCTCTTCATCCACGGCACTGCTTTGTTCTTTTTTTTTTTCTTTTTTTCCTTTTTTAAAATTTCTATTATTGACCTGTTGTAGAAACTGGATTAGTTAATCCTGTAAAATGCCTAATATTTCATAATAAAAACCATTTTTATAAAGCAGGATAAAATATGGGGTTTGAGCCTTCAAACTTCCAGTAAGTCAGACCATCTCTCTGGAATGTTCTTTGAAGTGTCTGGCATACAAAACAGTTGGTGAACCATCAACACTCACCACACTTGGCACGCATAATGCAAGCTGTTAAATAAGAGTGCTTGTGCTTAAGGTTTTAATTTTATCATTCAGTCTTCTCAGGTTCTTGACCTGCTTACTCACTGTGATTTGCCTACTGTTATTAAATTAACAGAATCTGAAAATAGCAGTTTCTCAGATGTTTTTAAAAGCAATTAAGATAATGCTTCAGTTTGCTAACTTCAGCCTTTTTCACTTCAGAAATTAGAAAATTAAAAATAGTTGAACTGGAGGTAGCATTAATAAAAGCCAAGTTTGGTTCCACTCTGAGGATGCACAGAAGCAGCAGTGACCAAACTACATGTTTTCTTCACCTCAATGTCAGTCTCTCTGAGAAGGACGACTTTGGTTTCTTTGCTATAATTAGCCTCTGTTGCCAATGGAGCAGAGTCTTATTACTTGCAGTAAATAGAATTAGATCACTAGTTCTTTTGGCTTTGTTGATTCAACAGGTTGTGAGTGCATGAACATTATTGACAACAATACCATTGTTATGTAAAATGTTGACATTAGGAAAAACTGGATAAAGGTATGTGGGAACTCTGTACTATCTTTACAACTCCTCTAACTATACAATTATATCACAGTCAGACATTTTAAAATACTAATTTCCTTTTCTAAATGATTATCTTAGGGGAGTGCATGGTTATTCTGTTAATGATGTCATTGGTTTAATTATTTTTGAAGCCCCTCTTTTGGAACTGTCCTCAAAAACCTAAAGGTCATAAAATTGGAAAATTGTAAGAGATCTGAGGAGTTATCTAGTCCAGTCTGCCAACCATTCCGGAAAATTCTGCTATGTACCATAATTTATTTACCACCCCCCTAGTGATTAGTACTTAGGTTGTGTCCCAAATTGTCCCCTTTACAAAGTTTATGTGAATTTTTTGTACTTATATCTTTAGACATATTAGGGATATTTCAGTACTCTAGATTCAAAAAGTGGAATTATTGGGTCAAAGGAAATACACATTTAAAATATTGATCCTGAGAAACTTAACAGGAACCCATGGGGGAGGGGAAGGAAAAAAAAAAAAGAGAGGTTAGAGTGGGAGAGAGCCAAAGCATAAGAGACTCTTAAAAACTGAGAACAAACTGAGGGCTGATGGGGGGTGGGAGGAAGGGGAGGGTGGGTGATGGGTATTGAAGAAGGCATCTTTTGGGATGAGCACTGGGTGTTGTATGGAAACCAATTTGACAATAAATTTCATATATTTAAAAAAATAAATAAATAAAATAAAATATTGATTAAGTCCTTCCAATTTGCCATCCAAAACAGCTGTATGCTTCTACCAACAGTGTGTGGGCATATACTAACATGGGATGCTATCACTCTTCTACATTTTTGCTGTTCTGATATGGGCCTGCTGACACACAGACAGTGTGAGTGGCCTGTCTCCATAGGGAAGAATATTTTGCCAATGACATATTTTAGAATTAGCATGATGATATGTTTCATAATTATTTTGAACCCTCCTTTCTGCTGACTGTTCACACCACCTATCCATCCCTCTATATGCTGCTGCTGCTAGGTAAAAAAACCATCTTGCTTTATTTGCATTTCTCTAATTAGCAGTGAGGTTGAACGCATGCTTATTTATTGACAGCATGTATTCCTTTCTCACTGAATTGCCTATTCACTTTCTTGGTCAGTTCTATTTTTTATTTTCTTTTTCTTATTTTAAAAGAACACTTGATATTTGGTGAATAATAACCCCTTGTTGCCCAGGTTGTGAATGTTTTCTGTGCGTCACTCATAACTTTATAGTCTCTTTTGCTATTTTGCTATTTGAAAGTTATGTTGGTGTTTGGCAGAAGATACAAGAGAGTTTTCATTTCATTTAAATTCATTTCAAATTAGAAATACTGTGCTTATCTGAGCAGGGAGCAATGCTCAGGATCAAAGCAAAGCATAGTAAAAGACTCCTGGGTGGCCTTTCTGGACTCCCTCCACTTGCCTCCCAACTCCCATCTCTCACCCCATGCTATTGCTCCCCTGGGGATTCCAAGGAGAGAAGGATGACCATAAGGAAAGGCATCACTCTTTACAAGTGTTTAATCATCATACAATCTCATCAATCCATCATGGCTTCCAGGTTTTTGTGTCAGACTAAGGAAGTTCTTTCCTACCCAAAGTTTGTAAAGACATTTTTCTATATATATTTTTTACAGATAGTTTTATTGTTTTGTTTTTTTACATTTAGATGTTTAAATCACCCATGGTTTATGGGTAATTAAGCCAATTATCCTTCTGCTGTTTATGTTGAATTATCTAGTCTTCCCCCACTGATTTGAAATGCCACCCTGAGGAGTACCTGGCTGGCTCAGGCAGTTGAGCATGCGACTCTTGATCTTGGGGGTTGTGAGTTCAAACCCCATGTTGCATGTAGAGATTACTTAACAATAAGATATCAAAAGGAAAGAAAGAAAGAAAGAAAGAAAGAAAGAAAGAAAGAAAGAAAGAAAGAAAGAAAGAAAAAGAAAAAAAAAGAGAAGTAAAGAAATGCCACCTTGAGCACATGTGAAATCCTGTAAGTATGAACCTGGATTACTTTCTGGACTCTGTTCCATTCCATTGATCTAGTTGTCTTTTTTCTGATCAGTACCATACTACCCTGTTTACTATATAGTTTTATAGTTCTTTTAGTGTCTTATAAGCCAATTTTTATTTTGTTACAGTTGTTTTTCAAAACCTTCTTAGCTATTTTCAAACATTTACTCTTCCAGAGAAACTAGAGAATCAATTTTTAAATTAAAAAAATTCCATTGGGATTTTGATAAAAATTAACATTTAATTTATAGATCAATATGGAGAGAATTGACTTTTAAGAAATACTGAGGTTTCTTATCCATATATGACTCTCCATTTTCAAAAAAAATGATATGTCCTTCAGTAAAACATAATTTTAATGGGTTTTGAATATTTTTTATTAATTTTATTTCTAGGTATTTTTTTTCAAGGTTATTCATTTTTGAGAGAGAGAATGAGAGAAAGACAGAGCATGAGTGGAGAAGGGGTAGAGATCTTGAGAGGGAGACGCAGAATCCAAAGCAGGATCCAGGCTCTGAGCTGTCAGCATAGAGCCCGACACGGGACTGGAGCTCACGAACTGTGAGATCATGACCTGAGTTGAAGTTGGACGCTTAACTGACTGAACCACCCAGGCGCCCCAATTTGTAGGTATTTTAGAGTTGTGATTATTATGTGTCATTTTTCCATTATATTTTTGAAATGGTTCTTAATACATAGTAAAATTATGATTTTTGTATATTCCTTTTGTACTTAGTATCTTGTATTATTGTACTTTGTTTACTTAACTCTCCCCCATTTCTGGGCATTAGGTTGTTCCCAAGCTTTGAGGATCATAATTAGCCTTGCTATAAACATCTCTAAACAGGTAATTTTTTCTCTTTAAATTTCTTCCCACAAATGGAAAAACAGATTTAAAGAGTATATGGAACTTTATGGCTCTTATTACACATTGCTCTGAGTAATCTCCTGAAGGGCTAGACTCCTTTCCAATTCTGCCTATAATAATATCAGCAAATGAAATAATAATGATGAAGATAATGATGACGAGGATGATGAGACTATTGGTAAGAGCCATATTATGCTCTGGGCTTCCCATGTCTTTTCATCTAATACTCATAATGAATCTATAATATGCTATTGCTGTCTCATATGGACAGATAAGGAAACTGAGGTACAGAGAGATTAACATCTGCACTCACACCTGGTAGGAGGTGAAGTCAGATGTGTTGTGTTCCATGGTCAATGCCTTCTCAAATACCCCATACTTTTTTTAAAAGCATTTTTTAAAGTTTATTTATTTATTTTGAGAGAGAGAGGGAGGGAGAGCAGGGGAGGGGCAGAGAGAATCCCAAACCGGCTCCACACCAGTAGCTCTGAGCCCGACTCAAGGCTCAAACTCACAAACCATGAGATCATGACCTGAGCCAAAACCAGGAGTCAGATGCTTACCAACTGAGCCACCCAGGCGCCCCATCTAATACCCATACTTTTTATATTTCATTTATATTTGAGACTTTAAAAGGTATATAAAAGCTGAAAGTTGTTTTACTTTGCATTTCTTAACCAAGAAGTAGGTTGCTAGATAACATACTTGTTAAACCTCTTTTTCATCTCCTTTGACCACTTATCCAATAGATTGGTGATGTTAATTAGATATTTGTAACAACGCCCTCTAAATTGGATAGAAATTGGATAGAGATTATAAAAAAAGATTGTATTTTTTCCCCATATGTTTACATATATTCTTAGGTTTTAGTGCCCATTGATTCTTCCTTTCCTCTATTCTAATTTATGTCTTCTGTAAATTCCTTTTTTTTAATAAATTTTTTTAAGTTTATTTACTTATTTTGAGAGAGAGTGAGCATGAGCATGGGGAGCAGCAGAGAGGGAGAGCGAGAATCCCAAGCAGGCTCTGTGCTGTGCTGTCAGCACAGAGCCCAATGCAGGGTCCACCCAGGCACCCCTTCTGTAAATTCTCCTTATCTGAAAATTCCATTACCAGCATGGGGAATAGTATATTAAGTAGTACTTAACACTCTTATCTTATTCATACAATGGTAGTCTTAGTAGAAGTAGTAGTAGTAATGGTAGTGATAGCAGCTTTCAAAAACTAAGTGCTTACCAAGTGCTAAGGATATTACATACATGAACTCATTTAATTATCACTATAATCCAGTGAGATATTATCTTTGTTTTACAAATGAAGAAATAGGCCCAGGAGATCCTGGGTGGCTCAGTGGGTTAAGTGAGTAAGCATCCAACTCTTGATCTCAGCTCAGGTCATGATCTCGAGGTTCGTGGGTTTGAATCCTGTATCAGGCTCTGTGTTGACAGCATGAAGCCTGCTTGGGATTCTGTCTCTCCCTTTCTCTGCCCCTCCCCACTCTCTCTCTCTCTCAAAATAAATAAATAAACTTAAAAAAGAAAAAAAAATAGGCTCAGATTTATCAGCTTGGCCAAGGACACACAGTTAACAAAAGGAAGTCCTGTCTATGCCGAAGTCCATGTTCTTAATAACAGTACTGCTGGCCCCCTATTATGTAGAGTATAAAGTTAACTCTCTTTGAAAACAAAATCCTTTATAAACGTAAAGAAATCTTCCATACCAATTTATTTCTTTTTAAAATTTTGAATGAATGGGTTTTTATAACATATTAGTTTCACGTTTACAACATAATGATTCAATATTTGTACGTACTGTGAAATGATCACCACGCTAATCTAGTTAACATCCATCACCACGTCTAGTTATAAATGTTTTATACTAACTTCTTACAAGCTTTGAATCAAAGAGATTTTTAATTTAATCAAATATTTTCTTAACGTTTATAAAGAACTTTGTCATTACCCTTGCCTATCCTAGCGTCTACCTCTGGTGGTCTCTGGGCATTGCCACTCTGGCCTCCAGGGGGCACTGTTACCCCTTTAATACTGTGGCTCAAGCCTTTGCTAATTCCCTTAAGCACAGATAAGACCAGGAAAATATTTAAACAAAGTTTACAAGGGGCTCAGATGAACAGAAGGCAAATGAGTACAGAGAGTAATATACAACTAGATAATTTGGTTCACTGAATGCAGAGTAGGCATTTCAGTATTTGACACTGAAATACCTTGCTTCCCACTGCATGCACAAAGCAGAAAACTTTTTTTCTATCCTGCACTATGTCCTCAAGCAAGCAAAATTCTTCAAAAACTGGCTCTGAGATTAGTAAGGCTAGTTCCAGCTAAGGGCTTCCTTCCAAATTCTACTTTCCAGTTTCAGTGTCTGCCTCTCCCTACACACTGGACACTTAACATGTCAGCCCTCTTCTAGAAAGATGGCATTGTCTGCTTCTGGTTTGTAGCTTTACCCTGTTGTTTGGGAATGGTTATCTGTGGGTGTCTCATACTCCTTCATGTCTTAGACAGTATGCCAAGAATGTAAGGCCCTAACAGTTTATACAGCTTATATTACATATCTATTACTACATAACTGATTACTCCAAAATGTAGAGGCTTAAAAAACAAACTTCTTTTTTTTTTTTTGACAGTTTCTTTTGATTAGGAATCTGGGCATAGCTTAGCTAGGTGCCCCTGGTTCCAGGTCAAGGTGTTGGCCAGGGTGCAGTCATCCCCAGTCTTGAATAAGGGAGATTCTTCTTCCAAGCTCATTCAACAGAGTTGTTGGTAGGCCTCAGGTTCTTACTGTGGCCAAAGACATCCTTTCCTTGCCATGCAGGTCTCTCCATAAGGCAGCTCACAACATGCTGTCTACCCTTGCAGTGAGTGGAGAGAGAACATGAGAAGGTGCCCAAGACAGAAGCTTTGGTCTTTTTATAACCTCATGTCAGAAGCAATATCCTGTCATTTGTGCTGTATTAAATTAGTTAGAAGTGAGTCAGTAGCTCTAGCCCACAGTCAACTGGAGGTGATTACACCAAGGAGTGAATACCAGAAGGTAAGAATCATTATGGGCCATTGTAGAGGCCTTCTACCATATCACTTTACGCAAGCCATTTCTCATGGTGGTGTTTACAGCAAGCAATCTTTTTTTCTTTTTAATTTTTTTAAATGTTTACTTATTTTTCAGAGAGGGGAGGGGAGGAGAGAGGGAGACACAGAATCCAAAGCAGGCTCCAGGCTCCGAGCTGTCAGCACAGAGCCCAATTTGGGGCTCGAACTCATGAACCAGGAGGCACCCCAGTCCTTTTTTTTTTAAGTTTATTTATTTATTTTGAGAAAGAGAACAGGGGAAGGGCAGAGAGAGAGAGAGAGAGGGAGAGAAAAAGAACCCCAAGAAGTCTCCACACCCAGCCCGGTGCCTGATGTGGGGTTTGATCTCACAACTGTGAGATCATGACCGGAGCTGAAACCAAGAGTTGGACATTTAACCAACTGAGCTACCCAGGTTTCTTGCCCTTGTTAAAAAACTTATGTCTACTCCCAACTTGGGGCTTGAACTTACAACCCTGAGATCAAGAGTAGCAGGCCCTACTGACTGAGCCAGCCAGGATCGCCTACATCAAGCAGTCTTGAGGAATGAAGTAACCTCTCCCTCTGGGAAAGAGAAGCTGGCTTAGCTTGTTGCTTGCTAGAAAAGCAATGGGCTCCCCAAGCTCACTGTTACCCCCAATGAACACAAACCCACTGCACATGTGGCATCTATCTGGGGCTTTTAGTATCACACCTGTGGGACTTGAGGCAAGAGGAGTTAATGTAAACAATTCATGCTGTTTATGCTGTGCTGTGGGTAAAAAAATTTTTTTGTCTAGGTGGCTCAGTCTGTTGAACGTCAACTCTTGGTTTCAGCTCAGGTCATGATCTTACAGTTCATGAGTTCAAGCCCTGCCTGGGGATTCTCTCTCTCTTTCTCTCTCTCTGCCCGACCCTGCTCTCTCTCTCTTTCTCTCTCTCTCCTTTCTCTCTCAAAATAAATAAATAAACTTTTATAAAAGTTTTTCCCCCTCTTCCTCAGATATTCCATGTCTTCTTTCAGCATCTGTAAAACAGTAAAGGTTAACTTGTTGGCTTGTAAGTAGGATAAAAACAAATTGCAGACCTGACAGTTTGACTCAACAGCACAATTCAGAATTGTATACAAGCCTGGGAGACCATGATTCATACAAGAGATCCACGTACATATATTTCATTTTATTTGACAAACACTTATGTGCCAGGTAATTATTCTCAGAGTTTATAGACATAAACTCATTTCATCCATGAGGTAGGCACTATTAAAAACCGCTGCTTTACAGATGAGGCAGAAGAGGCCCAAAGATGTTGAGTAACTTGCTGCAAGTCACATTGCTCATAAGCGTCAGAGCCTCAAATAGTCAAACAGAAACAAACACAAAAGTCCTGGCTACACCATCCATTGATCCACTGTATCATGCTAACTGTGTTCCAGGTTGGGAAGGGGTGAAGCAGAGACAAGATGGGGGGAAATGACAAAACAGAGAGTTCATTCCTCAAAACATGAGTTGAAATCAATTTAGAATTTTTCATTCCTAACATAGTAACATATTGTCTGTTGTTTCAAAGGATATTCAAAGGATAAACTCTACCAGTTATATTTGACTGGTTAGGATTTGACTTAGAACACTTGTTCTATATTCAGACTATGAAGGTTAAAATGTATTGTTCACACACACAAATCCGAACATGGAATTTATAACAGCTTTGTTCATAACTGCCCAAACCTGGAAGCAGCCAGGATGTTTTTCAGTTGATGAATGGACAAACTGTAGTACATATAGACAATAAAAATTAATTAATTTTTATTTTAGATAAAGAGAGTGTGTCAGCACGGGAGAGGGGCAGGGGGAGAGAGAGAGAGGGAAAGAGAGAGAAACTTAAGCAGGCTCCATGCTCAGCACAGAGCCCGATATGGGACTTGATCCAATGACTCTGGGATCATGACCTGAGCCAAAATCAAGAGTCGGACGCTCAACCAACTGAGCCACCCAGGCACCCCTCAATAGAAAATTATTTAATTCTAAAAACAAATGAGCTATTAAACCATGAAAAGATTGGGGGGAGGGGACTTTAATGCATGTCACTAAAAGAAGCCATATGATTCCAGCCATATGACAATCTGAAAAAGGCAAAACTATGGAGATAGTAAAAAGATCAGTGGTTTCCAGGGGTTGGGAGGAAGGGAGGGATGAATAGGCAGAGCTCAAAGGATTTCAGGGCAATGAAACTGTTTTGTAGAGTACTGTTGTGGTGAAAACATGTTATTATACATTTGTCCAAGTCCACAGAATATGCAATAAGAGTGAACCCTAATGTAAACCATAGACTTTGATGATAATGATGTGTCAATGTAGGTTCATCCATGATAATGAATGTACCACTCTGGTGGGGCAGGTTGTGCATGTGTGGGGACGGGTTATATAAGACCTCTACACTTTCCACCCGATGTTGTTATGAACCTAAAACTGCTTTAAAAAATAGTCTTTTAAAAAGTGCTTTGAAAATTACAGTGTACTTAAATTTTTAAAAAATTTTTTTTAATTTATTTTTGAGAGAGAGAGGGCACACCAGCAGGGGAGGAGCAGAGAGAAAGAGAGACACAGAACCCGAAGCAGGGTCCGGGCTCTGAGCTTTCAGCACAGAGCCCAATGCGGGGCTCGAACCCACGAACCATGAGATCATGACCTGAGCTGAAGTCGGATGCTTAACCGACTGAGCTACCTAGGTACCCCAAAAAATTATGGTGTACTTTAAAATTTAAACTTTTTTTTTTAATTTTTTAATGTTTATTTATTTTTGAGAGAGAGAGAGAGAGAGGCCACGAGCAGGGGAGGGGAAGAGAGAGAGGGAGTCACAGGATCCGAATTTGCACGTCACCCTTGCACAGGGGCGGGCTAATCTTCTCTGTATTGTTCCAGTTTTAGTACACGTGCTACCCAAGCGAGCACAGGAGTCGCAGAATCCGAAGCAGGCTCCAGGCTCCGAGCTGTCAGCATAGAGCCTAACTTGGAGCTAGAACCCATGGACCACGAGATCATGACCTGAGCTGAAGTTGGATGCTAAACTGACTGAGTCATCCAGGCACCTCAAATGTAAACTATTATTAATAGTGTAAACGTGTAGTAAGTTTTTGTTAACCTCACTCTATACCTGTTCAAGTCCACCTTGCTCTTGGTCTCATCCTCTGTCTGTTGCCTCCTCCTTTCCTTAATAAGTGTAAATGGCTTGGCCCCCACTTGGGCTCTCTTCCCCTCCTCCATTGTCCTTCTCTTCAACCTTCCTAACCCAGGTTTAATGCGGCTGTCTCCTCCATACCTATACCATGGCTGCAGAGCTCTGCGAAGATGATATCTATTGTACAACTTGCATTTCTCCTACATCAGTTCATCCCTCAGTGTGTCCTGCAACTATTTCTGTTTCTCAAACCAGAGCTTTCTGCTTAATATATGTATCAGCAAATTTTAAGTGTAGTTTTTATTTTTGATATTGTACTATTTTGAATAAATATTTTCAAAGTCATGCCATTTCTTCTTACTCAACAGATTTTATATGTCAGGCTTTTTGCATATATATATGTGTAATTAGATTCATGTTACTAAGCTGTTTTCTATTTAAAAATTAAAATAATCTGGCTTCTAATGATCACGTACAGATATATGGCAGATAAGCATATCTATCAATGATGATTCACCGAAAAGTGCTTATGTATCAGCAAACCCAGATGGGTTGATGTGTTTAGAGTTGCTTTAATTATTGGTCTCTTTTTTTTTTTTTTTTAAGAAAAGATGACTTTTATTTATTTTTATTTGAGAGAGTGAGTACAAGTGGAAGAGGAACAGAAGGAGAGGGAAAATCTTAAGCAGGTTCCATACTCAGGACCCTGGGATCATGACCCGAGCCGAAATCAAGAGCCCGATGCTCAACCAACTGAGCCACCCAGGTGCCCCAATTATTGGTCTCCTTAAGAAGATTCTGTGAAAAAGTTGAGTCATATTCCCTTCTTTAATGTGCCTCAATGCCTTGGAATAAGCCTCCCTTGTTCTTTAGATTAGGGTATTTCTTCACTCAGTGAGCTCAATCAGAATCTAATTCAATCCTTTCCATAGCTTCTCTTTTAGCAAGACTAGGGACCACTCCCTGTGTCCTAGGGATTAACACTACTGGTCTCAAATTGTAGCCAATCGGGAAAATTTGCTTGATAGATGTGCCTCATTTGGCCTGCACAGCATTTTAAGAAAATCTCAATTCGTTCCTAGCATTTTCGAATTATGCCATTTCACATTAAAAATGTGTATTGCTAGTTTTTATTGAAAGATTAGTGGATCTGGCCATTTGGGGCTTTGTGCTCACATAGCAACAATCAGCTGGTAGCAGCCATCAGCCATTCCATTTAGAGAGGGCATGTACCTCTTGCCACTCATGAAGACTGATGGTCAGTTGCCATTTATCACCTCACTTTCACCTCTTCTGACACTCACCATTAGAGGTGCTTCCCAGGTGCTTTAGGCATTTGAGTTTGTAAACTTATACACCTGGTCCTTGCTGCCTTTCACCCAGAACCACCTATTGACATTGAAGGCTCTAGAAACACCAGGGCTTCAAATCAAATGGACTCAGCTCTGCCACTTTCCTGCCATGTGACCTGGGTAGGGTTATTTCACCTCTTTGAATTTCTGTTCCTTTATCTGTAAAAAGGGGATGATGATGGCATGGTTATGTGGATTAAAGGCAATAATGTATATAATGTGTTTCTGATAAAGCCAAGAAGAGGCAGGAAGGACTCAGTGAGTGTGGCCTGCCTCCTTTGACAACTGCTGTGCTCACCTCTCAGGAGATGACAGGGCTACTCCTGTAAGTCTCTGGGATAGTTAATTCACAACTAATTTGTATGATATTCTCAGGTGTCTAGACACAAATAAAAATATAAGAAACCAGGGGTACCTGGCTGGCTCAGTAGGTAGAGCATGGGACTCTTGATCTTGGGGTTGTGAGTTTGAGCCCCATGCTGCGGTAGAATTTAGTTTAAAAAATAAGATAAATTTTTAAAATAATAAATAAAATATATGAAACTAGATAGTACTTAGGTAAAATTTATATTCTGTAACTGTCATCTGCCATCATCAAGGACCCATAATGGGTTAAGTAAGTTGTTAGCCAACAGCACTTAGATTGCTTGGAGAATAATCCTGTGGCATGGTAAATTGAACTCTTGCAATTGGTTATATAAAGAAAATAAAAATGGAAAAGTTTGTGAGTTGGCATGTTTTCTAAAACCATGTGGAGTGAGGGAGGGAGACAATTCTCTATATGCCACACTTGCCCTCACACTGCAACTTTTGTAGAGTTGCTGATGTATCTATATATCTAACTTGTTTTTTAATCTGTTGCTGTAACAAATTACCACAAATTTAGAGACTTAAAACCACATTTTTATCCCTCTAGGTTTGAAGTCTGACATCAGTGTCACTGAGCTAAAATTAACGTGTCAGCAGGGCTGCACCCTTTTGCAGGCTCTATGAGTGAATCCATTTTCTTGCCTTTTCCAGCTTCTAGAGACCACCCACATTCCATGGCTTGAGGCCCCCTTTTCCACCTTCAAAGCCAGCAATGTTGTATCTCTCCAACCATCCTTCCATAGTCCCATCTTTTTCTCTAACTCTTCTTTTGCCTTCTTCTTCTTCCACTTTTGAGGACGCTTGTGATCACCTTGGACCCACTCAGAAAATCCAGGATATTCTTCCTATCTTAAGGTCAGCTGATTAGCAATCTTTATTTCATATAACCTTTTTTAAAATTAATTTTTTAAATTGAGATATAATTAACATATGACATTAGTTTCAAGTGTACAGCATCATTATTCGATAGACTGCTAAATAATCACTCCAAGTCTAGTTGACATCCATCACCACACATAGTTACGTTTTTCTTGTTATGATAAATTTTAAGATCTACTCTCTTAGCAGCTTTCAAATATACAATACAACATTATTAATTGTAGTCACCATGCTGTACATTACATCTTATGACTTATTTATTTTATAAATGGAAGCTTGTAGCTTGTGACCACTTTCACTCATTTCATCTACCCTCTCCCCAATCCCTGATGCTGTCAACCACGAACCTGTTCTCTGTATCTGAGTTCATTTTTGTTTTGTTTGTTTTAGATTCCATATATAAGTAAGATCATATAGTATTTGTCTTTTCCTGTCTGACTTAATTCACTTGCAATAATTGCCTCAAAGTCCATGCATATTGTCCATGCAAACTTAATTCTTTGCCATGTCATGTAACATATTTACAGGTTCCAGGGACTAGGATGTGATGTCTTTGGGATGCCATCATTCTGCCTACCATAATGAGTAGGTACATTACTATAAGTTTATCTCACTTAATCTTCACAACCACCTTGTGAAGTAGGAACTACATTTGCGAGTAAGAAAACTGAGGCTGAGGAGTTAGGAAATGTGCCTGGGTCCAGAGCTAGCAAGCAGAAGTAAGATTCAAATCCAGAGCTGTTTTCCTCTGAAGCCATGTGCCTAATCACTACACTATTCTGAAATTTGTTCAAATGGTGTTTTTCTTTCTATTTTCTATGAGAATGATTATTATAGTGAAAATTGGATTTTGGGGAGGTTAGTGGGATAGCCCAAGGAGTACATATGTATCAGTTAAAATTCAAATACAGATTGTCTCTTTATTGCCTTAATGTGCTTATATTTTTCTAAATTGAATTTTATGTTATCACAGACTTCTGCAACTAAGTCTGACTTTCCACACTATGCCCCAGATTGTTAACACCACTTGCTTTTAAAAAGTCAAACAGATACAGGTTCCTCCAAGGCTGTGAACTTTGACTTTGCAGAGTTTAAAAGTAAATAAGACCCCAGGTAGTTATGTGATCCAGTTTCTTGCCTTCAGTACCTCACAGCGCTGTTTTTTGGTTTGGTTTGGGTTATTTTTATTTTATTTTTATTATTTTGCTATTTGGGGAAATGTTATGAGATTCCATTGTAGGAGTTTAATTTCTATGCTCTTAGCTTCTAGCAGTTTTTTCTTCTACCTGTTTTTCATTTTTTCATGATTGTTCTCCAATGGAAATAACTAGCAATTAAAAGCAATTTATCCCAGTCATGAGTGGAAATTATAAGTAACGAGATAAACTTTTAAAGCCAAATAGCACGATTGTAAAACTTTCAAACAGTATGGTATCAGGCTTGAAGAAATACACCAGGCAGAAGTGGTGAGATAGTTAAAAAGGCAAGGTACTGAGGAATATTCAATAGCAAACAGCATAAGGAAAAATTAATGTGCTTTTCTCATTTTCTATCAAGGATATAAAATCCCCTTGAAAGCACAATGCATGTTGTACCTTGAACCGCTGTATTAACACAGTGCTTTGAAGAGGAAATGTTTGTTGAATCAGTGGTATTTATATTTCAGAAAAGCACCTTGCAGATATCTAAAAGAGAAAATAAGTCAGAAATGGTTTATTTAAACTACATGAGGGGCATCTGGGTAGCTCAGTCAGTTAAGCATCCGACTCTTGCTTTCTGCTCAGGTCCTGATCTCACAGTTCGTGGAATCGAGCCCTGCATTGGGCTCTGTTCTGATCAGCAGCATGGAGCCTGCTTGGGATTCTCTCTCTCTCCCTCTCTCTGCCCTTCCCCCACTTATGCGTGCACGCTCTCTCTCTCTCTCTCTCAAAACAAATTACTTAATTAAAAAAAATTAAACTACATGAGGGGTGCCTGGGTGGCTCAGTCGGTTAAGCATCTTACTCTTGATTTGGGCTCAGGTCATGATTTCATGGTTCATGAGTTCAAGCCCCACATTAGTGGGGCTGTGCTGACAAAGCAGAGCCTGCTTGGGATTCTCTCTCTCTCTCTCTGCCCCTCCCCACAATAAATAAATAAACATTAAAAAAAATAATAAACTACATGAAAACTAAGTGGGTGTTCAAATGACCAGTTTCAAATTCAAATCCTGGCCCCACAGGAAATCATTATCTATGCCAAGGGCTGGGAGAAGAGGTAGGGGAGGGAGCTGAGAAATAAGTGATTCTGTGAAGATTAGTTGTTGGAACAGTTCTTTATTATATGCTTCATAAATTATTTAAACTACTGTTTGTGGGTGAGAATTATATTTTTAATTTCTACCTCTCTGAGCATAGTACCGTACCTGGCACACACTAGGTACTCAACAAAAGCTACTGAATGTAGAAGAAAAAGAACAAAAGACATTAAATTCTTAGATGACACCAAACCAGCATGCACACACATATAATTTATGACCTCCTATACTAATATATTGTACACATTGTAAACCAGAAACCCGAAATTTAAACACATGAAATAATCAATATATTTTAAATTATTTAATGGTATTTTATTAGTAGTAGAAGAGCCTTTTTGCTTTCATTTGATGCTTTATTCCTTGGTAATTCATTACTTTTTAAAAATCTTGGTTTAACACCTTATGATATAGTGATTTGAAGATCAGGTACTAAGTTCAGCTTATTTTGATATTACATTTTAATAGCTGTCATAGCTGAAAAAGATACTTCAAAAAGCTATTTGGATTTAAATTGAAGAAATGCATTGTTGTTGGTTTCTACCTATTAAATTACTCATTTTCTTCTTCAGTCTTATCAACCAGTTCTGCAAAGGTTTTTGCTGAAGTCTTATTAGTACATTCTCATTTTCTCTGCTATCAATCAGCAGTTCTTGCAAACTAATTTAAAGGCATTGCATTTTAATTAGTTTGAGGCCCACTGAAATTACTTGAAAAATATTTAAAGAAATAAAAAATTATTTCCAAAATTTTTAATTATGCATATGAGTTTTAAAAGGACACACACACACACACACACACACACACACACACATTTTTTTGCAACAAAATTACACACTGATAGAAATATTTCTGAACGTAATTTTCAAACATTCTCTAAAGTGTTTCTTTCTAAACACATGTACACTTAAAGGAGAGGGTGGATGGAGTTAGTCTCTCAGGCAGTGTTAAAAGTTTGCCTTAAAAGGAAAATACCACTCACCACAAATGTAGGGAAATCTGGATCCCTTGTATTGTTGTCAGAGGAAAATGTATCATTCATCTTGATATTTATTTATTTAAGTAATAATAATAACCCGTGCTTATGTAGTGCTTATTTTGGTGGTAGATTTTCACATTTTTAGCTCATGTCATCCTCAGAACAACCCAGTACAGCAGATACAGTTATGCTCTCCAATTTACAGGTGGGGAAACTGAACCCCAGAGATGTTAAATAATTTGCCCAGGATTACATGGCTGGTCATGGCAGAACTATGGTCAGAACCAGGCAGTGTGTATGCAGGAACAATGCTTTTGACCCCAAGAAGTATCTTGGACACTTCAATAGAAGATATAGAGTTTCCACGATTACTCTCCATCTCAGTACAAAGTATTATATATATTCTATTGAAAGGATTTTTTTTTTTACAAAATTAACCACATCAATGACCTCCTATGCTACACAAAACTGCAATACACTGACGCTGGGTAAAGGAGAGCTTCCCTGCAAGGGGGAAGCCCACCCTTCTCAGGATACCTCACAGAGCACATGAATGACTGCCTGACAAAGGATTGTATGAGCAAGCCATTGTCAATATGTATGTTAAATAAGAAAGCTTATCCTCTTTGTGTTTAGATAAAATAGACATTGGGGTATGTTCTTTCTAATCTGTATTAGATTGTCTTGAGCACCCTTAGGACATGCACCCTCCACCTTAGATGTTTTTGTTTTAACAAATATAAAATTCAAAATCACCAAGGAAAAGTACAGTTTGGATAAAATAGGTACAGGGGAGTTTCATAGGATAATCAAAATGACTTCTTAAATATAATGCAAGAATACATAAATGGGCTAAATAAGCATTTAGAGTTCAGATTTTAAAATCTGATAATGAAGAAATGTAATTTTAAATGTGAGAATAATTTTAAGTTCCAATATAGGAGCGTGAATTGAAGAGCTGTGAGAGAATGCTCTCACTGTACTAAGGACTTACCTGATCTTTTATAGAGTTCCATGTCTCATACTGGGCATCTCATCTAAATAAGAACATGGAGTATTTGGAAAGAATTCATGAGAGTCATTTCACATTTAAAAAAAAAAAGAGGAGGGGAGGCTGGGTGGCTCAGTTGGTTGAGCATCTGACTTTGGCTCAGGTCATGATCTTGAGGTTGATGAGTTCAGGCCCCAAGTTGGGCTCTGTGCTGACAGCTCAGAGCCTGGAGCCTACCTTGGATTCTGTCTCCCTCTCTCTCTGCCCCTCCCCTGCTCTTGCTCTGTGTCTCTCAGTTTCAAAAATAAATAAACATTAAAAAAAAAAAGAGGTGAGGGAGGGGGGATGGGCTAAATGGGTAAGGGGCATTAGGGAATCTACTCCTGAAATCATTGTTGCACTATATGCTAATTAACTTGGTTGTAAATTAAAAAAAAAAAAAGTGAGAAAAAGTTAAAAGGACTGAGGTTGTTTATTCTAGAAAACCTAAAGAATTTAAGGGTTTCCCTGTATATGAAGCGTTATAATCCCTTAAAGTCTATTTAAGTCTTTGACACATTTGGTGAGCCAGACACAGACTCCTCAAAGAATCAGTTGTGGAAATAACAGCAACACACTTCTTTAAGCCAGGGGCTATTAAGCTTTTGCATTTGAAATGGGTTCAATCATTAATTGCACATAATTAACAGTAAATAACTGAGTCACCAAATGAATAGTGTTTAAGAAAAGCTATTATTTCCTACTGATAAGCAACTAAAATAATTGTTATCTTCAAAGTCCACCCAGTAGGTTTGAGCTCACAGGCCCAATATGATTCTGAGGAACATCGTAACTGCTGACACAACTTATGTAAGTTATTGCCAACTATTTACAGATGTAGTTTATGTATGTAACAGACTAACCAGAGATCAAAACAAAAAAAGGAAAGAAAGAAAAAGAAAAAAATGAGAAAGAAAAAAAGGGCGATTTGTATTTTGTTCTTGATACTTATAATAACTAGATTGGAA